>NW_026947510.1:47182200-51982200 GCF_034190915.1 Cavia porcellus | reverse complement strand
AGCAAAAGGCAGTCTCTGGGGTCCAACCCAAGCAATACTGATTCATAAGAGGTAAACAGAGGCAAGATTGGGAGTTGCACACTTGCAGTTTCTGAAGTAACAGCAACTGACATAAAGAAACAACTTTGTGAAACTATAAAAGCACTTAAAACAGAAATACTATTACAAGTAAAGAAAGATGTAAGAAACATACAAAAGAAATGATAAGCACCTCTCAAGAAGACACAGATGGAAAAATAGAGGAGCATAGAAAAAGGGGGGAACCTTCAATGAGTAATATAAAAAAGTTTAGAACACATGAAACAGATTCAAAGAGATTACCAGGAAATTAAAAATTTCATTGAAAGCTGGCAACACTGCTTGAAAGAAACTAAAGATAGACTTTCAAACCTTGAAGACAGGTTTGCAACTTGCAATCACAAAAGGAAAGATCTCTTGAAAATAACAAGAAACCAGGAAGTAACAATACAAAGGCTAGAAGATGACAAGAGGATCTATAACTTAAGAACAAAAAATGTGAGTAAAGAAGCAGGGGTAAAAACAAATGAGATAGAAAGTCTATTTACAGAAATAATTAAAGAAAACTTCCCAAGCATAGGAGAAAGAAATGATCCTGAGGTATATGAGGCATACAGAACTCCAGCAAACTACAACCAAAACAGATCTACACCCAGACATATATTAATCAAGATCCCAGAAATTCAACACAAGAACAGAATATTAAAAGCTGTCAGAGGGAAGAAGCACATCACCTATAAAGGAAAACCCATCACAATCACAACAGACTTCTTGACACAAATCAAGAAGAGCTTCGTGTGAAGTATTCCAAGTCCTGAAAGAAAATAACCTCCAACCCAGATTGAAGGACCCTGAAAAGCTATCTCTCAAAATTAATGGAGAAACAGGATGCTTCCATGACAAAGAGTAACTGAGGTAGTTTGTAGCCACCAATACAACCCTACAAAAATTACTGGAAGACATTCTAGAGAGAGAAAAAAAGACCATGGTTTCAAGAACAGTGACACAATGGGCTCACTGAATGGGGCAGACAACGGAATGAAGGAGAAAAGTAAGCAACCAACAGCAGAAATATAGCACAGCAGAGATGAGACAAAGAAGATTGGTCATATTCATTAATATAGATGGCCTTGATACACCAATAAAAAGAACCACAGGTAGAGTGATCAGGAGATAGGGTCCATCAAGATGTTCTATATAAGAAATATAATTTACCTGAAAGGCGATTCATAGACTGAAAGTCAAAGATGAAAAAGCAATGCTCAATATGACAAGAAACCAGAAAAAAGTGGGAGTAGCTTGCCCATCAGCTGCAGATTGGTTGGAAAGATGTGACACTTTTATAGGATGGAGAACTCAGCTATAAAGAAAGAAAACCTTGAGCCCCTTGCAGGTAAATGGATACAACCTGAGATCATGCTCATGGGTAAAAAGGTCCAGAGTCACTTAGGTGAACAGTGGGTTGCCTCTCTAATATAAAAACTAAAGAAGTTAGTAGGATCCAAAATGTACAATGCATCCTGTGAAAGTGAAAGGGGAGAAACTGTCTAACAATGGAAGGAAGTGGTCATTGTTAATCTAATATGATTTGAAACCGATATTGTTTTCATTGCTCTGTTTAGTTTGGTTATATTCTATTCCAGTTTGTATACTTGTACTAGATTTGATTGCATGGACAGCTATTACAAAGATAGCAGGAAATACTATGGTAACCATTTTTGAGTTCCTATCAACTTAATTTGAAGCCCTGTATTGCTTTCACTGTCTTGTTTTGACTGATTTTATTCAAATCTGTTTTGTTTGATAGTATCAAGTCTGAGGGTATAGGCAACTATTTCAAAGACAATAAGATTCACTATGATACCCATTCTGGTTTGACTATTATCTTCTTTTGAAGTCCTATAATTTCTCCAATGTTTTGTTTTTATTGGTTTTGTTTGTACTATTATATTCAATTTTATTATACCTGATAATATGGGCAATCCTTCTGAAGATAACAAGAGGCATTGTGGTAACCATTGTTGATCACCTTGTATTTTGTTTTTAAGTCATGTACTATGTCCATTCTTTTGTTTTGACTGACTCCATTTTGTTTTGTCTCATTTGGTTTTATTCTCTTCAAAACAAAACAAAAAAGGAATAAACATAGCTCAAAGAAAAAGAAAAACATTCTCTTATTTTCTGGAAGTTACAGGATTTTCATTTCTGTACAGGACAACTGTATTAGGATACATATAATTATGAACTTGCTATACTGTTTGGAGATTACATATTGTATAAAAGTATGTCTGGTTATCATGATGACAAAGGGTAAATTGTGAACTTTAATTGTGATATGTCAATTTGACCTAAGCACCATGTAGTAGAAAATTAAATTTGTGTGTCTGTGGTGATTATTAGATAGGTTAATAAACTAAGGACAAAGGACCCACTTTAAATGTGTGTTGCACCAACCCATAGCCTAAATAGAAGAAAACAGGAAAGAAGTAATTGTTTCTTTACTGGAGGAGCTCTGTTCTTCTGACAACATACAACTGCCATTGTATGTTGGTCTCTAGCTTCTCCAGCACAGATGCGCATCAGTGATAATGGTGAGCTACCAGGCTCTTAATTTTTATTGGTACAGAAAATGTTTTTGACAAAATTCAATACTCATTCATTATAAAATCCCTGAAGAAATTATAACTCAGTACAGTAAAAGCTACATATGGCAAATGCACACCCTTCACCACTCTTCATGCTTTTAAAAAGAAATAATTCCCTCTAAAATGAGTAATAAGACAAAGATGTCCATTCATACCAATCCTACCCAACATAAATGGTAACTGTAGGTTGAACAAGTAGGAAGAGGAAAAAACAATACAATAGGAAGGACGACAAATTATCCTTCTGTAGATGACATACTCCTATACAAAGAAAATCAGCTAGACTACACTGAAAGCCCATTACAGCTGATAAAAATGCAGCAAAGTATAGCAGCATATCATGTGCACATTCACAAACCAAAGCCTTTTCTATATATCAGTAATGAACTGAGAACAAGAAAACAATTTTATACTGTAATAATGAAAGGGAAAGAGGTTGCTTGAAAGGGAAGAATGACTGGGATAGGAAAGGAGAAAAGGAAGAAAGGAAAAGATTATATGTATGCAGCTACACAAATATAACTGTATGTGTATATGCACACAAGATAAATAACTATACTACCAATTTCTGTGAGTTCATCAAAAAGAATAGCTTGTGCTGTCACTGTTTTTTTGAAAATTAATGCTGAACAAATAAAGAAGAAGCTAGCATATGCTGTAATCTCCATGAAGTACAATTAATATTGTTAGCACAGGATCATCATGACCAGGAGGAGATGGAAAACAAACTAAAGAGGTCTTTTATTTTAACCCAAAGAGATAATCATAATAACAACGAAGTCCTCTCATTCTATTTGATCTTCAATATTCACAATTCAAACACAAAATTGAAACATGAGAAATCAGAGCAAAAAAAGTCTCCAAGAATTCCAAACTCCCCTAAATCAGATCCGAGTTATCAGTGAGAAAGAAATCAGAAACTTACTCAGAGAGATAAAAGGAAAAACAAAGAAACTCTGTAAATTCAATGATGCTATAAATAAACAGACAACAGACTTGATAAAAATTGAGCAGTGAGCCTAAAAGCATAAATAAAAAATAGAAGAGCTTACTAAAATAATTCAATATGAATGATCAATTTAACAAGGAAGTAGAATTCATGAAAAGATGCCAAACAGAAATCCAAGAGATAATGAATTCTTTTGCAAGTATGGTCAGCAGAAGTGAGCACTGTTGGGAGACTGCATCAGAAATAGGAGATCAATCTGATGTACATGATCATATTCTCAGACACACATTTAAAACAAAACAAAGATAACTAATCCAACAGTTGCAAGATGATGCAAAGAAAATAAGTCCAAGGCTAAGTTACAGAAAAGTCAGAGTATTCTACACAAGAAATAAAAAATTCAGAAATATGACAGCAGAATATTTCCAAGATTAGGAAAATACTTAAGCAAATTACTTAAGCAAAACATGTAGAAGCCCCAAATAGTCACAAGCAGAAACAACACATAAAATTCAGACACCCAGAAGTCCAACACTAGAAGTGACTCTTAAAAGTCGTTAGAGTAAAGCAACAAGTCAGTGATAAAAGTAAACCCATTACTATCACAGCAGATAGCTTAACACAAACATTAATGGCCAAGTGACCAGGGCATCAAGTGTTTTAACTTAAGCTATATATCTTGCAAAACAACTTTTCAAAAATGATGGGGAACTTAGGACACCACATGATGAATACTACTTCACGGCCACCAAAATACACTACAAAAAATAGTCAATGAGACAATGAGGTCAATAACACCAAAATGTATAAGGAAGTGAATGGATTAAACACAGTGATCAGTTGAGCCAAGTGAAAAAACAATCAAAATCAGAAAATAAGTACTGAGGTTTAGCTCAGCAGCATAAGCCCCTGCCTGGCAAGTGTAAGGTTGTGAGTTCGATCCCTGGTACCAAACAAAACAAAACAACTACAAAATAAATTAGTCAATACATTTCAGGAATAACTCTTGAAGGAAATGGCCACAACTCTCTAATTAAAACACTCACATGGGCAGACTGGATCCACAAATGAAACCCAATGGTGTGCTTCATACAGAGACACACTTAAGCCATAAAAGAAATTTAGAGTAAAAAACCAGGATGAATAATATGCCTGTGCGAGTGGAGCCTCAAAGGAAGTAGATTAGATATCCTACTTTCAGACAAAGTAGACTTCAATGTACTGATTGAAACTTCAAAACTGATTGGAATAGGCAAAGAAGGTCATTGCATTAAGTATTGGTCAAGTGAACAATTCCACAGGAAGAGATAATAATTGTAAATATATATAAAACTTTCTGCCACATCCAACATCACAAAGAAAAGCTATTGGTTTAAAAAAAATTCAAATAACATCAGCAGCGTCACAGTGAGAGGAATCAATACCCCCTATCACAGTCATATCAAATTGTAAAAAAAATCGACAGAGAAAAAGCACTGTTTAACCACACCTTCAAGTAAGTAGACTTAACAGAGATTTATAGAGTGACCAACCCTAGTACAACAGAATGCACATTGTTCTCAGTACCACATGACAGCAAAAATAAAACACATTCTGTTCCATAAAATTTTCTTAAATATATACAATAGAATCTAAATTACCATGCCTACTGTATATGCAATGAAACTGCAAGTCATTTACAAAACAAAACAGATTTCAAAGACATGTGAATATTAAATAACACTCTTAAACAATTGATGCATACCAGAAAAAATCAAGTAAGAAACCAAGTTTTTACTGAAATCAAATGATAATGCTAATAGAGTATAATAGAACATAGAGGATCCAATAAAAGCAGTCTTCAGGGGGAAAATTATTGCTATCAATGCACACATAAGAGAAAAAGCAAAATATACCTCCTAATGTAACACATGGTCCAAGAAAAACCAGAAAAATTCAAATCCAAAGCTGGTACAAGGAAGAAAATTATAAAGATTAGAGTAGAAATTGATGATATTGAATGTAAAAACAATTTTAAAAATCAATGAATGGAAGAGGTGTTTCTTTAAAAGAATAGACAAAACAGAGTCAGGGATTTAGCTTAGCAGCATAAGCACCTGCCTGGCAAGTGCTAGGTCATGAGTTTGATCCCTGGTACCAAAGGAAAAAAAATAGAAAAAAACAGATAAGCCCTTGATTAAACCGCAAAAAAAAAAAAAAAAAAAAAAAAAAAAAAAAAAAAGGAAAGAAAAGACTCTTAATAATACAATTAGAAGCCACCATTGGGCTTCCAACCAGTAACCAGCTGACATCCAGGGATAGTGGCCAGCCCTGCCCCAACATGCACATGAGCAGCCATTGGGGATGCTTCCTGCAGGCAACCAGCTCAAGTCTGGGAAGCATCAGCCTGCCCTGCCCCCATGTGTACACCAGCTGCCATTTGTCTCCCACCACTGGTAGCTGGTTGGTGCAGGCTGGGAAAAGCAGCAACCAGCCCTGTACCAATGCACCCAATGGCCACCACAGGATACTTGTAGCCAGTACTAACCAGGAGAACCAGCCAGTCATACTTTGGAGAAATTGTAGCCATTGAAGGAAGTGCCTGGAACCCCACTACCCACTTGTCTGGAAGAATTCAGGAAAATATCAAGGTGAAGAAGTAAAAGTCTGTCTCTAGCCTCCAACCCATGTAGAGCAAGTCTAGGAGAGGTAAACATGGAAGAAACGGGGAGTCACACACCTTACCTGAAATTTCTGAAGTGATGGCAACTGAAGTAAGTAAATAATTTCATGAGGCTATAAAAGAAATTAGAACAGAAATACTATCTCATACAAAAAGAAGAAATGAAAAACAATAAAAGAATCGCTAAACATCTCTAAAGAAGACATCAATAAAAAAGAAGCAGAGGAAAATGAAAAGATACCTTGAATGAACAATATAGGAAAGATTTGGAATGCATGAAACACATTCAAAGATGTTGGAGACCACTAAAATGGTTCTGAGCAGGATTTAAAATTAAATAATTGGCTTTCTATGTTTATCTGTGAGTCTGCCTTACCTGGCAATGGGAGATGATTCGCAGTAAGTGAATCTCTATGAATCACAGATCCTGGCTGAGGTCTTTAGTGGCCTATGATGCCAGAGATATCTCAAAAGACAAGATTAGGTAGATAGAGACTGCAGCTGCAGGCATGTCACTCCTGCAGTCTCACTCCTACCATAAATGTCATCATGGAGGTAAGATGGTTCTTCTTAATAGGCATAATTCACTACTTGGAGAAAACTTTAAAGTGAGTCCCAAGGTCCAACTCATTTCCTGAACTTTCCTTAGTTTCCCTGCTGCTTTGTTTAGAATGCCTAATAAATATAAGTAGCCCAGAAAAGCTCTTTGTCTTAGCCCTCATGACAGCCACAGAGTCAAGAATTCTGCAAAAGGGTTTTGACCTTCTTAGAGTCCTAAATTCATATCACTTGTGTCATTTATTTAAGCCTTCACTATACAGTAGTTTGGGAGATTGGGGTTCTAAGTCAGACCCCACTACAAAGAGATATCCATAAAATTAAAAACTGCATTGATAACTGGCAAAACTACTTGAAAGGAACTAAAGACAGACTTTCAGACCTTTAAGACAAGTTTGTGGCTAGCAATTGCAAAAGTAAAGATCTCTTAAAAATAACAAGGAACCAGAGAATAACAATTCAACCAAGATGGTGCAAAGAAAAATAATTTAAGGGTGATAGGTGTCAGCAAAAAGGCAGGGGTCAACACAAATGACGTATGTCTGTTTACAAAAGTAACAGAAGAAAACATCCTAAGCATGGGAGAAAGATGTGTCACACAGATCACTAAGGCATATAGAACTCCAGCTAGACACAAAATAAATCTACATCCAGACATATAATAATCAAGATCTCAGAAATTCAGCACAAGAACAGAATATTAAGATCTTGTTAGAGAAAAAAAATGATCATCTATAAAGGAAAACCCATCAGATCATGACAGACTTCTCAATGCAAACCATCAAGTCAAGAAGTTGAAATCAAGTATTTCAAGTCCTGAAAGAAAACAACATCCAACCCAGATTGATGTACCTTGCAAAACTGTTTGTCACAATTAATGGAGAGAGAAGATACTTCCACAACAAAGAATAACTGAAGGAATTTGTGACCAACCCTACAAAGAATACTGAAGGGCATTTTAGAGATAGATAAAAATTACCACAGTTCCAAAAACAGCAGCAGACAGAGATCACTGAGTGGGGCAGACAGTTGAATGAAGGGGAAAGTAGGCAGCCAACAACAGGAAAATAACATGGCAGAGATGAGTTAATGCATGTTGGCCACAACCATTAATGCAGATGGCCTCAATTCACCAAAACAAATAAACAAAAAAAGAAACACAGGCAGAGTGGATGAAGAGACAGGGTACATCAATATATTTTTAACATATTTCACTTGAAAGAAAATTCATAGATTTAAAGTAAAAGGAGAAAAAACAATGCTCTATGTGACAGAGAACCATAAAAAAGCAGGGGTAGTTTGCCCATCAACTGCAAAATTTTTATGCAATAGAAAGCTACTCAGCTATAAAGAAAATTTACCACACGTCTCTTGTAGATAAATAGATACAACTTGCGATCATGCTCATGGGTGAAACAGTTGAGAGCCACGTGGGTGAACACTGTGTTGTCTACCTACTATAAGAAATTAGACTTAGTGGGATCTAAAATACACAATAGGTATTGTGAAAGGGAAAGGGAAGAAAATGTCTAAGAAGGGAAGGCAGTGGCAGTTCTTAATCTATTATGTTTTGAAAGCTATATTGCTGTCATTGTTTTGTTTAGTTTGGTTTTACTCTGTTTTGTTTTGTTCAATTTTGTTATATTGGATGACATGGGCAGTTATTTCAAAGATAAAAAAGTATGTTATAGTAGCCATTATTGATTTACTATCTTGTTTTGAAGCCCTGTGTTGCTTTCATTGTTTTGTTTTAATTGATTTTATTGTATTTTGTTGTGTCAGATTTTATTATGTCTAATGGTATACCCAGCTACTTTGAAGATAATAAGAGGCATTATGGTAGCCATTGTTGATTTCCTATTATCTGGCTTTGAAGTTCTGCATTGCTTTCATTGATTTGTTTTGATTGAATTTATTCTTTTCTGTTTTGTTTGACTTTATTATGCCTGATGACATGGGCAGTTGTTTTGAAGATAACAAGAAGCATTATGGTAGCCATTATTGATTTCTTTTTATCTTCTTTTAAAGTCCTGTATCATAGTCATTGTTTTATTTTGATTTACTCTATTCTGCTTTATTTGATTTACTCTATTCTGTTTTATTCTCTTTAAAATAAAAAAAATATTTTTTAAATTTTATTTAAAGAAAGACTAAAGAAAACAGAAAATGGGTAGAAATAATACATACATTCAGAGAAAAAAATAAACAGTAAGAAATCACTACCTAATGTTTACATACTGTCCTTTTAAAAATAGTTGTTTAAGATACAAAAGTGGAACATATAAAGTGGGGATTCAAACAGCAAGACTGCAAACAGTTCTGTTCAACTGTCCAACAAAAACTTAGTAATATGGTTAACAATCCTATACACTTAAACATACATGCAGTTATCCATATCTTCATTTTTGTTGGGATTAAACACACTAAATTGGGCCAAAGTCATTCTGAACAAAGAATAATAGTATTGCTGGATTTCACATCATGACACTCTGGGATCAGCACTGGATACAGTAGTGTCTTTTTAAAAAATTTTATTTAAAGAAAGGCTAAACAAAACAGATAATGGGTAAAAATAATACAAACTTTCAAAGAAAAAAAATAAGCAATAAGAAATCACTATTTGATGATTACAGATTGTCCTTTTACAAATAGTTATTCAAGATATTAAAGTGGAGCATATAAGGTTGGGATTCAAACAGTGAGACTGCAACCAGTTCTGTTCAACTATCCAGCAAAATATGAAATTAGAAATATGCTTATCAATCCTATACACTTAAACATACATGCAGTTATCCATATCTTCAATTATGTTGAGATTGAACAAACTCAAGCAGGCTAATATCACTCTGAACAAAGAATAGTACTACTGTTGGGTTTCACATTATGATACTCCAGGATCAGTACTGGGTACTTTAGTGTCTCTTTTTCTTCAAAGTATCTGTTCATTTCATCATGGGTCATAAGATGAGTTCTCATTAACTGTTTATAGATTCAACACATGAGTGAGTCTTAACATGTATTTCTATCCTTTCCAAATTAGAGGGAGAAATAAAACAAAGCAAGACAAGACAAAACATATTCCTATAAACACATGAAATGAAAATGACATATAGGACCATTGTACAATCTACCATAGTTTCTGTGTTGTCTCTTGTTTATCTTCAATAGAATTGGCTACATCATCAGACATAGTATAATTGAATATATCAGTACATAACAGTAATAATAAAAACACAATTTTGTATATAGTATAAAGCTTCAAAAACAGGCAGTAATCAAGCCAGAATGTGTATCGTAGTGAATCTCGTCATC
Organism: Cavia porcellus; assembly: GCF_034190915.1. Lineage (NCBI taxonomy): Eukaryota > Metazoa > Chordata > Mammalia > Rodentia > Caviidae > Cavia > Cavia porcellus. The sequence goes on along the minus strand of NW_026947510.1, from coordinate 51,972,056 downwards.
TTCAGTGTAGTTACCTATACTCTCAGACTTGATACTATCAATAATATCAGTTTTGAATAAATTTGTTGATGCCAAACAGCAATCAAACAAACAAGATTTAACTAAGATCAGTCACGATAAAACAGTATAAGTCATACAGGGCTCCAGATTAAGTCAATAGGAAATTAAAGGTGATTACTGTGTTATATCCTGATGTTTTTGGGATGGCTATCTGTGCCCTTAAATCTTATTATTTTATTTAAGGAGAAAAAGAAAAAAAAAACAGAAAAAGGGTACAAGTAATACAAAATTTAAACACTAAGAAATCACTAGTTAATAGATTACATATTCTCATCTTAGAAATAGTTGTTCAAGTTACAAAATTAAAGCATATAAAGTGGACTTTCAAACAGTGAGAGTGCAAACAGTTTTATTCAATGATCCAAAAAAAAAACTCAGGAATATGGTTATCTATCTTATACACTTAAACATATATGCAGTCATAACCTTTAAAGCATTTTCTTTTCTTTTCTTTTGTACAATGACAATTATACATTTTGGGTTTTATTACTCCCACAGTTCTTATTACTTTTTTTGAAGAGAGTAAAACCAAATGCAACATATCAGAACAGAATCAGTCAAATCAAAAGGATGGACATAATAGATAATGTAAAAACAAAATACAGGGTGATCAACAATGGTTATCATAGTGCCTCTTGCTATTTTAAGAATTGCCTATATTATCAGTTATAATAAAATTGAACAAAATAGTAAAGAATAAAACCAAAACATTGGAGACATTACAGGACTTTAAAAGAAGATAATAGACTCTCTAGGCTTGCTCACTGCCATGCCATAGCAGCCCTGTCCAGTTCTCCTCTGCATGTCCCTCTGCTATGCTGCCCTGCTTCGGAGCCAGCAGACTGTGGACTAAAATCTGCTGCATTCGCCATGGAATTGCCCAGAAGAGCAATCCGATTTGGAGACCTGCTGAGCTCCCGATAGGTGGGCTGGACCACACTACCAGCCTAAGCCCAGCCTGTTTAGCTGCCTCGCCTGGCCATAGGTCTGCAGAGGAGGAGCTGGGCAGATCTGGGGTGCCCTCACTGGCCTCTCTGCGTGTCTGGAGGACTCTGGATTTCTGCGCCCAGACTGCTGGAGTTCCCTCAGGCTTCCAGGTGCAGTGAAGGAGAGAGGTGGGTTTGAGGCTTCCACATCAGCCTCCCCATTCCCGGCTTCATTTGGAGACCTGCTGAGCTCCCGATAGGTGGGCTGGACCACACTACCAGCCTAGCCCAGCCTGTTTAGCTGCCGTGCCTGGCCATAGCTCTGCAGAGGAGGAGCTGGGCAGATCTGGGGTGCCCTCACTGGCCTCTCTGCGTGTCTGGAGGACTCTGGATATCTCCGCCCAGACTGCTGGAGTTCCCCCAGGCTTCCAGGTGCAGTGAAGGGGAGAGGTGGGTTTGAGGCTTCCATATCAGCCCCCCCATTCCGGCTTCACTTGGAGACCTGCTGAGCTCCCGATAGGTGGGCTGGCCCACACTACCAGCCTAGCCCAGCCTGTTTAGCTGCCTCGCCTGGCCATAGGTCTGCAGAGGAGGAGCTGGGCAGATCTGGGGTGCCCTCACTGGCCTCTCTGCGTGTCTGGAGGACTCTGGATTTCTGCGCCCAGACTGCTGGAGTTCCCTCAGGCTTCCAGGTGCAGTGAAGGGGAGAGGTGGGTTTGAGGCTTCCACATCAGCCTCCCCATTCCCAGCTTCATTTGGAGACCTGCTGAGCTCCCGATAGGTGGGCTGGCCCACACTACCAGCCTAGCCCTGTTTAGCTGCCTCGCCTGGCCATAGGTCTGCAGAGGAGGAGCTGGGCAGATCTGGGGTGCCCTCACTGGCCTCTCTGCGTGTCTGGAGGACTCTGGATTTCTGCGCCCAGACTGCTGGAGTTCCCTCAGGCTTCCAGGTGCAGTGAAGGGGAGAGGTGGGTTTGAGGCTTCCACATCAGCCTCCCCATTCCCAGCTTCATTTGGAGACCTGCTGAGCTCCCGATAGGTGGGCTGGACCACACTACCAGCCTAGCCCAGGCTGTTTAGCTGCCTCGCCTGGCCATAGGTATGCAGAGGAGGAGCTGGGCAGATCTGGGGTGCCCTCACCAGCCTCTCTGCGTGTCTGGAGGACTGTGGATATCTCTGCAACCAGGGAGGGTCCACAGGTTCCTGAAGCACTGCGGCCTGTGGTGAGTACCCTAACCCGGCTGCGATTGAAGAACTGTGGAGCTTCCAAGGGGCAGGTGGGCGCACAGTGTCCCTGAGGCCCAGCTTGTCTGGAACTGCGGAGTTCTGAGCTGGCAGAGGAGGGCCACTGGTTCTGTAGGCCTAATGGCTTGGAGTAGCGCGGCGCCAGAGTCCCAGTAGCTCCAAACATAGAAGGGGATTTTCAACAGATCCTGAGGAAGCTTTCAAATAACACTTGAAACACAGAAATATAGGAAAATGACAAAACGAAAGACCAAATTACAACCTCAAACCTCCAGCCCATCTCAAGAAACCCTAGGAGTGATGTATATAGAAGAAAATATATCCCATCCACCTCATATATCGGACACAATAGCCACTGAAATTGACAAGCAACTCCAGGAAGCTTTAAAGAAATTCAAACTCGAAATAATCTCCCAGATAAAAGAAGAAATGATAAAAGAAATGAAAGAGATTCTAAATATATCTAAAGAAAACACAGATAAAAAATTGGAGGAAATAAACAAAAAGATAGAATCCCTAGATGAGCAATATAAGAAACAAACAGAATACATAATGCAGATGCACAGAGATATACAGGAAATAAAAAACTCCACTGAAAGTTGTAAAAACCGCCTTCATGAAAGTAAAGATAGAATTTCAGACCTTGAAGACAGGATTGCAGCTAGTGAACAGGAAAGGAAAGATCTTTTGAAAATAACAAGGAACCAGGAAACAACAACTCAACAACTGCAAGACGATGCAAAGAAGAATAACATAAGAATGATAGGGATTAATGAAAGAGAGGGAGACAACATGAAGGATGTCAGGAGGATATTTAGAGAAGTAATAGCTGAAAATTTCCCAAGCATGAGATCAGAAACTGACATCAGGATCAGTGAAGCATATAGAACTCCAAACAGTCATAACCAAAATAAAACTACACCCAGACATATAATAGTCACCATCCCAGAAATCCAACACAAGAATAGATTATTAAAAGCTGTCAGAGAGAAAAGACAAATCACTTATAAAGGAAAACCTATCAGAATCACAGCAGACTTCTCAGCACAAACGATAAAGTCAAGAAGAGCATGGAGTGAAGTATTCCAGATCCTAAAGCAAAATGATTTCCAACCAAGACTGATATATCCTGCAAAACTATCATTCAAAATAGATGGTGCAATACGATACTTCCATGACAAAGAACAGATGAAGAACTTCATGAACACCAAACCAACCCTGCAAAAAATATTGAAAGACAGTTTAGATACACAAAGGAAAAAACCACTAAGCAAAGCAAATAATTAAACAGAACCAAAAGATAAAGATGCAACAGCAGAGAGACAACATTCCTACAATTAACCAGCATTTAACAGTAATAACCATTAATGTAAATGGTCTCAATGCACCAATCAAAAGAAACAGACTAGCAGAATGGATCAAGAAACAAAATCCAACCATATGCTGTTTACAGGAAACCCATCTAACCCAGAAAGATACTCACAGACTGAAAGTCAAAGGATGGAAAACAATTCTTCATGCAGCAGGAATCCAAAAAAAGGCAGGAGTAGCCATTCTGTTTGCAGACAACGTGAACTTTAAACCAACAATGACCATAAAGGACAAAGAAGGTCACTACATACTCGTAAGGGGAAAACTCCAAGAGGAAGAGATAACTATCTTAAATATATACGCACCAAACTCCAGAGCACCCAGTTATATAAAACAATTATTAACAGAAATGAAAACTCAAATTATCAGTAACACAATTGTAACAGGAGACCTTAATACACCACTGACACCAAGGGACAGATCAACCAGACAGAAAATGAGCAAAGAAATAACAGAACTGAATCACACCTGTGAACAAATGGGTTTGATAGACATATACAGAATGTTCCACCCAACAACATCAGAATACACATTCTTCTCAGCAGTACATGGATCATTTTCTAAAATAGACCATATATTAGCTCACAGAACATATTTAAGCAAATGCAAAAGAGTTGAAATCATCCCTTGCATATTATCGGATCATAGCGCTCTGAAATTAGAAATTAATGACAAAGGATACTGCAAAAATTCCGCAAACACATGGAAACTAAATAACACACTCTTGAGTAATCAGTGGGTCACAGAAGAAATTAAAGAAGAAATTAAACAATACCTAAAAGAAAATGAAAATGCAGATACAACTTACCGGAATCTGTGGGATGCAATGAAAGCCGTTCTGAGAGGAAAATTTATTGCACTGAGTTCCCACATCAGGAAAACAGAACGAATACAAATAAATAACTTGATGCTACACCTCAAACAGCTAGAAAAAGAAGAGCAAGTCAAGCCCAAAGCCAAAAGAAGAGAGGAAATTATAAAAATCAGAGCAGAAATCAATGCAATAGAGACTAAGAAAACAATCCAAAGAATCAACGAATCAAAGAGTTGGTTCTTTGAAAGAATAAATAAAATCGATAAGCCCCTAGCCAACCTTATTAAAAAAAGGAAAGAAAAAGCTCAAATTCATGCAATAAGAAATGAAAAAGGAGAAATCACTACAGACCCAATAGAAATACAGAGGATCATCAATACCTATTTCGAAAACCTCTACTCTCAAAAGTTTGATAACACAGAAGAAATAGACAGATTCTTAGAAGCATATGAAGTACCAAAGCTAGATCAAGAGGATATAAAACTGTTGAATAACCCAATCTCTGCTAATGAAATTGAGAATGTAATTGGGTCCTTGCCCACCAAGAAGAGCCCAGGCCCAGATGGATTCACTGCAGAATTCTACAAGAAATATAAAGAAGACCTGATGCCGACACTCCTCAAACTATTCAATGAAATTGAAAGGGAAGCAATCCTTCCTAAGTCATTCCTGGAAGCAAATATTACTCTAGTACCAAAACCTGAGAAAGACCCAACTATAAAAGAGAACTATAGACCGATCTCCCTAATGAACACAGATGCAAAAATCCTCAATAAAATATTGGCAAATAGGATCCAGCAAATCATCAAGAAGATTATACACCATGACCAGGTGGGATTCATCCCAGGAATGCAAGGATGGTTCAACATACGCAAATCAATAAATGTAATCCACCATATCAATAAAGCCAAAAATAAGAATCACATGATCATCTCTATAGATGCAGAAAAAGCCTTCGATAAGGTCCAACACTTATTCATGATAAGAACTTTACAGAAAATTGGAATAAATGGTCTTTACCTCAATATAATAAAGGCTATTTATGACAAACCAACAGCCAGCATCATACTAAATGGCCAAAAATTGAAAGCCTTTACTTTAAAATCGGGTACAAGACAAGGATGTCCTTTATCACCACTCCTATTTAATATAGTACTGGAAGTACTAGCCAGAGCAATTAGGCAAGAAAGAGAAATAAAAGGGGTAAAGATAGGAAAAGAAGAAGTTAAATTATCATTGTTTGCAGATGACATGATACTCTACATAGAAGACCCCCTAAACTCCATTGAAATACTCTTAGATACAATAAATAAATTCAGTAATGTGGCAGGATACAAAATCAATACTCAGAAATCAATAGCATTCCTATACACGAACAACAAAAATACAGAGAGGGAAATAAGAGAAACTGGACTATTCACATTAGCAAGCAAAAAAATGAAATATTTAGGAATTACTCTTACGAAAGAAGTGAAAGACTTATACAGTGAAAATTATATTACACTGAAAAAGGAAATTTAAGATGATCTCAGAAAATGGAAAGACATCCCTTGCTCATGGATAGGAAGAACAAACATTGTGAAAATGGCCATTCTCCCAAAACTGTTATACAGATTCAATGCAATCCCAATAGAAATACCATCAACATACCTTATAGATCTAGAGAAATCACTCCTAAAATTCATCTGGAACCAGAAGAGACCTAGAATCGCAAAGGCAATTCTAAGCAGCAAAGACAAAGCAGGAGGCATCACAATCCCTGACTTGAAGTTATACTACAAAGCAACAGTAGTAAAATCAACATGGTATTGGAATCAAAACAGAGCTGAAGATCAGTGGAATAGATTAGAAGATACAACCACAACTACGAACACACTCAACCACCTTATTTTTGATAAAGGAGCCAAGCAGGTTCACTGGAAGAACGACAGTCTCTTTAATAAATGGTGCTGGAAAAACTGCCTCTCCATTTGCCGAAAACTAAAGCTAGACCCATGTCTATCACCATGTACTAAATTAAAATCTAAATGGGTCAAGGATCTGAATATTAAAACAGAAACACTAAATCTATTGGAAGACAAAATAGGTAGAAACCTTGGAGACATAGGAGTAGGTAAAGAATTCATGAACAGGACTCAAACCGCACGGGAAATACTTCCCAGAATCAATAACTGGGACCACTTCTTATTAAAAAGTTTCTGCATATCAAAAGAAATCTCCAGCATAGTGAAAAGAAAACCCACAAACTGGGAAAAGATTTTAGTGAACTCTCTCTCAGACAAGGGCCTCTTGTCTAAAACATATAAAGAATTAAAGAAACTCAGACCTCCGAAATTCAAAGATCCAATCCAAAAATGGGCATCTGAGATGAATATGCAATTCTCAGATGAAGAAATGCAAATGGCAAATAAATACATGAAAAAATGCTCATCATCATTGGTCATTAGAGAAATGCAAATTAAAACCACACTGAGATACCATCTCACTCCTGAAAGAATGGCCAGGATCAAGAAAACCGACAACAAATGCTGGAGAGGCTGTGGGGAAAAAGGAACTCTCCTGCACTGCTGGTGGGAGTGTAGACTGGTACAGCCTTTGTGGAGATCTGTCTGGAGATTTCTCAAAAAGTTGGGATTGGAAATCCCATTTATTCCAGCTATTCCACTTCTAGGCATATTCCCAGAAGAACTGAAAGCATCATACCACAGTGATATATGTGCACCTATGTTTATAGCAGCACAATTTGTAATCGCCAGATCTTGGAAACAACCCAAGTGCCCATCAACTGAGGAATGGATAAAAAAGTTGTGGTATTTCTATACAATGGAGTATTATTCAGCTATAAAGAAGGATCACATTGAGATATTTATCAATAAATGGGCGCAGCTTGAGACCATACTCATAAGTGAAATAAATCAATCTCGCATGTGTGAATACCGAATAGTTTCCCTAATGTAAGTAATGATTCAAATATATAAAAATATGTGGTAATCATGATTCCCCATTAGGTGGCCTTGAAGCCTTATAAAGTTTTCACTCATTAATTAGAAAGGCTTTATTCTTGGCTTCTTGATATGAAAATATTTGAAGCTAGAGTATATGAAGTTTTACCCAAATATTTCAAGGAAAAAGACACTATGGTAACTACTATTAAGTCAGGTTATATAGTGGTGAAGTACTAGGTTATTGAAACAGTCATGCTGTGACCTCTATTGTTATATTGTTATGTCCTGTTTTATCTCAATCTCCCCCTTATTGTTTCAAAAAAATTATTTAGTCATTTCTTATGTTTGTCTTAATTAAAGAAAAAATTCAAAAAAATTAGGATTTTTAATAGTAACTCTTTTCGATTTCCTATTAACTTGTTTTGAAGTCCTGTAGTACTCCCACGATCTTGTTTTGACTGATTAGACTCTGTTGCATTCTATATGATAGTATCAAGTTTGAAGACATAGGCAACTACTTTGAAGACAATAAGATTCACTAAGATACCCATTCTGGTTTGACTATTGTCTTCTTTGGAAGTCCTGTAATGTTTACAATGCCTAAGTTTTATTGGTCTTGTTCTCTACTGTTTTGTCCAACTTTATAATATCTAATAAGATAGACAATTCTTTTTAAGGAAACAAGGGACAACGTTGATAACCATTGTTGATAAACTTGTACTCTGTTCTACACCATGTGCTATGTCTATCCTTGGTATTGACTGACAGCTTTGTTTTGCCATATTTGACTGTATTCTCCCCCCCCCAAAGAAAGTAATAAGCACTAAGGAGTAATAAAATCCAAGATGTGAAAAAAAAAAAAGAAGATAATAGTCAACCAGAATGGGCATCATAATGAATCTTATTGTCTTCACAGTTGTTGCCTATACTTTCGAACTTGGTACTATCAAACAAAGCAGAATAGGGGAAAATCAGTCCAAACAAGATGGTGAGGGCAATACAGGATTTCAAATCAAGTTAATAGGAAATCAAAGTACGTTACTATAATGTATCCTGCTGTATTTATTTTTCCCTTAACTAAGAAGATAAAAATAAAAAAGTAAATAATTTAAAAAGGGGGGGGGGAATTGAGATAAAAGAGGGCACAACAACAGAACAGTGCAGGTCAAAACATAACCGTTTAAGCAAAATAGTGCTTTACCACAAAATATCCTGACATAAAAAGTACTTACCATAGTGTCTCTTTCCTTGAAATCTTTGAGTATAACATCATATACTGTAGGACCAAACATATCAAGACACTATAAAACCATTCAAGAGAATAACATTATTACAGGGTATTTAGAACCAATTAGCAGAATATGAACAATGGTTTCTGTATAATCTCCTTGTCTATAAAAGTTTTTGCTTATATTGTCATATATAATAAAATCCAATAAGATACAATCTTTTAAGACCGATGGAGACAGAAGAATACAGTTTGATGGGACTTCAAAACAAGATGATACTAAATCAGCACTAGCTATTATGATGTCTTGTTTTCTTGAAAATAGCTGTTCCTACCATCTGATCTTCTCTGCTTCATTACTGTTGAGGTCTTTTTCTGTCGTTTGTTGTCAGTTTGTCTTCTTCATTTTGCTTTCTGCTCCATTCATTGTGGCCTCTCTGCCACTATTTCTGGAATCTTGATATTTTCCTTTTTTAGAATATCCTGCAGTATTCTCTGTAGAGCTGAATTGGTGGTTACAAATTCCTAGTTCCTCTTTATTCTGGAAGCACCTTGTTTTTCCATCAATTTCTAGGGACAGTTGTGCAGGACATATCAATCTTGGCTGGAGGTTGTTATATTTCAAAGCTTGAATTATTTCTCTCCACGCTCTTCATGATTTGATGGATTGTGCCAAGTCTGCTATAATTCTGATGGGTGTTCCCTTGTAAGTGATCTGTTTCTTGTCTCTGATGGATTTTAATATTCTGTTCTTATATTGGATTTCTGAAATTTTGATTATTATATGCCTGGGTGTAGCTCTGTTTCGGTTGTAGGTGGCTGGGGTCCTGTATGCCTCATACATCTGAGTATCTTTACCTTTTGCTAAGTTAAGGAAATTCTCTTGGATTATTTCTGTGAATAGCTTTTGTAGTCCATTTGTTTGTGTCCCTACTTCTTCTTTTATGTTCTTAATTTTTAAGTTATAGATCCTCTTATCATCTTCAAGCCTTTGTATTATTGCTGTTTGTTTTTTTGTTAGTTTTAAGAAGTTTTTCCTTTCATGCTCCCACATTACAAGTGTGTCCTCCAGTTCAAACCATCTATCCTTAGTTTCTTTCAAGCTGTTATGCCAGCTTTCAGTAGAGTTTTTAGTTTCCTGGTAATCTCTTTGAACCTGTTCATGTATTGTATGTTTTCTCTATTTTCTCCACCCAACAATTCTCCCCTTTTTTTCTGTTCTTCCATTCCACCATCTGTTTTTTCTTGGGTAGTGTTTAGCATTTCTCTAACTATTTTACTTATATCTTGCTCCAGGTCATTAATAACTTCATTCCTGAACTCATCTATGAGGCTATGGAGATATCACTTTATATCTAATGGTGCCATGTCTGATATTGCATGTTTCTCAGGTTTAGGGGCCGAGGACCCTTTCTTATTGTTCCCATATTTTTTGTTCCTTTTATACAAGCATATGTAGGAGGCCCAGTTTCTTTCTTTGTTGGTTACAGTTTGTTTGAATTGCGCTGGCTAGGTGTTCCTGCCCACTGCAGTGTACTAGGGAGACAGAGACCTAGGCAGCCTATGCTGGGCCTGCCCCTCCAGGTCAACCTACTGAAGGCTTCACTGCTAAGGTGCACCTCCAGGCACTGGGACCTGGTTGGGCTAGCTTACTGGGTCTTAGTCAGTGGCGTCACCCAAGCCAGGCACTCCCTACCAATCCCACTTGAGAGGGGAATATGTGACTGGAAGTCACTGCAGCGCCCTATTCCGGCTAGTCTGCCCAGTCCCAATATGTTCTTTGCTGAAGCCTCCTACTCTATGGAAGGGTCCTCGATCTGCTCACTCACCACAGGTCGATGCAGGGCTCCTGGCCAGTCCCGCTCTCAACTCCATTCACCGCTTCCCACTCTCAGAGCTTTCGCACCTCTCTCCTTGCCCTGCCAATTGGGACACAGCAGCAGCTGCAGGAAATTCAAATTATGGCTTCCAGTGGCGTGGGCTCCTGCTTCCATGCTGAGACCTTATCTGTTCCTGTTATATCACTGGGACTGCGTTTCCAGTTGGTTTCTCTTAGTTTAGTTCATTCCTGGGTTGGCAAAGTATATCTCCCCTTGCTTAGGACTTCTCACCCAGCACCTTCCTGTGTTTTAAGTGGTTTCTCACAGAGCCTCCAAAGCTGCTGCTATCTATCCACCATGTTCTCCCAGAAATGTGTGCCCTCAAATCTAATGCAAGTAGACAAGCTGGGACAGAATAAAATCTATCTAAGCAGCGTGGTGCAAGTAACGTGGATTTTAAATCCTGATATGCTATTAACAATATCTTCTGCCATCCTTTTTAAGATTCTCTCTCCCCTTTCACTTCCTGAGGGTACACTGTACATTTTTGGGTCTCACCAAGACCCTTGGTTTTAAATTGGGGAGGGGGCAGCATGCTATTTACCTAAGTGGTTCCGAACCTTCTCTCTCCTGGGCTTGATATCTAATTGTATTTCTTTACCTATTTAAAGCCTGTTTTTCCAACCTATCCACAAATCCTGGTCTAGTTGCCCCTGTTACTCTCTGGTTCTCTGTCATATAGAGCATTGTTTTCTCATATTTGATTTTTGGTTCATGTACACTTTTTCATGTTAATTATATTTCCTATAAATAGCATCTCAGTGGACCCTATCTCCTGATATACTGCACATGTGTTTTTTTAAATTTAGTGTATCAAGACTATCTATATTAAAGATTATAACCAACCTTCTCTGCCTCATTTCTGTTATGCTCTTTTTTCCCATCAGTTGTCTGCTTATCTTCTTCATTCTGTTTTCTGCTCCATTGATTGAGGCCTTTCTGCCACTGTTCCTTGAATCCTAGTACTTTTCTCTCTCTGTAGAATGCCCTGCAGTATTCTCTATAGAGTTGGATTGGTGGTTGTGAATTTCCCAAGTTCCTCTTTGTCTTGGAAACAGCTTGTTTCTCCATTAATTTCTAGAGAAAGTTTAGCAGGGTATATCAATCTGGGTTGGAGCTTATTTTCTTTTAGGGCTTGGAATATTTTGCTCCAGGCTCTTCTTGATTTGATGGTTTGTGTCAAGAAGTCTGCTGTAATTTTGATGGGTTTTCCTTTATAGGTTATCTGTTTCTTGCCCCTAAAGTTTTAAAATTCTATTCTTATATTGAATTTCTGGGATCTTGATTATTATGTGTCTGGGTGTACCTCTGTTTTGTTTGTAGGTGGTTGGAGTTCTGTATGCCTCATAGATCTGAATATCATTTCCTTTTCTTATGTTTGGGAAGTTTTCCTTAATTATTTCTGTGAATCACCTTTGTAGTTCCTTTGTTGGTAACCCTGCTTCTTCATTCACATTCTTTATTCTTAAGTTATAGATCCTCTTGTTGTCTTCTAGCCTTTGTATTGTTACTGCTTGTTTCCTTTTTATTTTTAAAAAGTTTTTCCTTTCATAATCCCACATTGCAAAACTCTCCTCCAGTTTAGATAATATATCCTTAGTTTCTTTCAAGCAGATTTGCCATAGAGTTTTTAATTTCCTGGTAATCTCTTTGAATCTGCTTCATGTATTCTATATTTTGTTTATATTCTTCATCAAATGATTCTCTCCTTTGTTTGAGTTCCTCCCTTCTTCTGTCTGTGTCTGCTTGAGGGGTGCTTAGCATCTCTTTTATTAATGGTCTTATATCTTGCTTGACTTGGCTAAATATTTCACTTTTGAACTCATCTATGAGGTCACGAAGGTATCTCTTTATGTCCACTGGTGCCATGTCTGAAATTGCACATTCGCTGTTCTCATTCTCCTTTGTATTTACCGGTCCTGGGTGAATGTTCTCAGGGTTGGGATCTGGGGACTCTTTCTTGTTGCTTCCTCTTTCTAACCTTTTTGTTTCTTCCAGGAGGCCCCAGTTTATTTCTTTGTTGGTTACAATTCTTCTGAATCATGCTGGCTAGGTGACCCTTCCCATTGCAGTGTGCTAGTGAGTTGCAGGCAGGTGCAGCATACGCTTGCACCAACCCCTCAGATCAGTCAAGCTGCTGAGGCCTGCACTGTATTACTATGTGCTGCCTCCCCTCTGGATCAGTCAATCCTCTGAGGCTTCACTGCATTATTGTGGTTAGTGTGCACTGCCATATGGAATTGGTTTCAGATAACATATTTGGTTTCAGCCAGATCTTGTGACCCAGGCCTAGCCTACTCCACCAATCCTGTTTGGGAAGGGAACAACTGACTGAAGTCACTGCTGCCCCTTGTACTTGCCAATCATGCCCAGTCCCAGAATGTCATCCACCAGAACCACCCTTTATATGAAATGGCTCCACTCTCATCACTCACCCCAGGTTGATGCAGGCTCCCTGCCAGCTCAGCTCTCCATTCAGCTGGCCGACCGCCAACCTCAGTGTGACTGAGCCTCCAGTGAGTCAAAGCTGTGGGACCTCGGACAATTAGGCAACCCATCCTGTAGTGGGAGCACTGAACCTTTAGCTGTTCCAATAATAGCACCAGGACCATATGTTTGATTGGTTCTTCTCACTTTAGTTTCTTCTTGGGATGAGAGAATTCATCTCTCTCTGTTTGGGGCTCCCCATGCTGTATTATGTTGAATTCTCAGTTGACTATCTCAGGGAGCCTCAGTAGCCAGCTGTTATCTATCTGCCATCTTTGTTCCACCCATAAAAAATATTTTTAAATACAATTAGAAATGAACAGGAATTAGAAATTGCATGTACTGCTGTAATCCAGAAAGTCTGAGTAGAATTAACAAATATTAAAAAGTCTAATAACATGCAACTAAGTGGACGTAGTAATAAAGTAACCTCCACCAACTATGAAAAAAATTTGGCCTGATAGAATAACTGTTGAAGTCTACAAGAACTTCACGGAAGATCTAGTACCAATATTCCTCAAGCTCTTAATGAGATTGAAAGGGAAGAAATATTTACAAATATATTTTTGGACACTGGCTTTACCTTGATTTTAAAGACCGACAAGGACTCAACTAAAAAGAAAACTATAGGTCATTCTTTTAATAAATAAATATGTGAAAGCCCACAGCAAGATACTAAGAAATGGAATGCAGCAAATAATTTAAAATATACGTCATGACTAAGTCAACTTCACTGCAGTAATGGAAGGATGGTTCAACATATATAAATTAATGGATATAATGTATGATATATATATATATATATATATATATATATATATATATACAGGCAAGAACAAAAATTGTGTAATTGTCTCAATAGATGCACAAAAGGCTTTGACAAAATCTACCGGGAACCAGGCTGTGTAAGGGATGCTAGGGAGCCAAGATACTGACCACATCTGCTAAGGACAATATAAAGAACACAGGCATTTGGACATAATGAAGAACTTGTTTTTCATTAACTTTTCCCTGTCTGCCACAGTCAAGGGCCACCTCTCCATCTCCCTTGTTGCTGGATACTAATGATGAGTTGACTATGGAGGTTCTCATGTCTGCTCACTAGAGACTGGTTACCTCCTAGTCTTACCATTTTGTCTCTGAACTTCATCTCTTTGTTCTTCTTTATTCCCTATCCTCCCCATCAAGTATTTGGGGATCCAAAAAGTCTCTGGCAAAAATCCATCATCCTTTGTATGATAAAAGCCATTAAAGAATTGATATAGAAGGACCTTAGCTCAATCCAGTAATATACATTCATGATAGATCTACTGCCAACATAATATTAAAAACATAGCTTAAAGCAGTTCCTTTAAAATGGGGGAAAGACGAGAATATCCACTATCAACACTCTTGTTTAATGTAGTATTCAAAAGAGAAAAAAATGGAATATCTAATATGAAAGACATGAACTACTATTACTCACAGCATGATTTTTTACAGACAATGTGAAAAAATTATACCATAAGACTCCTAGAACTAATAGCCAAATTCAATAATGTAGCAGGATACAAAATCAACACAAAAATAGTAGCATTCATTTACACTAAAAACCAACCCACAGAAAAATTGTTTTAAAAAAATATCATTTTAAATAGTCTTAAGAATCGTTAGGAATCCAGTCAGGGTGTTGACCCAGCAGGATGAATTTCAGCATACCAGGAAAATTTGGAACTTTGCTCCCAGACAATAAGACCATGCCCTGCATCTGAAATGACCCTAAAACCCACCAGAGGTACCTGAAGGCCTCACTGGGCCACACCGAGCCACTTCTAAGCAGCAAGCAGGGCCTTGAATCTAGTCTTGGGCCCTGACCACACCCTGGTTGAATTCCAGCACAGCAGGAAAACTTGGAACTTTGCTCCCAGGCAGTATGACCAACCACACCCTGCATCTGAAATCACCCTAAGACACACAGGAGGTACCTGAAGACCTAACTGGGCCATGCTCAATGAGCTCCATGCAGCAAGCAGGGTTTGGAATCTAGTCCTGGGCCTTGACCTAGTGGGGGTTTAATTCTTGTGCAAGGGGAAGACTTAGAACTTCACTCACAGGCAGTAAGATCGTGCCCTGTGTCTGAAATCACCAAAGGACACACAAAGTCCCTGCAAGTGCAATTGACCCACACCCAGCAAACACCAAGTGGCAAGGAGTTGCCACAAGTCTTGCCCAAAAGCCAAAAGGGGCCAGTTGATTTCCAGAGCACCAAAGCAAGCTTTAAAACATCTCTCAAAACCCAGAAATAGATGCAACTCCAACCAGCACTAAGGAGCACCATGCCACCCAGGGACCTTGGCCTGTGACCAGCAGACACCTGGACACAGGACATCTGCTGGCCCTTCAAAGACACTCCCTACTTCCTGAACCTAATACTGCTGTTGATCTTCAGCTCCCACCCTTTCTCCCAAAACCTTGGAATATAGTGGGTTAATTGTGCTAGCTTGAAGGGAGATTCAGTAACTGCCTCACCCAAATAGAAGATTTCAGCAGGCTCTGTTCAGTGTGGTGAGTATGCCCCTAAAATAGAGGTGCACAATAGGTAAATAGGGCCAATAGTAAAGCTCCCTCCAACTAAATGTAAAACCTGGGTGAGTCTGGCAAGAGTGTGGGTGACCCCTTCCTTCACAAAGAAAACATCAGGCAGGATGAGGAATGTGCCAATAAGGACTCCCCCAAGTTGGAGAAAATCAAAAGGGCTTATGAGACACACAGGCCCACAATAGGGACACGGTAGGGCCTCAGCTGATACAAACACTATAGACAGGAAGATTTGGTGACCAGGAATAAGCTAAAGATAAAGAAGTAACAGGAACTAAAAGTTGACCTACATTAATACTACTAGGCTTGTTAGCCCAGGAAGAATATAGGACTCACCCAAATGGCACTGCAGTGGGAAGTGAAGTGACTGGCCCATCTGTTTACTGAAGGACCCAGCAACTGGACAAACATCAACCTTACATTAGGACCCCAAGATACACACTACCAACAGTTTTCACTAGTAGGACTGAAGGACCAAATAGCAACTTGAAAGGGGAAAATGGCAAAATGAAAAAACAAAATGCAATCTCAAACATCTAGTCCACCAGGAACAAGTACAGGAGACATTGAAATAGAGGACTTCAAAAGTAACACACCAGAAATCTCTGAAAAGATAGGGAGTGAAATAAAAAAAACAACTCCATGAGACTACTGAGGAAATCAAATTAGAGGTACTCTGCCATGTAAAGATAGAAATAACAACCTTAGAAAAGGAGTTGCTGAGCACAGCTAAAGAAGAAAAAAGAAAAAAGTACAGGAGCATGGAAAACTGATTGAAACCTTGAATGAACAGTATACAACACAAACACAATTAATGAAACAAACACAAAGAGACACCCAAGAAACAAACAAACAAAAAATCTATTCAGAGCTGGCAGAAACATTTGAATGAAGCCGAGGATAGGATTTCAGACCTTGAGGACAAGATCACAATTAAAAATAGCAAAGCAGCATGAAATGACAATCCAGAAGCTTCAAATGATGCCAAGAGCAACAATGTAAGATTAATAGGCATCAGTGAAGATGCAGGAGTCAATGCAAATGACACAACTAAACTATTCACAGAAGTAATAGTAGAAAATTTCCCCAACATGGGGAAAAATCTGATATGCACATTAGTGAGGCATATAGAATGATAAATAGACACAACCAACATAGATCTACACCCAGACATATAATAATTAAGATCTCAGACATACAGCATAATAACAGCATACTAAAAATCTGTTAGAGAAAAGACACAACTCAGCTCTCAACGAAAGTTTATTAGAATCACAGCAGTCTTTTCAGCATAAACTGTTAAGACAAGCTTGGAATAACATGTTTCAAGCCCTGAAAGAAAGAAACTTTCAATCCAGATTGAGGTAAACAGAAAAACTTTCTTTCAAAATTAATGGAGAAACAAGATACTTCCATGACAAACAACAACTGAAGAAATTCATGTCCACCAAACCAACCCTAGAAAGAGTAATGAAAGACATACTAGATGAGGATAAAAATGACCACAATCCCCAGAACAACAACAGAAGGAAACCACTAGGTAAGACAAGCAATTAAATAATGGGAAGAAATAGAAATCAAACAATTGGTTCATAACATGGCAAAGTCAAGCCAGTACATATCAGTGATATACATAAAAGGTCATTGGCCTCAATTCACCAATCAGAAGAAATAGGCTGACAGAATGGATCAAGAAAGAAGATCCCACAATATGCTGTATACAAGAAACACATCTAGGGAAACTCAGCTGGCGGCTGGGGTGAGTCCGCGCGCCATCCAGAGCCCAGGAGACTGTATTAAGATCATCGCTCCCAGAGCTCAAGGACCCACCCATAGCCCAGCCATACTAGGCTGCACTCACCCAGCAGGTTTCAGGCCTGTGCAAGACACACCCAGCAACCTTCTCAGGAACCCAAAACCCAGAAACTCAGGTGGCAGCTGGGGTGAGTCTGCACACCATCTCAAGCCTGGGATCATTGCTTCCAGAACTCAGGGACCCGTACAGAGCCCAGGCACACTAGACTAGCCTTGGGAGGTTTTGCAGCCTGAGTAGATTACCCCCATAGACCTTCTTCAATTATGGGAGTTGAGAGCAGGTGAAGTGAGTTCCAGGGTATTGGTCTTTGCCCAGAGAGAGCTTTAGCCCATCATCCACAGTGGTTAGGTTCCTGTCCAGCTCCCCAGAACACTGAAAGTGGCACAGGAGGACCTGATGACATGTTTAGCAACCTCCATTCAGTCCCAGGAACCTAGGGCATAGGAGATGATTTCCAACACATCCAGGGGAAGCCTAAGAAAACCACTTGAAACACAGAAATATAGGAAAATGACAAAACAAAAGACCAAAATGCAATCTCAAACCTCCAGCCCATCCCAAGAAAGCTTAGGAGCCATGTGCATAGAAGAAAATACATATCATGCACTTGAAATACATATAATAATAGCAATTGAAATAAAGAAGCAACTCCAAGCTTAAATAGGAATTCAAACTAGAAATAATCTTGCAGGTAAAAGAAGAAATGATAAAAGTAATGAAAGAGATGCTGAACACATCTAAAGAAGACACAGTTTAAAAATTAGAGGAACAAAACAAAAAGATAGAATACCTGAATGAACAATGTAAGAAACAAGCTGAATACATGAAGCAGAATCAAAGAGATATACAAGAAATCAAAAATTCTATCAAAAGTTGTCAAAACCAACTCAACAAAAATGATGATAGAGTTTCAGACCTTGAAGACAAGATTGCAGCTAGTGAATAGGAAAAGAAAGACCTTTTTAAAAAAAAAGGAATCAGGAAATAACAACTCAACAGCTGCAAGATGATGCAAAGAAAAACAACATAAGATTAATAAGGATAAACGGAAAAGAAGGCAACAACACAAAAGATATCAAAAGGCTATTCACAGAAGTAATAGCTGAAAATTTCCCAAACATGAGCATGGGAACTTACATTAGGATTAGTGAAGCATATAGAAATCCAAATAGCCATAACCGAAATAAAACTACATCCAGGCATATAAAATCACTATCCCAGAAATCCAACATAAGAATAGAATACTAAAAGCTGTCAGAGAGAAAAGACAGATCACTTATAAAGGAAAACCTATCAGAATTGCAGAAGACTTCTCAACACAAACAATGAAGTCAAGAAGAGCATGAAGTATTTCAGATCCTAAAGGAAAATGATTTTCAACCTATACTGATGTACCCTGCAAAACTTTCCTTCAAAATGGATGGAGAAATAAGATACTTGCATGACAAAGAACAGCTGAAGAATTTCATGAACACCAAGCCAATCCTCCAAAGAACACTGATAAATAGTCTAGATACACATAGGAACAAACCACTAAGCAAGGTAGACAACCAAACAGAATGGAAAGATAAAGATACAACAGCAGAAAGATAATATGTCAACAATAAATCAATATATAACAGTTATAACCATTAATGGTCTCAAATCACCAATTAAATGAAACAGACTGGCAGAATGGATCAAGACACAACATCCAACCATATGCTGTCTGTAAGAAACCCATCTAACCCAAAAGGAAATTCACAGACTGAAAGTCGAAGGATGGAAAACAATACTTCACACAACAGGAACCCCCCCCCCCCAAAAAAAGCAGGGGTAGCTATTTCGTTTGCAGATAATGTGAACTTTAAACCCAGAAATATCCTAATAGATAAAGAAGGTCACTACATACTGGTTAGGGGAAAACTTCAAGAGGAAGAGATAACTATCTTAAATATATATGCACCAAACTCCAGAGCACCCAGGTATACAAAGTATTAATAGAAATGAAAAATCAAATTAACAATAACAAAATTATAACAGGAGACTTTAACACACCATTGATACAAAGAAATAATAGAACTGAATCACACCTATGAACAAATGGACTTGGAAGACATATACAGAGTGTTCCATCCCACAACATCACATTATACATTCTTCACAGCAGCACGTGGGACATTCTCTAAAATAGACCATATACTAGCTCATCAAAAATATTTAAATCAATGCAGAAGAATTGAAATCATCCCATGCATGTTATCAGATCAGAGTACAATGAAACTAGAAATTAATGATAAAAGAAGCTGCAAAAAACCACAAACAAATGGAAATTGAATAGTACATGCTTGAGCAATCAGTGCGTCACAGAGGAAATTAAAGAAGAAATTGAAAATACCTACAAGCAAACAAAAATACAAATACAACTTACCAGAATCTGTGGGATGCAAAGAAAGCATTCCTCAGAGGAAAATTTATTGCACTGAGTTCTCACATCAGGAAAAAAAAAAACAAATACAAATAACCTGTTGCTACACCTCAAACATCTAGAAAAAGAAGAGAAAGTCAAGCAAAAAGCCAAAAGAAGGGAGGAAATTATAAAAATCAGAACCAAAATTAATACAATAGAGACTAAGAAAACAATCCAAAAAATCAATGAATCAAAGAGACGGTTCTTTGAAAGAATAGATAAAATTGAAAAGCCCCTAGCCAACCTTATTTTAAAAAGGAAAGAATAGCTCAAATTCATGCAATAAGGAATGGAAAAGGTGAAATCACTACAGACTCTTTGGAAGTACAGAAGATCATCAACACCTATTTCAAAAACTTCTACTCTCGTAGGTTCAATAACACAGAAGAAATAGACAGATTCCTAGAAACACATGAAGTACCAAAGCTGAGTCAAGAAGATGCAAAACTGCTGAATAACCCAATTTCTATTAATGAAATAGAAAATGTAATTAAGTCCCTACCTACAAAGAAGAGCCCAAACCCAGACAGATTCACTGCAGACTTCTACAAGAAATACAAAGAAGACTTAATGCTGACACTCCTCAAACTCTTCAATGAAATCGAAAGGGAAGCAATTCCTCGTAAGTCATTCCTGGAAGCAAATATAACTCTAGTACCAAAATCAGAGAAAGACCCAACTAAAAAAGAAAACTAAAGGCCAATCTCCCTTATGAACACAGAAGCAAAAATCCTCAATAAAATATTGGCAAACAGGATGTAGGAAATCATCAAGAAGATTATACACCACGACCAAGTGGGAGTCATCCCAGGCATGCAGGGATGGTTCAACATATGTAAGTCAATAGATGTAATCCACCATATCGATAAAGCCAAAAGCAAGAATCACACGATCATCTCTATAGATGAAGAAAAAGGTTTTGATAAGGTGTAACACTCATTCGTAATAAGAACCTTACAGAAAAGTGGAATTGATGATCTTTACCTCAATAAGATAAAGGCCTTTAACTCAATATGACAAAGATAATCTATGACAAACCTACAGCCAGCATATTAAATGGTCAAAAACTGAAGGCCTTTACCTTAAAATCAGGCACAAGACAAGGATGTTCCTTATCACCGCTCCTATTTAACACAGTACTGAAAATACTAGCCAGAGTAATGAGACAAGAGAGAGAAAGAAAACAGGTAAAGATAGGAAAAGAGGAAGTTAAATTATCATTATTTGCAGATGACATGATACTCTACATAGAACACCCGCAAAACTCCATTGAAAGACCCCTACATATAATAAATAAATTCAGTAATACAGCTGGAAGCAAAATCAATACTCACAAATCAATAGCATTTCTACACACTAACAACAAAATCACTGAGAAAGAAATAAAAGAAGCCACACCCTTCACACTAGCATCCAAAAAAAAAAAACATGAAATACTTATGAATTAATCTCACAAAAGTAGTAAAAGAATACAGGGAAAATTATAATACCCTGAAAAAGAAATTGAAGAGGACCTCAGAAAATAGAAAGACATCCCTTGCTCATGGATAGGAAGAATAAATATCATAAAAATGGCCATTCTCCCAAATCTGTTATTCAGATTCAATGCAATCCCAATGAAAATACCATAGACATACCTCATAGATCTAGAGAAATCACTCCTAAAATTCATCTGGAACCAGAAGAAAACTAGAAGAGCAAAACAATTCTAACCAGCAAAGGCAAGGCAGGAGGCATCACAATCTCTGACTTGAAGTTATACTACAAAGAAAGTGTAATAAAGTCAACATGGTACTGGAATAAAAACAGAGCCAAAGATCAATGGAATAGGTTAGAACATACAACTACAATACCAACACACTCAACCATTTTTTCTTTGATAAAGGGGCCAAACAGTTTCATTGGAAGAAGGACAGACTCTTTAATAAATGGTGCTGGAAAAACTGGCTCTCCACATGCTGAAAACTAAAACTCAACCCATGCCTATCACCATATTCTACATTAAATCTAAATGGATCAAAGATCTGAATATTAAAACAGAAACACTAACTCTGTTGGAAGATAAATTAGGTAAAAATCTTGAAGACATAGGAGTAGGAAGAAAATTCATGAACAGCAATCAAACCACATCGGAAATGCTTCCTAGAATCAATAACTGGGAACACCTCTTATTAAAATGTTTCTGCATGTCAAAAGAAATCTCCAGCATAGTGAAAAGAAAACCCACAAACTGGGAAAAAATCTTAGTGAACTGTCCCTCAGACAAAGGACTTCTGTCTAAAACATATAAAGAATTTTTAAAAATCAGACCCCAAAATCCAAAGACCCCATCCAAAAATGGACATCTGAGATGAATACACAGTCCTCAGATGAAGAAATACAAAAAAATGGCAAATAAATACATGAAAAATGTTCTTTATCATTACTCATTAGAGAAATGCAAGTTAAACCACTTTGAGATTTCATCTCCCTCCTGAAAGAATGGCCAGGATCAAGAAAACTACCAAACTACCAAAACTACCAAATGATGGAGAGGCTGTGGGGAAAAGGAAACTCTCCTGCACTGTTGGTGGGAGTGTAGACTGGTGCAGCCATTGTGGAGGTCACTCTGGAGATTTCTCAGAAAGCTGGGATTGGAAGTCCCATTGTTCCAGCTATTCCACTTCTAGGCATATTCCCAGAAGAATTGAAAACATCATACCACAGTGATAGATGTACAGCCATGTTTAAAGCAGCACAATTTGTAATAGCCAGATATTGGAAATAACCTAAGTATCCATGAACTGAAGAATGGGTAAAAAAGTTGTGGTATTTTTATACAATGGAGTACTACTCAGCTATAAAGAAGGATCACCTTGAGATGTTTATAAATAAATGGATACAACTTGAGACCATATTCATTAGCAATACAAATCAAACTCCCATGTATAAATACCGAATTGTCTCTATAGTGTAAGAAATGGTGAGGGTACATAAGAGTTTATAACAATCATGATTCCCAATTACACTGCCTTATAATGTCTGCATTCATTAATTGGAATGGTTTTATCCTAGTTTGCTTGATTTTATTATCTGTGATAGTATAGGAGCTCTTTTAAAGGAAAGAAGGCATTATAATAGCCAGAGCTGATGTAGTATCATCTTACTCTGAAATCCTACTATGCTTTTGTTTTTCTGTTGCCTTTATGTGTGATAATATAAATAAATTTTCTATGTAAAATGAGATAATATAGTAGCCATTGTTCATTCTCTGCAAATTGGTTCTGAAAGCATTGTAAGGCATTCATTTTCTTGAATGATTTTATACTCTTTTGTTATACTTGATACTATTGTATATGAAACTATGCTCAACTATTTCAAAGGAAGAGACACTATGGTATTTGCTGATAATTTTGAGTTGTCTTGTGGTAAAATGCTGTGTTACTTGCACACATCTGTGCAAGTTATATCTGCTTTGTTATGTCTTCTTTCTTCTTAATCTCTGTAAAACAAAAAAATTTTAAAAAAGAAACATATCTGACTCAAAAGGAAACTCATAGATTAAAAGTCAAAGGATTGAAAACAGTATTTCATGCAACAGGAACCCAGAAAAAATCAGGGGTAACTATTCTATTTGCAGACAATGTGAACTTCAAATCTAAAATAACTAAAAGAGATAAAGAAGGTCACTACATACAAATTAGTGGAAAAATTCAAGAGGAAGAAATAACAATTGTAAATATATATGCACCAAATACAGGAGCACCCAACTATATATGACAGTTACTAATGGACGTGAAAAACTAAATACACAAGAACACAGTTATAACAGGGGACTTTAACAGCCCATTGTCACAAAGAGAGAGATCAACTAGACAAAAAGTCAACAAAGAAATAATATAACTGAATCATACCTGTGAGCAATTGGACTTAGTAGATGTTTACAGAGTGTTCCAGGCAACCACATCAAATAACACATTCTTTTCAGCTGCACATGGGGCATTTGCCAAAATAGATCATATAATATCCCATAAAACATTCTTAAGTGAGTGCAAAGGTATTAAAATTATCCCATGCATATCTGACCACAGCACATTTAAATTGGAAATTAATGACAAAAGAAATTGCAAAACCAGCATAAATACATGAAAATTAAATAAGAAACTTTTGAACAACCAGTGGGCTACAGATGAAATTAAAAAAGAAATAAGCAATACCTACAATTCAATGAAAATGCAGAAATAACATTGCAATCTGTGGGATGCAATGAAAGTGATCTTATGAGGGAAATACATAGCAATAAACTGTCATATCAAGAAAACAGAATGAGCATAATAAACAACCTAATGCTTCATTTCAAGGTTCTAGAAAAAAAAAAAGAGCAAGTTAAACCCAAAGCTCATAGAAGAGAGGGAATTGTAAAGAGTAGAGCAGAAATGAATGCAATTGAAACTAAAAAAATACAAAGAATTAATGAATCAAAAAGCTGTTTTTTTGAGAGAATAAACAAAATTGATAAACCTCTAGCTAACCTTATCAAGAAAAAAGAACGAAAAATCCAAATTCACACAATAAGGACTGAAAAGGGGGGAAATTATGACAGACTCTATGGAAATTCAAAAGGACATAAATACCTACTGTGAAAATCTCTGCTCACATCTCCTGCAGAGGAGGAGCTGGGCGGATCCGGAGTCCCTGCAGAAGCCCGTTCCTTTGTCTGAAGGACTGAATACTTCTGCAAGCAGGGAGGCATCGCAGCTTCCTGAGGCACCTCAGCCTGTGGTGAGTGCCCAGCACAGTCTGCCCAAATCTCAGACTGTTCCGGACCCCCCAGGCTTCTGGGTGCAGTGAAGTGGAGCAGTGGGTTAGAGGCCACAACAGCTGCCTCCCCCCCCCCCCCCCCCCCCCGGCTACACTTGGAAGTCTGCTGAGCTCCTGACGGATGGGCGGGCCTACACTAACCCCCGAGCCCAGCCGCGCCTAGCCATCTGCCTGCAGAGGAGGAGCTGGGCGGATCTGGAGTGCCTGCAGAAGTCCCTTCCTTTGCCTAGAGGACTGTGGATATCTCTGCAAGCAGGGAGGGATCACAGGCTCCTGAGGCACTGTGGCCTGTGGAGAGCACCCTAACCCGGCTGCAATTGAAGAGCTGTGAATCTTCCAAGGGGCAGGTGGGCGCACAGTGTCCCTGAGGCCCAGCTTGTCTGGAACTGCGGAGTTCTGAGCAGGCAGAGGAGGGACACTGGTTCTGCAGGCCCAATGGCTTGGGGTAGTGCGGTGTCAGAGGCTCAGTAGCTCCAAGCATAGAAGGGGATTTTCAACAGATCCTGAGGAAGCTTTCAAATAACACTTGAAACACAGAAATATACAAAATGACAAAACGAAAGACCAAATTACAACCTCAAACCTCCAGCCCATCTCAGGAAACCCTAGGAGCAATGTATATAGAAGAAAATATATCCGATCCACCTCATATATCGGACATAATAGCTACTGAAGTTGACAAACAACTCCAGGAAGCTTTAAAGAAATTCAAACTCGAAATAATCTCCCAGATAAAAGAAGAAATGATAAAAGAAATGAAAGAGATTCTAAATATATCTAAAGAAAACACAGATAAAAAATTGGAGGAACTAAACAAAAAGATAGAATCCCTAGATGAGCAATATAAGAAACAAACAGAATACATAATGCAGATGCACAGAGATATACAGGAAATAAAAAACTCCACTGAAAGTTGTAAAAACCGCCTTAATGAAAGTGAAGATAGAATTTCAGACCTTGAAGACATGATTGCAGCTAGTGAACAGGAAAGGAAAGATCTTTTGAAAATAACAAGAAATCAGGAAACAACAATTCAACAACTGCAAGACGATGCAAAGAAGAATAACATAAGAATGATAGGGATTAATGAAAGAGAGGGAGACAACATAAAGGATGTCAAGCGGATATTTAGAGAAGTAATAGCTGAAAATTTCCCAAGCATGAGATCAGAAACTGACATCAAGATCAGTGAAGCATATAGAACTCCAAACAGTCATAACCAAAATAAAACTACACCCAGACATATAATAATCACCATCCCAGAAATCCAACACAAGAATAGATTACTAAAAGCTGTCAGAGAGAAAAGACAGATCACTTATAAAGGAAAACCTATCAGAATCACAGCAGACTTCTCAGCACAAACGATAAAGTCAAGAAGAGCATGGAGTGAAATATTCCAGATCCTAAAGCAAAATGATTTCCAACCAAGACTGATATATCCTGCAAAACTATCATTCAAAATAGATGGTGCAATACGATACTTCCATGACAAAGAACAGATGAAGAACTTCATGAACACCAAACCGACCCTGCAAAAAATATTGAAAGACAGTTTAGATACACAAAGGAAAAAACCACTAAGCAAAGCAAATAATTAAACAGAACAGAAAGATAAAGATGCAACAGCAGAGAGATAACATTCCTACAATTAACCAGCATTTAACAGTAATAACCATTAATGTAAATGGTCTCAATGCACCAATCAAAAGAAACAGACTAGCAGAATGGATCAAGAAACAAAATCCAACCATATGCTGTTTACAGGAAACCCATCTAACCCAGAAGGATACTCACAGACTGAAAGTCAAAGGATGGAAAACAATTCTTCATGCAGCAGGAATCCAGAAAAAGGCAGGAGTAGCCATTCTGTTTGCAGACAACGTGAACTTTAAACCAACAATAACCATAAAGGACAAAGAAGGTCACTACATACTTGTAAGGGGAAAACTCCAAGAGGAAGAGATAACTATCTTAAATATATACGCACCAAACTCCAGAGCACCAAGTTATATAAAACAATTATTAACAGAAATGAAAACTCAAATTATCAGTAACACAATTGTAACAGGAGACCTTAATACGCCATTGACACCAAGGGACAGATCAACCAGACAGAAAATGAGCAAAGAAATAACAGAACTGAATCATACCTGTGAACAAATGGGTTTGATAGACATATACAGGATGTTCCACCCAACAACATCAGAATACACATTCTTCTCAGCAGTACATGGATCATTTTCTAAAATAGACCATATATTAGCTCACAGAACATATTTAAACAAGTGCAAAAGAGCTGAAATCATCCCTTGCATGTTATCGGATCATAGCGCTCTGAAATTAGAAATTAATGATAAAAGATACTGCAAAAATCCCACAAACACATGGAAACTGAATAACACACTCTTGAGTAATCAGTGGGTCACAGAAGAAATTAAAGAAGAAATTAAACAATACCTAAAAGAAAATGAAAATGCAGATACAACTTACCGGAATCTGTGGGATGCAATGAAAGCCGTTCTGAGAGGAAAATTTATTGCACTGAGTTCCCACATCAGGAAAACAGAACGAATACAAATAAATAACTTGATGCTACACCTCAAACAGCTAGAAAAAGAAGAGCAAGTCAAGCCCAAAGCCAAAAGAAGAGAGGAAATTATAAAAATCAGAGCAGAAATCAATGCAATAGAGACTAAGAAAACAATCC
This sequence comes from Cavia porcellus, assembly GCF_034190915.1. NCBI lineage: Eukaryota > Metazoa > Chordata > Mammalia > Rodentia > Caviidae > Cavia > Cavia porcellus. The sequence goes on along the minus strand of NW_026947510.1, from coordinate 51,944,749 downwards.
AAAGAATCAACAAATCAAAGAGTTGGTTCTTTGAAAGAATAAATAAAATCAATAAGCCCCTAGCCAACCTTATTTAAAAAAGGGAAGAAAAAGCTCAAATTCATGCAATAAGAAATGAAAAAGGAGAAATCACTACAGACCCAATAGAAATACAGAAGATCATCAACACCTACTTCGAAAACCTCTACTCTCAAAAGTTTGATAACACAGAAGAAATAGACAGATTCTTAGAAGCATATGAAGTGCCAAAGCTAGATCAAGAGGATGTAAAACTGTTGAATAACCCAATCTCTGTTACTGAAATTGAAAATGTAATTAAGTCCTTACCCACCAAGAAGAGCCCAGGCCCAGATGGATTCACTGCAGAATTCTACAAGAAATACAAAGAAGACCTAATGCCGACACTCCTCAAACTGTTCAATGAAATTGAAAGGGAAGCAATCCTTCCTAAGTCGTTCCTGGAAGCAAATATTACTCTAGTACCAAAACCTGAGAAAGACCCAACTAAAAAACAGAACTATAGACCAATCTCCCTAATGAACACAGATGCAAAAATCCTCAATAAAATATTGGCAAATAGGATCCAGCAAATCATCAAGAAGATTATACACCATGACCAAGTGGGATTCATCCCAGGAATGCAAGGATGGTTCAACATACGCAAATCAATAAATGTAATCCACCATATCAATAAAGCCAAAAATAAGAATCACATGATCATTTCTATAGATGCAGAAAAAGCCTTCGATAAGGTCCAACATTTATTCATCATAAAAACTCTACAGAAAATTGGAATAGATGGTCTTTACCTCAATATAATAAAGGCCATTTATGACAAACCAACAGCCAGCATCATTCTAAATGGCCAAAAATTGAAAGCCTTTACTTTAAAATCAGGCACAAGACAAGGATGTCCTTTATCACCACTCCTATTTAATATAGTACTGGAAGTACTAGCCAGAGCAATTAGGCAAGAAAGAGAAATAAAAGGGGTAAAGATAGGAAAAGAAGAAGTTAAGTTATCATTGTTTGCAGATGACATGATACTCTACATAGAAGACCCCCTAAACTCCATTGAAATACTCTTAGATACAATAAATAAATTCAGTAATGTGGCTGGATACAAAATCAATACTCAGAAATCAATAGCATTCCTATACACGAACAACAAAATTACAGAGAGGGAAATAAGAGAAACTGGACTATTCACATTAGCAAGCAAAAAAATGAAATATTTAGGAATTACTCTTACGAAAGAAGTGAAAGACTTATACAGTGAAAACTATAATACACTGAAAAAGGAAATTGAAGATGATCTCAGAAAATGGAAAGACATCCCTTGCTCATGGATAGGAAGAACAAACATTGTGAAGATGGCCATTCTCCCAAAACTCTTATACAGATTCAATGCAATCCCAATAGAAATACCATCAACATACCTTATAGATCTAGAGAAATCACTCCTAAATTTCATCTGGAACCAGAAGAGACCTAGAATCGCAAAGGCAATTCTAAGCAGCAAAGGCAAAGCAGGAGGCATCACAATCCCTGACTTGAAATTATACTACAAAGCAACAGTAGTAAAATCAACATGGTATTGGAATCAAAACAGAGGCGAAGATCAATGGAATAGATTAGAAGATACAACCACAACTACGAACACACTCAACCACCTTATCTTTGATAAAGGAGCCAAGCAGGTTCACTGGAAGAACGACAGTCTCTTTAATAAATGGTGCTGGAAAAACTGGCTCTCCATTTGCCTAAAACTAAAGCTAGACCCATGTCTATCACCATGTACTAAATTAAAATCTAAATGGGTCAAAGATCTGAATATTAAAACAGAAACACTAAATCTATTGGAAGACAAAGTGGGTAGAAACCTTGGAGACATAGGAGTAGGTAGAGAATTCATGAACAGGACTCAAACCGCACGGGAAACACTTCCCAGAATCAATAACTGGGACCACATCTTATTAAAAAGTTTCTGCATGTCAAAAGAAATCTCCAGCATAGTGAAAAGAAAACCCACAAACTGGGAAAAGATTTTAGTGAACTCTCTCTCAGACAAGGGACTCTTGTCTAAAACATATAAAGAATTAAAAAAACTCAGACCTCCAAAATTCAAAGATCCAATCCAAAAATGGGCATCTGAGATGAATACGCAATTCTCAGATGAAGAAATGCAAATGGCAAATAAATATATGAAAACATGCTCATCATCATTGTTCATCAGAGAAATGCAAATTAAAACCACACTGAGATTCCATCTCACTCCTGAAAGAATGGCCAGGATCAAGAAAACCAACAACAACAAATGCTGGAGAGGATGTGGGGAAAAAGGAACTCTCCTGCACTGTTGGTGGGAGTGTAGACTGGTACAGCCTTTGTGGAGGTCTGTCTGGAGGTTTCTCAAAAAGTTGGGATTGGAAATCCCATTTATTCCAGCTATTCCACTTCTAGGCATATTCCCAGAAGAACTGAAAGCATCATACCACAGTGATTTATGTGCACCTATGTTTATAGCAGCACAATTTGTAATCGCCAGATCTTGGAAACAACCCAAGTGTCCATCAACTGAGGAATGGATAAAAAAGTTGTGGTATTTCTATACAATGGAATATTATTCAGCTATAAAGAAGGATCACATTGAGATATTTATCAATAAATGGGCGCAGCTTGAGACCATACTCATAAGTGAAATAAATCAATCTCGCATGTATGAATACCGAATAGTTTCCCTAATGTAAGTAATGATTCAAATATATGAAAATATGTGGCAATCATGATTCCCCATTATGTGGCCTTGAAGCCTTATAAAATTTTCACTTATTAATTAGAAAGGCTTTATTCCGGGCTTCTTGATATGGAAATATTTGAAGCTATAGTATATGAAGTTTTATCCAAATATCTCAAGGAAAAAGACAGACACTATGGTAACTATTATTCTTTAAAAAAATTATTTAGTTATTTCTTATGTTTATTTTAATTAAGGGAAAAATTTAAAAAATTAGGATATATAATAGTAACTCTTTTCGATTTCCCATTAACTTGTTTTGAAGTCCTGTAATGCTCCCACGATCTTGTTTTGACTGATTAGACTCTGTTCCATTCTGTGGGATAGTATCAGGTCCGAGGGTATAGGCAACTACTTTGAAGGCAGTAAGATTCACTAAGATGCCCATTCTGGTTTGACTATTGTCTCCTTTGGAAGTCCTGTAATGTTTACAATGTCTAAGTTTTATTGGTCTTGTTCTCTACTGTTTTGTCCAACTTTATAATATCTAATGAGATAGACAAATCTTTTTAAGGAAACAAGAGACAACGTTGATAACTATTGTTAATAACCGTATACTCTGTTCTACATCATGTGCTAAGTCTATCCTTGGTTTTCACTGACAGCTTTGTTCTGCCATATTTGACTTTATTCTCCCCCCCCAAAAGTAATAAGAACTAAGGAGTAATAAAATCTAAAATGTGTAAATTTTGTTGTAAAAAGAGAGGAAGGGGAAAAAAGAGCTCTAACGGATATAACAGCAAGTGTGTATAGGGATGTTGAATAGCTGACTATATTAATGTTTTTGGATCATTGAACACAGCTGTTTGTAGTCTCTCTGTTTGAATGTCTACTTTGTATTCTTTGATACTGTGATTTGAGCAACTATTTCCAAGATGATAATATGTAATCTATTAACAGGTGATTTCTTACTGTTATGCTTGTTTTTGTAGTTCTGTATTATATGTAACCTTACACTGCTTTGTTTTGTTTTGTGTTTTTCTCTTTTTCCTCTTAAATAAAAAAAAAATAAAAAAATTAAAAAAAAAGAAAATCTCTGCTCACATAGAGTGGAAAACACAGAGGAAATGGGCAGATTTCTAGAAACATATGAACTATCAAAGCTCAACCAAGAAGATACAGCAATTTTAAATAACCCAGTATCAGCAATTGAAATTGAAAATGTAATGAAAAACTTATCAAGAAAGAAAAGCCAAGGTCCTGATGGAATTCTACAAGAAATTTAGAGATGATTTGATGCTAATATTTCTCAAACTTTTCAATGAAATTGAAAAGGAAGCAATCTTCCCTAAGTCATTACTGGAGGTAAGTTTTACTCTTATACCAACAACAGAGAAAGACTCAACCATAGGAGAACTATAGGCCAGTCTACTAATGAACAGTGATGCAAAGATTCTGAATAAAATACTGGCAAATAGAATGCAGCAAATCCTCAAGCAGATTATACATCATGCCCAAGTGGGATTCATCCCAGGAATGCACAGATATTTTAACACATACAAATCAATAAATGTAATACACCACATTAACAAAGCCAAAACCAAAAACCACATGGTCATCTCAATAGTTGCAGAAAAGGCTTTTGATGAAGTCCAACACAAGTTCATGATAAAAACCCTTCAGAAACTCAGAATGCACGTTGTCTACCTCAATCTTATAAAGGCCATCAATAACAAACAACAGCCAACATTATACTATATGGAGCAAAACTGAAAGCTTTCACTTTAAAATCAGGAACATGACAAGGATGTCTATTATCACCACTTCTATTCAAAATAGTTCTGGAAAAACTAGCCAGAGCAATCAGATAAGAGAGAGAAATAAAAAGAATAAAGATAGGAAAGGAAGAAATTAAATTATCACTATTTACAGATGACATGATACTTTTTATAGAAGATCCAAAAAATTCCATTAAGAGACTTCTAGAAGTAATAGACAAATTCAGGAATGTAGCTGGATACAAAGTCAGTGCTTAGAAATCAATAGCATTCCTGTAACACACAAAAAACTCACCAAGAGAGAAATTATGGAAATATTGCCCTTCACAATAGCATCTAAAGAAATGAAATACTTAGGAATCAACCTAACCAAGAATGTAAAAAATCTATATGCTGAAAGTTACACTACACTAAAAAAGGAAATTGAAGAGGATATTAGAAAATGGAAGGATGTTCTTCCTTGCTCTTGGCTAGGAAAAACCAACATTGTGAAAATGGTTTTACTTCCAAAACTGTTATATAGATTTAACTCAATCCCAATCAAAATAACATTAACATACCTCATAGATGTAGAGAAAACACTCCTAAAATTCATTTGGAAACATAACAAACCTGGAATAACAAAGGCAATTCTGGGCAACAAAGGCAAGACAGGAGGCATCTCAATTCCTGATGAAAATATACTACAAAGCCACAGTGATAAAATCAGCATGATACTGGCAAATAAATAGACCTGAGGATCAATGGAAGAAATTAAAAGTTGCAAGCACAAGTACAAAACACTCAGCCATCTGATATTTGATGAAGGGACTAAACATGTTCACTGGAAGAAGGATAGCCTCTTTAATAAATGGTGCTGGAAAAATTGGCTCTCCACAGGCCGAAGACTGAAACTGGATCCATGCCTATCACCATGCACAAAACTAAAGTCTAAGTGGATCAAAGACTTAAATACCAAAACAGAAATAAAATCTACTGGAAGACTGTTGGGAGCCGCAGCCCCGAGCCCGGTCGCCTCACTTGGCGGACGTGAGGCCTGTAGTAAAGAGTGAGGCCTGAGGTAGATTACCCCTCCCATCGAATATGTTAGTTTCCTGCTTACCGCGTAAACAACCCGCTCAACAATATAGTCTGCCTGGCAACTGATGATGTTAGCCAATCAGCTTGCCTTGCTTACTTTAACATGATTGGACACTGTACCCGTATATATACCGGTGCCACCCCTGGGCGGAAGAAGAAGCCAGATAGAAGCCCGGAAGTAGAAGCCCAAAAGGAGCCGCGGAGAGCGGACCGGTAGAGGCTTTGGGGCAGACTGAAGCACAAAAGGAGCCGCGGGGAGCGGACCAGAGGAGGCTTCAGCTGGGAGAACCCAGGGCAGGCTGTACGGAGAAGGAAAATAAAAAGAAAAGGTTGTCCACTACCAGACTTTGTCGTGTGTCCTTCCTGCCGGCCGGGAGCGGACATCGACATTTGGAGGCCCACCCGGGGACTGATCACCCCCGAGACGTGGAAGTGGACAACGCTCCAGTACAGAGCTGCGAGACAGGTGAGTTGGGGATAAGCCTGGGCTCTGGGTGGCGCGCACCTACAGGGCTTTTAGACTCCCCTCAGGCTCACGCGTAAGTGGCGGATTCCTTGGGCCTCACGCGGTGAGTAACATATTAAAAGATGGGAAACATGCTAGGTAGCGGCACTAAGAGCGAGGGTGGTTGTGGAGAAAGCTCTCAAGAGCTTACAAAAGTACGCAGGGTATCTGAGCAGGCCCAGTCAGGGAGCTCCCGAGAGGTGTCTGTCAAGGGGAACAAGGATGCTAAGGAGGAGGACGGGGCTCTAGCCTCGGAGTCGTCTGACTCCGAGGACGAGGGAAAGTTGAATGGCAAGGAGGCCAAAGAGACCAGCTGTCAGGAGCCTAAATCGCTCAATAAGGAGTCGCAGGGTTCTTTTCCAGCGTTGCCCCGCGAATTGCGCTCTGCTCAACCTGGTCTGCGGAGGAGTAGAGAGCTCCTGAGTGCGCCCCGGCGCGAGAGGGAGGCGGTCCCTCGCCACGAGGCGGCCGCCTGGGAGCTCCCTCCCCTTTCGCCAGAACAGGAAGTGATGCACGGGCCCCCATTTTCCGCCCAATCACGGCCGCCGTCTTATGCTCCGCCGCCGGCGGGTCGGTATTTTTACAGGCGGCTTTGGCAGGGGGGACGCTTGTCTCATGAGGTACATCCACCTGGGATAGATAGTGGCCCCTACGAGATATTTCCTGTACAAGTAGCTATGGGCCAGGGACGCAATGTATGGGAGCCTTTTGAGATAAAGCAGATTAGAGAACTTAAAAATGCAGTTACAACCTTTGGGCCGACTGCGCCTTACACCATTGCCATGCTGGAGAATCTGTCTTCTGGGCCCCTCACCCCCGCGGACTGGATTCAGCTGGCAAAGGCCTGTCTGCCCTCGGGCAGTTACCTGGATTGGCGAGCCTGGTATGCAGAGTTCTCTGCCGAGCAGGCTGAGAAAAACGCCAATCGAGGAAACCGGGGGTGGAACAAGGAAATGCTTATGGGAGAAGGTCGGCACGCTGATGACCAGACCCAGTTCCCCGGCGCTGTCTATGAGCAAATCAATGCCATAGGACTCCGCGCCTGGAAGCAAGTAAGTGGTGCTGGAACAGCCTCCTTGTGTCTTTCAAAAATAATTCAGGGTACCACAGAGCCATTTGTTGACTTTGTGGCCCGAATGCAAGATGCTGCCGATAAGATATTTTCTGATCCGGGAGTGGCTCGACCGCTGGTAAGGCAGCTGATTTTCGAACAGTGTACAAAGGAGTGCAAGGCAGCGATAGCTCCTCATAAGAACAAGGACCTCAATGTCTGGATTAGGATATGCAGAGAGATAGGGGGGCCGCTCTCCAACTCGGGAGTGGCTGCTCTCCTGGCCGCGGCTATACAGCAGAGGGGACCTCGCGGGTTAGAAGGGGAATGTAAGGCTAAAGGGTGTTTTGCCTGCGGGGAGCCAGGACACATTAAACGTCACTGCCCAAACAATGCAGATGCTAGGCCTCGCCCTAGGAATGAAGAACCATATGTTTGTGGGCGATGCAAGAAGGGATCACACAAAGCTGAGGAGTGTAGGTCGGTCTTTGATGCTCAGGGCAACCGTATTTGTGGACAAGATGCTAGAGAGCCAAAAAACGGCCAGAGGGGGCCCCCTTCGAAGGCGGGCCCCCGCCCCAGAGACAGGACAGCTCAGGGTGGCAGCCTTCAACAAGGGCCACCCCTGGGTCAGCAGGTGTGGACCTCAGTGTCGCCTCAGGACTTATATTAGTGCCTGATATGGGTGTTCAAGTGGTTGAAACCACCTTTAAGGGACCGTTACCCGAAAATTCCGTGGGTCTGGTGATCGGGAGATCCTCCACGGCCCTTCGGGGTCTCACAGTAGTCCCGGGGGTCATAGACTCAGACTACACAGGACATATTAAAATTATGGTTCAATCTCTTGTGGGTACTATGGTAATTAATAAAGGAGACAAGATAGCGCAGCTCTTGCTGCTCCCCAGTCTCCACAAGAGATTTCCCTCAAAGCAGAAAATTAGAGAAAGTCAAGGTTTCGGTTCCTCAGGGGAAGTCTTTGAGGGACTCCATATGACACTTGGTAAAAGGCCCATGCTCTCACTTAAGGTCAATGGCAAGAATATAACAGGGCTCCTAGACACAGGAGCTGACCGTTCCATTATCTCCAGAAAGGATTGGCCTTCCAACTGGCCCACCAACACTGCAGATAACACGCTGCAGGGCCTGGGGATGGTGTCAGCTCCTCAGGTTAGTGCTTCAACCCTGCTCTGGTGCGATGAGGAGGGTCATCAGGGCCATTTCCAACCGTTTGTGTTGCAGTTGCCAGTGTCTCTATGGGGAAGGGACATCCTCACTCAGATGGATGTCACGCTTACGTCAAACTGCTCCCCCCAGGCTAAGGATATACTCAGGAACCAGGGATATACCCCCGGCAAAGGCTTGGGCAATGCCCTACAGGGTCGGACATCCCCAATACCAGTAGAAAACAAAAAAGGTAGGCAAGGATTGGGTTTTTCTTAGGGGCCGCTGAAGAAGCTCTCCTACCCACTTCGATCAAAATCACCTGGAAATCAAATGATCCGGTTTGGGTACCTCAGTGGCCCCTGCCTAAGGAGAAGCTATTAGCCTTGTCAGAAATAGTCAGTACACAACTCAGATTAGGACATATTAAGCCGTCAACCTCCCCATGGAACACCCCCATTTTTATAATTAAGAAAAAGTCTGGCAAGTGGAGGCTGCTCCATGATCTAAGGGCGGTCAACGCGCAGATGCAGTCCCTGGGGGCGGTCCAGAGGGGGCTGCCAGCTCTCTCAGCCATCCCTCAGTCCTGGCCAGTTTATGTTATAGACCTTAGAGACTGTTTCTTCTCAATTCCCCTGCACCCAGAGGACACTCATAGGTTTGCCTTTACTTTGCCCACCATTAACCAAGAAAGCCCTGATCTCAGATACGAGTGGGTAACGTTGCCCCAAGGCATGGCCAACAGTCCCACTATGTGTCAGATTTACCTTGATTCCCTACTGGCCCCCCTACGAAAATCCTTTCCCAAGATAAGATGTATGCATTACATGGACGACCTTTTGCTCAGCGGCAGGGACCCAGACATGCTAAATAATATGCTCAGCCAGTTGGTCGAGGCCCTGAGACAAGCTAATCTACATGTTGCCCCCGACAAGATTCAGGGAGGAGAAATGGTGACCTACTTAGGCGCGAGAATCTCCCCTATGCTAGTCTCTCCGCAGAAGGTCACCATTAGGACGGATGGCGTTAGGACCCTAAATGACATGCAAAAGCTATTGGGAGACATTAATTGGATTAGGCCATATTTACATATACCAAATTCAGATCTCAAACCCCTGTTTGACCTTCTGAAGGGAGACCCAGATATAGCCTCCCACAGGAGGCTCACTCCTGAGGCAAGAGCTGCCTTACAGAGAGTGGAGGAAGCCTTAGGTGGGGCTACCTTACACAGAATTGAACCAGGGCGACCCTTTGATGTCTGTTTGCTACAGACTAGTCTACAGCCTACAGCGGTGATTTGGCAGAAAGGACCACTACTGTGGATACACCCTAAGGTCTCACCTGCAAAAGTCATAGAGCATTACCCGGAGGCAGTCGCTTCATTGGCCCTTGAAGCGCATGATAGAGCTGTCCAACATTTTGGCTCAGGACCACAAGCCATCCGAGTACCCTATACCGCCAGCCAGATCAAGACCCTGGCTGCCTGCATAGATACTTGGGCCATTCTGAGATGTGTTTTCCATGGGGATATAAACAATCAATACCCTAAAGACCCTATCTTGTCATTTGTCACTCAGCACCCTATAATTTTTCCAAAGGTTACTGCCTCTGAGCCATTAGTCCCAGCAACTACAATATATACAGATGGCTCCAAGACGGGGATAGGCGCCTATGTGATCCTAGGCAAGCCCCCGGTTACCATACAATTTGAACCAGATCAGCCTCAGGTGGTGGAACTGCAGATCGTTAAAATGATTCTTGAACGGTTCTCAGAGGCCATTAACATTGTCTCCGATCCTAGGTATGTGGTCAATGCTATGCAAGTGCTTGAGACTGCCGGTTTAATTAGATCCACTTCCACAGTGGCTGGGCTGTTCCTGTCTATCCAGACATTGCTTCAGAACAGACACCATAAGGTCTTCACCACCCACATAAGAGCACATACATCCCTGCCAGGGCCTATGGCACAGGGGAATGCGGCTGCTGACACTGCCACTCGCCCGTTATGGATTTTTACCTTACTAACACCAATCGAGCGAGCCCGTGCCTTCCATGATAAATTTCATGTTAATGCCAGGACACTAGCAAACCATTTCCATGTTTCTAGAGCAGATGCACGAGATATCGTGCGACTATGTGACTCCTGTGCCACATACAAACCTGCCATACCGATGGGAGTAAACCCTCGAGGTTTGATCCCTGGTGATGTTTGGCAGATGGACATCACACATATACAGGAGTTTGGGACTCTTAAATATGTTCATGTTTCCACAGACACCTGTTCTCGCGTCATATTTGCAACAGCAGAAACAGGTGAAAAAGTGTCTAATGTGATCAATCATTGCCTGGCGGCTTGGGCCGCATGGGGCAAACCAAAAATATTAAAAACTGATAATGGACCAGCCTATATAGGCAAAGCCTTCAATGAGTTCTGCAAAATGATGGAGGTTCAATTAAAACATGGTATCCCATACAATCCCCAAGGTCAAGGAATCATTGAGAGGGCTCATAGAAGCCTCAAAGAAATTTTACAAAAACAAAAAGGGGGAGTAGGCCAAGGCCTGGCCCCAAAGGCACGATTATCCATGGCACTATTCACACACAATTTTTTAAATTTAAATAATGATAATCGCTCCCCAGCTGTGGAGCACTGCAACCCTTCCCCCAACCATAAAGGGTGGGTGAAGTGGAAAGATGTCCTGACAGGACAATGGATGGGCCCGGATCCAGTGGTCAGCTGGAACCGAGGCGCGGTTTGTGTTTTCCCACAGGAATCGGGACGAGAACCACTGTGGATACCGGAGAGATTGACACGGACAACAAAGCCCTCGACTAAAGATCAGACCTGCCCTACTGGAGATCCATCACAGACCAACCAACAAGATGAATAGAAATAGCGGTAGCCCGAAATGGACAAGAAGATCCTCAGGCATATGCATGGCTCGCTCGCCTAGCCTACGACCGAGTCTAGGGACGGTGAGCTTCCCACACTCCTCCTCTAAAAAATTATGATATAGCAGGGTAGATGAGTCAATGACGGGTAAGAGCGTGCCTCCCCAGCATGACTCGACCTAAGCCAGGCCCTACCCCATCCTGCACGTAAGCCGCTGGACTGTTAGATGCTGCCCAGGTCTAAATTTCTCTCCGAGGGGATTTCTTTACGGAGAGAGAATGAGTGCAAGCTTGTGTGCATCCAGGTTCCGTCCAGTTTGTGCCTGGCCCTAGAAAAAGGACGAGGGCCTCAGGGCCTTGGCAGACCATGGGACGGCCGACCAGGGTCTAAGCCAAGGACCTACGGTGGGCCTACGCATAGGGCATAAGCCTCTGCACCCAGTCCAGGAAGGGCTACGATGCGCACATTCATAAAAAATAAAAAAGGGGGAGATGTTGGGAGCCGCAGCCCCGAGCCCGGTCGCCTCACTTGGCGGACGTGAGGCCTGTAGTAAAGAGTGAGGCCTGAGGTAGATTACCCCTCCCATCGAATATGTTAGTTTCCTGCTTACCGCGTAAACAACCCGCTCAACAATATAGTCTGCCTGGCAACTGATGATGTTAGCCAATCAGCTTGCCTTGCTTACTTTAACATGATTGGACACTGTACCCGTATATATACCGGTGCCACCCCTGGGCGGAAGAAGAAGCCAGATAGAAGCCCGGAAGTAGAAGCCCAAAAGGAGCCGCGGAGAGCGGACCGGTAGAGGCTTTGGGGCAGACTGAAGCACAAAAGGAGCCGCGGGGAGCGGACCAGAGGAGGCTTCAGCTGGGAGAACCCAGGGCAGGCTGTACGGAGAAGGAAAATAAAAAGAAAAGGTTGTCCACTACCAGACTTTGTCGTGTGTCCTTCCTGCCGGCCGGGAGCGGACATCGACAGAAGACAAGGTAGGTAGAAGTTTTGGAAGCATAGGGGTAGGCAGAAAAATTCTTGAACAAAATGCAAACTGCATGGGAAACACTTTAAAGAATCAACAACTGGGATGTTATTGAAAAGTTTCTACACTTCAAAACAAATCACCAACAGAATGAAAATAAAACCCACAGAATAAGAAATAATTATAGCCAGCAACCCCTCAGACAAGGGATTTATATCCAAAACATATAAAGTATTGAAAAACACCACCCCCCCCAAATTCAAAGACCCTCTCCAAAAATGGGCATCTGAGATGAACACACAGTTCTCAGATGAAGATATACAAATGGCAAATAAATACATGAAGAAATGTTCACCATCACTAGTCATTTGAGAAATACAAATTAAAATCGCACTGAGATTTAATCTCACTCCAGAAAGAATGGCTGCCATCAAGAAATCAACTAATAACAAACACTGATGATGCTTCAGGGAAAGAGGAACACTGTTCCACTCTTAGTGAGGTTGTAGACTGGTGCAACCACTATGAAAATCAGTATGGAGTATTCTCAGAAGGCTAGAGTTGGAAATTCCATTTAACTCAGCTATTCCCCTCCTGGGTATTTTCCCAGAAAATCTGAAAAGGTCGTATCACAGTGATATATGTGCATCATGTTCACAGCAGATGCCCACCAACTAGAGTGAATGAAAAAGATGTGGTATTTTTATACAATGGCATATTACTCAGCTATAAAAAGGATGATCTTGAGGTCTTCATAAGGCCTTCATAAGCAAATGGAGACAACTTGAGGCTATCCTCATTAATGAAGTAAACAAGAATCATATTTATAAATATCACATTGTGTCTCTAGTGTAAAAAGTAATAAGAAATGTAGGAGTAATAAAACCCCAAATGTGTAATTGCTATTGTAAAAGAGTGAGGAAAAGAAAGTGCTCTAAAGGATATAACTGCATCTATGTTTAAGTGTATAGGATTGATAACCATATTACTAAGTTTTTGTTGGATATTTGAACAGAACTGTTTGCAGTCTTGCTGTTTGAATGTCCACTTTATATGCTTCACTTTTGTAACTTGAACAACTATTTGTAAGAGGATATGTAATTACCAACTAGTGACTTCTTACTGTTTAGTTTTTAGAAATTATGTATTATTTCTACCCTTTTTCTGTATTTTTTTCTTTAAATAAAAAAAAGAATCATTAAATAGGAGCAAACTTAAGCAATGAAATTGAAGATATCTATAATAAAACTACAGTATTCTGGAAAAGGAGATCAAAGAGAACATCAGAAAATGGAAGAATGTTTAACAATCCAGGCGTGTGGTGCATGCTTTAATCCTAGCACTTGGAAGGCGGAGGCAAGAGGATCACTGCAAGTTTGAGGCCAGCCTGGGTTACAAAGTGAGCTGAAGGCCAGCTTTAACTGCATGATGAAGACTCCTGTCTCCAAAAGAGAACAAACAAACAAATGGAACAAGTCCTCAACTCTAGGACAAATACAGTCAAAAGATCATACTTCCAGAACTGACTTATAGCTTTATTATAATTCCAATCAAAATACCAACAACATTCCTTGCAGAATTAGAAAAAAATGTAAAGCATTATATAGAGCCAGAGGAGGTCCTCGATAACAAAAACAATCCTATGTAACAAGAACAAAGATGAAATCTTCACATTCCTGATTGTAAGTTATAACATAAAACTATAGTGGTAAAGTCAGTACAGAAGTGGCAGAAAATTGATGTGTTGATCAAAGTAACAGAATAGAGGATGCAGAAATAAGCTCAAGGGTAATCAGTCTTCTCATCTTTAAGAAAAAGGACAATGAATACATACAAAGAAAATATATCCTCTTTGGGAAAGTTTGTTGAGAAAACTGATCACATACATGTAGGAGTTGAATCTAGATCCATTTTGATCACCAGGTAGCAAATTAAAATAAAAATGGACAAAAGATCTAGATATTAAAACAGAAACAAGTAATCTGCTTGAATAAAATCAGAAAATCTCACATATAAGCATATGGGGAAGTTGTAGTCAGGGGTTATGCAGACAACAATTAGAATCAGTACATGGAGTTTATAATATTATTTTTATAATGGTCACTGGGAGCTAACACAAGAAAATGCAGGGAATCTAGCTGCAACACCAAAGACATAGAGTATTTAGTCAAGAGCCTAAATCCCACAGCAGTGTTCCACATGAGTCCAGATAAAAACCCAGAGCTCAGGACAATGCCTCCCATGAGTCCAAATGGAGATCCAGAGCCCACAAGAAGGACTCACGCCAGTCTCTTTTATGGATCCGTGCTGGGAAGACCCAAGGGTCAGCAGTAGAAGCCAGAAAGTCCATGCCAGCAAGGTGAAGGAGCTGTGCTGGTGGAATGATTGTTCTATGCTGGAGCAGAGAAGTCACACTCACAACAAAGACCAGGGCTGTCCTGAAAGGCACCACAGCCATCCTTGGCAACATGGAGGTCCTGAGCTCCTCCAACAACAAGCACAGTCGGGTACATGCCAGGAAGCAGTGTGGCGAGTTCATCCTGGAGACCAAGCGGCACAGGTCTTCCCCTCTGGAGCCAGGAAGCAATGCTCGATATGAGGACCAAAGCTTCTCCAGGAGAACCAACGGCTCAAACAGCATCTCATGGGAGAACCCACAATGCCTCAATGCAACAATGCATTAATGCCTCAACACCTCCACACCTCCCTTCTTCTCCACCTGTTTATCCTGACAACTTTCCTCAGGTGGAGCATCTTTGCTCAGTGCTATGTTGATGTAATCCAGCTGGCATTAAGTTGACCACCAGTTCTTAATCCAGAACAGAGATTTTAACAGTGAGCCCCAACTGCACAAAAAGTAATATCAATAGTTAACCAATGGAACTATATCAAATTCAACAGCTACTGAGTGAAGATACAAAGTATAGAATGGAAAGGACATTGCCCATGACTCCCCATACAGAAGAGAAATATCTAGAATATATAAAGAACTCAAAATAAAAGAATACCTCAAATAAAATACCTAATCCAAAAACAGACAATTGAAATGAAATCCTTCTTAGAAAAAGTACTAATAAAAATATAAGTACCTGAAAAACTCTTAGTTTTTCTACCATGAAAGAATTGAAGTGAGCATACTAAAGAAATGCCCACATACCCATGATTATTGGGGGTGAATTTTACAACAGTCAAGATGTCAAACCAGCTTTGATGCACATTAAAGTATGAATGGATGAAGAACATGTTCTATATATTCACAATAGTGAATTATTTAGCCACAAAGAATAAAGTTTTGTTATTAACAGGAAAGTGAAGGAAACTAATGATCATTATATCAAAATGAGATAGACTCTGAAAGAAATGCATCATATATTCTCCATAATATGTGGAATATAAAAAGGTTATTATAAAACAAAAGGAAATACATAAGGGAGGAGAAAGATATAGAGTAATAGAAGCATGAATATGAATAAAATATACCTGTCAAAATCAATATTTTATAAAAATTAATTGGCATTGATAACAAAACAAAACAAAGCATTCATATATTCTAGGAGCAAATAAAGACTGGGATGGAAAGTGTAGGTCCTGGAGAACTTTTTCTCTTTGCAGAGATTAATTTCTTTAAAATTAAAATAAAATCTAGCATGTGGTCTTCTTGACTAATAGTCCACCAATACAATATAGTAGGAAATTTTGTAACTGTCTCATCATGTTGCTAGCTTCATCAGTGAAATGCCTTGGAAAACTCAGAGCTTCTGGGAGCTACTAAAGCAACTGTCATTTATATGCAAGGGGGCAGCTGCAAAGAATTCAGTTCGTGGGTTAATGGGAGTAGTAGCCTGGTGTTCAGTACATTGCCAGCTTTTGCCAAGTCTTCACATAGAGTAATTCCCCCTTGCCATGCAGGTGGAGTACAAAACCCTTAGCAGACATTTGAAACTGTGGACAGCACCAACCCTGTGTATTCTGTATATACTTATGAACTTGAAAACTTTCACATTTTCACTTAAAAAGAGTGCTTCAATGCTTCTCTTTAGCATCTCTGCATTACTTGCCTCATTGTTCTTGTGCTTTGGAACTATTATTAAGCAAAATTAAGAGTTATCTGAGTATAGCATTATTATGCCTGTATTTAGTTGGCTCCTCAAAGCTTCACGAGATCATAGGTGGGGAGTTTTGAAGGTGACTGAATGAGGCTGTGTAAATGTGGATTAAGGATATGATACTGGGATTAAGGATTTGTGGTACTAAATCAGTCCACCGACAGAAGCCCTTCCTGCAAGTCAGTGCAAGGCACAGACTGCCAGGAGGAGAACAAGACATCATCCTTTTCCTGTGATTTGACTCCATTCTTGGACTGTAGGAGAGGATAACAAGAAGTCAGCAAGAAGCTACGCCCTTCTTGTGAGTCAGCACCACATGCTGGCCACTGTGGGGGGACCCAGATGCCAACTTTCTGGTAGTTTGGCATCACTTGCAGACTGTATGAGAGGAGATCAAGAAGCTGAGCCATTCCTATGAGTAGGCTCCATGCACAGGCCACTGGGAAGAGAACCAGATGCTAGCCCCTGTAGGCATGTGGGCTGAGAGACAAGAAGCGCTAATGTCCCCCACCAACCCCTGTAAGTGACCTGCTGATTCAGAGAAACACAGGCTGAGATGATAACTATTGAGGTAAAGTACAACATAATGCTTGTACGGTTTAGTGTTTCACTGACTTTGCAGTCCTACAGCCAGTAGTCTGATCATCTATTTAGAGGATAACAATATACAGTATAGCATCTATGGGGGATCTCCTTTGGATGATGATAGTCATTGTTAATTCTCTATTATCTTGTATTGAAATCTTGTATCACTTTGTTTTATTTGGTTGGGTTTTATTCTGTTTTGTCTCATTTGATTTTATTGTATCTGAAGGCATGGGCATTATTTCAAAGAAAAGCTATCGAATGATAGTCATTTAAGATTTACTATCATTTTGTTTGAAGTCCTATATTGTATTCATGGGGTTTTATTTTTATTGGTTGTATTCTCTTCTGTTTTGCTTGATTTTGATATGTCTGAAGGTATGGACAGTTATTCTGAAGACAATGAGGCATTGTGCTAACTATTGCTGGTTTCCTATTATTTGTTTTGAAATCCCATGTAACATTGCTTTGTTTTGATTGGTTTTATTCTGTTATATTTTGCTTGGTTTTATTACCTCTAAAATAAAAATTAAAAATTTAAATTGGTTCACTGATTGGAATGAGCGTAGTTCTGTATGTGGATAATGGAAAGCCACACTGGGTGTGGGTGGCACCAATCAATAGCCTGAGAGCCTGAAAGGAACATTAAAGAGAGGGAGGGCAAGCTTGCTTCTGCTTGCTGCTTCAGAGTCTCTTACCTGCTTTTCTCTGGACTATTTCTCCTCTGTGATGCTTCTCTGTCATGTCTCTCTGCCTTGGAGCCAACTGACTATGCACTGAAATATTTACAAACTGTTGGCTAAAATAAATCTTTCCTCCTTTAACTTATGGGTGTTGGGTAATTTGTCTCAGCATGGGGAAAACAACTAAGACACAGTGTGACACTGACAGTGTATGTGATAACTGAGATCGCTACTATGTGACTAATGGGAGAGTGACATATACAGTGTAGATACATAAGACAGAGGATTGATTTATGTCCCTTGGGATGGTGTGAGAAAGTGACACAGTTCATTGTGCTGTAGGGAAAGGTGGAAAACCCCTAAGCAGAATCAAAATATGGTCATGGCCCTTTAAGAGGCAGAAGAAGCAGTCTCTACAATGCTCTGTGACAATGAGCAGTAGATGTTTTTGTAGTTTTCCTGTAAAGCAAGAAGCCTGTGGTTTTGATTCTGTGCACGCAGCCTCCTTTGTCCCTGTGCAGGTTGTCCTGCCTGTGCGGGTTTCCTGCATGAGCCAAACCCTAACAAGTGCCTACCCAAGCAGGAGTAACTGCTCTCAGAGGGAGGGGTCCCTGGGCCCATGCCCCTTAAAAACAGAATCACTGCCTCACATTCAGCAGTTATCAAAATCCGAGGCCCCCAGACTTCGGAATGACTTTGAAGCACTCCCCATTATAAATAAACTTACTTTCACCTAACACTGTCTTCTGACTCTGCTTCCTTTTTTTCCAAGTTGTGAGATAGAAAAACTCTAAGAATGTATGCAAGTGAGCTGGTAACTCCAGTTCCACTGGACATAACAGTACTACTCAGAGTAGCTGTTATTTTAAAGCTTATGAATTAAGATGTTTCAATTTAATATTGGTGGACCAAGTTGAACTCTAGTCAGTGACACCTGGAGCAGCAGAACAGCTCACCAGGGGAACTGGTGTGCTAAGGAGTGTGTGAGACAACCTGCCTACAATGTCTCCAAAGTGCAACCTCCCAGGTGATCTGAGTTACTCCAACATGACTCTATGACAGCAGTGATGGCAAACCTTTTGTTGATTTTGTGACAACAAGCATCCAGCTGCAGCATATGTGCCATTGTTTTTCCACCAGGGCATAGAGGTGCTAGAGTGACTGAAAAGCAAATGAAAACTTACCACCACCATTTCTATGCTTGCTGGATTCACATATTTTTTTTCATCTATATACCACTTCTTGAAGTTGACTCCTCTTTCAGTTTCTTTCCTTTAATTTTAAAATGAAAAAAGAATTAAAATGATAACACAAGATTCAAAACAAAGTAATAGAAGATTTACAATGGATGATATATTTTATATGGATATCTTCAAATTTGTTGCTCAGATTACAAGATATAAGCATGAAAATGATCAAACAGAAGACCTCTATTGGTGCACAGGGCCAGGCCAGAGCCAGCCCCTTCCACTCTCTTGCTCCCACCACTGCCCTCAGGAACCCCCAGCTCCTGGACCTAGTATTGCTGTTGATCTTCAGCTCCCACTCCTCTGCCCAGAACGTTGGACTGCAGTGGATTAACTGTGCTGTGTCGATGAGATACTCACTAACCCCTCATCCAAAAGGAAGACTTCAGTAGGCTTCTATTAGTGTGGTGAGTTGGCCCCTAAAATAGGAATAGAGTTTGCCACCTTCAGTGTGTAAACAGGAGCAACAGCAAAGCCCCATCCAGAAGTAGGAACTTTGCGAGCTTGGCAAGAGTGGGTGAGTCCTTCCTCCACACAGAGAACATAAGGTAGGTTGAGGAGGTTGCCAATAAGGCCTCCCCCAATCTGAAGACAATTAAAAGGGCTTAAGAGACATTTAGTGAAACAGTAGGGTTCCAGCCAAGGCAAACACTATAGACAGGGAGATCTGGTGACCTGGAACAACCTGAAGATGTAGTAACAGTAGGAACTAAGGGATGATTTACATCAATACCCCTAAGCTTATGAGCCTAAAAAGAATATAGGACTCATCAAACAGGCCCTGCAGGACAAATTCATGTGACCACCACCTCTTCATTGTGGGTCCCAACAATTGGACAAACATCAGCTACACAGTAGGACCCTAAGATACACAATCATGTAAATATAGAACTTTTAAAAATAACAAAGCAGCATGAAATGACAATCCAACAGCTTCAAGATGCTAGCTACAGAAACAATATAAGATCAATAGGCATCAGTGAAAATGCGGGAGTCAACATGATGACATTGGTAAACTATTCACAGAAGTAATAGTAGAAAATTTCCCCAACATGGGGAAAACCTCTGATATGTACATAAGTGAGGCACATAGAATGCCAAACACTCATGACCAACATAAATCTACACCCAAATATACGATAATTAAAATTCCAGAGTTACAGCATAAAAACAGAATATGAAATGCTGTTAGAAAAAAGACACAACTCACCTATCAAGGAAAACCCATTAGAATCATGGAAGACTTTTCAACACAAAGCCTAAAGTGAAGATGAGCTTGGAATGAGGTGTTTCAAGCCCTGAAAGAAAGAAACTTTCAACTTATATTGATGTACCCAGAAAAACTTTGTTTCAAATTTAATGGAGAAAGAAGATACTTACAGTTATTCCAAGGAACAACCGAAGAAATTTGTGTCCACCAAACCAATCCTAGAAAGGGTATTGAAAGACATACTGGATGAAGATAAAAATGACCACAATCCCCAGAACAACAAAAGAAAGAAATCACCAGGCTGGACAACCAATTAAACGAGGGTGAAAAGCAAAAACAAAACAAAAAAAAAAAAAAACTGGAACATAACATGGCAAAGTTGAGCCAGTACATATCAGTTATACCCATAAATGTAAATGGCCTCAATTCACCAATCAAAAGATACAGGTTGACAGAATGTATCAAGAAATACGATTCCACAATATGCTGCAGAGGAGAAACACATTTGACCCAAAAGAAACACACAGATTAAAAGTCAAAGGATGGAAAACAATATTTCATGTAACAAAAAACCAGAAAAAAGCAGGGGTAACTATTCTATTTGCAGACAATGTGAACTTCAAACCTAAAATGATTAAAAGAGATAAAGAAGGTCACTACATACTGGTTAGTGGAAAAACACAGCAGGAAGAACTAACAATCATAAATATACATGCACTGAATAAGAAGCACCCAACTATATAAGACAAATACTAAAGGATATGAAAAACCAAATACCCAAGAACACAATTATAACAGACCACTTTAACAGCCCATTGTCACAAAGAGATAGATCAACTAGACAAAAACAGAGCAAAGAAATAATACAACTGAATCATACCTGCGAGCAATTGGACTTAGATGTTTACAGAGTGTTCCACCCAACCACATTGAAAAACACATTGTTCTCAGCTGCACATGGGACATTCTCCAAAATAGACCATATATTATCTCTTAAAACATTCTTAAGTAACTGCAATGGTATTGAAATTATCCCAAGCATAATATCCAATCACAGCACATTTAAACTGGAAACTAATGGCAAAAGAAATTGCAAAACCTGTAAAAATATATGGAAATAAAATAATAACCTTTTGAACAACCAGTGGGCTAGAGATGAAATTAAAGAAAAAATGAAGCAACACCAACTCAGTGAACAAGCAGAAAAACATACTGCAATCGGTGGGGTGCAATGAAAGTGGTCTTAAGAGGGAAATATATAGCAATGAGTTGTTATATCAAGAAAACAGAATGAGTACAATAAACACCCTAAAGCTTCATCTCAAGCTTCTAGAAAAAGAAGAGCAAGTTAAACTCAAAGCTCATAGAAGAGAGAAAATTGTAAAGATTAGAGCAGAAATCAATACAATTAAAATTAAAAAAAATACAAAGATTTAAAGTATCAAAGAGCTGTTTTTTTGAGATAATAAACAAAATTGACAAATCTCTAGCTAACCTTATCAAAAAAAGAAAGAAAAAATCCAAATTCATGCAATAAGGACTGAAAAGGGGGAAATTATGACAGATCCCATGGAAATTCAAAAGATCATAAATATCTACTTTCAAAACCTCTACCCATACAGAGTGGAAAACACAGGAAAGGGACAGACTTCTAGAAACATATGAACTAGCAAAACTCAACCAAGAAGATATAGCAATTTTGAATAATCCAGTATCAGCTATTGAAATTGAAAATATAATTAAAAACATACAACAAAGAAAAGCCCATGTTCTGATGGATTCATGGCTGAATCCTACAAGAAATTTAGAGAAGATCTGATGCCAGTACTTCTTAAACGTTTCAATGAAATTAAAAAGGAAGCCTCTCTAAAGCATTTCTGGAGACAAGCATTACTCTCATACCAACACTAGAGAAAGACCCATCCAAAAAGGAGAACTCTATAGACCAATCTCACTAATACTATTGATGCAAAGATTCTCAATAAAATACTGGCAAATAGAATGTAGCAAATCATCAAGAAGGTCATACATCACATCCAAGTGGGATTCATCCCAGGAATGCAGGAATGGTTTAACATATGCAAATCAATAAATGTAATACACCACATCGACAGAGCCAAAAACAAAAACCACATGGTCATCTCAATAGATGCAGAAAAAACTTTCAGTAACGTCCAACACATGACAAAAACCCTTAAGAAACTTGGAATACAGGGTGTCTACCTCAATCTTATAAAAGCCATCTATAAGAAAACAACATCCAACATTACACTAAATGGACCAAAACTGAAAGCTTTCACTTAAAAATCAAGAACAAGACAACGATGTCCACTATCACCACTCCTATTCAATATAGTTCTGGAAACACTAGCCAGAGCAGTTAGATAAATGAGGGAAATAAAAGGAATAAAGATAGGAAAGGAAGAAGTTAAATTATCACTCTTTACAGATGACATGATATTTTTATAGAAGATCCAGAAAACTCCACAAAAAGACTACTAGAAGTAATAAAGAAATTGCCTTGTAGTAGCCCTTTTTGTAATCTGAATACGTCAGGAGAATTAGGGTCTGTAATGTGGGAGTGAGACCTAGATTCTTATTCTCCCTCTAACCTTAAGCCTTTGTTTCCTCCAAATCTTCCTCTATACGAGGGGTACCATTTTCTCAGTGTTGACATGAGAATGAGATACAAAGTGTATTTCAAAGATCTCAGTGCAAAGCTGGTTGCTGCCCTCCTGGTACAAACAGGAAATGACATTTGCTTCCTTCCTCTGTCCTTTTAAACTCGTGCAGTGCACACTCCTTCCCCAGCTTCCTCTGTCTCCAAAGAAAGGATGTATATTGATGAAGAGTTAATTACTCTTTTCCTTCTGTGTCCATCTAATTAAAATTTTCTAATAATAAATGGTATTTGATATTTACCATCACTGTATCATATATTCAAGCCCTCTATAAAATCCACCCCAGGTCTTGCACAGGATGGTGGAACATAGATGCACATGACTAACTCTCAAAGCAGTCATCATTAGGGATAAAGACAAAGAAAGAAGGGGCTGGGGATTTAGCTCAGCGGCATAAGCACCTGCCTTGCAAGCAGGCAGTCGTGAGTTCGATCCCTGGTACCGATTAAAAAAAAAGAAAAAAGAAAGAAAAAGACAAAGAAAGAAGACTACAGACTGCATTAAAGCACTCCAAAAAGACTTTGGGATCACTGTACTGTGACACGTGACGCTACCGGTAAAGATATAAATGGTTTCTTAGAAGCTTTGCCTTGGTGTGGCCTTTGAAGGATCTTAATATTTACAAGAGATGAAATCAAGTGTTTTCAGAAAAGGAAACAGCTCAAGAAAGAACATAGCTAAACAGAATGTACATAGCATTAAATGACAGAAATCATCTCAGCTGTTTCTTTCTTGATACCACCTTCCTATCCCTGAAGTTTTCTGCTCAGAAAAGCCATATACCACCACAAAGAAGACTCATGGGAAAGGAGATTGAAATATCTTCTTCAAGTCATGTGGAACTGTGTGATGACATCACTCACCAAACTGTGATTTTAATAAAATATCCAGAAATCCTCCACTGGCATTTTATTTGGCATCACAAGACATCCTTATTTCCCACTCATGAACCAAGATCTGATTCTTGCCCCAAGAAGTCAGTTGAATAAAGAATTTAGAAGACTGATACATATAGAGTAATTGGTGGCTTTGTCACTGGCAGCTGCAACTACAGGACAGCGAAGTATCCTACCCTCTGAGAGAAGGCGCAGCATCCTTCTAGCCTGAGGAAACCAGAAGCCAGAGCCCAGGGCAGCCAGGACTGGAGGAGACAGAGGGGAAAGTGCTAAAGGAGACGCTGGAGAGGGAAAACTCTAAAGCCTGTGTTTAGTGTCGACCCAGTGTCTGTCTAATCCTGAGTCACACACATGAAGCTAACTAGCAGGACCCAGGAATCAGACCTTAATTGCTTCCCATCCCAGACAGGACAGTTTCCTAGCTAATGCTCTCCAAGTCAGTTGCCTGATAAAGAAAACGCTATCACTGGGGAAATACAACCGAATTCCTAGCCTCTCTGCTGTACCATTCATAACTTCAGGCTGTAATGAAATGTACTTGACATAGAAAGAATGGAAAATGCAACCATTCTCAATAGAAAACACAAGATCAACCCTGAAATGACACAGATGTTGGAATTAACAGATAAAAATGCAAAATACAAATATAACTTTCTCACACCTGACTTAGGGCTCTGCATTCCTCGACACAGTTTCCAATGCTGTAACGCTCGGGAAGCCTGTTTGGGTAAGTCACTAAATCCAATAAAGGCTGTGACTGATGTATGGCTCTTCTAGCTGTGTTCTCTGACTTGTGTGTGTGTGTATTCTTGTGTGTGTGAGAGAGTGTGCATGTGTGGCCCCAAACATGCCCAGATGCCCACGGAGTCTGTCAGTACTAAAAGCTCCTCAACCTATCCAGGTATCATTGAAGCTGGCACACCATGCCACTCCCATGGTGAGGTCCCCAAAGGAGCGTGTGCAAAGGAAGCCCTGCAGGACCCTTCTGTTGAGGCCCCTTATGATGGCTCTGGGAATCAAAGCCACCAGTTGAATTGATGAAAAAAGCTGGTCACCAGAACCCTGGAGAACCCAAAGACCAGAAAATTGTTGACCAATATCTGCAGTGAACATACTTGCAAGAATCCTTAATGAAATATCTTCAAAATACATCCAGCAACACATTGAGATGTCACATACCATAACCCAGCTTATTATCCTAGAGATACAAGAATGAGTTCACATGTGTGATCAATACAATCATAAACTACACAAATAGAATAAAAAGCAAAAGTCATATGCTCATTGTGATTGGTGCAGAAAACGTTTTTGAAAGAATTCAATATCCACTCCTTACAAAATCCATGAAAAACTTAGTTATCATACATCAATCTCAATATAGTATAAGTTACCTGTGGGAAACTCACACCTTATACTGCTCCAAATGCTTTTTGAAAAGAAAAAATTTCTTCCAAAATTAGGAGGAAGACAAAGATGTTTACTGCTTCCTTTGTAGGTAGAATACTAGAAACTGTAGGGAAAAAGCAATACAATAGGAAGATGACAGACTCGTGTGCAAAGAAACCAGACAGGCTCCACTGAAATGCAAACAAAACACAAAAACAAACACACTCTAGACCAACCCAGCCAAGGAGGAAAGTGATCTCTAGAGTGAAAATTATGGAACACTATAGAAAAAAAGTGAGGAAGACACTAGAATATGTACAATCTGCTGTGATGTGCCATTAATAATGCTAGAGTGAGAGCATCATGACCAGGGGTGGATGGCAAGGTCGTGTAGCTTCTAAAATGTGCCCATGACAGAAGCATGGAGCCAAAAGTGGAACTAAAGAGAACATGCAGGAGGCCAAATGAGAAAAGAAACGCAGTGGGCCTAACTCCAGTGTCAGGAGTGTTTCAAAGGGGAACCTGGCCATTTCTAGGCGGAATGCTACCTACACTCCAGGTGTGCCATACATTGGCTACCTGAGGGAGGGTGCCAGCACCTTAACAATGCTTTAACTAATGGAAAATGCCCACAATCACTCTAATCTCCCCACTGAGATGTCCACTTTGGTGGACACTTTGGTGGTATTTACACAAACCACAACATCATAGAAACCAAGTGCCAGAGTGCAATATGTGCAGACATTGGCAATGAACCCAGAATTGGAAAGCAAATGTGCTACTCCGGTTACAGATCTGGATCAGAGCACTGATAGGATGGAGCCTTGAGAGCTGTGTGAGCAGCACCTGAGAAGGGAGGGACTTTGGGGGACAGAGAATTGACTGATCAGTGAGTAATGAGCCACCATCTCACCCCCATACACCAGATTGCTGTTCTTGAGGGACATCCTGTGTGCTGTCCATGCCCTCCAACATGTGCCAATAGAGGGATCTTCAGTGCCTTCTACAGACTCTGCAGAGAGCAGAGATCTCTGGGGTTGGACCAAATGTCTGGAATAGATAGTGAGGCTCGTTGGGACAGTGACTAAAATAAGACCTGAAAAGATGGACAGAGAAAAGTGCCTAAGTCACAGGGGACACAGTGTGCTCCCACGTGTGATGCACAACATTTCACAAGGGGAGCCCTTCTGTAAGGCTTACCTTGTGAAAGGGAACATTACCCTGATGTATATACCAGCAAGCACTGCGTGCACTGGAAAGCCAAGATCAAAGTCTACTTGAAAAGAGGTTCAGAAGGTGGGGTGTAGTCAGTGGCACAGTGCCTGCTTTTCAAGCTCAAGGGCAAGAGTTTGATTCCCAATTGGGAAAAAAAAAAAAAAAAAAAAAAAGCAGAAAAATGTCTTTACTAAATTTTGGTCTTGCCTTGCTCTCCAGACTTCAGGGATGACCTGGAGTTTCCAGCTGCTCCCAAAGGTCAATGCTTTTAATCTGCAGTTTCTCTGGAAGTCAGAAGTGATCCCAAAACCCCAGGAAATTTCCCAAGCCAGGACAAACCAAACCAAACCAAAAGGAAGACTCTGCAGTGAGGAGATAAGAAGGCAGCCCTTCATCTTTACACCAGCACACTGTTTGGATTTTCACGCCAGGGGACTGTTCTGGGGATAATTTCTTGAAAGCAATCAGCCTGAATCAGGAAGTAGTTCAGTCTGTATAGAATTTGAAGTGGGAGCCTTCTAGTAAGCCACGCAAACTGCACAGGTTCCAGGAAGAGAAAAGTCACATAGCACCTCCTGAGAGCCTACTGGTGCACAGGCTGAGAATCAAACCTCTCTCCCCACTGCCAAGCAGTTCGGAGAACAGGCTGAGTCAATAGCAACTAAGATACATAAAGCAATTAAATGCTTGTATTGTTTGGTTGATTATGCTGACCTGGGACCAGAGGTCTGAGCATCTCTTGGGAGGATGACAGTATGCAGTATGGCAAATATGGGGGATTTCCATTGAAGTCCAATATTATCTTCAAAATCCAATATTGTTCTCATTGTTTTGCTTTGTTCTGATTAATTTTTTTTGCTTTGTTCAATATTCTGCTTTGATTGGTTCTATTCTGTTCTGTGTTTGGTTTGATTTTGCTATATCTGGTGGAAGGAACAACTCTTGTGAAGACAGCAAAATATACTGTGCTAGCGACTGTGGTTTTCCTAGCATCCTGCTTTGAAGTTCTGTACCAATTTTGCTGTTTTGTTTTCATTGGCTTTCTTCTGTTTTGTTTTGTTGGATTTTACCATCTTTAAAAACAGAAGTGGGAGGTACAAAGCAAGTGGTCAAACATTTCATGATTGGTTACATACATAAATCATTTATTGACAGACAGGCTAGTCTTGAAACAATAGAGACACTCCAG
Organism: Cavia porcellus; assembly: GCF_034190915.1. Taxonomy (NCBI): domain Eukaryota; kingdom Metazoa; phylum Chordata; class Mammalia; order Rodentia; family Caviidae; genus Cavia; species Cavia porcellus. The sequence goes on along the minus strand of NW_026947510.1, from coordinate 51,917,370 downwards.
GAACCAGGGGAGGCGCTCTTACAGAATGAGCACAGTTAAAGGCATTACCATAATATAAAAGTTTCCCAGAGAGAGGCCCTTTACTGAATAAGCATGAATCAGCCCAGGGGGCCTTAAGGTATAGACATTTACTCTTAGTGCCCATCAGCAGCTGGGCTGTAGACACTGTTAGGGTCAACTGAATTTAGCAGAAACAGCAGAACAACACCTTAGTCAGAGACCTCTAATTGATGATGAAATATCTATAAGTTTATCATCTTGTGAATGTGTTTCTGTATTCTAATTGTGTTACTGTCAATTGCAACACTGTCATCCATCATATTGTAAGGAAGAGTAATCATTTAGGAAATTCCTGTGATGAGGAGAATTTTATAAGATAGATATTTTCTGATTTTGAAATATTTCCTGACAAATTAAGAGATATTTTGGGAATGTGACTCAAACCAAAAGCCCTCATGAAATTCATTTATGTTTCTCTACAACTTGTACGCATAGCATAATAGTAACTTCATGCAATTTTTTGAGCACGATTGTGCTTTGACTATGACCCCTCCTGTGGGTCAGGCATGCAACTTTCTACTTGTGGCATCATGTCAGTGCTCAAAGATTTTAGATTTTGGTGTTTTGCAGAGCTATGTTTTTGGGTTAGGAATGCTCAGCCAGTAGGGTCTTGTGGCCAATGTCCCCATGCAAACACAGACACTCCTAGCAGTCAGGATGTTCAGGAGCCTACAAATCACAACCTAGTAGCTGAGGGCGAAGTGCAGGCTTCCCTGTGATTAAGGCTAATGTTCAGTATGCAGGAACATCCTCTCCTCACAACTGCTCCACTTCTCCATGCTCATCTACAGAGCTCCTGCTCCACAAATACTTTGCTAATCATGGCACTGATCGTGCACGATATGGTGCTTTATCAATTCCACCATTTAAGAGCATCTGAAAATGATGCAGGTCAGGTTCCCTTTATAAAATAATGATACCCAAGACATGTTTCTATCTGAAAGAAAAGTACTGCGCACCTGTGTAATTTGTTTTCATTTGGTTACAATGAGCCTCTGTCATACATGCAGGATAGATCTTATGGACCCTTTTCCAAACAGAGAAACTGCATTTCTTAATTCCTTCACCTTTACCATTTCGTGAAAGAAACAAATGCTGTACATGAGGCTCTGATAGAGCTTGAAGGAGACAGTGATGAAGACCTTCAAGCAAGGGGGAGGTTTGTCAATGCATTTCCTCCTGTGAAAAAGGAGCTGGAGGAGGGCCTATCCAAGCTCTATGCTCTTGAAGAGAAGGTTTACAAGGGCCACAGGCATTGCACCATCACCAATGTGGTGGCTGACTGCTCTGTGTGTCAACCTGACCACCCCGTGACAGCAGATGATAGTCTGATGCTGTGGACCACTGGGATGGGGCTGGGAGCAGTGGCTGCTGTTGCTGGGGCACAGTTGTAATGTAGGAACACTTTAATCAGATAGCAAACTTACAGATATTTCGTGATCAATTAGAAGTCTCTCACCAAGTGTCTGTTTTGCTGTTTCTACTGAATTCAACTGATCTTGAAAATGTCTGCAGCCCAGCTCAAAACCTCTGATGAACACTAAGTCAGAGTAATTGTCTATACCTTAAGGCATCCTGGGCTCATTCAAGGACAACTTTAACTGTGCTCATTCAGTAAGGGCCCTCTCTCAGGAACATTTCTATGTTATGGTAATGCCCGTAACTATGCTCACTCTGCAAGACCCTCCTCCCCTGGTCCCTTGTGTGTTTCAATTGTTATTGCCTGTCTGTTAATATATGACTCAATATATATAACCAAATATGTAGCATTTTGTCACTTGCTTTGTACCTCCCACTTCTAAATTCTATATAGACTAAACTCCTTGCTAATTCAAGGGCTGTTGCCTTTATGGAATTATCCCACAACAGTCTGTGGGCATAAAGATTAAATGCTCTCTTTTTATCTCCTTGAAGCAGAGTCTTCCATTCAGTTTGGTATGGTTTTGGTTTGGGTTGGCTTGGAAATTTTCCCACAGCATTGTGACTGATGTTTCAACCAGCATCATGGACCACTCAGACAAGTTGTCAGTGCAAGCTGAAGCCAGGTACCTGGTGTCAAGCAGAATGGCTTCTAGGCTTCTATGGGCTGTGGGGGAGGCTACACCTTAAGTTGTTTCTGCAACCACAAAGTGTGTGTAAGGCTTCTAAAGCATTAAGAAGGATGTCTGTGCCATTAAGGTGGACTAATTCAACCATCAATTACTAACCAGTGCCAACTGCCTAAGAAGTGGGGAAATCTCAGTACAAAGCAATAAGCAGGTACAGAGAACCTTGGGAGGTTTGGTTCTGGCAACGTCCAAAAGAGCCCAGATCATGGATGTAGCAACTGCAGGTGTCTTCCTTCTGATGGATATGTGCAGCCTTGCACAAGACCCAGTACATTTGCACAAGGGAGCAAAGACCCAGTCAGCCACAGAGCTGTGGAAGCAGGCTCAAGTTCTGGAGAGGAAATTGGAGGACCTCATTTTGATCCAGGAGAGCTCGCAGTGGGACCTGACTAAGTGACACCTTCCTCCAAAAGTGCAGACCTCAGGGCACATGTGCATTTCAAGCACCTGGACAAGGGCAGGAAGTGCTGTAGAGCAGTAGAAGGTGAGATGAAGTCTACCCAACTGGGTGTTAAGGAATCTTGCATTTCTGTGGCTGAGTACAGGGAGGCATGGGTTAATGTTGATGAGGTGCATTAAAGCGAAGGCAGGGACCTGGAGCCTGACCTAAAGGAGAAGCAGTGACTAAACAGTATAGGAAGTAGGAAGGAAAATTTATTGACATTCACTTGGGACCTGAATAGAGTCAACTGCGAGAAGAAGCAGTAAAAAGTCCTGGAAGACAGAGAAAATAAGTTGGAAGCAGCCACAGTGTGTGCCTCCTGCCAGCTTGAACTGGGCTCCCTGATGGTTTCACCTCAGCTCCTTGACCTCCTGCTGACTTGAACTTGTTTCCACCTCCCCCTGCTGCCAGGAGCTACTGGGGGGAGCCAGCACTTGCACTGCATTTGGAAGTCTGCTGTCCACTCCCAAGATGTATACTGGCCAGTCCCACTTTTCTATGGCACAGCAGTACCCGAATAACTCATCAGCCATTGCAGTACACAGTGTCCACTGCTCCACTGCACTGGTGCCTTCCTCTGTGGAGGCCTCTAGGGTTACCAGTAGTCACCGCAGTTTCAGGCCACCCTTTCCACACAGTGAGACAGGGCTCAGGGAGAATATGCTGCTGGCCACCTCACTCTTCATTGTTGAAGTCTCTGTTCTCCCCATGGCTTCAGTTTTCACCTCAGATCCTCACTAGGTCTCAGGAACACATTTGAAAGCCCACTGCAGGTCTCAGGGACAAATCTGAGAAAGGCTGTTCCTCTGCTGTTCTCCACTCTGCCTTCTTCCCAGAAGCTGAAAGCATCTTGATCTTACTTCAGCCATCTTGTTATCATTGTCTCTGAGAAAACCTTTCTTTCTTTTCCCTGCATTGCTTCTCACCATGCCATAGATAAACACAGTAATTAACTGGCATCTGGGATTTTGCTACCAGACCCAGGTGATACTGATTTCAGGAATGTTACTAATGGTTTTGACATTAGCTTAAGAGAAATCAGGTACATTCCAGTTTGGATGGGCTCATTCTGGTAAAGCTTATGGAGGTCCACCATTCTTGCTTCTGCCTTGACCAAGATTATGTACAGAGAGACTCAATAAAGATGAGACTCTCTAATTCTGAATCTTACTGCCTCTTTCTCTGGTCTGATGATATCCTTTTCTTTGGCAGTTGATTAGTTTATACCTACTTTTCTGGGAATAATCTTCTTGTCCTTCTCTGTCTTTGTCACCATCTCTTTCTCCTCCTCCTCTTCCTCTTCTTCCTCCTTCTCCTTTTTTGAGACAAGTTCTCACTCTGTAGTCAGGTTCACCCTGAACTAAGAATTCTCCTGCTTCAGCATCTCAAATGCTGAAATTGCCAGCAATAATCAAATAATCATTAATATTTGTTAAACCAGAACATCAGAAAGAAAGAGCCAGACCAGTGTGAGATATTATCCTGTACAGCACTCCTCCCCAACAGATCAAAAACCTGAAGTTCAGAGAGGTTGATCTCTTGCCACCCACCTGAGTGATCTCTGTAGAACTCCAGGTTCCCTGAAATACTCCTGGAATCTGGTTTCATCCCCTTCCCAAATTAATGACCGCTCCAAAGCAGCACTTGGACTTTCATTAGAATTTTGATGAAAAGAGGGCTAGACACAAGCCAAGTGCTCCATGAACTCTGCTGTCATGGGCACCATGATCACCAATGTCAAGAAGTCACAGCCTAAGCCAGGCACCATGCTGCTTGCTGGCAATCTCAGTATTTGAGATGCTGAAGCAGGAGGATTTTTAGTTCAAGGTGAACTTCACTACAGAGTGAAAACTTGTCTCAAAATAGTGAGGGAGGAGGAGAAGAGGAGTACGAGAAACAGATAGAGATGAAAATAGAGAAGGAAAGGAAGAGGAAAGGGAAAAGTAAGAGCATTAGAAATGAAGGGGAAGTACAAAGGACAGGGGCAGGAGTTGGGGGGAAGGAGAGGGAGGGAGCAGGTTGTACTGGAGGCCAAGGCACAGGTGAGGTGACCCTGGGAAACAGCACTGGGGAACCAGGAAACAAAGAGATGCTGCTGGGGCGCAGACAGAGCAACCCCTGTTTCTTATTCTTGTATTTTACTAGTGCGTGTTTTGCAGTATGTAATGACTATACTGACCATGCGGGTTAGTCCATGAGCATAAACATCTTAATCCTTTCACTTCCCCTGCCTCTACCCTCCCCCACTCTTGCTCCATCTCTAGGTCCCCTTAACACTCCTGTTTCTTCTGTGTTTCGGCAAGTGTAACCCGGCTTCTCACCTCTTCCACCTCTAAGTGGTCCTGATCTTCCCAATGTTTGCTCCTACATTGTTTCTATTTGTGCCACCAAAGTACACTCAGCACAAAACAAACACCTTTTCCTATCACCACACTCTCTACTAGTCCCTTATTACCACTAATTTCAGACTCCAGATTCCTGACTTACTTTGACCCACTTGCTATCTGCATTATCATTTTCTTTGTACTGTGAAACCACAAAGAATTCAAACTCCTTAACATTCATTTACATAGACTTTATCTCCTCCTCTGTATTGATAATTTTCCTGGTATTTGGAAAAACACCTAACACAGTTGACTTCAACTTGGAGAGATTTGCTTTGGCTCATGGTTTTAGCAGGTTTAGTCCATGGCTGGCCATCTCCACATGGTGGAAGCACATGATGAAGGAAAGCTGCTCCACCCATGGCAGCCAGAAGTAGAGAGAAAAGTGTGAGTACAAGAATAATCCCTTTCAGGTCACAGCCACAGTCCCCGCCACCTTCTCCAATTAGGCAACACAGCCTAACAGGATTCTCAATCATAAAGTCAATTAATTAATTGATGAATATAGTGCCACCATGACCAACCACATTCCAAAATCCCAACCTCCAGACACATGAGATTTTGAGGGGCATTTTAGGTCTAACAAATAATAACGTTTCTTCCGCATTTTAAGTCTGCCTTTTTATTAGTTCAGTGTATCTCTGTAGTATGTAAGGGTTACACTCTTTGTGGAGAGTTAATACATTTATAGTATTTTTTGAAGATAGTAAAATACAATAAAACAAAACAGAACAAAGCTAATCAAGACAATGCCGTGAAACTGGTACAGAACTTCAGAGCAGCATACCAGGATAACAGTGGTAGATACCCTAGTATATCTGGTTATCTTCATAATAGTTGTGCATCCCACCAGGTATAGCAAAATTAGACCAAAAATAGAACTTTATAAAATCAATCAAAACAGAATATTGAAGAGAGTGAAATAATTATTCAGGAAAAAGCTAAACAGTAAAAACATTTGCCTTCAAAGATAAGACAGAAGCAAATCTCTCATATTTCCTATATTGTTTGAAAGGGTCATCCTCTAAAAGAGATGCTCAGACCTCTGGCCCCACATCAGCATGATCAACCCAACAATACCAGTATTTAGTTGCTGTATATGCTTCAGTTGCTATCAACTCCAGCTGACCTGGACACCGTCCAGTTGCTAATGGGACTGAGGGGACCCCTTTGATTCCCCATAGGCTCATGGGAGACACTGACTTGTTCTCTCCCTGGTGCCCCTCTGCTTGCTGGCTCACACCGCTGCTGCTTACCAGGAAGGATCCATAACACATCTTAATTTTTTTCTTTAAAATCTCTTTCCTTTCTTCCATCCTCTCCCACTTGGTTCCCTTTCTACTTGCAAAACATCTATCTGCCTATTTCTTATGTTTTAACTTTTATTTTGCTCTTTATTTACATTTTGTGTTCTTATATGAGAAGCTAAGTTTAGCCCAAGGTAGCACACATCCATCAAAAGAGGACACTTGTGGTGACTTCACCTGCGATCCAGGCTCCTGAGGTTACTGCCCAAGCACCTGGCCTGCATCTCTAGAATTAATCTCCTCATGTCCAGGGGAAGTGGCCCCCACTACATCTCTGAATCTGGGCCTGCACATTATTAAACAAAGGAGAGTCTGCCCACAGGAGTCCGCTAACCTTGTCATGCCACAGCTCCCAGGCCTGCTGGAAGCTCCTGGCTTCCAGTCTTCCCACCATTCTGTCTTCTGCGCTGTGACCACAGCAGCACAACTTGGTTTCCAGGGCTGGTAAAGAACTGAGGAATGGATCTGATTCCAAGGAACATGGGGGAAGGCATTCTAATTTCTAATGTCATCTGTTTTTTTTTTCCCAGTATTTTCTAACTTTCATTGTAGAAGTCTTTCATCTGGATCAGGCTGATTCCTAGACACTAGATTTCATTTCTGTTTTTACCTTTTTTGAGAGTGCTTGTAAATGCAGTTGTTTTCTTAATTTGTTCGTCAGCTAGCTCATTACTGATGTTTAGATATGTGTTTGATTTTTTCAGGTTGATTGTGTGTCCCGCTACTTTGTTGAAATTGTTTATCAATTATAAATGTCTTTGGGTGGAGTCTTTAGAATTTCTCAATAAAGATTTGTGTTATCTGCAAATATGGATAATTTGACTTAGGTATTTTGTTTTCTTCTTATCCTTTTCTTATGTACATTGTTTTTCTTTCTCTTGACTAACTGCTCTGTCTAAAATTCCAAGAGTTACACTGAATAACAGTAGAGTAAGTGGGCAACTTCACCTGGTCCCCAATTTTAGAATAAGTTCTTTCAGTTTTTCTCCGTTCAGAATGATGGGCTTTGTGGATTTGTGGTAAATGAACCCTAGAGGTGTAATCCTGCTCTTGTTAGATCCTTCAGCCTTTTATCAGGAAATGAGGTTGAATTTTGTGAAGGCCTTTTCTGCATCAAATGAGATGATACAATGCTAATCCTTGCTCTTATTTATGTGCTACACCATGTATATTCATTTTCGTGGTTGAACTATCCTTGCATCTTGCCCTCCTTTTAACCAAACTAATCTGCATTAACCCCTCCCTGACTATGGTCACCCACAAAAGTGCCGAGTCCCTTAATATCTAGTTGCATGGTCTTGATTTCATCCCTTTCCCCCTATTATAATTTCTCATCTGTCCATGACTCTGTCCAGAACATGTACCCTTACCTATGCATTTTTGTGGGGAGGGGTCATTGGGTCAGATTTCACACAAAATCCTGTGGATCTGGATGAGTTCCTCCAACTTCTCCTCCAGCTCCCGAACCTTCTGCCTCAGCTCTTCAGCTAGGGGTGCCTTGGCCCCTTCTTGCAAATGCTTTGAATCTTGCACAATGTTGTACACATCCAGCCCAAGGAAGAACCCATTTACCACTGTACCTGCAACCCGGGCTCCTCTGCTCATTGACAAGGCTGTCTTTTGAAATGCTTTTTGTACCTGCTGAACCCGTTGGGCTGAGAGTCCCCCCTTGGTTATGTAGCAGATGGCATCTCTTGCTAAGCGAGGGTTGGCTAGGGCTATCCTGCGAGCACGGATGTTCCTTGCCATTGTTTTCAAGTTATGGAAGAATTTATAAAAATTTCTACCAATTTTAAGAAAAATCTCATTTCCTAGCAATTTCCTCACACTGTCCTCACTGCTTGACAGAATACTTTTGGCTTTAGCTTCAGCTGAGTGGGTGTTTGTTTCTTCTACAATCATAGTGGTAATGCTAGATGCAGCAGTTGCTGCTCCCAGACCTGCTCCAGCTGCTGAGAGCAGCAAACTGCCCCCTGCTGTGAAGGGCGCTAGAACCAGGCCAGCGATGCTCATGACCCCAGAGACAGCCCCAACAGAGCTGGTGGCCACGTTGGAGATGGTGCAACCCTTGTGCGTCTCATCAATCTCTTTCGCAAGCTCTTGAAGTTTTTGTATACACGACTCAATTTCTGCTTTCTCCTTAGGAAATATTTCCAAAAACTTCTCCTTAGCCAAGATATCCACTAGGAGTCTTTTTTGGTCCACCATTTTGCTGTTTGCTGTATGTTTCTTCAAATAATTATTCAACTCCTGTGCTTCATCCCTGCAACAGTAAAGATCTGGTGTTAAGAAAAGCACTTTATTTATCTGTAACATGGACTCAATAGGAATATCATGCAAAACTTACAGGTGCTTTACTGTAAATCAAATAGAGACATTTTACAAATGCATAGAATTTTTCCTTCACAAGTGACCACGTTTAGTACATCATAGATGGGGTGTGTTCTTCTTAAGATTCTCTTTAGAGGCAGCTGCTTGATGAGATGCTTTCTCTCTTCCAGTCAGTGTGACAGCTACCAATTTGTAGGTAGAAGAGGAGCTAAGCAGATGAGCAAAGAGAAGAGAAAAGTGCAACTTCACTCAGAGAGACTTAGTTTGCAGTGAAAAACCAGTCAAGGTCAAGAAGATTCCTCTCTTTCCCCTCGTTACTGGTAAGTGGACTGTACACACTTGGAACCTTTTGCCCTCTTGAATATCTGTGTGTGACTGGAGATTTTGGCTACAATGCCACACAGTTTGAACACAACTTATCTGAAAATCCAATATCTAAAAATGCTCCCAACTCTCAAAGCTTTTGAACATATACATAATGTCACAGGTAGAAAAATCTCACATGTGATATAACTAGATAGGTCACATTCAAGATGCAGGCATGCTAAAAATGTTATATAAAATTACTTTCACATTACATAAAAAAGCATAAATGAATTTGACCCTTTACTTGTGGGTCCTGTACCCACATCTCATTATTTTCTCATGATGTATTAAAAATCACTTCAAAAATAAAAAAACCCTAGAATCTAAAACATTATTCATAAAACATACTCAGCCTTCACATGATGGTGTTCCGGTGGGTATGGGTTCATTTCTGTCCTTCAGAGGAACTCGATACTAAGCAACTAACCTCTGGGATAGGAAGGAGTCTTCAGGTAAACCCTGAAGACAGTGTGTGATTCAGCTCCCCAAAACTCTAGATATCAATGAGTGGGTTAAAAAAATAACATTTTCCTTGACCAAAATTTAGTGAGAAACTTTTGAGTCTCTTCTCAAATAGGTGTGGACTTGGCCTTCCATGTCAGCCCTGTGCCTTTGGGCTTAGCAAAAACCCTATCAAGTCAGATTACTGAAAAGCTTGCATTCTTCACATCTGTTCAAGTCCCCATTCCTGACTTTGACGTGTTTTCCACAATCTGCTTTAGAAAGAGACACATTGAGACCTCACTGCCAGATTGCCCTCCTCTTTATGTCCCTGGTGGTTGTTAGCTCACTATTGCCCCTGACTTTGCTTGTTGGATCTTAATCCTCAGCTGTCTTTACTGTATCTGAGTTCTTTCCAACTCTCTCCCTCATCTCCACAATCCTCCTGTCTAAAGTCCTGTATACTGTTTCCACATATGTCAGAATAATGTCTTATGTCACAGAGTGAGCCACAGCGATGGGCAATTCTCCATCTGAGTTGTCTCACATTAAATACAGGACCTCACTGTGTCCTGTGGAAAATATATGGTTCAGGTTTGAAACTCTCCAGACTCTGTTTATGTGTCTGTTCCTCGGGCTGGTTTTAACTGTGTCCTTTCTGGGTGGTGAGCTCTGTCACAGCTGTTTACAGTGAGTTCTGTAAATTCTCTAGAGTCATCAACCCTGAAGGTGGTTGGTGTCAACAATAAGAGTGGCCTTAGGGCCTGTTGTGCTTTCAGACTCTGCAGTTTGACTAATGCTTGGAAATTAAAATAGAAAGAATGAAATGCCAGCGTGGGGAGAGCTGAAGCTGGAGATCAATCACAGGTGCAGGTTTAAAGCAAGTCCAGCCCTGAGAACACAGAAAGCCACGTAAAGCTGCTCCAGCTCCAAGATCACAAGGTGCCCATGTGAGCCAGGCAAGCAAGTTTCTAGATAGAAGGGTTGAAATGGATGTTAACCTCCCGAATCTGTAAGTAAATGCACCATGCTGGTTGAGCAGTTCCTTTCCTCCCATCCAGCAAGATGGCTCCACCTGACCTCAGCTTTCTGTCTCTTAGCTTTATTTCTTCATTGTCTTCCCATCCTTCCCCTGGCAAACTTTGAGAGCTGCACTAGACATGACACCCCAGAACCAGAAGAGTCTGCCTCTTGTTTGGTCTACCATCAGTTCTTGACCCATCCAGATGCCCTCTGCCCTTCCCAACTGAATGTCACTGGGGCCCATTTCCTTCATACTAGAAGGGAATCAGGACCTGGCTAATGGCACTGCCTCCATTCTGACTCTGCAACTACCTAATTGCATCTTGATACATCCACTCCACTCCTGAACCCAGCACCTTGAAATTCAGGATGAATGTCTGACATCACCCACCTAATAAATACCTTCATTAGTCACAGCTTCATGTGTGTGCAACCAACACAATGTACAAGGATTTGTAAGACACTGTACATGAATTACTAAGCCTAAAAGGACCTGAATTTGGACTTGATTAAGAAAAGGAAAATTTTCCTCTTTGCTGAGGACTTCTGAGTCTCTTAGACTCTCTAGAAAGGCACAGGTAGAGAGAAAACTATTCCCTCTTCAGAAATGGTCAGTAAGCCACACTGCTTTCCAAATGGCTGAGTTACTAGTATAAAAAGGTTTCCAAAATCACAACTGAAAACTGCCAGCACCCAGAAACCCATAGCCCTCTATATTCATTAGTGATGGACCACAGCAAGTGGACAAAGCATCCCATCTCCCAGCCACGTATTTTCTGCTGGAGCTGTGGCCTCCCAGTGTTTTGAACTTTTAGCTCGTCCTTTGGTTCACACTGGGCCCAACCCTGCGGCCTCAGACTCCTTAAATTTCTGCATTCAACTGTCCGTCTCCCTCAACCCTGAGCTCTGGTTCTGACCCTTGTGTGGGTCATTTTAGGTCTTTTGAAAGATACTATCTGTAAGATACTTAACTTAGTCCCTCACCTTTATCCCACAGCTCACTCCTGGTGCTTTACCACAGTGCTATCAGATTGAATCGCTGGGCCTGACACACAGCTGAGACTCAGTATCCATGGCACAAGCCTTCCACCCAGCTCTGTCCAACTCCACTCTGACCTCTTTGTCTTCTGGGCCACAGAAAAATCCTGCTGCATTTGTGTAGTTACTGAGCTAGGGAGAAAAATGGCCTGATGTGGAATCCCAAGGAACATGCACTGAACATGTTTAATTGTTTTGAGCCAACAAAAAAGTCAGTCCTTCTTAGATGGCATCTCAAAAGAGGAGAGCCTTGGCCCTAGTTTCTTCCCAATCTGTCTTTGCTTGAGCACATATTGTGTGTCACCATATGCTAAGCACTGTCTATGCATTATCATGTTTTTCTTAGAATAAAACATAATGGATGAAGCAACTAAGTCAGAAAGTGGTATATTAACTTGCAAAAGTCATATAGCAAGCAGATGCCCAACTCCCATCAACCTGAGGCCATTCGCTGCCAAGTATTAACAGGGAGAAAATTTCCCTTAGGGATTATAAGAAGGATTACCATCAAGCAGGAAACCACTTGGAGAAGGCATGTATGCCTAGAGAAATCCATTTGGTGGAGGTCAGTTTGGCATTGCTTATGGGTACCATATTAGATACCTGGACAATTCAGCTTCTTCCACAAACATCTTCCAGACGCTATCATAATTTAACAGTCTCTGCAGATCATCTGTACTCATGGAGTCCGTGATACACTTACTGACATTCTCAATGAAATTCATGCACTCTAAATTGGGAGAAAATGAACAAGGTGAGAAAAGGATACAGTGCAGTGTCAATGGTTAAATGTTCATATTTCTGAGCATCTCTTAAGTTGGTTGTGGGCTTTTTTACTTTGTTTTGCTTTTTATTTTTTTTTCCATTACCAGGGGTTGAACCAATGGCCTTATTTGTACTAGGGAAATGCTCACCCACAAAGCTTATAGTCTTTGGTCTTTTTCATTTTATACTGAGACTAGGTCTTCCCAAGTTGCCCAGACTGGGCTTGACTTTGCCATCCTCTGGCCTCAGCCACCTGAGGAGTTGGGAATATAGGTGTGTGCCACAATGGTTGGATAGATGTGATACTTTTTGATGTAGTGATTTTGTGAACTAAATTATGTCTCCAAATTTCATATGATGAAGATTTAACTGCCTGTCTGTATTTGGAGATAGGACCCATAAGGCATTAAAGTAATTAAGATCCAATGAGTTGTAAAATTAGGGCCCAAATTCATAAGACTTCTGTCTTATGAAGAAGAGACAGCAAACCTCACCTTCTCCTCCCTTTGTCTCACTCTCTGCTCCTCTCTCTCTCCCACACATTCCCTTTCTCTTCTTGTCTCTTCGTGGACAATAGAAAAGCTATGGCCACATAAGGTAAGAAGGCTCCTTCTGCAAACAAAAATACAGCCCTCACCAGAAATCAGCCCTGCCACCTGCCACATATTGAATGATGACTTTGTCTCCTAGAACCATGAGGAAAAGGCCATCTTTTACTTAAGCTCATAGATTCAAAAGGATTCAAAAGGATAGCAAACACACTGATAGAATGTGTCAAGAAACAAAATCTAACAGTATGGTATATATAAGAAACGCATTTGGACTTCAAAGAATATGGCAGAGTGGTGAGCAGCAAAGAAAGAGGCTTTCCAAGATTTGGGGACCAGCCACTGGAATGTAGCAACATGAGGAAGAGAATAAGGAGAGAATTGAGTCACCTGGACCCAGGAAAGATCTAAAGTGAGACTTGAATCCCACAAAGAAATAATCCAGGAATTCAGCAAAAAATAAGAAAACCAGACCCATCACCAGAGTCCCTAGGACAGGAAGCCATGCCCCTCAGTGAACCCACTACTGCAGCCTGGAGAAGAAGCTCACCCCCTACTTCCCCCACTAGTGAGCCAGCAACTGCAGGCCCAGAAGAGAAGACATGCTCCCTGGTAAGCTAGCAGCCACTGGCCTGGAGGAGAAGGAGTCATGCTCCATGGTGAGCCCAACCCAAAACAAATTCAGGAAATTTAGACACAAAGGAAATTAGAAGTCACGCACTGAAAAGTTCTGAAATGGTAGCAACTGAAATGGGTAAACAACTTTGTGTTTATATTGTTTGATTAATTTTGCATGCTTGTATCTCATCCAGAAGAAGTTTGGGAAACATATCAAAGAAATTAGAAGCCACACATCTGAAATTTCTGAAATTAGAGTAATTAAAGAAACAACTAAGAACTTGTACTGTGTGATTAACTTTGCATGCCTGTATCTAGATGTCTGAGCAACTATTTGGAGGATAACAATGTGCAGTACAGTAATCATTATGGGTCCCTACTGTCTTCCTTTTGAAATCCAAAGTCGTTCTCATTGTATTGTTTTGGTTTGTTGTGTTGTTTTGTTTTGCTTTATTATCTTTAAAATAACAAAACATCAAAAAGAAAAGAAAAAAAGAAATACATTTAACCCAGAAGAAAATTTACAGTTCAAAAAATCAAAGAATATAAATTAATATTCCATGAGATAGAAACCCAAAGCCAAACCAGAAGTAGTTATCCTACTTTCAGATGAGGTGGACTTCTAGCCAAAAATGATCAGAAGTGACAAAGAAGGTGGCTACTTATTGATTAAGGATCAACTCAACAGGAAAGAAAACATAAATATGTATGAACCTAACATTGGTGAAACCAGCTTCATAAAACAGACATGATTGGTATCTAACATCAGGTGAACATCAACACTATTATGATGGGAACCTCAATGCCCCACTGTCACAAATAGATCAAATAGACAAAAGAATCAACAGAAAAACATCAGAGTTGAACAAAACCTTGGAACAAGAGACTTAATAGATACCTACACAGCGCTCTATCAAAAAATAACAGAATACACATTATTCTCAGTAGCACATAAAATTTCTTCAGAATAGACCATATTTCTTAATAAAGTATAATTAAGTTGATATGGAAGAAATAAATTATCCCATACATGTTTTCAGACCATAGTGCAATTAAAAGAAACCAGTGGTATAGAAACTACAGAAATAAAGAACCAGGCCACACCCAGCCACCTCCAAGCAGACAGGGGGGGCTCCCCACCCCCGAATCAAGTCCCTGGTCCTAACCATGCATGTAGGTTGAAATTCACTGCAATGAGAAAACTTGAGACTTTGCTCCTGGGTGGTAAGTTCACTTTCTGGGTCTGAAATCATCCTAAGACCCATGAGAGGTACCACTGGCCTAACTGGGCCACGCCCAGTCACCTCTAAGCAAGCAGGGCCCGGAACCCAGACACAGGCCATAATTGCACATGGGTTTAATTTCAGTTCACAGGAAGCCTTAGAACCTCAATCTCAGATAGTAAGACTATGCCCTCTGTCTGAAATCACCAAAGGACGCAAGGAGTCCCCACGGGCCCAACTGGCCTGCACTCAGAGAGCTCCAAGTGGCAAACAGTTGCCAGCAGTCTTCCCTGGGAGCCAAAAGTGTGCCAGGTGATTCCCAGTGCATGTGGGAAGCTTTGAAACATCACTCAAAACCTGGAAATAGGCACAACTCTCACCAGCACTGAGGAATGCAACACCGCCCTGGAACCTTGGCCTGGGTCGCCGTGAGCTTCCTGCTGGACTCCCACTGGCACTGTGAAATAAGTGCTTCCTTCAGACCTTAGCCCACGCAGCTGCCCACTTTCTGCATGATCCCAGTCAGCATTGAGGAGAGCTACCTTGCCCTGGGAGCTTGGCCTGCACCCAGCGTACACCAATACCCAGGACATCTGCTGGCCCCTCAGGGACACTCCCTACTTCCTGAACCGTATACTGCTTTGATCTTCAGATCCCACCCTTTCTTCCAGAATCTTGGACTGTAGCAGATTAACTGTGCTAGCTTGAAAGCAGATTCAGTAACTGCCTCATCCAAACAGAAGATCTCAGCAGGCTCTAGTCAGTATGGTGAGTATGCCTCTAAAATAGAGGTGTACAGTAGGTAAATAGGGCCAGTAGTAAAGCTCCCTCCAACTAACTGTAAGAACTTGAGGAGTCTGGCAAGAGTGTGGTGACACCTTCCTACACACAGAAAACATCAGGCAGGGTGAGGAATATGCCAATAAGGACTCCCCCAACTTGGAGAAAATCAAAAGGACTTATGAGACACACAGGCACACAATAGGGACACAGTAGGGCCTCAGCTGACACAAACACTATACACAGGGAGATCTGATGACCCGAAATAACCTTAAGATAAAGTAATAGCAGGAACTAAAAGTTGACCTACATCAATACTACTAGGCTTCTCAGCCCAGGAAGAATATAGGACTCACCAAAAAGGCATTCAGTGGGAAATCAGGTGACTGGCCCAGGTCTTCATTGAGGGACCCAGCAATTGGACAAACATCAAGCTTACATTAGGACCCCAACATACACTAGTGGGATTGAAGGATCAAATATCAACTCGAAAGGGAAAAATGGCAAAATGAAAAAAGGAAAATGCAATCTCAAACATCTAGTCCACCAGGAGCAAGAATAGGAGACATTGAAACATAGGACTTCAAAAGTAATGCACCGGGAATCTCTGAAAAGATAGGGAGTGAAATAAAACACAACTCTATGGGGCTATAGAGGAAAGCAAATTAGAAGTACTCTGCCATGTAAAGATAGAAATAACAATCTTAGTAAAGGAGTTTCTGAGCACAGCTAAAGAAGAAATAGATTTTTAAAAATGTACAGAAGCATGGGAAACTGATTGAAACCCTGAATGAACAATATAAAACACAAGCACAGTTCATAAAACAGATTCAAAAAGACATTCAAGTAACAAAAATTCTATTCAGAAATGGCATAATCATTTAAATGAAGCTGAGGATAGGATTTCACACCTTGAGGACAGGATTGCAATTAGCGATCATGAAAGGAGAGAAATTTAAAAATAACAAAGCAGCATGAAATGAAAATCCAGCAGCTTCAGATGATGCCAAGAACAACAATGTAAGTAATAGGCATCAGTGAAGATCAGGAGTCAAAGTAAATGACATAACTAAAATATTCACAGAAGTAATAGCAGAAAATTTTCCAAACACGGGGAAAAACGCTGATATGTACATAAGTGAGGCATACAGAATGTCAAACAGTCACAACCAACATAAATATACACCAAGCCATATGAAAATTAAGATCCCAGACATACAGCATAAAAACAGAATACCAAAAGCTGTTAGAGGAAAGACCCAACTAACCTATCAAGGAAAGCCCATTAGAATCACAGCAGACTTTTCAGCACAAACCCTCAACTAAAGACAAGTTTGGAGTGAGGTATTTAAAGGCCTGAAAGAAAACAACTTTCAACCCAGACTGGTGTACCCAGAAAAACTTGCCTTCAAATTTAATGGAGAAAAAAGATACTTCCATGACAAAGAACACCTGAAGAAATTCACTTCCATCAAACCAACCCCAGAAAGAGTATTGAAAGACATACTAGATTGAGATAAAAATGACCACAATCCCCAGAACAACAACAAAAGGAACCACCAGGCTGGACAAGCAATTAAACGAAGGGGAAAAGCAGAAAGCAAACAACTGGAACATAACATGGCGAAGTCGAGCCAGTACATATCAGTGATATCCATAAATGTAAATGGCCTGAATGCACCTATCAAAAGAAATAGGTTGATAGGATGGATCAAAAAACATGATCCCACAATATGCTGTATACAAGAAACACATCTGACCAAAAAGAAACACATAGATTAAAAGTCAAAGGATGGAAAAGAGTATTTCATGCAACAAGAACACAGAAAAAAGCAGGGGGAACTATTCTATTTGCAGACAATATGAACTTCAAACCTAAAATGATTAAAAGAGATAAAGAAGGTCACTACACACTCGTTAGTAGAAAAATTAAAGAGGAAAAACTAACTATAATAAATATATATGCACCAAATACAGAAGCACCCAACCATATAAGACAAGTACTAAAGGACATGAAAAACAAAATACCAAAGAACACAATTATAACAGGGGACTTTAACAGCCCATCGTCACAAAGAGATAGATCAACTAGACAAAAACACAGCAAAGAAATAATACAACTGAATCATACCTGCAAGCAATTGAACTTAGATGTTTACAGAGTATTCCACCCAACCACATTGAAAAACACATTCTTCTCAGCTGCACATGGAACATTCTCCAAAACAGACCATATATTATCCCATAAAACATTCTTAAGTAACTGCAATAGTATTGAAATTATCCCAAGTGTAATATCCAACCACAGCGCATTTAAATTGGATATTAATGACAAAAGAAATTGCAAAACCTGCAAAATACATGGAAATAAAATAATAACCTTTTGAACAACCAGCAGGCTACAGATGAAATTAAAGAAAAAATGAAGCAACACCTACAATTCAGTGAACATGCAGAAAAACATACTGCAATCTGTGTAATGAAAGTAGTCTTAAGAGGGAAATATATAGCAATAAATTGTTATATCAAGAAGACAGAATAAGTACAATAAACAACATAAAGCTTCATCTCAAGCTTCTAAAACAAAGAAGAGCAAGTTAAGCTCAAAGCTCATAGAAGAGAGAAAATTGTAAGGATTAGAGGATAAATCAATACAATTGAAATAAAAAAATACAAACATTTAAAGTATCAAAGAGCTGGTTTTTTAAGATAACAAAATTGACAAACCTCTAGCTAACCTTACTAAGAAAAAGAAAGAAAAAATCCAAATTCATGCAATAAGGACTGAAAAGGGGGAAATTATGACAGATCCCGTGGACATTCAAAAGATCATAAATATCTACTTTGAAAATCTCTACTCACGTAGAGTGGAAACACAGAGGAAATGGACAGATTTCTAGAAACTTATGAACTAGCAAAACTCAACCAAGAAGATATAGCAATTTTGAATAATCCAATATCAGCTATTGAAATTGAAAATGTAATTAAAATCTTACCAAAAAAGAAAAGCCCATGTTCTGATGGATTCATGGCTGAATTCTACAAGAAATTTAGAGAAGATTTGATGCCAATACTCCTTAAACTCTTCAATGAAATTGAAAAAGAAGCAATCCTTTCTAAAGCATTCTTGAAGACAAGAATTACTCTCATAGCAACACCAGGGAAAGACCCATCCAAAAAGGAGAACTACAGGCCAGTCTCACTAATGACCATTGATGCAAAGATTCTCAATAAAATACTGGCAAATAGAATGCAGCAAATAATCAAGAAGATTATACATCACACCAAGTGGGATTCATCCCAGCAATGCAGGAATGGTTTAACATGCAAATCAATAAATGTAATATACCACATAAACAGAGCCAAAAACAAAAACCACATGGTCATCTCAATAGATGCAGAAAAAGCTTTCAGTAATGCCCAACACATGACAAAAACCCTTAAGAAACTCAGAATACTCGGTGTCTACCTCAATCGTATAAAAGCCATCTATAAGAAACCAATATCCAACATTATAGTAAATGGACCAAAACTGAGAGCTTTCACTTAAAAATCAGGAACGAGACAAGGATGTCCACTATCACCACTCCTATTCAATATAGTTCTGTAAATACTAGCCAGAGCAATTAGATAAATGAGGGAAATGAAAGGAAAAAAGATAGGAAAGAAAGAAGTTAAATTATCACTCTTTACAGATGACATATTTGTATAGAAGATCCAGAAAAATCCATAAAAAGACTACTAGAAGTGATAAAGAAAGTCAGGAGTGTAGCTGGATACAAAGTCACTGCTCAAAAATCAAGAGCATTCCTGTACACAAACAAAAACCTGACCAAAAGAGAAATTATGGAAATATCACCCTTCACAATAGCATCTAAAAAAATGAAATACTTAGGAATCAACCTAACTAAGAATGGAAAAGACTTGTATACTGAAAATTGTGCTCTGCTAAAAACAGAGATTGAAGAGGATATTAGAAAATGGAAGAATATTCCTTGCTCTTGGCTAGGAAGAATCAATATTGTGAAAATGGCCATACTCTCAAAACTGTTATACAAATTTAATGCAATCCCAATCAAAATGCCATTAACATAACTACAGATCTAGAGAAAACACTCCTTAAATTCGTTTGGAAACAGAAGAAACCTAGAATAGCCAAGGCAATTCTGGGCAACAAATACAAGGCCGGAGGCATCTTAATTCCTGGCTTGAAACTATACCACAAAGCCACAATGATAAAATCAGGATGGTACTGGCAAAGAAATAGACCTGAGGGTCAAAGGAACAGATTAGAAGATGCAAAAACAACTACAAAAACACTAAGCCAGATGATATTTGACAAAGGTGCTAAACATGTGCAGTGGAAGCAGGATAGCCTCTTTGATAAATGGTGTTGGAAAAACTAGTTTCCACATGCCAAAGACTGAAACTAGGCTCATGCATATCACCATGCACATAACTAAAGTCTAAATGGATCAAAGACCTAAATGTTAAAACAGAAACATTAAATCTACTGGAAGACAAGGTAGGTAGAAGTCTTGGAGACATAGTGGTAGGCAGAGAATTTATGAACAAACTGTAAACTGCATGGGAAACACTTCAAAAATCAACAACTGGGATCTCATATTATTGAAAAGTTTTTGCACTTCAAAAGAAATCACCCACAGAGTGAAAAGACAACCCACAGAATGGGAAAGAATTATAGCCAGCAATCCCTCAGACAAAAAACTCATATCCAGAACATATAGAGAATTGAAAAACATCAAGCCCCACCCCTGCCAATTCAAAGACCCTCTCCAAAAATGGGCATCTGAGATGAACACATAGTTCTCAGATGAAGCTACATAAATGGCAAATAAATACATGAAGAAAAGTTCAACATCACTGGTCATTCATGGCATGCAAATTAAAACAGCATTGAGATTTCATCTCATTGTGGAAAGAAATGGCTGCATCAAGAAATCAACTGATAACAAATGTTGGCAAGGGTGTGAGGAAAAAGGAACACTGCCCCATTACTGGTGGGTGTAGACTGGTCAACCATTATGGAAATCAGTTTGGAGAATTCTCAGAAGACTAGGATTGGAAGATCTATTCAACCCAGCTATTCCCCTCCTGCGTATTTTCCCAGACAAACTGAAAAGGTCGTATCACAGTGATATATGTGCACCCATGTTCATAGCAGCACAATTTGTAATAGCTAAATCTTGGAAACAACCAAGATGCCCATTAACCACAGAGTGGATAAAAAAGATGTAATATTTTTATACAATGGAATATTATTTAACTATGAAAAGGATGATCTTGAGGCCTTCATAGGCAAATAGAGACAATTGAAGGTTATCCTCATTAGTGAAATAAACCAGAATCATATTTCTAAATATCACACTGTGTCTCTAGTGTAAAAAGTAATAAGACATGTAGGAGTAATAAAACCCAAAATGCATAATTGCTATTGTAAAAATAAGAGGAATAGAAAGTGCTCTAATGGGCATAACTGCATTATGTTTAAGTGTATAGGATTGATAATCATATTACTGTTTGTGGGATTGTTGAACAGAGCTGTTTGCAATCTTACTGTTTGACTATCCACTCTGTATGCCTCACTTTTGTAACTTGAACAACTATGTGTAATAGACAATATGTAATTATCAACTACTGATTTCTTACTTTTTATTTTTTGAAATTATGTGTTATTTCTATCCTTTTTCTGTTTTGTTTTTTCCTTTCAATAAAAAAAGAAACTACAGAAATATAGAAATGCATAAAAATTAAACAATACACTCTTGAATAACCAATGGCTCATAGATGAAATAAAGGAAAAATCAAATCATAATAACAGTACAATATACAAGAATTTATGATACACAATAAAAAAGTCCTAAGAAAATGTCTACTTTTGTGAATGCCCACACCAAAAAAACACAGTGAGTCCAAAGAAAGAATACAATGATGCACCAAAAAGTCCTAGAAAAACAAGAACAGTACAAACTCAAAGCTCGTACAAGTAAGAAAATTACAAAGATCAGAGCTGAAATTAAAGAAATTGAGACTCAATGAAGTCTCAATACAAAGAATCGATGAGTAGAAGAGACAGTTCTTTGAAAGAACATAAAAATATGCAAACTCTTAACCAATCTCACAAAAAAAAGGAAAGACACAAGTCAATGGAGTCACAAGTAAATAAAAGGTAAAATCATAATGAACACCAAGGAAATACAAAAGATTGTTACCAATACTTAAAAAACCTGTGACCCAAAAAACTGGAGACTTTAGAAGATATGAATAGATTTCTAGACATACATATGAATTATCAAAATTGAACCACGATTTAAAACCCCTGAATAATCCTTTAACAGGCAATGAATTGGAAGCAGCAATTAAAAGCCTATCAACTAAGAAAAGTCCACTAGATTCATCACTGAATTGTGCAAGAAATTTAACGAATATCTAAATCAATATTCTTCAAAATCATTAATAAAACAGAAGTAGAAAAGCAGCTACAAAGTCATTCCTGGATGTTACCAGTACCTGGATTCCAAAACCAGACACGAATCAAGCCAAAAATGAAAACTAACCTCTTTAATGAAGACAGACACAAAAATTCTCAACAGAATGATGGCAAACAGAATGCAAGAAATTATCAAAAAGATCATACATCATGACCAGAAATGCAAGGATGGTTCAACATACACAAATCAATGAATGTAACACATCAAAGAAATAGAAGCCAGGTGGGTTAAGCATTGCGCATGTTAATGCTACTGGAGCTCCCCTTCTCTCATGGCTTCTCTGAGCCCTAAGTGCAGTTAACTCCCACACTGGCTCCCTCACTGGCTCGCTGCTTCCAGGTCTCCACAATCCTTTGCTTACTTCAAGGCCTCTGACAGAGGGCACATTCTCTGTCCCGCTCTCATGATCTGTTTTGTTCACCGTCTCCAGAGCTTCACTTTCTGACCCATGCTTGGCACAGTCCTGCATCCTCTTGCCCTCTGCAGTCCTGAGCAAGGCTTCCTGAGAGCTTCCCCCATGGGGTCCTATTGACACATGTGGGCAGCACCCTGATTGTCCCACAAGCACAGCAATTCCTGTGGTTTCTCCTGGGTGGAGTAGGTGACTAGTTCTTTCTGCATTATTCAACCTTCGTTGTCGCCACAGTCCTGCCACTTGTGGGTGCCACTTATAGAGTGCTAGTCTTCAAAACCCTAGTGCAGGGTGGCATTGTGACTACACAACTCTCTCAGTTTCTCTGAAGCCCTGGCATACACACATCTCAGTTCAGTCATCTTCCTGGTTGGGAGGGCAGAGTGCCTGTGAGCCTACTCCACCATCCGGACCAGCACTGAAGAGCCAGCTCCGGCACTTGGGTAGCTCGGTCCTCTTCCAAGAAAGCCTGCATACTGGACATAGGGGGGTGAGCGTCCCATGGTCTCAATATGGTCAGGATCCCTTTTCCAAGCTCCCAGACACTCGCTTTTGTTACAATAAATTCCTCTTCTCATTTAATTCCTATTACGAGGGTTTCTCCTAGCCCTGGTCAAGGTATCTTTCATTTTCTACAAGTTTAGAGAGGCTCACCCTTGCTGTCACATCCTAGGTGACCATAATGATCCCTGGGAAAATAATTTTTTTTGACAGGATTTCACTATTGTATAGTCCAGGCTGCCCATCCTTAATTCACTATGTAGGCCAGGCTGGCCTCAAACTCACAAGGATTCTCCTGACTCACCCTCATAAGTGCTGGGATTACAGGTGTGTGCTACCATGCCTGGTTGAAAACTTTTTATTTTTACTTGACACATAAAAATTGAGCATATTTACTGGATAATTATGATATTTCATGGTAACTGCATTGTCATGCCCTCAAACATGTTATTTCTTTGGTTTGAGCAAATTCAACCTACTCTGTAGGAGTTACTTTGAAATATACAGCTCATAGAAGGGTTCATCCCTCAGAAAGGGATTGCAAGGCACATACAGTGATTTACTTAATCCTAGCAGCCTATGAGTTAGTGTGTAACCGTGAAATAAATGGATTTCCACATTAATTGATACAATGGATGTGATGTAAGTAATCTCAGGCCAAGAGAGTGGGCAAAATTACTGCTCCAGTGAGTTGCTCAAAAGTGCATAATAGCAGGAATTTTGAGATTCCAGCATTTTCAGACAAGGGCTTGGGGAGCAGTGCAAATCTCTCTCTCTCTCTCTGTGTGTGTGTGTGTGTGTGTGTGTGTGTGTGTGTGTGTGTGTGTGTGAAGACATGACTTAAAATGCGTTTCTTCCTGGGGATATGCAAGCTGGTGCTCTTCTCATTTCATAGAAAAAGGAACATGAAGCCAGTTAAACAGGGGAGAGCTTCCAGCCAGCCAGAGGACAATTCAGGACCCGAATCAAGGCTTAACTTGGCAACATTTTTTGATATCACTTTGAAGACTCTTGTTTTTAAAATCCTTATGATGGCCTGATATGGTGGTGCACAGCTGTAATCCCAGCACTCTGCGGGCTGAGGCAGGATAATCCTGTAATCCCAGCATTCAAAACGTTGAGACAGGATTATTGCCTAGAGTTTGAAGCCACCCTGGTCTACACAGTAAGCAAAAGGCCCGCCTGTACTACATAGCAAGATTCTGTCTCAAAAAAAAAAAAAAATCTCTGTGATATTTGCCTTCAACTCTGTACTGTGCTGTGATATTTCCTTTCAATTCTTTATATATTCTCAGTATTAGTCCTCTGTCTCAGAACTAACTGGCAAAATTGTTTCCATACTGTAGGTAAATTTTCACTTGGTGGATTCCTTTGCTGTTAATTTTTAATTTAATATGATGTTGTTTACTGATTCTTGATATTATTTTTTGTGTTTAGGTTTCTGTTCAGAAAATCCTTGTAGCACCTATGTCTTCAAGATTCTTACCAATACAGACCCAGTCAAAAATGAGCTACTAAAACGATGCTTCTTAAAAACAGAAGGACCAATGGGCAACACATATGTGGGGACTTCTCCAACATCTCTGGCCATTAGAGAAACGTAAATGAAAACAATAAGATTTCATCTTAGTCCAGGGAGAATAGCTGTCACCAAGAAATCAAATAATAACAAACGATGTGAGGCTGCAGAGAAAAAGAAGCCCTTTCATATATTTGTGGGAATATAAACTAGGTACAATCACTCAGGAAATCAGTATGGAGATTCCTCAAAATCCTAAAACTGGAAACTGTATTTGACTCAGCTTTTCCCTTCTAAAAATCTTCCCCAAAGTGCTGAAGACATATTACAGTGATACATGCATATTCACATTAGTAGCAGCATCACTCAGAATAGCTAAACCTTAAAAGTGGCTTATAGGTCCATCAAATGGTGAACAAATAGAGAAAACATGGTGTCTGTACACTAGGGAGTACAAGAAGAAAAACTCGACTCATTTGTAAGAAAATGGTTGTGCCTTGAGACTTTGGCATCACATGAAATGAAGCAGAAACTTTTATTGAGACTTAAATATCACAGGCTTTCTCTTGGATGAGAAACTCAAAGTATGAATAAAGAACAAAAGATAGAAACAGGAAATATGAAGATAGATCTTTTGCAAAAGAGAAGTGGACCAGAGATGGAGGGAGGCAAAAGGGAGGAGAGAGAAAGAAAATTTAGTAAAGACTTCAGATGGTTATGGACTTGTACCAACTCCCCACAAGGAGCATAGCCTGTGTACTGCAAGCACATACTAACAAAAATTTTAAAGAATGCGGAAAAGAATGTTTGAACTCAGACTACTGATTGGAGCCATCGAGCAGGGCAGATTCCTACTGCTTGTTTTGAGTCCCTGAAAACTGGCAGTAGGGGATTCTTCAAGTGGGCAGTAACGGTGGCAATGGGTCCTCAGCTCTGACCCTTGTGATCTTGTGACCAGGACTGAGAGGCCACCACTGAGAAAGCAATGACTCTACCCCGGGCGTGCAGACATCGAGCAGGGAACTACAGCAGGGTGGACACTTGGCGTATCTGTCTCCTTAGCTCTGAGTCATCTCTCCTGCCTCAGCCTGGGTCAGCAGCTTCTGAGGAGTGGAGAGGGCTCCCCAGGGCAGAGGCGCTCCCTCACTGCTGTGGGAAAGCCCCGCCTGATCAGTGCTGAGACCATGACCCACCAGGCTCCATCTACATGGACCATGTGACTGTGCACACCACTGTCCCCTGTCTGTGTCACCTAGAACACATGGCAGCACCTTGAAAGACTAGACTGAGGCAGATACTGCCCTGTCCACCCCCTGAAGCCATACTGACCAAATTTCCTTCCCTACTTTTTGCCTCTATTGTCACCATTTGGTTACATCTAGCATTCCAGGAGACATTGCTCACATCTTGGGGAACACAAATCATCAGGGGTACATCTGATCTCAGGCTGCATATTTACTGAACAAGGGAGAACTTGTTTGGAAGAGTTCACAGCCCCAGCCTTGCATCAGGACCCCAGGCCTGCTGGGAGCTTCTGCCTTCCAACATTTCCTTCCTCCCCGACTGGGCACCAGGGCCACCGGAAGCAGAGTTCTCTCCCCAGAACTGGTGAAGACTGAGAAAGGCCTTTGTTTCCAGGCGCCTGCGTGAGGACTGGAAAACAGGAAGGAAGGAATGTGCTGTTGACTGGTGGGGGAGCAATCTCTCTTTTATTTTCAGTCACTTCTTCCTTTCTTATCCTTTTTTACTTGCGGTGCTGAGATTCAAACATAGAAGTGCTTGATCACTGAGCTACATTTCCAGTCATTTTTATCTATTTACTTTTATTTTAAGGCAAGGAAGGGCTGGTTAAGTTGCCTGTGTGGTACTCAAACTTCTAGTCCCCCTGCCTCAGCCTCTCTAAATGCTGGGATTCCAGGGTGGGCGTTGTGCCACTGTCAGACTTTTATTTTCAATTAGATACTTGCAATCAGTCCCTGCCTGAGGCAGACACACCTGATGTGTACTATGCTTATCACTGGCAGCACAGGCCAGGGGCCCACACAGAGGTCCCTAGGGGAAGAGGGAAAGGGGGAAGTTTCCACCTGGAACTAGCCAGGTTCAAGTAGGGGAGAAACTCACATACAGCAAGGGTTTACCTGTGACAGGCACTGGCCTAGAAATTTCCACAGGTCATATTGGATGCTCACAGCAGTGTCAAGGGCATTGTTTTCAAGTGATGGGCCAAGTGAGGTAAGAAGTCCAGGTTATATATGTAGTTGGAAGGTGATAAATGTCACACTGGATTCCAAGTCAGTGGCACAATACACAATTATGCCTGCCCAGCCAATCGGAGTGGCCCTCTCATAGGCAGGGACCCAAGGAAAGCCAGGAACAAGAGGAAGGTGTCAGACAGAAGGAGGCCCCAGGTAACCATGGCCTCCACTCCAAGCTGTCCCTGCTACTCTCCCTTTCTCTTCTCCCCTTCTCCTCACCCCTCCTGTCCGCACTGTCCCAAGGCTGTCCTGGTCCCACCTTAGCTGTTGGCTAGGAGTCAGGGTGGCGAGGAAGTGAGCACCTGCGTCCAGAGGAGAGGACCCTGAGACTCATTGTCACAGGCCCAGGACCGGGAGGTCCATCAGCCTCTCTTGGGGCTCCCTTTTCTGTCCCTGAGTGCTGAACACCATAACTTAGCCAGGGAGATTCCACATCATGTCTTCCTCATAAGCACAAATCCATGATTCAAGAAGAGGTGTAAGTACCTGTGGAGGATAGGCCGGCCATGGCGTCAGCTTCTGCGTCTCAGAGTTTCCCTTACAGCTCACACGGCGTCCAGGCTGGAGCAGAGGAGGAAACAAGTGATGGAAAGGAACTGGAGCCTGCTGGAGAAACAGTGGACAGCCATGTGCATCCGTCCCCACCCAGGAATGGCAGCATAGACCTCAAGGACATCAGCCAGAGTGTCCTCTGTTTCCTGAGCTCTGTGGCTGCTATTTAAAAAAGAAAAATGGCCATGGTCCTCCACAAATTTCCAGTGCCCACACCCCAACCAACATGGCACAAGGACAAATCTAAAAAGGCAAACTTAGGAATTATTACAAAAAGGTCATCGCCACTGGAGAACTGTCAGCCGCATCCTTTTCTGGGATGTTCCATGCTGCAGGTCGCGAGAAACAGGACAGCATTTGAGACTGGGAATTAAGCATCCAAGAGAGCAAGGGGTGGGCAGGCAGAAAGGATGGAGTTTTAGATGATGCCACATGTTTGTGAATGAGTGTGTACCCTGAGTCTCGTCCTCTCTGGTCACTCAAGGACAGTTTCTGATCCTTGTAAACAAGGGCCTCATTCCTGTGGCGATGTGGAAAGTGCCCCCTCCTGTCCTAGTGGGGCTCATCTCAGCTGCCCTGCTATCTGCCCAAATCTGGAAAGGCCACTGGTAGAAGGAAAGGGGAGAGTGCTGGGAGCATTCCTACACTGTGTCACCCTGGCCCTGTTCTTAGCCACTCACATGGCCTGGGCACAGAGCCCTGCATTCCCTAGCAACTGAGGCCTCAGTTCCCCACAGAAAGCAGAGCAGAGGTTTCAGCACTTTCTCTGGCCCTGGGGTCACAGCTTCCCCTGGGTACTTTCCATGTCTTCCTCTTTGGGATGGGCCCTGCTCACAGGCCTCCTCCTCCCTGCTGGCTGCCCCAAGCCCTTCTAAGCCTCCTGGAATGTGGAGGAGACTCCAGGCTCTCGTCCACAGCATGCTTCAGTGGGTGGTTGTCTCCCAGGGGACTCAGAGCACCCAGCAGGCTCCTGTTGTGCTCTCTGCTGCAGCTCCACTGGGCACCTACACATAACCAGTGTGGCCTCTGCCCTCCTCTCCCAGCCTGACCCAACACAGGGTGCGAGAGGCATTTTACAAACACAGGGCACCAGCGTCTGGGCACATGGCCCAGCTTCAGCTTCCCTCATGCCTAAAAAATTCTGTTTGTTTTTCTGTCTTGGGAAACTGTCTCCTTTTGGCAGAGAATAACCCGGAATCTGGCTCATATTCCACACAGGTTATCTTGCTGATGTTCGGGCCTTTGGACAAATGTACCATATATTTCAAAGTTATCATTCACTTCTTCATATCATCTTCCTTCAGCATTAATGTTTTACAAAGATGAGAAACAGACATGCTTTTAAAATCAGGGGCCCAGTTACTATCTGAAGAGCAGCAGGATTCAGTCCCAGGGTTTCAGAGTTCCCTCCCGTGGTGACACCCGAGGGCAGATGTCAAGCTCAGCTGCCCTGATCCATCTGCTCCTGCTCACTAAGGGAGCCAGGGAATCTGGGTGGAGTGGGCGGAAGTCACTCTCTCACTGCCTTGTTGCTCCATTGAGCCCCACGATAGGCAAACACAGTTCAGAGGAGGAGAGGCATGTTTAAACTCACTGGCTGTAAAATGACCAGATCAGACACACACTGCCTGCTATTGGCTCTTTCCCCCTTGCAATCAATGAGGGTGTGAAAGACTGCAGAGCTTAGGAAGATGATCGCAGTTCCTATTCAACACAGAAATGTCCTCTAGGTGTAGCCTGTCCACTCCACCATGGTTCCCCTGTCCCGGGCCAGGGGCAATAGTGTGCAGGGGAAAAGATGTACAAGAGCGTGAAGGTGGTGTTCAGATGGGCTTTCACAGCAAAGGAGGAAACTTCAAACTACGCAGGGGCAGAGAGGGGAGTCCGTGAATACTGCGGATTCCTGTACCACGCTTACACAGAATGGGGAGAAGAGAGAAGCGGCTTGTCATTAACACCCTTGGAATTGTGTATTTCAGGCTGAGCACACCAGGCTCCTCAGAGAAATAATCTGGCAACCTAGTGTGAACACCCATGACAGGGTGTCAGGGTGTGTGTGTGTGTGTGTGTGTGTGTGTGTGTGTGTGTGTGTGTGGTTTATATGAAGTTAAATCTCATCATGTTTTTTTCTACTTCCAGCAAATAGTCAGCAATGCTGGGATGTGGCAGGAGGAGCCACACTCTCCCCACCAGCATCGCCTGCATGAGAAGCCAGCGTGGGTTTTTTTTTTTTTTTTGCCCAGATTTCTTGCAGCCCCTATGACCTCTGGGCTCATGGTCCCTACTGACCACTCTCCCCGTGCTGTGGAAGACCCACCCAAGGAGTAGAAAGCAGCCGGCTGAAAGCACGGGACAACAGAGAACTCTAACTCCAGGTTCAGGGAGGAAAAGCAGAGGCTCAGGAGGAAATGTGAGTGCCCTTTGTCACGCAGTTCTTGGTGGACAGAGTGGAAGCCCACACTGGACTCTGCTTGGGAACTGAAGCATAAACTTTCATTCATCCCAGTTTCTTACTTTGTCTGCTTTCAGAGGCACAGAGGTCTGCCCTGCCACAGCCACAGTGCGGCCTTTCACGTCAGGATTACAAAGTGAGGTGGTGCTGGGGACACCATTCAGCAACCTCCCCACTGAGTCCCAAGTCCCGGTACTTTTCGCATTCCCACATGAAGGACAGCGTCTGCCTTTTCCTTCTCCCCTGCACATCCCCACAGAGGGTTAGGAGCTGGCCAGTGGGAACAAGCCAACCGACCCCATGTCCAGCCTCATTCCCACAAGCCTGTCTGCTCGCTAGACTTCACTTTTTCCACAGGGCCCAGAACTGATAGGGTGGGTGGGCAAGACAATCTCTGTTTTCCTTATATCTTGAGAGAAGTGCTTTGTGCCTTCAGGCCTCAGTAGCAGCCCCCTGAGTTCATCCTCAGATCCCCTGTCCTCCTCAACCACCATTAGTTCCTTAACATTTTACAGAAAGGTAGCCAATCGCATCCACCCTCCCCCTGCCTCGCATGCCCTGCTCTCTCTCCAGCAGTCTGGCTCCAAAGTTGAGCCACAAGGAGCTTTGTGACCCATCTGGAAGGACTCCACACTCTCTGCTTTGCATAGAGTCCAGTGGGAGGGATTCAATCAGACACAGTCCTGGGTGGAAATGCAGGCTGTTCTGTTCAAGTGTGTGCCCTGGGGTACTCACTAATGTCTCCCAGCTCTCCTGTAACATGGAGACAACAACTTTTCTGACAAAGAGATCCTGAGGCTAAAGATATGGAGGAATCCCCAACTTACCACAGAATCCTCCCAAGGTAAATCCACTCGTTTCAACACTACCCAGCTGATCCAGCCGACCCAGGCACTCTTTGCTGTGTGGATGTGGTCACAAGAAAGAGAAATGAGCAGGGGCTTTTTCCAATTAATACTCTCATGCACTGAAAACAGAAACTGAAAGTCGACTTCTGAGGTATTCATGACCCTCCCTGCGGTACCACTCAGAGATGTAACAGCATCAGCCTGTGCATTCCAGGTTATTCTCAGTCAAGTTCACCTCAAATGTCCTTAGGACCATGGTCTTCAGGAAAAATGATCGGCCACCGACCAAGTACAGGACCGGGACATTACTTCCTGCTAACCATGTCTTAGAACTAAACACTCAGCATCCCTGTCCCCATCCACTGCATCATGGGCTCTCTCCTGCCCTGCACACTAACTGCATCCTTTTTCTTGTATTTTGTGTCTAGATATGCCCCCAAAGCCTCATGTGGTGATGGGGTTTCTTGCAGGTAACTGAATCTAGAGGGTGGGACTCATTCATACTGTATTGCTGGGATTAAAGGTGCTGGGATTTCGAGTGAGTGACAGCTGGATCACTCCGCTGATTGGATAGACAATCCATCTCTAATCCCAATGACTGGGTACATTGTAAGGGAGAAGAAGAGGCTGTCTTGTGCTCTCCTTCACTGCTTTTGCTGTTATCTGCTATCATGAATGGTTGCCCCTCTGCCATGTGCCACCTTGCCATGGACCCATCCAATTATGGATTGAAATCTATACAGACTGTGAGCTAAATAAACCTTTCCATCTTTAACTTTGGACATTTAACTTTGGACATCTACCATAATTGGGTATTTTAATCCCAACAACAAGAAAAATAACCAAGAAATTTATTGTACTGCTCTTGTAGAATCTCAAGTCCATGCAGCTTGCAGGCATTTACCTAGAGTCTTCTGACAGAGCCACGTAATTTACCACCTGGAGCTGTCATGCACAGCGTTGTGGTTTGTTTAAATGTCTCCCCAAAGCTTCACACAGTCATGGAGACAGCTAAATCTAGCATTTATGATTGGTTCATTGTCTAGCACTGGGGTTGGCAGTGTTAGTCTGCACCCACCGAGGGGCAGGTAACCAGCATACAATTTAAAGGGTGGGGGGAGGCGTATTTTGTCCCATTTTTGCCTTTTTCACTCTTGGTGCTTGCAGTTGTGGTCACTATGAATGGTTGTCCCTTAGCCACACCACCCTGCCTTGGAACCAGCTGACTATGGACTGAAACCTTTAAAAAGTGTAAGCTAAATAAACCTTTCCTTTTCTAATTTTGGGTGTCAGGTATTTTATGTTAGTAATGAGAGAAAAGAAAAAACAAGACACACGGCTCCCATTGAGATTCCTCCAGTAACCTGCAGCCTGATCACTTACCCACTGACCCTGCTCTGCTCCCATGGCAACAAGGCAGGGGCAGACCTCCAAGGGTTTACTTGTATCTCAGTTCAGTTACATATTTAAGTGGAGGGTTTGCTGGGGAAGGCTTTTCACCAAATCTTTGGTCCACAAAAGATTCTTCCCATTGAGAATATGATTCTAATTCATCAGAAAGGAGCCCTAGCTCTGCACCAGAAGGGCCCCCAGGGGACAATGACGTTGTCACCTATCAAAAGTCACTGTATAAACACTCAAGTTGTGCAGGCATCATAGCCACCACCCTGGCCATGAAAAAGTGGGCTTGATTTAAAAACTGAACTCTATTCTGAGTTCTGTGGAACAGGAACTCCTCCTGTTGTCCCTTTTTCTAGTGGCTACAGAAAGGAAAAGCATCTTCCAACTGAACATGTGACATGGGGCTCTCTGAGGTCCTCAGAGTAGATACCAAAGGCAGCACTCTTTGAACTACAAGACACGTGGCAGGGGACAAGCTACTGTATTCCTTGAGGACACCCCAGGTGACCTCATGGGAAGTTCAATAGAAAGACACAGGTGCATGTAGCATGGCCAGCATAGGCCGTGGGACCAGCCCAGTGGCAGTGAAGGTCAGAAGCAGCAGTCAGAACGTGACACTGTTTCCTGAGTAATGCCGAGAGCTGGTTCTTGATGAGAGCGGTGAACCGGTGCTGGGCTCTGTCACCCAGACATGCAGAAGAGAAGTCGGTGAGCAGGTTCATCATTTCATTTCAAAGGCTTTGCGGGCAAACTCCAGCAGAGCAGTCCGGAGTCACCTCATTGCCAGTGCCCCAGAGGGGAATGAGTGAAAAGCCATCTGGCAGCAGTAGACTGACGCATTCGGGAAGTAGACTGAGGGGATTTTGCTGAGAGGTAGCAGCTGAGATCACGCGGACTCCACTCCAGTGGCTGCCAAAAGCCAGTCTTAGTTCCAGATACCAGTGACTGTGAGTGTCCACCGGCCTATGACTAGCAAAGGGGACTCGGAGGCAGATTTAACATCCGATAGGCACTGACAGGGAATCAAGTGTACCTCAAAATGTCAGGCATAAAAGGCCAAGGGAGTGAGGTTTATATGGCGTTGCAAAAGGTGGGGGGACAATGGTATATTTTCCTGTAAGTGAACATCATCTCTTCTCTTTCTCGTTTGCTTCAATATTCTCTTGCTTTCTTTTTTTTTTTTTATGGTAACTACTATTCTTTAAAAAAATTATTTAGTTATTTCTTATGTTTATTTTAATTAAGGGGAAAAATTTTAAAAATTGGGATATATAATAGTAACTCTTTTTGATTTCCTATTAACTTGTTTTGAAGTCCTGTAATACTCCCACAATCTTGTTTTGACTGATTAGACTCTGTTCCATTCTGTGCGATAGTAGCAAGTCTGAGGGTATAGGCAACTACTTTGAAGGCAATAAGATTCACTAAGATGCCCATTCTGGTTTGACTATTGTCTCCTTTGGAAGTCCTGTAATGTTCACAATGCCTAAGTTTTATTGGTCTTGTTCTCCACTGTTTTGTCCAACTTTATAATATCTAATGAGATAGACAATTCCTTTTAAGGAAACAAGAGACAACGTTGATAACCATTGTTAATAACCTTGTACTCTGTTCTACATCATGTGCTATGTTTATCCTTGGTTTTGACTGACAGCTTTGTTTTGCCATATTTGACTTTATCCCCCCCCCCAAAAAAAAGTAATAAGAACTAAGGAGTAATAAAATCCAAAATGTGTAAATTTTGTTGTAAAAAAGAGAGGGAGGGGGAAAAAAAAGAGCGCTAACGGATATAACAGCAAGTGTGTTTAGGGGTGTTAAATAGCTGACTATATTAATGTTTTTGGATCATTGAACACAGCTGTTTGCAGTCTCTCTGTTTGAATGTCTACATTGTATTCTTTGATACTGATGATTTGAGCAACTATTTCCAAGATGATAATATGTAATCTATTAATAGGTGATTTCTTACTGTTATGTTTTTTTTTTGTAGTTCTGTATTATGTGTAACCTTACACCACTTTGTTTTGTTTTGTGTTTTTCTCTTTTTCCTCTTAAATAAAATTAAAAAAAAATATTCTCTTGCTTTCTTTTCCATTCTTGCTGACCTGTGCTCTTCTCTAGTTTCCCAAAACTTGGGCAACATCCTAATTTCTATTATAATTCTCCTCATATATCTCTCTGGTTTTTTCCTCATCCCTCTTAAATCTCTGACCAACAGAGTAAACTCACTCTGCTATGGGGAAACTCATTGCACGGAAGTTCCCGGTATATGTTATATTCTATTATTTACATATAGAGCTTGCTCCTTGGGTTGAAAGTACCAAGATAATAGTTACCACAGTGTATCAGTTGCTAGGCTGTGTTTGATGCTATTGCTATTGCTAATTGTACTGCTTTTATCAAGATCTCATAACTGTTATAATTGATTTTTCTGCTGCATATAAAAATGCTGTGATTTTTCTGGGGTCATAACCATCACAGTAGTCCAATATCAAAGGACTGGGTGCTGGGTCAAATACATAATAACTTCTCACCCATAAAATTTGGGAAGGTAGGTTCTTGGCATCCACACAATGACCACGAAACACCTACATTAGAAGACATCTCTGAGAAACACACATTTCCTAGAGAAGCCTCAATACTATTGATAAAACCATCTACCTTAATAAATCCACAAGCACCAACACAAAACAAAATAAAAAGTAGAAAATGACAAGATGCAGAAGCAAAATGCAACACAAGACCTGTAGGTCACCCAGGAGAAGCTGAGAACACAATGAAATAGAGGCAATCGGAACTTTCTGAAATGATAACAGCAGTCACTTCTAGACAAGATATCAGCTTCATCCTAAAGATGATCCTATGGGCCTTTCATCACATGGGAAAGTCAACCCTGAGTAGCAAGGGTCAGCCTCAGGAAAGTTTGGTACTGAGTGTCATAGTGACAAAATAAAACTCATAATATTAATATTCCTACGTTGAAATCCAGTTAGATTTCAATTTAACACAGGCAACTGATCATGTTGTTTGCATGCAGGAATTTTAGTTGAAAGACTCTCTGCTGAGTCTTAAGAATGTTGCCGACAAACTTTAACCAGGAAAAGAAGTAGCATTATACGCGGTAGATTGAAAATAGAAATGGTAAAGAGATACCTGGGGGAGGAAATGAGTTGTGAGACCTGCCATCCAGGCAAGTCTGGGGCTTCTGAAAGGGACATAACCAACCTCAACCCACCTAGAACTTACCAGTCAAAGACCAAGAGGATAGTCAGGGACATAGTTCAGGGGCACAAGCATCCGCTTGGCAAGCATAATGTCATGAGTTTGTTTCCCAGCACACAAACACACACACAAAAAAAGACCAAGGGGATGGTATCTGGCATCACCATTATGCAAAAAATAAAAAAAATTATGGCCTTAGATATAATAGTGCTACTCGAGGAAACAATATAAAAGTCCATTCATAACACAGGATATGGAAATTGAACTGTTCACAATGAATTTAAAGCAGAAATGTGAAGAGACATTTAAATGCCTATACTCGTGGCCACATGATTCACTATAGACAAAGGTGGAACTGCCCAGGTGTCCATGACAGATGGATGGATGAATGGCTGGGAAAGCAAAAGGTATCTGACAACACACAACAGAATATCAATCTTATAAAGCTAAGGAGACAATGCTGCAAGCTATAATTACACTAAGGGAAAATAAGCCAGACACAAAAGGACAAATACTATACCATGTCACTCTTATGCAGTTCTTAGGATAGTGAGATTTATAGAGACAGAGAGCAGTGTTTGGGCTGCCAGGTGCTCAGGAGAGATCATGGAAAGTTATCACTTAAGGCATGCAGAGATTGACTTTTGCTAAAATATAAAGTACTCTGGGAATGTTAATGATGATGGTTGGGAAACAATCTGAAGGAAATCAGCACGGCTGAATTGTACACTTAAAATGGCAAAGGTGAGCTGTACATGGTGACACAAGCCTGTAATCCCACCACTCACGCGGGCTGAATCAGAAAGATTGTAACTCTGAGCCCAACCTGGGCATCACAGCAACTTTGAAAGACCCTATCTCAAAGTAAGAATAAATAAGGAATATAGCTCAATGTGATGAATCTCTTTTCAACAGTTAGTAGCACATAAATAAATAGCTCATTTGGCATGTGTTAGGTGTTTTACTCAAAAATTGGTGTTCTATAGTTTGGTTTCTTTTTGGTTTTGTTTTTGCTTTGCCATATTAGGGCTTGACACAAGGCATGGCACATGCTTGGAAAGTACATTAAAAGTAGACTGCATTCTCAAGTTGGAAGTTAACTAAGTTGCCCAGAATAACTTTGAACACATCATCCACTTGTCTTGACTTCCCAAATGGCTGAATTTACAAGTGTGTGCCATCAAGCCAATTGCAAGAAGTTTTATAAAGTGTTACTCTCAGATAAGAAGCAGGCATGTTCCTCCCTAGCTCTAGGGATCTCTGAACAATATCTGAGCTGTCACCACTTTTGGTGGCCGGCAAGATGACCCCTCTTACTGACACACAGACAGACCTCACTTCTAATACCTAAGATGCCCCAGAAGAGAAACTAACACCACACAGAATGAATGTCAGCCAGGCTCTGACCTTCAACTTGGACTGATCTCTGTATTCAAGGACTTAGAAGAGGGATTGAGTTCATCAGAGCCCCACTATGCAGCCCCCTGACTTCCTGGGGTCCACAACATGTCACACAGGCTCTACATTCTCTTCCAGTCCAGGCATTTACCCAGTGTTAAACATGGTTCCTCCTCTACTCTGCTGTTCATGTTCTTTGACCACAAGTCCTGTATAGCCCCAGCTCTAAGGAGCAACCTAGAGTGAACAGCATGATGTTGATTTTGATTTGCTTTTCAGTCAGTCTAACACCTCTATACCCTGCTGACAAACCTATGGCACATGTGCTGCAGCTGGATGTTTGTTGTCACAAAACCAATAAAAGGTTTTCCATCACTGCTGTCATAGAGTCATGTTGGAATAACTAAGGTCATCTGGAAGGTTGCATTTTGGAGACTTCTTGGGCAGGTTGTCTCACACAACTCCTTAGCGCACCAGTTCCCCTGGTGAGCTGTTCTGCTGCTCCAGGTGTCCCTGACTAGAGAGCAACTTGGTCCACCAACATTAAATTGAAACATCTTAATTCATAAGCTTTAAAATAAGAGCCACTCTGAGTATTATTGTCATATACAGTGGAACTGGAGTCACCAGCCTACCCTCAAACTTTACTGGATTTTTCTCTCTCACAGCTGAGAAAAGGGAAGAGGAATCAGAAGACAGTGAAAAGTAACAGTAAGTTTAATTTCAGTGGGAGGTGGGTGGTACAAAGGCACTCCAGGGATTAGGGGACCCATATTTTGGTAGCTGCTGAATGTGGGGCAGTGGTCCTGTTTTTAAGAGGTACAAATCCAGGGACTCCTCTCTCTGAATTACACCTGCTTGGGTGGGCACTTGTTGTTAGCGTTTGGCACATGTAGGAAATCTCAGGCATCACAGCCTTCATAAGGATGAATGAGGCTTCCTGCGCAAAATCAAAACCACAGGCTTCCTGATTTACAGGAAAACTACAAAAACACCTACTGCTCACTGTCACAGAGCATTGTAGAGACTGTGTTTCTTCTGCCTCTTAAAGGGCCATGTCCCTATTTTGATCCTGTCTAGAGGTTTTCCATCTTTCCCCACAGCATGATGAACTGTGTCACTTTCTCCCAGCATCCCAGGGGACATGAATCAATCCTCTGTTTTATGTATCCACACTATAAATGCCACTCTCCCTTTAGTCACATAGTAGCCATCTCAATTATCACATCCACTGTCAATGTCACACTGTGTCTTAATTTTTTCCTTTGCTGAGACAAAATATCCAACACCTACAAGTTAAAGAAAGAAAGGTTTATTTTAGTTCACAATTTAGTGATTTTAGAGGTTTCAATGCATACTCAGCTGGCTCCAAGGCAGGGAAGTGTAACAAAGAAACATCACAGAGGTGAAACTGTCCATTGCAAAGCAGATAAGAGACAGTGAAGCAGCAAGCAGCAGCAGCAGCAGCAAGCTTGCCTTCCCTCTCTTCTTTTAAATTCCATCCAGGTTCTAAACCTATTGATTACTGTCATGCACACCCAGCGTGGGGCTTCCATTATCCCCACCAGAACTATGATAATTCCAATCAGTGGACGAATTCAGTACCACACATCCTTAATCCCAGTATCACATCCTTAGTTCACATTTACACACCCTAATCCAGTCACCTTTGAAACTCCTCACCTATAATCACATGAGGATTTGGGGGACATCTAAATACAAACCATAACAGTGCTATGCTCAAATAACTTTTATTTTACTTAATAATAGTCCCAAAGCACAGGAACAAGGAGGCAAGCGATGCAGAGATGCTAACGAGAAGCTTTGAGCCACTTTCTGTAAGTACAAGCAGGGAAGTTCTCAAGTTCATAAGTATACACAGTATACACAGGGTTGGTGCTATCTGCAGTTTCAAGTGTCCACTGAGGGTCTTGTAATCCACCTGAAGGGCAAGGAGGAATTACACTACGTGAAGACTTGGCAAAAGCTGGCAGTGTAGAGACAGCAGTCTACTTCTCTCATCAACCCCCAAACCTGAATTCTTTTCTGCTGCCCCCTTGCATATAAGTGGCAGCTGCTTTAGTAACTCCCAGAAGCTCTGAACTTCCCAAGATGTTTCACTGCTGAAGTTAGTAACATGATGAGACAGTCATAAAGACTTTTCCTACTGTGCTGAAGTGGTGGGCCAGTCAAGAAAGCCACACCCCAGATTTGATTTTAATTTTGAAGAAATTAATCTTTTCTAAAAGAAAAAGTTTTCCAGGACCTACACTTTCCATCCTCATGCTTATTCACTCCTTGAACATATGAATGCTTTGCTTTGTTTTGTTTTTTATTAGTGCCTATTAATTTTTACAAAATACTAGTTTTGACTATATTTTATTCAGATTCACTCTTCTATTACTCTCCCTGTGCCTTTCTCCTCCCTTTATCCCCTTCCTTTCATTTTATAATAATCTTTCTTTTATATTCCACGTATTATAGACAAATGTGATACTTTTCTTTCGGGGCCTGTCTCATTTTGATATCATAATGATCTTTACTTCCATTCACTCTCACACAAATGACAAAATTTCAAACTTCTTTGTGGCTAAATAACACTTTCTTGTGACTATATAGAACAGATTCTTAGTCCAGTGTTATTTTAATGAGTAGCTAAGATGGTTTCACATGTTGTAAAATTCACCCCAATAATCATGGGCATGGGAGAATTCTTTTAGCATGTTGAGTTTAATTCTTTCAGGATACAGAAACTGTTGAAGAGTTTTTTAGGTACATATTTTTCATTTGTACTTATTCTGAGAAAAGTCTCCTTTCAGGTAACTTTTCGTATTAGATCTTTTATTAGGTGAGTTCTTTTAGGGGTTCTTTATATATTCTAGATATTTGTCATCTGTATGAGGAGTCACTGGCAATGCTTTTTCCTTTTTACACTTTGTGTCTTCACTCTACTGGTTTTGTCCTTCATTGTGCATGTTTGAAATTTGATGCAGTCCCATTGGTTGATTATTGGTAATACTTCTTGTGTACAGGGAGTTTACTTCAAAACTCCCCATACGTTTATATCTTTAAGATTTTCTAATTTTTTCAAATAGATTATGTGCTTCTGTTTTGGTATGGAGGTATTTTGTAGATTTTTATTTTTATTTTGATGCCTGGTGATAGATGGGTCTAGATTCCAACTCCTACATGTATGTGATCTGTTTTCCCAGAAGAATTTCCTGCAGAGGGTATCTTTTCTCTTAGTGTATATTCTTTGATACTTTCCTCAATAATGAGATGAGCGCAGATGCCTGAAGTTATTTCTGCATCCTCTGTTCTGTTACTTGGATATTAATTGCCTGCCATTTCCATGCTGACTTTACCACTGTGGTTTTATATTATAACCTACATCCAGGAATGTGATGACTCCAGCTTTGTTCTTGTTACATAGGATTATTTTTATTATTCTGGGCCTCTTCTTCTTCTAGATAAAGTTTATAATC
This sequence comes from Cavia porcellus, assembly GCF_034190915.1. Classification (NCBI taxonomy): domain Eukaryota; kingdom Metazoa; phylum Chordata; class Mammalia; order Rodentia; family Caviidae; genus Cavia; species Cavia porcellus. Next base: position 51,877,379 of record NW_026947510.1, on the reverse strand, counting down.
TTTTTTCTAATTCTGTGAGGGATGCTTTTGGTATCTGGATTGGAATTACAATAAATCTGCATGTCAGTTTTGGAAGTATGATCATTTTGACTATATTCATCCCACATGTCCAGAGCTGGGGATATAGTTCCATTTGCTTGTTTGTTCTCTTTTGGAGACAGGGTCTCACTCTGCAGTTAAAGCTGGCCTCGAGCTCACTTCGTAGCCAGGCCAGCCTTGAACTCACAGTGATCCTCCTGCCTCAGTCTTCCAAGTACTAGGATTACAAGCGTAATCCACAGCTGGCTTTGTTGTTGTTGTTCTGCTTTCTGATGTTCTTTGGTCTCCTTTTCCAGAATACTGTACTTTTCATTACAGAGGTCTTTGACTTCATTGCTTAAGTCAGTTCCTTACTATTTAATGATTCTTAAGGCTATTTGAATGGCATTTTTAATAACTATCTCTCAGTGGTTCATTATCATTATAAAGAAATGCTACAAATTTTTGTGTTTATTTTGTACCTGCTACATTATTGAATTTGGCTATTAGTTCTAGGAGTCCTATGGTGAAATTTTTTCATGTTCTCTGTAAAAGATCATGCTATCTGTGAATAATAATAGTTCTGGTCTTTCATAGTACATATTGCATTTCTTTCTCTTTTGAGTACTACTTTAACAGGAATGGTGATAGTGGATATTCTTGTCTTTCCCTCATTTTAGAGGAAGAGATTTCAGCTTTTCTCTTTTTAATATGATATAGGCAGTGGGTCTGTCACGAATGTCTACTATTGGATTGAGCTAAGGTCCTTCTATATCGATGCTTTTCATGGCTTTTATCATGAAAGGATGTTGGATGTTGGGTTCTTTGGCCCCCAGATATCTGTGGGGGAGGACAGGGACTTAAGAAAGACAAAGAAACAATCTTGAGGGTGCAAGGTGTGGGGAGTAGGAAGTAACCAGTCTCTAGTAGACAGGGATGAGAACCTCCATGGCCAATCATTTTTATTAGCCAGCAACAAGCAGGATGGAGTAGTGGACTTAGACTGTGTCAGACAGAGAAAAGTCAGTGAAAAAGAAGTTCTTCCTTATGCCTGGATGCCTGTGTTCTCTATATTGTCCTTAGCAGATGTTATCTTGCCCGGGGAGCACCGTGGCCAGTATCTTGGCCTTCTAGCATCCCTTACACATCCTGGTTCCCAATATATTTTGTCAAAGTGTTTTCTGCATCTATTGAGACAATTATGCAATTTCTGTTTTTACCTCTATATATGTGATATACTACATGCATTAATATATACCTGGTGAACCATCCTTCCATTCCTGCAGTGGAGCCTACTTAGTCATGACGTATGTTTTAAATTATTTGCTGCATTCCATTTGTTAGTGTCTTGCTGAGAGTTTTCACATCTTTCTTATTTATTAAAGGATAGATCTATAGTTTTCAATTTATTTGAGTCCTTATCTGGCTTTGAAATCAAGGTAAAGCCAGCATCCAAAAGAAAATTTGGAAATACTTCTTCTTCTCTCTCAATTTCATTAAGAGGTTAAGGAGCTCCTCCACGAGCTAGATCCTCCATGAAATTCTTGTACACTTCAACAGTTAATCCACCAGGCCACAAATTTCTCATGGTTGGTGGAGTTTATTTTATCCCCACTTCCTTTAAATGCCTGTTATTTGACTTTTTAATGTTTTTTTAATTTTACTTGGTTCACTGTTGGCATTTAATATATGTCTAGTAATCTATCCATTTTCGTGGGTTCTCCAATTTATTGGAGTACAATTATTCCAATTAATTTTAATAACCTGGATTTCAGCAGTGTGTGTTGTAATTTCATCCTGTTTGTTTCTAATTGCATCAATATGGGTCGTTTCTTTCCTTCTTTTGCTGTACTTAACCAAGGATTTGCCTGTTTTGTCTATTCTTTTAAAGCAATTCCTCTTCAACTTATTGGGTTCTTGTGTTGTTTTTAAGTCTCAATGTCACTGATTTCTATCGTAGTCTTTTTAATTATCTTCCTTGTGCCAGCTTGGATTTGAATTTTTCTTGCTTTTCTTGGACCACGAATTACATTAAGAGCTTCATTTTCTCTTTTTCTCTTATGTGTGCATTGACAGCAAGAATTTTCCCTCTGAGAATTGCCTTTATTGGATCCTATATGTTCTGGTACACAATACTGGCATTATTGTTTGGTTTTATGAAAAATTTAATTTCTTCCTTGATTTTTTTCTGGGATGGATTGATTATTCAAGAGTGTCACTTAATAGTTAAATGTTTGAGAAACCTCTGGTGTTTTTTTTTTTGCAAATGACTTCTAGTTTCATTGCATGCCATACAATTTGTATGGTATAATTTCTATTGTATTTATTTAAGAAAGTTTTAGGGATTAGAATATGTTCTATTTTTGCTATCATGTGCTGTTGTGAACAATGTGTATTCTGTTGTACTAGGCTTAGTCACTATATAGATATCTGCTAAGTCTGTTTGTTCAAAGTTGTGGTTAAACAGTGTTTTTTCTTTATTGATTTTTTACTATTTGACATGTCTATTTGTGATAGTGGGGTTTTGATTTGTCTCACTTTGATTCTGTTAATGGTTATCTGAATTGTTATGTCCAATAGCATTTCTTTTATGATGTTGAATGTGGCAGAGATTTTTGTGCATATTTACTATTGTTATCTCTGGCTGGGGAATTGTTCACTTGACCAGTATTTAATGCAATAACTTTCCTCACCTGTTCCAATCAGTACACTGAAGTCTACTTTGTCTGAAAGTAGGATAGCTAATCTACTTCCTGTTAGGCTCCAATTGCACAGGCATATATTTCATCCTGGTTTTTTAGTCTAAATTCTTTTATGGCTTAAGTGTGTCTCTCGTATGAAGCACACCATCGGGTTTCATTTGTTGAACCTTTTCTGCCCATGTGGGTGTGTTATTTAGGGAGTTGTGGCCATTTCCTTCAAGCATTTATCCTGAATGTATTGACTAATTCCATCCCTGGTTTTGATTCTTTTATTCTTTCATTTTGCTCAACTCTTCACTCTTTTTTTTCAATTTTATTTAAAAGGAAAAAGAGAAAAAACAAAACAAAACAGTGTAAGGGTGAAAGTAATACAGAACTACAAAAAAAAAAAACAGTAAGAAATCACCAGTTAATAGATTACACATTATGATCTTAGAGATAGTTGCTCAACTCACAAGATCAAAGCATACAAAGTGGATATTCAAACAGTGAGACTGCAAACAGTTGTGTTCAATGATCCAACCAAAAACATTAATATGGTCATCTATTTAACATCCCTAAACCCACTTGCAGTTGTATCCTTTAGAGCACTTTTTTTCCTTTTTTACAACAAAATTTACACATTTTGTGTTTTATTACTCTATAGTTCTTATTACATTTTTTTGGAAGAAAATAAAGTCAAATACACCAAAACAAAGCTGTCAGTCAAAACCAAGGATAGGCATAGCACATGATGTAAAAACAGAGTACAAGGTTATCAACAATGGTTACCATAATGCCCCTTGCTTCCTTAAAAAGAATTGTCTATCTCATTAGGTATTATAAAGTTGAAAAAAACAGTAGAGAATAAGACCAATAAAACCTAAACCTTGTAAACATTACAGGACTTCCAAAAAAGATAATAGTCAAACCAGAATGGGCAACATAGTGAATCTTATTGCCTCAAAGTAGTTGCCTATACCCTCAAACTTGGTAGTATCATACAGAACGGAACAGGGTCTAATCAGTCAAAACCAAATAGTGGGAGTATTACAGGACTTCAAAACAAGTTAATAGGAAATCAAAAAAGTTACTATAATATATCCTGCTAATTTTTTATTTTTCCCCTTAATTAAAAAAATCATAAAAAATAACTAAATAATTTTTTTAATGAATAAGGGAAAGATTGAAATAAAAGAGGACATAACAACATAACAATGTAAGTCAAAGCATGACAGTTTCAGCAGCCTAGTGCTTCACCACCAAATAACCGGACTTAATAGTAGTTACCATAGTGTCTTTTTCCTTGAAATATTTGAATATAACTTCATGTACTATAGCATCAAACATATCAAGTCAGTGTAAAACCATTCAAGTGGATAAAAGCATTGTATGGTATTTAGAACCAGCTAACAGAAAACAAACAAATGGTTTCTATATCATCTCTTTGCCTATAACAATTTTTGTTTATACTATCACATATAATAAAATCCAGCAAGATACATCATGATAAAACCAATGGAGACAGAAGAGCCATAGTTTGGTGGGGCTTCCAAACAAAATGATAGTAAATCAGCACTAGCTATTATGATGACTTGTTTTCTTCAAAACAGCTGTTCATTTCATCACAGACAATAATATCAAGCAGCCCAGAATAAAGCCTTTCCAACTGATGAGTGAAAACTTTATAAGGCTTCAAGATCATATAATGGGGAATCATGATTAGAACATACTTTTATATATTTGAATCATTTCTTATATTATGGAAACTATTCGGTATTCACACATGTGAGATTGATTTATTTCACTTATGAGTATGGTCTCAAGCTGCACTCATTTATTGATAAATATCTCAATGTGATCCTTCTTTATAGCTGAGTAGTACCCCATTGTATAGAAATACTACAACTTTTTTATCCATTCCTCAGTTGATGGACACTTGGGTTGTTTCCAAGATCTGGCGATTACAAATTGTGCTGCTATAACATAGGTGCACATATATCACGGTGGTATGATGCTGTAAGTTCTTCTGGCAATATGCTTAGAAGTGGAATAGCTGGAACAAATGGGACTTCCAGTCCCAGCCTTTGACAAATCTCTAGACTGACCTCCACAAGCTTGTACCAGTCTACACTCCCACCAATAGTGTAGGAGAGTTCCTTTTCCCTGCAGTCTCTCCAGCATTTGTTGTTTTCGGTTTCCTTGATCCTGGTCATTCTTTCAGGAGTGAGATGGTATCTCAGTGTGGTTTTAATTTGCATTTCTCTAATGACCAATGATGATGAACATTTTTTCATGTATTTATTTGTCATTTGTATTTCTTCATCTGAGAAGTGTGTTTTCATCTCAGATTCCCATTTTAGGATTGCATCTTTGAATTTTGGGGGTCTGAGTTATTTAATTCTTTATATGTTTTAGACAAAAGTCCCTTGTCTGAGAGGGAGTTTGCTAAGATCTTTTTCCAGTTCATGGGTTTTCTTTTCACTATGCTGGATATTTCTTTTGAAATGCAGAAACGTTTTAATAAGAGGTAGTCCCAGTTATTGATTCTGGGAAGTATTTCCCATGCGGTTTGAGTCCTGTTCATGAATTCTCTACCTAACCCTATCTCTCAAGGTTTCTACCCAATATGTCTTCCAATAGATTTAGTGTTTCTGTTTTAGTGTTCAAATCTTTGATCCACTTAGATTTTAATTTAGTACATGATGATAGACATGGGTCTAGTTTTAGTTTTCGGCAAATGGAGAGCCAGTTTTTCCAGCACCATTTATTAAAGAGACTGTCATTCTTCCAGTGAACCTGCTTGGCTCCTTTATCAAAGATAAGGTGGATGAGTGTGTTTGTAGTTATAGTTGTATCTTCTAATCTATTCCATTGATCTTCGGCTCTGTTTTGATTCCAGTACCATGTTGATTTTAATACTGTTGTTTTGTAGTATAGCTTCAAGTCAGGGATTGTGATGCCTCCTGCCTTGCCTTTGCTGCTTAGAATTGCCTTTGGTATTCTAGGTCTCTTCTGGTTCCAGATGAATTTTAGGAGTGATTTCTCTAGATCTATAAGGTATGTTAATGGTATTTTTATAGGGATTGCATTGAATCTGTATAACAGTTTTGGGAGAATGGCCATTTTCACAATGTTTGTTCTTCCTATCCATGAGCAAGGGATGTATTTCCATTTTCTGAGATCATCTTCAGTTTCTTTTTTCGGTGTATTATAATTTTCCCTGTATATGTCTTTCACTTCTTTTGTAAAGGTAATTCCAAAATATTTCATTTTTTTGCTTACTAGTGTGAAGAGTATGGCTTCTCTTATTTCTCTCTGTGGTTTTGTTGTTAGTGTATAGTAATGCTATTGATTTCTGGGTATTGATTTGGTATCCAGCTACATTACTGAATTTATTTATTATATCTAAGAGTCTTTCAATGGACTTTTGAGGGTCTTCTATATAAAGTATCATATCATCTGAGAAAAATGATAATTTAACTTTTTCCTTTCCTATCTTTACCCCTTTTATTTCTCTCTCTTGTCTAATTGCTCTGGCTAGTACTTCCAGTACTATATTAAATAGGAGTGGTGATAAAGGACATCCTTGTCTTGTGCCTGATTTTAAAGTAAAGGCTTTCAATTTTTGGACATTTAGTATGATACTGGCTGTTGGTTTGTCATAGATAGCCTTTATTTTATTGAAGTAAAGACCATCTATTCCAATTTTCTGTAAAGTTCTTATCATGAATGAATGTTGGACCTTATCAAAGGCTTTTTTTGCATCTATAGAAATGATCATGTGATTTTTATTTTTAGCTTTATTGATATGGTAGATTACATTTATTGATTTGTGTATTTTGAACCATCCCTGCATGCCTGGGATGAATCCCACGTAGTCATGGTGTATAATCTTCTTGATGATTTGCTGCATCCTATTTGCCAATATTTTATTGAGGATTTTTGCATCTGTGTTCATTAGGGAGATCAGTCTATAGTTCTATTTTTTAGTTGGATCTTTCTCAGGTTTTGGTACTAGAGTAATATTTGCTTCCAGGAATGACTTAGGAAGGATTACTTCCCTTTCAGTTTCATTGAATAGTTTGAGGAGTGTTGGCAGTAGGTCTTCTTTGTATTTCTTGTAGAATTCTGCAGTGAATCCATCTAGGACTGGGCTCTTCTTTGTAGGTAAGGACTTAATTCCGTTTTCAATTAATAGAGATTGGGTTATTCAGCAGTTTTACATCCTCTTGACCTAGCTTTGGTACTTCATATGTTTCTAGGAATGTGTCTATTTGTTTTGTGTTATAAAACCTTGAGAACAGAGGTTTTTGAAATAGGTGTTGATGATCTTCTGTATTTCTGTAGAATCTGTAGTGATTTCTCCTTTTTCATTTCTTATTGCATGAATTTGAGCTTTTTCTTCCCTTTTTTTAATAAGGTTGGCTAGGGGCTTATCGATTTTATTTATTCTTTCAAAGAACCAACTCTTTGATTCGTTGACTCTTTGGATTGTTTTCTTAGTCTCTATTGCATTGATTTCTGCTCTGATTTTTATAATTTCCTCTCTTCTTTTGGCTTTGGGCTTGACTTGCTCTTCTTTTTCTAGCTGTTTGAGGTGTAGCATCAAGTTATTTATTTGTATTCGTTCTGTTTTCCTGATGTGGGAACTCAGTGCAATAAATTTTCCTCTGAGGAATGCTTTCATTGCATTCCACAGATTCTGGTAAGTTGTATCTGTATTTTCATTTTCTTGTAGGTATTGTTTAATTTCTTCTTTAATTTCCTCTGTGACCCACTGATTACTCAAGAGTGTGTTATTCATTGTCCGTGTGTTTGTGGGATTTTTTTATCATTAATTTCTAATTTCAAAGCGCTATGATCCGATAACATGCAAGGGATGATTTCACCTCTTTTGCATTTGTTTAAATATGTTCTGTCAGCTAATATATGATCTATTTTAGAGAATGACCCATGTACTGCTGAGAAGAATGTGTATTCTGATGTTGTTGGGTGGAACATTCTGTATGTCTATGAAATCCATTTGTTCACAGATGTGACTCAGTTCTGTTATTTCTTTGCTCATTTTCTGTCTGGTTGATCTGTCCCTTGATGTCAATGGTGTGTTAAGGTCTCCTGTTAAAATTGTGTTACTGATAATTTGATTTTTCATTTCCGTTAATAGTTGTTTTATATAACTGTGTGCTCTGGAGTTTGGTGCATATATATTTAAGATAGTTATCTCTTCCTCTTGAAGTTTTCCCCTAACCAGTATGTAGTGACCCTCTTTGTCTCTTCTGATCATTATTGGTTTAAAGTTCATATTGTCTGCAAACAGAATGGCTACTCCTGCTTTTTTTTTTTTTTTTTTTTTTTGGATTCCTGTTGTGTGAAGTTTTGTTTTCCATCCTTTGACTTTCAGTCTGTGAGTATCCTTCTAGGTCAGATGGGTTTCCTGTAAACAGCATATGGTTGGATTTTGTTTCTTGATCCACTCTGCTAGTCTGTTTCTTTTGATTGGTGCATTGAGACCATTTACATTAATGGTTATAAATGTTATATGCTTGTTTATTGTTGACATGTTATCTTTCTGCTGTTGCATCTTTATCTTTCTGTTCTGCTTAATTATCTGCTTTGCTTAGTGGTTTTTTCCTTTGTGTATCTAAACTGTTTCTCAATATTTTTTGCAGGGTTGGCTTGGTGTTCATAAAGTTCTTCAGCTGTTCTTTGTCATGGAAGTATCTTATTTCACCATGGATTTTGAATGATAGTTTTTCAGGGTACATCAGTTGAGGTTGGAAATCATTTTGCTTTAGGATCTGGAATACTTCACTCCATGCTCTTCTTGACTTTATTGTTTGTGCTGAGAAGTCTGCTGTGATTCTGATAGGTTTTCCTTTATAAGTGATCTCTCTTTTCTCTCTGACAGCTTTTAATAATCTCTTCTTCTGACTTCCGGGAGAACATGGCGGACAGATAACAGCAACTACCGGAGGCTCTCTGAAAGACTCGGCTCAGAAGCCAGGAATGGTGCGGACTAAGGAGACATAAGCAGGTGGAGATATGCTCCGCTGACTCAGGAACGAACTGGGCTGAGAAAAACCAACTTGGAATGCATTCCTGGTGCTAAAACAGGAACAGAAAAGCCTCGGTGTGGAGGCTGGACCCCGCACCATTGTAAGCCGCGATTTGGGTTTCCCGCCGCGCGGCGGTTGGCTGCCTCTACAGTGGCTCGGCAAGGAGAGAGACGCGCAGAAGCTCTGAGAACGGCGATCTGCGAACGGCAGGGAGGCGTGCACTGACTTGTGGTGAGGTGAGTGAGAGAAACTGACACTCTACCACAGTTTGACTCCAGCGGAAGACTTTCTGGGCCCGAGCAGTCCTGAGGGAAAAGGGCGCGGTGGCGACTCCAGCCACACATCCCCCTCTCGGGCGAGATTGGTGAAAAGTGCCTGGCCTGCGTGACGCTGCCAGCGGACCTGGTAGGCTGTCCCAACCCAGATCCCAGAGCCTGACCATGGCCGGGAGGGGAGACGCATAGGCTGCCTGGTCCGTAACTCCCTGGTGCGCAGCGGTGAGCGGGAACACCTAACTGGCGCAATTCGATCAGGCTGTGGCTGACTGGGAGAGAAGCTGGGCCTCTTATATAAGCTTGCATATATAAGGAACAGAGAAGAAGAGGCAGCATGGGAAGAGGCAGCAACAAGAAAGGCTCCTCGGCCCCCAATTCTGAGAAACAGGCAATAGCAGACACCGCACCAATATACATAAGGCACCATATAGAGAGCCTCATAGACCAATTCAGGAATGAAGTTATCAACGACCTGAAGCTAGAAGTATGCAGAATAGTTAGAGAAATGCTAAGTACCACCCAAGAAAAAACAGGCGGTAGAATGGAAGAACATAAAAAAAGGGGAGAATTGTTTGATGGAGAAAACAGAGAAAGCATAGAATACGTGAAACAGGTTCAAAGGGACTACCAAGATACTAGGAAGTCTATAGAAGACTGGCATAACAGCTTGAAAGAAACTAAGGACAGACTATCTGAACTGGAGGGCAGACTTGTAATATGGGAGAATGAAATGAAAAACTTCTTAAAAATAACAAAGAAACAAACAGCAATAATACAAAGACAAGAAGATGATAAGAGGATCCATAACTTAAGGATTAAGAACATAAAAGAAGAAGTAGGGACACAAACAAGTGAACTACAAAAGCTACTCACAGAAATAATCCAGGAGAATTTTCCTAATTTAGCAAAAGGTAAAGATACTCAGATGTATGAGGCATACAGGACCCCAGCTACCTACAACCCAAACAGAGCAACACCCAGGCATATAATAATAAAAATTCCAGAAATTCAATACAAGAACAGAATATTAAAAGCTGTAAGAGACAAGAAACAGACCACTTACAAGGGAACACCCATCAGAATTACAGCAGATTTCTCGGCACAAACCATCAAATCACGAAGAGCGTGGGGGGAAATAATTCAAGCTTTGAAAGATAATAATCTCCAGCCAAGATTGAGATATCCTGCACAACTGTCCCTGGAAATTGATGGAAAAACAAGGTGCTTCCAGGATAAAGAGGAACTGGGGGAATTTGCAACCACCAATTCAACTCTACAGAGAGTATTGCAGGATATTCTAAAAAAAGAAAAATACAAAGAATCCAGAAATAATGGCAGGGGCCACAACGAATGGAGCAGAGAACAAAATGAAGAAGACAAACTGACAGCTACTGACAGAAAAAGAGCTCAACAGAAATGAGGCAGAGAAGATTGGATGATAGGAACAGCTATTTTGGAGAAAATGACATCTTAATAGGTAATACTCATTTAGTATCATCTTGTTTTGAAGTCTCATCTAGCTTTTGTCCTTCTGTCTCCAATGGTCTAAATAGGTTGTATCTTACTGGATTTTATTATGTACGATAGTATAAGCAAAAACCTTGTAAAGACAAGGAGATTATACAAAAACCATTATTCATTTTCTGTTAGTCGATTCTAAATACTCTGTAATGCTGTCATTCTCTTGAATGGTTTTACATTGTTTTTATATACTTAATGCTACCGTATACGAAGTTGTACTCAAGGATTTCAAAGAAAGAGACAATATGGTAACTACTTTAAGGTTAGGATTATCTGGTGGTGAAACACTATTCTGCTTAAATGGTTATGTTTTGATCTGCGCTATTTCATTGTTATGCCCTCTTTTATCTCAATCTCCACTCCATTATTTACTTTTTTATCTTTATCCTTTTAATTAAAGGAAAAAAAATAGCAGGATATATTATAGTAACCCACTTTGACTTTTCATTACCTTGATTTAAAGCCCTGTATTACTCTCACCATCTTGTTTTTGACTGATGTTCCCCTATTCTGTTTTGCTGGATAGTATCAGGTTCGAAAGTTTAGGCATCAGCTGTGAAGATAATGAGATTCATTATGACGCCCATTCTTGTTGACTTTTAGCTACTTTTGAAGACCTACAATGTCTCCAATGTTTTGGTTTTGTCGGTTTTATTCTTTACTGTTTTGTTCAATTGTATTATAACTAACGATATAGGCAATTCTATTAGAGATAGCGGGAGGCATTATAGTAACCATTGTTGATCACCTTGTATTATGTTTTTACATTATCTATTATGTCCACCCTTTTGACTTGACCAATTCTGTTCTGTTATGTCACATTTTGTTTTACTCTCTTCCAAAAAAAGTAATAAGAACCGTGGGAGCAATGAAACCCAAAATGTGTAATAGTCATGGTACAAAAGAGAGGAAAAGAAAGTGCTCCAAACTATATAACTGCATGTATATTTAAGTGTATAAGATAGAAAATGATATCACAGAGTTTTATTGGATCAATGAACAGAACTGTTTGCAGTATCATTGATGGAATGTCCACTTTACAAGCTTTAATTTTGTGACTTGAACAATTATTTCTAAGATGACAATATGTAATCCATTAACTAGTGATTTCCTACTGTTCATTTTTTTTCTGTAAATCTGTATAACTTGTACCCTTTCCCTGCTTTTTTTTCTTTTCTCCTTAAATAAAATTAAAAAAAAAATTTAAAAAAAAATAATCTCTTCTTCTGTTGGATTTCTGGGATGGTGATTATTATATGTCTGGGTGTAGTTTTATTTTGGTTATGACTATTTGCAGTTCCATTGGCTTCATTGAACCTGATGTCAGTTTCTGATCTCATGCTTGGGAAATTTTCAGCTATTACTTCTCTAAATATCCTCTTGACATCCTTTATGTTGTCCCCTTGTTTTTTATTAATCCCTATCAATCTTACGTTGTTTTTCTTTGCATCATCTTGCAGTTGTTGAATTGTTATTACCTGATTCCTTGTTTTCTTTAAAAGATCTTTCCTTTCCTGTTCACTAGTTGCAATCCTGTCTTCAAGGTCTGAAATTCTATCTTCACTTTCATTGAGGCAGTTTTTACAGCTTTCAGTGGAATTTTTGATTTCCTGTATATGTCTGTGCATCTGATTTATGTATTCTGTTTGTTTCTTATATTGCTCATCTAGGGATTCTATCTTTTTGTTTAGTTCCTCCAATTTTTTAACTGTGTTTTCTTTATATATATTCAGAATCTCCTTCATTTCTTTTATCATTTCTTCTTTTACCTGGGAGATTATTTCGAGTTTGAGTTCCTTTAAAGCTTCCCGGAATTGCTTCTTTATTTCAGTAGCTATTATGTCTGATATTTGAGGTGTATGGCATATATTTTCTTCTATATACATTGCTCCTAGCGTTTCTAGAGATGGGCTGGAGGTTTGAGGTTGTAATTTGGTCTTTTGTTTTGTCATTTTCCTATATTTCTGTGTTTCAAGTGTTATTCGAAAGCTTCCTCAGGGTCTGTTGGAAATCCACTTCTATGTCCACAGGTCCTGGGACTCTGGCACCCAGTTCCCCTAGGCTGCTGAGCCTCTGGAACCAGTGGAGGTCTTCTGCCTGTTTAGAATTCTGTAGTTCCAGATAGGCTGGGCTCCAGGGACACTGTGTGCCCACCTGCTTGTTTGAAACTCCACAGTTCTCCAGGTGCAGCCAGAATGAGGAGGTGGATGTAGGTGCCTCAGACCCACTTAGCCACCTCACTGTACCCAGAAGGCTCTAGAGTCCCGAACAGGCTGGGCTTGGGGCAGAGTGCACTGGGCACTTTACTTCAGGCCACGGGGCCTTTGGCGCTGGTGATACTCACCTGCTTGCTTAGAAATCCACAGTCCTCCAGACACACGGGGAGGCAGATGCAGGTGCCCCAGATCCGCCCAGTCCTTACTCTGTATCCAGACAGTGCGAGATTCCCAAATAAGCTGGGCTTCAGGGATAATGTGCACCTGCCTGCTTGCTTGAAACTCCACAGTTCTCTCTCATCTCTTCACTCTTAATCTATTCATTTCCTATTTCACCTTGGTGTTGTTGACCTTACTGTCTCTCTGATATCACTGGTTAATTTTTGTAATGCAGTGCTCCCTTTGCACGTGCTCCTTTGAGGTGACCTCATCATCAGAGTGGCATGGCATCCCAGCTTCACTGCTACCTGAGTAGGTTGAAGACAGTATTGACAGGCCCTGAGGGTAACTGGGCATGCTTGGAGCCCCACATTCACACAGACACACACACACACACACACACACACACACACACACACACACCTGCATGCACACACACAAATCAGGGAACACAACTAAAAGATGTAGGTATGGGCCAACACATTTATTGAGTACAATGAGTTACCCATTCAGGCTTATAGAAGGTTACAGCATTGGAAACTGTCGAGGATGACAGAGCTCTGAGTTAGGTTTGAGAAAGTTATATTGGTATTTAATCATGAGTGTCAGCTCGAGCAAGTGGCAGGCAACCCAGGGAGAGAAACAGACAGCCAGAGTCTCCCGAGATTCACACCATGTTGGAATTTAGGGCGCTGGGCAACAAAGGAACTGCTCGCCTCCCTGGTAAGCAGCCATGAGCCTACCAGCAAATGGGCTGAGAATCAAACAACCCATCCTCCCCTGGCACCTGTTAGTAAATAGAAGCCAGAAGTTTGTGCTTCTCTTGGGAGGATGACTGTATGCAATATAGCAAATATGGGGGATTTCCTTCTACCATGTCTTTGAAGGCAAATATTGTTATCACAGTTTTGCTTTGTTCTGATTAATCATATTGCTGTATTTAATATCCTGTTTTGATAAGTTCTATAATGTTCTGTATTTAGTTTGATTTTTCTATCCCTGATTGAAAGGACAACTATTGTGAAGATAACAAGATATAGTATGGTGCCTATTACTGCTATCCCCATAACCTGCTGTGAAGTTCTGTACAAATTTCACTGCATTATCTCTACTGGCTTTGTTCTGTCCTGTTATGTTGTATTTTACTACCTTGAAAGTAAAAAACATGAGTGTCCAGACAACATGCACCCAAGCTTACATACTTTTTATCTTAGGAAGATAGCATTTATTCACATGTACTCATATATTATTTGTATGTTCCTTATATTAACTATCTTAATTTTTCTGGTTGTTATCAAGATTTTGCATTTATTTTTGGTTGTCAACAGGTTGCCTATGATAAAATCAGGTAAAATTTTTATTTTATTGGATTCTATTTCATATTCACAGAATTAGTGGATCTATGCATTTGTCTCTTTCACCAAATTTAAGGACTTTTCAGCTACTATTTCTTTAAATACATTCTTCCATTCCATTCTACCTTCACTTCTACTACAAATCCAATTTTCCATTTATCCTCAGAAATTATGACTTTCTCCACAGATTCCAAAGAATTTATGTTTCAAAATTTTCTTAGTATTTCTTCATATTGAATACTTTCTGAAGATATTTTAAATTTGTGCTTCTCTGATCATTTTTATTCTGATGTTAAGCACATTCATTCAGTTTTTGTATTCCAGACTGTATGCTTCAGACCTAAATTTTTCTTTTGCTCCCCCCCCCCATTTTCTGCTCTCTCCTAAGATCCCTATAATTTCTCTCAAGTACATTTGTCTCACCCAATCTAGCATGGTTAAAATAATTACTTTCATGTTTTCATGTGTTAACTCCAACATCTATGTCATTTTGGGGCTAGCTTTGTCTTTTCTATTGAGAATGATTGAATTTTCCATCCTCTTTCTATGTCAAGTACGTTTCATTCTAGCCTGAGGTTATGAGTGGTACAGCAGAGAGGCTATGAATTCTGTTGCATTTCCCCAGTGACTGGCTTTTCCTTTAGCAGGCAACCGATTTGGAGAGCATTAGCTAGGATACTGTCCTGTCTGGAATGGGAAGCAGTTAAGGTCTGGTTCGTGGCTCTTGTTAGTTAGCTTCATGTGTGTGTGACTCAGGGTAAGGCAGACACTGGGTCAACATTAAACACAAAATTTGGAGTTTTCCCTCTTCAGTGTCTCCTTTAGCACTTTCCCCTCTGTCTCCTCCAGTCCTGGTTGCCCTGAGCTCTGGCCTTTTGTTTCCTCAGGCTAGAAGGATGCTAGGCTTTCTCTCAGAGGTTAGGATACTTGGCTGTCCTGTACTTGCAGCTGCCAGTGACAAAGCTGACATAATACAGACCTTGCTCTATGGGCATCATTTCTTCCATATATCCTCTGTCCTCAAAAATTTTTTTTCTTGATAGTATTTAACCATACTAATTCACTAACCTCAACTTTAAGCCCTGAAATTTCATCTTTTATTGGATTATGTGTATTTCTGAGGTTTTACACTAAGATTTTATTTGACATTTTGCATTTTTTATTTTCAGGACTTTTGCTTGGTTCTTCTTCATAATCTTTCTCTTTTGCTGAATTCCTCCTTCATATCCTGTACCATCTTTCTTACTTCTTTCAACATTTCTTCATATCTTTTTTGTAGTCACCAACCACTCTATATGTAACAGTCTTTTGAATTCTTATAGAACTCACTCCTTGGGCCCCAAATCAGGCACCTGGTTATGAGTGTCAAATATGGATGCCCTGGGTGGCAAATACCAATGCCAGTGGAGGATTCCTGGGAATTATATTAAGATCATTGTTTGGTGAGTGGTCTCATCACAAAGTTCCACATGTCTTGAAGAAATGTTTTCTATCTGCTTTATCATGAGCCTTCTTAGTGGTGGTGTATGGCTTTGCTGAGCACAAAGCTTTAGGGCTAGGGAGATGGTGTCAGGAGAGTAACAGCTGAGATGATTTCTGCCATTTAATGCTATGTACTTTCCATCATAGCTGGGTGCTTTCTTGTGCTGTTTCCTTTCCTGATAACACTTGATTCCAGCTCTTGACAGTGTCAAGTCATTCAAATACACACCAGGGAAAACTTCTTCTAAAAAACCATTTATATTTTTTTCTGATAGAGTCACCTGTCACACTGCAGTGATTCCATGGCATTTTGAAGCACAGAAACATAGCCAGGTGCCTTTTTTCTTTGTCTGTATCCCTCGCTGGGGCCAACATGACTGCTTGGTGGATTATTCATGTGCATCTGTGTCCAAACATCCTGTGTGAGAACAGGGCTTCATTATGTAGAGGACTTGTATGTGTCATTTTAAAGTGATAAAAAGTATTAAATACCATTTATTACTATAAAATTCTAAGTGGATGGACAAAGAAAGTGATAAGACTTTCTGGAGCAATTTAACTCTGCATCCAAATACATCCTTTCTTTGGAGACAGGAAGCTGGGGAGGAATGTGCACTTCAAGAATTTAAAAGGACAAAGGGGGAAAGCAAATGTCATTTACTGTTGATATCCAGGAGGGCAGCAATCAGCTCCACACTGAGATCTTTGAAAGGCATTTTGTATTTCTTTCTCACATCCACACTGAGAAAATCTTCCTCATATAGAGGAAGATTTGGAGGACAAAATAGGCTCAACGGTAGAGAAAGAATAAGAGGTCTGACTCCTACATTGCAGAACTAAATTCTCCTGATGTTTCGCCAATTAGAAAAAGGGCTAGTGGGGCTGGCGATTTAGCTCAGCAGCATAAGCACCTGCCTTGCAAGCAGGCGGTCGTGAGTTCGATCCCTGGTACCGATAAAAATGAAAAAGACCAAAAAAAAGAAAAGACAAAGAAAAAGGGCTAGTATGTGCAAATCCAATCACAAGTTCTCCTTAAAGATGACACAGTGAATCAGTGAAGAAAACAAGTTTAATGGGTTCTAGACTGGTCTGAAAATAACACTGTGCACACTAGATAAAATATAAAGCACAGTTTCTAGGATCAAGGGAGTGAACCAAATGAAAATTTTGAAGAGGAGTCAATATAGGAGGAAGTGGTAGGTGCAGGTTTAGTTCATCATTTCAGCTTTCCTTGAAGGGAACAGTACCCATGAAACAGCTGTCTAACACTCCAATCAACCATCTTCCTAGACTTTGGGAGAGGGAGAACAGATCCCTGTTCAGCCATGACTGTTGGAGAATCAGGTAAAAATGTTGGAGAAAGCCAAAGGAGGAAGACCCTAAGTGTCTGTCTGATCCTAAATCACATATAAAGCAGACTGAAAGCTATATGAAAGGAGACCTTAGTTGCCTTCATCAAAGACAAAACAGAGTTTGCCGCTTAGGGATAAACATATCAATTTCCTGTTAACTCAAAACATCAAGTCATTAGAGAAATATAACAGAACCCATAATCTGCTCAATGGGATTCTGGGATAAATAAAATCTCTTCACACAGAGAGAGCAAGGAAAATGTAACCATTCACAAAGTGAAGACAATAGGAGCCAGGCAGGAGATGACCTAAATGTTAGAATTAGCAGATGGAGCTTGGAAGTAATTGCTTTACCTGGGTTTAATAGGGTAGGAAATGCCTGTGGTGAAAAGACTCTCAGAATAGCAATAAAAAATTAAAAAGAAGTGAAAGGAATATTTAGATATGAAATATACTGTATACAAAATATGAGGAAATGTGGCAGGCATTGACTGGTCCTCTGATTTCAAGGAGACTCAGCTGGGCAAGGCTGAACCTTCAGTTTTTGGGTTCAGCTTTTGATTCCTATTTCCTTCTAGGTAACAATATCAATTTTATATACTGTGACAGAAATAGGCTGATCACAAACCATAAACTCTGTGTTACAGCCTGAAGGAGTTCTCCATGTGGACCTCCCAAGCAGACCTTCAGTTATCCACATGTGACTGAACATAGACTCTGCCCCTTCCAGATGGGCCCCCGAAAACATGACCTGCGTTCCAGGATAGGAAGCAGGCAGGAAGTGACTCATTGGCTCATCCTCACCTTGGAGAGTTCTGAAAACATAAAGTGGTCTGGTGCTGGTTGAATTGCAAGCTGAGAGGCTTAGTTACCCAAAAGATGGAATGTGTATTTAAAATTTTATCACTTTTACAGTTTTGTGCAGTACAACTAAATATAAATATACAAAAAGAAAACTTTAAAGGCCCTCAGATTATGAGCAGTGTTAATAAAGGTGTCTTTGGCAAATTAGAAAACATAAAAACAGAAGGCAGGTGTTGTGATGCAGGCCTGTAGCCCCAGCAACTTCAGTGGCTGATTTGGGAAAATCAAGTGAGCCCAGGAGTTTGAGACCAGCCTAGGTAACAGTGAGATCCCATTTCAGAGATGATCATATTTATGAAATATATAAAGAGAGAGGAAGGAGCTGAACAATACTTAGTTAAAATTTTTTATAGTATCTCAGGTGGGCATGGTGGTACACACCTATAGTCCCAATACTCCAAGGTTGAGGCAGGAGGATTGGGAGCTCGAGGCCAGTCTGGGCTACACAGTTCAAGCCCAGCCTGCACTATGAAGTCAGACCTGTCTCAAAACAAAAATCACTTATCTCAAATCTGTAATCAGTATAATCATCTTTATACCATATATATAAAGACAGGAAATAAACTCTAGAATATTGCCCGTAGGTTTACATGTCTGTGTAAAAAGATTACAAGTGGTTTTGTTTACCACACTTTTCTGTATTACTTATTTTTCTCTCATGAATGTGACTGATTCTTTTTGGCCATGAAAGATTTTTAAACATTCTAGGACAAACATCTGCCCCTAGAAAACCTCTGCAGAGCTTCAGATTGTGTAGAACCATAGATTTCTACCCTAACACAGTCAAAAAACACAAAGAATCTGGTCATCACATGTCCGCTACCCATTCCAGTAGGCATTTTTGGTGAGGAGAAGGGAATTAAGAGAAATATTTGCTTTAGGGTTTGTCTTCAGTGTAGTGCTAAAGACTGAGTCAGAGACTTCACACATGATAGACTAACACTCCACCACTGAGATTCATTGCTCCTAGCTTCTGCTTTAGATTTTTAAATGTGTTCGGTATGACAGTGCATGCCTGTAATCCCAGCATGCTGGGATGCTGGTGCAGGAAGATTGCAAGTTTGACCTCAACCTGGGCAAATTAGCCACTTAATAAAACCCTGTCTCAAAATTTTAAAATATCTGGGCATAAGTAGCTCAGTGCAGAGGCCCTGGATTCAGTCACTAATACCACAAAAACAAGTATTTAAAGTTCAGCCAGGTCTGAAACATCTCTGGCACTACTTTTTAAAACAGAAATCTTTTATGTCTGGGGATGTATGAAGGTTACAGAGAAAGGTAATTATTTATGCAGTGACTGTTCGATGACTTCAGCCTTGGAAGGAAAACAGAAAATTTGAAACATTGGGGGCAGGAGGATTTCATAAACCTATATATTATGGATGCTATAGTTTGCTACAGGACTCTTTCTTTAGGACCATAATTTTCATTCTTTTCAGGAGCAGAGTAGAGGTCAACCTTGAAGGGAAACAGGTCCTGGTGGGAACAGGCTGCCACAGGACTCTATTTACAGGAACAGAGTGGTTAACCGTACCTGCAACCTCAGAGTACTTTCAGGGAGGAGAGTTCTGGGGAGAATTTGCTCAAGCTTGGTTTTCTTCTGAGTTCTGCTTTACAGCCATCTTGGGTCTGGTGGCCATCTTAGAACAAAAACATGACTTCTGCTGCCTCATCCTTGCCAACATCTTATACAGCTTCCAGGAGATTCAGCAATATGATCAAGGTATGAGCCAACACAGATTGTTGACTGTGCTCACCCCAAGGAAGCCACTGCTTTATTCCGGCCAATGCTTTTTCTTTAAAAACAGCACTAGTTCTGTTGAGCACACAAATTAATTGAGTAAAAATTAAACTTGTCTTTGATTCAGTCTATGTCTTGGTAAGTTCTTTTACTGAACATGTCACCATAGTGACCTGTGCAGCACATTTTGTATTGCAGGTGGGACTCCCCAACCCTGGTGGAACCCACTTCTGGGAAGTTGAGAAATATCTTCATTGTGAATACTTGCCAGCTTCTGCAAGGCTGGAAATTCCCTCCTCTGCGATAATAGCCCTACAGTCCATGGGTTGTAGTCCTGGGTGCTGAGATATATAGATCTGTCACTAGACAGGGTCTTAGGAGCTTGGCCAAAGAGGAAACAGGGAGCTCAACTCGCCCTGAATAGGTTCTTGATTTTTGTCGCAGAAAAGCATTTCAGGATATGTGAGTTAAAAAACAAGAGAAATTAGGAAGAGCATTCAAGTTGAGAAGCTGGAAGGGGCAAAGCTCTGAGAGAGAAGAACAGATTTATTTCTTAATAGAAAGAACAAGGCCACTTTTCATGAATTAGCCAGACTTCCCGTGAGCCAGACTTCCCAGGGTCCAGTATGGAAATTGGGAAGAGACTCAGCAAGAACACAGACCGCACCTTCCTGTGAGCCAGCCAGTTCACGGGCTGGGAAAACATAATAGTATTTTCCCACAAAACCAGTAAGCAACTGGTTGATTCAGAGGAACTCAGGCTGAGATGGTAGTAACTGAGGTGAAAGGAACAGCTTGATGCTTGCATTGTTTGATTGACTCTGCAGGCCTGGGACTGGTGGTTGGACATCTATTTGGAGGATGACAGTGTGCATCATGGCAGCTGTGGGGGATTTCCTTTGTTTTGTTTCTGAAATCCAATGTTTTGTTCCATTTCACTGCTTTGTTTTATTCCTGAAACGGTAACCTGAGCAACTATTCTGAAGATAACAATATACAGTATGACAACTATTGTTAAATTCCTATCATCTTGTTTTATTATTTTTCAGAGTTAAATTTTATTTCACATTGATAGAAATCATGAAAAATATTTACACTTTCTCACATTACAGCACAACATTTCAACAGAATAGATTTTGCTATAAGATCTTACTGATTTGTTTAACTGAAGTAAGTCTATAGTTCTTCAAGGTAAAGCAGAATGACTTAGTAAATGACTGTTAAAATGTTTAAATCCAGAAGTAAACATATGGCTTCATTATAAACATCCTATATAGTCTATTACTTGATTACTTCCATGATCAATTAGCACCATAAAAATGCATTCTTAGCATTGGTGTAGTAAGTTGAAGTATAGCAGAAAAATTAACATAGTTCAGAAATACTACACATACATTTTGCAGCATTTCAAACTGTATGGTAACTATAGCATATTTGTAGTTTCTGATTAATCTTTATTACCCATAAAATTCTTTTCAAATAAGTTTTTACTATTAATCTGGAGATTTTGACTATTTAAAATCAGATATTGCTATTTTTATGTTTGCATAAAAGACTAATTTTTAAAAATAATTTGAGGTGAAAATTCCAAGTAAGACTACTGGGAAGATAAAAATAAAGCAATTGTGTCTAATGGATCGTTCATTTTCTACAGTTGTGGTTTCAAATATATGGACAGAAAAAGTGAATTTAATGTGACAAAATGCCTCAATAATTTTAGAAATTAGTTTTTAAAATTAGTCCTAAATATTTCTGTACATATCAGAGTATGATCTAATTATTCATTCAATTGCTTACAGAAAAATAATAAGCTTTACTGTCAGAATTGAAGATTCTAACTAAGTCTAAATCTGAACTACAGTATAATGATTTGAAATATATAATGTAAGAAGTTTAAGTAATCTCTGGTTTCTTTTAAAGTGTATCTAGATTTTAAGCATCATATGTCTCTATTTCAGAATGTCAAATTACAGCATGCATTGACAGTAGATGTCGATGGCAGGGAGGCAATGTATTTGGTCTGCTATAAAGAATGATCACAAAAAAAAACATTTTTCTTGAAAAGAGAAAATATCAAATAGAATAATATCAAGGAAAAGAAAAACATGATCCGTCAAATAAAAGGACCGTGAAATGAAGAAAATAATGTTAAGCTTTACAGACAAAAGCATTATCCCTATCTCCAAGATAATGTAATAACATCTAATTCTTATATATTACAATCATTATGTATAATGAACACATACAGAAAAATACAGACATTACATAGCGACTAAGATACTTTAGAATAAATCCATAGACTAAGTCATAGCATGTATAACTCATTTATAACAAAATTGTTCATTTTACCTGAACAAATTTTCATTAGTACACAGGTAATTTCTAAATGATGTAATAAAAGTATGTGGTGGCAATTCTTATTTTGATGAACTATGTTTGAGGAAAAGAATCTAGCTGCCTCACCCTATTTTAATACTAGTATAATCTGGATCCCATTATACAAATACATTTATTATAAAAATAAATTTCCCATAGGGAAACATTATTTATTATATATCATTGATGTGTATTTGCAAAACATTTTAACACTACAAACATTAGAAGTTTTAAGGCTGGGTTTGGGTTAGAGGGAAAAACAAAACAGGTTACTAGGAAAATAAGAAACAAAAAAATAACAATAGCAAAGAGCTCAAAACAATGATGATACAGGCTTTCAAAACACAGTGGTAGGAACAGAACTAAGGTTGATATTTTACATAGTGATCTTCAAGAGGATAGGTATATGTGTAGAGGCTTATATATTCCTAGAACTTCTCCTAAACAGTTTATCAGAATCGATTACATTATGTGTGATGAAATGAACAACTACTTTGAAGAAAAACAGACACTGTGGTATCCATTGCTGATTCTGTATCATCATGCTGTGAAATCCAATAATGCTTTTATTCTTTGTTCACAGTGGTTTTAGTTTGGTTTTGTATTGTTTAATTTCAACATACACAAAGGTACAGAGAGCTATTTTGAAGAGAACAACAGACATTATGGTAGCCATTGTTGATTTTCCTAATTGTCTAGTTTTGAAGGCCTGTAATGCCTTCGTCACTCTGGTCTGATCAGTTTTATACTATTTTGTTTTGTATGGATTCATTGTGTGTTATGTGTTAAGATATAGACAACTATTTAGAGGAAAACAATAGGTATTATGGTAGCCACTGTAGAGCTCCTGTTGTCTTGCTTTGAAATCTGTATCACTTACATTGTTTTGCTTTTGATCTGCTTTGTTCTGTTCTGTTATATTTAGTTTTAATCTTTCTAAAATAAAAATTTTAAAAAATTGAAAAAAAAAAAGACTGGGCTTGGGGAAAAGTTTATACTCCACTTCAAGGCTGCTGTTATACTCTCCACAAAGCCTTAGTGAAATCAGTCAACTGGAGGCAGAGTTTATCAATGAGTGGCTTGACATCTCTGGTTTCCTGTTGACATGAACTATGCATTCTGCCTTCATAGGTTTTGAAGTTTACATTGGCTGGATTTACCAATGATTTCAATTTTTCAGCACTACGGTAACCAAATATTAGGGGAACTAAAGGATCACACTCTCCATGGCACTGTGGAAGTGGAGCAGAAGTGGAAGCCAGCAACTAAGTGTGGTGACACCCCAGTGTCTGCTCTGTGGTTAGTGCAGTGTATAAAGATTAAGCTCCATCCTGAGAAATCCTCCCCAAATAATTCTGTTAGAAGGAAAGCCATTCTTCACCTCTTGATCTCTGGCAGCTTTGACATTTTCTGCTGCTCGTTAAATTCCAGGTTGATCCTCATGAGACTCTGGTGAAAGCCCAATTAAATCAAACCAAGAAGGCACAGCCATGTTCATGTTTAATGCTGCCAGGGTAACAGGCACCGGTGGGCAGGTATACTTGATACTGAACTTCTAATACCTGCAAAGGCTTCTGCCCATCCATGCCTAGTACCTCCCAACCCATGAAGGAAAATAACCCCGGCGGTGGCCTTGGGTGGCAGGCAGGACAGCTGGCATCAATCAGACGTGTTATTACCGCGGGTTCACGGACTCGGCGGATGGTGCAAAGGGAGCAGAAGCTCATCATGTTTTAAAAACCTATACATCTAATGTTGTTGTTTTTGTTGTCATTTTGCTTTTGTTCTTCTTGTTTTTTATGTTTGTTTGCTTCTTGGTTTTCTATGGTATTTTTCTTTTTAAAATAAAATAAAAATAAATTAATAATAAAGAAATCCTCTGGCCAAAGAATAAAGATCTTCCGGTTTTTGGTTCATTGGTTGCTTTTTGTTTTGTTTTGTTTCACTTTGTTTTATATGTTTTGGTTTGGTCTTTTGGTACTTGGGATCTATATCAAGACCTTGCCCTTGCCAGGCAGGTGCTGTGCCTCTCAGTTATATCTCCAGTCCAGTCACCTGCTTTGGTTATTGGTTCCATGATTCTTTGAGGAGAAAAAAACATTTGGGAAAAAATTTTTAGCAGACTCGGAGCCCAAGTGGGGGCCATGGGGTCTGATGAATCCCATGCCCCACTCCCATTAAAGGGTCAGTAAAAGAGATACTGACCTACACCAAGGAAATTTCAGGTTGGTTTTTTTTTTCTGATGGTTGGTGTGTGTTATGAGAATGTTCCCCATGGAAACACAAACAGCATTGCCGGTCCCTTGGGGAGTCCCACCCCTGGAAGGCTGAGAGCTGCCTCTGTGCTGAGACTGATTACCTGGCATCAAACTCTGCTTTTGAGGGGCTGAGTCACACCGCTGCTGCAGACTTGGTTCTCATGGTGGGGAGCCGGGAGCCAAAGGCTCAGTTCTGTAAGGACTTCTCTGGAGCCTTTGCAACTGTGGAAGCTGGACTTGTTAACAGGTTGTCCCCCTGTCACTAACTTGCTCACATACTCAAAGTATGAATGAGTGAGGTATTTGAAACAGATTCAAAGAGTGGGTCAAGGTCCGTGTGAAGATTTACAAGAGATGAACATACTGGTGAAGCACTAGTTTGCTGAAACAGTCATGCTTTGACCTGTATTGTTATATTGTTATGTCCTGTTTTATCTCAATCTCTCCCTTATTCATTAAAAAAATTATTTAGTTATTTTTTATGTTTTTTTTAATTAAGAGGAAAAATTTAAAAAATTAGCAGGATATATAATAGTAACTTTTTTTGATTTCCTATTAACTTGTTTTGAAGTCCTGTAATACTCCCACTAGATTGTTTTGACTGATTAGACTCTGTTCCATTCTCTATGATAGTATCAAGTTTGAGGGTATAGGCAACTACTTTGAAGGCAATAAGATTCACTAAGATGCCCATTCTGGTTTGACTATTGTCTCCTTTGGAAGTCCTGTAATGTTTACAATGCTTAAGTTTTATTGGTCTTGTTCTCTACTGTTTTGTTCAACTTTATAATATCTAATGAGATAGATAATTATTTTTAAGGAAACAAGAGACATTGTTGATAACCATTGTTGATAACCTTGTACTCTGTTTTACATCATGTGCTATGTCTATCCTTGGTTTTGACTGACAGCTTTGTTTTGCCATATTTGACTTTATTCTCTCCCCCCCCAAAATAATAAGAACTAAGGAGTAATAAAACCCAAAATGTGTAAATTTTGTTGTAAAAAAGAGAAGGAAAAAAAGTGCTCTAAAAGATACAACAGCAAGTGTGTTTAGGGGTGTTAAATAGCTGACAATATTAACGTTTTTGGTTGGATCATTGAACACAACTGTTTGCAGTCTCACTGTTTGAATGTCCACTTTGTATGCT
Source organism: Cavia porcellus (assembly GCF_034190915.1). Taxonomy (NCBI): domain Eukaryota; kingdom Metazoa; phylum Chordata; class Mammalia; order Rodentia; family Caviidae; genus Cavia; species Cavia porcellus. The sequence continues at coordinate 51,851,871 of NW_026947510.1, read as the reverse complement.
TTGATACTGTGATTTGAGCAACTATCGCTACGATGATAATGTATAATCTATTAACTGGTGATTTCTTACTGTTTTTTTTTTTTTGTAGTTCTGTATTACTTGTATCCTTACACCGCTTTGTTTTGTTTTGTTTTTTCTCTTTTCCTTTTAAATAAAATTTTTAAAAAAGAGATGAACATCCAAGAAACTAGGAGAACAGATGTGAATGCAGCAGTTAACTGAAGGAATATTGTTTGCAATGATTAGATGAGATAACGAGGTGCCAACAGCTAATATATTTCCTATAGAACTACACGGGATGGAGCAAACTACACAGAACATGGGGCATTGTTATAATTCCTGTCAGGCTGCGTCTTTGGGTTCATCCCTTGGCATTTTCCTCTTGAGTTCCCAAGTGGTCAGCACCATGATTTGGACAGTGGGATACTGGGTGACAGACGAGCTCACAAGTTTGTTCAGCAAAAGCACTGATGCCTCCAGGTAATAGGCTTTGGGTTTCAGGTGTGATCAGTCAGGTTTAAAGTGCACTTGAAGTCCACAAACAAGCCTATCCTCCAACTAATCTAGAATAAAGTCAGCAGCACACTTGTCTGTTCTCAGGAACTTGAGTGTTCTTGACCATTAACCATCCAATCTGCTCTGCCAAACTCGCTGTCATCATGTTTAGATTTTCCTGTCAAATGAAAATGAACACACAGTTTGACATTCTCTTACTCATCAGATTTTTGTTTCTTGGTTTCGTTTCTGAATGATTTTGTCTAGGTTTTTCTCATAAAGTCCTAGTGGAAAGAATTCATTTGAAAGTCAGTGTTAAGATTCCTCAAGAAATTATCAATAGAAATTCCATTTGATCCAGCAATTGCCCTTCTAGGTACCATCCCAAAAGTGGTAAAGTCATCATCTTACAGACCTACATATGTACTTAATTTGTGGCAGCACAATTCATAGTAGCTAAATATTAGAAGCAGTACAAATGTTCATCAAAAGATGAATTGGTGAAGAAAATGTATTTATACACAACAGAGTACTACTCTACAGTGAAGAAAGACACAGAGTTTATAGGGACTTTGACCTCTTTGTGCCTTCATCCTGCTAAGGGATGTTCTTCCCACTCCTCACTGGTCCCTATACACTGTGTCTACTTTCCTTTATTCTTTCAAGAAACTGTGGTCTTTTCATCAGGCATTGGTCCTTGTGGATTCCCGTATGATAAGCACAGGATCAGGGTTCAGGGAAGCTCCACATTTAGAGATTCCCAGAAAGAAAATCAGGGGCAGTCAACTTGCAGTGAGGAATTGTGGGTTTCACATTCCCATACACAAAATTAGAACCTAGCTTGCAATTTGCTTCAAATAATAATGGCCAAGAATCATGCTCTTAATATTGGTAATTTCAATCAAAATGTGAAGATGGAAAAAACCTGCTCCCTTTTCAAACTGAACAAAGAATGTCAGGTTAATTTTGTGATTTCTTTCCATTCCTCCAGAATTTCCAGTCGAACTTGATTGGTGATGATCAAGTGAGATTGCTCAATTTCCCTCAAAAGCAAGTTGTTGTCCTCCCACAAATTCCTTTTGCTGGTGGCAATCCAGTCCACAAAGCTGTCTGGAATCTTGGGAAGATGTTGCTCTACATCAGTACAAAAGCAAGCAGTCTCCTAGAATGCATGGTTAGTGTTTAAAGCAGAATCCTCATGAAATCAAAATTCAGAGCAAGTCACAGTGGAGTTGTTGGCCATTGTTCCCCACTTCCCCAATAAGTCTGCCTAACTAGGTCAACACATAGCATAGAATGCACCATCCCATTCTTGCCCTGTCCTTTGCCATAAGCTCCTACACAATATGTTACTGTTGTAGTTTGTGTCTAGATGCCCTCCCAAAGCCTCAAGCAGTCATAGGGGGTTTTCTGGAAGTGGCTCAATCTAGAGGATGTGATTGACTTACAATGCATTTCTGGGATTAAGTGTTCTAGTATTATGTGTGGCTGGTTAATGAATTATTTCTCTGATTGGATTGATACCACCTAATCCAAGGACACTTAATACATATAAAGGACAAGAAAAGGCTCATTTCTTTCTCCCTGGTAGCTTTTGCTGTCTTCCACTGCCATAAATAGTTTCCCCAGTGCTTTGTAACAAGAGGATTATGGAATGAATCCTCTACAAACTGAACTAAATAAACCTCCCAATTCTTCTCTGTTTCACTAGTGTGTCTTTAGCTTAACAGCCACACAAAAACACTGTGTTAAAAATCCACAGGAGCTCTGACCCTAGCCTGGGTTCCTTAATCAGTGCACACCATGGAGCAGATCATTTCTGACAGGATGAAAATGATGTCATGGTAGAGCATCCGAAGTGAAGCTACAGATTCAGCTCAAAAGGGAAAACAGGTCTTCTATCTCCTGGGATGTGAGTAGAGATCATTCCACTGCTCATCCTAAAAAATCTGTTATAGAAGACCTTGGCTCAGCTGGTGACATCAAAAGAAAGTTCTCTAGGACATTTGTAGCTCCAGAATTGAGGACCTGGCAAACACTTTCAGTCACCATCAATTTCTGAACCCTGAGAAGGAGATCCTTTACTAACAAGAAAACAGCCCTGAAATTGCTCAGGAGACACCTGGCAGAGAGCATCAAATTGGCCAAGGAAGGTGTAGGGTGCACAGCCAAGGCTCCCAGGGACCAGCTCTCCTCACCCTGCCCCAGCCCTGCTCAGCTAGGTTTCACTCAGACAAGCTGTACGCTGTGTTGGAAGCTCTAGAAAGGCACCCCATCTGTTCCTCCTTCTTCTGGACCATGAAAGATATGGTAAAATATGTCTCACAAAACAGATTCTCTTAGTCACTTTTGAAATGTGAAGTTCAGACATTTTCATTGCACTCACATTACAGTACCACCAGCACCTCCAATGTCCCTAAAACTCTTTCTGCCTTAGAAAATTAAACTCTGCATTCCATAATTAATAATTTGTTATTTAAAAACTGATTGTGTGGCTCCTGTGAAGTTGCCCTCTGTGCTTCCCTCATGGAGGCAGTAGTTGCCATGAGACATGGAGCTTTCTCAAGAGAAACCATGGAGGATCAAGCCTCTTTCTCTCCTATATGTACAGGCAGGCTGTCCTCCCTAGGCTGTAACACTTGATCCCAAATCCAAGCACCAGATAAGGAACCAATCACAAGCTCTAGATTCATAAGCTTCCAAAAAGCCCATGCCTCATGAGTGCATGAGACCTTAGGGGAACATCCAAACACAAACCACAACAGGTTTATTTCAATTATCATAAAGGTCTCAGGAAAAGAAATATCCTAATATAATGACTATATGGATCTAATACTTCAAATGTTGTGAGTAATTTACAAGTAACCATTAGAAATAAGTTGTGGAAATATAATAAGATAATAGCTTGTAAGTGCACATAATACAAAAAATATGTAAGTTGTTAAAAACGAAGTTAAAATCCTAGAAAACTTTTAAATATAAATTGAAAGAAGCACTCAACCTTCTAAAATCTATCATAATATATTTGGGTCTATTAAATGTTTTTGATAGGTTATTGCCTTATAAAAACAATTTTTGATGGACTAACAAGACATATGCAGAAAAAATGAGATAAAATTTAAATATCTGATCCTTAAATAAGTTTGAGAGTTGCTATTCTAGAGGGATGATATGTTTCTATAAATGATTTTGATCAACTACACTGTCAGTTCATAGCCACCAATAATTGGGAAAAATAACCTTTAAACAATAAATTTTAAAATGATTAAGGGTCATATTGTTTATCATTTCAAGATAACAAAAAATAAATAATTACAATGAAGTCAACTCAGTGTTTTCTGTAGTGGAGATTAAAACCAGGGCTTTGTCCTGAGCTACATATACAGCTTTTTATTTAACATTTTGAGACAATGTCCTAGTAATTTGCCCAGGTTGAGATCAATCTTGAAATCCTGCATTTATCTCCAATAGATCTGGGATATACAAGTGCACCACTTCACCTTGCTGTATTTTCTACTTTTTGTTTTAAGAGAAGTATTCAGTAAGATGTTCAGGCTGGGCATTAACATGCAACCCACCTACCTCAGAATCTTACGGTTTTAGAATGACAGTTGAGCACCACCACATTCAACAAGGGTAACTCATTTAATACTTCAGTAATGAAAGGTTTTAGGAAAGGAAGAGTTGTTTTTCTACAAAATTCCATGAATAAATACCACACCAAATGATACCTTTCAAACACTTGACTTTTCCTAAATCCCTCTGTGTGAATTCCATCAAAGATCAATAGAGCTGTGGTACACATGGGGTGGTTGGAAGTACAGGTACTAGGAATGCCCAGTAAACACAGATCAAATGCTGGAGAACCTCTTGATATGACTGATAGTATCAAGAGTATTTAGAAAGAGGAGCTAGGCCATCCTTGGATTCCACATCACTTGCACACCAGGTTCATGGAGCATGCCATCTTGGGAGAGTAGCTAACTCCCTAAGGCAGGAAACTGGGTACTTTAAATAGCATCTGGATAGCTCTGGTCAGTGCTTAGCCTGGATACCATCTTCAATTGCCTACCTCTCCTAACTTTGTTCTCACTTAGGAGAAGGAACTTAGAAGCTCACAGACCCTAACACTGAGAAAATGAAAGCCAAATAATCATTTGGAACTTATTGACTAATTTAGCACCTGGATCCTTCTCCATTCTTGAATAGGCAGAGCCAACATCATTAAAATGGCCATATTATAAAAAATGCTGTGAGATTTAATGCTAGTCCAATCAAATGATATCAGCTTTTTTCACCAAACTAGAAAAAAATCCTAAAAGTTCTATGGAACAAGAGGAGACTCAGAATAACCAAATCAGTCCTGAACCACAGGTATAAAGCAGGAAGCATTACAATCTCAGCTTTCAAGTTATACTAGAAAGCTACAGTAGCCAATTCAGTATAGCACTGATATTAGACCAAGTATGGTGAACAATAGAACATAATAGAGGGTGTGAAAACAATTCCAAGAACCTTTAATCATGTGATTTTCAATACAGGTGATAAAAATATATCCTGGAGTAAAGATACTCTCTTCGTCAAATGCTGCTGGGGAGACTGGGTATCCATATGCAGAAGGATCAATCTATTTGTATCTTGCAAAGTGAACATACATGTAAAGTAATAAACACCAAATTTGCCAAAACTAAAAATAGGTAACTCTTAAAGACATAGGCATAGACAATGACTTCCTGAATAGAACTCCATTTGCACACAAAATAATACCAAGATTCAACAAATTGAATTATATGAGATTTAAAACATTCTGCACAGCAACAGAAATAACAAACAATGCAAACACTCTAAAGAATGGAAAAACATTTACCAAGTACTCATCAGATAGACGATTAATATTTAGAAAATATAAATAATTTTAAAAATTAGTTCTTCTGAAATGAAAGGCCCACTCAAAAAATAGAAATTGAAATGAACAGATACTTCAGAAAAAGCAACGCAAACAGTCCAAAAAAAAAAGTTCACATCTGTAGCCATCAGAAAGGAAAGAGAAATCAATGAAACTCTCATTGCATATTATTCCAGGAAGAATAGTTGTTCAAGGACTCAAATAATATTAGCAAAGACTGATCAGGTTGGGGGAAAAAATCTCATCCACCTTGTAGATACAACCACTCTTGAGATCACTATGAAGAGCCTTCAAAAATGAAAACCAGGATTGTAAAACAGTAAGCAGCAGAGTAAATAGCCTCTCTAAGAGAAACAGTCCAGATGCTGGAATATAGGATTCTGGAGAAGACAAGAAGGAAAGAAGTGGGTCCTCTCAACCCAGGAAGAAACTAAAATGAGAATTGAATCCCATTAAGAGAATTACAAAAAATGAAAAAGAAAACTTAAGCAGAAGAAGGTGATAGCTGGTGGTGTTTTACTGGAGCTGGAACTACCATGCCAGAAATGATGTTGGAACCTGGAGATGCATGGTCACAGTGAAGCTGGTAGCTAGCAAGCCCAAAGACTTTGGCAGGGAGACACAGTGGTAGAGGAGAGCAGCAGCCCTGAGAACTGCACCAACTGGCAGTGAGTGTAGTGGACTCGGTTCTCCCGAGGCAGTGGGAGATTGGCTAGGTACCATTTTGGAGTTGGCCAGGATAATGCTGGAGATATTACTGCAGCCTACTTCAGTCAGCCACTCCTAGCTCATAGCAGGAGTGGAAATTCCTTGACTGAGTCCCACCACTCTGCGTGGTCCAATAGCCACTGCCAACATTTCCCTAGAGCTATCCCTAAGCAACTGACTAATGTGTGAAGACTCCCTGTGGTTAACCAGCTCAGAAGGGAGGGGCTAGCCTTCCCCACCTCTGGTTATACTCCAGTAGCCACCAGAAGACTGGGGAAAGCAGCAAACAGCAGAAAAACCTAGTCAACTCACTTCAGAGTAATTATAACCAATACAGGAAGTGCCAGGGATCCCGCTATCCACTTGTCTGGGAGAAACCAGGAACATGGCAAGAGGAAAAAGCAAAAGGCAATCTCAGGTCTCTAACCCAAGCAGTATCAGACAAGGATATGTAAACACAGAAGAGATTTGGAGTTGCATATCTGAAGTTTTTGAAGCAACAGAAACTGAAATAAAGAAACAACTCATTGAAGCTATAAAAGAACATTGAACAGAAATACTATTACAGGTAAAAGAAGATATAAGAAACATAATAGAAGAATTGCTAAGCACCTCTAAAGAAGACACAGATGGAAGAATAGAGGAGCACAGAAAAAGGAGGGAAACCTTCAATGAAGAATATAAAAAAACTTAGAACACATGAAACAGATTCAAAGAGGTTATCAGGGAATTAAAAACTCCATTGAAAACTGGCCAAACTGCTTGAAAGAAACTAAAGATAGATTATCAAACCTTGAAGGCAGATTTTCAACTTGCAGTTAAGAAAGGAAAGATCTCTTAAAAATAACAAGGAACCAGGAAGTAACAATACTAAGGCTAGAAGATGATAAGAGGATCTATAACTTAAGAATAAAAAATGTGAGTGAAGAAGCAGGGGTAAATACAAATGAAACACAAAGGCTATTTATAGAAATAATTAAAAAAGAACTTTCCAAGCATAGGAAAAGGAAATGATATTAAGATATATGAGGCATACAGAACTCCAGCCAGCTATAATCAAAATAGATCTACACCCAGACATATAATAGTCAAGATCCCAGAAATTCAGCACAAGAACAGAATGTTAAAAGCTGTCAGAGAAAAGAAATAGATCACCTATAAAAGAAAACCCATCAGAATGACAGACTTCTGTATACAAACCATCAAATCAAGAAGACCTTAAAGTGAAGTATTCCAAACCCTGAAAGAAAATAACCTCCAACCCAGATTGATGTATCCTGAAAAACTATCTTTCAAACTTAATGGAGAAATAAGATATTTCCATGACCAAGAGGAACTATTTTTCAAACTTAATGGCAAAGCAAGATACTTCCACAACAAAAGAGGAACTGGGGGAGTTCACAACCACCAATCCAACCCTACAAAATATACTGAAGGACATTCTAGAGAGAAAGAGAGAAAACACCATGGTTTCAGGAACAGTGACAAAGTGGGATAACTGAATAGGGAGCTTGCCCATCAGCTGCAGATTGGCTAGAAAGCCATAACATTTTTATACAATGGAAAACTACTCAGCCATAAAGAAAGAAAACCTTGAAGCTCTTGTAGATAAATGGATACAACTCGAGATCATGATTACAGGTAAAATGGTTCAGAATCACTTAGGTGAATAGTGGACTGCCTCCCTAATCTAAAAACAAAAGAACTTAGTGGGATGCAAAATGTACAATGCACCCTGTGAAAGTGAAAGGGAAGTGAAAGGGAATTGTCTAAAAAGGGAAGACGGTGGCCATTGTTAAAATTTTATCATGATTGAAACCCATATTGTTTTCATCATTCTGTTTAGTTTGGTTTTATTCTGTTTCAGTTTGTCTACTTGTATTAGATTTGATGGCATGAACAGCCATTCCAAAGGTAGCAGGATATATTATGGTAACCATTTTTTTATATCCTATTAACTTTATCTGAAGGCTTGTATTGCTTTCACTGTCTTGTTTTGACTGATTGTATTCAAATCTGTTTTGTTTGATAGTATCAAGTCAGAGAGTATAGGCAACTACTTTGAAGGCAATAAGATTCATGATGATACCCATTCTGATTTGGGTACCCATACCCAATTATCTTCTTTTGAAGTCCTGTAATTTCTCCAATGTTTCATCTTTATTGGTTTTGTTCTGTACTGTTTTGTTCAATTTTGTTATACCTGATGATATGGGCAATTCTTTTGAAGATAGCAAGAGGCATTATGGTAACCATTATTGATCACCTTGTATTTTGTTTTTAGCTCATGTACTATGTCCATCCTTTTGTTTTGACTGACTCTATTTTGTTTTGTCACATTTGGTTTTATTCTCTTCAAAAAAATGAAAACTATTCTGGGCATGCCTGTACACCTCAGTGCCCCACCACCACCACTGAATGGAGGAGGGATACCGACCTCTCCCCCAGCTCAAGCCACTGGTCAAGCCTGGGCACTTGAGCACCTGCCTCACTGCCACTGGGCAGAGGAAGCCACTGAGATCTTCCCTGACTTTGCCTGCTGGGCATGCCTGTGCATCTTAGCGCCCTCCTACCACCACAGTACAGAGGAAGAATATTCACCTCCTCCCTGGCTCACACAGCTGTACTTGCCTGTTCCCTTTGGAGACCCCTGCATAGCCACACGGATGAAGCCACTAAGCTGCACCCCAGCTCAGGCCACTCAGTTTGCCTGCATGCCTTGGTGCCCCCTTCAATGCGTGGAGAAGAACACCAACCTCCACTCCAGCTCAAGACACTGGATGTGCCTGTGTGCCTCAGCACCCCCCTCAACGTGTTGCATGGAGAAAGAACACTAAACTCTGCTCCAGCTCAGGTCATCGGGCCTGCCAGCACACCTCAGTGCCTCCCTGCCACTAACACAAGGAGAAAGACCACCAAGCTCAGCCCCAGCAGGCAGCTGAGTGGGGCCGGCATGCATTGGTGCCCTTCCACTGCTGACATACAGAGGACAACTGCCATACTCCTTCCTGGCTCAGGCCACTGAGCCTTGCCTTCAACCCAGCACTCTTCTCCAGTGTGCTGACCCAGAGGGCTGCTGCACCCACCCTGTCTAGGCCTGGGGCCCTTGGTTCCCCTCCTCATTTCTTAAACCAAGCACTGCTGTGAACATTTGGCTCCCACTCTCCCTCCCCAAATATTGAACTGCAGTGAACTGGCAGTGCTGGTTCAATGGGAGACTTGGTGGCCCCTCACCCAGACAGAGTATCCCAGCAGGTTCTGGTCACTATGTACCTAGCAATTGGGTAGACATTAACCACACAGTAGGACCCTAGGAGATACACTGAAACAGTTGTGACTATTGAGATTAAATAACCAGATATTGGTCCAGAAAGTGAAAATGACAAAATGAAAAATCAAAATGCAATCTCAAACATCTAGTCCATCAGATGCAAGAACAGGTAACAGCTAGAGGACTGTAAAAGTCATAAACAAGAAATATTTGAAAAGATCAAAAATGAAGTAAAGAAACAAATGCATGAAGCTATAGAGGAAATCAAACTAGAAGTAATCTCTCATGTAAAAACAGAAATAAGAACCTCATGAAAGGATATGTTCAACATAGCTAGGGAAGAAAAAATACAGGAGCATAGGAAATTGATTGAAACTTTGAATGAACAATGTAGAAAACAAACAAAATCCACGAAACAAATTTAAAGAGATATCCAAGAAACAAAAAATTCTATTGAGAGCTGGCAAAACCATATAAATGAAGCTGAGGATAGAATTTCAGACTTTGAGGACAGGATCACAGACAGAGATCATGAAGGGTAGAACTTAGAAAAACAACAAAGCAGCATGAAATCACAATTCAGCAGCTTCAAGATGATGTCAAGAGAAACAATGAACTACTAATAGGCATCAGTGAGGGTGCAGGAGACAATGCAAAGCACATAACCAAGCTGTTCACAAAAGTAATAGCAGAAAATTTTGCAAACATAGGGGAAAATGTGACATACAAATTAGTAGGGCATATAGAATGCCAAACAGTCACAACCAATATAAATCTACACCCAGACATGTAACAATTAAGATCCCAGACATACAGCACAAAAACAGAATACTAAAAGCTGTTAGAGAAATGACACAACTCACCTATCAAGGAAAGCCTATTAGAATCACAGCAGACTTCTCAGCACAAACCTTCAGGTTAAGACAAGCTTGGAATGAAGTACATCAAGCCCTAAAAGTAAAGAACTTTCAATCCAGACTGATGTACCCAGAAAAACTGTCTTTCAAATTTAATGGAGAAAACAAGATGCTTCCGTGACAAAGAACAACTAAAGGAATTCATGTCCACCAAACCAACCCTAGAAAGAGTATTGAAAGACATACTAGAAAGAGATAAAAATGACCACAATCTCCAAAACAACAACAAGAAAAAACCACCAGACTGGACAAGGGATTAAACAAAGGAGGAAAGTGGGAAACCAACAACAGAAGCATAATATGGCAACCTCAAGCCAGTACATATTAGTGATATCCATAAATATAAATGGGTTCATTTCACTTGTCAAAAGAAGCAGGTTAACAGAATGGATCAAGAAACAGGATCCCACAAAATGCTGTATAAAAGAAAGAAATGTGACTCAAAAAAGAAACTCATAGACTAAAAGTCAAAGGATGGAAAACAGTATTCCATGCATCAGGAACCCAGAAAAAAGCAAAGGTAGCTTACTTGTTTGCACACAAAGTGAACTTTAAACCTAAATTAATTAAAAGAGATAAGGCCACTGCTTGCTTGTAAGTGGAAAGCTACAAGAGGAAGAACTAACAATTATAAATATAGATGTACAAAATACAGGAACACTGAATTATATAAGACAAACACTAATGGACATGAAAAACCAATTATACAAGAACACACAATTGTAATAGGAGACTTTACCACCCCACTGTCACAAAGAGATAGATCAGCAACACAAAAAGTCAGCAAAGAATAACAGAACTGAATCACACCTGTGAAAATGGACTTAGTTGATGTTTACAGACTGTTCCACCAACCACATCAGAATATACATTCTTCTCAGCTGCACATGGGACATTCTTCAAAGTAGACCAGATATTAACTCATAAAACATTCTTAAGTAAATGCAAGGGTAGTGAAATTATCCCATGCATAATATCTGATCATAGTGCACTAAAATTGGAAATTAACTGCAAAAAACCTGCAAAACCTGCATAAATACATGGAAATTACATGAAAGCCTTCTGAACAACCAGTGGGTTACATATGAAATTAAACAAGAAATAAAACAATACCTACAATACAATGATAATGTAGATATAACATACTGTAACCTATTGGATGCAATGAAAGCAGTCCTAAGAGGAAAATATATAGCAATAAATAGTCATATCAAGAAAATGGAATGAGCACAAATAAATAACCTGATGCTACATCTCAAGCTCCTAGAAAAGGAAGAGCAAGTCAAACCCAAAGCTCATAGAAGACATGAAATTATAAAGATTAGAGAGGAAACCAATGCAATAGAAACCAAAACACACACACACACACACACACACACACACACACACACACACACACATTAACGTATCAAAGGTTTTAGGAAAGAATAAACAAAATTGATAAACCTCTAGCCAACCTTATGAAGAAAAAAAAAAGAAAAAAGCTCAAATCCATGTAATAAGGACTGAAAAGAGGGAAATTACCACAGATCCCATGGAAATTCAAAAGATTATGAACACCTACTTTGAAAATCTCGAATTCCTGCTCACCATCCTGAGCCCAGGGAGTGTTTAAGATTGTCACTCCCAGTGGTCAAGGATGTGCCCACAATCCAGCCACACTAGAGTGGGCTCTGCAGCTCTCAGGCATGCCTGGGCAACACCCAGTGACCTTCTTTCAATCTGGGGAACTGTGCTGCCTGAGGAGGGAACTGGGCTGCTAGAAGGGTGAGTTCATGCTCACCATTCCAAGTGCTGGGAGAGTTTAAGATCATCGCTCCCAGTGGTTAAGGACCCAGCCAGCTTGCAGAAAGACTAGACTAGACGTTTTGCAGCCCAACTAGATTACACCCAGCAACCTTCTTCAGTCAAGGGAATTGAGAGCATGGGAATTGAGTTCCAGCACATTGGTCCTTGCCCAGGGAGAGCATCCACAGTGGCTATGTGCTCTCCCTGATACCTGGAACACTTGAGGTGGCACAGGAGGGTGTGTGGGCCTGACTGGACTATGCTCAGCAACCTCCATTCCATCCCAGGAACCGAGAGCAGAGGAAATGATTTCCAATATGCCCAGGGGAAGCATTGGAACAACACTTGAAACACGGAAATATAGGAAAATGAAAAAACAAAAGACCAAAATGCAATCTCAAACATCCAGCCCATCCCAAGAAAGCTAGGAGACATGTAGATAGAAGAAAATATATGCCATACAAAAGAAATACCTGAAATGATAGCAACTTAAATAAAGAAGCAACTCTAGGAAGCTTTAAAGGAATTCAAACTAGAAATAATCTCCCAGGTAAAAGAAGAAATGATGAAAGTAATGAAAAAGGTGATGAACACTTCTAAAGAAGATACAGTTAAAAAATTAGAATAACAATGCAGAAAGATAGAATCCCTGGATGAACAATATAAGAAACAAACAGAATACCGGAAGCAGATTCAAAGAGATATGCAGGATATCAAAATTCCATTGAAAGTTGTCAAAACCACCTCAATGAAAGTGAAGAAAGAATTTCAGACCTTGAAGACAAAACTGCAGCTAGTGAACAGGAAAGGAAAGATCTTTTAAAAGTAATAAGGAATCAGGAAATAACAATTTAATAGGTGCAAGATGATGCAAAGAAAAACAACATAAGGGTGATACAGATAAAAGAAAAAGTAGAAGATAACACAAATGATATCAAGAGGCTATTGACAGAAGTAGTAGCTGAAAATTCCTTAAAAACATGAGAATGGAACTGAAATATGGATTAGTGAAGCATAGAGAACTCTAAATAGCCATAACCAAAATAAAACTATATCCAGACATATGATAATTACCATCCCAGAAATCCAAAATCAGAACAAAACATTAAAAGCTGTTAAAGACAAAAGACAGATCACCTATAAAGGAAAACCTATGAGAATCACAACAGACTTCTCAGCACAAACAATGAAGTCAAGAAGAATGTGGAGTGAAGGAAAATGATTTCCAACATAGACTGCTGTACCCTGGAAACTGTACTTCAAAATGGATGGAGAATAAGACATGTCCATGACAAAGAAGACCTGAAGAACTTCAAGATCACCAAGCCAACTCTGCAAAGAATACTGAAAGACAGTTTAGATACACATAGTAAAAAACCACCAGGCAAGAGAGACAATTAAACAGAAGAAAAAGATAAAGATGCAACAGTAGAAAGATAATATGTCAACAATAAACCAATGTATAACAGTTATAACCATTAATGTAAATGGTCTCAATGCACCAATTAAAAGAAACACTGGCAGAATGGATCAAGAAACAACATCCAACCATATGATGTCTACAAGAAACCCATCAAACCAAAAGGAAACTCACAGACTGAAAGTCAAAGGATGTAAAACAATATTTCAGCCAAAGGAACCAAAAAATAAAAGCAGGGGTAGGTATTCTGTTTGCAGACAATGTGAACTTCAAATGAAGAATAATCCTAAGAGATAAAGAAGTCACTAAATACTGGTCAGGAAAAAACTTCAAGAGGAAGAGATAAAAATTTAAATATATGTGCACCAAATTGCAGAGGACTCAGTTATACAAATCAAGCATTAATAGCAATGAAAAATCAAATTAGCAATAACACAATTATAAAATAAGAACTTAACATACCATTGACACCAAAGGACAGATCAACCAGACAGAAAATCAGCAATGAAATAACAGAACTGAATCACACCTGTGAACAAATGGACTTGATAGATATATAGAGTTTTCCATCCAACAACATCAGAATACACATTCTTCTCAGCAGTACATGGTCTAAAATAGACCATATACTATTTAACAGAACATATTTAAGTAAATGTAAAAGAATTGAAATTATCCCATGCATTTTATCAGATCATAGCTCCATGAAACTAGAAATTAAAGATAAAAGAATACCACACAAACACATGGAAATTGAACAATACACTCCTGAGCAATCAGTGGGCCACAGGAGAAATTAAAGAAGAAATTAAACAATACCTACAAGCAAACAAAAAAATCAAACACAATATACTGGAATCTGTGGGATACAATGAAAGCAGTCCTCAGAGGAAAATTTATTGCACTGAGTTCCCACATTAGGAAAACAGAACAAATAAAAATAAATAATCTTATGCTACACCTCAAACATCTAGAAGAAGAAGAGCAAATCAAGCCTACATCCAAAAGAAGGGAGGAAATTATAAAAATCAGAGCAGAAATTAATGCAATAGAGACTAAGAAAACAATACAAAGAATCAATGAATTGAAGAGTTGGCTCTTTAAAAGAATAAATAAAATTGTTAGCCCCTAGCCAACCTTATTTTAAAAAAGGAAATAAAAAGCTCAAATTCATGCAAAAAGGAGTGAAAAAGGGGAAATCATTACAGACTCTGTGGAAATACAGAAGATCATCAACACCTATTTCAAAAACCTCTACTCTCATAGGTTTGATAACACAGAAGAAATGGACAGATTCCTAGAAACATATGAAGTACCAAAGCTGTTCAAGAAGATGTAAAACTGCTGATTAACCAAATTTCTAATAATGAAATTAAAAATGTAATTGAGTCCTTACATACAAAGAAGAGGCCAGGCCCAGACAGATTCACTGCAGAATTCTACAAGAAATACAAAGAAGACTTAATGCCAACACTGCTCAAACTTTTCAATGAAATTGAAAGGCAAGCAATTCTTTCTAAGTCATTCCTGGAAGCAAATATGTCTCTATTACCAAAACGTGAGAAAACCCCAACTAAACAAGAGAATTACAGACCAATCTCCCTAATGAACACAGATGCAAAAATCCTCAATAAACTTTTGGCAAACAGGATGTAGCAAATCATCAAGAAGATTGTACACCAAGACCAAGTGGGATTCATCCCAGGCATGGAAGGATAGATCAATATACGTAAATCAATAAATGTAATCCACCATATCAATAAAGCCAAAAGAATCACATGATAATTTCTATAGATGCAGAAAAAGCTTTTCATAAGGCCCAACACTCATTCATGATAAGAACCTTACATAAAATTGGAATAGATGGTCTTTCCCTCAATATGATAAAGGCCGTCTATGCCAAACCAACAGCCAGTATCATATTAAATGGCTGAAAACTTAAGGCCTTTACCTTAAAATCAGGCACAAAACAAGGATATTCCTTGTCACCCTCCTATTCAATATAGTACTGCAAATACTACCCAGAGCACTTAGACAAGAGAGAGAAATAAAAGGGGCAAAGATAGGAAAAGAGGAAGTTAAATTATTAATTGCAGATGACAGGACACTCTACATAGAGGACCCCCAAAATTCCATTGAAAGACTCCTCAATATAATAAATAAATTCAGCAATGTAGGTGAATACATAATCAATACTCAAAAACCAATAGCATTTCTATTCACTAACAATAAAATCACTGAGAGAACAATAACAGAAACTACACCCTTCACACTAGAATGCCAAAAAATGAATATTTAGGAATTAATTTCATGAATGAAGTAAAAGATCTATACAGGGAAAATTATAATAGCCTGAAAAAGAAATTGAAGAGGATCTCAGAAAATGGAAGGACATCCCTTATTCATGGATATGAAGAATAAATATTGTGAAAATTGCCATTCTCCCAAAACTGTTATACAGATTCAATGCAATCCCAATGAAAATACCATCAACATACCTCATAGATCTAGAGAAATCAATCCTAAAATTCATCTGGAACCAGAAGAGACATAGAATAGCAAAGACAATTCTAAGCAGCAAAGGCAAAGCAGGAAGCATTACAAGCCCTGACTTGAAGTTATACTATAAAGCTACTGTAATAAAATCAACATGGTACTGGAATAAAAACAGATGTGAAGATCAATGCAATAAATTAAAAGATACAAACACAACTGTAAACACACTCAACCACCTTATCTTTGATAAAGGGGCCAAACATGTTCACTGGAAGAACCACAGTCTCTTAAATAAATGGTGCTGGAAAAACTGGTTCTCCATATACTGAAAACTAAAACTAGACTCATGCCTATCACCATGTACTAAGCTAAAATCTAAATGGATCAAAGATTTGAATATTAAAGCAGAAACACTAAATCTGTTGGAAGACAAATTGGGTAAAAATCTTGAAGTTATAGGGGTAGGTAGAGAATTCATGTACAGGAATCAAACCACACTGGAAATACTTCCCAGAATCAAAACTCAGACCACCTTTTATTAAAAAGTTTCTGCATTTCAAAAGAAATCTCTAGCATAGTGAAAAGAAAACCCTCAAACTGGGAAAAAATCTTAGTGAACTGTCCTTCAGACAAAGGACTTCTGTCTAAAACATATAAAGAATTAAAAAAAATCAAAACCTGAAATTCAAAGACTCAATCCAATAATAGGCATCTGAGATGAATACACAGTTCTCAGATGAAGAAATACAAATGGGAAATAAATACATGAAAAAATGTTCATCATCATTGGTCATTAGAGAAATCCAAATGAAAAAACACTGAGATTCAATCTCACTCCAGAAAGAATGGCCAGGATCAAGTAAACTACCCACAACTAATGCTGGAGAGGGTGTGGAAAAAGGAACTCGCCTATACTGTTGGTGAGAGTGTAGACTGGTGCAACCACTATGTAGATCGGTCTGGAGATTCCTCAAAAAGCTGGGATTGTAAGTCCCATTTGTTCCAGCTACTCCACTTCTAAGCATATTACCAGAAGAACTGAAAACATCATTGATAGTGATATATGTGCCATGTTTATAGCAGCACGATTTGTAATAGCCAAATCTTGGAAACAACCTACGTGTCCATCAACTGAGGAATGGATAAAAAAGTTGTGGTATTTTTATACAATGAAGTGCTACTCAGCTATAAATAATGGTCATATTGAGATATTTATAAATAAATGGACACAACTTGAGACCATACTCAGAAGCGAAATAAATCAAACTCACATGTATAAATACCATATAGTCTCCCTAGTGTAAGAAGTGGTAAGAGTACATAATAGTTTATGGTATTCATGATTCTCCATTGCATTGCTTTGAAGCTTTATAATGTTTGCATTCATTAGTTGGAATGTTTTTGCCCTGGTTTTTTGATTTTATTATCTGTGATAGTATGAACAGTTATTTGGAAGAAAATAAGACATTACAATAGTCAATGCTGATTTGTATCACCTTACTGTGAAGTCCTACCATGCTGTTGTTCTTCTGTTTCCATTGGTTCTATCATATTGTATCTTATTGGATTTTATTATGTGTGATAGAATAAACACATTTTCTGTGGAAAATGAGATAATATGGTAGCAATTGTTCATTCTTTGCCATTTGGTTCTGAATGCCCTGTAATACTTGCATTCTCTTGAATGGTTTTATAGTATTTTGTTATGTTTGATATTATTGTATATGAAGTTATGCTCAACTATTTCAAAGAAAGAGACATTATGGTAGTTACTGTTAATTACAGATTGTCTTGTGCTGAAATACTGTGTTGCTTACATTGTTCTGTTCTGATCTGCTTTGTTATGTCCTCTTTTGTCTTAATTTCTTTAAAATAAAAAAATTAAAAAGGAAGTCTCTACTCACGTAGTGTGGATAACACAGAGGAAATGGACAGATTTCTAGAAACATACAAACTATCAAAGCTCAACCAAGGAGATGTAACAATTTTGAAAACCCAATTTTGAATAACCTAATATCAGCTACTGAAATCCAAAACATGATTAAAAACTTACCAACAAAGAAAAGCCCAGATCCTGATGGATTCACAGCTGAATTTCATAAAAAATTTAGAGAACATTTAATGCCACACTCCTTAACTCTTCAATGAAGTTGAAAGTAAAGCAGACCTCCCTAAATCATTCTTGGAGGCAAGTATTAATCTGATACCAACACCAGAGAAAGACTCAACCAAAAAGGGGAACTATAAGCCAAACTCACTAATGAAACTTGATGCAAAGATTCTCAATAAAATACTGGCTGATTTAATATCACCTTACTCTGAAGTCCCACCATGCTTTTGTTCTTCTGTTTCCATTGGTTCTGTCATATTGTATCTTATTGGATTTTATTATGTGTGATAGCAAATCATCAAGAAGATTATACATCATGACCAAGTGGGATTTATTCCAGGAATGCAGGGATGGTTCAACATATGCAAATCAATAAATGTAATACACCACATCAACAGAGCCAAAAATAAAAATCACATGATCAATTCAATAGACACAGAAAAAGCTTTTGATAAAGTCCAACGCCATTCATGATTAAAAAAAACAACCTACAGAAACTTGGAATAGATGGTAAATACCTCAATTTCATAAAGGCCATTTATGACAATTCAATAGCCAATATTACACTAAACAGACAAAAACTGAAAGCCTTCACTCTAAAATCAGAAACAAGAAAAGGATGTCCTCTATCACCACTCCTATTCAATATAATTTTAAATTATTAGCCAGAGCAATCAGACAAGAGGGAGAAATAAAAGGAATAAAACAGGAAAAGAAGAATTTAAATTGTCATTATTTGCAGACGATATGATACTTGACAATAGAAGACCCCAAAAACTCCATTAAAAGAGCTCAAAAAGTAACAAACAACTTCAGCAGAGTAGCTGGATACAAAGTCAACACTCAAAAATCAATGGCATTCCTGTACACAAACAAAAACTCACTGAGAGAGAAATTTTGGAAATATCACCTTTCATAATAGCATCTAAAAATATCAGATACTTAAGAATCAACCTAACCAAGAATGTAAAAGATCTATATGCTGAAAATTATACCATTCCAGAAAAGGATATTGAAGAGGATATTAGACAATGGAAGGATATTCCTTGCTCTTGGCTAGGAAGAACCAACACTGTGAAAATGGCTATCCTCCCAAAACTGTTACACAGCTTCAGTGCAATCCCAATCAACATACCATCAACATGCCTTACAGAGCTAAAGAAAATATTCCTAAAATTCATTTGGAAACAGAAGAAACCTAGAATAGCAAATACAATTCTGGGCAACAAATGCAAGATATTAGGCATCTATATTCCTGACGTGAAACTATACTGCAAAGCCACAGAAATGAAATCAGCATGGTATTGGCAAAGACATAGACCTGAGGATCAGTGAAACAGAGTAGAAGATAGGAACACTACTACAAAGACACCCAGCCACTTTATATTTGACAAAGGAGCTAAACATGTTCACTGGAAAAAGGATTGCCTCTTTAATAAATGGTGTTGGAAAAATTGGCTTTCCACATGCTGAGGACTGAAAATTTCCCCATTCCTATCACCATACACTAAACTAAAGTCAAAACGGATCAAGATCTAAACATTAAAACAGAAACACTAAATCTACTGGAGTACAAGGCAGGTAGAAATCTTGAAGACATAGGGGTATGTAAAAAATTCATGAATAAAATGCAAACTGGAAGAGAAATACTTTAAAGAATCAACAATCGGGATCTTATATTACAAAAATTTTCTGCACTCAAAAGAAATCACCAACAAAGTGAAAAGAAAACCCACAGAATGGGAAAGAATTTTATCCAACAATCCCTCAAAGGACTTATATCCACAGCATATACAGAACTGAAAAATATCAACCCCCCCCCAATTCAATGACTCTCACCAAAAAATGTGTATCAGAGATGAACATACAGTTCTCAGGTGAGGAAATACAAATGGCAAATAAATACATGAAAAATGTTCACCATCACTGGCCACTAAAGAAATGCAAATTAAAACAGCATTGAGATTTCATCTCACCACAGAAACAATGGCTGCCATCAGAAAACAACTGATAACAAATGTTCTCAAGGATGTGGGGAGAAAGGAACACTGCTCCACTGCTGGTGCAAGTGCAGATTGGTGCAACCCCTGTGGAAATCAATATGGAGATTCCTCAAAAAACTAGGATTGGAAGTTCCATTCAATCCAGCTATTCCCCTATTGGGTATTTTCCCAGAAAAATTGAAAAGATCACATCACAGAGATATATGTGCACCCATGTTCATAGCACCACAATTTGTGATAGCTAAATCTTGGAAACAACCAAAATGCCCATTAACTGCAGAGTGGATGAAAAAAATGTGGTATTTTATATAATGGGATACTACTCAGCTATAAAAAAAGCGCATGATCTTGAGGCCTTTATAGGTAAGTGGAGGCAACTTGAAATTACCTTCACTAGTCAAATAAAAAAGAATCACATTAATAAATATCACATTGTCTCTCTAGTGTAAAATATAATGGAAACTGACAGAATAATGGGATCCAAACTGTGTGGTGGACATTGTGAAGTTGAGAGGGAGGCAAAGTGCTCTAGCGAGTACAGCAGTACGCATAATGTGTAGGATAGATGACCACATTGCTGAATTTCTATTGGAGCGTTGAATGGCAGGATTTGCACTGTCGATGTCTGAGTGTCTAGCCACTGTTTGTGCTTTGATTTTGTGACTGTGGCAACTATTTTTTAGGACGACAATGAGTAATATATCAACCAGTGGTTCTATGATGTTGACTTTTTGAAATCAGTATTGTTCTACCCTTCTTTTCTGTTTTTCTGTTTTCTTTAATTTTCTTTTCTTTCTTTAAAAAAAGAGAATAATGTACAATATAACAACCATTGTTAAATTTCTTTCATTCTGTTTTGAAAACCTATATTGTCATTGTTTTGAGTTTGCTGTTGTTATATATGTCTTTTGCTTTTTGTTTTTCTTTTCTGGCTTTTATCTTTTTACAATAAAAAAAAAAACAAAAACTAGAAATTCCATTAGACTCAGCTATTCCTCTTATGGTGTCTGCCAGAAAGAGCCAGAGGTACTACATTGTACCATAATTTGCACAACTGTCTTCGTAGCAGCACAAATCAAAAAAAAAGCAGCCTATCAATAGATAAAGGAATAAGAAAACATCATGTATATATACACAATAGAGTACTTAAACATAGAGAAAGTTTTAGTCTTTTGTTTAAAAAGTTTTTCAGAACCTAATGCCACATAGAATACATCAAATATAGAAGATTAAACATAATGTGATTTTCCTAATATGAAAGGCACAAAACATACATAATTTTAAAGAGAAAAACAAAGGAGAAATGGGAAAGAGATTTGGAAAAAGAAAGAAGGAGAAATGGAAATAAAAATGATCAAATGTGAAATATATGATCAACTCTCCATGATAAATATGATAATATGTCATGATAAATATGATAATATATAACTGTGTGCTAATATAAGACTTTAACTGTGTGATATAATTCTGATAATCTACTTAGTGGATGCTGAAACTGTTTTCTTGATCCACTCCTTATGCAAATTAAGGGCTTAAACATACAAACACTGTTGTCTTTTTGGAAGAAAACCTTGAAGATTACAAAACAAAAATTTGGGGATTTGCACATTCCAAGTTGGGTATAGGATATGAGTTTTTGCCTTGAAAATGGACAGAGTTAATATATCCAGTACATTCATAGATTTTTTTGTACATAAGCGTGTCAATACCAGTTGGTCGATGAATATTTAAAAATCAACAAGTAAAGACTTTATATGCATTATAATATACTGAATTCTAAAAATTGATACTTGGAGTTTTACTTTTGAAGTATAGGCAGAATTCTTAAGCTCAAGAAATTATATTTTAGACAGGATTTCACTTCTTATACTGAGATTAAAAAAAGAGAAATGAAAATAACTTTTATGTTTTTAGAGAACTTTTAAAAATACACTCATATAATAGCCAGTACCCCCAATGATATGTCAGAAATCAAAAGTAGAAACTCACAAACCCACAGGCTGCACGCACTGGTTTCCCTGCTCAACAGAAAGTCTCTGATACTGAAGAGGCATTTAATAAATTCTTCCTTCCCGAATAGCATAGTGTTTAACAAATGTGGGCTGTGTCTAACTAGATGAGACAGATGCTACATGCGTTTCACATGCAGTGCCCCTCAGCAGGACTAAACACTTGTCACCCAATGGCACTTGGTCCCAGAAATCACTGCCTTGGCTATGACTGATGTGGTCTTCGGGGACACAGTATTGGGTCAGCAGGCAGGAAAATCCTTGAGTTGACTGCTGCTTTACAAATCCCTGTGTTTAAATCTTTACCCACTATTGGGGACATTGTGTCTCACAGCTGTGTTCATGGATCTGGACGTTAGAAGGTTAAGTTGATTTTTTATACTAGTGAAAAATTATCATCCGAAAGTTAATGTTGTCTGGTGTAATTTCAACTTTTACATTTTACTTTCATAGAAATGATTTATTTTTGCCATTTTAGTAAGTTTTCCAAAGGGTTTTTACATAATCTTGATTCTTTCAAAGTACCCAGTCTTCAATTCACTAATTCTTTGTATTTTTGTTACCATTTCATTAATCTCTGTTCCAATATTTGTGACCTTTTTTCTTGCGCTACATTTGGGGTTGGACTGTTCTTACTTTTTAGAATCCAGACGTAGATGAATTTTTTATCTATCTCACTCTCCTTCTCTAACATGAGCATTCACAGCAAAAAATCTCCCTCATAGGAATGTTTTCACTGTGTACCGGACATTATACAACATTATTATTTCATCCAAGGAACTGTTTGCTTCTTCCTTAATTTTTATCGGTGGTCCACAGAGTGTTCAAAAGGGGGTTATTTAATATCCAAGTATTTGTAAACTTTCCAAGATTTCTTTTGTGTTTGAATACTAGTGTCAGGGTGCTATGATCTGATAGTACACATGGGTTTGAAGTATGAGGCTAGGGCATGGCAACTTGGCTGGGGCCACTGGGAAAAACCTACACCAACTGAAAAAACTTGCTAGTACAATGCAGCAGCTCCTCATCCTGACACGACATCAAGCTGAGCCCTGCACCATTACCAAACTTCTGACACCAGCACACACAAAATTTGCCTTCATATCAATGCTCTTGCAAGAGACCAAGTGGAACCACCTGGATCAGCTATCAAAAACTGTAAAGAGATGTCAGCAATGACTGGGTAGACATTGCCCCCTTCTTCTTCTTCTACTTGCAGGTCATATCTTTTCTTTTTCATTCAAAGCACCTTTTTTTCTTGAATATTCTTTGAGGCATTTCTCTTCCTTTATCTTATTGTCATTCTATATAGATGACAGTCTATCACAGTCACCAATTTTTCCGTCCAATTCATTGAACAGAAAAATGAGAACCTGGAAAGTATTTTTGGTCACTCTGACATTCCATTACATATGAGGCAAAGCCTAAAAGGAGAGTCAGGAAGTAAGGCCTTTGGACACAAGTATGTCTGTGTCTCTGTCTGTGTCTGTCTCTCTGGTCTGTCTCTGTCTTGGTCTCTGTCTGTTTCTCTTTCTGGACCTTTTTCTCTGAACCAATGGACTCAAGCTGAGAAGCATCAGTTTAAGGACTAATTTAATATTCTTTCTCTGTTTTCCCCCAGAAAGGCCCCAATCATCTCTTAAGTATTTTCTTATCCCTTTTCCTTGAAAGAGGCAGGAAAAAACAGGTAGACAGAGGATGATAAAGAAAGAATGAATGGAGCTTGGAAACGCTTGGTTCTGTTAGCAGCCACCAGAGGAGAGCCGACGGAGCGCACAGCAGAAAACCCGCTCATTTTCAGTAGCACAGCATGCAGCTCCCCACTCACCTTCAGGCTCAATACCACAGGGCTGAGCCACTTGAGATGTGATACTTCAGGTCCTGCCACAGTACACTTGCTGCAGTTGCTGGAGATACAAGCAGATGAGCAAGAATGCTGAGACCCTGAGAGAGGGTTTACAAGGAAAGGGAATCAGGCAAGTGGCTCACAGGTGAGGTAGACAGTCAGGACACCAAAGGCTTGGTATGTCACTGTGCATACCAGCTTGACCCAACCACAGGTAGCTTGATATGTAACCAATAGGATACCTCCTGAGGAGCCCTAATCTCTTTTCCCAACACACTTTTGCAGCACACTTTAGATACACACAAACATTAGTGTGGTTTGTGGGACTTTACTCTCAAATTGTACCTATATCAGTGCCAGAAAGTACCTTCTCTAGTGTTTGTTGTTTTGTTGGGGTAAAACAAAGTGCAGTCGGCCTTGCATGGAGTTACTGCTGTCCTGACTGCTGTGAGCTCCTCCCCCTGACCCAGGCGGTGGAATGCACTGGGCTTGCTGCTGCTCTTAACCAGTCTTCTGGCCCTAGGTTCCCTGTAAGATGAGAGTCTATAATCCCAGGTCATTTGTCTTTGGTCTCACTACAATATACGCCTATGGAAATTGGTTAATTTACATCCAATTTTTCAAAACAATAAGAAATATTTATGAAACCAAAGTCTCAGAATATAATACAGGAAGGAGAGACAGACCCGAGTTACTTCTTGTCCAGCCTTCTCTTCCTCAAAGATGAGGAAAGTGGTTCAAAGAGGTGAATTCTCTTCAGGCCTTGCGGGTGCTCCTCCACACAGCACCATCTTCCTCGATGGATTTCTCAATTCTGCTGTGTTTGCCATGTGTGAAGAGTTCCACCAACTTCTCTGACAACTCTCCCTACCACTTACAGTGTTATTACTACCACCATCACCACAGTCCCCAACAACAACATCACCGATCCCACCACAGCCAACACCATCATCACCATCGTCATCATCATTATCATTGACATGAACTCATTGTCTGACAAAGATAATAGTTTATTGACACTGGAAAGAATGAGACAGAGGTCACTAAGGGTAGCCTGTGCTGTTTCTGGATGCCAGATTGTGGAAACGAGTGGGAAGCAGAGCCCCATTTCCTCTCCCAGCCCAGACAGTTCTGTGGTGGCTCCCAACTCCTGCTCTTCTGTGTGCCCGATTTCCCACTGCTTCTTCCAGCAGCTGCTTCTACCCAGGTCCTCAGTGAATTCTTAGGACAAAAGAAACTCTTCCCTCCTATTTCTCGCATGGTTGGGGTCTTCTTGTCCTTTATGTCAAGCCCCAGGTCCCTGCGTTTAACCCCTCCCTGGTGTGCTCTTCACGACTCCATCTCACCCTCTTTCCCCTCTACAGCACTTCCAGTTCCTCTCTTTGAAAGCACATGTGCTGGAGTTCTGCAGTGCTTCAGGAAGTTGTCACTTAGTCAGGTCCTGACTGCAGACTCTCATAGATCTCGGTGAGCTCCTCTAACTTCTCCTCCAGAACCTGAGCCTCCTGTCGCAGCTCTGCAGCTGACTCTGTCTTTGCCCCATTGTGCAAATGCACTGAGTCCTGCACAAGGCTGTACACATCCACCAAGGCGAAGAGGCCTGCAGTTGCTGCACCCATGAGCCGGGTGCCTTTGGTCATTGCCAGAGTGGTGCCTCCAAAGGCTTTTTGCACCTGCTTACCGCTTCGAGCTGAGATTTTCCCAGTTTTAATGAAGCGGTTGGCCCTGGCTAGTAATCGAGGGTTGGATTGGGCCACCTTAAGTGCATAGAGGTTCTTCTCAATGCTTTGGAAAGTTTGCACACACTTCTTGGATGCAGCAACAACTTTGGGTGTGGCCTGACCCACAACCTGTAGAACCTCCTTCCCTGTGTCCAGTCTGCTTGTCAGCAGCTGCCTGGCTTCAGCTTGCGCTGACACCTTGTTTGAGTGGTCCACAATGCTGGCGGAAACACCAGTCACAGCAGCTGCTGTTCCCAGTCCCATCCCAGTAGCAGACAGCACCAGACTGCCACCTGCTGTCACAGGCGCCAGAGCAAAACCAAGCATGGTCAGGATGCCAGATACAGCACCCCCAGTGCTGGCCACCACATTGGTGATGGTACAGCCCTTGTGCACCTTGTCAATCCTCTCCGCAAGGGCATAGAGCTTGGCTATGTGCTCCTGCATCTCCTTTTTCACATTAGGAAATTCATTCAAGAACCTCTTCCTCGCCTGAAAGTCTTCATCACAGTCTGCTTGAAGATCAGTCAGAGCCTCACGCACAGCATCTGCCTCCTTCCTGTAACAGTAAAGGTTAAAGGATTAAGAAAGGCAGTTTGGCTGTTTGGAAAATGGCCTCAGTAAGGCCGATCCTCAATACATGACCAAGATTCATTATAATCAAATAAAAAGAATTACACAGATGCACACAAGTTTTTCTTTCAGATAAAAACATGCCTTCGATATCATTAGTTCATAAAAGGGTCCATGATGAAAGCATTTTCAGGTGCTCTTCAATGCTGCATATTTCATTTAGTGCCATCTCAGATAAAATCAATGCTGTGATGAGCAAAATATTTGTGAAGCAGGAGCTCTGCTGCTGAACACAGGGAAGTGGTGGTACAGTAGTGAGGAGCCTTAGCTCAGAGAACCTTAAAGCACAGTGAGGAGTTAGCCTTCACCAAAGGGAAGCCTGCACTTTGCCCTCAGCTACTGGGTTGTAACTTGGAGCCTCCTGAAGTTCCTGACTCCCAGGAGTGTCCCTGCTTGCCTTGGGACATTAGCAACAAGACCCTACTGGCTGTTTATCAGTAATCCAAAAACAAATCTGAAAAACACCAGAATCTGAAACCTTTGAGCACTGACATGATGCCACAAGTAGAGAGTTCCATACTTGACCCACACGATGGGTCGCACTCAAAGCCCAATAGTGCTTAAAGAATTAGATGAAATTACAATCATGCTGTGCATACAAGTTGTACAGAAAACTAACTGAATTTCACGTTTTGTTTTGAGTCACATTCATTGTGTATCTCTCAATGCACCAGCAACTATTTCAAAATCAGAAAATATTTATCATGTAAAATGTTCCTTATCCCAGGAATTTCCTATAATGGAGGTACATCCTTACAATGTGATGCATGACAGGGGTTTTGGGATCATTTCTGACTTCCAGAAAAACTTCAGATTGGGAAAAACGAGCCCCAGCTATTGAACTTACCTCCACCTTCTCTACCTACCTTACAGCTCAAGTGAACCCCTGAACCTGTGACTGGGACTTTCCCATTACATGTCATGAGCTAAAATGGCACCTTAGCCAGTGACACTGAGTTTGTGCAAAGGCCGTGTGAAGATAATTGGGAGACCAGGAGATCCTTCTGTGAATCTAGAGCATGCAGAGCAAAATAAAGAAATTGCATAGCATAATAGAGAAAGTCCTCTCTGTGCTGGGGACTCTGTGTCTTCAGACTCTCAATCTATGCAAAACAGGCTGTCCCCAACCCTAACTGAGGAATCTGACACTAAGTCACTGCCTTTCTGATGGTGAGGGCTACTCTGTGTGAAGAGAAGCAGGACCCACATGATAGCAGAGAACTCCGGGGTGACCAACAGAGTATGAAGGAGACAACCACTCCCCACCACAGCCCTCTGAGCTACCTGGGATGGAGCACAACAAGGACAGGAAAGGAGCCCTCACTAACTCTGAGTCCTCTGCTGGGCCCATGACCTCCCCATGCCCTGAGCCTTCAGCACCTGCCTTCTCTCCCTCTGTCCAGCCCTGCATCCCCAGCCTCCTTCTTACTGCTCTGCCCCAGACCCCGTCTGCTCCACCCCCAGCCCTGGCTCTGACCCTACTGCAGGTTGGTGTGGGCCTCCCGGAAGGGCATCTTCCCCCTCTGACACACAGCTCCCTAAGGTATAATCAGATTGGTCAGCTATTCCACTGAACACATGGCTATTCACGTCTCTGAGAAATGAGCCTGAAGCCCTGGGTTTGACAGCCAGGGTCCCACCCGGTTCTCTCCTACTCCGCTGTGGCCTCTACATCCTGGCCCAGCATGGTGGTGCACGCCAGCACTCCAAACACTCAGGAGGCTGAAGCAAGAGGATGGCCAGTTTGATGCCAGCCTGAGAAACATAGGGGTCCAAGGTCAGCCTGGATTACACAAAAGGCAGCAAGTGACTTTCATTAAAGTACCGCAGAAATGAGTGCCCTGTTGTATTTGCACAACTCCTCAGATACAAAGATAAATAGCCTGAGCCAGAACCCCTAGAAACACTACTCATGAGGTTTCCATTCGTATGAGTTTTCTCAAGTAATTCCCTCTTGGCTCCCACCTGGTGGGAGGACCCTTGGCCCTGTTCTCTTTCCTCCTCCTGATGTGTGTCAGACACATGCTAAGCATGTTCACACAGTCTTGTTTTTCTCACAATGACACTCCATTCATGAAGAAACTAAGGCAGGACATGGAGCAGAGGCCACACACTTGCACACTTGCACCCTGAGGCCATTCACTGCCAGGGATGACATGGAGATCATTTCCCTCAGGGACACCCTGAACCCCATCCACAGAAACAGTCTGAAGAAGCCGGGTCTGCCCCTGAGAACCGCAGCCCAATGGGGGTCTGTGTGGCATTGCTGTTGTGCCCCGTACAGGTGACCTGGTCAGATCAGTCGTCTCCACTATTATCTCCCAGGCGACATCATCAGTCAGCAAGTGCTGCAGATCCTCACTGCTCAGTGTGTCTAGGATATAATCAATGACAACTTCTGTGTAGCTGTCGCTCTCTGGTTGAGGAAAAAAAGGAATAATATCAGATGACAGTGCAGTGCAGTGCAGAGTAAAGAGCTTTGAGTACAGGTGGTTAACACTCATCCTAGGAGCTGCTGCCTCATGGGACACTTTAGACGGAGCAACTAGTGTTATGGAGCAAAATGAGTCCTCCAAATGCACGCGTTAAACCCTAAGTTCAGGGGCTCAGTTTGGAAACAGTTCCTTTAAATGTCTGGTTAGAGAGAACCAATGAGGTCATAAAGGTAGGACCTGAATCTTTAGGACTGGTATCCTTATAACAGCAAATCATACTCTGTCTCTGTCACTCTTCATCTTGACCTCTCCTCATGCACAGAGAAAGGCCAGTGAGGCGACTCCCTCTGCAAACCAGGAAGAGATCTCTGGCTGGAGACCAGCCCTGCCCCACCTTCATCATGGATTTTGCTTCCTGGACCAGCAAAAAAGAGGCATCTTTTGTTTAGGGTCCCAGCCTGTAGAGTCCTGCGATGGTCCCATGAGGGGACACACACACCAGGAAAGTGCTTTCAGCACAGAACTCAGAATGTGGACCTCAGCCTGGGGAGTGGGAACCTTCCAAGCATGGGTTCACCCACCCCTTCCCCTCTGTGTGCCACATGGTGTGTCCTGGCATCCTCACAATGTGAGCTTCAGCACCTCAGTGGGTTCTGAAATTTGGTGGTTGTGTTAAGTTGCACTTCTAAAAGGAAACTGGATTATCCATATGAGAACATGCTGAACATAGTGTGGATTGCTTTTGCAAATTACTTGTATGAAATTACACATACAATAATACTTTGGTTCACAAAATTGATTCTTTCCATGATTCTAGGGACAAACTCAGTTGATGAGAACCAAATTGAATTCAACGAATAGGTTCAGTGCTGACCTTATAAAGAAATTGGATATTGTTCTCATGAAGTTCAGTTTGGAAGTAAAGAAAGAATTGAGTTTATTAACATAAATACCACTGTATATAATAGATTTTATAAGTAGCACTGACAGTAAATGAACTTATATTTAGAGAGAAAGCAAGGGACAGAGAAAAGCCTCTTAGTGAGTGAGACCTAGACATGGATAGGAATCCAGAACTTGGAATCATTTAAAAATATTTTGCAAATGTTTGCTGTGATGAACACATTGTATGTATTTACCAAGGACAGTGTGACAATTCAAACAAATTTCTATGTTATCACCTCAAATATTTGTCATTTCTTTTTTTTTAATTTTATTTAAAAGGAAAAAGAGAAAAAACAAAAACAAAACAAAGCGGTGTAAGGGTACAAGTAATACAGAACTAGAAAAAAAAAACAGTAAGAAATCACCAGTTAATAGATTACACATTATCATCTTAGAGATAGTTGCTCAAGTCACAGTATCAAAGCATACAAAGTGGACATTCAAACAGTGAGACTGCAAACAGTTCTGTTCAATGATCCAACTAAAAACATTAATATGGCCAGCTATTTAACACCCCTAAACACACTTGCTGTTGTATCCTTTAGAGCACTTAAATATTTGTCATTTCATTGGGCTGAGAACATTCCATTTTTTTCACCATAAATTTGATACAAATAAAAAGTTTTTGATTTTTTAAAAAGCTCAGGGCACATGTGGCATACTGCTTTGAAATTACGGTACTCAGACACATTAATGTGTTGACACGGAAGCAAAGCAATGCTCACCTTACAGGAGGTAAGCACTGCGAGGACTGTAAGTGGTCTCAGGGCAGCAGAGGGCAGAGTTACTGCCTAAGTCACCAGAAAGAGCCCGCCTGCAGGACTGGAGGTAATGGAAGCACAGGAAGGGACATATTTCTCTGTGCCACTGCGACACAACAGAAAATGAGTTTGTCCTGCATCCTCAAAAGAGACATTATTTTTGTTTCATAGACAAATGGAGATCCAATCAGGAAATATGGTAGCCCAAAGCTACAAAGAAGAAAGCTCATCATTTAAATTCAACTGAAAGTGTTCATTTTATTGTATAATTTAGAAAATTAGTGTTTTAAAATTTGTCCATAACTTGTGCAGTCTTCTTTACAATTTGCCAGTGAGATTTGCAAAAACACATGAATGTTTTACACCACACGCTGCAGGGTAAAACTGTGATGAAAACAGAATCCCTTTGCTCTAAGCCAGGCTGAGGAGGGGATTCTTCAGGTTCATATGGATGGGCTGGGGCTGGACTCTCCACTCTGACCCTTGTGATCTGTGAGGAGCCCTGAGAGGCTGCCGCTGTGAAAGCACTGACTCTGCCCTGGCCTGCAGATGGCCAGCGGGGAACTACAGCAGGGTGGACACTTGGCATCTCTGCCTGCGATTCCTATCTGCCTCCTTTGCTCTGAGTCATCTCTCCTGCCTCAGCCTGGCTCAGCAGCTTCTGAGGAGCAGAGAGACCTCCCCAGGGCAGAGGCACTCCACCACTGCTGTGGGGAAGCCCCGCCTGACCAGTGCTGAGACCATGACCCACCAGGCTCCATCTGCATAGACTGTGTGACTGTGCACACTGCTGTCCCCTGTCTATACCATCCAGGAGCTCAGGGCAGCACCTCTGAGCATGGGGCTGAGGACTCAGGTCCCCCTGTCTCTCCCTGGAGCTCTACCCTTCTGTATCTCCTCCCTAATTTTCACCATTATTTTTATCAGTGGGAGTTTACAGAAGTAGCCAGACCTGATCTGCCCCGAATCCAACCACAAGCTTTTGTCTCTGGAACCAATTTCTTTTGGTCTCAGGAAACACAATTTCCGGTGGCACCTCTGGCCCCACGCTGGCCCCAATTGTTAAACAAGGAGGGGTTCATTGCAGCCCCAGCCCCACCTCAGCTCCAGGCTTCTCCCTCCCTTGTTCTTCCCCAAGGCTCCTCACAGCACTGTTTGCTCTCCAGGCTGGGGAAGAAGTGAGGAACGGACCTGGTTCTAACGTGCCCAGTGGAGGGGGAAGAAAACAGGACTGAAGGAAGGAGGGGTTACTCTAGGGAGGAGGTTGCTTCCTTTCACCCCAGGTTTTCCTTCCATGACAGATGAGTGGAATCAGTTGGGCCCCACTGGGCCAGGGCTGGAGGGAGCCACCTCCTCATGGACAGAGCCCCAGGGTCAGTGCCTGGGACAGGCAGGAGGGGCCTCCCAAAGGCAGACCAGTGTTCACCTGAAACCCTGACTAGAAGCTGGGCTGGGAAGAAGTGAGCAGCTGGGCCCCGTCCCTGAGGAGAGGACTGGGAAGGGAACCACAGGCTCTGCTCAGAAGATCCACGGGTCCCCCAGGGACTCCCCTTTTCCTTCCTCAACTGCTCTCCACAATGGCTCTGCCCAGGAGCTGCACCTCCGAGGAGGTGAGAGGGACCCGCCAGAGAAGAGGAAGCACAGTACCTGGGCAGGGGGTGCTGGCCATGTTAGCAGCAGCCTCTGTTATGTCAGCAGTGGTGTGTCTGAGAGGTTTTCTGTACAGCTCACCAGGGCTCCCAGGCTGGAGAGGAAGAGGAAACTGATTATGAAATCATGAAACCGAAAGGGAGCCCTATGGGGCAGAGGTGGCAAGAGGCAGGTGCTGCAGGCCAGCTCTCCAGGCTGCCCTCCCTGGAGGCAGTAAAGGTCAAACAGACTCGGCCCAGGGTGTGCTCCGCCCCCAGGCTCAGGGCTGCTCTTTCTTTCTTTCTTTCTTTCTTTCTTTCTTTCTTTCTTTCTTTCTTTCTTTCTTTCTTCCTTTCTGATTTTTATTAAGGAGGAAAAGAAAAAAAAACAGAAATAGGGTACAAGTTATACAGAATTTCAGAAAAAATAAGCAGTAGGAAATCACTAGCTAATAGATTACATATTGTTATCTTAGAAATAGTTGTTCAAGTTACAAAATTAAAGCATATAAAGTGGATTTTCAAACAGTGAGACTGCAAACAGTTCTGTTCAATGATCCAACAAAACTCAGTAATATGGTTATCTATCTTATACACTTAAATATATATGCGGTTATATTTTTAGAGCACTTTCTTTTCCTTTCTTTTGTACATTGACAATTACACATTTTGGGTTTTATTACGCCCACAGTTCTTACTACTTTTTTTTGAAGAGAGTAAAACCAAATGTGACATAACAGAACACAGTCAGTCAAATCAAAAGGATGAACATAATAGATAATGTAAAAACAAAATACTAGGTGATCAACAATGGCTACCATACTGCCTCTTGCTATCTTGAAAAGAATTGCCTATATCATCAGTTATAATAAAATTGAACAAAACAGTAAAGAATAAAACCAAAACATTGGAGACATTACAGGGCTTTAAAAGAAGATAATAGTCAACCAGAATAAGATAATGAATCTTACTGTCTTCACAGTTGTTGCCTATACTTTCGAACTTGATACTATCAAGCAAAGCAGAATAGAGGAAAATCAGTCAAAGCAAGATGGTGAGGGCTATATAGGGTTTCAAATCAAGTTAATAGGAAATCAAAGTGGGTTACTATAATAATATATCCTGCTTTTTTTATTTTTCCCTTAATTAAAAAGAAAAAATGAAAAAGTAAATAATTTAAAAAAGGAGACTGAGATAAAAGAGGGCATAACAACAAAACAGCACAGGTCAAAGCATAACCATTTAAGCAAAATAGTGTTTCACCACAAAACATCCCAACATAAAAGTAGTTACCATAATGTTTCTTTCCTTTATATCTTTGAGTATAACTTTGTATACTATAGCACAAAACATATCAAGACAATGTAAAACCATTCAAGAGAATGACAGTATTACAGGGTATTTAAACCAACTATCAGAAAATGAACAATTGTTTCTGTTTAATCTCCTTGTCTACAAAAATTTTTGCTTATATTATATATATATATACATATACATATATATACATATATATATAATAATAAAATCCAATAAGATACAACCTGTTAAAACCGATGGAGACAGAAAAATGAAAGCTTAATGGGACTTCAAAGCAAGGTGATACCAAATCAGCACTAGCTATTATGATGTCTTGTTTTCTCCAAAATAGCTGTTCCTACCATCCAGTCTTCTCTGCCTCATTTCTGTTGAGCTCTTTTCCTGTCATTTGTTATCAGTTTGTCTTCTTCATTTTGCTTTCTGCTTCATTATTTGTGGTCTCTCTGCCACTGTTTCTGAAGTCTTGGTATTTTCCTTTTTTAGAATATCCTGTAGTATTCTCTGTAAAGTTGAATTGGTGATTGCAAATTCCACTAGTTCCTTTTTATCCTGGAAGCACCTTGTTTTTCCATCAATTTCTAGGGACAGTTGTGCAGGATATATCAATCTTGGCTGAAGGTTGTTATCTTTCAAAGCTTGAATTATTTGTCTCCACGCTCTTCATGATTTGATGGTTTGTGCTGAGAAGTCTGCTGTAATTCTGATGGGCGTTCCCTTGTAAATGATCTGTTTCTTGTCTCTGACAGCTTTTAGTATTCTGTTCATATATTGGATTTCTGGAATTTTGATTATTATATGCCTGGGTGTAGCTCTGTTTGGGTTGTAGGTGGCTGGTGTCCTGAATGCCTCATACATCTGAATATCTTTACCTTTTGCTAAATTAGGGAAATTCTCTTGGATTATTTCTGTGAATAGCTTTTTGTAGTCCATTGGTTTGTGTCCCTACTTATTCTTTTATGTTCTTAATTCTTAGGTTGTAGATCCTCTTATCATCTTCTAGTCTTTGTATTATTGCTGTTTTTTTTTTGTTATTTTTAAGAAGTTTTTCATGTCATGCTCCCATATTACAAGTCTGCCCTCCAATTCAGATAATCTATCTTTAGTTTCTTTCAAGCTATTATGCCAGCTTTCAATAGAGTTTTTAGTTTCCTGGTAATCTCTTTGAACCTGCTTCATGTATTCTATGTTTTCTCTATTTTCTCCATCAAACAATTCTCCCCTTTTTTCTGTTCTTCCATTCCACCATCTGTTTTTTCTTGGGTGGTTCTTAACATTTCTCTAACTATTCTACTTATATCTTGCTTTATTTCGTTAAATACGTCATTTTTAAACTCGTCTGTGAGGCTCTGGAGATATCGCTTTATGTCTATTGGTGCCGTTTCTGATATTGCATGTTTTCTGTCTTCCTTTGCATTTCCCTTTCCTGGTCAGTGTTCTCAGGATTGGAGACTGAGGACCCTGTCTTGTTCCTTCCTCTTCCCATACTTTTTGTTCCTTCCATACAAGCGAATGTAGGAGGCCCAATTTTTTTCTCTTTTTTGGTTACAGTTTGTTTGAATTGTGCCAGCTAGGTGTTCCCACCCACTGCAGTATACTAGGGAGACAGAGATCTGGGCAGCCTCTGCTGGGTCCGCCCCTCCAGGTCAACCTACCAAAGTGCTAGGGTGCACTTCTAGGCGCTGGGACCTGTGTTGGGCTCGCCTACTGGGTCTAAGTCAGTGGTGTCACACTGGCCAGGCACTCCCCACCAATCCTGCTTGAGAGGGGAATATGTGACTGAAGTCACTGCAGCACCCCATTCCGGCAAGTCTGCCCGGTCCCAGTATGTACTTTGCTGGAGCCTCCTACCCTATGAAAGGGTCCCCATTCCCCTCACTCACCACAAGTCGATGTAAGGCTCCCTGCTAGTCCTGCTCTCAACTCTGTTCACAGATTTCCGCTCTCAGAGCTTTCATGTGTCTCTCTCCCTGCCCTGCAGATTTGGACGCAGCAGCAGCAGCAGCAGCAGGAAATTCAAATTGCAGCTTCCAGTGGTGCAGTTTCTAGCTTCCTTGATGAGATTTTATCTGTTCCTGTTATAGCACCAGGATTGGATTTCCAGTTGGTTTCTCTTAGCTTAGTTCATTCCTGGGTCAGCCTTGCTTAGGACTCCTCATACCGCAGCATTCCTGGATTCTAAGCTGGGTATCTCAGAGAGCCTCCATAGCTGCTGCTATCTATCCACCATGTTCTATTTAAAGGAAGGCAGTGGTCCTGCCCAGCTCCCTCTGCCTCACCCCTGCCAGGCAGAGGACCAGGGTCCTGTAAGGGAACAGGAGTGCAATGGGGTGAGCACCAGCCCTGTAGAAACCAGGGAGCCTACACACAGAGAGCAGATGGAATCACGCTCTGTGAGGAGCTGGCTGGAAGCACTGCACTCACTATTGATGCTGGGCGGTGTCTACTGAGGGTCTGCAAGGGGCAGCCCCTTCCCTGGGGCTCAATCAGTCTCCACACACTCCGTGGGGAAACAGTCATGGCTCCTTTTGTAGCTGTGAGAACTGTCAGGTAGGCCAGGTGAGGAGCCCAGATTTCACAGAGGTGCAGGGACCAGGGCTTGGACTCAGCACCCTCTGGTCCATATCCCATGCTTCGATGAGCACACTCTACTCCCTTCAGTACACATACTATACACCAGCGCATGCATGTTTACTGTCAGTGACACGTCTCATTCCAAATCCGTACCTGGTACCCTGTGCCCATCTCCCTATCTTAGTAATCCTACCTGTGCTCCAGGGTGCCTGAGGCCTGCCTGGCCAGGCTTCTACACTGCAGCGGCTGCACAGTGCCCTCTGCTGCCCCGACCGGCTGTTGCATCTCAGATTGTTTCTCACCATTTGTGTGAAAAAAGCTCAGAGATTCTCCTGTGTGAACTTTGCTAGCATTACCCTCCCTTGTTCTGTGACACTCCCCATCATCTTAGTGTGCCACGGAAAGGACCTAAGTGCCTAAGAGATCACAGCTCCATGCCCTTGGAATTTCCGACTTCCAGAACCAAGAGCTAAATAATCCCCCAATTTATAAATTACCTGGTCTCAGGCATTTTGTTATAGCAACAGACATACTCTGTCATGACTAAAACAAATGACTGATTTTTGTTATCATGACCAGCATCATCCTGCTTCCGGTCCCTTCGCTATACAGAGGGGTTTGTTGAGATGGCCATAGATAGAATCGTTCCTCATGTCCCACAGCCACATTAACAGACCCAAACTGAGACCCATCCACAGGGCTTCTATCTAGCACCCCTTCCTGAGGGCTCCCACTCCTCCCTCAAGGAATGCAGCAAACTCACCTGTTCCACTGGCCAGGGAGTGACCAGCATGTTTTTGGGTTGGAGGACACTGCCCTCAGAGACATGAATGGCTTCTGTCTCATGAGAAGGAAAGAATAAGCCCAGGCAGGTGTGAAGCATCCCTGTGAGGACTACCTGAGGTGGACACAGCTCCCAGCAGGTCCTTTTCTCATATTCTCCTACTCGGACATAGCAGGTCTGGTCACATCTGGACACAGCCCTCTCAGGAGACGTTGTCGCAGCACCGTAAGGCTCCCAGGCCACCAGATGCCTGGCCATCGAGTACAAAGCTGCCCTCTTCCCCTTGCTCCTGGCTGTGCCTTGTCTTGGCCACAGAACATCTGGGGGTTTGTTTCCTGGGGATTCTGGCTATTAGTGATGACCGTCTGACCCAGGCCTGACCACTGAGGAGCAAGAGAAGCTCATCAAAGAGATTTCTTGGGGTCCTGTTGCTCTAAACGCCAAGTGTTACTGAACAAACAGCTGCCCCTTTCTCCTTTGACCAACTTTCAGTGGTGCCTGACCCTGCTGACAGCCTGGCACTCTGAGGTCACAAGATGCTGGGACTGTGAGCTGAGTCAGAGGCCTGGGCACAGAGAAAGATTGGGGTCCTGGTGACTCCACACATCGTCAGTGATTCTGCTCCTGGGGTCACACCCTCTCTTCTCACTCGATCTCGCTCTGACTCTCATCTGGGACCTGAGCCCTGTGTCAGTGTGGGACACAGTGACTAAGACAGTGTGTCCGCCAGCTTTCGATTCCCACAAAGGCTATCGGTGAGAGGGAAAGGAAAGCGCTTCGAAGAAGCCTGAGAGCGATTGGTGTGCAGAGGAGCGGCTGGGTGGATCTGGGATGCCTCATCGGCCTCTCCGTGTGTCTGGAGGACTGTGGATATCTCTGCAAGCAGGGAGGGATCGCAGGTTCCTGAGGCACTGCGGCCTGTGGTGAGTACCCTAACCCAGCTGCGATTGGAGAGCTGTGGAGCTTCCAAGGGGCAGGTGGGCGCACAGTGTCCCTGAGGCCCAGCTTGTCTGGAACTGCGGAGTTCTGAGCAGGCAGTGGAGGGCCATTGGTTCTGCAGGCCCAGTAGCTTGGGGTAGCATGGTGCCAGAGTCTCAGTAGCTGCAAACATAGTAGGGGATTTTCAACAGATCCTGAGGAAGCTTTCAAATAACACTTGAAACACAGAAATATAGGAAAATGACAAAATAAAACACCAAATTACAACCTCAAACCTCCAGCCCATCTCAGAAACCCTAGGAGCAATGTATATAGAAGAAAATATATGCCATCCACCTCAAATATCAGACACAATAGCTACTGAAATTGAGAAGCAACTCCAGGAAGCTTTAGAGAAATTCAAACTTGAAATAATCTCCCAGATAAAAGAAGCAATGATAAAAGAAATGAAAGAGATCCTGAATATATCTAAAGAACACAGATAAAAAATTGGAGGAACTAAACAAAAAGATAGAATCCCTAGACAAGCAATATAAGAAACAAACAGAATATATAATGCAGATGCACAGAGATATACAGGAAATAAAAAATTCCACTGAAAGTTGTAAAAACCGCCTTAATGAAAGTGAAGATAGAATTTCAGACCTTGAAGACAGGATTGCAGCTAGTGAACAGGAAAGGAAAGATCTTTTAAAAGTAACAAGGAATCAGGAAACAACAATTCAACAACTGCAAGACGATGCAAAGAAGAATAACATAAGAATGATAGGGATTAATGAAAAAGAAGCAGACAACATAAAGGATGTCAAGAAGATATTTAGAGAAGTAATAGCTGAAAATTTCCCAAGCATGAGATCAGAAACTGACATCAGGATCAGTGAAGCATATAGAACTCCAAATAGTCATAACCAAAATAAAACTACACCCAGACATATAATAATCACCATCCCAGAAATCCAACACAAGAATGCATTATTAAAAGCTGTCAGAGAGAAAAGACAGATCACTTATAAAGGAAAACCTATCAGAATCACAGCAGACTTCTCAGCACAAACAATAAAGTCAAGAAGAGCATGGAGTGAAGTATTCCAGATCCTAAAGCAAAATGATTTCGAACCTAGACTGATATATCCTGCAAAACTACCATTCAAAATTGATGGTGAAATACGATACTTCCATGACAAAGAACAGCTGAAGAACTTCATGAACACCAAACCAACCCTGCAAAAAATATTGAAAGACAGTTTAGATACACAAAGGAAAAAACCACTAAGCAAAGCAAATAATTAAACAGAACAGAGAGATAAAGATGCAACAGCAGAGAGATAACATTCCTACAATAAACCAGCATTTAACAGTAATAACCATTAATGTAAATGGTCTCAATGCACCAATCAAAAGAAACAGACTAGCAGAATGGATCAAGAAACAAAATCCAACCATATGCTGTTTATAGGAAACCCATCTACCCAGAAGGATACGCACAGACTGAAAGTTAAAGGATGGAAAACAATTCTTCATGCAGCAGGAATCCAAAAAAAAAGGCAGGAGTAGCCATTCTGTTTGTAGACAACGTGAACTTTAAACCAACAATGACCATAAAGGACAAAGAAGGTCACTACATACTCGTAAGGGGAAAACTCCAAGAGGAAGAGATAACTATCTTAAATATATACACACCAAACTCCAGAGCACCCAGTTATATAAAACAATTATTAACAGAAATGAAAACTCAAATTATCAGTAACACAATTGTAACAGGAGACCTAAACACGCCATTGACACCAAGGGACAGATCAACCAGACAGAAAATGAGCAAAGAAATAACAGAACTGAATCACACCTGTGAACAAATGGATTTGATAGACATATACAGAATGTTCCACCCAATGACATCAGAATACACATTCTTCTCAGCAGTACATGGATCATTCTCTAAAATAGACCATATATTAGCTCACAGAACATATTTAAACAAATGCAAAAGAGTTGAAATCATCCCTTGCATGTTATCGGATCATAGCGCTCTGAAATTAGAAATTAATGATAAAAGATACTGCAAAAATCCCGCAAACACATGGAAACTGAATAACACACTCTTGAGTAATCAGTGGGTCACAGAAGAAATTAAAGAAGAAATTAAACAATACCTAAAAGAAAATGAAAATGCAGATACAACTTACTGGAATCTGTGGAATGCAATGAAAGCCATCCTCAGAGGAAAATTTATTGCACTGAGTTCCCACATCAGGAAAACAGAACGAATACAAATAAATAACTTGATGCTACACCTCAAACAGCTAGAAAAAGAAGAGCAAGTCAAGCCCAAAGCCAAAAGAAGAGAGGAAATTATAAAAATCAGAGCAGAAATCAATGCAATAGAGACTAAGAAAACAATCCAAAGAATCAACGAATCAAAGAGTTGGTTCTTTGAAAGAATAAATAAAATTGATAAGCCCCTAGCCAACCTTATTTAAAAAAGGGAAGAAAAAGCTCAAATTCATGCAATAAAAATGAAAAAGGTGAAATCAATACAGACCCAATAGAAATACAGAAGATCAACACCTATTTCGAAAAACTCTACTCTCAAAAGTTTGATAACACAGAAAAAATAGACAGATTCTTAGAAACATATGAAGTTCCAAAGCCAGATCAAGAGGATTTAAAACTGTTGAATAACCCAATCTCTGTTAATGAAATTGAAAATGTAATTAAGTCCTTGCCCACCAAGAAGAGCACAGGCCCAGATGTATTCACTGCAGAATTCTACAAGAAATACAAAGAAGACCTACTGCCAACACTCCTCAAACTATTCAATGAAACTGAAAGGGAAGTAATCCTTCCTAAGTCATTCCTGGAAGCAAATATTACTCTAGTACCAAAACCTGAGAAAGACCCAACTAAAAAAGAGAACTATAGACTGATCTCCCTAATGAACACAGATGCAAAAATCCTCAATAAAATATTGGCAAATAGGATGCAGCAAATCATCAAGAAGATTATACACCATGACCAAGTGGGATTCATCCCAGGAATGCAAGGATGGTTCAACATACGCAAATCAATAAATGTAATCCACCATATCAATAAAGCCAAAAATAAGAATCACATGATCATTTCTATAGCTGCAGAAAAAGCCTTCAATAAGGTTCAACATTTATTCATGATAAGAACTTTACAGAAAATTGGAATAGATGGTCTTTACCTCAATATAATAAAGGCCATTTATGACAAACCAACAGCCAGCATCATACTAAATGGCCAACAATTGAAAGCCTTTACTTTAAAATCAGGCACAAGACAAGGATGTCCTTTATCACCACTCCTATTTAATATAGTACTGGAAGTACTAGCCAGAGCAATTAGGCAAGAAAGAGAAATAAAAGGGGTAAAGATAGGAAAAGAAGACGTTAAATTATCATTGTTTGCAGATGACATGATACTCTACATAGAAGACCCCCTAAAGTCCATTGAAAGACTCTTAGATACAATAAATAAATTTAGTAATGTGGCTGGATACAAAATCAATACTCAGAAATCAATAGCATTCCTATACACGAACAACAAAATCACAGAGAGGGAAATAAGAGAAACTGGACTATTCACATTAGCAGGCAAAAAAATGAAATATTTAGGAATTACTCTTATGGAAGAAGTGAAAGACTTATACAGTGAAAATTATAACACACTGAAAAAGGAAATTGAGGATGATCTCAGAAAATGGAAAGACATCCCTTGCTCATGGGTAGGAAGAACAAACATTGTGAAGATGGCCATTCTCCCAAAACTCTTATACAGATTCAATGCAATCCCAATAGAAATACCATCAACATACCTTATAGATCTAGAGAAATCACTCCTAAATTTCATCTAGAACCAAAAGAGACCTAGAATCGCAAAGGCAAGTCTAAGCAACAAAGACAAAGCAGGAGGCATCACAATTCCTGACTTGAAGTTATACTACAAAGCAACAGTAGTAAAATCAACATGGTATTGGAATCAAAACAGAGCCGAAGATCAAGGAATAGATTAGAAGATACAACTACAACTACAAACACACTCAACCACCTTATCTTTGATAAAGGAACCAAGCAGGTTCATTGGAAGAACGACAGTCTCTTTAATAAATGGTGCTGGAAAAACTGGCTCTCCATTTGCTGAAAACTAAAGCTAGACCCATGTCTATCACCATGTACTAAATTAAAATCTAAATGAGTCAAGGATCTGAATATT
This sequence comes from Cavia porcellus, assembly GCF_034190915.1. NCBI lineage: Eukaryota > Metazoa > Chordata > Mammalia > Rodentia > Caviidae > Cavia > Cavia porcellus. The sequence goes on along the minus strand of NW_026947510.1, from coordinate 51,809,935 downwards.
AAAACAGAAACACTAAATCTATTGGAAGACAAATTGGGTAGAAACCTTGGAGACATAGGAGTAGGTAGAGAATTCATGAACAGGAATCAAACCGCACGGAAATACTTCCCAGAATCAATAACTGGGACCACTTCTTATTAAAAAGTTTCTGCATGTCAAAAGAAATCTCCAGCATAGTGAAAAGAAAACCTACAAACTGGGAAAAGATTTTAGTGAACTCTCTCTCAGACAAGGGACTCTTGTCTAAAACATATAAAGAATTAAAAAAACTCAGACCTCCAAAATTCAAAGATCCAATCCAAAAATGGGCATCTTAGATGAATACGCAATTCTCAGATGAAGAAAGGCAAATAGCAAATAGATACATGAAAAAATGTTCATCATCATTGGTCATTAGAGAAATGCAAATTAAAACCACACTGAGATACCATCTCACTCCTGAAAGAATGGCCAGGATCAAGAAAACCAACAACAACAGATGCTGGAGAGGCTGTGGGGAAAAAGGAACTCTCCTGCACTGTTGGTGGGAGTGTAGACTGGTACAGCCTTTGTGGAGGTCTGTCTGGAGATTTCACAAAAAGTTGGGATTGGAAATCCCATTTATTCCAACTATTCCATTTCTAGGCATATTCCCAGAAGAACTGAAAGCATCATACCACAGGGATATATGTGCACCTATGTTTATAGCAGCACAATTTGTAATCGCCAGATCTTGGAAACAACCCAAGTGTCCATCAACTGAGGAATGGATAAAAAAGTTGTGGTATTTCTATACAATGGAGTATTATTCAGCTATAAAGAAGGATCACATTGAGATATTTATCAATAAATGGGCGCAGCTTGAGACCATACTCATAAGTGAAATAAATCAATCTCGCATGTGTGAATACCGAATAGTTTCCCTAATGAGAGTAACGATTCAAATATATAAAAATATGTGGTAATCATGATTCCCCATTACGTGGCCTTGAAGCCTTATAAAGTTTTCACTTATTAATTGGAAAGGCTTTACTCTGGGCTTCTTGATATGGAAATATTTGAAGCTATAGTATATGAAGTTTATCCAAATATTTCAAGGAAAAGACAGACACTACGGTAACTACTATTAAGTAGGGTTATTTGGTGGTGAAGCACTAGGTTGCTGAAACAGTCATGCTTTGACCTGTATTGTTATATTGTTATGTCCTGTTTTATCTCAATCTCTCCCATATTCTTTAAAAACATTATTTAGTTCTTATGCTTGTTTTAATTAAGGGGAAAAATTAAAAAAATTAGCAGGATACATAATAGTAACTCTTTATGATTTCCTATTAACTGGTTTTGAAATCCTGTAATACTCCCACGATCTTGTTTTGACTGATTAGACTCTGTTCCATTCTGTATGATAGTATCAAGTTTGAGGGTATAGGCAACTACTTTGAAGGCAATAAGATTCACTAAGATGCCCATTCTGGTTTGACTATTGTCTCCTTTGGAAGTCCTGTAATGTTTACAATGCCTAAGTTTTATTGGTCTTGTTCTCTACTGTTTTGTTCAACTTTATAATATCTAATGAGATAGACAAATCTTTTTAAGGAAACAAGAGTCATTGTTGATAACCCTTGTTGATAACCTTGTACTCTGTTTTACATCATGTGCTATGTCTATCCTTGGTTTTGACTGACAGCTTTGTTTTGCCATATTTGACTTTATTCTCTCCCCCCCCAAAAAAGTAATAAGAACTAAGGAGTAATAAAATCCAAAATGTGTAAATTTTGTTGTAAAAAAGAGAGGGGAAAAAAAGAGCTCTAACGGATATAACTGCAAGTGTGTTTAGGGGTGTTAAATAGCTGACTATATTAATGTTTTTGGATCATTGAACACAGCTGTTTGCAGTCTCTCTGTTTGAATGTCCACTTTGTATTCTTTGATACTGTGATTTGAGCAACTATTTCTAAGATGATAATATGTAATGTATTAACAGGTGATTTCTTACTGTTTTTTTTTTTTTTTTTTGTAGATCTGTATTACGTGTACCCTTACACCGCTTTGTTTTGTTTTGTGTTTTTCTCTTTTCCTTTTAAATAAAATTAAAAAAAAAAAAGAAGCCTGGGAGCACCTGCCTGGCCCTGTCCTGGCCACAGCCTCTGCCCACTGAGGCAGCCTCCCTTCCCTATCAGCTGCGCTCTGGGTTCTCCTAGGCAAGGCAGGTTCTAGCACAGCCTCTTCCTCTCAGTGGTCAGTATGGTCAGTTTCCAAGGATAAGACAGCACACACCTCCTGAGGATCCTTTACAAGCTGCCAAGGTCAAGTTAAAGCCCTGAACCCAGCACCCAGGCCCTCCTGCCTGCAGCAGCTCCTGCTTCCCACCTCTCCCTGTCCAGCAAGCACTTTAGTTCCAGGCCCTGCCTGGACCATGATTTGCACATCATACTCATGACCTTTGCTTTAATGCGCCTGTCACTGGATTCCTTCCTGGCCTTCCCCACCATACCAAGCCCAACTCGTTCCTGGTGGCGTCCCCAACGCTGTGGGGAAGCACCTGGTCCTTCTATTTGGACATCCAGGTTACTGTGTTCACCCTAGCCAGGGCTTCTGGTGTCATGTCCTCCTCAGCCTCCCCTGGGCCCCAGGAATCTCAGTCCCTTCCCCGGGCTTCAGTTGGATCCTGGGACAATGTAGGTGAGACAACTGCAGATCCTTCTGTCTCAAAAGAAAACCCTTTGTCCACTTAAGCCTCTGCAGGTATCCTCGTCTCCGGGTGACCAGGCCACAAAACAAGTCAGTCCCCTGTCCTCCACCTCTCCTGGTTCATCCAAATTTCTGGAGGCAGAGGCCACTAGCACATCCACCTTTCCTCAGGGTCACCAGGCTTTGTCGCCTTCCACCTGAGCTGAGCCCAGGAGAGCTCTGTGCCCCATCTGTGTGGTCTTCTCCTCTCTTCTGCTTGAGGTCTTAGGGAGGGGAGCAGTCAGACACAAACTTGGGCACAAATCCAGCCTCTCCTGTGCTTCAACTGTGGGACCTGGGGCTGAATTCCCAACCTCCGTGAGCTCATCTATTGCTTGGGGATCCTAATGATTTCCTGGAAGAGATGTTATGAGGATAAGGAGATGGGGCTTCCCCAAAGTGCCACAGAATGCTGCTCTGTGTTGGTACTCACCTGACCTGTGCTAAGCTGTGTGGATCCTGTTGTCAGCTGTGGGCTGAGTGGTGAGCAGAGATGTCCTCTGGGCAGAGAGATCCAGGCTCCAGATATGAAAACTGAAACTTAGAATTTGTCAGCAGCTCGTGACTTCACAACTACAGGTTCTTCCTAATGAGAGCCACTCTCACCCCACCCTCTTTGATGACTCATGAACCTCAGCTGCCAGATGCTTTCTGTCAGCTTGCCTCTGGTGAAGGAAAAAGACCAGCCACTGACAGACAGGGGAACCCTCCAATCAGCATGCCTGGCCGCCCCAGGGATTGCAGTAACCTCGCCCATAACACAGAGCTGCTTCCAGCACACCGGCCACCGAGTCCCCTTTCAGCATCTGCTCAGCACCCACATGGCCTGCAACCTGCTACACATTTCTAGATACCTGCTGGGGACATTGTGTCCATGGATAAGGGAGAGGACCGATCTAGGGATAGGAAATGGTTTTATAAACACTTGAGCAAGTACTATACCCCAGGCCCTATGTGGCTCCTGAATTTTACTGGAGCTTCCCTGTGCTGTCTCCTCTGAGATCCCTCGAGCATCTCTGCCCAGAGATGCTCTGCTTCCTGCTAGTACCACTGGTGGACACCAAACCCTGTCCTTTTTTTTCCTCTCAGAACCAACAACACTAAGATCAAGGCCGTATTGAGCAACAAAAAAGGTTTTTATTTTGGCCAAGAAATATGAGACAGACTCAGAATCCATCTTCTCAACCTGATAGGAGTGGGAAAGTCATAAGCGTAAGGCTTAGAAAATGAGGCAGAGGAAAGGGAAATCATTGACTTCTTTCCTGGGGATGCCTGGACACTGTCCTGGAACTTGGGCATGGCCTCTCTTCACTTTGCTCATTGTTCTTCCTAGCCATCGCCATGGCCACGGTTAAGATCGTCTCAATGTGAGGGGAAACCACTTAGCATGCCATTCTCCTGCCTTCCCAGGCAATCAGTCCCTCTCACATGCACTCCCTACATGCTACCATCCGTCATGTGGTGCAGGCACAGAGACCTCACAAGAGCCTGCACCATGCTCTGTGGACCTTCAGCTTCCAAAACTTCAAGCAAAATAAATATATTACTGGCCTCAAATATTGCACTATAATGAAAAGCTGACTAACACAAGCAGTGATGGAAAGATGAGTAAGAGTCAGGAGCAAACTCCCAGGAAGCAGGCAGCACCTAGAGGGCTCCAGCCACACACACTGAAGGATGGAGAGGAAGCAAGGACGCTTCGCCTGTGAGGGGCTTTGGGTCAGCAACTCCTGAACCTCCAGCCAAGAAGCCCCACTCCTGCATGGAGGATGGCTCAGGAAAACCTGCGCCCTGTCTACTCTCTGCTGGCCCGGTACAGAAGTTCTAGAAAGCAAGAATGAAGCCTCACCAGAGGAGGGGCCCAGATACAAAAGGGCAAGAGAACAGGAATGCAGGAAAACACAAATGGAGCCCTTTCATTGCAGTTGTGGGTTCAGAACACACACACACACACACACACACACACACACACACACACACATACTCACACACACAGACACACACTGTGAGTACCTGAGTGTCCATATTTGAATACCCTCCTTGCAAAGCCTTTAATTCAGGGCTTTAGAGGGCACAAGAAGTACATTTCTAAAACCTTTTCAGGCGCTGCTGCTGCAGCTGCTGCTGGGCTGGGGTCTCCACTCTGGGAAGCCCTGGCTACCTCACAGCAACTCTCATCCAAAAAGCATCTCCATCGTTAAAGAATAAATAGCTAAGGATAAGAAGATGAAATTTAAGAGGAGAGCAATGAATGCCTGGTCACCCCACTAAGAATCAGAATGCAGCGGAGAACTAAAATAAAGAAAGTCATATAGTATCAGCTAAAGAATGAGCAGCTAATTGATGGAACAAGATGACCGTGAAAACACTGGTGGTGAGTGTGTATGACTCACCTGTGATAAAGGGAGCTCCCAGCACAGATGCATTCTCTCCACTGGGAACTCAGAATAGATGCGCATGTGATTGGTTCTGTTCTGTCTGCTGCTTCTAGAGACTTCTTTCATATGGTGGGTCTTTTCTATCATCTATTTTCTGACTCACTGACCCTCTCTCCTCCCCTACTTGTAAGCACTGGGCTTCACCCACCCCTGGGCTAATGGCTGTGTGCAGGCCTCCCGGGAGTCCTGCTTCCCGCCTTCCCCTCCTTCTACCTCTGTACAGGCATAGCCTTCCTTACCCCAACCTCCACATCTCAGTCACCCCATCCTCCTCCTAGGTTAGAGAAACGTGATTCTTGTGACCATGGAAAGAGACACTGCATCCAAATGGACCTCTGGGCACGTTGTTACCCTGACCCTGACCAACACTGAGGGGGACTCGCGCTGAGGACTTGGATGTGACTGCTCAAAGCTCTGCCAATTCTAAGTTCTGGATAGAGTGGCTCTGAGGTTTTCCTGGACATGACGCACAGCTCCTTCCACCACCCTCTCCCCAGAAGGACTCCTCAGAGTTGGTTCTCAGCAAATGGTGCTCTTTATTGTGACTCAGTGAAAACATCTGTAAACCAGCTTACTGAGGTGGTGACAGCTGCAACTCATGCTAAGGCAATTTCATTATAGAAAAAGGGGTGGGTCGGAGTTCCACTCACTCCTTTGTGACAGCAACTGGGACCTGAACTCAGAGCTTTGTATTATATGTAGCTTCATAATTTGATGCAAGTTTGTTTCCTTTATAAAAAAAGTCTTCTTGCCAGAAGTGAGTCTAATGAAGCATATACAAGTCAATTACGAATACAAATAAATTCACCAACCAGTATAGACCAGTGCAGGAGGGGCAGTGGTACTACATTTGTGACATCTTGGAATCAGGAGGGGCAGTGACAGAGGGCTGCCCAGAGGGGATAAGAAGTCCCCCCTCCCTTGCATTCTGTGTCCTGCACAGAGGTGGAGCTGGGCCTGCTCCTTTCAGACCACTCAGGGCCCAGGGGAGTGGGGGCCCACAGGACAGAGGTGTGAGGTCACCATGTGTGATTGCCAACAGCAGACAAGGCAGCAGGAAGGAGGAGCTGGTGGCCAGGTGGGGGCTGGAGCTGTGCGGGCTGACAACACTTCTGGGTGTGAGGCTATCAAAACTCTTTTAGTCTGAATAAAAATAGATTTGTAGAAAACCCTGGAGCCCGCCCCAGCAGCCTGCCCTCCTTGCCTCACCACGGTTTCAGACAGCAGAGGGTGCAGGCCTGCTGGTCACACTGTGCAGGCCTGGGCCCAGCCCTGACTCTTTGGTGTCAGATTCTGGGAGGGGGAAGGGCTGGAGGGCTGCACCAGAGGAAGCCAATGCCCTCAGCAGGGCAGCAGGACTAGGGTAAGGATCAGGTCACAGTTGTCCCAAGGCAGGGTGCTGCAGGGGCAGGGAGAGGTGGGCAGTCATCCATCTGTCCTTCCTGAGAACAGGAGAAGCAGCCTATTCAGCAGGCTTGGCCTCGGCCCCATCATCTTTGCCATCTTCCTCCTCATCTGAGCAGTCACCAGTGCCCATCTGTGACACTTCTTGTACCAAGACAAGCTTCATGTCCTCGTGCCTGCGGGCAAATGCAGAGGGTCAGCAGAGCCCAGCTGGAGGGCAGCTGCACAGCACAACATGTTCAAATGGATTTTATTGAGAAACCCTGGCACAGTGTTTGTCCCGCAGTACAGAACCCTGGGCTCCATCCCTTCTCCAAGGCAAGCAAAACAAGTGGAACCATGAGACAGGAATGAGTGCCTACACAGGGTACAGGACAGACATCTTCTCCAGATCATAGGACAGAAAACGCATCTTAAAACACTGAAGAGCAAGTCTGAACATTTTGCTCTTTTGCCTTCAAAAATATAGGCTCCAGCCCACTAAGGAGGCTGGGGCAGGAAGATCATTACTTTGAGACAGCCTGGACTACATAGCAAGACTCTCTCTCAAAAAAAAAAAAAAAAAATAGAAAGAAAGAAAGAAAGAAATAAAAATTTTAGCATGTGTTACATATCTGCAATCCCAAACTTTTGAGAGGCTGAGGCCAGAAGATCGAGTGTGAGGGCAGCCTTGGCCACTTAAAAATACAGGTCTGGGACTCAGTAAGATCACCATTCCACCCATGAAGTCCCAGTATTACTGAGTCCAATGGCAGCTGTCCAGGTAGACATGACCTTGCACCTCTCTACTTCAGACCCCCAGGTCAACCATGGGCTCCTATTCAAAACCCAAATCCACTCCAGCAAGAAGAACATGGATTTCCCTGCATGGGACAGCAGCCTCTGGACTTGGAAGGCTAAGGAAAGGACCACCCCAGGTTGACAGCTGTTCCAGGGAGCAGTCAGACTGGCATCATGTACCTGTGAAGTGGGAAACCATGGGGCACGTACTTGGTCTCGATATCCAGCTGCTCCTCCCTCTTTGTTCCCTTGGTCTCAGAGTCAGTGATGGAGGCCTTCCATGTGGAGATCATAGTGGTGATCTCATCAATCTGCAGAACGAAAAGCAATGGCCTTGAGGTGGGCTAGGCTGTCTACTAGTTGGCACCACTGGGACCAGTGGAAGGGAACAGTAAGATCCCATAGAGTCCTGGTACCCAAGACCTCAGCTCTCTCAGACAGGAAGCAGCCCATGAATAGGGACCCAGGGAGCTCCACGGGTGCCAGCACTGTTCCCAGAAGCAACCAGGAAGCATTCCTCAGCCTCTGCCAGCTGCTGCCGCCTTGCTGTAGGAAGGAGTTGAGGCCATGGGCTGGGAATCCCAGTGTGGAAGGTGGCTTGGCCACATTGATGCCCACCTGCAGGCTGACCCTCTTCAGCCGGTCATTGATCAGGTCCAGCTGGGAAGTGCGGGTCTCCAGCTGAGGTTTCCCCTCTAGGGCTCTGCGAAAGTTGGGGAGAAATGAAGGGTCTGTCAGTGGGGGACCCACCCCAGCCCTGCATCTGACTCCTCATCTGCTCACCTTTTGCCGCTGCTGTTGGCAGGCTCCTCAGTCAGCTCGTCCCGCTCCTGCTGGGCCTGGCACTTGGCACGCTCAGCTGCTTCCAGTTCCTGCCACAAGGACCCAGAATGTAACCCACTGGGGCTGCTGGGGCCTCCGTGCCCAGCACTCCACAGACACCTTGCGCTCCTACCCTCCCCAAGCCAGACTTTCCCCCTTCCACGAAGCCCTCCCTCATGAGTCGCTGTGCTCACAGAGTGAGTCCCCTTCTGAGATCACAGCTTTAGTACCACATGCTCACAAAACCACTTCACATACAAGGAATCAAGCCAGGTGTCAGGGATGTGAGCAAAAAACATCCAAGCCTAATGAAGGTGACAGGAGGACAGATCCTCCGTGCAGATCACTGTGTTCCCAGTGGGCCAGGGCTCAGGAGACAGGGATGGAAGCTCAGGATGGAACCTGGGGATGCTGCACACCAGGCTCAGGGGAAAGTTTCTCTCTGAGGGGGAGCCTGCCTCCACAGGGACCACATGTGACAGTGGAGGGAAAGATCTCCCCGGGTCCAGGCAAGAGAGCACAGGTGGGTTATTCTGTGCATGCCAGGAGCAGGACCATCACGCAATAGGAGACCCTCTAGTCCAGCAGCTTTCACCATATGAGCTACAAGGCAACCAAGGGGACACTCAGACCCCTTCAAGGAACAACCACATCAGGAGGAGTGATTGCCACAAGGCCTTAGCACATGGCCTGAACTGTCACAATTTCACCTCCACACACAGTGAGCACACCAGGGTCCCGGCTGCATAACAGGGCCCTTCTGTAAAACACGGGGCACCTCAGTCTTGCTGGAGTGCGCTGCATGCCTCCAGCCTCCTACCGAGGGACAAAGGCAGATGCATGTAGGCTGTGAGCTGCCACCTGCTGCATGTACCTGTGGGCCAGGCTCACCTGCAGCTGAATCATCTCAGCCTCCGTGTTCTTCAGCTTCTTTTCATTCTTATTGGCCTGTGTCAGGATTTCCTCCCCGAAAGCTTGTATGTCTTCCAGCTTATGGAGGCCGTCCTTTATCTGGGCCTGGGTGAGGAGGAGAGGTTAGCACACCCACTGGTGTCCCACCTGGTCCATGGTTTCCACCCCAACACCACCCCACAGGGGACTATTAATTTTGGGTCATGTCTTCCAGAGGTCACCCCACCAGGTCATCTTGATCCTTCTTACTCAGACTCATGACCTGCCTAGCATTGTCCAGGGCAGCTGTGATTTGATTCCTGGTGTTGCCTGTCCTGTTGAAGCTCAGGACAGATTCCTGGTCTTCCTCAGGCCATTGTTTTTCTGATGTGATGCCCTTCTGTATGAGGCACTTGGCACGACCCATATGTCTCTGCTTTCACTTACCATAAGCCCTGCACCACAACTGCCAGAAGCGCTTGCTTGGGACAGATCTGACAGACTTTGGTTCTGATGCTCCTCTACCAGCCTCTTGCGTCCTGAGAAATTTTGAGCTGGCTCTTTGTACTCATCCATGTTGGTCCACAACAACTGCAACTCTGCTTGGCTCTCTGTCAGAAGGGATTTGTTGATGTAATCCTCACCAGGAGTCTCATAGGATCCATCAGGTTTTTTGGAGGCATACATCCACTGTAGAATGCCGGGATACACATGATTTAGGCATGTAAATTTAAATTGCCTCAAACTCTGACCCAGAGAGGTGGGGATCATTATAGAAGTTTCAATCAAAATGCGAAGCTCAAAAGATTTTGTTCCTTTTTTAAACTGCCTAAAGACTTTTGGGTTATTTTTTTCCCATTTCCCTAGAATTTCCTTATGAATTTTATTGGCGATGGTCAGTTGAGATTTCTCAAATTCACTCAAAACCAAGTCGCTGTCCTCTGGTAGGCTCCATTCGCTGATGGGATCTGAGTCAGTTGCTGGAAGGTGTTGCTCCACATCACTGGGAATGTGAACAATCAGCTCATAAAATTCCACCATGTTGATGTCTCTCTGCATGAAGAGACTGATCCTCGCTCTCCCAGCCCTTTTATACCATCTCCGCTCTTGGTTCAGGCCGTGATGATGGCATGAGTCACCTGCCGCTCTGTAGCTTTCAGTTTCCCCTGAATGACAACTCAGGTTTGTGCTGCCAAGTTGCTACACTGGAATTACACCTATCCTTCCTGTCATCCTGGTGATGAAGTGTTCAGTCTCCCCAGTCACCTCAAATTCCTTCTTACTCACTGATTCACCAGAAAACATTATATCTGGTTTTCATTCAACCCATTGTGAAACTAAGTGTCTTTGTTGGGTTTTGAAGTTGGTTGTCCACTAGAGGAAGTCACAGTTCTGTTCCTCCGCTATTTATAGTGACTTGATCTCTTTTTCCTTTCGCCCCACTGATGAATGCTCTTCTCATGCACTCACTGGTCCATTTGTACTGTATCTAGTTTCTTCTGTTCTGTCAAGAAACTATGGTCCTTGTGTCAGGCACGGGTCTGGTGTCTTTCTGCATGAGAGACACAGGATCAGGGTTCAGGGAAGCTTCACATGTAGAGATTCCCAGAAGGAAAATCAGGGGCAGTTGACTGCTTTGTCAAACCCCAAGTGTAGTGAGCAAAGGCCAGATAAAGGTCATCATGCCATATTGTCTCTGCTTGTCACCCAATTCTGAAACTTGAGTTGTAGGACAGACACAGAGTCTCTGAAGGAAGGGAGGCCAGGATGAGAGAAAAGGCCTGGTGTGGTCATGAGTGTCACTCACTCTCTGTTTCACTGGACGTTAAGGATCTTCAGTGCAGATAGTAGCCTGACCAGAGGAGTTGCCCAAACTGTGGACTGGTGGGCAATTTCCAAACATATACAAATTCATGGGTTTCACTGTTGTATGCCAAAATCATGGAGCCAAATTAGTGATTTGAAAATTGGAGTTTTTAAAGCTAAATGTTGTGTCTACCTTCTTCATGCAGAGAGGGACAGCGACCACTCCTGGCTCTGGCCCAAGGTGTTTCAGTAGATCAAACTGTCAATTGTTTTCTGGACTTTTTCGGTGGAATAAAGCCTAGTTGAACTGGTACTTGTGTGGTTTGTGGCCTTTTCTTCTATTTCTAAGAGTGCTTTTATGCATTTGAAGATCATGGGCTAGTTTCTTCACAACTGGACTGAGATGTGAATAAACTCACATTTGCATTTTTATGACACTATCTCTTATTTATGACACTTTCACATATTTATGAGATTTTTCTCATATCTGTGATATCAGGTATGTAAACAAATCTAGAGAGTTACAGCCTAGACTCAGGCCTCTCCTCAGGTGACCCCAGAATCTGGTGACCACAAGGAGACCAGCATCATCATTGTGGACATGATGTGGCTTGGGGGGCTTCCAACAATGCCTGTCGGGCCCTGCAGGATGAGAATCAGGAAGTTCTTGTTCTCACTGAAGTAGTGTATACAGGATGTGATGCGGAAGATGAAATAAGAAAATATCATTTTACAACCTGTTAAGATGACTCATACACCAAGTTCATGCTCTATATAATTGAAGAATAAATTTTAGGAATAATGAAGGTTAAGAATAAGAAATATTGGGCCAGATTATAGTTCAACAGCACAGTACCTGCCTGGCAAGTGTGAGGTACTGAGTTCAATTCCCAATACAAAAAAAGAAAAAAAAGAATCAGAAACACTTATTGAGGGAGTGTGACAGCTCCTGAGAGTCAGGAAGGGGCTCAAATGGCTGGCAAACATCAAATTTTTCAGAGGAACTTTTACAGAGTAAAACCACATTGGTACAATGTGGGTTGAATCTATGAAGAACCAGTAAGTTTACATGTACAGTTGGTTAGTTAAGTGTGATCCAGAAGAGTTCCAGGAAGATGATGGGGTGGTAAGCGGCAGATACAGAGCCTCTCTGAGAGCTGCCATCCGGATGCTAGAATATAGCAGTGTGAGGAAGAGAAGGAGGGAAGTGGGTCCCCTGGACCCAGGAGGATCTGAAGCAAGAATTCATGTCCCATGGGGATGTGAAGAGAGAAACTTCAGTGAACAAGGAGAGAGCTGGCTGAGCCTTCTCCCTGAGTTGGCAGTCACATGTGGGGAGCGGTTCAGCCCTGCAGACCACACTGTCTGCTGGCAACACTGGAGTCCTCCACGGAGAGACACAGCACTGGAAGGGAACAGTGGGTGTGGAGGACTGCACTAGCTGGGGGTGAGTCTGCAGGACAAGACCTCACACAGCAGAGAGTGATTGGCTCCCATGCAGACAACTGAACTCAGAACTCAGAACATCATTTGGCCCCATATAGTGGTTCCCAGCTGAGTTCAAGCCCACAGGATGACGGCTATAGGGGGAGTGAGGCTTCCACCTCATGGCCAGAAAACACCGCGGACTTCAGGGGAAATAAAGGTGCAGGTTCACTGAGATTATCCCCACCATAAAGGTACCCCGACTTGCTGCCTCTGGACACCGTATCCACACATAGTCCATCAGTGACAGAGAGACAAATCTGAAAGTGGGTGTTTTTGTTTTTTCTTTCTTTTCTTGGTTTTTTTTTTCCACTTCATTGCCTGATATTGTGTTTATGTGAGTGTGAACATGATTTCCAGTTTCCTGTGCTCTTTCTAGTGTTGTTTTTCTTTTTGCTTCTTCCTTCTCTCTTTCCCTACTGTCTTCTGCACCAGTTTCCAAAAGGTTGCATGATGTTTATCTGTCCTCCAACCTTGACTCTAAACTCTTCCTCTTCTTCTATTTCTCTATTTTTTCCTAGCCCCTTTTCAATGTTCTCCCAAGGGATAAATTGGCATATTGGGGGCTGACTGCATACAATTTTCTGGTTACATTTAGTATTTTGTTGTATAATTGCAAATCTAGTTCACAGTTCAAGGTGACAAATTAATGGCCATCACAGTTTGGCATTTTCTAAGCTGTGTGATGCTATTGTTATTGCTGACTGTGCCATCTTAGCCAAAGTGACAAAATGGCTCCATCCAGTTACTCTTCCTGCTATGCTAAGAATGAGATTGACTAAAGTACATAGAGAGTACTGTGGGCCAGCACCAAAATCCATGGGCTGGGCCAAGCAGGCAGCAGTTGTCATCCCAAATGAATTCAAGAAGTGGGATTTTTCAACAGACTCAAAACCCAAAAGCCAGGTACATTAGGAAGATATCTGTGAGACGTTACAATTTTCTTAGTGTTCTATATACTAGCAATAAAGCCACTTCACATAAGCAATTTACAAGCATCCACCCAGGCATTAAACTGAAAAAAGTAAGCAAATGAGCAGACACTTCAGCAAGGCGCAGCCCCAGACTTGCAGCTCAGCAGAGGCAAACCCAGAGAGCGATGAAGTGGAGCGATTCAGATGCTACCTACCGGGGCCTTCCGAGGTAGCAGTGCTAGTAGCACCAGGGCAGGTGAAGGAGACACTAGAAAAACCTCAAATCAGAAATAACTTCTTAGATAATGATAGAAATGCTTAGTAAATCTAAAGCACAGATAAAAATACTCAGACATTGAGGAAAATTATGGAAATCATGAGCACCTCACAAAGGAGAGAAATGTAATAATGAAACAGATTCAAAAAGATATCCCAGAGATTAAAAATTATCTTAAAAGTATACACAGCAAGGTGAGATTCCAGTTGGTGATTCTCTAATGTACTTCCTGTGCGGCTTGCATTTGGTTCACGAACTCTTTGCCTGCTCCTACGCATTGGTGATTTCTATCTGCCTTGTCTTCCAGTAGATTTAATGTTTCTGTTCTAATATTTAGATATTTCATTCATTTTGACTTTATTTTAGTGCATGGTGATAGACATGAGTCTAGTTTCGGTCTTGGGCATGTGGAAGGCCAATTTTTCTCTAAATGATGTAACTGTATGAACAACATAGATAACCATACTACTAAGCTTTTGTTAGTTCATTAGCAGAATAGTTAGTCCTGTCATTGTTTGATTGTCCATTTGTTATGCTTTGATTTTGGAACTTGAATAACTACTTCTAATATAACAATATATAATCAACCAGTGATTTCTTACTGTTAATGTTTTTCACTAATCATTTCTTTCTGCTAATTTTTTCAAATTCTGTATTATTTCTACACTTATTTTCTGTTTCTCTTTTTTTCTAAAACAAAACAAAACAAATAAAAAGTATACACATCAGAATGAGTCAAAGAAAGGGCAGAAGATCATATATTCAACACAGGATGAGCCCAGCAATGTTGGCATATGCATGGAAATCCCATCACTTAGGAAGCTGAGGCAGGAGGATTGCTGTGGCTCCAGTCTGGGCCATATCATGAATCTAAGCCACACAGAACTACACAGCAAGACCCTGTCTCCAAAAAAAAGCAGGATTACAATTAGAAATCACTGAAAGGCAAAATTTCTTAAAATAGAAAGAGACTATGAGAAAAATTAATCTAGCAGCTGCTGGATGATGCAGAGGAGAATAACGCACACTTGATCAGGGTCAATAAAACAGGAGACAGCGCAAATGACACAGGAATCTCTTCTCCTAAGGCATATGGAACCCTATTAGCCATGATTAAAACCTATGAGAAGACAGACAACTGTCAAGATTCCAGAAGCTGAGCACAAGAATGGAATGTTAAAAGCTGTTAGAGAAAAGAAACAAATCACCTATAAAGAAAGGCTCTTATGAAACGGGGCAAACTTCTCCCAGGTTTCTCAATAGAAACCCTCAAAGTAAGGAGAGCTTGGAAGAAAATATTTCAGTCCTTAAAAGAAAACAACCAGCAATCCAGATCGAGGTAACCTAGAAAACTATCTTTCAAAATCAATGGAGCAAACAACACTTGAAGAAATTGTGAGTCACCAAACAGTAATCCAAAATATTCTGTAACACATTCGAGAAAGAGTTAATAAGGAATGTATCTCCATGAATCATAACAGAAAAAATCCACAAGGCAAAGCAAATTATAAAAGAGAGAATAAAAAGAGAATCACAACAGGAAAATGCCATGACAAAGTTGCCAATACATGTCACTTATAATCATTAATATTAATAGTCTCAATTTATCAATCAAAAGAAACAGACTTAGAATGGATCAAGAAGCAAGATCTAACAATATGCTGCATACATGTAACATATTTAATTGAAAATGAAATTCATGGATCGAAAGTCAAAGGATGGAAAACAATACTCCATTCAACAGGAACCTGACAAAAAACAAGGGTAGCTATTTTATTTGAAGACAGACAGGCTTATCTTTGCAAACATGGATTTCTAGCCAACACTGATGAGACAGACAGAAAAAGTCACTACATCCTGGTAAAGGGAACAATTCAAGAGGAAAAGATGACAATCATAAATCTATCTGTAACAAAATACCAGTGCATCCAACTATATAAAATTATTAATGGACATGAAAATCAAATAAGCACTATCACAGTCATATTGGGTGACCTCCATATCCCACTGTCACAAAACAGACCAACTAGGCAAAAAATCAACCAACAAATATCAGAATGGCTATACTTAAGAAATCGACCAATAACAACTTCTGGTGGGCTGTGGGGAAAAAAGGAACCCTTCTCTACCATTGTTGGAAGTATAGATTGGTGCAACCACTGTGGAGAACAGTAAGTAGCTTTCTCAAAACACTATGACTAGAGGTTACAGTTGGCCCAGCTGTTCCCCATCATATTATTATCCCAAAAGAACTAAAAGCATCATAACAGAGTGATAGATACAGGAACACATTTTACAGTGGTACAGTTTATAATAGCCAAATCTTGGAAACAGTCCAAATGCCCATCAACTGGTGAATGGATAAAGATGTGGTCTTTTTATACAATTGAATACTACTCTGTCATAAAGAAACATAAGCTTGAGATATCCTTAGGTAAATAGATGCATCCTGAGATCATACTGCTCATGCAATAAATCGAATATACATGTGTAAATACGATATTATTTCTCTGGTGTGAGAAAACAAAAGTGTAAATAAGGATATATATATAAAATATTCAGACTGATAAACTCCTGGTAATTTGTGCCCAAATAGTGTAACTGCTTGTTTAAGTAAAATTGGAATGAGTAAGGACCACCTTGAGGAAAAAGAAACTGTAAGACAGAGATGGAAGAAGGGCTTTTGGGAAGAATTGCATAGAATCTGCAAGGGAACAGAAAAAAGGTGAAGTGTAAACTACCATGAAGAGCCACTTGACACTTGGGAATAAAACATGGGTCAGAACATGTCAACTGAGGAGCAGAGATATGCATTCAGCTGCTCCAAAGGTTGTTCAAACACTCAAGGACTCAGATGCCAACAAAATAGTTACCATATACACTATAGGAAATAGCCAAGTATGATCCGTAGCTTCCATAGCTAAGCATACGGGATATAGGTAATTGGACATGAGAGGGAGAAAATCTAAAAACTTTCCCTGGAAAAGGCAGAGGAGAAACAGTTTTGCCTGAGACCTTTTCACCTTGGAACTTAGTTCAATGAGTCTTTACTCTGTGACAGAGATTTCCACCAAAGGCTCCAACTTCCAGTGCAGAAAAAACAAAAACATACACAAAAGAGGTTTCTGCCTCCAAGGAGGAGCCTTTTAAACAAAAGCTGACCTACCAGGTACTACAGTCTTCACAAAGAAGGCAGTCACCATCCCCAGGGGTGTTTGGGTGGGGACCAGCTCAACTTGAAAGGCTCATAATAAAAAAAACCCAACATAAATCTATCTAGATTGGTGGGTTGCAGTGGAAGGAGAGCTTTTGGCACACTTGCCTGCATTGCATTCAGCATCCAACAGAATTCTGATGATGAGGACCAAGCTTTACATGTTCATATGCTCTTGAAATTTACATTGCTCAAGGATCTCAAAGTGTTAGCAATTATGTTCACTTATGGCTGGTCACAATGTGACTTTTATAATACATTTTAGAAGGATACCAAACACTTGGAAAAAAATCCCTTGCTCAATTGCTCTATTTTAATGTTTAGCTAAAATCTTATCATGGACCATGCTTAAAAGAACAGGATGAAATGGCCTAAGGCCCCACCATCATCAGGGCCACGCACAACTGATGAGCCTGGGACCTCAGGCCTGGAACAAAAGAAGACATGCTCCCCATCGAGCTCTCCACTGTGGGCTCAAAGGAGCAGAAACCACACAGAGGCCACGTTGCAATCAAAGGGTGCATTGGTGAGCCACCACCTAGCATCTCTCTGCCACCCTGTGAACCTCAGATCTGAGGAACCCAGGTGCCTAGCCCAATTCTCTGCACTGTGAGATGAGCAGCAAATGTAGGAGGCACTGGAGGTTGCATTAGCAACTGGATGATTCAGAGAAACACAAGAAAATGTCAAGGTGAAGGAGCAAAGTGGAGTCTCAGACGCCCAGTCCACCCTGCACAAGTCCAGGAGTCATAGACACAAAAGAAGTTAGTCAGGGGCTGGGGGTTTAGCTCAGTGACTTAAGTCCTACATGGCAAGCATGAGGTCTTGCATTTGATCCCTAGTACCAAAACCAAAAAAGTTAGTCTAAGTCTCCCTTCCCATGGGCCAGCAGTAGCCATGCAAAAGATCTGGGGAGAAAAACAAGAAACCAAGTTGCCTTTCCTGTGAGCCAGTCGGTGCATGAGCTGGGAAACAACCCCCACCCCCACCCATCCACTGCCCTAATAAACAATCAGCTGATCTGGAGGAACACAAGCTGAGTCAATAGCAACTGATATTAAAAAAAAAAACAAAACTTAATGCTTGTATTGTTTGATTGACGCTGCAGGCCTAGAGCTGGTAGCCTGAGTATCTATTTAGAGGATAACAATAAGCATTACAGCAATTGTAGAGGGTTTCCTTCTGTCCTGTTTTTGAAATCTAGTATTTTTCTCACTGTTTTATTGTTTTTTTATTCAGTGTTCTATTTTGATTGGTTTTATTCTGCTATGTTTGATTTTATTACACGTGATGGTATGGAGAACAATTGTGAAGATAGTAGGAGGCATCATGGTAGCCACTGTTGATCTCCTATTATCCTGTTGTGAAGTACTGTGTCACTTTCTGTGGTAGGTTTTTGTTTCCTCTGTTTTGTTTTGTATTTTAGAGACAGGATCTTTCTATGTAGTTCAGGCTGGCTTGGATTCATTATGAAGCCCAGGCTGGTCTCAGGCTTGCATAGACCCTCCTGCCTCAGCTTCCTGACACTTCATTGTCTTGAATGGCTTTATTCTATTTCAGTGTGTTTGGTTTTATTATCTTTAAGATAAAACTTTAAAAAATAAGGTTAGAAGTCACACACCTGAAATTTCTGAAATGAGAGAAACTGAACTAAAGAAACAATTTAATGCCTATATTGTCTGATTAGCTTTGCATACCTGTATCTGGTAGTCTAAGCAACTATCTAGAGGACAACAATGTGCCCTATAGGAATTATTGTTCTTTTATTACTGTCTTGTTTTTGAAATTCAAGTCACTCTTATCAGTTCATTTTATTGTTTTGTTTTGCTCTCTTTAAAATAAAATAAAATATTGACCATACGTACTTAACATCTCAAATTTTGTGGGTAATCTACCAGTAACTATCAGAAATAAGTTATGGAATTATATTGAGATAATAGTTTATGAATATATGTAATATAAATAAAATAAATGAGTTGTTTGAAACTAAATTAAAGTACTAAAACATTTTTAGTATAAGTTGAAGTACTCTTAGCTTCCTAAAATCTACCAGAGTAGAACTGGGGTGACATCTCAGTGGCCTAAACACCCATACCATCTAGTAAGTACAAGGTCCTGGGTTTGATTGCTGGTACCAAAAATATCTATAGTTGGGAGCAGGAACCAGGGGTCTGGCAGTGAATGGGTGTGGAAAACCACACACTGAAGCTGGACCTCAACCAGTTCCTTATCCTGCAGTAAGCGTTCTAGACAAAGCATCCTGCTAATATGAACCTGGGAATAGCTTCATAACATAAACAAAGAAGTTTCTCATGGACCCAGGAACATGTTTACCTCCTGAGCTGCACAACAAAGAAGTTTCTCATGGGCCCAAGAACATGTTTACCTTTGCTGCATGCACAAGAAAGTGTCCTAAAGTGACTTGTACTGTTCTTTGTTTTGAAACACTATAAAAACTCTGGAGTCCTTTAATAAATCGCCTTTTGCCTCCTGAGCAATCAGTCTCCCTGCATCTTCAGTCTCTCACCTGACTCCTTCCCCAAGCTAGCCGCGGCACCTGGCGCCCAACGTGGGGCTTAAAACACAAGCATTTGGAGCATTCTTCCAGTGAAAAGAAAATCGGGAGTTCCGAAAAGACCACTGCTAAGAGGACCCAGGTAAGTAAAAGCAAAAGTAGCAGGGAGTGGCATATACACAGGGATTAAAAATGGGTAACTCCCCGTCTTCAGAATGAGAACTTTTTAAACAAGTTATTTCCTCTTTGTTAAAGAGTAGGGGCGTTCCTGTAGCTGAGCTCCAAATTCATCGGTTGTTCATTTTGTGCATCAGGTTTGCCCCTAGTTTCCCGAACAGGGAATGGTTAATGTTGAGACTTGAAAGGCAATAGGAAAAAAGATTAAAGACTATTATTGTGCTTGGGGCCCTGAGAAGGTTCCTGTAGATGTGTTTCTGATTTGAACTCTAATTAAGGACTGTTTAAAAAGAGACTCTGAGTCTAGTAAATAAAAAAAAAAACTCAAAAAAGTTTTATAAAAAAAAACAAATCCACAGAGAATGTGGCATCCTCCTTATACCCACCCCCATCTCTGGTGCCGCTTCCAATGCCAGAGCCGCCGCCTCCTTCTCCAGGGCCACGCAGGGGCCACTCGGTGCTGCAGAGGTGGCTGCCCCCCAGGGCCATGCTCCTTTTTGGCCAGGGCATCCCCTGACGGTGTGGGTGGTGGCGGCGGTGGTGGTGGCTAAAACAGGCAAGACCGCTTGCTGACCAGCTTGGAGTACAAGGGGGGCACCCCCGCGGCCGCAGCCCTGGGGAGCTCCCGGAGATGGTATCAGTATTCTCCCAAAACCCTTCTTAACCACGCTCTTTACGTTCTTAATCTTTTAACTTTTGATGCTTCCAATAGATCTGCAGCTGAGAGACACTGGTCTCCTGATTTGCCCTCCAAACCAATGGTTTATTGGAAAGACTCATTAACTAATCTATTACATGGCCCTGACCCAGTATTGATATGGGGAAGAGGGTATGTTTGTGTTTTTCCCACAGACACTGATACACCCAGGTGGATCCCAAAACATTGTGTACGACCATGCCCAAGAGCAAGATAAAAAAACTGCGCAAAAAGATGCTTCAACTAACCATGACCTTGAGGACAAAAACAATGACCAGAAGGCCTCCTGCGACAAGAGATGAGACCCTTCTGTTTTTGGCTCAATTGCTAAGCATTATTTGGGTTTTGCATACATTTCAAACACGCGTACGGGCGGATAATTATTGGGCATTTATACCTAATCCTCCTTTGTTGCACCCTATGTCATGAGACAACAACGAAGATGTTACTGTTCATATAAATAATACTGGTGTCTTAAGTTTTCTTTCTTCCACTCATATACAACCTATTTCTATTGTACATAATTACACTGGAATGTCTACTTCATTTCCCCTATGTTTTTCTAAAACAAATGAAAATTGTACATTAATAGAAAGATACTCTGATTGGGATAAAAACTTTACTAATAAAACACACTGGGGAGTAGATATGATATATATATTTCACAACAGTAGTAAAACTAGAGTGGAAAAAGGCAATCCCCCTGAGCATATCCCCAAATATAAACAAAAATACCCAAACAAAAGTGTATATAGACCCTCATGGCATTTGTGCCATCATAATTATACTATATGTTACAAAGATCTGTGTGATTAGAGCTCTACCATTTATCGCCATGATAACAATTTTTCCATATCTTGTGAGAGTTGTTGGGCAATAAAAAATGTGCGTCTAGACTTAAAACATTTTAAGTTAAAATCAACTGCTAGTAAAATTCCCATGCGACGCTTTGTTTAAGAAGAAAGGGGGATATGTTGGGAGCAGGAACCAGGGGTCCAGCAGTGAACGGGTGTGGAAAACCACACACTGAAGCTGGACCTCAACCAGTTCCTTATCCTGCAGTAACCTCAGCCTTCCAGACAAAGCATTGCACTAATATGAACCTGGGAATAGCTTCATAACATAAACAAAGAAGTTTTTCATGGACCCAGGAACATGTTTACCTCCTGAGCTGCACAACAAAGAAGTTTCTCATGGGCCCAAGAACATGTTTACCTCTGCTGCATGCACAAGAAAGTATCCTAAAGTGACTTGTACTGCTCTTTGTTTTGAAACACTATAAAAACTCTAGAGTCCTTTAATAAATCGCCTTTTGCCTCTTGAGCAAGCGGTCTCCCTGCGTCTTTAGTCTCTTGTCTGACTCCTTCCCCGTGCTGGCCGCGGCAATCTATCAAGATATATTTGGGTCTATTAAATGTGTTTGATATATTGTTGATTTTTAAAATTAGATTTCTATGGACTGTCAAGAAATATCTAGGAAAAAAGGAGAAGAAATGAAATATCTCATCCTTTAATAAGTTTAAGAGTTGCTAGAGGGATGTTTCTATAAGTGACTTTAATCAACTATGCTGTCATTTAATAGAAGCCAAAAATTGGGACAAACAACTATTAAATAGTAAATCTAAAAATGCTTAAGGACCACACTGTTATCATTTCAGGATACCAAAATATGGATAATTAGCATAAGGGCAACTCATTTTTCCCATAGTGGAGAATGAATCTGGAGTCTTTTCACTGAGCTGCATCAACAGCTTTTGATTTAACATTTTGACACGATGTCCTACTAATTTCTCCAGCCTCAGATAGAACTTGAAATCTTTCCTCTGTCTCACAGAGAGCCAGGATATACGACTACACCCCTTCACCTTGCTTATCTGTTATTTTTTCCTTTAAGAGACGCACTCACTGATTTGACCAACCTGCACATGAACATGGAACCCACCTGCCTCAGCCTCTTACAATGCCAGAATAACAGGTGAGCATCACCACATCCAACTAGGGCAACTTGTCTAATATTTAAGTAACCAAATTTTTAGGAAAGCAGGAGTTCTATTTTTGACAAACCTATTAATAAATGCAACTCCCAAAGATTTGAAATACTTTGAGCTTTCATAAATCCATTTATGAGAATTCCAGCAAAGCTCACTAGAGCAGTGGTACTCCTCAGGTGCTTGGAAGTAAGCTACTGGGAATGCACAGTAAAGAAGCACCAAATGTTGGAGGAGGCCACCAGATGAGCTACAGTCTCAGGAGTATTTGGGAAGGGGAGCTGGGCCACACCCTGAATCACACTACTTACACCCCAGGTTCATGGAGTACATCATCTTGAGAGAGAAGTCAACTCCCTATCACAATACACTGGCTTCTCAGTAGCAGCTGAGCGGCTGTGTTCAGTGCCTACCCTGGAAACCAGCCTTCACGGCCCACCTCTCTTAACACTGTTCTCCATAGGAGAAGATCCCAGAAGGTCACTGACACCAGCACAGGAAAAATGAAAGCCAGAGAATCGTCCAGAACACAGTGACTAAGTTAGGAACTGAGTCCTTCCCTGCTTTTGGATAGCAGAGCCAATATTATCAAAACAGGCATATCTTCAAAACTGTTACACAGATCTAATGCTACTCCAACAAAATGACATGGGGTTTGTTCACCAAACTGGAAAAAAATTCTAAAATTTATGTCACCAGAAGAGACTCAGAATAACGAAATCAGTACTGCATCATCGATGTGAGGCAGGAGGCATTACAGTCTCAGCCTTCAAGTTATACTACAAAGCTACAGTACTGAAGTTACTATAATTACTGACATTAGATCAGATATGACCACACATACATAATGGAAGATATGAAAACATCCTCAAGAACCTTCAGCCCACTTGTTTTCAACACAGGTGATCATGATATATGCTGGAGAAAAGCAGCCTTCAAGTTGTACTATAAAGCTGCAGTAGTGAAGTCAGTGTAGTGTTGACACTAGACCCGATACAGTAACCAAATGGATATAATAGGGGTTATAAAAACACCCCCAAGAACCTTCAGCCCACTAGTTTTATTTATTTATTTATTTATTGTCTTTTTCCTTTTTATCGGTACCAGGTATCGAACTCACGACTGCCTGCTTGCAAGGCAGGCGCCTATGCCGCTGAGCTAAATCCCCAGCCCCAGCCCACTAGTTTTCAATACAGTAACTGTAATACATTCTGGAGAAAGGACGGCTTCTTCAACAAATGCTTCTGGGGAAACTGGGCACCCATATGCAGAAGATTGAATCTTGATTCAGATCTCCCACCATGAACATAGATGTAAAATCAGAAACACTGAGTTTGCTGGAACTAAACATAGGTAACTCTTAAAGACATAGGCATAATAGGTCTGCAGAGGAGGAGCTGGGCAGATCTGGGGTGCCCTCACCGGCCTCTCTGCATGTCTGGAGGACTCTGGATATCTCCGCCCAGACTGCTGGAGTTCCCCCAGGCTTCCAGGTGCAGTAAAGGGGAGAGGTGGGTTTGAGGCTTCCATATCAGCCTCCCCATTCCGGCTTCACTTGGAGACCTGCTGAGCTGCCGATGGATGGGCGGGCCCACACTACCAGCCTAGCCCAGCCTGTTTAGCTGCCGCGCCTGGCCATAGGTATGCAGAGGAGGAGCTGGGCAGATCTGGGGTGCCCTCACCGGCCTCTCTGCATGTCTGGAGGACTCTGGATATCTCCGCCCAGACTGCTGGAGTTCCCCCAGGCTTCCAGGTGCAGTGAAGGGGAGAGGTGGGTTTGAGGCTTCTACATCAGCCTCCCCATTCCGGCTTCACTTGGAGACCTGCTGAGCTGCCGATGGATGGGCGGGCCCACACTACCAGCCTAGCCCAGCCTGTTTAGCTGCCTCGCCTGGCCATAGCTCTGCAGAGGAGGAGCTGGGCAGATCTGGGGTGCCCTCACTGGCCTCTCTGCGTGTCTGGAGGACTCTGGATATCTCCGCCCAGACTGCTGGAGTTCCCCCAGGCTTCCAGGTGCAGTGAAGGGGAGAGGTGGGTTTGAGGCTTCCATATCAGCCCCCCCATTCCGGCTTCACTTGGAGACCTGCTGAGCTGCCGACGGATGGGCGGGCCCACACTACCAGCCTAGCCCAGCCTGTTTAGCTGCCGCGCCTGGCCATAGGTCTGCAGAGGAGGAGCTGGGCAGATCTGGGGTGCCCTCACCGGCCTCTCTGCATGTCTGGAGGACTCTGGATATCTCCGCCCAGACTGCTGGAGTTCCCCCAGGCTTCCAGGTGCAGTGAAGGGGAGAGGTGGGTTTGAGGCTTCCACATCAGCCTCCCCATTCCAGCTTCATTTGGAGACCTGCTGAGCTCCCGATAGGTGGGCTGGCCCACACTACCAGCCTAGCCCAGCCTGTTTAGCTGCCGCGCCTGGCCATAGGTCTGCAGAGGAGGAGCTGGGCAGATCTGGGGTGCCCTCACCGGCCTCTCTGCATGTCTGGAGGATTCTGGATATCTCCGCCCAGACTGCTGGAGTTCCCTCAGGCTTCCAGGTGCAGTAAAGGGGAGAGGTGGGTTTGAGGCTTCCACATCAGCCTCCCGATTCCAGTTACACTTGGAGAATTGCTGAGCTACCGACGGGTGGGCGGGCCCACACTATCAGCCTAGCCCAGCCTGTTTAGCTGCCGCACCTGGCCATTGGTCTGCAGAGGAGGAGCTGGGCAGATTTGGGGTGCCTGCATCGGCCTCTCCATGTGTCTGGAGGACTGTGGATATCTCTGCAACCAGGGAGGGTCCACAGGTTCCTGAAGCACTGCGGCCTGTGGTGAGTACCCTAACCCGGCTGCGATTGAAGAACTGTGGAGCTTCCAAGGGGCAGATGTGCGCACAGTGTCCCTGAGGCCCAGCTTGTCTGGAACTGCGGAGTTCTGAGCAGGCAGAGGAGGGCCACTGGTTCTGTAGGCCCAATGGCTTGGGGTAGCACGGTGCCAGAGTCTCAGTAGCTCCAAACATAGAAGGGGATTTTCAACAGATCCTGAGGAAGCTTTCAAATAACACTTGAAACACAGAAATATAGGAAAATGACAAAACGAAAGACCAAATTACAACCTCAAACCTCCAGCCCATCTCAAGAAACCCTAGGAGCGATGTATATAGAAGAAAATATATCCCATCCACCTCATATATCGGACACAATAGCCACTGAAATTGACAAGCAACTCCAGGAAGCTTTAAAGAAATTCAAACTCGAAATAATCTCCCAGATAAAAAAAGAAATGATAAAAGAAATGGAAGAGATTCTAAATATATCTAAAGAAAACACAGATAAAAAATTGGAGGAACTAAACAAAAAGATAGAATCCCTAGACGAGCAATATAAGAAACAAACAGAATACATAATGCAGATGCACAGAGATATACAGGAAATAAAAAACTCCACTGAAAGTTGTAAAAAACGCCTTAATGAAAGTGAAGATAGAATTCCAGACCCTGAAGACAGCATTGCAGCTAGTGAACAGGAAAGGAAAGATCTTTTGAAAATAACAAGGAATCAGGAAACAACAATTCAACAACTGCAAGACAATGCAAAGAAGAATAACATAAGAATGATAGGGATTAATGAAAGAGAGGGAGACAACATGAAGGATGTCAGGAGGATATTTAGAGAAGTAATAGCTGAAAATTTCCCAAGCATGAGATCAGAAACTGACATCAGGATCAGTGAAGCATATAGAACTCCAAACACTCATAACCAAAATAAAACTACACCCAGACATATAATAATCACCATCCCAGAAATCCAACACAAGAATAGATTATTAAAAGCTGTCAGAGAGAAAAGACAGATCACTTATAAAGGAAAACCTATCAGAATCACAGCAGACTTCTCAGCACAAATGATAAAGTCAAGAAGAGCATGGAGTGAAGTATTCCAGATCCTAAAGCAAAATGATTTCCAACCAAGACTGATATATCCTGCAAAACTATCATTCAAAATTGATGGTGCAATACAATACTTCCATGACAAAGAACATCTGAAGAACTTCATGAACACCAAACCAACCCTGCAAAAAATATTGAAAGACACTTTAGATACACAAAGGAAAAAACCACTAAGCAAAGCAAATAATTAAACAGAACCGAAAGATAAAGATGCAACAGCAGAGAGATAACATTCCTACAATTAACCAGCATTTAACAGTAATAACCATTAACGTAAATGGTCTCAATGCACCAATCAAAAGAAACAGACTAGCAGAATGGATCAAGAAACAAAATCCAACCATATGCTGTTTACAGGAAACCCATCTAACCCAGAAGGATACTCACAGACTGAAAGTCAAAGGATGGAAAACAATTCTTCATGCAGCAGGAATCCAAAAAAAGGCAGGAGTAGCCATTCTGTTTGCAGACAACGTGAACTTTAAACCAAAAATGACCATAAAGGACAAAGAAGGTCACTACATACTTGTAAGGGGAAAACTCCAAGAGGAAGGGATAACTATCTTAAATATATACGCACCAAACTCCAGAGCACCCAGTTATATAAAACAATTATTAACAGAAATGAAAACTCAATTATTATCAGTAACACAATTATCAGTATAATATTATCAGTAACACAATTGTAACAGGAGACCTTAATACACCACTGACACCAAGGGACAGATCAACAAGACAGAAAATGAGCAAAGAAATAACAGAACTGAATCACACCTGTGAACAAATGGGTTTGATAGACATATACAGAATGTTCCACCCAACAACATCAGAATACACATTCTTCTCAGCAGTACATGGATCATTTTCTAAAATAGACCATATATTAGCTCACAGAACATATTTAAGCAAATGCAAAAGAGTTGAAAACATGCCTTGCATATTATCGGATCATAGCGCTCTGAAATTAGAAATTCATGACAAAAGATACTGCAAAAATTCCGCAAACACACGGAAACTAAATAACACACTCTTGAGTAATCAGTGGGTCACAGAAGAAATTAAAGAAGAAATTAAACAATACCTAAAAGAAAATGAAAATGCAGATACAACTTACCGGAATCTGTGGGATGCAATGAAAGCCGTTCTGAGAGGAAAATTTATTGCACTGAGTTCCCACATCAGGAAAACAGAACGAATACAAATAAATAACTTGATGCTACACCTCAAACAGCTAGAAAAAGAAGAGCAAGTCAAGCCCAAAGCCAAAAGAAGAGAGGAAATTATAAAAATCAGAGCAGAAATCAATGCAATAGAGACTAAGAAAACAATCCAAAGAATCAACAAATCAAAGAGTTGGTTCTTTGAAAAAATAAATAAAATCGATAAGCCCCTAGCCAACCTTATTAAAAAAAGGGAAGAAAAAGCTCAAATTCATGCAATAAGAAATGAAAAAGGAGAAATCACTACAGACCCAATAGAAATACAGAGGATCATCAACACCTATTTCGAAAACCTCTACTCTCAAAAGTTTGATAACACGGAAGAAATAGACAGATTCTTAGAAGCATATGAAGTACCAAAGCTAGATCAAGAGGATATAAAACTGTTGAATAACCCAATCTCTGCTAATGAACTTGAAAATGTAATTAAGTCCTTACCCACCAAGAAGAGCACAGGCCCAGATGGATTCACTGCAGAATTCTACAAGAAATATAAAGAAGACCTAATGCCGACACTCCTCAAACTATTCAATGAAATTGAAAGGGAAGCAATCCTTCCTAAGTCATTCCTGGAAGCAAATATTACTCTAGTACCAAAACCTGAGAAAGACCCAACTATAAAAGAGAACTATAGACCGATCTCCCTAATGAACACAGATGCAAAAATCCTCAATAAAATATTGGCAAATAGGATGCAGCAAATCATCAAGAAGATTATACACCATGACCAAGTGGGATTCATCCCAGGAATGCAAGGATGGTTCAACATACGCAAATCAATAAATGTAATCCACCATATCAATAAAGCCAAAAATAAGAATCACATGATCATTTCTATAGATGCAGAAAAAGCCTTTGATAAGGTCCAACACTTATTCATGATAAGAACTTTACAGAAAATTGGAATAAATGGTCTTTACCTCAATACAATAAAGGCCATTTATGACAAACCAACAGCCAGCATCATACTAAATGGCCAAAAATTGAAAGCCTTTACTTTAAAATCGGGCACAAGACAAGGATGTCCTTTATCACCACTCCTATTTAATATAGTACTGGAAGTACTAGCCAGAGCAATTAGGCAAGAAAGAGAAATAAAAGGGGTAAAGATAGGAAAAGAAGAAGTTAAATTATCATTGTTTGCAGATGACATGATACTCTACATAGAAGACCCCCTAAACTCCATTGAAACACTCTTAGATACAATAAATAAATTCAGTAATGTGGCTGGATACAAAATCAATACTCAGAAATCAATAGCATTCCTATACACGAACAACAAAATTACAGAGAGGGAAATAAGAGAAACTGGACTATTCACATTATCAAGCAAAAAAATGAAATATTTAGGAATTGCTCTTACGAAAGAAGTGAAAGACTTATACAGTGAAAATTATAATACACTGAAAAAGGAAATTGAAGATGATCTCAGAAAATGGAAAGACATCCCTTGCTCATGCATAGGAAGAACAAACATTGTGAAGATGGCCATTCTCCCAAAACTGTTATACAGATTCAATGCAATCCCAATAGAAATACCACCAACATACCTTATAGATCTAGAGAAATCACTCCTAAATTTCATCTGGAACCAGAAGAGACCTAGAATCGCAAAGGCAATTCTAAGCAGCAAAGACAAAGCAGGAGGCATCACAATCCCTGACTTGAAGTTATACTACAAAGCAACAGTAGTAAAATCAACATGGTATTGGAATCAAAACAGAGCCGAAGATCAGTGGAATAGATTAGAAGATACAACCACAACTACGAACACACTCAACAACCTTATCTTTGATGAAGGAGCCAAGCAGGTTCACTGGAAGAACGACAGTCTCTTTAATAAATGGTGCTGGAAAAACTGGCTCTCCATTTGCCGAAAACTAAAGCTAGACCCATGTCTATCACCATGTACTAAATTAAAATCTAAATGGGTCAAAGATCTGAATATTAAAATAGAAACACTAAGTCTATTGGAAGACAAATTAGGTAGAAACCTTGGAGACATAGGAGTAGGTAAAGAATTCATGAACAGGACTCAAACCGCATGGGAAATACTTCCCAGAATCAATAACTGGGACCACTTCTTATTAAAAAGTTTCTGCATGTCAAAAGAAATCTCTAGCATAGTGAAAAGAAAACCCACAAACTGGGAAAAGATTTTAGTGAACTCTCTCTCAGACAAGGGCCTCTTGTCTAAAACATATAAAGAATTAAAGAAACTCAGACCTCCAAAATTCAAAGATCCAATCCAAAAATGGGCATCTGAGATGAATATGCAATTCTCAGATGAAGAAATGCAAATGGCAAATAAATACATGAAAAAATGCTCATCATCATTGGTCATTAGAGAAATGCAAATTAAAACCACACTGAGATACCATCTCACTCCTGAAAGAATGGCCAGGATCAAGAAAACCGACAACAAATGCTGGAGAGGCTGTGGGGAAAAAGGAACTCTCCTGCACTGCTGGTGGGAGTGTAGACTGGTACAGCCTTTGTGGAGATCTGTCTGGAGATTTCTCAAAAAGTTGGGACTGGAAATCCCATTTATTCCAGCTATTCCACTTCTAGGCATATTCCCAGAAGAACTGAAAGCATCATACCACAGTGATATATGTGCACCTATGTTTATAGCAGCACAATTTGTAATCACCAGATCTTGGAAACAACCCAAGTGCCCATCAACTGAGGAATGGATAAAAAAGTTGTGGTATTTCTATACAATAGAGTATTATTCAGCTATAAAGAAGGATCACATTGAGATATTTATCAATAAATGGGCGCAGCTTGAGACCATACTCATAAGTGAAATAAATCAATCTCGCATGTGTGAATACCGAATAGTTTCCCTAATGTAAGTAATGATTCAAATATATAAAAAATATGTGGTAATCATGATTCCCCATTAGGTGGCCTTGGAGCCTTATAAAGTTTTCACTCATTAATTAGAAAGGCTTTATTCTGGGCTTCTTGATATGAAAATATTTGAAGCTAGAGTATATGAAGTTTTATCCAAATATTTCAAGGAAAAAGACACTATGGTAACTACTATTAAGTCAGGTTATATGGTGGTGAAGTACTAGGTTGTTGAAACAGTCATGCTGTGACCTCTATTGTTATATTGTTATGTCCTGTTTTATCTCAATCTCCCCCTTATTGTTTTAAAAAAATTATTTTGTCATTTCTTATGTTTGTCTTAATTAAAGAAAAAATTCAAAAAATTAGGATATATAAATAGTAACTCTTTTTGATTTCCTATTAACTTGTTTTGAAGTCCTGTAGTACTCCCACGATCTTGTTTTGACTGATTAGACTCTGTTCCATTCTGTATGATAGTATCAAGTTTGAGGGTATAGGCAACTACTTTGAAGGCAATAAGATTCACTAAGATGCCCATTCTGGTTTGACTATTGTCTCCTTTGGAAGTCCTGTAATGTTTACAATGCCTAAGTTTTATTGGTCTTGTTCTCTACTGTTTTGTTCAACTTTATAATATCTAATGAGATAGACAAATCTTTTTAAGGAAACAAGAGACATTGTTGATAACCCTTGTTGATAACCTTGTACTCTGTTTTACATCATGTGCTATGTCTATCCTTGGTTTTGACTGACAGCTTTGTTTTGCCATATTTGACTTTATTCTCTCCCCCCCCCAAAAAAATAATAAGAACTAAGGAGTAATAAAATCCAAAATGTGTAAATTTTGTTGTAAAAAAGAGAGGGGAAAAAAAGAGCTCTAACGGATATAACAGCAAGTGTGTTTAGGGGTGTTAAATAGCTGACTCTATTAATGTTTTTGGATCATTGAACACAGCTGTTTGCAGTCTCCCTGTTTGAATGTCCACCTTGTATTCTTTGATACTGTGATTTGAGGAACTTTTTTCAAGATGATAATATGTAATCTACTAACAGGTGATTTCTTACTGTTATGTTTTTTTTTGTTTGTTTTGGTTTGGTTTTTTTTTTTTTTTTTTTTTTTTGTAGTTCTGTATTACATGTACCCTTACACCACTTTGGTTTGTTTTGTGTTTTTCTCTTTTTCCTCTTAAATTAAAAAAAAAATACATAGGCATAGGCAAGGACTTCCTGAATAGAACCCTGCCTGCACATGAAATAACATCAAGAATCACTCAATTAGATTGTGTCAGATCAGAAACCTTCTGCACAGCAGTGGCAACAAGGAACAGAGTGGAGACAGTCTAAACAGTGGAATAATGTTTATGAACTCCTCATCAGACATGAGTTATATTCAGAACATTTGCATAACTCAAAAATGAGAATCTCTCCAATTAAAAGACCTGCCCAAAGAGGGTAATTGAAATGAATTGATGCTCTTCAAAACAAACTATTGCAAAAGGTCAAAAAAAGAAATCAAAACATGTTCAACATGTGTAGCCATCAGGAAGGAAATGCAGATCCAAGGAACTCTGACCCCTCATTACTCCTGGGAGAATAGCTATTCGAAGACTCTTAAAAGTGTCAAAGGCTGGCGAGGCTACAAGAAAAAACTCATCTACATTTTGAAATCAGTATAAAGAATCTTCAAAAATGAAAACTATAAATTGTGTTAGACTGAGCTATTCCTCTCCTGGGTGTCTTCCTGAAAGAACTAGAGTCATCATATTACAGCAATACATGCACAACCATCTTTAGAGCAGCACAAACCAGAACAGGGCGTCATGGAAGTGGCCTATGTGTCCATCGACAGACGAATGAATTAAGAAAATATGGTGTGTATACACGATAGAGTACTTAACCATAGATAAGGATAAATTTGAGTCCTTCTTTTTACAAAAATGGATGGTTCTTGACAATCTAATGTTATGAAGAATACATCAAACACAGAAGGAGATTTGGGAAAGGAGGAAAGAAAGAGAGGGTAAGAGGAGTAAAAATGATCAAGATGTAATATGTATATGTCCCAATTCCCGATGATGAAAATCATTATGTATCACAAATATATGCTGATTAAAAACTTTATCTATGTGATATGATTAGGATAGTCTATTTGATGGAGGCTAAAAATGTTCCCTTGCTTTTCTACAATACCTAAACAGATACTATTTGCTTATCCACTCCTTATGTAAATTAAGTGTTTTAAAATGCTGTTTGGACATTGTTGTCTTTTAGGAAGAAAACCTAGAAAGATTAAGAAATAAGTGTTTGCATGTCCCAAATAGAAGTTAGTGTATGAGCTTTTTCCTTGAAAATGGACAGAATTTATGTATCCAGGACATTCGCTGTTTGGAACAGATATGCACTAATACCAGTTTATCCACAAATATTTGGAAACAAATAAATAAGACTATATACAAATCAGAGGAATAAACTGAATTCTAAAATTTGATATTTGGAGTTTTTTAACTGTATAGGAAAAATTCTTAAACTCAAGAAGCTAAATTTTTGTTTGGATTTCTTTCCTTATGCTGAACTCAAAATAAGACAAAAGAAAATATTTTTCTAGTGTATTTTTAAAGGATTTTTTAAAATGCACTCATAACTTGATACTTGACAATGTGAAAACTTATGAGCTTTAGGTACTCTCTATATTGTGAATTGAAAACTTTGAGCTGTCTTCCTTTGTTCGTTTGATACTCAAACCACAACCTCAAACTTGACAGTGTCAATTGCCTCAAGATTTGCTAGTCTTTCCATCCTAAACACGTTGCTTTGTACACAACGTTTGTGATACATGTGCCTCCTAGAACCTCTAATGATGAGTACCAAGCTACCACTGTACTGGAAACAGATGCAGAATTTCCTCTCTCTGTGATAATATCACTTTGTAATAGCCCTAGAGTTAGGCATTTGTTTTCATTGCACATATCAAAGCAATGTGAAATCAGCAATAGTCACATTAATGTTTCTTGTTGTCTTCAAAATAGCTTCAGACAACTTCAGACATAGTAAAAATCAAAAAGAACAGAACATAAGAGAACCAACAAAAACAAAACAATGAAAGCAATAAAGGACTGCAAAACAAGACAATAGTAAATGCAAAATGGCTACCATAATATATCTTGCTATCTTTGAAACAGCTGCTCATGCCATGGAATATAACAAAATCGAACAGAACAAAACAAAGTAAAACCCAACCCAAGAAAACAATGAAAACCATATAGGACCTTGAAAACAAGATAATGTTGGCTACCACCTTCAGAAAGGAATTCCCCCCAGAAGCCACACTGCATACCATTATTCTCTGAATAGTTGATCAGACCAAAGGGCCTAGACACCAAACACCACAAGCATCAAATTGAATTTCACCTCAATAGCTATCATAGCAGCCTGTGTTTCATCAGCTCAGCCAGTTGCTTATGGCAGTGACCAGTGGGGGAAGGGTGGCTCTTACTCTTTGCCAGCCCGCACACCATAAGGGGCTGTGGTCTGGGTGTGTCCTCTCTGGCAGTGGCCCATGCAAGTCTCTGATTCCTATGGAAGGCTTGATTCTTGGTGAATCCTTGTTCTCTTCCCCCACAGTCTGTAAATGGCACTGATTTATGGGGAAAGGCTCAGGTCTGGCTAGGCCCTGGTGGGGGCCCACACATAGCACTGGTTTGCAGGGAGGGCTTGCTTCTTGGTTAATCCTTATTCTCTGCCCCTGCAGTCTGAAAAGATATTTAATAACTTCTTTCTTCCCAAGTGGCCTGCTGTTTAACAAATGGGCTCTGTTACTAACTGGGTAGTACAGATGCCACATTCATTCCGTTCACAGGCAGTGACCCTCAGCAAGACTAAACACCTGTCACTCAATAGCACTCAGTCCCAGGAATGACTCCACTGGGTATCACTGATGTGCTCTCCATGGACTAAGTATCAGGTCAGCAGGAAGGAAAATCCTTGAGAGTTAACTGCTGCTTTATAAATCTCCTGTGTTTAAATCTTTACTCACCATTCAGGGCATTATTTCTTATAGCCAACATTCATGGACGCAGACATTAGAAAGTTAAGCTGATATTTTAAACTAATGACTAATTATCATCCAGAAGTCAGTGCTGTATGTTGTGATGACACCTTTTACACTACATTTACATTTTTACATTATTAGCTTCATAGAAGTGTTCCTGGTGCCACTTTTACGAAGTTTTCTAAGGGGTTTGTATATCATCTTGATTCATTCAAAGAACCCAGCCTTAATTCATTGAGTCTTCATGCTTTTTGTTACCATTTCATTAATCTCTGTTCCAATCTTTATAACTTCATTCCCTGTACTAGGTTTGGGGTTGGACTGTTTTTATTATTCTAGAATATTAAGGTGCATGAATATGTGATCTATTTGAGCTCACTCTATTTCTCTAATGAATATTCATGACAGTATACCGCCCTCTTAGGACAGTTTTCTCTGTTCCTATAGATTACAGTACATTGTACTGGCATTATTATTTCATCCAAGGAACTGTTTGTTTCTTCCCTAATTTTTATCTGTGATCCAGAGAGTGTTCATAAAGGTGTTATTTAATAACCAAGTGTTTGTAATATTTCCATGGTTTCTTTCGGATTTGAATACTCGTGTAACTGTGCAGTGATATAATAGTACACATGGCTTTGAAGAATAAGGCTAGGGCTGAGGTCACTGTGTACAACCAACCTAAACCAACTGAAAAGACTTGTTAATCACAGGTACTGTGTAGCAGTTCTTTATCCTGACATGCAAATAAGTCAAGCACTGCACCAGAACCAATCTACTGATATGAGAATACCAACCAAATTTGGCACCTCACATCAGTCTTCTCGCATGAGATCAAGTGGAACCATCTGGATCAACTATCAAAAAATATTTAAAATATGGCAGCTGTTATGGATTAAGAACTGGTGTCAACTTAATGCCAGCTGGATTACATCAGTATGGCACTGAGCGAAGATGCTCCACCTGAGGAAAGTTGCCAGCATAAATAAGTGTAGAAAGAGAAAGAGAAGCTATTGCATTAAGGCATTGAGGCGTTAGTGCATTGTTGCATTGAGGCATTGTGGGTTCTCCTATGTGTTGCTGTTTGAACCACTGGTTCTTCTAGA
Source organism: Cavia porcellus (assembly GCF_034190915.1). Lineage (NCBI taxonomy): Eukaryota > Metazoa > Chordata > Mammalia > Rodentia > Caviidae > Cavia > Cavia porcellus. The sequence continues at coordinate 51,774,662 of NW_026947510.1, read as the reverse complement.
GAAGCTCTGGTCCTCACATTGAGCATTGCTTCCTGGCTCTGGAGGGGAAGACGTGTGCCGCTTGATCTCCTGGATGAACTTATCTCACTGGCTTCCTGGCATGTACCCAACTGTGCTTGTCATCGGAGGAGCTTGGGCCTTCTGTGTCACTGAGGATGGCTGTGGTACCTTTCAGGACTGCCCTGGTCTTTGTTGTGTGACTTCTTGGCTCCAGTGTAGATCCCTCAACCTACCAGCACAGTTCCTTCACACTGCTGGCAAAGACTTTCTAGCTTTCGCTGCTGACCTTTGGTCACGGATCTGTAAAACACACTGGTATGAGTCCTTCTTATGGGCTCTGGACTTCCAGATGGACTCATGGGAGGCATTGTCATGAGCTCTGGGTTTTCATCGGGACTCATGCGGGACATCGCTGTGGGATTTAGGTCCTTGACTAAATATTCTATGTCTTTGGTGTTGTGGATAGATTTCCTGAATTTTCTTGCATTAACTCCTGGTGACCATTATAAAACAGTACTATAAACCCCATGTCCTGATTCTAATTGTTCTCTGCACAACCCCTAACCACAACAGCAGCAATTTACTGTGCGGACTTAGTTGTCTTTTCTGATTGCAGGTCATACATTCTCTTTTTCATTCAAAGCAACCTTTTCTCCTTGAGCACGTCTTTTGTGCATTTATTTTCCCCTTTTATGATTGTTGTCCTATGTAGATGACACATTCACAAATTTTTCCATCCAGTTCATTGAACAGGGAAATGAACTGGAAAGCACTCTTGATCCCTATAACACTTAACGACATATTTTCAAAGCCTAGTGGAAAGGCCAGGAGGTAAGGCCTTTGGACACAAGTATGTCTCCAATTCTGTGTCTGTCTCTCTGGTTTGTCTTTGTCTTGATCTCTGTCTTTATCTCTGTGTTTCTCTTCCTGGACCTGTTTCTCTGAACCAATGGACTCAAGTTGAGAAGGACCAATTTAAGGATTAGTTTAATTTTGTTTCTCTGTTTTTCCCCTAGGTAGGTTTCAATCTTCTCCTAAGTGTTTTCTTTTGCCTTTACCTCAAAGACAGGCAAGAAGAAGCAAGTAGCTGGAGGATGATAAAAAAGAATTAGTGAAGGTTGAGACCCCCTCATCCTGCCCACAGTCCTTAGGGGAGTGTCTATGGAGTGCAGAGCAGAAAGCACATTAATCTTCTGTATCAGGGTACACAGTTGCCCACACACCTTCAGCCGCAGTCCTGCAGGGCTGAGCCATGTAAGGATGCTCCTTCAAGCCTGCCACAGTACACTCGTGACAGCAGCTGGAGAGATAAGCGGATGCCCAGGAATGCTCACTGAGACCTTAGGATAAGGTGTACAAGGGAAGGAAGTAAGGCAAGTGGTTCACATTTGAGGCAGACAGTCAGAACAACAAAGGCACAGTGTGTTGCTGTGGGGACCATCTTGACCTAACTACAGGTATCTCAACATGTAACCAACAGGATCCCTTCTGAGTAACCCTTACCTATTTTCCTTCTGTACTTTCCCAGAATACTGTAGACACATTACTCTCAGATAGTCGCTATATCAGTGCAAGAGGGTACCTTCTCTAGCTTTTGTTGATTCACTGGGGTAAAAGAAGGCACAGTCAGCCTTGGATGAAGTTGCTGCTGTCCTGACTCCTGTGCAAGCGTCTCCCTCTGACCCCAGCAGTGAATGCACTGAGCTTGCTGCTGCCCTTGACCAGGCCTCTGTCCCTGTGATCCCAGTAAAGATTAGACTTTGTAATCCGAGCTCTTTTCACTTTGGTCTCACGGAAATTTATGCCTATGGAAACTAGTTAATTTATATCCACGTTTTCCAAAACAGTGAGAAATATTCACCAAAGCAAGGTCTTCAGAATATAATGCAGGAAAGAGAGGTACACCTGAGATACTTCTTGTCCAGCACTGCCTTTCCTGAAGGATGAGGAAAATGCAATTCAAAGAGATGAATTCTCTTCAGGCCTGGCTGTTTTCTTCCACACATTGGCAACTTCGTTGGTCAGTTCTTTGAATCTGCTGGGTGATCCATTTGCGAAGTGGTCCACCAACTCTGTTGTCCTCAATCCCCATCCCCCCGCACCACCACCACTGCCACAATCACCCCCAAAGCATCACCAATACCACTGCCATCACCGTCTTCATCATCATTGCCATCTTCAGCAGCAAAGCAGCAACAACATGAACTCACTGTCTGAAAGAGAGAAGCATATGTAGATTCATGCCACTAACCACAGACTCCACTGTTTCACAATGTCAGGTCTTGCAAAGGGTGGGATGTGGAGCCCCATTTCTTCTCCCACTATAGGTAGCTCTATCTGTGGCCACTCCCAACTTCTTCTCTTCTGTTTGCCCAAACTTCCCTCTGTCTCTTCCAGTAGCTGTTTCTACCAGGTGCGCAGAGAATTCTTAGGACAAAAGAAACTCTTCCCTCCTATTTCTCACATGGTTTGGATCTTCTGATCCTTGTGTGGTACCTCTGGGCACTGCCTTCACTTTTTCCCATTTCATCTGCATTAACACCTTCCTGGCTGTGCTCAGCCACAGAAATGCAAAATTGCTTATCACCCAGTTGCATAACTTCACCTCACCCTCTTTTCCCTTCCACATCACTTCGAGCCTTTGTTCATGTGTTTGAAAAGCACATGTGCCTGGAGTTCTGCACTGCTTCAGGAAGGTGTCACTAAGTTACATCTGACTGCAAACTCTCATAGTCCTAAATAAGTTTCTCCAACTTCCCCTCCAGAATCCAAGCCTGCTGCCACAGCTCTGCAGCTGACTCTGTCTTTGCTGTATTGTGCAAATGCTCTGAGTCTGGCACAAGGCTGTACACATTCATCAGATGGAAGAAACCTGATGGACCCCATGATCCAGGCACCTTTGGACAATTCACGAGAGGTGCTTCTAAAGGCTTTCTGCACCTGCTTACAAATTTGGACTGAGATTTTGCCACTTATCTTGAGGCACTTGGCGCTAGAAATCAAAGGTCGCATTTGGCCGCCTGAAAGATACCAACATTCTTCTCAATGCTTTTGAAATTTTGCACACACTTCTCGGTTGCAGAAACAACTTTGGGTGTGGCCTCACCCATACCCACCAGGACCTCATTCTCTGTCCATTCTGCACAACAGCAGGTGACTGGCTGCAGCTTGCACTGACTACGTGTTTGAGTAGCCCAGAAACTGACCAAAATACCAGTCTCAGCAGCTGCTGCTCCCAGCCTAGCCCAGCGGCCAATAGCACTGAATTGCCACCTGCTGTCACTGGTGCCAGAGCAAGACCAAGGATGGTAAGGATGCCACACACAGCCCTGCTAGACTCAGCCACCATGTCAGTGAGGGTGCAGGTCATGTGCACCTTTTTAGCCCTCTCTGCAAGGGCATAGAGCTTGCATATGCCCTCCTCCAGTTCCTTTTTCACAGAAGGAAGTGCATTTAAGAACCTCTCCCTCACCTGAAGGTCTTCATGACTGTCTGCTTCAGGCTGAATCAGAGGCTTATGCCTACATCGTCAGTGAGTCTGCACCCTGAGTCTCACCCCTCTTCCACACACTTCATCTCACTCTGACTTTTCGTCTGGAGTCTCTCCTATGTACTTGTGTGTAACACAATGAGTAAGACGATGTTCCTGATCCTGCCAGCTGCTGAAGTCCTGCAGACGGAAGTGCTGGGAAAAAGTCCAGGTATCTCCTGCCTGGTGCCATCCTGGCCACAGCCACAGCCCATCCAGGGAGCGCTCTCCTCCTGATCATCTGTGTTCTGGGTTCTCAAAGGCAACGGAACAAAGGTTCTAGCACAGTCACTTCCTCTGAGTGGTCAATATGATCAATTTCCAAAGACAGAACATGTCTCCTGAGAAATTTTAATGAGCTTCCAAAGTCAAGTCTGAGCCCTGAACCCAGTACTAAGGCCCTCTTGCATGCTGCTCCTCCTCCTTCCCCACATTTCCCTGCCCATCATTCACCTTAGACCTGAGCTCTTCCTGGACCATGATCCGAACATGGAACCCAAGGCTGTTGCTGGCCGATGTGTGCCCCTGGATTCCTTCCCCCACTTCCCTTCCTATCAGGCCTTCTCCTTGCTGGCTGCCCCATGTCCTACCAGAAAGCCCTGGAAGAAGGAGATTCCTGGGTCCTTCTATCTGGGTGCCCAGGAGAATGTGTTCACCAAAGCCAGAGAGCTTGTTGTCATGTACCTCCTCGGCCACCTGTCCCCTTGGGCCCTAGGCCACTCAGTCCCCTCCCAGGGTCACAATGTACCCACAGGCTGTGGTACAGTTAACTGGTCGAAGGACATTGTGGGTGAGACTACCACGAGTTCCTTGAATCTAAGAAGAAACCCTTTACCTCCATATGGCTCTTTTGGTGTTCCAGCCACAGTATATGTAGGACAGGAGGACAGGTGGACTGTGTGTCATCTGCTGTCCTCCACTTCTTTTGGATCCTCCAAATTTTTGAAAGCAGAGGCCAGTAGAAGGTCCAGCTGTCCTCAGGGTCACCTGATAGTGTCTCATTTAACCTGAGCTGCCCCCAGGGTAGCTTTGTGATCCATCTGTGTGGTCTTCTCCTCTCTTCTGTTGAAAGTCCAAAGAAAGGGATCAGTCAGACCCAAACCTGGGCACAAATCCAGCCTCTACTGCTGCCGTCTTCCCTGAGGCCCAATCTCGAGCTCTCTGAGCTCACCTATGACTCAGGGACACTAATGTTTCTCTGGAAGAGATGGTAGGAGGATAAGGAGATGGGGCATGCTCAAATTGCAAAAGAATTGTGCTTGTGCTCTGTGTTGAGATTCACCCCAGCCATGCTGAGCTGTGTGGATCCCACTGCCAGCTGTGGGCTGAGTAGTGAGCAGAGGAGTCCCCCAGGCAGAGACATCCAGGCTCCTGATATGAAAACTGAGACTTAGAATTTCTCAGCAGCTCATGATGCACAACTACATGTTCTCGCTGCCGGGCACCATCCTCACCCCACCCTCCTTGCTGACTCGTGGACCTCACCTATCAGGTGCTTTGTGTCACCCCACCTCAGGCTGAGGAAAGAGACCAGACACTGACAGATGGGGGAACCCTCCAGTCACCATGCCTGGCATCCCCAGGGATTGTACCAACCTCATCCAGCGTACACACCCACTCCCAGAACACCTGCCTCTCCATCCCCTTTCAGCACTGGCCCAGCTCCCACATGCCCTGCACCTTGCTCCATGCACCTTGCTGGATGACTTCTGGGGATACTGGGTTCATGGACTGAGGGGACAGCAGCACCAGGGATGAGACAAGGGCCTTGAAAATACTGAGCAAGTGTGGTACTCCAGGCCCCACATGGCTTTGGCACCTATACTGGAGTTGTCATGTTCAGCCTTCTCTGAGGTAACTCCAGCATCTTTGCCCAGAGTCCACTGCTCCCTTCTCTGCAACTAGTTAGTGTCAGTGTTGACATCAAACCCTGTCCTTTCTTCCTCTCAGAACCAAAACTAAAACCAAGTACCCCCTGAGTAATGAAAGAGGATTTTATTCTTGGCTGAGAAATGTGAGTCAGACTCAGAAACCATCTTGTCACACTGATAGGAGTGGACAGGTCATAAATGTAAGGCATAGAAAATGAGAAAGGGGAAAGAAAATCAGTGTTTTCTTTTCTGGGGATGGAAGAAGGTGACCATGTTCCATGACCACCTTCTCCCATGTAACATGGTTGCCACCTCTTCTCACTTTCTTGGTTGCTCTTTATAGCCATCGCCCTGCTCACTGTAATGGTCATCTCACTGGGAGAGGAGAGTCACTTAGCATGGCACTGGGAATAGAACAAAGGGAGAGGCTACCCAGTGATCACACTCACAGTCACATCAGTTTCTGCTTACGAAGGGCCTCTGGCCCGCAGGCATCCTGTCTTCAAAGATAAATAGGAATAGGGCTGGGTAGAAAACTAGATTTCTCTGTAGATAGCACAGGACTAGGGCAGAAGAACACCATGGCACCTTTCAGGGCAGGGCTTCTGCCTATCAAGTCACACAGCTGACTGTCATTGGGAAAGTGATTTTCATTGGGAAAGTCAGAGCATGAACCAAAGCCCAACCTATTAGACATTTGTATATTTGAAATTAGAAGCAACCTTTCTTTGTCTAAGGATTTTTTGGTCACTGTTTTCTGTAACCTCCCAATTCTTCCCTGTTTCACTAGTATGTCTTTAGCTTAACAGCCACACAAAGCACAGTGACATGCAGAACCTATTAAAGATCCACAGGAACTCTGACCCTGCCATGAGGATCCCCTGATCAGAGAGCACATTGGAGCGTGCCATTTCTGACAGGTTGAATATGGTGTCAGGAGAAGTATCTAAAATGAAGCTTCAGACTCAGCTCAAGAGGGAAAGCAGGTCTCTTATCTCTTGGGATGTAAGCAGAGATCATTCCGCTATAAATCCTAATATCTGCTAAAAAAAAACCCTCAGTTTAAATGGTGCCATCAAAAGAAAAGTCATTTAGGATATCTTCTGCTAAATGATTGGGGACCTGGCAAAAATCGTAAGTCTACAAGAATATTCTACCGTTTGAGAAGGCATCCTAATCCAAGAGGAAAGTGGCCCTGGAATTTCCCAGGAAACACCTGGGAGAAAGCATCATATCAGTCAGAAAAGGTGGAGCCATGGTCCCCAGGGACCAGCTCTCCTCACCCTGCCCCAGCCCTGCAGAGCTGGGCTTCACTCAGACATGCTGCATACTGTGTTGGGTGCTCCAGGAGAGGCACCCAATTCGTTTTTCCTTCCTCTAGGGATCATGGAAGAGATGGGTAAAATATGCCTCACAAAACAGATTCTGTTAGTCGTTTTCAAAGTGTGCAGTTCAGCCATTTTCATGACATTCACACTACAGTAGCACCATGGCCACTATCCTCCCTAAAACTCTTTTCATCATGCAAAACTGAAGCTCTGCATCACATCAGTGATAATTTGTTATTTAAAAACTGATTGTGGTTCCTGTGAAATCACCCCCTGTCCTTACCTCATAGAGGGAGTAGTTGCCATGTGACATGGAGCCTTATAAAGTCACTAGGTCACTAGCACAGACAAACTTTCCAGGACTGACAAGCACAGGCTGGCAGGAGGAGTGTATTTATTACACTTTCATCACTTTGAAAACTACCTGACATACACAGCTTAAAAGAGATACAATTGATTTGATGAGAATTTAAGAGGTTTCATCCATAGTTGGCTCAAAGTCAGGAAGCTCATGGCAGAATAAGGTGGATGCCAACTTACAACAGCTCAGTCAAGAAGCAGAGAACAAAGAAAAGCCTCCAACAGAAGAAGGGACTGCGAGCAGGATACACACTTCAATGGAGCACCCTCCAGTGACCATATCCATGCTAATGGCCATTCTTCTATGAACCCTTAATGGCACCCATATCTCTGTCATGGCTGTAGGCTCTATATCTAAACACCATTGTCCTAGTGATGAAGTTTTCAATGCAGGAGTCTCTAGTGGACACTCATTTAAAACATAACCGGTAGGGAATGCATTCCATGCCTAGAGCCACTGGTGAACAGGTGTTTAGTAGGAGGGACCACCACGAGTCCCAGATGTTGACAGCCTGGCCACCAGCTTCATGGGCAGGACAATCCTAGTTGTCGTTCTTCAGATGGGAAAATCAAGATTGGGTAATAAGTATCAATTTCAAGAAAGTTTAGACCTAAGTGTATTAATGACAAAATCAAACCCCTAATCTTAATGTTTTTGTATTGTGATCAATATAAATGTGTTTATTTCTTAATTTGTTTTTCAAACAGGGACTTGGTTGAATGTCCCGAATTCTTTCCTCCTGCATTGCCAGGTGATCTGTCCTCACATGCATCCCTGACATGCTGCCATCCGTCATGTGATCCTTACCCATGGGCCTCGCCAGCACCTGCACCATGCTGTGTGCACTTTCAGTTTCCAAAAGTTCAAGTGAAATAAACTTGTAACCCGCCTCAGACATTCCACTACAATAACAAAATTTGACGACATAAGCGGTGAAGGAAAGATGAGCACAAGTCAGGAATAAACTTACTGGAAAAGGCAGTATCTGTTGGGCTCCAGCCAGCACACACTGAATGATAGAGAAGAAGGAAGGATCATCCAAATCCAAGGGACTTTGGGTCAGCAACCCTTAAATTACAGTTGTGAAACCCTAGCTACTGCATGGAGGGTGGGTCAGGCAACCTAAGCCCTCTCCACCCATCCACTAGAGAAGTTTTAGAGATCAGGGATGAAGCCTCTCCCAAGGAGGGGCCAAGATATAAAAGGGCAAGAGGACAGGAATGGTGGTAAAATACAAATGGGCCCTTGCACTGTAGCTGTGGGTTCAGAACACACACACGCACTCAGTATGAATGCTTGAGTGTCCATATTTGGATACCCTCATCCCAAAGATTTTAAGTCAAGTCTGCAGAGGGCATGAGGAAGTGCATTTCCAATGCCTTCTCAGGTGCTGTTGCTTGGCTGGGGTCTCCACTCAGAAGGTCTGGGCACACCATGGCAACTCTCATCCAAAAAACATCTCCATAGCTAGAAAATAAACGGTGAAGGATAAGAAGATAAAACTCAGGAGGGGAGCAATAAATAGCCAGTCTCCCTATTAAAGACTCAGAACATAAGGTGGAATTAAAGCACAGAAAGTCACAAAATAACACTTTAAGATGAGTGAGTAATTGATGAAGCATAAAAGATGGCCTTGAAAACACAGGCAATAAGTGTGTAAAAATCAGTGTTTGGTAAATAGTGCTCCCAGCACACCTGCATTCTCTCCCCTGGGAACTCAGATGAGATGTAGATACTGTTAGTCCTGATCTGTCTGTCTGCTGTTTCTTTAGACTTCTTTCATATTTTGTTTCTCTTTGCCTAGCTTTATTTGTTTGTTTGTTTTTCTGTTTGTTTTGGTGTCAGGAATCCAACTTAGGACCTCATGTTTGCCAGGCAAACACGTTTGATCACTGAGCTCATGTTTGCATCACTGAGCTAAATCCCCAGCCCATATGGACCCTTTCTATCATCTACTTTCTCACTCACTGACCCTCCCAATTTGTAAGCACTGGCCTTCACCGGCCCCTGGGCTAATGGCTGTGTGCAGGGGCTCCTGGGAGTCCTCCTCCTGCCTTTCCCTCCTGCTTCTGCCTCTGCACAGGCGCAGCCTTCCTTACCCCAGCCTCCACGTCCTGGTCACCATCCTCCCCTCAGTGTAGTGGGGAGTCTCCCCTTGTGGCAGGGGAGACTGATGTTGCATCCACTGCACCTCTGAGGCATGTTGTTACCCAGCCCCTCACCAACCCACTGGTGGGAATAGCACTGAGGATCTCACTCTGAGAAATCAAGGCTCTCCCAATTCAAGTTGTGGGCAGATTAGGTCTGAGGCTGACCTGAACAAAGTACACAGCCCCTTCCAGCCACCCTTTCCCCAGACGGGCACCATGCATATGTCTCACAGCTCATGGTACTTTTTCTTGTGAAGCTCAGTGAACAATATCTGTAAACCAGCTTACTGAGGTGGTGACAGCTGCAACTCATGTTAAGGCACTTTCATTATATAAAAAGTGGGTGAGTCAGAGTTCCACTCACTCCTTTGTGACAGCAACTGGGACCTGAACTCAGAGCTTTGTAGGCATATGTAGCTTGAATGTAGTTTCATGATATGTTGAGATCTTGTTTCCTTTGAAACAAAATGACTTCTTGCCAAATGCAGCATATACAAAACAGTTAGGAATACAAATAAATTCAGCAACCAGTGTAGACCAGTGGAGAACAAGCTACTCACTCCTAAACATGCTTCCGAGGCAAGGCAAGACTCAGGACTGTATCATTTATTACAAGGGGAGAAAAGAAAACCTTAGTTCTTTCCCTCTCAGAAAAACCGTGCAGGTGCCAATTTTAAACTGTAACTGAGTCTATGGTGCAGAGAAACTGCCCTCAGGTTCCAGCCCTAGCTGAGGCGCAGGATCCCTTGGACAGCCACCAGTCATCCTGATGCTCTGGCTGCCAAATCTGGGAGGAGTAACTAAACCATTAAACATATTTGGTCACCCAAAGTGTTAGAAGAAGCCACCAGATGGCTTCTGGGCTTTGCAGCATGCTCAACAGCCTATCTGCTCTGCCTGCAAGCCTGGCTGTGTAGGGGCCGGCTGCCGTCAGCACAGGAGGGGCAGTAACATTGCATTTCAGACATCTTTCAGTCGAGAGGAGTGGGGACAGAGTGACAGCCCAGAGCAGTTGGGAAGTCCCCCATTTCCCCAGCACTCTTTGCCCATATCAAGGTCTACAGCTGTTCCAGGGAGCAGACTGCCACTGCACACCTGCCATGCACCCAGTGTAGGGAAGAAATGGAATCTGTGAACCAGACTCAAACAGATATCCTGAAGTTTAAAGATTCCATTGAAATTGTACACACCAGAATGAGCCAATAAGAAGACAGAGTGTCAGATATTGAAGACGGGATCAGCCAGGCATGGTGACATGGGCCTATTATCTCAGCCTTTGGGAGGTTGAGGCAGGAGAGTAGCCATGAGTTCAAGATCTCCCTGACCCACATTGTGACTCCAGGCCATCTGGAACTGCGTAGCAAATTCCTGTGTCAAAAAAAAAAAGAAAACAAGATTGCAGTTATGAATCGTGAAAGAAAGATTTATTACCATAACAAGAGGTTGTGAGAAAAATTGATCTAGTAGCTGCTAGATGATGCAAAGAAGAATAACATAATATTGATCAGAGTCAATGAAAAAATAAGTAGATATAAATGATATTTAAAAAAAAAAAAAAAAAAAAAAACCTGTTCGCCTGCAGCAGATAGAAGCCCAGTTCAACACCATAATCTACAGCAAGATGGAGAGTCAAGATTCCAGAAATTTGGGGCTGGGGATTTAGCTCAGCGGCATAAGCACCTTCCTTGCAAGTGTGGTTATGAGTTTGATCCCTGGTACTGACAAAAAAGAAGACAAAATAAAAAAAAAAAAGATTCCAGAAATTGAACATGAGAACAGAACATTAAAAGCTGTTAATGAAACAAATCACCTATAAAGGAAAGCCCATATGAATTAACGCAAACTTCTCACCACAAATCCCTAAGTTAAAATGAGCTTGGAATGGAGCATTTCATGCCCTAAAAGTTAAGTCTTTAACTCAGAAGGATGTACCCTGAAAAAACTATCTTTCAAAACTGATGCAGAAAGAAGATATCTACATGACAAAAACACTTGTGGAAATTTGTGATTACCAAACAATCACTCCAAAAAGTTGTGAAGAACATTCTGGGAAGTGATAACAAGGATTATATCTCTATAAATCCCAACAGAAAGAATTCAGATGACAAGGCAAGTAATAAAAGAGAGGGAATACAATAGAACCACAAAAGGAAAATAACATAACAAGGAGAAGTCAATACATGTCAGTTATAACCATTAATATTAATGGTCTCAATAAACCAATCAAAAGAAACAGACTGGCAAAATGGATCAAGAAGCAGGATGCAACAACATGCTGCATACAAGAAATGTTTAATTCAAAAAGAAATTTAATTTAAAAAGAAATTCACAGAGTGAAAGCCAATGGATGGAAAATAACACTGCCTTTGACAGGAACTCAGGAAAAAGCAAAAGTAGCTATTTTATTTACCGAGAAATAGGCTTGTTTTACAGGCTTGAATTTCTAGCCAAGACTGATTAAGAGAGGCAAAGAAGATTACTGCACCCTGGTAAAGGGAACAATCCAAGAGGAAAAGATGAAAATCATAAATATATATGCACCAAATACCAGAGTATCCAACTATAAAACAGGTGTTAATGGACATGAAAAATGAAATAAACACAAACACAGTTGTCATCAGGAACCTCAAGACCCTACTGTTACAAATAAATAGATCAGCTAAGCCAAAGATCAACCAAGAAATATCAGAATGGCTATTATCAAGAAATGAACCCATAACAACTGCTGGTGGAGCTGTGGGCAATAAAATTATCCACTACTGTGGGGAGTGTAGAGGACTGTAAAGCAGGGGAAAGCACTGTGGAGATTCCTCAGAAAACTGGAGCTAGAGGTTCAGTTTGACCAAGCTTTTCCTCATGTTGGCATCTTTCTGAAAGAATTGAAATCATCATACTACGGTGACAAATACACAAACATGTTTATAGTAGCACAGTTTGTAATAGCCAAATCTTGGAAACAGCCTATCAACTGGTGAATGAATAAAGGTGTTATTTTTTATACAGTAGAGGACTACTCTGCCCTAAAGAAGTATAAGCTTGAGACAGTCCTAGGTAAATGGATGCACCTTGGGGTCATACTGTTAAGTGGAATCAATTGAACTTAAATGTGTGAGAAAAGAAAAGTGTAAATAAGGGCTGTTCTGAATACATTATATACTCAGACTGATAAACTCCTGGTATCTGGTGTCCAAACACTGGAATTGCTTGTTGTACCAAAGCTGGGATGAGTAAGGACCACCTTGAAAGGAAAGAAGCTGTGAAACAGACATGAAAGAAGGACTTTTTGGGAAGAATTGCAGAGACATCGGCAAGGGGAACAGATAAGGTACTCACTGCCACAAATAGCCACTTGACACTTGGCAATAAAACATGAGTCAGAACGTGTCAGCTGAAGAGTAAACATAGAGTCAGCTGCTGCAAAGCTTGGTGAAACACTCAGGGGCTTGAGTACCAACAAGAAATTTACCGAAAATGCTGTGGGAAATAAACAAGCATACCCCATGGTCTCTAAAGCTAGGTACACTGGGAATAAGAGGAACAAAATTTGAAATGGGCACAGAGCAGAGGAGAAATAGCTTTCCCTGGATATTTTCAATGTGCAACTTAGTTCAGTCTTTACTCCATTAGGGAGCTTGCCACCAAAGGCTGCCATCTCCAGCAGAGAGAAAACAAAACGTACACAAAACAGACTTCTGACCCTAAGGAGGAACATTTGAAAGAAAAGCTGACTCCTAGGTACCATAGTCTTCACAAAGAAGAGAGTCATCACCCCTAAAGGTATTTGGATTTGGGCCAGCTCAACCTGAAAGGCTTGGAAAAAAAGCAAATCCAGCATAATTTATATAGATACCTGTAGATTCTTAAAGTCCAAGTGCAAGGAGAGGTTTCGGGCACTCCTGCCTGCTTTGCAGCATCCAACATAATTCTGAGGATGTGGACCAACCTTTACACGTTCATTTGCTCTCTGAATTTGCATTGCTAAGGAATCTCAGAGTGTTAGACTCCGTTCACAGTGGGACTTTTGCAAGATATTTTAGAGTCTATCAAATCCATGGCAAAAATGTGTCTGTTTCTTGCTGAATTTCTCCATTTTGATGTTCAGCTAAAGAACCTTGTCATGGAGCATGCTCAGAAGAATAGAATGGGAATCCCTGAGGCCCCACCACCACTGGGGCCGGGTACTACTGGTGAGCCTAATGCTGCAGGCCCAGAGCAGAAAAAGGCGTGCTCTCCAGTGAGCCTGCCTGTCCAGATCCAGAGGAGAAGCCACACCCCAAGGACCCAATGCCATCAGTGTAAGCATCACTGAACTGCCATCTCACACCTCACTGCCACCTTGGGAACCTCAGATCTGATGAATCCAGGTCCCTGCACACTGGGATGGGAAGTCAGTGCAGGAAATTTCTAGAACTTAGCAGTGGGCTGATTCAAAGGAACTCAAGAAAATGTCAAGACAAAGGAGAAACGTGCAATCTCACGCCTCCAGTCCACCCAGAACAAGTGTAGGAGACAGACACAAAAGAAATTAAAAGTCAAATTCACCCTTCCCATGAGCCAGTGGCAGCCATGCAAGAGGAAAACAAGAAGCCAGTTTGCCTTTCCTCATGTGGGCTGGGAGACAGGAACCACCCTCTCCAACCCTGAGGTAAGCAACCAGCTGATTTGGAGGAGCACAGGCTGAGTTGCAAGCAACTGAAATACAAAGACAACTTAAAGCTCATATTGTTTGATTGACTTTGCAGGCCTAATGCCGGTAGTGTGAGCATCTATTAAGAGGATAACAATATGCAATATAGCAACTACAGGGCATTTTCCTCTGTCTTGTTTTTGAAATGCAATATTATTTTCACTGTTTTATACCATTTTATTGTTTTGTTTTAGTCAGTGTTCTGTTTTGATTGGTTTTCTCCTATTGAATTTTGTTTGATTTTACGTTTGATGACATAGGCAAAAATTTTGAAGACAAACATTATAGTAGCCATTGTTGATTTCCTATTATCCTATTTTGAAAGTTCTGTATCAGTTTCACTTGTTTATTTTTTGTTTGTTTGCTTGATAGATTAATTTGTTGTGTTTAATCTTTGTCAGACAGGATCTCACTATGCAGCTCAGGCTGATCTTGGGCTCAAGTTTTAGCCCAGGCTGGTCTCAAATTTGCAACGATCTTCCTGCTTCAGCCTCCCAACACAGTTTTTTTGTTTCTGGATTTATTCTGTTTGGTTTTATTCTTTTTAACGTAAAATTAAGAAAATGAAGTTCAGAGTCACACAAATCTCTGAAATGATAGCTACTGAAGTAAAAAAAACAGCTTAGTGCTTATATTATTTGATTACATTTAAATGCATACATCTGGTTATCTGAGCAACTATATAGAAGATAACAATGTGCAAAATAATAACAATTTTTGTTTTCCTACTGTCTTGTTTTTGAAATGCAATATCAGTCTCATTGTTTCATTTTATTGTTTTTTATTTTATTCTCTTTAAAATAAAATAAAAAATTGACAATGTGTATCTAATGTCTTAATTTTTGTAGGTAAGGTACGTGTAACCATCAGAAATAAGTTGTGGAAGTGTATTGAGATAATAGTTTATAAATGGATGTGATACAAATAAAATAGACAAGTTGTTTAAATCTAAATTAAAATACTAAAACATTTTAAAATACTAAATTTAGTTACTCTTACCTTCTTAAAAATCATTGCAAGGTCTTGAGTTTGATTTCAGGTACCAAAAAATAACTCTATCAGAATAAATTTGACTGTATCGAATGTGTATGATAGATTGCTGATTTACAAAAATAGTTTGTGCTGTACTATCAAGAAATATGTAGGAAAAAGGAGAAAATGTAAAATGTCTAACCCTTTAATAAGTTTAAGTATTGCTAGTCTAGAGGGATGATTGTATAAATGACTTTAATCAACTATGCTGTTATTTAATATAAGCCAATAGTTGGGAAAAAAACAACCATTAAACAGTAAATCTTAAAATGATCAAGGGTCATATTGTTTATCATTTCAAGTAACACAAAATGAATAATTAGTATAAGGGTAACTCATTTTTTCCCATAGTGGAGATTCAATCCAGGGACTTTGCACTGAGCTGTGTCAACAGCCTTTTATTTAACATTTTGAGACAATGTCTTACTAATTTCTCCAGGCCGAGATCGAGCTTGAAATATTTCTTCTGCCTCACAGAAAACTGGAATATAAAACTGTACTCCTTTACCTCATTTTCTTTTCAGAGAAGTACTCACTATGATGCTAAGGCTGGACATAAACATGGAATCCCCTGCCTCAGCCTCCTACAGTGCAAGAATAACAGGTGAGGGGGAGAGAGAAAATGGCGGCGTGCTAGGGGATCGAGTGAAGAATCTCTCCAGAGAATTCAAACTCAAAGCTAAAAAAAAAAAAAAAAAAAAAAAAAAAAGACAGCATGGAGAGGACCAGACAAATCCATAGCGATTCTTATCAACCAAGACAGTACAGCTGGAGGATTTAAAGTCGTGCTGAGACCGGAGGCTGCAAATCCCGCACCCTTAAATCAACGAACAGACTCGTGGACCCAACACGAAAAGCTGAGTTGCTTTTGGGGACTGCGGAAACTGAGACCCAGATCGAGACTCCAGGCGGCAGCCAGTTCTGCACCGCTGCACCAGAGCAGATGTACAGAGCTCTGGCGTTTCGAATCTAAACGGTGCACAGAAATCTGACCAGTCAGCGCTGAGCCGCGAGGTGGGGAAAAGTGGACGGCTTGGTGTGTGGCGGTCCCGGAGCGGGGACTTGCACCGGACTCTGGTGAGTATAGAAAACCCCGCGGCGGCTGGGTTTGGCCAGAGAACAGCTGGCCCGCCACCACGGGGAAATCAATAACACAGAATCTGGTGCAGACATATTAGCCTGGCGGCAGAAATCGCAGCTTGGTGACATCACCAGGACCCCCTGTAGGGAGGGCTGGTGGAAGACATCTTGAGTCCTGGCAGAGTCTGATTGCTTGCTGGCTTCAGCTCCGCACGGAGAACTTAGTGGGAGCCATCTTGGTTTTGGGCAGATCTGCTTTTCTAGAGCTCCTATCACAGAGAGGTTTGGAAGAGAACGGCTGGGACCTGGGCAGAATCCTGTGCCATTACCCAGCTGCTTCTGATTCAGGGAGAACTGGCAGGAGCTGTTGGGGCTAGATCAGGCCTCTGCTTGGGGCCCAATGGGCGGATGCAGAATGGTCACAACTCAGTGACAACCAGAAAGTACAGCCTAATTTATGAACTAACTGACACAGAGGCTAGAGACTAGACTGTACCGCCCCTGCATCCCAGCCTACCCCAGATAACAGCAAATTGGGGAGGACAGCAAAAACTCAAGCCGGCATGCTTCTGAAAGGCCCTAAGCAATTCGGAGAGGGCCAGAGAACTCCAGGACAGTCTGAAAGAAACCAGAAACATGACAAGAGATAAAAATAAAAAAAAATCTCCAGCTGTTCAACAGGAGAAATTAAACCCAAGAGAACTAAACACTGAAGAGAACAAGCACAGTAACCATCCATTGCTCGACTCAGCATCAGCCGAAATTAAAAAGTATTTACATGATCTCATAGAGGAATTTAAAGATGTACTCCTGATCCAAGTGAGGCAAGATATAAAGAGATTAATTAAAGAAATGACAAGACCTGCCCAAGAGAACACAGATGGAAGAACTGAGGAAATCAGAAAAGAAAGAGAAGCATCTGAAGAATTTAAGCATAACTTAGAATACATGAAACAGATCCAAAGAGAAAATCAGGAAATTAAAAACTCCATTGAATATTGGCAAAATGCCTTGACAGAAACTAAAGACAACCTTCTGAAACTTGAAGAGAGATTTAGGGCTTATGAACGTGAAAGAAAAAGCCTCTTAAAAATAACAAGGAACCAGAAAGAAGCAATTCTAAAACTGGAAGATGATAAAAAGATGCATAACCTAAGAATAAAGAATGTGAGTGAGGAAGCAGGAACATCCAAAAATGAAATACAAAAAATATTCACAGAGATATTAAAGCAAAATTTCCCATGTATAGCAAAAAGAAATGATATCCAGATAAAAGAAGCATACAGAACGCCAGCTACCTACAACCAAAACAGATCTACGCCTAGGCATATAATAATCGAGATCCCAGAAATCCACCAAAAAAACAGAATATTAAAAGCAGCCAGAGAAAAGATGCAGGTTACCTATAATGAGAAATCTATCAAAATAACGGCAGACTTATCAACACAAACTCTTAAGTCAAGAAGGGAGTGGGGAGAAATATTCCAAGTCCTGAAGGAAAAAAATATGCAACCTAAGTTCATATATCCATCAAAACTCTCTCTAAAAATTAATGAAGAAATAAGATACTTTCAAGACAAGGAGGAACTGTGGGAGTTCGTGGCCACCAATCCAACCCTACAGAGAGCGCTGAAGGACATTACAGAGAAAGAGAGGAAGAAATATCAGGATTACAGCTACAGTGGCGGAGAGGCCTCAGTGTATGGGGCAGACCATGGAATGAGGGAATAAGGTGGACAAATTATAGCAGAAAAGTGGAGTAGCAGACATGAGGCAGAGACGGTAAGCTAGTCTTTGGTAGAGACAGCTCTGAAACTATATTTAAAAAAAAAAAAAAGCAGAGGTCATTGCTAATGGTGTATAACGATTTAAAAGACACAGTAGTCCTAGTGCCATATTTAGATTGAATTAAATTTGTTCTGGTCTGTCCACTCATATCAGATTTGAGGACACAGACCTCTAGAACCAAAAATAGCAGGTTATACCATGGTAACCATCCTTACTTTCCTATTGACTTAAGCTGAAATCCTGTATTACTTACATTGTCTTACTATGACTGATCTTAATTGTATCTGAATCATAAGACTATTGGTTGGCCTTGACTGATCCTATTTGAAATCCGTATGCGTGTTAGAATCAACCCTAAAAGTAGAGGAAACTACTCTGAGCATGACAGGATGTAAAGGATATCCATACTGGTATGAATCAGTAACAGCTCTCAAATACTACAATGCAGTCAAAGATAAGTTTTTATAAAAATAGGTGATAGTATATTTAACTATAATAAGCCAGTGTTGTCGACAAATCTATTGAAAATAACAAGAGAAAACATAGTAGCTACGGAAGATCATTTATATTATAGTTTTGTAAGTCTTATCCATTGCATGTTTATCTAGGAAATTGTTTCGCTGTCTTGTTATGAATTGGTTTTCCCTATAATACAGAGAAGATAGGAACAAATACTCTGAGGAAGAGACCTGAAAAACCCGAGGCTTATTTTGTAGCATTATAATATAAATTCTAGCAATCTATTGCTTGCTGATTAAAATGACTCTGGACTGGTTTCTTCAGCTCAACTTCAGCATATGCAGAGATGGGGACGGCTATCACAAAGAGAATGAGAGATGCGATGGTAGTTGGAAATGTCTTCCCTAATTTGGAACTTGAGGACCTAAAAAGACTCCATCATCCTGTAATGATTTGATTAGTTCTATAATATGCAATAAGTATAGAAAGTGGGTGAAGTTAGGGACAACTATCTGTAAGAAGCTAGAGACAGTTAGATAAGGTAGATCTCCAGTGGACTTGCTTTGAAATCTGTATTTCTTTAAATTGTTTTTTATTTTTTTTAAATGTTCTGTTCTGTTTTGATATGGTTAACCTTATCCTCTTAGAGATGTAAAACAAATAGGTGGGACTGATAATCATATTACGGAGCTTTTGTTCGGCCATAGAGCAGAATGGTTTGTAGGGTCACTTTTTTGAATGTCATTCTAAATACTTTAATTCTATAACCTAAACAGCCATTTCGAAGAAGACAATTTGTAACTTATCAACTGGCAATTTCTTACCTTTTGTTTGTCTGTAATTTAGTATTATTTTTCTACCCTTTTATTCTTTAATCTCCATGTATTTTTTCTTTTCTTTTCTTTTTTCGTTTCCTTTTCTTTAAATAAAAAAAAAAAAAAGAATAACAGGTGAGCTCCACCACATCCAACTAGGGCAACTCATCTAATATTTATGTAACAAAATGTTTTAGGAGAGCAAGAGTTCTATTTTTGTAAAAGCCCATTAATAAATGCAGCTCCAAATGATTTGAAACAATTTGAGCTTTCATAAATCCCTTTATGTGAATTCCACCAAACTTCACTATAGCAGTACTCCTAGAGTGTGCCAAAGTAGAGGTACCAGGAATGCACAGTATACACATGAGTATTCACAGCAATAAACCTCCCTCATAGGACTTTTTTGATTATGTCCTATATATTTCAGTAGATTGTACTGGCATTATCATTTCATCCAAAGAATTATTTATTTCTTCCTTAATTTTTGTCTCTAATCCAATGAGTCTTCATAAGTGTGTTATTTAATGTCCAGGTGTTTGTAAAATTTCCATGGTTTGGGGGAATTTGATTTCCAGTGTCATTGTGTTATGATCCGATACTATACATGAGTTTGAAGTATAAGACTACGGCATGACAACGTGGCTGGGGTCTTTAGGCACAACCTATAACAATTGAAAAGTCTTATTAACCACAGGCACAGTGCATCAACTCCTTATTCTGACATGCAATGAAGCCAAGCCATCCACTGGTACCAGACTTCTAACACAACAAAGCACCAAATTTGGCAGCTCATATCAGTCTTCTTGCACAAGATTAAGTGAGACCATCTGGATCAACTATCAAAAATGTATAAAAGATGACAACAATTGACTTTGTATACACTGCCCTCTAGTTCTCTCAGGGATCTGCTCTGCTTTCAGGCCATGTCTTCTCTTTTTCTTTCAAAGCAACCTTTTCTCCTTAAGCACTTCTTTCACTTCCCTTTTCTTATTGTTGCCCTATATTATGGCAATCTATCACATTCACCAATTGCTCCTTCAAGTTCATTGAACAGGACAGTGAGGCCTAAAAGTATGTTTGGTCCCTATTACACCCAGTTAAATATTTGGAAAAGCCTAAAGGAGGCATAGGAGGTTAAGGCCTTTGGGCACATGTATGTTTCTGTCTCAGTTTCTGATTCTCTGATCTGTCTCTGCTTGGTCTCTGTCTCTCTGTTTCTCTTTCTGGGCTTCTTTCTCTGAATCAATGGGCTCAACCTGAGGAAGACCACTTTAAGAACTTGTTTAATTTTTTTTCTATTTTTCTCTTAGGAAGGCCCTATCTTTTCTTCAGCCTTTCCTTACCCCTTCTCTTCCAAGACACTCAGGAAGAATAAAGTAGCTATGGGATGTTAAAAAAAGAATTACTGGAGGTTGAGATCCCCTGGTCCTGCTTTACACCAACTGCCTAGCTTGGATATCCTTATTTAATGAAAGGGCCCATGACAAAATCATTTTGAGATGCTCTGTAGTGCTAGGTGTTTGATTTAGTACCATCTCACACAAGGTCAGTGCCATGATGAACAAAGATTTTGGGGGATAAGAGCTCTATAGATAAACACAAAGAACTTGTACAATATTGGAGAGAGCCTTAATTCAGAGAATCATAATGCAAAATGAGGAGTTAGCTTTCATTAAGGGGAAGTCTACATTTCACCCTCAGCTACTAGATTGTCCTTTGTAGGCTCCTAGAAGGTCCTGACTGTTCAAAGTGAACATGGTTGCCTGTGAATATTAGCAACAAGAACCTAATGGCTGAGCATTCCTAATCCAAAAATGTAGATCTGAACACACTAAAATCTGAAACCTTTGAGCACTGACATGATGCTAAAAGTAAAAGATCCCATGCCTGACTCCTCGAATGGGCCAAGTCACAATTGTGCTCAAAGAATCATATGAAATTACATTCATGCTGTGCATACAAGTTGTAGAGAGACACAAATGAATTTCTTGTTTGTGTTGAGTCACATTCCTGAGATAACTCTTCATGTATCAGCAACTATTTAAAAATCATAAAACACCTGTCATGTAAAATGTTCCTTATTTCAGGAATTTTCTATAATGAATGCTCAGCCTTACAATGTGAAGAATGACAGGGGTTTGGGGATCATTTCTGGCTTGCAGAGAAACTGCAGACTAAAAGCACTGACCTCTGGGAGCAGATGGAAACTGCAGGTCAGCCCTGAAGTCTGGAGAACAAAAAAAGACAAAAACTTAGTGAAGGCCTTATGAACATTTTTTCAAGTAGGTTTGACCTTGACTTTCCAGTGCATGCAGTGCTTGTGGGCCATGCCTCAGGGTCACGTTTCCTCTCACAAGGTGAGCTTTGCAGACCAGCACCTCTTTGTGGGTTTTCATGCACATCTGGGAGCACATTGTGAAACTGCAAGTTTCATGCTTGAAACCTGCCAGATTCTGGCCACTGTAACACTTTCTATGACTGATTTTGCCATGGGCCTGTTCCTGTGATGCACTCTAAGTGTGTAATAAACATCTTTAGTGATTGTCTGAGTATTTCTAGTGAATCGTCAATAGTGTATGGTTTGGAGGGGTTTTTCAGATTTTCAGTTGGTGTCAAAAATAAGGCTGGTCTTGGAGAATGTGCCTTTGGGTGTGGTGTTTCTGTTAACTCTGAGGAACAAGATGTAAAAAGTAAATTCTCTGAGGCAAAACATAACAGAAAATTCAGTTGGCTTCCCACCAATACTTTTCCAATTTGGGGTGTTTTCACACTTTAATCCAAAGATCCATGGATTCAGCTACTGCCAGAACTGATTGGGAAGAAGGAGACCTGGCTATTGATCCCACCTCCACCCTCTCTACATACCTTACAGCTCAGGTGCAGCCCCAACCATGACCTTCCTGTCAGATATCACATGCTGAAATGACACCAAAGCCAATGACACTTCTCATAAGTTTGTGCAAAGTTTGTGTGCAGAGAATTGGGAGACCATGAGGTCCATCACTGAATCTAGAGCCTGAGAACCCTGAAACTGCACTGAGTAATATAGAAAGTCCCCTCTGTGCTGGGGACTCTGTTTCCTCAGACTCTCAAACAATACACAACAGGCTGTCAAAAACCCTATGAGAGGAATCTGTCACTAAGCCACTGCCTTCCTGATGGTCAGGGCTACTCTGTGGGAAAAGAAGAGGGTCCCAGATGATAGCAGAGAACTCTTCAGTGACCAATGGGGTGTGAAGGAGACAATCACCCCATACCACAGCGCTGTGAGCTCGCTTCCTGTCACAACAGGGACAGGAAATGAGCCCTCACTAACTCTGAGTCCTCTGCTGGGCCCATGACCTCCCCACGCTCTGAGCCTTCAGCACCTGCCTTCTCTCCCTCTGTCTCAGCCCTACAGCCCAGCCTCTTTTTACTGCTCTGTTCCAGACACCGTGTGCCCCACCCTCAGCCCTGGCTCTGCCCCTGTTGCAGGTTCCTGTGAGTCTGTGAGATGGGTGTCTTCCCTGCTCTGACTCTCAGCTCCCTAAAGTATAATCAGATTGAATTGCTGCTCACATTGAACATGTGGCAACTGACATCTCTGATGGCCCTGGACCTGCTGATAGCCAGAGTCCCATCCAGCTCTATCCTACTCTGCTGTGGCCTCTCTGCATCAGGCCCAGCATGGTGGTCCACACAACACTCCAAGCACTGAGAAGGCTGAAGCAGGAGGATGTTCAGTTCTGGGCAACATAGGATTTCAAGGTCAGCCTGGATTACACAAAACACAAGAAGTTACTTTCTCAAAAATACCACAGAAATGAGTGTCTTGCTGGGTTAGTAAAATTCTTCAGATGCAAAGATAAATGACTTCAGCCAAAAGCCCCAGAAACACAACCGATGAGGTCTACATTTATACAACTTTCTTCAAGCAACTCCTTGGCTTCTACTTTGTCCTTCTTGCCCTTGTCACAATTACCTTTACTTGGGCCCCTGCTGCGTGTCAGTCACTTGCTAAGCACTTTCACGCAGCAGCATCTTATCTTTCTTACAAGGAAACCCAATGAATGAAGAAGCTGAGTGGTGAAGGAAGAAGGAAGTGGTGAAGAACTGAGCAGAGACCACACAACTGACAGCTGGCAGCAGGGATCCTGCTTGCTGTCAGTGTCTGGTCCCCTCACCCTGAGGCCATTCACTGCCAGGGATGACATGGAGATCATTTCCCTCAGGGACCTAGGAGAAGGGGCATCCTGAATCCCAACCACAGAAAGTGGTTGAAAGTGTGTTTGCCCCTGAGAACCCCAGGCCATTCTGCAGCTCTCCATAGAGGTGACCAGGTCAGATCAGCCGTCTCCACCAGTATCTCCCAGGTGACATCATCAGCCAACAGCTGCTGCAGATCCCCACTGCTCAGTGTGTCCAGGATATGCTCAGTGATAACCTTTATGAAGCAGTCACTCTCTGGTTGAAAAAAAAGGGAATGGGATCACACGACAGTGCAGTGCAGTATAAAGGGCTTCAAGTACAGGTAATGTGAGTCACACAGTGTGTCCCTACATCTTCCCAGTGTGAATTCAACCCCTCAGTGGGTTCTGAAGTTCAGTGATTGGGTTAGGTGCTGCACTTTTAAAAGGAAATCATATTATCAATATTAAAACGTGTAGAACACAGCGGCATAAGCACTTGCCTTGCAAGCAGGCGGTCGTGAGTTCGATCCCTGGTACCGATAAAAATGAAAAAGACCAAAAAAAAAAAAAAAACCCAAAAAAACGTGTAGAACATAGTGAGAGTGTGTATTACTTTTGTGAATTTTTATATGAAATTACATAGATACTTTGGTATACTTAATTCTTTCCATGATTTTGGTGGACTGAGTTGGATGAGAACCAAATTGAATTCAATGGACAGATTCAGTGTTGACCTTATGAAGAAATTGGATTCTGCTCTCAGGCAGTTCGGTTTGCAGCCAGAACCAGAACCGTGGAGAGAACTGAGTTTGTGAACTGAGGTATCACTGTATATAATATACTATATACATAGTACAGATAGTAATGTGCATATATTTAGAGAGATAGCCTGGGAGAGACAAAATCCCCTTAATTTGTGGAATCAAAACATGTTTGGGAATCCAGAATTTGCATTTTTAAAAAATATTTTGCAAATGCTTATCTTGATAAACACATAACCACTGTATATATTTATCAAGTACAGTGTGACAGTTCAATCAAATTTTCATGTTGTCTCCTAGAACACTTGTCTGTTCTTTGGGCTGAGAACACTCAAATTTTTGCCACTACATACTTTGACATAGAGAACTAAAAGGAATTTTCAGTCTTTTAGAAAGAAAGCAGACAGCACAGTGGTCTACTACTTGCTAATCATGATTCTCAGATGCATTAATGTGTTGACATGGAAACAAAGGAATATTCACCTTAAATGAGGTAAACAGTGTACAGAAAAGGTCTCAGGGCAGCAGAGGCCAGAGTTCCTGCCAGGGTCACCAGAAATTTGCAGGGTTGGAAGAAATGGAACAACAGGCAAGGGACTGGGTACCAGTACATATTTATGAGTGCCGTGGAAACCTAATAGAAAATGTGCTTCCCCTGGTCAATACAAAAGAGATATTATTTTTATTTAATAAACAAATAGAGACCCATTCAGGAAAAGTTACTGCCCAAATCAACAAAGTTGAAATATCATCATTTAAATTCAAGTTTACCAGGCCATGTTTTTGGTATCACTTAGAAAACTCATGTTTTTAAATTTTTCTATGACTTATGCAATCTCCTTTAGAATCTGCCAGTGAGATTTGCAAAAACACATAAATGTTTTACACCACACCCTACTGGGTAAAATTGTGATGAAAACAAGACCCGCTCTAAGCCTGTCTGAGGAGGGGATTCTTCAGGTTGGTGAGGATGGGTGGGGCTGGACTCTCCACTCTGACCCTTGTGATCTGTGAGGAGCCCTGAGAGGCTGCCGCTGTGAAAGCACTGACTCTGCCCTGGCCTGCAGATGTCCAGCGGGGAACTACAGCAGGGTGGACACTTGGCATCTCTGCCTGCGATTCCTACCTGCCTCCTTAGCTCTGAGTCATCTCTCCTGCCTCAGCCTGGCTCAGCAGCTTCTGAGGAGCAGAGAGGGCTCCCCAAGACAGAGGCGCTCCCTCACTGCTGTGGGGGAGCACCCCCTGACCAGTGCTGAGACCATGGCCCACCGGGCTCCATCTACATAGACCACGTGACTGTGCACACTGCTGTCCTCTTGTCTGTAGAATCCAGGAGCTCCCGGCAGCACCTCTGAGCATGGGGCTGAGGACTCAGGTCCCCCTGTCTCTCCCTGGAGCTCTACCTTTCCCTGTCCCCTCCCTGCTTTTCACCATTACTTTTATCAGTTGAGGTTTAAAGGAGTAGCTGGACCTGATTTGTCCAGATTTAAACAACAGGCCTGGGACTCTGGAAACAATTGTTCAGGTCTCAGGAAACACAATTTCCAGTGGCACCTCTGACCCCACGCTGGCCCCAACTGTTAAACAAGGAGGGGTTCATCGCGGGAGCCCCCAGCCCCAGCCCCACCTCAGCTCCAGGCTTCTCCCTCCCTTGTTCTTCGCCATGGCTCTTTACAGTACTGTTTGCTCTCCAGGCTGGGGAAGAAGCCAGAAATGGACCTGGTTCTAATGTGCCCAGTGGAGGGAGAAGAAAACAGGACTGAAGGAAGGAGGGGTTACTCGGGGGAGGAGGTTGCTTCCTTGCACCCCAGGTTTTCCTTCCAGGAGAGCTGAATAGAATCAGCTGGGTCTGGAGCAGTCACACCTGCTGAGCAGGTGCGTGTCCCTGGCAGGGCAGGGCAGGGCAGGTGCTGTACACAGCTCCATGGGTGAAGCAGGAGGTGGTTTTGGGGGACAAATGAAAGTAACAGGGTCGCAGTGGGGAGCCCCATACTAAGGGAGCTTGCCCTGCTATACCTCACCCTCACAGGACCCGGAGACATGTTGTTCTCTAGTGACAGGGGAAGGGGCACTGCTCCAGGAACAGATGGCAGGTGGAAAAGTCATACAGGGATCGAGTGCAGTGGCACTCTGGTCACTCTTCCTCTTGAGCCAATAAGAGCAGTTGGGCCCACTGGGCAAGAGCTGGAGGGAGCTGCCTCCTCCCAGGCAGGGCCCAGGGTCAGTGCTGTAAACCTTCCTTCCTTCTATATTGCTGCGGCTACGCAGCGCCCTCTGCTGTCCGGCCCTACCTGTTACTCCTCACATTGTTCCTCATCCTTTGTGTGAACTGTAACTCAGAGATTCTCCTGTGGGAACTTTGCCTCCATTAAGCATCTTTGATCTGTGACACCCTCAACCACCTTAAGGTCCCACCGGAAGGTCCTCCCCAGTGTCTAGGAGACCACAGCTCCATGCTGTCAGAATTCCTGGCAGTCAGAACCATGAGCTAAAGAAATAATCTCCAAATTTATAAAAGACCTAGTCACTGGGATTTTGTTATAGTCACAGACACACACTGCTAAAAATAACAGTTATTATTTTTTTAATCAAGATCAGCTTCATCCTTGTTGTTGTCTTGTCTCACTAGAGATGGCCATAGATAGAATCGCCATTCAGAGTCCACAGCCACAGTGCAGAGTCTGCTCCATCGACCCAAACTGAGACCCACTCATGAGGGCTTCTTTCTACCGCCCCTTCCTAACGGCTGTGAAACCTCACCCCTCCTTCTCCCTTAAGAAATGTAGAAAACTCCACCTGTTCCACTGACCATGGAGTGACCAGCATGTCCTGGGCTGGAGGATGGGGCTTTCAGACACATCGATGGCTTCTGCCATGTGAGAAGGAGAGAATGAGCCCAGGCAGGTGTGAAGTGTCTCTGTGAGGTCCACCTGAGGTGGGCACAGCTCCCAGCACATCCTTTTCCCTTACTCGGACACAGCGGGTCTGCTCACATCCGGACATATCCCTCTTGGGTGCTGCTCTTCGCTCTGTGACATTGTCTCAGCACCATAAGGCTCCCATGGCCACCGGGTGCCTGGTCACCAAGTGCAAAGCTACCGTCTTCCCTGACTCCTGGCTGTTCCTTGTCTTGGCCACAGGACCTTGGAGTGTCTGCTTCATGGAGCTTCTGTGTGTGGTGACACTGTGACTCAGGAGTGACCAGTGAGCCACAAGAGAAGCTCATCAGGGAGATTTCTTGGTGTCCTTTGCTCTCAGGGAACGGTGTGACAACATAGCCAGCTGCCTCTTTCACCTGCTTCCTGCTTCCAGTGCTGCCTGACCTTGGAGACAGCCTGGCATTCTGAGGTCAGGAGATGCTGGGACCTGAGCTGAGTCGGAGGCCTGGGCCGAGAGAAAGATCTGGGGCCTCAGTGACTCCACACATCGTCAGTGATCCTGCACTCCTAGGTTCATCCTCGTTTTCACTCTTGGTCTTGCTCTGACTTGTCTGGGCCTCACAGATGTGCCATGTGGGGCACAGTGGGTAAGACCCTGAACCCGCCAACTGCTCAATTCCTGCAAAGGGAAGTGTCAGGAAGTAACCCGGGTGTCACCAGGCTGGCTGTGTCCTGGCACCAGTCTCCGCCCAGCCAGGGAGCCCTCCCTTCCTATCACTGTGTTCTGAGTTCTCAAAAGCAATGGGACAGGGTTCTAGCATAGCCTCGTCCTCTCAGTGGTCAACCTGGCCAACCTGCAAGGGTAAGACTGTGCACCCCCTTGAGCATTTTTAATCAGCTGCTAATGTCAAGTTCCAGTCCTGAACCCAGAACCCAGTCCGTCCTGCCTGCTGAGCTTCTCCTTCCTCGCCACTCCCTGTGTGCCAGGCATGTTGATTCCAAGCCCTTCCTGGACCATGATCCGCACGTCATGATCCGCCTCAAGGCCTTTGCTGGGCAGTACATGTCCCAGGATTCCTTCCCCACCTTTCCCACTATACCAGGCCCAATGCCTCTCAGCTGGCTGCCCCTAGCCCTCCTGCAGAGCTCTGGCATGAGGAGACTTTGGTCCTTCTATCTGGACACCCAGGAGACTGTGTTAGCCAAGGTAAGGATCCTGTTGTCGTGTACCTCCTCAGCCACCAGCCCGGGGCCCCAGGCAGCTCAGTCTCCCAGCAGGGCCTCAATTTACCCTTAGGACCCTGCACAGAGCAGGTGCCCAGAGACAGTGTGGGTGGGGCAGTTGCAGACTCCTTGTGTCTCACAACAAAGCCTTTACCCCCATACGTTTCCATAGGTGTCCTAGCCTCAGGGTGGCCAGACCACAAGGACAGGCGGGCTGTGGGTCCTCTGCCCTCCTCAACCTCTTCTGGTTCCTCAAAGTTTTCTAAGACACAGGCCACTACTATATCCACCTTTCCTCAGGGTCACCTGTCCATGTCTCCTTCCACCTGAGCTGAGCCCAGGGGAGCTGTGTAGTCTTCTCGTCTCTTTTGCTTAAGGTCCAAGGGAGGGGAGCAGTCAGACACAACTTGGCACAACCCCAGCCTCTCCTGTGCTTCACTGTGGGACCTGGGGCTGAAGTCCCAAACTCTCTGAGCTCATCTATGACTGGGGACACTAATGATCCTCTGGAAGAGGTGTCATGAAGATAAGCTTGAGCTTCCCCAGCTTACCACAGAATCCTGCTCTGTGTTAGGACTCACCCCACCCACACTGAGCTGTATGGATCCTGTTGACAGCTGTGGGTTGAATAGTGAGCAGAGGTGTCCTCTGACAGATAAGAAAACCAATAAGCAAACTGAGACTTAGAATTTCTCAGCAGCTTGAAATCACACAACTACACATTCTTCATGCTGGATGCCATGCTCACCCCACCCTTCTTTCTGACCCACGGACTCTCCCTCTCTCATGCACTCCCAGCATGCTGCCACCCTTCATGTGATGCTTGCCCTCGGACCTCCCCACAACCTGCACCATACTGTGTGAACTTTCGGCTTCCAAAACTTCAAGAGAAATAAACTTGTCACCAGCATCAAATATTCCACTCGAATAACAGAAAGTTGACATAAGCATTGAAGGAATGATGAAAATGAGTTAGCAGCAAACTTCCAGGAAGGGGGCAGCGTCTACTGGGCTCCAGCCAGCACACGCTGAAGGATGGGCAGGAAACAAGGACCGTTCTCCTGCCAGGGACTTGGGTCAGTAAGCACTGAACTTCCAGTCAAGGGATCCCAGCTCCTGTATGGAGTATGGGCCACTCAACCTGGGCCAGGCCGACCCTCTGCTCATCCACTATAGAAGTTCTAGGAATCAGGGTAGAAGCCTCCCCTGAGGAGGGACCAAGATATAAAAAGGCAAGAGAACAAAAAATGCTAATGGGAAACACTAATGGGTCTCTCTTATTGCAGCTGTGGCTTCAAAATACTCATACTCATTATGAGCACATCAGTATCCATATTTAAATACCCTCATCCCAAAATTTTCAGTTCCATTCTGCAGAAGGCACAAGTGCATTTTTAAAACCCTTTCAGGTCCTCTTGGTGCAGCTGAGCTGGGGTTTCCACTCTGAGAAGCGCTGGCTACACCACGTCCTCTCTCATCCAAAAAGCATCGTCTTAGTCAAAAAAATACACAGTTAAGGATAAGAGGATAAAATTGAAGAGGTATCAGCTTCTGGGAAGGGAGGGCCTGGAGGGCTGCAGCAGAGGAAGCCAGTGTCCTCAGCAGGGCTGGGGGAAGGGGTGAGGGTCAGAGGAGTGCTGAGGAACGGTGCTTGGAGGCAAGGAGGGAGGTGTGCTGCCGTCTGTCTGTCCTGCTGGGAAACAACAGAAACAGCCTATTCAGCGGACTTGCCCTCCTCCCTGTCAGCTTCTGCTGTCCACCTCCATGTCAAAGCAGTCACCTGCGCCCTTCTGGGACATTTCATGCTGCCCTACAAATAGCATGTACCGCACTTGCAGGCAGAGGCAGAGTGTTGTCAGAGCCCAGCTGAGAGGCAGCAGCACAGCACGAGAACATTTTCAAGCAGACTTTGTCAAAGAAACCTGGCACAGTGGCTGCCAGGCAGCGCAGAGCCCGGGACTCTATCCCCTCTCAAAAGACAAGCAAAATGGGTGGCACCAAGAGACAGGAATGACCATTTACACTGAGCACACTGCACTGAGCATCATCTTCTTCGGATCATAGAATACAAAACGTATATTAAAATACTGAAGACCAAATGAGATTTTCTTTTTAAAGTCTTGTCTTTTTGCTCTTGTGCCTTTAAAAAAAAAAAAGGAGTTCCTAACCGGGCCTGGTGTCCCCTACCTACAGTCCCAGCTACTCAGGTGGCTGAGGCAGCAAGATCATAGGCTATAGGGCAACCTGGGCTACATAGCAAGACTTCTGTGTTAAAAAAAAAAAAAAAGAAAGAAAAGAAATTAAAATATTAGGTGTATGTTGCTCATCTGTCATCACAACTATTCAGGAGGTTGAGCCCAGAACATCAAGTGTGAGGGCAGCCTTGGCAACTTCAAAATAGAGCTCTGGGACTCAGTGTGATCCCTATTCCCGGCCAACAAGTCTCAGTCTCACTGACCCCAAGGGTGGCTGACCAGGTAGGCAAAACCTTGCAACTCTCTCCACTTCAACCATGGACTCCTATTCAAACACCAATCCCACTGAAGCAAAAAAGGACAATGCCTGCCTTGCATGGGAAGTCAGCATCTGGACTTAAGAGGCTGAGGACAGGACCACAGCAAGGCCAACATCTGTTAAAGGGGACACAGAACGACTGGCACCATGCACCTGCCAAGTTGAGCAGCTTGGGGCATGGACTTGGTCTTGTCCAGCTCTCCTCCAGCTGTGTGATCTTGGTCTTGAGGGCAGTCATGGAGGCCTTGTGCTTTCATGCTCCAGTTTCAATCTCATCAATCTGAAGAAGGAAAACCAGTGGCCCTGAGGTTTCTGGGTCCAGAGAAAGAGAACAGAGAGACCCCACTGGGCCCTGGGCCCCAGTTCTCAGGGCTCTTGGTCAGGAAGTAGCCTGTGAATATGGGCTCAGGGATATTCATGGGTGCCAGGACATTTCCCAGAAGCAAGCAGGCTGCAGTGGGTCCTTGGCTTCCCTCAGCTGCTGCCTCCATCCACGCAAGGAGTTCAGGTCATGGGCTGGTAACCCCACTGCAGTACCAAGTGTGCCCCCAATAAGGCTGCTCATGTGGGCATGGAGGGGAAAAACCACACCCCTATTCCCACCACGATAAGAGGGACCACTGGTGAGCTGACACCCTGCACATCTCTGCCACACTGGAACCTAGCATCTGAGCAACCCAGGTGCCTAGCCCACTCCCCTGCACTGTGTGATGGGCAGCCAGTGCAGGAAGCACCCGGGACTCAGCAATTTGCCTATTTGGAGGAACACAAGAAAAAGAGAAGATGAAGGGGCAAGGTGCAATGTCAGACCTCCCGCCTACCCCGAACAAGACCAGGAGACACAGACACAGACACAAAGAAAGTAGAAGTCATCCTCTGCACTGCACTCATGGAGGGAGTAGTTGCCATGTGACATGGGGCCTGCTGAAGTCATCATGTCACTAGTGGGACAAACTTCCTGGGACTGCCAAGCACGGGCTGGCAGGGGGAGTGTATTTGTTACACATTCATTACTTTGAAAACTACCTAACATACACAGCTTAAATGGGGAGCAATTGATGTGGCTCAGAGTTTAAGAGTTTTCCTTCCGCAGCTGGCCACCTCTACGGCAGAAAGATCATGGCAGAAGAGCATCCATGAGACCATTTAACCCTTCAGCCAAGAAGGAGACAGCAAGGAACAGCCACCAAGAGGAGAAGAGGCTGGGAGCAGGATGCACCCTTCAAAAGAGGTACCTCAGCCATCCTAACAACCATTCTGTTATTAACTCATCAGTGGTGACCAGGACTCTGTCTCTGCTCTAGGCTCCACCTCTGAATGCCACTGCCTTGGTGAGGAAGTCGTCAATGCAGGAGTCTCTGAGGGATGCTATGTATTTAAATTATAAGAGGTAGGGGAGACATTCCATGCCTAGAGCTCCTGGTGACTCTGTGTGTATTGGAAGGGTCCCCACTAATACCGGCCATTGAGAGCCAGGCCACAAGCCTCATGTGCAGGAAAATCCTAGTTTTCTTTCTTCAGAATGGAAGATCAAGCTGCAGTCACAAATATCAATTTCAGGAATGTTTAAGCCTAAGTATATTAATGGCAAAACTCATAATATTAATGTTCTTGTGTTGAGGTCAATATAATGCATTTATTGCATTTATTACTTATTTTTTCAAACAGGGAATTTTTTTTTCAAACAGGCACATTGTCCAGGCTGCTGTCCTCCTGCCTTGCCAGTGATCTCTTCCTCTCACATGCACTCCCTAAATGCTACCATCCATCATGTGATGCAGGCACAGGGCCCTCACCAGAGCCTGCACCATGCTCTGTAGACTCTCAGCTTCCAAAACTTCAAGTGAAAAGAACTTCTCACCTGCCTGAAATATTCCACTATTATAACAGAAAGTGGACTAAAATATGCAGTGAAGGAAAGATGAGCAAGAGTCAGGAGTGAGCTCCTGGGAAGCGGGAGCTTCTACTGGGCTCCACCCAGCACACACTGGAGGATGGAGAGGAAGCAAGGACCCTTCACCTGTGAGGGACTTTGGTCCTGAACTTAAGCCCCAGCTCCTGCCTGGAGGATGGCTCAGGCAACCTGGGCCTTGCCTACTCTCTGCTTTGTCCACTACAAAGCTTCTAGAAGTCAGGGATGAAGCCTCAGCCAAGGAGGAGCTGAGATACAGTAAGGCAAGAGGATAGGAAAGCTGGAAACGACGATTGAAGCTCTTTTACTGAAGCTGCAGTTTCAGATCGTGCTTTATCTTTATGTGTACCTGAGCATGCATATTGGAATACCCTCATCCCAAAGTCTCAGTGCAAGGCTGCCGAGGGCATGAGGATGTGCATCATTTTCTCATCCAAAAATCATCTTCACTGTTAAACAATATACAGCTAAGGACGAGAAGATAAAATTTGAGAAGAGAGCAATGAATGTCCAAGCCCCCATTAAGAGTCAGAACCCTGGATAGAACTAAAATAAACAAAACCATAAGGTATCAGCTCAACAATGAGCAGGTAATTGATGAAACAAAAAGATGGCCCTGAAAACACAGGCAGTGAGTGCATACAACTCAGTGTGTGACAGAGGGTGCTCGCAGCACAGTTTCCTTCTCTCCACTGCGGACTCGGATTGGATGCTGAGGCTGTTAGTCCTGATCGGTCTGTGTGCTGTGATTTTTTTCACATTTCGTTTCACCTTGCCTAGCGTTTTGTCATCTACTTGCTCACTCTTTCTTCCCCCACTTGTAAGCACTGGGCTTCAATGGCTGTGTGCAGGGTCTCCTGGGAGTCCTGTTTGCTGCCTTCACCTCCTGCTTCTGTCTCTGCACAGGTGAGACTTCCTTACCCCAACTCCACACCATGGTCACCCCGTCCTGCTCCCTGGGTAGAGAAAGATGGCTGCTGTAGGAGAGAGGAGAGATAATGCATCCAAATGCACCTCTGAGGCACGTTGTTAGCCAGCCCCTCACCAACACTGAGGTGGAACTGGTGCTGAGGACATCTCTGTGACTGCTCAAAGCTCTGTCAATTCAAAGTTCTGGACAGATCATGTCTGAGGTTTCCTGGACATGTTGCACACCCTTTACCCAGACAGACATCACACATGCATCTCACAGCAAATGGTACTATTCACTGTGACACTCAGTGCAAATCACCTGTAAAGCAGCTTACTGTCATGGGGACATCTGTGACTCATGCTAAGCATGAGAGACTCATGCTAACCATTTATTATAGGAAATGAGGTGGGTTGGACTTCCCTTCGCTCCTTTGTGATAGCAACTGGGAGCTGAGCTCAGAGCTTTGTAGGCATATGTAGCTTGTATGTAGCTTCATGATTTGTTGAGAGTTTGTTTTCTTTTAAAAAAAATGACTTCTTGCCAGAAGTAAGTGTAAATGCAGCATATACAAAACAATTAGGAATACAGGTAATTTCTGGAACCAGTTTAGATCAGTGCAGGACAAGCTACTCTCTCCTAAACATGGTTCCAAGGGAAGGCAGTGATAGACTCAGAATTATATCAGTTATTACAAGAGGAGAAAAGAAAACCTCTGTTTTTCCCTTTCAGAAAAATCTGTGCAGGTGGCAGGTTCTAAACTGTAACTAAGTCCATGGTGCAGAGAAGCTGCCCTCGGGCCCCAGCCCTAGAAGAGGAGCATTATCACTTGGAGGACTGCCAGCCCTCTCTGATGCTCTGGCTGCCAGATCTGGGTCAGGTCCCTTAAAGATCGAATGTATCTGGTCCTGAGTGGTGTTAGGAAAAGGCACTGGAAGGCTGCTGGCCTTTCTGACATGCCCAACCCCCTGTCTGCTCTGCCCGGCAGCCTGGATGTCCAGGGGCAAGCTGCCCTCGGCAAAGGAAAAGCAGTGGCTTTGCATTTGAGACATCTTTGAATCCGGAGGGACAGTGAGGGGATGGGAAGTGCCCCCTTTCTCCCACATTCTGTGACCTGCCCACTGGTGGAGCCTGGGCCTGCTGGTTCTGGACCATGCTGGGCCTTCTGATTGGAAGCCAATGAGACAGAGGTGTGAGGGCACCATGTGTAACTGTCAACAGCAAGGGGACCAGAGGGAAGATCTGGTGGACAGGTGGGGTACTGGGGCTGTGGGGGTGGACAACATTTCTGACTGTGCAGCAATTAAACTCTTCTTAGGCTGAAGAAAAATAGATTCACAGAAAACTTTAGAACCCGCCCCAGCAGCCTGGTTTCCTTGTCTCACCATGGATGTTTTCAGACAAGAGAGGGTACAGGCCTCATGGGCATGGTTTACAAGCCTAGGCCAGGCCCTGATTGTTAGTATCAGATTCTGGGAGGGGCAGAGGCTAGAGGGCTGCCTCAGAGGAAGCCAAAGCCCTCAGCAGGGCTGGAGGAAGGGGTCAGGGTCACAGCAGTCCTGAGGTGCCTACTGCGTGGACAGGGAGAGAGGTGAGCAGTTGCCTGCCTGTCCTGCTGGGTACCAGGAGAAGCAGCCTATTCAACAGCCTTAGCCCCATCAGCCTTGCCATCCACCTCATGATCTGACAGTCACCAGTGCTCTTCTCAACCATTCCCTGTGACAGCACAAACAGCACGTCCCCGTGGATGTGGGCAAAGGCAGAGGGTCATCAGAGTCCTGTTAAAGGGCAGCAGCACAGTGCAACTTCATGTTCAAAGCAGACTTTATCCAGAATCCCTGGCACAGTGCTTGCTCAGCAGTGCAGAGCCCTGCGCCCCGTCCACCTCCACCCCAAAAGACAAAATGGGTGGAACCAAGAGACGGGAAGGACTCTTTGCACAGGGCACAGGACGGGCACCTTCTTTGGGTCACAGGATAGAAAATGCATATCCACACACTGATGACCAAGTCAGACCTTTGCTTTTTTTTTAGTGAGGTCTTTTTGCTCTTGTGTCTTAAAAACAATAATAGGCCCTGGCCATACATAGTAACTGCTCCCTATCATTCCATGTACTCAGGAGGCTGAGGCAGAAGGATCATGAGTTTGGGGTCAGCCTGGGCTACATAGCAAGACACTCTCTCTCTCTCAAAAAAAAAGGAAAAGAATAAAATATTTAAGTGTGTACTGCACATCTCTAATCCCAACTATTGGGAGGCTGAAGCAAGTGAATCAAGTGTGAGGGCAGCCTTGGAAACTTAAAAGTAGAGGTCTGGGACTCAGTGAGATCCCCATTCCCTCCCAAGAAGTCTCAGTCTCGGTGAGCGCACGGGCAGCTGGCTTGGTGGGCAGGACAGTGCACTTCTCTCTGCTTAAGTCCTCAAGATCAACCATGGACTCCCCTTCAAACACCAAAGCCACTACAGCTAGAAGGACAAGGATTGCCCTGCATGGGAAGCCAGCCTCTGGACTTGGGAGCCTGAGGGAAGGAGCACAGCCAGGATGACAGGTGTTTCAGGGAGCAGATAGACTGGCACCGTGCACCTGTGAAGTGGAGAACCATAGGGCACGTACTTGGTCTCCTTGTCTTGTGGTTTCTCTTGGTTATTTCCTCTGGTCTCAGGGACAGTGATGCATGCCTAGGACATGGACACTACAGTGTTGATCTCATCAAACCACAGAAGGAAAATAGTGGCCTTGAGGTGGGCTGGGCTCAGGCTATTACTTGGCACCACTGAGACAAGAGGAAGGGTACAGGAAGTTCCTACTGGGCCCTGGGGCCCAAGACCTCAGCTCTTCTAGAAGGGAAGTGGTCTGCAAGTAGGGACCCAGTGACCACCATGGGTGCAAGTGCCATTCCCAAAAGCAACCAGGAAGCAGCCTCTGCCAACCTCTGCCAGCTGCTGCCTCCATCCAGGCAAGGAGCTCAGGTCCTAAGCTAGAAACCCCAGTGTAGAAGGCAGCCCAGCAACCCTGGTGGCCACCTGTCTTCTTTAGCAAGTCAGTGAGCTTCTCTTGCTGGTCGGTGTGGCCTCCAGGTACAATTTCTCCTCCTGGGTTCTGCAAAAGGTAGAAGGAAATGAGGGTCCTGCCAGAGGGGAAGACAACCCAACTGCACTTCTGGCTCCTCATCAGCTCACTCATTGCACCAGATGTTGGCGAACATGTTGTCCTCCCACTTCTGCTTGCCTGGGAGCTCGGCACATTCTGCAGCTGCCAATTCCCGCCACAAGGACCCAGAATGTGAACCTCTGAGGCCCCCATTCCCAGCACGCCACAGACACCTGTGCTGCTGCCCTCCCGAAGCCTAACTTTGCACCTTCCACCAAGCCCTCCTTCATGAACCACTGCACTGACAAGGTGAGTCCTTTATCTAAGATCAAAGCTTCTGTATCACATGTTCACAATACCCCTTCACGTAGGAGGCATCTAGCCAGGTGTCAGGAATACAAGTAAGAAACACCCCGGCCTAACATAAGGGACAGGAGGACAGATCCTTGGTGCTTTTGGTGCTAGTCAATCTACATTGCCCGTGGACCAGGTCTCAGGAGACAGGGATGGAAACCCAAGATGGAGCCTGGGGATGCTGCACACTGGGTGCAGGGGGCAGGTTTCAGTGACTTCTATCCAGGACCTCCGTGAATACTTAGGAAAAAACTCTTCCCTCCAATTTCTCACATGCTTTAGGTCTTCCTATCCCTTACATCAGATCCCAGGGCCCTGCCTTTACTTTAACCCAGTTCATCTGCACTAACTCTTTTTTTTTAATTTAAGGAGAAAAAGAAAAAAAAACAGAAAAAGGGTACAAGTAATACAAAATTTAAAAAATAAACAGTAAGAAATCATTAGTTAATAGATTACATATTCTTATTTTAGAAATAGTTGTTCAAGTAACAAAATTGAAGCATATAAAGTGGACTTTCAAACAGTGAGAGTACAAACAGTTTTGTTCAATGATCCAAAAAAACTCAGTAGTTTGGTTATCTATCTTATATACTTAAACACATATACAATTATAACTTTTAGAGCACTTTCTTTTCTTTTCTTTTGTACAATGACAATTACATATTTTGGGTTTTAGTACTCCCACAGTTCTTATTACTTTTTTTGAAGAGATTAAAACCAAATGTGATGTATCAGAACAGAGTCAGTCAAATCAAAAGGATGGACATAATAGATAATGTAAAAATAAAATATAAGGTGATCAACAAAGGTTATCACACTGCCCCTTGCTATTTTAAGAAGAATTGCCAGTTATAATAAAATTGAACAAAACAGTAAAGAATAAAACCAAAGCACTGGAGACATTACAGGACTTTAAAAGAAGATAATAGGCAACCGAAATGGGTGTCATAATGAATCTTATTGTCTTCACAGTTTTGCCTATACTTTCGAACTTGATACGATCGAGCAAACCAGAATAGGGGAAAGTCAGTCAAAACCAGATGGTGAGGGCAATACAGGGTTTCAAATCAAGTTAATAGGAAATCAAAGTAGGTTACTCTAATGTATCCTGCTGTTTTTATTTATTTTTCCCTTAATTAAAAAAGTAAAAGAAAAAAGTAAATAATTTAAAAGAAAGGGGGATTGAGATAAAAGAGGGCATAACAACAGAACATAACCATTTAAGCAAATTAGTGTTTCACTACAAGATATCCTGGCATAAAAATAGTTACCATAGTGTCTCTTTCCTTGAAATCTTTGAGTATAACTTCATATACTGTAGCACCAAACATATCAAGACACTATAAAACCATTCAAGAGAATGACATTATTACAGGGTATTTAGAACCAATTAACAGAAAATGAACAATTTTTCTGTATAATCTTGTCTATAAAAGTTTTTACTTATATTATCATATATAATAAAATCCAATAAGATACAACCTTTTAAGACGAATGGATACAGAAGAATACAAGTTTGATGGGACTTCAAAACAAGATGATACTAAATCAGCACTAGCTATTATGATACTTGTTTTCTCCAAAATAGCTGTTTCTACCATCCAATCTTTTCTGCTTCATTTCTGTTGAGCTCTTTTTCTGTTGTTTGTTGTCAGTTTGTCTTCTTCATTTCACTTTCTGCTCCATTCATTGTGGCCTCTCTGCCACTATTACTGGAATCTTGGTATTTTCCTTTTTTAGAATATCCTGCAGTATTCTCTGTAGAGCTGAATTGGTGGTTACAAATTCCCCTAGTTCCTCTTTATTCCAGAAGCACCTTGTTTTTCTATCAATTTCTAGGGACAGTTGTGCAGGATATATCAATCTTGGCTGGAGGTTGTTATCTTGCAAAGCTTGAATTATTTCCCCCCATGCTCTTCATGATTTGATGGTTTGTGCCAAGAAGTCTGCTATAATTATGATGGGTGTTCCCTTGTAAGTGATCTGTCTCTTGTCTCTGATGGATTTTAATATTCTGTTCTTATATTGGATTTCTGAAATTTTGATTATTGTATGCCTGGGTGTAGCTCTGTTTGGGTTGTAGATGGCTGGGGTCCTGTATGCCTCGTACATCTGAGTATCTTTACCATTTGGTAAATTAGGGAAATTCTCTTGGATTATTTCTGTGAATAGCTTTTGTAGTCCATTTGTCTGTGTCCCTACTTCTTCTTTTATGTTCTTAATTCTTAAGTTATAGATCCTCTTATCATCTTCTAGCCTTTGTATTGTTGCTTTGGTTTTTTTTTTGTTATTTTTAAGAAGTTTTTCATTTCATTCTCCCATATTACAAATCTGCCCTCCAGTTCAGATAATCTATCCTTAGTTTCTTTCAAGCTGTTATGCCAGTTTTTGATAGAGTTTTTAGTTTCTTGGTAATCTCTTTGAACCTGCTTCATGTATTCTATGTTTTCTCTATTTTCTCCATCAAACAATTCTCCCTTTTTTTTCTGTTCTTCCATTCCACCATCTGTTTTTCCTTGGGCGGTGCTTAGCATTTCTCTAACTATTCTACTTATATCTTGCTTCAGGTCATTAGTAACTTCATTCCTGAACTGGTCTATTAGGCTCTGGAGCTATCGCTTTATGTCTATTGGTGCCATGTCTGATATTGCATGTTTCTCAGGATTGGGGGCCGAGGACCCTTTCTTGTTGCTCCCTTTTCCCATATTTTTTTGTTCCTTTTATACAAGCAAATATAGGAGGCCCAGTTTCTTTCTTTGTAGGTTAGAGTTTGTTTGAATTACGCTGGCTAGTTGTTCCCACCCACTGCAGTGTACTAGGGAGACAGAGACCTGGGCAGCCTCTGCTGGGCCCGCCCCTCCAGGTCAACCTACTGAAGGCTTCACTGCTAGGGTGCACCTCCAGGTGCTGGGATCTGGTTTGGGCTAGCCTACTGGGTCTTAGTCAGCTACGTCATGCAGGCCAGGCACTCCCCACCAATCCCGCTTGAGAAGGGAGTATGTGACTGAAGTCACTGCAGTGCCCTGTTCCGGCTAGTTTGCCTGGTCCCAGTATGTCCTTTGCTGAAGCCTCCTACTCTATGGAAGGGTCCCCAATCCGCTCACTCACTGCAGGTCAATGCAGGGCTCCCGGCCAGTCCTGCTCTCAACTCCATTCACCATTTCCCATTCTCAGAGTTTGCACACTTCTTTCCTTTCCACGCCAATTGGGACGCAGCAGTGGCTGCAAGAAATTCAAATTGCAGCTTTCAGTGGCGCAGGGTTCAGCTTCTGCGCTGAGACCTTATCTGTTCCTGTTATATCACCGGGATTGCATTTCCAGTTGGTTTCTCTTAGTTTAGTTCGTTCCTGGGTCCGCAAAGTATATCTCCCTTTGCTTAGGACTTCTCGCCTGGCACCATTCCTGGATTTTAAGTGCAGTTTCTCAGAGAGCCTCCAAAGCTGCTGCTCTCTATCCACCATGTTCTCTCAGAATTCCTTGCATTAACTCTTCCTAGACTCTACTCAGCCACAAAAATGCAAAATTTCTTAACACCCATTTGCATGGACTTCATTTCACCCTCTTTTACCCTCTACAGCACTTCCTGCCTTTGTTCAGTTGTTTGAAATGTACAGATGCCCTGAGTGGGGACAGTGTCACTTAGTCAGGTCCTATAAAAAACTCTCATAAATCTGAGCTCCTCCAGTTTGCCCTCCAGAACCTGAGCCTCCTGTCACAACTCTGCAGCTGATTCTGTCTTTGCCCCCTTGTGCAAATACAGTGAGTATTGCACCAGGTTGTACACATCCATCAAAAGGGAGTAACCAACAGTTGCTGTACCCATGAGCCAGGGACATTTAGACATTGGCAGAGCAGTGCCTCCAAAGGCTTTCTGTGCCTGCTAACCACTTTGGACTGAGATTTACCCACTTCTCATGAGGCCCTTGGCACTGGCTAGTAATTAAAGGTTGGATTTGGCCACCTTAAAAGTACAGACATTTTTCTCAATGCTTTGGAAAGTTCCAAAAAAATTCATGGTTGCAGAAACAACTTTGGGCATGGCCTTACACATAGCCTGTAGAATCTCCTTCCTTGTGTCCATTCCACTTGACAGCAGCTGTCTTGGTTACTTTATGCTCATCGCTGAGACAAAATACCTAATGCCCAAGTTGGGAAAGGAAAGGTTTATTTCTTACAGTTTTTGGAGGTTTCAGTCCACACTAAGTTGGCTCCAAGACAGGCGGGCATGGCTGGACCGCAGTTCATGGCGGCTGCCCACAGCGAGCTTGAACCAGCAAAGAGAGAGACATACCTTCTTCCTGCCATTACATCACATCCTGGCTCCACCCCTATGTGGGTGGAGCACTGACACCATCAATCCAAGCACTATACAATGAACGAATAACAAATGCACAATTCAAACTCTTGAGGGCTGGGGGACACAGACATAAACCATGACAGCAGCCATCTGTGCCCCACTGAGAAGAAGAGGAGATGAAGCCACACACCAAGCCCCCACTGACATCAAGGAGAGCATTGTAGCAACTATCTGATTGAGGTAATACAGAAAGATATCAAGATGAAGAAGCAAGGTGCAATCTCAGAGCTCCAGCCCACCCAGAACAAGCGCAGGAGGCTAAAATCCACATGCCTGAAATCTCTGAAATATTAGCAACTGAAGTCAAGGAAGAACTTAGTGGTTATACTGTTTGATAAACTTTTCATGCCTATATCTCACCCAGAGCAAGTCCAGGAGACATAGACAAAAAATAAGCTAGAAGTCACACATCCTGAAATTTCTGAAATGAGAATAATTGCAAAGAAACAACTTAATGCTTACATTGTTTGATTAACTTTGCATGCCTATATCTGGTAGTCAGGGAAACCATCTAGAGCATAACAATGTGCAATATAACTTTGTTGGTTTACTACTGTCTTGTTTTTGAAATCCTGTATCATTCTCATTTTTTTGTTTTGTTTCATTTATTAGGTGTTTTGTTTTATTCTCTTGAAAACAAAATTTTAAAAATCCTGTTATGTACATGTAACAGTTACCTAAGCATTCTTTTTAGGTTTTTTTTTTTTTGAGGCAGTGTTGCCCTGTAGTTAAAGCTAGCCTAAAAATTACTGTGTAGCCCAAATAATTACTATGTAGACTTGAACTCACATGGAACCTCCTGTCTCAGCCTCCAGAGTGATGGGATTTTAAGTATATGTCATAAAACCTGATGCCCTCATGATTGTACTCATTATATCATGCAAATATACACTAATAAAAAGAAAATAAATAATAATAGGGTTTATTACATGAATTGAAAAAAGAATAGAATGGGCCATGATCCATGCAGGCATATAGAAGATGAAATGCTCTCTGGGATAGGATGATACATGCCCCTTGAGGAACAGGTCCAATATC
This sequence comes from Cavia porcellus, assembly GCF_034190915.1. Taxonomy (NCBI): domain Eukaryota; kingdom Metazoa; phylum Chordata; class Mammalia; order Rodentia; family Caviidae; genus Cavia; species Cavia porcellus. The sequence goes on along the minus strand of NW_026947510.1, from coordinate 51,732,351 downwards.
CTGATGAACTATACCCACAATTAGCTGGCTTAATGAAAAGGGCTTGGTTGGCAATCCTGGAGGACACAGTCTCTGCCCAATCCTAGTTGTGTATTCTCCAAGTCTCTCTTAGTCTTTCACTCAGTTTTTCGCTAAATTACACAAATCCTTTCACAGGTGGGTCGCCAAAACACAAGCTGCAGATAACTCATTTTATAATTAGCCTTTGAAAATGCTAAACAAACCTGCAAGCAAGCATTGCACCCTATAAGAACAACTAATGATCTGAGAGTATATCAGTACTGAATTGTAAGACTACTTTAGTGACCCAGGTTATGGTGGCTTTTGCTAAAGAGGGAAAAGGAAATAATACTAATGTTAAACTTTTCAACTGTGGCAAAATTGAACATGTTTGAGGAAACTGCAAAGCTCTTGTTCAATCCAGGAGACCAATGCCACAGTTATGCCAGATCAAGGAAGTAATATCTCAACTCAGAATACTCAGGTCTCATGCCTGATTCTTGCCCTTGATGCATGAAAGAAATCACTGGGCTAAGAATCAACACTGTAAATTTCACAAGGATAGAAAATAGGGCTGTGGCATTTCCCAGACTGCTGAAAATAGTAAGGAAGTTCCTGATGAATCAGAGTTTCAATCATCTTGACCTAGTAAGAATCCGCTAGTACTTTTTCCAACAATAACAAACATGGTCCCAAGAGGGCCATTGGTTCCCTGACCAGAGGAACAACACAAAGGACAGGATTAGGTCTTCCTGAAGCATGTAGAATTACTCTCACTGGAGTGACAAACTCACTCAAATTGCCACTGGAGTTTGGGGCTCTGCTCTTGAGGGAACAGTTGGCCTTGTGCCAGGAAAGGCTGATTTGGAACTAAAAGTGTAATTATCATATCTCGCGAGATTGACAGTGACTGCCAAAGTAAAATACAAGTTTTTACATGTTCCATGGATATCTAGGTGTTTGAACAAGGAGAATATGTGGCACAGTTAATTTTGTTACCAATAGACAAGCCTCTTTTGTTAAATATGGATAACTCTTAGGAGAACAGGACTCTCAATGCAAGACTATGCAAAGTGAAAGTTATTTTACACAGGCAGTTACCAAAAGCAGACCTAAGTGTTTTATAAAAATCAGTGTAACATTCTTTGAAGGTGTTGTAGAAACAGGCATGGACATGCCTGTCCTTACATCAGAACAGTGGCCAGCCACATGGTCCACCAAGAATGTCCTTACCTCCTTGGTAGCACTAGGGTGTCCTTAGCAAGTATTATAAATCTCCTGACACTTGCTTTGTGAGGGAAAGACCAACAAGAGATTTTTTATCCTATGTAGCACCTACTCTAGTTAATTTATTGGGAAGAGAGTTATTACAAAAGTGAAATTTAATATTGACTAATAATTCCGAATCTAAAATTGAACAAATGAATTCTGAGTCTAAAATTGAACAAAGAACAATTCAAATGGGATTTCAGATGGGTAATGGGCTAGGACAAAATATACCTGGGATCATGGACCCTATAGCACCTATACCTAAGGAAGATTGATATGGTATCAGGTATTGGCTGCCTTTTTGATGGGGCCATTGTTGTTTCTCCACCTAATATACCTTTGTCTTTAAAATGGAAAACAGATTATCCTATATGGATTGATCAATGGCTCCTTATATAGGAAAAGCTAATCCAATTGTACAAAATTATTCCCAGAACAGTTCTAGCTGGGACATTTAGGAATCGCTGTCAGCCACTGGAATACCCTGTATTTGTAATTTTGAGGAAATCGGGAAAATGGAAATTTTTACAGGAATTAAGAGTGGTAAATGCTTGCTTGCTTTCTATGGGGGCACTACAGCCAAGACTGTCCAGTCCAACTGCAGACCTCAAAGACTGTAACTGATTTAAAAAACTACATTTTAAATATTCACCCTTTTCCTTCATATTAGCCACACTTTCCTGTTTCAATGTTTAGTATAAATTTTAAAGAATGAGTGCAACATTATCAATGATTTATTTTACTTTGAAGAATAAGAAATAGTCCCACCTTGTTTCTGTATTTTGAGGCAACCTTTACAACAGATTAGACAAGAAAATCCTTCTACTTATATTATATACTACATGGATGATATTTTACTAGTATTCCCGCCACTAAAACTCAACTATATGTCTCTTTGTAGAGATGAAATGGGTCAAAATATCTTTTGGTCTCTGTACTTCACTTGATAAAGTACAGTTATATAGGCCTTATTATTATTTGGTGATGCTAGTGACTAATATGGCAATAAGATCAAAAAAATTATGAATTCATCAGGATCATATAAAAAACCCTAAGTGACTTCCAAAAATTACTAGGAGATATAAATTGGATAAGGTCAAAATTGAGTACTGCTACCTGTCAATTAAAAAATCTGTATACTATCTTATAAAGAAACCCATTTATTGAGTCCCTTTGTAATTTATCCATTGAGGCACAAAAGGAATTGGCAATGTTGAAATAGTGCCACAACTGTTTCAAGGTTTTGGAATATATACAAACTGTCCCCTAGATGTTTACATATTATATACACCCCATTCTCCTGTGGATCTTATTTGGTAATTTTATAATTAGCAATTTTGCCTACTGAATGGTTTTACCTTCCTAGTAAATTAATCAAAATTTTATAATTGTTTGTAGAACAAATTGCTAAAGTTGTCACTATGTGTAGAACAAGCTCTCAGCAGTTCTTTGGTACCAGTTCTGCTACTGATTTAAATCACTATTTGACCCTGTTACAACAGCCTTTTATTGGCAAATAGCATTTGCAAATTTTATAGAAGCAACTGATAATCATTTTGTCAGTGATCCTGTTCTTCAGTATTAATCATTCTTGTATTATTCCAAAAATCACTAAATTTGAACTGATTTCTAATGCTGTGATTTATTTTAATGATGGTTCACTAAGTATAAAACAGCTATTTGGAGTAAAGATTATTAACAGGTAATAGAAACCACAGGATCTTCTGCACAAAGATCTGAAATTAGTGGTGTCCTGATTGTCATTCAACCATAAACCTATTGATATAATTATATAATTATTAATATAATTCAACCATAAACCTACTAATATAGTGACTCTGCCTATGCTATTTATCTTACTCAACGGGTCAAGAGTGATATCCTACATACGACTTCCAATTCATTTTTATTCAGTTCCTCAGGCTACAGAAGGCAATTCAAAATTGAACGGACCCTTTTTACATTTTGATCATATATAGCCACACTTTAATTCACCTAGACTTTTAACGTATGGGAAACAACAAGCCGATTTGTTCATTGCTTTTATTACTACATTTGATGCAGCTAGACACCATCAAAATAGTGAAGTTTCAGCTGAGGAATTCCAATTATCTAGATCACAAGCAAGAAAAGTGTTCATGTTCTTGCCCTAGCTGTCAGAAATTCCCTAGGCCTGTGCCACCAGAGGGCAGAAATCCTAGAGGCTTAAAATGTAATGATATCCAGCTATTGGATAATATTCATTTTTCTTCTTTTGGAATGTCAAGCTGAGGAGACATTCAGAGGAGCCTAACTGCACTGTGACCAAGGAATGAGTTATTTTCAACTCTAACCTAAGTGTCTAAGGGTCCTTTGGGGAATGGATCATATTCATGGCTGACCTGGAGTCTCCCTCCTACACCAGAGGTCAGTGCTTTTAGTATCCAATTCCTGTGGGTTTGAGAAATTATTCTTTCTTAATTACTTTTCTATCATTGTTGAGATGAAATACTCAACACCCAAAGTTAAAGGGAATAAGGTTTATTTAGTTCATAGTTTTTAGAGGTTTCAGTTCATAATTAGCTAACTCCAAGGCAGGGTGGCTTGGAGAAGAACACAGCAGAGGAAAACCAGTTCATGGCAAGCAGAAGACAACAAAAGGAAGCAAGCAATGGGGAAGCCAAGCCTCTCTCTGTTCCTTGTGTTGTATTCAGGCTACCAGGATTGGGATGGTGCCAAATTAATCAGTGGACTGATTTAGTAATCACACACTTTTAATCCCAGCATCTCTCTCTAGATCGGGCCACCTCTGAAAAATCCCCACCTATGACCACAGAGGTTTTAAGGGGACATCTAGACCCAAATCATAACATTTCACCCCTGGCCTGCTAAAGACTCATGTACATTTCTTTATGCAAAAGGCAGTCCATCTTTAAGAGTTGCCAAAGTCCTAACAATATCTGCATTGCTGAAAAGTTCAATCCCCTCTGAGATTTAAGGCAAATACTAAACTGTGAGCTCCTATACAAATGATAAGTTAAACACTTCCCACATTCAATGGCACAAGACAAACATTATAATTCCAAAAGGTACAAATAGAGGGGTACCAAGAAAGGGTACCAAAATGTGTCCAAAAATGTCCCCTTGTTTCCTCAGCTGAAAACTGAGCTTGTGGAGGACACAGGGAAGCTCTACCCTCTTGAAGACCAGGTTGACAAGTTGCATTGTGACTGCACCATCACTAGTGTGGTGACCAGCCCCACCTGTACTGCCTCTGGCATCATGATCCTCTTAGGCCTGGTTCAGATTTCCTTTATGCCAGGGGACAGTGTGGTGCTCACAGGAGCAGAGACAGCATTAGAAATAGCAGGTGGTATGACCAGTTTTTTCCCTGGTATGGTAGAAGAAGTAAAGACATCACCTGACCAAGATAAAGTCAGAATATGGGTGTCAGTCATCGTGGAAAAGCTGACAAGGTTTGCAGAGGCCATGGGCCATCCACCCGTAGTCTTTTCCTCAACCAAAACTGGAGACAATTCCTGAAAGTCATTGGGGTAAACATATATGCCTAATAATCTGACCAACTGTATTAGTCAGTGTTTTGCTCAGGAGACGGAAGGTAAGTTGGAGCACCTGAACCAGATCTGTGAGTTCCTGAAATCAGTTTCAATTCATGACTGCATCTCCAAAACTGAAGTCAGGAAACAAAGGGAGACAAAGACACGGAAGTATTTATTTATTTATACGTGTTGTAGTACATAATATTTACATTCTTGCCAAGAGTTGGTCTACGTACATAATACATTTTAATTCTTTTTTTCATCCTCTTCTTTGTCCCATTCTCACCCGTCAGTTCACCTCGTGATGCCTTTTTTTTTGTTTTGTTTTGTTTTCTTGGTACACGTTTGCAGTACACCATGCTTGCCTTCCTTGTATGGAGTCGGTACATGTGCATAGCACACCTTAATTCCTTTTCTCATCCCCTTTCGCTCTCCTTCTTTCCCCTTCCCTCCACCTCTTGATAACTTCTCCCTTTGAGAAAGACTCCCAAGATCCTATTATATATCTTTTATTTTGGTCTTTATTTACACTTTTGTTTTCTCATATAAAATCTTGTGTTTATTTCATTGAACATTATAGTGTTAAGGTACATCCACCCATTTTCCTACATATGACTCAAGTTTATCTTCCTGTATAACAAGTTAATACTCCTTTGTGTGTAAATGTCATATTTTCCTTATCCATTTATCCACCAACGGACATACAAGCATCTTCCAAGATTTAGCTATTATGAATAGTGCTGCTATAAACACGGGTATACATGCATCCCTGTAATATTATGTCTTTAACTCTTCTAGGAAAATAACTAGAAAGAGAATATTTGGGTCAGAAGCAAGGACAAAAATGCTCATCTAAATAGACAGAAAAAACCTTTGACAAAATCTTACATCGTTTCAATATAAACACCGAAGAAAATAAGTATAGGAAGATCTTACCTCAATATAATAAACACAATATAGGACAGGCCTATTGCCAACCTCATATTAAATAGGGAAAATTTGAAAGACTTCCCTCTAAAATCAGAAACAAGACAAGGCTATCCATTGTCGCCACTTCTGTTCAACATCATACTCAAAACATCAGTAAAAACAATGAGGCAAGAAAAAGGATATGTACATGAAAGAGAGAGAAGCCAAATCATCATTATTTGCAGATAACATAGAAGATCCAAAAAAATCAACCAAAAGACACTGAGAAATAATAACCAAATTCCATAAGGAAGCCTTTTGTTAAAGGGAAAGAGGGTAAAGTCCAGTCCTTAGCTCTGGATGTTAGGGGCTTTGGAATTTTTATGAATGAACACAGTAAGGGAGGGGTGAAAGCAGGTAACAAGTGTTCAAAGGGAAGGCAGGAACCAGAGCCCAAAATCATGGACACTAGCCCTGAACTCTCAGTGACACACACCTGCTCACCACCTGTGACCGAGACTGATGGAGACTGACCCCAAGTATCTCAAGGAAAAGAAAATTCTGAATCATAACTAAAAGGAAGCTGTCCTCCCCTCAAAATCATTATTAGTTTTCCTTAAGTCTTACTTTCTTCTCTTTGCTCAGGTGTCTTGGACCAAGTCCATTGCTCGATGTTTTACCACCCCAGAGAAGCAAATTGTGCTCTGAAGTTGTATAAAGAACAAAAAAAGGATAGGACAGGGCTTCCAGGAGGCCTGGGATCTTTGAGGCTCTGGCTGGCACATTCCTGATGATAAATTCACTGTTGTATAAGAAAAAAGTACTGGCTTGAGGTCAGAGGGGTCACTGGGGAGTCAGGTCCCCGGAGACATGGAGAGACCACAGAGATCAGAGCTGAGGGTCCACCTGCATCATCATCTCCAGCGTGAGGAAGTCCCTCCACTGCCAGTTTTAGAGCCTCCTTCGTTAGCTGGAGAAACACTGTTCACAGTATAGATTTACTCAGTAGTGTGTGATTGTAAAAACAACCAAAAAATGAAGACTCACAGGTAAATTATATAGAATTTTATTTTGTTTTCATAGTTTAGAAGAATTTTTAAAACTCTTCAACTTTTTACTACATTTTACCTTATTTTATTTCATTTTGCATGAGTTGTTTTGTGTGTGTGCATGTGTGTATGTGGTTGTGGTTGCCTGATTTGTCTTTTTTATCAAGTCAGGGTCTTGGTCTGGTCTAAGGCTGCTGGGTTTGATTTATCCTCCCACCTTAGCCCCCACTTGCTGGGACTATGAGCATGAACAGTCAGGTGCCTGCAGGTATTTAAAAGGTATGTGGCTTCAAGTAAGGTCAAAAAGTATTGCCAGTTAATCTGGAATTCAACTCCTGAGCTTTCTGCTTACTACCATTGGTCAGTCACTGTTTCTGTCTGAATCTCAATGACTTGTGTGAAATAGAATGACTTCTCTTTGTGTATGCACTTGGAGACCGACTTCATATCATGCTCCAGCATTGCACATAACATAAATGATGTCAAAGGCCCTGTTCTGCATCGGCTTTCTTGAGTTTTCCTGACACTGATTAATCCAGGACGTGGAACCAGGTGTTTCCAAGGATGAAAACAGCACAGGTAAACGTCCAGCTGCAGCAAGAAACACAGGGTATGCACTGAGAGCATTCAGCTCAGCCTCTCTGTGCAGGAAGCTTTCTCCTCACCAGAGGCAGGCACCGCCACCAAGACAGCTTGGGAGAAAAGCGGCTCAAGTCATGTGGAGCTTTCTGAGGAGGACACTCAACAAAGCAATGATCCCAAGAAAGATTCCCGGAAACCTCTGCAGGCATTTGTAGCTCCAATATCATTAGCAGTCTACATTCATGTTCCCAACTTCAAAATCTGATGCTTCTCTCAAGATGTAAGTCCTGCAAATATTCAGAGGGCTTAATTTTAAAATAATTAAAGACACAAATAAAAAACTGAATTAAGGAGAATAATGCAGGCTATACAGAAGCAACTCAGCAAATAGAAATTCTGAAGAACCAAACAGATATCACAGAAATGAAAAGTGCAGTAAGTCAAATAAAAATTTAGGGGAAAGGCTCAAAAACAGCATCAAGCGTAAAGCCAAATTTCAGACTTGAAGGATAAGATGAATGAATTACCACACATACGTGCTTGTAAAGAAAAAGTGAATTGACTACCAAGAACTCTGAGGCATGGATAAAGGCACAAACTTACAAATTCTTGGCATAGAAGTTGGCCCAAAGAATCACACTAATGGCACTTAAGATCTATTCACTGAAAAACATCTCAGAAAACTTGCCAAATCTTGGGAAAGGTACAGATATCCATGAATAAGAAGCATTGTGAACTGAGGTAGTGACCAGAAAAGACCTCCTAAGTCACATTATAGTTAAAATGTTGAAAATACAGAAAGAATATGCAAAACTGCGAGTGAGAAATATCAAGACACTTGCAAAAGCAAACCCAGAAGAATAACTGCAGACTTCTCTATAGAAACCCTAAAGTGCAGTATGGCATGGACAATGACAAAAGTATATAACTGCCAGCCTAGGTTACTCTAGCTGATAAAGTTATCTTCAAAACCAAAGATGTATAGACTAAATAAGTAGATATTTTTAAAATTTCTTACACATAATACAGCATTGCAGAAGATGTTTAACAAAATTCCACTAAGAGAAGAGGAAGAATTTGATCAACTAGAGTTGAGGAAAGAAACATAGGAAAAATAAGGAATTAACAAGAATTAGTACACATATTTCCATAACAACTTTCACCATCAATGGTCTCCAATTTCCAGAAAAATGAATGAAATTTGAGACCACGATCTTAAGTGAAATGTCAAACATGGAAAGTTAAATGTGACATGGTTTCTGTTATATAAGAAAACTATAATAATTAAATAAAAGATAAATGTAGGGCTGGGAATTTAGCTCAGCGGCATAAGCGCCTGCCTTGCAAGCAGGCAGTCGTGAGTTTGACCCCTGGTACCAATAAAAAAAAAAAAGAGAGAGAAATGTAGGAAAAAGGCAGATTTTCTGCAGATAGGGGAAAGGATCAGGGAAAACACAGGGAGGAGAAGTAAGAGCATCAGAAATGAACAAAGTTTGTCATAGTCATGTGCATGAACCAATTTCCTTTTATGAATGTAATATTACATATTGCAAATATGCACAAATAACAAAAAATTATAAATATGAAAAAATATAAATTATCAATAAAGAATTCCCATAAGTATACAAGGCTAGGAATGTGTATATTTATTTGATTGTAGTCATCATTTCACAGCTTATATGTATGTCAAAATGTTGTACTTTAAAATAAAATAAAATAAATTGCTCCCAGCCCCACACACAAAAATTTGTACCCAGAACATTCCACGCATTGGAGCAAAGTTTAGAAGAGAGGGTATGCACAGCCTCAGGCCAGGACCTGGGTCCAGGTGACCACATGGGCACACCAGGGCTCCCACAGTGTGTCTGCTGACTGGAGCCAGGCAAAGATCTAACCCAGGTGAAAAGAGACTGCTCTGTTCTGGACTTTGCCTTTGAACCGCAAACAGGCTCCATTGCTAATCCAGGCTTCTTGACATTAGTGGGATGCAGTCGACCTGCACAGCTTGGATTCTTGTTTTTCTTTCACCCCTTTCTCCATTACCTCACAAACTCAACTGCAAGCTGCACAATATCAGATGAGTCAAGGTGAGCAAGCCATGCAGGGCCTCAATTCATGGGGCTGAGAATTGCTGAGCTCCCTCAAGAAATACATCATCCTCCACAGTCCTTCTGGGTTCTTGGAATGTGACCTTCCCTCAAAAAACAAAGCATGATGGGGTCAGCTTCTCAGAAACATGGCTCTGGGGCCCTGAAGGTGCCCTGACCCTAGCACACAGTGGCAGTGTGATAGTAATTTTGACATTGTAAAACTCACTAGCAACGTGATGTCATACTGAGACAAGATATACTGATTCTGCCCACCCAGTACCTAGAGTGCTAAACCCAGTCAGCCTTGACTGGCTGCACCCAGCAGCTTTTCTTAGATAACCGGACCCAGCCTGACCATGTTCAGCCACAGGGTCTGTTTTCCCACCTGAAAACAGATCCAGTTTTTCTCACATATTTCAAGGCCTTTTTACCCAGTAACAGACAATGACTAACTCAACCCAATAAAGTTTACCATGCTCTCAAGCTTTTATACTTCCTGCCTACAAACCTACATAAACTAAGCCGGAAATCTAACAGGAGGCTGATGATCTTCCTTTCAGTTTGGTGACGGTTTTGTAACAGTGACAGAACCCTGGAGAGTTCATCATGCTGGCTTCAAACACTGAACTGTGGTTCTCAGGAGCATTGTGCTGCTTCAGTGAAGAGGTGGGAGGAGCTCAACTGTGCTGTCCCTGTCATCTGGGAAGAGAGACAAACAGTAAGAGAGAGACAGACACACTCACAGAGAGAGAGAGAGAGAGAGAGAGAGAGAGAGAGAGAGAGAGAGAGAGAGAGACAGGGAGACAAGGAGAGACATATACAAAGAGGTGGGGGGAGACAGGGAGAGACAGAGACAGAGACACAAAGACAGAGAGAGAGTGAGTCTCAGTTGGGTTACCAAAGCCCTGGCAGCTAATAAAAGCTCTAAGCATCAGTATCTAGCAATCCTGTTTCTCAGAGAACCAGGGAGGAGTAAGATTTGATAAAAATGGGCTTCGGAGTTTCTAAGCCTGAAGGCAGAGAAATTTCAATACTGAGAAATGGAAGATAAACGCATGGATTGAGGTGGAGAAATGGAGTAATTTTGTGAGGAACACAGACACCTTTCAAACAGCTGGGGCAGATAAATTAGCAGAACCCCGCTGCCCCACAGCTGACTTCAGAAAGGACCGGGGTGCAATTACTGCTGGATCCAGACTGAACAGGATGCAAAGAGGACCAAGGAGTTCACTGAACTCCCACTCAGGAGCTAGGAAACAGAAGATGATAAGAAGACCTTTCTTTTAATCATGACATTTCAAAAATTGTGGTTTTTTTAATTAGGATTCATTTGCAGAGCATAAATTTTACATTCCTTACGTGAAGGTGGCTCCAGTCCATGACATATGCTATTTCCTTTTAGTGTACACTTTTCCTCCCCATCCTACTCTTTTTTTTAACACTTGATCACCTTTCATTTATGAAGAATCTATCTGCCTACTTCCTATTGTGTATCCTTTATTTTGTTTTATATTTCTAACTTGAGATTCTCCAAAAAATTTGTGATACATAAGCTTGTGGGTCTTATTTATTTTGCTTAAACTCATGGCCTCAAGATGGAACTATTTTCTTACATGTGACTCAAATGTATCCTTTGTTATGGTGCAGTAGTGCTCTCTTGTGTGCAAATGACCACACTTTCTTTAGTCATTCATTGGTTCATGAACATGTAGGCTGAGCCCAAGGTTTATCTACTAAGAGTTGTGTCCCTGTAAACATGGGTATGCACGTATCTCTGTACTATGATTTTAACTGTTTCAGGATGTTACCTAGAAGGGCAAAAGCTGGGTCCAATGGAATTTCTAGTTTTAAGCTTTTGAGACATCTTCACTTTGATTTCCATGGCAGTCACACCAGTTTACATTTCCACCAACAATGTAAAAGTGTTTCTTTCCCCCTGAAGCCTCAAGAGGAATGATGTCTTAACACTTTTCTACTGTTATGCAAGGGAGTGCCCTGCAGGGAGAGGGAGGCTGTGCTCAGCACCTCTGCTCTGCTGCTTGTAGATATAGCTCAGGCCACAGCTGATAGGGAAAGGAAGACTCCCTATCTGGTCATGCAACAGCCAGAAGCAGGCTGGGAAGGTGTCACCAGGCTTGCTGCCAACAACTTCGTTGTCCCCTCAAAGAAAGCCTTTCCAGGATTTCAGCACACTAAGGCTTGGCCACACTGATTCTGCTGAGGCAATGCCAGAGGGACCCCATGGGAAGCCCTGCATGGCAGCTCCAGGTGCCAAGGGCTCCTGGCAAAAGAACACACGGGAGCCAATATCTAGAAGCTGTGAACACAACATCCCACCAAAGCACACAACAAAAACGAGGTCCATGATGATGCTGCTGGTGGACACTGGCAGGGAAGCTGTGCTGGGAGAGGAGGGTGTTCTGTTCTGTGCCTAGGGACGTATCGTGTAGTATGTGGAGGGTGTCACACTGCATCTGTGACAGGTTATTTCTTCTTGAAGACCAAAGATCATAGCCCAGCTGAGATGGGCTGGGCGTGGGAGGACCTGGACTGTGGGGCCTGAGCTGGCTCCTCTTATGGAGTAAACAAGCAGGGTGAGGTGAGGGTGGTGCCCAGCAGGCAGCATGCTCAGGATGGGTGAAGATGAGCTACTTGCCATTTGTGAATTTCAAGTTCCCTATCAGGAGTCTGGCTGTATCTGTCCATAGGATGCCTCGGCTCGCTATTTAGTGCACACTGGTGACTGGATCCACATATCTCAGGAGAGCTGGATTGTGTTCGAACGCAGCCAGGGGAAGAATCCTTGGTAAGTTGGGGACTCCTCCGTCTTCTCCTTTGCTGCAGCCTCTACCTTTAGAAGTCCAACACTCTTTTATTATAAAACGCTTCTCTGTCCTTCCCATTCTATTTATGGAATACACAAGATTCCTTTCTACTCATGGACTCCCTATCTTCTCTCTGTGTTTGGATGGTTAGTCATTTTCTTCCTTCTTGATATTAAAAGCAAAGCACTCTATACACAGTCCTCACACCTTGTACAAGTGTGCTCTGCAGCTAGGATATGACTTGGGCTGAGTTTCAGGGCCACACCTACTGCACATTTCATGGTTAGATGGAAATGGCCTATTGTCCTCAAATCTCCAGAACTTTCTGTAAATTCATCAACTGGGAAGGGGTTGTGTTCTGCAGGTGGCCTTGAATGATGCTGCTGGTCATTTTGTGGTTATTCACACCGCTAGATTTAAACTGTGTCTCTGTACATTAATTTGTCTTTCCTGATCATGTACCTGCAGAGGAGCAGCCAGAGAATTAAGGAAAGAATTCCTGTTCTGTCACCCAAAGGCACTGGCCCGATTAGAAAGCAGGAGGAGAATAAGCTGGGAACATGAGCCTGACATCTGGACCTGAGTGTCACCTGGGGAGGGGACTTCACAAGTCCATGTTCATGTCCTGTCCATCTTCAGATGGTAGCTGGGTATCAAGCTGTTCACGTTTTCTTTTATAAACCTAGTAGAAATTCAAGAAAGAGCTATAAGTAAGTAAACAGAAACTCTCAGAAATTTTATAGACCTGTGAAAATATATGGTACATTTGTCCAAAGGCCCGAACATCAGCAAGATAACTTGTGGGGAATCTGAGCCAGATTCCCATTTATTCTCTGCCAGAAGGAGACAGTTCCCCAAGACAGAAAAAAAAAAAAAAAAAAAAAAACCAGAATTTTTCAGGCGGAGCAAAGCTGAAGCTGGGCCGTGTCCCCAGTGACTGGTGCCCTGTGTCCGGGAAATGCCTCTCACACCCTGTTATGGGGCAGACTGGGAGAGGAGGGCAGAGGCCATGCTGGTTATGTGTAGGTGCCCAGTGGAGCTGCAGCAGAGAGCACAACGGGAGCCTGCTGGGTGCTCTGAGTCCCCTGGGAGACAACCACCCACTGAAGCATGTGTGGACGAGAGCCTGGAGTCTCCTCCACATTCCAGGAGGCTTAGAAGGGCTTGGGACAGCCAGCAGGGAGGAGGAGGCCTGTGAGCGGGGCCCATCCCAAAGGGGAAGACATGGAAAGTACCCAGGGGAAGCTGTGACCCCAGGGACAGAGAAAGTGCTGAAACCTCTGCTCTGCTTTCCGTGGGGAGCAGAGGCCTCAGTTGCTAGGGAATGCAGGGCTCTGTGCCCAGGCCATGTGAGTGGCTTGGAGCAGGGCCAGGGTGACACAGTGTAGGAATGCTCCCAGCACTCTCCCCTTTCCTTCCACCAGTGGCCTTTCCAGATTTGGGCGGATAGCAGGTCAACTGAGATGAGCCCCACTAGGACAGGAGGGGGCACTTTCCACATCGCCACAAGAATGAGGCCCTTGTTTACAAGGATCAGAAACTGGCCTAGAGTGACCAGAGAGGACGAGACTCAGGGTACACACTCATTCACAAACATGTGGCATCATCTAAAACTCCATCTTTTCTGCCTGCCTTGTTCTCTTGGATACTTAATTCCCAGTCTCAAATGCTGTCCTATCTCTGGCGACCTGGAACATTTGAACCCAGAAAAGGATGCAGCTGTCAGTTCTCCAGTGGCGATGACCTTTTTGTAATAATTCCTAAGTTTCCCTTTGTAGATTTGTCCTTGTGCCATGTTGGTTGGGGTGTGGGTGGTGAGAATTTGAGAAGGACCACTGCCATTTTTCCTTTTTAAATAGCAGCCACAGAGCTCAGGAAACAGAGGACACTCTGGCTGATGTCCTTTAGTCTATGCTGCCATTCCTGGGTGGGGACGGATGCACATGGCTGTCCACTGTTTCTCCAGCAGGCTCCAGTTCCTTTCCATCACTTGTTTCCTCCTCTGCTCCAGCCTGGACACCGTGTGAGTTGTAAGGGAAACTCTGAAACGCAGAAGCTGACGCCATGGCCGGCCTATCCTCCACAGGTACTTACACCTCTTCTTGAATCGTGGGTTTGTGCTTACGAGGAAGACATGATGTGGAATCTCCCTGGCTGAGTTATGGTGTGCAGCACTCAGGAACAGAGAAGGGAGCCTCAAAAGAGGCTGATGGACTCCCTGTCCTGGGTCTGTGAGGATGAATCTCAGAGTCCTCTCCTCGGGGCCCAGGTGCTCACTTCCTCCCCACCCTGACTCCTAGCCAGCGGCTCAGGTGGGGCCAGGACAGCCTTGGGACAGTGCGGACAGGAGGGGAAAGAAGAAGGGGAGAAGAGAAAGGGAGAGTAGCAGGGACAGCTTGGAGTGGAGGCCATGGTTACCTGGGGCCTCCTTCTGCCCATCATCCATGAGAGGGCCACTCCGAGTGGCTGAGCAGGCAGAATGGTGTGTTGTGCCACTGAACTGGACTCTAGTTGTGATTTATCACTTCTGACTATATATATGGTCTGGACCTCTTACCTCACCTGGCCCATCACATGAAAACAATGTCCCTGACACTGCTGTGAGCATCCGATATGACCTGTGGAAATTTCTAGGGCAGTGCTTGTCACAGGTAAATCCTGCTATACGTGAGTTTCTCCCCTACTTGAACCTGGCTAGTTCCAGGTGGAAACTTCCCCCTTTCCCTCTTCCCCTAGGGACCTCTGTGTGGGTCCTTGGCCTGCGCTGCCAGTGATAAGCATGGTACACATCAGGTGTGTCTGCCACAGGCAGGGACTGATTGCAAGTATCTAATTGAAAATAAAAGTCTGACAGTGGCACAACGCCCACCCTGGAATCCCAGCATTGACAGAGGCTGAGGCAGGGGGACTGGAAGTTTGAGTACCACACAGGCAACTTAACCAGCCTTTCCTTGCCTTAAAATAAAAGTAAATAGGTAAAAATGACCAGAAATGTAGATCAGTGATCAAGCACTCCTGTGTTTAAACCTCAATACTGCAATTAAAAAGGATAAGGAAGAAGTGTCTGAAAAATAAAAGAAAGAGAGACTGCTCCCCCACCAGTCAACGACACATTCCTTCCTTCCTGTTTTCCAGTCCTCACGCAGGCGCCTGGAAACAAAGGCCTTTCTCAGTCTTCACCAGGTCTGGGGAGAGAATTGTGCTTCTGGTGGCCCTGGTGCCCAGTCATTGAGGAAGAAAATGTTGGAAGGCAGAAGCTCCCAGCAGGCCTGGGATCCAGATGCAAGGCTGGGGCTGTGAACTTTTCCAAACCAGCTCTCTCTTGTTCAGTAAATATACAGCCTGGGGTCAGAGGTACCACTGAGGATTTCTGTTCCCTGAGATGTGAGTGATGTGTCCTGAAATGCTAAGTATAACCAAATGGCGACAGTAAAGGCAAATGCAGGGAAGGAACGTTAGTCAGCATAGCTGCAGTGAGCAGCTAGGTCCAGTGCACAGGCTTTCTCGGGAGAGGACCGAGCTACCCGAGTGCGGAAGCCAGCTCTTCAGCGCTGATTCGGATGGTGAAGTAGGCTCACGGGCACTCTGCCCTCCCCACCAGGAAGATGATGACTGAACGTGAGATGTGTGTATGCCAGAGCTTCAGAGAAATGGAGAGTGATGTAGACACAATGTCACCCTGCATTTGGGTTTTGAAGACTAGCACTGTAAGTGGCACCCACAAGTGGCAGGACTGTGGAGAAAACTAAGGTTGAATCATGCAGAAAGAATTAGTCCACCATTCCGTCCACATACAATGGGAATTGTTGTGCTTGTGGGACATTCACGCCTACACTTGCAAATAGGATCCCATGGCAAGAGCTCTCAGGAAGCCTTGCTCAGAACTCCAGAGGGCAAGGGGACCCAGGATTGTGCAAAGCACAGGTCAGAATGTGAAGCTCTGGAGACAGTGTGCAAAGTGGATAATGAGAGGGGGACAGAGAATGGACCCCCCCCCCCAATCAGAGAGCTTCTGGCCCCTCAGTAAGCAAAGGGTTGTGGAGACCTGGGAGTTAACTGCAGTTAGGGCTCAGGGAATCCGTGGTCTCTGTAGGGAAACATGAGGGAGAAGGGGAGCACCAGTGGTATTAACATGGGCAATGCATACCCCATCTGCCATCTTCCCAAACATGGGGCACTCTGTGCCTTCTGGCATCCTGCCTAGTGCTTACCCTTTGGCATTGACAATGATGCCCCTGCCCTAAGCAGAGAGCATTTGGGCACTGCACTGCACACAATGCAGAAGAGAAAGGGGGTTAAGCATAGCCAGACCAGAGTGACCCTCTTCTATTGTTTACCCAAACAGTGGAAAGGTCTGAGATGGTGTAAAACCCTACCCACCAGCAACTATCCTGCTTGCAAAGATGCCCTCTCCCAAGCCTGGCGGTTGTACCTCATTCCACAGGTCCAAGAGCAAGTTCTTGTCTTTAGGTTATTTCCTAAGCACTTAATTTTTCTTGATCTTGTTGTGAGTGGTATTGATTTCCTAATTATTATTGGTGTAGAATAACACTACTGATTTTTGTGTGCTGATTTTTTTGTCCTGCTTCATTGCTGAATTTGGTTATTAATTCTATGAGGCTTTCTGTGTAGTAGATCATGTTATCTGCAAATATTGGTAAGCTCTTTCTTTCTTTCTTTCTCTATCCTTTCTTTCCTATATATATCTCTTCCTTTGTCTAATTGTTCTAGCTAATGTTTTGCATACTGCATTTAACAAGGGTTCCTACTTTTAGGAGTCCCTACTTTCTATTGTTCCTACTTTTAGGAGGAAAGCCTTGAGTTTTTCCCTACTTAATATGATGTTTCCAGTAGGTTTGTCATAAATAGCTTTTAGCACGTTGAGAAAGGGTCCTTCTATACCTATTCTCTTCAGGAATACCTTTTATCACAAATGTATGTTGAATTTTGGCAAAGACTTTTCTGTGTCTATGGTGATTATTATGTTAATTTATATCCCTGATATGTCATTGGTTCTATTTATGGAATGTGTTACATTAGCAAGAATGATTCAACATACACAAATTAATTAATGTAATTTGGTAATTTGTTGCATTCTGTTTGCCGTCATCCTGTTGAGAATTTCTGTGTCTATGTTCTTTAAAGAGATTACCCTGTAGTTCCTATTTTTTTTGTTTGATTCTTGTCTGGTTTTGGAGTCCAGGTAATGCTTACATCCAGGAAGGACTTGGTAGATACTTTTTCACTTTCAGTTTTATTAATGATTTTGAAGAATATTGATGTAGATCTTCCTTAAATTTCTCATACAATTCAGTGATGAATCTAGTAGACTTTTATTAGTTGACAGGTTTTTAATTGCTCCTTCAAATTAATTGCCTGTGATTGGATTAAAACTTGGTTCAATTTGGCAATTCATATGCATGTCTAAAAATCTATTCATATCTTATAAAGTCTCCAATCTTTTGAATTATTTAATTGTAATTGCACTGACTTGTGTCTTTCCTTTTTTTGGTGAGACAATAACAGTTTGTATATTTTTATTGTCTTGTAAAGAACCATCTCTTCTACTCATTGATTCTCTGTATTGAGACTTCATTGAGTCTCAATTTCATTAATTTCTGCTCCGGTCTTTGTAATTTTCTTCCTTGTACTAGCTTTGAGTTTGTACTGCTCTTATTTTTCTAAGACATTTGGTGCATCATTATATTATTTGTTTGGGCTCACTGTGTTTCTTTGGTGTGGGCATTCACAAATATAGACATTTTCTTAGGACTGTTTTTTTATTGTGTATCATAAATTCTTGTATATTTTACTGTTATTATGATTTGATTCTGCCTTGATTTCTTGTATGAGCCATTGATTATTCAAGTGTGCATTTTTTAATTGCTATGCATTTGTCTATTGCTGTGGTTTCTTTACCATTGATTTCTTTTAATTGCCCTATGGTCTGAGAACACGTATGGGATAATTTCTTTCTTTTGTATCAACATAATTATGCTTCATTATGAAATATGGTCTATTTTGAAGAAAGTTTATGTGCTGCTGAGAATAATGTGTGTTCTGTTATTGCTGAGTGGAACACTGTGTAGGTGCCTATTAAGACTGTTGTTCCAGGGGCTGGGGATTTAGCTCAGCGACATAAGCACCTGCCTTGCAAGCAGGTGGTTGTGAGTTTGACCCCTGGTACCGATAAAAAGAAAAAAGACAAAAAAAAAAAGACTGTTGTTCCAATGTCTTGTTCAACTCTGATGTTTTTCTGTTGATTATTTTGTCTATTTCATCTATTTGTGACAGTGGTATGTTGAGGTTCTCACTGTAATAGTGTTGATGTTTATCTGATCCTATATAGCCAATGATGTCTGTTTTACAAAATTGGCTTCACCAGGGTTTGGTTCATGTATATTTAAAGTTGTTTCTTCTTCCTGTTGAGTTGATCCTTAATCAATATGTAGCCACCTTCTTTGTCTCTCCTGATTATTTTTGGCTAGAGGTCCACTTCATCTGAAAGTAAGATAAATACTTCTGATTGACTTTGGGTTTCTATTTCATGAAATATTAATTTCTATTCTTTGATTTTAAACTGTGAATTTTCTTTTGGATTAAGTGTGGTTTTTTATGTTTGTTTTGTTATAAAACAATACAATGAGAATGACCTTGGATTTCAAAAAGAAGACAGAAGGAAACCCATAATGATTACTGTACTGCACATTGTTTCCTCCAAACAGTTGCTCAGACATCTAGATACAGGCATGCAAAGTTAATCACACAGTACAAGTTCTTAGTTGTTTCTTTCATTGCTCTAATTTCAGAAATTTCAAATGTGTGGCTTCTAATTTCTTTGATATGTTTCCCAGACTTCTTCTGGATAAGATACAGGCATGCAAAATTAATCAAACAATATAAATACTAAGTTTTTTACCCACTTCAGTTGCTACCATTTCAGAACTTTTCAGTGTGTGACTTCTAACTTCCTTTGTGTCTAAGTTTCCTGAATTTGGTTTGGGTTGGGCTTACCATGGGATATGGCTCCTTCTTCTCCGGGCCAGTGGCTGCTGGCTTACCAGGGAGCATGTCTTCTCTTCTGGGCCTGCAGTGCTGGCTCAGTAGTGGAGGAAGTAGAGATCGAGCTTCTTCTCCAGCCTGCGGTGGTGGGTACACTAAGGAGCATGGCTTTCTGTCCTCGGGCCCATAGTGGTGGGCCTGATTTTCTTACTTTTGCTGGATTCCTGGATTGTCTCTCTGTGGGCTTGAAGTCTCACTTTAGATCCTTCCTGGGTACAGGAGACCCATTGTCCTCCTTATTCTCTTCCTCATGTTGCTATATTCCAGTGGCTGGACCCCAAATCTTGGAGAAGCTCTTTCTCTGTTGCTCACCACATGCTATCTTCTTTGGAACTCAAATGCATTTCTTATATACACCATAATGTTAGATTTTGTTTCTTGACACGTTCCACCAGTGTGTTTGTTGTCCTTTTGAATCTGTGATTAGGTGGCTTAAGTGAAAGATGGCCTTTTCCTCATAGTTCTGGGAAACAAAAATCATCAATCAGTATGGGGCAGGTGGTAGGGCTGGTTTCTGTTGAGGGCGCTATTCTTGTTTGCGGCAGGAGCTTTCTCACTGTATGTGGCTATAGCTTTTCTATTGTCCATGAAGAGACAAGAAGAGAGAAGAAATGAGACGGAGAGAGAGAAAGGAGCAGAGAGTGAGACAAAGGGCGAAGGAAAGGGAAAGTGAGGTTTGGTGTCTCTTCTGTCAATGTGAATTTGGGCCCTAATTTTACAACCTCATTGGATCTTAATTACTTTAGTGCCTTATGAGTCCCATCTCCAAATACAGAGTCAGGCAGTTAAGTCTTCATCATATGAAATTTGGAAATGTACTTTAGCTTACAAAACCACTGGTTACATAAAAAAATATCACATGTGTCGAACCATTGTGGCATACACCTATATTCCCAACTCCTCGGGTGGCTGAGTCCAGAGGATGGCAAATTCATGCCCATTCTGGGCAACTTGGGAAGACCTAGTCTCAGTATAAAATGAAAAAGGCCAAGTCTTATACCTTAGTGGGTGAATATTTCCCTAGTACAAATGAGGCCATTGATGCTCCAGGTAATGGAAAAAAATAAAAAGCAGAACAAAATAAAAAAGCCCACAACCTATGTGAGAGCTGCTCAGGAAGATGAACATTTAACCATTGACACCAGACCATACCCTCTTCTAACTTTTTTCATTTTCTCCCAAATTAGAATTCAAGAATTTCATTGAGAATGTCCATAAGTGTATCACAGACTCCATGAGTACAGATGATCTGCAGAGTCTGCTGACTCATGATACCACCTGGAACGTGTTTGTGAAAGAAGCTGAACTGTCCAGGTATCTAACATGGTGCCAGTGAGCAATGCTGACTTGATGTCTACCAGAGTGGATTTCTCTAGGCATACCAGCCTTCTCCAAGTGGTTTCCTAGTTGATGGTGACCCTTCTCAAAACCCCTGAGGGAATTTCCTCCCTGTTATTCCTTGGCAGTGAATGGCTTTAAGTTGATGGGAGTTGATACCCAGAAAGCACAAGATCATTTCTGGCATCTGTGCTATGTGAGTTTTGCAAGTTATTTTACCTCTTTCTGACTTAGTTTGCTTCATCTGTTACGTTCTATTGTAAGAAAAATCAGATAATGCATAGACTGTGCTTAGCATATGGTGATACACAATAGATGATCTATTTTTTTTTTTTTTGGCTTTTTTCCTTTTTATCGGTACCAGGGATCGAACTCACGACTGCCTGCTTTCAAGGCAGGCGCTTATGCCGCCGAGCTAAATCCCCAGCCCCACACAATAGATGATCAAGCAAAGACAGGTTGGAAAGAAGCTAGAGCCAAGGCCCTCTATCTTTGAAAGGCCAGCCAAAAAGGGCTGGTTTTTGTTGGCTCAAAACAATTAAACATGTTCGGTGGATGTTCCTTGGGATTCCATGTCAGGCCATTTTTCTCCCCAGCTGAGGAACTACACAAACACAGCAGTATTTTTCTTTGGCCCAAAAGGCAAAGAGGTGAGAGTGGAGTTGGACAGAACTGTGTGGAAACATGACTGTTTCTGCCAGACCCCAGACTATAGGCTTGTGCCATAGATACTGAGAGTGTCAGCTCTGTGTCAGGGCCAGCAACTCAATCTGATAGCACTGTGGTGAAGGACTGGGATTGAGCTAAGGGATAAAGGTGGGGGACTAAGTACCTTACAGACAGTATCTTTCAAAAGACATAGGATGGGGCTGGGGATTTAGCTCAGCGGCATAAGCACCTGCCTTGCAAGCAGGCGGTCGTGAGTTCAATCCCTGGTACCGATAAAAGGTTTAAAAAAAAAAAAGAGGGAGAGAGAAAATGGCGGCTTGCTAGGGGATCGGGCGGAGAGTCTCTCCAGAGAAATCATATTAGAAGCTAGAATATGACAACATGGAGAGGGCCAGACAAATGGATAACGATTCTTATTAACCAAGATAGTGCAGCTGGAGGATTTAAAGTTGTGCTGAGACTGTGAAGGCTGATAATGGGAGGCTGCAAATCCTGCGCCTTTAAATCAACAAACTGACCCGTGGACCCAACAGAAAAGCTGTGTTGGCTTTTGGTGAGTGCTGGAAACTGAAACCTGGGACCCCAAGAAGCAGCCAGGACTGCCCCGCTGCACCAGAGGAGATTGAGAAAGGCTCTGGAACTCCAAAGCTGAATGCTGTGCAGATTTCTGACCGTTCTGTGCTGTGCCGGAAGCGCGGGAAAGGTGGGCAGTGTGGTGTGCGGTGGACCCGGGAGGAGGACCTGGGCTGGACCCTGGTGAGTACTGGGGATCCCACGGCTGCTGGGGTTGGCCAGAGAACATCTTGGAACTGGGCAGTGCCTGCCACCACAGGGACATCAATAACACATAGTCTGGCGGGAGACACCTTAGAGTTGGGCAGAACCTACAGCTCAGTGACAACACCGAGTCCCCCTGTAGGGAGGGCTGGTGGAAGACATCTTGAAATTGGGCAGATCCTCAGTACGTGCTGGCTTCAGCGTCATACAGAGAACCAGTGGGAGACATCTTGGATTTGGGCAGATCTGCTGTTCTGGTGCTCCTGTCACAGAGAGGTCTGGAAGAGAACAGCTGGGATTTGGGCAGAACCCTGTGCCATAGTGACATTAGTCAGCTGCTTCTGGTACAAAGAGAACTGGAAGGAGCTACTGGGGCTAAACCAAGCCTCTGCTTGGGGCCCAATAAGCGGATACAAAATAGTCACAACTCAGTGACACCCAGAAAGTACAGCCTAATTTACAGATTGACTGGCACAGAGGCTGGAGACTAGCCTGTACCGCCCCTGCATCCCAGCCTACCCCAGATAACAGCAAATTGGGAGGACAGCAAAAACTCAAGTCAGCACGCTTCTGAAAGGCCCTAAGCAATTCAGAGAGGGCCAGAGAACCCCAGGACAGTCTGAAAGAAACCAGAAACATGACAAGAGATAAAAATAAAAAAAAAAAATCTCCAGCTGCCCAACATGAGAAAATAAGCCCAGGAGAAGTAAACACTGAAGAGAACAAGCACAGTAACCATCCATTGCTCCACACAGCATCAGCCGAAATTAAAAAGTACCTTCATGATCTCATAGATGAATTTAAAGCTGTACTCCTGATCCAAGTGAGGCAAGATATAAAGAGATTAAAGAAATGACAAGCCCCGCCCAAGAGAACACAGATGAAAGAACTGAGGAAATCAGAAAAGAAAGAGAAACTTCTGAAGAAGAATTTAAACATAACTTAGAATACATGAAACAGATCCAAAGAGAATACCAGGAAACTAAAAAACTCCATTGAACACTGGCAAAATGCCTTGACAGAAACTAAAGACAGCCTTCTGAAACTTAAAGAGAGATTTATGGCATATGATCGTGAAAGAAAAAGCCTCTTAAAAATAACAAGGAACCAGAAAGAAGCAATTCAAAAACTAGAAGATGACAAAAAGATACATAACTTAAGAATAAAGAATGTGAGTGAGGAAGCAGGAGCAACCAAAAATGAAATACAAAGAATATTCACAGATATATTAAAGCAAAATTTCCCATGTATAGCAAAAAGAAATGATATCCAGATAAAAGAGGCATACAGAACACCAGCTACCTACAACCAAAACAGATCTATGCCTAGACATATAACAATCAAGATTCCAGAAATCCACCAAAAGAACAGAATATTAAAAGCAGCCAGAGAAAAGATGCAGATTACCTACAACAGGAAAACTATCAAAATAACAGCAGACTTATCAACACAAACTCTTAAGTCAAGAAGGGAGTGGGGAGAAATACTCCAAGTCCTGAAAGAAAATAATATGCAACCAAAGCTCATATACCCGTCAAAACTCTCTCTCAAAATTAATGGAGAAATAAGATACTTCCAAGACAAGGAGGAACTGTGGGAGTTCGTGGCCACCAATCCAACCCTACAGAGAGTGCTGAAGGACGTTACAGAGAAAGAGAGGAAGAGATACCAGGATCCCAGCAACAGTGGCAGAGAGGCCTCAGTGAACGGGGCAGACAGTGGAATGAGGGAATAAAGTGGACAAATTACAGCAGAAAAGTGGAGTAGCAGACATGAGGCAGAGACAGTAAGCTATAGTCTTTAGTATAGACAGCTCTGAAGCTCTATAAAAAAAGGCAGAGGTCATTGTTAATGGTGTATAAGGATTTAAAAGACACAGTATTGCCATATTTAGTTTGAATTTAATTTGTTCTTGTCTGTCCACTCATGTCAGATTTCAGGGCTTAGGACTGAAGAGAGGGAAAATTGAATGGAGTAATTTAAGGAATCTGAGGCCACAGGGTTGGGACCAGTGCGAGCCAAAGGAGGAGCTAAATGTTCAAAGCACTGAGAGGCCATGGGGACAGCAGAAAACATGTGGCTGGGAGATGGGATGCTTTGTCCACTTGCTGTGGTCCATCACTAATGAATATAGAGGGCTATGGATTTCTGAGTGCTGGCAGTTTTTAGTTGTGATTTTGAAAACTTTTACACTAGTAACTCTTAACCATCTTGAAGGCAGTGTGGCTTACTGACAATTTCTGAAGAGGGAATAGTTTGCTCTCTACCTGTGCCATTCTAGAGAGTATAAGAGACTCAAAATTCCTCATCAAAGAGTAAAATATTCCCTCTCTTATCAAGTCCAAATGCAGGTCCTTTTAGGCTTAGTAACTCATATAAATGGGTCTCAGTGTCTTATGAATCTTTGTACATAGAATTTGTTGCACACATGTGAAGCTGTGACCGACCAAGCTATTTATCAGGTGGGTGATGTCTGATAGTCATCCTGAATTTCAAGGTGCCGGGTTCAGGAGTGGAGTGGATGTATCAAGATGCAATGAGGTAGTTGCAGAGTCAGGGTGCAGCCAATAGCCAGGTCCTTCTACTATGAAAGTAATGGGCCCCAGTGACATTTAGTTGGGAAGGGTAGAGGGCATCAGGATGGGTCAAAAACTGATGGCAGAACAAACAAGATGCAGATTCTTCTGGTTCAGGGGTGTCATGTCCAGTACAGTTCTCAAAGTTTCCAGGTGGAAGGATGGTAAGATAATGAAGAAATAAAGATAAAAGACAGAAAGCTGAAGGCAGGTGGAGCCATCTTGCTGGATGGGAGGAAAGGAACTGCTCAACCACCATGGTGCATTTACTTACACAGTCAGGAGGTTGACATCCATTTCAACCTCTCTGTCTAGAAATTTACTTGCCTGGCTCACCTGGGCACCTTGCAATTTCAGAGCTGGTGCAGCTTTCTGTGTTCCTAGGGCTGGGCTTGCTTTAAACCTGAACCTGTGATTAATCTCCAGCTTCAGCTGCTCCCCACATTGGGACTTCAGTTTTTTAATTTTAATTTGAAGCTTTTCACTAATCTGACTTGATAAGGTTTTTGCTAAGCCCAAAGACACAGAGCAGATATAGAAGGCCAAGTTCACACCTGTTTGAGAAGGTGTGGACTAAACTTTGATCAAGGAAAATGTCATTTCACACCCAAGCCTTGATACATCTCGTATATGTCTAGAGTTTTGGAGAGCTGAATCACACACTGTCTTCAGGGTCTACCTGAAGACCCCTTCCCATCCCAGAGGTTAGTTGCCTTAATATCCAGTTCCTCTGAAGGACAGAAATGATCCCATAGGCAGCACAGCATCCTCACGTGAAAGCTGCGTATCTTTTATCAATGATGTGTAGATTCTATAGTTTTTTTTATTTTGAAGTGTTTTTTAATACGCTATGAGTAAATGATGAGACATGAGTACAGGACCCACAACTAAAGGGTCAAATTCATTTATGCTTCCTTATATAATGTGCAAGTAATTTGATATTACATTTTTAGCATGCCTGCATCTTGACTGTGACCTCTCCAATGATATCACATGTGAAATTTTTCTACCTATGACATTAAAGAAAGCTTTGGGAGTGGGGAGCAATTTTAGATACTGTATTTTTAGATGAGGTGTGTTCAAACTGTGTGACACTGTAGCCAAAGTCTCCAGTAAAACACAGATATTCAAGCAGGCAAAAGATTCTGAGTGTTTACAAACCTCTTGCCAGTAATGAGGGGAGAGAGAGGCATCCTCTTGAGCTAGACTGATTTTTCACTGCGTACTAAGTCTCTCAGAGCATTCCATTGCTGTACTTTTCTCTTCTCTTTGCTCATCTGCCGAGCTCCTCTTCTACCTACAAATTGGTAGTTGTCACAATAACATCTCATCAAGCACCTGCCTCTAAAGAGAATCTTAAGATGAACACATTCCATCTATGAGGTAGTAATTGTGGTCAATTGTGAAGGAAATATTCTGTGCATCTGTAAAATGTCTTTCCATTTGATTTACAGTAAAGCTCCCATAAGTTTTGCATGATATTTCCTATCCAGCCCATGTTACCCATAAATAAAATGCTCTTAACACCAGACCTTACTGTTGCAGGGATGAAGCAAAGGAGTTGAATGATTATTTGAAGAAACATACAGCAAACAACAAAATAGTGGACCAAAAAAGACTCCCAGAAGATATCGTGGGTAGGGAGAAGTTTTTGGAAATATTTCCTAAGGTGAAAGCAGAAATTGAGTCATGTATACAAAAACTTCAAGAGCTTGCGAAAGAGATTGATGAGACACACAAGGGTTGCACCATCTCCAACGTGGCCACCAGCTCTGTTGGGGCCTTCTCTGGAGTCATGAGCATCGCTGGCCTGGTTCTAGCTCCCTTCACAGCAGGGGGCAGTTTGCTGCTCTCAGCAGCTGGAGCAGGTATAGGAGCACTGTCTGCTGCATCTGGCATTACCACTACCATCGTAGAAGAAATAAACACATACTCAGTGGAATCTAAAGCCAAAAGTATCCTGTCAATCAGTGAGGACAGAGTGAGGGAATTGCTAAGGGTTGTGCTTAAAGCTAAACCTGAAATTTTTAAAAATTATTTTAAATTAATCAGTAACATTAAAAGGATGGGGAGGAACATCCGTGCTCTCAGGAGAGCCCTAACCGATCCGTGGTTAGCACAAGATGCCATTCATGTCATAACCACCGGGGTACTCTCAGCTGAAAGGGCTGAGCGCTTGGGGAAAGCATTAAAAGGCACCGTCTTGTCACTGAGCAAAGGAGCCCGGATCGTGGGTACAGTGATAAATGGTTTTTTTCTTGGGCTGGATGTGTACGACATTGTGAAAGACTCAAAGCATTTGCAAGAAGGGGCAAAGGCACCCCTAGGTGACGTGCTGAGGCAGAAGGTTCAGGAACTGGAGGAGGAGTTGGAGAGCCTCTACCAGATCGATAGGATTTTAAGTCTGACCCACTGACCCCTCCCCACAAAAATGCATAGTTAAGGGTACGTGTTCTGGACAGAGTCATGGACAGATGCAGACATTATAATAGGGGGAAAGGTATGAAATCAAGACCATGCAACTAGATATTAAGGGACTTAGCATTTTTTATGGGTGACCACAGTGAGGAAGGGGTTAATGCAGATTAGTTTGGTTAAAGGGAAGGCAAGATGCAAGGGTAGTTCAACAAACGAAAATAAACATACATGGTGTAGCACATAAATAAGAGAAAGGATTAAAACTGTATCATCTCATTTGATGCAGAAAAGGCCTTCACAAAATTCAACCTCATTTCCTGATAAAAGCCTGAAGGATCTAACAAGAGCAGGATTATACCTCTAGAGTTTATTTACCACAAATCCACAAAGCCCATCATTCTGAATAGAGAAAAACTGAAAGAACTTATTCTAAAATTGGGAACCAGGTGAAGTTGCCCACTTACTCTACTGCTATGCAGTGTAGCTCTTGGAATTTTAGACAGAGAAAGAAAGAAAAGAGAAAGAAAAACAATGTACATACGAGAAGAATAAGAAGAAAACACAATGCCTAAGTCAAATTATTCATATTTGTAGACAACATGAATTTTTGTTCAGAAATTCTGAACCCCACCAAAAGACATTTATAATTAATAAACAACTTAAACAAAGTAGCAGGAAAACAATCAACCTGAAAAAAATCAAACACATATGTAAACGCCCATAATGAGCTACCTGATGAACAAGTCACGGAAACAATTGCATTCACAATGCTATCAAAAAAAGATAAAAATAGACATGAAGTCTAGTGCCTAGGAATCAGTCTAATCCAGATGAAAGACCTCTACAATGAAAGTTAGAAAACACTGAAGAAAAAAATGGAAGATGACATTAGAAATTGAATGCCTTCCCCCATGTTCCTTGGAATCAAATCCATTCCTCAGTCTTTTACCAGCCCTGGAAACCGAATTGTGCTGCTGTGGTCACAGCACAGAAGACAGAATGGTGGGAAGACTGGAAGCCAGGAGCTTCCAGCAGGCCTGGGAGCTGTGGCATGACAAGGTTAGTGGACCCCTGTGAGCAAACTCTCCTTTGTTTAATAATGTGCAGGCCAGGGTTCAGAGATGTAGTGGGGGCCACTTCCCTTGGACATGAGGAGATTACTTCTAGAGACAAGGCCAGGTGCTTGGGCAATGACCTCAGGAGCCTGGATCGCAGGTGAAGTCATCACAGGTGTCTTCTTTTGATGGATGTGTGCTACCTTGGGCTAAACTTAGCTTCTCATATGAGAACACAAAATGTAAATAAAGAGCAAAATAAAAGTTAAAGCATAAGAAATAGGCAGATAGATTTTTAAAGTGGGAAGGGATCCAAATGGGAGAGGATGGAAGAGAGGAAGGGGATTTTAAAGAAAAAGAATTAAGATGTGTTATGGTTCCTTCCTGGTAGCAGTAGCGGTGTGACCAAGCGAGCAGGTGATGCACCAGGGAGAGAACAAGTCAGTGTTTCCCATGAGCCTACAGGGAATCAAAGGGGTCTCCTCAGCCCCACTGGCAACTGGATGGTGTCGAGGCCAGCTGGACTTGATAGCAACTGAATGCTTGTATTGTTGGGTTGATTATTCTGACCTGGGGACAAAGGTCTGAGCATCTCTTGGGAGAATGACAGTATGCAATACAGCAAATATGGGGATTTTCTTCTATCTTCTCTTTGAAGGCAAATGTTTTCACTATTTAGCTATTCTGTTTTGATAGGTTTTATCATGTTGTATTTTTGATTTACATTTGCTATACCTGGTCAGATGGACAACTATTGTGAAGATAACAAGATATACTACCACTGTTATCCTGGTATCCTGCCTGAAGTTCTGTACCAATTTCACTGCCTTGTCTCCACTGGCTTTGTTCTGTCTCATTCTGTTGTATTTTACTGTCTTAAAAAAAAGATATGCTGTGTACATGTAACTAACTCCCCACAAAGAATGTAATCCTTAGTTACTGCAAACATACACTGAACTAATAAAAAGATAAACTGAAAAGCAGAAGAGAAGTTATTATTGGTTAGACCTAAAATGCCCCTCAAAATCTCATGTGTCTGGAGGTTGGGATTTTGGAAGGTGGTTGGTCATGGTGGCACTATATTCATCAGTTTATTAATTGAATTTATGATTGAGAATCCTGTTAGGCTGTGTTGCCCAATTGGAGAAGGGAGGGTAACTGTGGCTGTGACCTGAAAGGGATTATTCTTGTACTCCCACTTTTCTCTCTACTTCTGGCTGCCACGGGTGGAGCAGCTTTCCTTCATCATGAGCTTGCACCACGTGGAGACGGCCAGCTAAACCTGGACTAAACCTGCTAAAACCATGAGCCAAAGCAAATCTTTCCGACTTTAAGTCGGCTGTGTTAGGTATTTTTCCAAATATCTGAAAATTATTAATACACAGGAGGAGATAAAGTCTATCTAAGTGAATGTTAAGGAGTTTGAATTTTTTATGGTTTAACAGTACAAAGAAGATGTTAATGCAGATAGTGAGTGGGTCAAAGTAAGTCACGAGGCTGGGGTCTGAAGAAGGCAGTAAGTACAGTGTGTGGGGATAGGAAAAAGTGTTAGTTTTGGACTGAGTGTACTTTGGTGGCATAAATAGAGACAATGTAGGAGCAAACATTGGGAAGATCAGGACCACTTAGAGGTGGAAGAGGTAAGAAGCCGGGTTACACTAGCTGAAACACAGAAGAAACAGGAGTGTTAAGGGGACCTAGAGATGGAGCAAGAGTGGGGGAGGGTGGAGGCAGGGGAAGTAAAAGGATGAAGATGTTTATGCTCATGGACTAACCCGCACGGTCAGTATAGTCATTACATACTGCAAAACACGCACTAGTAAAATATAAGAATAAGAAACACGGGTTGCTCTGTCTGCGCCCTCTACAGCCTCACACCCAGCAGCATCGCTTTGTTTCCTGGTTCCCCAGCGCTGCTTCCCAGGGTCACCTCACTGTGCCTTGGCCTCCAGTACAACCTGCTCCCTCCCTCCTCTTCTCCCCCACTCCTCCTCCTCCTGCCCTTCCCTTTGTACTTCCCCTTCATTTCCAGTGCTCTTAGTTTCCCCCTTCCTCTTCTTCTCCTCCCTGTTTTCATCTCCATCTCTCTCTCCTCCTCCTCTTCGTCTTCCTCTTCCTCCTCCTACTTTTTTGAGACAAGTTCTCACTCTGTAATCAGGTTCACCTTGAACTAAAAATCCTCCTGCTTCAGCATCTCAAATGCTGAAATTGCCAGCATGCAACATGATGCCTGGCTGAGGCTGTGACTTCTTGACAGTGCTGATGATGGTGCCCATGACAGCAGAGTTCATGCAGCACTTGGCATGTGTCCAGCCTTCTGGACATCAAAATTCAAGTGAAATTCCAAGTGCTACATTGGAGCAGTCATTAATCTGGGAGCAGAATGAAACCAGATTCCAGGAATACGTCCGGGAACCTGGAGTTCCATAGAGATCAACTAGGTGGGTGGCAAGAGATCAACCTGTCTGAACCTCAGGTTTTCGGTCTGTTGGGGAGGAGCTGCTGTACACGATAATATCTCACATCTTTTTGGCTCTTTCTTTCTGATGTTCAGTCTAACAAATATTAACTGATTATTCCCAGAAAAGTAGGTATAAATTAATCAACTGCCAAAGAAAGAGGATATCATCAGACCAGAAAAAGAGGCAGTAAGATTCAGGATTAGACAGTCTCATCTTTATTGAGTCTCTCTGTACAGAATCTCGGTCAAAAGCAGAAGCAAGAATGGTGGACTTTCATAAACTATAGCAGAGTGAGCCCATCCAAGCTGGAATGCACCTGGTTTCTCTTAAGCTAATGTCAAAGAAATTAGTCACAGTTCTGAGACCAATATCATCTGGATCGGGTTGCAAAATCCTGGATGTGAGTTAATGGTTGTGTTTATCTATGACATGGTAAGAAGCAATGCAGAAAAAAGACAGGAAAGTCTTCTCAGGGACTATTATAACAGGAATCAAGATGGCTGAAGTAAGAAGATGCTTCCAACTTCTGGGAAGAAGGCAGAGTGGTGAACAGCAGAGAAACAGCCCTTCTGAGATTTGCCCCTGAGACGTGTAATGCACCTCAGATGTGTCCCTGAGACCCAGTGAGAATCTAAGGTGAAAACTGAAGCCATGGAGAGAACAAAGAGAGACTTCACAAGGACTAGCGAGGTGGCCAGCAGCATTTTCTCCATAAGGCCTGACTTACTGCAGAAGCACGGTGACTACTGGCAACCCCAGAGGCCTCCACAGAGGAAGGCACCAGTGCAGTGGAGCAGTGGACACTGTGGACTGCAATGCCTGGTGATTTGTTTGGGTTCAAATGTGCCCTAGGAGAGTGGGACAGGCCAGTAAACATCTTGGAGACTGTACTTCCAAATGCAGAGCAAGTGCTGGCTCCCCACTGTAGCTCCTGGCAGCAGGGGAGGTGGAAACAAGTTCAAGTCAGCAGGAGGTCAAGGAGCTGATTTGAAACCTTCAGGGAGCCCAGTTCAAGCTGGCAGGAGGCACACACTCTGGCTGCTTCCAACTTATTTTCTTCCAGGACTTTTTACTGCTTCTTCTTGCAGTTGACTCTATTCAGGTCCTACGTGAATGTCAATAAATTTTCCTTCCTACTTCCTATACTGTTTATTCACTGCTTCTCCTTTAGGGCAGGCCCCAGGTCCCTGCCTTCGCTTTAATGCACCTCATCAACATTAACACATGCCTCCCTGTACTCAGCCACAGAAATGCAAGATTCCTTAACACCCAATTGGGTAGACTTTATCTCACCTTCTTCTGCTCTACAGCACTTCCTGCCCTTGTTCAGATGCTTGAAATGCACATGTGCCCTGAGGTCTGCACTTTTGGAGGAAGGTGTCACTTAGTCAGGTCCCACTGCGAGCTCTCCTGGATCAAGATGAGGTCCTCCAATTTCCTCTTCAGAACTTGAGCCTGCTTCCACAGCTGTGTGGGTCTTTGCGCCCTTGTGCAAATGTACTGAGTCTTGTGCAAGGCTGCACACATCCATCAGAAGGAAGACACCTGCAGTTGCTACATCCATAATCCTGGCTCCTTTGGACATTGCCAGAACCAAACCTAGCAAGGTTCTGGGTACCTACTCATCGCTTTGGAGTGAGATTTTCCCCACTTTTCAGGCAGTTGGCACTGGTTAGTAATTGATGGTTGAATTAGTCCACCATAATGGCACAGACATCTTTCTTAATGCTTTGGAATCCTTGCACACACTTCATGATTGCAGAAACAGCTTAAGGTGTAGCCTTACCCACAGCCTGTAGAAGCCATTCTGATTGATACCAAGTACCTGGCTTCCGCTTGCACTGACAACTTGTCTGAGTGGTCCACGATGCTGGCTGAAACACCAGTCACAATGCTGTGGGAAAATTTCCAAGCCAAGCCAAACCAAAAACATACTAAACTGAATGGAATACTGCACCAAGAAGATAAAAAGAGAGCATTTAATCTCTATGCCCACAGACTGTTGTGGGATGATTCCACAAAGGCAAAGCCCCTGAATTAGCAAGGAGATTAGTCTATATAGAACTTAGAAGTGGGCGGTACAAAGCAAGTGACAAAAAGTTATATGAGTGGTTACATATATTGAGTCATATATTGACAGACAGGCTAGTCTTGAAACAATAGAAACATACAGGGAACGGGGAGGAAGCTTTTGCAGGGTGAGCATAGTTAAGGGCATTACCATAACATAGAAATGTTCCTGAGAGAGGGCCCTTACTGAATGACCACAGTTAAGGGTGCCCTTGAATGAGTCCAGGGTGCTTTAAGGTATAAACAATTATTCCGATTTAGTGTTCATTAGAGATATGGAGCTGGGCTGCAGACACAAGATCAATTGAATTCAGATCAATTCAAGATCAACTGAATTCAGTAGAAATAGCAGAACAGAAACTCGGTCAGGGACTTCCAATTGATCATGAAATCTCTGTAAGTTTGCTATCTGATAAAAGTGTCCCTACATTGTAACCGTGCCCCAGCAACAGCAACCACTGCTCCCAGCCCCATCCCAGTGGTCCACAACATCAGATTACCACCTGCTGTCACAAGATGGTCAAGATGACAGACACAGCACTGCTGCAGTCAGCCACCGCATTGGTGATGGTGCAGTGCCTGTGCACCTTGTAAGCCTTCCCTGCAAGGACATAGAGCTCAGCTACACCCTCCTCCAACTCCTTATTCACGTGAGAAAATGCATTCCGAAACTTCTCCCTCGCCTGAAGTTCTTCATCACTGTCTCCTTCAAGCTGCATCAGAGCCTCATATACAGCATCTGCCTCTTTCATGTAACAGTACAGTTCAAGGGACTGAGAAAGGCAGTTTCTCTGGAAAAGAGTTCATAAAATCTATCCTGCATACATGACAGAGGCTCATTGTAACCAAATGAAAACAAATTACACAGATGCACAGTACTTTTCTTTCAGATAGAGACATGTCTTGGGTATCATTATTTTATAAAGGGAACCTGACCTGCATCATTTTCAGATGCTCTTAAATGATGATACTGATAAAGGACCATACTGTGCAAGATCAGTGCCATGATTAGCAAAGTATTTGTGCAGCAGGAGCTCTGTAGATGAACACAGAGAAGTGGTGCAGTAGCGAGTAGAGGATCTTCCTGCATACTGAACATTAGCCTTAATCACAGGGAAGCCTGCACTTTGCCCTCAGCTACTAGGTTGTGATTTGTAGGCTCCTGAACATCCTGACTGCTAGGAGTGTCTGTGTTTGCATGGGGATGTTGGCCACAAGACCCTACTTGCTGAGCATTCCTAACCCAAAAGCATATCTCTGCAAAACACCAAAATCTAAAATCTTTGAGCACTGACATGATGCCACAAGTAGAAATTTCCATGCCAGACCCATAGGATGGGTCATAGTCAAAGCACAATCGTGCTCAAAAAATTGTATGAAGTTACATTTATGCTATGTACACAAGTTGTAGAGAAACATAAATTAATTTCATGGGGTTTTTTTTGAGTCACATTTCCAAGATATCTCTTAATTTATCAGGAAGTATTTCAAAATCAGAAGATATCTATCATGCAAAATTCTCCTTATCCCAGGAATTTCCTAAATGATTGCTCTTCCTTGCAATATGATGGAAGACAATGTTGGAAGACAATTAGAATGTAGAAACACATTCACAAGATGGTAAACTTATAGATAGTTCATGGTCAATGAGAGGCCTCTGACTAAGTTGCTGTTCTGTTATTTTTGCTAAATTCAGTTGACCCTAACAGTGTCTACAGCCCATCTGCAGAGGAGCGCTAAGAGTAATTGTCTATACCTTAAGGCTCCCTGGGTTAATTTATGCTCATTCAGTAAAGGGCCTCTCTCTGGAACACTTCCATATTATGGTAAGGCCTTTAACTATGCTCATTCTGTAAGAGTGCCTCCCCTGGTTCCTGGAGTGTCTCTATTGTTTCAAGACTAGCCTGTCTGTCAATAAATAATTCAATGTATGTAACCAATCATGAAATGTTTGACCACTTGCTTTGTACATCCCACTTCTTTTTCTAAAGATAGTAAAATCCAACAAAACAAAAAAGACAAAGCCAATGAAAACAAAACAGCAAAATTGGTACATAACTTCAAAGCAGGATGCTAGGAAAACCACAGTAATTAGCACAGTATATTTTGTTGTCTTCACAATAGTTGTCCATTCCTCCAGGTACAGCAAAATCAAATCAAATACAGAACAGAGTAAAACCAATCAAAATAGAATATTGAATAAAGTAAAAACAATCAGAACAAAGCAAAACAATGAGAACAATATTGGATACTGAAGACAAGATGGAAGGAAATCCCCCATATTTGCCGTACTGCATACTGTCATCCTCCCAAGAGATTCTCAGACCTCTGGTCAGCATAATCAACCAAACAATACAAGCACTTAATTGCTTTATGTACCCTAGTTGCTACAGACTCAGCCAGTTCTCCAAACTGCCAGTTGCTTGGCAGTGGGGAGGGGGCTTTTGATTCTCAGCCTGTGCGCCAGTAGGCTCTCAGGAGGTTCTGTCTGACTTTTCTCTTCCTGGAACTTGCGAAGTTTGCATGGCTTACCAGAAGGGTTCCCACTTATAATTCTATTAAACTACTTCCTCATTCGGGATGATTGCTTTAGAGGAATTATCCCCACAACAATCCACTGGCATGAAAATCCAACAGTCAGCTGGTGTAAAGATGAAGTTCTGCCTTCTTATCTCAGCAGAGTCTTCCTTTTGGTTTGGTTTGGTTTGGTTTGGTTTGCCTTGGCTTGGGAAATTTCCTGCAACAACAGGGGTTTTGAGATCATTCCTGACTCTGAGAGAAACTGCAGATTAAAAGCCTTTATCTGTGGGAGCAGCTGGAAACTCCAGGTCAGCCCTGAAGTCTGGAGAGCAAGGGAGGACCAAAATTTCCTAGGACATTCTTCTGTCACTTTTTCCTTCCAACCAGGAATAGAACTCTGGCCCTTGAACTTGACAGGCAGGCACGGTGTCAGTGACTATACCTACACACTAATTAGGACTTTCTGAACCTCTTTTCAAGTAAGCCTTGACCTTGGCTTTCCAGTGCATGCAGTGCTTGCTGGTGTATGCAGCAGGCTAATGTTTCCTTTCACAAGGTGAACCTTACAGAACGGTACCCCCTTGTGAACTGTCATGCATCACATGTGGGAGCACACTGTGTCCCCTGTGACTTAGGCACTTCTCTCTGTGCATCCACTCATCGTCCTGTTTTAGTCACTCTCCCAAGAGCCTCATTCTCTATTCCAGATACTTGGTCCAACCACAGAGATCTCTGTCCCCACAGTCTCTGTAGAAGGCACTGAAGGTTCCCCCATTGGCACACATTGGAAGGCATGAACAGCACACAGGATCTCCCTCAAGCACAGAAATCTGGGGTATGGGGGTGCTGTAGTCAGGAGTTGTGAGGAGAACAACTAGAATCAGGACACGGAATTTATAATATTGTTTTATGATGGTCACCCAGAGTTAACACAAGTAACAGCAAGAAATCTATCCACAGCACTAAAGACATAGAATATTTAGCCAAAGGCCTGATTCCCATAGCAATGTCCCACATGAGTCCAGATGAACACCCACAGCTCATGACAACGCCTCCTACAAGTACAACTGGAGGTCTAGGACCCACAAGAAGGACTCATACCAGTCTCTTTTATAGATCCATGCTGGGAAGGCCCAAAGGTCAGTGGTGGAAGCCAAGAAGTCTTTGCCAGCAGGGTGAAGGGGCTATGCTGGTAGGTTGAGGGTTCTAAACTGGAGGCGAGAAGTCACACTCACAACAAAGGCCACAGCTGTGCTGAAAAACACCACAGCCATCCTCAGCAACACAGAGGCCCCATGCTCCTTCAACAATAAGCACGGTCGAGTACATGCCAGGAGGCTAGGGTAACAAGTTCATTCTGGAGATTAAGCAGCAGACGTCTCACCCTATGGAGCCAGGAAGCAATGTGCAATGCGAGGACCAGAGCTTCTCCAGGAGAATCTAATGGCTCTGTCATGGTTTATGTCAGTGGCCCCCAATCCTCATGCTTTTGCATTATGCATTTGTGATTGGTTCATTGTCTAGCCCTTGGATTGGGGAGAGTGCACACGGGTGGAGCCAGGATATGATGTAATGGCAGGAAGAAGGTGTGTCTTGCTCTCTCTTGCCACCACCATGAACTGCAGCCCCACCATGCCACCCTGCCTTGGAGCCAACTGAGTATACATTGAAACCCTCCAAAACTGTAAGAAATAAACCTTTCCTTTCCCAACTTTGGGCATCAGGTATTTTGTCTCAGCAACAAGTAAAAAGTAACTATGACAGGCTCCAACA
The DNA here is from genome assembly GCF_034190915.1 of Cavia porcellus. Taxonomy (NCBI): domain Eukaryota; kingdom Metazoa; phylum Chordata; class Mammalia; order Rodentia; family Caviidae; genus Cavia; species Cavia porcellus. The sequence goes on along the minus strand of NW_026947510.1, from coordinate 51,695,368 downwards.
GCAACATGTAGGAGAACCCACAACACCTCAACATCTCAACGCATTGCTTCTTCTCCACATCTCTGTTTATGCTGGCAGCTTTCCTCAGGTGAAACATCTACACTCAGCACCATGGTGATTTAATTCAGCTGGCATTAAATTGACCACCAGTTTTTAATCCATAACAGGTGAGATGGTGGGTTATTACTCATTGATCAGTCAGTTCCCCTCTGTCCCCCAAAGCCCCTCCCTTCTCAGGTGCTGCTCACACAGCTTCAAGGCTCCATCCTATCAGTGTTCTGATCCAGATCTGTAACCGGAGTAGCACATTTGCTTTCCAATTCTGGGTTCATTGCCAATGTCTGCACATACTGCACTCTGGCACTTGTTCTGGTTTGTGTAAATACCACCAAAGTGGACATCTCAGTGGGGAGATTAGAGTGATTGTGGGCATTTTCCATCAGTTAAAGCATTGTTAAGGTGCTGGCACCCTCCCTCAGGTAGCCAATGTATGGCACACCTGGGGTGTAGGTAGCATTCAGCCTAGAAATGGCCAGGTTCCCCTTTGAAACACTCCTGACACTGGAGTTAGGCCCACTGAGTTTCTTTTCTCATTTGGCCTCCTGCATCTGGTTCTCTTTAGTTCCACTTTTGGCTCCATGCTTCTGTCATGGGCACATTTTAGAAGCTACACGACCTTGCCATCCACCCCTGGTCATGATGCTCTCACTCTAGCATTATTAATCGCACATCACAGCAGATTGTACATATTCTAGTGTCTTCCTCAATTTTTTTCTACAGTGTTCTATAATTTTCACTCTAGAGATCACTTTCTTCCTCGGTTTGGTTGATATAGAGTGTGTTTTGTTTTTGTATTGTTTTGTTTTGCAGCTGTTTGAATAGAATTGTTTTCTTGAACTCTTTCTCAGTTCATTACTGTTACATAGAAAAGATTTTAATTTCTGAATGCCTGCTTTATACGCTGCTATACTTTGCTGAATTTTTATCAGTCATAGTGGGCTTTCAGTGGAGTATATCTGGTTTTCTTTGTATAGAAGTTTCTCATCTTCAGAAGGATAATTTGACCTCTTTCCTGTTGTATTGCTTTTTTCCTCTTCCCTTCTTGTTCTACCTACAGTTTCCAGTATTATGTTGAATAAGAGTGGAAGGAATGGTCATCTGTGACTTCTTCCTCATTTTAGAGGGAGAATTTTTTTCTTATTTTTAAAGCATTTGGAGCAGTTTAAGGTGTGAGTTTGCCATAGGTAGCTTATACTCTATTGAGTTTTGATGTGCAGTAACTAATTTCTCGTAGATTTTGTAATGAATGGATATTGAATTCTTTCAAAATCTTTTTCTGCACCAATCACAATGAGCAGATGACTTTTGCCTTTTATTCTATTTGTGTAGTATTGATCACACATGTGAACTCATTCTTGTGCCTCTAGGATAATCTGTATTATGGTATGTGACATCTCAATATGTTGCTGGATGTATTTTAAAGATATTTTATTAAGGATTCTTGCAGATATGTTCATCGAGGAAATTGGCCAATAATTTTCTGGTCTTTTGGCTTCTCTAGGGTTCTGGTGACTCAGTTTTTTCATCAAATCAACTGGGGGTTTCAGTTCCCAGAAATCATAAGGGGCCTCAACAGAAGGGTCCTGCAGGACTCCCTTTGCACATGCTCCTTTGGGGGCCTCACCATTGGAGTGGCATGGTGTGCCAGCTTCAATGATACCTGGATAGGTTGAAGAGCTTTTAGTACTGATAGACCCCGTGGGTATCTGGACATGCATGGGGCCACACATTCGCACACACATGCATGCACACTCACACACATACATACACAAGCATGCACACATGCACAAATCAAAGAGCACAGCTAGAAGACACATATATGTGACCAAGGCTTTTATTGGGTTTAGTGAGTTATCCAAACAGGCTTACATGTGTTCATATGTGGAAACTGTCAAGGAATGCAGAGCCATAAGTCAGGTGTGAGAAAGTTATATTAGTATTTAAACATGAGTGGAGTCCAGACAACATACACCCAAGCACACACACTTTTCTGATAGGAAGTTTGCTACTATTCATATGTGTTCATACATTTTATTCATATGATCCTTTTATTGTTTGTTAATTTTTCTTGCTACTTTCAAGAATTTGCATTTATTTTTGGTTCCCAAAAGGTTTACTATGACGGGCCTAGATAAAAATTTTCTATTGATTCTATTTAGTGTTCACAGAATTGGTGGACCCACGCATTGGTCTCTTTTACCAAATGTGGGTACTTCTCAGCTCTTATTTCTTTAAATATTTTCCCCCATTCCATTCGGTATTCATTGCTACCAAAATTTTGATTTTCCATTTACCCTCAGAAAATATGACATTTTCCCACAGATCCCTGAGAGGATTTATTTTTTAACTTTTCTTAGTATTTCTTCATATTGAATAATCTCTAAAGAGATTTTAAATTTGTTCTTCTTTGATCATTTCCATTCTGATGTTAAACACATTCTTTAAGTTTTTGTATTCCAGATACTGTCTACTTCAGACCTAAAATTTTCTTTCACTTTTCCTCCCTATTTTCTGTTCTCTCCTGAGGTTCATTTAATTTCCTTTAAGTCGATATGCCTCACCCAATCTACCACATTTAAAATAATGCTTTCACATTTTCTTCTGTTAATTCCAACATCTGTGTCATTTCAGGGCTGGCTTTGTCTTTTCTATAGAGAATGATTGAATTTTCCATCCTCTTTCTATGTCAAGTACATTTCATTACAACCTGAGGTTATGAGTGGTATAGCAGAGAGGCTATGATTTCTTTTGCATTTCCCAGTGACTGGCTTTTTCTTTAGCAGTCAACTGATTTGGAGAGCATTAGCTAGGAAACTCAGTCCTGTCTGGGATGGGAAGCTGTTAATGTCTGGTTCCTGGCTCTTGTTAGTTAGCTTCATGTGTGTGTGACTCAGGATCAGGCAATCACTGGGTCAACATTAAACATAAACTTCGGAGTTTTCCCTCTCCAGCTTCTCCTTTAGCACTTTCCCCTCTGTCTCCTCCAGTCCTGGTTGCCCTGGGCTCTGGCTTCTGGTTTCCTCAGGCTAGAAGGATGCTGGACTTTCTCACTGAGGGTAGGATACTTTGCCATCCTGTAGTTGCAGCTGCCAATGACAAAAAAGCTGAAATAATGCAGACCTTGCCCAAAAGGCATCATTTCCTCCATATGTCCTCTGCCCTCAAAACTCTTTTCCTTGATAAGTATCTAATTGTAATTCACTAACCTCATCTTTAAGCCCTGAAATTTCATCTTCTATTGGATCCTGTGTATTTCTGAAGTTTTCCACTGAGCTTTTATTTGACATTTTTCACTTTTTATTTCCAAGATTTTTGTCTGGTTCTTCTTCATAATCTTAGTCTTTTTTGCTGAATTCCTCCTTCATGTCCTGTATCATCTTTTTATCCCCTCATTTGATACATTCTTCATATCATTTTTGAAGTCACCAATTACTCTATATGTATGAGTCTTTTTAATTCTTTATAGAACTCATTTCTTGGAGCAATAATGAGGTCTTGGCTCATGAGTGGCAAATTTGGATGTCTTGTGATGCCATATACCAATGTCAGTGGAGCATTCCTGGGTATTTTATTAAGATCATAGTTTGGTGAGTGGTCTCATCACAAAGTTCCACATGACTTGAAGAAACTTTTTCTATCTTCTTTCTCTTGAGTCTTCTTTGTGGTGGCATATGGTTTTTCTGAGCAGAAATATTCAGGAATAAGGAGATGGTGGCATGAGACAAACAGCTGAGATGATTTCTGTCATTTAATGCTATGTACATTCTGTTGTACATTCTGTTCTTTATTGAACTGTTTCCTTTTCTGAAAACACTTGATTCAATCTCTTGGAAATATCAAGGTCCTGCAAAGCCCACACCAAGGCAAAACTTCTAAGAAACCACTTATATCTTTCCTGGTAGAGTCACCTGTCACAGTGCAGTGATCCCAGGTCTTTTAGAAGTGCTTAAAAGTAGCCAGTTGCCTTCTTTCTTTCTTTGTGTCCCTATCTGGAACCAAAATGACTGCTTTGTGAGTTACTCATGTGCATCTATGTCCTATGACTTGGGTTGGATTATATGGAGGGCTTGAATGTATCATTTTACAATGATACTAGATGTTGAATACCATTTATTATTAAAAAATTTTAACTGGATGAACACAGAAGGCAATGAGAGTTTCTGTAGCCATTTAACTCTGCATCAAAATACATCCTTTCCTTGGAAATAGAAGAAGCTGGGGGAGGAGTGTGCACTGCACGAGTTTAAAAGGGCAGAGGAAGGAAGCAAATGTCATTTCCTGTTTGTATCCAGGAGGGCAGCAATCAGCTTTGCACTGAGATCTTTGAAATACACTTTGTATTTCATTCTCACATCAACACTGAGAAAATGGTACACCTCATATAGAGGAGGATTTGGAGGACAACAAAGGCTTAAGGTTAGAGAGAGAATAAGAATCTAGGTCTGACTCCCACAATACAGACCTTAATTCTCCTGACTTATTCGAATTAGAAAAGGGGCTACTACATGGCAATCCAATCTCAAGTTCTCCACAAAGTTATTCTCCCTAAAAAGAATGTAGATGGTTAAAGGAAAGAAGAGCTAGAATGGGAGAAAGGAGAAGAGAAAAAAATAAAGACTATATATAAATATATATATGTATATGATAGATAATTAAAAGAATATATATATGATAGACAATTCTACCAATCAGTTCAACAAAAACAACAGTCTGCACTTTCACCGTTTGAACATTATTTTAAGGAAAAATAAGCACAACAGAACAAGAAATTCTATAAATAATATAGAATTTCAAAAACACTAACATATCACTAGTTGATAACTTACATATTGTCATCTTAGAAGCACTTGTTCATGTTACAAAATTAAAACATAAAAAGTGGACAATTCTGTTCAATGATCCAACAAAACTTAGTGATATGATTGTCTATCTTACAGACTTTAACATACATGCAATTATATCATCAAGAGCACTTTCTTTTTCTTTACTTTTTTCAATAGCTATTACACATTTTGGACCTTATTACTCCTACAGTTTTTATTACTTTTTACCCTAGAGAAACAATGTGATATTTACAAAAACTATTCTTAATTATTTCATTTAGTGAGGGTAGTCCAGTTGCCTCCATTTACCTATAAAGGCCTCAAGATCACCCATTTATAAAGCTGAGTAATATTCCATTGTATAAAAACACCACATCTTTTTCATCCAGTCTGCAGTTGATGGGCATTTTGGTTGTTTCCAAGACTTGACTATTACAAATTGCACTACTATAAATATGGCTAAGCAAAAATCATTGTGACCTGACCTTTTCAATTTTACTGGGAAAATACCCAGGAGAGCAATAGCTGGAGTGAATGGAACTCCAATCCTAGCCTTCTGAGGAGCCTCCATACCAATTTTCATGGTGACTGCACCAGTCTACACTTCCACCAACAGTGGAGAAGTGTTCCTTTTTCCCCGCAGCCTCACCAACAGTTGTTATCAGTTGATTTCTTGATGGCAGTCATTCTTTCCAGAGTGAGATGAAATCTCAATGCTGTTTTAATTTGCATTTGTTGAATGATCAGTGATGGTGAACATTTATTCATATATTTATTTGCCACTTGTATATCTTCATCTGAGAAATGTGTGTTCATCTCAGATGCCCACTTTTGGAGAGGGTCTTTGACTTTGAGGGGCTTGATGTTTTTCAATTCTTTGTATGTTCTGGATATAAGTCCTTTGTCTGAGGGGTTACAAGCTAAAATTCTTTCCCATCTTATGGGTTTTCTTTTCACTTTGTGAATTCTTTTGAAGTGCAAAACCTTTAATAAGTTTACATCCCAGTTGTTGATCCTTGAAAGTGTTTCCTGTGTGGTTTGTATTTTGCTCATGAATTTTCTGCCTACTCGTATGTCTCCAAGATTTCTACCTATCTTGTCTTCCAGTAGATTTAGTGTTTCTGTTTTAATATTTAGATATTTGATCTATTTTGATTTTACTTTAGTGCATGGTGATAGGCACGGGTCTAGTTTCAGTCTTTGGCATATGGAGAACCAATTTTTCCAACACCATTTGTTAAAGAGCCTATCCTTTTTCCAGCGAATATGTTTACCCCTTTGTCAAATATCAGGTGCCTGAGTGTCTTTGTACTTGTGTTTGAATCTTCTAATCTGTTCCATTGGCCCTTAGGATTATATCTTCACCAGTACATCCTAAATTTATCACTGTAGGTTTTTAGTATACGTTCAAGCCAGGAATTGACATACTTCCTGCTTTGCCTTTGTTGCCCAGAATTGCCTTTGTTATTCTAGGTTTCTTCTGTTTCCAAATGAATTTAAGTAGTGTTTTCTCTAGATCTGCAAGGTATGTTAATGGTATTTTGATTGAGATTGCACTGAATCTGTATAACAGTTATTTTTATTTTATTTGAAAGAAAAAAGACAAAAAACAAAACAAAGTGGTGTAAGGGTACAAGTAGTACAGAACTACAAAAAAAAAAAACAGTAAGAAATCACCAGTTAATAGATTACATATTATCATCTTAGAGATAGTTGCTCAAGTCACAGTATCAAAGCACACAAAGTGGACATTCAAACAGTGAGACTGCAAACAGTTGTGTTCAATGATCCAACCAAAAACATTAATATGGTCATCTATCTTAACATCCCTAAACACACTTGCAGTTGTATCCTTTAGAGCACTTTTTTCCCCTCTCTTATTTATAACACAATTTACACATTTTGGGTTTTATTACTCCTTAGTTCTTATTACTTTTTTTTGGAAGAGAATAAAGTCAAATATGGCAAAACAAAGCTGTCAGTCAAAACCAAGGATAGACATAGCACATGATGTAAAAACAGAGTACAAGGTTATCAACAATGGTTACCATAATGCCTCTCGCTTCCTTAAAAAGAATTGTCTATCTCATTAGGTATTATAAAGTTGAACAAAACAGTGGAGAACAAGACCAATAAAACATAAACCTTGTAAATGTTACAGGACTTCCAAAGAAGATAATAGTCAAACTAGAATGGGCATCATAGTGAATCTTATTGCCTTCAAAGTAGTTGCCTATACCCCCAAACTTGATACTATCATACAGAATGGAACAGAGTCTAATCAGTCAAAACAAGATAGTGGGAGTATTACAGGACTTCAAATCAAGTTAATAGTAAATTAAAAAGTTACTATAATATATCCTGCTAATTTTTTTGATTTTTCCCCTTAATTAAAAAATCATAAAAAATAACTAAATAATATTTTTAACGAATAAGGGAGAGACTGCAATAAAAGAGGACATAACAACATAACAATGCAGGTCAAAGCATGACAGTTTAAGCACCCTAGTGCTTCACCACCAAATAACCTGACTTAATAGTATTTACCATAGTATCTTTTTCCTTGAAATATTTGAATATAACTTCATATACTATAGCTTCAAATATATGAAGTCAGTGTAAAACCATTCAAGTGGATGAAAGCATTGTAGGGTATTTAGAACCAGCTAACAGAAAAGTGAACAATGGTTTCTATATTATCACATTGCCTATAAGAATTTTTGTTTATACTATCATATATAATAAAATCCAGCAAGATACATCATGATAAAACCAATGGAGCCAGAAGAGCCATAGTTTGGTGGGGCTTCAAAACAAGATGATAGTAAATCAGCACTAGCTATTATGATAACATATTTTCTTCAAAATAGCTGTTCATTTCATCACAGGCAATAATATCAAGCAGCCCAGAATAAAGCCATTCCAATTAATAAGTGAAAACCTTATAAGGCTTCAAGGCCACATAATGGGGAATCATGATTACCACATACTTTTATATATTTGAATCATTACTTACATTAGGGAAACTATTCAGTATTCACACATGCAAGATTTATTTATTTCACTTATGAGTGTGGTCTCAAGCTGCGCCCATTTGTAGATAAATATCTCAATGTGATCCTTCTTTATAGCTGAGTAATACTCCATTGTATAGAAATACTACAACTTGTTTATCCATTTCTCAGTTGATGGACACTTGGGTTGTTTCCAACATCTGGCGATTATAAATTGTGCTGCTATAAACATAAGTGCACATATATCACTGTGGTTTGATGCTTTCAGTTCTTCTGGGAATATGCCTAGAACTGGAATAGCTGGAACAAATGGGACTTCCAATCCCAGCTTTTTGAGAAATCTCCAGACTGACCTCGACAAAGGTTGTACCAGTCTACACTCCCACCAAGTGTAAGAGAGTTCCTTTTTCCGCACAGCCTCTCCAGCATTTGTTGTTGGTTTCCTTGATCCTGGCCATTCTTTCAGGAGTGAGATGGAATCTCAGTGTGGTTTTAATTTGCATTTCTCTAATGACCAGTGATGATGAACATTTTTTCATGTATTTATTTGCCATCTGAGAATTGCGTATTCATCTCAGATGCCCATTTTTGGATTGGATCTTTGAATTTTGGGGGTCTGAGTTTTTTTAATTCTTTATATGTTTTAGACAAAAATCCCTTGTCTGAGGGGAAGTTCACTAAGATCTTTTCCCAGGTTGTGGGTTTTCTTTCCACTATGCTGGAGATTTCTTTTGACATGCAGAAACTTTTTAATAAAAGGTCCCAGTTATTGATTCTGGGAAGTATTTCCCGTGCGGTCTGAATCCTGTTCATGAAGTCTCTACCTACTCCTATGTCTTCAATGTTTCTACCCAATTTGTCTTCCAATAGATTTAGTGTTTCTGTTTTAATATTCAGGTCTTTGATCCACTTAGATTTTAACTTAGTACATGGTGATAGGCATGGGCTAGCTTCAGTTTTCAGCAAATGGAGAGCCGGTTTTTCCAACACCATTTATTAAAGAGACTGTCATTCTTCCAGTGAACCTGCTTGACTCCTTTATCAAAGATAAGGTGGTTGAGTGTGTTTGTAGTTGTGGTTGTATCTTTTAATCTATTGCGTTGATCTTCATCTCTGTTTTGATTCCAGTACCTTGTTGATTTTAGTACTGTTGCTTTGTAGTATAACTTCAAGTCAGGGATTGTGATGCCTCCTGCCTTGCCTTTGCTGCTGAGAATTGCCTTTGCTATTCTAGTCTCTTCTGGTTCCAGATGAATTTTAGGAGTGATTTCTCTAGATTTATAAGGTATGGTAATGGTATTTTTATTGGGATTGCATTGAATCTGTATAACAGTTTTAGGAGAATGGCAATTTTCACAATGTTTGTTCTTCCTATCCATGAGCAAGGGGTGTCTTTCCATTTTCTGAGATCATCTTCAATTTTTTTTCAGTGTATTATAATTTTCCCTATATAGGTCTTTCACTTCTCTCATAAGACTAATTCCTAAATATTTCTCTTTTTTTGCTTACTAGTGTGAAGGATGTGGTTTCGCTTATTTCTCTCTCTGTGATTTTGTTGTTAAGTGTACAGGAATGCTACTGATTTCTGAGTATTGATTTTGTATCCAGCTACATTACTGAATTTATTTATTATATCTAAGAGTGTTTCAATGAACTTTAGGGGGTCTTCTATGTAGAGCATCATGTCATTTGCAAACAATGATAATTTAACTTCTTCTTTTCCTATCTTTACCCCTTTTATTTCTCTCTCTTGTCTAATTGCTCTGGCTAGTCCTTCCAGTACTATATTAAATAGGAGTGGTGATAAAGGACATCCTTGTCTTGTGCCTGATTTTAAAGTGTAGGCTTTCAATTTTTGGCCATTTAGTATGATGCTGGCTATTGGTTTGTCATAAATGGCCTTCATTATGTTGAGGTAAAAACCATCTATTCCAATTTTCTGTAAAGTTCTTATCATGAATGAATGTTGGACCTTATCAAAGGCTGTTTTTGCATCTATAGAAATGATCATGCGATTCTTACTTTTGGCTTTATTGATATGGTGGATTACATTTATTGATTTATGTATGTTGAACCATCCCTACATTCCTGGGATGAATCCTACTTGGTCATGGTGTATAATCTTCTTGATGATTTGCTGCATCCTATTTGGAATATTTTATTGAGGATTTTTGCATCTGTGTTCATTAGGGAGACTGGACTATAGTTCTCTTTTTTTTGTTGGGTCTTTCTCAGGTTTGGGTACTAGAGTAATATTTGCTTCCAGGAAAGCCTCAGGAAGGAATGCTTCCCTTTCAATTTCATTGAATAGTTTGAGGAGTGTCGGCATTAGGACTTCTTTGTATTTTTTGTAGAATTCTGCAGTGAATCCATCTGGGCCTGGGCTCTTCTTTGTAGGTAAGGACTTAATTACATTTTAAATTTCATTAATAGAGATTGGGCTATTCAGCAGTTTTACATCCTCTTGATCTGATCTAGCTTTAGTACTTCATATGTTTTTAAGAATCTGTCTATTTCTTCTGTGTTATCAAACCTTTGAGAGTAGAGGTTTTCGAAATAGGTGTTGATGATCTTCTGTATTTCTGTAGAGTCTGTAGTGATTTCAGCTTTTTCATTTCTTATTGCATGAATTTGAGCTTTTTCTTCCCTTTTTTTTAATAAGGTTGGCTATGGGCTTATCAATTTTATTTATTCTTTCAAACAACCAACTCTTTGATTCATTGATTCTTTGGATTGTTTTCTTAGTCTCTATTGCATTGATTATTGCTCTGATTTTCATAATTTCCTCTCTTCTTTTGGCTTTGGGCTTGACTTGCTCTTCTTTTTCTATCTGTTTGAGGTACAGCATCAAGTTATTTATTTGTGTTTGTTCTGTTTTCCTGATGTGGGAACTCAGTGCAATAAATTTTCCTCTGAGAATGGCTTTCATTGCATCCCACCGATTCCGGTAAGTTGTATCTGCATTTTCATTTTCTTGTAGGTATTGTTTTAATTTCTTCTTTAATTTCTTCTGTGAACCACTGATTACTCCAGAGTGTGTTATTCAATTTCCATGTGTTTGTGGGATTTTTGCAGTATCTTTTATCATTAATTTCTAATTTCAAAGCGCTATGATCTGATAACATGCAAGGGATGATTTCAACTCTTTCGCATTTGTTTAAATATGTTCTGTGAGCAAATATATGATCTATTTTAGAGAATGACCCTTGTACTGCTGAGAAGAATGTGTATTCTAATGTTGTTTGGTGGAACATTCTGTATATGTCTATCAAGCCCATTTGTTCACAGGTGTGATTCAGTTCTGTTATTTCTTTCCTCATTTTCTGTCTGGTTGATCTGTCCCTTGGTGTCAATGGCATGTTAAGGTCTCCTGTTACAATTGTGTTACTGATAATTTGAGTTTTCATTTCTGTTAATAGTTGTTTTATATAACTGGGTGCTCTGGAGTTTGGTGCGTATATATTTAAGATAGTTATCTCTTCCTCTTGGAGTTTTCCCCTTATGAGTATGTAGTGACCTTCTTTCTCCTTTATGATCATTGTTGATTTAAAGTTCACGTTGTCTGCAAACAGAATGGCTACTCCTGCTTTTTTTTTTTTTTTTTTTTTTGGATTCCTGTTGCATGAAGTATTGTTTTCCATCCTTTGACAGGACAAGGTTATACTTCATTTAGATTTCTGTATCTTTGAAGCTCACAGGTTAAATTTATAAATTATCATCTAGCAGTCACATTTTAAGTTAGAAAGAGGCACATCAGTCTTCTAGTCACACAAAAAATCGTAGTTACATTTTTAAAAATTTTATTTAAAGACAAAAGAAAAAACTTTTATTTAAAGAGAAAAGAAAAAACTGAAAAAGAGTACAAGTAACACAGAATTTCAAAAAAATAGAAATCACTAGATAATAGATTACACACTGTCATCTTAGAAATAATTGCTCAAGTCTATTTACTTTTAATTAACATAGGTAAATCATTTCCCTACTAGCTGCTATGGAATGTAAGCAATCATTGCAAGCTACCTCAGTATAATCTCTGAAGGGACGGGTAGTTTAAGTGATCTGAAGATCTATTGAAAAGTTTAGAATGTTTTTAGTCTACTAGCAGAGAAATAAGAATGATAGAAAAGGGGAGATTTTAAGTGGTTATGAGCAAATGTCCATTGAGGAAATGTTGGGTGCCAACCAGGGTGTTGCTCTGGCCAGGAACCCTCAGTTCTCAGTTTCTATTGCCTCAGATAACCAGACATCAGTCTCCAAAAAGGAATCCAGCTGCCTGTCTGGTCATTCTGTTGACTCCATTGGCCACTGGCTTCCATGGGGATTCACCAAGCAGATGCTGGGGAAAGCTAGCCTCTGATTTTGAGGGTGGCAGTTGCTATAAGGATAATTAGCTGGCACAGTGACCACTGTGTGTCAAAATTCTATGAGGGATAATTAAAAGACTGAGCAAGATCATTACCTACTTCTTTATCAATTTATAATAAAGGTTTTTAAGTCCATAATTTGAGAGGTTGGAAAGTCTCCTTATTCTAAATAGGTTTAGGTCCCCTATGTGTGCTGCTTTTAAGGATAGCTGCTTCCATTGCCACATGGAAACTGGTTCTCCCCACTGTGTCTTGGGTTTAATTTCCAAAGGAGATTTGCCCAGAACACTGAGCTGGGACACAGCTCTCATGTGTATTCTCCTGAATGGGCACAATTCTGATGTCTCATCTGATTCAGAGATGGAGTATGTGTCCCTCATCTAAGATGACTTCCCTGTCTTTGGCATTAGCAAATGCTCATTTTCTATGGGCTTAACTCAGAAGGAAAAGGTTGGAATAATCTAGAGTTTTTCCCACTTTTATATGCCTTTATTAGGAAAATGTAAAGTGGGAAGAGAGTAAGAGGTAAAGTGAAACAAAGGAAACTGAAGCAGAACAGGCTTGACATTCCTCTGGAGGATAAAGGAGGATCAGAGCCAGTCTGTCTCAGTGAAACCTGTCCTTCAAGTCCGGAAGCATGGCCACCAGCCTAGTGCTTCTTTAAATGGTGGAACGAGTCCCATGTTTTATTGTAGGCATGTAAGTTTTCTAAGTCTGAACTAGATTTCATTTAAGAGAACCATTTAATAGAAATTTATATTAAAGACTGTTGAGGGTGTTCTATTATTATCTGTGGTGCTATTGTCTAAATATAGTTAAGCAAGGAATACCAGTAACTTTAGCAACTAATATAACATGTGAAAGAATAAAACAATAAAAATATGCCATTAAATCTTTAATCCACAAACAAGCCCCCCAAAGCCTAAACTCAAGTTCAAAAATGGGCAAGACATGTTTTTATTTTCAAAAAGCAGCGCTGATTTATTTTATCCTGGGCCCTGTAACACAGTGCAGTTGGAATTTGCAAAAGCTGTGTGTCCTCCTTAAAGCTTTCTAGCCTCTTGTAGAGAGCAGAGTTTACAAAGTAAAAGGGTTATGGGGGTGGATCAGGAAATCTGCTAAGGAAATGTTTTCCTTAGCAGAGGACAGAGTAGTCTAGCATTAGTTAATTCTTTGTCAGCTGACTTTAGCACCACATCTGTTATTAGTAGAGGGCAACAATGGTTAACATATCAATTAGGTTAGGTTCCCGGGATTTACAATTTTTTACAGAAGGGAGCATTGATTAACATATCAGTTAGGTCACCCATAGGAGGGAGAATGTATACAAAACAGTAGGCGGCGTTACAGGTACTTTGGCTTAATACAAACATAACAAAGCTCTTTTAGCTAGTGTACAGCTTTCCCCACTGATTTTAGTCAGTGCACCGAATCATTGGCTCATGGGGTTTTCAGACATAGGTACCTGTTTATAACCTTGCGTCTTTAAAATCATAAGCTGTATAATTTGAACCTTTGACATAGTTTACTAATCTGTGTATAATACAAGGCCCAATAGGAAGATTAACAAAGTTCTTGCAGCTACCATTATTAAAGCTGTTAACCAAAAGGAGAAAGAAAACCAACATTTAAATTCACTGTTTTGTCACATAATTAACAATTTTTTAAAAGCCAGATAGAGGCCTCCTTGGGGTCTCCATAAGGGAGAACATAAGATTATTAGTTACATTTGGCAATCTTGAGCTTTAAAGGAGGGAATGGCAGTCCACTTATCTGTAGGTTGATCGCCTTTGGAAGCCAGGACCTGCTTGAAGTGGGAATGATGCATCGAGGCAGGCTTTCTGGCTACTTTGATAGCAGTTGGAGTGCTGAGGACTACAATGTAGGGACCTTTTCAATGGCTCAAGAGATCCATGGTGAAGCCTGTTGATGAGCACCGGCAACTCAGGCTCTACAGCAGGGTGTTTTTCCTCTCAGTGGGCTGCAGGTGGAGGATGTTGTTGTTAAAATAACTGGTGGATGGAAGTCAGAACTCCCTGAAGAGTTTGGGGAGACTTAATAAGATCTTGATTAGCTAAATCAGCTAATTTTTCCTCAGAAATCTTAGGTATAAGAGGAGTTCTCTCATATAAAGCCTCAAAAGGGGAAATACCAGTAACATAGAGGGTACATTGCGCATGCAAGAGGTCAAAAAAGGAAGGAGACTCCCCTGGTTCTCCAGTTTCTAAGGCCATTAGGAATTACCATCTTTAATGTCTGGTTTATCTTTTCTACTTGTCTTGAACTTTGAAGGCAGTAAGCAAAATGGAGTTTCCAATTGATCTGCAAGGCTTTGGTTAGTTTTTGAGTTATCTGGGCCATAAAAACCAGGCCATTCTCAGACCCGATGGATAAGGGGAGGCCAAATTGTGGGACAACCTCACATAATAGCTTTTTGACTATCAGAGCTAACTCAGATTTTGTAGAAAAAGCTTTTATCCATCCAGTGAAACTATCAACCATTACAAGTAAATACTCATATCATTGAAGTCCAGGCTTCCCCATTTCTGTAAAGTCTACCTTCCAGTGTTCTCTAGGCATAGTCCCACTTAGTGAGTGGTTGCTTTGGGTTCACCAAATGGCACTGAGGGCATCTGAAGCTCACAGGCTGGGCAAGCTTTGATATTAGTCCCCAAATGCAAGTCTTTTCAAGTGCAAATAGGCTCTGACAAAGTAGGTGGGAATGCAGTAATGTCAGGGCTATCTCAAATCCCCACTGATTCTACAGCTGCCTTGTGGGTGGTGGCATCTGCCAAATTATTTCCTCATATAACAAGGCCATCTCCTGCTCAATGGGCTCCACAGCGGATAATAGCCACTCTTCCTGGCATCCAGATGGCAGCCAACAAGTCCAAAATTTGGGAAACATTTTTAATCTTTTGGCCCCAGAAGACAATAAGCACCATTCTTGATAAATGGTCCCATGAACATGGGCAGTAACAAATGCATACTGACAACTTGAGTTCTCAGTGAGGGCAATGAGTTCAGCCTGTTGGGCCAATGTTTTTGGCTCCAGGCTTGGTTCCCATAGAATCTGCGAGTCTGTAGTAATGGCTGCTCCCATGACCCACTTACCTGGATAAATGTAACTGCTTCCATCAGAGAAATACAAAGGAACTCTGAATAGTGGCTCATCTGTCAAGTCTGGTCCCCAGTACAGATGTGGAGGGGCAAGGAGGGGCATCATCAGGCAGCAGAGTAGCAGGGTTTGAAGCCGCTGTCCCCTTGAAACTGATGGTAGTCAGGTCTAGAAGTAATGCCTAATAATGCATGACTTGGGAGTTGGGCAGCCATTGGTCCGGGGGAGGCTTGATGAGAGTCTCCAGCGAATAGGAGGAGACAGTTAAGAGTTTTGGTCCACAAGTCAGTTTTTGTGTCTCCTCTATCAGGATGACTACCGAGGAAAACACCCACAGACAAGGTGGCCATCTGGCTGCCACATAATCAAGTCTCTTGGAAAGATAGGCAACAGGCCTCTACCAGGGTCCCAAACTCTGGGTCAGTCCTATGGCTCCTAGAAATTTTTGCACTTGGTTTTTAGTCACAGGGACTGGAATCTGTTGGATGGCTTGCATCTGCTGGGAGGAAAGAGTCATTTATTTTTATTTTTTTATGGAAAGTCCAACAACCAATGCAGTTTTTCTGCCCAGCAGAAACCTCTTAAGCCTGGTCTTTAGAGTCCTCCCGGTTGTCAAATATCTTTTAAGCAACCTCTGATAACTGACTGAAGGGCATTTCCTCAAATCTCTCAAACTTTTGCAATTTTTGCTTAATATCAGTGGCCGACTGGGTTACAAAGGCAATATTAATGGCCCTTGCATTTTTAGGCACTACTGGTGTATAAATGTGATAGGCCTTTTGCACTCTTTTCAGAAAACCCCGAGGGAGACTAATAAGTCTCTGTTGAGCCAATTGCCTCACCTCTGCTCTCTTGGGCAAATTGGTGGGTTTTCTGGGGTGCCCTAATGGCTACTGAGAAGAACTGGCGATACCGATAAGGAACCTCCTCATCTCTGGTTGTCCAATTGGGGTGGGACAAAAGGAAAACATGGTTTTGGCATTCTGGATCAGAGGCAGGTTTTATCCGGATGGCACACTGCTTTTTTTTTTTTTTGTCCCAGGGTGGGCCATTGCCCACATGGCAGGCCACTGTTTTACTGAAATTACATACTTAACAAAAAAAAAAAAAGGGCTTTTTCATAGGTAACAAAAGTAATTGTGCCGCATAGTCTCCCAGATATCCACAGCACATGCAAGAACTTGTATTTTATCTCTATAATCACCAGTCACATTGGGCACAATAGTTATTTTTTTTAAATTTAGATCGGCTTTTTCAAGTAGAAGACGAATTTTTTTTTTCTGTTTTTTGCAACAATCTTGCAAGACTGAATCTGTTCCTAGTTTAGTCAGCCAGAGGTACAAGCAAGAAACAGTGGTCCATGAATAAATAAATGAATATGCTCATCAGGTATCTCAGTATTAAAAATCTGGAGAAACAATTTCCACTTTTGATCTGTATTACTTCTCGATTGCTGGATACACCTATATTTCTTGAAACACTAACATTGTTGGGATGGCAGGTTTTTCCCAAGTAACAGCTACCCAAACCAGTTTCTGAAGGGTCTTGTGTAAAACCAGAGGACTGCAGCTGCACCAGGCAAATGTGTATAGCACTTAGGAAAATCAAAATGGAAATTAATGCTCTTAATTTCATGCCATTGCTATTGAAGCAACAGCAATACAAAATATACAAGACGGGTCACATGACTGAGGGTAGACTTGAAAAGTTTTGTTTGTGCTATTATACAAGACTCAGGAAAAAGCACAAAAAGGCGAAGGTCATTGGTGGACGTAAACATCCCTATTTGGATTTATGATGGCTCTGCAGTTAGTTGCACTCATTGTGGTCCTGCTCTCAATCTATGTCCCTGGAGCGGTGTCGAGATTCTCTGTGTCTGTGGTCACTGCTCCCATGGGTCTCATCTCGGTGGTTGTGATCACAATGTGGGGCATAGTGGTCCATGTGTTCACGGGAATAATCTTTTGGCTGCATGTAGGCAGAGTCTCCACTCTCCTGAGTTTCAGAGGCAAATGTCTCTTGCCTGGAGAGGCATTGACTCATACTGCTGTGATATTTGTGATGTGGGGCTGAGGAGGAGGAATGGTGGTGGGATTTTTTGACAGGTTCCAAGCAAGATTCATCAGGTTGGGAAGCTGACCAATCAGGAGTGGAGCAATCAGTCACCTGATCACCTGGAGAACCCTGGTAAGCAAAGGAACATATCTGGGCTTAACCAAGGTCAGAGTATAAAGAACTAAGTGGTCATCGTGCAAAGACATTCAAGTGTAGTCCTTTGAAAGGATCTAAAATGCTGAAATGAAGTCTAGTGTAGCTCAGTTGCTTAAATTCCTTTAATATCCAGTGGCATCAGTAGGGTTTGTATTGTGTTATATTGGGCTTTATTAAGTGCCTGAAACAGTACACATAGTAATCAGTTTATTTTATTATTAAGAATAAGTGGAAGAAGGGTTACTGCTCTATTACATATTCTTTTGTTGAAATACACATGCAAGAGATTTTTCTATACGTGAACATAAACTTCCCTACCTCTGCTTGAACATAGATTAACAAAAACCACAACTAAAATAAAATGCATGTGTGACACTTGACATGGAACATCACTCCTCCAGGATCTTTACATACACTGTTTAATCCAGTAACCTAGGAGATAAGGTGATCTCAAGGAAAAAAAAGACAAAAGATGAGACAGTTACAACAGATTGTAATTATTGCTAGGGTATCCTTACTGTTCTTAAGGCCAGCAAGCCAAGAAGTAAGTTCACCTGAATTGTACATGCAGTTTCAGGTGGAACCAGACCTTGAATGCAGACAGTTTACTGTCTCAAGGACCACACAGTTAGTTTTAAAAGTCTGTAGTATCAGGCTGGGGATTTAGCTCAGTGGCATAAGTGCCTGCTTGACAACTGAAAGTTGTGAGTATGATCTCTAGGACAAAAAAAAAGTCCATAATATGTTGTATTTATTGTGCTTTCTTAGATGTACAACACACTGTGAATATTGTTACCAAGTGACTGATGATGTGAGCCATACTTTCAATACTATTAAGATACTGGAGAATGCACCAAGCTGGCTGTCTGGGCTTGGAACGCAGTGGTGTCACCTGTAGCTTCTCTGTGAAGATTAAGAAAGAACTGCCCTTACCTGTGAATTAGAGAGTAGGGCGGCACTGATGGGCAGAGCTGAGGTGGCTAAGGAAAGGACTGGGGAGGATGCTGCTGGGAGGGCGGGTGGCCTTCCAGTAGGCCTCCAGTTAGTTGGCCAGGTGCTCACAAGCGTCGTCAAGCTGCTTCTCATCCAAAATCACATCAAACAACTCCTATGCTGGGAAAGACTGCAGAGGCACACTTAAGGCCAGGACCTGCCCCCTTACCTCATAAAAGAGGGAGAGGATCAAAGGGTCATGAGCTACATTTGTTTTTACTTGCCCATGCTTATGTGTCCCGCTTAATCCTTTTCTGTTATCAGACTGTCTTGGGCAGCTTTTAAATGTGTGTTACCACATGTAATCGTTTTGAGCAATGAATGCTTAACCAGAAAGTGAACAGGTGTCAAAATTAACAGGTGTCAACCAGAAAGTGAACCGGTATCACTAAGGGCTTGGCAGTGCAAAAAAGAATTTCAGGGCTGAAAAGTATTGATGGTCTGGTAGAAGAGATGTAAAAAGGGATAAAAATCTGTACAGTACAGGAAGAAGCCTGTTCTCAAAAGTTAATGAGGCACAGTTGGGACATGAAATTTGGCAGAGATGTCTGAAACTTCTGACAATTTGACATGGTCCAAGCTTCACAGTAGTTCATTAGGAAGTGACTCACTTTTCAAGACTTTTTGTAAAAAGCTTATGATAGATTTTAACATACTTCAAGACAATCAGATTGATAGAATCACAAGTTTTATGAGATGGTGAGATGACTGTGCTTGAAAAAAAGTAGTATAGGTTAGAAGTACAAGTGTGTTCAGAGGTAAGGATTTGAGTAACTTACAGTTCAGAATTGTTTTTACATGGCCCTCGAGTCAATTTCTTAGATAGTTAATATAGGATGGGCAACTTGCTCCCTGAGATTAGAAGTGAATATAGGTCAGCTTCAAGGAGATTCATCTTATAGATCAAACAAATTCCATGGTCAGGTGTTAAAGTGAGGACAGCACAGGGTACATGCGGAAGTCTCCACTCTCTGTGGCCCACTCGTGCTCAAAAACACAGGGCCACAGAAGCAAGCAGGATGATTTACTTGTCTGAAACTAATTCCTCTTTAAGTGATGAAGATTCTGTCCCCTCACTAGCACTTGAATTCTTCTTATATGTTGGTATTCAGGCCAGAAGAGTTCTAAAATTGATTTTAACTAGGATGTTGTTCTAGAAAGGCAGGTCACTGATTGCCTTCTCACAGCCTGCCATGACTAGGGTCCTTTTATTTACCTGGATATGTTTAAGAAGTCAGGGGCCCAAGTATGAATGTTCTATTCACAGTCAACATAATCTTAATCATTTATTAATTTTTCTTTCTTAGGCCTCGGGTCTGCCAGTAGACTTTTAGTTCTCTGAGAGAAGACATTTCTATTTGACTCCTTTTCCATGCCTATCATGAATTATGGCACTGCGGCTAAGGGCATACATATGTATTTATAGCTCTACCTATATACTGATATCTCTAGATAGATATTTATTTAGATACATAGAGGTAAACATTGAATACTTTCACTTTGTCACCATGGATGGTTCCAAGCAGAGTTTTCAGTCTATCACAAGGATGCGAATGGAAGAAGTAAAAGGAATCAAGAGCAGTATTCTTTCATACACTGCAAAGAATTTCCAAAGGTGCATTCTAAACAAATTCAAGGAAAGCCTTTGCAAAGTACATGCTGATATACATGGATAGATACACTGTATGTTCTGTTAATTCAGTAATCTGCTTTCATCGCTGCTCTAGCTGCTGTGATCTTAGGTAAGCTCAGAGTTCTAGTGATGAAAAGTTATTCAAGTTTGAATGTGTTTCTATTACCAGTTTTTTCACAATGTTTTGTTTTTAGAGCAGAGTAACAAAGTGTTTTGCAAGGATCAGTGAGAGCAGAGAGTGGTGGGTGAAAACTTTCAAACTAACAATCAGGGTTAACCATCACATTGATTTAATCACATGTGGCCAATGATTAAACCAGTCATGGCAGTAAGATCACCTCTTTAAAAATCCCAAAAAGTAAAGTTCAGAGATCTTCCACGTGTTGAACACCTTGAGGTGGTGCCCCCAAGAGGGAGAAGAAGGAAGTGTCACATTCTTCCACGTGGTGTTCTGGAGTGGTTGCCCTTTACAAAAACTGGTGATCTAGGCAGTAAACTGTGTTCTTTGAGCCATCCTACAAATTATCAGGTCTGAGGAAGGAGTTGTAGGAACCTCTGATTTACAGTCAAGTCAGACAGAATTTGTGGGAAACCTAGAAACCCACCAGACAGGACTGGTGTCTGAAGCAGAGTCAGTCTTTTGATCCTGAGCTTTTCAACTGGAAAGTCTGTATTATCTCTAGGTAGGTAGCATCAGACTTGAATTAAATTGTAGGACACAGTCCTGTTACCTATAGGAAACTATAGAATTGTTTAGTGTGCAGAAAATCAAAATCTGGTGCCAAAATAGCTAACGTATTAGGACAGTAAGAGTTAACAAGAGTTTTTCTTCTAGCTCTGAGCTAATGAAGCCAATCCTCAGTTTGATTTTTCAAGACAAGTTGGATACTTGTCACAGTTTAGATCTCAGGTGTCCCCCAAAAAATTCACACAGAAGTGGGGCTTTTAGAAGTAACTGACCAGGCGATCTCTAACCTAATCATTGCATTAATCTATTGATGAGATCATAATTTAATGGCAATGCTGGGAAGTGGTGGAAATGGGAGATGAGGATGACTTGAAGGGAGCAGACACTACAGGCATGACAGTGGCATGGTATCTGGTTCCTGCCTCTCCTCTGGCTTTTCCATCTCTCTCTTCTGAGCTGCCATGGTGTGAGCAGCTTTCCTCTTCAATGTCCTTCTGCCAAGGTGCTTCTGCCTCCCTGCATCCCTAGAAGCAATGGAGCCATGTGACGTGGACTGAGACCTCTGGGACCAGGAACCAAGATAAATCTTTGGGTTGTTTATGTCAGGTATTTTGTCAAAACAAGAAAAAGCTGACTAACCACAGTACTACTACATTGTGTTTCATAGCTACAAGATGATCCACTCCAGCCTTCTGTCCTATAAGCCATTGTAAGATACATGAAGGAGGTGGTCACAATTCCAGAAAAACAATTCCTCACCTCTGCACAGCCTAAAAACTCACACTGACTAATGGCATCTGGTTTTATGAACCCAAGGAAGCATTGGGCTTGCTGCCGAGAGCGAGACGACCATGGAACCAGAGTCTGCAGTCCCAGAGATGCCTTTCCTCTCAGGCTTCTGGCTTCCTTGTATGTTAGATAAGGAATCCACAGAGTGCCCTTCCATTCTAACTGGTCATCTCACAGGTTGCATTCATGTTCACATTTGCAATAATCCCCTACCCCACCATGAGCGCTTCTTATCTAAAAACATAACTATATCTTCCCAGAAGGCCCTTTCTCTATGTGAGCAATTTCAATGAAATATCTTGAAACATCGTTTCATCTTCTTGACTATTGGAACTACAAAAATCTTTGGCCAGAAAATCCAGCCCTTTCATTTGAAAAATGAAACGCTGAAGCTTAGTAATTTTGTGCCTTGCTCGAGGTCACAGCAGCAGTTCAGCAAGGAGCTGTGCCCGGGGCTCCCAGCTCCTTGTCCAGTGCGTTCTCCAGTTACACCTGACCCTGGCTTCACACATGAAAGCCCAAGTGAAAGCTCTGCAAATTACTTTTAACTTTAGATGGCTCTTAATTGATATGCCACAGCCAGAAAAAGATAAGCATTTTTAAGAAGTCAGAACAACTGTAACAGCAGTCCCCTTCCCACTTTAGCTATTTAAGGCAAATTACATCAGTTGTCTGTGTACCTGATAGGAAGAGGTACCCATTCCCGGCATCAGCTGAGAATTGCCTGTTGGGCTGAGACACTAATAAGCCCATAGACTGTTCCTAGGAAAATGCATTGTGTGTGTCATTGAGGCTATTTTTAGCCTTGATGCCTTGAATTGAATGTAAACCAGCACTGGTGATACTGAATTTAAGTGTGATTTCAGGGAAGGATTGAGAAAGCATAGCATTTTTAGGATTTGGATCATGGCAATATGCTTTCAAAGGCAGTGATAAATCTGTAGACTTTTTTGAGACTTTCTAGAAGTCCTTTGAATAATAAATGAAATATTACCTTTCCACTCATCAGTTGATGTTATGTTAAGGAGAAATAATACTACTGGAAACATGCACTGATTGTCATTTCACATACCATGCAATACTGCTGGGTATATGTCTGTCCAAAAACCTGTGGCCCTCTTGGAAGGTGGTGGGAGGTGTAAGAGGTGGGGAGGGAGGGCGGTCATGGCACCAGCACTGAATTCTCAAGGCCGTTACCCAACTGTGCTCAGCACTTTTTGTTTAAGGATTCAGGAGAGCATTATGTATGCTTCCACGGAATTTTTTTTTTTTTGAGACACTCTCTACACTATGAGTTCAAGCTGACCGTGAGCTGAATTTGTAGCCCAGGTTGGCCTGGAACTGGCAACGATTCTCTCGCCTCAACTACCCAAGTGCAGAAATTACAGATGTGCGCCACCATGCCTGGCCCACCAAAACACAAAATGTATTTGTTAACAGCAGTCAAGACCAATTATCTGTAAATCTCATTTCCAAAGCACCTAAATGAAATCTTGTCTACCTCAAGCTTGGCTATACACTATCTATAGAACTTGCATTATTATTTTATTTTATTGGCACAAAGAATTGAAGCCAGTGTCTTCACACTGAGATACATCCCTAGCCTTTTTTATTTTTTATTTGCTTGAGACAGGGTATTGCTAAATTTCCCAGGCTAGGTTCAGACTTAGAATCTTCTTGGCTCCGCCTTGCAGAGCACTGAGATTACAGGTGTGCACACCATACCTTGCTTTTTCTTTTCTTTTTGTTTCTTCTGAGTTCTGGGGGTCAAACCCACAGCCTTGCATTCTACCAACAAATTACACCCCAACCCAAAAAATCTGATGCTCAGTCCTCTTGCCTTCAGATTGATTTAGTGTTTGAGGTGAGTTCATATTAAAGGTATCTTGCTTGCTGATTTATCCATTCCACATCCAGAACCTGCTTTCAGGGCTCATACCTTGTGAATTCATTCACTCCTTTCATTACTCAAAAAAAAAAAAGAAAACATGCTGGTGGGCATTAACAGTAGGGAATTATACAGTAGGCAGAGATTCAAAGATAAACATGTAGCCAAGAATGGTAATGCAGTCCTGTAACCCCAGCAACTTGGAGACTTGGGTGGGAGAATCACAAGTTGAAGGCCAGCATGGGCAAATTAGTGAGACCCCATCTCAAAGTAAATGATGATGATGATGATAATAGCTAGGGTTGTACCTCAGTGATACAGTGCCCCTGGGTCCAATTCCCAGGACAGCCAAAAAGAAACAAGAGAAGACAAGAACATATAAAACTTTGCATCTCAAGAAAAAGACAGTCTTGCTGCAGAGAGAGATATACAAACAACTGCAATGCACTCTAAGTACTGTAGTTCTTAACTACAGAACTAAGAACTAATGGAAAAGTTACAAGAAGGGACTAATCCACAGTGCCTATAGAAGGATTGCGAGACCTCAGCAGCAGAAGGGAGCAATGGCCACCTGTAAAGAAGCCACACTGACTCCATTTTGTCCTGCACACATCTGGTTGATGGCATTTTGGTAGAAGGTGCAGACCTTCAAACATTCCCCCACCAAGGTAAAAACAGGAGGTCCTGTAAGGACAAGCAGCAAACAAATTACATAATCTAAGTATGCGCAATATGTTTCTTTGTTCTTAATCTCAATAACGGCTGCTGGTTTACACTGGCATGACCATCCCTTCCCTCAATCCAAAGGATCTCAGCAGCTGGCTGGAGCATATAAGCTACTGCTCTCCACACTTATAGTACCTCAGTGGGCTGCCATCAACTACCTTTTAGAAGCCATTTTAGGGACAGCTCAACTGATCTGAGACTCTGAGCAGCTGCAGGTTGCCTTCATCTCAGTCCTCGTAGTGTTGAAATCCCACAGTGGCTGGGTGAGGGACAAGTGCAGGAGGTGTCCAGGGTCAGAGAGCTGAAGTCAGCCTGGTGAGACACATCCAGAGTGTCCTGGGCTGAACAGTTCAGTCAGCTCCACAGCCAGAGGCTGAGATCAGCCTAACCTTCTGTGGAGTTGAAAACACCAGAATCAGCACTCAGCCCTGATCCTATTGATACAGGGAATGAAATTCCCAACCCACTATGTCCAGTGTGAGTTCATGTCCTCTAAAATCAAAGAATGCATTTTAGCAACAACAGAGGTTAAGAGTAGAATATATTTATTGAGAGAAAGCAAGCTTCTGTCTGAGAGAGAGACAAAAGGGGTCCCAAGCGGGTTGCCAGGGACTCTATTTTTTCTAAAGACTCTTCGAGTAAAATCATGGCATTAAAAAGAGTTTAACATGGGGAAACTGGGTACTCACAAGGCAGATGGGCATAAGGTGGTACAAAACTATGACTAACCAATAAGATTAATAGTTCAGGTAAAATTGATTAAACTGGGGACAAAAGGGGAAGGGAATCACTTAGAATGCAGGAATTCTTAGAGAGCAGTGAATCTTCCCTAAAGGTTTGGAATGTCTCTCCTTACTTCCTCAGGGTGCTAGGGAACTCTTTAGAACTTCACTCCTTAGGATATGGATGTATTTGTATGGTCTTTTATCTTGAGGCTTGGCCCACAGCAGGAGGTGCTTGTCTTCCCCTTAGTTGCAAGGTATCTGAGCTTCTGCACTGGCTCCTTTGAGGACCTAGCCCTGTCTCACTTCCTGTAGTATTTCTAACTAACTCGGCTGCTTATAACAGTCCCCTCTCTGAAGAAGTAACCAGAACTGCCATGAGGGCGTCATGGGTGATGACCGATCTGGCTTCTTCAGGCTGAAGAGGGTTGTAGTGGTGACCAGCAGTCAGAGATACTTCTGCGGAGATCCTGTCTAGAGGCCCTCAATAGATACCAGGCATTTTCATCTTGGGTAGGCATACAGCTCTAAGTCTGGAGGAGACAAAGACAAAGAAACAGCTAAGTATGTATGGGCCAAAGAATAAAACCAGTAGGACAATTATGAGTATAGGTAACAAAGATTTCCACCAAGAGGAACTAGTAATAGCTTTCCATAAGGAGGAGAAAGACAAGGTCCAGGAGACTTAAGAATCTTACATATTGTTAATTTGGTATCCAATGTCTTGAATAGCTACTGAGATATTAGCAGAAGAGTCAGGAGTATATATACACAGCATTCAGTTTTTACAACGGCACAAATGCCTCTGTGTGCTGCTGTGAGAATGTCTAATGTCATCTGAGTTTGAAGGCAGCCTGTCTCATTAATTTTTTTCCTTATTTAATAGGGACCAGCAGCAGTGTCATTTAAGGCCCACTCAGTATAGTTAGTCAAGGCCTCAGTATGCTGCATGATGTCTTCTAATCCTAGGGAAGGGATAAAGACAGAGGCCAAATGATCATACCAGTGGAACACACTTTCTGGACCATCCATGTTGTATGTGGGTAAATTTGCCGGTTTTTCGATATTTTTGATACTCCTGCCTTGCAACCATGCAAATCCTAGTGTGCATCTGCCTATCCATCCAGGAAGCCGGCAGGGCCACAGATTGGCTCCACAAGACCAATGGGTGCCATTGGGAGCTCCCCATTTGATTCCAGGGCCATTAAACCAGTCTGTTGCAAACCAGTCATTAGCCTGAAAAGTTATTTGTGTGTCCACATTGTTCAAGGGGTGTCCACCCAAGGTGGGTAGTGGCATTAGGCCAACCAGAATAAAAGTGGTGTTTTTGTTCCCAACATAAGGGGGATTTTCTACTGAGATGTCCTATGGTGGGAGTTAATCATAGATACTCATCCCATATTTGAAAATAGCCATATTGATATCTATGGTTGTTGGCCCTTAGGATAGGACCTTTCTTTTTATCTACCAGGGGCCTTACAGGCCTGTAGAGAGGCTTCAGTGGCATTATAAGAAAAAAATCTGATTATGTCCAGGATCATTAACAATGTAATTTACAGGATCATTAAGAATATAATATTCAGAGGCCATTTTATTACTATGCAATTGTGGGCTGAACTATGAATACTGAACTTCTTTGTTATCTCATTACTATAGTCCTGTAATTTATTCCAATCACATCCTTGAAGTGGAGACACCCACCAAGGAAGTCCTGATGTACTGGACAAGGGCAGCGAGCCACATATCCTGCAAGAGGTGTGTTGTAATGATTTTGCATATGCTTGTGCCCACATTAAAAAGGAGTTGCATCCTCCTTTCAATGGTGAAGGGAACAGTAAAAGGGCTAATAGTAGCCTTACTTACCTGAAGTCTTTGTTTTCTCCTTGAAGAGGAATCTTAGGTCTTCTGTGGGTTCATAGGAGTATGTGGGTGGTTGTTCACATCCAGTGATAGTCTCAAGTTTCCAGGGTTTGTGTCAGGTGTGATGCATCCGAGTGTCCAGGCCTCTTGTCTTCAGCATGGAAGAAGTCGACAGGATCACAGTGTAAGATCCTTCCCACTGGCTGATGAGGGAGGTGATTTTACCAGCACTAAATCTCCAGGGTGGAAGATAGGTTTTCCTTTCTCTGTAGGCTGAGCTTCTGTAAGCTCTTGAAGAGTTTGTTGGAGTTTAGCCAATGAGGTGATGTCTTTTTATAAGGCATCTGTTTCTCTGACAAAGAGAAAATCATCAGTGAGGAAAGGGCATCCATAAGGCATTTCAAGCAGACTGAGGCCTAGGTTTTGAGGTGTATTTGTTATTTTGATAAGAGGTAAAGGTAGGATGAATCTGAACCCTGGTGGGGCCTTGGGCTGAGAGGGCAGTCTGACATCCAGTGGTCACCTTTGCAGTCAGGGCATGGCCCAGGGGGCTTTTGAGTGCAGTCCCTCTTAAGGTCACTTGGCTTGTGGCAGTGATGGCAGGTGAATGTCATTGTTGAGCTCTTCTTGGAGACCTGAGAATCAGACTTAGGGTCTGTTTCTCTTAATGCTGTGCCAAAGCAGCTGCTTTTTCTCAGTCTCTTTGTTTTCTCTCTTTGACCTCCCTCTCATCACAGTTATAAAATACTGAGGAGGCAACTTTTACTAAAGTATCAAGTGAGCTGCGGATTTAGCTCAGTGGCAAAATCACTTGCCTGGCAAATGTGTGGTTGTGTTTGATCCACAAACTCCAACACACACAAAATCAATGAATAAATAAAGTATCAAGTGGACTATCTGGAGGAAAAGCCATCTTTTGTAGCTTTTTTCTAATAGCTGAGGCTGACTGTGTAATAAACTTATCTTTAAGGATAATTTGTCCCTCTATTGAATCAGAATCTAAAGAAGTATGCTTTATCAATGCCTCTCATAATCCATCTAAGGAGGCAGAAAATTGTTCCTTCTTTTCTTGTTGAATAACTGATAACTTAAAATAATTGAATGGTTTAGTTCTCACTCTTCTTCAGCCTTCAAGAACACATGTCTGGAAATGTTTTCTAATCCAATCACCCACCTGGTTGTGGGCCAAGTAAGAGTCTTGCATAGGGACTGTTTGTGATCCAGTGGGAACACAGCTTTTGCAAACTCCAACTGCACTGTGTCGCTGGGCCAAGACAAAATAAATCAGTGCTGCTTTTTAAAAATAAAAACATGTCTTGTCCATTTTTGAACTCGAGTTTGGGCTTTGGGGGCTCGTTTGTGGATTACAAGATTTAATGGCGTGCTCGCTTCGGCAGCACATATACTAAAATTGGAACGATACAGAGAAGATTAGCATGGCCCCTGCGCAAGAATGACACGCAAATTCGTGAAGCGTTCCATATTTTTATAACCATTAATGTAAATGGTCTCAATGCACCAATCAAAAGAAACAGACTAGCAGAATGGATCAAGAAACAAAATCCAACCATATGCTGTTTACAGGAAACCCATCTAACCCAGAAGGATACTCACAGACTGAAAGTCAAAGGATGGAAAACAATTCTTCATGCAGCAGGAATCCAAAAAAAGGCAGGAGTAGCCATTCTGTTTGCAGACAACGTGAACTTTAAACCAACAATGACCATAAAGGACAAAGAAGGTCACTACATACTCGTAAGGGGAAAACTCCAAGAGGAAGAGATAACTATCTTAAATATATACGCACCAAACTCCAGAGCGCCCAGTTATATAAAACAATTATTAACAGAAATGAAAACTCAAATTATCAGTAACACAATTGTAACGGGAGACCTTAATACGCCATTGACACCAAGGGACAGATCGACCAGACAGAAAATGAGTAAAGAAATAACAGAACTGAATCATACCTGTGAACAAATGGGTTTGATAGACATATACAGAATGTTCCACCCAACAACATCAGAATACACATTCTTCTCAGCAGTACATGGATCATTTTCTAAAATAGACCATATATTAGCTCATAGAACATATTTAAACAAGTGCAAAAGAGCTGAAATCATCCCTTGCATGTTATCGGATCACAGCGCTCTGAAATTAGAAATTAATGATAAAAGATACCGCAAAAATCCCACAAACACATGGAAACTGAATAACACACTCTTGAGTAATCAGTGGGTCACAGAAGAAATTAAAGAAGAAATCAAACAATACCTAAAAGAAAATGAAAATGCAGATACAACTTACCGGAATCTGTGGGATACAATGAAAGCCGTTCTGAGAGGAAAATTTATTGCACTGAGTTCCCACATCAGGAAAACAGAACGAATACAAATAAATAACTTGATGCTACACCTCAAACAGCTAGAAAAGGAAGAGCAAGTCAAGCCCAAAGCCAAAAGAAGAGAGGAAATTATAAAAATCAGAGCAGAAATCAATGCAATAGAGACTAAGAAAACAATCCAAAGGATCAACAAATCAAAGAGTTGGTTCTTTGAAAGAATAAATAAAATCGATAAGCCCCTAGCCAACCTTATTAAAAAAAGGGAAGAAAAAGCTCAAATTCATGCAATAAGAAATGAAAAAGGAGAAGTCACTACAGACCCAATAGAAATACAGAAGATCATCAACACCTATTTTGAAAACCTCTACTCTCAAAAGTTTGATAACACAGAAGAAATAGACAGTTTCTTAGAAGCATATGAAGTGCCAAAGCTAGATCAAGAGGATGTAAAACTGTTGAATAACCCAATCTCGGTTACTGAAATTGAAAATGTAATTAAGTCCTTACCCACCAAGAAGAGCCCAGGCCCAGATGGATTCACTGCAGAATTCTACAAGAAATACAAAGAAGACCTAATGCCGACACTCCTCAAACTATTCAATGAAATTGAAAGGGAAGCAATCCTTCCTAAGTCATTCCTGGAAGCAAATATCACTCTAGTACCAAAACCTGAGAAAGACCCAACTAAAAAAGAGAACTATAGACCGATCTCCCTAATGAACACAGATGCAAAAATCCTCAATAAAATATTGGCAAATAGGATCCAGCAAATCATCAAGAAGATTATACACCATGACCAAGTGGGATTCATCCCAGGAATGCAAGGATGGTTCAATATACGCAAATCAATAAATGTAATTCACCATATCAATAAAGCCAAAAATAAGAATCACATGATCATTTCTATAGATGCAGAAAAAGCCTTCGATAAGGTCCAACATTTATTCATGATAAAAACTCTACAGAAAATTGGAATAGATGGTCTTTACCTCAATATAATAAAGGCCATTTATGACAAACCAACAGCCAGCATCATACTAAATGGCCAAAAATTGAAAGCCTTTACTTTAAAATCAGGCACAAGACAAGGATGTCCTTTATCACCACTCCTATTCAATATAGTACTGGAAGTACTAGCCAGAGCAATTAGGCAAGAAAGAGAAATAAAAGGGGTAAAGATAGGAAAAGAAGAAGTTAAGTTGTCATTGTTTGCAGATGACATGATACTCTACATAGAAGACCCCCTAAGCTCCATTGAAAGACTCTTAGATACAATAAATAAATTCAGGAATGTGGCTGGATACAAAATCAATACTCAGAAATCAATAGCATTCCTATACACAAACAACAAAACCACAGAGAGGGAAATAAGGGAAACTGGACTATTCACATTAGCAAGCAAAAAAATGAAATATTTAGGAATTACTCTTACGAAAGAAGTGAAAGACTTATACAGTGAAAACTATATTACACTGAAAAAGGAAATTGAAGATGATCTCAGAAAATGGAAAGACATCCCTTGCTCATGGATAGGAAGAACAAACATTGTGAAGATGGCCATTCTCCCAAAACTCTTATACAGATTCAATGCAATCCCAATAGAAATACCATCAACATACCTTATAGATCTAGAGAAATCACTCCTAAATTTCATCTGGAACCAGAAGAGACCTAGAATCGCAAAAGAAATTCTAAGCAGCAAAGACAAAGCAGGAGGCATCACAATCCCTGACTTGAAATTATACTACAAAGCAACAGTAGTAAAATCAACATGGTATTGGAATCAAAACAGAGCTGAAGATCAATGGAATAGATTAGAAGATACAACCACAACTACAAACACACTCAACCACCTTATCTTCGATAAAGGAGCCAAGCAGGTTCACTGGAAGAACGACAGTCTCTTTAATAAATGGTGCTGGAAAAACTGGCTCTCCATTTGCCAAAAACTAAAGCTAGACCCATGTCTATCACCATGTACTAAATTAAAATCTAAATGGGTCAAAGATCTGAATATTAAAACAGAAACGCTAAATCTATTGGAAGACAAATTGGGTAGAAACCTTGGAGACATAGGAGTAGGTAGAGAATTCATGAATAGGACTCAAACTGCACGGGAAATACTTCCCAGAATCAATAACTGGGACCACTTCTTATTAAAAAGTTTTTGCATGTCAAAAGAAATCTCCAGCATAGTGAAAAGAAAACCCACAAACTGGGAAAAGATTTTAGTGAACTCTCTCTCAGACAAGGGACTCTTGTCTAAAACATATAAAGAATTAAAAAAACTCAGACCTTCAAAATTCAAAGATCCAATCCAAAAATGGGCATCTGAGATGAATA
Source organism: Cavia porcellus (assembly GCF_034190915.1). NCBI lineage: Eukaryota > Metazoa > Chordata > Mammalia > Rodentia > Caviidae > Cavia > Cavia porcellus. The sequence goes on along the minus strand of NW_026947510.1, from coordinate 51,663,789 downwards.
CGCAATTCTCAGATGAAGAAATGCAAATGGCAAATAAATACATGAAAAAATGCTCATCATCATTGGTCATTAGAGAAATGCAAATTAAAACCACACTGAGATACCATCTCACTCCTGAAAGAATGGCCAGGATCAAGAAAACCAACAACAACAAATGCTGGAGAGGCTGTGGGGAAAAAGGAACTCTCCTGCACTGTTGGTGGGAGTGTAGACTGGTACGGCCTTTGTGGAGATCTGTCTGGAGGTTTCTCAAAAAGTTGGGATTGGAAATCCCATTTATTCCAGCTATTCCACTTCTAGGCATATTCCCAGAAGAACTGAAAGCATCATACCACAGGGATATATGTGCACCTATGTTTATAGCAGCACAATTTGTAATCGCCAGATCTTGGAAACAACCCAAGTGTCCATCAACTGAGGAATGGATAAAAAAGTTGTGGTATTTCTATACAATGGAGTATTATTCAGCTATAAAGAAGGATCGCATTGAGATATTTATCAATAAATGGGCGCAGCTTGAGACCATACTCATAAGTGAAATAAATCAATCTCGCATGTATGAATACCGAATAGTTTCCCTAATGTAAGTAATGATTCAAATATATAAAAATATGTGATAATCATGATTCCCCATTATGTGGCCTTGAAGCCTTATAAAATTTTCACTTATTAATTAGAAAGGCTTTACTCTGGGCTTTTTGATATGGAAATATTTGAAGCTATAGTATATGAAGTTTTATCCAAATATTTTAAGGAAAAAGACAGACACTATGGTAACTACTATTCTTTAAAAAAATTATTTAGCTATTTCTTATGTTTATTTTAATTAAGGGAAAAACTTAAAAAATTAGGATATATAGTAGTAACTCTTTTTGATCTCCTATTAACTTGTTTTGAAGTCCTGTAATACTCCCAAGATCTTGTTTTGACTGATTAGACTCTGTTCCATTCTGTGCGATAGTAGCAAGTTTGAAGGTATAGGCAACTAATTTGAAGGCAATAAGATTCACAAAGATGCCCATTCTGGTTTGACTATTGTCTCCTTTGGAAGTCCTGTAATGTTCACAATGCCTAAGTTTTATTGGTCTTGTTCTCCACTGTTTTGTCCGGCTTTATAATATCTAATGAGATGGACAATTCCTTTTAAGGAAACAAGAGACAATGTTGATAACCATTGTTGATGACCTTGTACTCTGTTCTACATCATGTGCTATGTCTATCCTTGGTTTGGACTTACAGCTTTGTTTTGCCATATTTGACTTTATTCTCTCCCCCCCAAGAGAGTAATGAGAACTGAGGAGTAATAAAATCCAAAATGTGTAAATTTTGTTATAAAAAAGAGAGGGAGGGGAAAAAAAAAAAGAGCTCTAACGGATATAACAACAAGTGTGCTTAGGGATGTTAAATAGCTGACTATATTAATGTTTTTGGATCATTGAACACAGCTGTTTGCAGTCTCTCCGTTTGAATGTCTACTTTGTATTCTTTGATACTGTGATTTGAGCAACTATTTCCAAGATGATATTATGTAATCTATTAACAGGTGATTTCTTACTGTTATGTTTTTTTTTGTAGTTCTGTATTATGTGTAACCTTACACTGCTTTGTTTTGTTTTGTGTTCTTCTCTTTTTCCTCTTAAATAAAAAAAAAATAAAAAAATTAAAAAAAAAGATTTAATGGCATATTTTTATTATTTTATTCTTGCACAAGTTAAATTTAAACTAGTTGCTAAAGTTATTTCCCTTTATCTTCTGGCCTTCTAAAATTGACAATATGGTATTCATATCCAAAGGCAATAGCAGCCTGTAATGCTGCGTGTCTCTCACTAGAAGTGAATGTCTGATTTAAGAGTAACACTACAAAAAGAGGGGAAAAAAAAAAAAAAGAAAAAGAGCTCTAACGGATATAACAGCAAGTGTGTTTGGGGGTGTTAAATAGCTGACTTTATCAATGTTTTTGGAACATTGAACACAGCTGTTTGCAGTCTCCCTGTTTGAATGTCCACCTTGTGTTCTTTGATACTGTGATTTGAGGAACTATTTTCAAGAAAATAGTGTGTAATCTACTAGCAGGTAATTTCTTACTGTTATGGTTTTTTGTTTTGTTTTGTGGTTCTGTATTGCGTGTACCCTTACGCCGCTTTGGTTTGTTTTGTGTTTTTCTCTTTTTCCTCTTAAATAAAAAAAAAAAAAAAAAAAAGAGTAACACTACATCTTTCCAATCTACTTCATATGCCTGAGTAAGTCCTCTAAGGACCTGAATGTACTTGTCAGGCTCATCTGAAAATTTCCCAAGATCTAATTTTATTTGTCTTGGGTCACCAAGAGAGAAAGGTACATGAACTCTGGAAGTTCCAGGTCATCCATGTACTCCCTGCAAAGGATACTGCCCTTGAGGAGCTTGCTTAAACTCAGCTAAGGATGGGTATAGTCCTGGAGAGGCCTGGATTACAGCTGGCCTAGAAGCTTTATCCTTAAGGCTGGAAGGGCAGGTGGGGGAAACCTTAGGTTCAGTAAAAAAAAAGGGGGGGGATTTGATTAAGGATTTTTTGTCCTCAGGTTCTAAAGGTTCAGGGGGTGCAATTTTCCGCTCTTGGGGAGAAGACGCCTTAAGGGCCCGAGGTGCTGAGTTTTCCTGTGGCTCACATTTACATTTAGAGTATAAATAAAAAATATTTCCCAATGCATAGAAAGTCTGAATGTAGGACAACACTGACCATTTTCCCTGCTTGTCATGGTATGTCTCTGGTTGTAAAAGAGGATCATAATTAATACTTACCTCTGTATTCCACTAAGGCTCTTGGGGGTAGGTAGGCCACACACTCATGCAGAGAAATACCAATTGGATCTTTTTCAACATGGAAGGCTCGAACATCTAGTGCCTAAGAATGTATTCCAAAGGAGAAGGGGCTTTGGCATTTTGTTGTCCATGTCTATAAAGTAAAAGCAAGGCGTAAGTATGAAACCTTTTCTGTACCCAGGCATTGAACTAAGTACCGTTTGACGAGCTGTGAGTGATACTGAGCTCTCTAGTTATGCATAAAATGAGTTAAAATAAGATGTCCTTTTTTTTTCCTATTTGATAGATGTTTCCCACGTGTCTCTTGGGTTAAAACTGCTCCAGGGCAGGTGAATGCCCTCTGGAGAGAATGGACGATAGATTCTGTCAGCTTATCCACCCTGGACCTGGCACACAATCCTATATTGCTAGATAGCTCGTGAGTTTTGTTTCCATAAAGAATGTTTAATGAAGGAAGCATGACTTTGTAAGCATGTATTATAAGGGAGCATACATTAAAAGGTGAGTTGGTGGTAGAGTACTTTTCAGGTTTTTTAGAGTAACTCTCCTCTAGAGATAGATAGAACAACTGACTGGAGGAGCATTACTCCTTAATCTGGGCAAGAGTCTCCAGACATTTGTTTCTCACTTATCTAGGTAACCTTTCTTAGTAATTTTCAGTCTGTGAGTATCCTTCTGGGTTAGATGGGTTTCCTGTAAACAGCATATGGTTGGATTTTGTTTCTTGATCCATTCTGCTAGTCTGTTTCTTTTGATTGGTGCATTGAGACCATTTACATTAATGGTTATAACCATTATATGCTGATTTATTGTTGACATGTTCTCTCTCTGCTGTTGCATCTTTATCTTTCTGTTCTGTTTAATTATCTGCTTTGCTTAGTGGTTTTTTCCTTGGTGTATCTAAACTGTCTTTCAATATTTTTTGCAGGGTTGGCTTAGTGTTCATGAAGTTCTTCAGCTGTTCTTTGTCATGGAAGTATCATATTTCACCATCAATTTTGAATGATAGTTTTGCAGGGTACATCAGTCTAGGTTGGAAATCATTTTGCTTTAGGATCTGAAATACTTCACTCCATGCTATTCTTTACTTTATTGTTTGTGCTGAGAAGTCTGCTGTGATTCTGATAGGTTTTCCTTTATAAGTGATCTGTCTTTTCTCTCTGACAGCTTTTAATAATCTATTCTTGTGTTGGATTTCTGGGTTGGTGATTATTATATGTCTGGGTGTAGTTTTATTTTAGTTATGACTATTTGGAGTTCTATAGGCTTCACTGAACCTGATGTCGGTTTCTGATCTCATGCTTGGGAAATGTTCAGCTATTACTTCTCTAAATATCCTCTTGACATCCTTTATGTTGTCCCCTTCTTTTTCATTAATCCCTATGAATCTTATGTTATTTTTCTTTGCAACATCTTGCAGTTGTTGATTTGTTATTTCCTGATTCCTTGTTATTTTTAAAAGATCCTTCCTTTCCTGTTCACTAGCTGCAATCCTGTCTTCAAGGTCTGAAATTCTATCTTCACTTTCATTGAGGCGTGATGTTTTTACAGCTTTCAGTGGAGTTTTTTATTTCCTGTATATCTCTGTGGATCTGCTTTATGTATTCTGTTTGTTTCTTATATTGCTCATCTAGGGATTCTATCTTTTTGTTTAGTTTCTCCAACTTTTTAACTGTGTTTTCTTTAGATATATTCAGAATCTCTTTCATTTCTTTTATCATTTCTTCTTTTACCTGGGAGATTATTTCGAGTTTGAATTCCTTTAAAGCTTCCTGGAGTTGCTTGTTTATTTCAGTAGCTATTATGTCTGATACTTGAGGTGTATGACATATATTTTCTTCTATATACATTGCTCCTAGGGTTTCTTGAGATGGGCTGGAGATTTGAGGTTGTAATTTGGTCTTTTGTTTTGTCATTTTCCTATATTTCTGTGTTTCAAGTGTTATTTGAAATCTTCCTTAGGGTCTGTTGGGAATCCACTTCTATGTTTGCAGCTCCTGGGACTCTGGCACCCAGTTCCCCCAGGCCACTGGGCCTCTAGAACCAGTGGGCCTCTTCTGCCTGTTTAGAACTCCATAGTTCTAGATAAGCTGGGCTCCAAGGACACTATGCACCCACCTGCTTGCTGGAAACTCCATTGGAAACTCCACAGTTCTCAGAGCACTACCGGAATGGGGCGGCAGATGTAGATGCCTCAGACCCACTTAGCCACTTCACTGCATCTGGAAGCATGGAGGGTCCCGAACAGTCTGGGCTTGGGGCAGAGTGCACTGGGCACTTACCACAGGCCATGGGGCCTCTGGAACTGGTGGTGCTTGCCTGCTTGCTGAGAAATCCACAGTCCTCCAGACACACGGGGAGGCTGATGCAGGCACCCCAGATCCGCCCAGCCCTTACTCTCTACTTTCCCTTTATTTAATAATAGGAAAGGCTTTGTTGGACTTTTGTTGATTTTTGCATTTTTTATTAAAATCCTTAAGAGGGTTTTGGGGGGAACTTAATCAGCAAAAAGGCGGAGGAAAAAAATCTCATCTGCATTCCACAGGACTCATTAATGTAGGAAGCAGCTGCTTATCTGGGAGCATTGTCTGGTGGGCAGGTGCTGTGTCCTCAGCTCCTTGTCCAATGTCTGTTTAAACACAGCATCAGAGAAGTAGCACGATGACTAAGAATCCACGAAAGAGTAAGTGTAAGAATCCCATTCATGCTCACCAGTACTCAGAGAAAGCTGTATAACAGTTTTGGGAGTATGGCCATTTTCACAATGTTGGTTCTTCCTAGCCAAGAGCAAGGAATATCCTTCCATTTTCTAATATCCTCTTCAATCATCTTTTTTAGAGTAGTATAATTTTAAGCATAAAGGTCTTTTACATTCTTGGTTAGGATGATTTCTAAGTATTTCATTTTTTAAGATGCTATTGTGAAAGGCAGTATTTCCATAACTTCTCCCTCATGGGGTTCTTTGTTTGTGTGCAAGAATGCTATTGATTTTTGAGCACTGACTTTGTATCCAGCAATGCTGTTGAATTTGCTTATTACCTCTCGTAGTATTTTAATGGAGTTTTGGGGGTCTTCTATGAAGAGTATGATGGCATCTGCAAATAATGATAATTTAACTTCCTCTTTTCCTCTATTTTTCCCCTTTTCTTCCTTCTTCTTGTCCCATTGCTCTGGCTACTGTTTCCAGAACTACATTGAATAGGAGTGGCAATAGAGGACATCTTTGTCTTGTTCCTGATTTTAGAGTGAAGGCTTCCTGTTTTTGTCCATTTAGTATAATGTTGGCTGTTGGTTTGTCATAAACTGCATTTATGAAATTGAGGTACATAGCATCTATTCCAAGTGTCTGTAGGATTTTTATCACGAACAGGTGTTGGACTTTATCAAAAGCTTTTCCTGCATCTATTAAGATGATCATATGATTTTTATTTTTGGCTCTGTTTATGTGATGTATAATCTTTATTGATTTGCATATGTTGAAACATCTCTGCATTCCTGAAATAAATTCCACTTGGTCATGATGTATAATCTCTTGATGATTTGCTGCATTTTATTTTCCAATATTTATTGAGAATCTTTGCATCAATGTTCATTAGTGAGATTGGTCTATACGTCTCCTTTTTGGTTGGGTCTTTCTCTGGTTTTGGAAGGAAGTATCTATCAGGGGATACTTGCCTCCAAGAATGAGTTAGGGGAGACTACTATTCCAATTTCATTGAAGAGTTTAAGGAGGACTGGCATTATTTCTTCTCTAAATTTCTTATAGAATTCAGCCATGGATCCATCAGGACCTGGGATTTCCGTTGTTGGTAAGTTTTCAATCACATTTTGGATTTCAGTAGCTGATACTGGGTTATTCAAAATTGTTATATCTTCTTGTTTGAGCTTTGGTAGTTAATATGTTCCTAGAAATGTGACCGTTTCTTCTGCATTTGGCACCCTATGTAAGTAGAGATTTTCAAAGTAAGTGTTCATTATCTTTTGAATTTCCATGGGTTCTGTAGTAATTTCCTTCTTTTCAGTCTTTATTGTGTGGATTTGAGTTTTTGCTTTCTTTTTCTTGATAAAGGTGGTTAGGGGCTGGGGATTTAGCTCAGCGGCATAAGCACCTGCTTTACAAGCAGGCGGTCGTGAGTTCGATCCCCGGTACCGATAAAAATGAAAATGAAAATGAAAAAAGCTGGTTAGAGGTTTGTCAATTTAGTTTATTCTCTCTCAAAAAAACCCCAGCTCTCTGATTCATTAATTCTTTGCACTGGTTTTTTTAGTTTCTATTGCAATAATTTCTATTCTAATCTTTACAATTTCCTCTTTTCTATCATCTTTAAGTTTGACTTGCTCTTGCCTTTCTAAAAGCTTGAGATGTAGCATTAGGTTATTTATTTCTGTTCATTCCATTTTCTTGATGTGACTATTTATTGCTATATATTTCCATCGTAGTACTAATTCCCTTGCGTGTCATAGGTTACAGTATGTTGCATCTGAATTTTCATTGTATTGTAGGTATTGTTTTATTACTTATTTAATTTCATCTGTAAACCACTGGTTGTTCAGAAGGTTGTTATTTAAGTTCAATGTATTTTTATCACTTTTTAAATTTTATTTTAAAGAGAATAAAACAAAAGAGGGAAGAACAGAGCAAATCAGAATGGAACAATGTAAGCAACACAGCACTTCAAAACAAGACATCCAGATATTAACAGTAGCTACCATAATGTCTCTTTCTTTGAAATAATTGAGCATACCTTCACACATAATAACATCAAACATAACAAAATGGTATAAAACCATTCAAGAGAATGAAAGCATTAAAGGACATTCAAAACCAAATAACAGAAAATGAACAATAGCTACTATAATGTTTCATTTTCCATAAAAATTTATCTATACCATCACACATATTAAAATCCAATAAGACACAACATGATAGAACCAGTGGAAATAGAAGAACAAAAGCATGGTAGAACTTCAAAGAAATACGATATTAAATCAGCAATGGCTGCCATATGTCTTGTTTTCTTCAAAATAGCTATTCATACCATCACACATAAAATAAAAAACAGAATAAAACCATTCCAATGAATAAATGAAAACATTATAAGGCTTCAAAGCAATGTAATGGGGAACGATGATTACCATAAAATCTTCCATATTCATCATTTCTTACACTAGGGAGACTATATGTATTTATACATGTGATTTTGATTTATTTCACTTATGAGTATGATCCCAAATTGCATACATTTATTTATAAAGATCTCAACGTGATCATTCTTTATAGCTGAGTAGTATTCCATTGTATAAAGATACCACAGCTTTTTTATCCATTCCTCAGTTGATGGACATGTAGGTTGTTTCAATATCTAGCTGTGTTTTGTTATGTTTGATGTTATTATGTGTGAAGGTATGCTCAATTATTTCAAAGAAAGAGACATTATGGTAGCTACTGTTAATATCTGGATGTCTTGTTTTGAAGTGCTGTGTTGCTTACATTGTTCCATTCTGATTTGCTCTGTTCTTCCCTCTTTTGTTTTATTCTCTTTAAAATTCAGGAGTGACATGGAATCCCAGTGAGGTTTTAATTTGCATTTCTCTAATGACTATGATGATGAACATTTTTTCATGTATTTATTTAACATTTGTATTTCTTCACCTGAGAATTATGTATTCATCTTAAATGCCCATTTTTGGATTTGGTCTTTGAGTTTCAGGGGTCTGTTTTTTTAATTCTTTATATGTTCTAGACAGAAGTCCTTTGTCTGAGGGACAGTTCACTAAGATTTTTTCCAGGTTGTGGGTCTTCTTTTCACTATGCTGGAGATTTCTTTTGACATGCAGAAACTCCTTAATAAGACATGATCCCAGTTATTGATTCTGGAAGTATTTACCATGTAGTTTGATTCTTGTTCATGAATTCTCTACCACTCCTATGTCCTCAAGATTTTTACCTATTTTGTCTTCCAACAGACTTAGTGTTATTGTTTTAATATTCAGATATTTGATACATTTAGACCTTAGTACATGGTTATAGGCATGGGTCTAGTTTTAGTTTTCTACATATGAAGAGCCAAGTTTTTCCAGCACCATTAAAGAGTTTATCTTTCTTCCAGTGAACATGTTTGGTCCCTTTATCAAAGATAAGGTGGTTGAGTGTGTTTGTAGTTGTGGTTGTATCTACTAATCTATTCCATTGATATTCAGATCTGTTTTTATTCCAGGACCAGGTAATCAATGGATGTTTTGCTTCTTTTCTTAGATTAATTCCTAAGCACCTCATTTTTTTGAGTGTTATTATGAAGAAAGTGGCTTCTCTTATTTCTCTCAGTGATTTTGTTGTTAATGTACAGGAATGCTATTGATTTTTGCATATTGACTTTGTATCCATCTACATTACTGAATTTATTATATCTAGGAGTCTTTCAATGGAGTTTTGGGGTCTTCCATGTAGAGTATCATGTAACCTGAAAATAATGATAATTTAACTTCTTCTTTTCTTATCTTTACTCCTTTTTATTTCACTCTCTTGTCTAATTGTTCTGGCTAGTATTTCTAGCACTATGTAGAATAGGAGCTGTGATAATGTACATTCTTGTCTTGTGCCTGATTTTCAGGTAAACACTTTTAGATTTTGGCCATTTAGTATGATACTGGCTGGTGGTTTGTCATAGATGACATTTATCATATTGAGGTAAAGACCATCTATTCCAATTTTCTGTAAGGTTCTTAGCATGAATGAGTGTTGGACCTTATCAAAAACTTTTTCTGCATTTATATAAATGATCATGTTATTTCTGGATTATTGATACAGTAGATTACATTTATTGATTTATGTATGTTGAACCACCTCTTCATGCCTGGGATGAATTCCACTTGATGTGGTGTATAATCTTCTTGATGATTCGCTGCATCCTGCTTGCCAATATTTTATTGAGAATTTTTGCATCTGTGTTCATTAGGGATGTTGGCCTGTAGTTCTCTTTTTAGTTGGGTCTTTCTCATGTTTCAGTACTACAGTACTACATTTGCTTCCAGAAATGAATTAGGAAGAATTGCTTCCATTGCAATTTTATTGATGAGTTGGAGGGTTGTCTGCATTAAGTCTTCTTTGTGTTTCTTGTAGAGTTCTGCAGTGAATCTATCTGGGCCTGGGCTCTTCTTTGTTGGTAAGGTCTTAATTACATTTTCAATTTCATTATTAGAAATTGGGTTATTCCGCAGTTTTACATCTTCTTTGTCCAGCTACGGTATTTCATATGTTTCTAGGAATCTGTCCATTTCTTCTGCATTATCGAACTTATGAGAATAGAGGTTTTTGAAACAGGTATTGATGATCTTCTCTATTCCCACAGAGTCTGTAGTGATTTCAACTTTTTCATTCTTTATTGCATGACTATGAGTTTTTTCTTTCCTTTTTTAAATAAAATTGGCTGGGGGCTTATTAATTTTATTTATTCTTTCAAAGAACCAACTCTTTGATTCATTGATTCTTTGTAGTATTTTCTCAGTCTCTATTACGTTAATTTCTGCTCTGATCTTTATAATTTCCTCCCTTCTTTTGGCTTTGGGCTTGACTAGCTCTTCTTTTTCTAGATGTTTAAGGTGTAGCATCAGGTTGTTTGTGTTCATTCTGTTTTCCTGATGTGGGAATTCAGTGCAATAAATTTTCCTCTGAGGACGGCTTTCATTGCATCCTACAGATTTCTATTTGTATTTTTGTTTGCTTGTAGATATTCTTTAATTTCTTCTTTAATTTCCTCTGTGATCCACTGATTGCTCAAGAGAGTATTATTCAATTTTCATGTGTTTATGGGGTTTTTCAGTTTCTTTTGTCATTAATTTCTTGTTTCATTTTGCTATGATCCGATAACATATGTGGGATAATTTCAATTCTTTTGCATTTACTTCAGTATGTTCTGTGGGCTACTATACTATCTATTTTAGAGAAAGACCCATGTACTGCTGAGAAGAATGTATGTTCTGATGTTGTTGGATGGAAGACTCTGTATACATCTATCAAGTCCATGTGTTCACATGAGTGATTCACTTCTGTTATTTCTTTGCTGATTTTCTGTCTGGTTGACCTGTCCCTTTGTGTCAATGGCATGTTAAGGTCTCCTGTTATAATTGTGTTATTGCTTATTTGATTTTTCATTTCTGTTAAAACTTGTTTTGTATAGCCAGGTGCTCCTGAATTTGGTGCATACATATTTAAGATTGTTATCTCTTCCTCTTAAAGTTTTACCCTATCTAGTATATAGTGACCTTGTTTATCTCTTCAGGTCATTATTGGTTTGAAGTTCACATTGTCTGCAAACAAAATAGCTACCCCTACTTTTTTGAGGGTTCCTGTTGCATGAAGTATTGTTTTCCATCCTTTGACTTTCAGTCTATGAGTTTCATTTTGAGTTAGATGGGATTCTTGGAGACAGCATATGGTTGGAAGTTGTTTTTTGATCCATTCTGCCAGTCTGCTTCTTTTAATTGGTTAATTGAGACCACTTACATTAACGGTTATAACTGTTATGTATTGTTTTATTGTTATATACTGGTTTATTGTTGACATGTTATCTTTCTGCTATTGCACTTTTACCTTTCCATTCTGTTTAATCATCTGCCTTGCTTAGTGATTTTTTCCTATGTCTATCTAGACTGTCTTTCAGTATTCTTTGCAGGGTTGGTTTGGTGATCAGCTGTTCTTTGTCATGGAAGTATCTTATTTCTCCATCGATTTTGAAGAACAGTTTTGCATTGTACATCAGTCTGGGTTGGAAGTTGTTTTCCTTTAGGATCTGAGGTACTTCACTCCATGCTCTTCTTGACTTCTTTGTTTGTGTTGAGAAGTCTGATGTGATTCTGATAGGTTTTTCCTTACAGATTATCTGTCTTTTCTCTCTAACAGCTTTTAATATTCTGTTCTTATGTTGAATTTCTGGGATGGTGATTTTTATATGTCTAGGTGTAGTTTTATTTTGGTTATGGCTATTTGGAGTTCTATATGCTTCACTAATCTGTATGTCAGTTTGCATTCTCATGTTTGGGAAAATTTCAGCTATTCTGTAAATAGCCTCTTGATATCATTTGTGTTGTCCCCTTCTTTTTCATTTATCCCTATAAATCTTATGTTGTTTTTCTTTGTGTCATCTTGAAGCTGTTGAATTGTTGTTTCCTGGTTCCTTGTTATTTTTAAAAGATCTCTCCTTTCCTCTTCACTAGCTGCAGTCTTGTCTTTGAAGACTGAAATTCTGTCTTCACTTTTGTTGAAGCAGTTTTGCCAACTTTCAATGGAATTTTTGATTTCCTGTCTATCTCTTTGTATCTGTTTCATGCATTCAGTTTGTTTCTTATATTGTTCATTCAGGGTTTCCATCTCTTTGTATTGTTCCTCTAATTTTTTAACTGTGTCTTCTTCAGATGTGTTCAGCATTTCTTTCATTAATTTTATCATTTCTTCTTTTATGTGGGAGATTGTTTCTGATTTGACTTCTTTTATAGCTTCCAGGAATTCTTTATTTAGTTGATATCATTTCAGGCATTTCAGATGTATGGCTTATATTTTCTTTTACATGCATGACTCCTAGATTTTCTTGGGACAGCTGGAGGCTTGAGATTGCATTTTGGTCTTTTGTCTTGTCGTGTTCCTGTATTTCCAGGTTTCAAGCAATGTTCCAAAGCTTGTGTGCATGTTGGAAATCACCTCGTGCACCCTCGGCTTCTGGAACTGAATGTAGGTTGCTATGGGTGGCCCAGTCAGGCCCGCATGACTTCCTGTACCACCTTCTGTGTTCCAGGAGGCTGGGAAAGTTCCTAACCACTAGGGGCGATAGTCCAAAGCTCTCCCTGAGCTAGTACTGGTGCACTATAACTCACCTTGCATGCCCTCAGCTCCTCAGATTGAAAGAAGATCACTAGGCATGGTCCAGTCAGGCCTGTGGAATCTCCTGTATCACCTCCAATGTTTCAGGAAGCTGGTTTGGCACCTAGCCACTGGAAGCAATGGTCCAAAGCTCTCCCTTAGCCAGTGCAGGTGTGCTGGAACTCATTTTTCATGGTCTCAGCTCCCTGGATTGAGAGAAGGTCACTAGGCAGGGTCCAGTCAGGCCTGTGGAATCCCCTGAGCCTTCTCCAGTGTTTCAGGAAGCTGAGTGGGCACCTAGCTGCTGGAATCAATGGTCTAAAGCTCTCCTCCAGCCAGCACAGATGAGCTGGAACTCACCTCATGTTGCTTCAGCTCCCCAGATTAAAAGAAAGTCACCAGATGTGGTTCACTCAGTCTCGCGGGACCCTCCCCGAGCCTCCTCCACTGTTTCAGAAAGCTGGGCAGGCACCCAACTGCTGAGAGCAGTGGTCTAAAGCTCTTCTCCATCCAGTATAGGTGTGCTGGAACTCACCCTGTGCAGCCTCAGCTCCCAGGATTGAAAGAAAGTCACTAGATGTGGTCCAGTCAGGCTCATGGAACCTCCCAAGCCTCCTCCAGTGTTTCAGCAAGCTGGATGGGCACCTAACCATTGGGAGTGATGGTGTAAAGCTCTCCTTCAGCCAGTGAAGGCATGCAGGAAAACACCTCACATGGACTCAGCTCCCAGGATTGAAAGAAAGTCACCAGGCATGGTCCAGTCAGGTTCACAGAACCTCCCAAGCCTCATCCTAAGTGCCATATATTTGTGCAGGTATTGCAGGTTTTTTGCCATTGATTCCAGTTTTAGTGCACTAGGGTCAGATATGATGCATGGGATAATTTTGCTCTATTTGCATTTAGTTAAGGATGCTTTATGATTTAATATATTGTGTATTTTAGAGAATGTCCCATGTACAGCTTAGAAGAATGTATATTCTGATGTGGTTGGGTGGAACACTCTGTAAACATCCACTAAGTCCATTTGCTCAAAAGTATGATTCAGTTCTGTTATTTCTTTGCTGACATTTGTCTTGTTGATCTATCTCTTCGTGACAGCAGGGTGTTAAGGTCTCCTATTCCAATTTTATTCTTGTGTGTTTGGTTTTTCATGCCTATTAGTATTTGTCTTATATAGTTGTGTGCTCCTGTATTTGGTGCATATATATTTATAATTGTTAGTTCTTCCTCTTGTAATTTTCCACTTACAAGTATGTAGTGGCCTACTTTACACCTTTTAATCATTTTAGGCTTGAAGTTCACTTTGTCTGCAAACAGAATAGCTACCCCTGCTTTTTGGGGGGTTCCTGTTACATGAAATAGTGTTTTTCCATCCTATGACTTTTAATCTATGATTTTCTTTTAGAGTCAGATGTGTTTCTTCCATACAGCATATTGTGGGATCCTGTTTCTTTTTTTTTAATTTTATTTTGAAAATATACAACAAAACAAGTCAGAATAAAGCCAACTAAGATTGTACAGTGAAACTGGTACAGAACTTCACAGCAGGTTACCGGGATAACAGTAATAGGTATCACAGTATATTTTGTTATCTTTAAAATAGTTGTTCTTTCAATCACATATATCAAAATTAGATGAAATATAGAACTTATCGAAACAGAATATTGAATAGAGCAGTATCATTAATCAGAAAAGAGCAAAACAGTAATAAAAATATTTGCCTTCAAAGAAATGGTAGAAGGAAGTCCCCCTTATTTGCTATGGTCAACCTCCCAGGAGATGCTCAGATTTCTGGTTCCCATTTGCTAATGGGCGGGGGGGGAGGAGAAGGAGGATAGGGAAAGTGGGATATTTGACTGTAGTCCATGTAGCAGTAGGTTCACTATTGCTAAGCAGGGAGGCAGAATGGTCATTTGTTTTCAGAGTGCCCTCAGTTCCAACATGGCGTGGATCTCAGGAGACACTGCTGGTTCTCCCCCTGGAAGGGCTGCAGTCTGCCACACTGCCTCCACTTACCAGGGAGGGGAGGTACTTGCTTGGCTTCCCAGTTTCCTAAGTTCCAACATGGCGTGGATCTCAAGAGACATTGCTGGTTCTCCCCCTGGAAGGGCTGCAGTCTGCCACACTGCCTCAGGATCCTGTTTCTTGATCCATTCTGTCAACTTGCTTCTTTTGATGGGTGAATTGAGCCCATTTACATTTATGGGCATCACTGATATGTACTGACTTAACTTTACCATGTTGTGTTCCTGTTGTTGGTTTTCTGCTTTCTCCTGTGTTTAATTCTTGTCCAGCCTGTGGTTTCTTTCTGTTGTTGTTCTGGAAATTTTGGTCATTTTTATCTCTATCTAGCATGTCTTTCAGTACTCTTCCTAGGGTTGGTTTTGATGGCACGAATTTCTTCAGTTATTCTTTGTCATGGAAGTATCTTGTTTCTCCATCAAATCTGAAAGACAGTTTTTCTGGGTACATCAGTCTAAGTTGAAAGTAGTTTTCTTTTAGGGCTGGAAATACTTCAGGCCAAGCTTGTCTTAACCTGAAGGTTTGTGATGAAAAGTCTTCCATGATTCTAATAGGCTTTCCTTAATGAGTGAGTTGTGTGTTTTCTCTAACAGCTTTTAGTATTCTGTTTTTATGCTGTACATCTGGGATCTTAATTATTACATGTCTGGGGGTAGATTTATGTTGGTTGTGAATGTTTGGAATTCTATATGCATCACTTGTTTGTATATCAGATTTTTCCCCATGTTTGGGAAGTTTTCTGCTATTTCTTCTGTGAATAGTTTAGTTATGTCGTTTGCTTTGATTCCTGCATCTTCACTGATACCTATTAGTCATATTTTGTTTCCCTTGGCATCATCTTAAAGCTGCTGGATTGTCATTTCATGCTGCTTTCTTGACTTTATAAGTTCTACTCTTTTGTGATTGCTATCTGCGATCCTGTCCTCAAGGTCTGAAATTTTACCCTCAGCTTCATTTAAATGATTTTTGCCACCTTTCAATAGAATTTTGAATTTTATTGAATTCTTGGATATCTCTTTAAATTTGTTTCATGGATTCTGCTTGTTTTCTACATTGTTCATTCAAGATTTCAATCAATTTCCCATGCTCCTGTATTTTTTTGCCTATCTCTTCTCTAGCTATGTTGAACAACTCATTTACTAACGTTGTTATTTCTGTGTTTATATATGACATTATTTCAAATTTGATTTCCTCCATAGATTGTGGATTTGTTTCTTTATTTCATTTCCTATCTTTTCAAAGATTTCTGGTGTATGGCTTTTAAAGACCCCTATTTCAGTGTCACCTGTATTTGCTCCTGATGGACTAGATGTTTGAGATTGCATTTTGCCTTTTCATTTTGTCATTTTCACCTTTTGGGTAAATAATTGGTCTTTCAATCCCAACAGTCTCAACTGTCCATAGTGTGAATTTTAGGGTCCTACTATGTGGTTGATATTTGTCTAATTTCTGGGTACCACAATAAACAAGAGAGCAAGTCACCTGAATTCCTCCTGCAGGGCCTGTTGGGTGAGTCCTATAATTTTCCTGGTCTAACTAGCCTGGAAGTATTGATGTAGGTCAACACTTAGTTCTTGCTGTTATTATGTCTTCAAGTTGTTGCAGGTCACCAGATCTCCCTGTCTATAGTGTTTGTGTCAGCTGAGGCCCTACTGTGTCACTGGGTGGCTCATAAGCTCCATTAATTTTTTCCAAGTTGGGGGAGGCCTTATTGGCACACTCCTTGACCTGTCTGATGTTCTCTGTGTGAAAGAGGTGATTACTCATTCTCTTGTCACGTTCGCCAAGGCCCCACTGTTGGAGGGAGCTTCACTTCTGCTCCTATTTACCCACTGCAGACCTCTATTTTAGGGGGCAAATTCACCATATTGACTGGAGCCCGCTGAGGTCTTCTGTTTGGGTGAGGGGTTCCTGAGTTTCCCACTGAGCCAGCATGGGAATCCACTGGTGTCCAAGGTTCTGGGAGAAGAGGTCGCAGTGAAAGATAAACTATAGTACTAGGTCCAGGAGGTGGGGGGTTCCCTAAGGGGCAGCAGTCTGGGGCATACTAGGCATGCTGGGACAAGGGGCAGGCCTGTGGCAGTGGTCTGGGCATCTCAAGCATAACAGTGGGCATCCCAGGAGTTCCAGGCTGAGGTGCAGGCCCACGGCAGTGGTCCAAGCATCTCAGGTATGCAGAGGGCACCTGGATGTTGTTTTCTTTTAGGATTTGAAATACTTGACTCCAACCTTTTCTTGACTTGATGGTTTGTGTTGAGAAATCTGTTGTGATTCTGATGGGTTTTCCTTCATAAGCCTCTAACAAAATTTTATTACCCTGTTCTTGTGCTGAATTTCTGAGATCTTGATTATTATATGTCTGAGTGTAGATTTATTTTATGTCTAGCTGGAGTTGCATATGCCTCAAGGATTTGTATAGCACATCCTTTTTCCACCTTGGGATGTTTTTTTAATTACTTTTGTAAATAAAAATTTTATGTCATTTGTGTTGACTCTTGCTTTTTGACTGACACCTATCACCCTTAAATTACTTTTCTTTGCATTTTCTTGGTTGAATTGTTATTCTCTGGTTCCCTGTTATTTTTAAGATCTTTCCTTTTGCAACCACTAGCTGTAAATGTGTCTTAAAGGTCTGAAAGTCTATCTTCAGTTTCTTTCAAGTGGTTTTGCCAGCTATTAATGCAGTTTTTAATTTCCTGGATATCTCTTTGTATTGGTGTCTGACCTAGATCCCTAATCTCCCAAGTGAGTGTACAATGAAGGCTTAAATAAATGACACAAATGGTGTCATTTTAGGGTCCCAGGAGGATCAAAACCTTCTTGCAGAGTTCTTGACTCTGCAGCTATTATGAGGGTTAAGACAAAGAGCTTCTCTGTGCCTCCCTTATTTATTAGGCATTCCAAACAAAGCAGCAGAGATACTGAGGAAAGTGTGGGAAATGAGCAGGACCTTGGGAGTCACTTCAAAGACTTCTCCAAGTAGTAAAGTATGCTAATTAAGGAGAACCATCTTATCTCTATGATGACATTTATGGTAGGAGTGAGACAGTGAGAAAGGAGTGAGATGCCTGCAGCTGCAGTCTCTATCTACTTAATTGATATTTGAGCCAGGTGTCCTCGGCTGTGACCTTATCTTGTCTTTTGAGGTATCTCTGACATCACAGCCCATTACAGACATCACCCAGGACCAGTGATGCATAGAAGTTCACTTACTATGACTCAGCTCCCATTGTCAGGCAAGGGGCTTAGGCCTAGGACAGACTCACAGACAAACATAAAAAGCCAATTACTTAATTTTAAATCCTGCTGAGAACCACTTAATAATGGTCTCCAACATCTTTAAATGTGTTTGATGCATTCTAAATCTTTCTTATATTGTTCATTCAAGGTTGCTCTCATTTTCCAATGCTCCTCTATTTTTTTAATCTATGTCTTCTTTAGAGATGTTTAGCAATTCTTTTACTATGTTTTTCATTTCTTCTTTTATCTGAGATAGGACTTCTGTTCTAATTTCTTTTATAGCCTCATGAAGTTGTTTCTTTACTTTATTTGTCATCACTTCAGAAACTTCAAGTGAGGTGTGTGACTTCCAATCTCTTCCACGTTTACCTCTCCTGGACTTATCCCACATAGGTAGGAGGCTAGAGACAGGCTTCTTCATCTTGATATTTTCCTGGGTTCTTCCAGACAAGTGGGTAGTGGGGTCCCAGGCACTTTCTTCATTGGCTGCAATTTGTCCAAAGCATGACTGGCTGGTTCTCCTGGTTAGTACTGGCTACAGGTATCCTATGGTGGCCATTGGGTGCACTGGTGCAGGGCTGGCTGCTGCTTATCTCAGCTACACCAACCACTACCAATGGTGGTAAACATGTCAGATGGCAGCTGATGTGCATGTTGAGGCAGGGCAGAGTACTGATTCCCAGACCTGAGCTGGTTACCTGCAGGAAGCATCCCCAATGGCTGCTTGTGTGCATGCAGAGGCAGTGATGGCCACTACCCCCTGGATGTCAGCTAGTTACTGGTTCGAAGCTCCCACAATGGTATTTGTAATTGTATTGGTATGAGTCTTTTCTTTCCTTCTTTTGCTATGTTTAATCAAGGATTTGTCTGTTTTGTGTATGTGTGTGTGTGCATGTGTGTGTGTGTGTGTTCGTGTGTGTGTGTGTGTGTTCGTGTGTGTGTGTGTGTGTGTGTGTGTGTGTGTATTTTTTTAATACCAGAGATTGAACTCACAACATAGCTTTTCCAGGTAGGTGCTTATGCTGCTGAGCTAAATCCCTGGCCCTATTTTGTCTATTCTTTTAAAGAAACACTTCAATTCATTGATCTTTTGTGTTTTTAAGTCTCAACATCATCAACTTCTACTCTAATTTTTATAATTTTCCTCCTCGTTCCAGCTTTGCATTTGAATTTTTCTTGTTTTTCTTGGATCATGTGCTACATTAGGAGCAATATTTTGCTTTTTCTCTTATGTATGCATTTATAGCAATAATTTTCCCTCTGAGGGAAATTTTGCCTTTATTGGATCCTATATGCTCTGGTATATTCTACTGGCATTATTATTTAATTTCAGGAAAAACAATTTCTTCCTTGATTTTTTCTGACATTCACTGATTATTCAAGAATGTTATTTAATATTCACATGTCTGTGAAATCTCTGTTTTGTTTTGTTATGTTTTATTTTGTTTTGCAAATGACTTGTAGTTTCATTGCATATACAGTACACATGGTATAATTTATATTCTATTGTATTTATTTAAGAACATTTTATGGGACAGAATGTGTTTTATTTTTGCTATCATGTGCTGTTGAGAACAATGTGTTTTCTGTTGTACTAGGATTGCTCACTCAATAGATATCTGGTAAGCCTATTTATTCAAAGGTGTGGTTAAACAGTGAATTTTTTTTTTTACTATTTGATATGACTGCTTGTGATAGGGGGTATTGATTCCTCCCACTATGATGCTGGTGATGGTTATTTGAATTTTTATGTCCAATAGCTTTTCTTTCATGATGTTGGATGTGGCAGAAGGTTTTGTACATGTTTACAATTATTATCTCTTCCTGTGGAATTGTTCACTTGACCAATACTTAATGCAATGGCCTTCTTTGCTTGTTCCACTCAGTTTTGACTTGAAGTCTACTTTGTCTGAAAGTAGGATAGCTAATCTACTTCCTCTTAGGCACTAATTGCACAGGCATATTTTTCATCTTGGTTTTTTAGTCTAAATTTCTTTTAGGGTTTAAGTATGTCTCTTGTATAAAGCACACCATTCAGTTTCATTTGTGGATCCAGTCTGCCAATCTGGGTGTTTTAATTAGGAAGTTGTGGCCATTTCATTCAAGAGTTATTCCTGAAATACATTAACTAATTTATTTTCTGTTTTTCTTTTGATTTGGTTTGGTTAGGTTTGGTTTGGTTTGGTTAGGTATGGTTTGGTTTGGTTCTGGGGATTGAACTAACAACCTTGCACTTGCCAGGCAGGTGCTTATGCTGCTGGGCTAAACACTAGCACTTATTTTCTGTTTCTGATTCTTTTGTTTTTTCATTTTGCTCAGCTGTTCACTGTACTTACTCTAACCATTTCCTCATACATCTTTGTGTTGTTGCCCTCACTGTCTCTTTATAACACTGACTATTTTTTGTTCTGCAGTTTTGGTGGTAATGAACTTTTAAAGTACTATTCATAATGTAATTTCTCAATCAATTTTGGAAAGATTTTTTAAAGATATATACCTATGTTAAAACTCTTTATTCTCTGGTCCCCTGGCCCTTAAGGTTTGTGTTGAGTTATCTGCTGTAATCATAAGGGGTTTACTTTCATTACTGACTTGTTGATTTACTCTAATGACTTTTAAGAGTCACTTGCAGTGTTGGACTTCTGGGTGTCTGGATTCTATATGTTGTAGAGAAGGTTTGTTTGTTTTGCTTGTGATCATTTAGGATTTCTATATATTTTGCTTAATTGATTTTCAGTGTAGTTTCCCAATCTTGGAAACTGTTGTCATTTTTCTGAACTTTTTTTTATTTCATGTCTACAATATTCTGACTTTTCTGTAACTTAGTCTTAGATTTCTTTTCTTTGCATCACCTTGCAACTGTTGGTTTATCCTTGTCATTTTGTTTTCAGTGTGTGTCTGAGAATATGATCATGTACATCAGATTCACCTCCTAATTCTGATGCAGTCTCCCCTCAGTACTCACTTCTGCTGAATGTGCTTGCAAAAGAATTCATTATCTCTTGGATTTCTGTTTGGTATCTTTTCATGAACTCTGCTTCCTGTTAAATTGGTCATTCGTGTTGAATTATATTGGTAAGTTTTTTTACTTTTTTATTTATGCTTTTAAGCTCACTGGTCAATTTTATTAGGTTTGTTATCTGTTAATTTATAGCATCTTTGTGTTTACTTCATTTCTTTGTTTTTCCTTTTATCTTTCAGAGTAATTCTCATCAAGTTTCTGATTTCTTTCTCATTGATGACTCTTGGATCTGATTTGGGGAAGTTTGGAGTTCTTAGAGACTTTTTCGCCTTTATTTCTCATGTTTCTATTTTGTGTTTGAGTTGTGAGTGTTGAAGATCAAAAACAGAATGAGAGGACTTTGTTGTTATTATGAAGACCTCTGCTTTAAATAAAAAGACCTCTTTAGTCTGCTTGCCATCTCTTCCTGGTCATGATGATCCCACTGTAACAATATTAATTGTGCATCATAGGAGATTACAACTTATTCTAGGTTCTTCTTCAATTTTTTTATTCCACGTTCTTTAATTTGCATTATAGAGTTTGTTCTCCACCTTGGTTGAGTTGATCTAAGGTGTTTTTTGTTTTGCATTGTTTTGTTGTTATATTGTCTTATTTTATTTTTCAACTGTTGAGTAGAATTGTTTTACTTTTTTCTTAAAGCAAAACAGAAAAAAAGGATAGAAATGATGCATAATTTCAAAAAATAATAGGAAATTAACATTAGTTAACATAATGCATATTTTTATCTTAGAACTAGCTTCAGGTTATAAGACCTAGACACGAAAAATGATCAGACAATCAGTGACAGCACAAGCTATCCTTTTTTATGAACTCACAGAGATTGGTAGTATAGTTATTTCTCTTGCATGCATATACACATACAGTTATATTTGTATAGCTGCATAAATATAATCTTTTCCTTTCTTCCTTTTCTCCTTTACTATCCCAGTTGTTCTTTCCTTTCAAGCAGTTTCTTTCCCTTTCTTTATTACAGTATAAAATTGTTTTCTTGTTCTCAGTTCATTATTAATACATAGAAAAGGCCTTAGTTTGTGAGTATCCACATGCTGCTCTACTTTCTTGCATTTTATCAGCTGTAATGGGCTTTCAGTGCAGTCTAGCTGATTTTCTTTGTATAGGATTTTCTTTGTCATCTCCAGAAGGATAATTTGAACTCCTTCCTATTATATTGCTTTTTTTCCTCTTCCTTACTTGTTCCACCTACAGTTTCCAGTATTCTGCTGAGTAGGAGTGGTATGAATGGACATCTTTGTCTTTTTACTCATTTTAGAGGGGATTCTTTCTTTTTAAAAGCATTCAGAGTGGTGTAGGATGTGCATTTGCCATATGTAGCTTTGCTGTATTGAGTTATAATTTCTTTAGGGATTTTGTAATGAATGAATATTGAATTTTGTAAAAACTTTCTCTGTACGAAACAAAATTAAAAGCCTTGTAGCTCACCATGGTCACCAGAGCACATCTGTGCTGGAGAAACTGGAGACCAAGATACAATGGCAGAGGTGAAGAACAGAGCTCCTCCAGTAAAGAAACTATTCCTTCTTTCCCCTTTTCTTCTATTCAGGATAGTGGTTGGTGCAACACACATTTAAAGTGGATCCCAAACCCAAAATGCGTAAATTTTGATGTAAAAAAGAGAGAAAAAAAAAGTGCTCTAAAGGATACAACTGCAAGTATGTTTAGGTATGTTAAGATAGATGACCATATTAATGTTTTTGGTTGGATCATTGAACTCAACTGTTTGCAGTCTCACTATTTGAGTGTCCACTTTGTATGCTTTGATTCTGTGACTTGAGCAACTATCTCTAAGATGATAATGTGTAATCTATAAACTGGTGATTTCTTACTGTTTTTTTCTGTAGTTCTGTATTATTTGTACCCTTATACTGTTTTGTTTTGTTTTTTCTCTTTTTCCTTTTAAATAAAATTTTAAAAAATAAATAAAGTGGATCCTTTCTCCTTAGTTTACTAACCTATCTAATAATTACCACAGATACACAGAGAAGTTTAATTTTCTGATAGATGGTTCTTAAGTCAAATTCACAAAACATATGAGCCAAATATGGGAAGTTAAATATGACATGGTTTATCTTATATAAGAAAACTGTAATATAAATAAATAAATAAAAGAGAAATGTAGGGAAAAGGCAGATTTTTTGAAGATGGGGGGAGTGATCAGGGAAAAGACAGGGAAGAGAAGTAAAAGCATCACAAGATATGTCACAGTCACATGGTTGAACCAATTTCCCGGTATGAATGTAACTATTAAATATTGCAAACATACACAAATAACAAAAAAATTATTAAAAAATGTAAATTGTCAATAAACTTATTTCCGTAAGTATGTGAGGCTATGTATGTGTAAATTAGTTTGATTGGAGTAATCATTTCACAGTTTGTGTGTATATCCAAATGTGTTATACTTTTAAAAAATACAAAAAAAATAAATTGCCCCCAGGCCCCACACACAAAATCTGTACCCAGAACATTACATGCATTGGAGCAAAGCTTAGAAGAGAGAGAATATGCACAGCCTCAGGCCAGGACCTGGGTCCAGGTGACCACATGGGGACCACAGGGCTCGCACAGTGTCTGCCACAGCCATGACTGGAGCCAGGAAAAGATCTAACCCAGGTGATAAGACACCGCTCTGTTCTGGACTTTGCATTTGGACCACCGCGGTAAACAGGCTCCATTGCTAATCCAGGCTTCTTGACATTAGTGGGAGGCTGTCTACCTGCACAGCTTGGATTCTGGTTTTTCTTTCACCCATTTCTCCATTACCTCACAAACTCAACTGCAAGCTGCACAATACCAGAAGCGTCCAGGCCTTTTTATTCATGGAGATAAGAATCTCTGGACTCACTCTAGAAATACTTTGAATCACTTTAGATGTGATCTTCCTCTAAAAGCAAAGCATGATGGGGTTGATTTCTCAGAAACATGGCCCTGCGTCCCTGAAGGTGCCCTGACCCTAGCACATAGTGGCAGTGTGACCGAAATTTTGACACGATAAAACTCATTGGCAGCCTGATGTCATATTGACACAAGATATACTCATCCTGCCTGCCGAGTCACTAGGCTACTAAACCCAGTCAGCCTAGACTGGCTGCACTAAACTGCTTTTCATAGATAATCTGACCAAGGTCAGCCTGACCATGTTCAGTCACAGGGTCTGTTTCCCCACCTAAAAACAGATCCAGTTTTTCTCACATATTTTTACCCAGTAACAGACAATCATTAACTCAGCCCAATAAAAGTTAACCACATTCTCAAGCTTTTGTACTTCCTGCCTACAAACCTATATAAACTAAGCCGAAAGCCTGACATGAGGCTGACGATCTTCCTTTCAGTCTGGTGCTGGTTTTGCAACAGTGACAGAACCCTGGGTAGTTCATCATGTCAGCTTCTAACACTGAACTGTGGTTCTCAGGAGCATTGTGCTGTTTCAGTGAAGAGCCAGGAGGAGCTTGTCCTCCCTCAACTGTGCTGTCCCTGTTATCTGGAAAGAGAGAGACAGACAGTGAGAGAGAGAGAGAGAGAGAGAGAGAGAGAGAGAGAGAGAGAGAGAGAAGAGGAGAGGAGAGAGAGAGAGAGAGAGAGGACAGGGAGACAGGGAGAGACAGAGACAAAGGCAGAGACAAAGACAGAGACAGAGAGAGAGAGAGAGAGAGAGAGAGAGAGAGAGAGAGAGAGTCTCAGTTGGGTTACCAAAGCCCTGGCAGTTAATAAAAGTTCTAAGCATCAGTATCTAGCAATCCTGTTTCTCAGAGAACCAGGGAGGAGTAAGACTTGATAAAAATGAGCTTTGGAGTTTCTAAGCCTGAAGGCTGAGAAATTTCAATACTGAGATATGGAAGATAAACGCATGGATTGAGGTGGAGAAATGGAGTAATTTTGTGGGGAACACAGACACCTTTCAAACAGCTGGGGCAGATACACTAGCAGAACCCCACTGCCCCATAGGTGACTTCAGAAAGGACCGGTGTGCAATTACTGCTGGATCCAGATGGGGCAGGATGCAAAGAGGACCAAGGAGTTCACTGAGCTCCCACTCAGGAGCTGGGAAACAGAAGATGATCAGAAGACCTTTCTTTTAATCATGATATTTCAAAACTTGTGTTTTTTATTAGGATTCATTTGCAGAGCATAAATTTTACATTCCTTATGTGAAGGTGGCTCCAGTCCATAACATATGCTATTAGCTTTTAATGTCCTTTTAATGTCCACTTTTTCACCCTACTCTTTTTTCAACGCTTGATCCCCTTTCATTTAAAAAGAATCTATCTCCCTACTTCCTATTGTCTATCTTTTATTTGCTTTATATTTCTAACTTGAGATTCTCCAAAAAAATTGTGATATATAAGCTTGTGGATCTTATTTATTTTACTTAAACACATGGCCTCAAGGTACAACTATTATCTTACAGGTGACACAAATGTATCCTTTGTTATGGTGCAATAGTGCTCTGTTGTGTGTAAATACCACACTTTCTTTAGTCATTCATTGGTTCACGAACATGTAGGCTGAGCCCAACTACTAAGAGTTGTGTTCCTGTAAATATGGGTATGCACGTATCACTGTACTATGATGATTTTAATTCTTTCAGGATGTTACCTAGAAGGGCAATATCTGGGTCAAAAGGAATTTCTAGCTTTAAACTTTTGAGAAATCTTCATTTTGATTTCCATGGCAGTCACACCAGTTTACATTTCCACCAACAATGTAAAAGTGTTTCTTTCCCCCTGAAGCCTCAAGAGGAATGATGTCTTAACACTTTTCCACTGTTGTGCAAGGGAGTGCCCCGCAGACACTGGGAGAGGGAGGCTGTGCTCAGCACCTCTGCTCTGCTGCTTGTAGATATAGCTCAGGCCACAGCTGATAGGGAAAGGAAGACTCCCTATCTGGTCATGCAACAGCCAGAAGCAGGCTGGGAAGGTGTCACCAGGCTTCCTCCCAACACCTTCGTTGTCCTCTCACAGAAAGCCTCTCCAGGATTCCAGCAGCCTAAGGCTTGGCCACACTGACTCTGCTGAGGCAATGCCAGAGGGACCCCATGGGAAGCCCTGCATGGCAGCTCCAGGTGCCAGGGGCTCCTGGCAAAAGAACACACGGGAGCCAATATCTAGAAGCTGTGAACACGACATCCCACCAAAGCACACAACAAAAACTGGGCCCATGCTGCTGCTGCTGGTGGACGTGGGTGAGCCAGCTGTGCTGGGAGAGGAGGGTATTCCGTTCTGTGCCTAAGGATGTATTGTGTGGTATACATGGGTGTCACACTGCATCTGTGACAGGTTATTTCTTCTTGAAGACCACAGATCATAGCGCAGACGAGATGGGCTGGACTGTGGGGCCTGAGCTGGCTCCTCTCATGGAGTAAACAAGCAGGGTGGGGTGAGGGTGGTGCCCAGCAGGCAGCATGCTTGAGGTGGGTGAAGATGAGCTGCTTGTGGGTTGTGAATTTCAGTTTCTCTATCAGGAGCCTGGCTGTATCTGTCCATAGGATGCCTCCGCTCGCTATTTAGTACACGGTTGGTGACTGGATATACACAGCTCAGGAGAGCTGGATTGTGTTCGAACGCAGCCAGGGGAAGAATCCTTGGTAAGTTGGGGACCCCCCCCCTCCATCTTCTCCTTTGCTGCTGCCTCTAACTTTAGGACTCTAGCAATCTTTTATTATAAAACGCTTCTCTCTCCTTCCCATTCTATTTATGGAATACACAGGATTCTTTTCTAGTCATGGACTCCCTATCTGTTCTCTATGTTGGGATGGTTAGTTATTTCCCTCCTTCTTGGTATTAAAAGCAAAGCCACTCTGTACACAGTCCTCACCCCTAGCACACCTGTGCTCTGCAGCTAGGATACGACTTGGGCTGAGTTTCGGGGCCACACCTAGTGCACATTTCGTGGTTAGATGGAAATGGCCTATTGTCCTCAGATCTCTAGAAACTTCTGTAAACTCATCAACCAGGAAGGCGCTGTGTTCTGCAGGTGGCCATGAAGGATACTGCTGGTCATTTTGTGGTTATTCACATTGCTGGATTTAAACCATGTCTCTGTACATTAATTTGTCTTTCCTGATCATGTACCTGCAGAGGAGCAGCCCGGGCATTAAGGAAAGAACTCCTGCTCTGTTACCCAAAGGCACTGACCCTATTAAGAAACAGGAGGAGGATAAGCTGGGAACATGAGCCTGACATCCGGACCTGGGTGTCACCTGGGGAGGGGACTTTACAAGTCCATGCTCATGTCCCTTCCATCTTCAGGTAGCTGGGTCTCAAGCTTTTCACTTTTTCTTTTATGAACCTAGTAGAACTTCAAGAAAGAGCTATAAATAAGTACATAGAAACTCTCAGAAATTTTATAGACCTGTGAAAATAGCCAGGTAATTTATATGTAATCTGAGCTGTAGTGTTATCAGTCATTTTCCAGAAGGAATGGACCATGCAGAAGAGAAAAAAGCTGCTAGGAAAAGGGAACCCGAGTAATGTTCTCAGTGGCTGCAGGAGGCTGTGTCCCAGGAATGACTCTCACACCCTAATTTTGGGCTGGCCTGGGGCATTAGGGCAGATGCTATGCACATTGGTCCCACATGACTTATGGGGGCTGCTCAGATGAGGGCCTGCATGAGCTGAGTGCAGTCTCCTGGGGAGAGAGCTGCCCACAGAAGATGACACAGGTACAAGTGCCAAGGAGTTCTCCACATTCCAAGGAAGTCAGGGAGGGCTTAGGGCAGCCAGCAGGGAGGAAGTGGGCTGTGAGCTGGGCTTAGCACAGTGCAGCTGGAAAGGAAGACATTCAGGGTGAGGGCACAGACTCAGAAAGGCATTGGGGCCTGGGGATGAAGATCAGGGTCATGGAAGGTTCCTGGAATCAAGGTGCATGGCGTGAAAGAAGAGATGAGTCAGGAGGAGCTGCAGCAGGCAGGGAGATTTGGGTTCTGGAACCAGCAACTTGAACATGAGCCTGGCAGCACGTGAAAGTTCTTCAAGAGTAGCCTGCTGTCTAACTCTTTCTTTGCTTGGTGAAGAACAGTGTCCTGCAACCACTGACAGGGAGAACTGATGCACATTCTTCTCCCTGCTTCCTGGGGAACGCTCAGCGCATAGGTGATAGGGAAAGAGAAACCCTTGTGTGCTCTATGCAGGGTCGAGAGGAAGGGCTGGGCAGGTGCCACCTGGGATTCCTCCAGTGTCTCCAGTATCTCTCCACACCAACAGCCTTTCTGGGAGTTAAGTTGCAGGTAAACTCTGTGTACCAAGCAGGCAGGAGTGAGCATTTCCTACATAAGTAAATAACTGAGGCTCAGATGAGGGTCAGAGCAAGGTCCAAAGTGACAGAGAAGGATAAGATGCAGAACACAGACTCTTTACAGATGTGTGGAGTCCCTCAAGATCCTGCTCCTTCTGCCTGCCCATCTTTCTGGTGCTCCAATTTGGTTAATGTACCTCTATTTCTTGGTCTCAAAACTCCATGAAATCCCCAGGGTCAGGTCACATTTGAAGCAAGAAGAGTGGAAAGGGCAGCCAGCTGTCCTGTCACTCCTGTTCCTTCTCACTCTAAGTCCCCCAGTAAGCAGCCCAGAGTCTTAGCCTTGTATCATGTGGGTTAGATCAGGGTCACACAGCCACTGTTACTGAACACACATCTGAAAGAAGCTTATCCCCCAGGAGAACCAATGCCTGTGAGAGGAATATTGGGAGGTGCAAAGGTTTCTTTCGGGGCCAAGTAAATGGGAAGTTGGAGCTTTGTTAGCAATCAACTTCTGAATGATGTGAGGGTCAGAAAGCCATAGATAGAAGACAGAAATAACAATGGAAAAGACAGGCTAATGAGGAGATGAACTTTCCTTTTATCTTTGGGAATACAGAGGTCTCAGGTACAACCCTTTTTATCTTTGATCTTATCGTGGTCTAAGGTTTCATGTTAAGACAGTTTCTGGGCATCCTCAGCCTTAAAAGGAAAGAAGTCAAACTAAGCAAGTCTAGTAAAAGCTGAGTCTGGATTATAGTCAGACAAAATGTTTCCCAGGGGAACACTTCCAGATTCAGCACTTATTTTAATCTGACCCTAAGTCTAAGGCAGCCAAGGAGCCAGAAGATGGAAGCAGAGATGCCAAGTGTTTTCATCCTGCTCCATTGGATGTCTGTGTACCCAGAAAAAGTCACTGTGTTCAACAAAAGGGTCTTCAGGTCTTTTGCAAATAGCCTGGGCAACTGTTTTCATCTTAACTCACACAGCACAGGTACTATCTGTAGGAAAAATGGGAAACTGACAACATATTTCCCAACTCTGTATTCCCTAATGAGTGGTTTTTACATCAGCAAAGACCAGGCTAAAGCATGAGGTCTGTTTACTTTATCCTCTGTAACATCTGGTACCTGTGAGATGCCTCAGCAAAGAGGTCCCTCTGTGTCTCATACTCACCACAGGAGGCAGTGTGAGAGAAGAGGAGGGGAACATTGGTTTTTGCACTGGAGGACAGACAGTTGAGCCAGGAGATCCAATTTGCCATTGAAGTAAGAACACAGAGCAAACATGAGCACCTGGAGATGGACCTGTCCAGGCATAACCATAGACACTGTTGCCTGGAAGAGAAAGGGACAGTGTAGGAGCCATTGCCACCTTGAGGGACAGAATAAGGATGAACTATGCTTGGTATAAGATAGCAATGATCTTTCTATGTGGCCAAAACAGTGTCTCATTCTGTTTCTGTGGCTGTAAGAAACTTCCTGGCACAGTTTGATTGATGGTTTATTTAGTTCACAGGGTTGGGAACTGGGAAGCCTAAGATCACAGTGTTACTGCAGTTTTTTGCTTAAAACCAACTGGCTTTATCATAACCTGTCCGCGGGTATCACGTGATGGGATAGAGCGAGCAGGATTCCACTGAGGGCTCTTTTCTGAATGAGTCCAACCATGGGGACCCTGCCTTCTGACCTCTTCTAATCCCAATTCCCTCCCTAAGGCCCTCTCCAAATACCATCAGGTACAAATTAAGTTGGGGATTAAGTTCTAACATATGCTATTTACACACACATTCGCACCTCAGTTGAGGGGGCTTAGTACTTGGTGGGTGGCCCAGAGACCTTCTTTTGTGCTGAAGCACAGTTACAAAATTGTCTTGTCTGTGTTATTTTGTCATGGTCTCTGGGTAACATCATCTGAGGTTGACATCTGAGATTACTGATGTCGAATCATAGAGTAAGAAGGCCTGGCTGAGAGTCCAGGGCAGCTTGTACATGCCTAGGACTGCCCTTGCTCTTTCCCAGCACTTACAGATAGACACATAAATTATTACAGGAGAAACACCCACAGACTCACCCTCTTATCAAAACTGACTGCTGGTTGACCTTGTCTGCTGTACTAACTCTGCTTCATATTACAACTACCGTTTTTAGTCTTTATAGGTAGTGTTTCTGTTCAACAATTCTCTTTTGAACATTATTGAATTCACGTCTCAGAGACTCAGTGTGGCCAAATTAAACATGATCACACTGATTCTTTTTTTTTTCTTTTTTTTTTATTTAAGGAGAAAAAGAAAAAAACAGAAGAAGGGTACAAGTTATACAGAATTTCAGAAAAACAATAGGAAATCACTAGTTAATAGATTACATATTGTTATCTTAGAAATAGTTCAAGTTACAAAATTAAAGCATATAAAGTGGACTTTCAAACAGTAAGACTGGAAACAGTTTTGTTCAATGATCCAACAAAACTCAGTAATACGGTTATCTATCTTATACACTTAAATATATGCAGTTATATTCTTTAGAGCACTTTCTTCTCCTCTCTTTTGTACAATGACAATTACACATTTTGGGTTTTTTTACTGCCACAGTTCTTATTACTTTTTTTTGAAGAGAGTAAAACCAAATGTGATGTAACAGAACAGAGTCAGTCAAATCAAAAGGATGGACATAATACAGAGTGTAAAAACAAAATACCAGGTGATCAACAATGGTTACCATACTGCCTCCTGCTATCTTGAAAAGAATCGCCTCTATCATCAGTTACAATAAAATTGAACAAAACAGTAAAGAATAAAACCAAAACATTGGAGACATTACAGGGCTTTAAAAGAAGATAATAGTCAACCGGAATGGACATCAAAATGAATCTTATTGTCTTTACAGTTGTTGCCTATACTTTCAAACTTGGTACTATCAAGCAAAGCAGAATAGAGGAAAATCAGTCAAAGCAAGATGGTGAGGGCTATACAGGGTTTCAAATCAAGTTACTAGGAAATCAAAGTGGGTTACTATAATGTATCCAGCTATTTTTTTATTTTTCCCTTAATTAAAAAGATAAAAATAAAAAGTAAATAATTTTAAAAAAGGAGACTGAGATAAAAGAGGGCATAACAACAAAACAGCGCAGGTCAAAACAGAACCATTTAAGCAAAATAGTGTTTCACCACAAGATATGCTGACATAAAAAATAGTTACCATAGTGTCTCTTTCCTTGAAATCTTTTGAGTATAACTTCATATACTGTAGCACCAAACATATCAAGACAATGTAAAACCATTCAAGAGAATGACAGTAGTACAGGGTATTTAGAACCAACTATCAGAAAATGAACAATGGTTTTTGTATAATCTCCTTGTCTATAAAAGTTTTTGCTTATATTATCATATATAATAAAATCCAATAATATACAACCTGTTAAGACCGATGGAGACAGAAGAATAAAAGCTTGATGGGACTTCAAAGCAAGATGATACTAAATCAGCACTAGCTATTATGATGTCTTGTTTTCTCCAAAATGGCTGTTCCTACCATCCAATCTTCTCTGCCTCATTTCTGTTGAGCTCTTTCTCTGTTGTTTGTTGTCAGTTTGTCTTCTTTGTTTCGCTCTCTGCTCCATTCATTGTGGCCTCTCTGCCACTGTTTCTGGAATCTTGGTATTTTCCTTTTTTAGAATATCCTGCAGTATTCTCCGTAGAGTTGAATTGGTGGTTGCATATTCCCCTAGTTCCTCTTTATCCTGGAAGCACCTTGTTTTTCCATCAATTTCTAGGAACAGTAGTGCAGGATATATCAATCTTGGCTGGTTGTTATCTTTCAAAGCTTGAATTATTCCCCCCACACACACACACACTTTTCTTGATTTGATGGTTTGTGCCGAGAAATCTGCTGTAATTCTGATGGGTGTTCCCTTGTAAGTGATCTGTTTCTTGTCTCTGATGGCTTTTAGTATTCTGTTCTTATATTGGATTTCTGGAATTTTGATTATTATATGCCTGGGTGTAGCTCTGTTTGGGTTATAGGTGGCTAGGGTCCTGTATGCCTCATACATCTGAGTATCTTTACCATTTGCTAAATTAGGGAAATTCTCTTGGATTATTTCTGTGAATAGCTTTTGTAGTCCATTTGTTTGTGTCCCTATTTCTTCTTTTTATGTTCTTAATTCTTAAGTTATAGATCCTCTCATCATCTTCAAGCCTTTGTATTATTGCTGTTTGTTTTCTTGTTATTTTTAAGAAGTTTTTCATTTCATGCTCCCATATTAGAAATCTGCCCTCCAATTCAGATAATCTAACCTTAGTTTCTTTCAAGCTGTTATGCCAGCTTTCAATAGAGTTTTTAGTTTCCTGGTAATCTCTTTGAACCTGCTTCATGTATTCTATGTTTTCTCTATTTTCTCCATCAAACAATTCTCCCCTTTTTTTCTGTTCTTCCATTCCACCATGTGTTTTTTCTTGGGCAGTGCTTAGCATTTTCTAACTATTCTACTGATATCTTGCTTTATTTTATTAAACACTTCACTTTTAAACTTGTCTATGAGGCTCTGGAGATATCGCTTTATGTCTATTGGTTCCATGTCTGATATTGCATGTTTTCTGTCTTCTTTTGCATTTCCCTTTCCTGGATCAGTGTTCTCAGGATTGGGGACTGAGGACCCTGTTTTGTTCCTTCCTCTTCCCATACTTTTTGTTCCTTCCATACAATTGAATGTAGGAGGCCCAATTTTTTTCTCTTTTTCAGTTATAGTTTTTTTGAATTGCACCGGCTAGGTGTTCCCGCCCACTGCAGTGTACTAGGGAGACACAGACCTGGGCAGCCTCTGCTGGGCCTGCCCCTCCAGGTCAACCTACTGAAGGCTTCACCACTAGGGTGCACCTCCAGGTGCTGGGACCTGGTTTGGGCTAGCCTACTGGGTCTTAGCCAGCAGCTTCACACAGGCCAGGCACTCCCCACCAATTCTGCTTGAGCGGGGAATATGCAACTAATGTCACTGCAGCATCCTGTTCCGGGAAGTCTTCCTGGTCCCAGTATGTCCTTTGCTGGAGCCTCCTACTCTATGAAAGGGTCCCTGTCTGCTTACTCACCACAAGTCGATATAGGGCTCCCTGCTAGTCCTGCTCTCAACTCCGTTCACAGATTCCTGCTCTCAGACCTTCCGCGCATCTGTCTTCCTGCCCTGCAGATTTGGATGCAGCAGTGGCAGCAGGAAATTGAAATCGCAGCTTCCAGTGGTGAGGGTTCTAGCTTCCAGCACTGAGATTTTATCTGTTCCTGTTATAGCATCAGGATCGGATTTCCAGTTGGTTTGTCTTAGCTTAGTTCATCCCTGGGTGGGCAAGCTGTATCTCCCCTTGCTTAGGACTCCTCATACTGCACCATTCCTGGATTTTAAGTGGGGTATCTCAGAGAGCCTCTGTAGCTGCTGCTATCTATCTGCCATGTTCTTCCGGAAGTCATAAACTTAATTTTTTTAAAAAATGTGAAAAGTGCTGACAAAACCTCTTCACCAGGAGAAAGTGAATGAAGAGAAGCGTTTTTGTCTTTTGGAGACAGTGAAGATCTGGCTGGCCTTAAGCTCACTTTGTAACCTAGTCTTGAACTTAGTGATGCTCCTGCCTCGGCCTCCAGAGTGCACCATTATACCTTGCAGCCTTGGAAGTGGCAATCATGTCTTGCTGTGGGCCATATCTCAAGACAAAAGTTCAAAGCAAATATAGCCACATTCTAAGGATCAACAGTCCAAATAGTTCTCTCCCACCCTGAGGAAGTCGATCACACTGATTCTTATCAATTACTTTCATACTACTGAAGCTGTTAGGAGCCACATCTGTCTCTCTGAGCATAGCTCCACACATTTTATAAAGCAAACTTACATTCTGGAGAAGTATCACTAGCTGAGTAGTCCTGGCTCCTCTAGGTGGAGAATACATCTGTCTTTCTATGAGGAACAATGAGCTTCTAGAAAATAGATCTTTTCAATGTAAGAGCTCACTCTAACTTTTCTAGCTTAACAGGATATGCCACTGTCATAGTTACTTTTCTCATTGCTGAAACATAATTCTTGATGCTCACAAGTTAAAGGAGGAAGGGTTTATTTCAGTTCACAGTTTGTAGAAGTTTCAGTCAGCTGAGTCCAAAATCAGAGGGCAATCACAGAGGAGGCAGAACGCAGTAAAGCAGCAAGGCTCCCTTTCCACATTTCCTATCCAGGCTACAGGCATTTTGGTTGGTGCCACAACACTCCCATTCCCCACACCCAGAACTGTGATAAACCAACCAGTGAACTAATCCAGCACCACTCACCCGTGCTCTCGGTCTCACCCACCCTGGATCCAGCCACCTGTGAAAAGCCCCATCTGTAAGCACAGAGAGCATACATAGGTGACAGCCATAACAGCCACTATCCCTGCTTTATTCTTAGAGGTCTCGGCTTTAGCAACCACCAGTGTTTCTCCTAAACACACACATGGCAATCAGACTAATTCTTACCCAGCATTTGTTCAAACTCTTCCTACCATATTCAAAGTGCTGGTGCCCAAAGAACATGCTTTACTGTGGTTCCAGTCCCTAACTACTAAAAAATGACGTTTCCTTAAAATTAAAAAAATCAAAGTACCAAATGCATCTGATGAGGGAAGATCAGATAGTATGAAGGGCTGTGCTCACACCTGCTGCAAGGAGAAGCCGTTACTTCATTTTTGTCTTTCCTCAGAGTGTAAGCTAATATGTGGGGTGTGTGTGTGTGTGTGTGTGTGTGTGTGTGTGCGTGTGTGCGTGTGTGTGTGTGCTTGAGGGTGCTTGCTTGTCTTTTAGAATGGGACCCACAGATTCTAGCCCCAGGGAGTGCATCATCATGGAGCCCACACATCACAGACCCTGAAAAAACACAAATGTTCCCAGCCCCAGGTACTTGCCAGAACATTCCTTCCCATCTGTTCCTCTGCATGTTTATTCTGTTGTTTTTATATGGTTGTACCCTCATACTCAAATATCCCTGTTCCCTCACAAGACACTAGGACTCTGCGTTGGTGGAGGTGAGGGCAGAGGAGCCTTCCTTTAAATAACAGCCACAGGGCCTGGTGGACAGAGACTTTGCTCCATGAAGTCCACCAGGTCACTCTGCACCCCAGAGAGATACATCGCAGATCTGGCCCTTAGCGGCTGACCACTGCTAGCCAACTATCTCTATTCTACTACATAATTTCTTTCCTTCTCTCCTCAGCCTGGACACCCTGGTGAGCTGTCAGGAAAACCTCTCAGAGAGAATATCGCCATCACCATGGCCTGGGCACCTTTTACAGGTATTTGCTATTCCTCTCTGGCTGGTTCTTGCTCATGAACTAGTGCTAATGTGGTTCCTCTGAAAGCAAGGTAGTTTGTAAAGGAGACAAGCATGGAGAGGGGAGACCAAAGAGGAATGCGTGGGTCTCCATTCTTGAGGCTTATGGGCCTCCCCTTCTGGACCCTTTCCTCAGGGGCGGAGTCTTCTAACAAAGACAGCATTGAAAGGGGAAGGGAGGAGGGGAAGAGAAAGAGAAGAAAAGGGCAGGAGAAGCAAAAGGACCAACAGAAGATGTGACAGGGACCTGAAGATTCCTCTTGCCTGCCACACACTGTCTATTCCTAACTCACCCTGGGGCACTGCTGGGGAAGAGACTGCTCCCTCCAGTTCCTGCCCTGTGGGGACCTAAGTTCTCTGAGTGACTCAACAGGAGAAGTGAGCCAGCAGAGTCCACTGCACTGGACCCCAGTATGACAGTTACCACCTCCCGTATGTGTGACCTGCAGCCCTTACTTCACCTGTCACACCAGAGCAATGTCTCCCATGGTTTTGTGAGGATCCATTGTAGTACACAGACATGGCTAGGCCAGTGGCTGTCACCTAGCAGATCATCTGCGAGTTGGCGGGGGGGGGGGGGTTCCCTCTCTCTGTACCCAGTAAGACCCTCCTCTTCCCCGCAGTTCTGAAGCTATGCATGGGCACTTGCCCTGCTTGCCTGTGATGGGCACGTGCCTACCAGGTGTGCCTGATGCAGGTAGGAAAGGACTCCAAATGTCTCAAGAAAAGAAAAATCGGAAGCTATAGAGCTATAGCAATGACAAATCAACACCATCCCTTGTCAGTCCTGTTTCCTTCACCTGTGCTCAGGTGCCTTGGGACCAAGTCCATCGCTCAACTCCTCACCAGCCTTGGACAGCAAACTGTGCCTTCAGTTGTCAGGGTGAAGATGTAGGGTGTTAGCAAGACGGGAAGCCAGGACCTTCCAGTGAGCCTGGGATCTGGAAATGGGGCTGAGGTTCTTGTATTCCTTGTGATAAACTTTCCTTTGTTTAGTAAATGTCCTAGCCTGGGGTGATGGGTGTCAGCGGGAAGCCAGGCCTCTGAGACTCATAATGATCAATGAGATCCATGCAAAGGGTCCAGCTGCCCCATCACCACTCAACTGGAGGATCCTCTCCATGGCCAGCCTTGGAGCCTCTGTGACTATCATCAGTGTCCTCTTGCATGATAGCTTCTCTCTGTAATATGGAATTTAAACCTTTGATTCTAAATTAAGAAAAATACCTCAGGTATATTACAGCCTAGCATGCAGAAATCACTCCTAGTTTGGGGGTTTTATGGGAAAACTACTGAGCTTGAGTCAAGTTAATGTTGGCAAAGCTGGTCTCAAACTCCTAGGCTCAAGCAATCCTCCTGCCTCATTCCCCTGCTGCTGGGGACTACAGGTGGGTGCCACTACATCAAGGTAGGGAGTTTTTAAACATGGGACTTAATTGTAATGTCCAAAAGAATGTTTTCAAAATAGTCTTGGATTCAAATCCTGAGCATCCTGCTTGCTGGCTTTGAGCAGTCATTTTTCCTGCATGAGTCTCTCTGCTTTGAAAAAAAATGATGGCTCTCTTGTTTGTACATAGTGGGAAGTATGTTTTATATCATGTTCTAATACACACATAAAGGTAGGCAAGTCCATAGATGCCAGATCCCTGCAAACTTCACACTTTCTTGGTAATCATTAGGATCATTAGGTAATCATTAGGACAATAACCCTCCCTTCTTTACCGCCCAAAGACCATTTACCCTGGACTCTCTTTGTCTCTTTTAACATGAATACCTATTTGTTTCTCTGTGAACTCAATAATGGATTGACTATTAGCATTGGCCAGTAATACTCTCTATTTTCCTTCTATGAGAGATTAAAAATATTATTTAATTGTACATTCTAAAATAACTACTAGAGAAGACTTTATGCTGTCTCAACGCAAAGAAAATGTACACTGCTTATAGTGATGAGATGCCGATTTTCTTGAAATACAACACTAGGCTGGGGATTTAGCTCAGTGGCATAAGCACCTGTTTGACCAATGCAAGGTTGCAAGTTTGATCCCCAATACCACAAAAAAAGAAAGAAATACACACTGTATTCCCATAAATATATGAAATTATTTATGTGCCCATTTAAAATTGAAAAATATTTTAATATTCTAAAAGATTAGATTTTTGAATTCCTAGACAAGTAGGTGCCAGAATTTCTGCATAACTATGGGGTACATATATCAAATAAGGGAAATATGACAAAAATACAGTGAATTCAAAAATTTACAAAAAATTTATTATAGTAAAAACACACGATGCAATTCATCATTTTTGAAATGCTCCTGTTGCTTCCAGCACACTACCCCATCACCCATCGATCCTGTTACTTTCCCGCAGCAGGTCTGGGAGTCGTCCTATGTGACTGACTTCAGCTGTGCTGTCCTGTATTCCTTGATATCTCTCCCCAGTCACTTTGACTTTGCAGAATAAGCAGGAATAGCATGGCAGCAGAGCTGGGGAACAAGGTAATGACGACCATGATGGTCCTTTTGCAAGCCTGCCTTTCCCCTGGGTGACACTCAGCAGCCGCAGTCACCATGGTTTATTCACACACATGAATACACTAACAAAGAAGAGCTTCCAGCACTGCTTCAGAAAGTGTCAAGAATAATGGGAAGTATGTGTGATGTGAGAGGGAGTATTCTCAGAGAGGTTAGTGTTTCTATCATAATAATTTTCACAAATTTAAAAATTCACTTGTATATATTGACCACCCTAGGTATGTATTTAAAATAATTCACAGAACAATACACAGACATTCTATGTCCAATTCACTCTGATATTGTCAGTTATGTTTCTTTTTTTATTTTAAGGAGAATAAAACCAAGCAAAACAAACTAGAATAAAGTCAATCAAAACAAAACAGTGTAAGGGACACAGGACTTCAAAACAATACAAGAACAATGATGGTTACCATAATGCTTCTTGTTGTCTTTGGAATAGTTGTACATACCTTCGGACATAGTAAAATCAAAACAGAATAGAATAGAACCAATAAAAACAACACAATGAATGCAGTAAAGGACTTTAAGTAAATCCGAAATGGCTGCCATAATATGTCTTGCTATCTTTGAAATAACTGCCCATGCCATTGGATATAACAAAATCAAACAAAACAAAACGAGTAACACCCAACAAAACAATGAAAATGATACAAGACTTCAAAACAAGACAGTAGGAAATTAATAATAGCTACCACGTTCAAAAGGGGATCCCCCCCTGCTAGATTCCACATTGCAAACTGCTGCCCTCTGAACAGATGATGAGACCACCAGCCTTAGACCTGCAAGGCCAGTGAAACACCAAACACCACAAGAATCAAACTGCATTTCACCTGAATACCTATCATCACAGCCTGTGGTTCTCCACATCCACCAGTCACTTACGGGGGATGGGAGGATGGAGAACAGGCTCCTCTTGTTTCCCAATGCACTAGCCAGAAGGAGTTGGGTTCTGGCTGTCCCCCAATGGCCCACACAGGGTTCTGACTCTCAGGGAGGATTTGCTTCTTGGTGATTTTTTGTTCTCTTCCCCCTGTAGTCCATCTATATCTCCTTTTTAAAGCATTGATCTCGACCAAAACTAATTTCAGAACCCACAGGTGGTTGAAAGTCACATTTAGAAGATGCTGGGATACAACATTTGATTCACCATAAGCAGTTGGGAGAGGAAAGCCAAGGCTGGCACTTTCACTATCTCAAAGCTCTGTGTGGCAAAGAAAACCCAACCAAAAAAAAAAGAGAGAGAGAAAGAACAAAATGATTTTAAACACAAAAATACCATGGTACTGACAGCCACAATGATACGCACCTGTAAACTCAGCTACTCAAGAAAGAGAATCTCAACTACAAAGCCAATCTAGGCCATGTAGCAAGACTGTTATCTCAAAATAAAATAAAAAGGACCGAGAATGTAGCTCAGAGGTAGAGCACTACCACAGTATGCAGAATAGCCTAGTATTCCCATCACCACAAAAATAAGAGCAAAACTCTCCCCAGCAATTCTTGGTGAATTAGCTATCTGGAGCTACCACAGAACATCACAGGTTAGTGGCTCGAACAAAAGATCTCATTTGGCTTTATTTATTGGCCCTATTTCCAGCACAGTGGCTGGACTTAGGGCTTTAGCATATAGATATAAAGGATGCACTTTATATCCATATAAAGTCCATCACACTGGAGTCTCCATCGAAAGTTTCCATGTGACAGCTGCTCAGGAAGGGGAGCATTTAACCACACCAGCCAGTATCACTGTGTTCTGTTTTTTCCTTTTTCCCCCCCAACTAGAAAACAACAGCTTTTTGGAGGATGTCATCGAGTGTCTCCAGGACATAGTGAGCAGAGAAGATCTTCAGCTACTGGTAACTGAAGACGAAGCCTGGGAGACGGTCTTGGCAGAGGCAGGATTGACCAGGTCACCTCCCTAGGACGCCCCAACAGTGCCACCCAGCTCCTGCTGGGCTCCTTTCTCAGTACAGACGATCCTTCTCCAGGCAATTTTCTGTGGTTGAAGTAGAGAGTGCTTTTCCCCAACAATCCTTAGGGGATATTTTATCCATGTCACTCGCTGGCAGTGAATGATCTTAGGTCAAAGGGACATGGTGACCACAGGGGACAGGGTCATTTCTGCCATCCACTAGTTATATGAACTTTGCAAGTAACTTTACCACTTTCTGCCTTAGTTTCTTCATGCAGTTTGATTGTGAGAAAAATCAGATAATGCAAGTAAGATGTACAGCATATGGATGACGTGTGGTGGGCACTCAAAGGAAGTTAGGTTTTGAAAGACCAGGTAGTAAGAGAGAAGAGCCACGGACCTGCTCCTTGGAGAAGGAGCCAGGAAGTCTTGCTTTGGAAGGAGTCAGAAATAACTAGATATGACCAACTTATGTTCTGAGAATTCTTCCTTGGGCCATTTTTTCCCCATCTGAGAAATTGTACAAACCCAGCAGAATCTTTCTGTGGTGCAGGAGGCAGAGAGACTGAGGTGAGATTGCACAAAGCTGGATGAGACCCTGGCTGTTCCTGGGCTCTAGGGCTCCAGGCTTATACCTTAGTGACATGAATTATCACATATCCAAAGGGAAGAGGAAAGTTGGGGTCACATGCCTGATACCAGAATAAAGCAAAGGAAAATCCAAAGGTGCAAAGCAAAGGAAGGACGTGGACAAGCAGAGGACATGTCAGTGGGAGGGAACATTTTTCTCCCTGTGTCATCCATCCCCGACAGTCACTGAGGGCTATGGTTGGCTACTTGTTCCATATCCTACTGGGATCTGGGCAGTTCTTAGCCATCCTCTGTGTTGAAGAGTCTTCAACATAGCCAGTGACCAATAGGCAGACAGTGTACCTTAGTGCTAGAATCCAAAGTCATGACAGTAGGCTGTCTACTCTGTGTAATTTGAGAGAGTCTGAGAACATTTAAAATCCCCACTGCAGAGGAAAATATGTCCACTCATGTCCTATTCCAGCTGATGTCATTGCAGGCTTAGCAATTACATAGATGAGTCTCAGTGTCCCATGAGGCTTTGCGCCACTTGCCTTGGCTGCACACAAGTGAAGTTGTCTCCAACTAAGGTGTCTCCTGACAAAGGAGACTAAAATCAGGAGGTGGCAAGGTAAGGTGGTCAGCATGGAGCCAGGTCTAACAGCCAGGTCTGCTGTTTCCCAGTAACCAGGGCATCACTGACCTTCCACCTGGAAAGGCAAAGAGCATTAGGCTTTGGGGGAGAATACACAACAGCTTCTTTCTGGCTCTGAGAATTTATTATTTACATTCTAAGTGCCCAGTGTCAAACAAAGCAAAGACCAAGATGCAGGTCAAAGACTACCCTTTTGTTTTTCTAATCACTTGTTCTACTGAGATCGAACCTAAGGCTTTTGCACTGAGCAATATGCCAGCCTTTTCTATTTTTTATGTTTGAGGCAGAGTCTCACTAACTTCCAAGGCTGGACTTGAACTTGTGATTGTCCTTCCTCAGCCTCACAGAGTGCTCAGATTGCATGTATGCCCCCCAACACCCAACACTATCTGCAAACTTCAGGAATTCGCAAAAGCAAATTCAAGTTTTCTAGTTACTTAAGAGGATGCAGAGCTTAGTATTTAAGCAGAAGTTGCTTATTACAGAGTTATGGTTTATTATGAGGAAAGAACACGGCTTCAAATCAGCCAAAGGGAGCAATGCACGGGGCTAAGTTTTGAAGGGATGCAAGTAAAAGGCATCCACCCCTCTCAAAGCATCCACTCTTCTCACTGCATTGGTTATGTGTGACAGTTTACACCAGGAATTGCCCAGTGTGGGAGAAGGGCACATGCTGTGAAAGAGTCATTATTCTGAGATGAGGCAAAGCAGTGAAGCAGATTCATTCAGAACTATTGTCCGGGGAGCAGGGCAGGGGACAGCTCTGCACACAGCAGAGAGAGCTGGGGATTGAGAGATAACACACAGAGTGCCAGTAGAGAGCACATTATTGACAGGAACATCAGGACTCTGGTGCCTTAACAGGACCCTTCCTGAAGCATATCAAGAACAAATACATTAGAGATCATGGCGGACACATAGTCAGATATCGGCGTGGTGGATTTTCACTATCCTGACTAATTCCAAGCAATGCAGGGCCAGGAGAGACAAGATGAATATGGGAGGCCAAGGTCTATGGCCAGTTGAGAAAATATTCAGAACAGCTTAACTACATTAAGGAGAGAGTTATTTTCAGCTGAAACTTCAGTATCTGAGAGTTCTCTGGGGGCTGCACTCACAGCTGATCTGGAGTCTCCCTCTCAAGCCAGAGGTCTGTGCCTTCACTGTCCCATTAACCTAGATGTGAGAAATTATCCCAAAGCACCATCTCACATAGCTTTGTTAATTTTGAGCATCCTTCATGAGATATATTTAGGACCACCAACTTTTTGTGTTGTGAATGTTTTTCCTCATTTTCAGATATTTATAGATATGCAACATAAGATCAAGGGAGTGACACCCAAGTTCAAACAGAAATTATGCATGTTTCTTTATGTCCTATGCACATTTTGTGAAAGTAACATTCCAGAGTGTTTTTTACACGCCCTCTTTTTCACTGTGACCCATCTCATAAGGCCAGGTGTGAAACTTTTCTCTTGGGACATCTTATCAAAGATCAAAGGGTTTTCACTTTATTTAGGATTTTTGGATGATGGGTTGCTGAGTTGGTATGGTATTGTAGCCAAAGTCTCTAGGCAAACCAAGATATTCCTAAAAAAGAAGACTTGTCAGAGGCATACAGATCAAATCGTAGTGATAGGTCAATTCTCAGGAGCTGAGGGCAAACAGGACATGCTTTGGGTAAGATTAATCCTTCTCTCTACACTAATGCACCTTCAGTTTAGGTCTCACTGGTCCTGCTCCTCTTGTTCACCTTCAGAACACTGCTCTGCAAATACCTTGGTAGTCACAGCACGAACCCGAGTGAGGAGGCATCTTCCTCAGTGCCTTCCACTCTGAAGCATCTTCTCATGGCTTTTCCTCATTGCCCCTTATTGAATAAAGACACAGAGCCCTTCATGCATACAAAACATGTCCACCATTGAAAGAAAAATTCTGTACTCGTGCACAATTCTTTTCCATTGTATTTGTAGTTAAAAAGCTCTGTGTTTGGACAGGTATACAAACTTAGAACCATTTTACAGATAAAGATGCTAGCTTTTGTAATCCTTTGATCTTCACTGTTACAGGGATGAGGCTGATGTGCTACGGGAAGCTCTGAAGGGACTTACAGATGACATGGCCAAGCTGGACCAAGAGAGGCAGCAAGAAAGCCAGCAGGCTAGAGAGAGGCTCTTGGCCTTGTTTCCTGAGCTGAAAACACAGCTCACGGAGGACATAAGAAAGCTCCGTGCCCTTGCAGGCCAGGCTAACAAGGTTCACTGGAACTACATTTTCACGAATGTGCTGGGCATCCATGATGCCACTGTCTCTGACATCTTGAACTTCTTTGACTTGGTTCTTTCATCCTTCACAGCCAGGGGCCCTCCAGCATCCTCAGAACAAAGTGAAAAGTCAAGAGCTACAAGCCGTAAACCTGATTTGTCCCCTAGCCCAGTAGATCATTCACACACATTACCAGATCAAGAGGAAGCCAGAGATTTGATGTCATCCATTGTGGAAAAACTAACAAGGTTTACAGAGTCTGTGGGTCGCTTCCCACCCAAAGTTTTTTCTCAAACTGAAAATTGGAACCAATTCCTTGGAGGCATTGGGAAGAACATCAATGCTATCAAGCTGGCCAGCAATGACCTTGAGTTGATCCACAAAGTCAAAGTGGCCATAAAGATGGAGAGTGTTATGGTCCAAGGTGGTATTGGGGTGGTGCAGTCAACCTTTGGACACACTGCTATGGCAATAAGCAGAGAAACCAAGATATTTTGTACAGCCACTGGAGCTGTCTTCTTGGGGTTAGAATTGTACAACCTTGTACAGAATTCTGCACACTTGCAAGAAGGGGCAAAGTCAGTGTTGGGTGATGTACTGCTCGAGCAAGCTCAGGAGCTGGAGACCATATTGGAGCACCTCAACCAGGCCCATGAGCATTTGAAGTCAGGCTCAGATCAGTGACTCCCTCTTCACAGCACGACGCAGCTCAGGGAAGATGTGTAACACAAAGACGTGGACAGATTGAGGTGTTTGTTAGAGGAGAGAAAGGGTGAGGACGGGGGCATGCACTGGAGTGGAGTTCAGCATTTTCATGACTGAACACAGCAAAGGAGGAAGACAAGAAAAAGCAAGTAGGTCAAAGAGATGGCAGGAGCCACATCCACTGGCAAGATGGGACTTGTGAGTGTAGGGAAAGGGAGGACATAGTTTCTTTTTGACTAAAGAATACAGAGGGAGCTATGCA
Organism: Cavia porcellus; assembly: GCF_034190915.1. Lineage (NCBI taxonomy): Eukaryota > Metazoa > Chordata > Mammalia > Rodentia > Caviidae > Cavia > Cavia porcellus. Next base: position 51,619,351 of record NW_026947510.1, on the reverse strand, counting down.
GAGGCAAGTACAGGAATATACCACGGGAATGGTCAGAAAAACCAGAGTTGAAATGGGAGGAAACCAGTGTTCAACCCATTACATATGAGAGAAGAAACAGTGGCTACATTACAGAGCTCACCCCTAATTTGAGGTCTCAACAATGATAAAGCCCATCCCTCATGTTCTCCAATCCGGTCCTTCCATTGTCCACTCACCCTTATCACGGTCAGAGAGTGATGGAAGTGACAGAGGGCATAGTGGCAGTAGCAGGGATGGTTGTGCTGCTGATGACAGAAGTGGAGCCCTAGGCAAGTTGCCATCTCTTTTGTGGACCAACATGTCAAGGGGGTCAATGAAATTCCAATGAATCTCCAAGTGCTGTGTGGGAAGAAAAAAGGTTGACGTGCTGGTGGGGGCAAAACCCAACTGAAGGAAAAAGTTAAGGGCCCCGCACTGTGTAAGTGTCAGTCCCTTGTGGTCAAGGGTCATGGGTCCTCCACCCCTGGCTGGTCATCTGGACAAGACAGTACCTCAGGTACGTCTGGCTCTTCCCGTGTTATGCTGTATAAACTTTGGTGTAATAAATATTCACTAGTTCTTCTGGAAAATGGGTGCAAAAAAAAGCAGAGTATAAGCAAAAGCTGCTATATGACCAAAGAAAAAAGGCCAAGAGATTCAGGAATACACACAGAGTATAATATGTATTGGGGACTTTTGCGTGGGAGCCTGGTAAAGGGCAGCTGCAAAGTGAATGGGCCCTGCAACTTCCTGCAACAGCGGGAAGGGTTTAGACAGTGAGTAGGAACAATTCCCCTAAGCTGGAATGCACATGGTTTATCTCACAATAACACAAATACATCGGGCACATTCTTGATATCTCATGTCACTCCATTGGTTGTGATTATCTATGGCATGTGGAAAACAGCACAGGAAAAAGAAGGCCATGGTTACTCAGGAAGAATCATGCCAGTCCATCTCAAGGTGCTGCAGTCAGATCAGGCTGGATCCCCACAGTGACACACTGAGCCCTGTTATGCTGCCTGATTGCCTCCCCCGGGCTCCAGGTGCCTGAATTCCCTTCCTCACGACCTTCTCCAAGGGTCTCAGGGAGCAGGTGCTCCATTCTTGCTTGCCCACTGGACCGCTGCTCTTCCAGCCGGTCATTTCCATCAGACCCTGGCACCTGCAGCCCCACTGGGCACCAAAGTGAAAGGCATCATGGCTGGACCTCGTATTCTTTATGTAAGTAATAGCACAATGAACATTTTTCCTTGGGTATGCAGCTTTGCCTGTATCCGAGATTACATTTTATTTGTAGAAATGGATGACCGAGTCAGAAACTGTTACTGTTTAAACGTGAGCTCATATGATGGTGTTCATTCTGTCATCCTTACCTCATCTCAGGTTCCTCATCTGCAGGAGCGTGGGTCTTTTCCCAATCTGGACACTATAAGTTCCAGGTGACAACTTCTCCTTCCTCTTCCCCCATCCACAAGCTATGTGAGGGCAACTCCCCTGCCCAAAGGCTGATACTCACCTGTTTACCCAGGTGTGGGCACCCACAGGTGGGCAGTGATCTCAGGTAAAAAGAGGTATACAATTCAAACCAAATCACAAGTATTTTTCCTTAAGCCTTGTTTGCTTCTCCATCACTCAGGTGCCTTGAGAACAAGTCCATTTCTAGGTCCTCATCAGCCTGGGAGATCAATTGCTGACACCTGAAGGTCCCACTGCCCCATCTCCACACCCTGAAGAACTCACTGCATTGCCCGTTTCAGGGCCTTCATCATTAGCAGGAGGAACCCTGGTCACAAGACAGATTTTTATTCAGTAGTGTACAGTTTAAAAAATGTTTTAAACCCTCACTGGCACATTACATAGATGCCAAATGCTGCTTAGCTCTAGGAGTAAACATGGGCATCATTTGGAACCAAGTTTTGGGCAGAACGAGATTCCATGCCTAACTGGACTGAGACTCTCCTAGAACTAAAGACCAGGGCAAGCTGACAGGAGCCACCAGACCACAAAAGGAGTGAAATGAGATGTCCCCTGTGTTCCTGGAAGAGCCCTAGTCCCAGAAAGAACTTGAAGGCTCCTGCTCCTCTTATGAGCCTGCCTCTTCCACATTCATCTTGCCCTACATCTGTGACTTCCTGACCCATTCCTCTGGTGAGAAGTTCATTTGGGAGCAAAGTTCCCACCTCTGAGCCCTCCTTTCTCCCCAGAGCTCATCTCTCAGATGCTGCTTTTTCCAATGAGTGGACTTGCAGACCTGAGTTCTGCAATGAGGTGTCCCAGGATGGAACCCCATCTGACTCGTGGCTGTGGTGGAAACTCACAGCCTCTCCCCTCATCTCAGCTTCCTCATCTGCAGAAGAGATCACTTGCCCCAGAATAAGGGCTGGTTACTCTATGTGCATTTAAAATAGGGAAATATTTATATGTAGGGAATAATCCTACAACATTAATAAAAAGGGTAATTGAACGCATTGCCAACTGTAAAGAGTAGTTCTTATGCAGTTATCTGCTGTGCCTCCCTCAAAAACTTGGGCTGAATGCAGCCAAAGTCTCTATGGACATTTTCCCAGAATGAAAAAGGCCATGAAAGAGGATAAGGTTGGCCTCTGGGGTTCAGCTCTGCTTGCAGCACCTTCTAGCTGGGACAGGGATAAACTCTCTCAGCAATCCAGCCGCACTGCTTACTGACCCGCGTAAGACACACCAGAAAAACCTGAATGCTGGCTGTGTTTCTTTAAGCACAGTGCTCCAACATTCCCTTCCTTGGTGACACCTGACAGGGCACTGAGCATCTTGGTGAGCGGAGGAGGTTAAAGGTGCAGCCTGTGTTAGAAGATGCAGCTTAACTACCCTCACAAGCTTTCACAGAGGCAGAAAAGCAAAAACCAGCCATAAAGACAGTTGGCAGTGCTGACCACAAAGACACCTGAGTACTTTCCTGAGACCTACAGTGCCCCCTGAGGTTTCCACACTCCACCCCGAAATGTACCTGTTGTGCCGCGCTTGATGGCTATTCTGGGCTGCATGCCCATCCACACACACACATACACACCCTTCTCCTGTGGTTTTCAGGCCTACAAGCCCATGAATCCCCACCTTTGGGGTCACTTTCTGTCCGCAACATGACCCCTCCCCAGTGCCAAATAAACTTCCTCTTCATGGCAGAGAGTCTCCATCATCCTTGCATGGGTTCAAGTCCCATTTAGCTCTCAACACCCAGGGCAGATCCCAGGCCCAGCCACCACCACCTCACCCCCTCCTGCTCAATGGTGCTGCTAGGTGCGTTCAAGGGAAGAGGATGGAGGGCCCTCCTGACTGCTCTGGCCGCTCCTCTGGAGGCCCACAGATAGGACACACAGTCCTCACAAGGAGAGACCTTTAAAAGAACAGTGTGAGCATATTCAAATGAGCAGAATGTCCTTTCCTGCCCGCCTGTGCATCCCCCCTGTCATGGGCTCTGGGGGTGCACAACTTTCAAGTTTAAGAGGATGATCAGCAATTCCTTTCCAACTTTAAAATGTCCCCCGGTGTGGCCTGGCCACTCAATGCAGGTCCCTCCCCAGCAGATGGTAGAATAATAGAGTGTGAGGGTGAGAGGGTGGTGTGCTGAGCCCCTCCATCATCTCCCAGCAGAGTCCAGGGCTCCTGTGCTGTTCCCAGGGAAATGACCGACATTCAGGGTTTTCTTGTGCATCTTGCACAGGTCAGTTTTGCTTTCTGTGGTTCTCAGAGCTCACTCCTCTTTCACACTCTGCCCTTCAGAGCCTCCTCCTCCCCGAGAGGCTTTCCTTTCTCCACTGCCTGCCTCAGGAGGGCTTCACTTTCAAACCCCAGCAATGCCTAGAATAACCTGTGGAGGGTCACACATGGCTGGAGGCAGGTTATTCTTGAAGATCATGAGTGGAGATGGGTTAGGAATAAGAATGGGGATTGCTCCTCTCAGCAGGAGGAGAGGAAGGTTCTGAGTTTCTTAGAAACTGTGACTTTCACTTTCTGTTCCAGTTTCAGGGCATAACTTTCTGGGATGCATCTGCTCTCTGTTCAGCCAAAGAGCTGAGGCCTGGACCCACAGGGCTCATGACAGATAAGTTGTAGCCAAAGACAGCCAGAGATTTCTCTGTAAGTTGGGGGATCCCTGTCAGAGAAGGAGGAGAATCTGGATTTGGACCCAGCTTGTGTCTGACTGCTCCCTTCTGCCTGTACCTTAACAGAAGGGAGAGTGAGGACCTGCACAGCTGGGTCACAGAGTTTTTGTGGCTCAATTTGGGGACTGGGCTTTCCGAGTCAAGGGCAGGCAACTTGGAGGAAGGGTGAGCATAGGAATGGCCATGTCTTTGCAAAATGTCAAAGAAGCAAAGGAGTTGGAGGAGGGCTGGGAAGCAAGCTGTATATGGACATGGGAGACCCACACCTCCTGTTCCTCACTCAGCCAATGGGAGAGCTAGGAAGGAGGCAGAGCCTGTCCTGTTTGCTGGGATGGAAAGGTGCCCGGGTAGAAGACTGAGAGGGCCAGGGTGCTGAAGGATGACTCCAGCACCACCCTGGCTTTGGACTCCTGAGATCAAAGGTCAGGCTCTGTGTGTGTGTGTGTCTGTGTCTCTCTGTGTGTGTCTGTGTGTGCGTCTCTGTGTGTGTCTGTGTGTGTGCATGTGTGTGTTTGTGTATGTGTGTGTGTGCATGTGTGTGTGTGCTGGCTTACGTGAGGTTTAAATTTCACCTGGTCGCTAATATTTGAAGTGCAATTGTTCCCAGCTTCATAGCCAACCCTGGGCAATGCTGGGATGCAGCAGCAGGTGCCGAGCTCTCCACACTGAGCTCACCTGGTCTGAGAGGCTGTGGGTTTTCTGCTCCCTCCCCCGACCTCAGGAGTCACAGTGCTCACTGTCCTGCCCTCACTGCGTTGCATTCGCCTCTCTGTCACAGGGGCAGCTGCCGGCTGGGGGCTTCAAGTCTACATCCTACAAAACCCTAAGAGTGTTTCATTGCCTGCAACTTTTCTATTTCCTGTCCTGCCAAAGGGTTGCACAGGAATGCATATTAGACTCTAATCTCCACTCCCTTATGGTTGGACAGGGAGTTATTCCTCTCCTTTATAATGTTTAAAAAACTCAGAAAGCCACCCTCACACCCTTGCAGGCTTTCCTCCCTCGCACATATTTACTCTGCTGTCTTTGGGAGAGACTTGGGCTGACTCATTGGACAAACCTGCAATACCTTCTAATGTCGGAGGGAAATTTCTGATCACACTTCTACACTGCAGAAACATTTACAACCTCCTAGACAGAGCAAGGGGGTGTGCCCACGGCAGGCAGGCCAAGGACAGGCTGTGGATTCCGAGGCTGTTCAGTCTGCTGCTTTAAAACTGTATCTTTTCATAGGAACAGTGGTTTTTCATTATGGGCCTGCAGAGAAGCAGCACCAGGGAAGGGGCTTAGAAACACGGAAGCCCTGCCACTCTGCAGAGTGTTGCTGAACCCTTGATTTTGAAATTCTCTCTTTTTTGTTTCTGCTCAACTTAAAATATGAAAACTGATGGGAAGTGATGCAAAGGCATCAAAGGAAACTCAAATATCGAATACAACTGCCACAAATACTTGACCTCAGTGAGGTGTCTTGTAGAACCTCAGCCATAGTCCTGTTTTCTCCCTAACAAAAAAAGGCAGGTGAGGGGCACAAATGAGAAAATCAAATGAAATGACTCAACTGGGAAGGCAGGGGAAGTGGGGCTTTGTCCTCAGGGGATATGGCTCCTATGTCCAGTGACTGCCTCCCACACCCTGGATTTGGGGATCAGGCTGGACCAGAAGGATGGAGGGTATCTTGGATGGTCCCAGGTGCCACATACAAGAGATGATGAGGAGGCCCTGCTGGGAAGCAGTGTCCCTTGGGAAACAGATGCCCACAGGAGCAGGACATCAGGAAGACCCAGGAGTGTCCACATCCCAGGCTGCCTGGGAGAGCAGGGTGATGGGGGGAGTCAGCAGGGAGCAGGATGCATGAGCACTAGGGGAAGTTGGGGAGCGCATTCTAGGAGCAGGAGAAGCTCCTGTCAACCCCTGGAGCTGAAGGTTCAGATCATAGTTAAGAAAGTGGACTGGAAGCAAGGTTCATAGGAGGCAAAGAGGGGCCAGCAAAGACAGGCAGCAGCAGGCAGGAGGCCCTGGAGGCCTGGTTAGGGGCTCAAACTTCACTCTGCCACCTCAGTAGAGATTCATCCTCTTTCCCTGCCCAACCAGCAGGCACTGCAGCCACAGAGAGGGAGAAACTGCAGTAAAAGCCCTTCTTTGCTTCCTGTGGAGAGCTGAGCACAGCTGCTGGGGAAGGGAGACTCCCTGCCCGGGCTGTGTAAGTGGTCAGGAGCAGAGCCAGGCAGCAGCAATCTGGGATCCATTCCAGCACCTGCTTTTCCTCCCACCAGCAGCCTTTCCCGGAATTGAGCAGCTGGCAGGCTCAGTCTGACTGACTCCCTGTGTCGCAGGGGAGCAGGAGGGAGCATTGCCCACCTCCATCTGAGGTCCCTGGCAAGACTGAGTGACAAGGGAGGAGGAGACGCAGTGCACAGACTCAAATGTGTGGAGTCACGGAGGCCCCCGATTTCTGCCTGCTCGCCCTTCCCCCTCTCTGAGTAGGTCATGATGTTTATGTCTCCAGGTCACAGATGCAGTCCTGTTTCTGAGCCTGTGCCCTATTTAAATCAGGAGAAAGATGAAGCATCTGTTGTTCCTGTCACAACCATCCTTTCTAGAAATAAACCCCCGGTAAGCTGTTCTCCCCACTCCGCAGACTTTGCTCTTGTGTCTCACTGTTCAAGACTGAGTTATACAGTCACCATTGGTATCCGCAAGAATCAGACCTGGATGTCCTGCGATCAAGAGCAGAAGCAGCCACAGAGGAACAGTGGGAGAAGAATGGCATTTGCACTCTGCAACCACTTCTCAGGGTACATGGCAGCTACTATGTTGTTGAGATAACATAGGGAGTAAAAACCAGGACCTAAAATAGAATCTGCTTGGATGTGACCAGAGCTTCTGTGACAGAACCAGCTGGTAGCTCTGTATGCCTTGGATGGGCCTAGGCTACCCTGGGTGACCTCAGAGCTCCCTAGGCTCATTCTGACTTCCTCACATGGCCAAAGCTGTGCGTGTCTATGAAGGCAGTGTCCCCCAGCCTGGACACTCCCATGATTAGTGGAGCAGGTAGAATTGGTGACCTCAGTAAGGGAGAAGTCACACGATGGGGATTCTCAGCCCTCAGAAAGTGGGCTCTAGGAAGAACCTGTTGTGGGACTGGGGTTCCAGGTGGATGCAAGGGAGGAGGCTCTGGATTGAGGGCTGCAGAGAGTGGAGGGCATTTCTTCCCAGGGGTATCTCCATGAACCTATCCATAACGGGAGGAGATCAGAAAGAGATTATAGGCATACGTGGTGAAGAAATCTTCAGAATCAAAGCAAAGTAACTCAGTAAATTTCTGGGCTATAACAAAATGCCTCAGAGATGACAATGTTAAGCAATAGAGGTTTATTGAACTCACAGACCTGAAAGGCTGGGAACTCAACAGGCACAGCACATATAATTTGTTTTAGCATCCAGTCAGGACACTCAGCTGCATCCTCATCACAAAGGAAAGGCACATAAAGGAGGGAAATTTTCACATGAGGAGGAGGCTCCCTGCCCAATTATTTCCATGAAGGATGAGAACCAAGGTGCAACAGTTAGGGGAGAAAAGCAGAGCTGATGGGCAGCCCACGGCAGGAGCAGGGCTGGGGCTGGGAGTGAGACACAAAACCCTCATAGGCTGAAGGAAGGACACGCTGTAGCTCACTGGCTGAGGCCTTTAGGAAGACACGGAGGACACTTACCAAGACAGGGACTTGGGGATAGGGTGCAAGGCATGGATTCAAATGGAGCAGAGTCATTGAACATATATGCGTCAGTAAATGGTTTGTGTATTGAAGAAGTAGATCGTGATCGTGGGAAACATGAGGTTTGGTCAGAAAGCGATGGGCCCAAGTTCTGGCCCCAGCACCTTTGTAAAAATATGTGTGTCTCACCTGTCATGCCCGGGGGCTCCATCTGCTTCAAAAAGGGGTGGAGGCTCTTCCCCCATGGAGAGCATATGATCACTTAATGAGTGACTCGTACGCAGCCTGCCCTGCATGGGCATTTGCCAAGTGTGTGCCACTCACACACAGATGTTCCCGCCCCCGGTACTTGCCAGAAAGTTCCTTCTCTGTGTCCTCTCCGTGTGGACTTTGTTGCTTCTGCATGACTGTGTCCTCACCCCATTCTCTTCTTCCTGTACCCTCACAGGGCAGGAGGGCTCTACCTTGGCTGGGTGAGGGTAGAGGGAGCTGGAACAGGATGACTGCCTTTCCTTAAGTGGGAGTTGCAGATGCAGTGGACAGAGGACACTGACCGAAGCCCGTGTTGGGCTTGCTGCCACCTGAGGGAATTTCAGGACACATGGCCTCTGTTTTCCCAGTGGGATTCCCTCCTACATCACAGTCTGTTTCCTCCTCCCCTCCGGCCCGCACAGCCCAGCACCTTGTCAGGAAATCCTCTGCCGCTGCAGATACCTGGTCCACGAGCTCTCTCCAGGTACTGGTGCTGCTTCTCCTGTGGCAGGCGCCTGCTCCTGACCTAGAAGTGAAGTGGCCACTCCAAAGCAGACTTATTATGCAGAGAAGTGAAGGACAGAGAAAGAGAGCCCTAAGTGGGAGTCACAGGTCTCCTGACCTCAGGTCTGTGGGTTTCCTTCTGGGTCACCTCCTCAGGGCCAAGGCCCCACTACTCACGTCCTCCCCACCCTGCCTCCTAGCCAGCACCTCAAGTGGGTGCAGGACAACCTCAGGGAGGTGGAGCCCAGAAATTGAGGGGACAGGGTGAGCAAAGAAGGTGACAGCAGCAGGAAGCCTGGGAGGGCAGCTGATGGTGACCTGGAGGCTCCTTCTACCTGTTGCCAGCACCCTGCTCCTGGCTTTCCTTTGGGCACTGCCCATGCGGAGGCTGCTTTCTCCAGCATCTACCTTGCAGTAGCCAAAGATCCTTGTGGTTTGGTAGGAAGAGTAACCCGCTGTGCCACTGAACCGGACCCAGATGTGACCTTTGACACGTCCCAACTGTGTGACCTGGAGCCCCTCATCTTTCCTTACCTGCCACTTGAATACAGGGTCTCCTGTATCGTTGTGAGGTTCAAGAATGACTTGTGGACTTGGCCAGCTCAGTGCCTGTCACTGGGCAGTGCTTCCTGAGTGTGGATTTCTCCCCTACATGGATCCTGTGAGTTTCAGGTAGAAACATCCTGCCACATCAGTGCCACACTTGGAGCTCTGTGTGGGCACCTGGCCTGCTGTGCCAGTGATGTGGGCCTGCTCACTGGGTGTGACTGTCTCAGGCAGGCACCGACTCCAGTTATCTCATGGCAAAAAGAACTCTACGCCACACACAGAGACCCGCAGGGGTAATAACAGCACTTGGGCAGAGGAGACGGGAGGACTGCAAACTTGAATTCTGCCTTTGCAACGTAATGAGCTCTGTCTCAAAATAAAAAATAAATAAAAAGGAATGAGGATGTAGCTCACTGGTTGAGTGTCCCTGGGTACAAATCTCAATACAGAAAGAATAAAAGAAAAGGAAAGAAAGAGGGCTGAAAATAAAGCAAAATTAAGAAGCCCTCTACTATGCAAATCAGCATCACTTCCTTCTGTTCTGCTTTCTTTCCCTTGCTCAAGCACCTTGAAACCAAAGCCCCTTCCTCAATTCTTCACCAGCCCTGAGAGCAAACAGTAGACCTGATGAGGACAAAGGGAGAAGGGAACGCTGGAAGCCAGGAACTCCAGCAGGCCTGGGATTCTGAGGCAGAGCTGGGGCTGGAGGTCTCCTCAGGACAATCTCTTTCCAGTTCAATAAATGGGCCCTTTGCAAGGTAGAGGTGGCACTGAAGATGGCACGATTATTACCAAGATCCTATGCCAGAGGCCAATGCCGAGACTCCCAGTGATCTGGTCCAGGTATTGGACTGATAAACAAATGGCCAAAATGAAGGTAAAAAGTAGGAAAAAATTTAGTGTACCAGTAGATCCTCTGGGAAGACAGAGGACCAGAGTCCTTAGCTCTCTCTTCAGTGGCACTGAGGGGAGCCCTCAGATCATACAGAGAAGGGCACAAACATGCAGTCACACAGTCTGGGTCAGAAGACCTCGTTGCTCATTATCTCAGCGTTGGTAGGCAGGGCTTGGTCCAAAGGCATAGGAAGATGCTTCGCCTGTAGAATAGTTTCCACTCCACCAGAGCTGCTAATCCAAGATGAGAGCGGGGGAGAAAGCTGGAGAAAAAGAGACTTGTGAAAATGGAGGGAGACGCCAGTTTCATCTGGCCTTGATTACCCATCGAACATTTACAAGCCTGAGAGAGGAGCTGGTCTTTTAAGAAAAGCAGCCTCTAAGTGGTTGTCACAGCATCACAATGAACAGACCTGAGGGTCCGGAGCCTCCCACATTGCTGCTCACCTGGAGGAATCCGCTCCATTGACCATCTTAGAAGGCCCAGGATCAGCAGGAAGAATTCTCCTTTGTGAAGTTTTACTCAATAGTGCGACTTTCAAAGAGTTGGGTTTTTTGTTTTGTTTTTTTCAGAGTAGAAGAATTTATTGAAAGGAAGAAAAACTTCCGTCTAAGAGAGACAGAAGGGGGACATAAACTCCCAACCTGCAAGAAGTTCTAGACACTGAGTTCAGGATCTGTAAAACTCAGGAATGAATTCTAGGAACAAGGGATGCTAAGAGTAAGAAAAATTTATTGAAAAGGGGAACGTTTCTGTCTGAGAGAGACAGAGGAGGGCCTGGAAAGTCAGCTGTCCTCATTCTTATGCCACGTGCCGGGGTTGACACAGTCACACTCCCTGACTGCCCTCAGGTAAAACTGTTCCACTTCCCTGGTGTCACGGTCTTCAGGGACTGCCATCCCAGAAGACTGCAGACTAGGTGCTTAAACACAAGAGGTTTCTTTTCTCATACTTTTGGAAAACCAGCCCACAGTCAAGCTCAAACAGAGTTCGGCTCTGGAGAGCAACTCCATCCTGGTTTGCAGAGGGAGCCTTTTCACTGTGTCCACACAAGGGTTTTCACAGTGCAAGGAAAAAGAGGCAGACAAGGGGAAAGACTGACGGACAAATGGACAGACATCTAGTATCTCTTTGTGTTCATACAAGGACATGAGTCCTATGGATTTGGGCCCAACACTTACGACATAACTGAATCTTAATTACTTCACTGCTTTAGTGGTCCCATCTCCAGATACAGTGACTGAGAGTTTGAGTTTTGACATGTGAACCTATGAGACACAATTCAGTCCATAACATCCCCGGTTCCATCAGAAGTACCCCATTTGTACAGGCATTGACGCACTGCCTTGTAATCCAAATTACTTGAATAACTGAGACAGGCGATCACTAATTCAAGCTCAGACTGGGCAATTTAGCAAAACCTTATCACAAAGTACAATGGAAAAACACTGGGATTACAGCTCAGTGGGCACACACTCTGCTAGTATATATAAAAGCATTCATTGGCTCATCTGCAAGGACTGAAAAAAAAGAACAAAAACCCACATCATGGCTGCTCAGGAAGATGAGTGTTCACCCTATTATGCTCCACGACGCTATCTTCTAATGTTCCCTGTTTTCTCCAACTAGAAGGCAACCACTTTGTTGAGGATGTCTTGGAATATCTCCAGTGCACAGTGGCCAAATATTTTCTTTTTTTAAATTTTTTTATTTTAAAAAACAGATTAAGATAAAAGAGGACATAACAAAACAGGTGAGAACAGAACAACTTAAGCAAGACACCCCACCACAAGACAACCCAACATAACAGTAACTACCATAGTGTCTCTTTCCTTGAAATATTTGAGTATACCTTTATATACTATAGCATCAAACATAATAAGACAGTGTAAAGCCATTCAAGAGAATGAAAGTATTACAGGGTATTCTGAACCAACTAACAGAAAATGAACAATGGTTACTATATTATCTCCTTGCCCGTATAAAATTTTGTTTTTACTATCACATATAATAAAATCCAATAAGATACAACATGATAAAACCAATGGAGACAGAAGAACAAAAGCTTGGTGGGACTTCAAAAACAAGATGATATTAAATCAGCACTGGCTATTATAATGTGGTGTTTTCTTCAAAGTAGCTGTTTATACCATCACAGACCATAAAATCAAACAACCCACAATAAAACCATTCCAACAAATGAATGAAAATATTATAAGGTTTCAAAGAAATATAGTGATGAATCATGATTACCACATACTTTTATGTATTCTTACCATTTCTTACACTAGGGAAACTATTCGGTATTTAATACATGTGAGTTTGATTTATTTTGCTTATCTATATGGTCTCAGTTGCATCCATTTACTTATAAATGTCTCAGTGTGATCATTCTTTATAGATGAGTAGTACTCCATTGTATAAAAATATCACAACTTTTTTATCCTTTCCTCAGTTGATGGACACTTAGATTGTTTCCAATATCTGGCTATTACAAATTGTGCTGCTATAAACATGAGTGTACATATATCACTGTGGTATGATGTTCTCAGTTCTTCTGGGAATATGCCTAGAAGTGGAATAGCTGGGTCAAATGGGACTTCCAATCTCAGCTTTTTGAGAAATCTCCAGACTGATCTCCACAGTGGTTGCACCAATCTATACTCCCAACAACAGTGTAGGAGAGTTCCTTTTTCCCCACAGCCTGTCCAGCATTTGTTATTGGTAGTTTTCTTGATCCTGGCCATTCTTTCTGGAGTGAGATGGAATCTCAGTATGGTTTTAATTTTCATTCCTCTAATGAGTAATGATGATGAACATTTTTCATGTATTTATTTTTCATTTGTACTTCTTCATCTAAAACTGTATATTCATCTCAGATGCCATTTTTGGATTGGATCTTTGAATTTTGGTGGTGTGATTTTTTTTAATTCTTTATATGTTTTAGACAGAAGTCCTTTGTCTGAGGGAGAGTTCACTAATACTTTTTCCCAGTTTGTGGGTTTTCTTTTCACTATGCTGGAGATTTCTTTTGACATGCAGAAATTTTTTAATAAGATCCCAGTTATTGATTCAGGGAAGTAATTCCTGTGTGGTTTGATTCCTGTTCATGAATTCTCTACCTACCCCTATGTCTTCAAGGTTTCTACCCAATTTGTCTTCCAATAGATTTAGTGTTTCTGTTTTAATATTCAGATATTTCAAAATCCATTTAGATTTTAATTTAGTACATGGTGATAGGTCTGGGTCTAGTTTTAGTTTTCAGCATATGGAGAGCCAATTTTTCCAACACCATTTATTAAAGAGACTGTTGTTCTTCCAGTGAACGTTTGGCCCCTTTTTCAAAGATAAGGTGGTTGAGTGTGTTCGTAGTTGTGGATGTATCTTCTAATCTATTCCATTGAACTTCGGCTCTGTTTTGATTCCAATACCATGTTGATTTTACTACAGTTGCTTTGTAGTATAACTTCAAGTCAGGGATTGTGATGCCTCCTGCCTTGCTTTTGCTACTTAGAACTGTCTTCATTATTCTAGGTCTCTTCTGGTTCGAGATGAATTTTAGGAGTGATTTCTCTAGATCTATGAGGTATATTGATGGTATTTTCATTGGAATGGCACTGAATCTGTATAACAGTTTTGGGAGAATGGCCATTTTCCCAATAATTATTCTTCCTATCCATGAGCAAAAGATGTCTTTCCATTTTTTGAGATCCTTTTTAATTTCTTTTTTCAGTGTATTATAATTTTCCCTATGTAGATCTTTCACTTCTCTTGTGAGAATAATTCCTAAATATTTCATCTTTTGGTTGCTAGTGTGGAGGGTGTGGCTTCTCTTATTTCTCTCTCTGTGATCTTGTGGTTAGTGTATAGGAATGCTATTGATTTTTGAGTATTGATTTTGTATCCAGCTACATTGCTAAATTATATCTAGGAGTTTTTCAATAGAGTTTTGGGGGTCTTCTATGTAGGGTATCATGTTATCTTTAAATAGTGATAATTTAACTTCTTCTTTTCCTATCTTTACCCCTTTCATTTCTCTCTCTTGTGTAATTCCTCTGGCTAGTATTTCCAATACTATATTTTTTTTATCAGTACCAGGGATCGAACTCACTACTGCCTGCTTGCAAGGCATATACTTATGCCGCTAAGCTAAATCCCCACCCCCTCCAATACTATAATAATAGGAGCAGTGATAAGGGACATCCTTGTCTTGTGCCTGATTTTAAATAAAGGCCTTCAGTTTTTGGCCATTTAGTATGATACTGGCTGTTCGTTTGTCATAGATGGCCTTTATCATGTTGAGTTAAAGAGCATTTATTCCAATTTTCTGTAAGGTTCTTATCATGAATGAATGTTGGGCCTTATCAAAAGCTTTTTCTGCATCTATAGAAGTGATCATGTGATTCTTACTTTTTGCTTTATTGATACGGTGGATACATTTATTGATTTACATCTGTTGAACCATCCCTGCATGCCTGGGATGAATCTCACTTGATCATGGTATATAATCTTCTTGATGATTTGCTGCATCCTATTCACCAATATTTTATTAAGGATTTTTGCATCTGTGTTCATTAGGGAGATCAGTCTATAGTTCTCTTTTTTAGTTGGGTCTTTCTCAGGTTTTGGTACTAGAGTAATATTTGCTTCCAGGAATGACTTAGGAAGGATTGCTTCCCTTTTCATTTCATTGAACAGTTTGAGGAGTGTTGGTATTAACTCTTCTTTGTATTTCTTGTAGAATTCCACAGTGAATCCATCTGGGCCTGGGCTCTTCTTTGTAGCTAAGGACTTAATTACATTTTCAATTTCATTAATAGAAATTGGGTTATTCAGCAGTTTTACATCTTCTTGACCTAGCTTTGGTACTTCATATGTTTCTAGGAATCTGTCCATTTCTTCTGTGTTATCAAACGTATGAGAGTAGAGGTTTTCAAAATAGGTATTGACGTTCTTCTGTATTTCTACAGTCTGTAGTGATTTTGCCTTTTTGATTCCTTATTGCATGAATTTGAGCTTTTTCTTTGATTTTTAATAAGGTTGGCTAGAGGCTTATCAATTTTATTTATTCTTCCAAGAACCAACCCTTTGATTCATTGATTATTTGGATTGTTTTCTTAGTCTCTATTGCATTAATTTCTGCTCTGATTTTTATAATTTTTTCCCTTCTTTTGGCTTTGGGCTTGACTTGCTCTTCTTTTTCTAGAAGTTTGAGGTGTAGCATCAAATTATTTATTTGTATTCATTCTGTTTTCCTGATGTGGGAACTCAGTGCAATTAATTTTTCTCTGAGGTCTGCTTTCATTGCATCCCACAGATTCCAGTAAGTTGTACTTGTATTTTCATTTGCTTGTAGGTATTGTTTAATTTCTTCTTTAATTTCCCCTGTGACCCACTGATTCTTCAAGAGAGTGTTATTCAGTTTCCATGTGTTTGTGGGATTTTGGCAGTTTCTTTTATCATTAAATTCTAGTTTCATGACGCTATGCTCTGATAGCATGTATGGGATAATTTCAACTCTTTTGCATTTATTTAGATATATTCTGTGGGCTAGTATATGGTCTATTTTAGAGAATGTTCCATGTACTGCTGAAAAGAATGTGATTCTGATGTTGTTGGGTGGCACACTCTGTATATGTCTATCAAGTCCATTTGATCACAGGTGTGATTCAGTTCTCTTATTTGTTTGCTGATTTTCTCTCTGGTTATCTGTCCATTGGTGTCAATGGTGTGTTAAAGGCCTCCTGTTATAATTGTGTTATTGCTAATTTGGTTTTTCATTTGCTTTATATAGCTGGGTCCTCTGGAATTTGGTGCATATATATTTGAGATTATTATCTCCTCCTCTTGAAGTTTTCCTCTAAACAGTAAATAATGACCTTCTTTATCTCTTCAGATAATTCTTGGTTTGAAGTTCACATTGTCTGCAAACACAATAGCTACCCCCAGTTTTTTGTTTTGTTTTGTTTTTTGTTATGTTTTTGGGTTTTTTTTTTTTTTTTTTGGTTCCTGTTGCTTGAAGTATTGTTTTCTATCGTTTGACTTTCAGTCTGTGAGAATCCTTTTGGGTTAGATGGGTTTCTTTTAGACAGCATATGGTTGGATGTTGTTTCTTGATTCATTTTTCCAGTCTGTTTCTTTTAATTGGTGCATTGAGACCATTTACATTAATGGTTATAACTGTTATATACTGGTTTATTGTTGACATGTTATCTTTGTACTGTTGCATCTTTATCTTTCTACTCTGTTTAATTGTCTGCTTTGGTTAGTGTTTTTTTCATAAGTGTATCTAAACTATCCTCAGTATTCTTTCCAAGGTTGGCTTGGTGATCATGAAGTTCTTCAGCTGTTCTTTACCATGCAAGTATCTTATTTCTCCGTCCATTTTGAAGGACAGTTTTTGCCATGTTGCCTTGCCTTAGCACCAGATGACTATGGACTGAAACTTCTACAAACTGTGAGCTACAATAAACATTTCCTCCTTTAACTTTGGGTGTTGGGTGTTTTGTCTAAGCAATGAGAAAAATAATTAATCACCTGTTAAGGAGACAGTGCGGGAAAGGAACTCTCATACAGCTTGGTTGGAATGGAAAATAAGTGTGGTGCTTCCTTAAAAACCTTATGTCACGTGACCCATCTATACCACTCTTGGGTATATATGAAGGAATTAAAATCAGCATGATAGATTCAAGCAAAGATGGCAGATAGATAACAGTTGGCTACAGAGGCTCCTTGACATAGTCAGCTTAGAATTCCACATAATACAGCAGGGGGAGTCCTGAACAGAGGGAGATAAATTCTCTTGTTCCAAGAAGAAACTAAGGTGAGAATAACCAATCAAAAATATAGTCCAGTGCTATTATTCGAACAGCTAAAGTTCATTGCTCCCACTGCAGCATGTGACTTTCCGAGCCTTCCAAGGTCCCACCGCTTCAATTCACTGGAGGCGCAGTCACACTTAGGTTGGGGGTCAGCCAGCCAAACGGAGTGAACTGGCAGGGAGCCTGAATCAACCTGTGGTGATTGACGGGAGTGGAGCTATTCCACAGAAAGGGGGCTCTGGCAGACAACATTCTGGAACTAGGCAGGACTGGCAAGTACAAAGGGCAGCAGTGACTTCAGTCAGTTGTTCCCTTCCTGAATGGGATTAGTGGAGTGAGCTTGGCCTAGGTCACGTGACCTTGCTGAGACACAATAGGTTATCTGAAATCAATTCTCTATGGCTGCAGTGCAACCTAACACAGTAAAGGCCTCAGCAGCTTGATTGATCTGGAGGGGAGGTGCCAGCACAGGCTGCCCTGTTTGCAACTCACTAGTACACTGCAGTGGGGTCACCTAGCCAGCATGATTCAGAAGAATTGGAACCAACGAAGAAAGAAACTGGGGCCTCATGGAAGAAACAAAAATGATGGGAAGAGGAAGCAACAAGAAAAAGTCCCCAGGTCCCAACTCTGAGAACACTGACCCAGGACAGGTAAATACAAAGGAGAATGAGAACAGCAAACATGCAATATCAGACATGGCAGACCAGTGGACATAAAGAGGTATCTTCGGAACCTCATAGACAAGTACAAAAGTGAAATATTTAGCCAAGTAAAGCAAGATATAAGACGATTAACAAAAGAGATGCTAAGCACCCCTCAAGAAGACACAGACAGAAGAAGAGAGGAACTCAAACAAAGAAGAGAACCATTTAATGAAGAATATAAAGAAAATATGGAATACATGAAGCAGATTCAAAGAGATTACCAGGAAATTAAAAACTCTATGGAAAGATGGCAAATCTGCTTGAAAGAAACTCAGGATAGATTATCCAAACTAGAGGACAGGTTTGCAATGTGGGATTATGAAAGGAAAAACTTTTTAAAAATAACAAGGAAACAAACAGTAACAATACAAAGGCTAGGACACAACAAGAGGATCTATAACTTGAGAATAAAGAATGTGAATGAAGAATTAGGGGTACAAACAAAGGAACTACAAAAGGCATTCACAGAAATAATTAAGGAAAACTTCCCAAACATAGGAAAAGGAAAAGATATTGAGATATATGAGGCATACAGAACTCCAGCCACTTACAGAAACAAAACAGAGCTACACCCAGGCATATAGTGATCAAGATCCCAGAAATTCAATATAAGAACAGAATATTAAAAGCTGTTAGAGATAAGAAACAGATAACCAATAAAGGAAGGCTCACCTGAATAATGGCAGACTTCTCAACACAAACCATCAAGTCCAGAACAGCCTGGAGAAAATTACAAACCCTGAAAGAAAATAACCTCCATCCCAGGTTGATATACCCTGCCAAACTGTCTCTAGAAATTAATAGAGAAACAAGATTCTTCCAAGACAAAGAGGAAGTTGGGAAATTCACAACCACCAATCCAACTCTACAGAGTACTGCAGGGCATTCTAGAGAGAGATATTCCAAGATTCCAGGAACAGTGGCAGAGAAACCTCAATGAATGGAGCAGAAAACAGAACGAAGAAGATAAGCAGACAACTGGTGGCAAAAAAAGAGCATAACAAAAATGAGGCAGAGAAGGTTGGTTATAATCTCTAATATAGATGGCTTTGATACACTAAATTTAAAAAAAAGAACCACACATGGAGTAGATCAGGAGGTATGATCCACCTAGATGCTATTTATAGGAAAAATAATTAACATGAAAAAGAGTACATGGATTGAAAATCAAATATGAGAAAACAATGCTCTATGTGACAGAGAACCAGAGAGTAATAGGGGCAACTGGACCAGTATTTGTGAATAGGTTGGGAAGACAGGCTTTAATAGGTAAAGGAATACAATTAGAGATCAAGTCCAGGAGAGAGAAGGTTTGGAAACACTTAGGTAAATAGCAGGTTGCCCCACCCCCAATCGAAAAACTGAGAGTGTTGGTGAAGCCCAAAAATGCACAGTGCACCCTGGGGGAGTGAAAGGAGAGGGAGAGTCTTAAAAAACATGGCTGAAGACATTGTTAATAGTGTATCAGGATTTAAATCCCACATTATCTGCACCACGCTGCTTAGATAGATTTTATTCCGTCCTAGTTTGTCTACTTGCATTAGATTTGAGGGCACAGATAGCTATCTCAAAAACATCAGGATATAGTACAGTAATCATCTTTAATTTCCTATTATCTTAATCTGGAGCCCTGTATGACTTATACTGTTTTTATCATGACTGATCTTAGTTAAGTCTGGTTTGTTTGATTGCTGTTTGGTATTGACAGATTTTATTCAAAACTGATATGATTGATAGTATCAAGTCTGAGACTATAGGCAACTACCCTGAAGATGACAAGACTCTACCATACATATTTGGGTTTGATAATTGCCTGCTTTTGAAGTTTTATATTAAATACAAAGTTGTTCTTTTATTAATACTGTTATGTACTGATATATTCAATTATACTATGTCTGATGATATAGCCAATTCAATTGAAGATAATGAGAGACAACACAGGAAATATGGTAGAACTCCTTTTACAATGGTCTTAATATGTCTTTTTCATTTCATGTGTTTATAGGCATATGTTGTATTTTGTCTTGCTTTGTATTGTTTCTCACTCTAATATAGAAAGGATAGAAATACATGTTAAGACTCATGCATGTGTAGCACCTATAAAGAGTTTATATTACTGAGTTTTGTTGGATCATTGAACAAAACTATTTGTAGTCTCACTGTTTGAAAGTCCATTCTATATGCTTTAATTTTGTAACTTCTACAACTATTTCTACGATGGCAATATGTAATTCACTAGTGATTTCCTACTGTTTACTTTTTCTGAAATTCTATATAACTTGTGCCCTTTTTCTGGTTTTTTTTTTTCTTTTTTCTCCTTAAATAAAATTTTTAAAAAAAGTGTTTATGAGAACTGATCTTATGACACATGATGAAATGAACAGATACTTTGAAGAAAAAGAGACACTAAAGTACCCAGTGCTGATCCTGGAGGATCAAAATGTGAAACCAGCAATAGTATTATTCTTTGTTCAGAGTGATATTAGCCTGGTTGGGTTTATTCAATCTCAACATAATTGAAGATATGGATAACTGCATGTATGTTTAAGTGTATTCGATTGATAACCATATTTCTAAGTTTTTGTTTGATAGTTGAACAGTACTGGTTGCAGTCTCATGCTTTGAATCCCCACTTTATATGCTCCATGTTAGTATCTTGAATAACTATTTGTAAGAGGACAATCTGTAAACATCAACTAGTGATTTCTTACTGTTTATTTTTTTCTTTGAAAGTATGTATTATTTTTACCCTTTTGCTGTTTTGTTTAGTCTTTCTTTAAATAAAAAAATTTTTAAAAGACACTACAGTATCCAGTGCTGATTCTGGAGTGTCATGATGTGAAATCCAACAATACTGTTATTCTTTGTTCAGAATGACTTTAGTTTGCTTTAGTTTGTTTTTTTTTTTATTTAAAGAGAAAAAAAGAAAGAACATAAAAAAACAAAACAGTAAAAGGGTACAAGTAATACAGAATTTCAAGAAAAAAAATATACAGTAAGAAATCACCAGTTAATAGGTTACATATTATCTTCCCAGAAACAGTTGTCCAAATTACAAAATTAAAGCATATAAAGTGTACATTCATACAAGCATATCAAGACAGTGTGAAATTGGAGACAGTTCTGTTAAATGATCCAACAAAAGCTCAGTAATATGGTTTTCCATCCTACACACTCGAACATACCTGTGGTTATATCCCTTAGTCCACCTTCTTTTCCTCTCTTTTTTACAATAACAATTAGACTTTTTGGGTTTTATTATTCCCACAGTTCTTATTACTTTTTTTGAAGAGAATAAAACCAAACGTGACTAAGCAAAACAGAGTCAGAACAGAAGGGTGGGCATAGCACATGATGCAAAAATAGAATACCAGGTGATCAAAAGTGGTTACCATTGTGCTTCTTGCTATTTTTAAATTGAGTTGCCTATATCATCAGCTATAATAGAATTGATCAAAACAGTACAGAAAAAGACCAATAAAACCTACACTGGAGACTTTCCAGGGCATCAAAGAAAGGATAATGCCCGTCAAACCATAACGGGCATTATAGTATATCTTATTGCCTTCAAAGTGGTTGCCTATACTCTCAAACTTGATACTATCAAACAAAATAGAATATATAATAATCAAACAGAACAAGATGGGGAGAGCAATACTGGGGTTCAAATCAGGTTAATAGGAAAACAAAAAAGTTACTATAATACGTCCCGCTATTTTTTAATTTAGTTTTCCCTTAATTAAAAAAATGAGAGAAAATAGATTAATTTGAAAAAGGGGGGAGATCGAGATAAGAGACGACATTGTAACAGAACAATGCAGGTCAGACCGAGCAATTTAAGCATCATTGTGTTTCACCACCAGATAATCTAACATAATAGTAGTCGCCATAGTGCCTTTTCCCTTGAATTATTTGAGTGTAACTTCGTATGCTATAGCATCAAGCATATCAAGACAGTGTGAAGCCATTCAAGAGAATGAAAGAATTACAGGGTATTTAGAACCAGCTAATAGAAAATGAACAACAGTTTCTATATTATCTCTTTGCCTATAAAGAATTTTGTTTATACTATCACATATAGTGAAATATAATAAGATACAATATGTTAAAACCAGTGGAAACAGATGTACCACAGCTTGATGGGACTTCAAAACAAGATGATATTAAGTCAGCACTAGCTTTTATGTTGTGTTGTTTTCTTCAAAATAGCTATTCGTACTATCACAGATACTAAAATCAAACAACCCAGGTTAAAACCTTTGCAATTAATGAGTGAAAACATTATATGGCTTCAAACCAATATAATTAGGAATCATGATTACCACATACTTTTATGTATTCTTATCATTTCTTACACTAGGGAAACTATTCGGTATTTATACATGTGAGTTTGATCTTATTTCACTTATGAGTATGGTCTCAAGCTGCGTCCATTTATTTATAAATGTCTCAATGTGATCATTCTTTATAGCTGAGTAGTACCCCACTGTATAAAAACACCACAACTTTTTTATCCATTCTTCAGTTGATGGACACTTAGGTTGTTTCCAAGATCTGCTATTACAAATTGTGCTGCTATAAACATGGGTGCACATATATGACTGTGGTATGATGATTTCAGTTCTTCTGGGAATATGCCTAGAAGTGGTATAGCTGGGCCAAATGGGATTCCAGTCCCAGTTTTCTGAGAAATCTCTAGAATGACCTCCACAATGGTTGTACCAGTCTACACTCCCACAAACAGTGCAGGAGAGTTCCTTTTTCCCCACAGCCTCTCCAGCATTTGTTGTTGGTGGTTTTCTTGATCTTGGCTATTCTTTCAGGAGTGAGATGAAATCTCAGTGTGGTTTTAATTTGCATTTTTCTAATGACTAATGATGATGAATAGTTTTTTATATATTTATTTGCTGTTTGTATTTCTTCATCTGAGAATTGGTTATTCATCTCAGATGCCCACTTTTGAATTGGGTCTTTGAATTTTGGGGATCTGATTTTTTTTAATTCTTTATATATTTTAGACAGAAGTCTTTTGTGTGAGGGGCAGTTCACTATGATTTTTTCCCAATTTGTGGGTTTGCTTTTCACTATGCTAGAGATTTCCTTCAATGTGCAGAAACTTTTTAATAAGAGGTGATCCCAGTTATTGACTCTGGGAAGTATTTCCCGTGCAGTTTGAGTCCTATTCATGAATTCTCTACCTACTCCTATGTCTTCAAGATTTTTATCCAATTTGTCTTCCAATAGATTTGGTGTTTCTGTTTTAATATTTAGATCTTTGATCCATTTAGATTTTATTTTAGTACATGGTGATAGGCATGGGTTTAGTTTTAGTTTTAGACATATGCAGAGCCAGTTTTTGCAACACCATTTATTAAAGAGACTGTCGTTCAGCCCCTTTATCAAAGATAAGGTGGTTGAGTGTGTTTGTAATTGTGGTTCTATCTTCTAATCTATTCCACTGATCTTCAGCTCTGTTTTGGTTCCAGTGCCATGCTGATTTTACTATGGTTGCTTTGTAGCATAACTTCAAGTCAGGGATTGTGATGCCTCCTGCCTTGCCTTTGCTGCTTAGAACTGTCCTTGCTATTCTAGGTCTCTTCTCGCTCCAGATGAATTTTAGGAGTGATTTCTCGAGTTCCATGAGGTATTTTGATGGTATTTTTATCAGGATTGCATTGAATCTGTATAAAAGTTTTGTGAGAATGGCCATTTTCACAATATTTATTCTTCCTATCCATGATCAAGGGATGTTTTTCTATTTTCTGAGATCATCTCCAATTTCATTTTTCAGTGTACTATAATTTTCCCCGTACAGGTCTTTCACTTCTTTTGTGAGAGTAATTCCTAGATATTTCATTTTTTTGGTTGCTAGTGTGAAGGGTATGGTTTCTCTTATTTCTGTCTCTGTGACTTTGTTGTTACTGTATAGGAATGCTATTGATTTTGGGTATTGATTTTATATCATTACTACATTACTGAATTTATTTATTATATCTAGCAGGCTTTCAATAGAGTTTTGGGGATCTTCTATATAGAATATCATGTCATCTGCAAATAATGGTAGCTTAACTTCTTCTTTTCCTATCTTTATGCTTTTTATTTCTCTCTCATCTAATTACCCTGGCTAGTATTTCCAGTACTATATTAAATAGGAGCGGTGATAAGCGACATCCTTGTCTTGTGCTGATTTTAAAGTAAAGGCCTTCAACTTTTGGCCATTTAGTATGATATTGGCTTTTGGTTTGTCATAGATGGCCTTTATTATATTGAGGTAAAGACCATCTATTCCAATTTTCTGCAAGGTTCTTATCATAAATGAATGTTGGACCTTATCAAAAGCTTTTTCTGTATCTATAGAAATGATCATGTGATTCTTACTTTTGGCTTTATTGATATGGTGGATTACATTTATTGATTTACGTATATTGAAGCATTCCTGCATGCCTGGGATGAATCCCACTTGGTCATGGTGTATGATCTTCTTGATGATTTGCTACATCCTCTTTGCCAATATTTTATTGAAGATTTTTGCATCTGTGTTCATTAGGGAGATTGGTTTGTAGTTCTCTTTTTCAGTTGGGTCCTTTTCAGGTTTTGGTACTAGAGTAATATTTGATTCTAGGAACGATTTAGGAAGGATTGCTTCCCTTTCAATTTCATTGAATAGTTTGAGGAGTGTTGGCATTAGGTCTTCTTTGTATTTCTTGTAGAATTCTGCAGTGAATCCGTCTGGGCCTGGGCTCTTCTTTGTAGGTAAGGATTTAATTACGTTTTCAATTTCATTAATAGAAATTGGGTTATTCAGTAGTTTTACATCTTCATGACCTAGCTTTGGTACTTCATATGCTTCTAGGAATCTATACATTTCTTCTGTGTTATCAAGCCTTTGAGAGTAGAGGTTTTCTAAATAGGTGTTGATGACTTTCTGTATTTCTATAGGGTCTGTAGTGATTTCTCCTCATTCATTCCTTATTGCATGAATTTGAGCTGTTTCTACCCTTTTTTTTAATAAGGTTGGCTAGGGGCTTGTCAATTTTATTTATTCTGTCAAAGAACCAACTCTTTGATTCACTGATTTTTTTGGATTGTTTTTTTTTATTCTCTATTGCATTGATTTCTGCTCTGATTTTTATAATTTCTTCTCTTCTTTTGGCTTTGGGCTTGACTTGCTCTTCTTTTTCTAGATGTTTGAGGTGTAACATCAGGTTCTTTATTTGTATTCGTTCTGTTTTCCTGATGTGGGACTCAGTGCAATAAATTTCCCTCTGACGACAGCTTTCATTGCATCCCACAGATTCCGGTAAGTTGTACTTGTATTTTCATTTGCTTGTAGGTATTGTTTAATTTCTTCTTTAATTTCCTCTGTGACCCACTGATTACTCAAGAGTGTGTTATTCAATTTCCATGTGTTTGTGGGAATTTTGCAGTGTCTTTTATCATTAATTTCTAATTTCATAGCGGTATGGTCCATTAGTATGCAAGGAGTAATTTCAACCCTTTTGCATTTATTTAGATATGTTTTTTGAATTAATATATGGTCTATTTTAGAGAATGACCCATGCACTGCTGAGAAGAATGTGTATTCTGTTGTTTTTGGGTGGAATACTCTGTATATGTCTATTAAGTCCATTTGTTCACAGGTGCGATTCAGTTCTTTTATTTCTTTGCTGATTTTCTGTCTGGTTGATCTGTCCATTGGTGTCAATGGTGTGTTAAGATCTCCTGTTAGAATTGTGTTACTGTTAATTTGGTTTTTCATTTCTGTTAGTACTTGTTTTATAAAACTGGGTGCTCTGGTATTTGGTGCATATATATTTAAGATAGTTATCTCTTCCTTTTGGAGTTTTCCCCTAACCATTATGTAGTAACCTTCTTTATCCCTTCTGATCATTATTGGCTTGAAGTTCACATTGTCTGCAAGCAGAAAAGCCACCCCTGCTTTTTTTTGTGTGTGTGTGGGTTCCTGTTGCATTAAGTATTGTTTTCCATCCTTTGACTTTCAGTCTGTGGGTAACCTTTTGGGTTAGATGGAATTTCTTGTAGACAACATATGGTTGGATGTTGTTTCTTGATCCATTCTGCCAGTCTGTTTCTTTTAATTGGTGCATTGAGACCATTTACATTAATGGTTATAACTGTAATATATTTGTTTATTGTTGACATGTTATCTTTCTGCTGTTGCATCTTTAACTTTCTGTTCTGTTTGTCTGCTTTGTTTAGTGCTTTTTTCCTAAATGTATCTAGGCTGTCTTTCAGTATTCTTGGCAGGGTTGGCTTGGTGGTCATGTAGTTTTTCAGCTGTTCTTTGTCGTGGAAGTATCTTATTTCTCCATCAATTTTAAAGGACAGTTTTGCAGGGTACATCAGTCTAGGCTGGAAATCATTTTCCTTTAGGATCTGAAATACTTCACTCCATGCTCTTCTTGACTTTATTGTTTGTGCTGAGAAGTCTGCTGTGATTCTGATAGGTTTTCCTTTATAGGTGATCTGTCTTTTCTCTCTGACAGCTTTTAATGTTCTATTCTTTTGTTCGATTTCTGGGATGACCATTATTATGTGTCTGGATGTAGTTTTATTTTGGTTATGGCTATTTGGAGTTCTAATAGTTCAAACCTAGTGTCACAGGACTTGGGTCCTATCAATACCTGAGTGACACTATCATTTCTCCTCTCTGAGCAGCTTTCATTTTTCTCCTCAGAGACAGAATTAGAACCCCCTGCCCTGCTTAGCGCCCAGTTGGCTGCTGCCCACATTTTCAGTGAGGGGGATGCAGTTCAGGGAGAGGGGGCAGAGCAAGCATTGTGACCCCAGAGGCCACAAGAGCTATGAAAAAGAGGGAGGGTGGGCAGCTGCCACTGGCATCTCAGTTCCAGGTAATGCTCTGCAGGGAAAGTGAGGACACAGCTGTCACAACTCAGAAATAAGAAGCATTGGTGTAAAATCAGTGAAAATCACGCATTAAATGTTGGCCACCAGGTACCATTTAAACCCGGCATGCACCAATGCACACACTCACGACAGTGCCATGGGCTGGCCAGCCTGAGCTCTGTGCAGCCAGATGTTTGTAGCATCTGCCTTAGAGACTCCAAAGGTGTTTAGTTGCATGCCACTTCTTGTTCTGTCCAAGGGTGGCCTAGGATTCCCTGGCAGGAGTAGATAATGCTGTCTCTTCTCACGATTGGACAGTTAGTTATGTTCCTCTTTTGTTTTTTGTCTTTGGATTCTGGTTGGGAGTTTTGGATTTGGTTTTGGTTTTTCCCATTATTAGTTTGACTGGATGTTCTGTTGATTGGTTGGTTGGCTGGCTGGTTGGCTGGTTGGCTGGTTGGCTGTTTTTGTGAGAAAGGATCTTGCTGTGTAGCCCAGGCTAGCCTTCAGCTCCTCATCTTTCTGATTCAGCCTCCCAAATGCTAGGATCGCAGGCACCTGCCACCAGGCCCAAAGAAGTTTTTCTGCCTCTTTAGTGCTAAAAACAAAGCTTCCCTGAACACCACCCTCCTGCACTTGCACATCTTTACTCTGCTGTCTGTGAGCTGGAGACCTAGGCTGCAGAATGGCACATCTGGGGCACATCTCAAAGTCAGATGGGCAATGTTAATTATTTTCCGAAAGTGTGGAGCCTTTTACACCCCATTTTTGTCCTCTTTCACATCCTATAAAATATTAAGGCTAGAGGAGGAGACCCAGGGAAATAGATGGAAATTATTAAAATCTGGTGGAACCTAAAAACACGTGTAATCAGTGATGCAATTTGAGTGAAATCTGAAACACAGTCCTATTTGTCCTTTGCCAGAAACACCTGACCATAGAGACAAGGAAGGAAACCAAATGTAATTACTGAGCTGGGAGGAAGCTGGACCTGGGCTCAATCGTCAGAGACTGCAGCCCTGTGTCCAATGAATGCCTCCCACACTGGGTTTGGGGCAGACTGAACAGAGAGTAGAAGCCAGCCTGGTTGGTACTAGGTGCCCCAGTGGGAGGGAACTGAGATGACAGCAGGGCTCATGCTGGATGCTCAGTCCACTGGGGTGACAGTGGGATGTTCAATCTTCTGGAGAGCATGATACGGACATGACCCAGGAGGGGTCCACATTCCAGAGGAGCCTAGAAGTTCTTGGGGTATCAAGCAGGCAGGAGATGGCATGTGAGCTGGGCCTGTCACAGAGGGAAAGGTGGGAAAGGCATCCAGCAAAGAACACAACCCCAGCAAAGGGCTCGGGTCAGTGGGTGCAGATCATGGTCTAAGCAAGGACCTGAAGCCATGTGTGTGAGGAACATGAAAGACATGAAGAAGGAGGTACTGACAGTGGCAGGATGTCCTGGTTACTGGGTTCAAAGGAAGGACTTTTTCAAGGGAAGCACATTGTCTAAACCCTTTCTTTCCTTGCCCAAGGAGACTGCCCTCCAGGCACTGGGAGGAAGAGGCTTTGCTGAGCATCTCCAATCTGCTGCCGTGGAGAGGTGAGGTGACCGCTGATAGGGAAGGGAGGGCTCCCCATCTAGGCTGTGCAGATGGCTGGAAGCAGTGCCAGGTGGGTGACATCTGTGCTTCCTCCCAACGCCTCCCTTTTCTCCCACCAATGGCCTTCCCAGGAACCAACAGCCGGCAGGCTCAGCCACATAGATGGTTCACTGTGCTCCTTCCAGGCAGGAGGGAGCACTGTGCACATCAGCATGTGACTAAGGCCCAGGTGAGGTCAATAAGGGCAAGAGTGACATGGAGGGATGAGACCCGGGGTGCAGACTGTGTACTATGCGTGGGGTCCCCCAAGACCTGCTCTTTCTTTCTCCACCCTCTTGCTCTCTGGCTTGACTCATGAACCTTGGGTCTCATGGTCTCAAAATTCTGCTTGAATCCAGGGAAAAGCAGCACCCAAAGCAGGAATAAGGTAGAAAGGGCAGCCAGGCCTCCTGTCCCACCTGTCCCTTAGAGCAACAAGGTGCTCCGAAGCCCCTCAGCTGACTTCCTTCGGGGTCTCACAGGTCATGACTGGGCCATGTAGTCACTGTGTTACCAAGCCTAGGTCTGGAACCTCAAGCCACAGAAAAAAACAGAGCCTAAACTGGGGAGTGAAAAAGGCTTTATTCTGTGACCAAAAGTGAGGAAGAAGAAGAAGCAGGAGCTCTCTCACATGTCAGCTCTTAATCTCAGGATGTGCAGGCAGCCACAGATATAGGACAGGAAGAAGAGGGAGAGAGACAGATTCATAAGACAATTCATAATTTGAAGACAATTCAATCCATTATTTCAGGAAATAGATAGACATCTTCCAGGAGCTCAGGAGATGTCTCCTTTTGCTCCTTTCATGGTCTCATTTTTCTGTTCATGTTGACTAGTGGAGATCTTTATCCATGAAGGAGGAGGAAAGAGGCAAATCTAGGTCAAGTTAACCATGGATTATAGTCCTGGATCAAAAATTTCTCAAATGATCCACATATTTATATACAGCACTGAGTAGCATCTGACACACAAGTTAAGGCAGCATGGGGGGGCAGACAAGACATGTGGGCAAAGATACCACATGTTTTCAACCCTTTCCATCACCCACCTGACATCTGCAGGCTCCAGGGGAAGCACAGGGTTTTCATCAGAAGCAGACTTCAGGTCTGGAATGTTGCCCCAGCAGCTTTATCTTCTTAACCCGCATGGCAGATGTGTAATCTAAAGAAAGCCACCAGGAAACTAATAATGCATTGCCCATTTAGTAGTAAGTTTTTATACGAACTCAAATTTTTTAATTGAAGCTGCTAAAAGTACTTTAACCAGATGATAAAAACATAAACAGCCAGATAAACAGGTAAGAAAACATACAGAACATGCAAAGCAATTGCATTAATTTGGAGTGTACTCATAAACACATTGGTCATGTTGAATTATAGCAAACATTTTCTTAGTTTTAGGTTTATATATTATAAATAGCAGATTAGTGAGTTAGGATTTTCCTTAGGGGATATCAATTAGTATGCCTTTTTTCTTATTTAAGTCACAACAGTATTTTCTTTAATACTTTAAGTTACTCTTTTTTTTCCTGTTAGTTAACAATATCAGTCAGAAGAGGGAAAGAGAGAGAGCTATAGATCGCTAGATTGGATCTTTGTTCAATCATTTTCTCTTATTATAAAACCAAATTTGAGGTCTTTTCTCTTTACTTTTTAATTTACATTTAGGGGAACATAGAAAATAATCAACCATTTCATCTTAAATTGGTCCCAAATTCATAAAACAGAAACTAAAGATGAATTTTGGGGGAGATAGATAGTTACCCAATATCACTTAAGATGTACTACGTCCCATTAAGATCGCCCTTATGTATTTTGAAAAGAGATATGGAGAAGAAACAAAAAAAAGGAAAAAAGAGAAATGACAGAATTGAAGGGTCAGATTTCCCAAATAGAAGCCCGTCTTTTTCCCAAGGTCAGATCTGCTACTAAATGTATATAATGTAGAATATTCCAGTTTAATCATTTTTCAACATTCACTTTTGAATCTCATGGGAAATGGTATTCAACATCCAGATGTAGTTGGATGAGTGCACGATGTTAGCAGCAACTGTACTCAACTACCCTGAAGGGGATGGAGTTAATCTGCCACAGAGAATAAGGAAAGATAAGAAACATAGACCCACAATATATCAACATGCACCACAAGGCCAAAGTCACAGTTAACCCCACCCATGCAGATTTCTTCTGAGAGCATATACAGAAAGGAGTAATTTCATTGAAACCCATAGCCATAGTATAAAAGTTCATCCGTATGGAATCCATCACCTGTGGCAGGGTATCCAAGAACACCAATGGTTGGCCAAAGCCATCCATTCCAAGGCTGCTGGGAAACAAATGCACCCCTACTACATCTCAGTTCTGAGAGTGACATCCCCTGAAGAACTGTGAATTTTAGCTCCTCCAGAGGAAAATTATCAGAGCTATAAAAAGGTCAGATCTTTTCAGATCATCTCCTTCGTGGATAGGTTGCTGAATTCAATAATCACTATACAAGTACTGCTACACTCATCCATCTGATAACTCTCCACCATCTCCATTCACTGAGAGTTACACCAGCAAAACTTCATCCTCTGAATTTTCCTATGCCACAGTTTACCATATTCTGTGGTAATATCCAATGTACCACCACATATCTTTCTGATTTCATTATTTTCAATCATCAGATCCATGAGATATGCTAGATCCTGAGTTTCCTTGATTATAACATCTCTCATGTTTGGTAGAAAATTACCTAGTAGAAGATATAAATTGGCCAACACAAAAATTCATCATCTTTTTGTTGAGAATTTAGCGAATCAAAAAGGGCAGGAATTATTCCAGGTATAGGTAACAATGCAGCACAATAGTCACCCATGGATACAGGTCCTTACAGCACTTCTAAAACAAGATCAGCTTCTGAAATATCTGGTTTTAGTTTATCTTTGAGGTGTGGAACCAAGTTGTACTTCTTAACAATCAGTTCCCAGGCCAACTCTGGAGTGGTTGGATTTGCCAGAGTTCCCAAATATATGATCACAAAGTCCTCCTCTTCTTCACTATAGATCCGTGCTTCAAAGTCCCCAAAATAATCAATAAACAAATTTTATTTGGGCTATTATGCTGCAAAATGTTTCCAATCATTTTCATTAGCAATGGATGCTTGGACATCAGAGTCCTTTGTCAAGAGCATCTTCAGCCCATTTCCTTCAGAGATCAGTTCAAGGTCACTCTTGGATTAGCCGCAAGATGAATACAGAGAGAAAAGGGTTCCACATCAATTCATTTATCTGAACATTCAAGGAGCAGCTTCATTACCTGTAGGATACAGTCAGCATATACAAATGGTGATTTAAAGCTATCACTCATGTTTATGTGGCAAAGCACAAATATTGCTATTTGCTTATAGTTTTCATGGCCTAGGAGTGAGTACAGTCATTGTGGAGGAACTTGTACCATCTTACTGCTCAGCCTTTGTCAAAGGACAGGTTTAGTAAAAGCCAGAGAGTAAGATTCAGCAAATATTTATGCTCACAAGCTTTCAGTTTTACCAGTTTTTCAACAATATCCACTTCTACCATATCATTTTTATTTTACATAAAATGCTGAAATTCTTTAAGAAAGTTACAAGTAGAACCCGCTGTTCAAAACTGTTCTACTCAAGAGCTTTCACCAACATCCCTCATTTTCAGTTATTCCTCATCTTCAGTTCTGCACAAGTATTCTCAGCAAAACTCAGAAACAAATAAAGAACAACTTGTAATAACTGTCCTTGTTTGACCCCCTACCTGTGGTATTTTGTAGAGGTTTTTCATAACCCTTTGAAAGAGTTAGTTTTCAAGGTTTTCATCAATAGCCTTCCTTCTAGAAACTTCTTCCTGCCAAAGCTCATGTCTTTTTAACTCATGATCAATGATGTTCACACACAGAGCTCTGATTTCATAGTTAGTGAGTACTCCATGAATCTGAGCAAAAAAAAAGATGTAAATTGTATTTGTAGCTAATGCAATGCTTTGCTTCCAGTTTTCTCTCACCATCTTGCTAGTACACAGAGAGCCTTTTCATTCCATTGTCCTTCAAAGTTATCAGGATTTCAAGCAAGCCCCAAGATCAGAACAGAATGCTAACAGTGTCAGGAATATCTTCAGACAACAACTCAGTGTATTCTATGCCTTTAATGCTGGTAATGCCACCAATCTCCATTCCTTCAGAAGGGAGTGGGCATTCAGGTTTGCATTTCCTAACACTGAATCACAGTGATTTTGCAGTTGTACTATAGCTGTTCTACTTCATTTACTTTGAGGGACGAATACATTTCTGTGCATTGACTACCTTCTATACCAGGCAAGTTATATATCTGCGGTGGCATTAAGACCCTTCAGAGAAATCATTTGTTGGCATTTCTTTCATTCTCCCAACACTTCTCCAAGAATGGCAGGTTCTGCTTCATATTGAACAGTCAATGCTTTTGCTGAAGGATGTATATCATTATTACCTAGTTTAACTTTCCTTTGAGGAATGGGATGTCCCCTCCCTGCATGGTGCAGCTGAGAGGCCAGTGGGCTACTTCCATGG
The DNA here is from genome assembly GCF_034190915.1 of Cavia porcellus. Lineage (NCBI taxonomy): Eukaryota > Metazoa > Chordata > Mammalia > Rodentia > Caviidae > Cavia > Cavia porcellus. The sequence continues at coordinate 51,586,708 of NW_026947510.1, read as the reverse complement.
ACATGGATCAAACACCCTCACCCAAGGGGAGGACTCTCCCAGGCAGATAAGGCCCCTCAGCTGCCAGTGCTTCCCATAGTGAGGCCATGGCTCTTCCGATAGCAATGATCCCCAACTGCTACCTAGACATCAGTGTGGGTCTATGGGGCCCTCCTGAGGCCCATGCACCAAGCCACAAAGCCAAATTTAGTAATTTTTTGAGTCAACTAACATTAGTGAGGCTAGAGAATTTTATTTAGGTTTTGCTTCCATGACAATTATGAGCTGTTAGAGGTCCCTAGAGCCAGAAATCTGGGTGTTCCAGTCTCTAGAAGAGAGGCAGCCATCCAGGGAGGGAGCTGTGGCTTTGCTATGGTTGGACAGGAATCAGCAAGGTAGAAGCCATGCACTGCTGAGATCATTAAGAGAATAGAGGCCAGCAACTGGAGGTGGCCAGAGCTGCAATGGTCAAGAGAAAGAAAGGGGCCTGCTGGGAGCCATTTGTACCTTGGGTGCAGCACAGCTCTCAACATTCGCAGGTCTACTTGGGCATGCACACCTACAATCCCAGTCACTGGGAGGTTGAGGCACTGTGAGTTCAAGGCCAACCTGGGCTACATAGTGAAACTCTGTCTCAAAAAGACCCAAAAAAAAGTTTCCAGGGGAAGAATGGTAAGAGGATGGAGAAATAAAGATAAGAGACAGAAAACTGAGGTCAGGTGGAAGAGTGGTGTATTTATTTATACACTTGGGAAGTTAATTCAATTGATTCAATTTCAGGCCCTCTGCCTAGCAACTTATTTGCCTGGCTCACTTAGGCATCTTGGAGCTGCATTCTTGGAGCTGGAACAGTTTGTTTATATGGCTCACCTTATGTGTGCAGTGTTCTCAGAACTGGACCTTGCTTTTACCTCTCCTGTGTGATTGATTTCCAGCTTCAGCCACTCCCCACGTCTCCCCCTTTTCTGTTTTGTAATTGTAAGAAATCAGTGGTCAGGTGAAATTGGAGGAACTGTGTTTGGATGATTTTTTAGATCTTTTCATTCTGGAACTCTTCCCATTTTGAGTGAACCTACTTATTTAGGCTAAAAGTTTTTAGTTCAACTATTTTAGGTATCTGTAGTCAGCAGTTTGACTCTCTACAGTTCATTAATCCATAACTTTTAGTCAGTTACCAGTGTAGCTGGCAATTGTCCAAAGGTGTTAGTGATTTGAGTTTCTTTTATAGCTTACATATTACTGTGGCATTGTTCTGTATGTTTTGTGGTTATACTGTTCTGCTGAATGTTCAAGACCAAGTTAAGACCAAGTTAAGTTAGTACAGTGAGATCTGTAGTAGTTACAATCAGTCTTTGGTATCTATCAAGTTCAGTTAATTTCCTCAGCAATTTAAATAAGAACCATGCACAGCTCCTCTTAGTATTTCTGTCAGTGTCAGATCTCTGGATGAGTCATGGCTAGTACCTAACCAAGTTCCTTTCTGCGAGAGAGTCTTCTCTCCTGGTGACTCTCCTCTGGCACACTGCATATCACTGATCACTTTTCTCTGTGGTCCCACAATTCCCTCAGTCAGAAGACCAGTAACTCACCATGTTTTATGATGTTGCAGTAGACATTCTCTTATGTCCTGGGTCCTCACTGACCTTGGAGGTCTGGGGCAAAAATATTAGCCCATCTATTCTTCCAATTTTTTATCTCCAAACCTCAGTTTTTGAGTATCCAGAAGAAAATGACATTACTTTGTAATTTTATCTGAATGTCAAGCGAGGATATTTACTTGGGACACCAAGTAAAACTCTTAATTCTGGGGCTGGGGATTTAGCTCAGCAGCATAAGCACCTGCCTTGCAAGCAGGCGGTCATGAGTTTGATCCCCAGTACCAATAAAAAAAACTGTTAATTCCATTTAATCATGCAAGTTTTAGTAGCTGAATCCCTGTAGAATGTTACCAAACAGGTACACATTTTACACAAAAAGTAGAAATCAAGCACCATACATAATATTGTAGCATGACAATCAGAATGACATTTTGTAACACATTTAAACTTCCATTTTGACATAGTATAACCTGATAATCATCTCTATCTAATATATAAGAAGCTTTTTCCTAACTTGCGGACCTTTAATGAATATACATCACCTAAGTTTTTGTTAAAGGCAGAGGTCTGAATCTGAAAGGAAAGTCTATCACTATAAAAAACCTTCACACCACACTTTGGAAGACTCACATCTGCAGGCATAAATACATTTAATACACTACAAAAACAATAACAATCAATTGTCATGGCCATATGAAAACCTTTGTACCAGACTATCTTTAAGTCCTTACTGTCTAGAAAACTTAATTCTTTGACAAATGAACAATGTAAACATATTACAATAATATATTTTTAATAATATTTATTGGGGTATCTCCTATAAGGCTATGGAGATCATTTGGGCTTCCTATTATGAACAAGGACTGGATAATCATCCAGGCAGCTGCTTCCTTATTTATCAATTGAAGCCCTGTCCAGTAGTTTCTCCATACCCCAAAGGATTTTTGTTTACTTACCTGAATTTTTTGATAACTTATGAAAACCCAATCACAGCATTTAACACATTTTTGAACAATGAGAGACTCTCAAGTCATAAAACATAAACAACAATGTACATTACATTTACACAATCAATTTTAGCATCATCTTGACCAGCTGGCAACCTGAAAGGAAGCATGCTTTTTGAAAAAAAAAGATAACAAAACAAAGTAAAGCCAATCAAAACAAAACAGTGAAATTGATACAGAACTTTGAAACAGGCTAGTAGGAAATCAATGATAGCCATTTTACTATATCTTGTTATCTTCACAACAGTTGTCCATTCCATCAGACATAGCAAGAGCAAACAAAACAGAATAAAACCAATCAAAAAACAGCATTGAATTAAGAAAAGCAATAAATCAGAACAAAACAAAATGGTGTGGACAATATTGGATTTCAAAAACAAGATAGAAAGAAATTTCCCCTATTTGTTATATTGCATACTGTTACCCCAGCAATATAAGCTCAGACCATCAGCCCTAGGCTTGCAAAGTCAATCAAACAAAACAGGCATTCAATTTGCTTTTTGTACCTCAGTTGCTATCAACAAAGGCCGTCCTACAAACCAGCCAATTGCTTACTGGAATGGGGGTTAGTTATTAATTCTCAGCCCATGTGCCCATAGGCCCATGGAAGGCACCATCTGGCTTTGCTCTTCCTGGGTCCCACATGGCTTACCAAATCATACTTTTTAAATATATAAACCAAATTGCCCATAACAGAATCTCAAGAAACCCTAGCCATTATCAACAGTGAATACAAATATTCTCAGCCTCAGGTACTTGTTAGAACATTCTAGCCCAGATGATTTTCTGCATGTGAACTCTGATTGTTTCTGTATGGTCATGTCCTCCTCATTCGCTTCCATTCTCCTTCTGCCACACATGACACAAGACCTCTGCCTTGACTGAGGTGAAGGCACAAGGAGTTGGAGCTGGGTGATGGCCTTTCTTTAAATAGCAACCACACAGCCCAGTGGACCGAGAAGATGCTGGGTAAAGTCCATCTGAGCTTTTCCTGCCATTCCAGAGGGAACTTCAAGACCTGTGGTTCTTTGCTGCTGTTCACTCTTACCCTATCTGGTTCTCCTTCCATTCTACAACTTGTTTTCTTCCCTGCAGCCTGGAAGACACAGGCAGCTCAAAGGAAAGAGACATCACTGCTGACACAATGGCCAGTGCACCCTCCCCAGGTACTTACGCTTCCTCTGCTAGGTCTCACAAACTACACCTGAAACAGCACCACTAAAAAGCTAAACTATCCTGTGGCAGAGTCGATGATGGAGAAGGGGAGTCACAAGAAAGACCTGTGGAACTCCCAACCATGGGTCTGTGGGGCATCTCTTCTCAATCTTCTACTCAGGGCTAGCTGCTCACTTCCCCCACTTCCCTGCTTCCTAGCCAGAGCCTTAGGTGGGAACAGGACAGCCTTGGAAAAATAAAAGGGGAAGGAGCTAATGGGATGAGAGGTGGAAGAGTGGGAGAGGAGATCAGAGTGACATGGATGGTCCTCTTACCTGTCACCTTCAGGGTAATCCTGGCTGATCTTGGGGCACTGCCCATGAGGAGGCCACTCCCTTCAGCTTTTTATTGTGGGTGCAACTGTGTGTTGATAGTAACTCTGACTGCCACCACCTCCCATCTGTGCCACCTGGAGCCCTTACCTCCTTCATCTGTCATGTGAGAACAATCTTTCTCATGGTGCTGTGAGGATCAGATATAACATGGACATGGTCAGGACAGTGCCTGCCACACAGTAGGTCCTCTGAGTGGGGCTCTCTCTCCTCTCACCAGACCATGTTAACCTAAGGTGGACACTTGCCCCTCACTGGGACCTTTGTGTGGGTACCTGTTCTCCACTGCCCATGATTCATACTTGCTTATGAGGTACCTCAGGCAGGGACTGATTCTAATTCTCTCATGAAAAAGAAAACTTTGAAAGTAATAAAAAAAAAACCATACTTACCCAAATCAATGACACCATCTTTCAGTCCTGTTTTCTTCTCCCTAACTTAGGTGCCTGAGTCTGTTTCTCAATTCTTCTCCAGCCTGAGAACAAATGGTATTGGCAGTAGCCAGGGCAAATTATAAAACAGGAAGTAAACATTAGATGATACAATATCCCTAGAAGGTTCTGGAAGTCCTGCAGGAGGTGGGGACTGGTGTGTTCCTCAGGATAAATTCGGTCTTATTTAATAACTAGGATAGCAGGGATCAGAGATGCCTGAGGAACCAGGTCCCCTAAAACATGGAGAAATCACGAGGATGAGAGCCAGAGTCCACCTGTCCTATCACTACCAGCTTGGAAACTCCCATTCCCTGCCAGTCTTAGAGCCCGTTAGTAAAATAAATCATCTTTCATGATAGTTATACTCAATAGTGCATGGAGAGAAATTTTTATTTTTAAGTTTTAAGAAAACAAAAGTACATTATAGACTAGAATGTGAAATATCACAGAATTTTTAATGAACATATTTTGAGGGATTTTTTTGAGTCAGAGTCTCACTAGGCAGTTCAGGTTGCCCTTGGGCTCACTACGTAGCCTAGGCTGGCCTCAAACTTGCAGCAATCCTCCTGTTTCGACTTCCCAAGTACAGGGATTATAGACACCCAGCCTGGGATTTCTTTTCTTTTCTTTCAGAGAGGACCTCACTATTGTTCCCCACATTGCTCTCAAGCTGCTAGTTCAAGTGATCCTCCTGCTTCAGCTTGCTAAGTGCTGGGATTATAGGCATGTGTGATCATATGTAGCTAGGAAATTTTTAGGCACAGGTCTTCAAAGTAATGTTCAAAAAATAGATCTTGAGCTCAGATCTTGAGCTTTCTACTTGCTAACATTGGGCAGTCACTTCCTGTCCGAGTTCCACTTTCTTCTGTTTCACTAGACTAACACCTCTTTTGTGTGTTTATAGTAGGAAACACATTTTACATCATGAGCTAATACACACATAAATTGATTCTAATTCCCAATCCTTTATCTGAAATTGCATAACTTCCAAATCCTTGCAAACTACGTAGATTTTGGGGCAGTAACCCTGGCCTCTACTGAACTGAGACTATTTATACCCATTGCACTATTTATCTCACACTATGAGAACATTCATTTTGTTACATTGTCAAAACATTGATGTGGGGGTTTAGCTCAGTGGTGTAAGCACCTGCTTGGCAAGCACAAGGTCATGAGTTCGATCCCCCCCCCAAAATATTGATGCATTTAATTACCAGGATTAAGTAATATACTGCACATTCCATGTTCCCTTTTTGAAAGTTAGAAAGTCTGTTTAATTGGATCTTTCAAAATAGTTAAGAAAGAAGATTTTGAGAGTTCTCAACCAGAAGAAATGATAGTGTGTGCATACTCTGAAATAGTACACAGTAGACTATAAGTGCATGTAATTGTTATGTGCCAATTAAAAATAAAATTAGAAATTATTTTTAGCCAGGCATGGTGGCTCATGCCTATAATCCTAGCACTCAGGAGGCTAAGGCAGGAGGATCATTGCAAGTTCAAGACCAGCTTGGATGACAAAATGAGCTCAAGACCAGCCTGAACTGCAGAGTGAGGTCCTGTCTCAAAATACCAAAAGAAAAAGAAAACGAAAAAAAATATTTGTAAGTGTTTTTAAAAGGTTAAACATTTCTGATGATCCATGTCGTGAGCCGAAAGCTTGCATAGTGATCTCCATCCAGCCTTGCAGCCTCAGCATGTTGATCAGAACCCAGTAGGGCCCTGCCCAGTGTCCTCAATCACTATAGGACCGTTTAGGAGGTACCTTGGGCTTGGTTGGGCCCCACCCAGTGACCCCGAGGGGCTGGGGATGCCTGTGCTCCTTGTTGTGAGCCAAAAGCCTGGGCAGAGATCTCCATCCAGCCATGCACATGGCTCAGAACTTGGTAGGGCCCCCCTACCCAGTGACCTCAAGCAGCTGTGGAGCTTTGGTGCACCACGTGGCATGAGCTGAAGGCCTGCATAGCATGCTTTATCTAGCTGTTCAGCCTTGATATGCCACTGAGAAGCTAGTAGAGGAGCCTATGTGTGCCACTAGGTACCAGTAGGCCTAACTAACAACCTCCACTCAACTGGGGAAACTCCCTGCAGCAGAGACAGATATTCTCAACCCAGGAAACAACTGAGACTTTGCACTCAGCTTTCCCAGGAGAATACAGGAAAAAGACAAAATGAAAGACCAAAATGCAATCTCAAACCTCCAGTCCGTCCCAAACAAGCCTAAGAGACATAGACATAGAAGAAAATGTGAGCCATATATCTGTAACTCCTAAAATGATAGCAAGTGAAATAAAGAAACAGCTCCAGGAAGCTGTAAAGGAACTCAGATCAAAAAGAATCTCCCAGGTAAAAGAAGAAATGATAACTTAATAAAAGAAATGCTGAACATGTCTAAAGAAAACACAGTTAAAACAACGGAGGAGCTCTGCAAAAAGATGAAAACCTTGGGGTGAACAGTATAAGAAACAGAATGCATGAAACAGATTCAAATAGATACCCCAAAAGTCAAAAATTCCATCAAAAGTTGGCAAAACTGCTTCAGTGAAAGTGAAGGTAGACTTTCAGACCTCAAAGACAAGATTGTAGCTATTGAACAGGAAAGGAAGATCTTTTAAAAACAGCAAGAAATTAGGAAATAACAACTCAACAGTTGCAAGATGATGCAAAGAAAAACAATACAAGGTTGATAAGGATAAATTAAAAAGGTGGCAACACAAATGACATCAAAAGACTATTTACAGAAGTAATAGCTGAAAACTTCCCAAACACGAGAAAGGAAACAGACATACAGATAAGTGAAGCAAACAAAACTCCAATTAGCCATAATCAAAATAAAACTATACCCAAACATAATAATCGACATTCCAAAAATTCAACATAAGAACAGAATATTAAAAGCTGTTACAGAGAAGAAACAGATCACCTATAAAGGAAAGCCCATCAGAGTCATAGCGGACTTCTCAATGCAAACAATGAAGTCAAGAAGAGCATGGAGTGAAGTATTTCAGATCCTAAAGGAAAATAACTTCCAACCTAGATTGACATACACTGCAAAACAGTACTTTAAAACTGATGGAGAAATAAGATACTTTCATTACAAAGAATAGCAGAAGAATTTCATGAGCACCAAGCCAATCCTGCAAAGAATACTGAAAGATAATCTAGATAGACATAAAAACAATTATGACTTCAAGAACAACAACAGGAGAAAACCACTAAGCAAGGCAAACTGAACAGAAGGGGAAAAATAAAGAACAAGCAGCAGAAAGATAACATGACAAAAATAAACTAATATATATCAGTTATAACCATTAATGTCAATGACCTCAATTCACCAGTTAAAAGAAACAGACTAGCAGACTGGATCAAGAAACAATATCCAACCATATGCTGTCTACAAGAAACCCACCTAACCCAAAAGGAAATACATAGACTGAAAGTGAAAGGATACAAAAACAATACTTTATGCAACAGGAACCACTTCCCACACACACACAAAAAAAAGCAGGAGCAACTATTCTGCTTGCAGACAATGTGAACTTCAAACCCAGAATGATCAGAAGAAATAAAGAAGGTCACTACAAACTAGTTAAGGGAAAACTTCAAGAGGAAAAAATAACAATTTTAAATATATATGCACCAAATTCAAGAGCACCCAGCTATATAAAACAAATATTAATAGAAATGAAAAGTCAAAAAAGCCAATAACACAATTATAATGAGAGGCCTTAACACCTCATTGATACAAAGACATAGTCAACTAGACAGAAAATCAACAAAGAAATAACAGAACTGAATCACAGCTGTGAACAAATGGGCTTAGTGGATGTGTACAGAGTGTTCCATCCAACATCATCAGAATATACATTCTTCTCAGCTGCACAAGGAACGTTCTCTAAAATAGACCATATGTTAGCCCACAGAACATGCTTCACTAAATGCAAAAGAACTGAAATTATTCCATGCATGTTATCTGATCATAGTACCATGAAACTACCAATTGATAACAAAAAATGCAAAAACTCCATAAACACATGGAAATTAAATAATACAATCATGAGCAATCACTAGGCCACAGAGGATATTAAAGAAGAAAGTAAACAATATGTTCAAGCAAATCAAAGTACAAATACAACTTACTGGAAACTATGGAATGCAATGAAAGCAGTTCTCAGAGGAAAATTCACTGCAGTGAATTCCCACATCAGGAAAACAGAACAAACACAAATAAACAACCTGATGCTACACTTCAAACATCTATAAAAAGAAGAGCAAGTCAAGCCCAAAGCCAAAAATGGAAGGAAATTACAAAGAGCAAAGCAGAAATCAACGCAATAGAGACTAAGAAAACCATACAAAGAATCAATGAATCAAAGAGTTGGTTCTTTGCAAGAATAAATGAAATTGATAAGCCCCTACCCAACCTTATTTGAAAAGGAAAGACAAAACTCAAAATCCTACAGTAAGAATGAAAAGGTCCTGCGGAAATACAGGATCATCAATACCTACTTTGAAAACAGCTACTCTCGGAGATTTGATAATGCAGAAGAAATCAATAGATTCATAGAAGTATGCGAATTACCAAAGCTGGATCAAGAAGATATAAAACTGCTCAATAACCCTATTTCAATTAATGAAACTGAAAATGTAATTAAAATCTTACCAACAAAGAAAAGCCCAGGTCCTGATGAATTCATTGCTCAATTCTACAAGAAATTAAAGAAAGATGTAATGCCAACACTTCCCAAACTCTTCAGTGAAATTGAAAGGGAAGCAATTCTCTCTAACTCATTCCTGATAGCAAGTATTACCCTAATACCAAAACCAGAGAAAGACCCAACCAAAAACGAGAACTGCAGGCCAATCTCCCTAATGGATATAGATGCAAAATTTTCAATAAAATGCTGGTGAACAGAATGCAACAAATCATCCAGAAGATTATATACTGTGAGTAAATGGGATTCATCCCAGGAATGCAGGGATGATTCAACATACACAAAACAATAAATATAATCCACCATATCAATAAGGCCACAAATAAGAACCACATGATCATTTCAATAGATGCAGAAAAAGCTTTTGATAAGGTCCAACACTCAATCATGATAAGAACCTTACAGAGAATTGGAATAGATGGTCTTTACCTCAAACTGATAAAAGCTATCTATGACAAACCAACAATCAGTATCATCTTAAATGATCAGAAACTGAAAGCCTCTACTCTAAGATCAGGAACAAGACGAGGATGTCCATTAACACCACTCCTATTTAACATAGCACTGGATATACTAGCCAGAGCAACTAAACAAAAGAGAGAAATAAAAAGAATAGAAATAGAGAAAGAAGAGAAATTATAATTATTTGCAGATGACATGATATTCTACATAGAAGACCCCAAACTCCATTGAAACTTCTAGATGTAATAACTAAATTTAGTAATGTAACTGGATACAAAGTCAGCACTCAAATATCAATAGCATTCCTATACACAAACAACAAAATCACTGAAAGAGAAAGTAGGGAAGCCACACCCTTCACAATAGCATCCAAAAAAATGAAATACTTAGGAATCAATCTAACAAAGGAAGTAAGAGATCCATCCAGTGAAAATTATAATACTCTGAAAAAAGAAATTGAAGACAATCTCAGAAAATGGAAAAACATTCCTTGCTCATGAGTAGGAAGAACAAACATTATGAAAATGGCCATTGTCCCAAAATTGTTATACAGATTCAATACAATTCCAATCAAAATACCAGATCTACCTCACAAAATACCAGAGCATTCCTCACAGATCTAGAGAAATCATTCCTAAAATTCATCTGGAACAAGAAGAGACCTAGCATATCAAAGGTAATTCTGAGCAACAAAGGCAAAGCAGGAGGCATCACAATCCCTGACTTGAAGTTATGCTACAAAGCTACTGTGATAAAATTAGTATGGTACTGGAATAAAAACAGACATAAGGATCAATGGAATACGTTAGAAGATACAACTACAACTACAACTTCAAACACACTCAACTACCTTATCTTTGACAAAGGGGCCAAACATGTTCACTGGAAGAAAGATAACCTCTTTAATAAGTGGTGCTAGAAAAACTGGCTCTCCATATGCTGAAATTAAAACTAGACCTTTGCATTAAATTATTACCATGCATTAAATTAAAGTCAAACTGTATCAAATATTTTTGTATATTCATTTTTATATATTTGAAATAACTCACAAAAATAATACTCATTCCCATTATGCTCAATACAATCTGATATTATCAAATCTATTTCCTTTTCAAAATTAGGCTCCTAAGCCAGTAAATCAATTTCAGAGCCCAATTGTTGAAAATTACATTTTGAAGACAAAGGTACACAGTGTCTGATGAACTGTGCATTAGGCACATGGTCTAGAGAAGCTGTTGCTGGAAATCTTTCACTTCCCCTGGGCTGAAGAGTTCAATTTCTCATTGTTCTAAGCATTAAAAAAGTTCTTTTAAATAATTTGTTTCACAGCAAAGCACCATGACACTGCCAGGCATGGTAACTCACATTTGTAATCCCAGCTACTTGGAAGGCTGAGCAGGAAGATCAAAAGTTCCAGGCAAAGTTTGGCAACTAAGTAAGACCCTACTGTGAAGTAAAATAAAATAATAAAATAAAATAAAAAGGGCTTCAGCACTTGACTAGAACTTGTGAGGCCAAGGTTACGTTCATAGTACAATAAAAAAGCACCATGCGCTTACCTGGTATGTTAGTCCTCTGGGGCTGCATCACAAAACTTCAGGCTGGTGAGCTAAGCGCAGATGCCTATTTTCTTATACTTCTGGAAGATAAAGTCCATGGTCAAGGTGGAGCAGGGTCAGTTTCTGGTGAGGGCTCTCTTCCTGGTTTGCAGAGGACGCCTTTTCACTGTGTGCATGCATGGCCTTTCTTCTGCACATAAGGATGAGAGAGGGAGATCTACTGTCCCTTCTCTTATGAGGACAAAATTCGACCCCCTTTCAACCTCATTTAATCTAAATTACTTTACATCCTTAAAGACTCTTATCTCTAAACATAAGCACTGGAGGGTAGGGCTGTAGCATACAGATTTGGGGAATACAACTCAATCCATAACACAGATGACTCCATCAAAACCACCCCATGTAACAGCTACTCAGAAGGATGAACTTCTAACTCCTTTTACTGGATGCTGTTCACACACTATCACGGTCTTCCAAATTTATTCTTTTTCTTTCCCAACTAGAGAGCAACCAGTTCACTGAGAACGTCATTAAGTGTTTGTTGGTCAACGTGAGCAAAGAGGATCTGCAGCGGCTGCTGACTCAAGATGATGATTGGGACACTGTTAAGACAAAAGCTGAAATGTCCAGGTTGTATCCATCAGGTACCCCAGCAGTGCCACCCAGTGCCCCTGGGATGGCCTCCAGTGGGCAGACACAACTCCCCCAGGAAGTTTCCTATGGGTGGGGGTGAGGGTGCCTGCTCTCAGCTTTCCTGAGATATGTTTGCTCATGCCATTTCCTGCCAGGGAATGACCTCAAGTTAGGGGGAGGTGGTGCACATGGTGGGCAGGATGCTTTCTGCCGTCTACTAGTTATGTGATGTTTGAAAGTTCTTTCACACTTTCTGCTTTCCTTTCTTTTTTTATTATTATTTAAAGAGAGAGAAACATGAAAAAAATGGAGGAAAAAAAGGGTCTTTTCCATTGCATGTTTTTCTAGGAATTTGTTTTGTTGTTTGTTATGATCTGTTTTTCCCTATAATACAGAGAGCATAGATATACATGTAGAAATTCACACTGCCAGGGCTGGGATTTAGTTCAGCGGCATAAGCGCCTTCCTTGCAAGTGTGTGGTCGTGAGTTCAATCCCTGATACCGATAAAAACGAAAAAGACAAAAAAAAAAAAAAAGAAAGAAAGAAATTCACACTGCCTTCCCTTCTTGATCCCTTATTCTTTGAGAAAAAAATTAGATAATGCATGGAAAGTGCTTAACATATACCTGGCACACAATAGATGCCCCAGAAACATTAACTTTTGAAAGAGCCTGATGGGGGGAGAGCAGAGCCAAATATCCTTTTTTGAAGTGAGAACCCAAGACAGACTTACTTTGGGACTGGTCTGAAAAATCTAGAAATACATTCCTGAGGAGCTGATTGGGGCCATTTATCCCCCATCTGATGAACCAGACAAGGACAGTAAGATCCTTGTGTGTCCAGGAAGTAAAATGGATGGAGGACCCATAGATAGGACTGAGTGGAACCCTGGTTATCCCTGCCAGTTCCAGGGCCCCAGATTTATGTCTTGGAACACACTGTCATCTGCTCAATGGGACCAGCCCTCCAAAGTTATAGGACTGTAGTGAAGACACAGGAACAAGATGAGAGGCAGAGGAGGAAAAATATAGCCAGCACCCTTCCCAAAGGCCTGGACCAAGTTCGGAGCCAGGACTCAGGATGGAGCAAGCAGAGAGGGAGAAGAGAACAACAGTAAGAATGCTGGAACCATACTGATGGGTGCCCGTCACTGATGGGCACAGAGGGCTGTGCATCCTGCACAGGTTCTGGGGAGTTCTCCATGGCCACTGAAACACTTTCTATTCTGCATAAAGTGGGGAAGGCAGTATGGCTAGCAGCAACTTGGTAAGTCAACATGACCTGCTGCTTTTTCTGTGTAATTTGGGAGTCTGAAGAGACTCAAAAGTCCTCACCCAAAGTGTCATTAGCTGCATCTCCTCTTGGGAGATGGAAGTCTGGAAGGACTCGCTTAGAAGATGGAAATCAGACCTGGGCTGGTTCTTGAGCTGCTTCTCCTTTGCTGGTGACTCTTACCATTGTCCATCCTCCTTTTTAGGGTTTATATTAGACGGTCCCCGCTTGACCCACTGATGTTGCCAATCAGCTTAGGGTTATTTTGCTCAATTCCTGTATAAAGCATGAACATAGCTTTTTTAATGTTAATAGCCCTGAACTCTCTTGAGTCAGCAGCCCACCTCATGGCTCAGGCCAGCAGCTACAGGCAGATCTCAGACACCTGCAGTGTTACAGCTCTAGGTCCTGGCTGCAGTGAGCACCAGGGGTCTTCATGGTTACCACCTCCTAGTGTTCCCACTCAGAGTGCTGCACTCAACATAAAAACCACAAGGAGGCAAGAATACACCCTGAGAAAGGTTTTGTTAGGACTTACTACAAAAGGGAACAACACACAGACTCAACATACTATGCATGTGAAGAGCTTATTCATGTAGGAATAAAAGGTGGGCTCATGTCTGAGCAGTGTTAAATTTTCTTTTTGGTTATGAGGAGGGAAGGGACCCCATGGGTCTGAATGAGGAGCATTGTGGAGAGGCAGAATCATCTTAAAAAGCTGCAGGACAGAGTCATCCAGACAGGCTTCAGGGTGGAGTCATCTGGCTTAGGTCCCAGATTGAAGCTGACTGTAGCCACAACAAATATCTCCAGAGCAGCTGTCAACACCTGTTGTAGTCCAGTTATTGCAAGGTATTTGAGGGGCAGAGAAGTAAAAAGTCCCTCTTGGAGGATGCCAGGCCCATCTCACAGGAGGGAAATACTTTCTAAACTGTTCTACTGTAAATTCTTCAAATTTAGGTCTCATAGGAGTCAGTGATTTAGATAGATGAGTCTCAGATTGTCTCAGGTCTTTGCACATGGCAGTGGTTGCACACATGTGAAGCTGTCACAAACTAAGGTGTCACACAGACAATCCTAAAGTTTGAGGTGACAGCTGGTGAATCAGGTGTCAGTAAGATGGGTAGAGAATCAAAGAGTAACCAGGCCTTCTGCTTCCCAGTCAACCAGAGAGAAACCTGGTGCCAGTAGACAAAGGCCACCAGGAATGGGTGAAGAGCTGAGGCAGAGCACATTACATACCCAGTCCCTTCTAGATTGGAGGGTCTTCCTGTTTTAATTTCAATTTCCCAGAGTTAGCCAGACTGCAAAGTCTCTAGACACAGCCCCAGACCATCATTTTATTTGACACCAACAGCAAATTTGGGTAACTTCCAAATCTACTCACAAATCTGATAATTCTTTCAAACTCCCTGAAGGCAGTTATAACATAGTTACAGTTTATGATAGAGAGAGGACCCAAGTTAAAAATCGCCCAAAGGACACATACACAGCACAGAGTCTGAAGGGTTTCAAGCATGACTCTTTCATGGTCCTCAGGACACCGTGCAGTTCTGTATTTCATGTGTAATAATTCACGTGCAAGATTGCCAACAAGGGAGGGTGAACATATGATTGAGACAAGGACTCTGATGCACGTGAAAACAGCCAGGGAAACTTTGCTCAACGCTGCTGCATTGGGGGAGAGAGAAGAGGGACAACACTGGGTACAGTAAAGACAAATGGGGATTTGGGGTCAACAAACAGTAAGGAGCACTAGAGAGCCAGTTCTAATGGGGATGTCAAGAATATGGGATTCTCTGATGCTGCTTCAACAAAATTCTTCTTAAAAAATAAAAAGGTCCAGGATTGAACATCAAAGGTCAGAAGAGGACATATGAGCATATATGAAAAGTGAGAGAGTCTCATCACCCTAATTTGGTAGGACTCTTGATAAGCCTAAATGATACCAGCCCAGCAGGCACAAAATGGATCTAGGAGGCCAAGGTCAGTGCCTGATTGGGAAAAGGTTCAGAAGGTTCTAACTGAATTTTGATGAAGGAAATAATTTTTGTCAGCCCAAGTCTAGGGTTTCTGTTGGAGCTGGATCTCATATGTCTTCATAGGGATCAGAAATGATCCCAAAGTCCTCATACTGCATAGATGGGGCATCCTATTTCTTAGGAACAGAAGTATTTTAGAATCTTAATTCTTAGGCTGGGGATTTAGCCCAGCAGCATAAGCCCCTGACTGGTAAGCGTGAGGTCATGAGTTCGATCCCCGGATCAAAAAAAAAAAAAAAAAAGAATCTTAATTTTTCTCTATTTTGAAATATATTCATTGATATATGAATATCATATATCTTGGTGATTAGACTCAGCTCTAAACAGGAAATTCATTCATTTATGTTTCTTTATACCTTATACACACATTGAAGTGGTGATGTTATGCAATCTTTTTAGCATGCCTGAATTTTGACTGTGACCTCTCCCATGAGATCAGGTGTGGAAATTTCCACTTGTGACATCATATCGGTGCTCAAAGGGTTTCACATTTTAGTGTATTTCAGTTTAGAATTTTTGGATTAGAATTGCTCAGCCTGTATTGTCTCATGGCCAAATCCCAAGCAAACACATGCCCTTCTAACAGTAGAACGTTTCAGGGAACAGTTTCTCAATAAGCTGAGGGCAAAACAATGCCTTATCCTTTTTTATTTTAAAGATAATAAAGCCCAACAAAACAAAGCAGAATAAAACCAATCAAAACAAAGCAGTGAAATTGGTACAGAATTTCAAAGAAAAATAACAGGAAAACAACAATGACTAGGGGCTGGGGATTTAGCTCAGCGGCATAAGCGCCTGCCTTGCAAGCAGGCAGTCGTGAGTTCGATCCTTGGTACTGATAAAAATGAAAAAGACAAAAAAAGAAGAAAGAAAGAAAGAAAACAACAATGACTTATCCTTGAATGGGGCTAATTCCTTCCTACACGCTGAGCTTCTCTGAATTAAGGAGGATTTTTTTCCTCTTCAAACCCACTTCTCTTTGTTAACTTATAGTGTTCAAGCTTTATAAATATTTTAATATGACTGCATCGATCTTGAGTGAGATGGTGTCTTTATCAAATGCCTCTTACTAGAGAGATTTGGTTTGCTTTGGTTTGGTTTGGTTTGGTTTGGTTTGGTTTGGTTTGGTTGGTACCAGAGATCAAACTCATGATCTCTCGCTTACCAAGCAGGTGATTATGCTGCTGAGCTAAATCCTCAGCCCCCCACTAGAGTTTTAAAGATAACTTTTACTCATTGTCCCTTTTGTTGACTACCAAGTAGCATCCATGATATGCCAAGCAATTTTGCCATGGAAGGAAAGATTCTGTACATTTGTAAAATCCTTTTCCATTTGATTTGCAACCAATGCTCTGTGATGTATGCGTAATCAATCTGATGGAGCCTCTTTTACAGATGGAGGAACTCTCTAATCCCTTGATATTTGCTGTTATAGGGAAGAAGCAGATGAACTACGTGAAACGCTGAAGACGCGCATAGCAGACATGACCATAGTGGATGCGGACAGGCTCCAAAAAGTCCAGCAGGCTAAGGACAGGTTTTTGAGTGCATTTCCAAAGCTGAAAGAGGAGATTGAAGAAGATATACGAAAGCTCCATGAACTTGCAGACCAAGTTGACC
Source organism: Cavia porcellus (assembly GCF_034190915.1). NCBI lineage: Eukaryota > Metazoa > Chordata > Mammalia > Rodentia > Caviidae > Cavia > Cavia porcellus. The sequence goes on along the minus strand of NW_026947510.1, from coordinate 51,569,838 downwards.
ACATGCACTGGGGCTGCACCGTCTCCAACGTGGTGGCTGGATCCACCACAGCTGGCTCTGCAGCCCTGGGTGTCCTTGGTCTGCTTCTTGCACCCTTCACAGCAGGTCTTAGTATGGTCCTCACAGGATCAGCGACAGGGCTGGCAGTTGCGAGTGGTCTGACCGGTGTTACCACTGGCATAGTGGAATACTCAATGATATGATCAGCTTTAAGTAAAGCACAAAACCTAGTGTCGAGGAGCAAGGACAAACTGATAAAGTTCATAAAGGAGGTAGGTGATTTCCCACCCAAAGTTGTTTCCTCAACTGAAAATTGGAAACAGTACCTGTGTTACATTGGGGAAGCCATACGTGCCATCAAGCAGGATAACGGTGTCAATGACTTAATAGTCAATGCCACATGCAACATGATGGTTACAAATATCTTGACTGCAAGTGGTATGCTGAGCAGCTCAGCTCAGTTAATGAACATAGTAGCACGGACCGCCCTCAGAGCTGTCAAAATTATCTCCTTTGTGACAGACATTATCAGTCTTGTAGAAAACTCACAGAATTTGCAAGAGGGGAAAAAATCAGAGTGTGCTGAAGAGCTGCGGCAGATGGCTCAAACACTGGAAAGCAGTTTGGAGGCCCTCAAAGAGATCCAAAGATTGATATAAGACTCAAATCAGTGACCCCCTCTCTTCAATAGTGCAGAGGTCAAGGGAGATGTGCTGGACAAAGCTGTGGAAGGTGTTTCCTTAGAGACAAAAGAGGACTCCCTCTCATAAGCTCTGTTCTAACACACGTAGGGCAAGAGACAGAGCCTTATCCCAAGCAAGTTTGCCTTTTTCACAAATCTGAGCTCATGTTCTTACCTTTGAAGTGAATCCTTGCTCGCTATGCATATACCATTCTATTAGGGACTATTAAAAGTACTCCTCATGGGGCTGGGGATTTGGCTCAGCGGCATAAGCACCTGCCTTGCAAGCAGGCAGTTGTGAGTTCGATCCCCAGTACCGATAAAAATGAAAAAGACAAAAAAAAAAAAAAAAGTATTCCTCATGTGTGTTGTTTTTTGAATCTAGTTAATGATCGTTATAACCTAATAATCTCACTCTTGGCCTGCTTCCTGAAATCATATTCATTGCAGGCACTAATAGGTACCACTCAGATCTTAGCAACATTACTAAAATGCATCTGACACAGTAAGATGTGCGTATGTTCACTACATTAAGATGTGATTGATTGGGACTGGGGATTTAGCTCAGCGGCATAAGCGCCTGCCTTGCAAGCAGGTAGTCGTGAGTTTGATCCCCAGTACCGATAAAAAAGAAAAGGACAAGAAAAAAAGATGTAATTGATTAAACTGTGTCTTAATTGTAACCATTAAACTATTAATATGCTAATAAGAAAAAGCTATTATGCAGCTCCATAATGACACATTGCATGTTTTCTTTTCAAAGTCTGCCATTCTGTTGTTTGATCAATTGTATTTGGAATATAATTTAATAGTTATGCCATATTGTTGGGAGCCGCGTCTGTGATAGCTCGCCTTGCGCGGCGGACGTGCGGCCTGTGGTAAAGAGCAAAGCCTGAGGTAGATTACCCCTCCCATCGAATATGTTAGTTTCCTGCTTACCGCGTAAACAACCCGCTCAACAATATAGTCTGCCTGGCAACTGATGATGTTAGCCAATCAGCTTGCCTTGCTTACTTTAACATGATTGGACACTGTACCCGTATATATACCGGTGCCACCCCTGGGCGGAAGAGGAAGCCAGGTAGAAGCCCAGAAGTAAAAGCACAAAAGGAGCCGCGGAGAGCGGACCAGTAGAGGCTTTGGGGCAGACTGAAGCACAAAAGGAGCCGCGGGGAGCGGACCAGAGGAGGCTTCAGCTGGGAGAACCCAGGGCAGGCTGTACGGAGAAGGAAAATAAAAAGAAAAGGTTGTCCACTACCAGACTTTGTCGTGTGTCCTTCCTGCCGGCCGGGAGCGGACATCAACACCATATATGGTCTTTTTACAGGTTATTTATGGTGTTTTGGAGATATAAACATATTTTCCTTTATTTAAAAGAAATATGGGGCTGGGGATTTAGCTCAGCGGCATAAGCGTCTGCCTTGAGTTCGATCCCTGGTACCAATTAAAAACGAAAAAGACAAAAAAAAAAGAAATACTACCCTTGAAATGTGAATCAAGACAGTTAAGATATCTATACTACCAAGTTCAAATTGTTCATTAAAAAGAAAGGTTTGTGCTTGTATTATTTGATCAATTTTTCATGCCAATATCTTGTAATCTACTTTAAAGATAACAATAAGCAGTGTATTAACCACTGTTACTCTCCTGCTATCTTGTTTTGAAACTTTGTGTCATTGTTTTTATCGTTTTTTTTCTTTAGAATAAAAAAGTGTGCACCCAGCAAAAAAACTGAGCTCTCTTAAGTTTCTCTCTTTTTTCTTGCTTGATTGAAAAAGAAAGAAAATGTTTCCTTCTTTGTGATAGATCTGGCCAACAGTGACCAGCTCTCCCACCACTGAAAAAGCCCAAACATAGAGACAAAGGGTCCGTTGCCATGTTGCAGGAGCCTAATAGCAAGAAATACCTGCTGTCATGGAGAGCCGCTACCAACCTCCTCCAGAGAAAGATATGTTTCATAGAAAGTACAAGAGCCACCAACAGCTCTCAGCCCATGACCGAAACAGTACCTACCCCTGCTTTTAGCTGACGATAAAAACCCTACTCAGCTAGGTGAAATGCCACTTCTGCTTCTTTTGATTAAAGCCCCGCATGTCGACCTCACAAGTGTGTGTTCTGGTTCTTGGAGTGGGGTTCAGGTGCTCTGTCATCTGGTGTGGAAGCCCAGGAGGGGTGCCTGGAAGATAAGCCAACCCCCCCAAATGGGGACCTTATCGTCCTGCCTGGTTCGCCTCCCGCTGCCACCTGCAGTCAACATGGACCACGAGCCAGTCACCGTTGCTGGTGCCTCACCCATCACCAGACTGAGATTTGTGAGCTTGTGCCTTTCCCTTCTCTTGCCTTGCCCCTTGTCCCCCGACTCTCTTCAAGTTTCATCCACTCTGCATGTTTGACTGGAAGCCCACTCTCCCTTCTTCACGGCTCCAAGGTTCCTCTTCCAGTGGCTCTCTAGAATTCCGCCAGACAATTTTCCAGTTTTTGGACCCCTTCACTTTCTCCCCCTGTTCTTTCCTCCTCCCCAAACCTCTTTCCTCCCCTTAGACCTTGACTAACCTTCCCTACAGATGCCTGCTCCGCCAAAGGTGGTCTGCTCTCCTCTGGGCTTCATGCCCTCACTGGTCCCGGCAAGTCCTATTGATAGGCCAGGCCACCTTCCCATTACAACCCCACATCCCACCAGAGATGTCTGTGCTCAAGTGTTTTGCAGTCACTCGCCTTTTGGGCACATTAGGACCCCTCTCTCCCGACCGGAGACATCCATTCGGCTGGCTTGGGTTCCTGGGCCCTTTCAGCATGCATCCCTCACTTACAGGCAACCTCACAGGACTTCTCCTTGTCCTCAGTTTCTTTGGTCTCGCTCTCCACCTAGTGGCTGCTGTAGGGCACTCTCCCTCTCCGTCTGACTGTAACATCTCTATGCTTCAATGCCTGACTACAGGTCTCCCCAAATCTCTGAGATTCGCTGAACTCAAATCCAAACATCTCACCTCCCTCTGAAACACTTGATCAATTTGGCCCTCCAAAAAGTACTCTTGAAAGTACAGTAAAGGGGCTGGGGCTCGGCGGCATAAGTGCCTGCCTGGTAAGTGCAATGTCATGAGTTCAATCCCCGGTACTGCAAAAAAAAAAGTACAGTATCCTCTGGAATCTACATATTTGTCAATGCAATGGAAAATGGTCCAAGGTGCCCTATGGCCAAGCTTTCTTTGCTCTTTGCAACCGACCTCCCTCCTGCGCATCCTTCTCAGACCCATCTGAGTCTCCGCACTGCCAAAATCCTGACTTTATTATCCCTACTGCTCACCCTCACCATACCCATAAAGCTCTGCTTGTTCTCCACCGCTGCCATCTTCTCTGATCTGTGTTCATGTTCCTGTTTCTCCCCTTCTCATCCATTTTCATTTCCACTCTGCCACCTCAACGAAACATTAAACTCCCATTTTATTTCCCAAGCAATATCAGACATTCAGACTAAGTTCAAAAAGTCAGACCTTGGTCATCAGTCCCCCCAAGGAGACCTCTTAGATATGACTTTCCATGTCTTCAACAATAGACAAAAACAATACAACCTTTAAGGGGTTACATTCCCGGAAGACCTTAAAAAGAAAAGACTGCATTCCAAGCTAAACTCCAAGGCCAACTTCTGGCTACAGAGTCTCTTGGAACTCAAGATAAAACATAGGCCACAAAAAACCAAGTTCTGCTACCATCACACTTCAAATGAGGCAGAAAAGCAACACTGGATACAAGCCTGCCCTGACCTGCAGCAATGACTGGGAACTGGTCCCATCTACAACCAGGAGGCCACTGCAAATGCGACTGCCCTGTCCACCAGACAGCCAGTAAGTCATCATCTTCCCTCCCCTCACAGGATAAGACACTGCCACCTCGGACTCATCACCCACTGATCTGCTTGGCATCGCCACTGAAGAAGACTGATGGGGCTCAGGGCCCAAGGCCTCACCAAGTTGTCTCTCTCAGAGCTCTAAGTCTCACTGGACATCTCAAGTAAAACCTTTTCTTTCCTTGTTGACATGGAGGCCACCCATAGTGTTCTTCTTGAGTTTTGAAGCCAGTCCTCCCAGTCTGCAGTCTCCATCGTGGGAGCTGACGGCCAACATACATGACCTCCCCAGACAAAGCCTACTCCCTGCCAAAAGAGTTTTGCCCTAGAATAAATTACAGGACATTATGGCAGTAGTTCATCATGGTGGAAGGCCAAATTGGGATGCTTACCCTGACGGCCACTTCCTCCTTCTTCCCCAGTTACAACTTCCTCCTTCCTTTCCCAGTGCATGGGAAGAAAATTCCAATCAGCTCCCCACATTGATTGCCCCAAGCAGCACATCTGGTCAAAGGTCACATATACCCCCCATCACCATATCCAGGCAAAGGAGGAAGCCAAACCCTTGCCGGTTGAAGGCTCCTCTCCATGTTCTTTAAGTAAAAAGGCCAATTTTACTTTTTCTTATATTCTGCTCCTTTATTGCTCCAGAAAACTCTAACATTTCGGTGCTTTGAGACTCGGATGGCAGAGCACTAGCTTCTGGGAGTCCCTCCCAGTTTGAGCTCCTCTGCCTATGAACCACCAGGACCTGTTTATTTGCTGCCACTAATCTGCATGCAATATTATCCTTCCTCATTCAACCGTCTGGGGTTTTCTGTTTCCGTTCCTAAAATTCTCAAGCTTACCTCAGAAAACCTATCCATTGCTGTCTTAGACAGAAATAGCAGTTTTCACGTTCCTTGGACAAGATAGCCCAAGGCAACACTATTACCCTCCTGTTCTCTGGGACCCCACCCCACACTCTTCGGTACAGCCAATGAGAACAGGTTGGAACCTTCCATGTTACACTTTCAAAATAAGAGATGACTTCTTTTGATAGGTGTGATCCAGGACAGCTTCCACACTCCTTGTAGGGGGAGCTAAAGCTCTTATGTTCCCAGGTGAAGTTGTTCCTCTCAACTCACTTATAATTTGGTCATGGGAACCATTTCCTGTCCCCCGAAAAACACACCTCTGAGGTGCCTGGTTCGTAATCTTGGTGCTCTTGGCCTCAAGAAGGCTATAAAAAACCAAAAAGCTGATCTTTTATTTATACTTTTGTCACAATGGCAGCAAGTTGACAGAAACCCCTCATTTTTAGGCTTTTTTTACTTGGGGACGTGTCTTTCTCTCATTCTGCCTTGTATGATGACCCAAATACTTCTGGCTCACTCTGCTGCTCCAGGAACTCTCCCTCCCTCCCCACCAGACCCCTTAGATGATGCAGCTCCTGTCTTTAGGGCTCCTCCCCCATATCTCTAAGACCAAACCCCGCAGCTTTCTCAGCCAGAGGTTTCTGTGCCCCCTGCATCATCCATGCCCCCTTCCTCACCCGAAGTGGCCTCTAATCCTTCACTTAGTTTCTCTCCCCAGTCTCAGATTTCTCGATCCCCTTCACCTAAGCCATCTATTCCACTGGACGGCTCTTCTTCTTTGTCTCCTACTCCTGCATCACCATTTTGCCCACTGGCTCACCATACTCAATCTTGTACATTTCAGCCCCCTAGCAGGCCACATGGTCCTTAGCAGCCATCTTGTGCTGCAGCTCACATAAAGGACAGCCGCCATCTTGTAGCCCCCTACCATGTGACAGTGCATTGCCATCTTATAACAGATCAAAGGGTAAATGGCCACCATCTTGTGGTCCCTCATCATGGGATCAGCAGCAGCCATCTTGCTGTAGGTCACATGATAGTTAATTGCTATCATGTGTTCCCTCATTGTGTAACCAGCAGCAGCCATTTTTTGTGTGTCTCATGCTAACCAGTTGCCATCTTGTGCTTCCTTGTCACATGGTAATGAGTAGTCATCTTGTGGTTGATCACCCAGGCACTGCCCACAAATGCCTGCTGGGTGATTGGCTGCTCAGGGGCCATCTACACTTCCCACTCCACAGCCTTCTCAGCTTTAATCCCTAGTCCCCCTTCAGGATCAGGCTGGTTCCAAGGGACTAGTTCATATTCATGTTCCTTCTTCTCCTCCCTGACTTCTCAGAGTAGCCATAAATTAGGTTCCTTTTCTGCTTTCATATTTTAAGACATCTCTGTTAATTAACTTACAAAAAGGTTTGCACTAGTTTGTTTGTTATAGTTCAAATTGGCCAAATATATTTAAGTGCACTCCAATTGTGTAAGACGTATGTCAGTCTATATATCTGTTGTCTGTTTGTCCAGTCTGTTTATACTGTACAGATCATCTGTCCATGTTTGTTCATTTGTCTGTTCTGTAAACAGCTGTAAACAGCTGTTCCTTTTTATTTGAATTTTTTTCCTTTTCTTTTGAATTTTCAGATTATTTAATCAAGGTTTATTTGGGTTATAGATTTAAAAAGCATGCTTCCACCTAGGTTACTAGCTGCTCAAAATGATGTTAAAACTGATTAAACAAAATCCCTTGGGGTGAGCAGAGACTGAACAAGACTTCAACTGATGAATAAGGAAGTGGCCACCTGTTAACTTTAACCAGCCCTTATTCATTAATCAGAGGCCCCAATAATCTCCATAGCTTTATGAGAAACACTCCAACTAAAGTTCATATAGCTAAAACAATTCATTGTTACTGATCTTATGCATATTCATGCCTTCAAATAAAAAATTGGGAGTGTTTATCATGATAAATATTTTCTTTGAGATCCAGACATTTGTCTTTTTCTTGTGCTCCAGCCAAGAGATAAAAGTCAAACCAACATGAAGTCATCAGTCAAATGATAATTTTTATGTTATATATGTGCCACTATATTTAGAGATGCTTAAATATTGAGCAATCCAAACAATGTCACAAATTTCTCCAGTGACATCCTATTAAAGGACATGTGTTATAAAATGTTATCACAAATGTTAAAACACCCATGGTTAATAGAAAATAACAGTTACATTTAATGCTCTATGTTAAGCTTACTGCTTTTACTACACTGTACTACTATCAATCTTTTCTTCTGAACAACTAAAATTAAGAGATAATTATAAATTCTTTTTAGATTCCTTTTACTGAGATTCACCAGATCTTTTCCAGAAAAAGGTTATAAGATGCATATTGAGGCCATAATTAACTATACTCAGCTGGCCTTAAATAACACCACAGCTGAGCTCTCTCCCAAATAAAAAAGGTAAAATTAAAAAAACAGGCCATCCTCCAAAATCAGATGACAGTAGACATTCTAACAACACAGGTGATACATACCCAATTGTAAAATCTAATGTGTGTATGACAAATGACATGCCAGTTTTAAAATTCCCTAAACTTTATCCTTATCCTTGTTATTAGAAGCCATTAGCAGAACTATACTCATAAATATCCTGTGGATTCTATTATTTGGCCCCTGCATACTTAATTGGTTCTTTGCCTTTGTCTCCTCTAGACTTAAAGCTGTACACCTACCCAAGGTGAAAATGCTTGCTATCTTACTGCAGGCCACTAGTTTAAAGCTCTGCAGAGTATACCTGACTGTCAATTGACAACTTCAACCCCCATCAGCATGAATAAGTCACATTGGTCATCATCCATTATCCCTCACAGCAATTTGGGTTACTTCTTCAGTGAAAAAATGCTACAGGCAGAAGCTAAGTCAGTTAAAACTATTATAGATAACCAGACAGGGCTAGGGCTTCAAAGAAGCTAGCACAGGGGACCATATGTCTTGTGACTATGGAGGAGACAGATACCTTCCACTGTGGCCAGATCCCAAGACAAAAGGCTAAACTTGGCCCTCAGACCCCACAGGGAGACCTTATTAAGATGGCTTTTCATGTTTTCAACAACAGAGATAAAAATCAAAAGGAAGAAAAGTAACAATCTGATCTTTTAGCAGCGACACGTGGAGCTCTAAAACAGGTAAACCGTGACAAAACGCTCTGTCAGTTTCCCAGCTGCCATGAGATGAGCAGCTTTCCTGTGCCCTACTCCCCATGGTACATTTCTGCCTCACAGTCCTAACCCAGTGGAGCTAGGCTAACCATGGACTCAGTCCTCTGAAGCTCTAAGCCAAAATACGTCTCTCTCCCTTTAAGTTGTTTTGCTCAGGTATTTGATCATAAACAAAAAGCTGACTAATACACAAGCTTGTGTTCATGTGATTCTAATTGTATCATGTCTGTCATCTTTGGGAAAGGATAATTTGATGTGATCAAATACTTGGTATTTCAAACAGCACCACTCTCTGATAATTAAAAATGTGGGCATTGCCCAATATCCTATAGCTCTCAAACATTTATAGGGATTTAAACCTTGCATGTATTAAACATATATAATTTTTCCACTACAAACTTTTGCATAACATTAAGAAAAAGCTTCGAAGTATTAGGGGCTGGGGATTTAGCTCAGTGGCATAAGCGCCTGCCTTGCAAGCACACGATCATGAGTTCAATCTCCAGTACCAATTAAAAAATTTTAAGAAAAAGCTTCAACACATAGCATATTTCATCATTGCAGATATGTATGCCTAGTACTAAGCACCCAACAGAAGCAAATAAAATCCTGATTGACCAGCGACCTAGGGAAAAATGTATGTTTAACAATTTTAAAGATAGTTTAGCTGGGTGTGGTGATGCATGCCTGTAATCTCAGCACTTCAGAGGCTGAGACAAGAAGATCATTGCAAGTTCAAGATCAAACTGAGCTACAAAGTGGCCCCAAAGCTAGTCTACACTATATAGCAAGACCTTGTCACAAAAAAATAAAAAGAAAAAACTATAGATTTTGTAGCTTTTATTTAGAATCATAGCTTTCCAGTTTTTAAAAAAGTTAGACTTCGCTCTTCCACTGGCATTTTAAATCTACTTTGTACAATGCTTTGCTGCTGCCAGCAACCCCAAGATCTAGACTATGCGCCTGCTCATCCCTGCCAATGGCTCTGCCACCACGGAGGGTCCAATATCAGTGAGAACAAGAACCAGCAAGATGATGGTAAAGTGTTTGTTGGAGGTTTGAGATACAAGCAAGAAAGATCTGACTGAATATTTGTCTCAATTTGGGGAACATGTAGACTGCACAATTAAAACAGATCCAGTCACTGGACGATCAAGAGGATTTGGATCTGCACTTTTCAAAGATGCTGCTAGTGTTGACAAGGTTTTGAAACTAAAAGAACACAAACTGGATGGCAAATTTATAGATCCTGGCTGGGGATTTAGCTCAGAGGCATAAGCGCCTGTGTGGTAAGCATGAAATTGTGAGTTTGATCCCCGGTACCAAAAATAAATTATAGATCGCAAAAGGGCCAAAGCTTTAAAAGAGAATGAACCCCCTAAAAAGGAGTTCATGGGTGGATTGTGCCCAGACACTTCTGAAGAACAAATTGAAGACTCTTTTTGGAGCCTTTGATGAGATTTAAAATTTTGAACTTCCCATGGATACAAAAATAAAGGACAGGCTTTTGTTTCATCACATACACAGATGAAGAGCAGTCAAGAAATTGTTAGAAAGCAGATACCATCCCACTGTTCTGGGAAGTGTGAAATCAAAGTTTTACAACCCAAAGAGGTACAGGAGGAAGAGGTGCTGCAGCTGGGGAGGAGGTGGTACTAGCAGTCATAGCTGAGGTCAGAGCCAAACTGGAACCAAGGATTTAACTATTATGATCAAGAATGTGGAAATTACAATAGTGCCAATGGTGGTGACCAAAACTATAGTGGTGATACCAGATATGATTTTACTGAGTATTACTATGCAAACTATTGATGTAGACAGGAATATGCAGCCTACAGTGATCAGCAGAGCACTTACAGCAAGGTATCTCAAGGAGGAGGCAATCACCAAGATAATTACCAGCCATACTAAAGAGGAAGACATTGGAGGAAACAGAAGATGCTAAAGATATCTTCCAGGATGACGTTGAAGATTGCTCTTCCATTGCTCTAATGATTATATTGTAGAAGACTTTCTAGTGTACAAGTCACAACTGTATCCAACTGTATAGAGCTGACAATTAGTTTCTTCATTTTTACTTTGTCCTTTGTTATGTGTTATGATTCTTTGGATTTTTGTTTATACAAATTTTACTTGTAGATAACAAGAAGATGGCGGCTTGCTAGGTAGCTGGGTGGAGAGCCTCTCTGGGAAACACAGCTCAGATGCTGGAATTTGACAACATGGAGAGGGCCAGACGAAGGGAGAGGGATTCTCATAACCCCAGGAGGAAACTGAGGAAAAGGAAAAAGGGGAAGAAGAAGGAAAAATGCGGGTGGAGGGCTGGAGCCGGATGTGCTCACTGAGACCAGTCCCACGCTGTGCTGGGCACACCATGGAGTCAATTCAAGGTCATGCTGAACCCTTGGCCGCCAATAAAAGGAGTTGGTGAGTCCTGGGCCCTTGCCAGGAGAACATGGCATAGCGTGGAGTGGAGCCAAGATAGAGAGCTGCATTAATTTGCAGTGAGTGCTGGAAATTGTGTCCCGTGGCTGGTGTGGCCAGCTGGAAGACATGTTGGAGTTGGGCAGGATAGGCCTGAGTCCAGCACCATGGTGGCATCAGTCAGCCACCCCTGGCCCAAAGAGGACTGGTGGGACCTGCTTGGGCTGAGTCGTGCCCCTGGTCGGGACCCAATAGCTAGGGATGAAACTGTCCCTACCCTGTGATGTCTGCACAGCGCAGCCTAAGTTGCTGAAGGAACTCTCCAGTTGACTGGCTCAGAGGAGGAGGGCCAGCCCACAGTCCCTCAGATAACAGCAAACTGGAGAGGGAAGCAAGCTCCCAGCCAGCACACTTCAGAAAAACCGTAAGCAATACAGAGAGGGCCTGAGACCTCCACACACACCTGTCTGAAAGAAACCAGAAACATGACAAGAGAAAGAAATAAGAAAAACCTCCAGCCACTGACCCTGGAAAAATAAGCCCAGGAGAGGTAAATACAGAAGAGAATCAGTGCAGCAATCATGCACTATTAGCCACAACATCAGCGGACGTAAAGAAATATCTTCATGACTCATAGACGAACTTAAAACTGAAATTCTAATCCAAGTGAGGCAAGATATAAAAAGATTAATAAAAGAAATGCTAAGCCCTCTCAAGAAGACACAGATAGAAGAATGGAGGACCTGAAAAGGAAGAGAAACCTTTGGTGAAGAATATAAACAAAATCTAGAATACATGAAACAGATCCAAAGAGATTGCCAGGAAATTAAAAACTCCATTGAAAGCTGCCAAAATGCCTTGACAGAAACTAAAGTTAGCCTTTCAAAACTTGAAGATAGATTTGCAATGTGTGATCATGAAAGAAAAGACCTCTTAAAAATAACAAGGAAGTTGGGCTGGGGATTTAGCTCAGTGGCATAAGTACCTGTCTTGCAAGCACGCGGTCGTGAGTTTGATCCCTGGTACCAATAAAAAGTTTTTAAAAAGATAGAAAAAAAAATAACAAGGAAGCAGGAAGTAACAATTCAAAGGCTAGAAGACGACAAGAGGATCTATAACTTAAGAATAAAAAATGTGAGCAAAGAAGCAGGAGTAGCCACAAATGAATTACAAGGCTATTCCCAGAAATAATTAAGGAAAACTTCCCAAGCATGGGAAAAAGAAATGATACCCAGATAAATAAGGCATACAGAAATCCAACCAACTAAAACCAAAACAGATCTACACCAGACATATAATAATCAAGATCCCAGAAATTCACCACAAGAACAGAATATTAAAAGTGGTCAGAGAAAAGAAACAGATCACATATAAAGGAAAATTCATCAAAATAATGACAAACTTCTCAACACAAACTATCAAAATCAAGAAGAGCCTGAGTGAAGTAGTCTAAATCCTGAAAGAAAATAACCTCCAACCCAGATTGATATGCCCTGAAAAACTCTCTCTCAAAATTAATGGAGAAACAAGATGTTTCCAAGACAAGGAGGAACTGTGGGAGTTCGTGGCCACCAATTCAACCCTACAAAAAATACTAAAGGACATTCTAGAGAGAGAAAAAAAAAAATATCAGGATTCCAGCAACAGTGGCAGAGAGGCCTCAATGAATGGGGCAGATAGTGGAATGAATGAGAAAACTGGACAAATCATAGCAGAAAATAGAATAGCAGAGAAGGTGGGCTATAATCTCTAATATAGATAGCCTTGATACACTAACAAAAAGAAACACAGGCAGAGTAGATCAGAAGATAGGATCCATCCATCAAGATGCTCTGAATAGGAAATACACTCAACCTGAAAGAGGGTTAATAAACTGGAAGTCAAAGACGAGAAAATGATGCTCTATGTGACAGGGAACCAGAGAGAAATAGGGACAACTCATCCAGCAGCTGCAGATAGGTTGAAAAGTCATGGCATTTTTGTGCAGTGGAGAACTACTCAGCTATAAGGATGGAAAACCTTGTGGCTTTAGTGAGTAAAGGAGTACAGCTCAAGATCAAGCTCAGGGGTAAAAAAGTTCAACACCACTTAGATAGATAATGGGTTGCCCCCCTAATCTAAAAACTAAATGAGTTAGTGGGATCCAAAATATACAAAGCACCCTGAAAAAGGGAATGGGGAGAAATTGCCTAAGAAAGGAAGACAGAGGATATTGTTAATAGTGTATTAGGATTTAAAAGCCACATTAGTCTTATCTCTCTGTTTAGTTTGATTTTATTTTGTTCCGGTCTGTCTACTCATACTAGATTTGAGGGCACAGACAGCTAACCCAAAAATAGCAGGATATACTATGGTAAATATCCTTAATTCCCTACTAACTTAAACTGAAGCCCTGTATTACTTACCTTGTGTTACTATGACTGATCTTATTTGAAGCTAATTTGTTAGACCGCTGTTTTGTCTTGACTGATTTTATTTGAATTTGGTATTCTTGATCGTATCAAGTCTAAGAGTAGAGGCAACTACTCTGAAGATGACAAGATGTAATAAGATACCCATTCCAGTTTGATTATTAACTGCTTTTGAAGTCCTACAATGTCTCCAAAGTTGTGTTTTTATTAAAATGGCTATGTGATGCTATGTTCAATTATATTATGTCCGACGATATGGACAATTCTATTGAAAATAACAAGAGAAAGCATAGTAACTACTGTACATCACCTACTATTGTGGTTTTATGCCTTTTTCATTTCATGTTTTTCTAGGAATTTGTTTTGTTGTCTTGTTTTGATTTGTTTTTCCCTATAATACAGAAAGGATAGGTATACATGTAGAGATTCACACATGTGGAGAATTTCTAAACAGTTATAAATACATGATGTAATGAACAGATACTCTGAAGAAGAAGAGACACTAAGATACCCAGTGCTAATTCTGTAGCATTATGATATAAAATCTAGCAATTCTATTATTCACTGTTCAGATTGGTATTAGTCTAGTCTGTTATGTTCAGTTTCAGCATACGTAAAGATAAGGACAGCTGCTATGAAGAGAATGAGAGACATTATGGCAGTCAGTGTTTGACTTCCCTAATGTCAGGTCTTGAAGACCTAAAAAGCCTTCAACATCCTGTTCTGATTAGATTAGTAGTATAATTTTCAGTACGTATTCACTGTGTGTGAAGATGGGGACAGCTATTTGGAAGAAAACTAGAGACAATAATATAGACAGTGGAGGTCTCCAGTGGACTTGCTTTGAAATCCATGTTTCTTAAATCATGTGTCCTTATGATCTGTTTTGTTCTGTTTTGCTATGTTTAATCTTACCCTCTTTAAAATAAAAAACAAATTTTATTTGTATGATGTCTCATGTGAAACCCCAAATAAATGTTCCTTATGTGAAAAAAAAATTAGACTTGATCTGATTAACTTTCCATTATGCTAAGGAATCCCTACTCTTAAATTTGGTCATCTTAGTGAAATAAAGTAAAAAAATATATAGATCTCCAAGACACAGAACTTTACTGAGACACCATTGAGCAAAGAGGATATGTAAAGACTGAGAAAGCAGCTGTTTTAAAGGTGAGGTTGTTAGATTTAAATTATCATATGTCCATATTTTCTAATCGGAGGAATGAAACACTCATAGAAGCAGAAATCTGACCCACCAAGAAAGCTGTTGCCCTCCACTGGGATGGGGTGAGCTTCAGCACAGTGAGACAGGGGAGACCAAAGCAGGTGAATGCATTATGCCCTAGAGGTCCTGGGAAAGCAAAGGGACAGAAAGCTTCTCAGGTGTTGGCTTCTCAAGTTTGGTCAGACAGAGTCCTTGGGCAGACAGAGTCCAGCTGCCAGATCCAAAATACTAAGTACATATGTGATGTAGGGGCGGTGCCCAATTACATTTTAGATGTTGGTGATCAGGTACAATTTAAAGCTCACATATGTGTGCAGCCAGCACACTCATGATTCCTGCTGGTACTTAGCTTCATGGACTAGCAGTCAAGCCTGAGCTTTCATCTTACTGGACTCTGGGATATTGGTTTCATGCAGTCTTCTCAATTTTTTAAGGCTCATATAGGATTCTCTATGGATGAACTGTGATTTCCTATCTGATCCCTTACGTTTGGACAGTTAGTTATTGCCTTTCTATTTGGTGTTAAAACAAATCTATTCTAAGCACCACTCTTTTACTCCTACAGACTTTTCTCCCCTTGCATAGTTTTACCCTGTTAACAGTGGAGTAGAGTCCTGAGCTGAGAAGTCTGGAAAAGCTATGGCTACAAACAGCAATAATTTGGAAGACTCCAGCTTGGTAAAGAGCTCTCCTAAGCTCTGCAATTTTGAAACTTCATGTATTTGGGAAAAATAAATACAATTAATATTTTTAAAAGTCAACAATATCATCATAGCTTCACAGAATATATAATATATATATACATATATATATACATATGTGTATATATATATATATATATATATATACATATATGTTGAAGACCACTATGCAGCAGCTCTAGGCAGGATTTAAAATTATGTTTCTATGTTTATCTGTGACTCTGTCCTAGGCCTAGGCCCCCTGCCTGGCAATGGGAGCTGGTTCATAGTAAGTGAAACTCTATGAAACACTGGTCCTGGCTGAGGCCTGTAGTGGCCTGTGAGACCAGAGATATCTCAGAGGGCAAGATAAGAACACAGCTGAGGATACCTGGCTCCAACCCCAATTAAGTAGATAGAGACTGCAGCTGCAGGCATCTCACTCCTACTATAAATGTCATCACGTCTCCTAAATTGGCATAATCTACTGCTCGGAGAAGTCCTTAAAGTGACTCTCCAGGTCCTGCTCATTTCCCATGCTTTTCTCAGGGTCCCTACTCTTTGTTTGAAAATGTAATAAATATGGGTGGCCCAGAGAAGCTCTTTGTCTCAGCCCCCAAATTCAAGAACTCTGCAAAGGGTTCTAATCTCCTGGAGCCCTAAAATCATACTACTTGTCTCATTTATTTAAGCCTTCACCACACATTCATTTAGGAGATTGAGGGTATAGGCCAGGTCCCCAATACATACATACACATAATTTTGTGGCCCTGTGACAAAGATCAACTAGTGTGAGTTCTTGCTTCAGTGATAATGGAAATTAAAACTGAAGTATGCAGCATGGATTTAACATATACAAAAAGCTTTTATTGGAAAGAAACAGAAGTTGAAAAGCAGTACACACAGTCCTAAAACAGAGCAAGCTGGTCTCCTAACAAAGGAAAATAAGAGAAGATAAGGAAATTGAGAAACTAACGGAGACACAGATCTGAAGAGGAGGCGCAAACTTGCCTGCTTTCAAAAGAATAGACACAAGTTTATAGCATACTGTGATCATTATCTGCTGATCTTTGTCTCAATCCTGTCTTTGTAGCTCTGGAGGAATCTTTAAGGCCTAGGAACAGGTTGGTTCCTATGAAATGACTGTCTCTGTTTGAGGCTCTGCTAGAATCTAAAGTGACCATAGGTCTGGAGCCATGGAGACATCTGGGTGTAGCTGAATATCCTTGTAAATCTCTTATCTTGGTCTTGGAGGAGGATAAGATAGACCAGGTAAACTAGGGCTAATAAACCTTGCTGCCCAACTTTCAAACAGCTGTTAATCTAAATGACTAACATGCTATGCAGAACTGAGAAGGATCTGACTCAGAACTTTACAAAACGAAAGCCAAACTTTGTTCTGCTGTTAGACACTCACTGGGCAGCTATAAGCCCAACTGAAGAATCAGTTTTTAGAAGAAATCATTTCTCAATCTCTGACTGCCTCATAAGAAAACACAAATCGGGCTGGGGGTTTAGCTCAGCGGCTTAAGCACCTGCCTTGAAAGCAGGCAGTCGTGAGTTCGATCCCCGGTACCGATAAAAAGGAAAAAGACAAAAAAAAAAAAAAAAGAAAAGAAAACACAAATCATGCTTTTCATGAGAAACAAGAGCCCACGATTTTGTTTGTCCCTTGTCAGTATGGTGATGTTTAATTGTCTTTTTTACCCCGACTTTATTCTCCTTAATTTTAAGGAGAAATAGACAAAGATCTCTTGGTTTCTCACTCTCACTCTCACTCTCCCTCTCCCTCTCCCTCTCCGTCTCCCTCTCCCTCTCCCTTTCCCTCTCCTGTCTCTCTCCCTCTCCTTCTGTCTCTGTCCCACTCTCTTTTATTTTTTTGGAGTCACATCAGATCCAGAATGTTTTGTGGCCACTGAAAACACAGAGAAGCTTGAACCAACTGTGCCCAAGTTACCCTTCGATGAATTGATAGCACTCTTTAGAGGTTAAGGTGCACAGGTGTGGGCTGGAAATCTCTGGAAGTCTTCACCCTGTTTCTTAACATTGTTATGTTTTGTGCCCCTCTTTAGCAGATCTCATAACAGCTGGCACTGTTTAGAGCCCCTTTCTAGATCCAGTTATCACTCTCTCTCTTTTATATTATCATTAACATTCTTTGGTTATAGTTTCCTGCTAGGTGTTTGAGACTAAATATTTAATCAAAATTAACCTCTTTCTATATGCAGGAGATCAGTCAAGACATCTCAGAGGTTATTTAGAGACCTTGTGAAGAGCTTCATAGCTTTAGTTCTTCTCCTCTATCAGTTGTGTCTGCCAGGATGAGTCAATGACTTGCAGACCATGTGGCTTCCCTTGGAAGCTTTGGGATCTTCCCCTCTCTCATGGCCCTCCTCTGGAAAACGCATTCTGATCAGCTCCTCATCTGTGGTCCTTGCAAACTCCCTGCTCGGGAGGTTGGATAACCCATTAGAACCCATGGAGCCTCTTGGCCCTTTTGTTTTCCTTGGCTTTGGCCTCCAAGTCTCAGCTATCAGACTCCCAGAAGGTAGTTCCACCAATCTTGAAATGGGAGAATTGATTTCTAATTTTAACTATTCTAATTTTCCCCAGATATCAGGGCACTTTGGAATATCAATAAGACAGGAAGACAGTTGCTCCTTCCATTTAACAGGGTTGTATTGGAAGTCACGTCATATCTATAGGCGTGGTCTCTAGTCTTCAAGTAGTGCTTATGTTGTCTGCTGGAAGTCATACTCCTGAGGAATGTTAACAGGCAACAGTTACAAGGTTTTTCTTGGGCTGGGGATTTAGCTCAGCAGTGTAAGTGCCTGCCTTGTAAGCAGGCAGTTGTGGGTTCAATCCTTGGTACTGGTCAAAAGGAAAAAGACAAAAAAAAAAAAAAAAACCAAGGTTTTATTTTTCTTTTCTTTCCTTTTTGTGGGTACCAGGAATCAAACTCAGGACCTAGTAATTACCAGGCAGGCACTGCCCTGATGAGCTATGCTCTCTACCCAACATTACAAAGTTCTACAAAGAAATACAAAGCAAAACTAATAAAAGCAAAACAAATCTAGTCAGCATAAAACCCTAAATTAAGAAATGCAAAAGTCTAGTTATGTCAGAAAGCTGTATCTAAGAGTATTTCTCAAACTTCCTTTAAGTAGAATGTACTTGTTTACAAGATGTACTTTTGAGGTTACTTTTAGTTATTGGAATGGCATTGCCAGGAATTCAGAGTTTAGGCATATTTAAGTATTCATCCTTCACAAACCTCCACAAACCTGCTGAGAATTCTGAAAATCTTTCTTTACCATGCAGAATTATTTCTCATAAAAAAGAATTTTCCCCTTCTTTCACCTTTCCTTATAAAATATATCCCTATATTTATAACCACAACTTTCTTCGTATCTATTTCTTACTTAGTAGCCTATTTCTATCTTTTTTTTTTTCTTCTTCTTCAGGTGCTGTGCTCCATCAAGGAAGGACCCAGAATAGGGTCCACCTTTCCGACTTTAACCATGGGATTCTGATTCTGCTCCTTCCCAAAATCTGGTGTCAAAAGGATCTGGCTAGTTCACTGTGTTCGATGGCTGGTGCATCTGTGAATATCCAAAAGGAGATGTGATCATTCACAGGCTGTGTTGCCCCACCACCCTTAAAGTCATGAAAAATCTCAGTGGGATTATGAAAAACCCAGAAGTTAAGAAGAACTGTAGCCAGGCATGATGACACACACCTGTAATCCCAGCACTCAAGAGGCTGAAGCAAGAGGATTGCTGTGAGTTTGAGGCTAGCCTGGGCTATGAGTTCAAGGTCAGCCTGAGCCACATGGCGAGACCCTGTCTCAAAAAGACAAAAAAATGAACAAAAAAAAAGAGAGAAAGAGGAGGAGGCAGGGTAGGGGAAGGGGAAGAGGAAGGAGAAGAAGAATTGTCAAGGCCTATGGGTAAGGCTCAGGAAGGAACAAGATTGCTTAAAATACAGATGATGAATTTGTCAGAATAAGAACACTGGGCAAGTCCAATATTGAAGCATTGCAGAAGAACACATTGATTGAGCTGGAGAAATGGGATTATTTCCTGAGACGAAATGTTAAGGTATGCAAGACACACAGGGCGAATATGATAGGGAAAAAATCCAGCTGCCCCCTCGATCTGCTCTTCAGCCAGATCAAAAAAGACAGTGTAATTACTGCTGTATTTCAGGCTGCCGCTCAGAGCTCAGGCTACAGCCGGTTTTGGGACAGAGCACAGGAAAAGCCACAGGATATGAGCCCAGATGGAGAAGAAACAAAGGCCACACAGTGAATTCATGCAGGACTGGAGGAGAATGCAGAGCCTGTGTGACATGTAGGTGACCCCAGCAGGCACCCAGCAGGACAGGAAGGCAAGGCTGGACTCGATCCCTACTCCGAGTTTGTCAGCCCAGGGATAGGACTAAAATTGGGGTGGAGCTAGGTGACTTGCTTCCCATACAGGTTTTCAGCTCCCCTTTTGGTGCATCTTGGACACTAGAGGTGAATCTGGCTGTAACACAGCAACGTGGGTCCTCTGGTTGGTTGGTAGCCAGCTTCACCAGAGATGGTGGCAGCAGGATCTCAGCAGTCAGTGCTGCCAGGATGCAGGCAGGAACATGGTCTTTCTCCCATCTTGTCCTCAGAATAATCCAGAAATGATTATTGTCCCCATCCGATAATTGAAGACTCCGGGCACAGGACACTTAAAGAGCTCACCTGAGGCAGCAGAAGTTGCATTCAAATCTGGGCTGACTGCACCTCTGAAGGGGAGACGGTCAAATGAGCTGTAGGTGGGCAGAGGTAAGGGGACCACCCTGCTCTGGACACAAGGAAAAGTAAGCCTCCATGGCAAATGGAAAGCAAAGGCAAGGATCCCTCTCCTAGCCATCTGCAACAGCTCATGGAACAAACAAGAAACCCACAGAGGTCTTCTCACCAATGGCAGCGTGTCCCACAGGCTCCAGCTGTCCCCTGAAGGTCACAATACATGTGAGAGCCATGTATGTGAGCAGCTCGTCAGATCCAGGTGCGATTCCTCAGCAGGATTCTGAGGACATCGTTTGCTCTTTGGAAATACTTTGGAGCTGAGGCGGCCCTTCCCCTATTCTCACTGGCCAATCCCACAGCAAGGGGACAGAGCTCATGGCAGGAGGCTGGACGGAGTTTGAGGCGTCGAGGCCAGATTCTCTGTGTAGTGCTTCTCAGGCTATGTCTTGGAGACTGAACTGACCAGGGCATGTGGGGTGCAAAGTGGTACAAGCAGGCTCCAGGCAGGAGGCCACATAGCGCATAAGCCAGTGGCTGGAACCTGAGAGAGACTTGCGGTCCAGACTATGAACAATGGCCAGCAGGGGTCAGATGGAGAGCCTTCCGACTCTGTGGCCACGCCCCAGTCCCTGGGCGGGGTCCCGCGCCGAATCCTCTGGCAAGGATGGCAGTGGAAGCCTGCACTTTGCCCGCAGTCTCAGCAGAGACGGAAGGTGGCACTGTAGGCACAGACATCCTCGGATGGGGCTGCGGGGAAACTCTAAGGACCGCGCCCGCCGAGCGCAGCTCTCCACGTCAGCAAGAACCGGAGATGCACAAAGCCCGGCGGGGAGGAGCACGCGCTGGCACCAGGGAGGAGCGCGGTGGGGCCACCAAGCTGAAAACGCCAGAAGCGCCATCGGAGGCTCCCAGAGCCACTGGAAGAATCCAAAAGCCTCTGGAATCCACCAGAGCAGAAGGGGCGGAACCACAGAAACCGTGCTTTATGACTAATCTGCTCCTAAGCCGGAGAGCCAGGAGCAAACAGGCCTCATACATTTCCCCATCCGCGTTGAAACCCTGTGCGCCTCCCGGCTTCCAGCTGGTTTGCCTGCAGCACAGAATGGTCTTGAGTCTATTGGGGTTCAGGTCCGGAAGCACCCAGCAGTGTTCCCCCCCCCCCCCGCCTCAGTCCTGCCCGTGGACTTGAAATCGCCCTCCATTCCAGCCCACCTCGTCTTTTGCATGGC
The DNA here is from genome assembly GCF_034190915.1 of Cavia porcellus. NCBI lineage: Eukaryota > Metazoa > Chordata > Mammalia > Rodentia > Caviidae > Cavia > Cavia porcellus. The sequence continues at coordinate 51,548,492 of NW_026947510.1, read as the reverse complement.
TCTCTGGCTCCCACCTTCCTTCTGCCAGCTGGCTGAGCCACCATTCTGGGTCTGGGCAATGGTTTTTGAGAAGAGTTGTGGCCGTCACTTGAGCTGCTGGCCCCATTTTTCTGGCTTTCTCCTTCTCAGATGCATTAGTGGGATTCTTCTTTCTGGTCTGTTTATGGTCTTCCACTGGTCAAGGAGTTTTAAGTGGAAATAGAACACGTCATTTCTAAGCCATAGCATTAATGCTTGGTAGAAGGCCCTTTCCGTCCACCAGGACACCCAGCAGTGTTCCAGGGACTGGCTGTTCCATGACCTGAGGTCCAGGAGGGAAGATGACCTATGACAAACGGGTATTGTGAGGAAATGGTCACCTCCTTGTTGCAAACTGCTGGGTTTTGGGGGCTCTTTGTTCCTTCACCCTTTCCTAGACTTTTCATTGCTGATACAAATAAGGTCACCGAGCTATTTTTAGGAGACTGTGGAAGATGCATATCTTTAATTCCTTATATAAACTAGAATTGTCACTAACAATAGTATATGCCCCTTATGCAACAGCTAACTACATGCTGAGAATTATTCTGGGTTCTTTGACAAATATTTTCTCATTGATCCCTACCAACAGACCTATGGATTTGGTATTATTGGCCTCTTCTTTATTAGTAATCTCATTGTAAAGATAAGGGACTAGGACCCAAGGGCACTAAAGATCACAAGCGTAACTAGTACATGGTGGAATTAAGATGCAAATTGAGAAGACTTTGACTTCAAAACGCTCACCATTTCATAGGCTGTTACTATGTACAATGCAAGTCTAGTCATTCCAAGAAAAAAATGTATAAAGACATTTATAAAGAAATGATCTCTTAACATTAACTTCTGTCGTTTGGACTAAACTGAATGTGAAAAATGATCCTGACAGGCTGAACAATGATGCTTGCTCTATGGCACGATGTTTGAAAGTGGAACTTTCATTCATTTTCTCCTCTGATTCGACGTTCCCCCAGATAAGCCACAGCAAGCACCAAAGGTTTCAGTAACATGCAAAACGATCATTTCGTCTGTCACTTAGCATTTTTATGAACAAGCTGGGAAATAGATTGCATTACACAATTTTGCAGGGGGAATGAATAGCCTGAGATCTGCTGGCTGTGGAGATGATGTTGTAGCAAGAACACACGTCTTCTTGCTGTCCTGCCTGCCTCCTTCTGACCTGCTAACACCTACAGGCCCAGCTTCCCCGCCTTCCCTCTCCTCCCGTAATTCTCTGGAAAGTCATTTGGACTACTGCATGCGTCAGTATCACACGACGCTTGACCACGCCACTGTGAAAGGGCTCCTCAATCCTCTTACTCATCAGTACACGGTACAGAGACACCCGCATGAAAAGTAAGCCCTGTACGGGAGCGTTAGCTGTGACTAGAAGCGTGGCCTCTGGAGTTTGAAGCTCTGAAACTTGTTATTCACGTGAGGTTACACACACTCCTTCACCTCTCTCTGCCTCAGTTTTCTCATCTGTACTTCACAGAGCAGTCATAGAACCCAGCTTATATGGTTGTTGTGGAAATTAAATGATCAATACAAGTTATGTGTTTAGTCCACTGCCTAGCTTTACATAACAATAATAAGTAACCATATATATTCACTGAAGTGAACTGAAAAAACTTGGAGCAATGTAAAGGAAATAGTCCTTTTTCCTAGCGCCTTCAATTTTCCTCTAACTAACAAACTTTTCCAGACTCTTTGCAATAGAAAGATTTGAAAACAAGCCAGCAGAACCCATTAGGGATACCATGTCCATTCAAATGCAATCACAGCCTCCCGCTGGGATGATGGTGATTTGATTCCCTCAAACCATGTTTATTGAGCTCCTACTGTATGTATGTCAGGCATCGATCTGAGCATCATGGATGTAGCAGAAAAGAAAAGATAGCCTCTGCCCTTATGGAAAATATTAATGTAAAAAGAGAAAGCCCTACTCTGTCCCACTTCTGACTGCAAGGTTGTGGAAATGATTCACATAGAAAGATGAGACTCTGATGTCAGAAGCAAAGAAGCATGCTATGCCACGCCTTGGGAGACCACAGCCATAATATATGCTTTAGATTTAAAGGGACAGAAGTGGTTCTCACCTTCCTGCTTTGACCCCTAGTGCCGCCAGTGTGTGAACGTGACTCCAGGACATGCTGTCCTGTAGTCAGAAGGGGTGTCTGGGGCATGCATCCCTGTCGATGTCCGCTCCCGGCCGGCAGGAAAGACACACGACAAGGTCTGGCGGTGGTCAGGCTTTTCTTTATTCTCTCCTTATACAGTCTGCCCCGAAGCCTCTACCGGTCCGCTCCCCGCGGCTCCTTTTGTGCTTCAGTCTCTCTCTCTCTCGGGGGTGGAGGCACTGGCTATATATAGGATTAATAGCTAGGCAGACTACCCTGTGAGGCGGGTACTTAGTGGGGTGATAAGAAACAGGTGCCACACAGGCGGGCTCGATGAGAGGGGTAATCTAGCCCAGGCTTTTGTACTTTCCCACAGGCCTCGCAATCACCGCGTCTGATGACTTGACAGTGCCACGGCTCCCAACATCTCCCCCTATTTTATTTTAAATGATGGCTACGCGCATCGCAGCCCGTCCTGGATAGAGTGCAGAGGCCTATGCCCCGAACTGAGGCCCACCGTAGGCCCTTAGCGTAGACCCTGGTCGGCCGTCCCAGGGTCCACCAAGGCCCTGAGGCCCTCGTCCTTTTTTCTAGGGCCAGGAATGAACCGGACGGAACCTGGTTGCACATAGGCATGCACTCATTTCTCTCCACGAATCCCCTCGGAGAGAAATTTATCTAACAATCCAGCGGCTTTCGAGCGGAACGGGGTAGGGCCTGGCTTAGGTTGAGTCGTGCTGGGGAGGCACGCTCTTACCCGTCATTGACTCACCCACCCTGCTACATGTTGTTGTCTAGGGAGGAGAATGTGGGAAGCCTGTCACTTTTAAACGCGGTCGTAGGCCATGCGAGCGAGCCATGCGTATACAAGGGTAGCACATAGGGGAGCAAGCCGTTCCAGGCCCCCAAAAAGGGATTGTCCTGCAGTTCTTTTAGGGCTCATCTTGTTGTTGGGTCTGCGGTTGGCCTCTGGTGGAACAGGCCTGATCTTCAGTCGAGGGACTTGTCGCGTCAACCTCTCTGGGACCCACATTGGTTCTCGTCCCGATTCCTGCGGAAAGACACAAACCACGCCTCGGCTTCCTCTTTTGTATCTCTGCCCTCCTTGACGGACCCTTCTCGGGAGCTTCCTCACTGTGCCTGTTCAAACACCTCGCGTACTTCTACAAGTTCTTGAGAGCTCCCCCCGTAACTACCCTCACTCTTTAGGCACGTGTGTATCATTTCCCACAATGGACGAGCAGAGACTGAAGCTCTACCCTCCCGCTCTGCTAGGGAAAGGTCTCTGCCCAACTTTTCCCAGGAGGGCAGGTTTACATGCCCTGTAGGCAGAAACCAGGGAGCAAAGCTGTCAATCTCTGCAAGGAAATTTTCTAAAGTCTTACGCCCCACCTTGAGGTCCTTGGACTTTAGGAGTCTCCGAAGGACCAACACCAAGGCTGTGTATCTTTACTTGGCATGTTTCCCATTTTTAATATATCTTCTGTTATTTTTACTTCTATGTTTATGTTTTACACTCTTTTATTACCTTAAGTTCTGGTGTTATGTTTCATACTCACCGCGTGAGGCCCAAGAAACCCGCCACTTACGCGTGAGGTTGAGAGGAGTCTACAAACCCTGTAGGTGCGCGCCACCCAGGGCCCAGGCTTATCCTCTACTCACCTGTCCTGCAGCTGCAGCACTGTGTAGGAGAATGCAGTCCACCGCCGCGTCTCGGGGTTGATCAATCCCCGGGCAGGCCTCCAAATGTCGATGTCCGCTCCCGGCCGGCAGGAAAGACACACGACAAGGTCTGGCGGTGGTCAGGCTTTTCTTTATTCTCTCCTTATACAGTCTGCCCTGAAGCCTCTACCGGTCCGCTCTCCGCGGCTCCTTCCGTGCTTCAGTCTGCCCCGAAGCCTCTACCGGTCCGCTCTCCGCGGCTCCTTTTGTGCTTCAGTCTCTCTCTCTCTCGGGGGTGGAGGCACTGGCTATATATAGGATTAATAGCTAGGCAGACTACCCTGTGAGGCGGGTACTTAGTGGGGTGATAAGAAACAGGTGCCACACAGGCGGGCTCGATGAGAGGGGTAATCTAGCCCAGGCTTTTGTACTTTCCCACAGGCCTCGCAATCACCGCGTCTGATGACTTGACAGTGCCACGGCTCCCAACACATCCCTAGAGGCTTCTACAGAAAGTGATGACTTGCAGGAGCCAGCTTTGCTGTCTTTATTCCCTATAAGGTCACCAGTGCCTGAGGCTGGCGATTGGTAGAGGAGCTGCAGTCCAGCTACAAAGCCAGGTTCCTCAAAGACACCCTAACTGGCCGATGACCTTGGCCTCATTAGCTCAGCACTCTCCACCTGAGCTGCCTGGATCTCGGCCAGCCAGGGAAATTAGCTCAGACCCACAGGCCCCTGGGAGAGGTGTCAGGCAAAAATAGATCAGAGAGAGCCAGAGAATCCTTGCGTAGGAGGGCCTGTGGAGGTCACCAGCTCTATAGATGGAGGGAGAGGCCAGGGAGGGAAAGAGGCCTAGCCAAGGTCACATTGCAGTCCACACAGAGCTGGGTGAGCAAAGGGGTCCCCTGACTCCTGAAGGGAGTCTCCCAACTCCCTTCACCTGGGCCAATGGAAGTAACCAGTGGACAATAAGAATCACAGGTGATGGAACCATAATCGTAATTCCTTTGTTGATTTTGTTTTTAGAAAAGAACATAAAGACATTTAAAATGGTCTATAATGCAGAAATTTACTGAGAATTTTTCAACAGATACAAATAATACATTGGGAGACAGTGTCACAGGGTAGCTGAAAAGAGACTTCTTCTATCTGAGTTTGAACCCCAGCTACACTCCTTACATAGGTGCCCTCCAGCAGGTTACTTAACCTCTCTGTGCCTTGACTCCCTCGCCTATAAATTAAGAATCAAATTGAAGCTTGCTAAGATGAAATGACATAGGGCTCATCCATGGAAAATACTGTGGCCCAGGGTTACTGGGGAACAGCACTGAATTGGCGTTGGTAAGGAATGTTAATTCCACAGACAGAAATAAAAGGAAAGTAAAAACTCACCCGCTCTACTGGGCTCCTTCTTCAAAAGAAATCAGAGTTATCAGTTTTCTGCAGATCCTTCCAGAAAGTAACCCATGCATACATAGCATGTGTGTATACATAAATCCACTGAGGAACATCCTTTAAAAGATAGCACTAAAGTAGCCTGCTTTCCACAGATTTGGTACCTTACTTCATTCCATTACCATGTTTGGGCATCTTTTTTCTTTGGTTTAAATACATCCTTCCTTCTTAATGGCTACATGGTGTTCTATCCTATGAATGGACCATGCACATTTAATCAGACCCCAAGACTGGATGGTTGTATCACAAGGGAGTTGTTCTGTGAACTGAGATGGATGGAGTCCATTTCACAAAAACAAACTGTGAAATTGTTGGGACTTTGACTGTCAGCCATGCAAATTTATGCAAATGATACATTTCCTTGATATATGACCATTTGCTTCAGTATCTCTCAGCCTCATAGTAACTTGCTTGAGTAGTACCACTAGAATTCACTCATAATGAGACCAGAAGTAGAGTTAGTTCCCCCTGCACTCATACCACTAGCAGGCCAAGCTGAATAGTACCTTCAGCAATGTGACCCACAGCCCATGTCTGTGTACCACATGCAGTGGGTGGCCGGGGCTTTCTCCTATAAGAAGTAAGGAGTTCCCTCCCCCTGCTCTCTTCTCTGGTCAACCTTTATCTCAGATCCTTATCTGCTCCTAACTGCAGCAAATCCAACAGGCCATGGTTCCAGTATTGGGGAAAGGTAAGGAGTCCTCAGAGCAGCCTGGATAAACTCAGGCCCAGAGCCACGATGGGACCTTGTTGAGAAAATTAGAAATCTCAGCATCTAGGCTGGTGCAAGAGCAGGCAGAAGAGCATGAGTTTCTCTGCTCAGAACGTGGTTATCAGCCTGACTCCTGGCATCTTTTGGGAAGCAGCTCAATTCACTAGCTGTTTTGTACAGTCTGTGGGACAACTACCAAGTTACCATGGTTACCAAACTATCTTCCCTCCTTTACATAGCTCCCATTCTTCACTGACATTCTCTCTCCTTCCTGGAACCTCACCAAGGATTCCCCCCTGCTTAGTCAAGCATATTGATTTTGTGCTTCATGTGATATCAGCCTTGGCATCAGGGTCAGTTTCTATGAATCATTCCCTCTTCCTGTGACTCACTGCTAGCGCCCTCTAATCACAGCCTGCCCTGGACTGTTTCTCTAGCACAAGCTGATCTCCCAATTAGGCCTGCAAATACTGACTACGAAGCAAAAGGGGGAAGGGGAACCAAAAGTAGATCCCTACCTCACACCATAGCAAGATCAATCCCAGATCTAAATGTGAAAGGCGAAACTTTAAGACTTTTAGCTGGGCATCATGGTGCACATCTATCCCAGCACCAAGAAGGCAGGCAGGACTGTTGCAAGTTCCAGGCAAGCCTGGTCTACAAAGTGAGTTAAGACCAATCTGAACTACATGATGTGTTTTGGGCTTTTAGATGAAAAAAATATAGCATCTCTATAGCCCGGAGGTAGGAAAGATTTTTTTGTTTGTTTGTTTGCTTGTGATAGACTCTGTCTTGGTAGTTCAGGCTACCCTCAAATTCACAGTGTAGTCCAGGCTGCCTTGAATTTTCAGCAGTTCTCCTAAATCAGCCTTCCAAATATTACAGGAATACACCACCATTCCAGGCTCGTGAAAGATTTCTTAAGACAAAACAAAAGCACCAAACTGTTCAACTTTAAGAAGATTGATAAATCTGACTACATTAAAATTCATCAAAACATATAAATAAAAGGAATGGAAATAAACCAAACTAAAACTGGGCAAAGACATTTTGACACATAAATGACATAGAATTAACAGCTAGAACATATTAGATATTTCTCAAATCATTAAGAAAAAGACAACAGGCCAGGGACACAGCCCAGTGGCATGGTCCCTGCCTGGCAAGTACAAGGTTCTGAGTTCCATTTCTGGTACAAAAAAAAAAAAAATACAAGCACCTTACAAAAAGATAGATAAAAGGCACTCAGAAACAAAGACCAAAAAGATAATTAGAAAATGACAAAAGGTGAAGAAAACCACCCTAAGACACTGAACCACCAAGGCCTCCTCTCTCACAGCTGCCTGACCCTGAGCTGCAGTCAAGGACCTACACATGGAATTACTGACAAAAGAAAGCGTCAGCACTGGGCTGGCATGACTCTGGGTGCTTATCCTGCACCCTTTCTGACCCATCTGGACAAGTAGCAGACCCAGTGTCTCCTGCTGTCATGCAGTGCCTGAGTTTTGCTGCCTGGACTTGAGCTTCCCGGCTTTATATCTCAGACTTTGTTTTTTCCAGAAATAATTGTGTTGTGAAAAACCATCAGGCTTGAAGAAAACCTGAAAGAATGTTACAATTCATCTGGGTACACTCTTGTCCTGGAATCGTCACCAGCTAGCATTTGTCTACATTTGCTTTGACATTTTTGCTTTTTTTTTTTTTTTTTAACTTTTTATCAGTACCAGGGATCGAACTCACGACCGCCTGCTTGCAAGGCAGGTGCTTATGCCGCTGAGCTAAATCCCCAGCCCCTGCTTTGTCATTTTTACTATTCATTTTTATTACCATTCATATTTTTACTAAGCCATGCAAAACATACAGCGCGTTTGCCCTTTTGCCTGTAAATACTTTCACGTGTGTCTCCTAGGAAGGTGGTCATTCCTTTGGATAACTATATTACTGTAGTGTTTAAAGTTATATTTAGTATATGTAATAGTTAGTACATAATTACATGGTATTTGGGTGTATATTACTAGTATATAAAACATATGCTAATATACAGCCTTTGGTGATACAATATTTTATACTGATAGTATTAAATTCAGGAGATTTTTATATTATGCAATAGTGTCCAATTGTTTGATTTAGCACATTGAAATAGAGAACACACCATTAATTGTGAATTTCAGATAAACAACTTTTAGTGCTAAATGTATGCCCAAAATTTCATGGCAGTAACTGGACTCCTATATTTCATCTCTACTATTTTCCAAGGCATAGTCCACAGTTGAAGCCTGCTGACTGTCCCAGTAGACCAACCTGTCTTCCTACCTGGGATTACCCTCTGTGCTTAGTTGTTGTGTTGCTTGTACGCCATGTTTTCACTCATGACATTAGCCATTTGCTTTGGCTGCCCCATTGGACTTGTATCTGTAGCACTATAGAGACTCAGCTACCTCCATCTCAGGTAACCCCAGGTGGGACAACCCAGGTACCACTGCATAAGGAGGCCCAGCCCTGAGGGAAGGTAGAGGAGGTGGGGAAAGATGATCTAGAGGTCAGCAGCCTTAACTTCATGATAAGGGTGGTACTCACAGATTTATTTCCAAAAGAACACTGCGCACACTGACTGTGAAACCCCTTTTTGCCTCTAGGGGGCCTCCACGCTGAATAATTGCCATTCCCTGCTCCTTCCAGAGGGCTTTGCTGGCACACCTGGCCTGGACTAACGTCACAGCAGCTGCAAAACGCAGGCAGCCAACTGCTTGCTCAGGTTCAGCACTGAAGGGGAGCTTAACCGCGAATGGAGAAGACGTGCCCTCAGGAACAGAACACAGTCCTTGCAGTGGAGTGACCACCCTGCTGTGGGCCTGAAGAAGCCTTCCATTGGAGCTGCCCCAGATCCCAGAGGGAAGAACACCCTCCCTGCCATCAGAGGATGGTGCTTCCCTGCAATGGCCATGGCTTCAGGAAAGTGAGCAGGGGACAATGTCCTTCAAAGGGAATAAATGATCCCTCTCAACCCATGTGACAGCTATTTCCAGAATGATTTTAGACTACAGTAATATAGTACAGGGATGTAGTTTAGGGGCAGAGCACTTGCCTAGTATGTGTGAGGTCCTGGCATTAATCCCCAGATCACAAAAAAAGGTGGGAGAGGAAATCAAAACATCACCCTGGAGTGTGTGTGTTTCACAAAGGGCAAACCATCTCAGAACAACACCAGCCGCCACATCAGTAGACATGAAAACCCCTTTACCCAGGCTGGCAGAAATTAAGAAATCTAACCATGCCTGCTGTTGACCAAAATGTGGAATCATAGTAAATCCCATGTGTTGCTGATGTAAACAGAAATTGGTGCAACCATTCTGGAAAATAATTTGGCATTTCCTACAAAAATTGAAAGGGTGCATCCTCGATGACCACCAATTTTAATCCTCAATACTCATCTTAGAAAATGCTTTTGTGTATATATGAGGAAACATGGACCAATCTGTTTGTACTATAACTGTCCAGAAGAAAAATTGAAACAACACGCATTAAAAGTTAATGAGTAGAAGGAAACGTATGCATGTGTGAATGCATATTCATAAGCCAGAATAGTATACAGCAAGATAAAAGAAAGATTATGGATCACAGGCAACAACACATATGAGCCTGAAAAGCATAATATGTGGCTAAAAAATTGAAATGAAAAAAATGCATTCAGCATGGGTCTCACATGTAAAGATCTAACTTAGACAAACTTATATTCCTTAGGGATATGTACATAGATGCCACCACAACAAAGGAAGATGAGGAATGAATTTAAGGTTTTCATTATCTCTGAAGGAAAAAAAAGACTGTCACCGTGGTGGAATACTGAAGCACTTAAAGATACTGAAATGTTTCCTGCTTAAACTCACCGTGCGCACATAGACACACACACACTGTTATTCTTTTTCTCTTATTTTTTCTTTTTTTGTCATAGTCTAGCAAGTGTTCTACTACTAAGACACACCCCTAGTCCTTGTATTATTCTTTAAACTGTTTCTATGTGTTACATACACATATATGTCTACTCTGTCCCTGGGAAAATCCCTAAGGGAGAAAGAGCTCGTATCACTAACCCATGCTTCGGTTGAGGCAAGGGAACCTTCCCAGCCCTCCTCCACACTTCAGGAGAGGAAGTCCTGGCAGGGCCCCTTCTGACTTCAATGACTCTTGCCTTGCAGATCGGCCTTAGGGCCCACAGAAATCCTTCTAGCAAGTTTTTCTCCTTAACGGGCCCAGAAATAAAAAGAGAGTCATCTGTCTGGTCTAGAACCAGCCACTCCAGAGGGACTGGAGGGTGGCAGAGGTACAATATGAATCTGTACTGGACCTGGATCAAACCTTCCTGTGTCCTGGGAAATGCAATTCTTTGGTAGCCTGAGTCAGTTCCAGAGCCTGGAAAAGTTCCAGGAATGTAGTAGGCTCAATGGAATCGAGCAGAATTGGGGGTCAGGAGCCATTGAAAAGAAAGGCTGTTTTAGGAGGAAAAGAAATGGAATGCTGGCCTGGGGGTTGGGGGACCTTGTAAGAATGTAAGTGTGTAATGAGGACACGTGTGTGTATAATGTTCTCCAGTGCCACATGACAGAAACCTCAACTCAGCTGATTAAATAAGCAGCGATGAGCTCGGTTATATTGCAAAACTAGTTCTCAAGTAGGGCAGGTCCAGGTTGGTTAATCCAGCAGCTCACTGTCATCTGTAGGGACCTGGTTTCTTTCTTCTGGCTCTGCTGTATTCACCACCCTCTTCGTCCACCTGGGCCCGTCCTGGTCACAGAGTGGCTGCAGATATTCTCATCAGTCATCAGCCTCGTGTGCAGGGCCAGAAAAGTGCTTGCTGTCTCTCTGAACTAAAACACCATCCCAGAAGCACCCGCCACGGCAGTGTCTTGTCTCAGTGTCAATGGGGTACTTGTAGCTTCATAGACTAATTCTTGGAAAACACACCATCCCTGTGCTGGTTATGTCAGTGTGGAATACTTGTGTTTTTCCCACAGATAACTGTATTTCACAACTGCTGTATATCAAATCACATCAAACTCAGTGGCTTAAACAATGATGAACTCTTTCATGTGATTTTTATGGGAAAGAATACACTGTGGCAGCCACACCAACCAGAGCGTGGGCTGCTTGGAACAGAAGGCCAAGAAGGCTTCTCACAGTGTCTGGGGCACTAGCGCTGGTCGTCTTGGGGAGGCTCACTCTCCACGCGGCCTCTCTTCCCTCCTGGTGACTCACGCTCTGGGCTCTCTGGGTTCCTTTCGTGGACTTCCTTAGCACAGAGCAGCTGGGCTCCAAAAACACACCACAGAGTCAGTCAAATCTATTAGGGGTTGCACCTCCAAAGGGCACAATGACACATTTGTTGCATCTGATTGCTCAAATCAAGGCACATGAGCAGCCCTGGGGGTGGGGAGACAGACGCTGGTTTTGGTTGAGAGGAGCAGCAGGCACCCAGAGAAAGGGGGAGTCTTTCCTGGTGAGTATAGCTGGAGACTGCAGCATATCACCCTTCCCAGGGAAGCAAAGGTGAGAAGAGGTGATAGAATATGGACCCAAAGGACTAGTACTATGTTGTTTTCTTCACTCTACATGTGAAGAGCTAGGTGTTTCCTGGCCCTTAATTCTTAAAGTAGCTTCATTCTCCATGTTACAAGTTAGCACAATATACCTGTCATCTTCTCGGGGCATCTGTGGGAGACATAGAAATTGTTGTCGCCTCCAGGGAGGGAAACCAGAAGCCTGGGAAGCAAGTGTGGGAGAAAAATTTGGTTTTCATGTCATACACTTTAGAATTTTGAACATGGACTTTTATGAGTTGGTGAAAAATGCATACTTTTTTAATTGACCTAGCCAAGGTCACTCAGGACCAAGAAACAAAGATGGAGCTCAAACCCAGATCTGCAATCACCATGCCTAAGCTCTGCTGCCAGCGTCATGAGAGGTTACATAAATCTGCTGATTTAACCCAAATCAATCCACTTGGGCACAGCTGAACCATAAAAGAGGTAGCTGACATCCAAGGTAAGACACAGATGCCGCACCTGCAGCTCAGAAGTGACATTCTCAGGAACCCGCTGGGATTTGAGCTGCTTTCAAAGGCAGCAAAATCTATAAGGTCGGAGCCTGGCAGGATTCCTCAGAAAGACTCCCTGAGCCAGTAGGAGAGACATGGTGCCTGGGGCAAAACAATCTGGGTTCCTGTCAGCTATCACTGTGACCTTGGTGAGGTCACTCAGCTTCCCTGACCTTCAGTTTTTCTTGGCATTGTCTTGAGTCTAGCAGATTCCTCAAAGGTGAAGCATCAGCTCGTGAGAAGCCCTTGGGACTCCAGCCAGCTTGCTGAGGGATGGTGGCAGGTGGCTGGCCCTCTCTGGCCTGTAGCAGAACAAAAGATCGAGACCAGACTCCATGCGGACTCAGGCCTTGTAGAGCGCCGACCTTGGGCAGCTCTTTTCCCCTCATCAGGCTGAGAAATGAGTGGGCAGAGTGGGTCCCCTCTGGGGTTCCTCCCAATCTGGCACTCTGGGATCCAATTGTACTTTGAGGCTGGCTGTCACACTGTGATCTCCTCTCCTCTAGTCTAGTCTTGTCCCCAGTGAGGGGTGGGACTCTGGCTCCGTGACTCTAGCAGAGGGCTAGGTGACAGCTGCAGGGCTGGATGGGGGATGTCTGGCACAGCTATCTCCTCCAGCCCTTCTGCACAACTTCGTCTTTCCCACTGGAGTTTGCAATCTGGATTGGCCTCCTTTGGGTCTGTTTCAGGAATGTTGGTAACTGAAGATTCTTAACAGTGAACCTGGCTCCAAAAACCGCCCCCACACAGATTCCAGGCCAAAGCAATTTCCCAACCTGGCAGGAAGCTGCCTGCCTGGCAACAATGGGAGGGCAGTTTGTACTCAGAGAAGGTTCCACAGGCTTTCCATCACGCAAGGAGCCCTGACCCCATCTCCCTCCCTGCGGTCCTGTCCTACCTTCTCTCCTTTTCAAGTCTTTTCTTTCTCTGGCTCCCAGCCACTGGGGGAGGAAAACTTCTGTTCCTGGAACTTGTGTCTCACTCCTTCTCAGGGTCTGTGAACCCTCAGCACCACCACCATCCGGGGCACCTTTCCCCCTGAAGGTGTGCTTTACCCAAAGCGGTGATGGTGATGGCCATCCCTGATTAGTAAACAGCTGCCCTTCCCCTTCAAGGCTGCATCTCCTCCTAGCTGCACTGCAGGCAGCCTCGTTAGGTCCCTCATGTCACAACAGGGAGCAGGCCTGAAGAAATCAAAGCTTTGCTCAGCCCCAGAGCTAGGGAGCTGCTGAGCCAGGATTCCACCCAAAACCCAGCGCTCACTCCATATGCCCTCACAGCACGCTGTGAGACCCTGCTTCTTTGGGCACACTTTGGCCACACTAGGAGCACAAGATGTTCAGGCTGTTCATTTATCAAGGCCCAGGCGTATTCCCATTCACCACCCCAGGGCCAGGCAAGGACTGGATGCTCCGAAACACTGACTGAAGGAACTGCAGACTGCCTGGCCCCCAGTGACTGGCCTTCCTGTGGCATCTTTTGCAGAGTTCTTGCCTCATACCAAAAAAGGGCAATGGTGGCCCAGGTCACTTGCCTTATGGCACCAGAAGCCTGCAGGAACTCTTTCCAGCAACATCTCTGAAATTACAAGCCTCTAGCACTGTGCCTCCAGACATTAGGGATGGGCCCTTGCCCTATCTCCACCACCTAGTCCCTCCTCCCAAAGGACCAAGAAATTGAAAGGAGATGCACACAGCCTCTAAAGCACAGTATGAAACAGAGCATCCATTCTTACTTCCTCGTGGAAAGTCACCTCCAAGACGCTGTGCTGCTTTCCTGCTCCCCCCTTCCCCTGGCCTCCTGCTCAAAACTTGGGCCCTGTAGAGGGGTGGACGACTGTGTGGGCAGCAGGGATAGGACTTGCATGGATAGAGGAGGAAACTGGTCCCCTGGTAAACCTAGCCAAGAATACCATGGGTCTCTTTCCAGAACACAGACAATAGGAGCATTAATAGAAACTGTGTGTTTCTATTCTGTCACTGCAAAGAGCCAATTAAATACTGCCTAACACTATCCCACATGGCACAGCCATCAAGTGTTCCTGCTCTGCCAGTACTTGGCTGTGAGCTGTTGAGCAAATCACTCAATCCCCGAATCTCAGATCTCTCATCCATAAAATGGGGGGAAGAAAACAACAGTGATTCCCTTCAATTCTCCCTCACTGTATTGCTGTCAAGACCAAATGATAGCCAGAGATGTAGCTCAGTGGCATAAGTGCTGGCCTGGCAAGTGCAAGGTTATCAGTTTGATTCCAAGTACCCACACACACACACAAAAAAAAATACCAAATGATATGTAAAATGTGCACAATGATATGCTTCATAAGTTCTACAGCTGCCTATGCATCACATATGCCTACTCTGTTATGCACCCCCTCTTCTAAACTGATTTTGAGTTGCCTCCCATTTGCTCTCCAATCCTAATTCTCTCATTCTGTTCTGGTGTCCTCCCTGCTGTCCCTAAATATATCCCACTAATTTTCTAATTATTGGGCCTTATTGGTTGACAGTGAGTACAGGTTAGAGAAAAGCTGCCTCAGAACAGCAGTACAGTTAAACCCACGAGCAAGCTTACCTGAGTTAGAGACTCAGAAGCAACTGTCACTGCTGTGAGTCTTTGAATAGTCCTTTCCCTACCTCTGTGCCTTGGTTTCCCCAATGATGCATAAAATTGTCTTTACCCTGAAGGTCAATGGTGAGGGGCAGCCCCCTAAATTTACAAAATAACTCAGAGCACTGCCTGGCATAGGACAGGCTCTGAGCAAACCCTCCTCCTCTTGGATCTTGCTTTGATCATGCTGATCAGAAGAAAAGGGTCAGCGGAGCACCTACAAGGGGCACAGAGATCACTGGACCATGGTAGGAAGGTGAGGGGCAGGAGAAGGAAAGGATGGAGCTGGAAAGTAGGAGGAAAGAGAAAGGGACCAGCAAATCTGGCAGAGAGGGTTTTGGGAAGGCATCTAGAGCAGTTTAGGAGAGGAAGGAGGAGATGAGAGCACAGGGATGCTCTGCAGTGTGAAATGAGAGGGAGGCGGATTTTTTTAAAGCTCAATGAATATTTATGGATGATGTAGAAGATACAGTCCTTTTTATTGAAGGTTTATAATCTGGGCAGAAAGAAAGGCAAGCACATAAATAGAGAAGTTGGAATATAAGAACAGTTTGCAGTGACAGTAATGTGATCTCTCCAGGCACTGCATGATTGAACGCCAAATTAGCAAAACAGAAAACGGGAAGAATTCAGAGTGTGACCTCTGTGGGATCCCATGAGAGTCCCTGGCACTTAGAGATAGGAGTTGGGCAGAGTGCTGAGAATGCTTAGCACTTGGTTCCCTGTTTTCTATACTGTTTTTGGATTCATTTTTCTTTTCCTTTGTTTTTTTTTTTTTTTTTTTTTTTTTCTTTTTTCTGTCATTTTGAGGCAGAGTTTCACTATGCAGCTCAGGCTGGACTTGAGCTCACTTTGTAACCCAGGCTGGTCTCGAACTCCCAACGGTTCTCCTACCTCAGCCTCCCAAGTGCTGGGATTATAGGTATACACCACCATTACCAGCTTCATTTTTCATTTTGATTAAAAGAAAATTTATGTCTGGGCTCTCACGTGTTTGTGTTCCCGTCTCATGTACTATTTTAATTGTTTAATAACAATTTAGTTCTAACTACTTTGCCACAGAACTTTGAAGTGACATTTCCAGTGTCCTTTAGCATTCAGGATGGCTCATGCAACTTCTGACCCTATCAAATGTGTTTCTTTGTAAGTGACCTGCTTTTTGCTTATAAAAATGTTTAATATGCTCTATCTCTTACCCTTGGTGTATATGAATTTCATTAGGAGCTATCATTGTTCATTCCTAGCCCATATAGATTGTATATTTCTTCAGCTTGGGGAAGTTTTCTTCTATGGCTTCTTGGATTATTTTTCCTTTGAATTATTTGTTAATTATAATTAGACATACATTGGAATCTTGGAATTTATCATGTCACTTAGCTTTTCTTTCACATTATCCAGATTCCACTAATTCTTTCTCTGTATAAATTCACTATACTATTCAGTCCATATATACCCTTTCTTTGTCATAGTTGTCTATTGCTCAGACTTAGAGTTCTTAGATAAGCGAACTCTTAAAAACCTAGTGGAGGGGCTGGGGATTTAGCTCAGTGGCATAAGCGCCTGCCTTGCAAGCAGGCAGTCATGAGTTCGATCCCTGGTGCTGATAAAAAGGAAAAAGAAAAAAAAAAAACTAGTTGAATGTAGTTTATCTGGCATGTAATGCTAAGACCTACCTAAAGGGAAGTGGGGAAGAGAGATGGTTAAGGGAATGCATCCTATTCCTGAGAGGTTGAGGTCACTTCTAGGATAGGAAGTGTGTTTTCATTAGCATTTCAAGCAGGCCACAGAATTGTCAAAGAGGACTCTGTGGGTGGGGAGAGGAGGAACCTCTGGAAAATAAAGGCAAGCCACTATGAACCAAAGTGGGAAGAAATAGAGAACATGGGCAAGGCATCTACCTCATCTTATTTCATGGGAGCACTATTCATCTCATATTCTGAGAACCCCGAACAACCTCTGTAATACTTGCTGCTATTTCCTTAAATGCTGGTACATCTCCTGTAGAGCTTTGTACTTCTTTTTAATTGTTCTGCTTTTATAGACTAGAGGAAAGTTTGTTGTACGAGCAGGGCCAGTGGTGGTAAAAAGGAAGCATGTGAGAGTATATTGTAGGAGCTGTCTTTGGGAAGATGGGGCTTCTCATAATTCTTGGTTTCTACCAGTTGCATGAGGCACTGATATGTCTTCCTTTGCCCACCCACATTCAAGACAGATTCGCCATTAGGCTGGTGTTGTGTGTATGGCTGAATTGACAGAAGAGAATGGCTCAAACAGCTTCCGTGTCTGAAGATTATGAAAGCACATGAAAGAATAGGTGGCACTGTAAGTAGGGAGAAGATAGGATAAAGGCATCATTGAGCTTTATGAAGATCAGGAGGGAAACTTCCTAAAACTCAGTTACTACCTATACCACCAAAAGCAGTTTCTGCTCTCACAGATAGACTCTGCAGTCAAGGCAGAGTCTAATAAGAAAGACAAGGAGGGAAAAGCTAGCTAACCTTGAGAGAGGTGCCAGACAACCAGGAAAGGCAGATCTCCTCATCCACCTTACAAAATACATGGGCAATAAGAGACAACCATCTAAGTACCCTTATTTAACATGTGAGACAACTTCCGGGTAATGGTAGAGTAGTGAACAGCAGAGAAACATCCTCTCTGAGACTGGACTCCAGACACTGGAATATAGTAATCTATGGCAGAGAAGGAGGAAGGGACCTAGAAAGGATCTGAATGGAGAATTAAACTCTTCAGGGAGAGCAAAGAGAGAGACCTCCAGTCAGAAGAAGCAAGTGGCAGGTACTTCTTCCCTGATCCCTGACTTACTGTGAGAGAATGGTGGCTTGAACCTGCAGAAGCATGATGCCTACTGATGACCCCAGTGGATACACCAGTGGAATGGAGCAGTGGACACAGTAGACTGCAGTGGATTGTGAGTTATTCAGGTTCAGAAGTCCCCCAAGAAAGAGCAATTGACTGGTAGTCGTTCTGAAGAGAAGCCAGCTGAGCTGGGAACTCAGGGCAGCTGAATGATGGCTCCAGCCAGTGTCAGGGTGAGGCAGAACTAACTTCAAGATGGCAAGAAGCCAAAGAGCTGAGTTCAGGACAGTAGGAGGCACATGGAGGGTTGAGGCTGAGCAAATTGGGCCCAGCCTCACCCCTAGAAATCATCCTGAACTTCAGTAAGACTAAAGGTGCATACTTGCTTTCATAAAAATCTATGCCATCGGGGCTGGGGATTTAGCTCAGCGGCATAAGCACCTGCCTTGCAAGCAGGCAGTCGTGAGTTTGATCCCTGGTACCAATAAAAAAAATCAATGCCATCTATTAATTAGCACAGATCTGGGCTCTGTCTGCCCACTCTGTCTACCAGTGACAGCAGAGATACAGCCTGAAGTGGACTTCTTTTTTCTTTATTCTCTTCTCTTTTTTGTTTTGTTTTTTGCTTCTGTTTCTAGTTAATATTCTTCTTCATTGTTTTTATATGAATGTGAACATTGTTTCTGGTCTTCTCGTTGTTGTCTATTCTGTTCTTGCTTTTATTTCTTTCTTACTCTTTATCTCCTGTCTTTTTTTTTTTTTTTTATTGTACCAGGGATTGAATTCACGACCTCGCACTTACCAGGACCTTGCTTCTGATCTCTTCTTGTTCTTCTATTTCTGTATTTTTCCCTCACCCCCTTTTAAATTTTCTCCCCTGCATGTAAAATCATCATGCTGAGGGCATATTTACTGTATACAATTTTTTGGGTCATTTTAGATGCTGTTATATAACTAAAAATATAGTTAATACAGCTAATGGTGAGAAACTAGTAATTACCACAGTTTGTTGTTTTCTACTCTGTGTTTGATGCTATTGTTATTGCTTGTTAAACCACTTTAGCCAAGATCACCTAATTGTTCACCAGTCCACTGTTCTTCCTGGTATAGCAAGACTGAGACTGCCTAAGAGTCATGAACAAAAATATAAGCCAGTGCCAGAGAACCAGGGGCTGAGCCAAGTAGGCAGCAACTTCTCCTCCCCAATAAACTGAAGAAGTAGGATCATGCAACAGGTGCAAAATCCAAACACCAGCTACATCGGTAAGACACCTCTGAGAAATAGTCATTTCCCAAAGGTTCTAAACATTAGCAATAAAGCTATTCACTGTAAGCAATTTACAAGCATCAGTTCAGGAATTAGACTTAAAAAATAGAAAATGAGAAGATAATTTTTTAAAAATGCAACTCCAGACTTCCAGCTCACCAAAGCAAACCCAGAGGGCAATGAGTTGGAACAATTAAAAAGTCACCTGGACTTCCTGAAGTGGTAACAGCAGAAGTAACAAAGAAAATGAATGGGGCTCTAAAAAAGAACAAATCAGAAATAATTCCACAGGTAACTACAGAGATGGTGACCGTAAAGAAAGACTGGCTTGGGGCTGGGAATTTAGCTCAGTGGTATAAGCCCCTGCCTTGTAGCAGACAGTCGTGAGTTCAGTCCCCGGTACCGATAAAAAGAAAAAAGACAAAAAAAAAAAAAAAAAAAAAAAAAAAGTCACAGCAGAGAAAATTAAAAAAAAAAAAAAAGAAAGACAGGCTTAGCAACTCTAAAGCAGATGCAGTTAAAAAAAATTAGAGGAGCCAAGGAAAACGGGGGAAACCATAAATGCCCAACATAGGAAAAAATCCATGAAACAGATTCAAACACATATCCAGGAGATTAAAAATTCCATTGAAAGTATATGCAGCAGAATGAGCTAACATGAGGACAGAATATCACATATAGAAGACAGGATTACAGTGGCAATCATGAGAGAAAAATTTGTTAAAAATAGCAAGGAATCATGAGAAATCAATCCAACAGCTGGTAGATGAGACAAAGAAAAATAACAATATTGATCAATGAAAAGGCAGGAAATATCACAAATGGAGTAAAAAACCTATTCAGAGTCCTGGCAAAAAAAATCTCAAGCACGGAAAAAGGATTAGACATACAGGTAAGTGAGGCATATAGAACTCCAATTATCCATAATCAAAAAAAATCTACATTGAGGCATATAATAACCAAGATTCCAGAAATTCAACACAAGAACAGAATTTAAAAGCTATTTAAGGAAAGAAACTAATCACAGCAGACTTCTCAACACAAACCGTCAAATCAAAATGAGCTCAGAGTGAAGTATTTCAAACCCTAAAAGAAAACAATCTATAACTCAGATTGATGTTCCCTGAAAAACTATCTTTCAAAATTAATAGAGAAATAAGATATTTATATGACAATACCTGAAAAAATTCATGACCACCAAACCAGCACTCCAAAATGTTCTGAAGGACATTCTAGAAAGAGATAACAAGATTCACAACTCTATGAACCCCAACAGACTGAATCTATTATGCAAAGCAAGAATTAAACACAAGGGGAAAAAGTGAACCAATGACAAGAAAATAACGTGACAAGGATAAGTCAATACATGTCAGTTATAACCATCAATGTTAATGGTCTCACTCACCAATCAAAAAAACAGACTGGCAGAATGGATCACAAAGAAAGGATATTCTGCATGCAACAATATTCTTCATACAGGAAATATATTTAATTCAAAAATAAATTCATAAACTGAAAGTCAAAGGATGGAAAACAATATTCCATGTGACAGGAACCAAAAAAAAAAAAGTAGGAGTAGCTATTCTATTTGTAGATAAAGTGGATTTCAAGCCAAGACTGATTAAGAGAGACAAAGAAGCTCACTATATCCTTGTAAAAGGAATAATCCAAGAGGAAGTGTTAACAATCATAAATATATATGCACCAAATATCATCATATCTGACTATATAAAAATACAAACAGACATTAAAACCTAATAAGCCCTAATACAATTGTAATGGTGACCTCAGTACACCACTGTCAAAAATAGGCAGATAAACTAGGCAAAAAACATCAACAATGAAATAACATATTTATATGACAACACCAGAAAAAATTCATGAAATAGTAAACTTTCAAACAAATGGACTTAGTAGATGTCTATAGAGTGCTGCATTCCTCAGCAGCAGAAAACACATTTTTCCTAGCTGCACGCAAGACATTTTCCAAACAAATCACCTATTAGCTCACAGAACATGCTTGTGTAAATGCAAAGAAATTGAAGTTATTCCATGCATATTACCAGACCATAGTACAGTGAAACTGGAAATCAATGCAAAAAAAAACACAAAAACTTCATAAGCATATGAAAATTAAATAGCACTCTCTTGAACAATCAATGAATCACTGATAAAATTAAAGAAATTAGATGGTTCCTAAATTAAATGATAATGCCAATATAACACGCTGGAACTTACAGAATATGATGAAAGCAACCTTAGGAGGGAAACTTACAGCAGTGAATTCACACATCGGGAAAAATACAGCAAGTTCAAATAAACAACTTAATGTTGAACCTCGAGCTTCTTGAAAAAGAAGAGCAACTCAATTCCAAAGCTTGTACAAAGGAGAAAATTATAATGATCAGGGCAGAAACTCATGCAATGAAGAGTAAGATAACAATACAAAGAACCAATAAATTAAAGAGTTGGTACTTTGTAAAATTAGATAAAGTGACAAACCCATAGCCAATCTTGTCAGAAAAAGGAAAGAAAAAACTCAAATTCATGTAACTAAGAAAGAAAATGGTGAGATCACAGCACATTCTGCATAAAACCAAAAGATCATCAATACCTACTTCAAAAATCTATGTTCTAGTAAGATGAAAAATACAGATGAAATAGACAGATTACTAGATATGCATGAGTTACCAAAGCTGGATCAAGAAGATACAAAAATTCTAAATATACCAATATCAGTCAATGAAATTGAAAATATAATTTAAAACTTATCAACCAAGAAAAGTCCAGGCCCTGATGGATTTATTGCTGAATTTTGGAAGAAATTTAGAGATCTACTACCGTTACTTTTCAAACTCTTTAATGAAATACCAAGAGAAACAGTGCTCCCAAATTCTTTCCTGGAAGCAAGCATTACCCTCATATCAAAACCAGAGAAGGATCCAACTAAGAAAGAGAACTACAGGCCAATCTCCCTCATGAACATAGATGCAAAAATCCTCAATAAGATACTAGTAAACAATGCAGCAAATCTTCAAGAAGAGTATACAGCATGACCAAGTAGGGATTCATACCAGTGATGCAGGGATGGTTCAATATACGCAAATCAGTAAATGTAATACCCCATATTAACAGAGCCAAAAACGAAAACCTTATGTTCAACACAATAGATGCAGAAAAAGCATTTGACAAGTTCACGGAAAAAAAAAACCTGCAAAAAATTAGAGTAGATGGTTTTTATCTCAATCTGATAAAAGCCATCTATGACAAGATCATACTAAATAGACAAAAACTGAAAGCTTTCACTGAAAAATCAGGAACAAGATGAGAATTCCACTATCACTACTCTTATTAGCTCTGGAAAGGTTAGCCAGAGCAATTAGCCAACAGAAAAAATAAAAGGAATAAAAATGGAAAAGGAAGAAATTAAATTATCATTATTTGTGAATGACATGATACATAGAAGACCCAACAACGTCACTAAAAGACTTCTAGATTTAATAACCAAATTTAGTAGCACAGGTGGATACAAAATCAGTACTCAAAAATCAATGCCCTTTCTATACATGAATAAGAAACTCGTTGAGAGGGAGGGGGAAATAACACCTTTTGCAATAGCATCCACAAAAACGAAATACTTAGGAAGCAATCTGACAAAGAAAATAAAAAACCTCTACACTGAAAACCACAGTACTCTGAAAAGGGACGTAAAGAAAATACCATAAAATGGAAAGATATCCTTTATCCTTGAGTAGTGATAACCAATATAGTAAAAATGGACATAATACCACAAATGTATACAGAGTAATAAAATCTCAAACAAAATTCCAACAGTACATCTCACAAAATTAAAGAAAACAATCCTAAAGTTTATTTGTAACCAGAAGAGACCTAGTATAGCACAAGCAATTCTGGAAAATAAAGGCAAGCAGGAAGCATCACCATCCCTAACTTGAAACTGTACTACAAAGCTATTGTGATAAAAAAACAGCATGGCACTGGTAAAATAACAGACCTGGAGAACAATGGAACAGATTAGAAGATGCAGAAACAACTCCAGACATACTCAGCCACTTTGTCTTTGACAAAGGAACCAAACACCAACACTGGAAGAAAGATAAATGGTGCTGGAAAAACTGGCTTTCCACATATCAAAGATTAAGATTAGACCCCTATATTTCACCATACAACAAACTAAAATCAAACTGGGTCAAAGATCCAAATACAAAGACAGAAGCACTAAATCTGCTGGAAGAGAGACTAGGTAGAACTCTGGAAGACATTGGTGCAGGTAAAGACTTTATGAACAAAGCCTCAATCATGCAGGAAATATCACAAGAACAACTGAGATCTCATCTTTTTAAAAAGCTTTTGCACAGCAAAAAACAAGAACAAGCAAACAAAAATCAACCAGCAGAGTGAGGAGACAACTCACAGAGGGAAAAATTTTTGCCAGCTTTTCTTCAGACAAAGGACTACTATTTAAAATATATAAAGTACTGAAAAAAATCAGGCCTCCCCTAAATTTAAAGACACAATCCAAAAATGGGCATCTGTAATGAATAGACACTTCTCAAATGAAGAAGTATAAATAACAAATAAATATATGAAAAATGTTCAACATCACTGGTCATTTGAAAGATGCAAGTTAAAACAATGCTGAGATTCCACTGCACCCCAGAAAGAATGGTTATTGTCAAGAAATCAACCAACAACAAGTGCAGAAAGGGCTGTGACAAAAAAGAATCCTTCTCCACTGTTTGTGGGAGTGAAGACTGATGCAACTGTGGAGATTTCTCAAAAATCCAGTACTAGAGGTCCCACTTGACCCAGCTATTCCTCTTCTTGATTTATTCCCAAAGAACAAAAACATACCATAGTAATATATGCACACTCATGTTTATAGTAGCACAGTTTGTAATAGCTATATCCTGGAAACAGCCCAACTGCCCGTCAACCTATGAATGAAGATGTGATTATTGTTCTGCAATGGAATACTACTCTGCCAAAAAGAAAGATAAGCTTGAGACATTTCTAGCTAAATGAATGCACCTTGAAACCATATTCTTAAGTGAAATACATTGGACACACATGTTCAATTATTGCATGGTTCTCTCGTGTGAAAAAACTTTAGTGTAAATAAGGATCAAAATGTATGATAGATGATACAAAATAGGGGGGAAAATGTTCAAATGGGAAGGGGGGAAAGGGAGGAAGAGAGGAAAAGGAAGGGACAGGAAAAACAGAGAGTAGAAGGGAAAAAGTAGAAAGGAAGCTTTTGTAAATAAGGAGGGAAAGAAAGATTAAAGGAAGGGGAAAATAATGGGTAAAAAAGAAGAATCAAGATATATCAAGTACAGGTACAAATTTCCTATGATAAATGTAATCATTATGTATATCTAAAATGTACCAATAAAGTTAATAATACATAAGACACACATACACACGTGCCACTATACATATACATATGTATGTGTTCTCACTTCAACATCGGTATAATATTGCACCCAATGCACACACGCATAGTAATCATTAAGTAAACTGCCTTTCTAATAGGCCTCCCTCTTGACTTACTCATTATAAAAGGCCAGGAAGAAACCAAATGATCAGAAGGCTCAAGTTAAGATTAAAGAGAGTCAAGACAAGAGATCAGATGTCAACAAGTGCCCACCTGGAGGATGGGAAAGACATGAGTCCCCAATGAAAGGAGCCAGGGAGAAGAGCCCTGGGCTTTCAGCTCCTTTATATGACCTTGACACTTCTCACACTGCGTGGTAGAATCCATGTCTTCTCTCCTTGAGCCTCCAAAAACCACACCAAATGCTCCTAAAGTAAGAGTCTAAATTTTAAGGGCTGGGGCTGGGGATTTAGCTCAGCAGCATAAGCGCCTGCCTGGCAAGTGTGAAGTCATGAGTTTGATACCCGGTACCACAAAATAAATAAATAAATTTTAAGGAGATCTAAAAAAATTTTTAAAAATCTAAAAAATAAAGGAAAGAAAGAAAAGAAGAAAAAGCCAGGTGTAGTGTCACATACCTATAATCCCAGGAGACTGAGGCAGGAGGATTGCCATGAGTTTTAGGCCAACCTGAACTATAGAGTGAATTCAAGTCCAGCCTGGACCACATAATGAGACTCTGATTCAAAAATAAATGAATGAATGAATTCTAAGGAGAGCTACCAAAAAGATCAGAAAAATGCAATATTTAGGATATATTATTTAATTTGTTATATATTATTTTATTTTATGCCATAAATATTGAAAGAACACATTGACAGTAAAAAATTATCTGACATTTATTTGAAATTCAAATTTAACTGGGCACTTTATATTTTGTCTGGCGAATTTAGCAAAAAATGGGAAGAGGCATGAGGGCCTCCTGATTATTCAAGCTGATGATCCATTTCATAAAGACCCTGTTTTTCAGAATTTTGGGTCACAAAACAGGTCACACTCAGTACATTACAGGAAGAGCACAGTAAATGTAGAATGAATACTCAGCTCCACATCCGGGGTGCAAGGCCCATGAAGGTCAGAGTCCACAGAGGGTGTGAGAGAGGGACTTGAAAGACGGATCCCCACACCACCTGGTGTCTGTGTGGAGAGGGCAGGAAAGGCTCGTAGGATGGGCTCAGACCAGACATGGCAGCAGAATAAACAGCCAAATCTTCTAGAACGAGGTGAGACTGACCCCTAGGCTGGAAGCCAAGACAGGCAGGCTGAGAAAGCTGCCTTGGAAGTAGAGAGCATCAGAGGAGTGGAACACAGCCTTGAAGGACCAGAGGAAAATCAATAGCTAAATTCCAATGTAAGGATTGTGGGATTATTTTTCACAATGCTTTCCCTTCCCAAGATTACCCTAAGCATGACTGCACACAACCTTATGTACCAAGGAGAGGAAACTACCCAATGTGACCTCTGATGCCACCTTGTGGTGAAGATTTTACAAAGACACTTTTAGGGTTGGGATGTGGCTCAGTGGCAGAGCCCTTACCTTGCATGCACAAGGACCCAGGTTCAATCCTCAGCACCACCAAGGCTTCGTCCTTGCCATGGCGATGATGACACTGTCTGATGATGATGTTGGTATGGTCGTTATGAATTGGAATTTAAATGTCCTACAAAGGCACGTGTGTTGAAGGCTTGGTCCCCAGTCTGAGATCTTGTTGGCAGATGGTGGGACCTTTAAGAGTTGAGGCCTAGTGGAAGAAAGTTGGGTCATTGGGTGTGGTCATTAATCATCAGTTTGATTCGATTGGGAGCCAGCTAAGGGATAAGTAAAGCACATTTCTAGGTGTCTGGGTGGGTCACGGGGCCGTGACTATGGGTAATGTATATGGTCCTTGGCCTCTTCCTGTCTGGAATTGTTCCTGTGTTCTGCTCCCTGCTCTCCATGAACTAAGCAGTTTTATTCTGCCACATTCTTCTACCATGATGTCTCTGCCATGAAGTCAACTGACCATGGACTGAATTCCCCAGCCATGCAGAGGGCAGGGTAACTTTTGTGGATGGGCATAGTAGCACGCAGTCATAATCCCAGCACTTTGGGAGGCAGGAGGGTCACAAGGTCAAGCTCAGCCTGGGCAACTCAGTGACTTAGTGAGATCTTGTCTCAAAATAAAAATAAAAAGGGGCTGGAGGTATAGCTCACTCCAAAGATCCTGGGCTCAATCCCCAGTACCCAAAAAAGGAAATTTTGTATTCTGTATAACTGACCACCATAAAAAAAATATTAATTATTAAAGAGACAGGTGACTTCTGTCTCTCTGCACCATCTCCCACTGGTTCCCTTTATGGAAGCCGGCTGCCCTGTTGAGATCTGCTTGACGGACAAGATTAGAAGGCCAGGAATGAACCAACTTGATCCCACAGCCCTCAAAGAATTGGAGCCTGCTGCTGGGAGAGCTGGAAGATGAGTCCTTCTCAGTGGAGCCTAGTACTAGGGCACTGAAGTCCCAGCTGACACTTCTTTTTGGTGGGTGGTTTTGAGACAAGGCCTCACTATGTAGCAGGCTGGCCACTATGTAGCCGAGGCTGGCCTCTAACTCACAGCAAGCCTCCTGCCTCAGCCTCCTAAATTCTGGGATTACAGGTGTGCCCCACCACACTGAGCTCTGAGCACCTTTCTGGCTGAGAGAGACAACTTCCTGGGCCTGGCAGCTCTGGGCTCTAGGAAGAGCTGAAGTGTCTCTTTGACTTTCAAACTCACCATGCACACCGTTTTCTCTTCCGGTCCCAGCACTCAAGAGGTCCCATTCCTCTGCCTGGTCATCCCAGGCCTAGGTGCCCAGCAACAGGGACCACCCTGGGAGCTTAGAGCCCTTTATGGTTGTTAGATTCAGCCGTCCTAACCTGGTTACCTGTCTGCCTTGCCTTTCTGCTAAAATCCACAGAGGCTGCTCTAGGCATTCCCCCTGTTTGGTCCTTTGACCTCCTGACTAGCAGGTGCTTGCCCAGCTGGTCCTGCTGGACGCCCAGCATCCTGGGAGTGTCATATGACAGTAAGTTTTCCTGAGCCTCCATCGTGGCCTCCCTGACCCACCATCAGATAAAAGAACAGAGAGCAGCCCACTGTCCTTGACTCATCCGCCTCAATTTCCTCAAAGAGATCCTGCAGGAAAATATGCTTGACTGTAAGGCCGAGCTGGAAAGCTCCAGAATGACGTCAGAAGAGCCCTGCTGCCTCATGGCTGAGACCCCGGCTTGAGCACCAAGCTCTTTAGGTTTATTTCCAGGCTCTGCTCCCTCCCATCTGTGTGGCTTTGAGAAGTTGTTTCGTCTCTCGACACTTCATTTGTCCCTTATGAAACGGAGATAATGAGCACCTTCCTCCAGAGTCACAGAAGGTTATAATTAGTCAGCCTGCATGTCTCCAGACACCACATCATGGAGTCAACCAAGCCCTGGGCATAAAACATTTGGAAAAGACTTTGCATCTTCTAAACTTGTATAGGCTTCTTTCCCTTTCGGTATTCACTGATGAACACAGTACAATTATTTGCATAGCATTTGCACTGTATTAGGAATTAAATATTATGAGCAACCTAGATATCATCTAAAATGTACAGGAGGTTAGACGTAGGTTATATGAAGATTTCCCATGCTGTTTTATTTAAAGAACTTAAACACACATGAATTTTGGTACCTGGGAATGCTAAGGAATGACCATATTTAGAAAGCATCAGAACTATGCCGGGCATGTAGTTCTTTATGGCACAATATAAACCTTCGTACATTGATTGTTACTACTACTAAAGGATCTTATCATTTTGTTAAATATCAGTTACATCCAAAAATATCAAATATCTTATAATTCTGTTAGACCAGTCAATTAATTCACAGCTACTGCTATTCACAACTACTGCTGTGATAAATGTGATTAATGTGTGTGTATGTGTGTGTTTATGTGTGTGTACAAAGGACATTGCAGATTTGGGTTCCCTGATGTATTAAAACAACACCCCACCTACAAAAACCCTCCCCCAAGAATGACCTGTCACTGGCTTGTTACACAGAGGATACCACCAAACTCAGTCACCCAGAGGAAGAATTGAGATCCACCCACCCTTACGGCTGGAGAGAGCCTTACAAATGTCTGATGCTGGGAGAAATCTGACTTCAGGCTCATCTTTTGACAGATCATCACAGAAACTGGACATTCTGTCTGTTACAGATCAGATCTAAAATCCTCCTGTGTTTGGAGGGCAACTGGATCTCGGGGGGCACTACACTCATGGGAGGGTTCTTCCATTGGTCAGTTGAGGGGGTGCTAGGGGGTGGCTCTGGAGGAAGTCAGGAGGATGTGACCCAGAAGGGCTTATTCTAGGCCTGTCCCCCTCTTCCTGGATGAGGGACTGGGCTCTACTTATATCATTTGTGTGACTGTGAGTGAGTCACCCTCTGTCCCTGGCCTCTGACTCAATTTTGTGAGGGGAAGTGGCCATGGGAGTCACTCTGTGATCCAAGAGACAGTAAGGGTCAAAGGTTAAGTAAATGTGCACCGAAACCACACGCATCTGCTCTTTGGGTTGCATCTCCCTCTTGGTTACTTGAAATAGTACTGCTATGAATATCCACTGTGTGATTTTGTTCGTTTGAGTGCATGTGTTTCGGATGAGACCTGGTAATTCTGTTTGTCATGAAACACCAATTGTCTCCACAGCAGCCTCTTCGACCTCCAATGAGCAGTGTACAAGTGTTGGCAATTCTTCACATCCTCAGTAGCACTTGGGTTTTTTGTTTTTGTTTCTGTTGTTATTTTGGATTATAGCCATCCCAGTGGATGCATAGCAGGATCTCATTGTGGTTTCCATTTGCATTTTTTAATGTCTGCTGACATGTTTGTTGGTCATTGAATCATTTCTTTGGATGTTCAAGTACTTTGTCCATTTTTTAAATGTATTTTATTTTTATGGTAGATTTATAAAAGCTCTGTATGTATAGTGGATGCAAGGTTCTTATCAGATATGCAATTTGCAAATATTTCCTTCCATTCTGTACATCATTTTTTATAATGTCTTTTTTTTTTGTTTTCACTGAGGATTGAACTCAAGGCCTTAGCCCTGAGTTACATCCCAGCCCTTTTTATTTATTTTGTGACAAGGTCTCATTTAAGTTGCAAGGGTTGAACAACAAGTCAACAACAAGCTAAGCCTGTGAGTCGACACTGTGTGTGGGCTGACTAGGGGGAGCCAGAGGCCAGCCCTTTTCAGCATGCGGGCAGGAAGACAAGAAAAACCAACATTCCCCACCTTTGCCTCCTACCCTAAAGCGACCAGCTGATCCAAAGAAACACAGGCTGTGATGATAGCTAATGAGGTAAAATACAACGCAATGCTTTTTGTGTTTAGTGTTCCACTGACTTTGCAGGCCTAAAGCCAGTAGCCTAATGATCAAATTAGAACATAACAACACAGTGTAGATCTGGGGGGTCTGCTTCTGAAGGTGGTAGCCGTTGTTAATTCCCTACTATCTTGTTTTGAAATCTTGTTTCATTCTCATTGTTTTGTTGGGTTGGGTTTTATTATGTTTTGGCTTGTTTGATTTTATTATATCTGATGGCGTGGGCAGCTGCTTCAAAGACAACAAGATATGTTATGGTAGCCATTTGGAATTAACTATTATCTTGTTTTGAAGTCCTTGTTTTGAATGTATTGTATTCATTGTTCTGTTTCTATTGATTCTATTCTGCTCTGTTTTGTTTGATTTCACTATGTCTGAAGGTATGGGCAGCTATTTTGAAGACAACAAGAGGCATTATGATAACCATTATTGATTTCTTATTACCTTGTTTTGAAATCCTGTGTCACTTACACTGTCTTGTCTTGATTGGCTTTATTATGTTTTATTTTGCCTGGTTTTATTCTCTTTAAAATAAATTTTTTTAAAGTTTCCAGACTTCTGATTCTCCTGCATCAGCCCCCAGAAAGTTGGGATTTACAAGTATTCCTATACTACCAGGAGAATGTCCTTTGACGCAACAATTTTAATTTTAATTTTAATTTTGATGAAGCACAATGTGTCTGTTTTTCTTTCATTGCCATATTACCTAAAACTTCTATTCTAGTTATTTTCTTAACCTAGGATTTCTAAATATGTACTGAGTCAGACACTGTCTGTTGAGAGGAGGTGTTTTCCCTCATTCCACTGTAGCATTTTTGACAATGGTCAAAAATGATTTTAGCTACCAGTAACAGACCATCAAATTGTCAAATGGCTTAACTAATAAAAATATTAAATTACTTCATATAACGAGAAAACTGGAAGTAGACAATTCCAAAAAGCAAGCCCTAGCTGGGTTATCAAAATCCTGCTTTATCAAATATCCAGATTCTTCTACCTTTTACTCCATTATCCAGTGTATGCTATCTTTTCATCTGCTTGTTGCTTCATGGTTGCAATACGGTTGCCACTGCTCCAAACATTAGATTTTCATGCAATTTCTGCCAAAGCCACGAAGGAAAAAGGTAGTCAGAATGGCAAAAGAACTTAACCTTCCCCATGCCTTTGCTCCCTCTAAGCTTCTTGATTTATCTCACACTCTTTCAATTTTATCCAGGAAAAAAATCTTTCCCAGAAGATTCTCCTTATATCAAATGGACAGAAACCAGTGGCACAAGATCTTTGAAATACAGCTTTGGAGGCAAACAGCTTGGGTCTTGAATCATGGCTGTCATTCTCCATCCACAGAACACTGGGGCAATCATGTCATCTATCCAGATATCACTTCCTCCGTTGCAAATGAGGCCAATAACCAGCCCTCTGTCACAAGGTGGGTCAGAGAATTAAGTTCAGTAGAGTAAGCAAAACATAATGTCTGTCACCTGATGCTCTTCTACTACACAGAGCTGCTGCTGTCATTGCAATGGCTGTCATTGCAATGGCATGGTCCACATTATTGCAGCTCTGCCTTTATCGCAGGGTATAAGCTTGGCTCCAGTGGTCCCATCCCTTACTTTTCTATTGCAGATTTGTACTTTATCCTTATAGTAGCTGACTGTGTCTCAGTGCCACTCCCTGAGGGATACAGAAAGCAACCTATGTTATTGTTCACTTGGTGTGATGAACACCAAGGAGTATACACACATGCAAAAGTGTCGAAATGAGATTTGGATTCACATTTATGCTCCAGTTAACTGGTTTTGCATAATATTTACCTGAGCATCACAAAGGGTTCAGTAGACCCACAGCATTCAAGAATTTTTAATAATTTCTTTTGATATTTCTCACAGACGTAGCCCAATTCAAATCAATGGCATATAAAAAAACAGATATGCAAGTTTTGGAGGAGGTCAAAAATGAATCATCAGATTACTCATGCATGGATGATGAAGATCTGTTAGGTAAAATATATGCTTTCATAACAGAGGAGTAGAATGAGTGTATGATTAAGATTATCATGGGTTCGATGTTGGCCCTGTGAGCCAAAGTTCCTGTTACAGTGAAATGGAGCAAGAATCGACTGATACAGACACAGGGAATGCAGTCCTCCTTGATTCAGATGACAAAGAAAACAATGTGAGTACATATTTGACTAGTTGGAAACATTGCAAAATGGCCATAACATGTTACAAAGTGGTCATGCACCAAATGGAACAAGCCAGTGTTACAACCAGGTCCCAAAACACAGTAAAGTTCTCATCAGTGGTGAAATGTATAGCACAGAATGCCAGCACTGCAATTCAATGCTGGAAATTGTAACAGACAAAATACTACAATATGCTGTGAAATACACAAAAGCTGAAATGCAAATTCTGTGTGCATAAATAGCCACACTCAAAAATGTATTTATTATGACATCTCACTAGCTGAAATGAAAGCGTTAATAGGTCTGCTGTACTTAACATGGATTTCTCATCATGATTGCAGGAATGCAAAAGACTTATGGAAAAGCAATGGATAAAAATATGGAATAAAAATGTATGCCCTTGTAGATGAGAGAACTTATTATTCTTTCAATTAGACACTTATCTTGTATCTCAGCCATCAGATCCTTATTCATATAGAAATAAACTGAATGATGTGAACAGATTTGTTGCTCCCATCTCCCAAACTAACTGGAATGTGACCTTCACCGATTGGTTTATGGGTTCACTGATGTCATATTTGCTAATAGGGCATAAGTTGACCAGCACAGTACTTACAGGAACAAAGCAGAAATCCCAAATGAAATGTTGCAATTAAAAACAGAGAATTGTATAGTACAATCTTTGAGTTTCAGAAAGCTGTAACATTGGCCACATATATAGCAAAAAAAAAAAAAAAAAAAATCAAACTGGTACTGCTGATGTCAACATTTCACCATGATGGAAATATTGAGAGGGAAACCTCAACAAAACAGAAGCTTGGGATGGAAACCTTCAACAATGAAACTGAAGGTGGAGAGATGCTCATGAGCTATGCCACAATGCTAATGTCACTTGAAATACAAAGCATTGGCCAACAGTTGTGTTTTACTCACTCCTAAAAATGTGTGGCATAGTTTGATAATTTACAAAGAAAATAACAATTGCAAAATACCATGGAGATATTTTCTTAGAGGACTGGGACTGGAGCTCATAAGAGATTTTTTTTTTTTTTTTTTTTTTTTTTTTTGTCTTTTTGTCTTTTTCCTTTTTATCGGTACTAGGGACCGAACTCATGACTGCCTGCTTGCAAGGCAGGCGCTGATGCTGCTGAGCTAAATCCCCAGCCCCCATAAGAGATTTTTTTATAGCAGAGGAATAGCAAAATGTTTCTGCCCAGGGAATGACACAAAAAAATTATGGAGCACATCAGTGAGCCGAGAGGTCACAAAGACCTACTACAATAGGAAAACAAAGATGTCAGCTGTACCTTACAAGAAAGTACAGGGGCAAAGTACAGGAAAACAAAACATACGCATTATCAGTACAATCAATACTTGTGTATGGAACATGTAGTTGTCATGTGTGAAGACTGCCTTGGGTGTGTCATTTAAAGCAAAGCTTATTTCTATAGTAAATTTCATTAGTGTTCATTTATTGTAATCCCAAGTACTGCGTACTGTAATCCAAGTGTTGTAATCCCTTTCCCAGTCTTTCTCACAATTCAAAAAGTTATATATATATAACTCCTAATGAGATGTTATAGGGATCTGGGCAAGTTAATTCCAATCTACCACCTCCAATGTAACCCACAGCAAGAGTAAAGACACCAAGATATATTCCAAGTTGAGGGCAGCCAAGGAATCCTAAATCCAATCCCCATCAGGATGTGAGGACAAAGGCCCTGAGCTGAGCCCTCTCCCAGAATTCATTATTTTGTGAAAAAGGAGGTAAGTCGAGGATGAGTGACAGCGAGGATGACAAGAATTGCATGAGTAATTTGAGATGGTTAGCCAGATAGGGAGAAAAACACCTTTGCAAAGTGCAGGGATAATGACTTGCAGAAGGATCAATCTGCATAATTCAATTAAGGTAGCAGCTGAATTGTTTTAGGAGGCTGCTGCTTCAGTTTCTGAGCGGTAAACTTTTGTGCCCCGGGGACTCAGCCTCTATATCTTGAGGCTCATACCAGTTGACATTCTTGGAGTTTGATGGCTCCACCATCCTGCTGTGCTCATATCTTTTACAGAGAGCATTATGCCTGGAAACAGGAGACTGTCTGATGGCTTTAGAGATTACATACCAGTACCTGGCTAGCCTTATCTGCAATGCTTTTAGCCAATTGAAGACAGAAGAAAATATCCTAGTCAGCTCTGTACCTATCAGTATTTGGAAATCAGTCAGGATATAATCAAAGTCACAGAATTGTTCGCCTTTCAAGGGGAGTCATTCAAATTGTCTTCTACATCTCTCCTTTTCTTGTCTTAGCTCCAACAGGGTTAGTCATGGTTACAAATTACTTTTTAGTTCACATAAATATTTTTTATATTATCTTTTAGGTTTTGTGAGTAAACAGGTGATGTGAAAATGTTGATGTCTATTCTAAGCACTCATTACATATTTGATATTTTATTTTATTGACATCTTATTCCCCTTCTAAGTGGATTTTGTAAAATATAATAGGAAGCTCCTGCCAAAACAGGAAGAGAGGTGACAAGGCTGCCACATAGCACAGTAAAGCTAAGCACACATGCTGTCAGTGTAAGTAAGACGTGTGCATGGAACATGTAGTTATCATGTGTGAAGATTACCTCGGGTGTGACAGTTCAAGCAAAGCTTATTTTCGTGGTAGAGTTCTATTTGTATTCTCATTGTAATTCATATAGGAGGTTTTGTAAGGAAGTACACAGCTGAGGTGACAATGTTGATGTCTGTACTGAACACACAGCACATATTAAGAATTTAATAATGGGGCTGGGGATTTAGCTCAGCGGCATAAGCACCTGCCTTGCAAGCAGGCGGTCTTGAGTTCGATCCCCAGTACCGATAAAAATGAAAAAAAAAAAAAACAAAGAATTTAATAATTTATTTTGTTGATATTTTGTGTCCCTGTTAACTACACACTGTAGAATAAAGTAAGAACCTCCTAAAAAAAAACCCGGCAAGATCACTGAGATGTCAAGTATGCCCCAATAAAGGACAGGACAGTGAAAGATGTATTGCCAATGTGAGCGATGCACATCTGTGGAATGTGCTGTCATGTGTGCAGACTGCCTAAGATATGCTAATTAAAGATTTTTTTTTTATGGGCTGGGGATTTAGCTCAGCGGCATAAGCACCTGCCTTGAAAGCAAGCAGTCGTGAGTTCAATCCCTGGTCCCGGTAAAAATGAAAAAGACAAAAAAAAAAAAAAAAAAAAGATTTTTTTTTTCTGCTGGGAGTAGTAACAAGAAGCCAATTCACCTTTCCTGTGAGCCAATCAGTATGTGGGCTAGGAGACAAAATTATGCCCCCTCCCCCATAAGCAAACAGCTGGCTGATTCGGAGGACAGGCTGAGTTGATAGCTGCTGAGGTATAAAAGCAACTTAATGCTTGTATTGTTTGATTGACACTGCATGCCTAAGGCCAGTAGTCTGAGCATCTATTAAGAGGATAACAATATGCAACATAGCAAATATGGGGGATTTCCTTCTGTCTTGTTTTTGAAATCCAATATTGTTCTCACTGTTTTATTTTGTTCTGTTTTATTGTTTCATTTTATTCATTCTGTTTGATTGGCTTTATTCTGTTTTGTTTGATTTTATTACGTCTGATGCCATGGCAGCTATTTTGAAGAAAACAAGAGACATTATCTATCCATTGTTGATTTCCTATTATCTTGTTTTGAAGTCCTGTATTGCTTTCATTGTTCTGTTCTGGTTAGCTTTATTCTGTTTGGTTTGGTTTGGTTTGATTTGGTTCTAGTCTCTTTAAAATAAAAAATAATAAATAATAAAAATAATTAAATAATAAATAATAAAATTAAAAATGTAAGCAGCAAAAAAAAGATTGTTTTTTTTTGTAAAGTGCTATTGGCATTTTCATTGTAGTTCATTTTTTGGGGGGGTTTTTTTATCTTTTTCATTTTTATCGGTACCAGGGATCAAACTCACGACCGCCTGCTTGCAAGGCAGGTGCTTATGCCGCTGAGCTAAATCTCCAGCCCCTTCATTGTAGTTCATATGGGAATTTATTTCTGATGTTCTTTTTTAGACTTTGTACACCAAAAACCAGTCAATGTTGAAAACGTGGATGCTTTTTTAATAAACATTCAATAAATATTAAAAACGCAATACTTTATTTTTGTGAACTTTTTCCTATTAGGTATTCCTTATTAGGGCTGGAGATTTAGGTCAGTGGCTCAAATGCTTGCCTGCTAAGTGCAAGGTTGTGAGTTCAATACCCAGTACCAAAAAAAAAAAAAAAAAAAAAAAAAAAATAGGATGAAATGTTTCTTGTTAAGCATAATAAAATTAATAATTCATTAATAGAAATGTTTTGATAACAAAATTAGCCTTATGTCCCAAGGTTTACAATGATGCACTAATCTTGGCCCATAAGCCTCATGGTGTAAAAATAGCATTTCTCAGGGTGGGGGATTTAGCTCAGCGGCATAAGCGCCTGCCTTGCAAGCACGTGGTCGTAAGTTTGATTCCTGGTACCGATAATAAAAAAAGTTTTTAATGGCATTACTCTATTCTCCTTTTTTTTTTTTTTAATTGGTACCAGGGATCAAACTCACGACTGCCTGTTTGCAAGGCAGGTGCTTATACCGCTGAGCTAAATCCTCAGCTCCATCTCTATTCTCAAAATATCTCAAGGAAATTTCTTTATTGGTTCTTCATTCCTGTTGGTAATGAAAACACAATTTCAGTCAATCTGGAACTTCCCCACTCTTCCTAGGATTGCAGCTAGCCATTGGTGGGAACTCACAAGGGTCTTACCTTGAGCCAAGTCCTAGCGAGGGGTTTCACAAGCTCTCCCAGCAGATGTCCACAGTATCAGTCAGGGTTCAATTAGAGAAACTGGAGCTACAGAATCTGTAGAACAGCTATAGATACCGACACACAACAGATATAGGTATAGATAACACAGATATACGTGACATAGATACAGATGATGTAGATATAAGCATACTCGGCCCTGTGTATCAATGGTGCTACACCACATCCACAGTCAACCAATTACAAATTTTAAAAATCCCCTAAAAATTGTGTTTGCACTGTGTACAATTTTTCTTCTCGTTCTCGCCTAAATAATATGGTACAACTATTCACATAGCATTTACATTATATTAAAGATATTATTAGTAATCTAGAGATTATTTAAATTCTAAAAATATCTGTGTGGGTTATGTGCAAACGCTGTGCCATTTTAGGTTAAAGAATTTGAACATCCAGACCGTGATATCTGTGGGGGTCTTGGATCCAAACCCCAAAGATACCCCAGGCTGACTTTCTTCTTCCCAGGAGCCTCAGTTCTAAGCGTCTTTCAACTGATGGAATGAGATCCAGTGAGATTATCTGGGATAATCTTCCTTAAACTAAACTGATAACAAAGTAATCACATCCACTAATGCCTTCACATCATGTCTAGGTTAGTGTTTGATCAGGTGACTAGAGACCGTAGCCCAGGCAAGTCAGTCCCTAAAACAGAGTCATGAGGGCACCATCTCCACTGGCTCTTCTCCCTGACAGCCCTCCTGGGGTGACTCAGGCCAGCTGGCCTCCTCACCGCCCAGCACAGAGCATGGGAAGGACTCTGACCCACACCGATGACCTGCATTTGAAGCCCGCTGTGCCATCAGTACCCTTGTGACATTGGACAAGTTACTTAACCTCCCCAGACCTCGGAGTTTTGACTGAAATGGAGATATTAATGTGGGCTTTGTGGTTATCCTGAGAATCACAAAGAGGGAACAACGTGGAAAATGCATGGAACTATGGCCAAGGCAAAAAAAAAAAAAAAAAATTCGTACATATCCTCTTTCATGCCTCCTCCTGTTCACGCTGGGGACAGGAATTCGCAGAGATCGGCTGCTCTCAGATCCCAAATCCTAAACAGGAGGGGGCGTGCATTACTGAGCAGTCCTGAGCGCATCACAGAGCAGGCGAGCGGCCTGCAGGAGGGAAAGGTAAGCCGGCGGCTGCAGACCCCGAAACCCGCTCTGGCCCCGAGCGCGCCCCCTAGAGGAAGTAGGGGCGACTAGCCGGCGGGGGGTGAGCGCTGCGATCGATCTTTGCGGACGCTCGTGATGGGACGCGGTTGCACAAAAGGATGCGGTTTTCGTCTCCCTCTCACGTCCACGGATGGCTTTAGGAGAGCTTCCCGGCCTCCGCGCTTCCCAAACGTGCCCGCGGCGGAGGCCTGCCACGTCTCCAGCCGCGGAGGCGGGGGCCGCCGGAACGCGCCTCCAGGGGGCGCAGCCGGGCTTCCTTAGCCTT
Source organism: Cavia porcellus (assembly GCF_034190915.1). Classification (NCBI taxonomy): domain Eukaryota; kingdom Metazoa; phylum Chordata; class Mammalia; order Rodentia; family Caviidae; genus Cavia; species Cavia porcellus. Next base: position 51,510,411 of record NW_026947510.1, on the reverse strand, counting down.
CGGTCCGCGGCGGGCAGCTCGCGGCCAGGGGCCCAGCACTCTCTGGGCGTTCTTGGAAAACCCTAGGAAAACACTGGACTTCCTGCCACAGAATGGGTGGGGACCTCGAACGTTTGCAATCCGGGGTATGAGGCTGCCTGTGACTCCATTTGCACTGCCAGCCGGGGTGGGGGCGGGGCGTCACGTGACCCTGCCTTGTCTCCAGGCAGGCCTGAGTTTTTTGGAGCCAGGCTCCAGTCTACCTCCGGCGCTGGGGTCCTGAATAGGAGTCTTTTTCGATTTGATCCTTTCTGGGTCCTTTTCCTTGCTCTAACTAAGGAAGCTTTTCTAAACCTCTGCAGGCTGCTCCGTGATGCCTGCTTGGGAAGCATCCTTAGGAATATGTAGGCCGATGTCAAAGCCTGCTGCTGGTCCAGTACCTAGGGATCTGCTGCATAAATTATGATACATTAGTTGACACTGCCCCAGCAGCCTGGAGGAAAGAGGTCAAGATTAAAGGACTTTGCCGGACCCAGAGGCCTATCGCAACCTCTAGAGGCTGAAGCAGGAGCGTCGCTGCAAGTGCAAAGCCAACCAGGAAAAATAAATACATAAAGGACTTTAATAAGAATTATTCCTTTTCCAACTTTCCAACCAGGTTTTTTGGACCTAGCTGACACCTTTCCAGTATAAGGACAGCACCAGCAGTACTGGAGTCAGCCCCCTGGCCTCACCCTGCATACCTCCCAATGAGTGGACATCTCCCACCTGAGGTCCCAAAGCTCCTTCCTCCCTAGGAGGGAAGCAAGCTGGGGGCAGGGAAAGGGGTTGATTGAGCTTTGGACAGGTTCTTCAGGTCCTTCAACTCTGTGAGCTCTGGTGTCCTGTCTGTATGATGGACATCATAACTGTGCCTTCTTAGGAGTATGGGAAATGCCTGGCCCACAAGCTGGCACCAGGTATCTGTTTGATAAGTTAATTAGCTAACTAGTCAGCTGGTCAATGAATACTATAAATAGGTTAAATCTCAAAGTTACAGACCTATAAAACTGGAAACACCTTAGAGATCCTACCCAGCCTGTTCACATGGATATTTACATTCCTCCTGGACCTGTATATCACAACAGATGGTTAGGAATGTGTATCGTTTGGCCAAACTGCTTGGTTCAAACTCTTATTCTAATACTAACTGGATGTATGACCCTGGGCCGGTTACTCAGTCTCTCTTTGCCTCTGTTTTCTTATCGGTAAAATGGGGATAATGGTTTCTGTTTTGTAGGTTGCTGGAAAGAATAACATCATGCCTGAGAAAACACTTAAGGCAGCACGCAGGAAGAGCTTAGTAAATTAGCTATTATACCAGGTACCGCCAGGGTTGTGTCAGACAGATTGCCTTGCTAAGGAAATAATGGTTTCCAAACTTGATTCTAAATAAAAACTTAATGTAGGTGCCAGATCATTCATTCATGTATTTACTCAACAAATAAATGTTGAGTGTTTTGTTCTGGCCTAGGTCCATCTAGGTGTTGGAGAAGAGACAAAATTTAAGCATCTGTGATTTGCAACAACTGACGTGCTACTGCAGGGAAGCAAAATGCGTTAAGAGATGACTGAAAGTCAATCACACTAAGAAGCTAGGTGTGGTGGTACATGTGGTAATCCCAGCATTCAGGAGGCTGAGGCAGAAAGACCACTGCAAGTTGAAGTCCATCCTGGGCCACATAATGAGTTCAAGGTCAGCCTGAACTGCATGGTGAGACCTTGTCTCAAAAAAAAAAAAAAAAGTAGTGATAGGAAAAAAACAGATAGGTACAGCAGGAGAAATGGGTTGCCAAGAGATACAAGAAGCACTGTTCAGTAAGGAGAAGTTTGAGCAAAAGTTCTGAAACCATGTAGATACCAAGAGGGAAGAGTGATTCAGGCAGCGGGCACAGCCACTATGATGGCTGAGGTGGAAATATGCTTCATATGGCCAAGCCTCAACAAAGCCAGCGTGACTAAAGGAGGTGAGCAAGGGGGAGGGTGGAAGATGAGCTCACAGAGGCAGTGGAGGAGGATGAAAAGCGGCTGGATTATGTGGAAATGTTATAGAGATGGAACTGACAGCATTTGCTGCTGAGTGTAATGCCTGCAAGGTTTGGGGCCTAATAAAGTGGAAGGCTGAGGTTGCTATTTATTTTCTTTTCATCGTTTTTGGGGTTTTTTTTTCCCAGATGGAGAAGACTATAAAGTACAAGTTTGCAGGGGGAGAATGCAAGGACCCATCTGAGGACACAGTCAGCTGGATGGCTATTAGGATGGCCAGTCCTACAGGGAACATGGAGACCATGAGGCATGGTGGGTGGGTGAGGGTGGAGAGGTTATCAGCCTTGTCATTTCTACTTCTGGGGTGTTCCTTGCAAAAATGTTCTTGCCTGTCCCTGTTGCCTCTTCCATTCTCTTCTCAGCATATCTTACTTCCTGATTGTGTCACTGCAACCTGATTTTAGAAAGGTCTTTCTAACACACCCTCTCCTCTTGTTCGATCCTGCACTGCCTCTTATTTGTAGTAATAGCTCTCAAATTTATTTGATCTCAGGTCCTCTTTGCAGTCTTGAAAGTCCTGGAGAACCCCAAAGAGCTCTTATATATGTTGGTCATAATAAAAGTTTCCAGGTTAGAAATGCAAAGCAAGACTATTTTAAAAATACTTATTAATTTTAAAACATGAATAACAGACCCATTGCAAGTGCATTTTTTTCTGCAAAATAGCTAAATTTCCCATGACTTTTGTGAGCAAAATACTCTGTGAACAGCGCAACATTGTTCTGCAGTTCTGCAAATCCTTTTATTGTCTGGCTTAGTTTGATCCTCAACTCTGCTTCTGCAATCAAGCTGTTGCAATGTATTGTTTGGGTTGAAGAGTAGGAAGAAAATCAGACCTCATACAAGTATACACTTGCAAAAAAAAGGAGGGGTACTTTAACAGTCTTTCACATAATTGTGTATAGTTTCTTTAACACCACACCAAAACCCAATGAGCAGTAGGTTCTTAAAAGTGAATTGCCATGTGGAATGTGGTTTCAGTATCAATGAACTTTTTTTAGACTGTTACATTAAAATCCATTGATTTCACATTTAGAGTGGATATTTCATCCCTGCAGGATTTTGCAGCATCTTGTGAAAGATGTTGGGTTAGGAGGCAGGGCCTCCTAACATTGACACATTTCATAGCACTGTTGAGGGTCAAATAATATCATCAGTGGTACCACTGGTATTACCACCGAGGACAAACCCTGCTGTAAATTTCTGAGTGTTTTCATTGTTGCTCAAAAGCTCAAATTTTTTTCACTGGCAACAAACATTGTCAGCTTTGTTTTTCGGGAAGTGACAGGCTGGCTGCATTTATGTTCAAGAAAATACCTGCCAAAGTCACCCAAAATGAATAAACATAATTTTGAGGGAGCAGCTACTCTTTCAAGTAAAAGTGATGTTCCATGAGCAATGTCTGACTTGACCTGCAGCTCAGACCACCGTGCAGATACTCTTCCAAGTGATAACTAAGGTGCTCCAGTAAGAAACAGCAAGGTCTCGTGCATCCTTCCTGCTTCGTCATGCAGAAAGTTAGAAAGTGTGTCCTCAAGGATCAAGCATCTTAATTAGAGTCACAACCTTACCATTTCGTTGTGTATGTGATTATATAAAGTTCCCTCCAGCTTCAAATTTGCTTTCGTGTCCTCATTACAAATGTCAACAAAGTAATATGTTAGCATTATTTTAAAAATTATTTTGACCTGTTAGACTCCTTAAAAGAGTTTGGAACCCACTTTTTTGTTTGTTTAGTTTTTAAACTTTATTTAAGGAGCATAAAACCAAGCAAAATAAAACAGAGCAAGGTCAATCAAAACAAACGAGTGTTAAGTGACACAGGACTTCAAAACAATACAAAATCAACAGTGGCTACAATGCCTCTTGTTGTTTTCAAAATATCTTCAGACATAGTAAAAATCAAAACAGAACATAATAGAACCAATAAGAACAAGACAATGAATGCAGTAAGGGATTTCAAAATAAGACAATAGTAAATCCAAAATGGCTACCATAATATATCTTGCCATCCTCGAAATAGCTGCCCACGCCATCAGATATAACAAAATCAAACAAAACAAAACAAAACAGAATAAACCCAACCCAGCAAACTAATGAAAATGATACAGGACTTCAAAATAAGATAACAGGGAATTAACAATGGCTACCATCTTCAGAAGGAGATCCCCAGTAGATGCCACGCTGCATACCGTTATCCTCTGTCTAGTTTATCAGACCACTGGCCCTAGACCTACAGTGAAACACCAAACACCACAAGCATCAAATTGCGTTACACCTGAACAGCTGTCTTGGCAGCCTGTGTTTGTCTGGATCAGTCAGCAGCTTACTGCAGGCAGAGTGGGGGAGGCTGGCTCTTTTTGTTTCCGCACCAGAAGGGGCTGGGTTCTGGCTGTCTCCCTACAGGTGGTGGCCTGCACATGGCACTGGTTCATAGGGAAGGCTTGCTTCTTGTTGAATTCGTGTTCTCTTCCCCCACCAGGAGCCCACACTTTGAGAAACGATGCTCTACAGACCAAAGCTCAAACTTCTTGGTGCACTCAGAGAGCTCTTGCTGGATGTGGTAGTGCACAACTGTGATCCCAGCACTTGGGAGGTTGAGGAGGAGGATCCCTAGGAATTCGAGACCAGCCTGTATTATAAAGTGAGTTCAAGGCCAGCCTGAACTGCATAGAGAGACTCTGTCTCAGAAAGATCCCCTCACCAAAATAAATAAATAAATAGCCATAGAGAGTTCTCTGTGACTGGCTCCAGCCACCTCTGCAGCCCTATCTCTTGTACCATTCCAAGTTCATCCTTTGGCTGGAGGAAGTAGATTCATCTTGTGGATAAAGAGCTCGACTCTAGAACCCACACCAAGCTGCCTAGTGCCTGTTTCTCAAGAGCGAGACATGAAGTGACATGCTTTCATGGGCCAGATCTCAGGGCCTTTGCTTGAGCTCCACATATAACTCTCATTCCTGCCTGATGAGCACCTATTCAATTATCAAGGTCTAGCTCAAATACCACCCCCTCCATGAAGCCATTCTCTCCCCATCTAGTCTATTAGTAGACTCCCCACAGTACTTAGGGCAGACTTCTTTGTGGGTTTTTTGTTTGTTTGTTTGTTTGTTTGTGTTGTTTTTTGTTTTTGAAACAGGGTCTCCCTAAGCAGTTCAGGTTGACCTTAAACTCACTATGTAGCTGAGGCTTGCCTCAAACTTATGATGTTCCTCCTGTCTCAGCCTTCTGAGCACTGAGATTACAGGCATGCACCACCATGCCCGGCTCTGCAGACTTCATTTTTATACTGAATACACCAAGTACGTATTCCTGTGTTGACAGTTACTTGCTAGTGGGATGACATTAAGAGGTGGTGTCTTAAGGAGGTGATTTAATTAATTTATGAGTTTGGAGCCTTTATGAATAGAATTGGTGACCTTACAAAACTGGTGGGGGGAGCTATTTGGAAGCAATTCGATTCTTAGATCCCCTCTCCCAGCTCATACATATACCCTTCCACTCCGGAGGAAATCTGGAAAGCTCCTTTCAGGTGGGGAAACAGTCTCTCTGATTTGGGGAGCCAGGCACAGTGGGACATGCCTATAACCTTAGCTACTTGGGAGGCTCATGTAAGAAGACTGCAAGTTCGAGGCCAGTCCGGGTAACTTAGCAAGACAATGTCTCAAAAAAAAATTTTTTTTAAAGAAATGGATTGAGAATGTGGTTTGATGGTAGAGCACCTACATGTGCAAAGGCCTGATTTCAATCCTCAGTAGTGAAAAAATAATGCCTGAAAGATGCATAGGGTGTTGTCCATCCTTTGCCCAGGAGAAGACTTTGCAGAACAGCTCTCACCAGACACTGAGCCTGCAGATAGCTTGGACTTGGAGTTCTGGGTCTCAGCACAGTGAGACATACAGTTCTATGGCTTATGAATTATTCAGCAGAAGGTATTTCGTTATAGCAGCAAACAGACTTAAAGAGATTCACGGTCCTTACCACCAACTCAGCAATTGCAAACTGAAATCTAGGCTTGGTCTGTTAGCGCGGTTTGCTTAAAAACATGTCCTGAATGGATGTGAGGTTTTAAACTTCCTTTTTATTCGATGTGGTGTGAGTATCCATACATTTCTCTGCAGTAATATGTGTGGTTGAAACACAAAGTGTTGCTGCAGGCCCCACTGAGGTGCTGTGAGAATCCTGAGGGGTACAGGGCCTCTATTACCTTTCTAAAATCTGGTATCTTCTCAAACCCCAAACCCATTTGACCTCAAGAATTTTGGGTGAGGGACTGTGGGAATGTACTGTGTTCCCTTGAGTATGTTCCTCCCTTCTGCTTAAGTGATGTCTGCGAGCACAGAGACCACATCAGTACCCTGGATTCCAGCAGAGGGCTTGATCACAGGCAGCAGAGTCTGTGGAAAAAATTAAGCCAAGGAATTCTTCAGCTCTGTGGAGTACTCCCACACCACATTTTAAGGAACAGATTGGATTTCAGAATTTTAGGGGAGAGTTCAGGTTACAACGACAGATTGAACATACGTATCTAATTTTGCTCTCTCCTGAAACCGCACTAGAACTTCTGGAAGAGGAATTTAAAGGAGAAACAGCAGGGACAGAGGGAGGGAGAGAGAGAGAGGAAGAGAGAGAGGAGGAGAGAGGGAGAGGAGGAGAGACAGGGGGGGGAGAGGACAGGAAAGGGGAAGGGAAGAGGCAGAGGAAGGAGAAAGGAGAGAAGGGGAGGAGAAGGGAAGGGGGAGAGAGAGAGAGAGAGAGAGAGAGAGAGAGAGAGAGAGAGGCATAAACCCACACTGTAGAGAAAAACAGGATGAGAAACCACAACCACAAGAAGAGGAGGCCGGTGGTGACTGACTTGGCAGCCCAGAAAAGCCAAATCCAAGGCCACCGTGGGAAGGCTGAGCACCAGCATGATTTATAGGGGGACTCTGCCAAAGACAAAGAACCTGGCAGCCTCGGTCCCCCTGCTGGGGAAGGGGGGGGTGCGGGTGGAGCTAAAATAAGAAAGACTGGTGGGGGGAGCTATTTGGAAGCAATTGGATTCTTAGATCCCCTCTCCCAGCTCATACTTAATCCGGAGGAAATCTGGAAGGCTCCTTTCAGCGGGGAAACAGTCTCTCTGATTGGGGGGCAGCAGGCACAGCTGAGGACACTGGTGTTGCCTAGAAAATGAGGGGTGGAGGAACAAATGTGTGCCCAGTGTGGAAAGCACACCCACCCAGCCCAGCCCTCACTCCTTAGCTAGTTTCCTAGAACTCGGCCAACCAAACCCTCTCCCTCCAAGGAGGAAAAGGAAGACAACCAGCTTAAAAGAAGGCTTAAACATACTAGCATCCTGGGTTTCCCAGACACTCTGGGGTGACTCTTTGGGCAGACACACACCCCCACCTCCGTGTGCTCAGAGCTGCCAGCCTTTCACAGAGAAGCGAGGAACATCTTACATCTGAGGGAAACCTTGACGTGGAAGAGAGAGACCTGAGCAACCTGAAAGAAACACACACTGTAGAGAGAATATTTTGTTCCTCTTTTTCTATTTTTTTTTAATTTTTAATTTTTTTTTAACTTTTTATCGGTCCCGGGGATTAAACTCACGACCGCCTGCTTGCAAGGCAGGTGCTTATGCCTCTGAGCTAAATTCCCAGCCCCTTCTTCTTTTTTAAAGCATTTTATCCTCAGAGACATAATATGATTGCATCCTTGAGTGGCAATAAAGACAGAGTACTATTAGGAAACGTCCAGCAGATTCAGACAGAGCTTTAAACAGAGATCTGATAGCTGGATGATTTTAATCAATAAAAAAGCTGGAAGATCATGTTGAGAGAGCATCTTGGGAATTAAAACATAAAGACAGATTCAAAGTACGAAAGAAGCTGGGCATGGTGGCGCTCACCTGTAGGATCAGGTTTGAGGCTAGCCTGGGCTACGCAGTAAGTTCAAGGCCAGCCTGCACTAAATAGCAAGACCGTGTCTCAAAAAAAAAAAAAAAAAAAAAAAAAAAAAAGAAAGAAAGAAAGAAAGAAAGAGAGAGAGATATATGGAAACCCAGGCCAGGAGATCCAACACCAGAATAAGATTTGGATGTTCTATAAAAAGAGAATAGAGAGCATGAGGAAAAGGAAGAGATCTAACGATAAACTCAAGGAATTTTACAGAATTCAAGTTTCTGCAATGAAGGAGTCCAGCAAGCACTGACCACAATGGATAAAAATAGACCGTAAAGTACAGTGCTGTGGACACTGAGAAGGGAGGAGATTCTACATATTTCCAGATAAGAAAAACAGAATCGGAACAGCTAAGCTTAGGTGTGGTGACATAAATTTGTAACCCCAGCGCTAAGGAGGCAGAGGCAGGAGAATTGCTGTGAGTTCAAGGCCAGTTTGGGCTACATAATGAATTTAAGGCTAGACTGCACTCCAAAGTGAGATCCTGTCTCAGAAATCCAAAACACAAAAAGAATCAGAACCACTTCAGGCCTCTCCTAGCAACAGTGAGCCAGATGACCTAACCCTTCAAACATCTTACTAAATGATTTGTAATCTTGAATTCTTTCTCACTGCAGTCATCAACCAGGTAGGAACATTTGAAAGTGTTTGGACAAAGCACTTCAGACTTGTAAGACCCCAGATTCTCTCCCATACAGCCTTCTCAACAAGCTGCTGGAGAAACTCCACTGGGGAGATCTCTGACATGAGTGAGAGACAATTATGCCTGAGGCTGTCCAGACAAGCAGTTTAGCCAGTCCTGAGGGAGCTCTGTGACTCAGCAGTTAGACATACAGGTTTTGGGCGCTACCACCAGGATCCTAGCTCAAGAAAAAAGTCCCAGGTGGGTGTTTTTGGAGTCAAAACTGTGAGCTTGTCCTCTCTTCCTCGAGTCCCTCCTACCCCATTTACCTTGCTGTTTTTATAGTAACTGTCTTGAATACTTTTCTTGTTGCTGGAAAACTTACAAGTTAAAGAAGGAAAGGCTCACTTTAGCTCATGGTCTGGGGAGGTTTCAGTCCACAGTGGGCTGGTTCCAGAGCAGGGTGTGTTTGAGGAGAAAGAGTTCATGATATGGCAGGTAGGGGGCAGCACATCTTCTTTCTCCTGTCCTTCTGTCCATTCAGGCTAGGAGCCTACCTGTTGGTGCCACCCACACCAGGGTGGGTTTTCCCTCTGCAGTAGATCCACCATCCAAACCTAGAACTATGCTAAACCAGTCAGGTGACTAATTCCAGTGTCACTTACCCAGGACCGAGGATCACACATCCATGATCCATTCACCTCCCAGAAGTTCCCCTATGAGTGCATGAGACTTTGGGGGGACATCTAGATATAAGCCATAACAATCCCCATTGGCTTCTCACATTGTGTAGCATAGTGAGGGTCTCCAGAGTTTGGGGTCATTTATGCCATTTCATGCTCTTAAAGCTCTAAAGAACCTATTTCTTGCATTATATCTATTGACATCTGCCATATTTGAAAACAAAAACTGAGAAACTTTCAAAACACAAGAAGCACACAGTTCTATAAGCTGTCAAACTCACGTAGCCTCTGGAAATTGCCAACAACATTCATGAAAGAGTGAGAGTGAAAAAGGTAAGTAATGTTCAGCACTGTTATGAAATATTTGCAAATTAGGACCCCATGAACAAGACAGGGACCCTCAATGGTACCGAGACAACACTTAGGGGACCATTGTCAGAGCAATGCCTGATGTGTAGTGCGAGTGACAACATATATGTAGTGTCCGCTACAAAGAAGGCCCTCTGCTAGCAGCCATGGGTGATGCTCAATTAGGAAAGATCCACTCCCTTCCTTAAATCACATCCCCTAGACATGCTCTGAGACTTTGGTAATAGAATGCTGTCTACCTTCTGTTCCATATTTTCCATATCTATATTTTCCATATCTGTGGATTCAATCAACTGTGGGTCACAATTTTTGGGAAAAAAAATTGTATCCATAGTAAACATGTATAGAGTTTTTTTTTTTATCAGTTTTCCTTAGTATAGTATAACTTCTATTTAAACATCATTTACATTTTATTGGGTGTTATAAGTTCTTTAGAGATGACTTAAAGTATATGGGAGACTATAAATAGGTTATATGCAAATTGTACATCATTTTGTGTAAGAGGCTTAGCATCCAAGGATTTCAGTAGCTGAAAGGGGTGCTGGAACCATGGATACCAAGGGATGGTTATATTTTTGTTCAAATGAATTCTTCTTTTCTAGAGAAATCGTTTCAGGATAGCAGCCTTGGTGTTAGTATAAAAGAGTCAGCTCTCATTGTTACCTAGTCTGGAGGCCTTGTGATAATATTGGGCATTATTTACAAGGATTAGTCACTGCCTTAGCAATGGTGAAGAGGAGTACACTCACCTCTCTCAGCAGAGCTGAAGGTGGCAAGTTGAGGAGGAGGCCACCTAAACATCCCATGTCCTTGGGTGGATATTTTGCCAGTTTCCTCCTGAGTTAATCAGGACTCCACACTCAAGGTTAGTACCTAGGTGACACTGAGTACTGGTGTATGAAATATTCTGTGTTCTATGAGTACCAACACATTTCTGGATTATAAGCACTAAGTTATGAGTTGTCTGTCTGATTAGTGCTTAAGTCCACGTGGGCCACCTGTGAAAATTAGCCTATTTAGAGACTTTGATCTCATGCCCAAAAAGACACAGAGGCATTCAAGTCCATAGAGACAGTAAAGCAAGGAAAAAAGCAAACTGAAATACATCACATAGAAATGCCCCGTAGAAAGCCCATCATCGAGAATCCAACTTTGGCTAAGCCAAATGATGATTTAAATCCCAGACAGACCTTACTGAGAATTGCTAATATGATTGATTTCCCATACTTTCATTTATTTGTGTATTTATTTACTCATTCATTCAACAAATATTATTGGGCAGCAGCTATTTGTCATTCATTGAGTGAGATACTGAGAATACCATCATGAATAAAATGAGACCCCACACTTGAAGGCCTGGGAGCTGTGGTTTGGATGTGGTTTGTGGCCCAAGGGTTCATCTGCTGAAAGCCTGGCTCAAAGTTCAATGGTGCAGAGATGGTGGAGTCTGGAGGAGAGGGGCTGAAGAAAGGTGCTGAGGTCACTGGGTGTGTCCTCAGACGGGATTCATGCTAGTCTCCCAGAGTGAGATCATCCTCAGAGAGTGATTGTTATAGGGAGTGAAATGCCCTTTCCCACTCTCCAGCTTCCTGTCCTACCGTACCATGTAATCTGCTCTGCAAGGGCTCCTGCCATTGTAGTGTCATTTTCCAGAGTCTGGAGAGATGAGACTGTTTAACCTTGGACTTTCAGCTTCCAAAACTATAAAACGTTAAATAAATCTCTTTTATTTCTCTGTTGTTTTTTTTGTTTGTTTGTTTTGTTTCAGGAATGGAACACAGAACTTATACTTGCCAGGCAGATGCTGTGCCACTAAGCTCTAACCTCTTTTCTTTATAAGGATCCGACTTCAAGTATTTTTGTCATAGCAACAGACAACGGACTAACATAAGAGTTCACTTAATCTTGCAAAGTTGTTAATTTTCAATATTTAAATATCTACAGATTTCACATAAACATCCAAATTAATAGTATTATATGAGACTCAATTTGGGCCAGGCATGGTAGTTTAAGCCTATAATCCCAGGACTCAGGAGACAGAGGCAGGAGGACTGTTGAAAAGACCAAAAAATAAAAAAGAAAGAAAAAGCAAAGAAAGTTAGTTTGGTTTCTACCTAGTTGCCTTCACTTGTTATCTGAGTGTACCTTTCCTGCACCACCTTTGTAGGGGTTACCACCCAACACCAGCATAATATAGGCTGAGGGGTTTATTTTGGTTCATGGTCCTTTGTGGGTTGGCTCCAAGGCTGGGAGGCATGGCAGAATGATCTAGTGGATGAAAGCTGTTCATGTCACGGTGGTCAGAAAGCAGAGAGTAAAGGGAGGAGAAAACACCCTTCTAGGCCCAGCCCCATGACCACCTGTTCTGAGTGGGCCCCAACCCCTCTCAGCACAGTTAGCAACTGTCTTACTTTCTTTTTAACTTCTGAGACAAACACTCAAAGGTTTTTTTTTATCCATTTTCTTTTTTTAAAATCCATTTTATTTATAGATAAAAAGAAAGAAAGAAGAAAGAAAAAGAACTACAACAAAATTTTAAACTATATCAATCAAGTACATATATTACACATCATCATCTCCAAATCATTCACCCAGAGCACAAGACATCTGCCTTCAATTGCCCAAACAATACCAGTACCAACCCTTCTCTTCAGCAAACTCAGAGAAATCAGTAGTATAACTATCTTAACTATTTTATATACATATAAAAATACATATACACACATATGATTTTTTTCTTTCAGCTTTCACACTAGTGAAACAATATGATGTTTACACATGTGCCAACACTCAAAGTTAAGGGAGGAAAGGTTTATTTAGCTCACAGTCTGTAGATGTTTCAGTCCATAAATCAGCTGGCTCCAAGGCAAGGTGGCTTGGCAGAGGAGAAACAGTTTATGATAGGCAAGAGGGTAGCAAAGCAACAAGGAACAGACCTTAAGAACATCTTTCTGACTATTTTATGTTATATCTAGGCTACTGGGATTAGGGTGGTGCTAAGCTAATCTGTGGAATGATTTTGTAATTACACACCCTTGATCCCAGCAGCACACACTCTAGATCCAGCCACCTCTGAAAAGTCTCCACCTATGACTGCATAGGCTTTGGGGGGACATCTAGATACAAGCCACAACAGCAATAAACTCATCAGTGAATTTATACTGATGAGTGTATACTTCAATCACCTCCCCAAAACCCTGCCTATCATCACATGAGGCTTCAGAGTGACATCTAGGTATAACATTCCAGGCCCCAAAAGACCTCTCATCTCTTTATACAAAATGCACTTTATCTGTCTCTAAGAATTGTTACAGTCCTGACAATCTCAAGGTGGCTGAAAAGTCCAGAACCATGGGTTTCCTCTGAGAGTTAAGGCAAACTCTGAACTGTGAGCTTCTATAAAAGTAAAAAAGAGCCAGGCATGATGGCACATGCCTGTAATCCCAGTACTCAGGAGGCTGAGGCAGAAGGATCCCTGTGAGTTCAAGGCCAGCTTGATATAGGAATGAGATAGGACCCCTAAATGATGTAAGAGAAATATTTTAACTCCTAATCTGCTAGATGTCCAATACTCTGAGTTCATGTTCCCCAAAATCAAATAATGAATTCTCAGGAATAATGGAGATTAAGAGTAGGATATACTTATTGAGGGAAAGATAACTTCTGCCTAAGAGAGACAGAAAGGGGACCTGAAAAGCAGCTTGTTTAGGAGCTCACTTCTCAATTAAGCTTTATGGAACAAAATCACAAAGTGGGTAGGAAATCAAGAGGTGGGTGTAAGGTGGGACAAAACTATGGACAGCTAATAAAGTTACAAGTATAGTTACTTAGGTAATATTGATCCAATGGGGAAGCAAGTCACATCACAAGGTGGGGCAAAACTACCATCAACCAATAAGATTTCAAGTATAGTCAGGTAATATTGATCCATTAGAGAAGCCAGTCACTTAGCAAGTGTGCATAGAAAGAACAAGGACCTTTCCTGGAAGGGGTGAGTCAAGGAATAAGGAAGGATGTTTTCCCCCCACTGCGGTGACTGATGCCTATAGAGACTATCAATCATATCATTTATTCCCTGGAGAAGTAGGTATAGTCACTTCATCCTTATCTTGAGGCCTGGTCTTCAATGAATGCATTTACAACCCAGAGTTGTAAAATGTTCTCATCTTCTGCACTGACTCCTTCAAGGGCCCAGCCCTGTCTGACTGCCTAGAATATTTCTATCTAACATAGCTGTTATAAGTCTGGAGCACATAGTAAGATCTTGTCTCAAAAAAAAAAAAATACCCCCCCCAAAAAAACCCAAAAGATAAATAAACAAAATAAAAAAGAAAATGAAACACTGCCAAAGTACAATGGCACTTGTTAAACATTCCCAGCCCAAAAGGAAGGATTACAGGGATAGAAACCAGGGAGATCAAAGCCATACTGAAACTCAGCAGGGAAAACATTAAATCCTGTAGCTGCATGTCCATTAGCTTGGGCAAGGTGTGGTGAGATATGAACTCCAAAGGGCTTGAGTGGCCCCATCCCTAGGATACTGCTGGCGGTTGCAACCCTCATGGCTTCTCTTTTAGGCTGCCTCTGTCCGTACCTTGTGACTTTCCTTAGACATTCCAAGTTCCTGGTTTCTCCAACTTTCTGGAGTCTCCACTGCACTTTTGCACTTTCATGGCTTCACACACTGCCCTCTCAGGAACACACTGCCTGGTTTATAGGCTGAACTTCTTTTATAATTTGGATGGAAGTCTTCGTGATCCCATAACCGTTGCATTCTGCATGCCTATAAAGCCCGCACCATGAAGATGATGCCAAGGTCTGCCAGCTGGTGAGGTACTCAAGCCCTGTTGAATCACAGCTACAAAAACGTCTGAGTACTTGGATATCTGAGAACTGTGAGCTAAACCCAAATCCTGGGAAAGTTTTTCCCCAGGAAGCCCTTCACAATCAGGGTGTCCTGGGGTTCTCTTCTCAAAGGAAAGTTTATAGCCTTACACCTTTGAGCCTGCAAAGGAAGAGATCTTGCTGATTCCTGACACATCAAGCTGGTTTTCCAATTGTCTGGATCTGAAGTACTTAGCCTCCTTTAGGGCTAATCTTTTTTTTTTTTTTTTTTTTTTTTCTTTTTCCTTTATTTTATCGGTACCGGGGATCGAACTCACGACCGCCTGCTTGCAAGGCAGGTGTTTATGCAGCTGAGCTAAATCCCCAGACCCTAGGGCTAATCTTTTTAGCAACCTATCTCTCCTCTACTGCATCTTGTAGGAGAGGGTGGTTCTTTCTGGCAAAAATGAAAATTTTTCACATTGGATTTCTGCACCTGTTTCTCACAACAGAGCTCACTAAAAGCTACAAGCAATAACCATGCTGCAGACTGAACTTTGGACTGTCTTGAAATTTCCTCCACCATATTAATCTACCATCCTTAATTTCCTGCATCTCTCCTGTGTGGCACATGTTTGTAAAACCAGCACCACATTAGCTGATGGCCAATATCTGCCATCAGGTAAAGTACACTTTTACATCTTGCTGGTGCTTGCACAGGCCTTTGAGTGCCTAGATAGCTGAGCATGGTGAATTGAACTCTGTCATCAATTCCTGTTCCTTAGGCAGTCACCATTCTGGAACATGGTGCCCTGGGGCTCTTTTCGCAAAGCAAAGTCTTTCACCACTGCAATTTTGAGCCTGCAAAAGAGTGGAGTCCTGCTGGTTCTTGTGACTCCTTTAGGCCATCTTTCCTATTGTTCTGTTCCAAAGTGCTTGGCTTTTTCACGCTAATCTTTTCAAGCAATCAAGTTCCCTACTGCACTATATTTGCAGGCCCCGATTTTACCAATACTTTGTTTATGGCAAAATTCAAAACTTTTAAAATCATTCTTCTAGGCCATTTGCTCTTGATTCTCAGGGTAGAACTGGCTAAAAGTCCCAAACAGTAGCCCTGCCACTGCCTCAACCTTAGACTGTCTTAACATTTCTCCTGCCATGCTAGTCTGCTCCCCTTGGTCTCAGTCCCACATAATGTCTCAGGACATGAGCAAAATGCAGGCAGATTTCCTACCACAGAATAGCACTCATGAGTCCAAGGAAGTCCTTATTCCCAACTAAAACCTCCTGAGCTAACATCTACATTTTTATCAGCATTCTGATCTTTTGCGCCCTAACCAGAATCTCCCATCAAACTCGGCTTACAGCATTCTAGGACTGCTTCTTCAACTGGAAGCTCCAAATCTTTCCCAACTCCTCCCACAAGCCAGTTCCAAATGTTTCTGACCCACGTGGTCAGGTAGTATTGCAGCAGTGACCCCACTCCTCTGGTACCAAAATCTTAGTACTTTCATGTCACTGAGACTCAATACCTGATACCCACAACACCAAGGAAAAAGATATCTATTTTGATTCATAGTTGTAGAGATTTCAATCCATGTTCACTGACTCCAAAGCTGGGCAGAAAGACAGAGAGGGATGACAAAGGAGAAACAGCTCAGGGCATGTCAACAGGAAGCAGAGACAGCAAGATTAGAGGAGTGAGGAAAGAGATAAACCCTTCCAGGGCATGCTTTTAGTGACCCACCTTCCAATCAGATCCCACTTCCTAACAGCAAGACAGTTGTATGCCTCCATGATCCAACTGCCTTCCTAAAGCCCCGCCTATGAGGGTATGAGGCTCTGGGAATGACATCCGGACATAAACTGTGACAGTGACTTTCTCAGTGCAGACAGGCAGGACTCAGCAATTTATTTTGAATTTTTATTTTATTGATATATTTTAGATATACATGATGATTGCATTCATCGTGGGAAATTTGTATCCATACATGATTTATCTTGCTTCTTCTTTTTTCCCATTCCATCCCCCTCAACTTCAACCCCTCTTGCCTTTTCTATTTATAAAAGCTTTGTTTCCAGTTTTTCCTTCTTTTCTTCTTTTTTCTTGCCCCTCTTTCCTTTCTCCCTCCCACCTCCCTTGCTCCCCTTCTCATTTGAACATTTTCTTCTCATTTCCCAATTTCTATTATACATTTTGGTCCTTATTTGCACTTAAATTTTCTCACACCAGAGAAATCATGTGATATTTGAACATGTGTGTTCAATTTATTTCACTTAAGAATATGGCCTCAGGTGCATTCATTTAGCTAGAAATGTCTCAAGCTTATCCTTTGTGGCAATGGATACTAACGCCATTATATAAAAATGTACATCTTCTTTATTCATTCATGGGTTGATGGGTATTTGAGCTGTTTCCAAGTTTTAGCTATTACAAACTGTTCCACTATAAACATGGGTGTGCATATATTACTGTGGTATAATGCTTTTAATTCTTTCAGGAATGTAACAAGAGGAATAGCTGAGTTGAATGGGACCTATAGGCCTAGATTTTTTAGAAATCTCTACAGTGATTTCCACAGTGGTTGCACAAACAGTGGAGAAGGATTCTTTTCCTCATATTCCTTTCTGCATTTGTTATTGGTTGATTTCTTCTTTTCTA
This sequence comes from Cavia porcellus, assembly GCF_034190915.1. Taxonomy (NCBI): domain Eukaryota; kingdom Metazoa; phylum Chordata; class Mammalia; order Rodentia; family Caviidae; genus Cavia; species Cavia porcellus. The sequence goes on along the minus strand of NW_026947510.1, from coordinate 51,493,245 downwards.
TTTGTCTTTTTCATTTTTATCGGTACCGGGGATCAAACTCACGACCGCCTGCTTGCAAGGCAGGTACTTATGCCGCTGAGCTAAATCCCCAGCCCTATTGGTTGATTTCTTGAAAATAGCCATTCTTTCTGGGGTGGCATGGAATCTCAGCATTGTTTTTATTTGCATCTCTCAAAGGACAGTAATATTGAACACTTTCACATATTTATTTGTCATTTGTACTTCTTCATTTGAGAAGTGTTTACTCATTACAGATGCCCGTTTTTGGATTGTGCCTTTAAATTTAGGGGGCCTGATTTTATCAGTTCCTTTATATTCTGAATAGTAGTCCTTTGTCTGAAGAAGAGCTGGCAAAATTTTTTCCCTCTGTGAGTTGTCTCTTCACTCTGTTGGTGGGTTTTTTGTTTGCTTGCTTTTGCTTTTCACTGTGAAAAAGCTTTTTAACAAAATCAGATCCCAATTGTTGATTCTTTGTGATATTTCCTGCACAATTGAGGTTTTGTTCATAAAGTCTTTGCCCACACCAGTCTTCAGGAGTTTTACCTGTTCTCTCTTCCAGCAGATCTAGTGCTTCTGTCTTTATATATAATCTTTGACCCAGCTTGATTTTAGTTTACTGCATGATAAAAGATACAGATCTAGTTTTAATCTTTGGTATGTGGAAAGCCAGTTTTTCCAGCGCCATTTATCTTTCTTCCAGTGTAGGTATTTGACTTCTTTGTCAAAGATAAGGTGGCTCTGTATGTCTGGAGTTGTTTCTGCATCTTTTAACCTGTTTCACTGATCCTCAGGTCTGTGTTTTATTGTTGTTGTTGTTTGGTGTTTTGTTTTTTAGTGAGTACCTTGCTGTTTTTTGTCACAGTAGCTTTCTAGTATAATTTCAAGCCAGGGATTGCATCACATGCAATTTAAAAAGAGGTGCATAGTTTTAGTTCATAATCAGCCAGGTCCAAGGCAAGGAGCCATGGTGGAAAGATAGGGTGGATGAAAGCTGCTCATGTCATGGTGACTGGAATATAGACAGTGAAGACAGGAACCAGGGAAGGACATATACCCTTCCAGGTCATGCTCCGAGTGACCTACCTCTTCTGACCAGGCCCCACCTAACAGCATTTTTGGCTACAAACTCATCAGTGAACTCTCCACCAATGAGTATGGCATTTTCATGATCCAATCACCTCCCCCAAAACCTCCCTATGATTACATGAGGCTTTTGAAGGGACATCTACATGTAAACCACAATCGCCACACTTAATGTAAAGTTAGAGGAGAAGATTGACGTGCTAATAAATAATGATGTATTTAATATTTCACTGTGCTACTGTGAAGTGCTAAGGAAGCATAAGTGACATCAGGAAAGACTTCATGGAGAAGGCTAAGTGTTAAATGGGTGAGCTAGGAACCCATTACTCTACATTTCTCTCTCTCTCTCTCTTTTTTTTTTTATCGGTACTGGGGATCAAACTCACGACCACGCACTTGCAAAGCAGGCGCTTATGCCGCTAAGCTAAATCCCCAGCCCCTACTCTGCATTTCTCAGTACTCCTGTGTGCATGTCCAGCACAGGAGGGAGAGAGATTCCAGCCCCAGTGAAGCCCCAGTCTTGGAAGGAGGCAAAAATCTAAAGTAGAGTCATCAGATTGCAGCACAATGGCTGTGTGGTATGCTATGGTGCTATAGTACAGCCCTGAAGAGCAGTTTATTCCATCAAGTCTGGGAGAGTGGTGGTGGCAGATTTCAGAGTCTGAGCAGCACCAAGACAGTATATAAACAGTGAGGGCAAGAGTGCGTAGAATTGTAGGGGAGATCAAACTGGGAGTCCACTGTCTCTACATTGACTCTTCCAAGCATGGAACTAAAATTGTGGCCTTCCACTAATAAAGGTACACTGCCTGCAGGCAAGTGTGTTATTATTAACATTTAGTTTTATCTCCTCAAGAAGTACCCCATGGGCCTTTCAACCTGATGCTCTCTGTTTCTTTTCATGTAATCTTGTTTTGAGTTTAGAAGTAACCCTCTCATAGAAGAAACATTCTCTGGTCTTGCCATCCAAATAGGTACCAAAGCCAGTCATGGTGGTACACGCCTGTAATCCCAGCACTCAAGAGGCCAAGGTAGGAGGATCACTGAAAATCTGAGGACACCCTGTACTATATAGTGAATTCAAAAGCTAGCCTGAACTACATAGCAAGACTCTGTCTCAAAAGGAAAATAAAGCAATAAAAACAACAGCAACAAACAAACACGCTCAAATAGGAACCCACTCTGTATTAATTCCACTCTTTTTTTGTTTTCCCGAATAGCACTCACACTGTCACACATCTTTTTGCCCATTTTCCCTCTTTTCTCACTGGAATGGAAGCTCTATGTGGGGAAGGATCTCATATGTCGTCCTCAGGCTCATATTCTCAATTAGGAGATACTTAGAATTTTTTTTTTAATGTGAATGAACCATATATGACACATGATGGTGGACAGAAATGGAAACTTGAGAATTCCTAAATTACAGTCTGGTATGAAAGACAGGCAGCAAGTTATCTAAGGCAGAGCATGGCTGATACCAGCTAAGGTGCCTACAAGGTCAAACGTGAGTACCAGAGAGCCAGCATGGAATGGCAGAACCTCAATGACCAGAGACACCAGGGTCAGGAGGAGACTCCTCTCCAATCCTCAGTTTTCTCAGCCAGAAACTGGGATAACAATGGTATCAGCTGTATTCGTTAGCTTTGTGTCGCTGTGACAAAATAAACTCCTTAGAGGAGGAAAGATATATAGACCTCATATTTCAGAGGTTCTAGTCCATGGTTGGCCAGCTTCAGGGCAGAAGCACTGTGGTGGAGGGATGTGGCAGAGAAAGCTGCTCATCTCATGGAACTCTGGAAGCAGAGAAAAAAAAGAGCCAGCGAGAAAAGGGCTGGGTACAAAACACTTGTAGAACCATTCAAATACCACAGTGTCGTATTCCCTCCAACAAGTCTTCTCCTTCGAGTAGTCCATTCAGCTATGAACTAGTTAATAGACTGACTGATTGATGAAGTTAGTGCTTTCACGATCCAGTCATCTCTTTTGGTCTGACCTTTGAACAATGCTGCCCTGGGCATCAAGCCTCAGTACATGAGTCTTCGAGAGACATGTCATATTTAAACCAAAACCCCAGACTCACGTGGTTATTTTCAAGATTTAATAGCTCTATATGTGAAAGTGTTTCGTGCACAAATGTTAATCATTGTTTTAAGAGTAATTTTGTACCCATACATTCTAGTTTATGCTGTAAGTCTGAGAAGGAAGAAGAATTACCTAAGCTATTAGAAAAGAGGCTTAAAAACATTTTAATGCAATTCCAACATTCAAGAAGCTGAGACAGAAGGATCACCATGAGGTTGATTCCAGCCTGAGATACTGAGTTCAAGGCCAGGCTGAACTATAGAGTGAGACCTGTCTCTTAAAAAAAGGAAAAAAAAAAGAGAGAGAGAGAAAAGAAAAAAAATTTAATGCATGAGAAAACTTGTGTAACTTTATGGTGTATAAATAATACAGTGTTTCATTTTGCAATGTAATGTTTTGATAAATGTAATTACATTACTGTTTTGACAAATGTAGTGTTTTGATAAAATGTATAAATTGCAGAATTATTAACGTATTGTTAACATATTCATCCTGTCGCCTACACAGCATTGGGTGTGTTTGTGTGAGGGGGAGAATTAGGAATTTTTAAGAATGTAATATAGTATTACTAATGACAGTCACCATGCTGTGCAGTGATCTTCAGAATTTAATCCTCCTGTTTAACTGAAACTTTGAACCCTTTGACCAATGATCTCCCACACCTTTCTCCCTCTTTCAGTACCTGGCAACGACCAATCAGCTCCGTTTCAATGAATGAATTTACATAGATTCCATATGTTAGTGAGATTGTGTGTTATTTGTCTTTCTCTGCCTGGTGTATTTTACTTAACCTCATGTCCTCTAGGTTCATCCATGTTGCTGTTAGAAATGGCAGAATTTCCTTATTTTTAAATGCTGAACGGTATTCATACATACACTGTCTGGCTGGGTTGGAGTTAGGAAACAGGTGACAGGTGTAGAATATGGGGGATCTTCTGTGGATTCCACAGGGGACATCCCCAGGGGCCCAGAGGATGCCTATGTGTGGTGACAGCATCTGTTGCTTCTCTTTTGGCTTTTGGGTACCTGTTGGGAAAAGTGAAGCCCATGTCTTTATGCCTCACCCTTGTTCCACAAATGCATTGCCCCTCCTTGCAGGAGGTCTACATTTCCTTACTTTGTGGAGGGTGAGTCTGGCTATGCAGCTTGCTTTGGCCAATGGGATGAGAATAGAACCCTTGTGAGTTCCTTCCATTGTGTGGTCCTTGAGTGAATACAGCATACAGCCAGCGCACAATAGATGTGGGAACAGGAAACCTTTGGGTTTGTTTTTTCCTCCTGCATTCTTTAGCCAAAGCTGTCCAATAGGAGTGATTTACTTGAGTGATGATTTAGGAAGAAGAAACTGGACAGGGCTCGGTTCGGCCCCTTGTTGGCCCCTTCTTTTACTTAGTTGAAGGCAGGAGTGGAAGAAGTAAGGTGAAGAGGATGTCAAGCGTTAAAACATGTTATGTAGCCAAACCAACCCCCACAATGGTTGCAATCATTATGAACTGCATACATGCACTAAAGTATATAAACAGTTAAAATAATCAACTTGACAGTCAGAGAGGGAATCTGGTTTTCTTTCTGTCATGCCAGAAAGGCCTGACTGTTGGAACAGCTCGCATTTTTCCAATTGTGCTGGTGGTGTGGTGGTTTAGCTTGTCAAATTTAAGAGTGGAGATTCATAGCTCTTCCATTTGGCTGCCCAGTTAGGTTTAGCTGTATACTTAAACCTCATGCTTATCAGTAATAAATCAAACATTTTGATTTTCTCTCTCCATCTGCTGTGCTTATCTCTAAATTGGTTCCTGACATGATGGGGGAAGAGAGGTATTATTTATGGATCTCTTTCAAACCTAAAAAATCTTTATGTACCTTCAGTATCATAGATTTTAATCGAGGCAGTCGGTTTATGGTTCCCCATCTCTGACATTTTACATATTGATTTTCGAGGTAGAAAAATATTTAGATAATTATTAACCAGGGTAAGTGATGTAAGAAGCTGTAAAACAAAACAACAAAAAACAGACCTCAGTGGTTTAACAAAATCAAGGTTTATTTGTGGCTCACATCACAGTGTGAACCTTTGAAACAGGGTCTTAGACAGCTCTCCTCCAGGTGGTGACTTGAAGGCCTGGACTCCCTTCTTCTGTGCTCTTCCTAATCTTCAGCTTACGGGTTACACAGTTGTAATGCAAGGAAGAGAGAGAGACACAGGACCAGCAGGGATGTGTTTAGGGACCAGGCTTCGGAGTGGGCTCTCATCACTTTCACCCACATTCCACTGGCCCACGTTTCACATATCCCCACCCTGACCTCAAGCAAGGATGGGAACAGTCTCCCTGTGTTCACAGGGGGAGGAGACAGTGCAGAGAAACCTTAACTTACATTCTGTCTCCCCACAATCCCCCAGGCACCTTCTGTTGTTCTCCTCTTCTTTCATTTCAGGAACACAACAGATATAGTGGAAATGTAAAGAGAAATAACAGTCAAGACTCAGCTTTTAAATTTCAAAATAGACTTTTGCAATGTAGGACTGAGAGAAGAGTCTGTGTTTTAAAAGTCTGGTCTTTTTGACTCCGAAAGTCTAAACTGTGCATGAATCTGAATATGACATCTCTGAAGTTTAAAAGAACCAGGATCAGCAGGACCAGACTAGTGTCTCTACCCAGAAGGGCAAAGGGCTGAGGGGAGAGGAAGAGACTGGAGAAGAAAACAGCCAGAGCCAGTGCCAGGTTTGAGACCCTGGAGGACTCCACCTCCTGCCATCTCCTAAGGGGCTCCGGGCAGCAGAGATGGAGATGCAGAGCTCCTGGTCCCTGTGACACTTGCGAGGGGAGGAGACTCAAGGGGAGGTGGCAGTGCTGTGTTTCCCCTCCAGCAAGTGTGTAAAGTGTAGAGACACCTCAGTGTCTTTACCTTAGGGGCTGAAGTCAGCAACTGGGAGAGTCCCAAGGTCCCAGAGCTGTGTGAGATCAGCCAAGGTTTTTCTATGTCCTTGACCAAGGGAATCCACATGGACTGAGGCCTCAGCATCAGATAGGAGAGCTCAGTAGAGGCTGAGCTGGGACTGATACTGACAGCCAGAGAGAGACCCAGAGGAAAACATGAGCAGGGATGAATGAAGACCCAATGACTTGATACAACAGAATGGAGGCTCGAGACACTTAGCTTCTGTACCTACCCAAACTAAAACACCAAAGACAGGGTACAGCACTGAAAGGAGCAGTGGCTTTGGAGTAAGGGGACAGGAAGTACTTGTTACTAACTAATCATCTTGTCTGACCTTGAGCGGCTTGTTTCATCAGTCTGCTTCTCAGTTTTCTCATCTGTAAAATGAGACGTAATACTATCTACTTCATGGGTGTGTTGTGAGAATTAAATGCAAAAAACACCTAGCTTAGAGGATAGTACTCAGTAAGGGCTCAGCAAATATCTAAAGCCTGTCCTGCCTGTCTTTTTCTGAGGTCAGTGCCAATACTGAAACACCATAATTTTTTTGCAGGAAGGATGGGTATGCAAGGCTATATTTAGCAAAGCCTGGAAAATAAAATAAAATAAAGCCTTCCTCAGCTCTGTGAGGAAGTAATAAAAACCTAGGACAAGGCACAAAACAGACAATGAAAGCATGACTTAAGAGGGGACGGAATGGAGAGTAGGGTGAGGGCGGTGGCTGCACTAAGTGAAAAACAACTCAATACCCTGCTATCATCCTTCATCGAACTACAGAAATAGAAACCAGACAAACACATTATGTGAAGGGCGAAAGGGCTGGCAAGATCCTGGCCTATAGGAAAAACCCAGGTTCAATAATGCCACACATAGAGGGAGGTAGGGAGGGACACCAGGCCAGAGTCAATGCCGGGTTTGTGTCTGAATGGCTAGTTTGCTGTCCTAATGAGGCTTAAACATCACACAGTCGTTTTTTGCTGAACTCAGTTTCTCATTAGACTCTATCTGCTCTCAGATTAGCCAGCCACATGGCAGGAGTTGCTTCCACTTCCTCCGGCCGATGAATTATCAAGGGTATTCTCTGCCTTTCTTTTTTGGGAAAAGAAAGCTTTGGCGCAGAAAATCTTCTCTTCTATTTATATCTACTCTTCTCTCTCTGATTAGAGAGATGATCAGTTTTGAAGACAGACTCGGGTTCTGTGTACTCTGTTTAGAGGAGCGCGTGGTTAAGATGGCACGTTAGCATCATCTGCTCTGGTCCAAGTCTTTTTCTGTTCTTGGGGACAGGAGGGTTGTAGGTCTGATCCTGTGTTTTTAGATTGTTGAACTCACCAAATGTTCTGGTAAGCTCTCTTCTAAGTGCTACAGGTACAGAAATCAAGAAAGGGATTAGGTGGGGCTGGAGGTTTAGCTCAGTGGCATAAGCGCCTGCCTTGCAAGCAGGCAGTCATGAGTTCGATCCCCGGTACCGATAAAAAGGAAAAAGAAAAAAAAAAAGAAAGAAAGGGATTAGGACAGCATTCATGTTCTCAAAGATCTTATAAACAAAGTGACTTTTACTACCAGTTTGTTGATGGCTGCTGATAACCAGAGTTTTGGGGCAAACTGGCTGGAATTTGATCAAGTCTCTCATATTCTCAAGTCTACATATTACCTATGGGCCTTACAAAATTCTAGGCCTAGGTGCTCTGGCTCCTATTTTCAGCTACACAGCCCACTTACCTCTCTGTTAGTCTCTGTTTATCTGAAGATCACAGCTACTGACTTTGAGTCTGGTCTTGGTCCATCAACTCCAAGCTCAGTGTTGTTATTTCCCCAGTGGAGTTTTCTCCTAATTGTGGTCAAGTAGAGAGTCTTTAAGTCCTCTTAAGGAAAGGAAGACATGGAAATGTGCTCACTTCTTATTAGCAAACATATCGTGGAAACTCTTCTGCATTTTGAAGACCAGAGTGGAATTGTAACACCCTAGGGAAAACCTGTTGTGTCTGCCCCAGGCAGAAGGAATAACATCTTCTCTATACCCCTATGGCTTTTGTACAGAAAATAATCATATTAGTGAGGATAATAGCTGTAATAATAGTAGTAAAGAAAGGTTATATTACCACTTACTGAATGTGTCTATGTACCAGGTGTCAGGCTAGGTACTTTACATGCATTATTTAATGCTCAAAAGAACCCCAGGGAAGACACCATTGTAATCTTCTGTTTATAAGCTGGATTGGTTAGGAGTTGAGTTTGGCTGCATGGTGTTGCTGGTGGCTTACCCAAATCAAATCTGATTTTTGTCAAATGACAATAAATTAGAGATGGACAAGCTTGAGAGGAAAGACTTGCTTCTTAATACATTCTTACCACATAGCTTTGCTGTTGTGGAGGTTAGGTTTCTGTTGTTTTTCCAGTCTGCATTGGCAAAGGGCAAAGGGCAAGGGGCAAAGGGCAAAGGGCAAACGGGCAAAGTTTAAAGGACAAGAAGCCTTCTCTTTTTGTGGTTTTGTCTTATTAGTTGGGAAGAAAAGCTCTTCCTTATCTATATCTTGAGGGCTCCAACTGGGTAATGTGGTCATTTTTATCTATCAGGGACCCTGGGGATTCTTTTTACTTCTTTTTCAGAGGTGGGCAGATCTTGGCCCTGAACAAAACTGGTGTTCTGAAAGAGAAAGACAATGAACTCTGGGCTGGCAACCACCAGTGCCTATGACACAGATGAAGAATCTGGGTCTCAGTGGTGCTAAAGTTCTTGACCAGACATGATCAGACGTGTGGTAAAGTCAGACTGAAACCCATGTCTACCTGAGAGGAGTTTATGTCCTTGTATGTTTTGAGAGAGAAACTCTTTATCATGAAGCATTGTAATTTGTGTGTATGCGTGTGTGTGTGTGTGTGTGTGTGTGTGTGTGTGTGTGTGTGTAAAACCGGGGCTGAATCCAGAGCCTCATGCACATTGGGCAAATGCTCTACCATTAATCACACACCCCAACCCTCTAACTGTCACACTATTTGTTCATTCTTCTTTCTTCTCTAGATTACCAAGAATAAATTTTATTCACATTGGCATTCCAGATGCTTGCCTATAGTTTGTTAAATGAATAAATGAACAAATTTTAGGATTACAGTAGTTTTTCAGTTAAAATATCTCTCTGGCAAAATATTATTTAATATTCTTTTCTTCTGTAATATCTCATAACTACATATTCTCAAATAGCTGCAAATGCATAAAAAGAAATGATCTATGGTCTTTGTGTTGCCATGGGTACATTTAGCCTCTTCTACTATTCATAGGCTTCTAGTCTCATCTGTCTTCCTAAATGCTTAATGCTTGTTTACAGACCACAGTCCAATTTCTCTTGTTCTGCCGGGTCATTCAAACATTCCCATATTGCATTGCTCTATTTCTTAGGGACTCGAGCACTACCTGAATAACAATAATTAGAGTCACAGGCATCTCTGAATCCCAATTCTCATTTCTTGTTCAAGCATTTTCAGTCCAGAAGGACCTAACAGTCAGATTGCAATATTTTGGCAAAGCAGGTAGGGAGGGGAGAACAAGTCTAAGGATACCAATTTAGTAAATTTTTCAGAAACACCAATCACTGATATACCCAGGTTTTTTAAAAAAGGCATTGTTTTTCAACAATGGCTACTAGGAAACACCCTGATTCTCCTTCAAAGCCCTAATGCTTGGTTGCACACATCAGGGTGCACAGTACTAGCGGCTGGCAACTGCTGAGGTTGGAGCTAATTGGACTCAAGAATGAACTTTCAGATACTTGGACTCCACCTTAGTGGTGCAAGTAGCAATATTAAGAGCTGCTTGGGTTTCTCTTTCCCCATGGGCCTCTGGCCAGTAGCTTACTATCACTAAACCAATTAGATAATGAATAATTACTACTTACTAAGTGGTTACTATATGTTAGGCACTATAGTAAGTGCTTTATTTTGTCTCATTTAATGCTTAGAACAACACGGTGGCTATTATTATTGTCATTTTACAAATGAGAAATGTAAGGATTAGGGAATTTGAATAATTTGCTTAATATAGTGGTTGCACCAAAGGGTGACTTAGGGAGTCTGTCACATGTGAATCTTTAGCAGCCTTAATCAAGCCACTTTCATAGCAAGGAACTTCAGTAACAGTGAGAATAACATTCTTTGTATCTTGATAATGAACACTGTTCCTCTCACTTAAAATGGAAATAAAATGGCCAAAATATTAGCAACAGTTCATGTAAATAAAATAATGATAATATTAATAACAGCCCACGTGTGCTGCAGTGGAATGTATCACTGAAAACTCTGAAAGGTTAAACATCATTGATATAGACCATTCTGATCAACACCCCTCCCCCCAACTACTGGCGATTGAACCCAGGGCTTTGCACTGAGCTGTATCTCTAGCCCTTTTTAAAATTTTGAGACAGGGTCTGGTAAATTCTTAAATTGTCGAGGCTGGGCTTGAACTTTTAACCCTCTTGTGTCACCCTTCTCGACATGTGCTATCAGGCTCAAAGTTCCTAATATGTAATAATTCATCAATCCTTGCAATAACCCTTTCAGAAAGATGCTGTTACCATCTTAATTTTCAGGTAAAGAAACTGAGGGATGGAAAGATTAAGTAGCTTTCATAAGGTTTGATTTGTAAGTGGCAGAGCTAAACAAATTAACACAATGTATTTATTTGGAAAACCCAGCTGCAAGGCAAATTTTCTAGTTCTTTCTTTTAGCTCTTCTACAGGCCCTCGAACACCTGTTAAAGAACTCTTAGTGACTACTGGCGCAATATTTCCCAGGCAATAGGTGGGAAAACCTGGCTTCCCATTTGGGATGGCCTGACTCAGAAGTAGGGATATTTACCATTGTTCTGTTCCAGCTCTGGCAGGCTAAAACTTAAGTTCAAAGAACAAGTCTCAGCCTGGTTGCAAATGACCTCAGAAATCCACCTAACTCCAGGTCTCCAATTTCTGCACTATTGACAATTGTAGGCTCCATAACTCTTTGTTTGGCAACATTCCTAGCTTTTACTAACCAAATACAACACCCCTAGTTATACCAGTACTAAGTAAAAAATGAGTTCGATCCCTGGTACAAAAAAAAAGGACAAAACATCTTGACGTATTGACAATTATTAGGGTGGTGGTGGAAAGGCACAAATCCAACCCTTGATTGATCCAAACCATTTCCTCATTCTATGTACGTTGGAGCTGGAATCCAAAGAGATAAAGTCGTTTCTCCCTCTAATGTACAGGGCACAATAGGGAATCCAGAGGCAGTTCTAGCCTGGTAGGCTAAGAATTCATTGCATGAAGCTGGTAAGCAATACAGTACCACGAAGGCAGGAAGGTGGAGAGAGAGTCTGAGATCTGGTGTCCTCCGAGCTGGATGGACCACATTTTTGGCTGCAGAACTCAATCAAGTTTCAAGCTCGTCAATGGAATGCAGATAGCAGTCTCTACCTCCATCATCAGCTCTAACCACGGATCTGAACGTACTGTGTATGCTGGAAGCTTTTATTAACATCAGGTATTATTAAGATCATCAGAGATGTGAGAATTCATGATTAGAGTAAAAGTTCTCAAAATGGTTGTAAAGGGTGGCTTCATTCCCTGACTTTTCAACTCGAGATCACTATTCTTGTGTGGGAGAAAAAGCTAGCAGACACTCGCTCTCTCGCAGAGTACCCCTTCCTCCGCAGGAATCCCAGGGGCCAGACCGACAAGTGAACTGAGGTCGCAACTCTGAGCAACTCGTTCTGCAAGCTGCGGCCGATCCCCGCCAAAGGGCCTCTCCAGCTCCGCCTGCCTTAGGGTGCAGCCCCGCCCTGAGGGAAACACACCCCGCCCCGTTACGCGCCGGCTGGCACTCTAGCCTCCAAGCCTCAGCCCAGGACAATCCTGGGCTGGTGCCGGAGAATCTCGAGCTCCTACGATCTCTTCCCGGCCTCCCTCGGGCGGTCGGCACGAAGGCAGCGGAGATTGCCGAGGGGCACTGGCTCCGCCCTCTTTGCGGGCTCGGCCGCTACTGCCCCCTCACTACAGCCTCCAGCGCGGGCCGGAGTCCTACATCCCAGTCCCTCCCTCCCTCTTTCACTCTCCCCGCCTTCCCGGTGCTGCCACAGTGGCGGGTCGGAGGATCCCGGCCAGTCAGGTCGTTCCTGCCTCGCGCTCCTCCTCCTCCCAAATAAACAGCCCTCCCCACGCCTCGGGAGCCCGGACCGCCCCCTTCTTCCCTCGGCCGGCGTGTTGCGAGGGAGAGTGTGAGTGAGCCAGCGAGCGAGCGCGGGAGGCGGCCACCCCTCGAGTGCGCGAGGCTGAGAGCAGGGCGGGCCAGCCAGCGGCGCGAGTGCGAGCGGGCGCGCGAGTGAGTGCCCATAGCGACGGCCAGCGGCCCGCGCCGACGACCCGGCGGGCGGCGAGGCGCGGCGCGCGAGCCTGAGGGCGCGGGGCCCGCGCGCACGCACGCACGCACGCGGGGGGCGGGGCAGGCGCGCGCCCGCGTGTCGCGACTGTCGGGGCCGAGGCCCAGGGGGTGGTGGCCTGTCGCGGGTCGCCCGGCTCCCGGAGGCGAGGGGGGCGCGGGCGGATGGCGGAAGGTGCCCAGCCGCAGCAGTCGCCACAGCTCGGGCCCGGCGCCGCCGCCCGGGGCATGAAGCGGGAGTCAGAGTTGGAGCTGCCGGTTCCCGGAGCGGGAGGAGACGGAGCCGAGCCCGGCCTGAGCAAGCGGCCGCGCACCGAGGAGGCGACGGCGGACGCCGGCGGCGGCGGGATGCAGGTGACCGCGCGGGACTGGGCGCCCGGTTACCGTGGGGTGCGGGGCGGGGCCGGAGGAGCAGCCCGGGCAGCCGGGTGTGGACGGAGTGGGGGGTGGAGGGAGGGCTTCGGGGGTCCCGGGTGGGAGGGGGTGAGTCTGGGCCTGGCTGGAAGGTGGGGCGAGCTCGGGCTTGGAGGCGAGGGATGCAGAAGAGTACAGCTGTGTATGCCCGAGTGGGGACGAGAAGGGTTAGGGTTACCACGAGAGAATAGGTTTTGGTGGGAAGTCACGCTTGATTGGGATGGAGTCCATTTCATTGAACCCTTCCTTAGTTCCTTGCGAATTCGGGAAATTCTGGGACTGGTGCCCTGAGGAGAGTGGCTGGCCGAGCTGTGCACGAGGGGACCTGGTGGGGAACCTCCCGAAAAGGAGCAGTACCCCTCGGGCAGCTCTGGACGCACGCTGAGATGGGAAGGGGAAGCAGCATTTGAAGCAGAGGTGTGAAAAGAGAGAAAACTCCTCGAGAGAGCCCAAAGGGGATGTGGCTTAGGTTGTGGGTTGAATCAGTTGTACAGAGTGACTGAGAAGTACCCGGAGTTTGGTAGTGGTTTGGGAATGCTATGGTGTTCAGTGTCATTTTATGGAGCATGTTAATGAGTCTGGAGAGTGACATAGGACGTTTCCCTCTCATAACTTTGCCAATTGCATCCTACATCGCTGTGACACCCTGTAGATTTTCAGTGACCTGGGGCACACAAGATCTGTAGGACTGTTAGAAGACTGGATTACTTAGTTATGGGCTTAAGGACAAAGTGGCTGGTTTCAGTGGGGAAAGAGAATGGTATTGATCATATCAGTTACTTGGTAGTTTGTGGAGGGGTTTGAAACCTTCCTAGGTTTTAGGATTTGGTCTCTGTTGGCAAGAGAGTTTCTATAAATGATGAGACAGGCCCAGCAACTGTGTATAGACATCTGCTTGATTCTTTTAAAAGCATGGAATGTTAGAAGGGACCAGCGACAACATTATCTTTTCCAGGGGTTCTTAACCAGGATTGCTTTGGAAGATTATTAGGCAGCAGAGTTTTATCTGCTCTTTTTAGTGGAGCAGAATGAGTAATTTTCATCTTTGGTTTGGGAAGAGGATCCAAGTCCCACTATGTTTTAACCGTCTCATTTTTTAGTTGCGGAATCCAGCGTCCAGGGAAAATTAGTGATTTGGTTAAGGACATCTAGGTAGCTGGTTATAAAACGAACTAAGAGTCTGGTCTTCTAATTCTTATTCCTGCCCTCTCTCCATTACACCACTCTTGGAAATCTCTGCAGTGCTCAAAGACTTCCTGTGCTCTGCTGTCTGCTTTTTAAGGTTTTGCCTGACTTCCTGTGTTAAGAATTGGAGCTATACTTAAGCCTGGCGTGTTCGTTGTGTGCCTCTTACTCTCCTTTGCAGAGTCCTCTGTTATTTCGATTGCTTTGGGTAATATGACCCTCTTGGTGTTTATTTTTGGATTTGTTTCATTGCTTTCTTTTATTCTCATTAGAACTTTGTCAAGGAAAGGGATTCTGAGAAGTCTGTTGGCCATGAAAAACTGTAGAGGAATATAGGAAGACTTCTGGAGAGGTGGCTTACCAGTAGATAGTAAGGAGAGAATACTGGGTAGGGGTGCTGATGAGCATGTTCCACTTGGTTATGTGTATGTAATTATGTATCTATATATGTGTTAACTTATTGTTTCTATCAGTCATAGTGAATGATGAGACCCTCCCACTTCTCTCTTTCCTGCCTGGGGCCTGTTATTTGCTGGCTGCCTTTGCTCAGTGATATTTGGAAATGGAGCAGTGTAATAGTACTATGGGGAATGTGCAGAACAATGAGTCGATTAGGTCCTCTGGATACAGTTAGATAATTTAGAACTAGCCCCTGGGAACCATTTTGCACTCATTCTGCACAGTTATGGGTATTGTTGATCTTTCACTTGGTATGTTCTCATTTTTGTAGTTCCATCACAGCATGTGGTACAGGAGTTAGCCCCTTGCCTTCAGTTGGCTAGATTGTCCTGGGATAAGCCCTTGTTTAGGGGGCTGTTTTCCTTAGTTACAAAGCAAAGTGTTTATACAAAATGATTCCTAAGTTACCTTCTAAAAAATGTAAGGCAAGTTTCCCTGTTCTTAAGGTACATATGATCCTTGCAAAATTAACAACTGTGTCTGTGTAATACTTATTTAACTAATATTTATTTATTTATTGTGAAACTGAAGATTCAACTCAGGGCCTTGTGCTTAACTGATGTTTATTGTGCAACTGCTACGCGCCAGGCACAATTTTAATCTTTGGAAATGTAGTAGTAAATAGAGAAAGGCCCTGTTTTCATTGAACTAGTATTCTAATGGGAAGAGGTACATAATAAAGACGTGAACAACTACTATTTGGTGCTGATAACCGCTAGTAAGGAAAAGAGAATGATGAAGATGGTCAAGGAAAGTCTCTCTGTTAAGTGATCTTGAATCGTGGGAATGGGCCATTTAGAGATACAAAGGAAGAGAGTTCAGGTAAAGGAACCAATAGAACAGAAGCATGGAGAGAGAAATGTGCTTGCTAAATTGGAGGCCTGGGGCAGAATCAACAAGGACTCATTCTTAAGATATGGTATCAACGAATTAGAAAACTGTAGGCCCCATATAAATGTACATTAAAATTCTTTGTGTCATCAACTATTTTTGCTATGTGGGGTTTTTTTAAAGCACATATTTTTGTTTACATCTTAACACAATGAAGTTTTTCTGAAGTCCTGGCTCCCTTGTGAAAGACTTGTTGGTCAGCCTAATTGACATTAGACTGCTTTTGCCTCCAAGCTTTGTTTGTTTGTTTGAGACAGAGTCTCACTACCAGTTAAGTTGGGCCTTGAACCCATTATGTAGCCCAGGCTGGCCTCAAATTTAGGATAGTCCTCCTGCCTTTACCTCTTCAGTGTTGGGATTACAAAAATGCTTAGCTCCTGGCTCTATGCTTATTTTCGCATTGCCTTTTATTATTTTTCAACGGCTTTATAATTCTTAGTTCCCTTGTATGACTGTAAGCTTCCAAAACACAGGAATTATATTTCCTTTGTGATTATCCATGAATACTTGACAGTTTTGGGTACATAGTACATAGTGGGTTAAGTTCCCGAGGCTGGTTCCTAAATGAAGCTAGTCTCTAAACGTCAGATTCCAAAACTGAACCCTGTTGGGTTGCAGCCACTAAACTTCTGGAAAAAATTATTACTTCCCAGAGTGGATCTCTGGGGAATCTGGAGAGTCCCTGTGCTTGTGTTATAATTCTTAGGCTCCAAGGGAACTGCTGGTGCTCTTGAGGGGCAGTATACAGAAGCTTTATGGGAATGGAAAAATAGCACAGCCTTGGTAAGAGAACTCTGAGGTAAGAGGGAAGGGACAAATGCAGTTTGAAAATTGAAAAATGGGTTGAGAAATGTAGTTTTTAAGGAAGACTACTTACTACTTTGGAAATAATTTACGCTAATTTGATGGAAAATTAAATGAGTTACATATATAGATATTAGAGGTTCATTTCATTTTAAGCAAGTCTGATATGTCTAAAACTTAGGCTCTTTCAAACATGTTGGAGACTAAATTCTTTTTGGTTAGCTTTTCTAGTGAATATAAATAATTTGGTTAACAAATATTCTATTTTTGTGCAGTTGTCTGAGAACTTAGCTGCTATATAAGGTACTTTGAATTGTAATGATTATAGTTTTCAGCAGAAATGTTTTGTGGCAGTGAAAGGTTGATGTGTGATTATTATGTGGCAGAGTGACTGCTTTTGAGCAGTGTCTTAAATCTACTTTAGCTGCATGGGTACAGTGCTTGTTTATATCATAGGTGACTCAGTGAGGAGGCTTCTTTTTGGTATCTGCTAGCCTGTGGTTACTTTGTGGATGCTCTTATCTAAGTGAATTTTTTTGGAGGGTGGTCATTACTTGGGTATTTGATGCTGGAACTGAGTGTGTGCTACCCTTTCAGTAGTTAAATAACAAGCTTCTTTTTTTTTTCTTTTTCCTTTTTATTGGTACCAGGGATCGAACTCACGACTGCCTGCTTGCAAGGCAGGTGCTTATGCCGCTGAGCTACATTTCCCAGCCCCAATAACAAGCTTCTTTTATAATTTCATTAACAAGATTCACCCAAATTACTGAAATTTTATTTCTGACTATATTAGTCTTTTTAGGCTGCCACAACAAAGTAACATAGACTTAAAAAAACAAAGCAAAACAAAATCCATATTTCTCACAGTCCTAAAGGCTGGGAAGTCTAATATCAAGGTGCTGGCAAATTTGGTGTCCTGTGAAAGCTCACCACATCTTGATTTGCAGACATTGCTTCCTTACTGTGTTCTCACATGGCCTTTCTGTAGTATATTGTACGTACAGAGTGAAAGCTCTACTTGTACTTATATCATAAGATGATCCCACCCTTATGATCTCATCTAATCCTAATTATCTCCCCTGAGTCCCATCTCCAGTGCCATCACATGGGGTTAGGCATCAGTGGAGGAAATGTGTTCAGCCTATTTTAAGAGCTCTAAGTACGGTAGGGTGAGAAACCGAGGCACAGTCGTGCAAAAACTACTTTTCCCCCAGACCTCACAAACCTTTGAATGAGAAAAGGGAGATATATCTGAGAAAGAGGAGAAAGTAGATATGACTTCAAAGTAGAAGTGTTCTTAAGGTGACTCCCGAGATCAGCCTGAGGTGAATCTGTCTGTCTCAGCTCCTTCTCTCATCCTCCAGTTACCTTGCCATGCTTTTCCTCTGTCACGCTGACATGTGAACACAGCAGAAGTTAACTAGAGATTTAACTTTCATTTTGTTACAAAGCAGACTGGTGAAGACAAGCCTCAAGATTATAGGACTGTGGAGAAAGAAATTCTGTATACTACTTGGTGTAAACAAGAACAGTTGCTAGTGTATCTTTAGCTCAGGCCCTCAGTTGGAGGTTAGGCTTTAATAATTGTTGAAGCGGTAAAGACAGCCATTTTGGTGAGTGGGTTTGTTCAAAATTTGCTTATATGTTTGTAAAGCACAGTAGATATCTTTATTCTGGGGCCAGTGTGCACTTCCTTCAGAGGCAGGAGGGAAGAACTACAGAGTTGATGGAAAGGAATGGGCAATAAAAGAGCATGGACAGACAGATGGAGCAAGGCATGGTGAGTGCACTTGGTGTTTTAGGTGGCCCATAGGAATATTGAGTTTCTTATTCTTCTCCTTTCCAGCCCCAATATGAGCCGGCAGCTTACTTGGCTAAGGTTTCATTATCTAATCCATCGCAGATCAGCTTGAGTAAACCTATTGGCTAGCGCTGATCTAGTTAGGAGGTAGTGCAAAGCTGCTTGAGCCAGGATTGGGACAAATCGGATCAGAACTGCCATGTGAATCCTGGACATGTTTGTATAATTTGGGTTGGTAAAGTAGTTCAGGGAAAGAGGAGAGAGAGAGAGAGAGAAAGAGAGAGAGAGAGAGAGAGACAGAGACAGAGACAGAGACAGAGACAGACAGACAGACAGACGGAGAGGGAGACAGAGAGACTGAGTCAGAGAGAGACAGAGGCAACTGAGGTGACTGAGCAATCAGCCTTGAGTTTTTTTCAAATGTTATTTTAGGGACTCAGGAGAGAGTGTATAGAGGATATAATATATTTTCCTGGTGTATGGCAAAGTCTCCCTGATTATTTCAGTCTGAACATTCTTGGTTGCTGATGCTCAGAACTAACTTTCTAGTCGCATTTGGAAATTTCAGTTGTGCTCATTCAATTGTGATTGATCTCTGAGTGAGCCCTTAATCAGAATGTAAAATGTGGTTTACTTTTTTGAGACAGGCTTTCACTATGTAGCCCACGCTGGCCTCATACTTGCGGCAATCCACCTGTCTCAGCCTCCTGAGTGCTGGGATTACAGGCATGCACCACCAGGCCCAGTATTCTTGTTTATTTTTAAAGGAGTGGTATTTTTTATTGTTAGCTAGTACAGAAACAGCATTTATAATTTCTCATATTTAGAGTGGCTGCTTCACTTAGCAATTGAATGACTTTTGCAAAATATTGAGCATCCCTTTAATTCTTGCTTATATATCTGTGAATTGGGAGACTTACCACCAGCTAGCTCATTTGAACTGCTGTAATGAGTAACTGAGATTATTGAAAGTATCTGTTATGACTCTGTTAAGTGTTTGTTTGTTGCTTTCTGTGTAACCTGCTGAATAGTGCCCAGTCAGTTCCTGCTTACTGCTTGCTCAGTGTGGGGTGGTTAATATACTTCTGATTAAGTGCCAGAGTTGGAAACTATTAGAGATGAGCAGTGTGTCAAGTTGGGAAACTTCATTTGCTTATCATCCATGGGAGGAGGAGGGGAATGAACCTGGTCATAAAGATCTCCTTAGGGGGAGGGAGCATTTCATTCTTTGTTCTGGGTTGAAAAGACTACTGAAGTATAGTTCTTGCACTGATAATGGATATTTCAGGGAACCTAGTGGGGAGGTAGATGAGAGAGTCACTGGCTGTTTAAGGTAGATGGAATAAGGAAGAGTAAAAGTACTGTGTTTCAAAATTTTAATGTTTGTTGATTACCTATGTTACATCAACTATATGGCACTTCGTGTTCTCATTGGTTTATGGATATTGAGCAGGGAGGCCTGTGTATTCTTTCATTTGAGTACAGATCTCCTCTGGGGGGCCCGTCCCGTGCTAGTGGAGTAAGGGGCTTTCATGCTATCTGAAAGTAAATCTGTTACTTTGAAAGCTCAGGTTTGACCTCAGGTTGAAATCTTCTCTGTCCTTTGGCCACCAGTTGCTCATGTCTGGACATCTGCCTGCCTTTCTACTTCCATCGCTTACTGTATCCCACCTTCACATCCATGCCCAGGCGTTAGTAGTTTTTGAACACACTGCCACTTGGGTGAATTCATTTTTGTTTCTGTAACTTTTGGCCAAAATTCTTGCCTCTTTTCTCTCAGCCTTGAAGAATCAGTTTTGATATTGATTCCTTTTTGATACTTTGTGACTACTCCATCCCACCCATGCTCCCACTGTTTTCTAAAAGATCATGTTTGTAACTTTGTTAGAGGACTTTTAAAATTATCATTTGCTCAAACACTTTCCTCCTTATTCTTGAAATCCTTCAGGAATCCTTAGGGATCACTAGGATTTAGCACTGTGCCTGGGTCTGTTACTGTCAAGAAACTCATTCTTACTGAATTGAATTTTGTCTTCCTGGTTCAGTTGAGGTCTACAGATAACTTTGTCTCTCTAGATTTTCCTTTATGGGTCTGGGCTTTGGTCTGCTTTCCAGATCATGTAAAGTCTAGGTGTTGCATGATTTGTTAATGTTACCTGATCTTTCTGTTAGTATGGGGTTAAAGGTGAGAGAGGCTTTGAATACAGAAGCTAGGATGGAATTTAACAGTTGAAAGTATTGGGTGGGCATGGCAACTCAATGTATGTTTTCCTGTGCTCAGAAATTAATGGAGTGCATGTGTGTATGTGTAAAAAGCATCTTTATGGTAGTGTGGTTAAAGAAAAAAGAGGAACCACACAAATGAGGGAGGCCATTAGAGCTAACATGTTCCTGTTCATTGGAGCAGCCTGTTGATCTGTCTTTTTACAGTGCTGCTGAGGGATTCTGGAGTGTTTCAGTTCAGATATATTACTACCATTGGACCAACTATGGACCTTAACCTTCCCCTTCCTAACTAGTGAGTTTCACCAGATAGTGCAGATTGTTTTTATGGATCTTGAAAACACTAGATCGAGACACTTAACAAAATACATGCTGTTTCAGGTCACTCCTGTTGGATATGTTTAAAAAGGAGGGAGTTTGACAAAGATGTTTGAATCTTAACTTTGGAGACAGATAAATAGACATTTTGTAAGAGTTCTCTCTCTGCAGCCTTTGTTTTCCCTTTTCACTTTCTAGTAACATCCCTTATTAATATAGTAGGGGCCTTCTTAAGGGTGTTTTTGTAGCGCTTCTGTGAATTCTGAAAGAATAAAGCAAGTTCTAAGAAAGGAGGAAAAAAAAAAGAAAGGAATGAGGGAGCAGCCAGTAGTACTATCTTCTTCTGACATGCCCCTTACTACTGCTGCGACATTTACGAATTTCAGCAAAGGAGAGATGGTATGTACCATTTATAAAGTTGATGACATTCTTGAATTGTCAAATGATAATGCTTGAATAACTTCTTAAAAACCTATTTCCCAAGGGTGAAAACTGAGCCTTTGAGGTTTTGACTTCCACATGGGTGTGTTCAACCATAATACTGGGTTTTTAAGGGACCTTAGTCCCCAACACCCTTGTATGGTATTTTTTTTTAAACCATAGAAAGCCTGGGTCCTTGATTTCTCTTTTTGTTGAAGAAAAAATTTTGCAGTGAGTATTGAATATTTTATTCTAGGCATGTTGTTTCTGAGGAGGCATACTGTTTTTTTTTTTCTGGGCTGCATTGATTTTATTGGATCCTAATTGGAAATACCACAAGTATAACATGATTTATGATGAGGGATGGGCTGGTGGCTTGGGATTCTCCTGGCTTTGTGGTTGGGATGGGGACAGAGGAGTTACAGGCAAGAACTATGGGATTCCATTTGGCTTCTAGTTACTGCTTGAATTGGAATGCTTAGGGAACAGAGGTACTGGGAGGTTCTTCTGTTGATTTTTATCTTGAGCAGCTTTTTTCTTCTGCAAATTGGCAGCTGTTTGGAGGAGGGGGTATTAATTGGTGACTGCCAGATGTTTTCCAGAGCAGACCTGTAAGTATATGGATTTCATTTAGGATTAATTTCAGGGGTGTATGACTTGTCCTGAGACAAAAGGTCTTTGCTTCCATTTTCCTGGAAGTTGTTGGGACTTCTTGATGGGCCTGCTCTGTTTATCTTGGACTTTTAGGCAAGTAGAAAAGCAGCTGCATAGTTAACCCTTGTTGCACGGAGCTTGGTTTCATAGGTCGTCTTCTTGTGGGGATTTTTTACAGTTACACAGCCTTAAGTTTGTGGCACACTGCCACCCCAACCTTGCTTTTTTTTCTTTTCCCTTTTCCCTTTTGCATTTCAGCACTCTACAAACATTCTTGGGAAAGTAGGTAATAATTTTGGGTTCAAGGCAGGAATCGGAGATCTTTGTTTAGTTTTTCCCCGTTTCTTACTCACTTCCCTCCCCTCTTCAAAACGATCTGCCAGTGAAGTCACTTACCCCCTAATTAGACTGGGTTGTCCCCTAATCAGTCTGAATATGTAGTTTTTAACTGCTTTTGCCTGCTGTTTTTTGGTTTCTGGGGATGAACTGTAAGACTGTGTGATTTCAGAATGCAAATACTGGCAATATTGGAAGGTGTTTTATGGCGGCTTCTAGTACCCACAGAACTTAACTGATTGGTTTGCACCTCATACAAGCTTTCAGGAACATTCACTGTCAGTGGTTGGCACAGTGGGTTTAGGACTTTATTGGAACTTCAAAAGTCTTCACAAGACCAGATGTGGTGGTGTATACCTGTAATCTCAGTTCATGGGGGGCTGAGACAGTAGGATTGCTGTGTGTTTGAGACCAGATTAAGCTACAAAGTGAGCTCAATGCCAGCCTGAACTGTGTAGTGAAACTGTGTCTCAGAAACACTGAAAAAAAAAAAGTCTCCACCATGGACACCCTTCAGAGTGGAAGCTTTGGCAAAGCTTATAAGGGAGTATAAGCTCCCCATAGGCTCCAGTTTGAAAGTGGGAGCCAGGTCTTACACATCTTTCTGTGAGGGAGGCAGAGGGGAGCTTCTATAAAAGGTGGATAATAATGCAGGCAGCTGCCACTTGAGCATTTCATTACACTTTGGTTGGTTATATTCACATACAGATTTTACTGCATGTTTTATATGTTGTATTCAAATGTGGAGCCATAGGCTGACTCACGACTTAATATTCTGCTCTGCTGCTTAAATATCATTCTAAGACTTTGACTTAATGCTGTATCTGGATATAAACATTAGTATTTCTGTTGGTCAGTGTTCAGTGAAATGCTGTTCACTGTTCATAGTAGACATCTTTTGTCTCCCTACTTTGTGTTTTGGTCTTCAGTTGCTTATTGTGATGCTGAATAGATCTTTTTTGCTGAAAGGGTTTGGTTCTGAGCTGTGTTTTAGTGTTTGGAGGGTCAGTTGATTTACTTGAGTTTCCCTGCCTTCAGGCTTTAGCATTAAAGCATGTTACTGCACGCAGCAGCAGCCTTTCAGAAGGATGTTTATCAGGGGCCATTAGTGACTTTTGACATCTATATAAAAATGCAGCAATGAACAGATAAGCCTGTATCTGTGTACATGTGCATGCAGTTTCCCTTTACGCTTACTTTGCATTTCTCTACGAGTAGTTGGAGTAAGAGTTACTCTGTGGGCTTTGCTGGCTTTTCAACCCTGGGAAGCCTATGTTAAGAATTCTTTTTTTGATTTTCTTGGGCGTGGTAGAGGGATCATTTACCCTTTTTGGATTTAGTGTCACTATGAATTGTTTTCTAAGGTATTAGTTTTAGACAAGTAGCAAATACTTAACTGCTTTTAGCAGTTTCTCAGAGCTTGAACAAACCTAAACAATTTGACTGGCCGAGCATTCTATTTTAAGCAAGGAAATTATTTAATTTGAAATATTCCAAGTTGTATTCCATTGATTGCTTTTTGGGAAATGATAACAGGTATCATTCTGCCAAAAAAAAAAAAAAAGTCAAATAACTTCGGAAATTAGAATTAAACAAAAAATTTTAACTATCACACTATACTTTTTAAAGCAGGTGTTGTGACTCTGAAATATTATGTAGCATTTTCCAAACTGACTTAACCAAACCAGGAATTGTGACCTGGTTTCCTACTTCTATGCATAAAATACATAATCTCTAAATGCATAAAAATACATCTAGTGAATTTTTAGTGAGTTGGTTCCCTTCTGCCCCTACCCTCTTCACCAAATGAGTAGCCACTGTTATCCATTTGAGTTATTCTTCCCCGATTCTTTTTTTAAACACGAACAATAGCGTACGCTCCATATGCTTTTACAGCTTGCTTTTTTTCATTTACTTTATCAGAAGTTATTTTCTTAATGTAGTAAAAGTTTCATTAATAATTTGTTTGTGTGTGTATGATTCTTAGAAAAGTTTTTCCCACTTCAGGATTATAAAAATTAGGATGACCTTGCAAGTACACTCTTGAGGTAGATTACCGACTTTTCCACTTCCCAGCTGTGTGATATTGGTTAAGTTTACTTTTGTGCTTTAGCTTCTCCTTTTATAAAATTTATTAGTGGATTAGCCCGAGAACTAAAGGAGATAATGTATGTAACATGCTTAGTTCAGGTCCAGATACATAGATACTGAGGGTCTAAGATCTATTTTTATTATTATTACTTTGGTTTTTCTTATATTTCAGTTGCTCATAGGCAGGAGTCTGTATCCTTGGCCTCTCTGTCAGTGCCAGGAATGCATTCTAATAGAAACTCAATAGAGTATATGTTTGTTGAAAAAAATAGTTATATCTTTTTAGTTTTTAAGAATCCCCTTAATAATTTTTGTTGTTTTTTTCTTGTAATCACATCTCTGCATTTGAAGGATAAGGACTAAAATTGTATATAGTAACGATTAAATTCATGGTACACTTTACAGAAGGCTTTCGCACATGCCCTTAATTGTGTCCTATAGTGGCACCAAAAGATAGGTGATTTCTTTGTCTGCTCATCAGATGGTGCAAATATACTTCTTCAGGGTCATGGCTAGAAAGGGCCAAAGGTGATACTCCTCCCCCAAGGGTGTTACTGAAAGAGTGCAACTGATAAACAGTGGAGCAAATAGGTACTTCATTGTTTTTTTTTTTTTTTTTAAATTGGATTTTTTAGACAGGGTCTTGCTATGCAGTTCAGGCTGACCTTGGGCTCACTTTGTAGCCCAGGCTCGTTTGGAACTTGCAATGATTCTCCTGCCTTAGCCTGCTAAGTGCTGGGATTACAAAAGTGTGCCACCACACCGGGCTGATTGTTCTTGCATGCCACAAATGGTACTGAAAACGTTTTGCATATTACCCAATGGTTCCTTCATATAGAAGTTGAACTCAACATTGAGTCTCAGTTACTTTCTTCAATACTTTAGATCTAGTTAGTGTTTTGAATTTGGATTTAGCTGAAATGCATTAAGTGTGCTTCCAAGTGTCCACATTGTGTTAGGGGCTTTATGTTTTTTCCTCTGTCCTATAGTTCATACTTAGGGGAAGTTAAGTGTGGGATATTTGGTTGCAGTATGTATGATGACTTGTTTTATAGGTTTTTTTTTTTTTTTGCCTCAAAATGATACCATCTCTAATTTTGTTTGACTAATAGATCAACAGTGCATTAGTCATTAGATGGTAATGATGGGTAGTATAAAATTATCATAGCTGGCTGGTCCGATGGCAGTGGGTTATCAGAACTTATTAACATTAGTGTCACTAAAGTTGGTATAACACCCCCCCCCCCACTGCTAAATTTGACTGGCTTTTAAAAAAAAATTATCATAGCTTTGTGGAGTAAAGAAGACTTTTGTGTTCTGGTCCACGGAGACAGCCATGTCTAAATGTCTCTGGTATGATGACTGTTATAGGACCTCCTATAGGATGAGTCTTTGTTTTTATGGAACTGTGCAATCATAAGGTCAAAGAGCTAATCTTAAGTCTTCTTTCACTTGAATGCCCTCCAATCCCTTTTAGAGATGTCTGAGTAAAAGATAACTTCAGCTTTCTGTCTCCTAGTCAGCTGTTCTTGGTTTGCCTTTTTGACTAGTAGAGCATATTTTGGGTCAGATGTCCCGTTTATCATTGAGTTGCTAATGATACTCAGGATCTGCTTTGAGTCATTGCATATAGAATATAACTGCAGTGTGATTTTATTCAGTATGGCATCTTATATTTCAGACATATCCCAAGTGTTCAGGTAATCCTCATTGAATGTCGTTATTGTCAGGGGATTATTTGGTGAACTGAGTTGGTGTTGAATTGTAAGAAGGGTGAGGTTAGCTCCTGATAGATGCTCTTGCCTCAGCAGCCATCCCTTACAGTTTAGTTGCATTTAATCCTTGAGGAAAACCCAAGATGGATCAAGTGTTCTTCCTCCCTGGAATATGACTTCTTTGACAGAAATTTGGTGGGAAATAAATAAATATGGTTCAACATACGGAATTTTTGTTACTTGAACAGTAGTGGGTTCTGATGCAGACAGACATAAAATTGAACCAAGTTCGGGGTTGGTTGTAACTCAGAGTTTACAAATTTCTTAACGTAAATCTATGAGATAAAATTGCTTTTAGAGTTGGTTTCTCCCGTAGATGTTTGTCTTTATGAGGATATTATAGAGGAAGTAGCACCTCACCTTGCCTGAAGAGTTTGGAAAATGCGAATGAGGCCAGTGGAGATGTGCCTTATACTCTATATGAATGCCAGCCCATCTTTCCAGACAGTCTTTGTGGTCCCCAGGTTCTTCAGTCAGTGACTCAGGGCTGCTGAGACTCTGTGGCCTGAGTCACACATGGTTTAGTGCTCTTGCCCCAGCCGGTGAATGGAAGCAAGGCAGGGTACCAGATGCTGTGTTGTTTCACCTATTGCTTTTTCCTTCACACCCAGTATTAGGTTTCCAGGCATTTGTGCAACCTGATAGCAGAAAGCGCCTGTCTTAGCAGTGCAGAGATGGGTTGGCAGGTGGCTCAAGTTACTCCATGATCCTGATAAGCGCCATTGATCCAGCTGATTACTTCTGGGGGGTGGGGGCTGTCTTACCAGTGCTGTTCCCACCAGGAATGTGGTATGGGTGTCTGCAGTGTTTCAGGAAGCTTAAGACATCTGGCCAGTATTGCTAGGGAAACAGCACACAGCTAAGGTATAGATCTTACTGTGGAGGAAGAGATAGGTCTTAGGAAACGGGAACACAGGAGCAGAAATGTCTGTGTAGGAAATGTGAAGTTCAAACTGGAGGGATAAAAGTGCTATTTTTAAATTCCACTTTAAACACTAAAACCCAGTTGAGGAATTTATTGAGTAAGGTGGTATTAGGCATGGTGATTATATTGTGGCAGTGAATGTGTGCATAGATAATTTTGATACATGCTGATAGAACTATTCACAGAGTACATGTTACAGTGCTTTGGTGGCATGTACTCTGTGTTTTTCAGACTGTAAAACTTTGGGTTAAAAGGATACATTTTCAATATCAGATTGTATGGACTCAAATTGTCCCTATGCCTGTGTAGCTGTGTGCTCACTAAGCAGGTTACACACCCTCTCTATGCTTCAGTTTTTCATTTGTAAAGTGGAGATAGTAATACTCTGCCTCACAGATTGTTGTAGTAAATGAATTAATACAGTGAATATAATCTGCTTGCTACATAGCAATTCTGTGAAAATGTTACCTGTTGTTATGGTGTTTGTTATAGCACAGGGCAAGGTCACTAGAGACCTTGGCAAACACACGCTGACCAGAGGCATCCAGAGTTCAGTATTACTGGATCCACTGAAAGATGTTTAGTATTGACTAAGCTAGGTGCCATGCAAAAGCAAATTAGTGTGACCAGATGTGTCAGTGCACACCTGTAATCCCAGCATTTGGGAGGCCTAGGCAGGAGGATCACAAGTTCGAGGCCAGTGTGCCTGGATTACATAATGAGCCCGTCTCAAAAAAAACAAAAAACAAAAGCCTAGTAAATTGGCAAAACATTAATTGATGGAACTGTGCCCAATGCATGTGAAAATTGGTGTGTTTGAAAGTTATATATAAAGAATATTGCTACAAGAAGCTTTGCTGTCCTGTGGTGGTTTTAGAGAAGAGTCTTAGTCTTAATGTTCCTTTGGAGGTTGCACTGGAGGCCCATCTGGTTTCCTGGCATTGTTAGTGTAAGACTGTCTACTTCAAGGGAGCACAGTACCTAACTATTTCAGATAGGTGTGAATCTTTCCTGTTTTTTTTTTTTTTAAACCGTTAGCAGAAACCATTCTAGATCATCACGATCAGAGCATCTATCCTTTTTTTCTTTCCTCTCTCTTTTTTTTTTAAAGGTATAATCTCACTGTGTAGTTCAGGCTGGCCTGGAGTCACTTTGTAGCCCAGGCTGACCTTGAATTTGCAGTGATCCTCCTGCCTGAGCCTCCTGAGTGCTGGGATTATAGGTATGTACCACCATCTAGCTCCCCTCCCCCCCTTTTTTTGTCTTTTTCCTTTTTATCGGTACTGGGGGGATCCAACTCACGACTGCCTGCTTGCAAGGCAGGTGCTTATGCCACTGAGCTAAATCCCCAGTCCCTCCCCCCCTTTTTTTTTTAAAGAGAAAAATTGCTAAAATTTTAAGTGCTTTCATTTTCCATTATAGTAGAAGTAACGTTCTCATATTGTGTAAAAGCCCTTGTCTTGCTTGTTCATTCATTCACCTAACAACATTAGAACGCCTGCAATGAGCTAAATGCTGGTAGACCCTGGAGTTAGATTTAAAGGAGTGTTCTTATGAAACTTGAGTTTCTTGCAGGAGGTTTTTGGAACAACGTTTAGTCATCCATTAGAATTAACATTGAAAAACAATAGACTGATAAGTATGTAATTAGAGAAATAGGTATTTATAGTGTTTGTGGGGCAGAAGGTTACATAAGTTGCTGGGCATAGTGGTACCCACTTATTTTACCTGCTACTAGGAAGGCCGAAGCAGGAGGATTGTAAATTCTAGGCCAGCATGGGCAACTTAGTGAGGGCTTGTCTCAAAATGAAATTAAAAAAGGGATGGGGATGTAGCTCAATAGATTGCTCACGAGGCTCTCGGTTCGTTCAGTCTTAGTACTGTGTGCAGGTACACACAGGAAAGTCACATAACTTCCATGAAGAGCTGTTAGCAATATCTATTAAAACGTAAAATGCACTTTTTTGGGGGGAGTACCAGGGATCAAACTCAGGATGTCACCTTTGCCAGGCAGGTGCTTATGCCTATGCGACAGAGTTAAATCTCCGGCAAAATGTGCATCTTTTGAGGTGCCAAGGATTGAACCATGGGCCTCTTTGTAAACTTGACCGCAGCTCTTAAAATGTACGTATTCTTTGATCTTTCAGTTCCATTTCTTGGATTTGCATAGAAGAATATGCATTGTAGTACTCTTTGAAAGAGTAGAAGTTAAAAAAGTAAAAATGCTATTTGATGGGAAAGATAAAATAAGGTACACTCATCCAATTGGAATATCGTGCAGCCCCTTACAAAGAACTAGGCGTTTGCACGAATAGACAAAGAACACTGAAAACACCAAGTGTAAAGTCAAGTGCAGAAAAATGGCTAATTTGTTTTTCTTTGTGTAATGTAAAAAATCACACCCACAGTCACATAGATTATCTTTTCCAAGATATGCAAGGCTCTGTTAATAGTGGTTGCTTCTGAGGAGTAACACTAAGTAACGTAGGAGTCAAGTCTTAATTTTTATTGTATACCTTCTGTGCCTTTTGAATTTTGTGTAATAGCGGTGCTACCTTATCTACAGGAGATATACTGCAAGACCCTTAGGAGATGCTTGACACCTGGGTAAAACTGGAACCTGTTATGTACTGTTTTTTCTATACATACATATGCAGCTATAATGTATACATTAGGGATAGTAAGACGTTACAACAATAACTAATAATAAAGTTGGGCAATTATACAATGTAATCAAATTGCCAGCACCACTCCTGTTCTGCTGTGTGACAGTTATTACATAAAGTCAGGGTTAATTGAACACAAGCACTGTAATATTGTGACTCTTGGTCTGATAACCAAGATGACTATTTATTACTGATTTGAATATTATATATAGACTAGATAATACTGGACAAAGGGTTAAGTCAGGGTTAGGGGGATCAGAACAGAGTGTTGTGAGATTTCATCACGTTACTCAGAACACTGAACAGTTTAAAAACTTACAAATTATTTCTGAAAATTTCCATGCTGATTGTGAAATCGCATAAGGTAAAACTCTGTACAATGGGGAATTATTGTATGTGCATTGATTACTTGGTTTAAAAATAATTGACTAGTTGGGTGTGGTGGTGCACTTCTGTAAGTCCACCAAGTTCAAGGCTAGCCTGAAATACATAGTGAGATCCTGTCTCAAAACCTTTTTTTAAATTAAAATAATATAATAAACATGGAGCATGTGATTCTAAAACTTGCTAGTTTTCATAGAAAAGAGTTATGTGTTAGAAGTGTGCCAGTTCTACTTACCACATGGATGAAATAGTGATAGTAAAAATATAAAAGTAAAAACTGCTAGTGATGGCACACAGTCATTTAAATTTTGTTTGTCCCATTGTTTATAGGTATATAGGTATTTCCAGTGCTTGGATTTATATTGATATAATATGCCATATATAGTTACAGATGTTTTTATTAGGTGTGTTATGTTGCATTTATCATTAACTGAAAATAGTGATATGAAGGGTTGGGTAAGTGTAGAGATGAGTAAAAATGGAAAATGTTAGGAAATGATAAATTCTGAGTACGCATTCAGGATGAATCATTCAGCAGTACAATTATAAAGACTCAAGTAAGAATCGTGAAGTGGGTTGAGAAGAAGCAAAGTGAGTCAGAACCACAGTCCCTGTGGGTTTCTTAACACATGTCCCCAAAGTAAGTATGTACCCAGAGGTTACTGGGTTCTTCTCATTTTGGAATTTTATGAACAAATGGACTTGGGAACGGCCTTTGATTCTCGAACCTAACCTAGTGTTAAATGGAAGAATTGCTGTACTCTGGTAGGAGTGAGTCTGGTTTCTGTGGGAACAGAGTGGACAAGGGGAGGGAGTCTTAACCAGCTGGGGGATGAACAGAAGGATATTCTGTAGGCGTCACTGCTGAGTATTGGGTGACTGAGCAGAGGTAGGCAGGCAAAACCACAGACTGTATAAGCGCAGGGCATGGCGGGAGTGCAGGTGGCACCGTGGGTCTGGATGTAGACTTGAGGGCAGAGAGCGTCCCAGAATGTCCTTGGTAGTTAGTCCATCCTGACACTGCCAATCCTTTGTCATCATGTGCACTATTTATAAAACTGACTGTTGGTAGTTGGATTATCCTACCACTCAAGGAACATGTACTCATAGTGGTGAATATAACCCTGTCTTTGTTCATTAAGGAAGAGAAAGCAAGAGAACAAAGAAAATCTATATTTGGTTACATTGTATAGATGTAGTGTGCTGCCTTCCAGCAGCATTACTCATTTCTCCAAAGCTTTCTGCATCCTAGAACTTTTGCTGTATTTGGAGTCACAGTTTGAGTGCTGCATGG
The DNA here is from genome assembly GCF_034190915.1 of Cavia porcellus. Taxonomy (NCBI): domain Eukaryota; kingdom Metazoa; phylum Chordata; class Mammalia; order Rodentia; family Caviidae; genus Cavia; species Cavia porcellus. Next base: position 51,462,092 of record NW_026947510.1, on the reverse strand, counting down.
AAACAACTGGAACTTTATGTTCTGTTTTATTATATTTGAATTTATGTGAAGCACTTTTCTACCTTATGTTTAGCTCTTCATAGTGTGGAATGCTGCAGCAATGTTTTGTCCATCAGAGGCTTTCAAAATGCTTCCTGAATGTTTAAGTGCTTCATCACTGCAGTATAATGTGTAGGTGGTGGGTAGGTAAGTGATGCATTTTCGTATATCCTGTATATGAGCACATTTTGATTGTTCCTGTCTCTTTTTTTTTGGTCTTTTTCATTTTTATCGGTACTGGGGATCAAACTCACGACTGCCTGCTTGCAAGGCAGGTGCTTATGCCGCTGAGCTAAACCTCCAGCCCCTGTTGCTGTCTCTTAAGAAGGGAACTTTTCCTTTGAAGCTGAAATAGTCTCTGCTTTGAATTCACTGAGAGACAAACTATTCTGGAAAGCTTGGACTAAACCTGGTCAGATGCTTCTGAGTTATGAGAGGGATTGAAATAAACTTTTTCAGCTAAAAATAATTTTGCTTGTAAGTTACCAAAAATGGCTGACTAGAAATGCTTTTAAGATACTTGTCTAGGCCACTATAAGCTGGAGGTCAAGAAAAAAGTTTGGAACACATTTTAAGAAATGTTTGGTTTATTTTGCTAAAGCTTTTGCCTGACTGCTTATCCCACAATTACTTGAGACAAAAGCTGGTAACAGTACCATGCCTTAGATTTAGTAGGGGCTTGACTGTAATTCTGATGTGTCAGCTTTATCTGATGAAGAAATGCCTAGCAGATTAGTGAAGCGTGCCCCTGTGTGTGTATTGGGTGGGTCACAGAGACGTGAGCTTGGGTACTGTGTATTGCCTGGTCCTCTCCGGCATTGTTTTCCTGCGCTGCTTCCTAGCCATGGTGAACTAGTCTGCCTTGCTCTGCCATATCCGTCTGCCATGATGTTTCTGCCTCGGAACCAGCCATCCGTGAACCGAGTCCTTTGTGATCCTGAGCCAAATTAAGTCTCCTTTTTAAGTTGTGAGTGTGTGGCGTTGTGCCTCAGAAGTGGGAAAGCTGAGTAGTACGGGGAGGACTGAATGATCCTTCTCATGGAGCATGATGCTGCCTTTCTTTTCTGACAGTTAACTCATACTTGTGAAGAGTTAGCTGAAAATGGAACACTTAATTCTAAAGCTGTTGTACAGTTGCCTATTCCAGTTAATTATTAAAGGCTGTATCACCTATTGCAGAGCATTTTTTAAAAAACTCTTGAGGGAATGAATATTAGTCTGTGTCCACATTGTAGGTGATGGGTGCTTAGTATATGAAATTATTGTCAGTGCTGTCATCTGGTAAGCTACTTCTGTATTTCATTGAATTGTGAAATTAAGACTCACCTTTATTTATTCATTTACTTATTGAGACAGGGCCTCAATATGTAATTCATTCAAGCTTACCTTGAACTTACTGTGTGGCCCAGGCTATTCTCGAACTTGTGAACTTCTTGCCTCAGCTCCCAACTGCTGGGTTTATGATGTGCGTCAACATTTCTGGCCCTGGATCACTTTATGTTTTTAGATAGCAGATTTTATTTGTAGTATGATCAGTTGTTACATTGGAGTTTATGTCTGTGCTTCTTTGTTAAACTTTAATGTGGAAGCGCTCTTGGCACTGCCGGGAGGAGAACCAGTCAGCTGTTCAGTGAGCCTACTGATGCCCTCTCCCCCATCAGCAACTGGGGACAGAGTTCTGAGCATCTTTTGGGAGGATGACCATATGCAATATAGCAAATATGGGGGATTTCCTTCTATGTTCTGTTTGAAGGCAAAGGTTATTTTCACTGTTATGTTTTGTAATGATTGTTTTGCTCTATTCAATATTCTCCTTCAATTGGTTTTACAATGTTCTGTTATTGGTTTGATTTTGCTGTACCTAATTGGACAACTATTGTGAAGATAACGAAATATACTATAGTACCTATTACTACTATCCCAGTATCCTGCTGTGAAGCTCTGTGCCACTGTCACTACATTGTCTCGATTGGCTTTGTTCTGTATTGTTCTGTTGTATTTTTACTACATTAAAAATAAAATTATAAAAAACTTTAGTGTGTATTAGTGATTATCTGGAAGGTCTATCACAGCAGTGTGTGCTATTGGTTGATAGTGGTAACTGAGAAATTAGAGAGGCCTGTTGTCTTTCCTTGGGGTTACTTGGGATTGTAGAGTAAAATCTTGAATTCAAATGAAAATTAGAGCTTTTTTTCCCTCATAAAAATCATTCTTTTAACATAGCTGATGTTAAGCCATGATATTTTTCCTTTCTAAATTTAAAAAATATTTATTGAATATCTAATGTGTTTAAGGTAGTAAAACAAGTTGAATGAGTTTGTTTTAGAGAAATTAATAATTTTCTACTTAGAGAAGAATGGTAGCTGGCTATAGTGACGTGGCACCTTGAGATAGAGAAGGATCACAAAGAAGTGGAGTAAAAGTCTCAGTTTAGTCCCAGCCTGGATTAAGGTGGTTCTGGTGGTTAATTTAAGAAGTCCATGTGTGAAGCCAAGTATACATTATCCAGGCCAAGGTGTTGGTATACTGGGATAAACAGATTCCGGTGAAATAAAAGGGTGGGAGCAGAAAATGACAGGAGCTTGTGATACGAGCTTGAGCCGCTGACAGTAAAAGAGATGATACAGTGATGATGTCTGAGGGTCTGGTAGGTGACTGTGGAATAGCGCCCCCTTGAATTAAGTATGCTGAAGAACTCAGGACCTAGATTCTGGGTGCATTGTAAATATGAGTGTTGAAGCAAGCATATACTGAGTGCTGAAATAATTGGGCAAGTTGAAAGTCATAGGCACAGGAGTTGGAGAGGATGATAGGTAGACACTGACCCTGGTTCTTAACAAGAACTGGAGTTGATTTGACCATGTGTGGAGACAGTGTTGATTTTCATTATTTTGCAGCTGTTAGCAGCATCTAGTGGGTAGGGGCCAGGGCTGCTGCTTTAAAATGCACAGTCGCAGTGTCACAATGAAAATCATCCAGCTTAACATGCTGGTAGTATTGAGATTGAGAAACTCTGTGTTAGCTTTAAAAAACAACTCTTGAATAAGAATAATTTGTTGTGTATGATTACATCTCCTCTATACTCTGCTTTATAGATCTTTACATGTCCATTTTTTCTTTCATTTAGTGGTGTTAAGGAGCTCCATGTATTTGTCTGGTTCTATGCTAGATAAGCATTAGAAGAATAAAGATTAACTAGGTATCATTTCTTAATGCTTATTTATTTATTTATTTATTTTTGGTGCCAGGAATTGAACTCATGGCTTTGTGGATGCCAGGCAGGTGCTCGTGTCACTGAACTAATGCTTATTTTTAACTGTGAATTAACACAAATGTATTCTTCCAAATAAAAAAGCAAATACTCAGACATAAAGCCAGTGGCCCATGATCTCCGCCTCTAATCGCTGTTCTTTCCTTGAAGGTATCCAGTGCTATCGGTTTGCTTTGTGTAGCTGAAGGTTTGAAGGTTGTCTCCCTACATCTTGTTCATTTTCCATCACACAAAATTTCCAATACTGTCACTTAGAGGAAGAGAGATTTATTTTGCTTTATGATTGTATGCTTCCCAAGACAGAAATGGCGTTATGGAGCTGCATGACAGAAGAAAGCTGCTCAACCCATGGCCGTCAGGAAGTAGAGATAGGAAAGAGCTGGGTTGATAAGACTACCCTGTTTTAGTCTTCTGTCTCCTCTATGCAGGCGCAATCTCCTCAGATTACATTGAAGGATGAACTCATCAGTAGATCAATCGTCTGATGAGTATAGTGCCCCTAAGATCAGTTATCTTCCAAAAGCCCCACCATTGAACACATGAGACTTTGGGGGATATTTTAGATCTAAACTGTAACAACCTCTCTTATATGGAATGCTAAAAATTTTACTTTTGAAAATTTCTGTTGGACTGCAAGTTTCTAAGACAGGCAGCAGGTGTTAAGTTTTTATTTTTGATTTATATTACACAGTTGCCACTCAGTAAATGTATGGTGAATAACAAATAAAGTGAATCCATAGAAGAGTCAGTAACAAGCAAAAAGAATGCCAGCCTGTAGTAATGGCCTTTACTGGAAGACTGTGAGTACAGTATATTTATGGGGAAAGTGTATTACCGTCAAAATGTGAAGTACTAAAATGTGGAGAAAAATATGAAGATGTTGAGATGAAGAACGGATGTTAATGGACCAAACTAATATGCTGATAGAGATGCAGAGGGGTTGAGAAGGAGTAGGAATCTTCATTTATAGGATTCAAGAGATCAGATGAAAAATAAATGTATGAAAAAATGTTCAGGGGGCTGGGGATTTAGCTCAGCGGCATAAGTGCCTGCCTTGCAAGCAGGCAGTCATGAGTTCGATCCCTGGTACCGATAAAAAAAAAAAAAAAAAAAAAAAAAGAAAAAGAAAAAATGTTCAGCATCATTGGTCATTCAAGAGATGCAAATTAAAACAACACTGAGATTCCATCTCATTTCAGATAGAATGGCTAATATCAAGAAATCAACCAATAATGAGTGCTGGCGGGGCTATGGGGAAGAAGGAACACTTCTGTACTGTTGGGAGTGCAACCACCACAAAACCAGTGTGGAGATTCCTCAAAAATCTAGAACTAGAGGTCCCATTCAACCTACCTGTTCCCCTTCTGGGTATCTTTCCAGAAGGATTAAAAACATCATACTACAGAGATATATGTGCACCCATGTTTATAGCAGCACAATTTGTAATAGCTAAATTTTGGAAGCAACCCAGATGCCCGTTAACCAAGGAATGAATGAAAAAGATGTTTTTTAAAAAAATATAATGGAATACTGCACAGCCATAAAGAAAGATAAACTTGAGACTTTTATAGATAAATGAATGCAACTCAAGATCATACTCACGAGTGAAATAAATCAGACCCACATGTATAAACATCGTATTGTCTCATTATTGTGAGAAACTGAAAGCAAGTAAGGTCCAAAATGTGCAGTAGGTATTGTCAGTAGGGAAGAAACTGTTTAAAAGAAAGAAAAACTATAATGGGGAAAAGGGAAAGGAAGGGAGGGAAAAGGAAAAAAATACATATGTATATACACAAATGATAGTTATCCAGCTAGTTTCTCTTAGTTCATTAAAAAGTTTTGTGCTAATACTTTTTGGACAATATTTTATGCCTGTGTCTTGTACTCTGAACAACTGTGGTGACTATAATAATACAATGTATTAATTGTTACTCTCCTACTACCCTGTTTTGAAACTGTTTTATTACTATTTTTACTTTTTTCTGTTTAAAAAAAAGATTAAAGAGATCAAAGAAGCCGTGTGTGGTGGTACATGCCTGTAATTCCAGCACTTGGGAAACTGAGGCAGAGGATCACGTGAGTTTGAGGCTAATTTGGGCCGTACAGTGAGTTCAAGGCTAGCTTGAAGTATGTATCAAGATTGCGTCTCAAAAACGAAAACCAAAAATATCTCTCAAGAAGGTTAATGGCAGGTTAGAGAAGAACTTATGTATATATGGATATATAACACTAGAAGAGTCCAAAAACATTTTTTTCAGAGTGTTGGTTTGATAGGAACTTAGGGTTTTAAAAAATGCCCTGGATAAGCTCTGAGCATATTTCTGTATGTGCACATTGTCTTTATATACCTCATCTTCTCTTTCTTCCCCCTGAACATCTCTTAAAGATGAGGTTTTAAGACGAGTTCATTATGATTATTTGCAGTACACAGTTGTCTTGGGGAACTGGTACATGTTTGTATCAACATCTGAATCCTTTCTATCTCTCCTGTGCCTGTCGTCTCCTCCCATCCCCATCAGATCCATTATTTTACATTGAGAAAAGAATCTTAGGCAACATTTTGTTTTACTTTGTGCAATTCATTGTCATTTTAACAAATGAGCATTGTCATTTTAAAAAATAATACTAAATAACAGGTTTTTTAAAAATCATGATTTGTTGAAATATTTTCTATTGTTAGGAAATACTTGGGTTATCTTTAGTCTTTTATTGTAGAAGACAACACTGTTTATGCTCCTGTGAGCATAAGGTAAGTACATAAGGACAGGATCTAAGGAGTGGAATCGCTGTGTTTCTGAGGGTATGCTCATGACTGGCCTTGCCAAGCAGTCTCTGAAATTGTATACTGCAGAAACAATGAGCTAGAGGAACTCTATACATTGTACTTTGACTTTCACCAGTAGTGGTACCTTGCCTTGGTAATTTGTATTTCTGTAATGTAAAGTGTACTTTTTTAGATCTCTAAAAGTCGTTTGTATTTCTTTCGTCATGGATTCAAGTTTGAAAGAGTTGTTTTTTTCCTATTGATACGTAAGACCTTTTTATAAATGGAAATTAGCAGTTGTCATTTATGCTTCAGTTTCCCATTTAGTGTACCATGTGTTTTTTGAATTTGGGGTGTGTTTGTGTGTGTGTGTGTGTGTGTGTGTGTGTGTGTACTTGTGCCTGTTATTTGGATGGTTTGCTTGGGCCAGACAAAAACATATAATGAAGTGCTTATTTTTAAACTTTTGGATCTTGTTTCTTAAACCCCCTCCACTCTTGACATTTAAAATTAACTTTCATTACTCTCCTTTAGTACTTTAGTGGGAAAACCTGGGTTCTAGTTTTGATTATGATTTTAGTTTTATGACTGGGTAAATTATTTAGTAATCTCTAAATTATTAGTAATCTCTTAGAATTTCAGTTTCCTAAATTGATAGAGTTAGATCAGATGACCTGTAACATTGCAACAAACTCTGAATTGCCAGAATTTCTTGTTGGGTTTTGAGTATGATTTCCTTTTGTGTTGTGTGGAGCTGGAGACAGGTAAAGAGAAAGATGCAGAGGGATGGGCAGAGCACAGCAGGCAAGGGCACAAACAAAGGCATGAAGAAACAAAAGCCTCTGGGGACTAGAGGAAAACAGACCTTGGCTGGTTGTAGGGAAAGGCTGAGTGAGGTGGGTTTTTTCCCCATGAGAAAACATTTTGATACTTTGTTCATTCCCCTGTCTCTTTTCCTGCATTTCTTTTCTTTCATTTCTCTGATTCTTTCTTAAACACTAGAGTTACAAATGAATTCAAGTTATAAAATGCACGGGTAATAGCTTCAAAGTCTTCCTCATGCTGGACATGCATGGTGTTTAAAACCAAGCGCTTTGAATTCCGTGGATACAGTGTGTGTTGGGATGGTTGTTTTATGATTTATTGTCTAGCAATTCTGGCTCACAAATTCTGAGTTTAAAAGTAAGGTATGTGTTACAACATTGTCATGAGAACTATAAATTTTGCATTGCTTCCTTTTAGATAGTAAATGTGTAAAATTTACAGTGCGTTCTTGTATGTTTTGTAGTTCATGTCTGTGACAAAATTTTTCCCATAAATTATACCTTCAAGAGTTTCTGCCTTTGGATATCTGAAACTAAGCTGGCATTTTTAATTACTTTTTTATCTAAGTGGTGCCTGTCAACAATATGTGGTTCACCAAAATTCTTTTTTTTTGGTGCCGAGGATTGAACTTGCGACCTCGAGTTTGCCAAGCATGCACTTTTGCGGCTGAGCTAAATCCCTGGCCCCTCACCAAAGTTCTTAAATGACAAGGCTTTCTAAAATATGACTATAACTATTATTGATACTGGGGGTGTAGTACTACCGAGTTACATGCCCAGAAGTCCTTTTTATGTTTTTAATTGTGACACAGTAAATTTCCCAGACTGGCCTAAAGCTCAAGATCCTCCTGCCTCAACCTTCCAAGTAGCTGAGGCACCACCGTGCCTGACAATGACCAATTATTTTCTTAAAAGTTAATTTGTACTTTGCTCTTAGATTGTAATTACTATTATTTTTTCTGGTCTTGGCTGAAAAATTTTTCAAAAACTTTAAGAAAAATCTTGTTACTACCATGTACACATTTGAGTTGAATGTCCCTGCACCTTTCAATGCTGGTCATTGATTCTTGTAGCCCCCCTTCCACATTGTCAACTCACGGACCCTTTCAGGCCTGGCCTGGGGTGTTCGCATCTGTTGAATTCCTCAACATACCCTTGAAAACAGATGACTCGACTTAATTATCAAATCATTACTAGTTACCGTGGCAGTGGTTGTCACTAGTTAATTGGAAACAAAGTCTCTGTGGTTATTAGAAATACATACCAAAGGAGAAGGGGATGAAAGTGAAAATGACTTCACCCGTACCTGTTACTGTCAGAGGGCGATACAGAGATCCCACATGTCCTCTTCTTAGAAAGCGTGATCAAAGGCTTTCTCCTGGCCCACTGCTGGAGGGGGCTCGCTTTCATAGCATCTTCATTTTATACATTTTAAATTCACTTCTGCACCTCACCTCTGTGTTCATTTTAAATGAAATGTAACTTGACCAAGAGGTATTAGTACAAGTTTTTCTCTGTGTGAGCTGGAGTGGTCTGAGCAAGGGGCGTAAGCTTCAGGATTTGTTCTGTAAGGGCTTTTGATTGTTAGTGGATAATATACAAACCCAGCCAAAATTAACTGGCAATTTAAATTAATATGTTAATATCATATAAGGTCATTCCTTGATATTTGTTGGTAAGAAAGATGAGACTATATTTAATACCAAATTGTACCAGAATTTGGTATAGAATTCTAGATTTTCTGTGTACTTGGAAAGAAGAAATATAAACTAGAAGGAGAAAATACAGACTGTTACTTTAGGCAATTGAAAAAGTTTTTATGACTTCTAGTTCTTTTTATTGAAGTTACCATTAAATATTTTAATTGTAAACTTGGGCAGCCCTGGGAAACCTCACTGGTGCTAGGAGCAGATGCTTCCTCTGCACTTTGACCCATTTAGTTCCTTTTCACTGCTTCCAGGATTTCCAGGGGCTCCCTTTTAAAGTTACTGTAGTTCAGAAGGTCTCACAAAATGATGTGAAGGCAATTAAATAAATTCTGTATTAAAGATAGCACTCCGGAAAAGAAAATGTAAAGAGGTATTTTGAATGTTTGGGTCTTACTTCAGGAATAGTATTACTGTGGCAGAGGGCAGCTGAGAGAGTAAAAGAGACTTCATTCTCATTCATGCATTTATTTATTTTGTGGTGATGGGAATGAAACCCAGGGTCTTGAGTTTGGCAGTGAGTTAAGTCTGAAGCCCTTCATTGGTTTTAGAATTCTCTTTAGGGTTCTTCTGAAGGTAGTAGTTCTGTGCTCACAGATGGTTTGGCTAGAGAATTTGAAAGAAATGCAGTGCTTCTACTTCTAAATGTCTGAATGGCTGAAGAATCTGAGGCTGACTGTCCAGGACCGTGTGTTGATCAAAACTGTTTGAGCCTGTTTGAGCTGCAAGCTGAGGGACTTTGAAGGGTGGATAACCGGCTGGGTATAGTAAGGCTGAGCAGAAGAGAATGCTCATTTGTTCTCTAGGTCTCATATTACCAGAGCCCATTAAATCAGTATTAGTCTGCACTAGATGCCAGGATGTCCCTATTTTTTCTTCACTTGCAAAACACTGAAAGTTCTTGTTTAGAAATGATACCTGTTTTCTGTTGTGCTATTTGATGTAGTACCTGTATCTATATCTGTATCAGTCTCAGCCATCTGCGCCCCCCCCCCCCGGGTCTTCGGGGAGATCTCTGTACTGTGGACCACTAGGAAAGTAGATTAGAAATTCAGATGCTGACAGCCTTCTAATTGTGCAAAGAAACTTCCAAGTAAGAGACCAGAGAGGAACCTCTCATTCCCTGGAACTGTTTCTCTGCTAGATTTCAGGAGTCTCATATTTCTAGGTGACTTTTTTCCTCTGAAGAGTATTATTCAAGTATGAAACTTCCTTTTAAAAAAATTGCTTTTATTAGTGTATGTTTTGTAGAGAATTGGTGCTTATACATATCACATTTTAATCCTCTTTACTTCTTCCCCGCTTATCTCCCCCCATTGCTAGATTCCCTTTCCATCTCCTCAAAGTCTAGTTTACTGTTTCATTTCATCTTGTCTTTTATTTTGCTCTTTAAATTACTTATACTTTGGATTTCCATGTGATATTTACCTTTGTGTCTAATTTATTCCACTCAGCATTAGGGTCTCAGAGTGCATCTGTCTTTCTCAGGTGACTCAAGTTTATACTTTATGGCTTAGTACTGTTGTTTATATATACCACATTTTCTTTATCCTTGCATCTGTCAATGGGCTTTAAGCCACTTCCAAAATTTAACTGTAATGATTAGTCTTCTATAAATATGAATATGCATATTTTACTGTAGGAGAATGTCTTTAACTTTTTGGAAGGTTCCTAAGATATTTCTATTTTTTTTCTGAATCTCTATACTGATTTCAGTATTGGTTGTTACAGTTTACATTCGCTCCAGTACAGAAGAATTCCTTTCCCCCTACAACTTTGTCAGCATTTGTTATTTTTTGAGTACTTGATGATAGCCATTCTTTCTGGAATAAGATGGAATCTCAATTTTGCCTTTCTCTAATGGCCAAAGATGTTGAAGACTTTTAAAAAAAAAATACCTATTGGCTGTTTGTGATGCCTCTTTGAGAAGTGTCTGTTCATTTCAGTTGTCCAGTTTTCAGTTGGGTTTTTTATTTTGGGGCCTGTTTTTTTTCTTTTGAGTTCTTTATATATTCTAAATATTAGTTGTCTCTTTGTCTGAAGAGTAGCTGACAGTTTTTTGTCTTCTTCTTTGTGTAGGTTGTCTCTATACTCTTTTTTTTTTAAATTGATATTGGGACCTGAACTCAGGACTTGGCAGTTACCAAGCAGGCCTTGTGGTTTTTGTTTGTTTTGTGGTGCAAGCTTTCTAATTTGGTATGAGTCCACTTATTAGTTGCAGGCTTTATTTCTTATGTAGTAGGGATTCTGTTTAGAAAGTCCTTGTCTGTGCCTGTATCTTCAATATCTTCAAAAGTTTTACTTATTTTATCTTGGAGCAGATTCAGTATTTCTTCTCCTTCTTTTTGTTTTTTGAGAGAGTGTCACTCTGTAGCCAGGCTGGCCTTGAATTCTCAGCAGTTCTCCTGCTTCAGTCTCCCTAGTGCTGAGGTTACAGGCATGTACCATCCCGCCTAGTTTTTCCTTTTTTTCTTTTTATGTCTAGGTCTTTGATCTATCTTGATGAATGACAATAAGTATCCTAGTTTTTCTCACCTGGTGGATTCTGCCAATTTGCCTTATATTGTGGGAGGCATGTGGAAGGACTGGTGCCCCACGGTGAATAGTTTCTTTAGAGGTGGATCAACTATCACTTCTCTCATTAGAAGAATAATCTTAAAGAGGGAGAAGAAACTTTTTGAGAGAGAAAATCAAAACCAATTTTTTGAGGCCAGAATGGGATCATGTGTAATAAACTATGAATTTATGTTCTTTTTTCTTCCTTCCCTCTCCGTTGCAGTCGATCTCACAACAGCTGTTTCCAGCTGTCTTGTGGATTTTGTCCAGGCCCCTTGGGGTGGCTGTGGTGACTCACACAGCTGGGCTTATTTTCCATAATGGTCTGAATGTAGGTCCTCAAGAAATAGGAGCAAGAGGAGGGAAAAGATGACATTATTTTACTGGTGTAGATTTTCTTGTTGGGACTGCTGTCTCCTGAAGAGTTGAGTTTGATTTGTCCTCCTTTGCAGCAGTGATCGTAGAAAGGCTACAGTGTGGAGAAGTGTTTAACTGGGGAGTTTTTAGATAAAGCCAGATGTTTTTTTAGTCTGCTTTTCCGCCTTCTTTTCCTTCCAAAACCTTTCATTTCAGAACAGACTGCGTCTTTCGTTTCCAAACAAACATAGGTCTGTGTATCTAATGGGTGGACAAGTGAAAGCTGAGGCAAAAAAATGTGGGTGATGTTCTATAGGAAGTGCTAGTTTCTTTGCAGTTATTCAAAGTGGTCTTTCCTCTTCCTAACAGTGTGTGTTATTCTTTTCTTCTTCCTTTTTTTTCCCCTCCTGTTTCCATGAAGACCATTCCTTCTAGCTTGGACACCCACGTAAGTGAAATACCTCAGTAAAGAAAATAAAAGGAAGCCTTTAGGTATCTAAAAAGTTCTTCACTTTTACCTGCTTTGGCTTTCTGAGAGGCAACAAGCTGCAGAATTGAAGCTATGTACCTACTGTGTGCGGTTCTGTGGCCACTAGCTGTGTTAGACTGTTAAGGACCTACAATGGTTAGTCCATGGTAAGATGTACTTTACTGTAATCTATACAACAGGTTATTTAGTTGTGCAAAGAAGAATGTAAAATACTGTTTGTGATTTAAAAAATGTTGATCATATTTTTATGTTAACATGTTGAAATACCAATATTTTAGATGTTTGGGATATAACAAATGTAAATTTAAGTACTTAATAAAGTTTGAGTTACATCAATGTACCATGTTTTTGGCTCTCATTATATTTCTGTTAGCTTTCTCTAAGTAGAAGAGGAAGTGTACTGCGGTGCTGAGGTGCTCTGCTCAATTTGGTAATGTCTGTCCAGAGCCCAAAGGGATTTTTTAAACAATGGCTTGGGATTCCTAACACCAGTGTTCTACTGCATACCATCTGGTAAAGATTATTTCTAAGACTTATTGGCTTAAAACAACAAATATTTTCTGTTGGTCAAGAATTCGTAAGCAGCGGTTGTGGCATTTGAGGGTTCAGTCGAGCTGCTGGCTCTATTGCAGTTACCTGAAGGCTTACCTGTGAGTGGAGGATGTGCTTAAATTTCTGCTCAGTGCTTTCCTTTAGAAGCAAGTCTAGCTCCTCCCAAGAGGAGGAAAATTAGGTTCCACTTTTTGAGTAGAGCAGTATCAAAGATTTTGAGAACCTGTTTAAAAAACACTATCCTTTTTCCTGCTGTTCTCCTGTTGCATACCTGTATTTATTGTCTCTGGTGATGATCGGGAGTCCAGTAGATAAAGTTCGTTTTACCCCTCAAGCTCTATTTCAACGGTATTACTTGGAAGAACTACTTGTTTTGAGGATTCATATCTAGTCTATAACCAAAATGGTCCTTTTTTTGAGGACCAAGAACAAAAGTGAATTTAGCTTTGTTTGGTCTTTAAACACTCACATATGCACATATACTCTATCTTCTGTGTGGTAAATAGTGTATTATGTATTTGGACATCATATTTCCAGAGCACTTAAGAATCATTTTGTATCTCAGTCAACCCCTGTGAAGTTTGAAGGTAAAGCATGGTAAACTATTTTTTGTTCTACAAATAGGAAGATGGAGATAAGTTGATTTACATATGAGGAAAAGAGAGATGATGTATAAGGCAGCAGCGTAGAGCAAGAGTGGGTGCATTCTGCCTTCCCCGGTAGTTATTTTGTTCTGGGCTCAGAGTCAAACTTGAAATTTATGTTGAGGCAAGGGGTGAGACCTACAGGATAAATGGTCCAGGGAACTCGATTAATGATGGGATTTCTGTGTGGTCTGGGTCAAAAAGGAGGTTTAGTTTTTATTTTATTTATTTGGAACCAGGGATCGAACTCATGACCCTGCACTTGCCAGGCAGGTACTTATGCTGCTGAGCTAAAGCCCAGTCTAAAAAGGAGGTTAGTAAAAAGAAACGAGGTGTACTGGGGAGAGTGGCTGGGTTAGAAGAGGGTTCAAAATTCAGGAAAGCAAGCATGGTTTTATTTTTTCCTAGGGATTTAATCAGATATCTCCAAGGAATTTAAAACAGTACTGTATCCCTTTAGTTTGAGAGGTCTGAAAGTTTAGATGAATGAGTTCTTAGAAAGTTTGTTGCCTTGGGTGAGGAATTACTTAGAGTCTGGGTATCTTTTAAATCTCTCTTTTTTTTTTTTTTGCCTTTTTTGAGACAAGGTCTTGCTATGTAGTTCACGCTGGCCTTAAGCTCACTTTGTAACCCAGGCTGGTCTTGCAATGATCTTCTTTGCCTCAGCCTCCCGGTGCTGGGATTACAGGTGAGGGCCACCATGCCAGTCTCTAAATCCTTGTTATCTGTGTTATCATTCTGATGCTTAGATACATTTTTTTGAATTGTTACTTTTGTGTGTGTGTGTCCATTTAGTTGGTTTATCTTGTCTCCTAACAAGACTTAGTTTTTGTGAGGACTGTTTACACATTTATTTATTTTTGTTCTGCCCAAATAATTGTATTTTCAGTTGTATATTTAAAAGGATGCATACTTTAAGTATATTGACAACATCCATTGTTGTGGTAGGTCAGGCAGAGTTTAGTAGGTAAGAGTGGGTTAGAATTCTCTTGACTTTGCCATTTAATAGGTTTATAATTTGGAGCAAGTTCCTTAATTTCTCTGAGGTTCAGTTTTATCTGTAAAATGTTAATAGTTTTTACTTCACAATTATTATGAGAACTAATGAGCTATTACAAGTAAAACACTTACCTTGGGACTGATTATATATATTACATTTGCAAAAATTTGATTAATTTTTTATTTTTGATTAGAGGAATCAAAGCTCTTGACTCGAGCTCTCATTATTTATTTGATATTATTTGTTGGTTGGTCAGTCATTGTTATCAGAGGTGTCAGTTGTCACCCTTGTATCAATGCAGTTCAGAACTGACTCCACTCAGCAGATTTTCTTGTCTACTTTGGTCTCAGGTTCCTCCTCTCTCTAGCAGTTGAGGCTGCTATTGTTTCTACACTGTGGAGGTCTTGTAGCTTTCTGATCACCCCCATGTGGTCTGCTCCTTCGGCCCTGACTCCTAGAAGCTCACTCAAATCTGGCTGATTGATGTTGAGTGCTTCTGCCCTTTCCAATAGTCTGTCAAGGAATTGTTAGAGCTAATTTCTTTTTAGACACCTTGCAGCAGCCAGCAGATAGGTCACCTCTGCCCCGCTCAATCAGCACACAGAAGGTAAGTGCCTGTGGCCACCTTTGTCTTCTGTATTCTAAGGTTCAATGCCTTTGTATTTTTTCTCTCCTGATCTGATTTTCCAGTGGTTCTTTCCTTGCAGATTGTCCATGTTCCCTGTAGCATAGTAAAACAACTCCTTTCATTCTCTTGACTGTATATTATTTCTGTTATTTCTACTTCTTTTTATTGAGTAGTTTTTTTTTGAGAACATTTTATCCTTCAAGTGAGTATTTCTGTTCTGGGCCGGGGAGGTCATTATCCTGAATCTTCTCCTTTTCCACTGCCCTTGAGTAGAATACCCTTTCTTTAAAGCCCATGTATCTAGCTAGTGTACTTTCTTCCCTTACTCTGTGCCCTTAGTTTATTGTTTGTCTTGTCCCTCCCCTCATTTACAAAACAGAAACTTAGGGCTTTTGGATTGTGGGCTTTCTTCTTACAGTAACTATTGCCATTATCTTAGGAGACTCCCATGTCTGTGGGGAAGATTTAGCTAGTCTCTCATTTTTTTAAAAAAAGCAGATTTACTGACTGTACTCTTACCACTTATTCTAAGGCTTATACTCTGGGTTTCATCAACTGGAGCTACTGCTATTCTCAAAGTTCAGAGAGAATTGAACCCTTCCAGTTCTCTTCTTCAGGCATTCTTAGTGAGTCTTTTCTCTGGAGACATTGAGAAATCCAGAGCACTGGCGCTCTGTACTGTCCATCTTTGCCTATTCCCCTCTCTTTGCTTCTATCTCTATTTGTTTAGACTTCAAGACTTTTCACTTAAACAGCTCTGTGATCAATATCCGCACTGTTTCTCTTTTTTAAAATTTTGTTTTACCTACCTAGCAAAATCTAGGGACCCAGATCAATGTTATTAACTTCATGGTTTCCAGCCTTTCCCAGGACTCTGGACTCCTGTGTGGCAGTCTTTCTGTTCGTAAGTGATCTTTTGTGGATTTGCTGCGTTGGCTCATTTAAGCATTCCTCATCATCCTATATTCCCATTTTCCTTTACACATAGTGTTGTATTCAGGGGTTGTACAGAGAACAATTAAAATCAGAACACAGAATTTATACTGTTATTTTATGGTGGTCACCCAGAGTTAACACAAGAAAGTGCAGGAAATCTATCCACAACATTAAAGACATAGAATATTCAGCCAGTGGCCTGGATCCCATAGCAGTGTCCTACATGAGTCCAGATGAAGACCCTAGAGCCTATGACAGTGCCTCCTATGTGTCCAACTGGATGTCTAGAGCCCAAAAGAAGGACTCATACCAGTCTGTTTTACAGATCTGTGCTGGGAAGGCCCAAAAGTCAGCAGTGGAAGCTAGAAAGTCTATGCCAGTGGGGTGAAGGAGCTGTGTTGGTAGGTTGAGGTTCTACACTGGAGCCGAGAAATCACACTCATAATAAAGACCCATGGCTGTCCTGAAAAGCACCAAAGCCATCTTCAGTGACACGGAGGTCCCCAGCTCCTCTGAGGATAAGAACAGTTGAATATGTGCCAGAAAGCCAGCCAGCATGAGGAGTTTGTACTGGAAATTAAATGGCAAACATCTTCCCCTCTCGAGCCAGGAAGCGATGCTCGATGTAAGGACCAGAGCTCTCCCAAAGTGGACCATAGCCATTCTCACCAACAAGGTCCTGAGCTCTCTTATGACAGTGGTTGAACTCACTCTGTGGGAGCTAGTCATGATGAGCTCCTCCAGGAGAACCAATGGCTCAAACAGCAACATGTAAGAGAACCTACAACACCTAGCTTCTCCTTCTCCGTGTCTCCTATTTATGCCGGCAACTTTCCTCAGGTAAAAAATCTATGCTCAGCACCATGCTGATTTAATTCAGCTGGTGTTAAGTTGACCATCCGTTTTTAATCCACAATCTACCCCTGGTCAACTTAATAACCACACACATTTCCTGAAACTATAGTCTTTAGTGGCAGGTTTGTGAATGTTAACATATCTTGGTCTATTCAAATTTACATTAATATAACAATTGCATATATACAATTCTTTTTACACTTACTCCTGCACCAAAAACAAATTTAAAGAGTGACCAAGTTTAACATTAAAACACAGTACTTTGATAAATTAATCTGGTTACAAACATAAAAACAACATTAATATCACACTAAAAGAACAATTACAAGCACAGTATTTGCTTCCCATTAACCTTTAATGTAGCTCTAATAATCCTCCTGTGCTCATATCTTTTACACGGAGAACACTATGCGAGGAAACAGGACTGTCTGTTGGCTTTAGAGATTACATACCAGTATCTCAGCTAGCCTTATTTGCAATGCTTAGAGCCAATTGAAGAGAGAAGGAAATACCATAGTCAGCTCTCTACATATCAGTATAATGAAACAAGACTTCAAATAATCAAAGTTGCAGTAATTGCTTTGCATTCAAGGGGAGATACTGGAATTGTCTCCCACAAATCGGAGTAATAATGGTACATATATTGCACATTGTCATCCCTAAATTATTCACCCAGAGCACAATACATTTGCATTCAGTTGTCCAAACAATACATGTACACATCTTTCTCTTCAGCAAACTCAGAGAAATCAGTAGTATAACTATCTCAACTATTGTTTTTATATACATATATACATGTATATATATATCTCATCTCTCCTAACCCTATAGCCCACTCCTGCATATACAACTTGGCCTGTGTTCCTCTGAAATATTTATCCTTCCAACTTTGGTAGCACAAACCCTCATCTTTGAGACTTAGATTTATTGGTCACTTTTTGGAGGAATCTTTTGCTAAATGTCTAAGGGTTAGGAACTTTTATTGCTGTAGCAAGCTGTACTTTTCCCTATCTTGCATTTATTTTAATTGTGTGCTAGCTTTCTAGTACTGTGACAAACACCTGAGGTAATCCTTAAAAGGAGAAAAGGTTTATTTTGGCTCATGTTTTCAGAAGTGTCATTCCATAGGGCTTGGCCCTGTTGTTTTGGCCTTGTGGATGCACAGTACATTAACTATGGTGAGAGTAAACGGTAGAGAAAACCTCTTGATGACCTGGCCAGGAAGCAAAAAGGGACAGAGGAGTGGCCAGAGTTCCCGTATAGGCTTTAAGGGCACACTTCTAGTGACTTAACTTCTTATCACTAGGCTCCACTTACAGGTGGGGGCCAAAACTTTAGCACTTGAGCCTTTGCAGGACATTCTGGATTAGCAGACTATCGTGTAAAAAGCCTGTTTACATCTACTGATATACTGCCCCTTGCGGGTAGGGGCAGTGAGCTTTTCCTTTTAGATTCTTGTATCGTAGTGCCTGGTACATAGCAAGCCCAATATTTGTTAGATGGTTTGATAAATTAAAGGATTTAGAACTGAAAGTATATCTATGTAGAATACAGTTCCAGGATTTTCATGATAAATGATCACTTTCTAATGTTTGGTTCTTTTGCTAGAGGTAATCATTTCAAACAAAGTTATATTCAAAGGCCCAAAGCCTCTTTTTAATGTTTTGCTCTAGATTTCAGTAGTTAAGTAGCTAGTTTGTTTTAAGACTTGGTTAAACCATTGTTTGTCAGTCTTGACTACTCATTAGTATTATCTGGGAAGTTTTAAAAAAATGGTGTTGTCCCAAATGAAGTATAGAATAGAATATATTCTTGTTCTGGGGAGATTTTCATCTGTTAAAATAGGTCAGTAGTGGTCTTTCTTTTCTTTGACAAAAGAAAAGCAGATAAGACTGTATTGTCTCATTTCTAGATGCTTAGTCATTAAGCTGTTGGAAATTGGTGTAGCTGCCCTCACCTCTTAAGGTTTTGTGGTTTGAATCACTGCTGTTGTATCATATGCTTCTTTGTAATGGACTGAGAGTAACTCTTTAGAGGCAGGTCTGATTTGAGGAGGAAAACTTTTGTTATTATCACCAAAAGGAGCAGGTTGTTATTTAATCATTTTTAGTTTTAATGCTTTTTTTCTTAAGCATGTGCCACCACTCCTCATTTTTAAATGTTATTTCTTCTTTGCTTTTAGGGCTGAAACGTCTCCCAGCTAGCTATTTGAATTTTGGAAAGTTGCTGCTTTTGGTAACTTAGGGGAATCTGGTTAATTTTTAAAATGGTTCTTAAAAATATGAGCTCACAATGAATGCAATTGTTTGTGATAGTAATTGATAGAATCTGTTTTCTGCTACTAAATTAGTATAATATTTAGGATCTGGTCATTGGATAGAACTTCTGAATATTTAGAGCCTTAGAAGGATATGAGGCAACCCTAAATTTGTTCTCTTGATTTTTCATGTACCAGCCTGATTTTAGTACTGTGGCATTTAGAAACTAATATTCTTGGTGCATTGTTTACAAGTAACATTTAACGAATGCAAGACTGAAAGACTTAATTGCATCAGTGAGTATCATAGCTTTGAGAAACTTACATGGTTGAAAGATAATAAAGATTTTACTGTTGTCCATTAGCAAACAAACAAACAAACAGAAGATAAAATACTAGACCTATTATGAGGACACATCAAAACAGATTGGACTGTTTATCTTTCTTTTTATTCCCCAGGACATTTACACAGTAGTTTTAAAAAAAATCTTCATATAAATTCTATTTTCCAGCAGGCTAAGAATTTTTCATGACTGATTAATGTTCTGGATAAATCTGTTTTCAGAATAGGCCTGTGTCTAAAAATCGATTGGAGCTTGAGTTAATCAGTTGATGGGTAGTATACCTCTTAAGTTCACAGTCATCATTGCTAGTGTGAAAAAAAATTAATGTGGGTAACTTCCTTAACCTTGGAGGTGGGAGAGTAGGAGTTGAGAAGATGTCTATACTTTTAGCTGTTTTGGCTGGTAATTCTTTCATGTTGTCCATTATCTCTTTACTTTGGGCTTCTAAGTCCCAGTAGAGGCTTTCTTCAGGAGAGTGGGCTTATAAAATATGCATATTTTTCCTTTGTTAGTGACAGTATGAAAACATCTTTTGCTTTTAAATTTAGTCTTTTATGATCACTTGGCCTTAGAAAAATAAATACTTACTCTGGGTGCAAATTTTTCATTTCTTGTCTCTCCCACCTTCACAGCAGGCACAGTTGGCTTTCTATCTAGACAGTGAATTTCCTTGCTTTTTATTGAGGAAGTACAGCCCACAAACTATAGGTCTCAGCTTGTGCTTGACAGGACTTTGTTAAGTGAGTCTGAATTATTCATTCTCCTTCCTCTTCCTGCTGTTCATATCAAATTCCTGCTGTGTCTTTGGGGCATCTTGCCAGTCTTCAGCATAATTAATTTCCATGCTAGGTGCTGTGTAAGATGTATATGTGTCTAAATGTGCATGTGTGAGGTATGTGCCTCTCTATAAGCTTTAGGAGACAGATATATTTTAAGACAATGTGGATAAAAACACAACAGCTCAGCTTCAAGTTGCTAAAAATGTAGTAGATTTGATGTCTAACAAGGGGTGATCAAACTATATGGTGAATGTTTAAACTTTAAAAAAATTATCATATTGCCGTGAGTCCCCATCGAAGTATTTCCCCTTGCTTCAAACACTGATCCCCATCATTCTTGCCACTTGCTGAAACAGTTCTGGAAGTCCTCTTTCATGAGTGTCTTTATGAGGCGTGACCAAAAATATGAATGCAGCAGCAGTGTCATTCAATAGAAAGGCAGACTTGTAAAAACCTTGTATTATATTCTCATTTTCCTTATTCACCAGCATCTGGCACCATGCAACTCACAGCTACACAATGTGGCTCTTCCTCAAAGTCAAAATAGACGTGAGAGGTAAACGTTTTGAATCAGTTGTGGACATCGAGGCAGCTAGGACTGGGCAACTATAAAGACATTCATGATAGAGGACTTTCAGGATTGCTCTGGAAAGTGGCAAGAATGTTGGGATAAGTATGCCAAGTGAGGGGGGACTATTTTGATGGGAATATGTCTTTTACTGTAATAAACTTTAAAAAAATGTAAATGTATTTTATGGTAACACTGTAATCTGAAAGAGGTTAGAGATTAGAATTGGTTTTCTTAAGTCTAGAATACAGGATTTTCTTTCTGGGTAATAGGGATTTTCTGCCTATAAAATTAAAGACCTTTTTTTGGATACCATTGGAATTAGTAGGAAGGGGGCTGTTTTCTCTTTCTATTCTATAGCCTTGGTAACTCCTCTTTACTGTTTATCTTTGAGAAAATACTTAATTTAGAATTGTGAACACTTAGAACTAGGAAGGCCTTAAGGATGATCTTGGCTGAAGTGGCTAATTGTAGGCTTGTGGTCTGACTCCTGCACATGGATTGTATTTGACTATCCATGTAAGACATTTGGGTAAATCTCACATGAAATCCAGATTTTTGGCTTCTCTCAGCTACACTGGTTCCATATCCCTTCATGCTGTCGATCTACAGAAGCTGAATCTGTGATGTCAAGGCTTTTAGAGCTGTCGGTGACACAAACAGCCTCTGCGGCTGCGTGCCAGAGGTTTGCTGCTACTGAACTAGATAGTGGCTGACCCTTTGGACCAGTGTACTTGTTGGAGTACTAAATTTTTCATCTGCATACTTCTGTTTTTGTGTCGCATTTGGTGAGCATTACTATCTATGTTTAATTCCATTCACTTTTTTTCAGAGGGAAAGGAGGCTTCCCCAAAATCTTATAGGTAGTGGGAATAACTCAGGGTTCATGTCTCTTTTTTTTTTTAGCTAGTTATAGTTTTTACTTAATCCTAATTTCTTCTTTTTTTTAAACCTGTATTTTTTTATTTGTTCTAAATAATCATTGTGAATCTATCAAGAGTGTGAAAAGGAAAAGTCTTCTGTTTTTGATTTAATTTTGAGGGACCAAATGAGCACTTTTGGAAGAAGTTACCACTACCACTGTTGTCACTTTCTGTTCTATTTTCTCTTGTTAACCGTTGTCTTGAATTATCTTAATTTGTCACTACTGTCTTCCCAAGTAGAATGTAGTCACTGTAAGGCTAGTGATTATGTCTTGTTTATTGTATTTCCAGTGGCTAGAACAATTCCTGCTATGTAGTAGAGTCTCAGTGTTTATTAAGTGAATGACCACAGGAGACATTTGAACTGGGCTTAGATAATAATTATCCATGCAGACAGAGCTCAAAATACACAATACATTTTTTTTTAATTTCTTTGGGCTTGAGATGGCTTGTGTACTACAAAAGCTATCTAAAGACCGATTGGGATCTTTGATAGAGAAATAGAAAACTAAATGTGTGTTCTTCTAACACAGCTTCTTCTCTTCCTTTTTTTTTTTTTTTTTTTTTGTAAAGATAGAATCTTGCCTTGTAATTCAGACTGTCTTTGAACTTACAATGTAGACCAGGCTGGTTTCAATTCTCCTGCCTCAGCCTCCTGAGTGGTACGACTATAGGCATGTGCCACTATATCTGGCTTCCTCATCTGTATTCTTTTAGCAGGATGCTGGCTATTCATTATCATTAATTATTTATAGAGCTTTACTAACCTATTTACCAAAGTGTTACATGACAGATGCAAAACAAGGGTATGATTCTAATATGTCTTCTGTTGACAACCTACAGTATGTTGGTGCAGAACAGTCTGAAGTTTTTAAAGTCCAGAATAACTAGTAGGGCTTATTTTCAGGGCATATAATGGAGTAAGCAGTGCATTTCTGAGGGCGGAGGGAGGAGGCACTTAACTTTAGTCAGCTGTGCTTTAGATTCTCCTGGGGAGCTTTAAACAATTCCAGTACTTAGGCCTTACCCTGCTCAGATCAGTTAGAGTAGGAATGCTGGGGTGAGACCCAGTAGTATTCTGAAACTTGCAGGGGTGGTTCAGTTTGCTGCCAAAGTGAGATCCATAGGTTAAGGACACACAAACAAGGAAAGGCTTTTTTGTAGGTTATCTTAAGTGGTCAAGTTTAAGGAGGGACCTAAAGAAAGGTAGTCCTAAAGTAGATCAGTTCACTGAAGAGTATTGCTAAAAAGGAGTATCTGAGTATAAAATAAAGGATATTTTAGGAAATCAGTTAAGTAGGTGATTTTTAGGGCAGTTGGAGATTTCATAGATGATGTCAGAGATAAAAGGAAAGTGTCTGGCAGGTGAGGAGGGAGGGAACCTGAACTCTCATTATGTTTACTCCAGTGTTTCAGTCATGTGATGACAACTATTGCATTTGATGTAAAATGTCATGGGGCATGGTTTTATGTTTCCCATGAACTGCGTCCATTTGTGTTCGCCAACTGTTTATCAAGTGCTGAACACTGCTGGATGCTGAGGCAGATTAGATACAGCTTTTGCCATTTAGGATTTGAGGGTGTAGGGAATGATTTTGTATGACTGTCACAGGCAGTTCTTGGCTACTCTGGGCCTTTCTCCATCTGTGAAGTATAGAGGCATGGTGAGGCTGTGTATGCGGTTGCTTTTAATTCTGACATCCTTTTCTTTAAATTTATATTAGTATATGTTTACAGTACATAATGATTATTATACTCATCATAGAGAGTTAGTACATGTACAAAACATATCTTAATTTTAATTATTTAATTTTTTTACTTCCCGTTCCTCTTCTCTCCTTCTCTCTCCCTTAATCTCTACGTTGATCCCTTTCCCATCTGCAAAAGATTTATATCCCTAATATCTACTATCCATCCTTCATTTTGTTCTTTAAATTGTTTATACTTTAGGCTTTTCATGCAGGAGAAGTCATGAGATACTCAAGCTAGTGTGTTGGATATATTTCACTTAACATTATAGTCTCAAGTTACATCCATTTTCCTATGGATGACTCAGATCTGTCCTTCCATAGTACCCCATTTTTCTGGCTCCCTCCATAACTATTGTAGTTTTCTTCAGTGAAAGAAAGATCCAAGAAAAAGTACCACAGAAGAATATAAGTTGAAAAAAATCCTTGACTCTCATTAGGTCTTTTTCCTGTTTCACATCAATTTTGTTTTGATTCTCATGAACTTAGTGAGGACGATTCAGGAGATGTTCCTGATTGTGAGGAGGGGCAATAGGGTTAAGGGAAGAGGGAGAGGAGGCCATAGCTGGTGGATTAGAGTGAGAGAAGTGCTGGGGAAGCCTCACTGCTGTGCAGGTAGAGGCTCACTGGGCAAGTGTGCTGCTGAAATGTGTTTTGAGATCTCCCATCGATTCCGGCACCGTACTGAGGGGTTGACAGCTACATCACCCAAATAAAGTCTGCTAAAATTGGCGCAAATCATGTATCTTCAGTTGCTCTCAGAATGCACTTAGAATTGGGAAGATGGGTCTTTCTAAGGATATTTGAGTATTATGTATTCATTGTTTCCTTGCGGGCCTCATTGTGAAGCAGGTAAGGAAAAAACTATTTGGTTGGGAACTGGAGCTTAGTGGCAATGCTGGGCGGCTTTTTGGTAAGATGTACTTCTTGTTGCTTTGCTCTGGACATAACACTAATAAAAGTATGATTAGTGTTTTTAAAAATAATAAATTACACTTAAGATTTTTCTTCTATTCTAGAACTATTAAAGGCCAATTTTTCTTTTATAAATGTTACCCTCACCATATTGTTCCAGCGTAGAGGCTGTAGTATGGTTTCTATGCAGATACCGTATACTCTCAGACCTCAGATTATGGCTCATTCTTTCTCCACTACCACTTCTCTGTTCGTTCAGCAGTTCTTCACCTAGCATGTCTTTTTTTTTTTTTTTTTTAAAGCACCTGTATGCTCAGCACTTGCTGACTATTTAGGGTGTGAAGGAAGGCAGAAAGAAAGTCCCTGTCCTCAGGATCTCTTGTAGAGAGACTAGTACAGATCACAATGCAGTGAAACAGTTGAGTAAGTGGGGAGAGACGTGGAGGGCTCAGGTGGAGATATCTAAGACAACTGGGGCAGGGTAGATGCAGGGGAGGGGATATAACCAGGATTACCTTTATGTGTGGTTTGGAATTGTAAAAAGAAGAGAAAAAGATCCTGCTCACCTCCCTGGTAAGCAGCCGTGGCTCGAGTGAGTGGCGGGCAACCCAGGGACAGAAAAAAACCAGCTAGCGTCTCCTGAGATCTGTGCCATGTTGGAACTTAGGGCGCTGGGCAACAAAGAAACCCGCTCACCTCCCTGGTAGGCCTACCAGCCCACAGGCTAAGAATCAACCTGCCCCCTTAGCAAATGGGAGCCAGAGGTCTGAGCATCTCTTGGGTGGATGACTGTATGCAATATAGTAAATATGGGGGATTTGCTTCTGCCGCCTCTTTGAAGGCAAATATTGTTATCACTGTTTTGCTTTGTTTTGATTAATTGTATTGCTCTGTTCAATACTCTGTTTTGATAGGTTTTCTGATGTTCTTCTGTATTTGGTTTGATTTTGCTATAACTGATTGAATGGACAACTATAGTGAAGGAAATAAGATACACTGTGGTACCTATTACTGGTATCCCGGTATCCTGCTGTGAAGTTCTGTACCGATTTCACTGCATTGTCTTGATTGGCTTTATTGTGTCTTGTTCTGTTGTATTTTACTACCTTCAAAATAATAAAAAAAAAATGAAAAAAGAAAGAAAGAAGAGGGAAAAATTGACTCAATTGATGGAACATAATGTGGTTAGTTAGGGCCCTTTCTTTGGTATTTTGTGTTCAAAAGAACAACAGTTTTCTTTGCCTCTTGCTTCTGGCAACAGATTATTCCTCTGAAATTATGTGGGCTGGGAAAAAACAGAAAGGAATTGGGCCACCTGCATGGAGGGAGGGGACAGCATTAGAGATGTGGGTGTTTAAAAGCTCTTGGCCTGACTGGCTATAAGTACAGATGGCTATTTGTGTTACCATTATTGTAGCTATTATGCCTACATTCCCTTTGGTGTGCTTTTCTACAGGAATCATTGTAGGGTCCTAACTTATATCTCTTCCTGCTGCCAGATAAAATAGATGCTGATATATTGTGCATTATAGAGCATACAGTGAATTCTGTGTAGGCTGTCTCACTGTTGCCTTAGTCTTTTGAGACTTCTGACACTTAAAGGAAAAACATTGATTTGGATTTTTTGTATGCAAATCTTAACTTGTGGAAACATAAAAATGGCTATTCTAAATTTTGAGCCTCTAATGGTGCTAAATTAATTTTAGTGGATGTTTGGAGTTTGAAAATGTTGCGCATCAAGGACCAAATACTGAATATTCATGGAAAAGGTGATTTGCTGTGAAATCTAAGGAACTGGTCTTGTTCTGAGTATGACACTGAGGGGCATGGAACAGGAGGAGGACAGTTTTATAGGCCAGCCTGTCATTTTGTGTGTGTGTGTGTGTGTGAGAGAGAGAGAGAGAGAGAGAAAGAGAGAGCAAAAGCAAGCGCTTGAGAGAGACCTTGTTTAATCTGCCTAACTTTTCTCAAGCCCTATTTTCTCATTAGTAAAATGAGGCTAGTGATAACTACCATAGAATTGTGGTAGTGATTAAATGTTTTATTCCAGTGCGGAAAGCCTTTCCAGACTTATTAGTTAGAATTTATGTACCAGCAAAATGAAATCACTTACTATTTTTCTCCTTTATGCTTTTTGTTTATTTTCCCTTGTATTGTTTTTTTACCTGGTCTGCTCAGAAAATTCTCCACAAAATAAAGCCTCCAAATCTGGCAAATTTCAGTTAAGGCTGTCTTGTTTAAATTTCACCTACATGGTTTTTCCTTTTCAAGGAAGCCTTTCTGGAATCTTGGCCCATTCCATCTAGAAGACGTCTGTGTAAGTCAGCGGCGCAAGAGCTGGCAAGTGCAAAGTTGTGAGTTCAATCCACAGTACCAAGAAAAAAAAAGTGACGTATTAGTCAGCTTTGTACCATTGTAATGAAAATACCCAGTTTCGGTTATTTATGAAGTAAAGAGAGGTTTATTTTTTGGCTCATGGTTTTTGAGGTTCAAGGCCAAGATCTGGCAGCCACCCTGGTTTGGGCTCTGGAAAGGGTGGCATGTCATGGTGGAGCAAGTGAGAAGCAGCCAGGAAGCATGTAAAGAAGGAGGAAGAGCCTGGGTCCCACCGTTGTCTTCGAGGGCATGGCCTAAGGATCTCCCGAAAGGCCTCTCTTTTTTTTTTTTTTTTTTTGGTCCTAGGGATCCAGCTCAGAACCCTGCACTTGCCAGACAGGTGCTTATGCCTTTGAGCTATATCCCTGGCCCATGGTCTCCTCTTTCGATGATGCTCACTACTTTCTAGTAGTGCCACCTGGGGACCAAGCCTTTAATTTATGAACAGGTGAAAGATACTAACCATATTCAGACCATAGCGCCTTCTTAGATGATTCCATAGCGCTTTTTGAAATTTCTTACTCCTCTTTTAAGATGTTAGTTTCTTGAGGGCAGCAAGTGTTTGCTATTCCCTTATCCTTTCACTTAAATGAATATGGTCCATATAAGAAGTGTGGTACTGGACCTGCTGTGGCTCTGCTTGATTTATAATCAGGGGAAATCACTTAACCTTCACATAATTGGTGGTAAATTCTGCTGTCTTTATGGTTTTTTTTTTTTTGGTGCTTTGGTAGAGAGATTTAGTCTTTTGCTCTTTCTGAGTTATTCTTTGGCCTTGTTTAGAAACCAGAGTAGAACTTTGGCATAGTCCTACTTAGTAATTAGACCAAACTGTTCAAATTCTACCACCACCACAACTTTTTAGAAAGTGATGTATTTAAACAAAACATAGGTACCTCTGAATATGAAAACCAAAGGCATCCCCCCCCATCATGGTTTGTTTCTTATATTTATTCAGACTTTGGATAGGGGCATGCATGTATATGTTGATTAGTCAAATAGGGAGGGTCCTTTGGTTTATAAGACATTGTGTTGTGGCCATTGGTCTGTTTCTTTTTTTTTTTGTCTTTTTCATTTTTATCGGTACCGGGGATCAAACTCACGACCGCCTGCTTGCAAGGCAGGGGCTTATGCCGCTGAGCTAAACCCCCAGCCCCCTCTGTTTCTTTTTTTATATCATATTATCTTCTGCCTTGTTTTCATAGACTATAATGAATTTGTGAGGGAGTGAGGGACTAACATTTTCTGAAAGTACAGATAAACCATGCCACTGATCATTACAGATGCTGGCGTAGCCTTCATTACACGAGTATATATTTCCTTATATTCATATACATTATGTCTTCTTGGTATGATTTCTGCTTGGTTGAATGAGGCAGTGTGGTGTAATAGAAGATTGAAAGCTACAGAATTCTATAGACTTGAGGTAGGTGTTCAGCAGTGCAGTGGACCAGGTTATAATCTTTCTGGGCTTTAGGTTTAGCTTTTGTTCTAAGAATCAAAGGCTCAGTGCTATCACAACTCCTAGTAATGTGTGGCTATTATTTTTCCCCCTTCAATAATGTATTTGGAAATAATTTCAAAATTACAGTTAAGTAGAACATTCTAAAAAGCTAGGAAACTCTCCTGTTCCCTTCATTCAAATACCCTGGTTGATATTTTATGCATCTGCTGCTTTGCCTACTCTCTATCTCTCTCTCTGTGTTCAGACATACAGACTCATTATTCATTTTTTTTTTTTCTTTTTTTTTCCCCCCTAGGTACTGGAATTGAACTCATGACCTTGTGCTTGCCAGGCAGGCACTTGTACCACTGAGCTAAACTCCTAGCTCCCGTTTTTTTTTTTTTTTAAAAGACAGTGTCTCACTGTGTAATTCAGTCGGACCCAGGCTGGCCTTGAACTTGTGGCGATCCTTCTGCCTCAGCCTCTCAATGACAAGTGTGGGCCACCACACCTAGCTCTCCTGAAGTTTTTTCAGAACCAGCTACAAAAGTGATAATTTCTTCACTCTTACCACTTTCATGTGTAATCCTCCAAATAGGGACTTTCTACTTAACTAATGTATAACTTTTCAAATCTGGATATCAATATTGGGACAATTTGCCCCCTGACTCCTTTAACGTTTTGCTGTACCAATAATGTCTCTTTTCCTTTGTGGTCCCGTATCCCATAGGAACGTGTGTTACATTTACTTGGTGTATCTCTTCAGACTTTTTCAGTTTGAAACACTCCTCAGTCTTTGCCTTTCTTCCATGTCCTTGACATTTGCAGAGTTTTCAGTATATTTCTTTATGGTAACAGTCCTTCATTTTTGGCATGAGTACTACAGAAATGATACAGCGCTCTTCTCAGCTCATCAGATCTGGTATCTGCCTACTCCTGCACCACATTCATCTTTCTGATTTGTGTATCATTAGTAATCGATGCCTTTTTATCCTTATTTGTTTAATGACACACCACAGTTTCATTACCCGTGCACCAGGTGATAAGCATTTGGGTTGTCTCCGGATTTATGAATAAAGCGTTCAGTAAATGTGTGTAGATTGTGTAAAGATATGTCTTTATTTATCTTAGGTAAATATCTAGGGGTGAGGTTGCTGGGTGATGTGGTAAATGTATGTTTAACCTAATAAGGAATTATCAAATAGTTTCCCAAAGTGGCAGTACCATTTTGGATTTTCACTAACAATGAATGTGTTCATATTCATTCTTCTGTCAGACATAAAAAAAAAAATTAGAATCATTTCAGGAGATATATAATGGTACATCTTTTTGGTCCTAATCTATATTCTAAATATTGATGATACTGAGCATCTTTTTATTTACATATTTGGTATCCATAACTCCTTTTTCTTTTTGAGACAGGGTCTCACTGTGCAGTTCAGGCTGACTTTGGGATCACTTTGTAACCCAAGCTGGTCTGTTAATTTACAATGATCCTCTTGCCTCAGCCTCCTGAGTGCTGGGGTTACAGGCATGTGCCACCAAGCCCAGCTCATCCATACCTCTTGATGGTGAGTCTATTTAAATCTCTCACTCATTCATGCTTTCTCTCTGTCTCTTTGTCTCTGCCTTTGCCTCTCTTTCTTTCTTTTTCCTTGTGGTACTGAGGATTGAACCCAGGCCTCACATGTTAGGCAGATGCTCTTCCACCGAACTATACCCCTAGCCATCATTTTTTAAGTTCGGATTTTTGTTTTCTTACTGAATTTGTTTTGAAAATTCTTTCTATATTCATGTTACAGTATTTTTCAGACATGTCTTTGCAATACTTTCTTGAATTCTGTTAATAATTTTTTTTGGTCTTTTTAAGATAAGGTCTCACTTTGCGGTTCAGGCTGGACTTGGGCTCACTTCATACCCTAGGCTGGTTTTGAACTTGCAGTGATCCTTCTGCCTCAGCCTCCCGAGTGCTGGGATCACAGGAGTATGCCACAACACCTGGCAGTAATTTTAAATTATGAATATAGCTTCAGTTGGAATTGTTTTTCCTCTGGGACTGCAACATACTTGAGAAAAAGGAAAGATGAAATGGTGGTGGGGGCTGGCTGATGATAGTAGGCACGGCAAGAGTTTTTTTTTTTTTTTTTTTTTTTGTCTTTTTCAGTTTTTATCGGTACCGGGGATCGAACTCATGACCGCCTGCTTGCAAGGCAGGCGCTTATGCCACTGAGCTAAATCCCCAGCCCCTATGGCAAGAGTTTTTATTGGGATGATTTAGTACAGTGTTCCAAAATGAGAGGTAGAATGACTGCTAAAAATGTTCAAGATAGAAAGGCAGAGCGCATGAGAGGAGCAGTGGAGTGCACTGGAAATACTGAGCTTGGAGTAGACTACACAACGGGCTCTAAGAGTGCTGCTACCACCCCCATTGTTCCACTTTCTCATTGAAGAGGTAGAGATGCCCTAGTGAGAAGGCACTGATGGATTGAAGGAGTATAAGAGCTATATTCAGACCTTTAAGGACAAGAGCAAAGGAGGGTCTCTCAGCAAAATGTGAGGGAGGTGGGAGATAGAAGGCAACTAGAATTCTAATGACATCGAATTTTGTTGTTCTTTATATTATTCACATAATTTGTAAATATTTTCCTATCCATTCAATATTTAGTAAAATAGTAATAAAGCTGTAGTGATAGCAGAATTGTAACCACAGTGGGAGGCTAAGTAAGGTAGGAGGGTCTCAAATTTGAACTCAACTTGACCAACTTAGCTGAGTCCATCTTTTTTGCTGTTTTTTTTTTTTTTTTTTCGGGGTCTTGCTATGCAGTTCAGGGTGGGCTTGAACTCACTGTGTAGCCCAGGCTGCCCTTAAACTCCTGGTGACACTCCTGCCTCCGCCTCCTGAGTACTGAGGTTGCAGGGATGTGCCACCACTCCTGGTCTGACCCTGTTTTAAGGTTGGAAAAGAATGTTTTTAGAAAAGACCTAGGGATGTAACTTGGTATAAAGGGCCTGAGTTTAAACTCCTTGTACTGCAAAGCAAACATACAAGCACAAACCCTCTGAAACAAACTGCCATGGTTAGAATTTGCTGGAGTTAGAATTGCCTTTGAAATAACACAGAATGATGAAAGGGAAATTTCATAATAATTATTATTTCAGTGGAGTCCTAGTCTGAATCAGGCACTTCTTGGCTTTTTGCCTTAACATTTTACCAGTCCTTTCATAACCATGCAGAGTATTTGGTAACATTACACCATTTATAAACGTAGAAATTAGAATTCAGGTCTAGGAAGTGATCAAGCTGGGCTTTCCCCCTATGCTTGTGTGGTGTTACAGATTTTTATTTATTTATTTTTTCACTGTAGCAGTGCTAATTAAAGTGCCATTTGTAGACTGGCATTATTCCTTTCACTGTTCATTATCAATTCATACAACATAGGTACAGAAATTAAAAGTACTTAACTTCTACAGCAGTTTGGCAGAATAATTTTTGTAAGAGTGAAATTTAGTAATAGGCATCAACTTATATTTTGTGTGCCTTTGGCTTTTAAAAAAATTTCAGTTTTCTAGTAATTTATTTTATTGCATTATCTGATGGATTGGAAACTTAAAAGACAGTAGGGAAGCCCTACTGGAGAACTTAGTCTGTTGAAGAAGCCCTTTGGCCATGTTGCAGCCCGGCTTTGGGGATAACTTTCATCAGCAGTTTTACTTTATGTCTGGGCTGCTGGGGATCTCAGTGTCTGAGGAGTGAGGGTCAGGAAGGGAGGCGGGAGGAATCTGGGAGAACTTGTCCTCTAGCAGTTGCCAAAGGTGAGGGGGATCCCTTGCCTTCTTGGTCAAGCCCTAACTTGCTTTCTGGTACCCTCAACGGCAGTGCTAGGGGTGGTATAGAGAATAAATACAGGAAAATGAACTGATAGAATTAAGTTAACTGAAAGTAAGAGCTCAGAAAACCTAAAAATGCCTTTTCTTTTGTCCCATAAGCACACACAAACATGCACCTTGAAGTGATTTCCCTTTAAGGAGAAGTCTGCAGTTTCTTGGCAGGATGAAGGGTTTTGATTGGCCCCTTCCCCTGCTGTTTGCCAGGAAGAATCCTGACCAGTCCAGTTTTTCTCAGGCTGGTTTGGGAGTCAACTGAGCTGCCAGATTCTCTGGACCTATTTAGTGTATTAACATTTCAGGAGGAAGCTGAACCCCACATGTGCGCCCCCTGCAGTTAGCTTTTTACATTCCATGGGGAAATGTGACTTTCTGCAACCCCTCCTCACAAATTCTTGCTTCTCTCTGACTTCCTTTGAAATCTTGCCAGTGCAGGGAGGAGGTTTAACTCACTGAGGAAAATATGTTCTAGGGAGCTGATTACTCAGAAGGGGCTACCTCATGCAGTGGCCAGGAAAAAGGAGTCCACTCCTCCACATGAGACTAAGAAAGATGTCTCAGTCTATAGAGGATTTATTTTCTCTGCCTCTAAATGTGAAATGATGACCTTCTGAGAACTAGATAGTTTTAGTACTGATGACAACATTGATCACATTGACTGCAGATGAGGGTAGATATTATGTCTGGACCTCTTGCCAAACATTTATGTGTGATCTTCAACAGTTTCTGTCATTTAGTTGGATCTGAGGCCAAGGTTGCTCAAATGACAGTTCTCATCTCAAACCTTTTACTTATTGGACTGATCTTAATTCCTAGAACCCAGCCTAAGGTCAAGATTTTTGTCTCTGCTTTAGTGTAATTGTGAGACAGTTTCAGTGCCCCACTCTGGTGATAGTGTAGCCTGAGGGATGGTTTATGCAAGTCTGTTCCTCTCTCTGTGGATATAAACTACTTATTTAATATTTATTGGGCCCTGTGATAAATGTAGACAGTTTGTAGCATAAGCTTTTAAACCTCACAGTGAAGTATAATCTCTGGATCTCTTAACAATTTAACCAAAGTACAAAGGTAATAGAAAGCACACTAAAAAATGTTGACCATCCACCAAGGCTCATGGGATTCCCACAAGACTTTATAACACAGGATAGTAGTCCCTTGACATCCAAGGAAGAGGGGTACCAGACTCCACAGATGTCCAACTCTCTTATGTAAAATGGTATAGTATTTGCTCAGACCAATGCAATTCTCCCATATGCTTTCTGTCATCTCTGGATTACTCATAATGCCTAATACAATGTAAATGCTCTGCAAATAGTTGTTATAGTCTATTATTTAGGAAACTGTGATAAGAAAAAATTTGTATATGTTCATACAGACTTTGAAAAAATTTACATTCTGTGGTTGATTGAATTGCAAGTGTGGAATTCATGGATACAAAGGATTGACTTTACTCCTTAGTATTGTCTTGAACTAAAATTACCTTTGAGCATCCCTATGTCTTTCCTGTAGATTGTAACTTCCTGAGGCCAAAAGGTTTCTTACTTCTTTTTTGTATTCCCCAGAGAATCTGGCCTTTTTTGTTAGTCAATAAATATTGAATAAATTATATAAATAAGTTTTTAAACTGAACACAAAGGATAGAATTATATTTCAGTAGCTTGTCAGTTCTCTTGATATTGGTCGTGCACTTCTCTAATCAGGTTGCTACACCAGAATGAACAAACAAGCTCTACTTCTTTCAATCACATCTATAACTCCTTTCTGTACAGTCTTGGGGGCAATAAGAAATTGCTTCAAAGTGATGAAACTGGTGGCTAGTGTTGTATATACTTTTATGTTCTGTTAAGTATGTGGAATAAAAGGGGGTAGGATGCTGGAAAGAATCTGCCTTATGTCCGCATTGTACTGTTGGAAAGGTGAAGATCCAGGATGGCTGGATAATAAATGACCATTTGTCACTGTTGTCTCAGTCTCCTGAGTCTTAGTCCTAAACACTGACCACACTACCAGAGCAGTGCCCATCTCTAAGCTCCCCTTTCCCCTTCTTTCCTTCCCTCGCTTCTTTTTTCTCCCAGTGTTGGGAGATTGGACTCAGTGCCTCATTTAATTTTAATTTTAATTTTAATCTTATTTAGAGTCTTTCTATAGTATAGAGAGTTGTATGTACTATAGAGAGCCCTTTTAATTTGATTTAAAGACAGGGTCTTGCTAAATTGCCCAGGCTGATGTCAAACTTGTGATCTTCCTGCCTCATTTTTTGAGTAGTTGGAGTTTCAGATGTGTGCCAGCATGCCTGACTGAGAAATCACATTTTAATAGAAAGCATCAGTAAAAATTGATTTCCTGCAGAAACAAATGCTGGCAATTTAACTAAAAGGATTGTTGAGTGGGGAAATACTTTCCTTTTGAACACTAGAACTATGCAGAATTTCTTTTTTCTTTACTTTTTTCATGATTTAGGACAGAAGTTTCACAAAATGTATGCTTCATATAAATCTTAAAAAGGTAGATCATTTTAAATTTTGGAAAATAGTATTTTTTGGAAAAAAAAGACCCTAATTATGAAAAGATTTTAGTTACATGAATGCTGTAATGCTGGCTCTCTGAATGCCTTCTGTTCTTGTGTGAAAGTTTTGTTTATGGTGACCCTAGGAGAGATGGAGAAATATGCTTTGAAGGGTGGTTTGGAGCGAAGGCACGAGAAAGGTTGCAGGCAAGAAAATTGAGTTTAGTTCCCCCGCATTCCCCCAGGGCCCAGTAGGAGCCTGGTCCTAACTGATTCCAGATGGGCCTGTTACAGTACAAAGATTTTCAGTGTGTGGGGCTGGGGCTGACCAAGAGGGCCCCTGAGCACTTCCTGTGCAGCCCGGCAATTGTACTCACCTAATCAGAAACAGCCCTTGCTGCTAGCACTCTGGAGCAGCGTCCATACTCTCTTTGTGCCTCCTTCTGTGCATTGCCATCTTCCCTTCTCTGTTTCTCTTCTTTTAGTCTCCTTTCTTCTCTCATCTCTTCTTCATTTCTTTTCAAGGACACAGCAAAACATTGGACACACACACAGACACACACACACACACACACACACACACGTGTGTGCACTCACTCTTGCTTCTTGTGGTACGGGAGCAGAGGGGGAGGAAGGAATGGCCAAACAATAGTTAGGAAAGGCTTTCTTTCTGGACTTAAGAGGTATTGGCTGAAAGCAGATATTGAGAACTTGAGAGTATGAAACAGATTTGAAAAACATGCCACTCATTTTTAATTTTTTAAAAAAATCCTGGCATTTCTTTTTAATACTGTGCAGGGATGGTTTATTTCCATTGTAAATTGAATGTCACTGACTGTGCCTGGCTACGTGCCAAGGGTTGACAGTGATTTTTACACCCAGTGGGAGAGAAAGCTGTTTTGCACTCAGCTTCCATAACATTCTTGCTAAGAGAGCATGCCTGCTGGGCTGACATGGGTTTCAGTTTGGCCTCATCCTTCCAACAGTTACAGTACAGTGTATCTCAGGCACTTTGCACAGCTTAAAAGGATGTTTTGTAGTGACGCTCAGCTGCAGGCTCCCATAAATTGCTCTTTTGGATCCCCTGGACTCCACCAAGGATGTAATTTATGTCCATTCTTGATTTTCTAGTTTGTTTCAGATGCTTGTTAGACTGAGTGTATACTTGATGTTAACTCATAGTTTTTCGGGTCTAGCAAATTATTGCAGAAAATATCCTGGGGGGTTCAGCTGAGTGTTTACAATTTCATTCTGGTCCACTCTCCTATTGATATTGTTGCACGAATGTGAATTTGTTAGAATAGACTATGATAAAACATACTATATGTGGGCATAAAGCTCTCAGTGACATTACTTTGTTTTCCTGATCTGTCTATACTTTCAATTAGCAATAATTGGGCCTTGGATAAACCTCATTGGCTACAATATTGCCACTGCAAAAAGCTCCATACTTCCAGTGTTCCTTTTGACTTCTTTAAATATTATCACTTTTTTCCTTGAATCAAATGGGAAATATATTGTCTGATAACAATTTGTTATTCTGTTTCTAGATAGTGAAGTCTGACATGTGATTTGGAAACTCAGATACTTAAATTTCTTGGATATTTTGATGTTAGAGGAAATAGTGGGTCATAGTACTTGAAAGTGAGATAGTGTAAGACAAATCATGTGGTCATCCTTCCTATAAGTGAGTGTTAGCAGTACAGCACTGTGGCTGAAAGAGAATTACCAGAGTTTGTAACCATCAACTGCTTGCGATAAAATTTTCAGTTTACCAGTAAGATTTTCTTTATTATTTTTTATTAGATTCTCTTTGAATAGTTTGGAAGAAAAGTGAGTAAGGTGTTTTTTTTGTATTATTTTTGTGTTATTATTTGCTAAATATCAGATTTACAAGCTCTCGTTTAATTCATTGGAATTCTAGGATAGGTGGCCACATTTCCATTTGCAGAGAAAAAAACATATAATTCCCAGTGTCACACAGCTAGTGGGTATCAGAAAGACAGATTCAATCCATTAAATTGTGGGCCCAAAGATGATAATATTCTTTGAGTTA
Organism: Cavia porcellus; assembly: GCF_034190915.1. Lineage (NCBI taxonomy): Eukaryota > Metazoa > Chordata > Mammalia > Rodentia > Caviidae > Cavia > Cavia porcellus. The sequence goes on along the minus strand of NW_026947510.1, from coordinate 51,425,666 downwards.
TACAATTTGGTAATATTTTTTGATAATACCCTCTGAGTTACAAGTCCCAAGCTTTTCTCAGAGTCTTTGCTGAGGAGGATGTAGTGATTAAAAAGACTTTAAAAAATCATTTTAAACTTGTTACTGTTATCTTTTTAGATACATTAACTTTCTGTTTTATATGAAGGTGGCAAACTATTTAGCCATTTTTTTTATAGAGAAACTTAAAGGCTCCAAAAGATTTTTTTTTTTTTTTTCTTTTTGGAGTACAGGGATTGAACTCACGACCTCGTGCTTGCCAGGCAGGCGTTTATGCCTCTGCTAAAACCCCGGCCCAAGATTTTTTTTAATTGAAGCTTTCTTGGGAGTTAATTAGAGATTCATGTACACTTGCATAAAAGCAGCTTTTGAAGTGACAAGAAGGCAAAGATTCTCATCTAGAGGTAGACAGATATCTCTTATCCTTTTAGGGCATTGTGGAAGGGACCATGTGAAGGGCTCTTGTGACCCCACTTCACTCTAAAGCTTTTTTTCCTCAGTTTTTTTTGAGACAAGGTTTCACTATCCAGTTCAAGCTGGGCTTGAACCTACCACGTAGACCAGGCTGGCCTTAATTTCATGGTGAACTCCTGCTTCAGCCTCCTGAGTGCTGGGGTCTTGTCTAACTCTGGTATGTACACTTGTCAAATGCTCTGCAGTGCTGTGTGCAAGAGACACACACTGTGCAGATCTGAATTCAGCTGCATTCTGAAATGGCACTGATTTGCTTGAGCAGAGACAACATTCAAAATATGGGGCATAAGTTAAGGTAGAGACAGTAATAGACTTTGAAAAAATAGTTGAAACTGACAGGGTATTGTATCAGTCAGTTATCTTTCGTTGGATTACTCTGAAGAGTCCTTACTTTATTTTATCTTTAGTGTTTATTTTGATTTGTAACTGTTTCCTTGATGTAATATCTTTTCCCTCAGTTTGACTGAAGTTGCGGAGGCAAGGACTATGTCTGTTTTTCACATTGTATTCATGATGCTAGTGTATTAGATCTGGTCAAGCCTTTGCCTATTATTTTGGGTCACAGAACTAATTGAAAGCTTACCTGATCTGTAAGTTTTTTCCCCGTTTCCCACATTGGTGTGAGATCTTCTCATGAGCTCCCCTGCTTCATTTCAGAAAATGTATTTAAATCTTGGAAGTGTAGGCTGTTGAAGCTTTCAGTTCACCTTGACCTCTAAAATTAGCAGACTTGTTCTTTTTCTTCCTCCATGTTTAGTAGAGGAACACCAATCTATTTTGAGGCTTATTATGAAGTAAAATATTGAAACTCGTAACTTTAAAACTCCCTGTTTACTTAAATGGGTCAAATGACCATGTTTTCTCAAAGGAGTCGTATGTATTTAACCCCCACATTACTGAAATCTTGTTTTAGGACTGGCCTAAACAAGCCTAATTTTTACCACCAAGTCCAGAAAGAAATGGTTAAGCAGTTATAGGGTGAGAAAGCTGGAAAACATTTAGGAAGAAATTGTAGGTTTGTGTGGCTGTGTAAAAGCAAATATGTATACATATACAAGTTTTCCTTTCCTTTTTTTTTTCTAGCTAGGAAAGCTAGAAAAGCTAGATTATTTTTATTCTGAGGAAAATTGCATAATTTCTGGATTCTGTTATTTTCTTTGAGCTAGAAAATAGTGGATTTGTATATATATATTTTAAGATCTTATATATATATATATATATATTTTTTTTTTTTTTTAAAAACTGCTAAGTGACGTGGTTTTTAAATAGATGTATTGAAGAAACAGTAGCAGTAATAAAGTAATGCTGGGCTTTGTTGAAATAGAAATTCACTTGAATAGCTGAGGTTGCTGGAAATTATGTATTATATTGGGTCTCAGATGCCAAAATCTTGTTTTATTTAAATGCTCAGTACAGGGGCTGGAGATTTAGCTCAGCGGCATAAGCACCTGCCTTGCAAGCAGGCAGTCGTGAGTTCAATCCCCGGTACCAATAAAAATGAAAAAGACCAAAAAAAAAAAAAAAAAAAAAAAAAAAAAAAAAAAGCTCAGTACAACTGTAGTGATCAGCTACAGTTAATGTATTTGTTTTTCATTCCTATAATGAAATACCTGAGACTGGATATTTATAAAGGAAAACAGGTGAATTAATTCATACTTATGTCATACTAGACAGCACAGCACTGGCTCTGGCAAGGACCACTTTGGCAGCATTATCAGTTCGTAGGGGATGGCACCACAGTGGTGGGAACACATGTGGGAAGAAGCATTCACATCCAGACAGGAAAGAGGCTAGAGTGTGATTGAGAAACGCTTGGGTTTGCTCTTGTAGCAACTTGCACTTGAGGAAAACTTAAGATTCCCATGAGAATTGCCATAGAACCTCACCTGGGTACACCTCAACCCTCTAACTCTACCCACCCAACACCAGCAGAACCTACCTCTTTAGAATCCTTACCACCTCAGCACCACTTCCTGAGGGAAAGGCTTCGAACACATAAACCCTTGGGAGGTACTCTACGCTATATTCAAGTCATAGCAGCTAATACTCAAATATTTTAATGTCTTGTAGCACCTACCACACTCCTGCCAAGTAAAAGGCACTTGATAAAGTTTGATTAATTTAGTGTAAACTTATTTACACATTTTTAAGATGTTTGACTTATTTGGTGGAAGCTTGACTTGTGCGTTTTATATGAACATATACAATGTGCCTGGGAATTTTAAAAGTAGGCATATTAAATGCTACTTTATTAAAGTTTTTAGAATAAAACATAGACGTATTTTCATGATGTTCTTGAACATGATACAACCAGTAACTCTAAGGGAACAAATGATAAATGGACTCAATTAAGATTAAGAATATCTGTTCATTAAAAGACACCATTAAAATAAAAAGTTACTTGTAATCCTAGCTACTGGGGTGTTTGAAGTTACAAGTTCAAGCTAGATGAGGCAGTTTAGTGCCATTCAGGAAATAAAAGGGCTGGGATGTAGCTCAGCAGTAGAATGTTCACCTAGCATGCTTCAATAGAAAGTTTACTTTAAAAATTCTACTTTTAGCCAGGGATTTAGCTCAGCGGCGTAAGTGCCTGCTTGGCAAATGCGAGGTCATGAGTTCAATCCCCAGTACCAAAAAAAAAAAAAAAAATTCTGCTTTTGTTTTGTGACTTGCTATAGCTAGTTGATAAATAGCTTTGTGCTCGTACATATACTGTTTCTTGCTTGTCAAACTGATAAGATGTGAGTGTACACATGCATTTGTGTCTCTGCGTGTTCAGGTGCTGTGTGGAGATGAAGGAAATTTTTACACTTTTTTTTTTCTTTTTTCTTTTTACTGGTACCTAGGATCGAACTCACGACCGCCTGCTTGCAAGGCAGGTGCTTATGCCGCTGAGCTAAATCCCCAGCCCCAAGATGAAGGATATTTTTTAAAAAATTATTCTAGCTGGACATAGTATTGCAAACCTATAATCCCAGCACTCAAGAGGCTGAGGCAGGAGGATTGCTGTGAGTTTGAGCCAGCCTGAGCTACATAGTAGGTTCATGGCCAGCCTGAATTATAGAGCAAGACTCTGTCTTAAAAAAAAAAAAAAAAAATCTAAATTTGTCAAATACTCAATGTAGATTTTGTTTTTGTTTTTTTTTTTTGGGCTACTAGAAGTTAAATCCAGTGCCTCTGGCATGGTAGGCAAATGCTTTTTTTATTTTTAATTTTTTTGTGGCCCTGATCCCTAACACTTTTTATTTGTTTTAAAATTTTGAGATGAGGTCTTCCTAAGTTAGTTGCTCAGGCAGAGCTCGAACTTGTGATCCTCCTGCTTCAGCTTCCCTGAGTGCTAGGATTATAGGTGTATGCATGTCACCACCCCCAGCTAGTTTTCATTTTAAGATAAAGTCTTGCTCCTGTGCCTATGTTGGCTGGGAACTCATAATTCTTCTCTCTCTGCCTCCATATAGCTAGCAATAGAGACATGCACCACCATGACTGGCTCAAAGGTATTAAACAGCTATAGGAAAAAAGAATAGATTAATAATCTCCTTAGGTCACTTCTTAAATCAGTTCTGAGAACAATAAGAAAATGTTCACTCTGCTTCGCAGCAGCAAGTATGGCGTTTGCTTTTCAGACAAAACCTTTTTGCTGAGGGTTTTCAGCCACTTGAACCTTCAGTTTCAGAATTTACCATTTTTGGGCCTTTATTCTTGTCAAGAAAAATATAAAAGAGATTGCTGCATGGTATTAAAATGTTTTGACTCTTTATGGGAAACCTAACTTGATATAAGGATTCAGAGAAACCTCGCCTGTTGGGGTAGACAATCTAAACAATGCAGTCTTGTCTTCTATAAACTGGTCATTTCAGTCCATTCTCTACCTGATGTTCATAAAATACTTGAATTTGAGGTTCTCCAAAATGTGCTATGCTGTCTTATGATCACAACTGTGTAGATCTTTGTCCTTGAATGCTCTTACATTCCTTTTGGTGCTAATATGCTCCTCAATTTCTGTGCTCCCTTTGGAGCTAGGCATTCTTTATGACTGTCTTCAGCACAGTCCCTATACCTCTGCTGTGTTGCACATCACACATAGCTGTACTCATATGTCCTTCAGTGTCAACCTTTTGAGGCTGTCAGCTAGCATATGGTAGGTATTTTAGTAAATAATGAAAGAAAGTATGAATCATGGCACATTATTTTTCTGATAGACAATTACTGTTTCCTAAAGAATAAAATGTTTGACATCAATACATGCATGCCTTAACATTTTTTTTTCCAGAAATAGAAGTAGTTTCTGTTAATTCCTTAGTAAAAAGTAAGGTTGTATGTTTACCACAGAGTGGATGTTATTGCTACATTGGGAGAATGATACTAACTGGTTCATACGAGTGTCAGACACCTGACCTTGGCCTCTTTAGCATGGTCCTCTAATCAGCTGATTTAATTTTAGTGGAATCCTTAGAGAAATGCTCTGGTTTTTTAATGTAGAATATAAAAATTATAAATTTAGGGTGTATAGATCCTGATTGCATCAAGATTTATAGATTAAAACAACAGAGGAGGGACTGGGGATATACTTCAGTATTAGAGCTCATGCTTAGCATGTGCAGGGACCTTGAATCACTCTCAAACAATAGGAAACCACAAACAGAAATACAAACCAACCAGTCAGTTATTCAGTCAGTCCACCCACAGAGGACTGTGTGTGTATTTTTGCTGGATCTTTATGGTTGTGATGAGTTTTAAAATCTTAAATATTATAAAATTAGATTCTAGAATGTGTTATCTGAAATTTTGTCATTTCAGCATGAATTTCTCAAACCAATTTTAATTTAAAAAGATCTGAGTAGAATCATTATTGTTTGTTCAGAAGTTTAAAATAATAGAATTAGAATAATAAATTAGTAAGTGTTGAGTGCCTGCTTAGTGTTCAGCATTGTTAGAAATATATAAAAATTGTGAGTTGGAGCTTGATGTTAAACAACTTATGTTTCATTGATGTTAGAGAACACAAATACAAAATAATTTCTAGATACTTCTTTGCAATCCTATTGAGGGAGGCCAAGTAGAAAAAAGACAGGCTTTGGAATTTAAACAGATCTAGGTTAATATCCTGGCTTTAAAAAAGTTAAGTTCCATAAACTTTGGTCATATTGACATCTATGGAACTCTTTCTCTGTTTACAAAGATAGCAATATATACAATTTAGTGTTTTGTATGTTTTTCAAAAATAAATGACAACCCTCATCAAACCCTTGGCATATAATAAGTGCTCTTAATGTGTATTTAAATGAAGGAATAAATAGATTTTAATTATAACAGTCCACTTATTCCAAATTGTTGTTATAGATTTTACAATGATAATTGCTTAGTCTTCCCAGATAGAATAAAACAGTGGTGGCAAACCTGTAGCATATGTCCTGCAGCCAGATGTTTGTTGTCATTGAAAGCTCTAAAAGATTCTCCATCATTGGAATAGGGTAACTATCTTGTTTTTGAGAGTGTTACCAAAATACCAACCAAACAAAACAAACCTTTAGAAGACTAGTGCTCAGCACAGCCTGTAGTCGCCTGACAGTGACGTGCAGAGGAATAGTGTTATAAGAGGGCTGCTTTACGAAGAGCCAGCAAGGAGTGGAGTAAGAAAGCAGAGTATCCCAAGAGGTGGGCAAATCCTATTCTGCAGCCCCACCTGCCCCATGGAATGTGAGTTTGTTGCTTATCAGCACAGTGCAGGATGCATCCCTTTGGTGTTTACTATGGCAGTTACAAAACATTTTGTAGATGCTTGTGTGTTCACTACAGGGATGTTTTGATTTATTAATTGTTCCACATTATTTACATTCTTTTTGGAGCAGATGACTATTTATTATGACTCTACCATGTCTTTTTTTTTTTCCCCTAATGGAAAGTTGGTGCCCTGGAGCTGAGCCTGCCTTGCAAACTGAAAATACAGTTTTCTTGGTTGTGTCTTACTTATATTTACTCCATTTTCTTCTATAAGGTACCTGCTGGGAGTTTTTTCTACTTGGTCATAATTGATGCTTTGTCCTCCAGAGTCATATATGACACAGCTCCTGGATTGACTCAGTATTTGGCAATCAAATATGACTCTGAGAGAGAATTACTTCCCTAGAATAGAAGTGGGCAGCTGAGCTGGAAAATACAGCTTTCATTTAGAGAAAGTGAGTAGCAGTTTCAAAATGAGTTTGGATTAAGAAAGAAAAAAGAGCTTGGCGTTTGTAGTGTTGTGGTGCAGGCCTATAATCCCAGCACTCACACCACTGAGGCAGGAGGATTGCCCCAAGTTCAGGAGGCTAGTATGAGCCACAGTAGTGAATTCAAGGCCAGTCTGAACTACAGTGAGACTGTCTCAAAAAAGCAAAACAGAAAAGAGAATGAAAAAGGGCCAGCTCCAAAACTGAATAGTAGTCACAGTGTTTGAGGTGAGTATTGTTGCATTTTACCAGAAGTAGAAACATTTGTAGAACTGTTTATGATTCAAGAAATTATGCATATCATATGATGTATCTATGATAATAAAAGTAAGTTTCTGGAGGTTCATATTCTTTCTGTGGGGATTTTAAATTTCTGATTATATTCATAAGCATTAATAATGATGTTAGTTTATTCAGTCCCTTGGTTCAGGGACCTAACCTAAACTACATTAATTTTGTCAGTAGTTCTTGTAACCTTGTGTGGTTGTTAAGTTTTAAATGCAGTATGTGGGAACTTGCTCCAATTTATGTAATAGGCCAGTCTCTGTGATGGAAAATTGTACCCAGAATTTGTGGTCCTAGGCTGTATATTTTGGTTAAAGAAGTGTGTGGTGTTCTTTCCTATTATCATGTTCTTTCCTATTTTTCTTGTCATGGTGGAGGAAACATATCGAGCCGATAAAATGAAATTTGGTCTTCTAGGAGGGTAGACTGTTATTTAGGTATGGTGTTTTTGCTTCTTTGCTTGTTATGGAAGGAAACAGCAGAAGACTGATGTTTGACCCATGAAGTGTCCCAACAGTTTTGTGCATACTTTTCTTTTTTTTTCTTTCTTTCTTTTTTTTTTTTTACCAGTACCAGGGATCGAACTCATGACTGCCTGCTTGCAAGGCAGGCGCTTATGCCGCTGAGCTAAATCCCCAGCCCTATGTGCATACTTTTCTTTTTGTGTCTTTCGTTTCTCCTTTCCTATCCTTCTCTTTTTGGAAGGAGGTGAGTGTGAGAATTTTCTCTGTGCCAGCCTTATGTGCGGAGGCAGACATTTTGGCTGACTGTAAGCCGTATCACTGCTTGGTTCTTTGGCTTGGGGGCTAGGCAAAAGGAACGACTTTGCGATGGAAAAGATTGAATGTAGAAAGGAGGAATTTCTCCATATTTTACTACTCAGAAGACTTGCAGTATCAAGTAGCTAAATTTAGCTCAGGTTCCTGTTGAAAGCATCATTTTTGGGGGGCAGGCAGTGGGGGGAGAACGGAAAACCTTTTTGTGTATCCTGCTCCATGAAGCCAATAGGGAAGCAGGAGGAGGTGAGGTTGCCATGGAGATGGTAGCTGTGTGCAAGGGGAGAGCAGCAGGGTTTAGAATTCCAGGAAGGAAGAGAGAGTGATGTCATCAGATTCCATGGACCAGCCCAGGAACCCCTGTGAGGTTGGTGGGGAGTAGGGTGTGTGTGGGGGGTGACGGAGTGGGAGTTTGTGCAGGGGAATTGTGGCTTCAGTAAGATGTGGGGAGTCCAGTTCAAGCAGAGAGGTTGGTTGTGTGAAATTGTGCTGATCTGCATTAATGTCTGATTTTTTTAAAAAGAAAATCTGTAAATCATTCTGAATTTGCAGAATATTTTTTTGTTGAAAAAGTACATATTTATTTAACAAAAGAGCTCATCAAATGTAAAAATGTGATATTTTAAAAATAATGATAGTTCAGTAAGTATGTGTGTATATCTTTATCCCTTGTGTGTGAGGGTATTTGTGTGCATATTTTAGATATATATAGTTGTCTTTGTACGATGCCTTTTATGATGCAGCTAAATGCCTCATTAATGACTGATTATGGTATTTATTTTATGTAGATGGGTGTATATAAATAAACCCTGTTTTGTAAAAAAATTAAATATTGAAAAGAACATCAAAGCAGTTGCTTATGCAGCAGAAAGGAAAACTGCGTGCTTCAAGTCAGTTGTTCTGAGCATATGCATGTTTTTGTTGATGGAGAAAGAGCAAATTTTTTTTTTTTAAAGTGTGACTAACAGGCTGATTTTTAAAAATCAAGTAAAACCTGTGCTTCCAAATGAGTGTTGCCCTTCAAAATAGTCACCTTGGCTCTGGTGATAAAACCATTGCGCAAAACATAAAGAACTCTTGTTTAGAATCGGCTTCAGAGATGAATGAGGAGGAAAATATTTTCCATGCCAAATACTAAATTTGTTATTTTAAAAATGTCTGTCTTCATCAGACACTATATATCTTTTTGAATTGGCTTTTCCTGATTTTGTAGTGGTGTCAAAAAAAATCAAATCCATGTTCCAGTGATGAGATTTTATTGCAGTTAAAAATATTTAAAGTCATAGATTTAGATTCTGAAACGATTTTCATTTTCAGACCAAGAGCCATTGGATTATATAGTTTAGCTGTGATGTTTGGAGTAATGGTAGTGTCTGAGGAATTACCACCTTCTCAGGGCAATGTCTTTTGAGGTGACCCATTTGGATTTATTTTTCCAAGCATGCCTGTTAAAATCAGTGACATTATTGTTGGATATATGGGAAGCAGTGATGTGTCTCAGAGCACAGACTGTGGAATCAGATTGGTTCAAGCCTGAACCTTTGTTTTGCTACTCACTAACTGACCTTGGGTAAGTAACAAGTTTCTTGGTGCATTGGTTTCCTCATATATAAAATGAGAATGATAGTGCTATAATTAACCAGCCCTACAGAGTGGTTTGAGGAGTAAATATATGAAACACTTGAACTTTCGATATGTTTTCAACCAGTGCCTGCTCATTATTGTCATTAAAAACTGTAAATTTCTCGAAATTACAAAATTGGTGTAGAAGGTGGTTGGAGGTAATATAGTTCAGCAGTTGCAGTTCTGTAGTAGAGTTAATCTTCACCTGTTCCAGACATCATGAAATTCGGGAGGGAAAGGCCCAGAAATCTTTGTTTTTAAATTATTGCAAGGTGATAGATGATCAGGTAGGAATTGGGAACCACTTAGTATAACCTATTTAATAATAGCCTAAGCCCCAGGTGCTCCATCATTTTCTGAGAAACGCAAGAATTTCATGTGCACTCACTGAATCAGAAACTGCATTTTACAAGGCACCCAGGGACCTGTCTTTACATGAAAGTTTAAGAAGCACTGCTTTCCTTCTGTCATTGGTAATTCTTTGACGATAACTACAGGTTACAGATAAATTCTCGTAGTTATTCCCTTTGCTGAAAGAGAAGCAGTCTGGCTGAGTGGTGTGGAAGGCTTGTCTAGACTAAGCTACTGACTGATGTATAATGGAAAGAACAGAATTATTGTTACTTGGTTACTTTGACTCTGCCATTCATAAGCTGTTTGGCCTTGGTTTAGTTAACCTCTCTTGAGTCTTCTTACTTGACAGAGGAATGATACCCAGATCATGATATCGTGTGTATAAATTATCTAGCACTTTTCAGGGTCTGCGTAATTTACAGCCTTTTCTTTTCTCCTCTTCTTCAGCCTTTTGTTGATGGCTCTGTAAAGTAGTTATGTTTCCTCAGAAAGGGTTTCACTTGAGTCTCAGTACTATCTCATCTCTGTAGGTTCCTTGCCTCTTATCCATCTTTCAGCTCTCAAGAATTAATTGTACTCAAAGAAAAATGTACTTGTAGTTTTCTCTTCCTTTTTCCTATAAAATGCCTTTCATTAAATGGAGATGATTAACCAAAGAGGGCTAGAAGAGGAAGGACTGCAGAAGTTGAAGAGTTGAGCTGATGGAGGGATGAAATGATCTCATCTGATGATGAATTCTGTTGAAGACAGCTCCCTATGAATTCTTGATAGTTGACCATATCCTTTAGAAACTGAAGTTTGCTTTTTAAAAAACTTAGAAGAAATAAAACTGTCAGATGTTTTTGTTTAAAGTTTTTTAGATTGGTTCCCACAAAATAACGTGATATTTATCATCAGATCATTGTATTAATAAGTAATGAGTATTTTTGAGTAGGTATAGTAAGAGGAAGTTCCAGGATGTGCCCTGGGGAATCAGGAGTAAATGGTAAAAGGCTTCAATTTGAGGATTGGCCAAGTAGAGCAGTAAAAATTACAGCAGTAGGACACAGAAAAGTACATTTAAAAGAACTAGTTATAGAAACCTTAGGGAATTGAGAGGAAAAAGAGGAATATGAACTCAAAGCCTCTAATACAAATTTTAAAAATGTATAATAGCTTTTCTGTATAGGGTGGCTGTACTTCTAAATGCACTATATACATTATGTCTCATTTTAACATCCTTGTATGGTATAGAGATTATAACATATTTTGTATATTGTACAGACCAAAAAATTGAGGTCCAGAAAGATTGAGTAACTTGTCCTAGGTAACTCTGCTAATGAGAAATGGCTTGACATCAGTTGAATAATGGTGTAACAAAAAACTGTTATAAAAGCTAAATTGAAATAGCTAGCATACATCAATTAAAGAAAATTTATTTTATTTGTATTGACTTTGGGGGCAAATTGAGTATGGTATTCAACATATTAACTTCTTCAACGGAAGTTTTTCAGCATTGTGGGATGATCTTTTTTTTTTTTTTTTTTTTTAAATCAGTATCAGGGATCGAACTCATGACCATGCTCTTGCAAGGCAGGCACTTATGCCGCTGAGCTAAATCCCCAGTCCATGGGATGATCTTTTGTGATACATTTCCTTTACACTCTGAGCCTAATTAAAAGGTAGCTTTTTAAAAAATTTTAATGTCAGGGGCTGGAGGTTTAGCTCAGCGGCATAAGCACCTGCCTTGCAAGCAGGCAGTCGTGAGTTCGATCCCCGGTACCGATAAAAAGGAAAAAGGCCAAAAAAAAAATTTTTTTTTTTAATGTCAAAACTTGTGGAGTCTTTAGTTCAGTGAAACACCAGTGCTAGTTGAATATCACAACATAAACTAATTGGTTGGTACTTATCAATTTATATATTTAATCATAGTAAGTATTCACATAATCATGTTTGTTTTTCCATCCAGATCTGAATAAATTATCAATGATTTTTCAAAGTAAATTTCGTATTTCTTGGAAGAACTCCAAATTTGCAGTTAAGACTTTCGAGTTTCAGGCCCTCTTTATTACTGCCTGTGAGACCTTGTTTATGTCACTTAACCTCAGTAAATCTGAACCTCAGCTTCCATTTTCAATTAAAAGGGAACATAGCTGTCCCTGAATATCTGTAGGGATTGGTTCTAGGATTCCCTCATATCGAAATCTATTCAAGTCCCTTATATAAAATGGTATTGTATTTGTGTATAGCCTGTGCACATCATCCTGTGTATTTTAAAACCGTGACCCTCAACCTTTTTGGCCCTAGGTACTGGTTTCACAGAAGACAACTTTTCCACAGATGAGGGGTAGGGATTTAGTTTCTTTTTAAAAAATTAACATGTGAAACATAATACATTCTCCAGTACACAACACAACTTTACTTTCATCAGGCATTAGATTCTTACAAAGAGCATGCAACCAAGGTCCCTCACACATGCAGTTCACAGTAGGGTTCGTGTTTCTATGACAGTCTCATGCTGTCACTGATCTATCTGACAGAGCTTAGGCAGGAATGCAAGCAAGTAGGGAATGGCTGTAGGTGCAGATGAAGCTTCACTTCTCACTTAGCATTTGCCTTCACCTATATCTTGCTGTGTGGCCTGGTTTCTAATAGGCCATGGATTGGTACTTCTCAATAGCCGTAGGTTAGGAGCTCTGCTTTAAATTGTCTCTAACTTAATTTGTGATCTTAATTCAATGTAAGTGCTATTTAAGTAGTTGTTATGCTATATTCTTTAGGGAATCATGGGAAGAAAAATATCTGTTGTGTACACTACAGACATGTGTCCATCTTCTCCCTCTCATTTTCCATCTGTGGTCAGTTGAATCTGCAAATGCTGAAGTTATGGATATGGATGCATTATTCTTCTTTAGCCAAGGCTATTCCGTTAAGGAATAGGTGCTGTATAAGTGCCTTTGCATGTATTACTGCTATCCTTGTGATAGTCTTTGTGAGGCCGATGGTGCTGTCATTTAAAAGCTGAAGAATTTGAAGCTAAAAGAGGAATAAATGTCCCATAGTCAAGAAAATAAGTTGCCAGAGGAATAGGTCAGGTCAGTGTGATTCTAACAGTTGGACTTCCTGCCCCATACTTCACTATGGAAGGAATTATGACACATAACTAGGACAGGGTCCTATTATGTGGTGTAGGTACTGTTACCTCCAATTTTTCACGGTTAAGTTAAAAATAATACAAGTTCATTATTCAAAAATTGTTTAAAAATACAGGTATGGGACCCGCTGCCCCCGCCACTAGTTTCACTCATGAATTCCACGTAGTGTATATGATCACTATAAACATTTTGAAATAAATCTTTGTAGACCGAATATATATATGTTATATATGTCTGAATACGATGAAATCTTGAATATAAGGCCTTGTGTTATTTTTCAGTTGAGAATAGACCAATCTAAATATATGAACTTTAAACAGGTTAATAAAATAAGTAGGCAAATGTCTACCTAAAATGTTTATTAATTTATTTATCCATGCACATTCAAAATTGCACATAAAACTACATAATTTAGGAGCATTTTATCTTCCATTTCTTTTAGAAATAAATATGTACATATTATACTGCATCTAAATCTATATCATTCCTTAGAGCCACTTTGAAACTTCAGTTTTCCAGGATAGATACAGAACAGTTTTGAATTTATGTATGTTTCAGTCACTGGTGATTTTATTTGAGCCTGCAGAACTCATTCAGATAACGTTTGGTTGGCTTTCTTCATTTGTACTTACTGTGTGCTTCATTATTTTCCAAAAGTTTTTGCAATGAAGTTTATATAATATAAAATTAGCCCTTTTAAATGAAAAATTTGGTATTATTATAGTACATTCACAATATTATACAACGATCATGTAGCCCCAAAATTTTCATCATCTGTAGAAGAATCCCAAATCTGTTAACCAGTTACCCTCTATATCCCCTTCTCTCCTGACTCCAGCACCCGCCAGTTTGCTTTATGTTTGTATGAATTTATTTTGGATATTTCATATAAATGCAGCATATGATATGTGTCCTTTTGTGCCTGACGTCCTTCACTTAGTGTGGCATATCAATACATGCTTCAACATACACAAACCTTGGAAAAAACTTTCAATAACTGAATAATATTCTTTTGCATGTGTAAGCCATAATTTGTTCATCTGTTCATTTGCTGATGAACATTTGGATTGCTTTCGCTGTTTGACAGTTGTGAATAGTGCTGCCATGAACCTGAGTGCACAGTATTTGAGCACCTTTTCTTCTGTTCTTTGGGCTATGTACTTAGCAGTGAAATTGCTGAATCATATGGTAGCTCTTTATTTAACTTCTTGAGGAACTGCCAGACTCTTTTCCATGGCTGCTGTTCCATTTACATTCCGACCAGCAACATAAAAAGGTTTGTCTATTTTTAAGGAAGAACACAATAAGATGGAGAAAGTAAAGAGAAAATACGTGTGGCCTTTGAGTTTATTAGAGCTCTGAATCTCAGATTTTTGCCTGATGGACTTATTAAATATTTATTTAGCATCTCTTCACTAAGGATGAAATTTTAGCTTAGGGAAATGTATTTAATCTATTTTAAATGATGAACAGACTAAGAAGTGAAGATCAGAGAACTGAAAGAAGGAAAGTTTAAATAGACTGGACAGTTCCTTCAGGGCAACAGACCTAGTCTTATCTGTGTGTGCTCCGCATTTAGCGAAGTGGTTGGTGTGCTGTAGGTTGTTAGGGGAGTTCCCCAGTGCAGTGACTCACTGGAACTTATAGAATTCAGCATATAATCAACATTACAGATACGCTTTGTAATAATTCAAGGATATAATGTGCATAATTGTTTAAAGAAAAGCGTACAAGGACAAAGTCCAGAGGAAGCCAGGATCAAGCTTCTGAGAATCTTTTCCCAGTGGAGTCACACTTAATTCAGTGACTTATGACAATGAGTCCACCTGGGAAGTTCCTTAGAAATTTGAATGCTGAGATCATTAGGAGGTAGAGTGGAGGGGCTGTTCACATTGGCATCCTATCTCTAGCACATGCCAGAACTCAAAAAACTTTCAATAGACAAGCAAGTATAAACCAAAGAGAGCCCTTAGTACCAGTTGTGAACATAGAGCCCTCCCTAAATGCTAATCTGAAGCACCAAGCCACCAACTGTGCACATGGCTCTTTCTGAGGATAGCAGTCAGGCCTGCTATGTTGTTTTCTACACATAGACATTCAGTTTCTTTAAAAAGGTGTTGCTAGGTTCTGTGAAGAGAAATAAATGCCATAGTAGACAACCAACAGGGTTTAGTATCAGATAGACCTGGATTTGTATAGATTTTTTGAACCTCTGTTCCTTACTGTACAGTGATGCACCATGCAGTTTTAGTGAGAATTAAAAGTGATAAGATATATAAAACACTAAATATAATGTCTATCTTGTCTGTAGTATGTGGCTATGTACATTTCATTTCAGCTGACTAGTATCAGTCTGTGTTAACTTAGGAGACGGACTACATAGGAATTTCGACAGGGAATTTAATATAAAGAATCATTAACATAGGAGAAGATCAATGCAATGAGGGGTTAGTTTAAAGGAGATAAAACTAAAAATAGCATGTAATATGCAGGTATAACGTACAATATGATCAATACATAAAATATGATTAGTATAATTTATATATAATGGCAATCACTTCTGAGATAAAAATACTCAGAGAAGAACTTTTTCTCTCAGTATCTCTTTTCTGCCACCCCAGACCGGCTTTTATTCTGGATGAAAGAGAACTAAGTGCCAATCTTATGTCTGCATTATTTGAGGGATATCTGCTTTTTTTTTTTTGGTGGTACTGAGCATTGAATCTAATGCCTAGCATATGCTAGACAGGTGCTCTACCACTGAGCTATATTGTTTGTTCTCTTTAATTTTTTGTTTTATTTTGAGATAGGATTTTGCTAAGTTGTTCAGGCTGGCCCCAAATTTGAGATCTTCCTGCTTCAGCCTCCAGAGTAGCTAGGGATACAAATATGTGCTATCATAGCTGGCTGATACCTGCATTTCTGAAGTTGCCAGGAATTAACCCTCTAGGATACTGAGGAAAGCTATTTTTAAAGAGTTGTCCCACCAAAGGCACTGTGCTGTGTCAGAGCCCAAGGAGGACTACTGGGGAAGCTAATTGGCACTGTAAAAGTTAAGAGGGGAGGAAACTGCTAGCCCTGAGGAGCTGCTTGCTAAGGAAGCGCACAGGGACCTCACCACAAAACCTTTTCCTCCTTCAAGGGTTCTCCTGCCCTCTGCTGACACAGCCTGACATCATGCATGCTAGAAAACGAGAAATATTTAGAGAGCCCAGGTTCATGTTAATAGAGTTGGCAAAAGATAATTTGGAGCTTGACGGTCGATCGATTAATAACTAGCAGATGAATGGAATCCATATTTAATTCTAGATCTTCAGAAACAGGAAAAAAGTGGTTAATGGATGGAAATCTAAGAAAGCTCAAAATCAATTAAGACATGCAAATAAACGTGTACCATATTAAAAAAAATCCACCCAGGGTAGCTCAAAGACAATTAGAACCATAAAATTCTTAGAAGGAAACTTAGGGATAAATCTGTATGACCTTGGATTTGGCGGTGGATTCTTGGTCATGGCACCAAAAATTTAAGGCCACAGAAGAAAAAAGTAGATAAATTGGACCTTGTAAAAATTAAAAACGTTAAAGTTGCATCAGCAAGCAAGCCCTGTCTGGGAATCAGCACCATGCATGGGCCGCTGCCGGACCAGGAGCAGGCAGACATCAGCCCCTTTCTGCGTGGGCTGACAAGAAGTACTCCTCCTGCCCCCAAGCAACTGGTCGGGAGAAACACAGACTGTGATGATAGCTATGGAGGTGAAATGCAATTGGATGTCTGTGGTGTTTTGTTGTTTTACTGACATTGCAGGTCTTGGGCCAGTGGTCCGACCATGGGTTCAGAGGATAGTGATTTGCAGTGTGACGTCTGGTGGTGGTGGTAGGGTCTTGTTCTGACGGTTGCAGGCATTTTGGAGTCTTGTATCGCTTCCATTGTTTTGTTGGGTTGGGTTTTATTCCCTTCTGTTTTGTTTATGTCAAATCGGATGGCAGGGTCAGCTATTTCAAAGATAACAAGATACATTATGATAGCAATTTTGGATTTACTATAGGCTTGTCTTGAAGTCCTTTATTGATTCTTTGTTTTGTTTCTATTGTATTCTGTTCTGTTTGATTTTCACTATATCTGAAGTTATCTGCATATATTTTGAAGACATCAGAAGCCATTATGGTAACTATTGATGATTTTGTAATGTTTTGAAGTCTTGTATCTTTTACACTGGTTTGTTTTGATTGGTTTTATCCTCTTTAAATAAAAACAATTAAAAACTTTTATGTATCAAAAGACAGTATTAGCAGAATAGAACATGTGACAAGGGATGAGTGTCCAAAATACATAAACTCAACAGCATATATAAGTGAAAATCAAACCAAGCAGTTCAGTTTAAAAATGGGCAAAATAGTTGACTAGAAATTCCTGCAAAGAAAATGTACAATGACCAGTAAACACCTTAAAAGGTGGTTAACATTACTAATCATAGGAGATATACAAACTAAAGCCATACTGACATTTCACACTCGTTAAGGTCTTGTTAAGAAAGAAAAAGCAAAATTATGAGTGTTTGGGGAAGCTGTGGAATAATTGGAATCCTTGTGCACTGCTAGTGGCAATGTAAAATGATACAAATGATTCTCTAGAAGAGATAGCAAATGTGAAATTGTAAGCAGGTATACACACAAACATTTTTGTCAACTTGTTTTCCAAAATAGTGGTCCCAGTGTACTTTATTTCTGTTACTAGATTTGAAAGTACCTGCTTATTCCTCTTCTTACCATTCTGAGATATTTTCATTTTTGATTTTTTCTGATCTCTCATGACTAGAAAATGGCATTTTAGTTCTAAAAGAATGTGCATAGGTAGCATGGTGTGTGAGCACAAATACAGGTAAAGAACAACTGAAAAGAATGTAGGTATCCATTAACAGGAAAATAATGACAAGTAAATAATGATGGAAGTAAAATAATGACAAGTAATATATATATAATACATATATAATTTTATATTCTAAAATTATAGGTTTTAGGCCAGGGATTTAGGCGGCAACGGCACAAGTACCTCCCTGGCAAGCACAAGGTTGTGAGTTCGATCCCTGGCACTAAAATTACAGGCTTTAGAATACTAACCAGCAGTCACAATTAGTAGAATATAGTTGTGTACATTAGTACAGATGAGTCTCACACAGTATTAAGCAAAAAAACCCCTGATATTCAAAATCATGCAAAATTAATGCATTTGTAAGAGAGAAGTATATACATGGTAGAATTAAAAATGAAAGCAGCCCGTTTTCATTAAACGCAGACCACTCATAGAGTGGCAGTTTTTCCAGGGGCCCTGAGAGTTACTAGTAGTCCTATCTGAAAGGTGGGGAATATGAAAAGTAATGTCTTGCTAAGACAGGTAAAAGAAAAATTCTTTTTCTCCAACACCTCCTTTGCAGCTTGTTACATCCATCTTTGCTATCAAAGTTTTTGACAGTTCTGGCTTGTGGGAATGTGACTTTAAAATTTTATGCATTATTTGCTATGTAGAATGTTCTCTGAAAATGATAAATCTTTTTAATCAGCATCTGGAGTTTGAGATTACTTTCTTAGCCATATAATCCCTTGAACAGTGCTGAAATATTTACTTGGGTAAGGGGGTAATATGGAGTGGTCATTTTGAGGAGAATTTGGTAAATGAAAAGAATGGCTTTGGTTGCCAGCAGACCCAAGCTGGCACTTAATGTTTCCCATTTAATATCTAGGTTGCTTACTTTCTCTGACTTAGTTTCCCTAATGGTAGGGAATCTCTTTGTGGGATCTCTTTGTGATCTCTTGTTTTTACTTCTTTCTTTTTCCCATTCATCCTGGAACCATTCTTATCTATTGCTCTTATCTATTGTTGGTCACCATCATCATTTTTTTTTTTTTAAATCAGTACCCGGGATCGAACTCACGGCTGCCTGCTTGCAAGGCAGGTTCTTATGCCGCTGAGCTAAATCCCCAGCCCTCCATCATTATTTTTAATATCACTAGGGAATGGTGTTAATGTAAAGTTATAGAATCCAGAACAAACAAGGGCTTGTGAATTTCAGGAACCTTGTTTTTGGTTGTAATCTAAGCAGTTATGTTTTCCTGTAAAAAGCAGTGTGAAAAGAGGTGTGGTAGTGCACACCTGTAATCCCAGCAGCCTGGGAGGTCAGTCACCAATTTGAGCCCATCATGGGTAAGTGAGTGACTGTGAGGTACGGTCTCAAAATTAAAAAATAAAAGGGCCGGGGATTAATTTAGTGTGAAGGCTCTGGATTCAATCAATTTTAGAACTGCACGGAAAATGCCAGCATGGATTTTACTAGTATAATTACTATAGATCTCACAGCTTGGAAGTATTTTTGGGGCAGTTTTTTTTTTGGGGGGGGGGTTTAGTATAATCATCTGTCAGCAGTATCTAGGTCTAGAATATTTTCATCACTTCTCAAACAAACCTCATTCTCTGTTAGCAATCATTGCACATTTCTGTCCCCTAGCCTGTGGAACCACTAATTTGTTTTTTGTCAGTATGCACATTGCCTAGTCTGGACATTTCCTATAAATACAATTATATAATTTGTGATCTTTTTGTGTCTGGTCTTTTTCACTTAGTATGATGCTTGTAGGATTCAGTTATGTCGTGTTAGTATTTCATTCCTTTTTATTGCTGAATAATAGTCAGTGATGGAGGTACTATATACTTTGTTTATCCATTCTTTACTTGATGGACATTAGGTTGTTTCTACTCTTTGGCTATTATGAAATAATGCAGCTATGCATATTTGTGTATAGGGTTTTGTGTGGCCATACTTACTGATTTTTTTTGGTACCGGGGATCGAACTCATGACTTCGTGTTTGTCAAGCAGGTATTTACACCGCTGAGCTAAATCCCTGGCCCCTTGTATTGGTTTTTCTTGATTATATACCTTGGTGTAAAAGTTCTGGGTCTTATAGTAACTCAGTGTCTAGTATTTTGAGAGGCTGTCCAGTGGTTTTTAAAGTGGATATACATCATTTTACATTCCTCCCAGCAGTGTATAAGATTGCCAGTGTTTGTACTTCCTCACTAATTCTTGCCATTGTCGGATTTTTGGGTTATAATTTTCCTAGTGTGTATTATCTCAGTGTGGATTTGATTTGTATAATGGTTGATGGTATTTAGCATCCTTTCATGTGCTGTGCTTACCGGTTATTTGCATATCTTTTGAACTGCCTGTTGAAAGCCTTCTCTCTGTGCCCCTCACTGCACCCCTTATGGAGCTCAAGGCCTTGCACGTGCCCTACCACAAGGCGTGTACCCTACCACAGAGCAACATCCCTAGCCCATTTTTCTCCATTTTAAATTGAATTGACTTTCTTTTTGCTGTTGATTTGAAGGGATTCTTTACATAGTCTAGAGACACATCCCTTACCAAAACTCTGATTTGCAAACCTTGTTTATCTCTTTTTGTTTGTTATTTAATGCCTCTGGTGTCATATTTAGTAAATTATTTTCTACCCAAAGATTTACACCTTGTTTTGTTTTAAGAGTTTTATAGGTTTAGGTATGATCTCTTTTGAATTAATTTTACATATGGTGTGAAACAGATTTGTAGCTTCACATTTTTCTGTGTGCTTTTTCAAGTATTTTATTACTGCTTGTTGAAAAGATTACTCTTTCTTCATTTGTTTTCTTGGCATCTATTTCAAAAACTAGTTTATCAACCTGGAAAGGTTAATTTCTGGACTCTTGATTGTTTTCACTTGGACCATACATCTAATTCTGTACCACACTATATTGATTATGTAGTTTTGCAGTAAACTTTGAAATTAGCAAATGTGTAGCCTTCAGTTTTTTTTTTCTTTCTCAGAATTGTTGAGTACCCATAACTTTTTTAAAGGCAGTTATGTTCACTGGTGTGCTTTCTTTAGAGAAATTCATTTATAAATATTAGTGTCCAAAATAGAGAATTAAGAGCAGAAAAGGAGCGCTAGGGTTCTCTATGACTGAATCTATAATGGCTGAATTCCTAATGATTTCTTTTTATTTAACTCCATTTATTTATGTACATATTTTTCTGGGTATATACCATGTATTAGACACTGTACTAGATTTCAGGGAAACAATGATGAATAAAGTGTAGGGGCTCTGCAGTGAGCTTAAGTTAACTCTTAACTTGTTTAAAAGAGTATGGAATTTTGACTGTCAAAGAAATGCAAATAATCCCCATTATATGGAAGATTTGTTCTCTTGGCATTTTTGAAAGTCCTATCAATGCAAATTTCTCTTGTTATTCTGCTAGCAGGAATAAAAATATAAATAGATGAAAGAAGACTGGGATATCTTTAGGCACTTTAGAAATTAC
This sequence comes from Cavia porcellus, assembly GCF_034190915.1. Taxonomy (NCBI): domain Eukaryota; kingdom Metazoa; phylum Chordata; class Mammalia; order Rodentia; family Caviidae; genus Cavia; species Cavia porcellus. Next base: position 51,404,441 of record NW_026947510.1, on the reverse strand, counting down.
AAAAGTACTGTATGATGTCAATTTATTCTTTTGTGCACGTGCATCTCCTTTCATTTAAAAGTTTCCTCGAAGGAAAGGCTTTACTATATTTGTATTTCTTATTCCTTCAGTTATCTAACTATACTTGGGAGGTTTCAGTATTCCATATATGTTGACTGAATGATTGGCTGTTGTGTCTCTTTATACTAAATTAGGATTTGCATAGCTTTTGTCGAGTGGCCTCCTTGTCCTGCAGGATCTTGGTTTAGTGTGCAATGTGAAGTTGAGACAGTCCATATGACATACCTTTAAAATAAAATAATTAAAATCATGAATAACATTGAAAGTAAGTTGCACAAATGACCAAAATGAAATTGACATGTACAGTTATAAGTCACTTAACTCCATAATGATACAGGTTGGAAAAAAAAGTCTTGAAGAGAGGTGGAATTTCATCCACATTTTTAAAAACTGAGGAAAACAAGGTGTTAAGAAGTGCTAAAAGTTTCCCAAGTCAAGAGACAGTTTTCAGCAAGTGGTCCTTGTTCCCTCTCTGGTGAAACATGGAAATGTGTGGGCGTTTTTGGTTGTCTTAGTGTATTAGGAGGGCTACTGGCTTTTAGTGAGTAACAGTTGGGGCTACTAAAGGCCCGCCATGTGAAGCTAGGAATCTCAGTAGCACCCTGATTGAGATATGATGCACTGGGAAGGAAGCAGATTTAACTGTACAAGGAAGAAAATAGTGTCTGTGAGGTGTTTCTTCCTAAGCAAATACTTTTTTTAAAAAAATTGTCTTTGTTTATGCCATAAGAAGAGCTCAATGAGAATATATATATATATATATATATATATATGTCAGATGAAATATAGCAATGGGACATTTTAGGAATTGGGGTCATTTGTAGTTTCCGTTTGATCACTTGGGTGATTTTGATTATTTGAACATTTTCTTTTCTCTTACAGTTTGATTTTTTTCTTTTCTTTCTTATAGAACGAGCCTCTGACCCCAGGTTATCATGGATTCCCAGGGCGGGATAGCCAGGTTGGTATTTGCTGTTTATAAATTCAGATAACATGTGTATACATATGTGTGTTTTATCAAAGGCTGTTGAAATTACTTAGTTTGGAAGGTAACACATCTTTCTTCAGCAGTGAATTTGCAGTGATGGTTATAAAGGTATATTCTAAAAATATTAGTTATGTTATTAAAGTTACAGATATTGTAGGAAGAAGTAGTTGCTCAAGTGTAGTGCAGTAAGGATGGATCTCGTTTTTCCTTCTGCAGACTGTATACTTCCCAAGTGTACTTGGCAGTCAGCAGACTGCAGACTTTTAACCCAGGCTTCTCGGTACTAGGTATTTTAAATGCTGGACTTGTTTTTTGATTTTCTCTCACTTAGCCTGTTCCTACACAAATTTTGAGTCTCAAAAGTAATCGGCAGCAAGAAAACTCCATTTTCTTTCTTGGGAGATTTTTCGGCCTTACAGTTTTAATCAGGGAAGGCTTGCTTGAGAAAGTGAAATTTCTGCTGCTTTTCTTCGTTAGATGGGGTATGATTGGAAAAAGGCGGGCCCTATTGTGGTCAGAGCAGAACAGTTGCCAATGAGAGATGTCGTAGTATGGTTTAGGCAAGTGTATAAAGTGCTTCCTTTGTCTTTTTGCTATTTAAAGGCTCGAGCAGATGAGTCTAAACAGAATCAAAGAACACGTAAAACTGCCACTTAGAGAAATGGTGTGGCTTACGACATGAATGAAATTTATGTCCTTACTGCATGGAAGTATGGACATTCTTTGGGAGATTTGAAAGGGTAGCTCCTGGAAGTGTCTTTGAATTGTCCACAATTCCTTATGGGGTTGTAAAGAAAAAAAGCCACTGTTTGTTAGGCTTGTTCGAGTCAGCATAATATAAATGAAAAGGGTGACATGGTTCTCCTTTCTATAAACAAACTGAATCTCATCAGAGCTCCTGAAACTCATCTTAAAAGCTAGAATAATCAATAATTACCTACTTGGAGACCTTTCAGAGTTATCCAGTTACATTATTGGTGGTGTTTGGCATCAAACTGGCCCCCCAAGTAGGATATGGAGTTAAGGGGCTATCTATCTCAGTTTTCATCTCCTAGTAGAATTGTTACTGTTGGTATTGAAGATGGAAGCTTTTAGTGAAAGATACAGTCATTACCCCAAATCAAAAGAGAACATTGCAAGGTTTTTTTTTTTTCTTGTTTTGTTTTTAATCTGCCATAAGAACTCCTGTAAATTGTGAAATTCATTCCCTTGACATGCTCTGGCTATACATCTGGCTATACATCAGCAAAATGCTGATCCTGTCTCCAGATATTCTGATTGAGCCGATCTAAGATGGCGTTAGCTGTTCACATATTTAGAAATCCCTGAGGTGATTCTTCTGGTAGCTACTGTTGTAAAGGAGTGACATTTTCTCTGTTTCATCTGGACCTTTCCATGTATGACATGTAATGTAAAGGAATCATGGTCAGTTTCTTAATCTAGTGTTACATACTAATGCAAATACTTCATTATATATAACGTGTGCTTATTTGGGGGATAGGATAGAGCTGAATGATATAAAATGTGGAAATAGACTTATTGAATTTAAAGAATCTGAAAGGATACTATCTAATGCTGTGTGAATTACAGATCACTGAGAAGCTAAGAAAAAAAATAGCAATTTGTTAAAGCACAAGAAATAGTCTCTTTCTTTGGAACGACTTATTCTTCTCTTGTAGCAGAGACCTACTTTGTAACCTGTACATTTACTGCAGATACTGTCGCTGCTGTGGGCCTGCACAAAACTTTGGCATGGCTTAAAATCGCACATTTACTGTGAGGCACATTCTGATGGTGACAGGTTTATTTTAGTTTATTTCCTTGGGCTTTATTTTGTACTCTGACTGGATCTTTGAATTAGAGATCTTAGGGTAGTGCAAATAGGCAAATATTGAATAGCAGCTTGTTGTATTTGATGAATACAGAATCCAAATGAGTACTGCTAATTAATGCGCCTAACCTTGTGAACTCTCATTTTGTCCTTTGAGATTTAGGAGGCATTTATCAGTATGAAACGCTGCTCATTGAACAGCCCGAACTGGGCAAGAACTGAACTTCTGAGCTTTACGCTCTCCAGTGGGGTTTACCTCAGCAAATCCAGGAGGTAGGGAGTGGAGTAAAGGCGAATTTTGATTGTGTATTTTTTTGTTTTGTTTTCCTTATTCTTTGCTGTTGCTTTTGAAATAGCTGAGAACTACTTCCAGACAGGATTTTTGTGTGCATCTACTGGTAATTTTAAAAGAGGTAGAAAATAATAATATTTTGATTGTTGCAACACACTGCGATCAATATTTTCTCGTTTCATACTCTTTACCACTTTTCGAAGTCAGTGCAGGGAGTGTTTCTTTTGAAGAGGTAGAAAATTTAAGCACACAAAGATAAAGTGACTTACTCAAGGTGACAGTTCAAGTTAGTACCATAGCTGAGTAAAAACTTAAATTTATCCTCTATTTGAGGATCCTTTCTTCCATACTGTAGCTTATTGACTCACTCACTGGAAGAAATGTGCTCACTTACTCACATTATTTTTATTTACGATTTGGGGGCTTCATAGACCTCCTGAAGCTCAACCATAGATCTCAAACTGCTGGTTAATGACTACTTTGGGTTTGTTAGTACTAAGTGGACTATTTCACTCTTTCAGTGACTTTTTAAAAAGTCATGTGATAAAAGCCCTAGCAACACATTTTAATTAAAGATCCATGAAGAAAAGGAGGAGGGAAAAACCCACCCACCATTTTGTATAGTTTTGCTTTTTTAGTTTAGGTCACCTCAGCCTTCTTTCTTGAGCAATTAACAAGCCTTATGGGGTGGCAATCCATGGATTGTATTAAAGCACTGCAAGCACTTCTTTCTGCCTGCAGACGTGCTCTTTGTGTACAAGTAGAGACAAACATTGTTTGGTTTTACAGAAATGGAAAGCAGCTCAGAAAAATCTAAATGTTTTAGCTCAAGCCGTACAGCTTGTAGGTTGATGGTACAGTGTAGTGGTTTAGAGTCTTAGAAGTCTATTTCTTTGTGATTTATATACATGTGCTTGAGCATGTTCTCAAGAGTTGATTAAGGCTAAAGTAGTTTTTGGGTTTGAATTATTTTTTTGAAGGGGAGAAAACTTGTGTGTATCAGCTGCAGAGTTTTTATACAGAAGAGACCTAGGAGCAGCTCCCTGATTAAAAGAGAGCTATAGTTTGCCTAGCAAGTTTACTAATTCGGTTTGGATTTTTTAAATTTGGAATGGCTTTTGTAGGGAGGTTCCTAGAAAGCACAATGGAGTTCCCTTTTTACCTCCTGATGCCTGCTTTTTTTTTTTTTTTTTTTTTTTTTTTGAGAAAGGGTCTCACTATGTAGGCCCAGGCTGGCCTCAAACTGGCAGTGATCCTCCTGCTTCAACCTCCCAAGTGCTGGCATTGTGTGCGCTGCCATGTGTGGCTAATGTCTACTATTGTTAAAATGAGCATAGAAATTTACCATTCAAGTTGGTATACTTTAGAGAATGAAAAGAGATGGGAAAAATAATGTTGAAACAGTCCCTAGCCAACTGAGATGTATGGGATATATGGTCATTCCTAAGAAGCAGTTTGTTCTCTTGACTGCTATGATCAGGACTAGTAGGCCATCAAAAGTTTATCTAAATAATTAAGTGGAGAAATAATTTAAAACTTTTATTTTAACTTACATTTCATTTGAAGCAAAGACATGTTTATTTTTTAGTCTTCTGATAAGAGGTCAAAGCCTTTTAATGCATACAGATCTGATTAAAATACTACTATATTAAATTTTTTTGGCATGCCTATCTCAAAATACCATCTTGAGTTTTACTGTCTTTTGTTTGTGTGTTTTTGTGTATTTTTAAAAAAGTGAAATAAGCCCTTAATGACGTTCAAAGCAATCTAAATGAAATGTCTATATTTTGTTTACCCCTTCTTGCCTGGTCTTTTACAGTGTCTTGCCTGTATCTAATTTGACTGAGCAAAGGTGTCTTTCATTTATTACATATTTCATTTAAAACTGAGCTATTAAGCCAGGCTTGGTGGTACACGCCTGTAATCTCCGCACTCTGGAGGCCGAGGCAGGAGAATCATTACAAGTTTGAGACCAGCCTGGCCTACCAAGTGAGCTCAAGGCCAGCCTAAACTCCAGAGCAAGACCCTAACTCACAAAGACAGACAGACAGACAGACAGACAGACAGACAGACAGAAAGATAGATAATAGGCTCAGAGTAATCCTTTTCTTACAGCTTTAAATTATAGCCCAGTAGTATTATCTAGTACTTAAACTTAGAAGGAAAGGTGGCTGTTTACATTTGGGATTAAATAGCATAGACTTTTGCTTAGGTTCAGGTGTTGAATCAGCTATAGAGCTAGGAATATTAGTAAAGTATAAAAAGTGCTTGTTAAGTACAGTTCACAAAATACTGTATTCAGTTTTACTGACTTAGTAGCTCTGCTAAGTAGCTTGGGCCTTATTAACCCTATTTTATAGATAAAACAGCATAGAGGTTTTAAAATGAATCCCATATAGGTGGGTGGTAAATGGCCAATTTGGATTACACTCCAAATTTTCGGCCTCTATGTCTGGTATTTCCCTTCTGGCTTTTTGTTAGTGTCTGTCTTCTTTTGATACAGTTCGTCTCTTGCTAGTGTAACAAGATAAGAGGGTATAAAATCTTTTGCAACATCATGGGAGGTCTTTAGGCCCCTGAATAACTTACTTCTATCAGGTTTTCTTCCTCATTTATTTAGATAGCTTATGGTCTACAATTCATCTTTTGTATCTTTTTTTTTTTTTTTTTTCCTTTTGGTCTTTTTGAGACAGAATATATATAGTTCAGTCTGGCTTTGAGCTAGCTCATTCTATAGCCCAGTCTGGTCTTGATCTTGCAATAATCCTCTTGCCTCAGCCTCCCAAGTACTGGAATTACAGGCGTGTGCCACCACTCTTGGCTGTCTTTCCTTAATTTAAAATATTAATGTGTGGTCAGACTTTGATTTTTAAAATGCTTGTCAATATCTTCTCAAAGATTTTCCCTTTAATTTTCTATAATTCCATCAACAGCCATTGTATAAATAAGTTTCAGAGACTCACAGCAATAAGATCATATCAAACGAGATGTTGAAGCTGACAAATGTGACTTAGTTATGGCAGTCTTTTTATATAGAGGGCATATTTAAAATATCTTAAAATGTATTTTTTTCCTTTCACAAAATATTTTCTTTATTTTCACAAAATATTTTCTGTATTCTAATCAATTCTTCCATTTATTTCTAGAATGAACTTTATTTTAGTCTAATTTTTTGCAGATGAACTTGGAGGGCTTTGCAACAGCTGACATTTTTATTTGACTTGGTAGCAAACAAATGATGGCTGCTTTTTTTCTTCTTTGGGAGAAGTTGGGAAGATGGATGGCCCTGTGAGTTTCTTCAAGTTCTAGCTCAGTACTTTTGAATTTAAAAAAGATTGCAAGTCTGAGTAATACTTTTAATGTCCTGACCCAACACATACAAACATATTTGCATTTGTAGGAATAACGTACTGCTTAACTGCACTCTTAAGTATTGTGAATTTTCGAGTCTGTTCCATTACATTCCAAAAATTATAAGTTGTGTCCACCAATTTCTAGACCCACCATTGGACTGCAGTTTATAATTTAGAAAAACACTCTAAAAACTGTTGTCCTTAAAAATGCTTATGGCCGGCCTGGAGACAGTTTGTAATCCCAGCACTCAGGAGGCTGAGGCAAGAGGAACATTGCAAGTTCAAGATCAGCCTGGGCTACAAAGTGAGCTCAAGGCCTGAATTCCATAGTGAGACCCTGTCTCCACACACATGAGCACGCGCACACACACACACACACACACACACACACACACACAAGCTACCTTATGGCCTAGCGGTGTAGCTCAGTGGTAGTCAGTGGTAGAGTGAGTCTTCAGTGTGTGTGAAGCCCAATCCCCATGTTTTCCTTCCCCCCAAGAAAGGAAAAGCAAGTTTAAACCCCATGCCTTCTAACAGTCACTCCCCTACTCTGTTTTTCTGTCCTGACCCTTCCCTTTCTCCCTCCCCTCAGCTAGAAACTAGATTAAAATGACTCATTTCAAAATAAAATGTTACCCTTTCTGTATCTCACAGTCTATAATTTTACTTTGGTCGCTCTCTCTCTCTTTTAAGGTAAACATTTCTATTTTGTTGTTAAATTATAAGATACATGAAAATCACATTCTTTTTTTCCCTACAAATGGTGTAGATCCCAATTTCATCTTTTATGCAAGGTCCTTTGAAAAGGGTGCTTGTCCTCAGTAGCTGCCATCAGGCTGCCCATAGATTTTAAGTCCTTCTGTGATGTTGTCCTTACACCCTCTAGTGGATGAAGGGCCTGCAAATACAGCATTGCCCAGTGTTCTCATAAAGCTTTGTCCTGTAGTTAGCTTCAGACTTCCTTACTATGTTTTAGATCATTTCATTCCAGGGATAGGTTATAGGCTTCTCCCTTCTAGGAAAGAATTAATTTCTTCTGTTCTTTACTGCCTTGCATCTAAATAAGTTACTTATTGTGCCATTTCTTGATTTATCAATTTTGTGGACCATCCATTGGCTTGTTCTGTTGAAGATGAAGCATTAACATCTTTATAGATCTATTCTTGATAATAAAGCCATTTTTTATTAAATAAGTATTTTGGTTTATGATTGCATGATACCCTGATACCTCGGTTCTGAACACTCTTGTTTGTAAACAATTTGTTTACAAAAGTGTTTGGCAAAATTTTATTTTTGTTTGCAACCTGCATCAGGTGACAGGCATGACTTCAGCCATCTTTCCTGCACAAACGTGGCCATCTACTCAAAAATCACACAACAAACGTATCACTGTACATTCTTACGACTATAAAAATATTGATTGCCAAATGGTAAAGTACTATGATTGCATTTCCTTTTTTCTATACTTGTTTCCCCTTATGTTGTTCTTGCTCTTCTGTGGGTAGATATGTGTGCACACCAAATTGGTTTTTATAAAACATTCATTATTCACATATAATTTCCATACAATAAAATTCAACCAGAATACATGATGTATGGGTGTGGGGGTGATGATATAGACTGAATCCTACCACCAAGCTATAGCCGCAGCTCAGCCTGTTTCTTTTCAGTGATTTTTTTTTTCTAAGTAAATGTATGAAGCTGTGCCATCATCCCTACACTCCAGTTTAAAAACATTTTTTTGTCCCCCTAAATTCTCTCAAATTCTTTATAGAAAGTCCTGGATTTTACTCCGGCCCTTTAGGCAACTGCTGTTATGCTGATTATAAAATTCTCTTTGCTGGACATTTCATATTAATAGAATCATATGATACATGTAATGTTTTGTGTGTGACTTCTTTGAGGTAGCATAATATTTTGAGGATCATCCAGGTTATACTGTGTATCACTATGTAATTATTATCACTAGATAATATCTCATTTTATGGATATAACACATTTTCTCTGTTACCAGTTGTTGTAGTCAGGGATTACAAGAAAACCAATTACATACAGGACACATACTTTATAGTATTATTTATAATGGCCACCCAAGGAGTTAAATACAAAGAAAGTGCAGGAAATCTGTCCATACAAAAGACTTAGAGAATCTAGCCAAGGGCCTGGATCCCATAGCAGTGTCTGCATGAGTCCAGCTGAAGACCTAGAGCCCATGACAGAGCCACCATGAGTTCAGGTGGAGTCCTGGAGCCCATGACAGTGACTAATACAAGTTTGTTTCATGGATCTGCAGTGGGAAGGCCCAAAGGTTAGTGGTGGAAGCTAGAAAATCTGCCAGCGGGGTAAAAGATCTGTGCCAGGAGGTTGAGAGTTCTGCACTGGAGCCAAGAAACAACACTCCAGCTAAGGACCAGGGCTCTCCCAAAAAGTACCACAGCCATCCTCAGCAACACTGAAGTTCTGGGCATCTCTGACAATGAGAACAGTTGAGTTCATATCAGGAAACCAGCATGACAAGCTTCTGCTGGAACAGTATATATTTTCCCATCTGGAGCCAGAAAGTGTAAAGTAAGGACTAGAGCTCCCCAAAAGTGAACCGTAGCTACTCCCAGCGACAAGGACCTGAGCTCTTCTGAGGGTCACAGCAGAGTTCCTATTAGGAAAGCCAGCATGACCAGCTCTTCCAGGAGAACCACCAGCTCCAAACAACCACAACAATGCTTTTCCTTGTCAGGTCTCCTTTTTATGCCAGCAACAATCCTCAGGTGGGCTATCTGCACGCAGCACCACGCTGATTCAGTTTGGCTGGCGTTTAAGTTTACTGTTGGTTTTCAATCCTCCACACCAGTTGATAGGTACTTGGATTGTTTCTAGCTTGACTAGTATGAATAATGCTGTTGCAAACATTCACAAACAAGTCTTTGTGTGGACATATGTTTAATTTCTCTTAGGTAGATTTCTAGGAGTAGAATTCCTGAGTTTATAGTGAGATCTTGCTTAACTTGTGAGAAAATAGTTCTCACAAACTATTTTCCAAAATCACTTGGTTTTATCACCCTTTTTTAAAAGAACAAATGTGTAATACTTTTAATTTGCTTTTTTTCTAGTGGTTAACAAGGTAGTGTTATGTTTTATGCACTTATTAACTATCATATGACTTCTTTGATGAGATGTCTATTCTGGTCTTTTATTCACTTTTTATTTGGTTTATCTTACTGAATTTTAATAATTCTTTAATGTTCTGGATACATGTTTTTTGTCAGATTTACAATTTGCAAGTATTTTGCTTAGGAGATTTCATAAAATAAACCTTTACTCTCTCTAGAAAAAGAAAACAGAAGTATGTCTTCACTGTTATTTGCTTAATTTGGATAAACTGAGTATTTTATGAAAGAGAGTGTGAAAAGGGGCATTTGCTATCTCTCCTGAGGTCTGGTGGTTGTTCCAAGGAAAATTGGCAGGTTTATGGTGGCTTTTTACTTGGCTAACACAGCTGCTAGCCAAGGTTCTTACTGGCAGTCAAGTTTGGGCAAGAAACCTCTTCAGGTAGTGAAGAGAAAGTGCTGTCTTAAGTGGTATCGTATGGTATAGGATCAGCCAGGTTCATTGGCTTATTACTACTTTTTAACCAAGATCCTGTAGCTTCTATATAAGGCTGTTCATGGAAATTTCTTCGTAGGTGTACACATGCATGCACACATAAATGTACACAAACACAACCCCCCTGCTTTGAGTTTAAATCATTTTTGTGTTGCAGGTTCAGGCAAGTGTTTGTCTTGACTGAGCTTTAATTCCTTCATCTGTAAATTAGGAATAATACTTTGAAAGATTGTTATGGAATTAGAAAGAACATGTAAGTTTACTGACATATAATGATTTCAGTAAATCATTTTCTTATTGTATAGAAAAGAAAACTTTACAAGGAAATAATTTTCAATTCTCATATTTTTCTAAATCTAAATTTTTCAATTCTCATATTTGTCATTTTCCTTTTTATCTTAGTTGTTTTCTATGTGAAATGAGTTGCACCTATGTTTAGTTTATAACAGCTAAATCTTGGAAACAACCATATGCCCATCAGCCAAGCTATGGATAAAGAAGTGGTTTTTTAATGTAATGGAGTGCTACTCTGCCTTTAAGAAGAATACATTTGACACATTTCTAGGTAAATGGATGCAACTTGAGACCATATTCTTAAGTGAAATAAATCTGATTCACATATGTAAACATTGCATTGTCTCCCTGGTGTGAGAAACCGAAATAGTAAATAAGGACCAAAATGTACGATAGATACTGTAAAATGGGAAGGCATTGTTCAAAAGGAAAGAACAACTAGAGTAGGGGCAGGGAGAATGGAAGGAAGGGAAAAGGAAATAATTATTAATACAAAGAGTACAATGAAAATAAAGCTTTGTAAATAGGGAGGGGAAAGTGGGTTGAAGAGAGAAGTAATTGGGGAAAAAAAGAAGAATCAAAAAATATATACTGAGCACAAATTCCCTATGATGAACATGATCATTGTATATATCTAAAACGTACCAGTAAACTAAATTTAAAATAAAATCACTTTCCTTGCTGTAATAAACAAAAAATTAGATTTGAAATGTCTAATTTAGAAAGTAAATGGATCATCCCCTAGAAAAATAGGTTTTGTGAGAGAAACAAAGTCTGTGTACATTTTTTTATTGGCCTGTCTCATACAAATCTTGGGAGTGTCAACAGAAGGAGAGAGTTATTTTTGAGAATTTTATAAGTTGAACAAAATTTGGACCAGACTGAAGCAGACATTCAAAGGTTCTACAATTTGGTCCTAATTTCTGCAACTCTTTTTCGTTATCATCTTATTCACAGGTTTCTTCTGCTGTATGTCTTTATAGTTGTTACGCCTCTTAGATGTCCCCAAAGCTCATGCAGGGAGAGGCGGGGCTTTTTCAGAGGTGGCTGGATTGAGAGTGTGTGATGCTAGCTAGCATTCATTCATAGTGCTGTGTTAGGGTCAAGGGCACTAGGGTTAAGGGTGTGAGTGCTGCCACCCTGAGTAGTCTGGATAAGATAGAAGGAAGGGGTAGAAGGAGCTGTGGTTGCTGCTTTGCCACCTTCTGCCCACCAGAAGCTGTTTCTCCCCTATGGTGCCGCCATGCCACTTGATTATGGACTGAAACCTCTACAAATTATAAGCTAAATAAACCTTTTGCCCTTTAACTTTGAGTGTCAGGTATTTTTGTCTCAGCAGTAAAAGAAAAGTAACACAAGTATCTCTCCTGGCCATTTTTTTCTTCCTAATTCCTTTTTAGTTTAAAATGTTTTTATTTTTTGCCACAGAATTCTAAGTGTCCCTCATAATGGTTGACCACCGCTCACTTTGTTTTATGAAGTCTTCCTTCATTGCCTCTGAGCTCATTTAATGGCTGTGTGACCATTTTCATAAGGTCAGATCAAGTAAATTTGGGAAATTTGAAGAATATGAGCTAATGTTGTGACGACTTCTCCAAGGCTTGCCTTTCTCATCTGTGAAAGTAAAAATACTCTAGAGTAGTTGAAAAGATTCTCTTAAAAATTACATAGGATAAGGGTGACTTTCTGGCTGTAAGACTAGGTGTAGTTTATCTCTTTAGCTTTTAAAGTAATGTTAGTGTCTTGTCATGTTCAGGCCTAAGTTTCTTCTTTTTCCTTTAAGTATTTTGGATCTAGTGGGTTTGATTTTTTTTTAAATGAGAAAAGAATTAAAATGATGATACAGAATTTCAAGACAAAATAGATTAACAATGGTTAATATATTGCGTATTGTTATCTTCAAAGTAGTTGCTCAGATTACAAGATATAGGCAATACCAATGATCAAATAATAAAAGCACAACTATTCTTTTTGATGAACTATTAGTAGTATTATCTGTTGTGTGTGTATGAAAAAATATATATGAGAAGGAAGAAAAGAATAGAAAATATATATATAGTGGGCTTGATTTTGTAGTTTTTGGGAATGTCACTCCCTTGTGGAAAAACGTGAAACTTTTATTTGTTACCCTGTTCTTGCTTCTTCAGTCTCTCAGGGCTCCTCTAGATCTGTGGATAGAAGAGTGATTTAGGTCAGAAGCATTAAAAATAGAGCTGACTTTTATTTTACTCTCTCTATATCTAATTTCGTTGTTACATCCTGCCTTTTATGCAGGAGTTGGATTTCTTCCTAGCTTTGTTTCTTTTTTGCTTAGGTTAGAGTTGCTGTAATTTTTATAAGATTGTTAGTTGACTCTTAACTCAATTGCTAAAGTATTTTGTAAATTTAATGGACAATTTCACTCCTTGGCTTTTCAGTACATTAAACTAACATTTGGTAAATAGGCAGTGGCTTGAGTTGTACTGAAAAGCTTAAGGTGACCAATCTGACTAAAGATTATTAATTACTAGGATTTTTAGAAGTAAATAGAATTTCCTTTACTAGCAATTTTCAAAATGGGGAAATTCATCTGTCTCGAACTGCTTAGGGCAGCCAAGTCATTAGACATATTCCTGGCAGTAATTAGTACCACCAAGCAGTAGATGATCTCACACCACACCTGCTTATCATTTTGTGAGTTACTTTTAAGAAGCCCCTATTCTTTGTTCTTTCACAGACAACCACTGGTAGGTGATTTAGAATGAAATCAACCAATTATATGTAATGCAGGGGGTAAGGCCTCGCAGTTGGTATATTACGTTTCAGTATATGTTAAATATTTTAATTTTCTTGATAGAATTATTGTATACTATTTTACTGAGCTGATAATAAGGTTTATTAGAGAGAGAAGGAAGTTACAGAATTTAAAATCATGCATTAGGAATTTTTATACCACTAGAAAATAATTTCAGGAAATTCTGGGTAATTGTGCATTTAAACAAAAGTACCAGTCTAGTCATACTAGAGTCTCACAACTTTGCTTAACTTCTATTTGCTGCATACTTTAGTGTGGTATTTTAGGTCTAATGTGTTCTAACTGTAATGTTTTCCTTGCTTCTTGTAAGATTTTGTATGTTGTAGTCATATTATGGTGTGGGATAATGTAGCTTTGGAATCGGATATGAGTTTAAATCCTAATTTCTTCTCTTCTCCCTGTGGTATTTTCCATATTCGAAGTCAGTTCCTTGTTTGAGTCTACTTCAGTTGCTTCCTCCATAAAGTCTTCTGACTTGGGAATAGACTCTCAATGTCTACTATACTTCCAAGGGACATGCTTTCCACTTTGTAATGGCATTTTATCTCTGCCTATTAGCTCATAGTGAAAAAATTTGGGACCCATACAGTTCTTTGAGAACAAAGAACCCTGTGATACTCCTTCCTATTTTTGAATACTTTGCACAAGTAAATGCCAGCTAAGAATTTGGTAAAGGATGGCAAGAGGAGTAAGTTAAAAAATAAACTCATCAACCTCTTTGAAATATAGGAACTACTTCATTGGCATTTTCTCTTATGGATAAAAGGGAAAGAAAGTCCTAACTTTGATCAGACTTCTGCTGGGCTTTCATTGCCTTTGCCTTGCCAGAGTGATGTGAAAAATTAATACTCAAGAAGCTAGATATCTGAGCTTCGGCAAGAGAGTACCTTTTACAAGTTTAATGAGTTTGGTCAAGTGAATATTAAATGTAAATCTGTCATTTTGTGGAACCATATAAGGCTCTTATTAAATACTTTCATTGAATTAATAGAACTTTCCCTGTGCATTTGTTATTAGGATTTTTCATTATTCCTTTAGAATACCTTCCAGCCTGAGCTCTCACTAACTTCCTGGTATCAGTCACATGGACCATGGAATCATTCAAAATGACGATGCTTTTATACATTAGTTCTAGTAGTTGTGACTTTAAGTCACAAGTAAGAGGCAAGGAGTGATCTAATGAAGTGAGGTAAACATACGTTGAACACTGTGTGCCAGGCCATGTATAAGACATTTAGTAAATATTATTTAATCCTATTTGCAAACAAAAAATGAAGGCTGATATATTAAGTCATTGCCTGGGGCTATGTAGCTAGTGAGTTTGATTTTGAAATTTAAGTGTTAGATATTTCTATTGGGCACATGTCTTATACTTTTATTTGCTTTTTAAAAATTTTATTTGCACATTTGATTATTCTTTGGTCAGCAACACTCTTTACTCCCCTCTGGTGCCCCTTTACAGGGATAATTATTCAGTTAGTGTAGTCTTGTATAGTTTACATAGCACTTTCACACCCTCTCTCCATTGATGGGACCCCAATGATCTGTATGCCAGAGGGCAGATTTTTAATTTTCATTGGAAAATGATAATGTTAAGATTCCCAGTATTGTTAGAGATTGACCAAACATGATGCGAAGTGGTATAGAAATGGCTTTTTAGTGAGCTACATTACCTTTAGAGTTTTTTTTTAAGGCTTAAAATTTTTTTAGCAACAAATTCTCTTCCACAATGTTAGGTGGAAATAGGAGATGATTAAATAGTGGTTTTATGAATTCCACAGTTTATTGCCATACAGAGATATTTTTTTCTAGCTAGGTTCATTCACAGTGCTTAAAGAGGGAGAGAATAATGTAAACAGACCTCCCAGAAAACATAGGAGGTTATGAGGCACATTAAGTAGTGAGTGAATTTCAAAATTATGAAAATACAATTGCTTACTTAGGATGAAAGCAGGCCTTTGTGAGAAGTAAAGCTTAGAATGAGTCAGGTCTACCTGATCTTGGGAGAACCTGGCTTAGCCACCACAGTGAAGATCTGCAACAGCACCCTGGAGGACTGAGGTTAGAGACGTGCTCATGTGGGCAGACAGGGCTTTACAGCTCCAAGGACAGCGTGGGATTGCTGTTTTGCATCCTGAGTTCTCAGAGGACACAGAAGCAATGGACAAAAGAGTGCAGTGCTTCAAAGGCTTAAACCTCTCTAAGTTTCAGTCTTACTCAAATTTATGCATATTTTGAAGTCTAGTAGTACCAGGTAACATTTCTGAAAAGAGAGAGAGTTCATTCTAAGCTCTCATGTATGAGCTGATAAGATGTTATACCCTGGAAGGTAGTGAAAAATACACTTCAGAAAAAAAACATTTTGTAGTAAAGTGGAATAATTTCAGAGCTATATAACATGACAGATTTCACAAATAAAATTTATTATAGAAGGTAAGGGAGGTGGTCTTAATATAAAACGTATAGAATCCCCGAGCCCACCCTGTGGGTTTTGTTTTGCCATGAGTCTCCTTCCCTGACTAAAACACAGTTTGAAATTGCTGGAGGACCATTAAAAAACATTGATGTTAGACCAGAGTTCAAATTCTAGTTTGAGCCTGATATGTAACTTCTGTGAGGCTTGGTTCTTCATTTGTAATATGGGATGCTTTTAGTATAGGTTCACTAATAAACGTTAACTGAAAATGTGTCTGGGAGAGAGCACAGTGCCCTTAGAAGTGGTAACCTAGTGTTCTGTACTGCAGTGAGGCTCAGGCATCACATTTATCTATAGGTAGAAGAGGAATGGTCAAACTTTTGGGCCATACACATTCTCTCTGTTTCAGTTACTCAGCTCTGCTGTGGTGGCATGAAAGCAGCTCTAGACAGGATACAAATGAGTGGGTACAGCTATGCACTAATAAAACCTTGCTTGTGGGCACTGACATTTGAATTTTATAAAATTTCATTTGTCATTCAATGTTAAGCTTCTTTATTTTTCTTTGCATTCATTAAACATGTAAAAAAAAAAAAGTAAAAACCATCCTAGTTTACGTTCTGTGTATGGATTGTACTAAAACAGATGTTTACAATCCTGAATCAGTTAACTTGTTTGGACATGAGCTGCAGACCCTAATACAAAGAAAGGGACTAGGGAAAATGGAGGAAGAAAAAGTTTGTTCGGCCTGTACACAAACTGAGGGAAAGTTCTTAGCTGGGAATCTCTTGGCAAATCTTAGTCACAATTCAGTACTCTGACTCTTGACTCTTAGGACAGGAGAAGAAAAGGAAGGGAACAGAAGAGTAAGTGGTTATGTTGGTTTTTGTCAACAGAGGGCACCCAGAGCAAAGCCAACTTTTTGTAACATTATAATCTGACCTTTTGTCCCACGCAGATTTACCAGACAGGTATGGAACGGCATACAGAGGATTTGTCGTGTCTGTCTCTTGCATTTTGCTTGACCTGTACCTAGATACTCAGGTGATTGCTCCCACGCTGGAATCAAAGTATTTTAAATGTAGTGCTAGTAATTGTTATTTGCTGACGACTTTAAGTAAAAAACTACTTGTTTGCCAGTGTCCTGGGGTGAATTATCTAGTGTTGTAAATTGGACTTTGGGATGAGCATGCATTGCATTGTGAGGGTATAGTCTAATTCAGTATCTAGTGATCAATTCCTGAAGTAGTATTGATCTGAAAAGGCACCTGGTATCTGTGGAGAGTATTGTCAGGGCTTTGTTATTACCAGAGCAGTAGCCCTCAAAGTGTAGGCTTCTGCACCAGCACCATCCATTCCTTCTGGGCGCTTATACAAATTCATGGTCCTCCTCTCTTCCCAGTTCTACTGAATCAGAAACTCAGAGGGTGGATTTTAGAGGAGGATTTCAGCAGACTCTCTAGGTAGTTCTTTTGCATGCTCAGGTGACATGAGACCCCTGCCAGAGAGTACAGAGATAGAAGAGTAAGGGTCACTGGCATTTTCTGAAGACTGTGCTGCGTACTCAGCTACAAGTTTTATCTTCGTTTTCCTGATGAGAAAATACTAAGCCTGAACACATTAAATGGTTTGCTAATAGTTATGCATACAGTTAGTGGTAGGATAGGGACTAGATCCTTGCTCTTTCTGACTTTAGAGGCGCACTCTGGAGAGGCATTGAATTTTTAAATTAATTGCCTTTTTAAGTCCTTAAAATATTTTAAAGATAAAAAGTAATATATATCAAAGAAAAATTTATAACATACAATAGAACAAATATAAACAGCAAAAAATGTCTAGAATTGCCCCAATATGTCTTAGCTTCCTGTTTATCTTATTTCTATGTTGTTGGTACATGTATCTATATATACACACACATGCATATATATATATATATATATAAAATAAGCTTTCATGCAATCACTGTTTCTATGGCATTATGTCATGACTGTAGTTAGTGTTACATCATAATTCTTTCTAGAATTTGTCCTGGTTGTGTTTCATGATATGCTTTTAGGAAGAGTAGGATGCCGAGTGCAGCACAGTCTGGGTAAACAACTAATTCAGAATGGCTTAGTATATCATTTGTTGCTTTGTTTTATTTTGTTTTGTGACAAGTTCTTTCTATGTAGTTCCGACAGGCGTTGAATCCACTATGTATCCCAGGCTGGCCTTGAACCTGTGGCAGTCCTGGTTCCTCAGTCTCCTGAATGCTGGGATTCTAGGCAGCATCACTAGGCCCAGCAGTTTAATATATCATAATTAAACTGATAAATACAGATTAAGATTGGGAAGGGAACATGGAACTGGAGAGATAATACTATTGAAGTGAAAAAGCCAGAAATATCAGGCATGGACTGGAAATCTTTTAATAAAAGTTAGAATAGGAAAAGGATTATAACCAATTTGATGGTGCCAAAAATCTGCTTTTATTGCTGGCTTTTGGCCATGGAAGCTGACCAGTGGAGAACAACACGGAAGAAAATGAGGTGTTCAGCTTCTATAAATACTTTTATTATTTACAGATTGCTTCAGGGATCAAGCATCTTATTAATCATCTGCATAGATGTTCTTTAAGTTTTGTAATACATACATTAGATGCATAATGTGGTATTTCCCCCATTTTACAGAAGAAGAAACTCAGAGTGAGGCTTCAAGTAACTTGGCCAGAGGTTTTAATTAGAATTTGGATTTGTTAAACTCTCAAAGTTGTCCTTTTATGCTGTTATTTATCCTTAGTCCCTTTTCATGATGTGGTAGATTATTAGCCACTGTGTGGGATGCTTGCATGATGTGTGCATAGTGCCTGTCTGCTTTCTGTTTCTCCCACTCTTTCCCTCCTTCCTCCTACTGGAGTGGTTTTACTGTCTCTGCTGAACAAAAGGAAAATAGGTGTCTAGGGAAGGACACTAAAGTCAGGATAGAGCAGCGGTGGCCTTTAAGATCAGTGTGAGGCCCGCATCAGCTCATGTTGTCTCAGGAAAGGTGTGAGCCTGAGCCAGGTGCTGCAACAGAGCAGAGAATATGAAAAGCAAAATAGGTATTTGAGAAGAAGGACCAGGAGTTTGGAAACAAAGGATGGCTAAAAGAATAAATCTTATCACCATATCATCTTTGCTAAAAAAAGATTGTTTTCCTCGTAGGGCATTTTAAAAGCATGTATATTGTGATATAATTACATACTATGAAATTCATCCTTTTACAATACTGTATACAATTCAGTGGCTTTTAGTATGATTGCAGAATTGTTCAATTGTTCGGCCGTCCTATAACATTTTAGAACATTTCATCATGCCACAGTCACCTCACTCTCCTACCTTATCATCATTTCCAATTTTTTTATGTTCAGTTCCCTTAACCATAGGTAACCACTAGTCTCTTTGTTTCAACAGATTGGTTATTTGGATATTTCACATAGATGGACTTAATACAATATGTGGTTGTTTGTGTTTAACTTCTTTCACTTAGCATAATGTTTTCATGGCCCATCTATGTTGTACCATAGATCAGCTAAACCATATTCCATTAGGGGTCTATAAAACCTTATGTTTTGCATGTTACAAAAGCATATTTTTCTGTCAGAAAGAGAAAGGTAAAAGGACCGGGACAATGTTGAAGAATTATTCTTAATTTTAAATTGGGGAGATGGGTGATGACTATTTTTAAAAAAGCAATCAGGCCCCTTGAGGAAGTGCAGCCGAAGACATCAGTAATAGGACAGCTGGCACCTGCTACTTCACAGAGCATTTGTGGCAGAGCAGTGGCTCTTCTGACCTGGACACGTGCAGCATTCAGGGAGCTCATTGTGTGAATCTTGTGTGTTGGCCAGCACCATTGCCCCTACAGTACTCATGTGGAACTGGAGAGGCCTTTGCTGATCTAATCTGGGTATGTTTTCCTTGGTTGCTGCAGCTTTGGGTCCCCAGAGAGTTCTTTCTAAAAAGTTGCCAGTTTTTTGAGTGCTGGCAGTTACAAGGTTATTTCTGACCATATGATTTGACTAATGCAGATTATTATATTCCCACTTTCAGGTCCTAATTCATTGGCTGAAATA
Source organism: Cavia porcellus (assembly GCF_034190915.1). Lineage (NCBI taxonomy): Eukaryota > Metazoa > Chordata > Mammalia > Rodentia > Caviidae > Cavia > Cavia porcellus. The sequence goes on along the minus strand of NW_026947510.1, from coordinate 51,384,720 downwards.
ACAACTGTAATTCTTGTGTTTTTAGAATGAATGCTAACTCTAGGGCTCTTGTGTATCCTACTTAGCCGAAGTGTTTGGAGGGCTCCCGTAACAAGCAAATCATGAGCCCTCCCAGGTGACTTTACTGTTATCTCACTGTTTCTTTTGTTTTCTTTTTTTTAAACTTGCTTGGTTTACTATCCAAGGAATAGTGAGTTCTGCCCTTTGTAAAATGAATAGTGTAGGCAGGAATATAAATCTCAAAAGCTTTTGTTTTGTCCTCTAGAAATACTGTGGCTGGCAGAGTAATATGCCTCAATTTTGGTATATTCTGGAGAGTGAATTATAATCACTTGTTTTAATACGCTGGCCCTTTGGCATGTCTGCCACATCACTGAGAGAAGAATTCAAGGTAGGAAGCATCATCTTGGACCTCAGGTCTAAATCATTGGATGTCAGAGCTTAACGGAGTCATATTACCTTTGTTCTACAGATTCAGAAATTGAGTCCCGGAGGGGGTCGGAGAATTTACCTAAGGACATAGACTTCTCTTCTTACAGCTCATGGTAATGGCAGACTTGGGTCTGTTATACTGAACTTTCATTCTCAGTTCAGTGTTTTTTCCCAGTCCAGTGCCATTCTTGAAGGACATGTACTGTTGTGACCAAGGAGTGGCCTAATCCTGTTCTACTCCATCAGTACTGCGGGCTGTAATATGTGTATGAGTTTGACAGACTGGGACATGGTGATGACAAAATTTGTAAGGAAAGAAGAGAGCAAGAATTACTGGTTTATGAGAGCGATGAGCCCTGACTCATGGAACCCAGCCCCTTTTGCCCCTGCCCCTTTCATGTGAGATTTTTTTTTATTATATGATCATAACTTGAGTGTGTCATGACTATTTGCCAAAACATATAAGTGCTGTTGCATTTAACCTAACAAGCAGTCATCTTGTAATGCTTGTTCCAAAAACCCTTGGTCATGGTTGTCAGCTGTGTTCCTCAGTAAATTTGCCTGGTATAATGTGAAAAGACCAAAATCTTTATGTACACATTTCCACTGTCCCCTTCCCTCATTCTTTACATGTAGAACTGTAGACTGGCCTTTGCCTTGCAGCACTCCCCTGCCCTGTGATCCTCACAGATCTGTTTAATTTGACTTAAGTCTGGGGTAGATTGAACAGCCAATTTCCTGAACATTTACACTGAGTAGTAGTTCCACACCGAAACCTTCTTTGAGTCTTTTTCATGGTGACTTCCTTTCTGTTGTGTCCTCCCTCTAGGAACACAAGCAGGGGTCGCATTTTTTTCACTCTTGTCTGCATTTTATAGCACATTGCTCAGTAATGTCATTAAATAGCTTTTGGCATTCTCATGTTGTTTACTACTCAATGATGGGATGGGTGAGGTGTAGAAATACTAATATGACTGTAGGCTGGCAGTGTTACTCCTATACAAAATGGCTTTACAGTCTTTAATTATAATTTATTACCACAGCTACTATTTAGTGTGAATACTTATGTTCATCAGGTACTGTACTAGTAGCTGATACTAGTACTAGTAGCTGTACTGTTCTATAGCACCTCATTATCTTTTCTCTTTCTTTCTTTCTTTTTTTTTTTTGTCTTTTTGAGACAGTGTTTATGCAGTTCAGACTGGCCTTGAGCTCACTTTGTAGCCCAAGTTGATCTTGAACTTGCAATAATCCTCCTGCCTCAGCCTCCCAAATGCTAGAATTACAGGTATGCACCATCATGCCCAGGTGTGCTCATTATCTTAACCTGTCCCTGTAAGGTGGACATTAGTAAGCTGTATTATGCAGATGCAAAATTGAGCTTTAGAGACATATAAATCATAGTGCTTAAAAGTAGTGGAATAAGTATTTAGACCTGAACCTGACTCACATTGAAGGCTACTTTTTATAGCTTGCTGAACCTCTTTGAGTAGTTAATGTGCTGAATATTCTGTGAAAGAGAGCTGAGTCACTGATGTTCCCTAGGATTTATAAACGAGACATCTGTGTTAGCAAAAGGCATTGTCAGCATAGTTTGGATTAAATTTGGCTGTAGTATTATAGCATGGAGACGAGGAGACATAGGGAACCTTTGCCACTTATTTCCCAGAGCTGATTTGCTTTTGGCTCCATAAGAATGGTCTTTGTCCTCTGAGCCAGAGTGGTTTCAGATTAGTCCTCACAGTTCCAGAAAGGTGGCTATGTCCAGCAATTCTTGATTGATGAGGGTAGGTTTAGGTGGGGTTTGGCTCATTCTTCGCTCTAGGGTGAATTCAAGTTGATTCCTGCATGGACGTGGCTAGGTGGTAAAGCTCTTGACCTTGCATACATAAGGCCTTGCGTTCGATCACTGGCACCATAAAAAAATAGAAAAGAAAAAAAAGCTTCCCAAGTATTAGCCATTCAGCAGGAGGCTTCTCTGCATTGGGCTCCACCCCCACCATTGTTGGGACTTTAGAGTTGAGTTGTGTAAGAACAAAACGAATCCAGTTTTTAGAACCTCTCCCAGTCAGTCATGTGGAGTCCCTGTAGCCTACTGGGGCAGAGCAACTGCCTTGCCAAACTTCTGAGCAAGGAAAAATTGTTGGGGGCTAGTATAAATTTGAGGAGACAAACCGTTTTTTTGCATTTTCCCTCGGGGCAAAGAATGTAGCCAGAATTGAAGAGCACTGCCTCAACTAATTCAGTTAAGTGGCCCTGTTCTGGATTAATAAGCTGGGCTTCCCTCCCAGTGGATTTGGCAAGGTGTTGGGTTTCCCTCTCCCCAAACCCTCCCTTCCCTCTGCTGTGCACATGTGTGTTAACATATTAGTTACAGTTTGCAATAACATAGTCCTCTTTTCAATAGGAGAGGACAGGGTGGAGAAAATGTCAGAGGGAGTGACTGTGATGGAATAGTCCTGTCAGGTTTCCGAAATGGCAGTGTTTAAAAAGAAAAAACAAAGGAAGTGGGAGAGCAGAAGTGAGCAGGCACAGTCCTCTGCCCCTGTACTGGCAAAAGAACTTCCAGCATCTAGAATGCGAGCCTTGGGTACTAATTTTGTGCCAGAGAAATATTAGCTGCCTTTTACATTCAGTTGTCCGTACTGCGTTATTAGGAATCTAGTGACTGAAGAACAAGGGCTGTTTTTTTTTTTGTTTGTTTGTTTTGCTGAAGGTCAGAAGTTAGTTAACGGTCTTCTACGTTTAGTGGTCAAGAATTAAAAAATACTTCAGGGTTTTAGTTGAAAACCTGAGCAGATGCTCCTGTTGTTGTTTACCCATGGGGATCCGGTGACACTCTTCTCCCTTTTCCTCTTTGGGAACCAACCAATCACACAAAGGGATAGATTTCACTGCCTCTCTGGCCTCCTCCCATAAAGAGTGTGCTGCTTAGAGCTCTTGAGGCTGAGCTTAACTCCTGTATGGCTGAATCAGGAAAGGCGGAGGGTTGGTTCGTTTTGTTTATCTGCATTGACTTGCTGAACTATCCTCACAGGAATATATCTAATGAAGCAGTGTATATTGAGCATGAAGAAACTGGTTTTCAGACCTAATTCTGCTAGAAACCACTGCAATTTGGGGATGTTACTTTCTCCTTTTGGGCTTTCCTTTCTGCAAAAGGAGAGAGAATGACCATTTGTAGTATGTCTGTATATACACTGCTAGGATTTTGTGTATCATTGGGGCCTGAGGTTTGGGAAAAAACTGTTAGCCTTGTCGAGTGCTTTACAATGTGAAGCTGTTTCATTATTTGTTAGCTTATTAAATTCAGGCAATTCTGAAGGGCAAATACTGTTCACCCAGTTTTTTAGATGAGAAAAATGAAAGCTAGAAGAATTGTTCAGCTTGCCCAAGGTCACTCAGTCGTGAGGCCCATCTGTCTCTACTGCCCAGACGTTCTCCATTTTACTGGGCTGAGAAAACAGCTCTGAATATCCTGTTAGTGTTTTCACTTGAAACATTCTGAAAGCTTTTAACACCTTTCAGGCTTTTAGTTCTTCCTAGTAGAGGAGCAGAACCGCCCTGCTACAAAAGCAGTGAAATGACTTACACACTCTTTCATCAAATAAAGCAACAAAAAAATGGTGTAGTAGTCAGTTTCCTCCTTATCCCACGGAGGAATTCCTATCTTGGATAGCCGCTGCCCCCAGCCTTCTCATACAGGTGCAGATATTTTTGATTTGCCCATCTTTGTAGTTGCCAGCCAAATAGCTCAGGTTTATGAAAGTAGAATTTTGAGGAAGTTATACAGTCTCCTTTCCTATAGCTTTTCTGTGACATAGATCCAGTATAGGGTTTACCCCACCTGGAATTCTTGCTGTGCGCTTGCGTGTGTGTCTTCTGTTGGACGTTTCCGTTTTTGAGAACTTTTTCTCTCATCCTAGACATCTCTGATTTAGTAGGGACACTTACCCAAGAGAACACATTGTATTTCTCTTCAGATTTTATTTTTAAATCCAGAGAGTTAAGAGTGGTGGCATGGATTTGTAGTCCTAAGCTACTGAAGAGGCTGGGACAAGAGGACCGACAGGAGTTCAAAACTAGGCTGAACTACCTAGCAAGATCTATGTTTAATAAAACGAAAAACAAACACAAAGGAGAGCAAATAGCTTTCTTTAGGTGAATTCTTATTGCTACTTTATTGCTAGGAATTGAAAAAATGATACAAGTCATTCTTTTTATTGTGGGCTAGAAAATTGATAGGTAAATCTTATTAGTAATTATAAATTACTAACCCAGGAACTAGCCTGGATATTTTCTTTACATTATCTCTAATTTTCCTACTCCTGAATTTACAGATGATGAAACAGGTTGAGAGAGGTTAAACTTGCTAAAGTACTGCTGAGCAGTGTGATTCAGCAGTTGGATTCCAGGTTCTGGTTCATTTCCAAATTTGTTTTTCTTTGCTACCATTCTGCATCTTGAACGTTCATTTGATCCCCCGTGGCAATGCTTCAGCTCTGCTCACCCTGTAAAACCGATTTCTTCTTTTGAAAGGGGCAGTGCATTTCACGATTGGTAAAAATGAACTTTGAGGGAAGCATTTTCTGGTGTTTGATTTTTTTTCTTCTTTTTAACAGTTGGACTAAGTGGCTGTTTAGTTTGAATTACTTCTACTGAAATTGCCTTCTGATTGTGTAAATGCTAAAAAGAGTCTTAAGTGCTGTGGAGTTAGGAAATTTCATTGTGAATTTAGTGAAATTTGGAGAAGAGATGGGCCTTAAAGGATAGAGGTGAGTGAAGACAAGCAGGAAGGTTTTTATTTTACTGTTTGTGTCGTCACCTGGTATACCCTGTGTTTCTGACCACCTGAAAGTGGCGATGAGAATCCAGAGAAGGTCGATGACATTTCTCAGTGCCCACCTGCTTCTTACTTCTGCTTGTGAGGAATTGATTGTGATTAAATTCAGCTAGCATTATGTTGGCCTTTCCCAATTGTGTGCTATTGCAGATTTTATATAGGAAATACTCTTTATTCAACAATGAAGTATTTCAGTATTTCCACGATTTTCACTGTGTGCCTATGGTTTTCACATGGCATGACGCTGATGCTGATGAGTTATAAGGCATGGTCACAGTGCTCTTGTGGAATTTGTAGTCTAGTTCAGGATATAATACAAGCAAGGAATTAACACAAAGAGGCAGAGAGGCAGGATATGCTCTTAAGGTCATAACTAAAAGTAAATGAACGAGATAGATAGGCAGACTGACCGACTGACCTACTGACCAAGACAGAGTGAGGTACACAGTGAACAAGCAAAGAGATTGGAGGGGTTAGTGTTTTCCAGAGGAGTAAATACAGGGTCATTTAAAATTTTATGCTGAGTATGGAGTGAGGCAGGGCGGGGGTGAAGTGGAATATGCATCAGGGTGCAGCTAATGAAAGGAAACAGTAAAAATGCCGCATAGGACTAAGATCCTCATACCTCCTAGAATTGTTGATGGAGTTACACAGAGCCAGAGACCGGGAAGGAAGATTCTCCCAGTTAGCAGTTTAAGTGGGGAATATAGAGATGCCAGCAGGTAATGCAAAGAACAATAACAACTTAATCCCTGAACTCACAATTTTTATGAGAAATTTAATCTCTTACATTTATCTTTCGGTTCTCTTGTGTAACTTGCCCTTGATTAGAGAGTATAGTGGTCTCTGTATTAAAACACCTTGGTATTTATTCTTACTGAGTTTTTAAAAGATGGGAAACTTTAGGTTAAATCACATAGAAAGCCAAGATATATAGACCTTGTTGTCATTATCAGCCAGATGCATGGCTGTATGTATAGTTTATGATTGAATTAGTCTTGGGGTTCTCCTTCTGAAAACCCATCAAATTAAGAACTCTCGCGTTTCTCTTAAAGTCCCCAAAACTTCCAGTAGGAAATAAAGATCCCTTCCCCTACACCCGGTAGTATCTTAACTTAAGTACCCTGAGATAAAGATAAATGTGGGAAGCTGCAGGATGAAAGAAACATCAGAGCCCAGAGAAGTCAGGGGAGGTCACACCAGGCTTAAAGTGGAAACTATGTTACAACCCAAGCAAGGAGCAACTGATAGCTCTAAAAATAGGATTTTATCACCTCACTGAAAATTTCTGGCATGGTTATAGCTTCCCATGTGGGGAGCTATAATATTTACTAAAAATAAACCATATTTTAGAAATAATTAAAGTAAGTCCCACTGATTTCAGTTGTTATTAAAAGTGGTCTGTACATATCTGTTTGATATATACTAATTTTTAGAATGACTTTGATGTCAAAATCATGGATTAGATTTGGGATAAAGAAATCTAGTCCAGTGTAGGTTGAATTAGAAGTTATTTTTCTCAGAAAATAAAGTTATTTCAATTTTTCCTTAAATTGACATTATCAACATTTCATGTGGGGAAGGTGAAGTGGTTCTAAATTCTCCAAGGAGCTTATGTAAAGCTATTTGTATATGGATATTCAAAGTAGATGGGTATATAAATCATCAGTGGCTCCCTTTCTCTTGGTATCCCTTTTGGGAAACAAAATCTTTTAAACTGTCTGTGTCTGTTTTTCTCACACTCTCCTTATCCCAACTGTAGGCCTTTAAGTTGTGCAGCAGATTCCTGATATCATGTGCCTGTCAGCTAATCTCTGCCACCCCTGAATAGCTTGTTCTCTTGCTTTGAGTATTTGTAAAGTTTGCGAGAAATGTTAATTTTACTGTCCTGTTAGAAGGATACAAAAAATCTGAAATTGTACAAGTAGTAAGCCACTTAAAATTTATTTGACCAAGGGATACTTACCTAAATATAGTGAATTGAGCAACACAGCACTGGTATGACTCACATACAATGTGTGTATGGATTAAAGGAATTACCAGAAGTAGTCTTAAAAATGACCTACTGGTTTCAAGAAATAAATTCATTTGCTGTTTTTCAAACATTCAAACACACTTTAGAAAAATTATTTTAAGGTTGAAATTAAAGAGATGAGGCCATTTTTAAGAGAAACCCCTACAGGGGCTAGGGATTTAGCTCAGTGACATAAGTGCCTACTTTGCAAGTATGAGGTTGTGAGCTTGATCCCTGGCACCAAAAGAAAAAAACAAAAAACAGAGAGAGAGAAACTCTGACAACATTGTTGAAATTAGATAAAATTTGCAGTTATCAAAATAGAATCCATGTACAGTGTCTTCCTGTATAGAAGAATCCACGTAAAAACTTCCTGTATAGAGGTACTCATATGCTATACTTATTTCTCAAAGACGGCATCCTACTTTTTAAATGATTAGTTTTGACATACTAGAATACACACACACACACACACACACACATGGGATCGAACTTACGACTGCCTGCTTGCAAGGCAGGTGCTTATGCCGCTGAGCTAAATCCCCAGCCCCTAGAATACACATATATATTTAGCATTTTTTGAATGAAGAAAATATTGCTAATGTCAATATTATGGCTAGACCACCTATTATTTTGTGAAATATTAAGAACTTTCAAATGCACCATAATCACTGACGCTTCAAACCATTTACTATTTTTATTCTCCCCCCGCCCCCTTTCAATACTCAACTTTTTTCTTCTCCCCAGTGCTTTAAAGAAGGTAACTAGCAAGGCATGGTGGCACACGCCTGTAATCCCAGCACTTGGGAGGATAAGGCAAGAGAATCATAGCAAGTTCGAGACCAGTTTGGGCCACAAAGTGAGCTCAAGGCCAGCCTGAACTGCATAGCGAGACCCTATCTCAAAAAGACAAAAAGCAAAACAAAACAAAGTAGCCAAAGATTCTAATACAATATTTTTGAAGGATAGAAAGATGAGAAAATTGGTGAAAGAGGCTTGACAAATTCGTTGAATTCCTCTCGAGTTCCAAACTCAAGTTTGTACTCATTTAATTGCTTTTATGTACTTTTTTCCCTTGTGATCACATGTACCAGTTGGTTGTTACAGTGTTGTGATGGTAACAACAGTATGTAATACTCTGTTTACAGAATAGTTTAACATAGTCTAGAGTAGTAGCTCTGTTCAGGAACGTAATTCTTTCCAGGATTCTGGTCCCAAATGTAATTGAATGAAAACCAAATCAAATTCAGTGGTTAGGTTAGCTTTCAGCTATGCCCATGTTGACCTTATGGGAAAATTTGATTTGGTTCTTGTCCAATTAGGTTTGCAACCAGAATCTTGGAAAGAATTAAGTTTGTGAACTGAGGTACCACTGTGTTTGGCTATCACAAAATCCCTGTACTACAAAGTTTGTTATTCATTTTTGAGATGAAGAAAATGAAGGCATACATACTTTTTCTCACTCATGAATTCAGGGATGGTTAATTTAAATTCTCATTTTGTCATTTTGGTGCAGAATAGATATGGACAGTAAGTTGGGAGGGATAGACTGATTTCTTGGCTTAGACTTCGTACTTGATTGTTGGCTTTCTGTTGCTGTGACAGAATACCTGAGGTAATCCAACATGGAAGAAATATTTATTTTGTCTCATTGTTTTAGGCCATGATGCAGGGCACAGATGCCTGTGCGCACACGAGGACACACACATCTAGGGCCCCTATGTATCCTTTAAGAGCACATCACCACTGACATAACTTCCTTTCCACTAGGCCTCATCTTCTAAAGGTTCTACACCTTTCTGTAGTATCACAGACTAGTAATCAAGACTTTAACATATAGGACTTTCAGTAGGATATTTTAGATCCAAATCATAGCACCAACATTTCAGGATTCATTAGAATTGCATATTAATGATGTGTAGAGAGTTTTCTGTTGTTTCAAGTGAAGTTGAACTTTGTAAGTTAAAGTAAATTTATTGTTGAACATATTGGGAGTAAGTTCAGCTACATAGAATGTGACTCTTATTACCCGCCCCCCCAAGGCTGAGCTAAGTAAGAGACAGTCTTATTTGTCTTTCCCAAAAAAAGAAATCTGACAGTAAGCAGTCCAGGCCTGATAGGGTGCTCAGTAGTTATCAGACACCAAGGATCCTTTATGCTGTTTGCTTCTCTACTTGTGGATTCCAGCATAGTTGCTTGGTATGATTCTAGCCTTGATTTTTCCATTTCTGCGAAGCAGTTTGAGAGGAAGAAAAGCAAATGTGTTCCTTTTCCTACTTGAGGAGGCCGGGAAATACATTTATGCTTCTGTCTTGTTGGCTAGGACCAGTCTTGTGGCCGCACCCAACTGCATACAGTAGAGGTTAGGAGTTAGTTGGTGTTTTGTTTTGTTTACTTTAAGAAGTGTAGGAGTACCCAGTTACATGGTAGTTGCTGGAATGAAAACTGAACTTTTAAAGGAAGAAGAGAGAAAAAAAACAAAAAACACTACCATTTCAGCATTAGAGACTGTCAGTGGTACAGAAGACCATTCCGTAGTGCCTATAGGAGGTAGTCAGTCAGTCTTTGCCATGATATCCACTAAGATTTTTCCCCCTTAAATTTCTATTTGTGCAAATATTTTTTGAAATTAAGTAGTATGAAACATAAAGATCACTGCAGTTTTTATTTCAAGTTCATTTTTGAGTTTTTTGAAATACTGTTTTGAGAGTTCAGATAATATTGAAGTTTTAATAAGAAAAATGTGAACATGAAATATGTTTACATATCTAGTCATTGGTAATGAAAAAGAATCTTTTCCTTCTGTTTTTTGAAACCTAGATAAATGTTGCTTATGCATTTCTTGGGGGAACAGAACTTTTTTTAAAGTTAAAAATATTATTACTTTTGCACATTTGTATGAGTGTTCAAAAGGCACATGGTTATCATATTGTGAAAAGTTACGCCCCTGTTCTTGTGCCACTCCTCCACCCAGAGGCTCTGGAGTGTTCCCTTGTGTGGGAACTACACTACAAAAAGGTCTTGTCTTACTCTCATCTGTACCTGTTTTGTAAGTAGTATTAGTTAGTGTCTTGACCTGAATTTCTATTCAGAATAGTTTAGGAATGAAGTTGGTTTTAAAATTTTTTAAAAAATTTTTTGATAGTTGAATTTTCTAACTAGTTGGGAGGATTTGGTGTTTTAAGTCACTTTGGAAATAAACTCTTTTAAAATGTATTATGTGACTATAATTTCTGTTTTCTTAGTGAAATAGTGGATACTCATTAATGGTTTTAACATAGTTGTCAACAACAGTTACTGTTTAAGTATATCAGAATGGTACTTCAGGAGCTTTTGCTGGTTTTGCCCAAGTGACCCCAATTTGTCGTCTCTTTTTAAAATAATATTTGCTATTTAGATTTTTTCCCCTTTGGATCTTCCTGACATGGCTGCCTCTAACATACGATCCCTCTTTCCTTTGGTACTTAATCCCTATTACTTCTCAGTTTCCTTTCTTAATTTGCCTTTTGAGTGTTGGGGGGCAGTTAGCTAGCTTAACAGGGCAGAAATATTCCTAAAAGGGAAACAGACTCAGAAAGAAGACCTGCTGGAGCTTTTCCACTGGTGAAGATGCACACATGTTTTGATATTCTTGATACTTAGAAGGCCTTTCTGCTTTCAGTTATGCCCATGTTCTGGAACAGCTCAGTTCAGTGGAACCTTCTGTGATGATGGATGTGTTTGCTCTGATCATTATGATAACTACTTGTCTTATGTGATCCTTGGACACCTGGTGTGTGGCTAGTGTGATTAAAGAACTGAAAATTTAATTGTGGCTAAGTTAAATTCAAATGCCTACATTGTAGTCAGACTCTAGTTAATTAACTTACATCCAACAAGAGTGGAACTTGAATTGGGATGCTATTATTCTATTGTGTCTAGGAAAGTAAATTTATACCAGTGGAAGGGAGACAGTTTGGAATACTGGTGATCAAATAGCCTAAGTAAATAAGTTGAAACTGCTTTTTTGTATTAGCGTAATGATTATTTCAAACTGTAAAAATTCTAAAACTATTGATGACAGCATATATTTATCTTTGGTAAAGCTTTGAGTCCTTTTGATAACTAGGGTGACATTAGTTAACACTCCAACTTTATTTATAGGATGTGGTTAGACAACTTCCTGAGTGCCAGAAACTCCTACAAATAACTTTGACCTTCCCTAAGAAAAAGTCAGTGGATAAACTGTTCTGTAGTCAAAGTTCTTAGTTGTATCTGATATATATTTAAAATAGAACTGTTTAATGGAGAAATCTGTGATAAAGTGTAAATAATTAGAGATTTTGATAGCTGTTAGAAATAAAAGGGGCACAGTGATAGAGCAAAAGGGCCTGAAGGGAAGGACGACTTAGTCTGGAGAGTTTTATTTGAGAAAGTCATTGATATTTAAGCTGAGATCTGAAAGGTAAGAAGGAGCCAGCTTCTCAAATAATGAAGATGGAATGAGGAAGGTTTTCAGGATGGGGCTAACGGAGGTTGCATTTGTTCTAGGTCAGGAATTGATATAAGGACGGTGTATTTAAAGTTGTGGTTGAGATGAGGGAATGGTAAGACATAAGATTGGCGAGTTGGGCATGTAGCAGATCATAAAGGATTCTCAAGGTTATTACAAAGAGTTTAGAAGAATAAATATTGTGAGGTGATGCAAAAGGAGGAAAATGAGCTTATTTTTATTTTTAAAAATCCCACGGCTGTTGCATGATGAACATTTTGAAGGGGATCAGCAATGGAAGTGGGGGAAGTGTAGTGATTTCAGGAGAAAGGTTATGGTCACTTAAGGTGGCAGCAGGGGTCATCAGAAGAAATCACACATGCAGAACTTACTTAGGTTGGATGTGAGGGGTGCGAGATAGAAAAGGGGTTTCTAGCTTTCACAGTTGTTAGGCAACAGCACATAGTGACGTAGGGAACTGTAGGGATGGTCTGAATTTGAGGGTGAAAGAGGCAGAGAATTAAGGACTGTCTTAAGTACTCTTCTATTGCTGAGGTAAAATACCCAACACCTTCAAATTAAAAGAAAAAGATTTATTTTAGCTCACTTGTAGTTTGTAGAGGTTTCAGTCCATTGTTGACTGGCTGAAAGGCAGGACAGCATGGCTGAGGGACGTGGAAGAGGAAAAACAGTCCATTGGAGAACAGGCAGTAGGTAGAAAACAGTAAGCCTACTTTCTGTTTATATTACCAGGCTATATTATATTACCATTTGTATTTTCCTTTATACTACCAGGCTACAAGCCTGTTAGTTGATGCCACTCATATCCAGGATAGACCTTCCCATCACCCACACTCAGAATGATACCTATCCAGTGGACTAATTTAGTTATACACCCTTATTCAATGTTCACACATCTGAATCCAGCATCACATACCAGTGATTCAGCCACCTCCCAAAAGCCCCACCTATGAAGGCATGGGGCTTTGAAGGGGAACAATCTAGATACAAGCTGTAACAAAGACTGAGTTTTAGGCGTGTGGTGTCTGACCTGTCAGTCCAACAGCCAAGTAGGATGGGAAGAGGTCTAGACTGAAGGATATAATTTAGAAGTAATTAGCATGAATCAAAGTTATAGAATGAAGGAGAGCAGAACAGACAGACAGATAATAGTATCTCAGACCACACACATTAAGGACAGTAAAATGTCCATTGGGTTAAGTATTATGAAGGGAGTAGACCTTGGTAGGCTGATATAATAGGTTAGAGGACTTGAAAACTTTGAGTAGATTGAAGAGAAATAAGAGGTTTGAAAGAGGTAAGAGGGATCTGGAAAACTTTCTGGACAAGTTTTGCTGTGATTGTGAACAGAAATAAATGGAGGAGGGTGAAGCTGTTGAATCACAGGTTGTGCTTACTTCAAAATTCAATGGTTATTGCTTGCTTTACCTCTAAAATAAAAAAAAATGTCTTAAAGAAGTTCACACTTTTCCACTATCAGTGTTTGAAAGCAGGGGAGAAATTTTCTGAAGATGTTTTTTTTGGGCATTACCATGGTCAAAGAGCAGGGACAAATTAGTGATGTCAGAGACAGTGGATGATTGACAGGGCAGCCAAGTTTTTACAGAGCACCAGGGGATGGCATTAAAGCACAGGTATTGAGATTGGCATTAGATGGTAAAAATACCTCCTTCATTTAAATGGAATATAAGAAGAAGGAGGGCATATAATTCTAGGAAGAATTGAAGATTTTTTTCTTTTCTTTTCTTTTTTTTTTTTTTTTGTCTTTTTCCTTTTTATCGGTACCAGGGATCGAACTCACGACTGCCTGCTTGCAAGGCAGGCACTTATGCCACTGAGCTAAATCTCCAGCCCCCAGAATTGAAGATTTTACTGGTGAAAAGATACTGTCTGAATACTTCTCTTTAAAAATGACACAAATGTACAGGGAACAGACCAACAAGAGGTCCTACGTGGAGAATGACCCAGGCTTGGAAAGGCAACAGATAATCATTTTTGGAAAATAAGAAAACTTGCAGGGGCAGCTTTTGTAGGATTGCTTGGCACTGCTGAGTGCCTTGTTGAGGTTTGTGATTATGAATGCATAGTGGATTCAGTCAGTTAGTTCTGTGATTTTCTTCTAGCAACATTCAGCTGATGGTGCATAGGTACAGGAAGGCAGAAACTTGCATTTAGCCAAGATTGGATTTTTTCCAGGTGGCTATGATGGGAGGACAAATGATTGAGGGTATTCGCAAGACAGGGATTATAATTATGGACCATGCAACCACAGCTGGACAAAGGAAGGAATGAAAGACAGAACTGGAGTGGGTAGGTAATGAAAAAAATAAAGGACTGAGGCAGGAAGACTCTGTGAGATCCACAACCGGTAGGGAGGGTACCAGAGCATGTTAATCAGAGGGAAGGCTCTTTGAGATTGTGACTGAAGCGTATTAAGAAGCAGCAGGTTCTAAAGAAAATGTAGTTTCTGTGTTAGATGTGGAAACACTGGTTTCCTTTTAAAAAAAAGGTTTGCTTTGGCAAGTGGTCAGCTTTGAGATGTACCTTTCTCTCCATGTATACATCTAGAATTTATTTTAGACATCCCAGAAGATAACCACACTTGATGAGGCATTTTGGGGGCTTTCTCTTAATGACTGCATTAGCAGCAGTGCTTTTGTCAGTGCCACATGCAGTGTACGTATCCCAAGTCTCAGGCCCAGTGTCTAAGGCATTGTTTTAACTCTTCGCAGTGAGCAGGGTTAGAGAGCAGGGGTATATCCAGGGTAGAATTTCCATAAGTTTTGCCAGTCTCACTTTGATTTTTATCAGCAAGTTTGGGATAGAATAAATTATCTTGGAGTCTTAATGAACTTGTGTTCAACTTTTGGCTCACTTCTTTACTCTCTAGCTATAAGACCATGAGTTTATTTTTTTAATTTTTTGGTCTTTTTCATTTTTATTGGTACCGGGGATCAAACTCAAGACCGCCTGCTTGCAAGGCAGGTACTTATACCGCTGAGCTAAATCCCCAGCCCCTATGAGTTTATTATTTAACTACTTTGAGCCTCACTGTCCTTTGAAATGTGAAAAAGATAACAAGGCCTGCCTTTCAGAGTTACTGTGACGATATGGTACACAGAATGTTCCAAGTAAATAAGATGCTGCTGGTGGTGATACAAAATTATTATTAAGTCAGCAAGCAGGGATAGAATACTCATTAAAATTATTATTAAAAAGTCAGCAAGCGGGGTAGGGGGTAGAATACTCACTAGTTTCTCTTCCTTGCAGAGCGGTTGAGATTTATGGAAAAGCAGCAGAACACCTCCCAGTGTCTCTACTGTGTAAGGCCAGTGCTCTGCCTAGATCAGCTTCTTAGACTGCAGTATGTGGAAGCCTGTGGGGCTTTTGCTTCAGTCTATCTGGAGAGGAGCCTGAGATTCTTTACATCTAAGAAGATTCGAGTTGATGCCATACTAGGTGCTATTCCATGAGGCATACTTTAAGTTCTCTATTAGAGAACTGTCCTGTGGGAATCTCTGCTAAGGTAATAATGAGAAAATAAGATAAATAGAATCTTACTTTTTAAAACTTTGTTGTTTGTGTTTTGGAAGTAGGGTCTCACTCTGCAGTTCAGACTGGCCTCAGTTAGGCTCGAACTTGCAGCTCCTGTCCTGCTTCAGCCTGCTGAGTGCTGAGATTACAGGAGTGCGCCACCACGCCCAGCCCAACATTTTGTTTTGTAAGGCAGATTCAGTGGACCTCCTGTGTCCCATGTCTTTAGCTCATTTATGTTGTGTGAAGTGAATGTAATATATATTATGTTACAGAGGGCTGCTTCAGAGTTCATTTGAAAAATTCAATGCCTAATTCAGGTATGTTTTTTAGAAATTGTGCCAGATCCCTAGATGTACATAGTACCTCCAAGCAACTCTTTAAAACCACAAAGAAAGTTGTAAAAAATAAGGTGTGTCTCATGCTATTAGACTTCATGGTAGACAGTCTAAAATGTGGCTCTAAAACTTTTCTGCCCACCATACTTGTCATGTTACAAAACCCAGCACTTTCTGAAGCAGGAATTCAGGATACATTATAAGGCTAGAATTATTGGCAGCCAGCCCCATATTGCAGTATCAGATTATCTGATTTTTCTTTCTCAAAGTCAAAACATGCCAGAAACATCCTCTGGTGCTCTCCCTGGGAGAATTTTTCTTCCAGTGCTTAAACTGACATGTGTTTACTTATGAACTAATACAGAGAATGATAAGCTTCAAAGTACAGTCTGATAAATGGTCTTCTGATAGAGTGGAGTGTGTGTATCTTAACCTCCATGGAAGACTGATCCTTTCAGAGTAGTTTCATAAGGTGGAATCATTGTACCTTTTTGTCTCTTAATATGAATCTACATAACTATAAAGCATAGAGTTCCTTATTTGACTTTGATTGGAAAGAAAAAATTTTCTTCTGCTTCTACCTACACCCCCTTTAAGCTGAGAAATTTGGACATGCAGGAGCATGAAAAAAAAGATTACCTTGGGCTTGAATTTTTGTTTTGTGTGCATGTATGTGGAGGAAATGCAGAAGAGTTTCGTTTCTGTATGTTGACCTAATTTAAAAATTATAATCAGGAAAGAATACATGCCTTTTCAGTGGAAATTGATAAACTCCTCTTGTGTTTCTAAAGAAGTTTGTAAATGGGGCTGAGGGAGGTATAAGTGCCTACCTGACAAAAAGTTCATAAATGATTTGTTCTGCTCACAAAAATTTTAGAAGTTATTTTCAGAGCTTTTGTTAAACATTTAAACCTTGCTTTTACTTTGAGGATTTTTTGTATACTTTTCTCTTTGCAGTAGATAATATCTTTATCCTGTGCCACACTCGACTGAAAGATGAAACTATAAATGGCAGTATGAATATTTCAAATTTTGTCATTTGTTTTGTTGATATGTAGTTAAGAATAAATGAAAATTAGGAATAGTAAAAACTCTTCAAAGAGTTTGAAAATTTTCCAGACTCTTAGTGTAATGATAATACAGTTATTTTGAATGAATTACAGAGAGCTGATGATTTCAAACTTAGGGGATAGGCTATGAAATGAGACAAGAAATTTGCATATACAAATTAACTATGAACACACAAAAGAATCTAAGAAATAATTACAGAAAGTAAAGATTTGTTTTCTTAAAAAAAAAAAAAAAAAGGCTTCTGGGATATAGCTTAGTAGCAGAGCACTTGCCTAGCATGCACAGATTTCTGGGTTTGATCTCTGGCACTGCCAAAAAGGAAAGAAAAAGACTGTCAAGGTTTTGTTTTATGGTACCTGGGAATCAAACTCATGACCTCGTGCTTGCCAGGCAGGTGCTGACCCACACCTGGCCCTGTCTCAGTTTTAAAGCTTGGATGTGCTTATTCCTCTTTCGTACTAGAAATGAAGTAGTCCTGCCTTACAGGAAGCAGAAGTTCTGCATAAAGCAAAGGAAAAGGTTTGGTGAGGCCAAGAATTCCTGCCTTGCCTCTCCAAGTTTAAATGAGCTGAAAGTTTAAGGTGGGAGGAAAGCAAAGATATTACAAGCACTCCAGCAAAAGGCACATATATAGTGTGAAAAAAAGTGACCTGACTTCAACACCGAGAAAAAGAATCTTCACTTTAACAGATAGTGAGGACCAGAGTATCATGGTGGTGGCAGGGGGACAGTGTTAGAAGGAAAGAGACCATACCTACCCCCGGTATGGGGCCTACTTTGAGTGTTCCTGGGACTCTCAGACCTTAGTTGGTGATTTTCATGAGCTGGAGGGAGCTGTTTCAATGTGTCTAAAAGAAACCAGAGCCCTGAGGCAGCAGGACGTGCTAGGCCTCTTGTTTTTGTTTGCTTTTTATTTTGTTTGGCTTTTCTTTTAACAAGTTAGAGGAGTAGAGTATTTATCAAAACAATAACACTTTGAGAATGCTTTTTATACCTGACACATGCTAGATATTATGCAAAAGACTCCATGACCAAAAATAGATGAACTTTAGCTGGGTCTTTGGTTTCCTCCCTGAAGGATATGAAAAAGGATGGAAACTTGGTACAAGAATACTGTAATTGGTGAAAGAGGTGGATGCCACCTCTGCACAGAAAGGAGAGCCACTTACAGCTACGGTGGACCTGTGAGTTAGAACATGAAGAAATGGGGGTAAGGGAGATATGGGGATCAGCATATGAAGAATTCAGTTATTTTCTGAACAGAACCCTCTAGAACAGACAGGTGATTTGATAGTACTTTTCATCAGTGTACATAACAGCACGTAGAAGGCACGTAATAAATGTTTGAATGTAACTGAAATTAGAAATTGTGATCCCCAGGGTCACGGCAGGTAATTTACTCAGTTATATCATTCAATCTAATTGCAACTCCAAAAGGAGTATTTTTATGTATTTTTTGCATCTCCAAAAGGAGTATTTTTGTGTATTTTTTGGTTGAGGAAACAGAGCCTGAAAAGATGAAAAACTTTTGCCAGGTTGTAATGATAGTAATAGGAGATGCAAAATTCAAGCCTGCACCTTGTTCTTTGCCCTGTTCATATGCCAGGTAAAGTATATGTAGTGTGATAGGGGCTCAAGATCCACTTAACTCCCTTTAGAACAGAATGAAACCTATGTTGTGAGCTTTGTATAAAAGAATAAAAAAGGTGAAAAGCCTATTTGTCTGTGTTTCAAAATCCTACAAGATTAAGGTTAGACATGAAACAATATAAAGAATAGCAGTGGCAGGCTGTTGTTGCAAGAAGGAAATGTCATCTCTGAGCAGGTTCTGTGTGGACCTGGCTTCTGCAAAGAGGTTCTGTAAGAGTAGGAGCAGAGGGAAAATTGATGCACTTGCTTTGATCTTGGAGCAGAGTTTGATGCTTCATTCATATTTAAAGAACATATCTCAAACTAATTTATGGCTAGGACTAGAAACTGGTGCTGGTGGTTTATTACCAACCCCACTCATCCGTGTCTTTTGTTGTAATATTTGTTACTGGTCATTGTTTTTAGAAATAGAATGACAGAGATATCCTGAAGACAAATAAAGAGCGTTCTGTACACTCCCATGCAGACAGCTCGGAACTCAGAGAGAGAGAGAGAGAGAGAGAGAGAGAGAGAGAGAGAGACACGCAGAGAAACACAGAGAGAGAGAGAGAAAAGGAGGGAAGGGGAGAGAGAGAGAGAGAGAGAGAGAAGGAGAGGAAGAGAGAGAAGGGAGAGGGGGGAGGGAGGAGAGAGAGAGAGAGAGAGAGAGAGAGAGAGAGAGAGAGAGAGAGAGAGAGAGAGAACAAGAGAGGGAGGAGAAAGAACAACAGAACAGTCAGCTGGAGAGGAGGGGGAGGAGAAGACCCGGTCATTTTATAGGAATTTTTACTCAAGTGATTGGGGGGGGGGCTCTCCCCACCCCGATCCCTTGCTTTTCATTCTGGCGTCTTTTTTCCTGCGTTCAGCTTACTGAAGTGCCTTTTTGCAGTTCAAGATCAACGGACCGCTGAGTTTCAGCAGCCTAGTCTGACATGATGTACCTCTGGGTGAGTACAGAGTGCTGTGGGCGAGGGCTTGCACTTGCACATATAAGGAGTGGAAAGCTGCGAGGTTCTGCTCTTGCACAAATGGCCTTCCCCACAGAGCACAGACTGCTCCATTCCCTTCTTCACACAGGTGTTAGGTTTTTAAAACCTAGCAGTGATTGTAACATTGGTATTTTGTTTTGTTCTGTTTTAAAATGTTGTTTATCTTGTTCAACTTGAGCGTAAGGGCTGAGCTCCCAAAGCTGTGCCTTCCCCTGGGCTTGGTAGGTTTGAGAAAGCAAGTGTCAAGTGGGAGTTGTTGGCTTCAGGAACAACACCTTTTGTGGTGGAGTCAACTTGTGTTATGTTTGGGGGGCACTGACTTTAATAATCAAGTGATATCCTTAATTAGGATTATGCTTTTGTAAGCTTTATTGTCCTTTACAGTAGTCATGTGAAATAGGTCACTGTTGTTATTAAAATTATATAAAGGAATAATTAAGTCACAGTCAGTTGCCCATAGTTAGAACTCAAGTCTGTAGCAGTTAGAATAATAATTAATAACCAGACGTTATAAAGCACCGACAGTATATACTTTACACTATTTTAATTTATTGCTAATTTGGGATAGAGGAAAATGTTGTGGCATTGGAGAAGTTTGTGAATTATGAAATGTGATGTTAGAAAAATGTCAGAGAAAATAATAGAAGGCCCCCCAACCCATTCCAACTTCCTCAGCTGTGAAAATAAGAGTATCTATAGTCCCTTGCAAACGTGATGCTATCTCTGTTGAGCAGACAGCTGTGTGTGTTGCTAAGGGAGCCTGTTAGATGCAGTGCCCTTGGATAGTATCCAGCTTTTGAAAGTTTCACTTTGCCCTTTGCCCCTTAGCATAGATGTCTGGAATTGCAGGAACCTACTTGGCTCAGACAGGCCAAATTTGTAAATATCAAAAGACAGAATTTTAATTAAGTTTGTGCAGATGGAACTGAATTGCAGAAGGTGTGTGAGTATGTGTGTGTATCTGTATGTGTGTGTTGGAAAAGGTTTCTTTCCCTGGTTCTACCTTCATGTTTGAATATGACCTTGAAATGTAATTTCCTCCCCTCTATTGATTTATTTTTGTAACACTGTCTTTATGAGAGCTGGAAGAACTTTGCTAACACACTAATGTACATTAAGTAGTATTCACCTGCCTTGTGGATAGAATTGATCGGCACTGTTGACCAGAAGGGTGGGACAGTCTGTCTTTTGATTTGTTTGGAAGAGGAGATATGAAAGAAAGAAATTTGAATCAACCTCATTTTCACCTATTTATGTGATACAAGCAGACAGTAGCAGTCTCCTTAGTTATTTCCTCTGTGCATTTCTTACAGTTATTTGTATATATTTCTTTCATCTCCCTTTATTCATTGGCTCCAGAACAGGGCCTCCTAACCAATATGTCACATCTAAGATTGAGATTCTGATATGCCAAGATAACTATTTTCCATAATTCTGGGAGCAATCAGATAGAATCTGGGGTTCCACTGGTTACATTGATGTGTACCTTCATTTGTCACTGTGTGACATAAAGACACTATCATTTTCTATGTGTGCTGTCACATCAGAAAGTTAGAGTAGCATGCATTAATGGAGAAAAACTGTCTTCTTATTTTCTCTGTTGTGTAGCCTGTTGCCCTTTCAGTTGTTCAGTTCAGCAAATATGTCCAGAGAACCCATAGCAGCATAACTCATAGATACAGAGAAGGAAGTCTAGATGGTCAGGCACTAAGTAGGACACCTTTAGGAGCTGTATGGAGAAAACCGATTGGACTACAAATGAGAGATCCATGATCTGTTCTAGGTCTTGCCAGGACCAGTTCAGGGGCAAGTTAGTACCAAGGCTTTACTATGGGTAGTCATTTAACACCAATCATTCGGAACCTCAGTTTCCACATTATTAGATAATAGTATTGAACTGAACCTATTTGGTCCTGAAATTCTTTGAGTTTTAGGCAGCAATAAGTGTTCCAGAAAGACATCCATTGTGCAAAGAATATATTGGTCTTAGAGAACATGAGACAGCTGTGAAATACATTTTCATATATCACCTCCATAGTCTGCTTGGTTGGCACCAGTAAGACAAAGGCACTGTTTGAACAGTGTAGAAAAACGATTCAATCATGTTCAGTTGTCAGTGTCTTTGAGTGATGTGGACATTTCTAGGATCTATAGAACTGATGAGGAAAAGGTACTGCTCACCTAGTTTTTTGTGTAATTGAATACAGCTGATTACTTTGCTCTTATGTTCCTAAAACTGACATAGAATGCCATTTGTATTTCTTTGTCAGATCTTTCCTGTTGGGTTACACTGCATTTTAGTATCTGTGGACAGCATGGTATAGTGCAAAGAAAAAGTGTTAGAGACTTCACTAAACCTTTCTCTGCTGTTTCCATGTGTGTCTATGAGCAAGTCACTTAACCTCTCAAAACCTCAGCTTGTTCATTTGTCACAAAGAGAAACCAGTGCCTGCCATCACCTGTTGTGAAGATTGAGATAACTTAGGCAACATGCTTAACATCATATGTAGCACAATTTAGGTTCTCCATAAATAGTTACTATAAACTTTTGCTCTCAGTATTTATATATACATTCCCTCCCTCCCTCTCTCCCTTCCTTTTTTGAGACAAGGTCTTACTATACAGTTTAGGCTGGCTTTGGGCTCACTTTGTAGCCTAGGCTGGTCTTGAACTTGCAACCATCCTTCTGCCTTAGCCTCCTGAGTGCTGGGATTAAAGGAGTGTGCCACCCAGCCTGGCTGTGTATACATATCTATCATGTTGAGAATATCTTTGAATTTATGTAGGGAGAACTTTGAAAACACAAAAATATTTTTCTTGTAATTGTTTTGTGTTTTAAAGTACTCATGGATTGGGAGCCCTCTTTAAGGTTGTTTTTTTTTTTTGAGACAAGGTCTTACGTGTAGTTCACACAGGCCTTGAACTCACTGAGTACCTCAGGCTGGCCTCAAACTTGCAGCAGTCCTCCTGCCTCAGCCTCCCATGTGTTGGGAACAAGCTTGCATCATCATGCCCAGCAAGGGTTGCTTTTTGTTGGAGAATATCCTCTTGACTTGTTCTGAATGGGGGAAGAGGTTGGTGTACTATTGAACATTCATTAGTTCATTTATAGTATTTTCTTTGTGCCATCTTTATTCAAACCAGGAAGAGAAAGAGGCAGTCAGACATGATTCCTGTACCCAGGAAAGGTCTTTGTTTGATAATTGTACAATTTATATCCAGTGAACAAAATTATGTTCCACTTGTTTAAAGTCCCAGAGCACAGGACATGAACTGACCTTAGTTAGTCTGGCACCAGGCTCTGTTACTCGTATTCTACATGGATAAATTTCTGGATCTCACTTTGAAATGTTGTTTTTAATAGGTCAATTATGTTTTCTTTTTTTAATTTTTAATTTATAGGTAGAAATTTTTTGGTCCTGGGAATCAAACTCATGACCTCATGCTTGCCTGGCAGAGACTGTACCACTGAGCTTATCCTCTGTTTTCTTAATAAATCAGTTCTGCTATCATTTAATGAATAACTTTAGTGGACAAATACAAAAGTTAAAGACATCTCATGAACTTAAAGTGTTTATAACACAGTGATAGGTGATGCTTAATTAAGAAAGTGCTTTTATACGTTATTTCATCCTTGCAGTATCACTAAGGAGTGAATATCTGTTTTACAAATGAGAAAAGATAGCAAGGGACGTATGTGACAGTAAATGGTGCAAAACTGGAAATTCAGTCCCATCTTTTTTAAAACCATGACTATTTGTTTTCACATTGTCTTGGTGAGATGCTGATATTTTTTGATTTGTTTTTAAACTATCTACTGAGTGATAGCATACCTCTTAGGCATATTGCCCGCATGGTCTTCAACACACCCAGGAGTTAGCTATTATGATCATCTTACATTTGAGAAAGCAGAAACTTCAGTAACTTGCTAAATCACACAGTTTAGAATTGCCAGAGTTATGCTTTATATTCTGGTCTCTCTAGCTCTAAAGCTTGGCATATTATGCTTAACCTTTTCCCTTATGTTCAGTGGTTTCCAGCTACATTCAACATGGTACAGGAACAGAGTGGAGAAAGGAAAATAAGGAACCTGTTTGCATCACCATTAATTACTTGAGATGTTTTGCTTAACTGTGTATACCTTGATTTTTCAGGTAGTAAAAAATAAATAGTAGTTCTGGGAAACATTCATGGAATAATCTTTACAAAAATATGTGTCATCTGTTCTAGGGATAAAGTAGTAAGTAGTAGTTTTATCATAAAACTCAGAAATCATGGACTGTGAGGCAGAGGGGGTACTTATGTTCTCAGTTGTGCCATTTGTCCATATATGACTTTCCTGAGCATTAATTTTCTAATCTTTAAACTGATATTAACAGATTATAGAAAAAATATTCATGAAGGATTTGTTTGAAGCTATTTTGTGCAAAGCAAATATAAGGTAATAACAACAACAGTACCTTTTTCATTTAAGTTGTAGTCAGGCTAATCTCTTTTTGTTTTGTTTTGTTATGTTTCTTGGTTTTTTGAGACAAGCCCTCTACATAGTTCAGGTTGGCCTTAACTCGCTATGTTTGCCTGACTGACTTGATTCTCCTGCCTTAGCCTCTAGAATGCCAGGATAGTATGCACCAGCACACCTGGCCCCATTTAGGTTAATCTTTTAATGCTCAGTTTTTATCACTCTTTTGTCGTTTGAGTTGGCCTACAGATCTGGACAGTATACAGAGTTATAACAAGTAGAAACAGTTCAGTTCAGGTAATATTTAAGACCAGATACTAGAAATGAGTACTTGGCAGTGGAAAGCCATTGAAAGGTTTTAAGTAGGATTAAGAGTAATAAGGTGGAGTTTATAATTAGGGTTTAAAATATATATATATATAGCTATCTATACAGATTAGAGGAGAATGAAAATGCCGAGGGAAGTGACTTGATTGTTGTGTAGCAGCCTCAGGGACAGGATGCCCAGTGGAACTGTGTGGAACTGTGTGGGGAAGATACTCAGAGTGTACGATCGACAGGATGTTGTCAGAGTTTGGAAGAGACTCAGGGTTCTTGTAGAAGGAAATTTGAAAGAGATCAGAGTGTGACTTTGGATTTGGTGTTTTGGAATAGTTTTGAGATATTAAGAGGAAATATTGTTTAGATAGCTGCCTAGCTAGGTTCACAGATACACAAGGAAAGAGAAAGTCTTAAGGTACATAAAATGGTGAAAATGTGTGTGAGATAGTCGTTGAAGCCATGAGCAGGTATAGTTTAAAATGAAGAAGAGACGGTAATACCTAGTAGAGAGGAATGCAACCACGAAGGAAGCAGGAAATAAGGCTCTGGAGAACTTGTTCTTCCGGAAGGAAAACCAGAACACCAGAAAGTCAAGGTAAGAGAATGTGGCAAGAGGGAGAAGTGCGCACTATCCCTGGTTTTAGCAACATGGCAGTCACTGGTGACTTTAGAAAGTGTTGTTTTGGAGGAATAGTAAAGACAAAAGCATGTGTGGAGCCAGGGATATAGTTCAGCAGCACAGTGCCTGCCTAGTAAACACAGAGTTGTGAGTTACATTCCCAGTACCAAAAAAACAAAAATCAAAACTCAAAAAAAGCTTATGTGGAGTCACTTGAAGAATTGATGGAGAATTCATAGAAATAGTAGATAGTTGTTGTGAATGTTTGACCTTGAAAGAATATAGACGTTACCTAGATGTGAGGAGAAAAAGCTATACTTTAAATCAAAGAAACTTACCGCTGCATTTACCTAGCATACTTCAGGCCATTGGCTCAATTCCTAGCATTGCTTAAAACAACAACGACGACAAAAAAGTGACTTGATCATCTTTAAATATTGCGTAAATCCATTTTAGACAGAAATAGAGAAGGAAACATTGTGTATACTTCAAGAAGATGGGATGGGCTTTAGGAGTAGATGAACATTCCCGATAAACAAGAGACAAAAGAGCAGAAATGCCAAAAACACTCAGGAGTTCTAAAATGCCTTTACAAAGCAGGAGGCAGATACGGAAAAGGAGGAGAGTCATTGATTATTCCAAAAAGGAATAGATTGTTAAACAGTATAATGTTTTGGGAGCCATATATAATTCCATGACTAGTATTTGTGGGATGAGTGAAATGGTGAGAATTAAAAGCTACAGAGACTAAGTTATCTAGAGTTTAATAATGTTTATTCCAATTAGGAGCCATGATGGCATTTTAAACCAGGTGAAGTATGATCAGATTTGTACCTTGAAAAGCTTCTGTTATTACCGCATAATTTATACTTTGGAGAACATTGGTTTAATATATAATTAAAAATTCAGAAAATTGTAAGGATTAAACAAGTTATTAATTATATGAGACTTGGGCAGTTAATGCTTGTTTATTGTGACTACTGTGTGCCAGTCATTTTCTTTGAGGTGGCAAAGAGCACAGAACAAGGCAACGTCCTTTTCCATGAAACTTATTTTGAAACTTGGGAAAGAAAATTAGAGACCTGTGAACAAACAAGATAGTTTTAAGAGCTATGGAGAAGGTCAGGTGATCCTTCAGAATGATCCTTAATTGTTTTATTATCATTTTTTTGCAGGGGATGGGGAACAGAGTTTCACTAAATAGTTTAGGCTGGCCTTGAATTCTCTGTGTAGCCCAGGCTGTCCTCAAACTTGCAAAAGTCCTCTTGCTTCAGCCTCCCAAGTGCTGTAAAGGTATGTGCCATCTACCCCTGAGTATTTTTGCTAGGGTGAAAAAGGCCTGCATGAGAAACAGAGTCTTAGCAGAATATGGGAGGAAAGCATTATAAGCAGGAATAACAAATACAGAGTCATTAGACAGAAATGAATTAGATGCAAAGAAGCGTAGTGTGGTTGGAGTTCAGGGAACAAAAAGAATGTAGGAAGATAAGACTAGAAAGGCAGGCAAAAGCCAGATCATTCCCTGTGAGAGGTATGAATTTTGTTCTGATTAAAGTATAAAGTTACTGGGGTAGTATAAGGAGGAAAGTGAAATATGGTGGCACAGGGCTATCATTCCAGCTAGTTGGGAGGCTGAGGCAGGAAGGAGGACTTAAAGATGGAGCTAGGCAATTTAGTGAGACGCTTTCTCAAAAAAAATTTTTTTTTAAAGGACTGGAGATGTAGGAAAATAAATAAATATGCAAATAAGTATGTTTAAAAGGAAAAAACAAGAGTGCATTTCTTTAGGAAAAGTACAAAGGAAGGTTAAGAGGCTGTTGTTGTGGTCTAAATCAAAGGCTTAGAGTCTGGAGGGCACTTTGCTAGGACCAGTGAAGTACTTGGTGCACTTGGTGTATACCAAGAAGAAAGTGGAATTTGAGTTACAGTATTCAGCTTTTGGCTTGAGGAGTTAGGATGAAAGGACTTTTTCTTTAAAAAATAGTCACGGGCTGGGTGTGATGGCACATACCTGTAATCTCAGTACTTAGGAGGCTGAAGCAAGATTACTGTGAGTTCAGTGCCATCCTGGGCTACATAGTGAGTTCGAGGCCAGCCTGGACTATATCATGAGATCCTATCTCAAAAAAAATTATTTTTTCATGGTTTGGACTTGTTAACTTTAAGTATGTATTAGGCATCTTAACTGGAGAAGTTCAATGGCCATTTGATATAAATCTGGAGCTCAGAAGAGAGGTGTAAATTGTGTGTCTAGGGTTGTGGTTCATTATTAATATTTAAAGGATGAGGATTAACTTTATCTGGAGAACAGACTGAGATCAAAGCTCTGAATAATTTCAGTAGAGATCCAAAGGTCTCTGAGAATTGGGTGGGTAGGAGGTAAAATAGGCAAGTTCGCTCTAAAGAAAAAAAATAACAGTTTTGTTTGGATTATTTAAAGCCATGTAATTGGTCATTAGCTTTAGTAGTATGAGGGTCATGGATGTACTTGGTAGAGTGTTGGTAGATGTCTTGGTAAGAGTGTTTCAGTTGAAATGATAGAAATTAAAAAGTCAGTTGGAATGGATTGAGTTGTTAATTGATAAGTGAGGAGGATATTGAAAAAAATGAACACTGTTTTAGAGCAGAACAGAGGATTGGGGCAATAACTGGGTAGAAATGTAGGTTCAAAGGAGGATTGATGGATGGATGGATGGATTGATATTTTGAGACAGGATCTTATTATTTCAACTGTCTTACTGTGTTACACTGTTGGATGCAGTGTATACTCCAGGCTGACCTTGTACTTGGAGCAATCTTCGTGCCTTAGTCTCTGGATACCAGGATTCCAGGCATACACCAACATAAATGATGGGAGTAATGCATGTTTTATGTTAGAAGGGAAAAGCCAAATAGGAAAAAATAGAGAGTGCAAGAAATAAAGAGGCTCACTGCAGGAATGAGGTATGTTATATCCAGCTCTGAGAAGAGGGACTGGCAAAATGTGTGGCTTTAGAGCTAGGCAGGTAAGGTGCTAGTATGATTTTCAAGCAGATGAGGAGTCCCTCTGATCTACTTTTTCTGTGACATGTAAGGTGAATATAGCAAAAAGCAGAAGAGTAGGGAGTGCAGAAAAACTGTAGATTTGAGGAAAGGTGTGAAATAGTTATGTCAAACAATGGGGAACGAATGTACAGAAGTAAAAAAGGCTTAAGATTTGTGTTTATAGGGACTGGGGAGTTAGCTCAGTGGCATAAGTGCTTTCCTGGCAAGTGCGAGGTTGTGACACACACACGCACACCCCGCCCAAAGGTTTGTGTTTATAAATTGCACTCAGAATGTGAGTAGTAGTAGTTCAGTTTTAGCAGGGGTAGCTGTGCAGTTTTAGTCCAGCAATCATTGTTTAGATGTGAGAGAAATAAGGAGATAGTTGAATCTAACAAGAGGTTGAAGTTTTCCAGGTAAGTTAGACTATGAGAAAAGGGGCAAAGGATTATGTATAGTGTTGGACCATTGAATCTAACCTGGTTTATGAAAGGAAGAGGGACATGAGTAAGGAGTGAAGGCAGAGAAAAAGTGGTGCAATCAGCCTGTAGACCAGTGAGCTTAAGCAGGTTGGAGACTTATGGGAGTGGGAAAACTAGTGCAGACTCTTGGTGTGGTAATCGAGTGCTGGAAGTGCCTGGAATATTTTCAAGGAGATGACAGTGTTGGCTCTGATGCTAGGTGGGTAACTGAGGTGAAGTGGTGAAAAAATACACTTCGTAGTATAAAGACATTGTAGTCACAATCTAGGAGGCCAAAGTGTTGCTTCTATGAGGATGTTGAAGTCCTTAGAATGATAAGACTAAATGATGGAGATGAAGACAAGGTAAGACTTCAGGAGGACTGCAAGTAGTACCTTTTTTAAAGACTGAAGTTTGGATGGAGGGAAGAGAAGTGGTTTGGAAACTGTATTGGGAAGCAAAGAGGGTGCTTGAAATGATAGTGGGGAGCCAGGGAAAAGACTTGCCTCTACTGAGGTATAGTAAAAGAACAACTTTTACTGCAAAAGCAGCAGTATTCTCAGGGGCGGTCAGGCTTCTTTTAGAGCTGAAAGGAAAGAGAACATCACAGAAAAGAAATGAACATGTAGAGAAGTTTACTGAGGAG
The DNA here is from genome assembly GCF_034190915.1 of Cavia porcellus. Lineage (NCBI taxonomy): Eukaryota > Metazoa > Chordata > Mammalia > Rodentia > Caviidae > Cavia > Cavia porcellus. Next base: position 51,355,845 of record NW_026947510.1, on the reverse strand, counting down.
ACACATGACTTCCAGGGCACCAGAGGACAAGCAGGAGCAGGAGATGGGATTAGAAGAGCAGATACACTGAGCTGAATGGAATGAGTCACTGGAAAGACTGGGGCTTTGGATGATGATGCACCCATTGCTTTTATCCTAACCCAAGCCACCATTATCTCTAGACCTATTACTGGTTTTCATGTTAGCCTCTCTGCTTCCATTGTTCTTCCCCACTCACCTCCCCAATCAGAATGATCTGATTAAATCAATTAGAGCGACCCTTTAAAATGTCTTTCTGTTGCCAGGGATATAGCTTAGTGACACAAGTGCTTGCCCGATAAGGCAAGATTCTGAGTTTGATTCCCAGAATAAAAAAAAAAATCTTTTTGTTGTTTCTGTGGAAAGTACTGGGGATTAAACCCAGGGTTTTCACACTGTGCTATATCCCCAGCACTTTTTTTGGAGACAGGGTCTTGGTAAGTTACCCATTACCCATGTTAGGCTGGAAGCCTGCATCACTCAGCCTCCCAGAGTGTTGGGATTACAAGTGTGCACTATAGCACCTAGTCTCTCTGCACAGCACCCGCCATTAGCTTTAATCCCACTTGGCATACAAGTCAGATGCCCTATTTGTCCCTGTGCCATTTGCTTTGCTGACTTTGTTTCTGCCTCAGTTTCTTCTGTGCCTTTTCTCTCTGTTTGCTCTACTACTAAAACCAAACTGACTTTCTAGGCATTATTTGAACATATCAAACTCAATCTTAAACTCAGGACCTCTGCTTTTTCTTCAGATATCTCCATGATTCCCCTTTTTGTTTACATGTGACATATACTCAAATGTTATATATTTATGTAAGTGGTAACTTTTTTACCCCTTAGTCTATTTCCTTTTCCCCATTTTTATTTTTTCTTCATAACGCCTGCTACCATCTGACTTGCCATACATGGTGTTTGTTTTTCTTTTTCCACGAAGACAGTGGTGTGTCCTCTATGCCTAGATAGGTTCCTGACAGATAACAGGCACTGATTAGATATTTGGAAAAAAGGGAAGAAGAAAAGTTTGAGGGGTAATAAGAGACCAGTGTCGGGCTGGGGATTTAGCTCAGTGGCATAAGCACCTGCCTTGCAAGCAGGCAGTCGTGAGTTCGATCCCTGGTATCGATAAAAAGGGGAAAAAAAAAAAAAGGAGACCAATGTCATGGAAGAGATGGCTTAAAAGGTAGATTGGAGAATCTTGGATACTAAGTTCCTATTCTGTGGTGATTGAGGGACTCTTGATTTTTTTTCCCCTCAGCACTGCAGCATTTATCTTTCTTGAGACGCTGCCCGTTACCTGTTTTTGTGGAAAGGATGATTTGGAGAGTCACTAGGGGGATGGAAATCAGTTGCCATTATAAGTCATTTGGTATTGTGAGGCTTTGCAAACAGAGTTTGGCACTGACAATAATACTTTTAGTTACAGATGCTCATCTTTTTTTAAATTTTTTTTTTTATTTAAAGAGCAAAAAACAAAACAGTAAAAGGGTACAAGTAATACAGAATTTCAAAAAAAAAAAAAAACAGTAAGAAATCACCAGTTAATAGATTACAAATCGTCATCTTAGAAATAGTTGTTCAAGTTACAAAATTAAGGCATACAAAGTGGACATTCAAACAGTGTAGATTGCAAACAGTTCTGTTCAATGATCCAACAAAAACTTAGTATTATGGTTTTCTATCTTACACATGATGCTCATCTTTTGCATGAATGCCAAGACATGGTAGGCTTCCAGTTGAATCAGAAAGCTTCTTTTATTATTTGTTTTATATGATGTTTAACTTGTTTATTTTGTCATATTTCAAACCAGAATATGGGATTTTGTTGTAAAATATCTAAAAAATAAATTTGGAAAAAAATACTCATATTTGTAGATTTTAAATTGTCCGTTTGAAGAGCTAAAAAAAATCAACTTGGAAAGCACAGAGAAAAAAAGTAGACAAGGTGAAGGAATTGCATGAAGAAATTCTTTCTGTTGAACTGAATGAATGTATCATGTTTCCTTTTTATCCTTGGAAATTTATTATTTATTGAGAAAATTCATCCAGATTAGGATATCGTCACATAAAGAATTAGTCTTAAAATGTCACTTTTATGTATAAAAATTTGCCATCATCATTAGAATTTGTAGTGTTGCTATCTTTGCATTCATCTTTTAATTCTTATAGTGATTGTGATATGTCTTCCTCTGTTGATTTCCTTCTCTTTGACATTATAGGCAAAAAGCAAACAAAACCAAAAACCTAATTTTGTAACTGAAAACAAAGCATGCTGTAAAGATAGTATCTTCAGTCTTTTTAAATGCCTCTTTGCAAGATTATGCAATAGTTTACAGAATGCAATAAGCAAACTGAAGCATTAGTTCCCGTAATGATCGATTTCACTATTGCATCATTCTTCCAAGTAAGTCTATGCTGTTGGTCTACTATTATTCCAGTCTTTTTCTAATGACTAGGGGGTAGTTAATGAGTAAAGATTATTAAAATCAGAGTATTTCAATCTACAGGAAAAATCAGATCTCCAAAATTTTATACTGAATACCAGGTATATAATAAGTTTCAAAGAAATCCATATGTTAATTACTACATACAAGGAGGTTGGTTGGTTTTTTTTTTTGTCCCCCACCCGTTCCTAAAGTAAATGTATTTTGTTTTGGGATGCTTTTAAGGAATAAGTCATGAAATTTAAATCTTCACAAATAAAACTACTCCGTAGTAGAGGTCGTCACTCTGATGCAGTGAACACCGTATGAATGCTAATGACTGTCAGGCCAATATCTGTAGGCCAGTCCTGTCTCTGAAAGTTTACATCTCATTGCCTGCTTGACATTTCCAAGTGTAATAATTTCTCTAACTTAACTCGTCCAAAGCTGAAATCTTGACTGACATTGGCCTTCTCTACTCTGCACATGCCCCACCCATGCTTGAGTCAAAAAAAAAAAAAAAGTCTTAGTCATTTTGGACTCTTGTTTCTCTTTCTTGTTAGTCCTGTTAATTAGCAAATCTCTTACGGTCTGACTTTCCAAAAACCCTAAACCTGGGCCTTTTTCACTAGCTCTGCTATTTCTGTCCTGGTTCAGTTTGCCATCCTTTCTTACTCAGAATATTGTGAGTCTTCTCTTCGTTTTCCATTTGTACCATTGAATAATTTATTCTGATCACAATATTTGATCTAATCCTTTTAAGATACAAATCTGACTGTACTGCAAATCTACTGATGTATTTTACTCAGAGGAAAAGCCAGAGAATCTCTAAAGGATCTCATCAGGCAGGCTTCTAGGTACCTCTTGGGCTTTCATCTCCTTGGCTTGCTGTTTCTCACTCTCAGTGCATGCGTGTTCTTGCTAGCAGTTCCTTAGATGTGGCAGGCTCTTGTGATCATTTCTTATGCTAGTACCTCCTCTGAGGTCCTCAGGTCTTACATCTCATAGCCTTCAAATTTGTGTTCAAATGCGGTCGTTTTCATAAAGCCTACATTTTTAAATGGCCTTTTAGTTAGGCCATTCTATTTTAAGCTCTCTATAGCACTTAGCATCTTCTAAATACAATATACATAGTATATATCACTGCTTGTCTTACTTTGTAGATATTTTTGTTTCGTTCACAGCTGTAGATTCTGTGTCTAGAATTATGAATGGTGTTTGATAAAACATTTATTAGATGAGTACCAAATTCCAGAAGCTTTCTGCTTGCTACTTTCTCTTTATTGAGGGCATACTTAGTAGCTACAGGAATCTGTAGTGATGGAGCTTTCTTTGTAGTCATTAGTTGTGTGCTCTAATTTATCAGTCACTCATGGCCATGTGTGTGTGTGTTGATGGTTTATACCTTTGGGGCAGTGTGCTTTGAGGCCCCAAGCTTTGGAATCAGTCGACTGGGTTCCAGATCTGATTCTGATGCAGTGTGTCTGAAAGGCATTAGAGAAGTTATTGTATTATGCTTTCTTGTTATCAAATGAACACAAAAATAGTATTGACCATAGAGATTGTTTTGAACCACATAAGCTCTCAATACAGTTTCTGGTGTGTAATACAGATTCAGTGATAGCTAGTTAATTACAATTGCTTATTGTTCAGGAGTCATCCCAGCTGTTTCAGCTCTGCTCCTGTATGACACTACTGAGAACCCCTGTGACTTGGGCCTCCTTGTCACACATTTTCTTCCCTTTTAAAAGATACTATGCCTCCTCCTAACCTTTATATCCATTTCTCTTTAATGTTTAAAGTTTGTTTACATTTCTAGTATTTTAATTCATGTTCCCTTCTTCCCTCCTATCCTTTCAGCAAGTATTAATTAAGCATTAATTTCCCTCTTTTTGCTCTGTTCTGAATGTTATAGTTTTCTTTTCCTGTCTTTATCCCTTTGTTCCATATGTAAAATAAAAGTCACTTTCCTATGATTGAATTTTCCTTTGATTTTCCTATGATTTCCTTGATTAAATTTGTACAGGAAAGTGGAAATGCTTAACATAGTCAAATAAATTGAATTAATTTACTTTTAAAACTCCCAAACTCCTCCCCAAAACAGTAATGACCAATGATGCAAGCCTTTTATTAAAACCCATGAAAGTAGTCTTCTTTTTTCTAAATCTTCACAAGTCTCCACTTGGTTAGCCTGTGATTAATATTTTGTCTGCCAGCCGTTTATTTCCAGTTCTGGGTGTGTAGTTTGGGTGAAGAATATTATTTTTGTAAGTAAAGAATTGATTTTTGACCATTTATTAATTAAATGAAAATTTGTTGAATTTTTACTACAGCATGCGTAGATACCAGATAGGGAAGCTTTGCCTTTAAGAATTTAGATTTTTTTTTTTACTTTTTCTTTACCTACAATATGCTGTTGGCTTCATTCACATTCTCTTAGCAAAAATTAAAGAAAATACTTTGACAAAACACTTTAGTGCTTGTTGTCTTAGTCTGCTGGGGCTGTTGAAACAAATTGTCAGAGAGATGCGGTGGCTTAATGAACAGAAATTTGATTTTGGAAGTCCATGATCAAGATGCCAGCAATGTCTGTTTTATTCTTTGAGGCCTTTCTCTTAGCTTCCAGGTTACTGCCGTCTCCTTTTGTGTATAAGGATGAGGGAGAGGCATGAGAACTCTGCCCTCTCTTCTTTACAAGGATGCTAATCAAGGGCCCCTGAACCCCCGTCCCCCTACATGACCTCAGTGAACCTTAATCACTTCTTTGGAGACCCCACCTCCTAATACAGTTACCTGGAGCCTCAACGTAGGAATTTGGGGACTGCACACAAAACATTTAGTGCATGATGCTTGTCGTTCTAATTTGTAAAAATTGGAGTACTTTCTGTGCAGTAACCATCTTGACAGACCTGCGTGTGTCTGGTGTGTAAACTGAAGGAAATTATATCGGCCTCGCTAGGTCACAGTTCCTTGTCAGTGAAACAGGTATTGAACTGGTTGATAACCATAATTCATTCTATTAATCACTGTTATAGTCCATTTAAATTTCTGTCCTTTATTTTCCTCTTTCCTTAAGATCTTCAGGATTGTTTGCATCACATTTCCTATTTTTATTCTTTCTGGGTTTCGTATTTTGTTTCTTCACAATTTTTGTGTCTCATGCCCCACTCTTTATCTCTACCCACCCTTTTTCTGAATTGGACACAGTTTTTAATAACTTGTAAGTTATTGATATTCATTAGCTCTTTATAAGACTTAGGAAATAGATGGACTATTTTGTATATTTTTTGTTAAAGACACTGAGAAACATTTAAACCTATTTTAAATAGTTTTATAGTCACTGTGTTTTATCATATTTTGTATTTCTGACAAAACACTCATGATAACCTAAAGGAAGAAAGATGTATTTTGACTCATGGTTTCAGAGATTTCGGTCCATGGTCACCTGGTTGTCTTACTTTTGGGTCCATGATGAGACAGACTGTCCTGGTGGGAAACGTGTTAGAGCACAGTGGCTCACCTCATGGCAGACCACCGGTAGAAAGGGAGAGAAAGACAGAGGCAGACAGGAAGAGATGGGCAGCCGGAGAGAAGGGAGGGAGTGGGACAGGGACAGGAAGGAGACAAGGGGGCTGGGGACAAGACTAAAGCTTCCAAGGACACACCTCTGAGGACCCACTGTCACCTCCCAGTAGCCCATCAGATTGTGAACCTATTAATAGAGTGATCCTTTGATGAAGTCACTGCCCTTATGATTCAGTCACTTCCCTAAAGTTCCACCTCTGTACCCTGCTGCTTTGAGACCATGCCTTCAATACACGAGAGTTTGGGGAGTGTTTCAGAATAAACCATAACCATTACTGCAGTGTACAGTGGTTTATTTTCCTATAGCTGCTGTCTTTTGTCAACCAAGTTTTCTCACAGCATTATGTCTTAGAATTTAACCACAGGAAGCAAATGACATTGTTTTTCATGTACATTTTTACTGAAATGTCTAATTTACTATGGGAGGTCAGTAAGTATGAATTGATGAGATGGTGATTATATATTGTCTATGTTTGAGGGAAGACCTTGGACTGTCCCTCTGGTTTCTGCCTTTTGATTTGTGACACTTGACAGCAGTCTCAGTGGCTTTTCTCCTTTTGTGAGTATCACTAAAAAGTTATGCAGGATGTAACAAGCTTCATAGGATGTAAAATATTTGGGTAATATGAGTGCAAGACTTAATTGGTGATAACATTTGCCTGACTGAGGCAGCTTGCCAGAAACAGTGTCACTTAGGACTATTGTAAGACCTAGATGACCTTGGTTTTAATATAAATGGATGGGCACAGTTTTAAAAGACAAACCATTCAAAATACATTTTGTACAGTTTAAAACTCTTTCCTTTAGAATTAAAAACAATCTAATTTGTATGACATAGCAATAGGCATTGTGATAGTGGTGATAATTATGAAGATGCTGGTTAACAGCTACTAATTTTGAATGCCTGCTATTTGCCAGTCTTACCTACTAGGCATTTTAAAGTCATTAACATGCTGCATCCCAAGAGCAGCCCCCTAGTAAGTGAGTATGGACAGACCATTCTGGCTTCTCTGATAAACTCCACATGATGTTGAACTGATTGCACTCTAGCACATCATCTTGCTTAGAATTGTTTAGTCTCTGTCTGCTGTTGCCTGGCTAGGGATTACAGGTTTACAAATTTAACTCCTTTTACTCTGAATTAATCTGACCTTGGATTAACAGGATACTCTCCCTGCATAGCTTTTTAGTGATACTCACAAAAGGAGAAAAGCCACTGAGACTGCTGTCAAGTGTCACAATTCAAAAGGCAGGTTGGTCATTAAATAACCTGATGCCTCCATCCTCATGTAGTAGAGGTTAAATGTTACCCTACCAGTAGTTTGGCTAGTCTATTCACGAAGCCTTTTTGCACCTTGCATGGTGGCTTTCATTATAGTTTCTCTTAGTATCTGAGCTCACCCTGAGTTCCAATTTGGTCAACAAAGGACTGAAACATTTTTTGGCTATTGCCTTTTTTCAGTTTATTAGATCCTATAATTCCTTTTTTCCTTCACATTTTATGGAATGCATTCCTTCTCGTGCGGGTAGGAAAAGTAGTCTTACTCTGTCTTCTTATATTGAACTCCTTAATTAAGAAGAACTAAGATTAGGCTAGTGCTATCTGTCCTTAAGAGTTGACATTTGACATGCCATGTTGGAATTTAGGGCACTGAGAAACCAAGCAACCAGCTCGCCCCCTTAGTAAGTGGCTGTGGCTCGCCAAGTTGCGGCTGCCCCAGGGCGAGAACCACTAGCATCTCCTGAGATCCACACCATGTTGGAACTTAAGGGGGCTGGGAAACCAAGCAACCAGCTCACCTTCCTGATAAGCAATAGTGAGCCTACCAGTACATGGCTGAGAATCAAGCATCCCATTCCCCTTACCCCTCCCCGTTAGCAAATGGGAGCCAGAGACCTGAGCATCTCTTGGGAGGTTGAACATGTGCAATATAGCAAATAAGAGGGATTTCCTTCTACCATCTCTTTGAAGGCAAATATTTTTACCACTGTTTTGCTTTATTCTGATTAATGGTATTGCTCTATTCAATATTGTGTTTTGATAAGTTCTGTGTTTCTGTGTTTCATTTTATTTTGCTATACCTAGTTGAAAGAACAGCTATTGTGAAGATAACAAGATATACTGTGATACCTATTACTGTTATCCCAGTAACCTGCTGTGAAGTTTTGTACCAATTTCACTACACTGTCTAAATTGGCTTTGTTCTGTTGTATTTTAGTACCTTCAAAATAATAAAAAAAATTTAAAAAAAAAGTTGACCATTTGAATCTTGACTTCTTTCTGAAGAAATCTATCTTTTCTCAGTTTCTGTTTGATTAACCTTTATTTCAGTTTCATAATTCCTACTCTCAGGACTTCACTGATTACCTATATTTTCATTGTTAGGTACTGAGGCTACACACAGTCTAAAGTTTCTCCTAGCTGTTGCTCAGAAAGCCTTCCTGTGTTGGACCTACATAATCTCCCTTTTCTGATCTTCACATTTATTTTGTTACCCTCTTCTCCAACCATATGGAACACATTACGTCAGGAAACCTAGTTATATTTCAGAGTGTAGGTCTTGGAAGCATGTTTATGTGCTGTCAAAGTTCAGTTTCCCTTCATCTATCTCTCCCCAGGTAATTAGCACAAATGCACATAGTGACCTTTTAAAATATCTTTCAAAGGAGGTAACCCAACATACCAATTCCCCCAGGAGACTGCTGAAAGGAAGCCAGCTGGCATGTAGCAGTAATGAGTAAGAAGAACAAACCTTTAAAATGAACAAAATTTAAAAGTATGAAACTAAATGGAAGCAAGCAAAGCAAGGAGAATGGGGAAACCGTGGTATCTCTTATATGGGAAAGATTTTTAAATAATGTTAAAAGCAATAATGAGTTGTTTTCTTTAACTTTCATTTTCTGTTTAGTCAGATCTCCCAGTCTGTTAGTAATTTGGCTAAATTACACTTTTAATCATCTTTAAATAAAAAGCCAAAGATATATAGATACCTAGATACAGATTATAATTTATTAAATTTCTGCATGTTATCTCTAACAAACCTGAAATTTCAAATTAATGGATGTCAGAACCTAAAAATATACATGACTGTTTTGAAAGGAAATCATCCATTTATCAAAAAAAGCATATATTCTGTATAAGTCTAGCCAACTCTTTCTATATGTCCTCTTGCAATATAGTTCATGAATAGTTTCAGTATAGTTCAGTGTAATTGATTCCCATAATGCCAGTTCTCAGTTACCTAGAAACTAAGGTTTTTTTCCTGCTGTTCTGTTGTTTCACCTGTTTAAACACAGCAATGGATTTGTCTGATCCTTATTCTTTTGCATATAGACTGCTGTTTTGAACCTTTTGAAGGAGCCTTACCATAAAAGTCTATATTTATATTTTGTATGGTTAAAATTTCATTCTCAAAGGGGAATGAGGGAGTATAAAGTAGAATCTGAAGTTAGGGTAAGAGAATCAAAAAAGAATACTTAAACCTCTAAGTAAACATTTCAAAAAGTAACTTCTACATGCTGTTCTGGGTTGATGGATAATTCCAGAAGATAAAAGTAAAAACACTATCTTATAAAAAAACAAGGATTTTGTTCATAAAATGTTGAGAAACACTGGCTCAAAGTCTTTAATTTTCTTCTGGTAACTAGAATTCCCACCTTAGTACATATACCTGTGTTAGAAAAGTGTCACTAAGGTTTGTTCAGGCCCCCAAGATGTGGGATGACTTGAGGGAAGTTTGGGCCTCTCCCTTACGGCCAGCATCGTCTCAGCTCACACTTTTTCTAGAGTAGTCCAAGCCAGGTTAGTTTAAATGCCCCATACCATCCTCTTTTAAAAAAAGAGTCTATCTTAGTGCACTGACACCTTACTAGGGCATTGGAATGCTACATCTAGGATGTCTTGTCAGTTGTTCCCCGACTTAAATAGAATTGCAATGGAGTGAAGGTGGGATTTAGATCTTGGCCTTGTCCTTAATAAGAAAGAATTAGGATTTTTCACAAAAGGAGGTGAGGGTTAGAATTGAAGTAAAAGTTTCTGTTGCTAAATAAACTATTAAAATGAGGTAGGAGTAGGAAGTGGATTTGGGGAAAATCCCTAACCTACAAATGTTAGTGGTTTGCAAGGAAAAAGATAGCATTATTTAAACGGAATAACCCCTTAAAATACTTATTTATTTTTTTGCCTTACAAGTTCTTGGTATTTTGGGTCTTAAATAGCTCTGAGATGTAATGAAAGTTCTGAACCTCGTCTCTAGAACAGGGCGCATATTTGAAACATTTTGCACACAGTTCTCAGGAGATTGTGGGCCCTTTGAAGCCCAATTGTATTGAGAATGCATTAACTCTTTTGTCACCTGCTGTTACCCAGACTTAGTGAAAACATAGTAAGCCTGGTGCCTCAGGAAGCATTTGATGGCTGAAAGGTAATTAGTACTGCTTGACATGTACATGAAAAATGGGTTAAATTCAAGGTAAAAATGTGTGTACCTTTGCTGATACTAGAATCAGGATTTTAAAGAACTCAATTTCTGTTTAAGTCTCTTTAGCTGGTACTGTTGTTTTGAAAATTGAAGATAACTGATGTAGCCATAGTATATGAGGTATGTCACTTAATATACTGGCCACAATATCTTGCCTGGAAAATCAGCTGCACTGCAAGCTTTGTCATTCACTATGACTCTGGACAGGTCACTTATCCTGCTGTATAAACAGTTACATCATAATGGATGCTAGCAATCTGAACTATACAATGCTAAAACTGAATTATACAGTGCTAAAAAGCAACACGTACAGAATTGCTCCAACTCATAATTTTCACACTAAAACCACAGATAACATAGTTAGGAGACAAGGATTCAAGACTACAGTGGCCACTGTGCAATTGGATATTTCAGTACACAGCAGCTTAGAGTTAAGGTGGCGATAACAGTTTGGATACAGATGACATATGGAATCAGGAATGAGGGCCTGAATGTTTTAAGAAAACTAGAGTGGGCTTCCTTACTGAGTCTGAATGACAACTGAAGGCAAGAGCAGGCAACCTTAGATAAGTTGTGGGCTGCATCCTAAACCCAAAGGAGCCCATCTAGGAGGGAATTTGACGATGAGTTAAAATGCCCAGGTGATGTTTTAGGGTTATGATTCATGGGTAAGATTTGTGAACAGTAGGGGCTCCAGACCTCTTCAGCAAATAGTTCCATGATACAGATGTATTGTAGTTTGTTTAAACAGTCACACAGTGAAGCACATCTTTGTTTCTGCTTTCTTTTTTTTATAATTAAAGCCATTACAGATATCTTTGTATAGGTTTTTACCTGAACATATCTTTCATGTTTCTGGGAATAAATGCTCAGGAGTACAGTTCCTGAGTTTGATGAGGAGGATAATTGCACTTTTATTTTTTAAGGAAACAGTTAAAACCATTTTCCACACTTTTTGTAACATATTATAATCACCAACAATGTGTGAGTGGTTCAGTTTCTCTATATCCTTGTCAGTGTTTGATACTATTTCTTAAAAAGCTGTTCTGATAGTGTGTGCTGGTAGCTCACTAGTTTTAATTTGCATTTTCTTGATGGGTAAGGATACTGAACATATTTTCTTGTGCTTATTTAAAACCATGTAGCCTCTGTGATAAGATGTCAGTATCTTTTGTGTAATCGGATTATTTTTATTGTTGAATTTTGAGAATTTTTTTATATTCTAAAGATGGGAGCTGGGCTTGGTGGCGCATGCCAGTAATCCCAGCACTCGAGAGGCTGAGGCAGGAGGATTGCTGTGAGTTTGAGGCCTGCCTGTGCTACAAAGTGAGTTCAAGGCCAGTCTGAACTGCATAGTAAAACCTTGTCACAAACAAACAAACAAGTCAGATATATAGTTTGAAAATAGTTTCTCCTACTTTGTAGCTTATCTTTTTGTTCTGTTAACAAGGTTATCACAGGATAATATAAAACATTAATGAAGTCCAGTTTATTAATTTTCCTGTTTATGTATCATGTTTTGTGTGTTACATGTAAGTACTCTTTGCCTAGTCCCAAATTCTGCAGAGTTGTGGGATTTTCTCTTCCACGAGTTGTGTAATTTTGAGGGGATGCATGGTGGACTTCCTGTGGCTTTTATTATTGGGCATTGGTGTTAGGATTAGTGGCTGTGGCCTCGTGAGCATAGAAATTAAGGCTCCCCACTCAGCCTTAGCAGGATGACAAACATCTGTCTCCCAGGTTGTTTTCTGGCTCCCAGGTTGCCCCTTTCTCTTGTCCTTTGGTTGTACAGAAGGGACTTCTATTAGGGGAGTTTTTCTTTCTGTGTCTGTTGGTTTTTCCAGGTTTTTGAGCTCCCAATTTGGGCTGTATGTGGCAGAAGAGAAACCAGAGGCCTCACTGTCCTGTGCTAAGGGTGCTCTCGATTGCTTTCTTCTCTCTACCTTTAAAAGTCTTCTGGGGGGTGGGCAGGCAGGGTGACACACAGCATAGTCCTAGCATTTGGGAGGCTGAGGCAGGAGATCACTGTGAGTTACAGGCCAGCCTACCTTGTACAGTGAAACTCTATCTCAGAAAGGTGGTGGTGGTGGTAAGACAAAAACATAAAACAAGTCTTCTGAGGGTGAAGGCAGCGTGCATGCATAGCGTGTCTGAGGCTCTGGGTTCAGTGCCCACTGTAACAGCAGATGTCATCTTATGGTTGTTTAATATGCTAGTTTAGTATGCTAACTGTCTAAAGTAGTGGCAGCAGACCTGTGGCAAATGTGCTGCCGCTGGCTGTTTGTTATCATTGAAAGCTCTAAGAAGTTCACTGTCACTGGTCTAGAATTTTCATTATACTTGGGAGGAGGAGCAAAAAGTATGAATATCCTCCTGAAAGCAGAAACAAATAGTTTTATGTTAATTGAATGCAGTAGTTGTGTCTGTCAAACAGAAATGTGGATGTGAATTAATGTATAAATATTCTAAGAGAAGCAAATGGTTCCAAGAGAAATAAATTGGGTTTGAAATTGACTTTGTAAATGTGAGCTTGAAAGTTAATTTAGTATATGGACCTCTGTTGCCCATGATTGATGTGTTTTGAAATTTTGGGTTTTTTTTTTTTTGTTTGTTTTGTTTTCTTTTTTCTCTTTGAAATAAAATGGACTTGAAAAAAAAAATTTAAAAATGAAAGTTAAGGGCCGGGTTTAGCTCAGTGGTTAAGTGCCTGCCTGGCAAGTGTGAGGTCGTGAGTTCAATCCCCATTACGAAAGAAAGAAAATAAACAAGTTAATTTAGTAATATGAACATTCCAAGAGAAATAATTTTTTTTTTTTTATACTAGGGATCAAACTCATGTCCTCACATTTGCCACGCAGGTGTTTATGCCACTGATCTAAATCTCTAGCCCAAGAAAAATAAATGGAATATATATTGTCTTCCAGTTTGCCTTATTGTGTTAATCTGTTTTTTTGGGAGTTAAAGTTTTAAAATTCACAGAGCTGCAAGATTCTAAGGAAATACATATTTATCTAATTATTTAGTTTGAATAGAACATTTCACATTATCTTTTCTAGTAAGTCTCTCAGATTTTTAAAATTTTGTTTGGTCCTGATTGATGTTTTTAAAGCCTGCCCATAAACTAGACTTTGGACACATTTTTCTTAAAACATACTGTTTATCTGGTTATTATGGGAATGTAGTGGTAAACATGTAGAATATGTATTTCCAGCTGGCTTTCTGGCTCTTCTAGCTTATTTGGCATATAGGTACTTCAGTGTCAGCAGTTTAAGTTTGTTTCCCTGATTTGCCATAGCTTGTGCCGTTGCTTTCTTTTTAAAGCTAAAGAACAGGGTAGGGAATTTAGCTCAATAGCATAAGCGCCTGCCTGGCAAGCATGAGGTTGTAAGTTCGATCCCCAATACCAAAAAGAAAAAAAAGCTTAAGAACAGCGTCATTGCCAGATATAGTGGTGAACCAGTAGTCCCAGTTACTTGGGAGGCTGTGGCAGGAGGATCATTTGAGGGCCAGACTAGGCAGCGTATCTGTTTAGCAGATGAGGAGGTGCTATAGACTTGAAATTGTCAACTGTGATTATTTCCAACATGAATTAAAAAAGTAGCTATTTAATCTTGTTTTGTGGTGTTGACCTGTATATGTATTATACTTGGAAAGCTAATACAAGTCCACAGTCCTTTACCTGAAACCATTAAGATATCACAATTTGCAATTTTTTGGATTTTAGAAGGGATATGTAATACATATATACTGTATTAGAGTATTCATTCATCTATTTGCAGCTGAATGTTTTAAAATATGCACATCGTGATAACCTTAAATCCTCATTGGTTTAGGGTTACATTTATCACTAACTGAATTACTATTACCATATAATCATAGGAGAGGGGAATGAAGAATAAAGATGTTTGATTTTCTGCGCCTTTTGTCTATTTGAATTGAAGGTTTGGGACCTAAGTAAATAAGGTAGTCAGCAAGTATAGTCAGAACAAAAGTCCCTATTTTTAGTCCTGAGCGTCCCGTGCCCGCGCCCCCCCCCCCCCTTTAATGCATGAAGAGCTGCCATAGGATTGAACTTGCCAACTATGATTGTTTCCAATATGGAAGGGGAAAAAAGTGGCTATTGATATAATCTTGTTTTATGCTGTTGATTTTAAAAATCATTGGATTCATACTAGGATTTGGGGTTTAATCCTATATGGGGATCAGGATTTGGGGATCAGACCTTCATCTTATTTACTCTAAATCCCTTTTTAATCTTACTAATTATGCCAAGCTATTACCCCGAAGGCCAGGATACCTATGTAAATAGAAATATTCATGGTTATTTTTAAAAAAGATAGCTCTCTAATCTAGCTTTCCCTTTTTGGAGAAATTAAGCTTTCTCTTGAAAGGCCATGGAGCTGTGCAGAATTCTGTAGGCAGCATTATTGTTGCAGGGGTGACCTCAGTGCTGTGTTCTTATGTATAACATTAAAGTCTTGGCATTAGTCCTAAAAGGGAATCTAATCTTAATCCTGGATTTCCTAAGAAGGCATATATGTCATCCTCCCCCCCTACTCCCACACTGGGGATTGAACCCATGGCCCTTGTACGGAGCTACATCCCTAGCCCTTTAAAATTTTTTGAGACAGGCTTTTGCTAAATTACCCAGGCTGAGCCTGAATTTATTATCTTTCTGCCTCATCCTCTGATGAAAGTGAAATGTATTTGAGTTCAGAGATCCTTAGTCAAAAATACTAGTTGGAGTAATTTGCAATTCAGATGCCGCTCCCTTGTGTGGAAATGGAGCCACCCCCCCCCCCCTTAACTTTTGACTTTTGAACTAAAATTGTACTGTGTACATTAGGAAAAAGAAAGTACACGTTTAGTCTTGGGTCTTTTGTTTCTAGTTTGGAGAATATAACTGATTGAGACCTTGCTCTTTCTGTTTCTTTTTTCAAAGGATAATTGTCAGTGACCATGTAAGTAATTAAAGTAATAATTCCTAAGTAACCATAAATTATTATTTTTGCTCATTTTTACCTTTAGGAGAAGAAACACTGGATTTCTACTTTTAGGGGGTAATCAGATCAAAAGTTTTATTTATTGATTCGGGAGCCAATTAACCTATGCTAATTACTCTCTTTTGAGGTTCCCTATGTTTATTTTCTTCTAGTTATTAAGTTGTTACTGTGTGTGTGTGTGTGTGTGTGTGTGTGTGTGTGGTATTGGAGATTAAATCCAGGACCTTTGCCCTGAGTTATACTCCAAGCTTTTTAATGCTAGATATGCTGACTAGGTCTCCAAATTGCCCAGGCTGGGTTTGAACTTCTGCCTTAGTCCCCTACAGAGTGCTAAGATTACAACAGTGTGCTATCGTGCCTGGCACTCAGTGGTTATTATTGTACATATGTATTTATTTTTGTCTTTTTGAGACAGGGTTTCACTATGCAGTTCAGGCTGGTCTTGAACTCACATTGTAGCCCAGGCAGGCCTCAAACTCACAGCAATCCTCCTGCCTCAGCCTCTTGAGTGCTGGGATTACAGGTGTGCCCCACCATGCCTGGCTTTATTACTATTTTTAATTAGCTTGCCATTGTCATAAATTTTGACTTGCGGTACAGATATAGATTCCTTAAATTACTGTAGCATGATAGTTTTATGTCTGGGTAACAATCGTGGCAGACACTCCTAACTTTATATATGAGTTAACTACTGATATATTCCTAGAAATTACTGTCCTATGAATTAAAACTGGCCTTAGTTTTTGATATTATATATTCATTTATCCTTTATTCTTTTCGAAATGAACTGAGTACAGTTGTTTTTTTTTTTGCTTGTATGTTTATATTTATTTTGCATATTTATTTAAGAGAAGATTGAGGGAATTTCTTTGCCAAAAGGAAAGCTAAATCATACAGTGCCAACACAGATATTAAAAAGTAGACAGAAGTTGTTAGCAAAATCTGATTTTTAGGGCTAAGGAACTTCATGTAGGTGTGGTGTAATTGTGTAGACTTGAGCTTTGGCAGAAGTGAGGAGGGACAACTTTGATTTCTAATCCTCTTTGGCGGAAGCTCCATATCAGGGCTGCACAGGAACATTCAGTGAAACAGTCCTTTTATCATAAAGGGAATTTTAATTTTAAAAAATGCATCGTGAGCAGAGTAAGCAACAGTCAGCTACACTGGGCATTTATCTCCTTCAAACATTACCAGTAATTGTGTTAAATCAAAGTCAAAAAAGATTACAGGTCTGAATGGAGCAAGAGGCTGGTGCTAACCCAAGGATTTCCACGCTGCTTCATAGGTGCTGCCAGTCCTCCCCCTGTCCCCAGGGGGGTGAGAGTCAGGTGAAGAAGCTGTTAGGTACCTGACACTTCATCTGTAAGGCAGAGCATGATGAATACAGTCCAAGGAGAGAAGCAGTTACATTGAAGACTCCATGGTCTTACTTTTTGCTTAGGTTTTAACATAAAACACAAAGAAATGATGTGTCATGTTTTTGGGGTTTTTTTGTACTACAGGTTGAAGAGATTTGCTTGAGCATAAAAATGAATTGTATTTCTCAGCTTCTTTACATATTAATAGCCTCTTCTTGATCAAGCATGCTCTTACTTGATTCTTTCACCATACATTCATTGTCCTTATCCTGGATATGTGGGTATGTGTAGGAAGCTACCCACTGCCCATTCCCAGCTGCCTTTCTTCTTTTAACAGAATTATATGCAGCTCATTACAAATTTCTGTCTCCTGTTGAGGTCACTTATTCTTCAGATGTGGATCTGGCTACATAATTCAGAAAATTCTGAATTTCCTGTAGTACTCTTTCTAAATGATTGGAGATGACAATGACGATAGCAATGATGACAACACCAGCAGCTGTAATGTAATAATCATAATATGCTGGCTTTATTCATTTATTGATTTATTTAGCCCTCACAACATCCCTTGGGGTAGGTACTATTATATTACT
The DNA here is from genome assembly GCF_034190915.1 of Cavia porcellus. Lineage (NCBI taxonomy): Eukaryota > Metazoa > Chordata > Mammalia > Rodentia > Caviidae > Cavia > Cavia porcellus. Next base: position 51,338,387 of record NW_026947510.1, on the reverse strand, counting down.
TCTTCTTTTGCCAGATGAAGAACTTAAAGCAGAGATGTTAAATAATGTTTGTAAAATTACACAGCTGGGAAGCGAGGGTGCTAAGATATGCTTATGTACATCATACAGGCATCCTGCCACACGTTAGGGTTACTTAAAGAGTAACATAGCTTGTGTTGTCCTTGTCTTCCTGGGGTGGCGAAGTTAGAAAAGATATGTGTGCAGTGTAAGGGAGGCGTGAGTGCCCGAGAACGTGCGGATCAGGAATCTAAGCTAGACTCGTCAAAGCGATTTTCAGAAGAACCTGCTTAAATCTCAGACCTAATTTGCCACCATACTCCTACCCTTCATATGCTTCTCTCTACAGTGTTTTACAGCAGACTAGAACCTTTTCCTTTTTTCCCTTTGCCACTCCTTCCTGCCCAAAGAAAGTAACCTTAAAAAGACTCATTCCAATAAATGGGACAGGATTTATTATTTTAATTTGTTAACAGTTCTATTGAAGTGTAATTAATATATAATAAACTATATATTTGAAGCTTATAATTTAAGTTTTAACATATTTATGCGACTGTGAAGTCATCAGAACAGCTAAGATAATTAGCAGATTAATCACCTCTCAAGTTTCTTTATAACCTCTTTGTAATCTTTCTAAAATCTACTACATCTTCAAGCATCTACTGATTTGCTTTCTGTCACTATACATGCATTTTCTAGTGTTTTATAAAAATAGAACTACACAATAAAACTTTCTTTTTGCCTGACTTCTTTTACCCAGCATTATAATTTTGTAATTCATTTATGTTACTGCGTGTTTGGGCAGTTCATTGATTTTACTGCTAAGTAGTATTCAGTTGTGGATATTGTACAACTTTTCATTTATCTGTTGATGTGATATTTAGGTGGTTTTTACTTTTTGGCTATGACAAATCTGTTGAGTATTCATGTACAAATTTTTGTGTGGATATATTTTCATTTCTCTAGGATAAATATTTAGAAGTAGAATGTATAGATCATATAGTAGGCATTTAATGTTTTTAAGAATTTGACCTTTTTGTACATTGGTTATATTATTTTACATTGCAGCAGCAGTATATGAGACTTTCTGTTCCTCTAGCCTTGTTGATATCTCGCATTGTCAGCTTTTTAATTTTAGTCACTAAGAGTAGTGATATATAATTGTGGTCTTAATTTCCTACTGAATAAAGATATTGAGCATCTTTTTGTGCACTTAGTTAAAATTTCTTACTTGTTTCCTTTTTGGTGGCATGTCAAATCTTAAACCTTTTTCTTTTCTTTAGTTGGATTATTTTAAAAGTTCTTACACATTCTAGATATAAGTAAGTCCTTTTTCAGATATGTACTTTGCATATATTTTCTGTAAATTGTAGTCTGTCTTTTTATTTTCCTCACAGTGTCTTTTGATGAGCAGAAGTTTTTAATGAAGTCTAGTTTGTTAAGTTGTTTTTTAAAAATAGGTTTTGTTTTCAGTGTCCATTTTTGTTGCTGGAGATCCAACCCAGGGCCTTGCACATTCTAAGCATGCACTCTACCACTGAGCTGTACCCTTGACTCTTTATTTTAGAAACCTTTTCTTATGTAGCACCACAAAGTTTTCTTTTAGAAATTTTATGGTTTCATGCTTCATATTTGTAGGTCTGTGGTCCATTTTGAGCTAAATTTTCTGTGTGGTACAGGTGTGCACCTCGCTGCATTCTTTTTGTGTATGGATATCCAGTTTCAGTACCATTTGTTGAAAAGCCTGTTCTTTCTTTCCTGAACTGCCTTTGCGCTTGTGAAGCTATTTCTGAACTTGCTATTCTGTTCCAATGATCTGTTTTTCTCTCTTGCCACCAGTGTCACTCTCTCTCATAGAGATGTATTATGGGTTAGCAAACTTGAGAAAGTGGTAACAAATCCTAGATAAAATACTTAATTTCAGTAAATGTCTGGATAAAAAATCATAATCTTTAAAATTTATATACTACTTGAATAATAGAACAAAGCAGAAAGACTCAATATATTTAGATGTTTATTCTACCCAAACTGATCTATAGATTAAAGATAATCAACAGAGTCTCAGCCAAGTTTTTGTAGAAATAGACAAACTAATTTTAAAATTCATGTAAAAATGCTAAGAATCTAGCATCACTAAAACAACTTTGAAGAAGAAAAAGTTGGAGGAACTAATAAAACCTAATCTCAAACTATAGTAAGTGTGGTATTGATGTCAATATTGAGGTTATCTCAAACACTGTGCAAGAAGGTTGTGTCAGCCAGGTTCGCGCTGGGTGACAGTCTTTCCTAGAATTTAATAGTTTAGAACAATATCGATCATTTATTTGCTCACAGTTCTTTGGGTCAGGAATTTGAGTGGTTTCCCATTTAGACTGGATTGGCTGGGCTGTTCTGGTCTATAAGGACCTTACTCTCACATCTGGAAATGGCAGTTTGTTAGTGGGGGGCTCAACTAGAACAGCTTATTTCTGTTTTACTTGGTCTCTCACCCTTCACGTTTCTTCATACTGTAGTGTCAGGTACCAGAGAGGAGCAAGAGAGGGCAAGCCCCAGTGAGCAGACACTCATCAAGCCTCTGCTTGCATCTCATTTGCTAACATCTCTGGCCAGTGTGAGTCACAAGGCTAAGTCCAAACTCAAGGAATTGAAGAAAACATTCCACTTTTTGACTAAAGAGCAGTGTAATTTCATAACTGTATTTTGCAGTTTACCATGTCTGTTATGTAAGATTATGTATTTGAAGTATTTGAAAACATTTTCTTAACAGTTAGGATATTTATAATCATTTTCTCCCTTAAAAGTTACATTTTGGAATGGGAGCATTGTGCTATAGTGCAAGGTGCCCTGAGTTTGATCCCTAGCACTGCAAACCAGCCAAAATTTTACCTTTCACCCTTACCCTTTATATATTATTTATCTTCTAGATTTAAAGTAAACAACTATTGCCCTGTAATTTATGGATACATTTTATGTAGTAACACAAGCTGAATATTCCTTATGTAAAATGCTTGAGACCGAGAAGTGTATTAGATTTCAGAGGTTTTTGAACTTTGGAATATTTTCATAGACTTTACCTGTTGAACATCCCTAATCCAAAAATTTGAAATCCATAGTGCTCTGAAGAGGCTGGGGATATAGCTCAGCACCTGCTTAGCTAGTGCAGGGTCCTGAGTTAGATTCCCAGTACCAAACAAACAAATACGAATGCTTTGAAATCTGACTTTTTAAGGTGATGTTGGTCTTCAGAAAGTTGTAACATTTTGGATTTTCAGATTAGGGGTACTCATCGTGTACTGTTTCAGAAGGAAAAAATAATGAAAAATGCTTTTAACAAGAAATACTGATTCCTTGCCTCACAATTTGCAGGCCGTGTTTCTCATTTCCAGACAAAACACATTTTAAGCCGTACCATGGTTTACTCTGTTATTACCTAAACTTCCTTGTGTCCCAGGTGTCATACAAAGGTATGTTTCTATAGTTAGCAGTAATTTGCAGTGTTCTACTTTAAAGCATTTCTATTAGTGTAGAAAATTAAACAGTTGTCACAGCATTTTAGAATGGGACATGGGTATTTTTAAATAGGCTTTTGACTTTTTAAAACATATATTTCCGTACATGCCCTACTATAGGCATTCAAGTGTGGCTTTGCTTGTGCCATATTGTTTGTATGCATTTAGAATGCTGTTCCACTACCTCAAAGTTCCCTGTTCATCTGGAAAATTCTGTGTCATTGTTTTGTAATTTATTAAAAGCACTAATTGCTTGTGAAATATTGCCTGTTTCTTTCACTTAGAATTAATTAAAATTAGATGGTGGTGGTGGCTTCTTCAACAGCAGTTGCTGCTTTATGTTTTCTGAAGCAAGTATGGTATTCATGAAATGGTATTTTAGTGTTTGTTTTCTGCTCTCTCCTTTTGAGAGCTGTTCCTTTTCTTAGGTTTTTACTCTATGTTAAGGATAACTTAGTTGAAAAGAGTGCGTATTGACCAAATGAGCGGATTACACATAGTCTGTGTATGATGATTGATTCTATTACTTCTGGTTTGTAGTTTCAAGTCATTTTATAATTTCTCTCTTCATGCACTGATGGTCACATACTATGTAAATGATAATTACCTTAATTTTTGAGAGGAATACAAAGATGAATGGACAGGTCTTATTCTGAAAGAAATCACCTAATAGATAAAACACGTATGCCTAAAAACAAATAGAAAGCACCATATAAGTTCAGAGGGAAGAGAAATTCTCCTTGGAGACAACCTAGAACAGCCGTGTGGAATGGATGACATTTAAGACAGGCCTTGAAGAGCTCTATTTTAAGACTTGGATATTTTGAAATGCATAAGAAAATAGTATGATCAAAGGCATAGAGGCAAAATACAAAATAAAAATTCTGGAAAGAGGCAACAGTGGTTAGTTGAATATATCAGTAATTGTTTTTGTACATGGCCACTAGAAAAACAAAGAAGTCTCTCAAGATAAAAAGGTTTGCTACCATTCATATGTACACATCATTTCTGCTTTTCATTGTGATGCAGAGTTTATCAGTTTTGTTACTGTCTTTTTCCTGTATTAATAAAATAGCTCAAAACTCTTAAGCTCTTACTTGCTGAATTTGGTCACTTTTCTAAATTCTTACTTTTACTCTTTCCATATTTTTACTTAATCCTCTTATACATTTATCTCTGGAATCATTTTATGAAATAATCTTCCATAGTGTAAGGGATGCGGGATTGAAGAAAAGTTACAATGTCCTGGCTTTTGTGAATAGTTCAGAGTCCTTCTTAATCTTTTTATCCTCTGTTGCTATTTTTGCCTTCCAGAAGTGAGTATTCCTTAAGGTTCTATTTTCAGCCCTTTGCCCTCTCTTGCTTTCTCTCCCTCCCTCCCTGCATGCCTGCCTGCTTGCCTGCCTCCACTCTCCATGTTTCGCTTTTTTCTTGTATTATTAATATAAGATATTTTTTTAAAAAAATACGTGGTTGCTGGATGTAGTGGCACATGTCAGTAATCCCAGCACTTGAACTGGGGAGGCTGAGGCAAGAGGATCTCTATGAGTTCAAGGCCAGCCTGGGCTATATAGTGAGACCCTGTCTCAGAAAACCAAAAGAAAAGAAAAAAACCCTACATGATTGATATTCAGTAATTCTGTGGACCAAATCAGTGTGGAGGACAAATCTTAATCACACAATAGCTTTGGCTGTTTCCCCTGTTCTTCTTTTGGATCATCTCTAACCCTGGCCTTCTCTAGAGCTGCAACCTATAATTCTGATTGCTTGTTAGACATATTCTGTTGGGTGTCCTATCATAACTTAAAGTCAGTTTATGCTTTGGGTTCTCTGTTTTAGCAGTGTTAATTCTTATTTGCCCAGTAAGCCAGACTTAGAACCTTAGTGTTATATTTACTTACCCTTTATTTACCCCCAACATGAACATTTTCCAGTTATAGTGAATGCCGTCTTTGTCCTGTCTTCTTATATCTTTAATCTTTATTCCTGCTGTGTATGTTTTGTATTACTAGTTCATAGGCTATTAAAATGCCAGCCACTAATTGATTGCTCACCCTCAAATTCTCTTTTCCCTTTTTCCCATTTGTAGCGTCTAAAACCATTTTCATGAAACATTATTTTTGTGCCTGCCTACCTGTCTGTCTGTTTGACGGATGTCCCCTCATTCCACCCTCCATCCTTCCCTGGAGACAGAGTCTTGCTATGTAGTTCAGACTGACTTTGAACTGACTATGTACCCCAAGCTGGCCTCAGATTTGAGACAGTCCTCCTCTATCAGCCTCCCAAGTGCTGGGATTACAGGCCTGTCTCACCACCATTGTATGCTTCCAATGACATATTTTGCCTGCAGATGCATTTTCTGCTTCTTATGCTCTCCACCCTCATCTGTTTAGCATAAGTCCTGTCTCTTTTTGAAATTCTGTATTGTCCTAGTACATACTAACCTTTGAAATTCTGAGAATATTGCTATTAAAACCAAATTTATACCTGAAAGCTGAACTATTGACGGTGGTTGCTAGCCCACTCTGCCCTTTAATACTTGGCAAGATGTGGTGAAAGCAGAAGACACTGAAAGGGGGATTTAAAAAACAGGAATAAGAGAGGAACCCCAGATATATTTTGTGGTTAATTTGATTGACTGAATTTACCTACTGGTTGGTTGTCTGGAGATCTCAAAGATTATAGATGTGTATTATAGATGTGTAGTACACTTCAGTGTCTCCAACCATATTTTTTGGCATAGGTACGTTTATAGAGGGTCTGCTTTATCTGTAATAAAAATTAAACTTCATAAATCTCATGGTAACTTCTAGGTAGTTTACTGTTTAAAGTATTAGATCTTTTCTAGATCTGTTTTCTCTGATATCATTACATTCTGTATAATAGGATGCTCTACCTAATGTTGAAACTTACAGAAAAAAGAACTGGTATTCAAGTCTCTGCTAGTGAAATGTGTATCCATGTTTCTAAGTGATCAGCATATCTGATCTCTAATACCTTAAAAGTATTCATAATACTTCAAAATATATGGTTTCCCAAATGGAGTAAATTGGCATCATCAGCAAGTAAGTCTGAGTGCATTGTGAAAAATCAGTCTTTTTTTATTTCTGGAACTTTTAAGTGATTATGACAGCATTTAAAATTTAAAGAAAATGGCTGGAGATATGGCTCAGTGGCACAAATGCCTGCCTGGCAAGCATGAGGTTGTGAGTTCGATCCCCAGTACCTAAATAAATAAATATAAAGGAAATGCCTAGTCTGCTTATTTTGAGCGAGGAAGGCACTTGCAGTAATTTGTGTGTTGGATTTCTCTTCCTCCTCCTTGACATAAAATCTTGATGTGTTGCTCAGGCTAGTCTCAAACTTTTAGATTCAAGTAATTCTCTTGCCTTACCTCCTGAGTAGCTGGGACTGTAGGTATGTGCCACCACACCCAGCCTCTGTTTTTCAAATCACATTGATAATGGGACAAAATAATGAAATAGCAATGTCAAGCTTCTCATCTGTGCATGGGATCTGGCCTGTTAAAAACCAAGGCAGCATTATTCTGCACAAAGATTATATTAGGAAATGAGATAGAGAGAGAGGATTGTATGTATATATACATTTTGTGTATAAATTTATCCTCAAGAAGAATGTAAATCTCCAGAAATTGACTTGGTGCCCTCCCCAATATATGTGGGGACTATATTCAGACTTAAATTATATCAGTAATTTTAGGAAAGACAAAAAAATTCAAGTTTACACATGTTCATGTGATCACTGCTGCTATGTAAGAAATGAGAAGATGAAATGGCAAAGTGTACAGGGAGGAAGAAAGATTGAAGAATTATTTGATTTGAAGAGGAAATTTAGTGTAAGGTTTTATTACAGAAACTTTTTTTGAGGGGGGGTACCAGGAATCGAACTCGTGACCTCATGTTTGCCAGGCAGGCGCTTATGCCACTGAGCTAAAGTTCTGGCCAGAAACATTTCTTTTGTGATTTCTTTCTTTCTTAATTTTTTTTCTTTTCTCTTTGTGAGGGATGGGACCCAGCACCCTGAGCATACTAGGCAAATCTCCTATCACAGAGCTATCTCAACCCCTTTTTGTAGTTTAATTGCCATTTTAATAGTTTTGTAAGAGGTAATTAGAACATATGTCACATGCCTTAGATAGTCCATCAGATGTTATGAGGTTCTAATCATCTCTGGTAAGAACTGTCAAAGCAGGTTCTTTATAGTTTTAGTGGAGGGAATATGAGACTATAGAAGTTCATTAAACTTTTAAAAGGTTATTCTGTGTGTGAAAAATTGCTTGCAATGCTTAATTTTGTGCCATTGCATTGTTTTTCCTTTTGACTTTGCCTGTATACTGATCTCTTTCTCAGTTTACAGCAGGACTTTCTGTTGTGTGTTTGTTTTTCTACCAATAATTCTTAGCATAACACTTTATATATAATAAATATCCAGTGGTTGTGTTTTAATTATCCTGAATTGATTTTATTCTTGTTCCACATGTATAATACATAGATAATCAGTACCAGCCATCTGAAGGTAATCTAGTATATTGTTTGGTCCTCCTAGTCTGTTAGAAATGATTAAGGGTAAAAATGTTTAACCAGGAGGGCTATCCTTAGATGTGCTAAGGCCATTTTGAACCTTAAAAGACAGTTTCTTTTGAACAAACTGAATTATAATGACCATAAAAGGAGAGATATTATACTGAAAACAGGAGGGGTCATACATAAACTCACAGTTGTGTTTAATCCTCACAGTTTAATCCAACAAACACATGTAATAGTATTACTGGCTTTCCAAGATTAGAATATCATAGCCTCTAAACAAATTTAGAATTATCATTTTGAACTTTTGGATGCTTATCCCAAATAGAATATTTTAAGAGCAGTACTTACAACTGCTGTGTCTCTTAGTAACTATTTTCACTTTCTGCTTAATGTGTATCTTATTTTCTGAGAATTATTTAGCAGTTCCCTGGTTATAGATGGGCCAGTTAGGCTCAGAAATCCAACTTTATAAACTGCTGTACACTATCAGACTGAACACACACCTGTTCATGTTTGTTACTGGTTTTAATACCAGTTATAGGAATATGTGTGCACATGTGTGTTTGTATATAATGGTAGGGTGGGTATTGCCACTTCCTAAAAAGGGAAAAGCAACTGGCTTTTCTGAAAAGATCTTTTCCACCCCCACCTTCATGCAGGCAGCCAGAGTTAATCCCTCCAAGTTTGATTGGAACAGCTGAAAGAGTGTACCCTGCATGTCTGAAGGCCTCCAGTGGACTCATATTGCCTCAGAGTTGGGGCCACTTTCCTCTTTTCTAGTGCTGATCCTGCCAGCTGTCCTAGCTTCTGTTAAAGCACAGTGAGGAGGGTGTTAAATGATACAAAAACATAGAGTGTCATGAAAGGGATCCCTTTACCACATGTATCAGTATGACTTTTTTCCTGTTTCTTTCCGTGGCTGAAGGGTTTATGCTGTTAATCCTAACACCTGTCTCTGACGAGACAGTGAGAAGGCCGTGTGTGTGTGTGTGTGAGTGTGTGTGTGTGTGTGTGTGTGTGCGCGCGCGCGCGTACGTATTCCCACAAAAAGGGATAGAGAAACAACATAGTCCCATCTGCCTTTTCAAGTCCGGGATTGGAAGCGTTTCCTTTGACGCAGTAAAAGCCTGAAACATCTATATTTTTTGGCTCCTAGGTCCCTTGAACTTCCTATTGCTTTTGTGTGCCACTTTAAGGAGCCCATGTTCCTTCCCTGGCTGTTGGTCTCAGCCTCTTGAGTTTCTGGTGAAGTTTTCAGTTTAAAACCAAAACTAACAGCAAATCTCTGGTGCACTTTTCAGTCTACATCTAACTCAGCTGGAGCTTTTTGCTTTTCCCTGAATATCTGGTATTGCTGAATCTTGCTGGGGTGGAGACTTGATCTGAACCAAGTTCCAGCTTCATCAGCTGAGCCAGTGTATTATCTGAGTAGACTTGAAGTCAGCCACCGATTTTTTGGTGCTCCTGGTTCTTTTGGAAAGGACAGCCAAATCAAGCTGTCTAAGGCAAAAACTTAGACACTTTTTGTGCAGTCCTTATCCGAAATTTCCTTCCCCTTTGCTATGTATGGTGTATATTGTATGGATTATCAATATCCTGTTGTGCAGGTAAGCTAAGGGTTATACCTTTTTCCTAATACTGTTTATTGATGTGTAGGTTTTATGGGAGAATGAAATGCTTATAGACTTTCTGTTGTTTGACCTGATACCTTGCGGGATAGATTTACTAAGATTTCTTTTGTTGATTTGCATACCAGGAGATTTTAATTTCATAGTGTTGGTAGCTGGATGGGGTGGTTGGCTTTCAACTCTAGACATTCTGAAACTTCAGGTTTTGGTGTGTGTGCCTGCGTGCATATGTGTGCACGCATTTTAAATTGGATGAGTTGGGCAATACAAATATAACATAACCAAGGCACTGTATTATGGTGAACTTTCAGGCTTCTTTTTTGGACCAATGAGAGATACAGATGGCAGTTTTCAGATTTTTTTTTTTTTTTTTGTAGTTTTCAGAAAGGTAATATAAAATAGTGGGTATTTTTTCCTTTGTAAACTATTTTAACTTGTTTAAATCTAATAGGCCATTTTGACACTACATTTTGAAATCTGTAGTCAAGACATCAGGCCATTTTAAAGCACATTTCTGATTTGTTTGCCTTTAAATTAGTAGTAGTATACTACATAAAACTAGTCTTGGATTCTAATTCAAACCAAAGTTTGAATTAATCACATCCATGTTCATGCTCAAATAACTTCATTTTGTCTATAACAGGAAAGGTTTGATCAGATGATTTCTCTTACATGTTATTCTTTGAGATACTAATTATGCTGAATACCTAGAATAGGGAAATAAAAAGTTATTACAATTAATTCTGAATTATAGATATGTTTGTTTTCTCAGTCTTTTAGTTTGTGCTTTTATGGCCCTTCATTTTATTGTTTTCTTTTAAGTAGCCATTTCTGTCTGTGGGTTGGGTAGGAAAGGCTAGGATTTCACAGAAGTAATAAACTAGTGTATCTTACTAGATGTTTGGGGCCTAAACCATATCATTTTGAGTTGGATCTGTTGGGTAAGCTCTCCAGAATAAACATACCTCTCACTCACTAAGATACCAGTACTGAAATTGTGTGGAGGGCTTGTGATGTATTCTAACATAGCAGTCTGTATTCACATATTTTATGTTACTTATATTACTGTTTTCATTATTTTTATTATTCAAATAGAACTATATTACATTTACCACAGTGAAGTTTTGTTGATGTATTTGCAAATTTCATTTATCTGTGGACTATTTGTTTACTGAAAACTGTGGATTGGTCTAACAGTTACAGGTTGAAAGTGTCATGACACTTGGTTAGAAGCATATCTTCTTGCAAATAAATATTGAAGGGTTTTTGACAAGAAACTTCCAAGAATAGTAAATTTCTGAGACCCTGTTGGCAAAGTGTAAAACTTATAACTATAATAAACATAAATTGTCTGAGGGAAAAGTTGAAAAATCAGTATTTTCCAAGAGAATTGAGAAACTGGAATCCTATACAAAATAATTATAGTATATACATGAATTTTTGAGGCAGATTAATCAGCCTCCTGCTCTAGTTGCAGAGAGGATTATAGTTTTCTTTCAGAAATTACAGTATGTTCTTTGTAAAATCTTTTTCAGTGATATGAGTTAGCCAGCTTACATCTGTTTAGTCATTAAGGTGTAGTATTGGTAAATGTAGTAGTCAGTATTTAAAACTACACTTTCCTTGCTTTGCTCCATTTAGTAGGTATACTCTGTTTGAAATTAAGGTAGTTTACAAATGCTGGTAATGGTTGCTAAAATGTAACTATGTGTTCTCCATTCCACTACCTCAGCAAAATAATGAGATTGAAAAAACAATTTAAAATTGAAGACTCCAAAGCCATTTTATAATCTTATTTATTCTGTTAAAGAAACAGTTTTATTTCAGTGTATTTCCAAATGAGTAATAGGTTGCTGTGTGGTACACAAACTCTTAACTGTGGTTATAAAAGATTCTTTTTGGCTTCTGTTAGATTCTTATACATTACTTAGTTAAATCAGAGTTCTTCATTGCATACTTATAGTTGTGTGGGAATTATTGACTGAATAATATTTTGTTAAAGAATATGCATCTATTTTTAATTTCTAGAATTAATAGTGTTGAGACAGTAAAAGTGAGTTATCTGCAACACAAGGCAGTAAAGGGTTTTACGTAGTCTTTCATTGCTCTTGTGTTACTAGAACCCCTTCCTTAAAGAAGGTACAATTAAAATTTACTATTTTATTGGTTATAGTGTTTTCAGAACCTTATCTGGATCAAGTCAGTTTAAAATACAAGCAGAATAAATAGATAGGGCTTGCTAGATAGGTATGGGCTTGGTAGAGATATTGAGTATAGTTTTATTACCCAGAAAAATCTTAAGAAACTCTTCTTTAAATTATTCTGATAGGTACCCTTGGATTTACCATCTGTGACTGAATATTTAAAATGTAACTTGTTGGGCTGGGGATTTGGCTCAGTGGTGTAAGTGCCTCCCTGGCAAGTGCAAGGTTATGAGTTCGATCCCCAGTACCACAAAAAATAAATAAATAGAATAGAATAGAATGTAATTTGTTTGTGTCAATTAACACTTTCTGTGTGTGATAATAGACTGCTTACCGTGTCACTCAAGTGATAGTATGGTGTTTGGAGGAAAAGGAAGTAAGTTTTTAAATTATTATTTGCTGATTTAAGTCAGCAAAATGTCCTGATTTAAGAGTTTCGGACAACCAAAGACAGCTTAAGACAGCTTAAGATGTTAGGCTTCTGGAAGACTGAAAGAAAGTGACCTATATGAAGGGTATTATTGGTGTATGCTTGAGTGTATAGAATGCTGGAAAATGAATTAATCCATAGGTTGTCCAGCTCTTTGTGGGAGGATACATATTTTTCTTATTCTGAATTAGTTTACTGCATAGCAAATGAGGTTTGAAAATGTACTGTGTGCCAGTTACTATGCTAGGCATATGAATACAGTGACAAACAAACCAGAAAGATCTTTCAATAATTTCATTATAGAGACATGGCACATTTCAGTATAAAAGAAACAATATGCTTTAGTTTTCATAGATTAATTTTGTATGATTTTCTTGAAAATCTAGTTATTGATACATGTGTTTACATCCCATCTGTTTTAATACTGAGAACCACTTAATGTCTCACAGAATACAGAAAATGCATGCATAATTTCACCTGTGCAAATGATTCTCATTGTCTAGGGTTTGAGATGGCTTATAAGTATTAGAAGTATGTATTATATGATATATCTTTTTATTTTTTAGTTTTTTATTTTGATATTATAGCTTATAAAGATAAGAGTAAGCTACCCAAAGCCATATAATAATTTCTGAAATAATACCGTTTAATTTCCTGGCCTTATTTTTTGAGACTGGGTCTCATTATTTGGTTCAGGTTGACCTTTATAACTCACTATGTAGCCTGGGTTAGCCTCGATCTTACAGTGATCCTCCTACCTCAGCCTCCCAAGTGCTATGATTATAGGCAGGTACCACTATGCCCAGTATTAATCAGTGTCTTGGTAGGTATTTTTGTGATTTTGTTCTAAAGGTTGGATTTTAGAGGACAAGAAATAAATGTGAATATATATTTTAAAAAATATATAAGGTTTACCCCTCCCAATGTTTTTTTCTGGAGTAGTTTTTTAATGTAACTAAATCTGCCTGAACTAGAAAAAAGAAGCAAAGGAGTGAAGTTAGCTCTAATTTGGCTTCATTTACATTAAAGGGAATGTTGAGGCAAAGGATATTAAAGTAGTGTTGTGTTAGAGATGCTTAGGGAAAAGAGTTTAATATCTGTTAGGTGTAAATTGTTACTTACACTTAGGGTTATTTTGTGGGGGTGTGCTGCAAAAAGCATTTATATTTATATTAACAAGTTTTTATTATTCCAGGAAATGCTATGCCTTCAACGTTGCTTTTCACTTGTATGTCAAGGTAGCCTGGGAAAGTCTGAGTAAGCCCTGCTTCCAGTCAGGCACTGTTGGATCTGCTTTTACAGTGTTACTGGTATGTGGGTGGAAGATAGGGAAGTTGAATCACTACTATAAAATTATGAAGAGTAAGACCATATAATGTGTGAGGTGTCTTTTTTAATTAGTGGGTATTATTCTGTCTAGAATCTGAATTATTCTAATAAAGTTGAAAGTCTTTTTCCCAGTCTTCTTTTACACTTCACCTTTCCAGAAGATGCTGAAATAAACTGATAAATTTGAAGATATTTCCAAGCACACTTTTAGAAGAAATAATGCTTTTATAATATTTTAATAACTATAAAGATACTCTTTTTATGTACCCATGTGTGCCTAAATAATAGCTAAAAACAGAAATCAAGACATTGTTGTTTTACCTCAACTTTTTTTTTTAATTTACAGTGCATTTAAGAATTAAGTTAAAAATTAGAGTATGGCCAAGCCCAGTGGCATATGCCTATAATCCCAGCTATTCAAGAAGCTGAAGCAAAAAGGGGCAAGCTCAGGGCCAAACTAGGTAATTTAGAAAGAGCCTGTCTCAAAATGAAAACTAAATAAAGCTGGAATTTTCATCTTAGTACTAGTATTCCTGAGTTCAAGTCCCAGTACTACCAAACCCAAACCAAACCAAACCAGCCCTCTGGGAGATGATATAAAACATGATTTCTGCCCTCAAACTGCCAGTCTGAATTTGAGGAAATGAGGATTCCATTTATGCCCCAAGGATTAGGTGCTAAGGTAAAGTATGCACATGGACAAGCGGTTTCTAAGCCAGGCGCGGGAGTAGGTAGGATCAAGAAAGGTGCTCTGGACCCTTGAAGAAAACCATAAAGGATGAATTAGCCAGACAGAAGGCTATATTCAAGGGAATAAGAAACAGAAAAATGGTGATGTCGAGAAATGGTAGAGAATGTTATTCAATAAAGTGGCATGATGAAATTTACGTTTTGAAAGATCACTCTGACAGCAATGAAAGCTTAGATAGAGAGAGTGGTAGACTGGAGTAGAGACAGATAGAAGCTAGATAGTGAATAAAGAGGTCAAATTGAATTCCTGGTGGTAGAGATGGGAAGAAAGAGCAGATGGAAGGAAATCAAAAGGACCTATTTCTGACTTAATGTGGGGTTGAATAAGGAGGAGCCTGTCGGATGTGAGTTTCAGTCTGAGTTTCTATACCTTGCTAGCTTTGGTGCTTTGGCCAAGATGGTTTCCCTCACCTAGCTTTGTTCCCTAATCTTAAAAAGGAGGTAAAAATGTTTCATCCTTGTCACCAGAATGAAACGAGCTAATAATATATGTAGTTGCCTAATCAGGAAGGACCTCAGAGTAAATTCTTAAGAAATGGTAGCTGTTTAGAAGTGCCATCATTCATCTGGGAAACAGACATCATAGAATGAGTGATAAAATCTCAGCTTCACATGTATAGGAGTGCTGGCTCTTGCCCAGCACTGTTTTCCCCATTGCTGAGGGCGATGCTTGGAAGGTAGATGTTAAATGAATTGTTTCAGTTTTGAGAATTTAATCTAGTTTAGGACTCCTATAATTTGTAAGTTTTTTCTATGGCATTGATCATTATTTGGCAGGTGATACTGTTTTGCAGACTGAGAAATGCACACTAGAAATATAAATGCAGGGCTGTCAGGGTGAATGGGGGGAGTAACTGAAATGATGGAATGAATTAGAACATCTAAGGCAAGCAGGTCAATAACATCAACTTCTTTGAATTTGGGCCCTTTTGAGAATCTAATGAGTACCATTGGTCCTCTTTGTGGAGAAAAGCACATAGGAAAAATTTAAATTAGGACACTTATGTGAGGACATGCACCTGGGTGAAGAACTTAGGGTATGCAGTAAAAAGAGGTCTGAGAATGGCACCTTAAGCAATAGCAACATTTAGAGGGTGGCAGAGGAGGGAGAATAAGATGGAGAAGGCCATGAGCAGCGAAAAAGAGAAACTGGGAAAGACTGGTATTATTTGATATCAAGTTAAGTTTCCCAAAGAAAGGAATGCACAAATAAATAAAAAAAGATGGAAAAATGTTCATTGAATTTGAACTCATTTGGAGGTTTTCAGTGACTTCAGTAATAGAAATTTCTTATGAGTAGTATGAAGGACAGTAAGTTGGTTTTCTGGAGCGTGCATGAAACAAGGAATTGAAATAAGTAAAAGTATCTTTTCCCTTTGTTTACTGAGCAGATATTTCTTACGTACCTACTATATTATAAGCACAGTGTGCTGAAAGCCAGCAGTTGACCCAGGAAGGTGGACATGGTTTCTTAGTTGATAACTGATTGATCATATGCTTGCCTACCTACATCCCCAGCCAACCCTCACCTGTCTCCCCGCCCCACACATGCTGAAGAAGAGGGAGGGGAGACAGGAAGACCAAGGTAGAAAGAAAAGGAAGAGGAGGAGGATGGAAGAAAGGAGGGAAGGAAATGCCCTGAAGTGCTGAAATGATTTCTCCTATATACACCTTTGAACACTCCAGTTGTTTTGCTGGGTCAGACCCAGGCTGTTCAGTTGCTTTTTTTTTTTTTTTTTTTTTTAATCTTGGGCTCTAAGGAGCAAATCCCAGCCTTTAAAGTCAGAGCACACTTTCCAGTGCTCACTGTGATCCTGTTACATGTTAAGTTTATAAAAATAAGTTGTTTTTTATTTTTAGCTCATACAATCTTTTTCTTATGATTGTAACTTTTTAAGGCTATCATATGTGACATAAAAATATTGGTCCTGAATGTAGAAGTGCAGTAAAAATCTCAGGGCTCAAGAAAATCTTTGTTCTAGTTCTAGACTTTTGCATGTGAAACTCATTCATTTGAGGCCCAGTGTCTTCTCGATACCTGGAGGCTGCAGTCACACAGCGTAAGGTAGCTGTGGCCTTTCTAAGAGTTGATGTGGGAGGACAGAGGGAAAAGCTGTCTTCTTGGTACTTCAGGCTTTTAGCCAGGAGAAGTATCATAGACCAGTGGGTTCAAAGAATACTGTACAGTGATTTGCAGTTTATATCATGTATTAGAACTGAAAACATAATTACCCCATAAATAGAATTTATAGTTTTTTCAAAAGCACGCTGCTTTCAGTGCACTGGCTTTTAATGAAACTTACCCATCCTCTTCTTGCTTATTCACTTTGTCTTTAAAACTCTTTTTGACTGCATTTTATCTCCTTCTAGTTAGCTTTCAGTTGCATATTCTGAGAACGTTAAATGTTTTATCTCCCAGAATATTTCTAAAAGTATTAAATAGGGACAGACCTAGTGCTGTATTTTTTTCTTGTAATTTTTGTCTAATATGTGAAGCTACCGTTCTTTTGTACATATTTTTAATATGTCATGAATGATCTGATACCTGTTAAATGCCAGAATAGCTTCTGATGTAGATATTCAGTAACTAGCTATGGTTATACCAGTTTCTACTGTTTCCACAGATGGTTTTGTGTTCTTTTGGGAAATGTTAAAATAATTATTAATTTAGGGATGAATGCAATGTTGCATTAGCAAAGTGCCAACCTGTAGTATTATGCAGTATATTTTAAAGAATCCGGTTCTGCACTGTGGCAAATAGTCCTCAGAGAGCAAAAATTTATGTATTTTCATTGTGGTTGCCAGTTTTAAATTTTGATTCCTTTTTGTATTTGTTTTTAAAATTAAGCTTAATATTAGAATTAATCTATTTTACCATTTGATACTCTATGAGAGATATTAACATACTAAAATTTAGCAGAACTAAAATATGTTGTCCTTTAGGGTGAGGTCCTATCATAATACTTAAAATTTTAGCGAATATTAATTTTGTGAGACAAATAGCAAAAATCATACTCATCATTCATGCATTTTCTGATATTTAATGTACAAAGTCAGGAGATTATTGAATTTATACTTAGAAATTAAAGACTTTCCCAATATCACTAACAGTGGGCAGACTTTAGATCAAGACTTTTGGACTATAATTCATCTTTGAATTTTTTTTTCATTATATGGTTATAGTGAGAGAACTTTAAAGAAGCATTGTGTTTAATAAAGTCCCCTAAATCTTCTATATTATAGTACTCTATAGTACCAATTACTAATTATGATAATGACACACAGATGCCAGTGTATCAAAAATATAAGAAAGGATTTTTCTGTTTTACTAGAAGGTAGAATATGGAAATTTGGGAAATACAAATGGTGAATTTTTAAATTGAATTGAAAGCTTTAAGCAGTCAAGTTTGTGTACTTTAAGTTTCTGAAGGGATCATATTTGTGGATACCTTTTCAGAATCTCCAGTTTTGTTTTTTAAAGACAATCTGTCTGTGTTATACAGACCTGCTGCAGTGTCCTAAGTGGTGGTGAGAGATACAGTTGTGAGCTACCCTGACATCTCTATAACTCTTGAGGGTTTTACAGTAGGGGAAAAAATAAGCACTTAGATGCCCTCCTTCCTCATTTTTTAGCCTTCTACCCTTATCAGGTGTATTTGGTCTTCCCAGGCAAACAAGTTCTGACACGTTCCTGTTCCTTGAAAACCTTCCTGTCACTTATTATTGAGTAGCCTGTTTTGAAAAAAACGTTGCTTTTTTCACTGAACCAACTGTGTCTGTAAATTGTACATCAGTGTGGTTTTGTTTATTTTTTGGTGCTGGGAATTGAACTCAGTGACTTACCATGCTACCAAGTACTCCGTCACTGAGCTACAACAAGCTGTGAAAAATTTTTAAAAATTTTTGTTTCCTTATCAGATGTTCATATTAGTAATCTTGAAAACCTGTATTAACTTTAGTAAGTTATGACGACTGCTTCCAGTATCATTAATGCTATCATCGCATCCTTAAAATATGCCAGCACATGGCGACTGTCCTTCCATCGCCCCTCCCCGCGGCCCCCCCACCCTCACACACGCGTGCGCAAAGCTAAGCACAGCATACGCCAAACTGCCATTCTCTAGCAGGCCTTTTTCTGGAGTTGGGAGCTGTCAGCCTGCTGGGAGGGGTGGGGGGAGGAGGAAGAGGTGGGGCTCTACCCTGATTAATTACCTTAGGCATTCAGGGGTGGGGCTTCCTTCAGCCATCTGCCTGAGATATGGGAGGGAGCTGGAGAAAGACGGAGGGGGAGAGACTGCCTGAGAGGAAGAGAAAAGAAAGGAAGAAACACTAGAAAGAAAAGAAAGGAAAACGGTATAAAGGGAGGTCAATTATCCACCCCTAAATAGCTAGCTTGGGGGGGGAGGGGGGGAAAGAAAGCTACGGAGGCGTACCCCAGCACAGCTGCTTTGAAGGGTTTATCATCTGTTCCATTTGGTTTATGGAGAAAAAGAAAATGGTAACTCAGGTAAGATTTGTGCGTTCTCCGGCATGTTTCTTTTCTCCTTTCTGGAATCTAAGATTTGTAGTTGGAGTATATAGCAAGCAGAGTTTTAATTATTATCGTCTCCTTAGAGAAGGCCAGATTTATTGTTACCAGTTGGAAAGTGTTGCTCTGTGTACATTGAGCCCATGTATGAGTGTGTTGTGTACCCATATCCTTTTTTCTCCTCTTCCCTCAGCTCCATAGCAGATTCCTGTTTCCTGTTCTGTGCAGCTGTAGCTCAGGAAAGACCCTGTGGGGATTTGTCTACCTCTTTGTCTTGTTCTGAGAAGAGGGAGGGAGGGAAAGACTGCAGAGGTAGAAGAGAGTCTTGTAGATTGCCAAAAACGGGAGAGGGAGTGACTTCCTTTTGAGAATTGCAGGAGAATTTGTGTTATATAGGGAAATCTGAGTCTTGATTCACTTTGCTTTCTCAGGATTGGCTATAGGATTGCAATTTTGCTGCCTTCACTCGAAACTGCTTATTAAAAATGTGGGTTAGCAAAGTTTCGTTTTCATGGCTTTGTTAATGACAAAGAATATTTTTAGTAGGAGCCCAGACAAACATCCAGGTGTAGCACAGGCAGGCAGAGTTTGCCGTGACAGGAGAACAGATCTGAATGTGTAAATGACAGTTACCGGCTTTAGAAGACATTTGAAGGAGAGGGAGGAGGAAATGGAAGATGTAGCTCTCCTCTCTTTTTTCGCCTTTCGGTGATGCCAGCCGGTGCCTGCTCTGCAGTTTACCAAGTCATTCCTGACAAATGGGAAGGTGAATGCTTTTCCACAGCCCTGGCCCCCCCCCCCCCCCATTTATCTTGTTCTCACCCTTCCTGCTAATATAGTCTCTCCTCCTCTTTCTTTATGTATAGGTTGGAAGGGAATGATGAGGCTGTGATTTATCAGTGAGAAATCATTTACATTTTGCAAAACTCAGACCCTTCAGTCACATTGTAGGACCAGTTTACTCTAGGTTTTTATGCTCAGTAGGGAAATTTCATCACTGGACAGTGCTTTCCTCTTAAGAAGGTTCAAGCCCCCTCCCTTCCTTTCCTCTCCAAGTCACCACTGGAGGGCGAGAATGTGAGCTAGCTAGCAGGAAAGAGGAATGGTTCTAGGAGCTAGATCTTGTTCTGTTAAATGTTATATAATGCCCTGCAGTGCAATTTGGAAGGAGGGAAACCTGTAGGGGGTTTACCATCATAACGCAGAGGAAAGAGAAGTTTCAAAGAATATGTGCTTCCAAAGTAATTTTTTTCATCAAATCTGAGTTTGGAGATTATCAAGTAGCCCCTCTCCGGAAAGTGAAGAGACCTTTGAAGTTTTTCTTTTTTACTGCTTCTTTTAAATTTTTACAGAAGAGAAAAACTACTTCTAGATTCTCTTTGTTGTTTGGGAGATAATACTTACTTAACCTTGGAGCTCTTCAGTTCACAGTAACTGGCAGTCTTAGTTTAACAGTTCTCTTCTCAGCTGTTACTGAAGGCTTTTCAGTGACTAAACTTTTCATTATGTATTTTTAAATCAGTGAAAGTTTCATCTAAACTTGGAATTTTTTATCATAGTTTTCCATGTACTCTTGGAACATTTCCCTGTATTTTTAGAGGATTTGGTAGATATGTGTGAGCATAAATTAGAATGTACAAGCTCACGCACACATAATACTGTGGTCTTAATCACCACTATTTAAGGAAACTATAATTTTAGGAATGAAGTTTAAAAAGTAAATGGCAACTGGTAAGAGGATTTTTTTTGGTAGTTGAGAATTCTGGTGGATACATTTAAATTATTATGTTTTCTCAGGATGCTGAAATACTGAAGGAGAGAAATAACTTATTTTCACCCATCCTGAACTTACATAACTGGAAAAGGTAGAATGTGAAATTTGTGAATTTTTGTATTTCACCTTTTGGGGGGGTGCATAGACTTTTGATCTTAGAGCAGTATATATAGTTGTTAGTGATCTTGAATATACAGTCATTGGGCCCAGATGTGCTTTTGTTTCAATCTTCTTTTTTTGGTATGTATGGTTTTTTTGAACCAAACATCCAGTACCAGCACTACATAATGGTCTGTCTCATAAACTTTTCAATACAAACTGTCTATACTGGTTAGGGATGAGCTATCACAGTTAAATGGTTCAGTCCAGTATTCAGTATCTTAAGTGTACTACAAGAGAAAGATACCTTTTCACCATTTGCCACCTAGGTTCCGTGCATCTTCACATCATGCACTTATCAGTAAGTTGGTAGAAGAAAGACTTTCAGTGGGTGACGTATTAATCACATATTATTAGATCTATATCACACTCTTTCCAGTGCTTTTTTTTTAATTATATTTGCTTTCATTTTATATAGCCTTTTTTGGTTTTAATTAAGGAATGAGTGTTACTTACAAGTTGAATTGCTTTTCTTTAATAAATGGCCATTTAATGACAAAATTCTAATAGCGTAAACATGTTCATGTGACATTTTAAAGAATAAATGCTCTTCATATACTGCATATGTTGTAGGAACTTTTCACTGAGGTTCTCCTTAAGTTGACTTACATCCTAAAGAATATTGCTGCTTCTCACATCTATGAAAATAAGGTAGAATCAAAAGAAACCATTCCATAATATGTATGGAATTAGAGAAAGTTGCAGATGACCTCACTGTAGTTAGTGATAAAAAATGTTTAGCCACATTCAGACTCAGTTAAACTATTTGTTGTTGAGAAAGTACACTAGACAGAGAGGAAAAGATTTTACAGTATGGATGTGAAAGCAAATTTTTGTACTCTGCTGCGGTATAAGGCTGCCAGCTTCTATGGAACACAAAGCCCTTCCTTTTTTGGACAGCTTGATGCTTTGCTGGCATTTTCTTCAAAATCTGTTTTCCATCAGAACTGAAAGAGGGAAGGTGTTGAGAATAAGGGGGGCTGGGAAGGGGTTGCTGTTCCTTTAAATAGTGCTGTGAGTCCATGTGGCAGCAGGCCGCTCTGGAGTGTATTCTTTTGTAATGAATCACCAGTTCCATTGTCTGCTATCTCCCCTCTTTGTAGCTGCAAGGCTGAAGTCTTTCACCTGAGCTGCTGCCAGTTTGGTCTTCTGTTCCTGGGTGGTTGGGGGAAGAGAAGAGGGAGGAGGGTATTTTATGCTTTAACTGAGAACAGATAACAGAGCAGGTATGTTTGGCTTTGTTTAATTTTCTCCAGTTCTTTCTTGCTTTTGCTTTTGTTTGCTTTTTGAAGTGAGTTGGAGTAGGTTAGCTCCTCGGTGATTTTGGCTAAACGTATCCCATTTTCTGTGAATTGTGGAAGTCCTCAGTTTATTTAGTCTCCATTTTGTAGCCTTGCTCTAAAGTGATTCCATTTGCCTGCCTGCCAGTCTTGCTCCTCATCCTACCCTCCATCTACAGAGCTGAGCCCTCACTCACTGTTTGTTTTGGCACCCTTTCTACCCTCTATGGGCTGTACAGGATTCTGGGGAAGTTGGGGGAAAGGAGGGAATGTGGGTTGGAGGCTAAACTTATGGTCCTGTAAAATGAACGAAAAGAATAAGAAAGAGCCTGACTCTTCCCAAGTGATTTGGTTTCTTTCTGAATTCTCACTGCTCCACAGCTTCAGTTGTAACCATTTCCTTGCCAAGGCCAAGATGGCTCTTGGGAAGCCTGACTCTGCTAAACAGTGCTAAGCGGGCTGTGACTAAATGGGAATCACTTGATTCACGAAACGTTTGGTTTTTCATGTTAGCTACCTCACACACACATTTGTTTCCTTTGTTCTTGTTCTCTATTATTTTTTTCATCTTTCTGTTGGTTTTGGAATTAAGATTAGGGAAATTCAGTGCTTCATAACCTACTGCAGAAGTTTGTATTACTGCAGAACACATTCCTCATCTTTCTCAGTGACTTGACATTCCTAGTTTTGTTTCCAAAAATTGCCAAACTCACATCTCCACAGATGCCCAATTGGGAAGTCTCATTTCTCTTTTGATTTTTGGTTCATGAAATGCTCAGATTTTAATTTCTCATCATGTGATGTTTGCCTTAGGTGGTTTTGTAGACACCTACTTGTGACATTTAAACAGATCATCACTGCAAATCAGTCATACTGGTGATACAGGGTCCCTGCACCCACCCAGTTTCTTCTTCTAACCCATATCTCTCTGGGATCTAACAGAATTGGTATCCCAAGTATTTCTTTGCAGAATCTTAATTCCTCACTCTTCTTCCCCGCAGCCCCAACATTTCAAAACCACTGTCAAATCTGTATTCTGTATTTCTTTGCACCATGTTGTATATGAATTCCACAGACAGACAACTCCACTGCAAGAATTATTTGCCCTTGAATTGTAGCACCTTTGTTATTGAGTTCCAGTGTTCAGCCTCTTGTAGGCAGTCAGAATGCTGCAGTGTACTATCATGATGCATTGTTTCCATTTTTCAGAATCTTAAATGTTCCTTTGCTACCATCAGAATAATTAAATTGATGAAACTTTGGAATAAAATAATTCTATAGAGGCCCTTGTCCAAGTGACTCATTTCAAGTGCTAGTCTAATTTTGTCGGTCTTGTGGTTAAACTCTACAGTTGTTTCTCTTCATATTCAAAAATAAAATCCTGTATTCTGACAGGGTAAGACCCTGCATGATCAGGAACCTGGCACTAACCTGCATCATATCGTGTCACCGTTTCCTTTCCCTATTTCACTCCAGTGGCACTGGATCTTTTGCTGTTCCTAACACGCCTTGCGTCTTCCTTGTGGGCCAGGCTTTCCTCTTATTTTCCTCTGTTACTTAAGGAAGAGCCTTCCATCAACCTGTATAAACTAGCATTCCCTATCGCCTTCATCCTTGTCTTTATTCACTTGTCATTGATTTTAGTACTTACCATTACCTGTTACATGTTTATTGGCTTGTCTGTCTCTTCCCCTCCATACAACCTTCATTAGAATATAAGATCTGTGAGTTCAGGGATCTTGTCAGTAATAGTTTGTAGTATTCCTAGTATCTCAAAGAGTGTCCAGCACTTAGTCATAATTGTAATAGGTAATCTACATATGCTTATGATATATTAATATTAGATAATGTTCTCAGCTCTTTACCTTAATTTGTTGAATTTTACATTACTTTGCATTAATTTATTGAATCCTATCAGTGCCAGGGTTTAAACCAAAGCAGTTTATCTCCAGCATTCCTTTACTAACCACCACTAATAATGAGTGCTATTAAAATAACTTGTTTTTGTATAACTGCTTTGCACCAGTTTTACATATGTACCACATTTACAAATGTTACAGTTATATTCATACCATATATCACTTGCCAATTCCTTATTGAGGTAGCCTTTTTCCCAAAACTTTGATTCTAGAGATCAAGCAGTCTGGTTACTCTGGGTATAAACAGTCGTAACTTGTAAACCCAAGACGACTTTCATTCCAAAGTCACGTACATGTCTTTCATTATATTACTAACTTCATAGGTAGTTCCTCATCACTAGTTCCATTGTTGGCCACTAAAAATTAGTAAGTAGGTGAGGCAGCACATGCCTATAATTCTGTCTCCTAGGGAAGCTGAGGCAGGAAGATTACAGGTTTGAAGATAGCGACTTAGTGAATCCTTTTCAAAGTAAATTTTAAAAAGTGAAAGGATACAGCTCAGTGGTAGAACACTTGCGCATCACGCATGAGCCCTGGATTTAGTCCTTAATATCTCAAAAAAGTCAAAAAGGAAGTAAAATTTTCCTTATGATGAACTGAGACCCGTTTTTATTATTATTGCCTTCTTAGTCTTCCTACTTCTGTCTTCTGGAGCCACATAGAATGATGTATTAATCTCTTGTACATAAAAGGCAAATATTTGAAGATATTGCTGAATACTCCCTTTACTCTTTTACCTTTGCTCATTTTTCTTCCTTTCTTGAATTATTCTTCAAGATTTGAAAACACAGTTGCCAGAATCTTATTGTCCTAGAGCGAATTGCATTATGACTAATTTATCATGTGTGTTTAATTGCTAAGTGAAAATACCAGCCATGAACACCAAGAGCCATCCTTATTATGTTTCATTTTCTGATAACATATTTGACTTTATTCAGTTTTTATGGCCTATTGATCATGTAGTATTATAGGCAATTTGTAACTTCAAAAATTAAAGGATGTTATTTCCAGTTCTTAAAGCATGCTGTTAGCTAACTGGCAAAAAGAGGTTATAATCACTGAGATTTTCATTTTTAAACGTACTTGTTAAAAATACTGTTTTAAAGATGGCAGTTGACTTGACAAACATGTCAAAAATAATCAAAAGCACATTTCATCACTTGCTTTGCAATGTTGAAATTATATTTTAAAAAGTGCTGAAAAACTCATATTGGAAATCACAGGGCCTTTTTATCACTAACAACAGTAAAATATGGCCTTATTTTCAATTTAAAAATAGAAATAAAGGGTAAACATTTAAATGAAGGCCTGAAAAAACATTCTGATTTGATAATACTTATTAGAAAATAAATACCAAGGGAAAAATTGTGTAGTTTACTTTGGCAAATTATTCTTGTCCTGCTTCTTGAATTTCTTTTCAAAGGGATCTCCGTTTCAGAATGGTAAAATACCATTGTATATTTAACCACTAAGGAAATAAATATAGTAGGTAGTATTAATAAAAGAAAACATGGTTTGTAACTTGAAGTCATATAATTAGAGATACTAACATTCAGAATTACGGGATTAAGTTCTTCAACCAAGTTCTGATATTTCTTTTTAAAGTAATATTTATATGAATGATATGGTAATAGACTAATTTATGAAATTATGAATACTTTTATGTCTGTGAATTATGTAGCCATATATTTTTACACAGTGATAACATTCCAAGATTACTTGTAAGTTTTGAAGACAGAACTGAGACTTAAGTGAAGGAGACTGACTTTGAGAAATGTTAATTTAGAACAAGAAACTTTTTCTGTAGAGGGCCCGATAGTTACTGTTTTTGGCTTTGTGGGTTAGGCTGCCTCTTCCAGCTCTGCTGCCACAGCACAGAGAAGATGCAGTCAGTATACTGTACTGATGGGTAAATATGACTGTATTCCAGGGACTCTTTCTTGTGCAGGACTGTGGGTCAAGTCTGAGGGTGCTTTACCACTAAGCTACAGCCTAGCCCTTTTATTTTTTTATTTTGAGACGGTCTCATTTACTTGCCCAGGTTGGCTTTGAGCTTGCCATCTGCCTGCCTCAGCCTCCAGAGCACCTGTGGTTGTAGGTGTTCTGGCTCCAGTTAAACTTTATTATGGACAAAGAAATTAGAGTTTTATGTAATTTTTGTGTCACAAAAATTCCTTCGGATTTTTTCCTCTAACTACTTAAAAATCTGGAAGACATGTGTAGTGTCAAGTTTATACAAAAGTAAGTGATGGATGGGCTTTGGGACTACAAGTCATGGTTGGCTGACCCCTGAGGGTTACAGATCTTCACTACTTTTTTTTTAAGCACAGTTGAAGTTTTCCCATACTGTTTGATAATAAAGACATAGTTTTGTTTGCTTGTTTATTTTTAATTTTTAACACCAAGTACATTTATTAGAAAAGAAAGTTTCCTTAACAAATTAAAAATAAAAGACAGAATAAAACCAAAAACAAATAGAAGAAAATTAGGTCAGAAAACATAATCCCTTATCAAAATGGCAACATCATTTCTCATAAAAGTTAGCATTTTGATTTTTACATTTCTGTAGAAATACAAAAGACTCAGAATAGTCTAAACAATTTTGATAAAGGAACAAAATTAGAACTGTAACCCTCTCCAATCCCACAATTTATCACAAACTTACATCAGTTATGACAAAATGGCAGTGATATATCTGAGATAGATAGATCACCAGGGTACCAATATGAAGTCCCAAAATAGATTCCCACATAACAGTTGATTTCTGGCGAAGATGCAAAAGCAAGTAAATGAAGAAAGGGTTGTAGCTTCAATAAATATCCTGGAACAACTGAATATCCATATGCAAAAACCCAAAACTTACAGCACATTTGTTTGGGTTGTCTCTTCACTCTTGTTGATGGTTTCTTTTGTTATGCAAAAGTTTTTCAGTAGAATAAGATCCCATTTGTTGATTCTTTGCGGTGTCCTGTGCAATCTGGGTTTTATTCATAAAGTCTTTGCCTACACCAGTATCTTCAAGAGTTTTTACCTACTCAATCTTCCAGCAGATTTAATGTTTCTGTTTTAATATTAAGATCTTTAATCCATTTTGATTTTATCTCAGTACATGGTAATAGATATGGGTCCGATTTTAGTCTTTGACCATGCAGAAGGACAGTTTTTCCAACACCATTTATTAAAGAGGCTATCTTTCCTCCAGTAAATGTGTTTAGCATGTTTGTCAAAGATAAGATAGCTTAGTGTGTCTGCAGTTGTTTCTGCATCTTCTAATCTATTCCATTTATTTTCAAGTCTGTTTTTTTGCCCGTACCACACTTTTTTGTTTTTTTAATCACAGTAGCTTTATAGTATAATTTCAAGTCAGGGGATTGTGATCCCCTGTCTTGTCTTTGTTTCCCAGTATTGCCTTTGCTATTCTAGGTCTCTTCTGATTCCAGGTGAATTTTAGGATTGTTTTCTCTCATTCTGTAAGATACACTATTGGAATTTTGATCGAGATTGGACTGAATCTGTGTAACAGTTTTGGAACTATGGCCATTTTCACTAAATTGGCTCTTCCTTCCAAAGAGCATAGGATATCTCTCTATCTTCTAATATCCTTATCAGTCTCCTTTATCAGAGTACTATAGTTTTCAATGTAGAGGTCTTTTACATCCTTTGTCAGATTGATTCCTAGATATTTCATTTTTTTGGATGCTATTATAAAAGGTATTGTTTCCCTGATTTCTTGCTCAGTGAATTTGTTATTTGTATACAAAAAGGCTATTGTTTTTGATTGTTGACTTTGTAACCAGCTACATTACTGAATTTGCTTATTAAATCTAGAAGTCTTTTGGTGGAATTTTTGGGGTCTTCTAAGTATAGGGTCATGTCATCTGCAAATAACGATAGTTTAACTTCTTCCTTTCCTGTCTATTCTTTTTATTTTTTTCTCTTGTCTAATTGCTCTGGCTAAATTTTCTAGAACTATGTTGAATAAGAGTGGAGACAGTGGGCATTCTTGTCTTGTTCCTGATTTTAGAGTGAAAGTGTTCAGTTTTTGTCCATTTCATATGATATTGGCTGTTGGTTTGTGATAGATAGCTTTTATCAGATTGAGATAAAGACCATCTATTCCAATTTTCTGTAGGGTTTTTTATTTTTTAATCATTAATGAGTGCTGAACTTGTCAAAAGCTTTTTCTGCATCTCTTCAGGTTGGTCATATAATTTTTGAAATTGGCTCTGTTAATGATGTATTACATTCATAGATTACATATGTTAAAACCTCCTTGCGATGAGTCCCATTTAGTAATGGTGTACAATCTTTTTGATGATTTGCTGCAGTCTGTTTGCCAGTATCTTATTGAGGATTTTTGCATTAATGTTCATTAGGAAGATTGGCCTGTAATTCTCTTTCTTAGTTGGGTCCTTCTCTGGTTTTGGAATCAGAGTAACGTTTGCTTCCATGAATGAATTTGGGAGTAATGCTTTCCTTTCAAGTTCATTAAAGAGTTTGAAAAGTAGTAGTATTAGGTCTTTGCTAATTCGGCAATCAATCCATCAGGGTCTGGGCTTTTCTTCGTTGATTGGTTTTTAATTACATTTTTAATTTCATTTATTTATGTTGGGTTATTTAGAATTTTCATATTTTCTTGATTTAGCTTTGGTAATTCATTTGTATCTAGGAATCTGTCTATTTCTTCTGTATTTTTCATTTTATTAGAATACAAGTCTTCAAAGTAGGTATAGATGATTTTCTGGATTTCTTCAGGGTCTATTGTGATTTCACCCTTTTTGTTCCTAATTGCATGGATTTGAGTCTTCTTTGTTTGATAAGGTTGGTCAAGAGTTTATCAGTTTTATTTAATCTTTCAACAAAACCAATTCTTTGATTCACTGATTCTTTGATGTTTTGTTTTGTTTTTTTAGTCTCCAGTGTGTTAGTTTCCTCCGTTGCACAAGCTGTGGGTTTAGCTTGCTCTTCTTTTTCTAGAAGTTTGAGATTCAACATTAAGTTATTTATATGTGCTTCCTCTGTTTTCCTGATACGGTTATTTACTGCTATAAATTTCCTTCTTAACATTGCTTTCTTGTGTACCACAAGTTCTGAAATACTGTATTGTGGTTATCATCCAACTGTAAAAACTGTCTAATTTCTTCTTTAATTTCATCTATGACGTATTGATTGTTCAGTAGAGTTCTATTTAATTTCCATGTGTTGATGAAGTTTCTGTGGTTTCTTTTAGCATGGACTTCCAATTTCATTGCACTGTGGTCTGATAGTATGCATGGGATAATTTCATTTCCTTTACATTTACTTAAGCATGCTGTATGAGCCAGTATGTGGTCTGTTATGGAGAATGTCCAATGTGCAGCTGAGAAGAATGTGTATTCTGATGTCGTGGCATGGAACACTCTATAGACTTCTACTGTGTCCATTTGCTCAAAATTTGATTTAGTTCTAATATTTCATTATTGATTTTTTGTCTAGTTGGTCTGTCTTTTTGTGACAGTGGAGTATTGAGGTCTCCCAATATAGGTATATTAAGGTTTATTTGATTTCTCATGTGCATTAATAATTGTTTTATATAACTGGGTATAGTGATATTTATATATTTATGATTTTTATCTCTTCCACTTGGATTGTTCCCTTTACCAGGATGTAGTAACTTTCTTTATCTGTCATAATCAGTCTTCGCTTGAAATTCACTTTATCTGCAAATATAATAGCAACCCCAACTTCTTTCTGAATTCCCATTGCATTGCACAGAGTATTGTTTTTCATTCTTTGACTTTCAGTCTATAAATTTATTTTTGGATTAAATGTGTTTCTTGTATACAGCATATTGTTGGATCTTGCTTCTTGATCTATTCTGCCAGTCTGTGTTTTTTGATTGCTAAATTGAGACCATTGACATTAATGGTTAAAACTGATATATAGTGACTTATCCTTGTCATTTTCCTAATATTGGCTCTACCCCCCCCCCCGCTTTTTTTCCCGTTCCCCCTAATTGTTTGCCTTTTCTGGTGAATTCCTTCTGTTGGGGTTCATGGAATTGTCGTACTCGTTATCTCTTCCTAGAAAGTTCTTCTAAACATTTGAAGTGCTGATTTGGTGATCATAAATCCCCTCAGATGTTATTTGTTATGGAAGTAACTTATTTCTCCATTAATTTTGAAAGATAATTTTGCAGGATACATCAATCTGGATTGAAAGTTGTTTTCCTTTAGAACTTGGAGCACTTCATTCCAAGCTCTCTTTGACTTGAAAGTCTGTGCTGAGAAGTCAGCTGTAATTCTGATGGGCTTTCCTTTATAAGTGATTTGTTTGTTTTCCTTAACAGCTGTTGAGTTTCTGAAATCTTGACTATGATATGCCTGGATGTATATTTTTTTTGATCATCATTAATTAGAGTTCTTGATGCCTCACTTATTTGTATGTCTAATTCTTTTTCTCTAGTAGGAAAGTTTTCCATCATGATGTGTATGAACATATTTTTAATGTCATTGTGATAACTCCTGCTTGTTCATTGACTCTAGTTAATTTTCAGTTATTCTTCTTTGTCTCTCTTTTTTTTTTTTTTATTTAAGAGGAAAAAGAGAAAAACACAAAACAAACCAAAGCGGCGTAAGGGTACACGCAATACAGAACTACAAAACAAAACAAAACAAAACAAAACAAAACAAAAAACCATAACAGTAAGAAATTACCTGCTAGTAGATTACACACTATTTTCTTGAAAATAGTTCCTCAAATCACAGTATCAAAGAACACAAGGTGGACATTCAAACAGGGAGACTGCAAACAGCTGTGTTCAATGTTCCAAAAACATTGATAAAGTCAGCTATTAACACCCCCAAACACACTTGCTGTTATATCCGTTAGAGCTCTTTTTCTTTTTTTTTTTTTTCCCTCTCTTTTTTACAACAAAATTTACACATCTTGGATTTTATTACTCCTTAGTGCTTATTACTTTCTTGGGGGGGGGGGAAGAATACAGTCAAATATGGCAAAACAAAGCTGTCAGTCAATACCAAGGATAGACATAGCACATGGTGTAGAACAGAGTACAAGTTTATCAACAATGGTTATCAACGTTGTCCCTTGTTTCCTTAAAAAGAATTGTCTATCTTATTAGATATTATAAAGTTGGACAAAACAGTAGAGAACAAGACCAATAAAACTTAGGCATTGTAAACATTACAGGACTTCCAAAGAAGACAATAGTCAAACCAGAATGGGTATCTTAGTGAATCTTATTGTCTTCAAAGTAGTTGCCTATGTCTTCAAACTTGATACTATCATATAGAATGGAACAGAGTCTAATCAGTCAAAACAAGATCGTGGGAGTACTACAGGACTTCAAAACAAGTTAATAGGAAATCGAAAAGAGTTACTATTTATATATCCTAATTTTTTTGAATTTTTTCTTTAATTAAGACAAACATAAGAAATGACTAAATAATTTTTTTTGAAACAACAAGGGGGAGATTGAGATAAAACAGGACATAACAATATAACAATAGAGGTCACAGCATGACTGTTTCAATAACCTAGTACTTCACCACCTTATAACCTGACTTAATAGTAGTTACCATAGTGTCTTTTTCCTTGAAATATTTGGGTAAAACTTCATATACTCTAGCTTCAAATATTTTCATATCAAGAAGCCCAGAATGAAGCCTTTCTAATTAATGAGTGAAAACTTTATAAGGCTTCAAGGCCACCTAATGGGGAATCATGATTACCACATATTTTTATATATTTGAATCATTACTTACATTAGGGAAACTATTCGGTATTCACACATGCGAGATTGATTTATTTCACTTATGAGTATGGTCTCAAGCTGCGCCCATTTATTGATAAATATCTCAATGTGATCCTTCTTTATAGCTGAATCATACTCCATTGTATAGAAATACCACAACTTTTTTATCCATTCCTCAGTTGATGGGCACTTGGGTTGTTTCCAAGATCTGGCGATTACAAATTGTGCTGCTATAAACATAGGTGCACATATATCACTGTGGTATGATGCTTTCAGTTCTTCTGGGAATATGCCTAGAAGTGGAATAGCTGGAATAAATGGGATTTCCAGTCCCAACTTTTTGAGAAATCTCCAGACAGATCTCCACAAAGGCTGTACCAGTCTACACTCCCACCAGCAGTGCAGGAGAGAGTTCCTTTTTCCCCACAGCCTCTCCAGCATTTGTTGTCGGTTTTCTTGATCCTGGCCATTCCTTCAGGAGTGAGATGGTATCTCAGTGTGGTTTTAATTTGCATTTCTCTAATGACCAATGATGATGAGCATTTTTTCATGTATTTATTTGCCATTTGCATTTCTTCATCTGAGAATTGCATATTCATCTCAGATGCCCATTTTTGGATTGGATCTTTGAATTTTGGAGGTCTGAGTTTCTTTAATTCTTTGTATGTTTTAGACAAGAGGCCCTTGTCTGAGAGAGAGTTCACTAAAATCTTTTCCCAGTTTGTGGGTTTTCTTTTCACTATGCTGGAGATTTCTTTTGACATGCAGAAACTTTTTAATAAGAAGTGGTCCCAGTTATTGATTCTGGGAAGTATTTCCCGTGCGGATTGAGTCCTGTTCATGAATTCTTTACCTACTCCTATGTCTCCAAGGTTTCTACCTATTTTGTCTTCCAATAGATTTAGTGTTTCTGTTTTAATATTCAGATCTTTGACCCATTTAGATTTTAATTTAGTACATGGTGATAGACATGGGTCTAGCTTTAGTTTTCGGCAAATGGAGAGCCAGTTTTTCCAGCACCATTTATTAAAGAGACTGTCGTTCTTCCAGTGAACCTGCTTGGCTCCTTTATCAAAAATAAGGTGGTTGAGTGTGTTCGTAGTTGTGGTTGTATCTTCTAATCTATTCCACTGATCTTCAGCTCTGTTTTGATTCCAATACCATGTTGATTTTACTACTGTTGCTTTGTAGTATAACTTCAAGTCAGGGATTGTGATGCCTCCTGCTTTGTCTTTGCTGCTTAGAATTGCCTTTGCGATTCTAGGTCTCTTCTGGTTCCAGATGAAATTTAGGAGTGATTTCTCTAGATCTATAAGGTATGTTGATGGTATTTCTATTGGGATTGCATTGAATCTGTATAACAGTTTTGGGAGAATGGCCATTTTCACAATGTTTGTTCTTCCTATCCATGAGCAAGGGATGTCTTTCCATTTTCTGAGATCATCTTCAATTTCCTTTTTCAGTGTATTATAATTTTCACTGTATAAGTCTTTCACTTCTTTCGTAAGAGTAATTCCTAAATATTTCATTTTTTTGCTTGCTAATGTGAATAGTCCAGTTTCTCTTATTTCCCTCTCTGTAATTTTGTTGTTCGTGTATAGGAATGCTATTGATTTCTGAGTATTGATTTTGTATCCAGCCACATTACTGAATTTATTTATTGTATCTAAAAGTATTTCAATGGAGTTTAGGGGGTCTTCTATGTAGAGTATCATGTCATCTGCAAACAATGATAATTTAACTTCTTCTTTTCCTATCTTTACCCCTTTTATTTCTCTTTCTTGCCTAATTGCTCTGGCTAGTACTTCCAGTACTATATTAAATAGGAGTGGTGATAAAGGACATCCTTGTCTTGTACCCGATTTTAAAGTAAAGGCTTTCAATTTTTGGCCATTTAGTATGATGCTGGCTGTTGGTTTGTCATAAATGGCCTTTATTATATTGAGGTATAGACCATTTATTCCAATTTTCTGTAAAGTTCTTATCATGAATAAGTGTTGGACCTTATCGAAGGCTTTTTCTGCATCTATAGAGATGATCATGTGATTCTTATTTTTGGCTTTATTGATATGGTGGATTACATTTATTGATTTGCGTATGTTGAACCATCCTTGCATTCCTGGGATGAATCCCACTTGGTCATGGTGTATAATCTTCTTGATGATTTGCTGGATCCTATTTGCCAATATTTTATTGAGGATTTTTGCATCTGTGTTCATTAGGGAGATCGGTCTATAGTTCTCTTTTATAGTTGGGTCTTTCTCAGGTTTTGGTACTAGAGTAATATTTGCTTCCAGGAATGACTTAGGAAGGATTGCTTCCCTTTCAATTTCATTGAATAGTTTGAGGAGTGTCGGCATTAGGTCTTCTTTATATTTCTTGTAGAATTCTGCAGTGAATCCATCTGGGCCTGGGCTCTTCTTGGTGGGCAAGGACCCAATTACATTCTCAATTTCATTAGCAGAGATTGGGTTATTCAACAGTTTTATATCCTCTTGATCTAGCTTTGGTACTTCATATGCTTCTAAGAATCTGTCTATTTCTTCTGTGTTATCAAACTTTTGAGAGTAGAGGTTTTCGAAATAGGTGTTGATGATCCTCTGTATTTCTATTGGGTCTGTAGTGATTTCTCCTTTTTCATTTCTTATTGCATGAATTTGAGCTTTTTCTTCCCTTTTTTTAATAAGGTTGGCTAGGGGCTTATCGATTTTATTTATTCTTTCAAAGAACCAACTCTTTGATTCATTGATTCTTTGGATTGTTTTCTTAGTCTCTATTGCATTGATTTCTGCTCTGATTTTTATAATTTCCTCTCTTCTTTTGGCTTTGGGCTTGACTTGCTCTTCTTTTTCTAGCTGTTTGAGGTGTAGCATCAAGTTATTTATTTGTATTCGTTCTGTTTTCCTGATGTGGGAACTCAGTGCAATAAATTTTCCTCTCAGAACGGCTTTCATTGCATCCCACAGATTCCGGTAAGTTGTATCTGCATTTTCATTTTCTTTTAGGTATTGTTTAATTTCTTCTTTAATTTCTTCTGTGACCCACTGATTACTCAAGAGTGTGTTATTTAGTTTCCATGTGTTTGCGGAATTTTTGCAGTATCCTTTGTCATTAATTTCTAATTTCAGAGCGCTATGATCCGATAATATGCAAGGGATGATTTCAACTCTTTTGCATTTGCTTAAATATGTTCTGTGAGCTAATATATGGTCTATTTTAGAAAATGATCCATGTACTGCTGAGAAGAATGTGTATTCTGATGTTGTTGGGTGGAACATTCTGTATATGTCTATCAAATCCATTTGTTCACAGGTGTGATTCAGTTCTGTTATATCTTTGCTCATTTTCTGTCTGGTTGATCTGTCCCTTGGTGTCAGTGGTGTATTAAGGTCTCCTGTTACAATTGTGTTACTGATAATTTGAGTTTTCATTTCTGTTAATAATTGTTTTATATAACTGGGTGCTCTGGAGTTTGGTGCGTATATATTTAAGATAGTTATCTCTTCCTCTTGGAGTTTTCCCCTTACGAGTATGTAGTGACCTTCTTTGTCCTTTATGGTCATTGTTGGTTTAAAGTTCACGTTGTCTGCAAACAGAATGGCTACTCCTGCCTTTTTTTGGATTCCTGCTGCATGAAGAATTGTTTTCCATCCTTTGACTTTCAGTCTGTGAGTATCTTTCTGGGTTAGATGGGTTTCCTGTAAACAGCATATGGTTGGATTTTGTTTCTTGATCCATTCTGCTAGTCTGTTTCTTTTGATTGGTGCATTGAGACCATTTACATTAATGGTTATTACTGTTAAGTGCTGGTTAATTGTAGGAATGTTATCTCTCTGCTGTTGCATCTTTATCTTTCGGTTCTGTTTAATTATTTGCTTTGCTTAGTGGTTTTTTCCTTTGTGTATCTAAACTGTCTTTCAATATTTTTTGCAGGGTTGGTTTGGTGTTCATGAAGTTCTTCAGCTGTTCTTTGTCATGGAAGTATCATATTGCACCATCAATTTTGAATGATAGTTTTGCAGGATATATCAGTCTTGGTTGGAAATCATTTTGCTTTAGGATCTGGAATACTTCACTCCATGCTCTTCTTGACTTTATCGTTTGTGCTGAGAATTCTGCTGTGATTCTGATAGGTTTTCCTTTATAAGTGATTTGTCTTTTCTCTCTGACAGCTTTTAATAATCTATTCTTGTGTTGGATTTCTGGGATGGTGACTATTATATGTCTGGGTGTAGTTTTATTTTGGTTATGACTGTTTGGAGTTCTATATGCTTCACTGATCCTGATGTCAGTTTCTGATCTCATGCTTGGGAAATTTTCAGCTATTACTTCTCTAAATATCCTCCTGACATCCTTCATGTTGTCTCCCTCTCTTTCATTAATCCCTATCATTCTTATGTTATTCTTCTTTGCATCGTCTTGCAGTTGTTGAATTGTTGTTTCCTGGTTCCTTGTTATTTTCAAAAGATCTTTCCTTTCCTGTTCACTAGCTGCAATCCTGTCTTCAAGGTCTGAAATTCTATCTTCACTTTCATTAAGGCGGTTTTTACAACTTTCAGTGGAGTTTTTTATTTCCTGTATATCTCTGTGCATCTGCATTATGTATTCTGTTTGTTTCTTATATTGCTCATCTAAGGATTCTATCTTTTTGTTTAGTTCCTCCAATTTTTTATCTGTGTTTTCTTTAGATATATTTAGAATCTCTTTCATTTCTTTTATCATTTCTTCTTTTATCTGGGAGATTATTTCGAGTTTGAATTTCTTTAAAGCTTCCTGGAGTTGCTTGTCAATTTCAGTGGCTATTGTGTCCGATATATGAGGTGGATGGGATATATTTTCTTCTATATACATCGCTCCTAGGGTTTCTTGAGATGGGCTGGAGGTTTGAGGTTGTAATTTGGTCTTTCGTTTTGTCATTTTCCTATATTTTTGTGTTTCAAGTGTTGTTGAAAGCTTCCTCAGGATCTGTTGAAAATCCCCTTCTATGTTTGGAGCTACTGGGACTCTGGCGCCGCGCTACTCCAAGCCATTAGGCCTACAGAACCAGTGGCCCTCCTCTGCCTGCTCAGAACTCCGCAGTTCCAGACAAGCTGGGCCTCAGGGACATTGTGCGCCCACCTGCCCCTTGGAAGCTCCACAGTTCTTCAATCGCAGCCGGGTTAGGGTACACACCACAGGCCGCAGTGCTTCAGGAACCTGTGGACCCTCCCTGGTTGCAGAGATATCCACAGTCCTCCAGACACGCAGAGAGGCCAGTGAGGGCACCCCAGATCTGCCCAGCTCCTCCTCTGCAGACCTATGGCCAGGCGCGGCAGCTAAACAGGCTGGGCTAGGCTGGTAGTGTGGGCCAGCCCACCTATCGGGAGCTCAGCAGGTCTCCAAATGAAGCCGGGAAGGGGGAGGCTGATGTGGAAGCCTCAAACCCACCTCTCCCCTTCACTGCACCTGGAAGCCTGAGGGAACTCCAGCAGACTGGGCGCAGAAATCCAGAGTCCTCCAGACACGCAGAGAGGCCAGTGAGGGCACCCCAGATCTGCCCAGCTCCTCCTCTGCAGACCTATGGCCAGGCGCGGCAGCTAAACAGGCTGGGCTAGGCTGGTAGTGTGGGCCAGCCCACCTATCGGGAGCTCAGCAGGTCTCCAAATGAAGCCGGGAATGGGGAGGCTGATGTGGAAGCCTTAAACCCACCTCTCTCCTTCACTGCACCTGGAAGCCTGAGGGAACTCCAGCAGACTGGGCGCAGAAATCCAGAGTCCTCCAGACACGCAGAGAGGCCAGTGAGGGCACCCCAGATCTGCCCAGCTCCTCCTCTGCAGACCTATCTTCTTTGTCTCTTAAAGTATCTGCTGGATTGATTTCTCATGTTGTCTTGCTAGTTTTGAGAAATCTTTCTTTTCCTGCAAGCCTGTCTTCAGTATCTGAGATCCTATCCTCACATTGGCCTAATCTGCTTTGAATACTTTCAGTGGAGTTTTTATTCTCCAGGATATCTGCTTGAATCTGCTTTATGGTCTGCTTTATGGATTCCATTTGTTTCTGTGTTGTGCTTCCATAATTTGCTTAAGCTCATCATTTTTTTGTCTGTGCCTGCTCTAACACTGCTAATCATGGTGTGTATTTTCGTACTCTCTGTAATTACTAGAGACATTATTTCTAATTTCGTTTTTTCCAGAGCCTCATTCAGTTGTTTTGTTACCTCTTCAGAGAAACCTGATAGGGGGCTTATGGCCCCCTGGGTTTGCCTTTGGAGTTGTCTGAGGTTGTGCCTTGTTTAAGTGTCTTCTCTTTTCTTTTCTTTTTTAGTTTAATTTCTGGAGTGATACTTGTTAGTTGCCTATGGTGGGTTGCTTTATTGGTGGTATTTAGGACACCCCTGTGATGGTCACTTCTCTGAGGCATCTTCCCGATGTAGCTGGTTTGGGGGCTCCTGAGTCTCACCGCCTCAGTTTGTTGGAGAAGAGAAGCTATACTTTCCTGGCCTCATCCCTGGTTCTTTGGCATCATGCCACAGTATTCGCTGTGACCCCTAGTCAGTCTCAGTCATGGATTATTAGACCAACAGCTATTTAGAACAATTATGTCAATTTTGGCTGTAGTCACACCAATAGCATCATACACAGCCTACAAAATAACAAACTGAGCCAACCCCTGATTTGCAACTTTTAACCATATGAATTTAAGTTGTGACCATATAACAGAATGAAAAACGATTATATGCAATATTTAAGTCCATAATATGTTAATTCTGTCCTCAAGGGTTAAGATTCAAAATGGATTAAAGAGAAAACAGAAAATTGGAAAAGAGAGATTACAAGTAGGTTGAAGGACAAAGATGGATCCCATCAACTTGGGAAAACTGATGCAGAAGACTGAAGGAAAAGAGCTGAAAGAGATAAAAGGTCAAACAGCAAAACGACACCCACAGGGAGGTTAGAAACCACATTCACACGCATAAAAAAGAAAACAGTAAGAGAAAAAGAACAATTAAAAAAACTGAATAAAACAAACAAGAAAAAGAAAAACAAAACGCGTAGTCCACTCTGAGAACGGTCTCTGGATTCACTTGGAGACAGGGAAGGCCAGGAGTTGACTTAGGGCGGGGTAGCAGACAGCCTTGGCAGGCCGGCCCCAGACCCCACTCCGTGCACGCGCGCAGTCCCAGCAGTTCCGTGGGTCTGCCCCCAGCCGGGATCTGCGGGCGGGAGGCAGGAGGCGGCAGCAGGATCCAGCCTAGCCTGCTGCAGGTGGCTCCCGCGGGCCGATCGCTCCCTCCTGTGGGAGGACCCAGCCCTCTGCGCCCACCGCCAGCCACTGCAGTCCTCCACATCCGCTGCTCCTCTACTCTTCCTAGGCTCTCGCCCGCCGCGTGTCCCCGGGTTCTGCGGTGGCCCCCCTCATCCAGTGAGTCTGGCTCTGGGCGAAGGCGCCGCCAGCTACCACCTTCTTCACTGAAGTTTTTCTTTTAGTCTCTCCCTGGGCTTCAGTTCAGACTTCAGCCTCTTCTGGAGGCAGAGGACCCACTTCTTCCTTTTGTCTTCCTCAGGATGGTGTATTCCTGCATCTAGGTGGTGTCTCTCAGAGAGGCACTTTTCTGTGCTTGCTACTCCACCACCTTCCCGGAAGCCCTTCAACAGTTTTAATAGGTGGTCTTGAATTCCTGGTAGAATGAAACCCCTGACTGGCACTCTTTCTTTCCAGAAAAGTTGAAGACTTCACTTCCATACTCCCTCCACCTGCCCTATGTACACATCTGAATTACTTGCAACTCGTAAACTGTGCCATATTTTGTATCTTTTTACTTTTCCATATATTCTTTTTCATATGTTGTTACTTTGAACCAGAATGCCTTCCCCCCCCCTTTTTTTTCTGCCCTTAAATACTGTGCTTGCTCTTCACTGATTTCAGAAAGCTGACCCTGTCTCACGGAGTATATCCCTTCTTTGTGTTTCATTAGCCTGTGTGTATGTTGTTCTTTAAAGCCTGTTTTATATAGGTCTGTAATTAGAGCATGTCTGTCTGTTTTTCCTATAAGTTGACTCATTATTTCAGGATTTGGATTAAACTACCAGTGTTTATTACCATACCTGGTTCAATTTTAGTATCCAGCAACTATATCCCAGATAAATTAATGAGTTCATTGACTAGATCCTCTTTTGAAATTCAAAATGAGGGTTAAATTGCATAATCACTCATATTCTACTGGTCATTATTTAATTCAATTAATACTTGAAATACTTTGGGAAATGAATGCTTTATTTGGCTGAAAGGTAGAATATTTGGGAATAAGCAGCTATTTGAGGAATACACGAGACTTAGAGATATTCTTGTAGAAGGCTGCGTATATCCAGAAAACAGCACAAGAGTAGAGCATGACAAAGTGGAAAGGTATACCATGAAACATTAGTAATTGGCAACTCATGGGAAACATGCAAATGTGGCTTCTTGAGTACAGCCATCTCCTTCTCTCCTTATCCTTCTACTCAAGATGGCTGAGAGTTAAGACTCCTTGCTAATGTTGGGGGAAAAAAATTCAACCCAGATATATATCAGGCCATAACCATTCCTTGTCATTTTCAAGGCTTCCTGTTCATTGTTTTGTGCTGGTTGTTTTTTGTCCATTTTCTTTTCTGTGTATTTCTTTTTGGATAGTCTCTGTTGTGGTGCCATCAAATGTACTGATCTTTTCTTCTGCAATGTCTAATCTGCCATTGATCCAATCAAGAAGGGTTTTTGAAATCTCAGGCATATAGTTTTTACTCTAGAGTTTTATGTGAATCATTTTTTATTATATCTCTCAGGTCTTTTTAACATGCTTATTTTTTAATTTTCACATCTTGAACATATGGAATATAGATGTTTTAGTGTTCTTGTCTGTTAATCTAACATATGTTTTAGTTCTGGATCAGTTATGATTGATATATTTTTCCTCAACATTTTGAGTTGTATTTTCCTGCTTCTTTGCGTGCCTAGTAATTTTTTCATTGGATTCCAGATGTTGTGAGTTTTACCTTATTGCATGCTAGATAATTTTTTAAATTTTATAAAGGTGTTAGTTCTGTACATATAGATAAGGCAATCAGTACTTAGCAGAGTACCTGCAGGGGACTTTCCATGATTAGTCTTTCAATGCACTTTCTCCAGTACTTTGTGCAGTGAATTCCATCACTCTTAGCTTCTCCATATTTTTCACGCTGTCTTAACTTTGTGGAGCCTACTAGCCTCTGCCTGTACACCCTTTTCTGCACCTTACTTCATCCAGGAAGTTGCAAAGCTCACCTTGCTTATTCCTGTTCTGGGATCAGTGCCTTATCCCTTTTGTAAAACATGTTAAATGCCCTTGTTTCATGTATTTTATTGTTTTTTTAAGGTGTTCGAGGTGGCAAGATAAATTCGGCCTTGTTCCTTTATGTTTTTGAGGCAGGGTTTCACTTTGTAGTCCAGGGTGGCCTTGAACACACAGCAGTTCTGCCTCAGCCTCTTCAGTGCTGGAATTTCAGGTGTGTGCCTCCACACCCAGCTTTGTTACTCCATCTTTGTTGGAAACAGAGGAGAGACCTTTTATTTTTAAAGGAAAATAAAGCAGCATCTCACTAAGTATATTCTCAATTTATGAATGAAAAATCAGTTAATACAGTAATTTCAAGGAATATAGGGCAAGAATGCATAGGATACATAAATATACAAGTGAGCATATAATACACTATAAATATGTCAATGAAATACTGTCTGATTATATGAGAGTTAATTTGTGAAGTCTAACAGGTAGAAACGGTGAGGGGAAAGACTACTTGTGTTTGTGGATTCTGTGAATTATGCAATGCATTGTCTAAATCTAGATTTTTTTATACTGTTAAGTTTAGTGGTAGTTTAGTTTTAGAGTCTAGGGCTGATGTAATTAAAAATAAGATGATTAATTAACAGAAATACATGGAAAAACACAGGAAAAGTAGTTCTACATTTTTGTAGTGTAGTGTGATTTCTATTCTGTTGTGAAAAAAAGATCCTTTTTGCTTCTGCTTTACCTGTAGTTGGCATTTCTTGCAAAATAGAGGAGAAAACCTAGAGTACCATTTGTTTGGTTAAACAGCATAAAGGTGGGGCACTTTGAACTAAATGATGATTACTGCTCTAAACATTTAAGGAATCTTAGAAAACCTGAATACACAGTGTTGAGGTTCTCTGTCATGACCACCTACATAACTAAAAGATATTCAGGCTATCTAGAAGTTTTAGTGAGAAGGCACTGCAGAAGTGCAGAGTGTGGACGGCCCTGCCCTAGCTTTCTCACCTTCAGTTACAGTGTTGCCTCCTGTTGTTTGCTAGCATTAGCAAGGGTGACCAGAAGTCCACCTAAGTGTATGCTTTCAAATTTTCTCTTGAGGAAACAGACTACATTTTTGAGAAACAGGGAATGTGTGTTTTAATTTTACTTGGCTTAGGTTTTGGATTAGTCTTCAGTAAGAAGTGATCTTCCCATACATTTGTATTAGTGTTAACTTTAGGATTAAAACTCATTTATTTACACTTGTACAGTACTTTAGACAGTATATGCTTATTGTTTATTCCTTCACAATAATAATTTTGATTTCTGTTACCTTTCATTTCTTTAACCCAGAAGCAAAGGCTTTTATACATAATTTCAATTAATTCTTATGGCATTGATTTGTCTTTCCATTTTACAGATGAGAAATTTTTGGCATTGAGACTGATTGTTCACGTAGTAGAGTCTGGATTTTAACCCCTATTTATGTTTCTGAAGTTTGTGGCATTTCATGCTTTGCAGAATAGAATTACTTAAGTGTACTATAAAGAATGTAGGCCTTGATATTTATTTAATTTTTTCTTTACTTGGACTCGGCTCACTCCCCCTCCCCTATCTGTATAAGCTATGACTCTGCTCACAGCCCCTCCCCCATCTGTATAAGCTATCTTTGTCCAAAACTTTGAGAAATCGCTGCTAATTTTGGGAGAGTTAGGTTCCTTTAAGATAAGTAGGAAGCTGATCAATTTGACTATTTGACATATAGTTATAGTTTCCTGAAATTTATCTTAGCACAAAGTTTTTATAACTCAGTGGCATAGTATGTCATGTGGAAAGCATTTGGATAGGGCAAGAGAGAAACCCAAAGCGTTGCCATCTCTTAATATAGTTGAAGGATTGATTCTATACCCCACTTCTCAAATATGCAAATGCACATCTCAGATAAAATGATGTATTTGCATATAACTTATCCATTCTTCTTCATACACCTTCAGTCATCTCTAGATTATATACAAAACTCAACATAGTGTAAAGTGTGATGCAAATAGTCGTTATGTTATACAGAGAATATTGACAAGGAAAAAAGTCTGTACATCTTTAGTAAACTTTTTCTCTAATATTTTCAATCCATACTTGGTTGAATCCATGAATGTGGAACCTGCAGATACCGAGGGCTGACTTTATTGGCTAAGTAGTGTAATTCTTGGTCATTTTGGGCAAGGGAATAGAAAATAATGCCATTTTATTGACACTGTTACAGAAGAAAACGCTTTTAATGGTGATATACCTAATATTTTTTCTTTTAAAGCTACATCCTATATTATGTCTTCTTTTATCACAGAGTCATAAATTCTTAGATCGTAAGTGAATCTTATTTTATTCATTAGAATATAGATCCAGGAAGAAATTGAGTTGTTAAAGGACATGTAACAAGGCAATGATGGAACTGGAGCTAGGATTATTTTTCCATAGTTTGTCTCTTTTTGCTTTAGGAAATTTAGACCTTTAACAGAGATGTTTAATCTGTAGAAGCTCAAATGTCATCCTTATTATCTTCATTCCTTCAAGGAAAAAAATCTTAATTTAAGCAAAAATTTAAACTCAAGTTATCTTGGGGTACCATTCTTTGCTGAAGTTATTCTTGAATGAAACTGGATAATTTAGTTGATATGATAATGATGATCATGAACTTCTAGATGTGGAAAATTTTAAGAAGAAATGGATCTGTCCTTTGTTATTACTGTTTGTATGCTTAAAGACTGGAAAGAACCTTTTGAACTTTGACTTTCACAGGAAATGTGAAGTGTAATCCACAGATATTTTCATCGGGAACAAGCTTTAAGTGTTTGTGTGTTGGGAGAGGTTTGTTGTCTTTCTTGTTTTGTTTTGTCTGTTT
Organism: Cavia porcellus; assembly: GCF_034190915.1. NCBI lineage: Eukaryota > Metazoa > Chordata > Mammalia > Rodentia > Caviidae > Cavia > Cavia porcellus. Next base: position 51,294,419 of record NW_026947510.1, on the reverse strand, counting down.
TTGTGCTATTAGTGACTGGTTTGAGATTTCCATTAGTTATTTTTTGCTTACTACTGTAAAATATCTTTTCTTATGCTGAGATACTTTCCTGTTCAATGATAACAGACTGTGCATGATAGTTTTTTGATGGCTTATTCTAAAATGGGACTCTTATTTCTTCTCTAGGTTTGTCTTGTGAGAAGGATTAAGTATTGCAGTAGCTGGACGGTATTTCCTTCATTCCTGCCTGAAAGTTCAGAGTCCACGCATGCTCTAATGATGCCTTTGTTAGAGTTTGTAGAGGGGTAGTAGGAATTGTTTTTCGACCTTTAGAGTACATTCTGATTTTGGCCACTATTGCATTTATAAAGGAGGAAGATGCAGAGTTAGGCCATCTATCTGGTAAATACTTGATTTTTTTCTTTCATTTTTATTTTCTAAGAGTGGGTAGACCCTTTTATATATGTCAGAACATAGAATAACACTTAACACTAAATTGCTGGGGCGCTTACAGATGGCACCTAGACCGTGACTTACAGCACACATTTTGTTCTGGTACTTCTTTGAGTTGATTTGCTCTCTGCAACCTAAATATGTCTACCTGATTGAAGCATAAGTACAAGGACTATCCCAAAAATTATAGTAAACTTTTCCAAATTTGCTCTTAACAAGTCTCAGTGTTTTAAAGGGGTTATTTTAAAGAATCAGAAGTCTCTTTAAAAAAATCTTATAGATAATTAACCTTTAAATTTATAATGGAACTTGGAGTATTTTGAGCTTTCTGTGGTTGGAACCTTTCTTTGCAGAAAATAATCATGACTTGCTGGGTCAAGATGACAGAACTTCCATGTGCTTCCCATCTCTTGTATGACTGATGAAATAGCAATATAAAGTATAGAAAGAAATAAATCAACAACAGCAAGCACAAGAGGGTTAAAGAATTGCTAATAAATGAATTAAACAAATTTTGAGAAAGTTAAAGCAAACAAGGATAGGTGGAATAAGATTGCTCTAAAGCCTGGCAGAATCTGCTAGAGGTATGGAAGCAGAGCCATGAAGAACAAAATAGACAAAAGTACAAAAGGAATAGATTGTGTGATTATATCATAATCACAGTAGCCTGGCCTTGCTGTAGACTTCCTACTCCTGACCAGCCACTATTGTGCTACTCCCTTTCGTAAGCCTAAGAAAAGAAAAACAAAACGTCATGAGTGCTTAGGGCCCCAAAGAAGCTGGTCAGAATACTTGGGGAAATTTAAATTCTTTTTGTTCTAAATATTTAGAAGATAAGAGAAGGATATTCCGTTATATCCTACCAGTTAACCCCAAAAGGAACCCGGCTATTACCATGCTCTTCTCCATCACACACTGGAGTCTTGTTTGGAATTTTAGGAGACCTCATCAGAAAATAGATTAGCCAAGCAAACCCACACCAGCTAACAAAATTCTTTTGTGGGAATCACTGGAGACTGAAAATTATTAGAAGTTCTAGGGGAACTTTGAGCATGAAAAAGACTAGAGGAAACAAAAAAACGTAATGTTTGGAGAAACTGATAATCTTGAGGACAGAAAAGGACTTCAAAGATACTTAACTGTAATGCAAAGGTTCCAAGAGATAGTACATCATAAAAGTACTGCCTAGTGAATATAAAAGAATGTTAGAGATTGAGAACATAATTTCAAAAGAAAAGAGCTGTAGGATAGCAAAGCAGAGTTGGAGATAACCTTCCCAAGTGTAAATGTTTAAGACACTAAGATGAAGTAGAAGAGACAAGACAAATGATTTCCTTAACCCTCTTCTCTAGAAAACAGCCTGAGCCAGAAGTTTACCTGCTAACATTTTATTGAGGAGCAAGATTGAGGGAAAGGAGAACAAACCAAGGGGGAAAGGCCAGCCCAAGCTTTGTGGGAGGTGTTGCTCGTTGTTTTTGCTAGACATCTCTAGAGGAAACTAGGGTTTTTCTGGCCAGCTGCCATCAGAAGAGGTTAAGGAGGGGTATTTTGTAAACGGGTTTCTTCCTATCTCCTGTTCCTCGTCCTGTTAGTAAAACTCGGCGCACAGCTAACTTGTTGGCCTTTTCCTTCAATTGCCTCAAAAGTGAGGTGTCAGTTGTATGCTCTACGTAGATACGTACTCTTTGTTGCCTAAGTGGGGAATTGACAAATAAGTCACTAATCTGAATGCAGCGAGGGGCCCTGGGACTTCTGCCTGTAAGCAGCTGTTAAAAGAGAGTTGTTCCACAGAGGACTGATGGAAGGCTGCTGTTCTATATCTGTTTAATGTGCTATCATATACATGTGTAAGTTTGATAAAAGTAAAATTAAAAAAGAAAAAGTGAATACCAAACACATACCTTAGAAATAACTATCAGGAGATTTCAGGATATATTTGGGAGAAAGATAAAAATTTTAATCCATTTATATCAGAATAATATTACTGGACTGCTACATTCTGTTTCTCTACCCATTCTTGCCTGACTTTCCCCATTGGTGTGCTGGAATTGAGCTTCTAGGGTCATCTAGTTGTCTCTAATGTCCATTGCAGATTTGCTGATTCTACCTTTACGTCATCCTTAGCATGTGGCCCTTTGTCCTCTGCCTATGTTATCATTCATGATCTTATTATAAGACCCTTCAAAGTTTGTAGTATTTGTCTAACAAATCTCTTTGTTTTAACTTCTTCATATCACCTGTGTTTCTCCAGGCTGGGTTCTAGTGTCTTCCAATACTCCCATGTCAGTTTGGTTATTTCCTTTTAAAAAGTAACAGAAGCCTGGAGTTATTTGTATGTATCATAGATTATAACACACTATTTAAAATTTCTTTAATAAAGACTTTCTCGAGAGCTTTTAAGCAGACCCTGAGGACTACAAGATGAATAGACTTGAGCAAGTATCTACCTAAAGAATCTGGGTTATGTAAAAACAACTAGTTATAATACATAGAAGTACTGCAGTAGAGTTAAGTATTAGGGTTGATGGAGGTGGTAAGAAGGGAATTACTTTTTTCTCTATTTGCGTGAATCAAACCTCTAGTTATTTGAACTGCATATTAAAGTTTATGTACAAATGAATAAATGAGTGTGAAAGAAAAAATACTTTCTAAGAAGAAAAAAGTAATAGGTGCAAAAGAAAGTGGAAAGTGACAGGTGTCTTTTCAGGGTGCTCTACATGTTAGACTCCTACTTGAGCCAGTCCATTGTTAGCTCTTGGGTAGATTATTAGTCTCCTTAATGGGTCTATTTGCATTTGCTTTTGCTAAGCAATCCATTTAAAACTTAGAGTCAGACCACAGCATATCTCTGAACAAGCTGGTAAAAGTCAAAATCTTTGCAGTGCCAGTAAATTTTACAAGGTTTTCCCCTGGTGTCACTCCCCACTGCAACCTTTATCACTTCCTCTCCTGCCACACTGTCCCATGCTTACTCCAGTCTGGTCACACAGGCCTCCATGACCCTGTTCTTCAGATGTGTTGAGCATGTGTTAGCCTCTAGGCCTTTCCTTTGTCAAGGAAGCTCTTCTAGACATCCACGAGGCTTGATGTCTTTTTTTTTCTCTTTTTTCTGGTACCGGGGATCAAACTCACAACCGCCTGCTTGCAAGGCAGGTGCTTATGCCGCTGAGCTAAATCCCCAGCCCCAGTGAGGCTTGATGTCTTATCCTAAAGGAATCTGATCAAATGTTACCTATCCAGTTAGTTGCCTGTAGAAAACAGAAATCCTCTGACCCTGCAGCCCTGATATTCCCTTACTCTTTCTTTATTTTTCTCTTGTAGCACACCATCTGTATATTGTTTGCTTCTCTATTAATGATTTTCTCTTTCTACTAGAAAGTAAACTCCTAAAGATTTGTTTTATTAATCATAGTGGTTTCCTAGGGGAAAATGGAGTATCCAACATGACTGTGGCTCAGTGAACTTCGGGTGGCAAGAATTGAAACTGACTAGGTAGGCTTGATTCATGCAAAGATGTTTGGGGTTGACATTGCAGATTTTTAAGAAGAATATTAACTAACAACATTAGCTTTAAGTTGTGCTTACCTTAGAAAGATTCTGGCAGTTGCTTGGAGTTAGTCTGAGATAAGGAGAACTATTAAAATAGAGATTGTTGGCATGATCTGGTACGCAGTGTTGAGTTCAGAGACTCATTTTTCTTTGCCTTTGCCACAGTGTGTAATATGAACTCTGAAAAGTATCCTTTCAATTTTGTATATATTTTAATAGAATTCTAATGATTCACTTTAGATGATTATATTATAGTAACTTCCTGAAGAGCTGATGCATCTATTGACAGAAAAGTACTATCTTTTTTCAGACTTTAAACTTAAGAAGTAGGTATTCAGTTTAGTAAGCGTTCTCTAAAAGAGCTACCAAGTGCCTATCATCGACCTTTATTTTAAGTGAGAAAGGTCAGAAGAAGTCTGTGTTCCAACCCTGATCAACATAGGGTCTTTTGTGCAACAGAGAACATATGAGTCACCATTTAACTGTAATCATAGAAAAAAATGTAGTTTTGAAGACATTATAAAACCTTTGGATCACAGCCAGCCATACACTATGTTCCAAACAACCAGGTAGCTGGAATTCTGCCTGAATCTAGAAATTATAGACTTAATTTATAGATTTTTTTTCTCTAAATTTTATTCTAAACCTAACTTACAATTGTTTCAAAAAGTACTCTGCTTTAACATGTGGGTTAAACTTAATTAAACTTAACTATCCATGAAGACAAAATACAGAGCAAATTAAAGTGAAAAGTTTGGGAAGAATCATCATCCGAATATTAGTTATGTAGGTCACAGTGACATTGAACAAGATGGCTAACCATCAATTGTGTGTCAGCGGCTTCCATTTCTAAAGAAGAAGCTGAGCCAGAACAGCTCCAGTGTTCTCCTGTTGCTGTTGAAAGATTCATGGTTCTAAGTGCTGCTTTAAGGAGAAATGGAAGAAGAAGCTTTTAAGAGGTTAAAGGCATTAGATTATAGGATTTGTTACTTTTAACCTAACAGACTTGGTTTGAATGTCTGAAATGTTTATTTTCCTGTTTACTGCTGTGCAAGATGATGGAACTCAGTGTCAGGGGTGAGTTTGATCTGGCGGTTCTCTGAGTAATTAATTCAAAAGAGGGTTTATATGTGTTCTGAAGTCAAATGATTTAAAGACAGGTTTGCAATGCTTCTTATCTACCAAGCCTATACTCGGCCTTTATATAAAAGCTTCTATCATATACTGTTACTATAAGCATGGAAGTAAAGTGTGTTATATTACCTGTTTAGTTTTATTTTATGTATTGTTTGTTTGTAAGAGCTAGAGATTACACTCCTCCCTTTCCACACAGCCTCTTTCTTTAGGACATGGCAACCAACACACTCATACTTTGGGTTGTGACTCTTAGACCCACTCTAAAAGAAGGGCTCCTTACTAGAGCTGTATTTCAGAAGATTTGCATTGTTTAGAAAAAAATAGTGTTTATTCTTATGTCTGTAGCTTCCATGCAACCATTACTTTCCTTTTCTGATCCGAACCCTCTCTGATCTCTGCATAGATGCTTCAAGGCATTTTCTGGAGGCTACACCCATCATCCTCTTCCTTTTGGCCAGTCACAGCCTCAAAAGCAGTATTCTCAGGGTGGTATCCATACCACCTATACCAAAAAGCATCAGGGTCCCACTCCAATTCATGAAATGCTAATCTGGAGGAAAAGAGACTGATACTTGAATTTTAAATATTTTCTCTGAACAACTGTTGATATAACAAAGCATAGTCATTTCTGCTCTCCAAGAACAAGGTTAAAGGGTCAGTTTGTGGGAATGTTCCTTACTGTATAGGGTCGGTAATCTATCTTATTGGTGAATCTGCACCAGAAATTGATGGTCCTTGAACTCTTACTTAGAATTAGATAACACTCACTTAAATTTTAATATTTCTGTGGCAGGTTTTTTGTTGTAATCATTATTATATAAGGTCTGTTTTTGTGAGCTTTCTTGGCATCACAGCCATACACTAAGTCCCAAACAACCAGGCTAATAGAATTATAGCTGAACCAGATCATCACATATAGGTTTTTTTCCTTTAAATGTTAAATTCACCGCCAAGTTGTTTAACATGTCTTGGGTTATAATTTATACTTATTATAAATGAGAAAGCGGACTGTTTTTACCTGAGCTACTTTTACCAGAAATATTTTTAAGATTTAGTGGACACTAACACAATTCCCACCCCACTCCCACCACCCTCCATGCCCTGTGTCTGGCTCCCCTCTCCCCCCATAATTCAGGCTGGCCTTGAGCATACTGCGTACCCCATGCTGACCTACCTCAGTCTTCCAAGTGCTGGGATTACAGATGTGCTCCACCACACCCAGCAGCACTTTATGCTTTGTGTATTCACACTGTGCATCTTTGCAGAGGTGAGATAAAAGGAAACACTTATTTTATACCCTCTGTCCCCATTTTGATAATATGAAGAAACACTAAAGATACAAGCAGTACAATAGATATCTTGAGTGTTTTTAGGCCAGTAAATTAGCATCATTTTGTCTTAGGTGTTTATTTTATTCCCAGGGATTTTCTTGCTTTATCAGCGTTCTACAGATTTAGTTTTTAAAATTGATTCCAAATTTTAAATCCAGGATTTCTCTTATCTTTCTGAAAAATCAGCTTTATAGTTTTCTTCCTTTTGTCACAGACATGTGGGCAAAAGTCACTTTTGGAAGCAGATCTGAATGAGAGATCCTTGCCTTGGTATTCTGAGTTGAGCTTTTTGTAAACATTTTCTTTTAAATCAAAGGCAAGTAGAGGTTGAAATCTAAGACTATTGAAGCAAATCACAGAGACTAAAAATGACACAATCTATACAGCACTTAAAAAGTAAAAATATTTTATTTCTATTATAATCCTAGACAAATAATTCCAATTTGTATTACAGTATCAGAAGAAAATCATCAAGTGACTTGCCAATGGTAATATGAACTGGTGAGAATAATCTCTATCTAAATAAAGAAGTTGTTTTTTCATTTGTTTGTTTTGTCATGCCAGGGAATGAACCCAGAACGGTGCACATACTAAACAAGAGCTCTATCCCCAGCTACAAACCAGGCCAGTGAAGGAATATTTCTTAGGATGATATGAATGTAGTTAACACCTGTTTGTATTCATAATTCATTTTGACTATATATAGGAAATTAGGAAACTTTCAGGATTTGCAGTATGTCTACTAGAAGCAACATAATACTAAATTATATATCTAAGTAGAAATAAAGATTGCCAAAGGGAAAAATTAGAATGAAGCTAGAGATGCACACAAAAATACCTCTTTGTCTCTGCAGCTTACATTTTTACCCTAGAAAAATGAGGACAGTTACATCTGGGGCCTTTCAGTATTCACATATAATTCTTGGTACGTGGTTTTATTTTTAGCACAAATACCATCAGTTAGCTTATGCTTTTCTTATCTTTTAGATTTCCCCTACAAATCTTAGGCATAATTCTATTTTTGTCCTTGTCCTCTTTCCATGTTAAGAGTAGCATGTTGTGGATGTATAAATGTTAATATGTAAATGATTGAAATACTTTTCAGAATAATTCAACAGGATCAGGAAATGAGCTTAGAAACAGTAATGTTTCACTTGCTCAGTCATTTAACACTTCCAACAGCTTTATAAAATAGCCCATTTTGCAGATGAAACAAACTAGAAAAGGTCAAATAATTGTTTTTTTGGTAAGAGGTATCAACATGTAAATTCAGATCTGTCAGATTCATGCCATTTTCTTCTGTTTTACTCTACTTCCCATGTAAGTTTGGGAGAAAAGGTACAATTGTACCTACAATATACTTGGAAGTCACCCATAGGTGACTTCACCTGACAGTTGAAACTGTGGTTGCTGTGGGTGAGGAAGTGGACTGATAAGTGTTGAGATCCAGCTCTTGGGTAATTCCATTCTTACTCTTTGATGGGAACTAACTATGGTAACAGTATACAGAGTAAGTATTCGTTATCCCAAATGCTTGAGGTCAGATATGTTTCCTATTTTAGAAGTTATTGGGGTTTTTGAATATTTGCAAAGACTTCATTTACCAGTTGCATATCCCTCACCCAGACATCTTAAATTAGAACTGTTCCATATCCAAAACTTTTTGAGTATCATGTTGGCACCCTAACAATTTCAGATTTCAAAGCATTTTGAATTTTCAAATTGATCGTGCTTAATTTGTATTTGAATTCAAAATTAAGATACTTAGTATGTTTTTCAGATCGTTTATCAGAAGACTATACATAATGTGGAATGCCTTTGTTATTACTTGTGATTTAAAGAAAAAAGACTTCTTTGTTAACTCAGAAATTAATAGTTAAGACTGGTTTTTACTTGCAGCAGGTCAACATTTTTAAATTCTTTTTGTAAGATGAAAAAAATCATGTGCTTAAAACAACCTAAGTGTTGATTTCTTTTCTTTCTTAATGGAGCTCTGCCTTCCTATCCCTGCAGTCCTCTTTGATCTGATACCAACCCATAAAAGATAGCAGTGTTTGTTTCATGTGTATTATCTTTTGTTTTGCTCTCTATCTAAACAAAACAATTTTCTGAAGTGTACACACATGTGACTTTTTTCGTGTATTTAATACATGTTTAATACATTATTATTAGACACTGTGCAGGAATCTACATTTTACAAGATGGTCCCCACTCATCATCATGAATCTTTTAATCTAATAGGGCAGATAAGACATATATTTAGATATGTTGAGTATTAGGCGTTGAATTTAAATGTTATACATAGTAGTGGCACGAAGTAAGGACCACAAGAGAAAGTTAATGATTGGTTTTCACAGGTGAGATACACTTTAGTTGCTTTACCTGTTGTGTTAAAAATTTTTTTTTCATGCAAACATGAGGTAAATTTATGACTAGAAATAATCATACATACTATTGTCTCATAGGTTGTTTGGAGGCTATTGTACTTCTAAACTTAGAACTTTGGAATGAGACCTAAAAATTTAATAGAAATCTGAAATCACTTAACATTTTTAATAATAATAATACAACTTGGGGGAAAATACCCAGAAACTGTAAAGTAAATAAGATAAAATATGAAGCTACTCCTATCTCAAACTTACTCTCTTCATATTACAAACATTGTTGCTATATTTTTAACAACATATTAAACATTTGTATAAATAAAAGATATTCTTGACATCCTGATAGAGGCTAGCATTTTGATAGCTAGTTCTAGGAAGACAGAGTCTTAGAGTGGCTTGCATTTCTGCAAAATGAACAGTGTCATAGGCTACAAGTAAATCATAGAAAATTTTTTTGCCTGTCTCTCTCTCCCACTGCCAGTTAATGTGTTTATTCAGTTGAGTGAGCCAGCTCTGTCAAGACTTCCCCTATGGGAGCCCAGCAGAGCCAGGGTGGAGAATAAAGACTGGATGCAAATCCAGGACACTGCGAGCAGCAGTGTCAAAGCCACAGACAAGTCGTGGCATGTCAGTCCTTGAGAACTGTGTCTTTTAGTCTTTATCAGTTCTTCAGACCCTCCCTGTACACTCTGCATGCCTGGAGCCAGCAGGTGGATCTGCAGTGACCTTTGGTGCCCTTACTCTGCTCTTTTACCATCCCACTGGAATATGAATTTTTTCTCTTTCCTGTTTGTCTTTAGGACAGAGAACTTGTGAGGGCCACTGAACCAGTTATGTTATGTTATGTTATGTTATGTTATGTTATGTTATGTTATGTTATGTTATGTTATGTTATTGAGGGGTTTCAGGAATTGAACTCAGGACCTCAGGCTTGCCAGGCAGACACTGAGCCACTGAGGTAAATCCCTGAACCCGTGCACCGGTTTATTTTATATAGCTAGATCAGTGAAGAGAGAGTGCCTAACAATATGAAGGACAAGGAAAACAATTACTTTATTTCCTTTTTAGGGTGCCCAGAATAGCTAAAGAGAAATCATGTATAGTATCCTGACCTAGAGATAATGAAAAGAAGTTATATTGATAGGAGACAGAGACACTTTCCCTGAGAAATTTTATGGTTAAAAGGTTTAACATTTTTGCAGTATAATTTATAAGAATTAAAAGGAAGATTTTTAAAAAAATGTAAACCAATTCTTAGTAGCTAGTGGAGTCAAACACTAGAGACAACTGAATTTTGAAGCTGTATAACTTCTAACTGGACAACAGTTAGCAATTTTTGTTTCCAGGCATGTTGCAACCGTGTTTTTGAGAATAGCACAGTAATTCACTGCTTTGGTGTGCTGACTTCTCCTTATCACTGTGTTTTTACTTATTATTTCTTCTGGACCAAATTTTTAAGTTGTGTTTTTCTTGTCTTTCTTTTTAATATTAAAACAAAAGTAAGTACATGCATATTAGAGGAGCAAGGAAACTGTTGGATGTTTTCATTATCTTAAATTCAGTGATGATTTTGTGAGAATGCACATGGGTCAGAGCTTAACCAAACCGTATAACTAGGTGCAGTGTATTGGGTGGCAGTTATACTTCAATAAGATGATTTAAAAATATTTTGCTGATACTATAACTAAAAGCTTGGAGTTATTTTGATGCTATATGTATTTCCCTGACTGATACTGAGGTGAGTTTTTATGAAGCCCTTTGTATTTCATTTTCTGTGAATTGTTGATTTATATCCTTTGCCTCTTTTTCTGTTGGGATATGTGTATGTGTGTCTTGTCAATTTATATAATCAATCTTGCAAAATGGTAATAACCCACTGCCTATCTTACAGTTGCTAATATTTTATCCCAGTTGATTTTTTATTTTAAAATTCATTTTTCCTTTTATTTCCTTATTTTTCTTTCCCTTTTGTCTTCCCTTCCTAACAGACATAGACAAAGCCAACATTTTGGCTGCTTGCTATCTGGTTTCCAAGTTGCTTGCTGTCTTGAAAATCCCCTATACCTCAATTATATTCCTAATTTTTCTTAGATTTTACATTTTTTGTTCTTATGTTACATTTTATTTCAAGGAGAAAAAAAAAACTAAAACAGAATTTCAAAACACGTTAATCAGGGGACAACAATCGTATATACATTGCGTGTGGTCATCTCCAAATCATTCATCCAGAGCCCAAGGGATCTGCATTCAATTGTCTGAAAAACACCAGCACAAATCTTTATTCAGGGAACTCAGAGAAATCAGTAGTATAACTACCTTAACTTTTTATACATATGCTGTTTCTTTAAGCTTTTTACACTAATGAGACTATAATGTTTACATGGCTGTCTTATTTCACTAATGAATATGGTCTCAAGTTACCTCCATTTACCTATAATAGTCTCCAGTTTATCCTTATTTATGGCTGAGTAGTATTCCACTGTATAAATATACCACATCTTTTTTTCTCTCCTATTCTTAAGTTAGATTTTGTTCCTACTGAATTTTTCTGGTAATGATGTTAGTTTTTTGGTGTGGGTAACTCAACTTTTGTAAATACCTTAAAATGTTTTCATACAAACTTGAATGTGTTTTAGAACTCTGTTCTGTTGATCTCTTTGTGCGTGCTTACTTTTCGATTACAATAGTTTATGACAAGTTTTGATTTTTTTGTTTTGTTCTTTGAGACAAGATCTCATTGTAGTGTAGGGTGGCCTTGAACTTGCTAGTAGCTCAAACTGACCTCAAACTAATGGCAATTCTCCTGCCTCAGCCTCCTGAGCTAGGATTATAGGCATGTGCCACCATGCCAGCCTATGACAAGTTTTAATGTATGACAAAACATGTCTCCTCCGAATTTTCCTTTTTTTTTTTTTTAAGATTTTCTTGGTAGTTTCCGTATAAAAACATTTAGTATGTTTTCTTTCACTAGATATCATTGGTAAAGACATTAGATACATATTTCGTTTTGAGATGTTAGCATTTTTAAATTAAATACTTGTTTAAAAAACAATTTTTATTTAGGTTTTATATTGTATGTTTACTGTGGCTGTTTACTGTCCTATTTTTCATTTTTATTTGGTATACTTAATAACATTTATCAAACATTTTAGTGGGTTTTAACAGTTTGATAAATCTGTGTGACCATCAGCCGTAATAAAATGTATAGTAATTCAGTCATTGGAGTGTTTCCGTATATCAGAATTTAGTCCTAAGCAGACTCAAGGACATTCTCATTTCTGTTTCATAGATTAATTTTTCCTGTTCTGATATTTCTTACCAGTGGAATTGTGTTGTATGTGTTATGTTGTAGCTAACGTCTTCATTCAGCACAACATTTTTTAAAGTTCTGAGTAGCATTCCATTGTATTTGTTTAGCCATCCTCCTGTTGATGTATAGTTGTTTTCAGATGGGACCATTGTGAATGAGGCTTCCATGAACATTCTTATACAGATGTTAGCGGGGACATACGGCTTCATTTCTTTTATGGTGGTTTCAGTTTTATAGTTTGCATATTCTAAGTGGTTGTAAAATGATACTTCACTTTGGTTTTAGTTTCATGTCTCTGAAGACTACCCATTCATGTGTTTTCTGCCCATTTGCATATCTTCTTGTAGAAAGTAACTGTCAAAGGTTGGTTAGCCCTCCTCACCCCAGCCCACTGAGACAGTTTTGCTGTGTAGTTCAGGTTGGCCTTGAATGAACTCTAGTCCAGACTGGCCTGAAACCTAGAGCAGTCTTCCTGCCTCAGCCAGCACGGGCCTTATTTCCAGCTTCTAGTTTTTAAAAATTTAGGTGTTTTTTATTATGATATATAACAATGTTTTATAAATCCTGGATATGTGTCTTTTGTGTACTTTTTATTTTGAATGTTTTTTTCCTAGTGTTTGTCTTATTATCTTTCAAAAAGCAGATGTTTTAAAATTCTGATCAATTCAGTATATTGATTTTTAGTGGTTCTGTTTTTTTATATGTTAAAAATGATTTGCCATTTGAAAGATTTTCCTGTGTTTATTTTTAGAAATTTTACAGTTTAGTGCTTATATTTGGATCTTTTTTCAAGTTAAATTTTACGCATTTAGAATACAAGTTGAGAAAATATTGCTTGGTTGTTGCTTTTGTTTTTTAATCTGGTATTTAGTTCATTTGTTTAAAAGGCTTTTCCCTTAATTATATGACAATGATTTAAATAAAACCTTTCTCCCTGCTTACCCCCTGTTTATTCTAGGGTAACCAGGAGCCAACAACAACTCCTGAAGCAATGGTTCAGCCTTTTACTACCATCCCATTCCCACCACCTCCACAGAACGGAATTCCTACAGAATACGGAGTGCCACACACTCAGGACTATGCCGGCCAGACCAGTGAGCATAACCTGACACTCTACGGAAGCACGCAAGGCCATGGGGAGCAGAGCAGCAACTCGCCCAGCGCACAGAACGGATCTCTTCCGGTATGTGAGTCACAAGGTGGCAGGTAGGGGAGTGCATGCCAGTCACGCCGGGATTGTCACCCTGTCATAAGACCAGAACATTCTGTAAGCTAATTTAGCATTTCCATTCCATTCCTTAGCCTGTGTGTAATTTCAGTTCTACTCCAAGCACTGTGATTAGAAGATAGGGAGTTTGAAGTAAAACTCACAGTTACTGCCCAGCAACTGTTGGTCTAGGAATGAGGCAGACAGTGGTGGCCAGGTAAGTACAGTGGGAAAAGTAACGTAGGGGATGCTGCGCTTCTCAACTTCACCGGATGTGTTGCTATGCAGAATTGCATGGACACACGTGTTCTCACCTCTACAGGCTCTCAAAGCATTTTCCAGTTGCTTCCTCCTCGAAGTGCTTAATGTCTTGAGTTTTGTGCTCTCTTATAGTTTGTCCTCAGCATTGGATACTTTGTTTGTTCTTCCTCCTCTGTTCAACTTTTAAATGCTGCAGTGTGCCAAGTTTGGGTACTGGAACCCTGTTCTTTGCTTTATATAACTAGACTACCAAATTCACTTAACTTGCTCAAGGAAATCCTAGGCGCCCTTCTTCTATTTCTTTTGTCTTTACCTGTGACCCAATAACAAGTCATGGCCACTCCAACTCTATAACTTTTTACTACTGCAGATGAAAGAGGCAGTGTTCTTTTGCCAGATGTGTAGGGCTTGAGTCTCCATATAGCCAGTTATTTAATCTCCCTCTGCCTTGAGAAGATAGGTGAAGGTCGTAGTACCTACTGTTAGGGAAAGGCAGAGGCTGTTAGAAGATTTGAGAGTTTGATTGAGGCAAGTGTTTACCATCATTGTCACCATTGTTACCGCGCCTAACTTAGCCATTCTCCACATGGCAGCCACGATGATTTTTACCTTTTAATCTGAATTGTGCTGTTTGCCTACTTAATTCTAATAGTATTCTAACGCAAGTAAATAAAACTCTGTATGAGATTTTCTAACCCTTTGCCCCAGCCCACCTCTGACCTCCAACCACTTTCTGTTTACTTGCTGAAATAAAAAGAAATGCCACAAATTAGCTGTGAGTATGTATCACATGCATATTAACAGGTAGAAAATTGTACTGTCTGTGATTTCACTCTAAGGTAAAAATGCACTCATCAAGCAAGCTATCTCTAATTTTTAGATTTCGCTTTCTTCTATCCAGTATCAGACTACCTGAAGGAGAGCTTTATTCAGACTTTAAGCCACTTAATAAGATTTACTTCCAAATAAAGATTTAGCATTATAGTGCAAACTTCTGTTACATAAAGATAGATTAAACCTACAAGTACCAGGGGACGGGTACCTGGCAGCGTGGGTACTAGAGATTCAGGGCCTTTACACTGAATTACATCCCCTGCCCTTTTTATATTTGAGATGAGGTCTTGTTAAATTGCTCAATGGCCCACATTAGGCTTGAATTTACAGCCCTCCTCTCTCAGCTTTCCAGAATATGCCTCCCTCCTCTCCTCTCCTCTCCTCTCCTTTCCCCTCCCTTCCTCTTCCCTTCTTTTCCCTTCCTTTCCCTTCCCTTGAAATCGAACCCATGACCTTATGCTTGCCAGGCAGGTGCTTATGTCACTGAGCTATATCTCAGGCCCTTGATTTCTTTTTTTGAGACAGGATCTCACTAAGTTGCTGCTAAATTGGCCGGGCTGAGCTAAGATGGACAGTTTTCCTGTCTTAGTCTCCCAGAGTACTGGGATTACAAGTGTGTGTCTCCATCCCTGACTATGTGTTAATTTCAAATGTTGAGGATTCCCAAAATTTCTTTCTTTTGTTTATTAATAATTCAATTTTTGTTGTTTGAGAACATACTTTGTATGATATAAAACTGAGACATGTTTATGATTTAGTAGGAGGTCTAGCCTACAAAACATTCTTTTGCAGTTGGCCCTTTTCTCAGTATGAAGTGTCTCTGTTTATCTCTAAGGATATTTCTTGCCTTGTCTACTTTGATAGATCACTTCAGCTGTTATATAGTTGCTGTTTGTATGACATAACTTCCATCATTTTTGTTTCAACCTCTTTGAATCTGAAACGTGTCTTTTGTTTAAAAGTTTTTCCATCTTTTTATTGGAGCATGTAGGCTGTTTATATTTTAGTATGATTATTAATATGGGTAGATTTATGTCTGTCATTTTACTGTGTCTCATGATTTTTTACTGTTGTTCCTCCATTCATCTTTACTGGTTTCTGTTAAATAATTTATTTGATTCATTGTCTTAGCAGTCCACCTTAGCACGTAAACACTTGGAAACCTACCGAGTTTGGTACTTGCCACATTTTGATGTATAATGTCCCAGGACTCATCATTTGTTTATCACACAATGCGCAAGGTTGAACTCGTCTGTGTCCACTTAATTGCATCGTGACTTACTACCCTTGACAGCCAAAACAGGTTTTTGGAATTTGTTGTGTTTAGCACTGGTTTACCTCCCAGAACTAATTAATGACAAGTATTAAGGTACTTAGTCCTTGGTCAGAGTACTTAGTTCTTGGTCTAAGGATTGCATATGCCTTTGACTTTCCACAACCTGTGGATGAGTTCATTCAGGTAAAATACAACAGCTTTGCTATTATACCCTTTCATTCTATACATTCCTTTGTGCTTTTGTGTGTACCTGTATATAGTAGAAATATAACAATACAATCATTACTTTATACAATCATACACATTGCTTGTAAAGACTTTTTTAGAGCAGTTTTAGACTCACATCAAAACTAAAAGTTGTAGGCATGTTGCTGCTCTCCTGTACATGCCTGACCTCCCCGCTAGCAGCATCCCACACTAGAGTGATATAGTGTTAAAACTGTTAAACTTACGTTCACACATCACTCAAAATCTGTAGTGTGTATTAGGGTTCATTCTTGGTACTATACATTCTATGAACTTGGATAAATATATAAAAATATTTATCATCATATACAGTAGTTTCATTGCTCTAAAAGTTCCATAGTTTATTTGTTCATCCCTTCCTCCCCAGATTCTAGTGTCAGCTGATCTTACTGTCAGCCTAGCTTTGCCTCCTCCAGAATGCAGTAGAGTTGAAATCATACAATAGGTAGCTTTTTTTGGCTTGGCTTTTTTCACTTAGTAATACGCATTTAGGATTCCTACTTTTCTTTTTTTTAAGGCTTAACAGTTCATTTCTTTTTGTTGCCCAATAATATTGTATAGTTGTTCTGTATTTATCTATTCACCTGTGGAAGGGTATCTTGGCTACTTCCAAGTTTGAACAGTTATGAATAAAGATGCTGCTGTAACAGTCATGTGTGCAGTGAACGAGAGTTTCTGTTATCCCACATCCTTGCTAGTGTTTGGTGGTGTCTGTGTACTGGATTTAGACAATTCTAGTGGAATGTCGTTGTTGCTTAAATTTTCATTTTCTTGAGGTACAGTGTGGAACATCTTTTATATGCTTATTTGACACCTGTAGATATTCTTCAGTGAGTAGTCTGTTCAGGTCTTCAGCTTTTTAATCAAGTTGTTTTCTGGTGTTGAGTTTTCAAATTCTCAGCATATTTTGAAAATAAGTTATCATTTCTGTTGATCTTCATATTGTCCTGTAGATCCAAGTTAATATCCAGTGTCATTTCCTTTCAGTATTTTCTGATAGACAAGTCTGCTTAAAACAAATTGTGTTTGTGTTAGTCTGAGAATTCTTTTGTGTGTGTATGTTTTTGTTTTTAAAGGCTAGTTGTGTCAGCTGTAAAATTCTTGGTTGACTTTCTCTTCTACCCTCTAAATATGGTAAGTGAATCCATTGCCTGCTGGCCTCTGATGAGACTCAGCTGATTCTCACCAGAGATCAACTATTAATCCTTTTTTTGGGGGGGCGGGTAGATATCGGGAATCCAACTCTGGACCTGGTGCTTGACAAGGAGGTGCTTATACCATTTTCTTTTTAGCTTTTAGCTGTTTCTCTATGATGGGTCTCTAAAGATGAATTTTTTTTTATTATACTTGAGTCTTTTGTGTTAGGTTGGTTGATTAATTTTTTTCATAAAGAAGTGAATTTTGACCTTGATTTCTTCATACATTTCTCTTTTTCTTCTTTGTTCCCGGGCCTCCCATGTCATATACTTGGAGTTTTCCTACAGACATTTTTGTTTTCTGTTTCAATCAGCAGTTTTCTGAATCTAAACAGACGTAAAGTTCTTTTTATTTTCCTTTAGTTTTTTTCTGTTTACTCTTTAAATTGTATACTTTTGTTGATCTTTTTTTTTGTAGTTCACACTTTCTTTTTTCACCTTTTCAATCTCCTATTGAATTCATCTATAGAGTGAATTTGTTATAGTACTTTTTAACTGTAATTTCCATTTATAATTTAATGTTTCTCTGTTTTGATACCCTATTTTTCTTTAATTCTTTTGGCTTTTTGAGACAGGGTCTCACAATATAGTTTATACTTGCCTTGAACTCACTATATAGTCTAGGCTGGCCTCAAACTCCCAGCCTCCCAGCCAAATTCTTTGAAATATTTATATTTGTTACTTTACCGTCATTTGCTGAATCCAACATCTGTACCTGAATTACGGTTCAGTTACTTCCAGTTATTATTTCTTTTCTTGAATCTGGGTCACACTTTCCTGTGTTTTGCAATGTTATTTTTAAAGTGAAGATTAAGCAAGTAACAGTGTAGTGACTCTGGATTTTCATTTGTTTTTCTGAGAGGGGGATGTGTTTTAAACAGTTTGGCCACTTAAATTATGGAGTCTGACACCTGCACAGTGTGAAGCCATTGATGTTTCTGCATAGTGGTTTTGTTGGTAGCAGTCACTCCTGTGTCCCCACAGCTTATAGGCCAGAGGATAGAGGTTATGCTCATGCGTCTGGAGTTTATAAAGTTTTCTCCCTCTCAGTCCAAAAGCTAGATTAAGAAGTACATTAAAGGTTCAATCTTCTCAAGTCTGCCTGGGGTTTTCCTTTTTATTGAGATGTTTCATGTCTCCCTTTCTCAATATGTAGTTTTACACTTGCTCAGGGATGTGAGGAGTGTATTTCTGTCTCTGGTATGATTCTCTTTTCTGGGATCTCCCGAGTAGATTTCTGGCTGATCCACCACTCACAACTTCAAGCTTGAAGAAGCTATACTTTCCCTGTTAGGTTCTTGCCGAATTTGCCATGATTAGTTGGCAGAGCTGTTGTGTTTCTTGCCCTTTTGACACTCCACTCTCTCTGTCCAAAGTCAAATCTGCCCTCCCCAACAGCAAAAGCTGCTGATTTTCATTACAGTAGTACGTTTGCAAAAGTATTGCTGGTTTTATGCTAAGCTCTAAATTTTTCCAGGAAATGCCTGTTTTTACCTTTACCTTTTTTTTCTCTTTAACAATATCTGTTGTACCTTTTGGATCTTATTTACTCTTTCAGTTTCTTACACTAGGGAGACACTATTATGTTTACACCTGCAAACCTTACTTATTTCAGTTAGGAGTATGGACTCTAGTGGCATCTGTTTACATATAGGATTTGCTGATCTGTACATCCTATTCTAGGGAGAAATCCTTTCCCTGAATCATTCCGTGGCATTTTACACTTTCTCACAGGACTGTTTTCAGCACTACCCATTTCTCTTTTTCTCTCATTACCGCCATTTCTGATTGTATCACGTCCCTAAATTGTATGTTTCTAATGACAGTGATTAAAGGCAAGCTCCATCCCTTAAAACAGATACACAGTTAAGACTTAGGTCTCTTATCACTTCAGAAACTGTTTATTATATAATTTTGCGTGAACTAACTTTCCTAAGAAACTTTAACTTTCCTAAAGAAATACTGAAATAAGAATAGAAATCCAAATGTGTAGATTGTGTGAGTATATTAATGGTAAAAATAGCTGAGAACAAAGTGGACAATCCTTTGAGTTGTACATAGGACAGAAATACCACAAATTCTATAAGGTTAGCAAGTTTTTAAACAATAAAACAAGAAACTGTTAGGAAGCTCTGTTGAAAGATTCCAATTTTACATATGAAGAGGAATTTCCATTGCTGTCCATTTTCCTTTTGAAAGAGATTGTGTGTGCATATGCAATTATGAGGATGTGTTATACAGAGGTAGAAATCGAGCTTTAAAGCAACACATCATAAAACTAGATTTGATAACATTTGCATTATTCTGTAAAACTTTTACTGTCAACTTATATGCCCCATAAAAAGGTCTAGTAACTTATGTGATGCTTGCCTGTGTAATCCCAGCGCACTGGAAGGCTGAGTCAAGAGGATCACAAGTTCAAGCCCAGTCTGGGTAACCAAGTGATTTAGTAGACTGTGTCTCAAAATACAAACTAAGGGGTTGGTAATATAGCTCAGTGTCAAAGCCCTGGGCTCAGTTAAATGGGTGCGCGCGCACACACACACACAGACACACACACAGACACACAGTAGATAGGAAGCGTTGTTATTTAAAACTAATTACAGGTATCTTTCACTTTAAAAAATTGCTTCCACAAAACAGTATTTTGTTGTGTTCAATAGATAGTCCTTCCCTGTGTATCAGAGCTTTTACTGGTGGGAGTTCCAAGTCCGTATCTTCCGCTCTGATGTCCCTCTCCAGCTCAGCAAAAAGGGCACTGTGCTTGGGTGTTGGTTCTCTCTCAGGCTCCTGAGCATCTTGTCTCACTCAGCTCAGGTGTTCTCTCTGCTGGAAAGCCTTCCTGACTTTCTAGTCAAATCCTGATGTATGAATCTTTAATTTGGGCCCTAGTGGAATCCTGAGCTGGCCACACCTTGTGGAATTTAAAAGAAATGATGGTTTTCTTTACTTTTCTCTCCCTGACTAAACTATAAGCTTTTAAGTAAGAGGCCTTTTTAAAAAAATTCATCTTTCTTTCTTGATTCATCACCATGCTAGTTACTTGAGAATTATACAACAAATGCCTACGAAAAGCACATCAGTTCCGAGGAGAAAGAAGCTGGCTTCTTGTTGAAGGTAGGGTTCATCTGGGCCATGTGCTACCAGTGATAGGATTCGGATGTGCTTAATCAGTTCTCACAGCAGAGTCAGTCGGAGAGGTGCGAAAGAAGAGCAAAGCGTCTTCGGGTAGAAAGTAAAAACTCCAGTTTCCATCTGATTGCAGCTTTAGGTGCTTGGTAAAGGCTAGAAGGAAAGAAGGCGGGGAAAGGTCAGTGAAGTGCAGAGTGGGGAGCGTATTGAATGCCAAGCTGAGAAACCGGAACTTACTGAAGGTTTGGGACAGGAAAATGCAGTGAGCCAAACATGCTTCCAGAAGATCATCTGTTTCTGCGTGGTGCTGCCCTGGGGGACTGCAGGGAGTCTGTGGAGGAGGGAATGAATTCACAGGAATGGTGAAGGTAGAAAATACAGGATTGGGAAGGTAAGAAGGAAAACAGACTGTCGTCCTGATTGTAATGATGGGATCTTGAATAAATCATTTTGTCTCAAGTTTCTGTTTCCTTTTCTGTCAAATGAAGCTTTCTGTACTGACTGACTCTAGAGCATTCTTATGATAATAAATTAGAAGTGCTTTAGAAATTACCTGTTGAAATAATTCAAGGTAACTACTTTTTGTCCTCTCAGGTCTTTTAAAATCACGTGCCCCTTGCAGCATTGACTGTAGCCTTTTCATTACCATTAAGTGCAGATGGGTTTTAGTGTAGGTCTTGTTCACATTGGATTGTCTTGAGTTGTTGATGGAGAAAAAGAAGGAAGGGACTTCTCATACCATCATGAGAACCAAGCATTGAAGTCTGAAATTTTTATATTTAGAAGTGGATTTTGGCCTCAAGCTAGAAGCTGCTTCTGCTCTTAAGATGAATCCGTTTGACAGTCGGTTCCATACTGTGTATTAGCCAAACAGATAGCAGTTGGGGGGCTGCCCCGCAGCTTGCAGGCTGTGGAGAATAGAGAAACTTGATTCCTGTATGTTTGATTCCTCCCCCCCCCCAAATCACAGCAGGGCATAAATAAAGAATTTGAAGTAGACAAGCATTAGTGAATTGTCTTCAGATAGGAAATTTACATTTGTACACATATTGTAACTATCTGTTGGATTATATTTTCCTTGAGAGAAGGAAATAATTCTTACTTTCCTTTTAGTCATCTATACTGGTAGATATATAAATAATGCCTGCTAACTGATTGTGCCACTGCACCTCCTATGCTGGTACATAATAGGTGTTTAGTAAGTGCTTTTTAATAACTTGGGATTGGGAGAGCTTATAAAGATATAATTAAGCACCTTTAATTGATTAGTTGGTTGATAAAAAGGTGTTAGAAAATACACTTTTAACAATATAGACTTAACATGTTAACTTAGGTAACAATTCATTTCTCCATTCTTGCACATAATGTGACTTATTTCTTTGTCCTAATTTGACATAATTAAAATTCTTAAGAGACAAACCATGTTATTGAATCTTTCACTTAAATGGAGTAGTTTTTTACTGGATAATTAGAAGAATATTTCTCTTATCCTTACATAATGATGTTCAAAACCTTTTTAGAGCTTTTTTAAAAAAGCACAGCATCAATTTTTAAACAATTTTATTAAAAAAATGCACATTTCAGGGACAGTAATTGATAGAAATAGCATAATTAATACATTTGTACACTTATTGCATACTAAATATTGTTGGACACACTTTCAGTGTATTCATTAAATTTATCACAACCACTCTGTGAAGTACTGTTACTATTACACTTTTATAGATGAAGAAATTGATACTTGGAGAGATAATTTGTCCAAGTTCACTCAACTTAGTAGGTGACTGTGAGGATTTAAATGGGTTATCTGACTCCTAGAGCCTGCGTCCTTTCTCATACATATATTGTCATGGTCATTAAATCAATGTTTCATACACACACACATTTGTTACATGTACAGTAATGTGCTAGGTAATAGGCGTACTTAAAAATGTGAAGTAAGGCTCTTGTCCTCAGTGAACCTAGAGGACTCCAGGACAAGGAACAAAGTGTCTGTCGGTGTTATGGGGTTAGTGTAGGACAGCAGGTTGGCTGAGAGATGCTTTTTCGAGGTAAACACTACTTACCCTCCATCTTGATGAACCCAGATCCACAGTTAGGGTAGAGGAAGGCAGTAGTTCTCCTAACATGATCCCCGATTACTGGCAAGTTCTCAAACTTTCTCAGGTGGAACACTAGAGCAGCCTCTGATAATGATTCTAAGACATTCTGTAGCAGTTTCATGTGCTTCATTTTATGCTTTTGCCACCAACACAAAAAGCAGTAGTGGGTAACTATGAGTGCCTTAGTGTAAAGCAAGGAAGTAATAATAAACTATTCTGCTGGCGGTCTTTTTATTCTTTATTGTCACAAAGTCACAGAAGAAGAATGGCAACAGAAAATCAGGTTCACTGAAGAATGTCTGTCATGAAGCTGAGTGCTGTGGTGCAGTCTTAGTGCTTAGGAGGCTGAGGCAGGAGGATTGTTGCAAGTTTGAGGCCAGCCTGGGCCCAAACACTGAGTTCAAGAACAGCCTGAACTACATAATGAGACTCTGTCTTAACCAATCCCCAGAAATCTTTCATGCAGCAGTAGAAATTGTTAACTTTATTAATTTTCCACCCGTACCTGATCTTTTATGATATTCTCCATGCAAAATGAAACATATTCATAAAGCCTATTATACTGCATACCCGAATGCCTTCATTGTCTTGAGCAGCAGCATTGTGTGACCGACCTACTGCTTTTTGCACAAAATCCCTTTCTTCCAAAACTAATGGGTGAACTGACAAGCATTTTCTTGAGAATGAGAAGTCCCATCACTGCAAGAGGAAAAACTGACTATTTAATTTTATTGATAAAATCCAGACTTTCCTGCAAAAATAAAAACTTATCCTCTGCAAGCATTACAGTCTTGTGCTGTGTAGTGACATTTTGGTCAGTGGTGGACCACAGATAGAATGGCAGTCCCGTATGATCGATTACAAGGATGCTGAAAATTTGCTGTTCTCTAGTGACATCATGAAGTTGCAGCACAAGGCACTGTTCACGTTTGTGATAATGCTGTTCTAATCATGCCTGCTATGCTGCCTGTCATCTAAAAGGACAGCACATACAGTGACACATCTGTACAGTGCATAAAACTAGGTAATGATGAGTAGTAGTAGTAGTAATGATGAGTATGTTACCAGTTTGTGTATTTTCTGAACTAAATATTTCTGTAGAATGTGCCTGTCTACTAATGTATATTGAAAAAAGTTAATGGTAAACCTGTAAATGTTCTCGAAGATGGCATTGCTACCATAGGGGGTGACATAGCTAAGAAGTTATAGTCTTGCCAGTGAGTCCACTTGCCCGGGAAGGACTTGGTGGAACATAATGGAAGAAATGGAGCCGAAGTCTTTTTATCACGAATCAACTTCATCCTGTAACATAAGTATCACTAGCAGGTTTTTAGACTAAAACTAAGACACTTTGAACTACAAGTGTGATTCTTGTTTCCCCTCAGTAATAAAGGGCAGATTACATTAACCCTGTGTAAAATATCTGTCCCCTTTATCAATTACTTTTAAAAATACATATTTGTACGTTTCACCTCTGGAGATATGATACCCATGAGGTGCTTGGTAGTTCCAAGCTAGATTCATAAAGAATCTGTATTCTGGTTTGAGAATGCAGTAATTGTCACAGAAAATCACACTGGGAATCAGGCCTTAATTTTGAATAAAGAAAACTGCCCTTTGGCTGGGTGTGGTGTCCCACACCTGTAATCCCAGCACTCAGGAGGCTGAGACAGCAGGATTGTTGTGAGTTCGAGAGCAGCCTGTGCTACAATGTGAGTTTAAGGCCAGCCCAAACTACATAGTGATACCCTGTCTCAAAAAGGAAAAGAGAAGAAGAAAAAAAAAAAAGGAAAGGAAAAGAAAAAAAAAAAGAAAATTACCCTTTGGACCTAAGAAATGGTTTCAGCTTCTTCTACTTTCTTTCCATGTCTTCATTTATTCACCTATTTTTGTGCGTTTAATTTTTCCCCTCCCACTCAGAAGACTAAACTGAAAAATTGCTGGCAATAGTGATACTACTGACCTTGCTCCATCTTAAGCAAGGATGTATTATTGGGGAGGGGAGAGGCATGCTTGTTTAACTTACCTATAGAGCTATATAATTTCTATAAATATACTTTCGTTTGAGGTCAGTGAACTGATGAGAATCACTGAAGTCTAAGCTAAGCAGAGCTTAGAGACAATCTATACCTTTCTTTGTAGGTGAGGTCAGGAAAGTCAAGTAGTTTGGTGTTAAGTATAACCTTCAGCAACTAACTAGCTATAGCTCTGGGCCTCAGAAAAGCTCTGTAAAGATAAAAAATAAAAACCATCCAAAGAGATGGTCTTAGCATCTCAACTTCCACCTACTCTTCAGCTTTAAACCTGCAAGCTTGCCATACACACAATTTTGTAATCCCATCTATTAAGGAGATTTAGGCAGGAGTATCAACAGTTTCAAGTCAGCTGGTCAACTTGGTGAGACCCTGTATCAAAATTAAAAAAAAAAAAATTTTAAAGGGCTGGAGGTTTAACTTAGTGGTAGGGTATCCCTGGGTTCAGTCTCTGGTGCTACAAAAAAACAAAACCTGAGAGCTTCAGCCTGAACATACTGACAGAATTCTTCCATTCCAAAATGCACATTAAAATACTAACCAGTTAGATACAGTAGTCCCCCATATTGATGTGGAATAAGGCCCAAGACTGCAGTAGATACCTGAAACCATCTTTAGTCTAGGAGTATATATACTGTTTGGCAAAATTTAATTTTTGAATTGAAGACATTAACAAAATTTAGTAATAAAATTGAAAAATTATACTTAATAAAAATTAGTGAATGTGCGCTGTCTCAAAACATAAGTTTTTGTTTGTTTTTTGAGAGCAAGTTTGTGTTTATGAGAGCATTATCATATGTCCTGTAGCATTGCCATATAATTCCATAGTTAATCTATCCTTTCATATTTTATGCCCTCGTGCCATCTTTGCACTTCTATAAATGTCCATTCAACAGTATCTTCTTCCAAGAGGTCAGTTTCATCGCAGTTGAAGACTTGTTTTGGATAGTGTCCTTTCTTCTTAATCAACTTCTTCCATTCTTGAAATGTGACAGCATCTTCATCATTGGCAGACTTAGCCTCTCCAATAATTTGTATATTTTTCAGTTAAACGTACTCCTGGATCATCCCTTCCTTATAGTAAATCACTGGGTGTCATTTGGTTTAGAGGACTCTTGCTGTAGTCTTTATACAGGCTCAGTGCTTTCTGATAGAATGTGTTGCTGTCAATTGGAACATGTTTTCAACATGCCTTTTCCATCGTAAAATCTATAATGTGCTGTAGCTGTTGTTTGATGTGCAACAGGTAATACCTTTTCCCTTTGCAATTTCATCAATAAGGATTTACTCTTACCATGTCGTAACAACTTCAGTATAGAATTTTCCTTTCATTTCTTATTAAAGTTGAGAACTTTCACCTTTGTACTTACCCGTTAAGCCTTCTTTTAGTATACATCCAAATGTCCAACATCACTTATTCTTTGTGGTCATGAAGTAAAATAAGAGCTACTTGAACACTAGCACTACCGTGTCCTGAAAGTTAGTCTGATTACCAAGATTGCTACAAAATGACAAATGAGTGAAGTAGATACGCTGGCAAAGGGTGATTCATATCCTGTGCAGGGCAGGTTGCGATGGAGCAGAATGCCTTGAGATTTTCTTATGCTACTCATTATCTGTGCACTTATAATTGAAAATGTATTATTATGTATATCTGGGATTTTCTATTTAGTATTTTCAGACCATAGTTGACTACAGGTAACTGAAACCATGGAAAGCGTGTGATTTCAGAAGAGAGTATTATGTAAAGTATTTGTTTAATTGAGGTGATCTTTTGTGTCCATGTCACTATTAGATATTCTTACTCTTAGTTCCGAAAATATGTGACCTGCTATTGTTTTCATTTAACAGTATGATAATGATTTTGTTTCACAGTGTGATACTAATATTGGGACAGATCACATTACATATACAAATAATGCCTTTCACAGTTCCTTTAGTGGCACTTTGATCCACTGAGAAAACAAAACACATAGTTTCTGAGGAAACACAATGACTGGTTTGTTGAAAAAGAATTTAACTACTCAAAGCAGAATTAGATTCTTATAATTTGGCTTGCATAGCAATATTAAAATATATAGAAGAAATACATATTTCTCTAAAAAAATAAACCTATAGTAATTTCTCTTAAATAAGGAATTGCTTTTAATAGATGCAAATTCCTTTTTCTGTGTGTTGGTGGTGATATTAAGTTTATATTTGATACATCCTACGTGTTCTTATTAGTATGCTACTCTAGTGCCTTGAAGTGTGTCTGTAGTGCTGTCAATTGTGAAAAGCCTGTGTGCTCTGTAGCACTAACAGACTGCCAGTCCTTATTTAGGAAGCTGAGCTTCTTGACTAGCACATGTATAGGCTTTGGCCGTGTGACGGAATTGGAGCAGTTCTGTTGCTAGCCCTCTTAAGCGACTGTAAACAGACACCGCCCTCTTCTGTTTCTTCCCTCAACCAGTGGATGAGTTTTAGCAGCACAACCCTGGAGGTTGTTTATGTATCAGTAAAGTTGCTCAACAAAAAATAAAGCAAACCAGTACTGTTACTGACTGAGATTTTTCTTAAAACAGTTTTACTGTCCATTTTATAAAATAAGGCCCAGAAACATTTATTTACTCAGCCGTCCTTGTCTCTTGCTGTATACCTGTCTTCACACAAGGAAAACCCTTGCTTCTTCAGTGCTGGTCCTGGGAAGTGCTGGTCCAAGAGAATGAGCTGAGCATGTCTTCTCTCTTGAGATAAAGAGGAAAAGGAAAGAGTGAGGGTGTGCACACCAGGAGGTCATCAACCTGTGATATTGCCAGGAAACCTAGCTTTGAATTCCTGTTTGGACACTTACCATGTGGTCTCGGGCGTCTGCTAGTTTTTCTATGCCTTAGTTTTTTCCTTTGTCAGTTGGGGGTAATAATAATGCCTGCCTCAGAGTTGGTATGAGAATTAAGAAAATATTAACCGAAAAGTACAGTGTAGTCTATATAATAGCTAAGAACATAACATTCTGGGGTCAGATGTTGGAGTTTGAGTCCCTGCTCCATTAGACAGTTTTTTTGCTATAAAAAAACACCACCTATTATCATTACATATAAAATACCTATTGGGATTTTTGAAAGAATTACATTAATTAAAATATGTAAAATACTTAGGCCAGTGTCTGGCACCTAGAGAACATTATTTGAGTAGTAATTTTCATTCAAAGGCTTCCATCAAGTCTCATATAGAATGCATACTCAAGAAATAGTTGCTGTGCTGTAGGGAATTCCTGTTTTCTAACAAAATTTGTTTGAGGTAGTATGTGTGCAAAGCACAAACACTAGCTAACGGAAGTCACTTGGTGAGGTTTCTGGCAGCACTGAGTGCTATTTTGAGTTCAGTGAACCTGCCGCACCTTTGAGGAGCCCAAGTATGTGCCTTCCTCCAGCAGTGGTTATCTGCCGAAGTTCAAGCTCAGACAGAATGGATAGTGCAGTTCATTCAAGGCTGTAATTTTAGTAGGCAGATTCAACAGGGGATTGTAATGACAGATTCTCAAACCTAAACTGGACAGAAAGAAAAAAAAGTGAGATTTAGAGAAAGGAAAGTAGAGAGCTATGTTTTAGGTGCCCGTAAAGTCTAACAAGCCTGATGGTAGGGATATTTGAGCAAGCACAGTGAAAATATAATACAGTCTGATTTAGCCACTTCAGAGATAGAGAAGTTTCAGGTAGTGGAGTGGCACCAGTAAGTTAAAAGATTTGTGTTAAAAATCTAAAGGCTGGATTACAGAGTACAGACAGGTAATTGTTTATAATACACTCATCAGAATTCTCATATCTGAAATTTATAAAGAAGCCCTACAAATTTAAGCAAAAAGTTACCCTAATAGCAAAGGGGCAAAGGGTGGCACAGGTATTTCACAAAATGTTCAATAAACATGAATTCTAATTCTCACTGGAAAAATGTTAATTAAAACTACAATATGATGTCACTGCCTCCCACCAGAATGGTTAAGACGAAAATGACAATACTAAGAGTAACTGAAACTCTTATACAAATGTGATGTTCATAGTACAACCATTTTGAAAAATTGGCATTGTTATTAAGACTGAGCATGAGCATAACCCAGAAAATCCACTCCCATATATATGTAATCTCACCAACACAAATTTGTGTGTATTAAAAGATGGGTAAATAAGAATATTCACAGGAATCATTCTTAGGAACCAACACTTGAAAACAGATCACATAAATTCTGGATCTTTACCCAAGGGAGTACTAATAGATAAATTATAAGAAGATGCATGTATATGTTTCAAATATAAAGTGTGAATGAAGCCAGACCCAAAAGAGTATATACTGTATGATTCCAATTGTTAAAAGTAAAAGCAAAATTAACATGTGGGGTTATATTACGATAGTAGTGACCAAAAGCTGGAGTGGCCCTTAGGTGCTCCTAGAGGTTATTTCTTGATCTAATTTGGTGGTTATGTGGGTATATTTCTTTGTTAAAAAAAAAAATTCACTCTGCTCTGTGCTTTGGATTTGTGTGTTTTGTCTGTTAAATTTCCATTTTAAGAATATTAGGTCAGAGGCTTGAGAATTTGGGAAATAATAGCTCACTTTTTCTACTTGACAGATCTCCCTAGAATTAATGATTTCAGTTTTTAAAATGCAACTGTTTACTACAAACCAGAAAATGAATCAATTTAGCTTCTTACCCTCTTAAACTATGTTGCTGTAACAGCAGAGAATTTTCGAGAGCAACAACTGCAAGTATCTCTGGCAGTATACCTTGAAGTACTGATTTGTTTGTATTGATTCTGTAAGACAGGTTACCTGGACCACATACATAAGTTATATATAAAACTGTAATTGGAACTTTGTGGAATCAATCTTTTTAACTTTTCTCAAAGTGATGCATTGTCATCCCACAGATCAGATCTGGTGCTTTTAAAGTTTAATTGAAGAAAGAGTTTTGTGTGATCCAGCTGTGAGGCAAGTTTGACGGTGCTTGAATGAGCATTAGTTGCAATTGATGCTTACTGCTTTGACTGCATGATGGTGCCCGTGATGCTGTTGTAGTGACTTAGTGAGTTTCAGCTTTGGATGGAATTTGTTTTGTTTAGTCTGCATTGTGCTCCAACTGATTATTGAAAACTTTACACTTTGGCAGAACATTGCTTCATAGCTCTTCCCTTTTCTGCTATTTTTATATCACATAAATCATTGCACATTTTAGCCATCTGCAAGGCCTGAATGGAATGAGATAAAAAAGCTGCCATCCCTTAAACTGACACTTGAAAAGCTATTATTCACTGGGAGTTTATTCTTGATTATCCTTTATATTTTAAAGTTTCGAGCTTCATTTCAAGATTGTTGCTAACATCTTTGAGCCAGAAGTATCTCTGATTCAGTTTCTTTTAGCCTGAATATTGGGCCAAAGGGAGGAGATTCATCCTGTGTCACCCAGAAGAATCTGCTAAAGACTCCATTCTCTCTCAATTAAGATAATAAGAACAGCAAGTTCTACTCCTGTTTTAAAAGTATGTTGGTTTAATCAACTCAACAGCTGTCCAGCTTGGCATGCACCTCCTAGGAAATAGTAAAAACATAAGGTTCTTAAATTACCAGTTGAGTACTTTAAAATAAATGTCTTTGCTTGCCTAGAACGTGTCACACCTGTTAGATATATGTCAAAAAATGTTTCTCAACATAGCAACTTTCTGACAGTTCAGTGAAGAGGACAAAAAAAGAATACATGGCCTGGGATGTTGCAAACAAGATTTGTGATTAAAAGTATAGACCCACACTCATGGTCTTTCACTATAGATGTGTAGAAGGCTAGCATTTGTGTACTGTGTAATAGATTAGTCAGGGTTCCTTGAATAAAGCCTTTCCAACTATTAAACTCTCTGAACACAGCTTTTCCCAGGGCCAGAAGAAGAGGGAGTCCCTTCAATTGCAGTTAGCTAGAATTGTATAAATTAGGGAGCAAAGTACAGATTCATTTCAGGATGAGAAGTTGCTTCAGTTTTCGGGCAAGTTGAGGATTAGCACTAAATTTCCTGTCTTAAAAAATATAATACTGTTAACAACTGAGTAGTCTTAAACTCTAAAACTCTTATAGAGGGTATGGAATATAAAAGTATTGCCTAATTTCATCTCCTTGAGAGCCTGAGATGATTGACCAAAAGATGTACACAACTTAAGTACAATGGACTCTTCTATTTTGAAAACAGAAAGGTCTCCAAAATAGAAAACTCTACTAAGAATCTAAGAATAAAACCACTAATTTTACATTGTATATTTATCCTAATGAATCTCCATGGGATTTTAGGCAGGTCACTTAGTGTTTCTTGTCTGTTGTCCCCATTTTGCTGCTGTAATGTAAATATTCAGGAGACCTCAAGTTTTTATTTGTAGACTACAGTGTTTTGAACATAGACAATTCCTTTGAGTTTTTTTTTTCTTTGAAGGAAGAATTCTTATTTTTGCTTACAGATAAAACTGGGAATGATTGCAGTAGTTGGGGGGCTTTACTTTACATAATTCAAGTGAATTGTGCTTATTTTTCATTTAGTGTTGTTAACTTCTTTATTCAGCAGACAGAAGGTGGAGCACAGACAGACGGCCAGCAATCACAGACACAAAGTAGTGAGAATTCTGAGAGTAAATCTACCCCTAAACGACTACATGTCTCTAATATCCCTTTTCGTTTCCGGGACCCTGACCTCCGGCAAATGTTTGGGGTAAGTCTTCAAAGAACTTACAGATTTTACCATTAAAATAGGATTTAACCCAATAGCTGTGTTGTTACGCATCTGCTCTAGACATTTACCTGGCAAATCACACAGGTGACTGTGCAAGTAGATTTGCTGAGACTGAGCCTTCCAGGGCTAAGACCAGGATGAGATGGCCGCCCTGCTCACACACCAGCCTTAGTACATATATCAATGATATGCTTAGATTTACCTAAGTGCAAGAGATATTGTTTTAATGCAGTGACTCCTAAGCTTGTCTATACTTGGAAATCGCTTGAGAAGCTTAAAAATTACTGATCCTGTGTCCCATACCCAGAGGTAGTGATTTAATTGATGTGGTAACTTTATAAGATCCCCAGGTGATTGTAATGTGTGAATAAGTTTAGGGGGCCCCTATGTATTCATCCCCTAACATTTTTTTTGTCTTCCAGGTAAGCCTAGCACATTATTACGTACTCGCATCATATGGTGTTAACTACATGACTGTTCTGTGCCTCAGTGATACATTATTGCTGCTCTCTATTCCATCTTTGCAGTCTCAGAAAATGCAGAGTAGAGAATATGAGTTTAGAAGGGCTCATTAAAGGAGAGAGGGTGTGGATTTTGACATTAAAGAACTTGGAACTGAATTCCATTTGGGCATGACTCAGGGAAATTTACATAATGTCTTTCAACTTGGATCTCATCTAAGTACAGGAATAGCAATCTTTTATCTTTCAGTTACAAATTAAATGGAGTAGTGTCAGTAAAAGCTAATAAAGCCTCATGTAAAGACCAATATCTAAGGAAGGTATAGAGAGTTAGTTTCCTATCTCTGATGTGTTACTTAAGCTTTTCCTAAAAGAGCTCCTCCTAAAAGCAATTACTATCATGAAACCAAAGTGTGGTAAAAGAAAATTTTATGTTATAAATGAATGGCTGCAAAGAGTCTTAATTTTTTTCTGATCCTGAATGTTGTTGCTGTTTTAAATTAATTAGACCAAACTCTTTGACTTAACCTAGGACCAAGAGAGAGAATCAGTGGTTTTGTAAAATTTTCATTAGAATAGGTGCCTGGTGCCTTGTTTAAAAACCACATTCCTTGCTTTAAGTCTTTGCTATGGCCGTTTTGTGGCATCAAGACATTGGACCAAATCCCTGTTACTTGACCATATTTTTCCCACTGAAAAGAAAGCCAGAGTTGAGTTGAGATTGTTTGAAATTTTTTATTACTACATATTTGCGCTCCCGAATGCTTACATTCATCACAGAGGATTGATGCATGTACATAACACATTTAATTATTTTTACTTCCCCTTCCTTTCCTGCCTTCCCTCCCTTCCAAGCTGAGATTCAGTAATGTTCTGGCAGTGCTTAGAGAGCTCTTACCCAGAAAATGGTAACCAGCTGCTCTCTATCTTTTCAGAAAAGAGAACAACCAAAAACAGAAAAGTCAGCTAAAGGACTTAGTTTACCTATAAGAAGATTCTTCCCAACACTGTGAGTTGTTAGGTTCTCTTCTGATCTGAATCATGAGAGACTCAGTCTTTGTAGTCCATGAGAAAGGAGTACATTCTCATCTATCAGATATGTTTTGTATTAAATCAGAAAAATAGTGTCCTAGGCCAGTTAGTGATTTCTTTAAATATATTGTGCCCTTCTCGTAAGGCAGCAAATGAAAAAGAAGTAATTTTTTGCTAGCAAAGGACACCTCATTCCTCTGCTTTCTTCTGTTTGGTTAATGGCTATTAGCCATTGGTAAACAGCAGAGATTCCAAACTCTATTTTACTAGCTTTGTAAACTTGACAAATAGCTTCTATCAGCCTCAGTTTCCTTAACCATCAAAGGAAGACAAACTTTCCTTCAGAAAGATCATATAAGAATGCAGTGTGAAATATAAAACCAAAACTCTAAACAATTGTGCAAATCTTAGTTTTATATAATAGGTCTAGAAGTAAAACTAAAACTTTCCTATCTAAAATAAAATATTTTCCTTCTTACTGAATTCTAACATTTTATTAAACAAAATTGGAATCAAACCTGAATGTGTTATGCTAGAAAACTTAGGTTCTTTAGTGCATGAGTTGTTTTTTTTTTTTTCCTCATACTTGTCAGGCAGGCGCTTATGCCACTGAGCTAAATCCCCAGCCCCTTACTGCATGTTTTTTGATAAAGATAGTAATGCAGTCCAGGTGGATTTCTGTTTCTCGTCTTCATTTTTCAGTCTTTTAGTGGTTTTGTTCCCCTTACATTCTCAAAATCCAGCTAAAATTAATAATGGAGTTTGTGCCAACTTACCCGGAGATTTCCTGCTCATGCCTTCAAATCAGTTCATCCAGTTCTTGTCCAGGTGAAGAGGTACATAAGAACACACTGTGAAGGCTTTGGACAGTGGCTTTTATACCCAGAAGGAGATGTCACATGGATGAGTGAATTCAGAAAGCAGTGAAAACTGAGATGCTCCCAGCTCTGTGCTGGGGAAAAAATCAGAAGTAGATAGAAACATGAAATTAAATAAGTACTAGCAGAGATTCCCATTTCAGAAGAAAGTAAAATAGATACGTGAGAAGCTAACCATAAATAAATGTTTTTATTTTTGTCTCTGCAGCAGTTTGGCAAAATCCTAGATGTAGAAATAATCTTTAATGAGCGTGGCTCTAAGGTGAGTTCTGTTTCAATACCAACTGTGTGTGGGGTTTTTTGTTTTGTTTTAAACAGCTGTTATTCAGAATGCGTTAACAGTGTGGCAAGCCTGGCATAAAAGTATCCCAAGTATCCACTTTGGGTTAGATTATCTCTAAAAATAGTCCAATGGCCAGACTTTATCCTAATATTTAAATCTAGAAGGTGATAAGAAAAAAAAAGTTAAAGGGGAGTGTGGCAGCATGTAAGATATCAGAGATGGCAGTCCTTGGTTAGTCTGAAATTTACCCTAGGCCAGTAAAGGCCTTTGAGAGCTTTCAGTCATGCAGCCTGCTGCAACATGTGTGCCAAAGGCTGCCACCACTGGCTTAGACTTCGTTAACTTTAAAGGCAAGAGAGAAAACGAAAAAAACTAAAATTCTGTGCTCTGAATTTTGTCAGAACAATTCAGCTTTCTGAAATCCAACTTTAAAGTAACATACTTCTAACAGATATAATGCTCATTTATTGAATATACTGTTCTCTCTTGGAGTATGTTTTGCGAAGACTTGTCCACAGGAATTCACCATGAGTCCATTTCTTTCTATAAGTTTTGCCCAGATGGACAAGCTTCAGAGTATTGACTCTCTTCTGTTACAAAGGCAGTGAATTAGCCTTTTAAAAAGCTAAGATTTTTTTCATTGTAATGATTTTTCCCTATATCTAGCAATTTTTTAGTTTTAAGTTTGATTTGGCCATCTCTGCTAAACTTTGAAAACAGCTCTGTGATTTAATTGCTTAAAAATGTGATTTGAGGAAAAGCTTAGAGTCAGAAAACAAGTTAATATCTACCTCTCTTCAATTTTCTACTCCAAATTGACCATGCTATGGGAATTGCCTCCTGCTGCCATTCATTTGTACTGATGCAAATGTTTATTACTGTTCTAATGCTCCTGATTATTATTCCCTTTCATTATAGAATATATCAACATTAATAGTATTTGATTCTGATTATAACACTTATTTAATAATGAGGTCATTATATACTCTATGCTTCAAGTTTTCATTAAAACATAAAAGATTAATATGTCTATACAGAGCTTTCCCCAGCAGTTAACCTGGTAAGTACTTTTAAAGTGAAATCTATTAACTGCAATCATTAGAACTATTTAATGCTTGTTATTTCCTCCAATGGATTTCTATCCTTTATTATATAATTTGCAGTTATTTTTGTGAAGTTTTTAGCTGCTAGGTGGGATAATCTTAACGAACTAGAAGCCAGTATAGTTTCATCAGGCATTGAGGTCTTATTCCTTACCATTTGATCAAATTACTGTGAAGCAAAGGAAATTGATCTCTCTTAAGATTTTTTTCATTCACTCAAGGATTTGCCTGTTACCAAATTTTCTAAAAATTTACCTGATCCAATTACTTCTCCCACATAAGTTTCATTTTAAAATAATGTCACGCCTTCCTTTTCCCTTTGGAAAATTCTAAAGGAATATGCAGCTTCCCTTCCTTCTGTTTGGTGTACTCACTGCCCTCTCTTTCTTTGGGTTGCTAAAAGGCAGACAGTTTAATTTGGGCTGCTGAAAGGCAGACAGACAGATTAAATTAGTAAGTGCATTAA
Organism: Cavia porcellus; assembly: GCF_034190915.1. Lineage (NCBI taxonomy): Eukaryota > Metazoa > Chordata > Mammalia > Rodentia > Caviidae > Cavia > Cavia porcellus. The sequence goes on along the minus strand of NW_026947510.1, from coordinate 51,259,026 downwards.
GAACAGCACAGAATTCAGGATTGCTGTGGACCTGTCTGCCTTTAAGGACTTGGACAAAATCTTATTTTCGTCCTTTACCCTCCTGGCTCTTTCTTCAAAGTCCTTTTTTGCAGTGGGTTCCTTGGACCTGTTCTGAGGCTGCTAAGAGATTATTGTCAAGTTATGCTAAAGATCCTCCTCCGGGATCCACCCAAGAGAAATTAACAGGCACTTTTCTTTTTGTGAATTAAGTGATATTGCTCATTACTTTTGTATGTTTGGAATAGATTATAAAATTACAACATATATTGAACCAGACAAAAGTCGTTATGTGATCTTACTGTTTTGGATAAGAGTTGCTCTTAAAGTTTTTTTCTGTCTGGAAATTCACTTCATTGAATTTTCTGAAGCATTAATGGAAGTCACCACAAAGTCTGAAATAAACAATACTTCCATGTAAATCAGTGTTAAATTAGTCCAAACAAAAACAAAAAGAAGCTCTTTGCCGTTTCTAATTTTTTGCAATAAAATCATTCAGGGTTCTAGACTGTAACCAGTGAAAACCTAAGAAAACACTATTCACTGCCACATCCACTCTTCCCTTCCTCCCCCCACCTTTTCTAGCTCTTGGTGGTAGAGTTGCTGCACCCCACAGATAGTTATTTCCTTGACTTTTGACTATTCTCCTTTTTTAAAACATTAGTTTTCAGGGCCAGAGATTTAGCTCAATGGTTCAAATGCTTGCCTGGTAAGCGCAAGGTCGTGAGTTTGATTCCCAGTACCCTCTCCCCAAATTGATTTTCAAATTCTGGATTTGGCTTGCTTAGACTTGTAATATATAAATTATTTAATCTGATTTTGTCAGTCATCCTTATTCTCTTTATAAAAACAAAGTCAACTGTATTTAATTCCTTTTTTTTTTTTTACCCAGGAATCAAATTTTAGGGCCTGGCACCAAGGTGCCATGCTGCTGAGTGAACCCCCCAGCTCTGTACCTAATTTCTATGAGTAGCTAAACAGTCACCTTTTGAAAATATGTAATTAGGATATATGATAGGCTATATTACTTCAAAAAATTTACTTTAGAAAATTATCTATATATAGACTTACTAAGATCCAATTTTCACTCATAATGTCAATATAAACACAGTTAATAAGATAATGCCTAGAGTGGCCATATGTCCTGATTTATTAAGGATAACCCCAGTTTTAATCTGTTGTCTTACCATAGTTACTAATTATGTAACTTTTCTTTAAAATATCCCAGTTTCACCAATAAACTGTTATACTCTATAAATCTTTCTGAGTAACAACTATAAAGTATCCTTTTAAAAGGAAAACATGACCCTTAATGAGAAGTAGAGAGGAAAAAAGCATTTGTAGTTCCTTTAATACGAGTATGTTCAACTGGTGATATTCTCAGGTTACGTTCTTGTTTTTTTGTTTCACATAAAATCTTAAATAGAAGCTGGACATGGTGACTCACATGTGTAATCCCAGCATTCAGGAGGCTGAGGCACAAGGAGTGCCCTGAATTTGAGGCCAGCCTGGGCTACTTAGGGAGACCCTGGGTAGATAGATAGATAGATAGATAGATAGATAGATAGATAGATAGATAGATGAATCCTTGACCTTACAGTTCTTCACTAGTCTTTCAGTGTTTAAGAACTTTTTACTTTTCAGAAGACTTTGTGATAATTATCCAAGTTTAGTTTTAGAAGTACAGATTTTAACATTCCTATATTCCATGCGGTTTTGTCAAAATACGTTTAGGGTATAGTTGTCCTGCGAAGGGACAAAATTATCACACGCTGAGTGTGTGGAAGCTTATCGCCTTTTCACACAGTGCTGCCTGTCAGGGCCTCTGCACAGGAAGGAGATCAGGAACCGAGGTCCCCTGCAAGCTCTCGCAAGTTCGTGCCTGTTATTTCTCTCAGGTGGGTCTGTAATGAGAGGATCTTGGACTAGGAGAGGCTGGAGTTAGGGAAGGTAAAGACTTCTCTTTCCAGTACTCAGATACAAGTAGTGTGCTCTGATTTTTTGCCTATTACCCTGGCTTTTGATTTCATCTAAAGAGAAATTCTTTCTTTCAAAATGTAGTTAAAATACTTTCTTTGAAGTCGCACTAAGCTGTTATGATTTTCAGTACAATTTGATAGGTAACACTGACATGAAATGGTTTCCATTATACTTTAAATAGAATTAACCGTGCATGTATTTCTAAGAGTCTTAGTTTATTTTTCTTTTGTTACCTTTTTATGGGTTTTCGTTTTATTTTTCTTTTATTTATTTTTTAATTTCTGTGTTCTGGCCATACCCAGGAGATTCGTCTGCTTTTGATTTCTCCCTTAAAAGTTACATGGTAAATTTTCTTTCTCATTCTTCTGAGATGGAAAAATTCAGAGATTATACAAATTTAAAAATACGTTTATGGTGCTCACTCTATTGCTTGTTATTTATTGCAGCCTGAGGCCAGACTAAAAAAAGGTGACAGTTACTCGGCTTCTATATGTCCTTGATGATGAATGGATGTCAAGGCAGGTGATGAAATTCCTGTCCCACTCAGTAAAAGTTTTAATCACAGCCATACTCGTGATAAGCCATTCCTTAATTTCCTAAAGACAGGATAGCTGGTAAATCACCACTGTCACTCTGGCATACTTAACTGATGAACACTGAATTGTTATCATGTACTTTGGGAACTGAGAACTTTACCAGAAGTATATGAGCCTTTGTTGTCCCATATAATGGTCACGCTGAGCGTTAGAAATGTGGAGAGTCTAACTGAAATGTACTGTAAGTGTAACTACAAGAGAATGTTAGGTATCTCAGTAATAATGTTAATACATTTATGCTATACTGAGTTGGTATGTTGTATGTATTAAGTTAAATAAAAAACATTGTTAAAATTAATTTTACTGGGCTGGCAATATAGCTCAGCGACATAAGTGCCTGCCTGGCAAGCATGAGGTCATAAGTTTGATCCCTGGTACCAAAAAAAAAAATTAGTTTAAAAAATTAATTTTACCTATTTCTTTCTGCTACTTGAATGTGATTGTTAGAAAACTTAAAATTACATGTGTGATTCATGTTACAGTTCTTTTGGGTAGCACTGGTATAAACAAATATACCAACATTTTTAAAATTTAGATAAAAAATCTTCATCTTCTGACATATCTGACATATTTCCTCTTTAAGAGTTTGAGATTCAGTGGCAAAGAATTTTTGCCAAGTATTTCATAAACAGAGGACCAAGGATTTTTAAAAATTTAACTTCCCAAAAATAAAAGACCCTATCAAAAATGGGCAGCCAAAATGAACAGACAATTCTCAGAAGAAAGAGTTCAAATGGCTGATAGATACATTAAAAACAAAACAAAATAAAAAAACCTCACACTGGCCTCTGAGAAATGCAAGTTAAAGTTACACTTAAGATACCATCGTACCCCCAGAAAGATTGGCTGGCATCAAGAAATCTAATAATAACATGCTGGAGAAGATGTAGGAATAAAGGAACTCTTCTGTATTGTTGGTAGAAATGTAAATTAGTGTAACCTCTCTGGAAATTAGTGTGGAGACTCCTCAAAAAACTAAAATAGAAATTCCATTTGACCCAAGTATGCCTCTTCTAGTTATCTTCTTAAAAGTTAAAACATCATATTACAGGGTCACATGTATACTCTTCTTTATAGCACCACAGTGTATATATAATAGCTAGATCTTGGAAACAGTATATATGTCCATTAACAGATGAATGGAAAATAAAAGTGTGGTATTTAAACAAAGGAATACCATCCTGCCATAAAGAATGATAAACTTGAGGCACTCGCAGATAAATGGATGCAACTTAAGAGCATACTCTTGAGTGAAAGAAGTCCAGCACAAGCTCAAATATGGCATGATTTCTTAAAAAAAAAAAAAAAATATATATATATATATATATATATATATATAAATATATATGGCAAAAATAAAAGAGAGATAAATAGGAAGTACAGAGAAATCCAAATACTTTCCCATGTTATGTATTCCATTGTTTCAAAGATATTATGATATATATGCTTTTTTCATGTACATTACTAGCTTATCATAGTTTATGGAAAAGAAAGTTTTGTGTTATTACCTGTTTCTTTTTTGTAAGAATCTTTTTATTTTATATCTTGTACTCTGAGTAGCTACCTTAAAGATAATTATATGCAGTATATTAACTATTCCCGTTATGAAATTTTGTTTCATTTTTCATAAAATAAAAAAAAGTTTAAAATTAAGTCTGTTTGTTATACATTATATAATCTGGCACATATCTGTACAGGTTGGTTACTACATTTCAGTGTTTGTTATGTTGTATAATTATTTTGAAGCTGTTTAAGGAAGATCTGTTAGCTTTAAATCTGATTTTACTTTTTTTCCTCCCTTAAGCAAGAGATTAGAATGACCAAATAATGTTAGATTTCTAAAAAGTAAACAACTTTAAAACATGATTTCATGTAAGCAGATTTCCGTAAGTAACTTTTAAACATAGATAATCTGTGACTATCCTTAGGATATTCCAATACCTTTTCTAAAACTTAAAATTTTTATTAAAGTAATAATACATTAAAAAAATTTTAAGCTTTGAGTTATATTATTGAAACTGAAATGTAAGCATGAGAGATAAGGAATCATGATCTTTAGTTTGAAGAAAAATCACCTGGTTAAATTGTCAACATGCAAGAAAACTGTTTAAGAAAATACTCTAAAAACACTGATTATACCTCCACCTTCCTACGTGGATTTTTAATGAGTACTATGTGTAAATTTCCCATACTTCTGATTAAATTACTGTAAAATTGGTGGCTTAAAGCCACACATTTACTGTCTTAACAGTGCTGGGGACTAAAGCTCCAAGGCACAGTGTTTTATTCCTTCTGGAGGAGGTAAGGAATGATCTGATTTCATGCCTTTTTGAGCTCCAGAGGCTGTCCACATTCCTTGGACATAGCCCTCTCTGTTTTCCAAACCAACCATGGCTAGTCAAGTTCTTTCTCAGGCTGCTGAGATCAAATCCTGACTCATGCTTCATGTTTTCATCTGTCAGGCTAACGATTACATTGCAGGCACCAGATTATCAGGGTAACCACCCCATTCCAAAGTCATTAGTCTAATCACGTCTGCAAAATCCTTTGTCATGTAAGATGATGTATTCTCTGACTCTGGGGATTAAGAGGCCGTTCTGCTATGCAGTATTTCTTTTATCTTCGAAGAAGGAAAAAGCCCTCCTACTTTGTGGTTCAGAAGCATCAACCAAGCCTTTTCCTTATGCTATTCTAGGAAAAGTTGCTTGTAAAGACTTATTTTTGTCTGTGATGTCTTTTTTCCTTTGATGTATAAGGACCTTTATTTAAACACTTTTAAAGCAGTTGAAAGTGCAGTTTTGCTCCTGAATTAAGGTATTATTGAGAAATCTTATAGAAACAGAAATTACTGTTAAACTTTTTGTTTGCTGTCAGAAAAATTCAGTGCTTAATAATACCACATTGAATTCCTTTGGTTGCAGTTACTGTGTCACACATATTTTATTATTAGTTCCCGGAAGGAAGGTTGTAGAAGACGTTTCAAAATTAGGTTTGAAAATGAAAATGAGTTTATGAGGATTAACATAATTTAGTAAGTGGAATGTACATTCCAAATTGCAGAGCTAGGTTTCTGATTTTCTTACTATTAGTTACATATCCTTGGATACTTCATCTTAACTTAGCTTTTTTTTTTTGAATACTGGGTATCGAACTCCCAACCTCACACTTGCAAGGCAGGCACCATGCCTCTAAACTGTATCCCCAGTCCTTAACTCAGCTTCTTTACCAAATATAAAATTGATTATATTTAAAACCATATCTATCAACAAATATATATTATTATAATATATATTTGGTAGAGAGTTTGTATGTGATTATATACATTATGTAGACAATGCTAAAATTTAAAACCTTGATATTAGATGCCACATAAATTAATAGTAACTCAACTCTTAATTTATGATTTGTTAATTTATCCAAGGCACAAAATTTACCACTTTGGTAATTAGTTGGATATAGTTTATAATGTTTTCAAGTGTGATTAAAAAATAAAAATCATCACTATCTGTGATCTTTTTTAAAGGGCGTGGCTTTCCCATTGAAAGATTCTCTGATATTAGAGAGCAGGCTTCTTCAGTGGGTGCTAATAGAGCTGACTGATGGCATCCTTAGTTATTAATTTGCCCTGCTGGGATACCTGAAGGTATCAAAATGGCTATAACGTGTTAAGAATAAATTTGCTTCAGAAATTTTTCCCATTAACATTTTCCACAAATTTTGTGAATTCTGTGGAAGAATATTACTAAAAGTACCAGTACTTGTAGTACCCAGAGTATTTTTATCACAAGTAACATTTAAAATTTTGTTAGCCAAACATTACATTTTCTAAAGTACAGTATTTGTATAAATATTCAAATTGTGAATTCTGTAGAGGTAAGCTGTTGGAACCTTTCAGATACTTCTTTCTCATGTAATTATTCAGAATGCGGAGTAATCAGGTCTCTCAGGATGATGGTGTCAGGCATGGTGGCACATACTCCATTCACAGCACTGGAGAGACTGAGGCAGAAAAATTGCTGAGTTGGAAGCCAGCCTGAACTCTATAGTGATATCCTGTCTCAAAAAATAAAAACAAAGGAGATACTTTTATAAAATCTATTTATTGAGCAAATGCACACTATTTACCATCTCACTTAAGGCGGTATTTTATACAGAAAGGAACTCATGCTGTTAAGCAGCAAGGCAGACCATCAGCAATAGTAAAGCATTTTGAGTTATTCTAAAATGGAATATTCTATAGGTTCTAGAGGAACAACAAAGTGATTAGAAAGTGACTTTCCATAAAATCCTAAAAATTTACCACTCTGGTAGGCAGGCATGGTGGTATATATCTGTAATCTCAGCATTCAGTAGGCTGACCCAAGAGGATTGCTTTGAGTTCAAGGCCAGCCTGGACTATATAGAGAGAGTTCAAGACCAGCCTAGACTAATTGTGAGACCTTGACTCAAAATACAGCAACAAAAAATTTACTACTCTGGAAATGTAAATAGCTTCAAATTATTTATAAAATTAGTAGTTGCACAGTAGAAAAATAAGGACTGGGCATGTAGAGTAAAGCTGATGAAAGCTTTATGAAGTAGCTCTAATATTTAGTAAGTCTTGCTGACATTGAACTCAGTAGCATGGTGCTATGGGCAGAAAAGTGAAGTGAGTTAACCCCTGGTCCCCTAATTTGTGTATTTTATGAGTTAAGGCTCTGCTCTATTCTTATAGTATCTACAAGAGACAAATACGTTAAATTAATCGTTATTCATCAGGTACATTGTTATATACTTAACCTATTGAATTCTACACATATATAACTGATGTCAGTAATAGAATTCTTGTTACTAACATAGATTACCTATTGGCTATACCTTTTCCCATGCTATTTGTGCAAAATTATTAATACATTTAATAGCAGATATAGACAGCAATAGATTTTTAATTTAGGCTAATTTAGGTTAACAGTTTGTTGAAGTTTACCTGGGAATATTTTCACTTGAAGGTCTCAGTGTGTTCGTTTAAAATTAGCATTGTAGAATGGTGGCAACTTGCTGTTGTTGAGTGATATTTTCAAGCTTAGAAAACCATGAATAGCCTCCTCTTCCTTTCCTTGTACTACAGAACTGTACCTCAGAAGGACTGTCTCTCTTATGTTACAGTATTGCCCAAGGAATTAATAGTGGTACAAGGAAGAGGCAAAGTGGGTTTAAGATGATTAAACTGTCTAAAAAAATCTCATTTTACCGTGATTGATCTTGAATGGCAGATTTCGTACAGCAGAGCGTATCAGGGAATAATAGGTTTAGGGTGTCAATCAGTTTAATTCTTTTAGTACCTAAGGGAAATGTACATTAACAGCATGAATTGAGAGAGAAGGGTATGATATTTATATTCAAATTCCTTGATGAATAGTTTAACCCGAGTAACTATACCTTAATTTTGGTCTGGTCTCACATGCTTTATATTTTATTTTATTACTGTTATTATTAATTAAATTACTGTTGTTATTATAGTTCTTTATCCTTCTGTTGGGTTTAATTTCCCTTTACAAAATATGCATGGACCAAAACTGTGACTTTGGGAGACTATTGCTGAGTTGTTGTTATGTCAGTTTCATACTGTGATATTTTTTCTCTTATTTACCAAGAGATCAGTATTTTAATGTAACGATGTGCATGTTTTCCCCCCTTCTCCCGCTGCATGCAGGGATTCGGGTTCGTAACTTTCGAGAATAGTGCTGATGCAGACAGGGCCAGGGAGAAATTACACGGCACCGTGGTAGAGGGCCGTAAAATCGAGGTGCATGTCTTCAATAATTCAATTTCTGGTTTATACTTTTATTTCTCTTTTTTTGTATTGCCTCACTTACCTCACATTTGAAACCCCATCTTGTGTGTGTGCACTGAATGTGTGTTTGTATCTCTCTGTTCTTCACCTTTTTGCACTAAAATAAAAAGTAACACTGCTATCTGCCTACCCCCTTTTTTGGTTGTTTGGGACTTTAATTTTAATTTTTTTTTTTTATGTGTGTGTGTGTGTTTCATTTACTTTTTTCCTCTTCCCAAAATGTTCATCTTTCTGCTCTCTTGATTTTTTTCCTTTGCTTCAGTTTGCCAGACTCTGAATTCCTATGATCAGGCCTAAACAAAAGCAATAAGTGTCTAAAAGCTATCTAATTGGTAACATTATGTTCTGTGATCAATCAAGGGGCCAGCCAATATCCTCTTTCTCTTAGGAGGCCAGTTCGCCTCCATTGGAACAGATTATATAGAGGTTGTGGGGAGGGAGGAAAGAACTCAAAACGCCTGTGGTTTTTAAATCTTACCTAATATGAAGAATTTTACCAGTTAATTTTAGATTTTACAAATAACATCCTCAAACATAAGGTTTGGTGGCTGGCTAGTGAGTGTACTGTAACTGTGAAGGAGTCAGCCACCGGGGTTCACCAGCCCTTTAAACTGTACATTGAAGGTTAACTGGCTCCTTTCCCCTTTCCCAGTTTTTAAAAGTATTAAATATAAAAGCCACCATTTGAGTAAGATGTCTGCATATTTTGCTTTTTTCCCCCCTTTTCCAATGGTTTAGCATTTAGGGCCCTTCACTTGACTCACTCTTTCCATCGTAACTATACACAATGCTGGTGATGGTGCCCATTGGCGGTAAGTGGAAAACAAGCGCTAGAGAAGAACCTTTTAAAACATGTAATTACAAAACAATTAAGAAAGAAAAAGTCCATCTGCCATCTCACATTAACACTATAAAATGTGATTTGACTTGTTGTTCCTCTTCCCTTTCCTTTCCTTTTCCCCTTTTATTTTTAATGCTGTTGAGTAATGCCGCCTGGACTTGGATGTACATATTGTTTTGTAGCAGTCTGAGCTGTTTGATTACTGACTTCATGGTGATATTTTTCCCCTTGCACATCTTACTCAGAGTTACTGAACTCCAGTTTGGCTGATTTTATTAATGCACTTCCTGCCCCTACTTCCTTCCCTACGTTTCCCCTTTCTCAAACCTTTTTGTAGCTCTTTCTTTGCCCTGGACTGTTCTTTTACTGCCCACAACACCCTGACTTCTTTTCCCTGCCTCATTGTTCTCTTTATCCAAATTCTTGTTCCTGTCCTTCCCTGTGCTTCCCTTCCCTTTTCTGTTCCATGCAGCTATTGGTCTTTTTTGCGGACTGGTGGTTTCTGATTGGTTCTGGCCACTTTCCTTTTATGTGCTTGGTTGCATTCTGCTCTAGCAGCTGATTTGTAAGCTCTTGCTCCATTCTAACTTTGCTCTTTACTTTCTCCCTTTCTGAAATTGTGTTTTTTTTGTTTTGTTTTGTTTTGTTTTTCCCTTTCATTTGTGTGTGTGTTTTTTTAACTGCATGGTCTCAGTTTCATCATTGTTGTCTCCCATTCTTTATAAATGTGAAATGTTTGTATTATCAAGGGCTCATACAAGAATAAATGCAGTTTCAAGCATTCCTCATGCAGGATGAGCCTCACTGTACAAGTCATAAAAGATATTACAGTGTTTTTAGTTCTTATACTACCTAAAATCCATTTGTGCATAGCATAAGTTTAGCACAAGACAAAATAAGACATTTATATTTTATAATTTCTTTTAAAATTGACGTAGTTTATGACCTATCTAGTGACATTCTGTACTGAGGCTTTACTCTCCTGCAAGAGCTTTGAGGCTGGTCCTGATGCTGGACTACCTTGTCCTAGCTTCTGAGTTCTGGGCATCTTTTTTCCAGCAGCACCTGCTCACCTTAGCACTGACAGTGCTTTATTTAATTGCACTTGTAAGGAGAGTGGAGGGTGACATGAAACAGAAGAATTAAACACTGTTTGCACATTTCAAGTGCCTACCTTACAGGTCTTCAGAAAACTTAAATCCAGACCATGTCATCTAGAATATGTACAATAGTCCCTAAGACTGTCAACGTGGGAATTTAAGTTCCTGTATATTTTTTAATTAGCCTAAAAAAATAGACAAATATCAAAAATGGAAACCATGAAGACTGATGATGTCAAGACTTATTTTTATCGTTTTCCTGTTTTAAAAAAAAACCTTCTTTACAGAAGTGGCAAGACCATTTTATTAAAGAACTCCAGAGTTCATTTGTGAATAAATTATTTCCTGTTTACTTTTTTACAAATTTTTCTTAATGCAGACTTTTAAGGATTTCCAAAGAACTTACAGATTTTTAAAAAAAATACTAAGTGATAAAATAGCCCTAGGTTTCCATATGGAAACTGCATTTTACTCTTGTTAGCCTCATTTAATAAGTATCTAAATTAAAATTTTATATATTAAAATTTTATATTATGTAAATCAATGCTCAGAAATTTACATTTTAAATTAAATGCTGCATTACTGGATTAGCAACTTCATGTTTTTTAATGTGGTCTACTTCTTCCCTGCCCCATATTTCCACTTGTTATTTTTAGGTGAATAATGCCACAGCACGTGTAATGACCAATAAGAAGATGGTCACACCATATGCAAATGGTAAGAACTTACAAATTGTCTGGAGGAAGTGTTATTTATTTTTAAGTAAACACATGAACTTGTGTAAACATCTAAGAATCTCTGTGTATTTCAGTCTTGACAGTTTTGTTTTATTGGTATTGAAGTAGTCTCCCTAAGGAGAGTACTTTATATTTACAGCTTAACGTTTTCCTTAGAATTAAGCTAAGCTTTTTAGTTATTAGGGTGTTTTGTTCTCATCATTCATCTTCTGCACAGTGCGCACATGCCATTTGAACTTGCCTCATCACCCAAACTAGGACTCCTTGAATTCCCTCTTTTTCTCTCAGGTTACTGTAGTTCTGTTGTGTTAGACTCCTCACAGTGTCCCTAGAAGTACAGCAACTCTACCTTTACTACTCATTCATTACTCATGTGAGTATGAGTAGGATAAGTTGGAGGATAAGTATATTATTATCACTTTATAGCTCTAGACTTCTTGCTTTCCTTAAGGCCTGGCAGTAACAGTCATAGTATGTGTATGTGAGAGAGAGAATTTTTATTTCATGATTACAAGTTATATAGTAAGTTTATAAATGTTTCTCAATGAGAAAGAAATTTTTTATGAGTAAGTATCCGAAGAAAAACAATTTTTATATCAGTTTTCAAATTTAACAGATTCATGTTCTCTAAATGTGATAAAACATAACTTTAATCTGTAGTTCCACAGTGATTTTACAAATTATCTTCTACGGAGCCAACATGAGAAAGAATAAAGAGAAAAGCAAACAGGCATCCTGGAATCTCTGGCTTTGTTTTCTTTATGCCTGCCTGCCTGTCTTCCTTTCCTTTCCTTTCCTTTGCTTTGCTTTCCTTCCCTTCCATTCCCTTTTCCCTTTTTTCCTTCTCCCTTTCCCCTATTCCCTTTATTTTCCCTTATTCCCCTTTCCCCTCTTCCCTTCCTGTCCTTTTGTGTCTTTGCCTTTTTTTTGTTTTGGTTTTTTGGTTTTTTGGTTAGGTGGGGAGGGGTAGTGCTAAGGACCAAACCATGAACCTTATGCATGCTAAGTAGAAGCTTTTTCTACTGAGCTGTATCGCCAGCCCTCCAGTTCTGCTTTGGCCTGAAATGCTCTTCATTCTCTATTGTATATCTTAGAGTTCTGTGTAAGATTTTATTTATTAAAAAAGGGATAGTTTTTACTGCTTTCTTTAAAAGTTTGAACTCACTGTATTAGACTAAAGGCTTATATATTAGTAAAATCTTAAATCAGGTAGAAATATATTAATAATCAATATAACCTATAAGGTTTTTGCTAAATATATTCAGTCTAGCTTTTTATACACATTAGAATTTGTCAACATAGTTTCCATTTTCTCTGCCCATTTGAACAGTGGTTTAATCATGAAATACCACTGCTTCTTGCTTTACCTCTTGCTTTCTTATTTTACTGCTATTTTAAAATTAGTTTTTAGAAAGGAGCCAGGAATATAGCTCAGTGGCACAAGTGCCTGCAGGGCAAACGTGAGGTTGTGAGTTCAATCCCTGGTACCAAACAATAAAATAAATTTTAATAATTTTGATAAAAACCCAATGTAAACAAAAAGAAGAAAGAAACAAAGTATGTCAAATTTTCTTTAGATTCAGAGAGAGTGGTATGACAAAGAGAACCTCTAATAGGATTTCAGAAGACAGAACTTTTACTTTTGGATATGACTCTACATTTTGTGTGACATCAGACCAATTTTTTAACCTGTCAGATTATTTTCATATCTGTGTTAGCAACCACAGAATTTTAGTCCCTGCCTCTTTAGAAGTCATCAACCCAACCCTCTCTGCTTGTTTAAGAAAGGAAGCCCGAAGAACTATAATATTTACCTACAATCATAAAAGTGGCACCTGTCTCCCTCTTTGGGCTTTATGAAGGCCAAATAACATCTGTGAAATGTATTTGTGAATGCATTATAAACTATATAGCTAAGCATACTCAGTATTATTAACAACATAACGACTTGCATCCATTTGTGAATTTAAAACGCACTTGAGACAGGGAGTGTGGCTAAACTGTTAAGAGCCCTGGCCTACCATGTGTGAGGCCCTGGGTTAGATCCCTATTACCACAAAAAAATAAAGGAGTGCTCAGGAAATAAGGCCATTGTAGAAGAAAAAATGGTCAATTTTTGGATGTTATCTTAAGTTATTGTTCAAACCTTATACTCAAGAAAACTGCTACTGCTATGTTTACTGGAAGCCTTCCAGAGAATTTTACATCAGAATTTTCATTTATGTTGGTTGAATCATTCAGTTTGTGTAGAAATACTGTGCAGTCTCTTTGCAACATACACAGTTGATACTGCAGAACATTCATGCTGTCATAGTTCAAGTGGGATTTGAATTCAGATTCTACCACAAATTTTATTTAGAATAATGGACACCATCATCAGGAATATATAAAATACCATATTCTTAAGTGCATCAGAACAGGAACTTGAATTGATTGAGACTAAATAGAGTCTCTCTTGAGTAATGCCTTTGCTTATTGCCATTTAAAACTGGTTATTTCAGGGCCAGGGATTTAGCTCAGTGGCACAAGTACCTGCCTGGCAAGTGCAAGGTTGTGAGTTCAATGCTTAGTAAAAAAGTGTTTAGAATAAAACAAAATTCTGGTTATTTCAATAGAATTAGCCTCCATTCATATATTTATAAAGTAGCAATGGCACAGTGCAAGGGAAAGAAATCAACAAAAGAGCTAGTCTTTTAGAAAAATAATAAAGTATGTTTGTTTATTGTGTGTAAAATTCAGTAAACATTTATTGACTAAAACTTTCATAAGTGAACAGTAGAATACTTACTCTTTTTTTGTAAAGCACTTGCTCTGTCCCTATACATACTTTTAAAAGGTAAAGAAGAAATAAAGTGACATGAAATATAAGAAGGTTTAGAAATTTCTAACATTATAAATGTTGAAGCTAATATTCATTAAGCATCTGATATCTTAAAAAATCTGATTCACTTAAATATGTTCATTAAAAATTAAACTACTGAAGTTGGAATGTACCTTGGATTTTATTATTGCATGTCCTTCCTTTTTTACTTGGTGGACCCTAGTGAAATCCCAATGGTAATTTTCAGTGAAAGGGGGTTTCAGTCTACCCAGAAAACCAGCATAATATAATTAACCTGGAGTCTAAGATCCAGGTCAAATTTGAGTCTAGTCAGGAGATAGCTTCCTAAACGCTGTCTCCAAGTACAATACATAACTGAAAAGAACTATGGTGATAACGCCTGTTAGATTGTGTGTAGCAAGGTGTGTTACCATGTGGTACAGAAGGACACGTGTGCTGCCATTTCCCTTTTGCTAAACTCAGAGTAGATCATTTAGGTAGTGTTGGGACAGCACTATAACAAACCCCAGCGTCTATTTCTGTCTCTTTTTCTTGCTCTTCCATCTCCGTCTTCCTTTCTCTTTTCCAGTTTGTCTTTCTCCATGCCCTGCCTGCTTTTCTTCACTCCCTCATTATCCTTTCAGCCATTCTAGTCTTGCCCCAAGACAATTCCATGCCTTCTCATAGAAAATCCAAGCTGGCATTCTGTGTGTGTGTGTGTGTATGTGTGTGTGTGTGTGTGTGTGTGTGTGTGTGTGTGTGTGTGCGCACGTGCAGTTTTTTGAGTCAGGGTCTCACTTTGTAGCCCAGGCTGGCCTTGAACTCACAATGATCCTCCCCTGTGCTGGGATTACAGGCATGAGCCACCACGCCCAGCCCCAAACTGGCATTCTAAGGGAGAATTAATAATAGACAAACACAAGCCCAAAGGTGTCTGAAGCCAACTTAATATGCACTGGTCACTCCTTTTCCTTCGTAATGTAAAGGCTCACTGCCTTCTTTTCCATTTCAGGTTGGAAATTAAGTCCAGTAGTTGGAGCTGTATATGGCCCTGAATTATATGCAGGTAGTATTTAAGTTGTTTCCACTTGTGCTGTTTAACTGTCACAGCCTCTGTGGTTTCAGTTTTCTACCCCTTTGTAATCTTTTTATATTTTTAAATTTTTTAATACAATCAGCATCCAGCTTTCAAGCAGATGTGTCCCTAGGCAATGACGCGGCAGTGCCCCTATCAGGAAGAGGGGGTATCAACACTTACATTCCTTTAATCAGTAAGTAGCCTATGTTGGCCTGGCATGGATTTTTGACTCTTGTGTCTCAACAGTGGTTTGCTGGTTGGTTGGTTGGTTGGTTGGTTGGTTGGTTTCTCCTAGTATAATACATAACTGAAAAGAAACTATTCTCAAGAAGAGCAGTAAATATTATTACAATGCCTTGTTCTGTTTAACCCATACTAGAGTATTGCTGACTGGATATTAAGATGGCCACAAAACAAAAGTAGTTGGATAGAGAGGTGAGGGCGTGTGAAGAACATTCAGTCTGAACTTGACAATAAGGAAAACAAGAAGACATGACTATGTATAGCATGTTATTTGTGTCTTCTGCTGGTCTACGTGAGACTCTCCAGTGGAGTGTCACTTAAAAGCACCTCCAGAATTACCAGTTATTCTCAACTCCCTTGATGTTTCTAAAGTCCTTTTGACCTGAGCCCTTTTACTCCAGCAAGAGATATAATTCAACAGGATTCAGTGGATGTGGAAGTAATGTCTCTGCACATTTTCCAGAGAACAAACATTTAAAATAAGCCTTTAGAGAATGTCTGTCTCTTGAGACCGTGAGAGGGGAGGGATGGTTTTCTTGTCACCTTACATTTTTGCTTTAAAACATTTCAAATAAAGGAATGAAACTGATTAATGAAATGCAGTGTCTTTTGTGTGCCTTGGAGGTGACACCATGTAAAAATACAAAAGAGCATTCTTTTGAGGATTAATTATATTCACATAATAATATTAGGAAACAAGATTCCTAATTGACCTTTTGGAGAGTTCATATCAATCTGGTATAAGCTGTCCACAGAAATTAGAAGTCTTGTCTCTTACTGTGACAGTACTCAGTTTCTCACTAGCTTTCACTGTAATAAAAAAATAGGATGCAGCAGAAGCCTTGTAATTTATGAGTCACGGAATCATTCCTTTGTGCATGTTGGGTCTCCACTTCTTTCACACCTAGAGACATAGAGCAGAACAGACACTGAAGACATTTGTTACTGCTTTTGGGGAACGATGTGATACACAGCTTTTCATCTTTTCTGTAATTGTTTACAATGAGTTGTGACTGTACCTGCTATTGAATGCAAATTGAAATTTCTGTCATATTTTGGGTCTCCCTTTAGTTCCTGGCTTCCCTTACCCAACTGCAGCCACCACGGCGGCTGCTTTCAGAGGAGCCCATCTGAGGGGCAGAGGGCGGACAGTATATGGTGCAGTTCGAGCGGTACCTCCTACAGCCATCCCCGCCTATCCAGGGTAAGCATTACATTCCAAAATCAATGTGTATCTAAAACAGGAAATTGGACAAGATAAAAGAATACCATGGCCCTCTTGAAACTTCTGGGACATTGTTTTGCCACACAGTATGAATATTTGCAAATTAATGGACTAGATGACAAGAACCAAAATATAGCATCATCAGAATGTAACAGAGTGTCAATTCTTTATATAAATCTTGGTTTTGGCCATCTTAAGCCTTCATGGTAAGGGCTTAAGACCTTGGCCAGAACCAGCTTGTGTTCATTAGCAGTGTGTTGGCATGGAGTTCACTCAACAGAGCACGAATATGGATTAACAATACTGCAAAGAATGAAGAGAGGAGCTGGAGATTGTAGTGCCAGACTACATCTGCTGTGCTCACCCCCTTCTTGTCACCTTGTGTTGGGCAAAGGCTGGCACACATGCCCTCCCCTTCGTTTCACTGCCTGGGTGGTGAGCAGCAGAGCTAGTTACCCACAATGGATTTGCTTTCTTTGTAGGACATGGATTAAAAGAGGTTAATTCAAAGATGAACCAAGTCCAATTGAATCAAGGGAGAAAGGGAGAATTAGGAGGATTAAACTGCAGTTGGCTTCTGAAGGATGGTAAAACAGCTGAGGTCGCTGAGCATCCTTCATCCTTTGATTTTTGTGTGGAGGGTGTCTCATGCAGTGGAATGATTCCATAGCAACAAATAAATCCTTTGCTGTTGAAGGGGGAGAAGGAGTGACGGTGTTAGGTTTGTTTCTCTGTGTCAGCCTAACGTGAATATTTTTCCAGAAGTGGACTTTTACGAGTCAGTTGTGCCAAGGACTTTCTTCAGAGATGGGACATTTCTCTTCATCTTTTCTCTGCCTGTGGCAGGTTTTTTTCTGTTTTCTTGCAGAGAATAAATAGTGGCAGAAAAGCCTGTTAGCTACAACTTATTTAAAACATAAAGGAAAAGAGCCTCCTTTGTATAAGCCTTTTCTTAGAGGAAATTTGGCTTCACCTGGAGGTGTACTAATTTAACATTCATTCATTCATAGACCAATTGGACATACCATTAGGAGTCCTCCATGCCACAGAATTAAAGCACTTTTATTAGACAAGGCAAGTATGCATGTGGAAGTGGGCAGGCTCCAAAAGACACTGGAAGGGAACTGCTACAGAAAATTACTTTTGTTTGCAAGTTATAGATGTTTAAATCCCATGCATTCCATCATCTCCATCTTCTGCCATGACTTACTTTTAATTTTATCCTTTTTTCTTGCCACTTGATCTTTGACCTTCAACCTCTGACATCTCTTTAAAGAAACGAATAAAGACACAGTATTGTTTTATCAAAAAAAATACTCAAATAAAACATAAAAATTTCTACACAGTAGGAAAATTTATCATGAAGGTGCTTCCATTTCAATCCAAAAGCATTTACTGTCACATTTACAAAAAGACTGCAGAATAACATGGGATTTCTTTTCTACAAGTCCACATCAGATGCATATTTAATCAAAGGTGTTTAATCTTTTAAGTCTGATCACATCAATTTCTGTGCATTACATTGAACACTAATTTCCCATGTTTTCTTTTTTATTAACTAAACTACCTGTTTACATGGAAGATGGCAAGGAATAAGTCCAGTATTTCATGGGGAATGGCCTGGAATTGCTTTTCAGCTCAGTCAACTAATTCCATCATTAATTGTGTTCTAGCCTCCTTGTGGCATTTTAAATAGAGAATATTGAAGTTCTGAAATTTAGGTGAATATCCCCAGTAAGTGATTTGACTTGGGGCAAAATTTACTGATTTTTTAATGTCAACATTTCACTACTGAATGTTTTTTAATCTTTACCTATATCGCCTTTCTGAAATCACTGAAGGGTTAATCAGTCACCACTTGGCCTCAGTGCTTTCTGTTTTACCAACTTTCTCATTTCAGACAAGTCTTTTTATATACTAAAATGCAACTGAGAAGGAGGTTAGTTTCTATTTTGAGATTTTTAAGTGAAATTACAGACTGTGAAAATGTATAATACTTAGCCAAATAATGATCAAAGATAAGTTTAGTTTGCCTGTTGTGTGGTACAAAGGCATAACATTTGAAACATTGGAAATTGTGACCATACTGTCCTGTAAATGCAGCAAAATGTCACTGAAAATAGAATTCAGGTACTTTTCAGCTGCTTATAAAAAACAAGTTATTTCATACTCACGTTAAAAATATGATTTAATGACCCTACTTCCCAACTTGTTAATTATAACAGAGAAACTAATGATAAAATTTTCCATCTCATTTAGTTGAATGTACAGTAAACAGACCATCTCATCTAAAACAGTCAAATCTTGACCTAACAATTACAAAGAGGAAAATCTTATCTTTTACCTCTACTACTGTTTCATGTCTTATGGTCCCAAAATAATGTTTTGGGGAAAGACTTTCTATGTATATATATAACTACCTCAAAAAGGTTGGAAATCTGTATTTTAAGCATAATAGTAGAGTGTTACTCCAGATTTAAGAAAAACAAAAGATTTACATATTTTGTTTAATACAAAATCATTATCTCAAGAGGAAAACAGACCCTTCTGTTCCTAACCAGCTACCCTCTCCATTTTAATCTTTAAACAAGGCAGGATGATCCTTGGTCATGCCCAGAACTTCAGTTATCAACTGGTTTTTTTCAGGATTCCTTGAGTACTCTTATGGTCAAAAAAAGAATCCTTAAAATCTTTCAACTACTCCTTCCCACTCTGGATTATATTGTTACTATCTGGGATCCCCACTGCACCTTTCAATTCTTGGACCTTGGACCAATCACCTTTAACCTTTAGCTCATTATCTCTGCTTGTGAAAGCAATGCATTGTGGGTATTTTTGGTTGTTTTGTTTTGTTTTTTTAATTACATTTCTCTGTTTACTTTGGTCAGAATTGATTGACTTGTTTTTCTGAGGTGTTGCATTGGTTCTTAAAAATGCTGAATAATAATACTTTGCATGCTTGTGTGATCAGCCAATTCTTATTGCATGTCTAATGTGCAGGGTGAAAAGCAGGTGATGTATGGATATTAAAAAACTTACATTTTACTATGAAACAAAATAATAAGCCTAATTTTGGAAGGTACTTTACATACACATCCTGCCCTAATGGAATTCTTTGGGTTCACTTACTTGATGTTAAACCCCTCTCCATCCCTACCCTTTTAAAAAACTCTTTAAAGAAAAACATCCTGCTAGAACAGAACTTACCTTTTGAAATACTCCAGATATGAACAGTGGATGTTATAGTGCAGCTGATTTGGGATGGCCATGTTAGGCTCTTCGCTCAGTGGTTTTGCTTTGTTAATCTTTCTTTAGTTACCAAATATGCAGATGCTCATTCTAGTTTTGCACACCTTTCACTCTCCCGCATGTCTTGTAGCTGTGTAATGCAAGCGTGCACTTTCACGTTTCCCTCACTGAGTCACTGTGGCCCCAGCCCAGGTTATGAATTCATACATCACCTGCCTGTGTAGAGCGCATGTGCATGCTGCCGTCCTCAATAACCGGAATGTGTTTCTGTTCTTTTGTTTTTTTGTTTTTGTTTTTGTGTGGATTTTCTGCAGTGTGGTTTACCAGGACGGATTTTACGGTGCTGACCTCTATGTAAGTACACACACTGGGGCCTTCTCGACCCCATCCCCTGACAAGCCAGCCTTTTTTTTTCTGTTTCTTTGGTTTGGTTATTTTGTTTCTTGTTTTAGTATAATTTATTTCATTTTTATTTCCTTTTCTTTGTGGACATATATATATATATATATTTATATATTAAGAATGCAAGCATGCTTCTCTGCCACTGCGCTTGCCCCTGGGTGCAAAAACTGAGCCTTTGGGTCTCCTGATTGCTAGGTTCAGTCTACTGGACATATTCTTTTCCCTTCCTATACCCACTGATATTGTGTGTATCTCTGATTGATTTTTGAGATGATCAGCAGGTTTAAAGTCTTTTGTTACTGTTTTACCATTTGCATACATAAATAGCAAGACTAGCTTAGCCTTAAACCAACTCTTTCCCTTCTCTGCTTTTCTTCTCATTTCATATCCCCTTCTAGATCATTAGAGATTTGAATTTTGTACAAGAAAATAAGCTTTCTGAACTATGTGCTTTTTTATTTCACATACTTGGAGAAAACTTAAACTTATAAAAGGATTATAAGGATTTAATGCCAGTGAAGAGTATAGTAATGAGAGGACACCACATATTCAGTGTTTTAAGACCTTTCTTTATACAAATTTCCACCACTAGTGGGTCTCTTCTCTCAAGATCTGGCAGGGGGACAAGAGTGGTATCATTAACAACCTAGACTCTTACAGTCTTTCAACTATCACACAAGGTGTTTTTTTTTTTTTAACTTGCCGTGATAACACTTAATCTGTTATTTAAATTGTTTAGCCAAAGGTGAAGTTCTGTGATTGATTTGTCACATTAAAAGATGGATGAAGTGGTCTGACAAAAAGAGTGAAAAGTTTCAAATTTTAAAAATCTCTTTAGGACCTCTTCAAAGGGTCTTGTTCTGAATGCAAGCTGCATCTAGTCATCCAAGTCATTAAGAAACAATTTTATAAAAAAATCTTGTTAGCATAAGTTATTTTGTGCATATAGGTTAAAATCATCTAGATTACTTTTTTTACCCTTGCCTCCCAAAAGCTATACATAGTACCTTTTCAGTGAACTAATTCCACATTCAACTAGAGCTTCTCTGGCCATGATTGGTTCAACACTCTAACTTTATAGATAGTTTTCCTTGATTGTGACTGGCCAAGAATTTATAAATTATTCACATAACTAAACATGAATGCAGCAAACCTGTATTTTATGATCTCTCTTTATATTTTAAAGGGTTTTTTAAAGTCCCTTTCCCTGTCCCATTCTTTCTTTAGAATGCTTGCAAGAAATAGTAAAAATATCTTTTTCCCCATGTCTACAGGTACATTTGAAGGTTGAGTAAGTCTGTCTTCTACACCAAATTGGCCATTTCTAAATACATATATTTATGTATGGTGTTGCTACATATATTCTCCCATATACATTAGTACCCGATTCTCATTAAAACTCATTTTTATGTTATTTTCTTGAAATCTAATCTAAGAGAGCAAACTTTTCTATTTAAATTAAGTCCTAATCAAGTTTTTTCCTTGTATTTTTTGAGTATTTTTTAAAAAGTATTACCTGGTTCTGTCTTAAGAATTGCGTACTGTCATTTTAAGTCAACCAGTTGGATGTTTGTTATAGTTCTTTCATTTCCTTACTTTCAAATGTAAGATTTTATTGAGAGAGATGATTTTTCTGTACGTGTCAAGAAAATACTTTTTTTTTAAAAAAGCTATTCATTGAATTACCTTATGAAACTAAACAAATAATTCAGTGATCTGGCCAAAATTTTTTTGATCAGTGGTTCCTTCCTGAATATAGTACTTAAAAGTAATTTTATTATCATTTATTTGTACATATTTTAAAGCAAAGCTTCATGGAGAAAAATTTGGTCGCTAGTGCTGAGATAAAGTCCAAGCCCTCTGATGAGAAGCCAGACTGCACTCCATTATGAGACAGCTGCTGAGGTGGGACTAATAGAAGTGGAGCTATTAAAGTGGATAGTCCGTATTCCATGTGTGAGGAGCTAAAGGCTGCTACTTGAAGACGCATGAACAACTTTTCTCCCGTACACTTATTCCTGTATTTGTACATTTTCCCATCTGTAGAAATGTACCCATGTGCATTTAGTTCTCGTTTTTTCAGAAACACATACTAGAATGGAAAAGATAAGATTTTATAGTATATAAGACACACTGAGTCAGTGGAGAAGAAGACTTAGGGAGAAACTAGTTTTGCTTCCAGTACATTGATGGTGAGAGGTTTTTTAAGTTCCTTTCCCTGTCCCGTTCAGACAGTTATTTATCCCTGCTAGCCACTTTCTTCCTCTCTGTTTCTTTGTAGCACATTGCTCTCTAGAGAGCTGATCTAGCAGTTGTGTCCACGACTTATAAAACGACCTGCTGGGATAGGGATTGTGAGAAAGTGATGGACAGACCATGTGTCCATCCCTCCCCCGCTCATTTTTGCTTAGTAGAAAAGGCATAGTTCACCCTAATTCATCTTCTAAGTGGGATAACAAACTACTCCTAATTCTCATTCTGTGAAAAGCATGCTTGCATCCAAAGGAAAGAAAAGGCTGGTGTGGGCCCTGTTGTGGGCTTTTTGTATGATTGTTTTCCTTCCACAGCTGTGTTTTTTGAACTGCTCTTCCTGTGTTCTGTTATAGAATAGTCTTACAGGAACCAATCATTAGCGCTAAAATACCTCAGGTAGGAGTGCCAGTGTGACCTGCCAATCAATCAGATTGTGGATTGCAGTGAAAAAATTGAATTATACTAACCATTCCAGCTCCACGTTAGAGATGGGAACAGAGGCTTTTTTGGACAATCAAGACTTGTGAGCGTGTGATCTAAGCCCTGCTGCCTCAGCAGTGCATACAGTCACATTCTAGGCATAATGGCATTTCCTCCAAAATCACGTGCTCCTGTCCCACTGCCACATATCTGCACCAGGTGTGTTACACACACTGTCCCATCACTGCTGCCTCTTTTAATTTGCCAATCACATTTGCCCTTGGTATTTTATATTGGACGTCTTAGTGGTGGATACATTTTCTTATGACTGAAAAGTAAAAAGGGAAGAAATAGAACTCTACCCAGATATGATTTAGTTGAGTCCCACATTGGGCCCTGTAGTAAAATCCTACTAGTGATTGGACTATGCTACTACTTAGGTTTGAAGTTGCTTTGAACTCAGAAACTGAGATACTAATTTCTCTTGCCTTCTTTCACATGGGAAAATTAGTGAGTTCATTTGGCTAATAAAAAACTTGTTAAGAGGTTTCCTGATAGCTGGGTGCTAGAAGGTAGATAACACTCAGTGGCTTTTAATAATTCAATTACTTTATTTATGTGGCTACCCAGTGAGATTTTAGAATTAACTAATTTGAAGACATGTGGAATAGTAAAGTGTTTGAAAGATTTGATTCATTAAAGATCCTTTGTCATGTAATAGAAGTAGTAAGTTGAGGACACCAGGTTGATCATTATGTCTCCCCTTGACCCCAGTTTTAGATAATAATAATAAAGTAAAATATAAATGTCACTTTTCAGAGTATATAGATCTCTGTCAAAAATAGTAACTGTAATACCATTATATGTTTTTTTGAATTTGAGTCTGTTATTCACATTTACTCATAGGTGCCATAGTGCCACATAAGAATCTAGTAATGTTTCCTAAAGCAGTGATTTTCAGCTGGGGTGGGGAAGCAGTGAGGAAAAAGAAGACAGAATCATCTAGGGGCAAATAAAGCGACTCTCAGGGGTCCCGCATGCATTGTCACTGACTGGAAGAGACCTCTGCTCTGCTGCAGTGATTATAAGCATCACACTGAAATGTCCATCTCACTCCCACTCCCCCTCCCACACACACACACACACACACACACGTGCACAAACGCACACATGCACACACACACTCACTTTGCTGTGTTGATCTAGTATACTACATGAGGTAACAAACTTCCATTCTGTCTGCTGGTCTTGAAACACACACCCTCCTTCCTCCTCAGTGTCACATGATGTCATTGTCTTTCAGGTAGAAAGAAGTTGTCTTGACATCACATGCTCACCAAAGTCCTGTTTTAATGTAAACAGAAAAGGGGGGATAGTAATATTAAAGGTGATGTTAAAATTAAGGTGGCAAAAGTCTGCCAGTGTGAGATTGATAAAATCAGTTTAAGATTAAACTATACGTAGATGAATGTCACAGATACAGGAATGATACTTAAGACTCTTGCTTCATGTTCTAATTTAAAACACAGTTCCAGAGCTCTGCAAAAGAATACAGCCAGTATGGAAACATCATCAAGTTAATTTGATGATAAAATGGATTTAGAGCACAGTAGAAAATCCCAAAGTGACATTGAGCCTTGGGAAATTTCGACTTGAGACTTCGATGTAACAGCTGCAAAAGTCATTACAAAAAACACCTTAAAAGCAATAGCATTTCCCTTTGAAAAGCTAAAGGCAGTACAAATATGTAAAAAATAAAATTCTTGAGTGCAGGGAACATATGAGTAGAACACTGTGAATCAGAATATATGGTTGTTGGCAGAAGGTGAGCATACACGGGAGTGCTGTGGGTCAGGGTTGAATTGGCACCAGGGTAGGCATCTGGAAGAGGGAAGTGGTAGAGCATTAGGCTACTATGTGATTGGGAATGCTAGGAATCATTCAGAGGGAATTGCCAAGGAGTAAGAAATAACTATTTTTCAGTGGGCGTGAGTATATTTGCTCAGGCTTAGCCATGCCAAATTTATGCAGCCCTCAGAATTCCAAAAAGCTGTCTGTGTGCCCTCCTACATTAGGGTGTGCTGTGGCCATGCTAATCCCCATTTTTTGTTTTATTTCAAATCACACACAGATAGAATCTGCAAACTGCTTCAGATCAAACAGGTCTGATTGTGTGTAAATACATATGTCCTTTTAATTTTTATTATTAATGGTTGCTTCAGTTTTGCATCAGTGCATGGTTAAAAGCAATACACATCAGCTATTCATGACTTCATATCTCCAAATGAATTATTTCTCCTCTTTTTTTTTTTGTTTGTTTGTTTGTGCAGTCAGCTGAAGAAATGTTAACATCTCACTCTAAATCTCTCAGTGGAGTCTCTGTTCCCTTCTCTGATATAACAGATGGGTTACTGCTTGTTATAATTATTAACATTGTGGTGTGGGCCAGGGCTTGGGTGGGCAAGATTTACTCCTCCTTTGGGCTGGGGTGGGGCCAGTTGTTAGGGTATGGAATGTTAACTCAAGTGGTGACTGACTGTTTCCGTAATACCAGGTCGTTGTGGCTGCACGCTCTAGTAATTGAGGCTGTGTACTTCACCAAGCTTGTGGTAGAGCCTAGGGCAAACCGCTGTCCCAAGAGAATGCTGGGATAGATAGAGTTAGCCAATATGAGTCTGAACGTGGTGATTTTGCTGGTTGTTTTAGCTCCAGATGTTGGCATGCTTAGTTTTTAATGTGATTAATAAATGTGGCGCCATATTCCCTCCCCACGCCTGAACCCTCTCTCTCCTACTCCCTTCCCACCTTGTTCTTTTTTGAAAAATTTAAGAAACAGTAATGTAAACTTTGGTGTTTCAAACTGCACTTTGTTCTCATGTTCTATCAAAGCCTTCAGAGTTGCTGGTAGAAGTGAAAGTTGGGAAAACAGTTTCTCAGCCTAGAACCTCAATGCACTCTGAATTGCAGCATACAAATAAATTGGTCCAAGTGCCGAGTGTGGTGGCTCACGCCTGTAATCTCAGCACTCGGGAGGCTGAGGCAGGAGGATCATTGTGAGTTCGAGACCAGCCTGGGCTACAAAGTGAGCTCAAGGCCAGCCTGAACTGCATGGTGAGACTCTGACTCAAAAAAACAAATAAATAAAATAAATTGGTCCAGATTTTATCTTACATTTTGGATATATTTTGTTGAATAACCAATTTAAGCAGGAGTCGGAATACTTTGGAGGAAGGCTATAGATCTAAGAAGTAAATCCATTATATACTGTTTAATTTTTCATATTTCAAGAGTAGTCATTGGTGAATTACCAGATTAGTTAAGCAGAGTAGTACCAACCATCCCAAATATAGCTGTTTTTTAAAGGACTTCTCTATAATGTCATTATCATGACGTCATTAGGAGAGTAGATACGTTGAAGTGTACTATTAATGTAGTTTTCCTTAGTGCTAATACTCTTCCAGAGCCTGTAGTTATCAGTAAAATGTTTGCATTCATGTCCTGGTTCCTGAATTTGAATCACAAATAACCTCATCAAGTTCAGACACTATAATAAAAATTTATTTATAGAAGAAGAAAACCACTGCAGCAGCCTATCCATTCCTTCTGGGTCGGAAGGGGTGTTCTTTCCCACAGTCTGATCCGTTTTTAATGATTTGGATTGACAGTGACATTAATTCTAAATTGAGTATTGAAGGCCTTCTGGCCTCTTGCAGGCCAAAGAAAATGAGCAGTAAGAGTCCTATCAGGAACCTCACTCAGAACCTCTTTTTCCCAGGACTAGTAGAATTCAGCTCAAAGCCATGATTTGAATGAATCTTCACAAAAAACGTCTCTACTCAGGCACTGTGGAGGTTGGGTAAGGACTCTTGCCCTCTCCTCTTCCTGTATCAGGGTTGAAATTTGATATTAGTGCTGCTAAATTACCTTCCTGCATATATACTCCCCATTTTGAGATAGGCTCTCCCTAAGTTGCCTACCTGGATGCCCTCAAATTTTGCTTCAGCATCTTGAGTAGCTGGGATTACAGGTGTGTACCGCTGTGCCCAGCCATGAAGTGAAGACTTAAGCCACAGAGTCCCTTGATGAGAATCTATACCTCTGCCCTAGGTAGATGCCTTGGTTTTTAAGTGCCTCTTCCTAGGTAAAAGTGAATCAGGCTTTAACTGCCTTTATTACTTTGATTTAAAATTTTTGAAAGTTATTTTTGGTGTTTGAATTATCCTTGTTTACAAAGAACTTTTACTAAAGATAGCCCGGCTGTAGTCTTCACATGGGCTATGATTTTTTTTTTAGGGCTTTAATTCTTAAAAGCCATCTCTAATTATAATATCCTCAACTTTTGCTGGCATGTGGCACATTATGATCTCAGCCACTTAGGAGGCTGGGGTGGGAAGATCACTTGTACTCATTAAGACCAGCCTGGGCAACAGTGAGAGTCTCAAAAAAAAGTATTTTGTTTTGTTTTGTCAACTATAAAAATTAATTTTTGCTTTATTTAAAAATTGCTTTTACTGCTTCGTGTCTTACTTATTTATTGGTCTTTTCGAGACAGTTTTACTATGCAGTACAGGTGGGCCTTGAACTCACTTTGTAGTCAGGGTGGCCACAACCTCAAAGCAATCCTCCTGCCTCAGCCTCGTAAGTGTTGGGATTACAGGTATGCACCACCACATCTGGTCTCATGTCATGGTTAGAAGGTTAAAAAAATAAGGTAAAAAATAAGTGATTCCTTGGCTCACAAGCTTCATTTGTTCTACAATTTTGGAAAGGTGACCTCAGTCCTATTTGTTACCCAATGCAGAGTTTGCAAACAGAAACAGAATTTTGCCAAATGCTTCTGTTTGCAAACATGTACATTCGTGAACCAAGGTACCACTGTACTGTAGTGAATTGTATGTTGCGACCAGCATATAGTTACACAGCTTTCCCCAAGTCAGTCCAGCCTGCCATTCCTAAAGACCTAACTAGAATTCTAAGGAACTTTTAGTTGCAAACCGCCCTGTAGGGTGTTTTCCTGCTTTTTCCCCACCCACCACCATTTATTGCCTGTGTTTAGTAATACTAATTATAATCTCCTGACTTTTATCAGTATGTATAGAAAGTTTTGTCAGTGAAAGGAAATGTTTCTTTTTCCAAGTCAGTTGGTAAATGAAAAAAAGAGTAACACAACTGCTGGAAGCAAGTCAAGAAACTTTTGTAACATACGGAATAACCTTAACGAGAGTGAAATTTCCCTCACTTAGCAGTTTCTTCAGTTAGAGAAGCATATATTGCATGAGAATGACGCAGAAATATTTAGAAGCTCAAAAAATTATGGACATTTCCAAAATAAGATTTAACAGAAATAAAAGAAGCAAGGTAGAAGTTGCTCGAAAGAAGAACAGGAATCCCATTAAAAAATACTCGTTTTCAGTACTATAGAAAAGATATAGAAATAAGCAATTAGAAATAAAATTGACATTTCTTTGGTAGATTTAGCAAAAACCAAACTTTTGAAATATGTGCAAAATAAAGAGCTTGGGAATATAGCTCAATGCTAGAGCAGTTCCCTAGCAGGCACGTGCAAGACCCAGGATTCCAGCCCCAGTACTGGCCCCCAAAAAAGTTTTTTAAAAAGAAAAAATAATAGAAAGGTTTAAATGTTCATCAGAAGGGGCTGGGGATTTAGCTCAGCGGCAAGCACCTGCCTTGCAAGCACGCAGTCATGAGTTCAATCCCCAGTACCGATTAAAAAAATGTTCATGAGAAATGAACATGCTTAATCTACCGCAATGAAATAGTTCTGCTATTGTTCATTACTGAAATGATATCCAGATGGACCGTTCAAACAGTTACCATATCTTTCATAGTAAAAGGACAGTAATAAGAATTTGCATCTGAATTAGGTTTAGATAAGATAGGTGAATTCTAGAAATATAAAGAAAAATTAGGGCTTGCCAGACTTGGTAGCACAAACTCTGGAGGCTGAAGCTGAACGATTGCAAATTTTAGCCTAGCCTGGGCAACATAGCCTCTGTCTCTGTAGACGTATGGACTTACCATTCTTTACAGTAGCTCGTCTCAGGGGACATTTGTTGTGGTGATTGTCTTTGAAGTACTTTCTAAAACAGGACATATGGTTCACTTTTAAGTATTTGGTTCATCTAACAGAGGTGAAGTTGTTCCAGATCTATTTGAATCCAGCCTGAGGCTCCTCAGCCATTTGTAGTCTGGTTTGCCAAAGTCTGAAACATAGACTGACTTTTTCAGAGTGGGCAGACTTTTTCTGTGAAGGGCTAAGTGGTGAATATTTTTGGCTTTTTTAAGCCACACTGTCTCTGTCACAAGTGTTCTGAAAAACAATGGGCAAATTGCATTAGCTCCTAGGCCCAAGTTTGTTGGCCCCGATCTACTTTGTCCTTTCATTTTAAACACCACCTGATCTTAGCAAGCACCTCTCTTAGCAAACACTGGAGCAGTGGAGCAGAGCTCTCTATCAGACGTGGCTGCAATAAGCTGTAGTGTCTTTGTCATGAGTCAACCCAGGTACATTCAGAGCATATGAAGTTAGCACATGTAAATGCAACTTATTGTAGCTGTTTACATTTCTTGTCAAGTTCTCCCATTCTGTGTTTTCCCTGTTGAAAGTTCCAACAAAGACTGAAGTAAGACAGATCCAAAATCTTGTATCTCTTGAAATTAACAGGTACCATCAGTATAACTTATTTTTGCTACTGTCACAAATTAGAAAGTATATTCCTGTGTTTGAGTGGGGCCTAATTTCCTGTCAGAAGAGTAACATGCAGACTGATGCAGTTTGAAACATTCTCTTCCCATGTGTGTGTCCATGTTCGTGTCTGTCTCTGTGTCTACATGTGTGTGTCTGCGTGTGGGTGGGTGCGTGTGTCTGTCCCGGGGGAAGGTATCTGTAAAGTCAGTTCTCTTCTCTCCTGTAGGGTGGATATGCAGCCTACAGATATGCACAGCCTGCTACTGCAACTGCAGCCACAGCTGCTGCAGCCGCTGCAGCCGCTTACAGCGACGGGTAGGTACGGTGCAGAGCGAGCACATGCCACCCACAGTGCCACCCCTTTGTCCTCTCCCGCCTGTCCCAAGGCAGCACTCAGGCCATGCGCTTCCTGCCGACCTGCTCTTAGTGTCCTTTGTTGTGCCAAAGCACAGCTACTGGGTCCTCCCTGCTCGCACTGTCTTGGTCTTGCCTCACCTCGCCCTCACTTCCAACTCCCTTCTCTTCCGTTTCATAGAAGTACTCCAGAATTTTTTAGTTGTTATGTTCAAGAGTAGAAATGGAAAGGTTTTTACCATTTTGCCAGTTCTTCCGATGAAAGTCCAAGACCTAGTGACACATCAGGCATTAGCACAATTAACCCTTTAATTGGCTTAGATTGCAGTCTTGCCTGTATCTCTCTGATTGTACTCTTTTGTTCCAGTTATGGCAGGGTATACACAGCTGACCCCTACCATGCCCTTGCCCCTGCCGCTAGCTATGGAGTTGGCGCTGTGGTAAGTAGACACGTACCTTTCTGCTTAAACCTTTTTACTCTTCCTAATCTTTACCTACAGACTGTAAAAGATGTAGGGAAGGGGTAAATTCAGCGTTTTGTGTATTGCCTACATGTTAAACCAGATAGGTCTCTTGGAAGGTAGACACCCATCTTCATTGCATGCTGCAGTACTGGCCAAGTGGCCTGTAGGGGCAACAGAAAGGGATGGGTAGTGACAGTCTGCCCTGAGTAATGGCATCATTACAAGAGGAGTAAGGGAACAGATTGATGTTTTACATCAATTCTGCTGTTAGGTCCGTGCACCAGTGGCATGGTGTAATTGATTGGTATTGGCAGGCACCTATCTGGAATGTAAGGCTCTCAGTTTTTACTGTAAGCTTTCCAAAAACCTTAATGTTTATAAATTTTAAATTGCAGATGCCAAAGGAATCCTGTACTGTTCCTAAACCTGATAGATAATAGTAGGGCTGCCAAATGAATATTTACGGTATTTTATCCGCAACAATTGTGACAAACTATAGTGTTTGTTTGGAAATGAGCTTGTCTGAAGTAGTCCTCTCTGACCAGAACCCTCACTACCTATTCTTGTTGGCTTGTAGCAAAGCCCACCATGCCATTGACCAGGACTCATTGGTGACAGCAGAGGACTCACTGGTGACAACAGAGTGACACTGCTAATACCAGGCATTCTCTGCAGTTCAGCCACTGCCTGTGAACATGGGCACAGTTATCCAAATGGGGAACAGAATGAGGGAGAAGAGTCAAAATGTAAAGGGTTGTGAAAGTGTCATTTCTAATTGTGAATTACTACTGATACAGATTTGAGGAAGTGCTAGGATCCTTAAGGACTGTATATTTAGACTGCGGTCAAGGCAACAGTATAAGAATAGTGATGGTGGTTCCTGAGGTCTTACTCACTGTCAAATTATAAAACCCCTATTCTAAAAGAAAGATACATTCCTGAGGAACTTCTCATTCAAAATTGTAAGCCATCAGATAAAGCCACTTAATAAAAGAAGCAGCCTCACTGATACAGAATCAGTCATTTCTGTGCATGGGTTCCACATCTGTAGTCATCTGAAATACTGGGCTGGGGGGTTGTGTCTAAGAATGTGCACAGATTTATCCTACTTTTCATTATTTTCTAAACTGCAGTATATCAGTGATTTACATAGCATTTACAATGTTTTGGGTGTTACAAGTAATTAAATGATGATTTAAACTGTATGAGAGCATATGCAGTGCTTACGTGCAAATACTAAATCATTTAATATCAAGAGCTAGAGTGTCTACAGGTTTGGGTACCTATGGAAAGTCCTAGGAAATAATACACAGATACTGTATTTTACAGTGTCGGTTTTATTAGTTGAAAGGTTTATAAGAGCCTAACTGCAGCATCATCTCAAATGCAAGATGGGAAGTAACCCACACCTTTGATAGGGCATGTGTAAGAAGGGGAAGTCAGCAGTCTGTTCTCAGTCAGGATTGTAATGATCTATCAAAGTGAACAAAGACCCACCACTGAGAAAACCATACTAATTGCAGAGTAGTTTAAAGTGTTGTAAGTTTCCCTCCCATGTAAATCGTGAGGTAACCATCATCACACTGCCCTGGAGACCTCCAGCTCAGCAGTGTGCATGGCTCTGGTCTGAGTTGCAGAGGCAGAAGCAGGTTTACTAATTTTGGTATATCAGGCAGCCTCTGATCAGTTGTGAGGTGTCAAAGGAAACTGTTTTCCCAAATTCCTGCTCAGAACTTGCTTATTCATTTTCAGTGCTTCACTCATCAACCTTTTAATTATGTTTATGTTTTTAATTACTGCAGGCAAGTTTATACCGAGGTGGCTACAGCCGATTTGCCCCCTACTGAAGTGACGTGAGACCCCTGCAAATGGGACAGCCCCCAGTCATGAGGCCTGGCTATTGCAATATTTACTAGTAGAGGAACTCTATAGCAAGATGAAGAGGAAAAACAAACAGACAAAAAAAAAAAAAACCCACAAAAAAAGAGAGAATACTTTTTTATACCTCACTATGTTCTTTGAATATGTATTTTTCCTTTAAATTTTCTGCCTTTAATTCTTTTGTTCCAAAGATTGTGCATTTTTCCTTTTTTTCTTTTTTTTTAAATTGTGGTTAAAAAAATAAGATAATGCATTTCCATGTCTGTATGTCCATGCTTAGCTTATTCTATCAATCATGGAAGAGGCAGTTAATGAAGGAGAGACATTGGTAGCTGATAAATGCATTTGATCAGAAATCGGCAGACAGAATTACCAAAGTGTATCTGGTGCTGTGTGGCTGAGGGACAAGCAGAAGTAGAAGAGATCTTTCTGCAGCAGCGTATTCTGTAGTCTTCTGAATTTCTGGTCTGTGGCAGGTGGTTCTGATTGGCTGTGGCTGGAATCCACAAGCCAATAGATAGGAATTTGTGTTTGCTAAGCAGGAGAATTAAACACTTTCCTCTCCTCTTCCTTCATATCTTCTCCATACTTTCTACAATCATCTTAATACAAAGCCTGAAACAGTTGGCATCGTTTTTGGAATTACAGTATTGATATTTCCAAACATGCCCTCAGGCTGAATAATAAACACCTCATTAGGAAGTCAATCTCAGAATGAATTCTGGAGTATGAAAACACTTAATTCTTTTCTTCCCTGTAATCTAGCTTTCCTGCTGGGCTTCTGATCCCCTTCAATTGAACCACAGCTTAGCTCATGTATTCTTTTATTAATGTGCTGCTCCCATGTCCTCAAGATTCAGGAATTTAGGACCCAGGGACAGAAGAATGAATAGCCAGTGGCCAGATTTCCCCCAGGTATATGGGGACAGCGTGAGGATTAAAAGTACAAAGTGTTTAGAGCCATTAGAGGGGCTGCAGAAGAGAAAAGGAATCCTGGAAGACCTGATCTTCCTTACCTTGCATCAAAATGTAGTACAAACTATTAAAAATGGAATAAAGAATCTCTTGGGGAAAGATAAGGCACCAAGCCCAGGGGTCAGCTGTCCCTGGAAGTTTCGGTGATGAGGACATGTGAGGGCAATCAGGGGCGCTTTGTACTTGCTCCAAAGCCATAGGAATTTTCATCTTCCAGAGCCTCCGCAAGTTCCGTCTCTACCCAGTCTCCAGCCCTCATGGCCATTGCACCCAGCTTCTCGTTGCCCTCCAGAGACACCCAGCTGAGCACCTGGACTACCTGGTGTGTGTTAACTCTGTAGGACACAAGCTCCAGAGCCCACAATGGGAGGAGGATTTGACGTGGCCGGGATCTTCCTGCAGGGCCACAGCAGTGAGTCACTGCTCTTGCTGTCTGGCTTTGGTTTTATGTTACCAAAATCAGGAAGAATGTAGTTCTCTTCCAACTCTTGTAACTGATCAAAACAAGCATCCTACAGCATTTTCAAAAAGAAGGAATTAGGAAATAGACAAGTGTGTTGATCTGCTTGGCTCCCTGGTTGGTTCCGTTGGTATCGGAGTGACCTTTTACCCAAAGGATAGCTGCTGAACCGAGTAATTCAGAGACATGGAGCTTCTGCTTTGTTGTGGGTTTGGTTTGGGTTTGTTTTTTCACTGCAGCCTGCACGTGTGTTCTTGACTGAAAACATTCGTGTCCCTTAATTAAAATGACTGATGGATGTATGACAGCATGAAGCATTCTTTGTAAACAGAGTGATGTATCTGGGAGAGCACTGGCCCGTGCTGTGTGACACACATCCTCTCCCCTTCAAATCCTCTGTCCTGGTACCCAGGGAGAGCATGGACATGAAGTAAAATGAGATGTCAAGGAAGCTGGAGGCCTCGATGCAATCATTGATCCTGGGGACACACAGAACAGGGACAGCCTGCCCAGCCCTTGGGCTGTTTGTAGAGTCCCTTCCCCCAAGCCAAAGTTTGGTTTGTTGTTGTTAAGACAATTTTTGTTGTGTGTATATAAATATGTTAGGTAGGAGAAGGAGGATAGGATGTGGAGCTCTCACAGTTCTAGGGAAAGGGGGCAGGGAGAATTTTGTTTGTTTTCTTTTGCTTTTGTATTGAGGGGAAACTTTCACTAACTAAAGAAACAGAGAAATTTTGGTCATGTACAATAAAGGCCTTTCTCACAAAATGGCAAGCCACTCAACCCAGTGAAAACTAGGCCAAATCTTACCTGGCCGTGTCCATAGCAGGGGAGGAGAACAGGGGAATGAGTTTAAGAATGTTTTTCTTCTTTTTTCCTAGACAGAAATAAGGATGATGGGCAAGGTCGAGAAGGCAGATTCCCACAGTCCTTCCCAAGCAGGCAGAGGTTGAGCCTGAGGTACTTCTGTACCTTTCAGTTCGGCGGGTTCTGGCTGAGGCCTTGGGGGCGAGCTTCCCTTGCCAGTTCGACCAGCTGCCTCTCCCAGAATGCGTCTTAATGCTACTTCCTCAGCTCCCTTTTCTAGGGAAGATTAAATGGAGTTCTGCTCTTTATAAAAAGATGTTTGGTTTTCAGGGTCTGTGCTGAGAATCGAGATTCTCCTAAGCATCTAGAGTTCGTGATACCAGCCCTCCCCATTAACTTTGAATTTTGAGAATGGTCAACGTCATGAGAGGCAGGTTCCTCTGCAGCAATGCCAGATGACTCTGGTTCTTACTGGGTTCCTGGTTCTTACTGGGTTCAGAAACTGAGTCCATGGAGTTCGGTATTTTGTGAGTTCATTCAAGGATGCTGGTTGATATTTCCAAAACACTTAGCGATACTGAGTCACAGTACATGAATGAGTTTGTTGAGTTTTACTGTAGTTCATGACCTGGACTTTCTCTGCTGAGCACCTTACTCTTAGAAGCTGGGCTCCTTTAAGGAGACCTCTAGTGAAAACCTTTATCTGAATGCTCCTCTTTTAGCCCAGAGAGCTTCCCTTAGGTCTTCTCCAGAAATCCATGTGTTACTTAGTTTTAACTCCCACAGATTCACCTCCACCATTGTGATTCACCATTTTTAAGGCTCTCAGGTTTAACAAAACCTATCACCATTGTCCTCCAGCAGCCTCAGTCTGAATTGAGCCCCACTGTATTTTCTTTCTTTAAAAAAGAAGTGGACTGAGGCTCAGTTTTTAGTTTAAGGAGAGCTCATGGCGATTAGTCAATAGAAATCAACAATAACAGCTTTTCCTCACATGTGGACTCCTCAGGGGCCGAACAGCTCCTAGTTTAGGTTATCCTTTGCTAGAGATGTAGCAGATAAGCCGGCTGTCACCAGTTTTATCCCTGCCCACATAGCTTCCGGGTATGAGGGACTGTCAGGCAGGGATGGAAGCAGCCCTAAGGATATGATAACCTCTTTCCCTTCGGCAGGCAGGAGAATAAGGCCGACCAAGGGCCAGTCTGGAAAGCACTTAAGACATTTAAGGAAGAAGAGGGGAAACTGTGGTGAACCATCCCCGATAGCCCAGTGCAGCCTGTTCTCTGCTGCTTGCAACCCTCTAGCACAGTAACGTTTGCAGAATTACGGATTTTTTCCCCCACAGATATTAGGAGGAAAGGGATTTGGGGGTGGGGTGGGGAAGGGGTTGTGGTGTTTTAAAAGCATAAGTTTCCTGTTTGCACTGTTTTAAGATAGGAAAAAATAGTGGGCAAGGTGAGCATCAAATGTAAGCTTGTGTGTTTTATTTTGTCATGCTCTTGAAAATGTCTGACATTTGTAGTATACACCAGTGACACTTGATTCTCTGTTGCATAAAACACTATATTTTTTTGGAAATGTTACTGTCCAAAAGCCTCTTACCTCCCTTTCCTTCCTACATACTTCATCCTTGCTTTATTGATCAGCCAGGCAATAGCCATGCACGAGCTAGAGCGTGAAACAGGGCCCTTTCCAAGCAGGCTCTGGGTGTCCTAAGCCAGCGTGTGCCCTCTGGGTTACTGAGAATAGTAGAGTCCCTGGCACCTGTCTTTAAAAACAAGGCTCACAGGCCAGACCACAGCAAGCTGTCACGTTCCTCAGTGAGACACCAGGAATGCAGCGCCAAGGAATGGAGGGGTTCCTGAAGTATTGCAGTTGGCTGGCGTGGCAAGTTCTTATCTATGTTACCGAAACTGTAGCCAGTTACAGTTTACTCAGGAAAACGGTAGCTCATTCAGCCATGGTAGTGCTGGTTGGCAGGGATTGGTAACTGAAAGGACTGCTCATCAGCCAAAACTCAAACCTTGCCTTTAAGGAGACCCATCAGCGTGGGACTTGGTCCTCCTTGTCTGGGAGTCACATGCGTGCCAGTGATGTAAGGCTCCATTCACTTTGGCAAGAAAAAGGAGACAGAAATTCTCTTTTCTCCCCCACCGCCTGCTCCTGTTACCAACAACAGATTGCAGGGCTGGGCACATGAGTTTTTGAGATTTTTCAAAAAAATTTTTCTTGATTTGGTTATTCTGGAGACTGATAAGTACTTTAAGCAATGTCTGTACCCCACCGAGACTCCCAGCTTGGTCTTTTTTTCTTTTTCTTTTTCTTTTCTTGTTTTTTTTTTTTTTTTTTTTTTTGTATTTAATGTTCACAGTATTTGTGAGTGTGTGTGTGCTTGTTTTGGCAGTTCATTTTGGCTGATATATATATATATAGAGAGAGAGAGAGAGTGATGAATTGATCCTCTCCCCCCCACACGCAGTTTTTGTTTTGTTTTATATTTTCTTGTGTTACTCTGCTTGTGAATAGCTGGAGCCACGCTGGGGCTGACATGTAAGCTAGGGCTGCAAAGTGAGAAGAGAGCCAGCGGAGTTCACTTGTCCTTGACAGGCTGACCGACCTGTGACTCTGAACTTTTCAGTCCCAATCTTTGCAAGGCTCAAAATGCCGCAGAACCTCTCCTCTCCTCTCCACCCCCATGGCAGGGACTGGCCAACCCGACATGCAACATGCAGTTTCTCTGGCCTCTCCCGTTGCCATGGCAGCACAGGTACCTTCGGGGCACGGGGGCATCCCATGGGATGCTTGTACAATTGACCACCTAGCCTTCTCCCCTCCCCATCCTGTCCTCCCCAGAATCACTTCCTAGGACACCCGAGCTGCTTGCCCAGGATCCTGTTTCCCTGCTAACTCCAGAGAAACATCCCAGGGCTTTGTGACAGTCTCTGATTCCTTTTCCTTCTCATTAAGAATCATATTGTATAGTAGCTTTCAGACCATACAGTATTCATTGGGTTACTCCTATTATTATCAAGTAGCTGGAATTGTGAAGGTCGGAGTAGTTAGATCTTTAGCTTTTATTCCTTTTTTTTTTGTATTACTCTCCATGTGTATAAATTATTGATCATGTTGCTGGCTTTTATAAACTCTAAGCAAAGGAGGAGCACTGCCTCATCCTTTGCCAATGGTAATGAAGCACTGTTTTTCAATAAAAGAGAGAAACACCATTCTTTGGCCTATGTGTATTGATCTTTATTCCCTGTCACTTCCACCTGAGGCTCAAAAGTGTGTCTTGTATTTGATGTCTTAAAATGGGAGTTCAAGGAGGAACCCTGCAGCCCTCCCCAAGGAGGACATGGAGTTACAGGCTGTGCAGTAGCAGCTAGAGCTGTGTACAGAGCACCTCTGGCTCCTCCTGCAGAGCTCCCCATGTTCTCCTTGCAGTTTAGCTCTCCATCCTTCCCTGGACTCTGGCTGCTGCCCCACCATTACCTCAGACCAGGGTCCGTTACCAGTCGGACCTACCAAGGAGCTTGTGCTGTCCCTTACCCTCCTTCCCAGAGCTGGTGTGACTAGACTTAACGCTTTCCACTTCTGTAAGAACTGCGCCCTGCTGGCCCGGCCTCACCTGTGCTTTCAGTCATCTCTTGCTTCTTTAGCCGCTAGCCAGTAATTCCCTCACACCTGAAAGTTCTGTCATTTCCCTGCATTTCCCAGCTCCGTTCGCTTAACCCTGTGAATCATGTTTCCTGTGTAGTGGAGAGAAACAACATCAGTGAAGATCTCTGAATGCCTGATAGCTAGCCAGTTATGACGGTGAGTTCACCCCTGCTTGCTTTTCTTCTGTCTGAATGGCAGAGGGCTTTGCCTCCCAGCTGAACCCCTGCTCTGCTCTGCCTCCCATCTTCCCCCTTTCTCAGCCAAGTACTTGGCTTCACTAATTAAGTTTTTCCTTTCTGCAGTCCCTTGGGGCTTACATTTTAAACTTTCCCTAAAATTTTTTCTTGCAAGACCCCAAGTTTTCTACTTAATGACAAATTTCTGGAATAAGTATCTGCATACTGACTACAATTACCTGTCTGACCCTGCCAAATCCTGGCTTCTGCCTGCAGCGCATAGAGGCAGCCCCTAGTGGTGACAGCTAACATCCTTCCCAGTCTGCCTGCTTGGTGATGCCTATGTGTCAAGGCCCCTTCACTTTTCAGGTCACAGAAGCCTGAGGTAGTGAGGATTCCTTTACTGTCACGTAAAACATTCCTTGTATGTCCCTCTCCTAAATTTGGTTCCCTGTCACTTTCTCTTCAGAACCCCACCTGCTACAAAAGAGGTGCATTCCTTGTGTGCACAGCATATCTCCAGGTCCAGGAGACTTGGGGCGCTCAGAACCATCTCCTGTGCTGTTCACGTCCACTTGCTCTGTACACAGCTCTGGCTGCTATTGCACAGCCTGTCTTTGTCTCTGGCCCAAGTTTGTATCTTCCATCAGGACCCATGAAACAGAAAGAGGCCAATGTGTTTGCTTCTAAGGAAGGTGAAAACAGGTCTTGGACCTGACAGTGTTTCTTGTCCCGAATTAAACGCTGAAAAGGCCTCTGCCCCAAATCACAAAGTAGGAAGTGGCAGGACAGCATCCAAACAAGGGCATCGTGACTGCCTGGTCTGTGACCTTGACCCTGGCAATGGTTTTCCTGGTACCGCTGTAGGTAGATACCCCTTTCTGAACCCCAGAGCTGACCCTGCTCTTCTGCAGTGGTTTTTTCTGCCACCTTTCCTTCAAGTCTTGCTATGCTCTGGGTGCAGTTGTAGGTCATCTTTTTTCTCAGCTCCATAATGTCACTAACTTTTGACATCAACTTTTATCCCTAAAGTAGTAAAGTAGAAACAATAGGAATTTATTTCTCCCAGTTCTAGAACCTACATAGTCAGATGAGGGCACCCTCAGAGGGTGAGGGGGACCTGTTTTCTCTCACAGTGCCTGTTTTATAGTCCTCCTGTGGTGGAAGAGGCCAGCTGGCTCTCCGGAACCTCTTCCAAGGGCTCCAGTCCCATTCCTGAGGCCCATTCTCATGTCCTGGTTCATACCCCCACCCCAAACCTGATTCATATTGGGGTGAGAATTTCAACATACAGCTCTGGGGAGGGGGCACATTGACACTGCAGCAGTTCCATAGGTCAGTTAATTAACAACAGTTGGTAATAATCATTTTTTAAAAATGTTTAAAGGGGAAAAATACTGTACCTTGCTAGAGGGGATTGTGCTCTGGCTTCATCTTGGGCCACTGGCGATCTCCCATTGCATTGCTCCTTTCCCCAGGGCTGTGTGCTTGTTTAACCACAATTCCCTTTCCCTACGGCCTTTCACGTTCCTTCCTGTCACCTGTCACCTGTCACGGTGCTGCACAGGCCCTGGCTGCTTCCTGCTCTGACAGCATGGCCCATTCCCACGCATGCCTTCCATCTGGAAGCCCTGCCCCAGCTTTCGTGCCTGTGGCTTTGGGTTAAATTCTCCTCGGGAAGACCCCTGACCACACGGGCTTCAAAGCCCTTCCTGGGCACCCAGCTTGACCCCTTTACCGCACTCCGCTACCCTGGAGTGTGTGAAGTGACCCCATTCACTTCCTGTCTTTGCTTTGTCTCTTGGTCTCTTGTTCTATCAGATTCTAATGATAGGAAAGGTGTTACCAGTCTCATTCTATAAAATGGAAAATGCTCTGGCCGCTATCTCCTGCACCTCCTGGAAGCCAATCCTGCATGATTTCACACCGATTCTCCTAAAAGCAATATGACTATGTTGTCCCTCTCCTTGAAAGGGCATTTTCCAGACTCCTCAGTGTGGCACTCCAGACTCAGGCTACCTTGTGCATTCTTTGCCAGGTCCCCAGGCCTAAGCTCATCAGCCTGTACCCCTTCACTACTGGCCTATGCGCCTCTGCCTACAAGGCCCAGTCAGGCATCACCTCTTGAGATTCGGTCTGCTCATCAACCCTGTGTTCCCAAGCCAGGCACTGACCTCTTAGCAGGTATGAGTAGGAGCTGGCCTCCATAGTGGACAGAAAGCCTCCTAACATAACCTTGTCTTTAGCACATGCTGTGCTCTTTATCCATTTTATTTGATTGGCTTCAACCCTTTCCACTCACATGATTCTTCCTGTTTTGATGGGTTGTAACAGTGATATTTCTCTCTGATTCAAACTCTGCCCAGTTCTGCAGCATCCATCTGCTCATCACATGAATATTGATTGGCCATATGCAGCCATATTATTAGTGCCATTTGGAAACACACTAGAGAAACTATTTTCTGTTAGAGAATTCTGCACATGTCTTTTCCTCCACCAGACTGTGAGCTTCTGGAGGGCCAAGAACCAGATTAATCATGTCCAACTTCCTAACGTCTCTTGGGGGCATCCTCCAGAGCTCCCATCATATGTACCATGTTGAAGAAACTCCCAAGGACACACTCAAACACCCAGGGATAAGACGGGCAGAGCGCGCTTCTCAGGCGGAGCACACATAATCCCCAGGTTCTATTTAGAACAATTTTAAATTCTGTTTAGACACTTTGAGAACAGGATCCAGGGGGCTGGGGATTTAGCTCAGCAGCATAAGCACCTGCCTTGCAAGCAGGCAGTTGGGAGTTCGATCCCTGGTACCGATAAAAAGGAAAAAGACAAAAAGAGACCAGGATCCAAAAAGTGGTAGGCGCCTGGCCTCAGGCTTCCATTTCTGTGCCTCCATAAGTAGTGCTTGGGAGTAGTAGCCCACTTCTCCAGTGCATCCAAGCTGTTCTGATGTTTGTGAGCATTGCGTGTTGGGTTTAAAAGACAGGACCAGCTCCAGGGAAGCCAGGCTTTTGTTCCCTGTCAGCCACGGCAAGCTGTGTACTCTGTCAAGTATGCCAGTGAGCCTACAGCTTGCCCATTTGCAGGAGGTTGGGAGAGAGTAGATGCTGTGTGGGGGTCTTCGCAATACCAAGGTGCTGATTCAGTACCATTGCTAACATCTGTCCAGGTGAAAATCAGCCCTAGCTAAATGAATGCCTAGCTGTTCATTCCCTCCCCTCAGGAGCAAAGTTCTGTCTGCTTTCTGGCATGCACATGCATGCACGCATGAGCACACACGTACACACACACACAAACACAACCAGTGCGCCTATCAAACCCTGTAGGAAGCTGCAATGGAACAATTGTACCAACATTTAGACCAAGTGGTGACAAAAACTAGTGCCACCCTGTAGCATGTTGAGAAAATGATGCCCCAATGTTGGAAACTACGTCTAAGCTCTCAGCCATACTTTGGATGTTTGCAGTCAGAGGTGCAGATCAATTCCATTTACACACCTAAGCTTTGTACCCAAGGAGGCTGTGACTCAGCGGGACTGGATGAGGCCCCTAGGGAGTGTGGTTTGTGAAGAGGCCAAAATGGTGCTAAGGTGCCCCCTAGTGGAAGCCAGCACGAACAATGATGTTGAGTAGGAATAGAATAGCTGTTTGTGGACAGGCTGGGATTGATGCCTCCCTTCAGGTTCATCCTTGTCACAAAGGGGCCACTGGGTACTGTGGTGATGGCTGTAGTATGGAGGGATGTGGTGCCCTCTGCACTTTCCAGTCCCTGTTACTGTAAAAATAAAGTCTTGGGGCTTTTTTTCATGCAAGGAGAAGCAACCTGGCTCTAGGAGGGCCGGTGGAAGACAACGGTCAGGGGCCGTGGTTCTGTGCCTGTCAGCCAGATCACCCTTTCTGATCACCTTTGTTCTCAGGTTATCTCTGCAGTAGCCTTCTGTTTTCTTGGGGCAAAACTCAACTCCTTAGCCAGGCATTGAAGGCAACTTCCGGTTTTGGCCACAAATCATCTTTCCAGGTTTAGAATTCATGTCCTGAGCGCAGCCTGAAAGGCCAAAGGGAACACCAGCACAAGCTACAAGCCCTGGCCTCAAAGGCAGGGACTTGATCTCTGTTCAGCTCTGCAACCAAGGTCCAAAAGAACGTGTGTGTGTGTGCGCGCGCGCGCCCCCTGCCGACCAGCTAATTCTTCCCCTTTTGTGCTGCACAGCCCTTCTGACCCTCTGCTCTCCAGTTTCCCTTCCAGCTGTCTTCCTCCTCGGAGCCAGCCCGCTGTGTTCTTGCATTACTCAGCTCTGTGCTGCGTTTTTATGGGTCCCTCGAGGCCAGGTCTGTGCTCAGTGCGGCTTTGTCTCCAATACCAGCCTGCGGGCCCTGGCACTACCTGGTATTGCTCAATGTCTGAGACACCTGCTGTGGGCATCAGGACCTAGAGTCCTCTGTAGGACAAACGGAGGGGGACTGCAGGAGGGAGCAGGGCCATCCCCTCGAGATGGCGCTCTCCTGCCATGAGAAGAGAGCATCACGGGGTGTGGGAAAGCCCAGCTGCCTAGACTTGAAATCTGGCTCCTCTGCTGCTGGGGATATGACTTTGTACAAGCTGCTAAGCATGACATGGTATTTTCGTCTGGAACAGGGTGATATTAATAGTCCCTATTTTGTCTTTATAGAGTTGATATAAGGACTTAAAAAGTTAATAGAAGCCAGGTGTGATGGCACAAGCCTGTAATCTCAGCCCTGGAGAGGCTTTGGCTAGGCATTAAGTTCAATGCCAGTGTGTGACCCTGTGTGAGACAGTGTGACCCCGGCTCAAAAGAAGCTAATATATGTAAAGCATTTGGACCATAATCCTGAAAGACCCAGTCCTGAATACAATAATCAAAAATATTGAAATCTTGACATATCAAAAATCTGTCAAATCTAAAGGCTAAAACATAAAAAAATCCCAAAAATATAATTTTGAAAAAATAATTTTAATATTGCTTTAAAGATGCTTAAAATACCCTTTTTGAGGGGAAAGGGGTACCGAGGATCAAACTCAGGACCTCATGCTTGCCAGGCCAGTGCTGTACTGCTGAGCTATATCCTTGGCCCTTTAGAACATTCTTCAGTGCAGATTGGAGAAACAAAAACACAGTAGAGCACTTCGCAGACCATGTTACACAGTTAAATAAGCAGTAACAGCTTGCATATTGCAGGTCACATAGGTTTAACAGGGAGAGACCAACCATGTTCTGATCCAAAGCCAGAATATAGAAATACATATCACTGTAGCTGGTTCTCCTTGGGCAGTCAGTTTGTAATTATGGTCATCTGAAATTACATGACCACCACTTTAAGCGTCGTGAGGAGATAAAAACTCAATGGGTCATCACCCCCTCTTCAGTCACCCAGGGAATTAAGGGCCTTGCTTTGTAGTCCAGGGTGGCCTTGGACTCACGATGAGAAATTTTGTTTTTCACAAATACATACAGACATACAAAAAGAACAGGTCTTCATTTGGGGAGAAATGTTGAACGTTTTTAGGTACATGTGTGTACAATGTTACGAAGTCATTTGATAAGGCACTTTTCACAGAATCGAATTTGCAAAAAGAATACATCCATTGCTAAAGAGTGATCACACATGCTGTGATCCTCTGAGCACTCCTGGGGGCTGAGGCAAGAGCACAAACTTCACCCATCCTGGGCAATTTACAGTTCAGTGACTCAGCAAGACCATGTCAAATAAGAAGAGGGAGGGCTATAACTCAGTATGAAGGCTCTGGTACCCTCCTTATACACACACATACACACATATACACACACACAGAATTACAACTCTCTAGAAGTCTTTATACAATTTATACATTACGTAATTTATGCACAAAGTATTGGTAATAACTTCATATAATTTATACTTTACATAATTAATACATTTTTGAAAATTATTAAAACATGAAATACATGGCATAGTGAATTATAAAAAAATTAAGCCTA
Organism: Cavia porcellus; assembly: GCF_034190915.1. NCBI lineage: Eukaryota > Metazoa > Chordata > Mammalia > Rodentia > Caviidae > Cavia > Cavia porcellus. The sequence goes on along the minus strand of NW_026947510.1, from coordinate 51,214,766 downwards.
TAATCTGTAATAGTGGGAGGGGCTGGGCATGGTAACACAGGCCTACAGTTTCAGCACTCGGGGGGCTGAAGCAGGAGGATACTTCTCAGCTGTGTCCCCTGGCACTCATGAGCAGACCACAGACAACCCTGAAAATCCAGCAGCAACACTGCTTCTAAATGGTTCTCATCCTGCATGTGCTTTTTTTTCAAACCAGTGTGCATAATTATTTTCCAGTAGCCCAGTAACTTCACAGGCTTCTTCAGGCAAATGTAAGTTTGATTCGTTAAAAGCCTCTGGAATTGCATACGCTGGAAAGAGTGCCAGTCCACATAGGAGAAGAACTTTTAGATTGAATTTGCCAGTTTTGCCATATCATATGGCAAATCCACTCATCACATTTCCCCACAAATGTGGAAAACACAAGTTTGTTGGTTATACCTTGAAATTCACCTTTAGAAACCTTAATCACACCTAATTCCAGACCTATCATGATTTGGGAATTAAGGAAAAATCCCCTTTCTTTGGGAAAGTCCACTATGTCTTCCAATAACCTTGTTTTTTTCCGATCATTAATATAAAAATGAGAAGTTGCAGAATTTTGGATCCAACAGGGATGTGAATTTGTATATTTAAAAAAGAAAACAAAACATTGGGGACAGTTTTGAATGTGCCACCCACTATACAAAGTGAGGATCGGCCAGTGTTCTGTGCTAGAGATCTAGAGGTGAACAGGGGAAGCCTGTCCTCCTGAGTGTCAGGTCTCTAACCAAGGGCAGGGATATAGCTCAGTGACACAGCACCTGCCTGCCTGGCAAGTGTGAGGCGCTGAGTTCGATGACAGTATCACAAAAAACGTCTCTGACCAAGACTGTTCCACATTTCACGTGTTCCATACTCCGGAGGAAGCCTGGCCTCCACTGCGCTTCATTGAGAAGGTTGTTAAACTTGAGTTCTTTCCGTTCTCTTGAAGAAAGGCAAGCTTTGAAGGCAAGCGTCTTGCTCTGTGTGAAGAAACAGGCGTACTCAAATGAGTACTTGGGAACTATCCTGCATGTACCCAAATAATGCATGAATCCTTTCCTCAAATTCAGTTTCCTAACCCTCTTACCCAGCCTTTTGTTAAAGTGGGAGGTAACAGTTTTCAGGATTTCAACATTTGGGGTTTTAATCATTCAGGATTGTGATTTGGGGATTTTAGACTATAAAGATTTAATCATTTTAGGATTTCAACGCTCTGGATTGTGCTCTTAAATTGGATGTGGGGCCCCACACCTATAATCTTGGCACTCTGGGAAGCTGAGGCAGGAGGATTGCAAATCCCAGCCCAACCTTAAAACTGAGTCAAGGTTATGATCAGCACTAATATGTGAAATGCTTAGCACATGGTTTTTGCTTCATAAGTGTTTTATTCTTTATTTTTCATGATCATAGAAAACCTGCTCATTTTCTTCCCACTGATAGCTCGTTCCATAATGAGGGGGAAGTTTCCTAGCCAGTCACTCGAGCAATTGAAGAAACTAATAGACCAAAAGACTAAAAAGGGTCTTCTTAAAATTACTTGTTTAAGGTTTGATATCCGGACATTACCTAGTCTTTCCATTTGATACACAGCAATTCTCATAACAGAAAATGTGAGCGATACAGAAAGGGAGAAACAGAAAGAAAAGGAAAAGGGAAAACCATCCAGTTATGCTGAAGTGAAGAATCCTGTGTTTCCTTGGTGATTTGGTTTCCTTCTTGCAAGCACCACATATGTGTTTCCCTGGTTAGGGTAAAGATGAGATATATACACAGGTTTTTTGTTTATTTATTTGTTTGTTTGTTTGTGAGTGCGGGGGATTGAGTCCAGGACCTTGTTCCATTCCCACTGCTGCTTTTCTTAACCTAACGTGGTGAATTCAATCCGGGGATCTTGTGAACATTCTTTTTGATAGCTGCAGAATATTCCACTACGAATGAATATTCCATATCTAACCAGTTCTGTGGTGGCCACACACTTTAATGGCTTCTGATGATTTGTGACTTAATGCTACGAAGGGATCCCTTTCTCTGGACGACAGACTTTCCACATCACTGCCTTTCACCGCAGGATGCTGGGAAATAACTGGGATCTCAGGCTGGACATCCGGCTCCACATGACACAGGATTGGAGAGTAAGGAGACAGCAGGGGAATGGGAGGCAGTGCAGAGCAAGACAGGATAGTTGATTTTTAAAGCTTTTTTCATTTTAATGATAAATGCCCTGGGTAGGTCAATTTGGGAAACACATGAGACCCATATGCATCTCAGCTGCAGTTCTGTTTTGTTTTGTGGAGACCGAGTCTCTCAGTGTGTAGCCCAGGCTGGCCTTGAACTCCCTTCCATCCTCCTTCCTCAGCCTCCCAAGTGCCAGGATTGCGAGTGTGTGCCCCCACGCCCGGCTCAGCTGCAGTTCTAATTAACATGGATATTTAGCTTCTTAGTCTTCAACCCCATCTATACAACACAGAAAATCTGGTCTCTCCCGAGTCTCCCTTCCACCCCCCAGGTACCTCTGGAGTCCCCGTGGCTTGCTGGGGAGCCCTGTGGGTCTCCATTCTACCCTCATTGCCGCTGATTTCATCATCACCAACACCAAGTTTCCCTACCTCAAGGTTTCTCGGCTGAAGATGTGTTTTCCTCCACCAAGCCAAGGTTCCACAGACACAGCTGCACCTACCAGGGCAGAAGGAAGGAGCTGTTTACCTCCATCTGCAGTGCAGAAGCTCACTGGAACCCCCAGCTGTCACAGGGCTGGATGAGGTTGTTGTGCATGTCACACCCCCACCGTGTCTGTCTCCTTTGCTCCTGGCCTCTCTGGGTGTCCAACACAAAGGTGTGCTCCGTTAACATCTGTGCACTGAATAACCGAATGAATGAACAAACAGCCCATCTGGCCAGAAATGCAGAAACTCTGTGACAGCTGGCAAAGGCACAGGCCCAGGAGCGCACATCCCAGGTGGCACAGTTACAAGGGACCAGCTTTCTTCTTGTCTGGGTATTCCCTCTTCCCCAGACCCAGCCAGTCCAGGAGCAGCCAATGGATCAATGTGTCCACTCAGGGGCCTAGAGCACCCGGCCTCCCCTTTGGCTTTTCTGGGAAGTGTTTTCTTCTCTGGGCCTAAGCTCTGTAGGGATAGAGACTATTTCTCCCACAGTGTCCGCCAACTGTATAACAGAATTACCTGGGGAGCTTTCTGTTTGTTTGGGTTTGTGTTTTGAAGCAGGACCTCACTATGTAGCCCAGGCTGACCTTGAACTCAAGATCTCTTGCCTCAGCCTCCCAACTGCTGGGCCTATGGGCATGGAGAGCTTCACAGAGTACAAAGCCCAGGTCATTCCCAAACCCGTGACACTCCAGGTCCTGAGGGCATGCCCATCACCAGCCAGGATTTCTCAAAGCCTCCCAGATCACCTCAACACGCAGATAAATTTGCAGTCTGTTCCAGATCACTCAGGCCCTGGCAGGGACTCAGAATCTGTGGAATGAACACCGATGACGGAGGGGTGGATGTAAGTCCGTGAGCTTTCATAGCTTCTGTATTGGTTGGTGTGTTGTGTCAGTTTGAGAAGTTGAAGCATCTCAGCAGGGAACCAGGGTCCTTAGTTTGTAAACATCCTCAGCCTCCTCTCCTGTTGGAGAGGAGGGCAAGGAGATTTTGTGAGTGCTACGCTGGCCCTGGGACAGGGATGGTAGCCTGCTGACAGCATAAGGGAGGAAGAGAGGCTTATTCTCTCTTTTCTGCTCTGGCTGCTTTTGCTGTCTTCTGATGCTTTGAACTGTTGCCCCTGTGCCACGTCACCCTGCCTTGGAGCCAGCTGATTATGGACTGAAACCACCATAAACTGTGAGCTAACTAAACCTTTCCTTACTTTGGGGTGTTGGGTATTTTGTCTCAGGAACAAGAGAAAAGTAACCAAGATATGCATCAAGGCTTACAGGTCACTTCCCGGGTCATGAGCTGGGCATGTAACTCAGAGGTACAAGTACCTGCCTGGCAGGTGCAAGATCCTGCGTTCAATTCCTGGTAACAAAACAGAAAGACTCTTTTCCCAGGTCTCAGGCTGTGACCTTTCTACCTGGGCACAGCTTCTTCTGTCTATACAACTAAGGAAGATTTTTGATATTCTACCTTATTTTGGGGTGGTGGTCTCTTATCTCAGCTATTGTGTCTAGATATTAAGTTTCTGTAGATAGAAGAGTCTAGAAAGGTAAGCAGTTTTAAAGTAAAACTCTTCTCCTAATGCACTGGAAGTGTCACCTTTGTCATGTCATGTCACATCTGTGTTGTCCAACACATATCCACAGCACAGTTGCCAAGAGGATGCCCTGCTTGACTCTGGGGCACAGGGATAGACAAGCAGAGTGAGTGCCCCACAACCATAAATCAGTGATTCCCAAACCCTGTGGTCAGCACTTTGACAGAAAAGAACAGGACCCTGAGAAGAACAGCAGGGACCCAGCTGCAGTCAGAGGGTTGGGACAGGTTCTTGCCTGGAGAAAGGATGGTTGCAATGATTGATGATCTCTCCCCAACCCCACCATGGTGGGCTTTATGGAGACCAAGACCACACATCTACACACCTGCCCCCTCTTCCTGCTTCTGGCAGCCCTGTTCATGAACCCTGAGATGATGGGTCAGTGCTCCCACTGCTGCAGGTGCTGGGGTACCCCAGTTCCTTAGCATGGTTCTCATTCCCTGGCTGTCTATCTTTGCCCTCTTTCAGGGTTTCCAGGTCTGCAGGAAGCTATGATGGGTCCTGCACAAGTGAGAAGCTGCCCAGCAGCACCAGCACCCCAGTACAACTGCCCCTCGCAGGCTCCCTGTACCTTATCCAGAAAGGGATCAGCTGGGGTCACAAAATTCTTGACTGTAAGCCATCAGCACAAGATGCTGCTGGTGACTCTTACACACTCTTCCACACACAGTCAGGCACCCTTGGCTACAGGACCCCTCTCCGGAAGGCCCAGGCTCCAATGTCCTCACTGGCACCAGGCTTAGACTCTTGTGACCAAATTGCTTCTATTTCCTGAACTACTTGTGCACATGCTGGTGATTGCAGCTGCTGACCCTAACCTGGGCCCAGCTGCTGAGAGCACAAGGTTCTCTCGTGCTATCTCGGGTGTTAGGACCACAGCCACCAGGAGGATGCTCATACTTCCACGGTGACCTGAGCGGCTCACCTCAGGCTGGAGCTGTGGAGTCAACTTGGTCTGCAACATAGTAAAACCTGTGATGTTCTTTTTTGACTAAGGATCTTCGAGGGAAGCATAAGGTAACATTTTTCCTCCTGCAGACTTCCAGCCAGTGTGAGCTCTCTCACATAGCACCGTCCTCAAACAGAGCTTGTTGCTGGAGACAGTCCTTACATTAGTTTTCCAGCTCTGAGACACAGCCACAAGGTGGCCAGACCTGAAGTGGGTTCTTAAATGCTCTTGGAGGCAGGATGCTGAACATCATGGTACAATATGCGCAATCGACACAGACAAGCAAAGGGTCCACCGTGGCCTGGAGCCCTGGGTAGCTGTATGATTCCTGCAGGGCACATCAAGGAAGCCCTGTGGGTATCCTGATGGACCCACGCTCTCATTCATCCAGGTTTAAATGCTCCTAAATATCTGTGGATACTGATATGAATGAAACACATGTGAGGTGATTGAAAAACACAATGAACATTGAAATTTTTAAAAATTTTATTACATTAAAAGACACATTGCCCCTCATAAACCCCGTCTTGCCTCACACATATAACCCCATTATTTGTGCTGCTTTCTGAAGCAGCTCTGAGCGTTTTCTTTGGCGAGTGTCTTTAGTTACACCCTCATGGCTGCCTTGATGTCCTGAATTAATTCAAAACATTTACCTTTGATGGTTATTTTGACACTGAGGAAGAGCCAGAAGTCACACAGTGCCAGATCCAAGGAGACAGATGAGGACACACCGCAGTGTCTTTGCCAGCCTGCCTTTCTGCTGGGCCAGACCATTAGCACCATTAGCAGGACATGCACTTTTTAATCACACCTCATACAGACACTCCTGAAAGAGGACTTCGCGAGTTGCTTCAGAAAGCAGCACAAACAATGGGATGAGTGCACCGAAGCGAGGGAGAGTATTTTAGGGGAATAATGGCCATGTATCTTGCCATCATAATTTTTTAAAAGCATACACAGTATATTTTGACCACCCCTTGTAATTTTTTTTTTTTTGATACTGGAGATCAAACTCACGACCTTGTGCTTGCCAGGCTGGCACTGATGCCACTGAGCTAAATCTCTGGCCCCTATAATTTAAAAATACTATTGATTTTTGTCATCAAGTCCTTTTTCCATTAGAAAGGATCTAATGGGAAAATTGGAGCCTACAGAGAAATTAGAGACACCACGATGCAGAAAAAGGAAGAGGCCACCTATACTTTTGCCTTGTCTCTTGGCTTGTGGCTTGAGAAAGGAAGGTTAAATTTACAGAGATGTAGTGAAATGAGTGACATCAGAAGCCTTCAAGGAGAAAGGCACCAGTGGAAGTGATCAGTGGATGCTGTGTTACAACAACTGGTGAGTGACTCCAGTCCAAGTGTCCGCCATGTTCCCTGGAGAGTGCTTGGCTGGACGCCACTGTAGGGAGGGGATAACTGAACCTGGAACTCAGACCAGCCTTAGGGCGACTTCATCACAGGGGTCCCAGGGTTACATTCCCACAGTGACTGGGTAAGAGACACCCACAGGAGATGTCTGTGGCTAAGAGCTGTGGTCAGGCTAGCAAGAGACACCCAGAGTGTTATAAGCTAAACAGCCCAGGCCCCACCTGGATGACAAGAGGCCTGAATTCCCTTGGATTTGAAAATCCCAGAACGGGTTCTGGTAAAGATGGCGGATAGATAAGAGTAGATTACAGAAACTCCTAGAGATAGTCAACTTAGATGCCAAAATAACACAGCATGGGGAATCCTGGATAGAGGGAGATGGAGCCTCTCTACCCAGGAAGACACTAAGGCGAGAAGAACTAATCAAACATGCAGTCCTGGTGCTGCTATTGGAACAGCTAAAGGTTTGGTGCTCCTGCTGCAGTGCCCAAACTCGCGCGGCCATAACTTACTAAGCTGCCTGACTTCCCACCATTTTGACTCACTAGAACTGCAGGTGTACTAAGGTTGGGGGTCGGCACACACAAAGCAGAGCAGAGTTGGCAAGGGACCTGCATCGACCTGTGGTGAGTCCCAGGAATAAAACCCTTCCACAGAAAAGGGTTCCACATCTTGGAACCAGGCAGGACTGGCAAGAACAAGGAACAGCAGTGGCTTCAGTAAGTTGTCCCCTTCCCAGATGGGATTGGTGGGGTGTGCTTGGCCTGGGTCAGCCCCTGGCTGAGACCCAATAAGTTGTCCCAAACCAATTCCCTACACCCAGCCCACACTAACACAGTGAAGGCCTCAGTAGGTTGACTGACCCGGAGGGAGGGGCCAGTATATGCTGCCCCTGTTTGTACCACAATAACACACTGGAGGGGGCAGGATCACCTAGCCAGCCTGCTCCAGAAAAAGTGTAGCCAACGAAGAAAGAGACTGAAGCCTCCTCTATATGCCTGTATGGAAGAAAGAAAAAATATGACAAGAAGAAGCAACAAGAAAAAGCCCCCAGCCCCCAACCCTGAGAACATTGATCCAGGAAAGGTAAATACAAAGGAGATTGAGGACAGCAAACGTGCACTATCAGACACGGTATCAGTGGACATAAAAAAAAAATATCTTCAGGACCTCATTGATGAATTCAAAAGTGAAATATTTAACCACGTAAAGCAAGATATAAATAGATTAATAAAACACCTAAGCACCTCTTAAGACACAGATGGGAGAATGGAGGAACACACACAAAAAAGGAGAGAATTGTTTGATGAAGAATATAAAGAAAACATAGAATACATGAAGCAGGTTCAAAGAGATTACCAGGAAATTAAAAACTCTGTGGAAAGATAGCAAAACTGCTTGAAAGAAACTAAGGATAGATTATCCAAACTGGAGGACAGGTTTGCAATATGGGAATATGAAAGGAAAAACTATTTTAAAATAACAAGGAAACAAGCAGTAACAATACAAAGGCTAGAACACAACAAGAGGATCTCTAACTTGAGAATAAAGAATGTGAAAGAAGAAGCAGGGATACAAACAAAGGAACTACAAAGGTTATTCATAGAAATAATTAAGGAAAATTTCCCAAACATAAGAAAAGGAAATGATATTCAGATATATGAGGCATACAGAACTCCAGCACCTACAACCAAAACAGAGTCACACCCAAGCATATAATAATCAAGATCCCAGAAATTCAATGTAAGAACAGAATATTAAAAGCTGTTAGAAACAAGAAACAGATAACCTATAAAGGAAGGCCCACCAGAATTACAGCAGACTTCTTGACACAAACAAGTCAAGAAGAGCCTGGAGTGAAATATTCCAAGCCCTGAAAGAAAATACCCTCCAGCCCAGATTGATATACCCTGAAAATCTGCCTCTAGAAATTAATGGAGAAACAAGATGCTTCCAAGACAAAGAGGAACTTGGGAAATTTGTGACCCACCAGTCCAACTCTTCAGAGAATACTGCAGGACATTCTAGAGAGAGAGAGAAAAGTACTAGGATTCCAGGAACATTGGTAGAGAAGCCTCAATGAATGGAGCAGAAAACAGAATGAAGAAGACAAGCAGACCACTGATGGCAATAAAAGAGCATAACAGAAATGAGGCAGAGGAGGTTGGTTGTAATCTCTAATATAGATGGCCTTGATACACTAAATTTAAAAAAAAAAAGAACCACACATAGAGTAGATCAGGAAGTAGGATCCACCGAGATGCTATTTTTAGGAAATATAATTAGCATGAAAAAGAGTACATGAACTGAAAATCAAATATGAGAAAACAATGCTCTATGTGACAGGGAACTTGAGAGTAATAGGGGCAACTAGACCAGTATTTGTGGATAGGTTGGAAAGACAGGCTTTAACAGGTAAAGGACTACAACTAGAGATCAAGTCCAGGAGAGAGAAGGTTTGGAACCACTTAGGTAAATAGCAGGCACCTCCCATTTAAAACCAAGGGTCTTGGTCAGACCCAAAAATGCAGTGTACCCTGGGGAAGTGAAAAGGGAGGGAGAGTCTTAAAAAAGATGGCAGAAGATATTGTTAATAGTGTATTAAGATTTAAAACTCATATTACTTGCACCACTCTGCTTAGATAGATTTTATTCTGTCCCAGTTTGTCTACTTGCATTAGATTTGAGAGCATAGACAGCTATCCCCAAAACATCAGGAGATAGCACAGTAATCATCTTTAATTTCCTATTAACTTAATCTTGAGCCCTGTATGATTTATACTGTTTTATCATGACTGATATTAGTTAAATCTGGTTTGATTGCTGTTTGGTATCGACAGATTCTATTCAAAACTGATATGATTGATAGTATCAAGTCTGAGAGTATAGGCAATTACACTGAAGATGACAAGACTCACTATGATAAACATTCTGGTTTGATTATTGCCTGTTTTTGAAGTTTTATACTATCTACAAAGTTGTGTTTTTATTAATACTGTTATGTACTGATATATTCAATTACACTGTGTCTGATGATATAGCCAATTCTATTGAAGATAACAAGAACAACACAGGAAGTATGGTAGAAGTCCTTGTACAATGCTCTTATATGTCTTTTTCATTTCATGTGTTTATAGGAATATGTTTTGTTTTGTCTTGCTTTGTTGTGTTTCTCCCTCTAATATAGAAAGGATAGAAATACATGTTAAGACTCATGCATGTGTAAAACCTATAAACAGTTTATGAGAACTGATCTTATGACACATGATGAAATTAACAAACACTTTGAAGAGAAAGAGATACTAAGGTACCCAGGGCTGATCCTGGAGTGTCATAATGTGATACCCAGCAATAGTATTATTCTTTGTTCGGAGTGATATTAGCCTGCTTGGGTTTGTTCAATTTCAACATAAATGAAGATATGGATAACTGCATGTATGTTTAAGTGTATAGGATTGATAACCATATTTCTAAGTTTTTGTTGGATAGTTGAACAGAACTGGTTGCAATCTCTCTGTTTGAATTCCCACTTTATATGCTCCACTTTAGTATCTTGAAAAACTGTAAGAGGACAATCTGTAATCATCAACTAGTGATTTCTTACTGTTTATTTTTTCTTTGAAAGAATGTATTATTTCTACCCATTTTCTGTTTTGTTTAGTCTTTCTTTAAATAAAATTTTTTTAAAAAAAGACAAAGGAATACAACTAGAGGTCAAGTCCAGGAGGGAGAAGGTTCGGGACCACTTAGGTAAATAGCAGGTTGCCCCCCACAATTTAAAAGATAGTGTTGGTGAGCCCCAAAAATGAACATTGCACCCTGGGGGAGTGCAAGGAGAGGAATAATCTTTAAAAATATGGCAAGATATGTTAATAGTGTATCAGGAATTAAAACCCACATTACTCACACTGCTCTGCTTAGATAGAATTTATTCCGTCCCAGTTTGTCTACTTGCACTAAATCTGAGGGCACAGACAGCTATCCCCAAAATATCAGGATATAGCACAGTAATCATCTTTAATTTCCTATTAACTTAATCTGAAGCCCTGTATAACTTATACTGTTTTATCATGACTGATCTCAGTTGAATTTGGTTTGTTAGATTGCTGTTTTATCTTGACAGATTTTTTGTTCAGATCTGTTATGATTGATAATATCAAGTCTGAGAGTATAGGCAACTACACTGAAGATGACAAGATTCACTAGGATACCCTCTCTGGTTTGGTTATTACCTGCTTTTGAAGTTTTACACTGTCTACAATGTTTTGGTTTTATTAATATTGTTATGTACTGCTATATTCTATGTAGTATACTGCTATCCTATGCCTGAGGATATAGACAATTCTATTGAAGATAACAAGAGACAACACAGTAACCATTATAGATCACCTTGTATTGTGGTTTTATGAGTTTTTCATTTCATGTTTTTGTAAGAATTAGTTTTGTTTTATCTTGCTTTGTTTTGTTTTCCCCTCTAATACAGAAAGGATAGAAATGACTGAGGAGACTCATGCATGCGTAGAACCTATAAACAATTTGTGAGACCTGATCATATAATTCATGATGAAATGAACAGCTACTTTAAAGAAAAAGAGACACTACAGTACCCAGTGCTGTTTCCGTAGCATCATGATGTGAAATCTAGCAATACTATTATTCTTTGCTCAGAGTGATTATAGCCCATTTTGTTTTGTTTAATTTCAGCATACATGAAGGTATGGACAGCTATTTTGAAGAGAATGAGAGACACTATGCTAGCCATTGTTGACTTTCCTATTGTCTGGTCTTGAAGCCCTAAAACGCCTTCCTCATCTTGTTCAGATCAGTTCTATACTATGTTGTTTCGTGTGAATACTCTGTATGTGAAGATAAGTACAATGATTTGGAAAAAAACAAGAGACAATATGATAGATAGTGAAGATCTCTGATTGTCTTGCTTTGAAATTTATGTCTCTTACGTTGCTTTCTTATGTTCTGTTTTGTTGTGTTTAATTTTACCCTCTTTAAAATGAAAAAAAGAATGGAAAAAAATAGTCCCTCCAAAATAAAAGACCCATCAGAAGATGAGCATCTGAAACTGACACTGCTCAAAAAAAAGAAGTGGCCAAAAAATGCATGCAAATTTGGTCATTATCTTTGACTATTAGAGAAATACAAATCCAAACAACACAGAGATTCTGTCTTACTCCCAAAAGGATGGCCATTATCAAGAGAAAAATAGTAAGTGCTGGTGGGACTTCGGGGAAAAAGGAATCCTCCTACATTTGGGTGGGAATGTATAATACAGGCTACCATGAGGAAAATCAGGATAGCATGCTTCTTATGGCCTCTCTGTACTTAAATATTGTCCAAATTTTGAGGAAACTGATGGGAACTTCTGCACCTGTATCTTCAGTGGCAGTGCTGGAATCCCAAGCCTTAGGCTGAGGTCAGGTTGAGCCCACCCTATTGAAAACCTGTTTGAGTTTTCAGAAGTCCCTGTCCAGGGCTTTGGGAACTGTGCTGAGGATGTGTCCGGGATCTTGTGATTAACAGCCCAAGCTTAATTCCCCAGCCATCTTTGCCACATTCTAATCTCCTATCTCACGAGAAATGGGTGATTCAAAAAGGACAGAACACTCTGAGTTTTGGCCACGTGTTCTCTTTTGCACGGCGGCCACCCTTGCCCTGTAGGGTGTATTTCTCTTCCTACTTTACTTGGCCCAAACTTACTCAGCAGAGCCTGTTTCATTTCCTTCCTTCAATAAAACTTTGCTACCATTTGCACCTGTCTTGACCAATTCTTTGCTCAGGACAGAAAGAACCTAGAAACCACCTCCAGCAGGAGGCTCCAGCACCCTAAATCTGGTGAAGGTTTCATTTCGGCTTTGATCAGATGGGCCGGCTCCCTCGTCTTGCTCCAAGAGCTGCTGAGCGAGACACTTCACTCTGGTTCCCAAACTAAACCAGCGTTGTCTGGGAACTCTGCAGAAACCAAAGCGCTTCCTTGAATCCCCCCTACCCAGCCTGAGGCCCTGCTGGCAGGCCCCGGGCACCTCTGAGGCTGCAGGGAGTCGCAGCTGATGTGTCTTCCGCATTGTAACTCTTGGGGCATGACTGGCGACCTGGCCCATCTGATCAAGAGTTGGGGGAAACACATGCGAGGTCTCAGTGTGCCTCTGTGAATGGTTATTTCTGTGAATCAGGGGAGTAGACAGTGCCTCTGCCACGGTGGCAACGTAGTACACCCAAGATTCCTATCAGAGCTCAGGGCTGAAAAGCTTAGGTGGCCAGCTACCTATGGACAAGGACAAGGACAAGGACACTCTTTTTGGAAAGGGTCTCAGTTCCTCAGAAGGAATTTAGACTTGCCATCCTCCTGCCTCAGCCTCCTTCAGAGCCCAGCTCGCTGTGGACTTTTTACCAACTGTCTCCCAAGGGCTGGGAGTGTAGCAAGGGACAGAGTGCTTGCGCAGTGTTTGAGGCCCTGGGTTCCACGAAGCACTGCAAAAACCAAGACATCCGTAACCATCTCCCCATCACTGCCAGCTCCTGCTGCTGATTATTAGCAGACTACTGAGCATTGACTTTTCCAAGGCACGACCCCCGCAGTGTTTGCCCTCCTGTTTTAGGAGCGTGCAGTTGTCTGGCAACAGCAAAGCACCGTTACAGCTCTGGCTCCGCTTCCGGCCCCCCAGGTTGGTCACCCTGCCTCACAGCACTGATTTTTCTTCTGCCCAGTGCCACGCTGGTGTCACTCACGTACCAGGACATGCTGAGGTGTTGTTGGCACCCTGTCAGCTGTTCTGTTTATGCTGTAGCTCAGCTTCAATCATAAAGCAGATGAGACTCTGCTCTGATCCTCACAGGGATTAGAAAACACAGTGTTCCTAACGTGAGCGAGGTGATGCAGGCCTGCAGTCCCAGCACCTGGGAGACTGACGCAGGATGATTGCTTTGAATTCGAGACCAGCCTGGGCTACATAGTGAGCCTCTGTCTCAACACACACACACACACACACACACACACACACACACACACACATACACACACATTTTCTCTTTGCTCCTTATTCTCTCTCTCTCTCCAGACCTCTTTTCCACACCTTTCTTTTTGGTTTTTATTGGGACATGTTTGCAGTGCGTGCCGTTTACATCCATCTTAAGGCATAATCCGTGTATTTAACACCTCTTCATTCTTTTTATTCCCCTCTTCCTTACCCCATCTTTGACCTGCTTCCCATTGGCAAAAGATGCAGCTCCCTCTTTCAATTCCTCTTTACTTATATTCTGGGTGTCTTATTAAAAGACGTCATGCAATACTGAAGCTTGATCTTGAGGCGCATCATCCATTTTCCTAAAAATGGCTCTCCTACCCTTTATGGCAGAGTACTTCTCCACGGTGGGTTCATCCCATATTTCCTGACTTTTCCTGTGGAATGTTTTCTACTTTCCGTCCTGCACTCTGACTCTGCCACCTCCTCTGTTTCTCACCCTTTCATTCCTGGCTCCCTCAGTCTGGGACAAGAAAACGTACATCTGGCTTTGAACTGGACATGCGCGGATAAATGGGAGCATTCCACACTGCAGCGTGTTGGCCCCAAAGTGAGGAAAATGTTCTAGCACATCAGCAACTGTCTGGTCTCTGGAATGCTAATTAAAATAAGGAATATGGGGAATGTGGCGTAAGCACCTGCCTTGCAAGCATGAGGTCCTGAGTTCGATTCCTGGTACCCAAAAATAAAGAAAGATAAAATAAGGGATGTGTCCTGTGTCACACTGATCTTAGTGAGGACTGCTGTGTATGGGTGAAAACTGACTACAAGTGGACATTCACTCTACAGAAGGTGGGTGACATGACTCTTGGAAGCCGTGGTGCTTTCGCCAAAGAGTGTGTCCCCAGGCACCGATTACACAGACTACTGGAAAGGGCCCTTGCCTTCTCTCCCAGAGGACCCTGCTTTCCCATTTCTGGATGGGTGCTGAGCTTGAGCCTTCTTGGTTCCTTTCGATGATGACTTCTTACGCCTTTCTTCTCTGAACAATTTCTGGAGGAGGAAAAAATCAACACGATACAATTGTTACATGTTAGTTAACTTTAGAAGAAGAAAAAGCCATCCACAGGGGAAAGCCCCAAAGCCTGAGGTGCGCCCCCACAGGTGGGGGAAGGCCTGCTGTGCTATCAGGCTGCTGGGGTTGGCCATCCTGAGCCGAGCGTGACTTAGCTCAGAGAACACGGTGCTAAGTCTGAAAACTTGTGATGCCCCAAAATTCCTGGGTAAAAACTGACTCTTGATGGGGTGATGTAAGGATTCAGGGCATTGTGAGAGACTCAGGTATGAGGGTGGATCTCTAGGTGTGGGGTGACTGCCCCTCTGTGAGGGTCCCCAGGAAGCTCATCTCCCCCTCCTGCAGGTGAGGACCTCACAACATGGCTGTCTGTGTGAAGAAGAGAGGAAACCTCCCCACACAGAACCTGCCACTGCTAGACTCTTGACTGTGAATTTCCAGCCTCCAGAACAATATGCAATTGAGGTCTGTTGTGCACAGATGACTCTGTGTAAAGGAATTCATCACGGCCACCTAAATGGACTAAGACACTTAGCTGGTCACATAACCTCCCTGTCCCAGTCCACTTGTGCAGCCATACAACAAACAAACAAACAAAAAATAAACAAAAAAGAAGCCTTTGAGTGGTAGCCACCAGACAAGTTCATTCTCTCACAGTTCTGGAGACCAGAAGCCCAGACCAATTTTGGGACTGGGCTTTCTTCTTCCAGATCCCCTGATGGCTGCTTCCCACTGCATCTTCGAATGGTTTCTCCTCCTTGTAGGGCCATGATCCTCCTGATAGTGGACATCGATCCTGTCAGCTGAGGGCTCCACTTTTCTGACTTAGATAAACCCTAATTACTTTCCAGAGCACAGTCACACTGGAGCTTAGGGCTTTGACTCCTGAATTTGAGCAGGCCATGATTCAGGTCAGAACTCTGAGTCAGGCCGGGTGACGGCTTCTCTAAAGTAAATAAGTGCCACTTCTCAGCAAGTGGGCCTTTAGAAACCTTAAGATAGAAACAGAAAGTGCCACCAGGCCTGACCAGGACTGCAGCTGTCAGTCTCAAGGGGTCCTAAATGATTGGTGTATCCAAAGCCTCAGCAAGCCTCATCCTAGAGCCTAGCCGTGCAAGTGTTATAAAACACACACACACACACACACACACACACACACACACACACATACACACACACAAAATTTCCCTGCTCCTTCCAGTCCACCTTGGCTCCCACAGGTCCCAGTGAAATCACACCCACCCCGTGACCAGAATCCCATGTTTACCTTTTCCTGCAGTGCCTCGTAAACCTTCATGTTTAGGGAAATCTCCTCCTTCAGCTCTGAAGCCTGCCTTCTTAGCTCTTTTGCAAGCTCTGTGCCTTCTTTGTCCTGAAGTTTCTTCCAGAGACTGTACGCATCCCAGCCAAGGGAAACGGCAGCAAGAGCACCGCTCTTCAGGAGAGCCTTTTGTGACATGGCCAAGGCTGTGTTCTTAAAGGCCTTGTGCACGTGTCTGCTGACTGGACCTGACACTTGGCCAACGGTTCGAAGTTGTTTGGCTGCAGGCAGCAGGTGTGGGTAGGCATTAGCTAGCCTCAGGGCCCGGACATTCTGCCTGATGACCTCAAAAGCACTCCCACACTTGTATATGACCTCTCCAGAAGCCCTGACATAAGATGCTGCCCCCTCTCCTCCAATGTCCTCTTGGAATGCTCCGTCACTAGAGGGCACTAGGTGGCTGAACCGGGTGCGGGTGTTTTCAGTGCTAGAGTTTTCCCACACATCTGTCACAATATTAATGATCCCAGCTGTTAACCCCACACCTTGGCCAGCAGCTGTAAGGATCAGGCTTCCTCCTCCCGTTACTGGAGCCAGAGCTAAACCCATTACGCTCACCAACCCAGATGCTACACTGAAGCAGTTGGCTGTCACATTGGCTTTGGTGAATTTTTGATGTGCTGTGTCAGCGTCATGTGCAAGTTTATAGAGCTCTGCAATGACCATTTCTTGCTGCTGTTTCCACTTGGGAAACATTTCCAGAAATTCAATCTCTTCAGCAGACAGCTTTTCATCATCCTGTGCTCTCCAGCCTGCGTACTCCTCCCTGTAGAAATGAGTGAAATGAGGATTTGCCTTCAGCCTCCCAAATGGAAAAGTCTGACTCTTAAACTGGCCCATCCATATAGCTTCTGGAGGTTTTGTCAATACCCCCCAATGTCCCATGGAATGCCCTAGAATTTCACTGTGAAGCTCAGCCTTCAAAGGAAGCTCCTGTTTCCTCAAATAGAGAAGGGGGCAATGACAGTGGCATGTGGACAGGACCATGTGAGGAACCTCAATGCTGGCCAAACACAAAGGTCAGGTAGATTTGTCCCAGAGGAACGAGAGCGCCGCTGAGGAGGAGAGCAGTGGGGAAATGCTAGGATCATGCTTCAGAGAAGGAACTTGGGAGCAAAGAAAGATGAGACCTGTGTAGGGAGACGTCTGGCACACAGGAGGAAGATGAGCCAGGTGTTGGGCAGGGCGTGGTAGTCCTACCAGACAAGGTGAGTCAGGGGAGGAGGGGGCCAGATGGGGTAAACATTCCACTTGATGACCTTGACCTTGGTCCCCATGGTTGGCCGTCCTTTCTCTGGAGTTTTACACTGAGCTGTCAAGATGAAATCTGACTCACGTTCTAGAGTCTCCTGGGCACTTGGCCACCTTTCTGGTGTAGACAACAAATGGGACTGTTCCTTCATGGAAGGGCCTTGGAACACAGGTCCCAGCCCTACTGCCCCTAGCATTTCTCAGCACAGAGTGTTAAGGGGTCTTTGCCAACCTGGTTAAACTTGGCCTTCACAGCGTAGCAGTGTTGGGAAGACCAAAGCTGCTTCTTTAGGGCACATTGCCCTGCCAAGGGACATTTATTTCCTGTAGGGTGAGTAGCAGACACTGGTAGAACACTGGTGTCCCAGCAAAAAGCAGGAGAGCAGAGTCTGAAGGGGCCTGGAGGGAATTTGAGTGACCTTCTCTGCTGGTCAGGAGAGGAACCTAAAGATGAAAGACGCCCCCCCCCCCCCGGGAGGACACTATGGAGGTCTGACAGGGAAGCAGCCTCACAAGGTCCAGGGCTTCCTGCTGTTATTCTCTGGCTCCTACTCATATCAGGGTCCCTCAATGAAGGACAGTCGTGCCTCAGTATCCCCAGTGGTGGGTTCCAGCACCCCATGAAGATATCAAAATTTGGGGGTGCTCCAAGCCTTAACCAAAACTGGTGCAGTTCTGCTTACTATCCATGAATATTCCCCGATATAAATCATGTCTAGATTTCTTAGGACGCTGAAAACAATGTAAACACCACATAAACAGCTGGGCCTAAGTACATAATGTGTGATCTGCAGTGGTTTCTCACAAAGGTAGAATAGGACGTACTGAGCACTGAGCGTAGATAGATCTATGAAAATATTTTGACGAATCTGTCTCTCTCATCATATACACACAAATACACAATTCCTCACTAAAAGAGGTTAAAAGTCAAATATTGTGAAAATTCTTCAGTTTAATAGATTAATAAATATTAATATTACTAATATTAATATTTTATAATGTTAATAAATATTGATATATATTAATTAGCCCAATTAGTAGTAAAAGAGCAGATGTAAATCAGTCCACAGAGCAGAATGTCTCTGGGGTGCAGGGGAGAAGGGGCGGGGTGAAGGCGATGATGTTGGCCCTGTGAGGAGCCCCAAACTGTGCAGATGTCACAGTCCGCCCCACCCGGTCCCTCTGGGTGTGTAAGCACAAGAGAAAGAGCGAGGAGCAGTGTCACTTTGAATCTCAGCTGTGCCTTGTGCATTTGCTCTAAAACTCTGAAACAGTCCATAGCTAATAGGAACTTGGCTTCACGGTTTCTTAATTAAGCCAGATATCCCAAGTGGGGACATCTGTGCCCGGGAATGCTGCAGAGCTCCTCTGCTGGTATGTCAGCCAAAAGGAATTCCTGCCTTCTTTGGTCTCATGGAGGGAGGCCCCAGATCGGGCTGTTTCTGTTCTGCGGGTCCTATGCCCACAATGTCATGGAAATGACTAAAACTTGTGTTGCTGTTTACAATATTTAGTTGCATAGTTTCCCTAATGTAAGTAATGATTCAAATATATAAAAGTAGGTGGTAATCATGATTCCCCATTATGTGGCCTGGAAGCCTTATAAAGATTTCACTTATTAATTGGAATGGTTTTATTCTGGGCTGCTTGATATTATTGCCTGTGATGAAATGAACAGCTATTTGGAAGAAAATAAGTCATTATAATAGCTAGTGCTGATTTACTATCACCTTGTTTTGAGGCCCCACCAAACTATGGCTCTTCTATCTCCACTGGTTTTATCATGATGTATCTTGCTGGATTTTAGTATATCTGATAGTATAAACAAAAATTGTTATAGGCAAAGATATAGAAACGTGATATAGAAACCATGTTTGTTTTCTGTTAGCTGGTTCTAAATACCCTACAATGCTTTCATCCACTTGAATGGTTTTACACTGACTTGATATGTTTGAAGCTATAGTATATGAAGTTATATTCAACTATTTCAAGGAAAAAGACATTATGGTAACTACTATTAAATCGGGTTATTTGGTATTGAAGCACTAGGTTGCTGAAACTGTCATGCTTTGACCTGCGTTCTTATGTTGTCATGTCCTCTTTTATCTCAATCTCTCCCTTATTCATTAAAAAATTATTTAGTTATTTGTTATGATTTTTTAATTAAGGGGGAAAATCAAAAAAATTAGCAGGATATATTATAGTAACATTTTTGATTTCCTATTAACTTGATTTGAAATCCTGTAATGATTGATTTGAACACCCACTATCTTGTTTTGACTGATTAGACTCTGTTCCGTTCTGTATGATAGTATCAAGTTTGAGGGTATAGGCAACTACTTTGAAGGCAATAAGATTCACTATGATGCCCATTCTGGTTTGACTATTATCTTCTTTGGAAGTCCTGTAATGTTTACAAGGTTTAGGTTTTATTGGTCTTGTTCTCTACTGTTTTGTTCAACTTTATAATACCTAATGAGATAGACAATTCTTTTTAAGGAAACAAGAGGAATTATGGTAAACATTGTTGATAACCTTGTACCCTGTTTTTACATCATGTGGTATGTCTATTCTTGGTTTTGACTGACAGCTTTGTTTTGTCATATTTGACTTTATTCTCTTCCAAAAAAAAAGTAATAAGAACTGAGGAGTAAAAAAACCCAAAATGTGTAAATTCTGTTGTAAAAAAAAGAGAAGAAAAAAAAAGTTCTCTAAAGGATACAACTGCAAGTGTGTTTAGGGGTGTTAAATAGCTGACCATATTAATGTTTTTGGTTAGATCATTGAACACAACTGTTTTCAGTCTCACTGTTTGAAGGTCCACATTGTATGCTTTGATACTGTGACTTGAGCAACTATCTCTAAGATGATAATGTGTAATCTATTAACTGGTGATTTCTTACTTTTTTTATGTAGTTCTGTATTACTTGTACCCTTACACTGATTTTTTTGTTTTGTTTTTTCTCTTTTTCCTTTTAAATTAAAAAAAAAAAAAACATTTAGTAAAGCCTCACGGAATACACCCTTCCTCCCGGGAACCTATGTTCCTGTGCATAACAAAGATAAAGACCAGTGAAAAGACCAGACCTGTCTCATGGCAAATGCTACTGGAGTCCATTTATTCCTCATCATGAGGATGTCTGCAGCTCTTTTATTAAGGACAAAATTCTGACTTTCCTTTCCCAACCAACCCCGGCCTTGCATTCTTACCCAGCTTGGCGGTCTGGCTTCCAATCCATGTCTCCAGGAACCTCGTGTTTTTCTGCGTGAAAGCATGGAAAAGGATTACTTCTACATGTCACAAAATCCTGTTAAGTCCAAATGTGGTCAGATTTGAGATAATGGAGAAGTTGCAATGAAGCACGTAATGCATTAAGTATTTACAAACTGTTGTTTCAAGATTTCATGTTGAGGTACAGCTCATATGTAGTAAACGAAGGTTTAGGCTCAATAAATTGTGACTTCTATATTAAAGGGTAACAATACACCACTCCTAAATATGCCGCTTTGGCATGCGGGTTATTTTGAGCAGAGGGCAAATGAGAAGTAGTGATAGCAGTCTCCACTTTATGATCCTCAAGGGAGGCTGAGGTCAAGGATATACAATGTCAAATTACATGACCAATGGGCGGGTCATATACACAGAGTGGAAAGGCTGATTCATGTTCCACGTGGGCAAGAGCCGATCCATGGAACATCCAACTATTCACAAGAGTGCTCAATTTCAACGTATTTAACTATCTGGAAATTTCCATTTGATATTTTGGAGACAAAGTTCACCACAGGAAACTGAAAACACAAAAGCAAAAGTGGAAATATAGGCCAACATCTCTATACACAATAATCACTGCAGATCGGAATCACCCCACTTCCTGCTAATAACACTCGCCCTACCCCAGGGGACCTTTGACTTCTGTAACCTTTGATTAATTTGCTCATCCTTAAACTCCTTATGCATTTACATAATCTTCAATCTATTCATGTGAAAATCATATTCACAATGACATATTATTTCTGATTTTGTGATATATATTATAGAAGGTGGTAGGTTTGCACTAATCTCTTGCACTGGGCTCCAACAGACCTTACTAAAAGGCAATGTGGAGTCACTCCTGCTAAAGTTTCCAGGGGAGTGCAAGCTGTCACTTGAACTTCAGGGAAGTCAGGAAAGAGAGGGAACAGCCAAGTTTCCTAAACAGCCAATATCCAGCTTCTGCAACTTTAATTCTGGCCCTGGAAAGTCACCTATAGCAGCCATATGCTAGTTAATTCCTTTCCTGTTGTCTGTCTCCCCGTCCAGCCTTACCAGGAAAGTGACCCCGTTACTCTCTGTCCACCCTTTCTGCTTTCTTCAGCCCTTCTCTATCTGTACAAACCACACCTGTGCTCAGCTCACTGGGCTAGTGCTCTCATTTATGCACTGAGGCATCACCCCGTTCTAGAGGGAAAAAAAGAGACCTATGGTTTCCTAAAATCCAATTGGTAGTATGGTATTTTGAGAAGAACTATACATAGTTCTCTCACCTGTTCCTGGCAAAAGACTTTATAGAACACTCTGAATTTCCTAGTTGATAACAGCATAAATGTCCTTGTTACTCCCAAGATTCTCCTTTCCACAGCTCCCCATTTGTGGTAATGAAATGACTTTTCCAAAGCCCTGTGGATGGTAAAAATGGGGACTTGTGGTCTGGGAAGCTAACTCCAATTAGAAGGCTCCTGTTTTGCCCTGCCCATCACTATTATGAATTGGAGAGGGGCTGAAGGCTGACTTGATCTCTGGTGGCTGATGACTACCCCAGTCATGCTTTGCAATGATCCTTTCATGAAAACCCAAAAGAAATAAAGGAGAGGATAGCCTCAGAGCAAGAGAAAGGTGGTGGGACCTGGACACTAGCACTCTCAGAAATCACGCAGAAGCGTTGGAGACAAAAATAAAGTGTTTTGTGGAGTTGTGAGAGCTGCTCTTGCAACTATAGCAGCTGCGGGGGAGGCAACGGGAGCCACCAGTTCATAGGCAGTCTGTCATGTGTGCCTGGGGTGTGAATGGGACAGTGTCGTGGACAGAGGCAGGCAGGCTGAGGACTGAGGCACACAGCTGGTTCTCAGAAGTGTGTTTGAAGTTGGAGGCATGGAATTTTGAGGGGAATTCATGGCAATGTGTCTTTTATGGTAATAATTGTTCTTAATTTAAATATTCACCAGGTGTCATAATCACACATTTCTAGCACCAACATGTTGTGATCACACCTTACATTTCTTTTTTTTTTGGTACCAGGGATCAAACTCACAACCTCATGCTAGCCAGGCTCTGCCACTGAACTGTATCCTCAGCCCGACACCTTGCATTTCTGTCACTAAAACATTAGTGAGAAATTTTCTCCACTGACAGCCAGTTCAGCAAGTGTCAACCCAGTGTCCTCTCACAATGGGACACCTCTACTTGGAGATAGCATTGAATCCTGGAGGCTAAGGGTTCAGTCCCATAAGATTATCAACACCTGAAAGGCCAGCTGTACATCAGGCCACTGGAACATCTGACCAACACACTACAAAATGGGATTTCCTGTCACCCCCTCAGCACTTCTGATGAATTTGCTACAATAGCTCACAGAACTTAGGTGCCGTCATTTGCTACGAGGGAAATGAGAAAGGACAGAGATGAACAGCTAGATGGAGAGGGACATGGAAACAGGGCATCCTCGTGTTCCCCCCTTTGGGGACAATCCATGTGCTCGGTTACCTGTCCGGAAGCTCTCCAAACTCCAGAATTTAGAGATTCTCGTGGAGGCTACATTACACAGACCCAATCACTCCTGGATTTACTTCACAGCACCGCCCCAATTCCCAAACAGTGAGGGGGAGGACTGAAAGTTTCAAGGTTCAAATCTTAGCTTGGTCCTTTAGGGTGCTGAGTCCCCAGCCAGAACCCCACCACAGAGCTGCCTGACTGGAACAAAAGCTCCCACCTCTCATGTCTAAGAGGTGTGTGCACGTGTGACTGCGTGTGCAGGGGGGAAGTCCTGTGGACCAAGCAGACAGTGCCAGACTGAGTGATTTTACCTCAGGGAGTTCCAAGAGAACAGCTCTGTAGCACATGCTCCTGTGGTGCAAGAAATTATAAACATCAGGAGCTTGTTGGTAACTGGAATCAAAGCTCAGACATTTGAAATAAAATAACCTTACGGTGTCTCCGTCTGCAAGGGTGCCAGAAGCTCCACATCAGGAACTGAGGACAGAGAGCAATACACATAGTTCTTAGCATTTCAGAGTTGCACATCAGGAAGGGGGGAGACACGTTAGGGATACTACAGTCATTGGAACGAATGAGTAGCAGTTTGCTCCAGATGACCATAGCGACAGACAGGACGTTAGGGAACACATAGATTTCCCCAGTGGATGTGGGGTGTGAGAGGAACATTCAAGGACATCTTCAAGCTCTGGGGCTCAACACACTGTCCCAGTGAGGATCCCTGTTGTGGGATGGGAAGCCCTGAGGGTTGTTTGGGTAGGCTGTAAGGGATGTGAGCTGTGATAATGCCCCGCAGGGGTGCATTGAGTTTAATAGATATCCAGGCGATAGGCGGTAAGTGGTGGGTCAGTGACTCCCTTTCTGCTGGCACTGTCAGGGGGGAACAGTTAAAGTCATGGGCTGGTTGAGAGCCTCCAGTGAAGAGAACTACTACAGCAAAAAGCAGAATAAGGCCTGAGCCCTGGAGCATCCACCAGGGAGAGCTGAACAAGAGGAGAAAGCAGCAAGACCTAGAGGAGTGTGTGGCTCTGGGACAACCTGGAATCACATCTTGGAATCCAAATGAAATTATAAAATATGACTGCCTGTCTTTGTGTCTCCCATTTGTGTGTGTGTGTGTGTGTGTGTGTGTGTGTGCACGTGCGCGTGCGCGTGCTATGCTACTGTCTAGTCTACCACTCTGTTATACCCCAACTCAATCTCATACATTCTGACTCTGGCCAGCTTACCTTCTACCTTTCTTCCTATCAGTGTAAAGTCATCGCTGTATTCTGCTTTTCCTGGCTGCGGCCTGGATGGACGGGAGCTAAGGCCATCTTCACAGACTGGAGACGTCTCTGTTGTGGCCTAATACACAGGGGTCCCCCTGCTGTTCTCCATGTTCAGGCTGGCCAGGCAACCTGCATGGGAAACAGGTCCTCGGACCTCCCAGCCAAGAAAAGCAGCCTGCTCATTAGCCTAGGCGGAGCACAGTGAAGTGGATGCAAAGCCTCTCTCTAGTACTTGCCACTTCTGTAATGTCTAGAAATTTAAGCCACTGTTCAAAGTTCCTCTTTTGTTTCTACGAAATAACCAAGAAAACTGCTACAGGGTGTCCGTGTCTTCACAATGACTAAGAGGGAAGAGCAACTTTTCTGGAAAGCAAAGCAATCTGATTGGTTTGTAAGCCGAGGAACTTCTCACAACAGAGGCACGTGAAAGGGTGACTCTGCTGCCAGGATAAGGAGCAGGACTGCGCCCCTTTCAAGCTCACAGGTGCCCACCTGCCTGGGACTAGAGCCCTCCATTTCCCTGAAGACAGTTCTTTTTCCCAAACCAGGCGCCTGCACCAGCCCTTGGGCACCTCATCCTTCTGTGCCCAGCAGTAGCTCTCCGTCCCCTACCTGCTGTGTCTCCTTCGCTGGCCCTTAGGGAGAAAGCCCAAGCTTCACTCCTCTCCTCACTTCTCAGAGGACTTGCTGTGTGAGTGATGCTGAGAGTGGCTGGCTGCTCAGGAACTGAGGCCAGAAAGCTGGATGATTTGAGCCCCTGCCAGGGGAGGAGCCAGGAGGCCCAGGCACCAGGAATTGAAATGGACTCTGAAGACTGGTTCTGGCTGACCGCCGCGTGTACAGGAGAGCTGTAGATGTGACTTCCAGGAAGACCCGGACTGCTGAGAAGTGCCCAGCATTTTCGGTTTCTGTTTTGCTTTTCTCCAGTTGATGCGCAGTGAGGTGACAGTGCAGACTGAAAGCCAGGGGCTCACAGGGCACAAGTTCACACGCCTGTAATCCCAACAAGCAGTGAGAGTGAGGCAGGAGGATTGTGAGCTGGAGGTCAGCCTGGACAGCTTCAGCAGACCCATCTCAAAATGAGAAATAATTTTTAAACTGGCGAGGGACATAGCTCAGTGACAGAGCACCACTAGGTCAAGCCTCAGTTGCAAAAGACAGAACAGCAGAAAGCCAGAAGTCTGGGTCTCCCCTTGCTCCTTCCTAGCTGTGTGAGCAGGGGCTGTGACTGCCCCTGCACAACTCTAGGGAGGAAGAAGTATTTGTTTGTTCATGTAGAGAAAGGCAGTGTCCCTTGAGAGAAGGCTTGGGTACGGCTCCCGCGTGGATTAGTAAAAGAAAGAATTTGCCAATAGACAAGGAATGGAGAGGAGACCAGATTTTACTCTGGGCATAGTTTGTCACACGGGGGAGCTGTGGACAGGTCTCCAACACAGACTGAACAGTCAGTGAGGGACTGGGCTTTTTATGAGGGTCTGACGATTTAAAAAAGAGGTTTAGGGGGCAATGTGGTTATACAGACAATGTCTTTCTCCTGGATTATTGAGCATTTTGCATTTTCTTTGAACACCCATATCATGTTTAATATTATGCTTACGGTTGGTTGCAATGTCAACCAGAGGACTTCATCAGACCTCTACTTTTAGTGGAAAAGACAGTAAGAGGTTCTGTATCTTTTAGGCAAGATGTGTGGTGACTCTTTGGTGAATGCATGGCTCCATCTGTTAAGGCTGGTGACTGCTCTGTGACCATTTACTGGACACGGGGCGGAAAGACATGAGCCCGAGTTCTCTGTTGCCAGAGTTCAGCTGTTAAGGGAGTTAACCCTTTTATTGACAATGGGAAATCTGTACCTTCCTTAAGATATACCTCTTCAAGACAGCACGGGCTTGACTTGGCTCCTCTAAGGTGTAGGTAGTGCAGGACAGGTCTGGGTGCCGGGTGACCTTCCGGAAGATTGCTGTCGGGAAACATCACTACCCAAACACATGGAAAAATATTCCTAAATATATGGAGCTCATAGAAAAAAACTTGTTCTGTTAATAATTAAGGGAACATTCCGATCTCCTTCGGCCAAAATCATATATCTCTTTTTGGGCTGTTGAGAGGATCAAACACCTGGAAAATGATTCAAAGTGAAATTTAAATTGTAAAAGAATCTTCCAGGATTCCAGGATTGTGTTGCCTGAGCCTAAATTCAGACCTTTGGCTTTGGTGACATAACTTTTGTGCAGTTAGGAACTTGGTGTGCCCAGACTTGAGTGGCCTTGTCTTCCTGTGTAGAGGCTTAAATAGAGCCATGATTGTGTCTTTGTTTGTTTACAGGCATAATTCCAACCCTCTTGGCCTTGGTGATCAAGGATAGCCAAGGCAAGGCATCATGACAGAAAGAAACAATTCTGTAGATCTTTTGGGGTCCACCCTCCACACACATACACAAATTTTTCGGAGTTGTTTTTGTTTTTTTGTTTTTTTGTTTTTTGGTCGCAGGGCTACATTTAGCACCTTTAAAGTATGATATCAGTTGTGTTCCACACTGGCTGCTGGGAATTATTGTGAAGAGAGACCACCTTTAAGTTATTGATGAATCTTAACCAAGGAAGTGAAAGACTTATATATGAAAAGCTGTATATTAATGAAAGGTGGTGTTTACAGCTGGGAAGACCTCCTGCCTTGATGTATGGCAAGTTTTGCTCCTGTTTAGAATGATAGTATTGTGTTGTATAGGGTAGAATATGAACTTGATTGATTTGAGAGGTGCCCAAGGATTGCTAAACCACATTTCTGTGTGTCTAGGAGGGTCACAGTTGTACACCTTGGGGTTCTCTGTGATGTCCCTTGTCCCTTCTTTTCTGCACTTGGCTCCATCACTCTCTCCTGACATGAAGGTTGTGTGTTGGAGATTGTTGATCATGGACTGAATCCCTAGAAAACATGAGTTAAATGTCTGGTGTCAAATACGGTGTCCCAGTGTAAGAAATCTGACTAATAAAGAAAATTGATGCCAACAGTGGGGTTGAACCTCATCATACTGTGACTGAACCTGGTTATGTAGTAAAAAAAAAACTTTGCAAGTGCTTTACGGGAAGAATTTGGAAAGATTTGGTGATGTGGACTAGAAAAGCCTTAGAACTTTGGAGGCAAAGCCTGACAAGTGATTGCAGGCAGAGCTCAGAAGGATAGAACACTGACTGGAATGCAGAGAGTAAAGCCTAGGTCAGGAGGTTTTGCTTGGGAATTAGGACTCCATTGGCATTTGGACTACTAGCAGGCCATGCTTTTTGTGCTCTGGCACAAAGTTTGTCTATATGTTTACCAGTTTCCGACATTTTTCAAGAGACTGAGATTAAAGATGGTGGACTAATTAATCTGGCAAAAGAAGTCACAAGATAACCCAACATTCAGACTGTGGCATCAATATTTACTACAGCGACAAGAACAAAAATGCCTTGAGAACATCTCAAGAATGACTGGGACCCCATCTCAAGTAAAGCAAGCTCGAGGGCACAAAAATGTCTGTTTTTCATTTGAGAGGAGAGTGCCTGAGATCCTGGTTCAAGAAGGGCTACCTAAGGAACTGGTTCCTTATAGCCATCTACGTACTCAGGAACCACTGTAGTCATGATCCAAGGAGGCCTGGCTACTGCTTTCGCTCACAGCAGACACGGGCATCATCCATGTACTGTTGGTTTTATGGGTATGCACAATGAAGGAGTTGTGAGGTAAGTGAGACTACTACCCAGAGTTTGAAGAAAAGTCTAGAATTCAGGCAAGGAACCTCTGAGACAGTAGTGGATGAAGTTGTGAAAAGCAAGTAAAATGTGCTTATGGATAGCACAGACAAGTAGAGATACCAGGAAGATGGGATGTCCTCTAGGAAAGGTGTAGCCCAGGAGTGGAACCAGCCTAAGAGAAAGGCCAAATGGGACATACAGAAGGCCATGGAGCTTGGGTCACCCCTAGGCTCTGGGAAGCATCTCACAGCCATGTGCCCTCCATGCTGGACATAGAACTAAAGGATTTAAGGTTTAGCCTGCTACTTTTCATCTTGCTTTGGTCAAATTCTTGTTCAGCCCTTTATTTCTCCCTTTTGGAATGGGAACATTTATTCTGTGGCACTGTACCTTGAGATTATGTAACCTGTGCTTTATTTTCACAGAGGATTACAGTACAGGCTCTCTTCAGTCCAGCAGAGGCTTTGATTTAAGCTTTCTAGAAATGCTGACAGTGTGAAAACCTGGGGAACGGAATTGTGTTTTCAGTTGTAGACGGGATAGATGTATTATGTGAGGGTGAACTCTGAACTCCCTAATGACTTCATGGAGACTAAGTATGGTTTAAGGTGATGTCTGTGTTGACAGCGGGTTAGATGTGGTTAGGGTGGAGTGTTAGCTTATTGATCTGGGGATCTGTTCAGCGCAGAGATGGAGTGCATGTCTGGGTGTCTCTGGGTGGGTCATGCAGGGGCATCCGGCCTGGTGGTCTAGTTCTGGCTCTCGCGCCTTCCTGTTTGGGATGGTCCTTTCACTCTGCTACCGAGTCACCGAGAACTAAGAAATTTTGACTTCCCAAGCTCTCTCACCATGCTTGTATCTCAGAGCTTGCTGGCCATACATGAAACACCTGTAAATGATGTACCAATGGAAACCTCTCCTCATTAAATTGAGGCTTCCAAGTATTGTATTCCAGCAACAAGGAAGCAGACTAATACCATGCCCATTGAGATTTGTAGATTTGGTCTGATCCCTGTCAAAATCCCAAGGATGGAGCATGCCTATAATCAGGCAGCTGAGGCAGGAGGATCTCTAGTTTCCTAGAATACCCAAAGCAAAATACTGAGGACTTGTCCCAAATTTTGAAAAGGAAACTGGCTGGGAATGTAATTTAGTGGTAGTGTGCTGGCCTGGTGTGCAACAGACCCTGGTTTCCATGATCAGTGCCAACAAAACAAGCAAGAACAAGGAAACAAATGCAACAGGATTTTTTGCAGAAATAAAATTCCATTTTATTATTGGTGTGGTAATTAACTGTATCCATTTGTGTAAGAAACACCCTACTAAAATGAATCAAGAGTTCTGAGTGTGGCTGTGGGGGTTTACTGAAAACAGAAGTCCCGCCCTACAGCCGATCGTTGTCCAATGGTGTATGGAGGGAAAGAAGAAGCAAGGCTTTTCCCCCACCCCAGGAGCTGCAGTCTTTGCCTTCCCATTGAATGTCATCTCCTGGCTTCCCATTGGATGTCATCTCCTGGCTTCCCATTGGATGTCATCTCCTGGCTTCTGGCACAGACTTTTCAGCTTCCAGCAAGGACCCTTCAACCTTTTATTGCAGACTCTGCCGTCTCCTGCTACAGACCCCCAAAGAACACTACACTGAGCCCCAAGCTGCCGACTGGACCTTTTGGATCTCTAGCCTGCAGACAGAGCTTTTCGACTCTTGTTCACCTGACTCTGCAGGCAGCCACTGGAAGCCAGTCTCTAAATTCTTATATATCTGTATAGCTTGCCTTAAATCTGTTTCTCGAGCCAGCACTGACTGATAAAATAGAAAACATGGAGATCTTTTTCAAAAGGGTAGGGACTAAGAGAGAGAGAGACTTGAGACAATGGAATAAAAAAAGAATTAAGATTTTTAACATACTTGTGCCAACTGCAAAGAATGTATGTAATCACCATGCACCGTAAACGGGTACTAATAAAAAAATTTTTAAAGAAGGAAAAAAATCTATCTTAAAATTTATATGCAACCTCAATGGACCCAGATTAGCTAAAGCAATGAATGTTGAAATAAAAGAACCAAACTGAAGAAATCACACTTCCTGATTTTAAAATTTATTAAAAAGCTACAATAAAACAGCATGGTACTGGCATAAAGACAAATGCAAACAGGATGGGGTAGGATAGGATAGGATAGGATAGGATAGGATAGGATAGGATAGGAAAGGATAGGTTATGATAATAGAATAGCTCAGAAATAAGCTATCACATATGACCTTAACTAGGGCACCAAGATCTTCAGGGGAAACAGACACTGTTTTCAATAAATGGTGCTGGGGGAAATAGATGTATTCCTGAAGATGAAGATGAAGAAGATGGACCGTGATCTAGCACCATATACAAAAATTAACTCAGTGACCTGGCGCACCGGCAATCCCAGCTACTTATGGGACTGATAGCTATGGAACAGGAAACAGCAGAGAGGCCAGTATGCCCATATAGGCCACAGAACAAAGACACCTTTCTCCCTGCAGGTTCCATCTTATTATTACTTAATATTTCTGCAACTTATTATAGAAGCTGGCAGAAAACATCACTAGTCTAAAGAGTACTGATGACTGGGAACCACAGTAAAGTGGTAGAGGGTAAGGAGACAGGGTGGCCCTGCCAGTCTGGCAACGCCCTCTCTTGGGCTGAACTCGTCCTTGCCGAGTCTAAAGGACCTCTAGTTGGAGACTCTCTGTACCTCCCCTCAGCCAGCAATGCTGCTGCTGCTGCCGCCCTGGACCCTTTAGTGCATCTCCGAGGTCCGTGTCTGCCTGTTTCCTGAACACTGGCATCCTGCTTTTCCATTCCTTGATGGAGACTGATTTGGAGTCTTCTTGGCTCCCTTTGAAGAGGACTTCATAAACTGCTTTGCTCTCAACTCTTTCTAGAGGGGAAATAATGAACACAATAATTAATCTACGTCTATTTTAAAAAAGAAGAAAACAAAGGGTATCTATCCAAGAAAGGCCCCAAAGCTCAAAGTGTGGCAGATTAACACCAGCCACAATGTCAGGCTGCTTAGTCTGCTGTTCTGTATCTATCAACACCCTACCTTCGAGAATTTAGTGCTAAGTCTGAATATTGATGTCTGCCTAAATGCATGGGACGAATCCTAATACCCAGGGTGATGATCTTAAGACATAAGGAATTTGGGGAGCAAGTAAGGTATGAGGGTAGATCTTTAGAATTAAGATTGGGTCCCAGGGAGCTTTGCTGTCCCACTTCTAGGTGAGGATGCCACAAGATGGCACCTTCTGTGAAGAAGGAAGGAAGCCCTCCCCACACATGGAGCCTGGTGCTGTTGGTGTATTGACTGTGACCTTACCAGCTTCCAAAATTGGAAGGGATGAATCAAGACCAAGGCTCAGGGACCTCTTCTGTCAATTTGGGAAGAGCCTCTTGCCAGTACATGGGCTTCAAGGTACCTTCAAGGAGCAGCAAGAGGCAGCACCAGGTCTGACCACAGTAGCACCATCATCCCCATGGTGGCCTTCACAATATTTGCACCTCCAGGTCACCTAATGCCGTGTACCGAAGCTCACCCATGCACACTTTGCTGCGTGCACCCTCAGCCCTTCAATCTTGGCTCCCTCAGACCCCACTTATAGTATCCCCTCCCACCCTATATCCCAAATCTTGACCTCACCTTCTTTTTCAGTGTGTCGTAGCGTTTGGTTTTTATTATTAGTTCCTCTTCCAGCTCCTTAGCCCGATCTCTTAGATCTTCTGCGAGCTCTGCCTTTGCTTCATCCTTCAGTTTGCCCCAGTTATCCCAGAGAGTGTATACGTCTTCGCCAAGAGACGCAAGAACTAAGGGACCTGCTTTCATTATGGGCAGGGATTTAGCGGACTTTGAAAGTACACGGAATCCCTTGCTGATAACCTCCCCCGCTCTCCCACACTTGTACAAAGCCTGGCCAGCAGATTTGATATAGGAGATCGTCTTTCCACCAGTGTCCTCAAACATTTGATCAGGGTTAGGCACTTGGCTGTTTACCTGAGAAAGGAGTAGTTCATTGCAAGATTTTTCATTCATCTCTGTCTTAATCCCCTTGAGTGAAGCTAATGCTGACAAACTTTGGCCAAAAATTATGAGTGGCAGGCTTAGTCCTGCTGTTGATGGGGCTAGAGCTAAACCTGCAAAGCTCACCGATTCAGAGACAAGGGTGCAAATTTTGTTCACTACTTTTCTTTTGGCAAACTGTTTGCAGACCCTATCTGCACGCTTTGCAAACTTGCGAAGTGTTTCAATGGACTCTTCTTGCTTTTTTTTCCACTCAGGAAACTCTTCCAAAAATCTTATTTCTTCATCAGACAGATCTCCATCTTGTCCCACATCTGCCTCCACAGGTGCATCCTCTTCTTCCCTGTGAGAAAAACACCACTTGACTTTAGCCTCCCAAATGGAAGTCCAACTCTCAGCCAAACATGTGGCTTTTGGATGTTCTGTCAGTCCCAACACTAAACCTTAAAATGTCTCACAAGGTCACTGAGAAGTTCAAGCTTTGGAGGAAACCTCTGTTTCAATGAGTAGAGAAGGGTGCAGTGGGGGAATTTGGACAGGACACTGGGCAGACTCTCAGCACTGGCTGAAAAGACTGGGCAGGCAGACTTGTCCTGGAGGATGAGTCCAGACTTGGCCAGAGGAACAAGAGTAACTTCCGTGCGGGAAGAAAATGAAAATGCTGGGATCCTGTGCAAGCTAAGGAATGTAGGGTGACTTAAGAGACATCAAACAGACAGCAGGAAGACAAGGCCAAGTACTGGGCAGCGCCAAGGTGTCCTTTATGTGGAGGTGACTCAGAGGAAGGATAAGCTCAAATTCTATGCCACCTCCCCCACTTTAAGTTGGCATTGGCACCTATGGCTGTGGCTTCCATAGGCTGTGCCTGATATGCCGTGTCAGCGTCATGTGCAAGTTCATAGAGCTCTGCAATGACCATTTCTCGCTGCTGTTTCCACTTGGGAAACGTTTCCAGAAATTGTATCTTTTCAGCAGACAGCTCTTCATCATCCTGTGGTCCCCAGCCTGCATCCTCCTCCCTGTAGGAACCAGTGAAATAAGGATTTGCCTTCAGCCTCTCAAATGGAAAAGTCTGACTCTTCAATTGGCCCATCCATATAGCTTCTGGAGGTTTTCTCAATACCCCCCAATGTCCCATGGAAAGCCCTAGAATTACACTGAGAAGCTCAACCTTCAAAGGAAGCTCTTGTTTCCTCAAATAGAGAAGGGGGCAATGACAGTGGTATGTGGACAGGACCATGTGAGGAACCTGAACGCTGGCCAAAGACAAAGGTCAGGTAGATTTGTCCCAGAGAAACGAGAGCGCCGTTGAGGAGGAGAGCAGTGGGGATATGCTAGGATGCTGCTTCAGAGAAGGAACCTGGGGAGCAAAGAAACATGAGACCTGTGGAGGGAGAAGTCTGGCACACAGGAGGAAGATGAGCCAGGTGTTGGGCAGGGCGTGGTAGTCCTACCAGACAAGGTGAGTCAGGGGAGGAGGGGGCAAGGTGGGGTAAACATTCCACTTGATGACCTTGACCTTGGTCCCCATGGTTGGCCGTCCGTTCTCTGGAGTTTTACACTGAGTGGTCAAGATGAAATCTGACTCACGTTCTAGATTCTCCTGGGCACTTGGCCACCTTTCTGGTGTAGACAACAAAAGGCAATGTTCCTCCATGGAAGGGCCTTGGAACACAGTCCCAGCCCTACTGCCCCTAGCATTTCTCAGCACAGAGTGTTAAGGGGTCTTTGCCAACCTGGTTAAACTTGGCCTTCACAGCGTAGCAGTGTTGGGAAGACCAAAGCTGCTTCTTTAGGGCACATTGCCCTGCCAAGGGACATTTATTTCCTGTAGGGTGAGTAGCAGACACTGGTGAAACACAGGTGTCCCAGCACAAAGCAGAACAGAGTCTGAAGGGGCCTGGAGGGAATTTGAGTGACCTTCTGTGCTGGTCAGTAGAGGAACCTAAAGATGAAAGACGCCCCCCCCCACCCCGGGAGGACACTATGGAGGTCTGACAGGGAAGCAGCCTCACAAGGTCCAGGGCTTCCTGCTGTTGTTCTCTGGCTCTACTCATATCAGGGTCCCTCAATGAAGGACAGTCGTGCCTCAGTATCCCCAGTGGTGGGTTCCAGGACCCCATGAAGATATCAAAATTTGGGGGTGCTCCAAGCCTTAACCAAAACTGGCACAGTTCTGCTTACTATCCATGAACATTCCCCGATATAAATCATGTCTAGATTTCTTAGGATGCTGAAAACAATGTAAACACCACATAAACAGCTGGGCCTAAGTACATAATGTGTGATATGCAATGGTTTCTCACAAAGATAGAATAGGATGTACTGAGCACTGAGCTTAGATAAATCTATGAATATCTTTTAACGAATCTGTCTCTCTCATCATATACACACAAATACACAATTCCTCACTAAAAGAGGTTAAAAATCAAATATTGTGAAAATTCTTTACTTTAATAGATTAATAGATATTAATATTATTAATATTAATATTTTATAATGTTAATAATAAGTATTGATACATATTAATTAGCCCAATTAGTAGTAAAAGAGCAGATGTAAATCAGTCCACAGAGCAGAAGGTCTCTGGGGTGCAGGGGAGAAGGGGCGGGGTGAAGGCGATGATGTTGGCCCTGTGAGGAGCCCCAAACTGTGCAGATGTCACAGTCCGCCCCACCCGGTCCCTCTGGGTGTGGAAGCACAAGAGAAAGAGCGAGGAGCAGTGTCACTTTGAATCTCAGCTGTGCCTTTGCATTTGCTCTAAAACTCTGAAACAGTCCATAGCTAATAGGAAGTTGGCTTCACGGTTTCTTAATTAAGCCAAATATCCCAAGTGGGGACATCTGTGCCCGGGAATGCTGAAGAGCTCCTCTGCTGGTATGTGAGCCAAAAGGAATTCCTGCCTTCTTTGGTCTCATGGAGGGAGGCCCCAGATCGGGCTGTTTCTGTTCTGCGGGTCCTATGCCCACAATGTCATGGAAATGACTAAAACTTGTGTTGCTGTTTACAATATTTAGTTGCATAGTTTCCCTAATGTAAGTAATGATTCAAATATATAAAAGTAGGTGGTAATCATGATTCCCCATTATGTGGCCTGGAAGCCTTATAAAGATTTCACTTATTAATTGGAATGGTTTTATTCTGGGCTGCTTGATATTATTGCCTGTGATGAAATGAACAGCTATTTTGAAGAAAATAAGTCATTATACTAGCTAGTGCTGATTTACTATCACCTTGTTTTGAGGCCCCACCAAACTATGGCTCTTCTATCTCCACTGGTTTTATCATGATGTATCTTGCTGGATTTTAGTATATGTGATAGTATAAACAAAAATTGTTATAGGCAAAGATATAGAAACATGATATAGAAACCATTGTTTCTTTTCTGTTAGCTGGTTCTAAATACCCTACAATGCTTTCATCCACTTGAATGGTTTTACACTGACTTGATATGTTTGAAGCTATAGTACATGAAGTTATATTCAAATATTTCAAGGAAAAGGACACTACGGTAACTACCATTAAATCGGGTTATTTGGTGGTGAAGCACTAGGTTGCTGAAACTGTCATGCTTTGACCTGTATTGGTATGTTGTTATGTCCACTTTTATCTCAATCTCTCCCTTATTCATTAAAAAATTATTTAGTTATTTGTTATGATTTTTTAATTAAGGGGGAAAATCAAAAAAATTAGCAGGATATATTATAGTAACATTTTTGATTTCCTATT
Organism: Cavia porcellus; assembly: GCF_034190915.1. Taxonomy (NCBI): domain Eukaryota; kingdom Metazoa; phylum Chordata; class Mammalia; order Rodentia; family Caviidae; genus Cavia; species Cavia porcellus. The sequence goes on along the minus strand of NW_026947510.1, from coordinate 51,179,026 downwards.
AACATGATTTGAAATCCTGTAATGATTGATTTGAACACCCACTATCTTGTTTTGACTGATTAGACTCTGTTCTGTTCTGTACGATAGTATCAAGTTTGAGACTATAGGCAACTACTTTGAAGGCAATAAGATTCACTATGATGCCTATTCTGGTTTGACTATTATCTTCTTTGGAAGTCCTGTAATGTTTACAAGGTTTAGGTTTTATTGGTCTTGTTCTCTACTGTTTTGTTCAACTTTATAATACCTTATGAGATAGACAATTCTTTTTAAGGAAACAAGAGGAATTATGGTAAACATTGTTGATAACCTTGTACTCTGTTTTTATATCATGTGGTATGTCTATCCTTGGTTTTGAGTGACAGCTTTGTTTTGGCATATTTGATTTTATTCACTTCCAAAAAAAAGTAATAAGGACTAAGGAGTAATAAAACCCAAAATGTGTAAATTTTGTTGTAAAAAAGAGAAGAAAAAAAAAGTACTCTAAAGGATACAACTGCAAGTGTGTTTAGGGGTGTTAAATAGCTGACCATATTAATGTTTTTGGTTGGATCATTGAACACAACTGTTTGCAGTCTCACTGTTTGAATGTCCACATTGTATGCTTTGATACTGTGACTTGAGCAACAATCTCTAATATGATAATGTGTAATTTATTAACTGGTGATTTCTTACTGTTTTTTTCATGTAGTTCTGTATTACTTGTACCCATACACTGCTTTGTTTTGTTTTGTTTTTTCTCTTTTTCCTTTTAAATAAAATAACAAATGAAAAAAAATATTTAGTTAAGCCTCACAGAATACACCCTTCCTCCCGGGAACCTATGTTCATGTGCATAACAATGATAAAGACCAGTGAAAAGACCAGACCTGTCCAATGGCAAATGCTACTGGAGTCCATTCATTCCTAATCAAGAGGATGTCTGTAGCTCTTTTATTAAGGACAAAATTCTGATTTTGCTTTCCCAACCAACCCCGGCCTTGCATTCTTACCCAGCTTGGCGGTCTGGCTTCCAATCCATGTCTCCAGGAACCTCGTGCTTTTCTGGGTGAAATCATGGAAAAGGATTACTTGTACATGTCACAAAATCTTGTTAAGTCCAAATGTGATCAGATATGAGATAATGGAGAAGTTGCAATGAAGCACGTAATGCACTAAGTATTTACAAACTGTTGCTTCAAGATTTCATGTTGAGGTACAGCTCACATGTAGTAAACGAAGGTTTAGGCTCAATAAATTGTGACTTCTATATTAAAGGGTAACAATACACCACTGTTAAATATGCCGCTTTGGCATGAGGGTTATTTTGAGCGGAGGGCAAATGAGAAGTAGTGATAGCAGTCTCCACTTTATGATCCTCAAGGGAGGCTGAGGTCAAGGATATACAATGTCAAATTCCATGACCAATGGGCGGGTCATATACACAGTGTGGAAAGGCTGATTCATGATCCACGTGGGCAAGAGCCGATCCATGGAACATCCAACTATTCACAAGAGCGCTCAATTTCAACGTATTTAATTATCTGGAAATTTCCATTTGATATTTTGGAGACAAAGTTCACCACAGGAAACTGAAATCACAAAAGCAAAAGTGGAAATAAAGGGCAACATCTCTGTACACAATAATCACTGCAGATCGGAATTACCCCTCTCCCTGCTATAACACTTGCCCTATCCCAGGGGACCTTTGACTTCTGTAACCTTTGATTAATTTGCTCATCCTTAAACTCCTTATGCATTTACATAATCTTCAATCTATTCATGTGAAAATCATATTCACAATGACATATTATTTCTGATTTTGTGATATATATTATAGAAGGTGGTAGTTTTGCAGTAATCTCTTGCACTGGGCTCCAACAGACCTTACCAAAAGTCAATGTGGAGTCACTCCTGCTAAAGTTTCCAGGGGAGTGCAAGCTGTCACTTGAACTTCAGGGAAGTCAGGAAAGAGAGGGAACAGCCAAGTTTCCTAAACAGCCAATATCCAGCTTCTGCAACTTTAATTCTGGCCCTGGAAAGTCACCTATAGCAGCCATATGCTAGTTAATTCCTTTCCTGTTGTCTGTCTCCCTGTCCAGCCTTACCAGGAAAGTGACCCCGTTACTCTCTGTCCACCCTTTCTGCTTTCTTCAGCCCTTCTCTATCTGTACAAACCACACCTGTGCTCAGCTCACTGGGCTAGTGCTCTCATTTATGCACTGAGGCATCACCCCGTTCTAGAGGGAAAAAAAGAGACCTATGGTTTCCTAAAATCCAATTGGTAGTATGGTATTTTGAGAAGAACTATACATAGTTCTCTCACCTGTTCCTGGCAAAAGACTTTATAGAACACTCTGAATTTCCTAGTTGATAACAGCATAAATGTCCTTGTTACTCCCAAGATTCTCCTTTCCACAGCTCCCCATTTGTGGTAATGAAATGACTTTTCCAAAGCCCTGTGGATGGTAAAAATGGGGACTTGTGGTCTGGGAAGCTAACTCCAATTAGAAGGCTCCTGTTTTGCCCTGCCCATCACTATTATGAATTGGAGAGGGGCTGAAGGCTGACTTGATCTCTGGTGGCTGATGACTACCCCAGTCATGCTTTGCAATGATCCTTTCATGAAAACCCAAAAGAAATAAAGGAGAGGATAGCCTCAGAGCAAGAGAAAGGTGGTGGGACCTGGACACTAGCACTCTCAGAAATCACGCAGAAGCGTTGGAGACAAAAATAAAGTGTTTTGTGGAGTTGTGAGAGCTGCTCTTGCAACTATAGCAGCTGTGGGGGAGGCAACGGGAGCCACCAGTTCATAGGCAGTCTGTCATGTGTGCCTGGGGTGTGAATGGGACAGTGTCGTGGACAGAGGCAGGCAGGCTGAGGACTGAGGCACACAGCTGGTTCTCAGAAGTGTGTTTGAAGTTGGAGGCATGGAATTTTGAGGGGGATTCATGGCAATGTGTCTTTTATGGTAATAATTGTTCTTAATTTAAATATTCACCAGGTGTCATAATCACACATTTCTAGCACCAACATGTTGTGATCACACCTTACATTTCTTTTTTTTTTGGTACCAGGGATCAAACTCACAACCTCATGCTAGCCAGGCTCTGCCACTGAACTGTATCCTCAGCCCGACACCTTGCATTTCTGTCACTAAAACATTAGTGAGAAATTTTCTCCACTGACAGCCAGTTCAGCAAGTGTCAACCCAGTGTCCTCTCACAATGGGACACCTCTACTTGGAGATAGCATTGAATCCTGGAGGCTAAGGGTTCAGTCCCATAAGATTATCAACACCTGAAAGGCCAGCTGTACATCAGGCCACTGGAACATCTGACCAACACACTACAAAATGGGATTTCCTGTCACCCCCTCAGCACTTCTGATGAATTTGCTACAATAGCTCACAGAACTTAGGTGCCGTCATTTGCTACGAGGGAAATGAGAAAGGACAGAGATGAACAGCTAGATGGAGAGGGACATGGAAACAGGGCATCCTCGTGTTCCCCCCTTTGGGGACAATCCATGTGCTCGGTTACCTGTCCGGAAGCTCTCCAAACTCCAGAATTTAGAGATTCTCGTGGAGGCTACATTACACAGACCCAATCACTCCTGGATTTACTTCACAGCACCGCCCCAATTCCCAAACAGTGAGGGGGAGGACTGAAAGTTTCAAGGTTCAAATCTTAGCTTAGTCCTTTAGGGGGCTGAGTCCCCAGCCAGAACCCCACCACAGGGCTGCCTGACTGGAACAAAAGCTCCCACCTCTCATGTCTAAGAGGTGTGTGCGTGTGTGACTGCGTGTGCAGGGGGGAAGTCCTGTGGACCAAGCAGACAGTGCCAGACTGAGTGATTTTACCTCAGGGAGTTCCAAGAGAACAGCTCTGTAGCACATGCTCCTGTGGTGCAAGAAATTATAAACATCAGGAGCTTGTTGGTAACTGGAATCAAAGCTCAGACATTTGAAATAAAATAACCTTACGGTGTCTCTGTCTGCAAGGGTGTCAGAAGCTCCACATCAGGAACTGAGGACAGAGAGCAATACACATAGTTCTTAACATTTCAGAGTTGCACATCAGGAAGGGGGGAGACACGTTAGGGATGCTACAGTCATTGGAACGAATGAGTGACAATTTGCTCCAGATGACCATAGCGACAGACAGGACGTTAGGGAACACATAGATTTCCCCAGTGGATGTGGGGTATGAGAGGAAGATTCAAGGACATCTTCAAGCTCTGGGGCTCAACACACTGTCCCAGTGAGGATCCCTGTTGTGGGATGGGAAGCCCTGAGGGTTGTTTGGGTAGGCTGTAAGGGATGTGAGCTGTGATAATGCCCCGCAGGGGTGCATTGAGTTTAATAGATATCCAGGCGATAGGCGGTAAGTGGTGGGTCAGTGACTCCCTTTCTGCTGGCACTGTCAGGGGGGAACAGTTAAAGTCATGGGCTGGTTGAGAGCCTCCAGTGAAGAGAACTACTACAGCAAAAAGCAGAATAAGGCCTGAGCCCTGGAGCATCCACCAGGGAGAGCTGAACAAGAGGAGAAAGCAGCAAGACCTAGAGGAGTGTGTGGCTCTGGGACAACCTGGAATCACATCTTGGAATCCAAATGAAATTATAAAATATGACTGCCTGTCTTTGTGTCTCCCATTTGTGTGTGTGTGTGTGTGTGTGTGTGTGTGTGTGTGTGCGTGTGCACGTGCGCGTGCGCGTGCTATGCTACTGTCTAGTCTACCACTCTGTTATACCCCAACTCAATCTCATACATTCTGACTCTGGCCAGCTTACCTTCTACCTTTCTTCCTATCAGTGTAAAGTCATCGCTGTATTCTGCTTTTCCTGGCTGCGGCCTGGATGGACGGGAGCTAAGGCCATCTTCACAGACTGGAGACGTCTCTGTTGTGGCCTAATACACAGGGGTCTCCCGGCTGTTCTCCATGTCAGGTTGGCCAGGCAACCTGCATGGGAAACAGGTCCTCGGACCTCCCAGCTAGGAAAAGCAGCCTGCTCATTAGCCTAGGCGGAGCACAGTGAAGTGGATGCAAAGCCTCTCTCTAGTACTTGCCACTTCTGTAATGTCTAGAAATTTAAGCCACTGTTCAAAGTTCCTCTTTTGTTTCTACGAAATAACCAAGAAAACTGCTACAGGGTGTCCGTGTCTTCACAATGACTAAGAGGGAAGAGCAACTTTTCTGGAAAGCAAAGCAATCTGATTGGTTTGTAAGCCGAGGAACTTCTCACAACAGAGGCACGTGAAAGGGTGACTCTGCTGCCAGGATAAGGAGCAGGACTGCGCCCCTTTCAAGCTCACAGGTGCCCACCTGCCTGGGACTAGAGCCCTCCATTTCTCTGAAGACAGTTCTTTTTCCCAAACCAGGCGCCTGCACTAGCCCATGGGCACCTCATCCTTCTGTGCCCAGCAGTAGCTCTCCGTCCCCTACCTGCTGTGTCTCCTTCGCTGGCCCTGAGGCAGAAAACCCAAGCTTCACTCCTCTCCTCACTTCTCAGAGGACTTGCTGTGTGAGTGATGCTGAGAATGGCTGGCTGCTCAGGAACTGAGGCCAGAAAGCTGGTGATTTGAGCCCCTGCCAGGGGAGGAGCCAGGAGGCCCCGGCACCCGGAATTGAAATGGACTCTGAAGATTGGTTCTAGCTGACAGGAGAGCTGTACATGTGGCTTTCAGGAAGACACGGACTGCTGAGAAGTCGCCAGCATTTTCAGTTTCTGTTTTGCTTTTCTCCAGCAGATGCACTAGTAGGCGGAGGAACAGCTGAATCAATGCTAGAAGCCAACTGGGCCCAGTGGTGCACACCTCAAAGACCTGAGCCAGAGTTGTTTGTGGTCAGATGGCTTTATCCAGAATTCAGCAACTGAGGGTGTTAACCCTCTTATTGCCAACAGGCAGTCACTACATTTTCCTCCTGAAGAACCAGCAAAGTTATCATTTATATGGGATGACATGGTCACATTCATTCTTGCTGGAAATGTCATTAGGGACTGCTTGAGTTTGCTGATTGTTATTGTTGTGTTATCTGTATTTTGGGGCTGATGACTAAGATCTAAATCTGCCCGCAAACTCTAAATAAGTGTTGTGGTTTCTGTCTAGATATCCCCTCCAAGCCTCACGCAGTCATGGGGGCAGCCTTCTAGGTTTGTGATTGATTAGCGATCCTATGTGGGGATTATGGGTGTGAGTGCTATACCCTCCCTGGGGTGGGTATCCTACATACAACATAAGGGAGAGAAAGAAGCGTCTCTCTCACTCCTCTCTTTTTGCTCTTGTTATTTCTGCTGTCTTTATGACTTTTGCACAAAGGGATGTGCCTGAATCTTTTGGGGGCCAAGGGTGGAAAGATATGGTTTGTGTCTAGATGTCACCCCAAAGACTCATGCAGTCACGGAGGTGGGTTTCTAGGTTTGTGATTGATTCATGGTCCTACGCTGGGACTATTGGTGCGAGTGTTACCCCCACCCTGGGGCAGGTAATCTGTTTACATATCAGAAAGGGAAAGAGACTTTCTCGCTCTCTCTCTTTTCTTCCTTTTTGCTCTTGTTACTTTTGCTGCATTCCACCACCTTGAATGGTTGCCCCTGTTTCATGCCACCCTGTCTTGAAGCCAGCTGATTATAGACTAAAAACCTCCACAAACCATGAGCTAAATAAATCTGTCTTTCCTTAAATTTGAGCATCAGGTATTTTGTCTCACTAGTAAGAGAACAGTTATCTAAGACACAGCAAGTCCAAGTAGCAATTAGACATGAATTATTGAAAACTATTGGACAAGGGTTGGGGATTTAGCTCAGCTGCATAAGCACCTGCCTGGCAAGCACAAGGTCGTGAATTCAATCCCCAGTACTACAAAAAACAAAAACAAACAAACAAAACTCTTGGACTTTTTGGTAAATCATTGTGGGATGAAGAAACATTATCTGAGTTATCTGGAATGTATTCACAGCATTTTGTTTTAACAATAGCACAGGTGATCATTAGCTTGACTAGCAGTTGGTGAAGTCTGGAAGATAGAAATACATGTTAAACATAAAGAGTCAAATTTAAAAGTAAAATAATGGTGAGGGTTTCTTATATTAACTGCTCTCTTCCTGGAAGTATTTACTCAAATATAACAGGTAGAAATTAAAAGTATATAGATTTCTCCATATTTTGTTAATAAGAAATCTCATTTTTATTTTACTATAACAATGAGTAAGAAAAAATTAAATATCTATTTATATTTTACATGAACAGTGCACCATTAAAACTTATTCCTGGGACTGGCATATGCTTTGTAGATTTAAAATTCTTGTGAGACTGGCACTAGATATGAAAGGTTCTTGCCCTAGTATAAATGACTGTACAGTTATGGTGGTGGTCTAACATGGCAGAAATCCAAAGCAGAAATGCTTATCACTTCCTCCTTCTTCAGCCCAATTGTAACTGCCTTTCCTGTTTGCGTGCAAAGAAAATTCCAATCAGTTCCTGACACATTATCAATGCCCGCCCCATGCACCATTTCTGATCAGAGGTCATATAAGCATCTGGTCAAAGGAGACAGCCCAACTGCCATGTGTTGTGTGATCTTTTCCATGTCCTCAATAAACCCATGCTTTCCTTTATTATTTATTTTTTTTACTTTTTGCATCTCTGTTGCACCAGAAAACTCTAACAGATAACAAACATACAAAACCTGAAGTACATAACAGAGTTTCCATGATAAAAGCACTAATATCTAGTAGGTAGACTCTATTGCTATTTTTTCTTTATGAGACAGGATCTTGTTCTGTAACTCATCTGGTTTTAAACTCACTATACAGCTCAGACTAGCCTTAAACTCATGGCAATTCTCCTGCTGATATAGGGGAAAGAAACTCCCAACCTACTAGATGTCCAGTATGAGTTCATATTCTCTAAAATTGAAATTTGAATTTTAGGAACAATGGAGGTTAAGAGCAGGATGTATTTATTGAGAGAAAGAAAGCCTGTGTCCAAGAGAGAGACAGAAGGGGCCCCAAGTGGGTTGCCAGAGATTCTGTCTTTTCTAGGGACTTTGATAAAGCAAAATCACAAGGTGAGGTGTGTCCAAAGTGGGGGAAAATGGGAACTTTCAGGGGAGGAGGGCATGATATAGGACAGAACTATGCTCAACTGATAAGATTAAGAGTGTAATTGCTCACTTAAGATTAATTACATCAGGATCAAATATAGAGGTTAATCATGTAGCAAGCAGGCATGAATAGAGAATAGGGTCTTTGCTGGTAAGGAATTGGGTTAATGGCTCCTTCTGGCTTCCTCAAGGTGATTGATACCTATTTAGAATGTCAATCCCTGATGCTTATACTTAGGGTGTGATTGCATCTGTCTTGCCTTTTGTCTTGAGATCTGGTCCACAGCAGAGGTGTCTGTCTCCTCTAATATTGCAAGATATCTGGTCTTCTGCACTGATTCCTTTGAGGGCCCAGCCCTGTCTGACTGCCTATAGTATTTATCTCTAACTCAGCCACCCAAGTGCTGGGATTATAGGTGTTTACCACCATACCTAGTGGCATTTTTATCTTAGAAGCAGACCTATGTCAAAGAAAAGCTAAATTTTTACCCAATGGATATTTTAACATACATCAAAATAACATAACGACAATACATTAAGGCAGACTGCAGGACATAGTTTGGAAAGGATAGTGGGCTGAGAGTTTAGACTTTTTGTGGCTGCTGGTTCAAATGTTACAGATGTGGTTGGGTATTTTTAACAGCTGATGTGTTGTCTGAAGACCCTGTTTATCTAGTCTAGCTCTGTATTACTATTAACTATTTTACTTTTGGGGTATATTACCAAGCTTTAAGGTGCTGGAATCTCCTTTCAGAGGTGATCTTTGGTTTAAAAAAACCAAAACAAATAAACAAAACAGGCTCAGCAGCACAAGTTTAGGCCAAGTAAAAGTAGGAAAAAGGAGCAAACCAAAATACACTTTGGTGTAGCCAGGCTACCGTGAAGAGGCCCAATAGCGCACACTATAAAAGCAAATGCCGAGTGGCAATGGTCCCTTTGTATGCTTCCCACAGGGGTGTTACATCTTGTTTAGCCTATCAAAACTCTGCTCAAGTCCTCAGGAGAAGCCCGCTTGCAGGGCTTTGGGAATGCACTGTGCGTGCATCCAGAGATTTCGCCACACCTCCTTTCCCAACTGGTATTAGACATACCCCATCTTCTTGCCTCAGTTATACTTTCTTGGTGTTTAAGACCAAGTCAAACTAAGATCTGTAATATTCAAAATATCTATCTATCTATCTATCTATCTATCTATCTATCTATCTATCTCTATTGTGTGTATATGTGCCTGTGTGTGAATGTCCATTCGAGCTCTTCAGGGGTTCCTTTCGGGCTGTGTGAGGTGTCTCTTACTCCTCTCATTTTTTCCCTACCAGGGTGTTATTTACCAGAATGAATCGCATATGCTTGCCTACATGGCTTACCCTGGAAGCACAGGAAAGCATTCCCTCATCAGTCACCCTCCTTTTTGTGGACTGTACATTGGTTGACTTCTGTCTTGTGGGGTCTAACAATCTCCTCCCTGCTCAGGAGGTGGGCGACTCACTGGGTTTGCGGAGCCTTTGCAGAGGCGTCCTCTCATATCCTATATACCGGCCGACCTTGGAGTACAGGGCTAAAGCTGTCAGCTGTCTTCTTACTCATTTTTTAAGCCGTGGTGTCTAAGGCTTGGTCGTTGAATTAAAGCAAGACTTGGAGAAAAGCAAATTTTTGTCTCCTCGCAGCCTGAGCATTCCCATTCATCCACTCCCCATAACTGCTGACCATTTCTCTGTTACAGATAAATTAGCAGTTATATTCCGTAGGCAGAGTCCTGTGATGACCTGATTCCTCAGGAATCTGTTCCCTTGGAGGCTGACCTGTGCTCTAGTGCTGATAAGGTTGACAACTGTGCTCTACACAGAGTCTTGTGACCTCTACAATTTGTCTTCTTTCAAGGCTAAATTGTTAAAATACCGCTGAGGAAAGGACTGCTTTTGTCATCTTCTGTAACCTTGCTTGCATCCCCTTCCAGTTTTGCGACAGCAAATGTACAGAATGGGAGCTTTTTGCTTTGTTCAGTGATCAACCTGCTGGAACACAACCAACCTCCTGGATCAACCTCTAGCTGAGTCAGTGTACCCTTAAAACACATCAAATCCTCCTGTTTCCCTTGTGTCTCTGGTTTCTTGAATTCTACAACAGAAAAATCCAGAAGGTCAGTTATACCAGTCTTGAAGCAGGGGCAGCAGGTCTTAATCTAAATTACTATAACCTTTTTGGACCTCAGGACACTTTAAAATACAAAGTAGGTGGTGGCCTACACATACTGCTTGGGTGGTTTATTAGAATTCTTGTAGAATCTTGTAGAATTCTTGTAGAATCATGAATACCTGTGTAACAGATAGTACTTATAAACTTTCACAGGAAACATGTAAAATCAAAATAACAAGAGCCAACATAGTCTTGCTCCTGAAGAATGATTTTGGGAAGAAAAGGAAGAGGTTAAGAACATTTAATTGGAAATAAGGAAGAGAAATCTACCCGAACTTCAGAGGGGTCCTGACTGGGTTGTCACATAGTCCCTTAATTTGGGATCATTTATAGGCAGACAGAGCACAAGAATTACTTATTTAGTGGACACCTATCATGAGTGTCTCTGTGAAGTTAAAAAAAAATGATCAGTTGGAAGTGACGCTCTCTAGCCCAGTTATTTTGCGTGATGTTTACATTGAACTGGGATCTTAGAAAGAAAACTAGTTATTTTGCATTATAACTTACAGACAGCTCAGAGGTTTAGTAGGGAATGACTCTTTACGAGGGGGTGGGCTGCATTCCATTCTATGGAATGAACTAGAAGAAATTCATTGCATTTTAAATTCCTCAAAACTCAAGAATTTGGTATAACCAACTGTACAAGGGAGGGCTACATTCCACATCCACTGAGAAATGTTCATTCCTGATCAAAGTCCTAGTTCACTATTCTTATTTTAATTCACAGTAAAAAGGCTGAGTGTCCCCCATCTCAGGCTTTTCTCAGAGCTAGTTGCCTTGCTCATATGCTAACTAACTAAATTCTATTCTAGAGTAGCATTTTACATTAATAATGTTGATCTTATGCCAGGACCATTACATTTTTATTATCTCGCTAAAATCACACTGAAATTTCTATGTCAATGTCAGATGTGAAAGACAGCATTATTTTAACATTAAACAAAGCTCCTATCAGCAGCATATTTTACCCTCATATGCAAACATATATAGTCCTAGAAATATGATATATATGCATATATGTGTGTATACATAAAAACTAAGGATAGTTGATTCTTAACCAGTTATTTAAACTGATCCCTGAAAAGATTGTACAACAAGCAAACATTTAAATAAACCTTAATTCTTAAAACTCATTTTAAAGTAATAAAATACCTAACAGTAAGCCAGGAAACATGTTGCACACTATAATTACAAAACTTGGGAGTCTGAGGCAGGAGGATCACCTCGAGTTTGAGGCCAGCTTGAGATACACAATGAGTTCAAGGCCAGTGAAAAGTACACAGCAAGGCCCTGTCTCAAAAAAGAAAGGAAATGAAAAGAAAAGGGAAGGAAAGGAAAGAAGAAAGAAAGGAAGGAAGGAAAGAAAGATAGAAAAAAAAAGAAAGAAAGGAAGGAAGGAAGGAAAGAAAGATAGAAAAAAAAAGAAAGAAAGGAAGGAAGGAAGGAAGGAAGAAAGAAAGAAAGAAAGAAAGAAAGAAAGAAAGAAAGAAAGAAAGAAAGAAAAAAGAAAAATTCCTGGTAAAAACAAAAAACCTTTGTTTTAATTTAGCTTCTGTAAGTATGACAAAGAACAATTTAATATCTTAACAAGACCTTATTGCTTTTAATTTTTAATCACTCAATTAACTTGTACCATTCAGACAGTGAGGATTTCCTATAGGAAGGAACCAGTATCTTACTGCAGCTGGGTCATCCTCTCCACACTCACTACACAAGACATTAGAATCCTGCAAATTTCCACCACCCAAAACACGTAGAGGATTCCCAGTTCCCAACTGTACTGTGCCTCGTTCTCTGGGCACTCACAACCCTCTCCAGTGTGTCCTCTCTGCATCTGTCAAATAAATTCTCAGGTCTCCTGCTGACGGGTCCTGTAAATTCTCCTTCTGTGATGGGAGTTAGTGAACCTCACACTTATTTTAAAATGGTCGGTAAAGTTCTTTATTTCAGCCTTGGTGCTGCTGGATTCTGGAGGTGCTGGAGTCTTCTTTTGGGGATGGCTTTTAGTTACTTTCTGTCCCAAAGACTGAACAAAACAAGCACAAACAGTAACAAGGTTTCACATTTACTAAAGGTAGGGAAAAAAACCAAAAGGGTAAAGGCAGGAGGGACCGGCTCTGCAGCGTGAGTTTGAATTGAATAAAAAGAGAAGAAAAAATAAAAATACACCCTAGCGTGTAGAGTGGGCTCCTATGAAGAGGCACAACTGAGAGCACCTAATAGTGATGGTTTTATGTCATTTCCCACACTGGCATACATCCAGGTCATCCTATCAAAAACCAGCCCGAGTGTTTATGAGTAGTCCACACGCAGACCTGTTCTGTTCGTATGTTCTGGAATCTTGTCATGCCTCCTTTCTGATGGGTTCCGCTCCTATGAGATTCCGCCAGGTTCTGCATGGCGCCAGTCCATCGTGCACTGACCCCTAAAACACACATCTCTTCTACACTAATTTCCTTCTCCTTTGCCTAGTCCTTTGCCCTGCCTTCCTTTTGCGCATGCGCCAAAGATCCTCCAATCCCCTCCTGACACCTGACACCTGACACCGCCCACTCGGGTAAACTCCACCCCTGTCCTGATCCCCAGGCTTGTCTCCCTCTAGCGTCTGGAGCAGTCTCCAGCAATCTGCCTGCCCTGGCAATAAAGGCTTTTCTTATCTCTGTCTCAGCTGTGCCAAAAACCGTAACTTCTCCAGCAAGATTTAGCCACACCCTAACTTCCTGTCTTCTCAGGGTACCTTCAGATTTAGTTATTTTATGAGTCAGGCAGCTAGCGAAGGGCAGGCTCAAACATAGATGCGGTGAACAGCCACATTGATAAAACGAAGACTAGACAGTGAACTTTGAACAAACTCAAGCAGCTCAAAATGCAGCCCGCTCCTTGTGAAAGGGTTACAGCCACTCCCTCCCAATTTTTCTGAATTTCAAGAAAGTTATAATGCAAATTAATCAATTTTCGCCTAAGATTGCAGTTTCTGGTAAATTTTACAAGCTGACTGACTTGGTTAAAAACTTGAGTTCCAATTGGTCGTTTTAAATCCAGAAAGCCACCTATGTCAGAGCCACTAAACAAGCAAGTCCTGAGCTATTTATCTGTAATTAGCTCTGGATAGTAGGAAAGTGTGTGGCTACCTCATTTGAGACCCCTCCTGAAAATTTAGGAGCTATTCTCTTTCCCCTTATTTCTAATAAAAATTCCCCTAACTCCCTCTTTTGATTTGTGACTTTGTTCCTAGGTGTTTGTGGACCCTTGAGCCCGGTACTGAGCCTGGGAAAGGAACAGCACCTGAGCAAGTCAGGAGGCAGTGAACAGCTCTATTTTACACCGGTGGTCCTGGCTGGAGTAACTTCCAACAAAAGCCAGGCAGTGAGTGTCTGTGAGCCAGCATTTTTACGTGAGGCATAAATAGGGGTTACAAAAGCAGGACAGGACAGCCTGGTAGTTCTTCTGTTTTAGCTGGCAGGGAGAGATCATCTGTTATAGGCAACATTAATGACCACAAAACTTGGTACAATCAAGTACCTCAGATATTCAGTTATGCTCTCATGGTTACAGGGCTCGAAAAAGCAATTACAGAGCCATGAGATAGTTACAGAGCTAGGCAGCTTCAGCAAGAACAAAGTTTTAAAAAGAACGATTTTTCCTGGTACAATTTGCCCTTTCAGTACAAACAGCACCAATGGCTAATGATTCAGATGCATAAGGCTTAATCCCATTTATGTTTACTAACTCATTTGAACTATTAGCTTAGATTATTTATAAGCATTAAGATATTAAACTAACAGTTTACATTGTAAGCTATATCTAAATTTTAACCAAAGGAAATTTAAAAAAACACAAGTTTTTGTATTTGAAATATAGAAACAACGTGGTACTGAGTTTTGGGGTGCTGGAGTCTCCTTCTGGAGGTGGTTTCTAGGTTCTTTCTGCCCTGACCAAAGAATTGGTCAAGACAGGCACAAGCAGCAGGAAAGTCTTACTAAAACAGGAAGAGAAACAGGCTCTGCAGAGCAAGTTTGGGCCAAGTAAAAGTAGGAAGAGAAACACACCCTCCAGCATGAGGGTGAGTCCCATACCTGACAGAATAGAGGGGCAAAGCCCAGTGTGCTCTGTGCTTCTGGGCCACCATTGGCTGATGTGACGTACAGGCTGTCCTATGATAAACCGCGTGAGTTCTCAGGAGCTGTCCACCTGCAGGGCTCTGGGACTGCCTGCCCGTGCACTCTCAGATCTTTCCCCGTCCTTTCTCAGCCAGTTTTACTCATGCCTACTTCCCTTGTCTCCAATGGACATTGTATCTTTTTGTGACAAAGACACACGTTATCCCAAATGACTAATAATTGAAGCAAAATATGCCAATATCTTAAGGAGTCTTGCTGTTGTTTTACTAACCTAAATTAACTATTTTTGAGCCAAGTGAACCCAAGAGACAGAAATGTACATATTAACCTAAATCATACACCTTTATGTTACCAACTGTGAAGGATTTTACTTGTAGGTTTCATAAAAACCTTGAGCCCAGTAGTTTTCATTTCTGTGAAGTGCTAAGTGAGCTTAGTGACTCTTAAATATCTGCATAGAAGATTTTCTGATAGAGTCAGACATCTGTAAGGGTGGTGCGAAAGGAAGTTGGAATTAGAGAGAGGCCAAAGAAGGGTCATTAACTACAACAGTTGCTTGGGGCTGCCCAGACCCCTCGATACCTGGGGAGGAAATGGCAGAGAATAAAGGAAGACAAAAATTTAAGGTACAAGGGGGTCAAGGAGAAACTTGTCTCCAGTAGAACAGGACAACAGTCTCATGGTTGATCCGCTTTTATTAGCACGCAAGAAGCACAGAGGGAGGATACCATGCATTTCATAGCACAGGAACTGTAGAGGAGTTGGGGGATTTTATTTATCCCCACATGCCTGGGTTTTGAGAACTATCCTTGGCAGATGCTGTCTTGCTTCAGGAAATCTGGGTTATCAGCAGTTATGGTTATCACCCATAACCAAGGTGCATGTGACCTTCCATATACCATGGATTAAACAAGAGTATCCACAAATTTATCTCAATCTTGAACTTACTTATCAAAACTTTGCGTCTCCTGAGACATAGACAGAACCTCCTTATGCAGTGCCTCCAAATCAATACTTACATTATTATGCATGGCACCCTCTGTGTGCTTCTGTATATGTTTTCAAGAATGGGTAGACTGGTTATACATAAGAGGAGTTATATAATAACAAGTAATAGGAAAATGACCAGAAAAAAGAAAGAAAAAGGAAATGACATGAGAGGTCCTGTTGTCACTGTGGACTTTTTGATCCCCCATCCACAAAACAGTAGTCTCTAAAATGCTGATTTGTGATGTAATTTTGCAAAAGTAGAACATTGCACGTTCCAGTCCTTGTCTGCAGATCTGGTGCAATCTTCTACAAAATGAGACATTTATATAGCATGACCAAGAGCTACAGACTATACAGCAACTGTAGAAATTAATAGTATCAAAGAGACAATTTCTATAATAATCCTAACACCTTTTTTTTCTTCTTTTTTTATTTAAAGAGAAAGAAACAAAAAATATATGGATATAAAAAAGGGTAGAAATAATACAGAATTACAGAAAAATAAATGGTAAGAAATCACCAATTGATAAGTTACATATTGTCATCTTAGAAATAGCTGTTCAGGTTACAAAATTAAAGTATGTAAAATGACATTCAAATAATGTCACTGCCAACAGTTCTGCTCAATGATCTAACAAAAACTTAGTAATATGACTATCAGTCCTACACACTTGTTTTTTATCTTAAAGAGGGTAAGATTAAACATATCAAAACAGAACAAAACAGTTAAAAAACAATTTAAAGAAATACAGATTTCAAAGCAAGTCCACTAGAGATCTTCGCTGTTTATCTAATTGTCTCTAGTTTCTTCCAAATAGTTGTCCCCATCTTCATGCACATTAAATACATACTGCATATTATAGAACTAATCAAATCATTACAGATGATGAAGGTTTTTTAGGTCTTCAAGATCTGACATTGGGGAAGACAATAATAACTACCATAGTGTTTCTCATTCTCTTCGTAGTAGCTGTCCTTATCTTTACATATGCTGAAATTGAACTTAAGAGACTAGACTAATATCACTCTGATCAGTGAATAATAGTATTGCTAGATTTTATATTATACTGCTACAGAATTAGCACTGGGTTTCTTAGTGTCTCTTCTTCTTCAGAGTATCTGT
The DNA here is from genome assembly GCF_034190915.1 of Cavia porcellus. Lineage (NCBI taxonomy): Eukaryota > Metazoa > Chordata > Mammalia > Rodentia > Caviidae > Cavia > Cavia porcellus. Next base: position 51,162,514 of record NW_026947510.1, on the reverse strand, counting down.
TCATTACGTCTTGCATTATATAATCTGTTCCCATAAATAGTTTTTTAAAAAATCTTCTCATGTGTGAATTTCTACATGTATATCTATCCTCTCTGTATTATAGGGAAAAACAAATCATAACAAGACAGCAAAACAAATTTCTAGAAAAACATGCAATGAAAAATACACATAAGACCACAATATTAGGTGATTTACCATAGTTACTATGCTTTCTCTTGTTATTTTCAATAGACTTGTCTACATCATCGGGCTTGATATAGTTAAGCATAGTATTACATAGCTATTTTTATAAAAACACAACTTTGAAAACATTGTAGGACTTGAGAGCTACAATATTAATACAATGTTAATAATTAATAGCTACAATGTTAATAATTAATACCAGTATGGATATCTTTTACATCTTGTCATCTTCAGAGTAGTTGCCTCTACTTTTAGGGTTGATATTATCAAGCATACTAAATTCAAATAAAATCAGCCAAGGCAAAACTGCAATCTAATGAATCGGATTCAAATAAGATCAGTCATAATAAGACAATGTAAGTAATACAGGGTTTCAGTTTAAGTTAATAGGAAATTAAGGATAGTTACCATGGTATAACCTGCTATTTTGGGGTCAGATGTCTGTGTCCTCAAATCTGATATGAATGGACAGACCAGAAAAAATTAAATTCAAACTAAACAGGGTGATAAGACTACTCTGTCTTTGAAATCCTGATACACTATTAACAATGACCTCCGCCCTTTTTTTATAGTGTATCAAAGCTATCTATACTAAAGATTATAGCTTACCATCTCTGCCTCATGTCTGCTACTCCACTTTACTGCTATAATTTGTCCATGTTACTCCCTCATTCCACTGCCTGCCCCGTTCATTGAGGCCTCTCTGCCACTGTTGCTGGAATCCTGGTATCTCTTCCTCTATCTCTCTGGAATGTCCTTCAGCACTCTCTGTAGGGTTGGGTTGGTGGCCATGAACTCCCACAGTTCCTCCTTGTCTTGGAAGCATCTTATTTCTCCATTAATTTTGAGAGAGTTTTGATGGGTATATGAGTCTTGGTTGCAAATCATTTTCTTTCAGGACTTGGAATATTTCTGCCCATTACCTTCTTGATTTAAGAGTTTGTGTTGATAAGTCTGTTATTTTGATAATTTTCCCATTGTACATAATCTGCTTCTTTTCCCTGGCTGCTTTTAGTATTCTGTTCTTTTTGGTGGATTTCTGGAATCTTGATTATTTTATTATATGTCTGGGTATAGATCTGTTTTGGTTGTAGGTAGCTGGTGTTCTGTATGCCTCATTTATCTGGGTATCATTTCTTTCCTATGCTTGGGAAATTTTCCTTTATTATATCTGTGAATATTCTTTGTAGTTCATTTTTGGTTGCTCCTGCTTCCTCACTCACATGCTTTATTCTTAAGTTATGTGTCCTTTTGTCATCTAGCCTTTGAATTGTTTCTTTCTGGCTCCTCTTTATTTTTAAGAGGTCTTTTCTTTCACAATCATATATCATAAATCTCTCTTCAAGTTTCAAAAGGCTAACTTTAGTTTCTGTCAAGGCATTTTGCCAGTGTTCAATTGAGTTTTTAGTTTCCTGATAATCTCTTTGGATCTGTTTCATGTATTCTAAGTTATGTTTAAATTCTTCTTCAGAAGTTTCTCTTTTTTTCTGATTTCCTCCATTCTTCCATCTGTGTTCTCTTGGGCGGGGCTTATCATTTCTTTAATTAATCTCTTCATATCTTGCCTCACTTGGATCAGGAGTGCAGCTTTAAATTCATCTATGAGGTCATGGAGGTATTTTTTTATTTCAGCTGATGCTGTGTCCAGTATTGGATGTTCTCTTCTGTGTTTACTTCTCCTGAGCTTATTTTCTCATGTTGGGCAGCTGGAGATTTTTTTTTATTTCTATCTCTTGTCATGTTTCTGGTTTCTTTCAGACTGGAGTGTCCTGGGGGTCTCTGGCTCTCTCTGTATTGCTTAGGGCCTTTCAGATGCATGCTGACTTGAGTTTTTGCTGCCCTCCCCAATTTGCTGTTATCTGGAGTAGGCAGGGATTCAGGGATGGTGCAGGCTAGCCTCCAGCCTCTGTGCCAGTCAATCCGCAAGTTAGGCTGTACTTTGTGGATGTCACAGAGTCGCGCCTATTTTGTATCTGCTTATTGGGTCCCAATCAGTGGCATGGTTCAGCCCCAGCTGATCCTGCCAGTTCTCTCTGTGCCAGATGCAGCTGGCTTATGTTACCGTGGCACAGGGCTCTGCCCAAATCCCATCTGTCCTCTACCAGACCTCTTTGTGCCAGGAGCGACTATCTAATGTCACCCCAGCACTGCGTCTGCCCAATTCCAAGATGTCCTCCACTAGTTCTCTCTGTGTCTCTGATGCCGTCATGGCACCAGGATCTGCCCAACTCTAAGATGTCCTCCACCAGACTCTCCGAGTTACTGATGCCACCACGGTGGCGGGCTCTGCCCAATTCCAAGATGTCCTCCAGCCAGCCACAGCAGCCAGGGAGCTAATCCCTAGCACTTACCAAGACTCAATGCAGGTCTTCCTCTTGGGTCTACTGCACATTGCACTGCTTGCCTTCACTGTGTTCCTGACACAGCACGGAATGGTCAGAAAACTGCATAGTGTCTGGCTTTTGAGCTCCGGAGCTTCTCACAATCTCCTGCAGTGCAGCCGGGTGGCCCTGGCTGCTTCATAGGGTCCCGGGTCTCAAATTCCAGCAGTCGCCAAAAGCCAATACAGCTTTTCCTCTTGGATCCACTAGTCAGTGTGCCGCGTTAAAGGTGTGGGATTTGCAGACTCCCGTTATCAGCAGCCGCAGTCTCAGCATGACTTTAAATTCTCCAGCCGCGCTGTCTTGGTTAATAAGAATCATTATCCATTCATCTGGCGCTCTCCATGTTGTCACATTCTAGCATCTAATATGATTTCTCTGCAGAGACTCTCCACCCAATCCCCTAGCAAGCCACCACTTTTAAAACTCCTAACACCTTTTTTGTTCAGTGCACAAGGTGAACAATCAGTGATTGCGATACGTAAATAGTAGAAATATCAATCAGCCCACAGTTCCATAAGATTCATGGACTTCTAGACCTGAGACATATGCCCCAGATCAGTAAAGTCTTATTTACTAAGGTGTTAGTTGATGGCTTAATATACATTCTTTACATGCAAATGAGGTAAGATTCCATTCATTAGTCCCATACAAGAAAACATGAGTATTGGATGTACATATGGAAAGCCCTGTGGTTTTGTTTTTCTAAATTTAGGTAATGGAGATATTATCAGTTAATTTATATAAATGCTCCTTTCATTTTTCACCAATGTAATGGGAAAATGCCAGTTTCCAAAATGTCCTCTGAAGGGTCGAAGGTGGCCATTAATGATGGCCTGCAGCAATGGGGGACTGAAGCCAAATTATCCCTCATTAATAGCATACATGGCAGGGGTACTCCTCCCATCATAACTGGTATACTAACATCAATGGACCATATGCTAGGCTGAGTGACTGTTGTCTCTTCCTTCTAATCTCCAACAAGGGCCCCAACCTATGAACTCAAATTCATTTAAGTATACTTTTCATCCTTTTTTTCCTAGGTAGGAGATCTGGGGGACTGGGCAGAACCATATGTGTCTCCCCAAGATGTATGTTATGCACATGAGGGAAAGTCACGTGTAAAGTAGTTAATTTACTTCCCTGAGATGTTAATAAATTCCATTTGCCAAAATATTAATTGTTCTTTATAATGAACCATCCAAAACTGCAGGCAGTAATTAGATTGTAAGAACTTATACTCAATACATAAGGGAGGATATAAAAAGTGTGGTGTTTCATGCAGAGTAATATTGAAATCTACAAATCCAGTGGCCATAAAGGGTGCTGGGACCCAATCTAACCAATCATGATAAATCTCAGGGGGAAATCAGTCCACGTAAGTGGTTGTAATAAAGGAAGATTAGGCACATAAGCCCAATATTTTTTCCCTACACTGGGCTTATACACGCAGTACAGGTGACAATGGCCTTAATGGCCACAAATATGTTTTCTGGGGTTTTCAGGAGGCTCTCTCATCACCAGCCTTTCAGCTTCTTAGGTCATTTTTTCAACTTGCCCCCTTGACATCAGCCTTGTTGCTCACGTGGTCATCAGAGTATGAGATGCTTCCCCCAGGGTCATCCTCGGAAGGCTCTTACTGTTGGGTCTGGTGGCAGCTGACTTCACCATGGATTTGGAGATCGCCTCTCTCCATATTTGGACATTGTGGCATGACACCCACCACAGTGTTCCATTGTCTGTTCCCATGTTATTAACTACACTGGGCCGCCCTACTTTCCCATTCAGATGTCCTTCCACAGGACGTGAGCCCTAAGCTTGCTTGTCAATTTGTCTTTTTGCCAATGAAGTTCTGATGGAGTATATTTTACTGTCTTCAAACAGGTTTAAGAAATTTAAGGCAAAGCTAGAAATATCTAGCTGTGCCCATGGAGGGCACAATTATTTGTTTTGTTTTTATGACTGTGTTTGCAGCCTTTTGGAGCATAAGACTAATTTTGTCATTGAGGCACATAAACATAGGTCTGTTAGATACAGGTTTATCCTTCAGAATATTATTACTGAAGAATTATTAGTTTTAATTTTATGAATTTTATTACATGAGTGAGTATGTAACAGGAAAATATGAGAATAAAATATTGAGTTTTTAATATTTATCGTGTTCATAAAAAAGCATCAAAATTTTCAACATTAACTGATTTTGGGTGTACAAAGTCTAAAAAGGAATATTAGAAATAAATTCTTATATGAACTACAATGAAAATTCCAATAGCACTCTACAAAAAATAATCTTTATTTCAATTATCACACCTAAAGCAGTCTGCACCCCTGACAGCAGCACATTCCATATATTCATTGCTTACACTGACCCCCATGTCTTTAGCTTCCCTGGCCTTTTTGCAGGACATACTTGACATTTCAATAGTCTTGCTGTATTGTCATAAGGTTCTTACTACATTATACTGTGTGTATTTAACAGGAGCATAAAGTATCAATAAAATAAATTATTAAATTCTTATGCATTGTATGTTTAGAATAGACATCAGCATTTTCACATCAGCTGTGTACTTCCTTGTAAAATGTAACACATAATGTTGGAAATAAGTTTCTAGGTGAACTACAATGTAAACATACAGAGAATTCTACTATAAACATAAGCTTTGGATCAAGCGTCACCTCCAAGGCAGCCTTCACACGTGACAACTGCATGTTCCATACACAAATAGCGCTTCTACTGATAGCATGTGTGTTTTGTTTCCTTGCTCCTTTTTCTAGGATGCAGTTGACCTCTTTTTTGTTTTTCTGTTGTCATATCTCTTTATGATGTTGCACCTGCCTGTTCACCTGTCAGCTTACCAGTGTGCTACACAGTATTTTTGAGTTCTCTGGGAAGAAATACTTTTTTCCTTCTGTTGTAAATTATCTAATAGGAGCTCCAGCCCCCAATCTTCTATGAAAAAATTGCTGATGACTGAGTTCCAGGATAAATGTCTGAAGTAAAAGCATAATAAGTCTTCATATCTATAAGGGAATATATTTTTATGCCACATTTTGACCCATCACATTTCCATGTCTCTTATATTCCTGCAATAACCATAAGAAATCTGTACTAAGTACAGCAGACCTATGAATGTTTTCAGTTCAGTTAGTGAGGTGTCCTAATGAAAAAATTTATTATGGCTATTGGTGCATACAGAATGTTTTATTTGCATTTCAGCCTTTGTGTATTTCACAGCATTTTGTAACATTTCACCTGTTACAATTTCCATCATTGGATGGCAGTGCTGGCATGTTGTCTAATACATTTTATCTCTGCCAAGACTTTTGCTATATTTTTGGACCTTGGTCATATACTGGATCTTTCCATTGATTTCATGGCCATTTTGCAGCATTTCAACTAGTCAAATATGTACTCCTATTGCTGTTTTTTTCATCATCTGAATCAAGGAGGTCTGCATTCCCTATGTTTGTGTCAGTCAATTCTTGCTCCATTTCCCTGTCATAAGAACTTTAGCTCACAGGGCCAACATCAAAGTCATGATCATGACTTACACCACTCTTCTGTTATGAAAGCATATATTTTACCATAACAGATGCATGAGTAATCTGATGATTCACTTTTAAGCTCCTCCAAAGCTTGCAATTGTTTTTTCACGTGCCATTATACAGAAGTATAATGGGCTACTTGTATGAGAAATATCAAAAGAAATATTTTAAAAACAAATCTTGGAGTGTTGTGGGTCTATTGGGCCCTCTGTGATGCTCTGGTAAACATTACACAAAATCAGTTAGGTGTAGCATAAAAGTGGATCCGAGTCCTGTTTTGTCACTTTTGCACATGTCTACACACCTTGCCATTCATCATACCAAGTGGGTGAACACATAGATTGCTTCCTGTAAAGGTACTGAAATGTACAGTCTGCTATTATTATGCTAAAGAAACAATTCACAGTAGAAAACTAAGGGATATATCCCCTGGACCCAGACTTACGCCTTCATTAAAGGAAGGTATGCACACTCCACTCTGCCTTGGCCCTGAAGGTTATAAGGGACAACTGTAAGATATTTAAAAAATAAGGCTTTTTTGATGTATGAGGGCCTACTATCAGTTTTTATTGTACATGGGATTTCCATCACAGCAAACGCAGTTAAACAATGCTGTTGAATGTGTACCATCTTTTTGTTTCCATGGCAGATGGCATGAATCATGTGAGAATGAGTATATATGGAGACATGATACATTGTAATGATCTAAAGGATAGAATGTATTATAGCTTGTATCTAGATGCCCCCCAAAGCATCATGCAGTCATGGCAGTGGGCATCTAGAATTTTTTATTGATTCACAGTCCAGTGCTGGAATTAAGGATGTGAGTTCTACATCTGTCCTAAGGCAGGTAACTTACATACAATATAAAGGACAGAAAGCTCCTTCTCTTTTTGCTTTTGCCATCTTCTCCCACCATGAATTTGTCCTGCCACGTGCCATTCTGCCCTGGAACCAGCTGATTACAGACTGAAACCTCTACAAACTGTGAGCTAAATAGACCTTTTCTTCTTTAACTTTGAGTGTTGAATATTTTGTCTCAGCAATGAAAGAAAAATAACTAAGAGAGTAACATCCATTTTCCAAATTTGAACTATCAACCTGTTAGTCATTATGGGCTAAAGATTCTAGTAAACCAGAGTGGGACAAATGTGTCCAGTGATAAAAGAGGGATTTCTGAATCATCCATTGCAACTTGAGAAACAGTAGTGTAGCAGGAGCAGTGAATTAAACTTTTATAATTTCATCTAGATATCAAAATATAAAATGTTAAGAATAAAGTATACCCAGAGGACTGTTACTTCTATGAACTATGGTTGTTTTAGTAGTTGTATCCCTGTAGAATGTTAACAACAGTTTTACACGTTACAGAGAAAACTTGGGATCAAGAATCATGCATAGTATTTTAGCATGACAATCATGATGACATTGTTTTTGTAACACACTTAGATTAATATCTTGGAATAGAATAGACTTTTCAGTCAATCATCTCTATCTAGTACATAAATAAACTCTCACCTGATTTGTTATCCTTTTAATATAACATCATATAAGCCTCCCTTTTTTGATTATCACCTGACTGCTCTTGTGTTGGTTTGACATATACTTTTTATCATGAGAAAGGCAAATATCTGTGTTTAGAAAAAGGTTATCACCACAAATAATCCCATATTTACATCTTAGAAGACTTATACACTCAAAAGGCATGACTACATTTAGTACACCATTAGATTAGCAATAATAAATGTCATAGCTATGTATAAACCTTTGTCTCTTAATTTATTTTTATACAAGATCACCTTTTAATGGAATCTTATTATTTTGTTGACAGAAAACTTAGTCTTTTGATGTTGATCAAAATAACATCTTACAATAATATGGTTAGCAATGTTTATTGAGGTATGTCTCACATAAAATTATAATAAAATTAGGATTTCTTTAGTAAAGCAAGACTGGAAGAAAATATTTCCAGGCAGCTGCTACTTTATGCAGCAAGGGGTGTAGTGTCCAGCATTTCCCTAAGCCTAAGAAGGAGTGTCTCACTTTAATTATCTTAACAAATATTTGATGACCTATGAGAACCAGATCATAACAATTAACACATGATTTTTTTTATCAATGAACAATTCCTGAGATATTGTACATGGATAACAATAGGCATTGTATTTGTAAAATGAGTCCTGACATCATTTTGATCAACTGGCAACCTGGGTGGAAACATGTCCTTAACTCTAATGACATTTATCTATAAAACAACTTAAGTTATAGACAAATATTTTAAAAATCCAACAATACAAAAAGAAGAAAAAATTGTTGAGCTCAAACAAAACATCTTGTAACCAGTTTAGATTGGACAAACAGATGGACCAACATACATAAGACAATTTGTTTATAAAGCCAGAATATACTTGGATACATTTGGCCAAGTTGAATTATAATAATGCTTTCACAGTTCTTAAGTTTGTGTTATATAATAGAATAGACTGTTTCACTGCTTTCCACTCCAGTGGAACTTTCCCTTCAAGTCTCAAGTCCCTGTTTGGGTGCCAGTTGCTGGGTCTAATTAGACTCCCTGGATCCCTGAGGTGGAAAAGATAGGAAATAAAAAAAGACAAAAGACAAAACTTAAGATACAAGGGGGATAAGGAGGAATTTGTCTCTAGCGGAATAGCATAACAATCTTATGGTTGACCTACTTTTATTAGCAAGCAAGAAGAATGCACTTTATGGAATAGCAACTATAGAGAATTGGTTGATAAGGAATAGTTAGTGAACTTAATGAAGAACCAGATTTTCTCTATACCCACATGCCAGTATTGTGACAACTGTCCTCAGCAGATGCTATCTTGCTTCAGGAAATTGGGTTATCAGTATTTCACCCATAATCAAGGTGCACATGGCCTAGCATGAGTCCTGCATTATTTTCATCAACTGGCCTTCCATGTATCTCCTTGCTCCTGAAGCAAGGTCACACTGTCCTCAGGACTGTAGGGGCTTAAATCATGTAGTTCAGCCTCCAATAATCTATATTGCCTATTCCCAAACAATAAGTTTTAGAATATGAAATTGAAAAAATCAGATTGTGAAAGGATTTAGAAAAGTCCTTTCTAGTCCCTTTTACTTGAGTAGCCCTCTCACAGTTGGAGATCCTGTAACAAACTCATTAAAGTCTGAATGTAAAAACTTTTAGTCTTTTTTATATTGCAGTAGAAGATATGTAACTGTGGGATAGTGCAATAATTTAAGGCACCAGTAAGGTGCCTTCATTTTTCCTTTCTTCTTCTCCTTCCCCTTTTCTTCTTCTTCTTCTTCTTCTTCTTCTTCTTCTTCTTCTTCTTCTTCTTCTTCTTCTTCTTCTTCTTCTTCTTCTTCTTCTTCTTCTTCTTCTTCTTCTTCTTCTTCTTCTTCTTCTTCTTCTTCTTCTTCTTCTTCTTCCTCTTCTTCTTGAGACACAGTCTCATGATATAGTCCAAGCTGGCCATGAACTCACTATATAATCTATGCTTGCCTCAAACTCACTGTGATCCTCCTGCATTAGCCTCCCAAATGTTGGACCTAAAGGCATGTGCCACACCTGGGCTACATGTGGCCCAGGAGTAGTATTATATAGGAAAATGTGATTCTTTTTAGAGAGTTAGTTAAATTTGGACCAATATTTCTTTTTTGAGAGAAGTCTCACTGTATAGTTCAGGCTGGTCCCTAATTCACTATGTTACCCAGACTGGTTTTTTCAACTCAAAGCTATCCTCTTGCTTCAGCCTCCCAAGCACTAGAATTGCAGGTATGCACTACTATGTTTGGCTTTGGAACAATATTGTAAAAAAAAAAATATGTTCCATGGGTAAGTCAGATTGGACAGAGAACAAGAGATCTACTGTTGAGTCCTACCAGACCCTAGACTCTCCCCATGAATCAGTGCCATTCACAGATTAGGGGTAGAGAGAAAAACAGACACATCAGTGAACAAACCCAGTCTTGGAACCAGTGCCATGCGTGGTTCCCTGCCAGACTGGAACAGCCATACCATAGCCCCTTCCAGGGTGATATACAAGAAGTACCATCCCAAAGCCCCCTCCCATAAGTGACCAGCTTATCTGGAGAAACACAGGCTGTGATGTTAGCTATGAAGGTGAAATGCAATTGGATGCCTGTGGTGCTTTGGTGTTTCAGTAACATTGCAAGTCTAGGGCCAGTGATCTGATAAACCATAATGATAACCATAGTGATAACCATAGTGATAAACTCCCTATGACTAGTGAGTCATAAACTCAGAGGATAGTGATACATAGTGTGACATCTAAGGAAGGGTTTAGCCATTGTTGATTCCCAATGGCCTTGTTTTGGAAGTCCTATATCATTTCCATTGTCTTGTTAGGTTGGGTTTTATTCTCTTTTGTATTGTTTATGTCAAATCTGATGGTAGGAGCAATTATTTCAAAGATAGCAAGATATATTACAGTAGCAATTGTGGATTTGCTATTGGCTCATTTCAAAGTCCTTCTACATATAGGTCCTGAGATGTGATGCTGGGATCCCAAATCTCAGGTTGATGTCAGGGCTAAGCCATCCTATTGAAATCTGTCTGAATTCTCATGAAAAATCCATGAGCAGGGCCTGGGAATAGTTTTGTGCATGTGTTCCAGGATCTTGTCATTAACAAACCACACCTATGTTCCCAGCCATTTTGCCATGCCCTAATCTCCCATCTCATGAACAGAGACCACCTTTAATCATTGGTGTCTCTTAACCAAGGAAGTGAAAGACTTGCATATGGAAAACTATGTGTCACTTAAAGAAAAAAAATGACATATTCCAATGGAAAGACATTCTGTGTTCATGGATTTCAAGCAGTTAATATTGCTTAGAATGATAGTCCTTGTGATACATAGGGTGGACTTGATTAGTATAAACTTGATTAGCATAAGAGCTGCACAGGGACTGAAGGACCACATTTCTTTTTATAAATTTTAATGAATGTTTGCGGTACATACAGTTGATAAACATCTTGGGGAGTGGGAACATAACACAGTTTTGTTCTTTTTTAATCCCCTTCTCTTTCTCTTACACCTTCTTCTTTCTTCTTTGAAAACCTTTTCCCCCATTTTCATTCTTAATGATGTTAATCTTATCTCTTGTTTATGACATATAATGTTTACATTCACTGAAGTGATTAGACTCCTGTGCCTGACATATGTTTATTCTTATTTCCTTTATCCCCTCACAATGTCCCCTCACCCTAGGGTATAGAATTGCTAAGCCAGTTTAGTCAAGCTTTTAAAAGTCTCAAGTTGACACAATCAATCAACCACTACAATGAACCCCTTGTCAACTTGGCAATCAGAAACATTTCTTTAAACCAGTCTCCAGATAAAGACATACATATAATTGTGCCTAACATTTTATAAATCTCCTGTGTACTGGGGCTGGGGATTTAGCTCAGCAGCATAAGTGCCTGCCTTGCAAGCAGGCCGTCATGAGTTCAATCCCCGGTACCAATAAACAGGAAAAAGACAAAAAAAAAAAAATCTCCTGTGTATAAACAGAAATGCACTAATTCGATAAACAGGAAAAAGACAAAAAAAAATCTCCTGTATACAAACAGAAATGCACTAATTCCCTCACCAGAATAGAATGTAAGTCTTTTTGTTGATGTTTATTCTTATCATGTCATAACTTCAACATTATAACATAGATTTAACAATTCTTAAGGATCTATGTTAAGTCTATCAGCATTATATCACATTAGCACCATATTAGAGGAGATTACAATCACAATCCTCTTTTCTGTAGCTTATCATGAGATTGTACCTGGTATTTAGAACTACCTTCTTCCACTAACCACTCTATATTCCCTTGGCCTTTAGCAAGCACCTCAGCAGATCTTGGTTCTTTCCCTGGTGAAGTGACCCACATCTTCATTCCTGAAGGCTCTGGACCATTTCTCATCCTGCTTGTATTAGGTTGTTGTAGTTTTCCATTGACTTTAATAACAGGACATGGTAGTACTAGAAAACCAGAATCTCCTGCAGTTCAAATGCACTCTTCCCTTCAGGTGAAAGACTTCAGTTTATTTTTCCATTGTCCTGCTCTTCTTCTGTTTCATCCTTGCAACTCAGAGTTCCAGTAAAGCTTTTTCTCTGGCCAAAGTTTCAAATCACTCTGCTGTCTCTGCTCTTAATTTCAAACATAGATCTGGCCCAAAGCTCTCAGCAGTGACCATGCTACCATCCCAATTGTAGACTGCACTAAAATTTTTCTGCCAGCTGGGTAATATCTCTAAATACAAGCAAAATGCAGACCAACTTCCAGCCAAAACACAATGTACTGCCTGGACTCCAGCAGCCAATGTAGTCCTTCTCAACAGAAGCCTCCCAAGCTTCATCTTAACTGGCAGCATTTCCATCAGTACTCTGATTTTCTGGGCTCTGACTAGAGTCTCCAGTATAGTTTACAGCATACAAGGACTGTCTTTTTGGCCAGTCTCTCAAAATTTTCCAAATTAATTCCCGAGGCTCTTAAGCCACATGACCAGGAAATATCACAGCAATGACTCCACTGTCCTGGTACCAATTTTGTTGTAGTCCAGGATTACAATGAAAACAACTATATTACAGGATATGGTTTATAGTATTATTTTATAAAGGTCACCCAAAGAGTGCATGGGAAATCTGTCTACACACTAAGACACAAAGAATCCAGCTAAGTGCCTAGATCCCAGGATCTGTGCTGGGAAAGCCCAAAAATCAGTGGTGGAAACTAGAAAGTCTGTGCGTGGGATGAAGGATCTGTGCCAGTAGTTTGAGGGTTTTGCACTGAAGCTAGAAAATGATGCTCAAAGCACCAGAGCTCCCCACAAAAGGTACCACAGCCATCCTTAGCAATGACAAGATCCTGAGTTCCTCCAACAGCTGAGTTCCTATCAGGAAAGAAGCTCAACAAGCTCCTCTAGGAAAACCAATGGCAACAGGAGAACCTACGAAAACCAGGAGAACCAACAACACTTATTTCTTCCTCTCCAGTTCTCCCTTTTATGTTGGCAACAATCCTTAGGTGAACATCCATACTCAGCACCACGCTGATTCAGTTCATCTGGATGTCAAGTTGACCACCAGTTGTTAATCCACCACACCTCTATTCTGCTCCAATGATCCATATGTGTGTTTTGTTTCAGTATCATGCCATTTTTATCAATGTTTTGTCTTCTGGAATGGAGTCAAATATTGTGCAGCACATTTCTATGGAGCTGAGTGAGTCATAGATGGTAGCCTTGGGGTCTCTGTGAGGTCCTCACCTCTCCCCCTCTGATACTCTTTCCCTGCTCTGTTTCCTGGCCACCAAAAAGATTAAGGAACTTTGCTCCATCATGACATTTCTGCCTTGGATACACTGACTATATACTGAATTTCCAGAAACCAAGCCAGAATAAATTACTGTTCCTTTCATTTGTGGATATTGGGTGTTGCATGCCAGCATTGGGAAAGTTAACTAATACAGAAAATTGGTACTAACAATGGGCCATCGATGGGACTGAACCTAGCCATGTGGTTCAGAAGCGTTTGTAACTGGCGTGTGGGTGGGATTTGAAAAGGTTTGTAGGTGTAGGCTGAGGCAGGAGGAACATAAAGTGGAAGCCAGCCTTTCAAAATAAAATGAAAAGGCTGATAATACAAGGCACCAGTCCATCACAAAGCGTCCCTGGGTTTGGTCCTGAGTAGAGAAAAAAAATGAACTCATAGTGGATCAAAGACCTAAAAGAGACTAAACAACAAAGCTCTTGACAGGGAAGTTAAGCTGAATTTCAGTGTTCTTTACTTCTTTCGAAGATGACCTCTTAAGTAGTAGCTCATCTATCAGCGAGTCCTAGAGAGGGAAAAAAATGAACACAGTACAATTGTTATGTTATATTTCCATTTCCCATCCCAGGAAACACCCAAGCTTAAAGTGTGCCATTGAGGGGCATATAAACTTCAGCCATGATGTCAGGCTTCTTGGCCTGAGATAGGAGATGAGGGCATGGCAAAATGGCTGGGCAATGGACACGACCTGTCAATCGTGGAGGCTTGTCAATCACAGCTAGAACACAGGTGCAGAGCAGCTTCTGAGTCCTGCACAGGATGGCTCAGATCTGACCTCAGAATGGGGGTATAAAAGACCTCAGCTGTCAAGCTCAGGTCCTCTGTGACCTCTGCACCAGCCTACTCTGCGCTCTGCAGGGCATACTTCTATTTTAACTGGCCCACACTCACTCTGCAGAGTCTACTCTTTAGCTACTTTTACCTTTGATCCTACTGTCAATACCTTTAACCAATATAAAACTTCTGCATTCTTTGAACAGTGCACTCCAGCATTCTGTCACACTTTTGGCAAGCCAACCATAAGTCGGAGCAGACCATCACAGTATGGAGAGGCAATGGGACATGGAGCAGGGGCCCAGTGTGCCTAGAGCTACAATTGCTCTGCTCAGGTCCCACTGCAGAGCCCAGCCAACTGTGCACCTCTACCCATGCCCCACACTGGCTGGGGAACATGCCCTTGGTGTGTCTGCCAGGGAATACTCACAAACCCTCCTTGGGGTGGGAGGAGCAGCTCCAAGTGCCCCTGGGGGTCTGGCAGGAGGCTTTGCACTTGGGCACTGGTTTTGGCTGGCTGGCTGGCTGGCTCAGATGAAGGAGTCCAGTCCCAGCACTTCCTGGGATGAGGGTGATGGAACCAAGCAAGGTGCAGCACCAGATTCCCATGCCAAGCTTGTGCACATGCCCTGTGTGCTGGCCAGGGTTAGAGGATGCCCACAGAGTGCCCCAAAGAAGGCAGAAGGTGATCACTTTAAGGCTTGTCCTACACTGAAGCCTGTGCAGCAAGGCTGGCTGGGTGCTTCTGGTGGAGTCCAAAGCAATGGCAAGCAGGTGGGGCCACCAGTGTGGGCAGCCCAGGTTTCCTACCAGTGACCTCTAGGCCTTTGGTGCCGGCTGCCTGGATGGGAGCCACAGTGGCTTTCTGCCCATCGGCACTGCTGCTTCCCTTAAGGACTGGGCAGGGCCATTGGTGCAGGTCAGGCAGGTGGGAGCCACAATCACTTCCCACCCAGCAGCTGCCCTGCTTCCCTTGGGGGTGGATATCTCTCCCAGGCAGGCCTCTCGATTCCCCTTCGCCACCACCTGAGCAGGCTTGCCAACAGCGGAAGAGGCACATCGATCAGGAGGAGGGTCGGATCTCTCCCCTGCCAGCTTCTCATTTTCTACTCGCAGGTGACTGCAGTCTGCAACCCAGTGGACCAGAGCTGGAATGGGCCCGGGGTCAGGGCACCTGATGAATGTGATCTGCAGTGCATGCCAGGGCAGCAGCCCAAGCAGCTGCCATTACCCATGAGGCAAGAGTACGCAGACACGGCACCCTGATTCTGGGACCCCAGTGGTAACTGAATTGGGGGAGGCACTCCTCCCCCACTGCCAGTCCTAGAACCACAGCTGCTGCACCTCTGTGCTCCAGGGGACATTCCGCCCACCACCAGTTCCCGCCAACTCTTGACCCGCTGTTTATACCGGTAGCCTGGGAGGAGGTGGCAGCTCAGATGGCACAGCCATGGGCACCCATCTGGCCTTGGTGATTGGTGTGACGTTGGTGTCCTTGGCCTGGGGGGAGTGGCACTTGTGGTGGTGTCCTCCACTGTCCTGCAGGTTGGAGGCTTCTTGAGAGCCCGCAACATCTGCAGCTTTCTGTGAATAACAGTGGCAAAAGATTATGCAACAAAACCTTTGATATTCATGGAAAAGTTTAGTTTTCTACACAAATACAAAATAATTATTTTTGTCCAGTTGTCCAAAGATGAAACCCAGGTCATTTGTGTCAGCGTGTCTCTGGACACCAGCATGGACCCTACCAAGCTGGTCTTACTTTGCTAATTTATCTGTTGTCCCCTCTGCTCTGCCCTCCCTTCTTGTCCCCTTGAGAACCATGCCAAACCCATAACTTTTGTAGCTATCATAGTACAATTTGTCTTTGAATGATTCAAATAGTGGTAATTTAGAGTATAAATGATTTTCAAATATGTAAATTTTGGCCTGCACTTTGTGTAAGTTTTTAAATATCATATTATCCATTTTACATTTGCTTTATCTTTCATCACCTGTAGCTTCAGAACAACAGCAAATCTGTGTGTAGAATTGGATTATTAATGCAAAAATATTTAGTCCTATCTATTGAATCAGATCTTTTGGGAGTATTTGATGGAAGTCACTGACAAGCCTCAGGAAACCCAAAGATGTTAACAGTATTTTGAAAAGTTGCTGCAGAGTCCTTTGGTCCTATTTTTTTTTTGTTAATTTCTTGCAATTTGAAGGTATGAAGTGGGGTTTAAAGAACCAGTTTTTGTTTTTAAAAATCCATTTAAACCCTAAACATCTTTCTAAGCCTTTGAAGTGCCGACCATCACTGAGGTTAATGAGTACATGTCACAATTTTTTACAGGTTATTATTTTATAAGCATAGATGATTCTAATTTCTATCTCTACTACCTTAAACCAAATATCAAAGTATTATAAAGATAACTATCAGGATGTTGTTTCTCAGGTGGTGTTATGGTTTGTGTCTGGGTGGCCCCCCCAAGCTTCATGCAGTCCTGGAGGCAGCTGAGTCTAGCACTGGGATTGGTGGTGTGAGTGCTGCACCCGCCCAGGAGAGGGGAGCCGACATGCAATATAAGGGAGGGAAGGAGGCCTGCTTTTCCCTTTTTTGCCCTCTCACTCTTGCTTTTTGATGCCAGTCTGAACAGTTGCCTCTCAGCCGTACCACACTGCCTTGGAGCCAGCTGAGTATAAACTGAAACCTCCAAAAACTGTAAGATAAATAAACCTTTTCTTCCTTCATGTTGGGCATCAGATATTTTGTCTCAACAATGAGAAAAATAACCAAGACAGGTGGCTAAGGGAGACCCTGGGGGCATCCACCCAGATCCCTTAGGAGTCTCTAAGTGAGGTACTAGGGGTTCCATTCTTCACTATAGAGAATTCTAAGTAAAATAAATTAAAGAAAGAAAAATGAAAGAGGCACAGGTGCCACTTCAGACAGAGATGTCTGTCTAGCGCGTGTTTCACAAAGAAAGTCTTAGAAACTCTTAGGGCTCCTCCTTCTGCATGGAACACTGTCTTAAGAATTCCAGGGATCTAAGCTTCTTTCTCCAAAGGCCCCGCAATGCAGTGTGGGAAACATCCCACACATCCCAGCCACCTCAGCATTAAACTCTATCCTCAAAAACTGGGAACAATAGGTTTGGGGGAATAACTCAGTGGCACAGTGCCTGCCTGGCAAGTGCAAGGTCCTGAGTTTGATTCCTGGTATCAAGAAAAAAAAAAAAAAAAAAACCTGGGAACGATTTTACCTGAAGGAGTCACAGTAGTTTGCAGGCTATGGAGAGGACTAAGGCAAAGCAGCCCTGTTGCTTTAGCTGGAGATGCCTGGCCAGTAGTGACTGAGTCTCACAAGGAAACTCAGCAGGTCTCCTCCTCTTGTAGAGGATGCCAGCTGAAAAACCTCAGACTTAGTTATCACAGTCCTCATAGGCCCCACACTAGCAGGAGTCCTAGGGATCCACCCTTGTCTGTAACAGTTTATCTTTATTGCTATATCATTTGGGCCCAATATGAACTAGGAAGTGATGAGAGATGGATATGAATGGCAGTTTAAGTTGTAGTAGTATTTTTTCAGTTAGATCATATTTGCAAAATGCATGGATGGTGGTGTGAAACCCCTTATGTTCAGGCGCCTATGACTATTTCTGGAAAAGCCCAGAAACTATAATACCTAAAGAGGCCTCTTAGGAAATGGATACTGGTGTTTTTGATGGGCCTTTCCTCAGATGCCCATTCTCAGTTGGATATGGTCAGCCTATGTCCCGGAGAGACCAGGATTTTCAAAAGACCCTGGCAGGTTTGCAGATGGGCCTCTGGACACTATGACCCAATTGCTGGAGGCACCCTTTTCTGTAGGGAGCAGCTGAAGGAATCTAGAGGAAGATGAAAAGAGAAGGGATGAGGGGAGAAAAGACAGATCAAAATGATAGCTGCTCCAGGTGGCAGTGGCTTCAGCACACCTAAGTCATCCAAAGCAAAAACCCACAGCCAATAAAGCCTGCTTTAAGTTCAAAAAACCTGGACACTGGGCGTGCCGCTGTGCCAAGCCACTGCCTGCACCCTGCTGTGTGCATCTGGCAACTGATGCCCCTGACTCATGGCACTGGAGAATTGACTGCCCCCACCCCCAGAGCCGGGCAGCCAAGACCCTCACTTCCTACTCTGATGAAGAGGACTGAAGTGCCCTGGGGACCTATAATGTCCCTGTCCATGGACATATGCATCTCTCATGGCAAATCCACAGGTGACCCTACTGTCAAGAGCAAGAAAATTGAGTGACTCCTTTTACCTCAACTTCCAGAAAGCCCTCCTCTAAATCTCCCACTGTAATTGGGGAAAAGAGGGGACTCAAGTCAGAGCTTCTTTACTTGCCCTGTGACATGTCAGCTCAAAGATCTGACACTACATGACCATGCCACAATCTGCAAAGGAAGGAGTTGCTAATTAATAAACAACACAACTCCTAGAGAGAGTCTAGCTTCCAAAGCAAGTCTCTGGCATTCACTGTAAGGGACACCAAAGGGACATGTCTAAACCTGCTTTGGGAAATAAAAAGACTGCCAGCGAAGCAAGAGGGCCTTCTAGCCCCTCAGGAACCCAGCCTTATTCGCAGAGCCCAAGAACCATTTAAAGCAACTGTTCCTTCTTCAAGGGTCAAGGGTCATAAAAACCCTACATGGGAGCGAGGTATGGTGGTGCATGTCCATAATCCTAGCACTTGTAGGTAAGACCTACAACCCTTTTCAGATGAGGTAGCCGTATGAAGACAGACATTCTCTGCAGCCCCCACAGAACTATGGATTTATGTCTTTCAGGGTATGAAGCAGGAGACCAGGGCACAGCAAATCAGTTGGACAATTGGGCCCGACCTGTCAGTCCCTGAGACCTGTCAATCATGGCCAGCCCACATGGGCGGAACAGCTTCCAAAGCCTGCCTGGAATGGCCCTGATCTGATGTAAGAATGGGTTTATAAAAGACTCCAGCCTGCCCAGTACGGTGGCGCTGCCTCTAGTCTCAGCACTCAGGAGCCTGAGGCAGGAGGATCGTGGAAGTTCAAGGCAGGTCTGAGTAAGACTGTGAGACTCTGCCTAAAAAAAGAAGAAACAAAACAAGACAAGACCAAAAAGCCACCATTAAGCTCATGGCCGCTGTGATCCTTTTCACTGACCTGTCCTGCAATTTTTAGGACATACTTCTTCCTAAGCAGCTCCTTCTTAACTGGCTCACATTTGCTCTACAAAGCACACTCCCCCACTTAACTTTTAATACTGCCTTCAGTATCGTGAGTAAATATAAAACTTGTGCATCTTTATTTCTCTCATCCTTTTTTTTTCTTTTCTTTTTTTTTTTTTTTTTTTTTTTTTTTTTGAGACAGCGTCTTGTTTTGCAGTTGAGGCTGGTCTTGCACTCACTGTGTAACCCAGGCTGGCCTCAAACTTCCAAGCAATCCTCCTGTGTCCCAAGTACTGGGAGTACATGTGTGTACCCTGTGCCCATCTTGTGTTGTCTAGTTCTTTGAACAGAACAACAAGGGACCCCTGGGAACCCCAGCATAGAATTAAGAGGCCCGCTGTCCCGAGTCTCCCATTATTTAGCACCAAGAACTCGGTGACTATTGTGTGACTATTTGTTCCTAAACTCAGATTTAAACCTAAACCCCCATGCGATGTGCTTAGGTGGTAAGGAATTTGGGAGGTAATTAAGGTGTGTTATGGTTTGTGTCTTGAAAGCCTCATGTGGTCATGGGGGAGCAGGCACTTTGAAGGTGACTGAATCTAGAGTTTGTGATTGGTTCATTTTCTGGTGCTGAGACTGGGAGTGTGAGCACTACATCTGCCCTGGGGTGGGCTGCTTGCATGCAAGATAAGGAAGAAAAAGAGGCCTGATGCCCTACTCTTCTCTTGCTGTTTTTGCTGCCTTCTGCCCCCTTGAACTGTTGCCCCTCATCATACTACTCTGCCTTGGATCCAGAGCATTGGGTATTTCGTCTCGGTAATGAGAGAAAATTAACCAACACAAGGCATAAGGCTGGGTCCCTCATGACTGGGATTAGTGCCCTTATGAAAGAGGCACCAGGGACCCTGACTTCCCTACCTCCAGGTGAGGCTACCCTGTAAAGGCTCCTGTGAAGAACAGAGGGAGCCCTCCCCATGCACTGAACCCACTGGGGCTGGAGATCAGACCATGGATGCATCAGCCTCCTACATTCTTTGTTGGCCCTGAATGATCCAATCTAAACAACTGATAGAAGCCTGAACACCTTGACACTAACCCAGCCACATAACCTCCCTACCCTGGTCATCTTGGGCTGCCTTAACAAAATGCCTCAGATAGAGCAGCTGATGCAAAAGAAATTCATTATCTCGCACTTCTAGAAGCTATAAACCAGGACAATGTGCAGGCATGTTTATTTCCAGCCAGGGGCTTTCTTCGCACTGCTTCTCATTGTGTGTCCTCTTACGGCTTCTCCTCCGCTGGTCTCTGGGATGTGGGGAGGCCCCTCACATGTCTTTGTTACGGACCTTAATCCTGTCTGATGAGGACTCTTAGGATCTCTGCACCCTAATCATCTCCCAAAGGCCTCACCTTCAAACAGTCGCACTGGGGTTTGGGACTTTGACCCAGGAATTGCAGGGGAACACATTTCAGGTTAGAATACCGGCAAAGGGGTTTGGTGACATCTTCTCTAAAGTAAGCAACAGCTTTTTCCTAGCAGAGGGTCCAAAGGGACTCAAGGGAGAAACAAAAGGTGTGATCAGGCTTGACCAGGACAGGTACCCACATTCCAAGGTGTCCATCATACTCTGTGGACCTCAAGGGACACCCAAAGTCACATCCTGAAGTGTATCCATGCAAACTTTACACCAAGTGCACAGGAGCTCTCCCCAGCCCTGCTGGACAATATTGCCTACCGTGGGTCCCAGTTAAAGTGCCCCCCTCACACCCCACTTTCAAAATCCTGTCCTCACCTTTTTTAGCAGCTCATCATAGCATTTGCTGTACTGCTCCAGCACCTCTTCCAGCTCCCGAGCTTGGGCCCTGAGTTCTTCTGCGAGCTCTGGCTTTGACTCATCCCTCAGTTGCTTCCAGTTCTTCCAGAGAGCAGCCATACCCTCGTTAAGAGACATGGAAGCGAAGGCCCTAACACTCATGCGGGCTATTTTTGCCACAGTCAGCACTTTACCTGAACTGGCCTTCTGCACCTGTGTTCTGGCTGGTGCTGAGACTTTCCCAGCAGTCCGAAGATGCTTGGCAGAAGTACCTGAGCGTGGTGGGGATTTGATAGGCCAAAGGGCCCGGATGCCCTTCTTGATAACCTGCAGGGCTCTCCCACACCTGTGCAGAGCCTGACCAGAAGCCGTGAGATTAGATGACTGCTTTTCTTCTGCATCTTTGGGCTCTTGGACACTCATGGGCACTTGGCTACTGGCCTGAGCACGGAGTTTTTTACTGTGAGATTTTTCTCTCAACTCTGTCACCATCGTGGTAACGACAGCTGCTGCTGACACACCTTTGCTTGCAGTTGAGAGTAGCAAGCTCGCACCTGCGGTGACGGGCACAAGGGCTAAACCCACCATGCTCGCCACTTCGGAAGCAACGGTGACAGAATTGGACACCATTTTGGACTTGGTGAATTTTTTGTGCATTTTGTCAGCATCCTCTGCAAAGGCACGAAGTGTGGTGATATACTTTTCCTGCTCCTTTTTCCACTCGGGAAACTCTTCCAAAAATTTTATTTCTTCGGCTGTCAGATTTCCGTCATATAAGCCCACGTCGTCCTCAGGAATTATGTCATCCTTCTCCCTGTGGGAATGAGTGAAGCAAAGGCTCGGCTTCAGCCTCCTGGGGGAAAAGGCCAACTCTTCAGCCAGCCTGTGTGGCTCCTGATGTTCTGTCAGTCCCAACATTAAACCCTTCAGCAGCTCCTCAAAATGGCCCTGGAAGAGTCCCATAGGGTCACTGAGAAGTTCAATCTTTGGAGGCAGCTACTGGTGTGAACAGGGCATGTGGGTAAAGAAAGAACCATAGGAGCAGCCTCAACCCTGGGCACAGACATGAGGTAAGTAGACTCATCCCGAGGGCCACTTCTGGGATTGTACCCCAGAAAGACAGCCCTGCTGTGGACAGTAGTAGGGAATACTGAGAAAAAACTTGGGACCAATGGAAGGAAACACAAGAGAAAGCAGAGGCCAAGTGTTGGGCAGAGGGTAGGAATTCTACTGGGCGAGGTGAGCCAGGGAGGACAGGGTTGGATGGTATAAGACATCCTCCACGTTGACATCCTTGGTTCTGGCTACTGTGACACACTGAGAGATCAAGAGGAACTCTGACTGATGTGGTGGGCATGGTCTTAGGTACTTGTCCAACTTTCTGTGGCCCCAAGGCAAGTGCGACTGGTGCTTTGTGAAAAAAGTTTGGGACACAGGGTCCAGCCCCGCTTACCCTAACATTTCTTAGGTCTGAGTATTAAGGGGTCTTGGTCAGCTCAGCTGAGTCCCAAACTGTCCAAAGCAGTGTCAGAGAGAAGAGCCACCTTCCCCAGAGCTACTGGTACATTTATTTCCTTCTGGGACAGAGGCTGCTGGTGACGCTGATGTGTCCTGGCCCAGAGAATGAGACCATTGCTGCAAGGAACCTGGGAGAGGATCAGAGGCTCCTTCTCATTTTCAGTGAGGGATCCCAAGAGTAAAGGTGACCCACTCAGAGGAACATGGGAGCTCGCGCTGGAGCTCTGATGTAGCAGCTGGACCCCATGAAGCCCCATCTGTCTGCATCTGTCTGCTGTTTCTGTCCTCTGCCTGTTGGCATCAAGTCTCCTCACTGACATCTAGTTGTGCCTCACTGTCCACAGAAGAGGATACCAAAATATGAAGACACTCCAATTCCTCACATAAAATGGCACAGTTTTGCTATAACCCCCACACATCTTCCTGTATCCACCATTTCTGGATAACTATAATACTCCAAGAAATGATCAGGCCATGTAAACAGTTGTTATTCTGTATTACTTAGGGAATGGTGACAAGGGAAAGAAATTCAGGGCATGTTCGTACAGGCACAGCCATCACGGGCCTGAATACAGAGAATCTGAACTATGGTAGGCTGAGTCACAAATGTGGAATCCATGGGATTGAGTGCTGACTGTATATGACTGTCCATGTAGGTATGTGCATAGTTTTTAATAAATCTCCTCCAAAAAAATAAATTAAATAAAAATTTTAAAGCCTCCCCTCCCACACACAGCACATACTTCCTCAATGAAAAGGGTTAAAAATCAAGTATACAATCACCAAAATCCTTTAGGTTCACAAATCTGGACTCAATTATCAGTTCATGAGTCAATGTAAATCAGCTCATAGAGAACGGGTATGAAGGCAAAAATGTGAGTCCTGCGAGGAGCCCTAACGGTGCAGTGTTATAGTTCACACCACTCTGATCTTGCGTTGCCTGCAGGTGCATAAGGACACAATAAAAGCACAAGTAACAGTGTCATTGCAAACATCAACTATGGCCCTGTGTATCAGACCTAACACTGTATTACAGTGTGGTTCAGAGATACTACAAGCTTTGCTTCATATGTTTCTTAATTAAACCAAATATCCTGAATTTGACACTTTGCTGAAAAACTCCGTGTGTCAGGCAGCCACACCTCCCTGTTTAGGATGTGACCTCAATCTGGCTCTGCAAAATAGTGCACCTGCAGTTCACTAACTCACCATATTAGCAATCCCTTGTTGCTTTCCACACTGTGGCTGCTGGTGATGGTACCTCTGCTGATTACTGGACTATCAACATTAAATGTACTAATTATCTTAAGCTAAAGAACTTAGTTGCATATCAGCTAACACATTCTTGTCTTCCTGGGTCTCACAGGGGAGGGATCAGAGTGGGCAGTTTCTGTCCTTGGAGTGCTCTGCGTGCAATGTCGTGCACCTAACTCTTTCACTTTTATTTCAAAATATTTAATCAAGTTTCATGGAATATTAGTTCCCTGCAAGAACTGATATTCATGTGCAGAGCAGAGACCAGTAAGAAAACAATGCTTGCTACACGGCTACTGGTACAAGAGTACATTTATGCTTAATTAAAGGAAGCCTACACCCTTTTCCCCAATGCCAGAGCTCTGGGTTCATCTTTGCAAACTAACACCGGCTTCAAGTTCTTACCCAGCTTGGCTGTCTGGCTGTGTCTTGAGCTCTAAGTCCATGTTCCGAGGAACTGCATGTTTTTCTGGATGGAAATGTGAAAATTAAGATTACTCTGCATATCATAAAATCTTATGAAATCTAAGTGTAGAGGAAATTTTAGTTAGTGCTGAAACCATAATAACATACATAATACACTAATTATTTGCAAATTATTATTTTAAAATTTCACCTCAAGAATCCTGTCTGTACCATGGGTTTCAAACTCCAAACTTCCAACTTCTAGCAGGCTCTACACCTTGGTTGCCTGCAGCACAGGCCCACACAGGTGACTCTCAAACTGACCTGACTGAGGACGAAGCCAACACCCTGGAGAAGAAGTGAGCCTGCCCAGAGAAACTGGCTGCTTGCGGGAGACATAATTGATGGGCCAACAACACTAGCTCTAAGAAAAGCCCACAACTGATAGAAACTAAAAAACAGAAACAAAACAAAAAGCAATGTGAGAATTTACACTGAGAATGACTTCTTCACAGCTGGGTAGGACTAGAAAAGAAATCTAATGCAGCACCAATCATCCTGCAAGAGTTTAATCAGGTGCCATTTTGCAAAGGGGCTGACCATGTGGGACTAAGTTACAAAACACCTACATCACAGCTTAACCCCAGGACTGAAATGTTACCCTCCCCCAGGGACTGGATGAGAGCCAGAGGAGACAGATTGGGAGAGGATATGGGATAGACATATTCCCCTAGACCCCCCTGAGAAGTTCAAGCTCAGACTAGTAAAGACACGGGGTCTGCACTCTGTGATGGAGGACAGGGTTGATGGGTCTGGTTTTTAGAGGTGGCTGGTTCTGATGGCAATGGCATTGAGTCCTGTGGTCTGCTTGAGCATCTTCCCTGCTGCCTCCATCCAGAGGAGACCAGGGTCTGATTGCTCCTCTATGTACCAGTGTGAGTCTCAACTTGGGTAGGGGCTACGGTCAAGGGTTTAGAGATAGGGAGACTTCTTGAGCAGAAAGGTTGCCTCACAAGCCCACAGACTGTTAAGTACTTCAGAGAGACCCATGATTTGCTAGTTTCTAAAAGACTATAGGTCCTGGATGTAGCCACTCATCTCTAAATACACTGGAATCTTTTTTATTTTGATCCAGTTCTTTTTGTTTTCACCTCTATTGAGCTTTTGTTGTTGTTTTCTTTCTTATTATGTTTTGATGATGTGTGGAGTTTTAGCTCCCATTTTCTTGTCCCTTTTAAAAACTAATATTATCTTTGTTATTTGTTTGATTTTGATTTATTCCTCTTTTTCTCACACTCTTTTCTTTCCTTGCTCTCTTTTAACTTGTATAATTATCTTTTTTGTCCTTCAGTTTATTCTTTATTTCTATTATTTATTTTTTTCTGATACTTTTATTTCTTTTATTTACTCCCTTTTTACTCCTTTATTCAGGTTTCCACTGCACACTGCCTCTATTCTTCAAGTATAATAATTAAGCTTTGTGAATCTATAGATAGTTAAACCTATCTTACTATAGTTCAACATTGTTATAATGTTAATGGAGATAATGTTCTACTGAGTAGATATTTATTGTAGATCAATATTTGGTTTGATTTAGTATTTATATTGTAACTATAGATCTCTTTTCTACAGTTAAGGGCAATATATTATTGATTGTTAGGGTTGTTATTATCCAGTTTGTATTTGACACTATCGTTGTTTACTTTCCTACTTTAACCAAAGTTATTGTTATTGATTGGTTTTCTCCATATGACAATGTCTGGGTTGCCTGTGGATCATAAACAATGCCCATTCACAAAGAACTGAGTATCAGGGCAAAAAGACAAAGGCAGTTGGATCCTGGGACAGAGGCAAATGGCAATGATCAGCTACACCTAGAGGCATATCTCCAAACAGTGGACATTAAAGAGGTTTCCATATTAGCAACAAAGCTACCCACCATAATCATTCTGCAAGCCTCAGCTCAAAAAACAAAGAAAAAATAGAAGCATGAGAGAAAAAGGCAGCAAAATGCCTGCAAAAACCCCCAACCCTCTTCCGAAACTAACTAGAGGGAATAAAGGAGGAGGAAATCAGAGGCCCTGTACATAAAATATCTGAAAGGGTTGTTAGAGATAAAACAGATCTATAAGGTATTTGGTGAACTCAAAAATATATAATTCAACAGATAATGATCCTAATGGAAGAAATGATTGGCGAATCTAGAGAAAGCTTTAATAAAAAAAACTGGAGCAGCTACAGGAAAAGATGAAAATCATGAATATCCTGAGAGAAAACAACTGGCATCCATAAAATTGTTCTTTAAAAAATCCAGGAGATCAGCAATTCTACTGAAAATATAAGTAGCAGAAGTGACCAATGTGAAGACAGAGTGTCAGATTTAGAAGGCAGGATTGTGATTGGTGATCAATTAATGCAAGACACCATAAAAACAATAAAAGTACAAAGAAAATCAACAATTGATAGATGATGCAAGAAAAGCTGAAATTAATGAAAAGTTAGAAGATAACACAAAGGTTATTAAAAACACTATTTAAAGAAATAATAGCAAAAATTTCCAAACATGGAAAAAGAATTTAACATATAGATAAGTAAATAGCCATGAGCAGAAAAGAACCACTTCCATACACATCATAGCCAAAATACCAGAAATCCAACACAAAAACAAATTCTAAAAGCGGTTACAGAAAAGCAACGAATCACTTGTAAAAGAAAATCTTCAGAATTACAGTGGATTTATCAATACAAACCTTAAAGTGAAGAAGAACCTAGAGTGAGGAGTTTCAAGTCCTGAAAGAGAAAAGAAACAACTTCCAACCCAAATGATTTATTCTGCAAAATTATCTTTCAAAATTGATGAGGACTTAAGATACTTCCATGATAAAAGAACATCAAAAATATTCAAGACACCAAACCAGCACTCCAAAAAGTTCTCAAGTATATTGTAGAAAGAGTCAACAAGGCTAACAACAGCAAAAGGCCAAAATATAATGAATGCACAGGCAGGGTGAGCAACGAAGTAGGAGGGAAAGAAAAGGTATCAGTAGCAGTAAAATAATACACTGACAGGAATAAGTCAATATCTACCAGTATAATCATCAGTGTGTATAGTCTCATTTTCCCAGTAAAAGTCATGGATTCATAGGATGGATCAAGAAACAAAATCCAACAACATGCAGTATATGAGAAGCATATTTAACCCAAAAAGAAATTCATAGACTGAAAGTCAAAGGAGGGAAAATAATGTTATTTGCAACAAGAATCCCAAATCAAGCAGGAGTAGCTACCCTATTTTCAGATAATTTAGACTTTAAAAGTGATCAGAAGAGTGAAAGAAAGTAACTACCTATCAGTTAATAGGACTATCCAAGACGAAGAGATAGCAATCATAAACATATATGCACCAATTTCATATAGTGCACACATTTTCATAAAACAAACCCAATTAGAAATAAAAGATCTGATAAATATCAGTAGGATTATATTCCTTTATCACAAATAGATCAACTGAATAAAAATTTTAAAAATAGTAGAACAAGCCTTTGAACAAATGGATGTAATAGATACATGGTATATTGCATGCTCCATCTGACAACAATAAAACATACATTACTCTCAGCAGCACATGGAATTTCTCTAAAACAAACCACAATTAGCAAATATAGCATAGTTAAGTAAATAAAAAACAACTGCAATTTTCACCATGCATACTATGAGATCACACTACTATGAAAGTAGAAATTAATGGCAAAATAAACTACAGAAATTATGCAAATACAGGGAAAGTAAACAGTATATTCTTCAAAAACAATGAGTCACAGAAGAAATTTAGTAATAATAAAACAGTTCCTAAAATTAAAGGATAATGCTAACATATCAAAACTATTGGACACAATGAAAGCAGTCCTAAGAGGGAAATTTATAGCTGTAAATCCCCACATTAGAAAAATAGAGCAAGTCCAAATAAATAATCTAATGATATATCTCAAGATCCTAGAAAAACAAGAACAATCCAAATCTAGAGATAGTATAAGCAAAGAAATTGCAAAAATCAGAGCAGAAACCAATGAAATGGAGACTAAAGAAATAATTTAAAGAATCAGTGAATAAGCCAATCTTAGCAAAAAAGGAGAAAAAGACAAAAATCAATCCAATTAGAAATGAAAAAGGTGAAAAAACAACAGATACTGCCCAAATTTAGATTATCATAGATATGTACATCAAACTATTGGAGATTTCAGAAGACATGGAGAGATTCTTAGACTCACTTGAATTATAGAATGGAACCAATAAGACTTAAAAATCCTAAATAACTAAACAACAGGCAATGAGATTAAAACATCAAAACAAATAAATAAACAAACAACAACAACAAAAGCTACCCATTAAAAAAGCCCAGGTGAGGTTGAGCTTGATCCTCAGAACCAAAAACAAAACAAAACAAGAATAAAGAAAGAAAACCACAGGATCTGATGAATTCACTGCCTAATTCTATAAGAATTTCATGGCTCTTTAATGAATTCTCAAGCTCTTTAATGAATTTGAAAGGGATGGAGTACAGTACTACTAGAATTATTCCTGCAAGTTAGTGTCATCCTTAGTCCCAAAATAGATAAGAATTCAAATGAAAAAGACAATTACAGGCTGATTTCTCTAATGAGAATAGATACAAAAATCCTCAAAAAAGAAAAATACTGGCAAAGAGAATGCAATAAATCACCAAAAAGAGATCATACACCATGACAAGTAGGTTTCATCCTAAATACAAATATGGTTCAACATAAAAAAATCAATAAATATGATGGAGGAGACCAAGATGGCAGCAGAGAAAACAGTCTCTCTGAGAGTTGCCATCCAGACACTGAAATATAGTATCATGAGGAAGACAAGAAAGAGGGAAGTGGATCCGCTGGACCCAGAAGAATCTGAAGTGTGAATTGAAGCCCACCAAGGAACTAAAGAGAGAAACTCCAATGAAGAAGGAGGCAGCTGGCAGCACCTCTGTCTGAGATGGGGCTCACTGCACAAGAGGAGCAGTCTGCACCTGCAGACACATGATGACAGTGATGGCTGGTGGCCCCAGAGCCCTCTGCAGAAAGACGTGGTAGTGGAGGGAAGCAGCAGATATGAGGGACTGCACCGGCTGGTGGTGAGTGCAGAGGATGTAGTCCTCACTCAGGAGACAGCAGTCAGCTGGGAGCCATCCTGGAGATGGGCCGGCTGAGCTCAGAACACAGAACTGCTGCCAGCTCTATCTAGCAGTTCCCAGCTGGGCTCAGACCCACAGAAACTGCTTGGACAGTGGTGAGTGCAATGTGGCTAATCTCAGGGCAGGCCTGCTGAGATGATCCACTACCCCACCAAAAAGCTACTGCTGGCTTGCTGGGCGAGATGCGCATGAATAGAGATTCTGTCTCCACAGGTGTCTACTAGTGAAACCGGAGAGAGCCCTAGAAGTAGACTTATTCTCTTCTCTTCTCTTTTTCCCTTTCTCGTTCATTGTTCGATCTTTTTATACAAGTATGAATGTAGTTCCTAACCTCTTAGTGGGTATGATTCTGTTCTGCTCTGTTCTGTTCTGTTCTTTATCTCTTCCAGCTCTCTTTTCCTTCAGTCTTCTGCACTAGTTTCCCAAAGTTGGTGTGACCCCCCCTTGTCCTCTGGCCTTCTAATCTCTTCCTTTTCTTATTCTTTATTTTATCCTTAATGCATTTTAAATTTTAACCCGAGGGCAAACCTGATTTGTACCTTGCATATAATTTTCTGGTTTGTTTTAGATTTTTGTTATATAACCACAAACCTAGTTCGTACAGTTAAAAGTGATAAATTAAGGGTTAGCTCAGTTTGTAAATGTCTAAGATGTGTTTGATGCTACTGGTACTACTACAGCCAAAATTGACAAAATTGTTCTAGACAGCTGTTGGTCCTGGTTTTCCATGATTGAAATTGACTAAAGGTCATGGAAAATACTACAGCATATTGCCAATAAACCAGGGCCTGGGCCAAAGAAGCAACAACTTCTCATCTCCAACAGACTGAAGAGGTCAGATCTTCCAGCAGACTCAAACTCAAAAACCAGCTACACCTGGAAGATATTTCAGAGAAGGAGTCATCACCTAAGGATCCCAAACACTAGCCACAAAGCAACTCACCATAGGCAACTTACAAGTATCACCCCAGCAATTAAACTAAAAAAAGGAAGAAAAACCGAGAAGACACTTAAAACAAAATGAAACCCAAGACATCCAGTTCATTAAAGACAAATCCAGGGGGGCAATGAGGTGGGCAATCCAAAAGCTTTCCACGGGGACTCCCGGAAGTGGTAACAACAAAGCAACTGAGTGAGGTTCTGGAAAAGGTGAAATCAGAAATAATCTCTCATATAAAGACCATATTTAGTGACACCAGAGCAGATAGAGGCAAAAAAATAAATAAAAAATAAAAAAGATGAGTTTAAGAAAATTGTGGAAGCTCAGCATATGAAAGAAATGGAATCCATAAAGCAGATTCAAGCAGAACAGAAATTCCATTAAAAGTATTCAAAGCAGATTAGGCCAATGTGAGGACAGGATCTCAGAAACTGAAGACAAGGGCTGGGGATTTAGCTCAGCGGCATAAGCACCTGCCTTGCAAATGTGCGATTGTGAGTTCAATCCCTGGTACCAATAAAAAAAAAAGAAAAGAAAAGAAATTGAAGACAGGCTTGCAGTTAGCAATCAAGAAAAGAAAGATTTCTCAAAAACAGCAAGGAACTATGAAAAATCAATCCAGCAGCTGCTAGATAATACAAAGAATAACTGAAGATTCATTGGAGCCAATCAAAAAGCGTGAGATGCCACAAATATTTTTAAATGTCCACAGACATCACGGCAGAAAGCTTTCCAGGTAGAGAAAAAGAATTTGACATACAGATAAGGGAGGCATATAAAACTCCAATAGCCATAATCAAAAAAGTTTCACAGCCAGGCATATCATAGTCAAGATTCTAGAAATTTAGCACAAAATAGAATCTGAGAAGCTGTTAGGGAAAAGAAACAAATCACCTATAAAGAAAAGCCCGTCAGAATCACAGCTGATTTTTCTCTCAAACTCTCAAGTCAAGGACAGCCTGGAGTGAAATACTCCAAATTGTAAAGGAAAATAGGTGACAACCCAGATTGACATACCCTGCAAAACTATCTTTCAAAATTGGTGGAGAAATAAGAAACTTTCATTACAAAGAACATCTGAGGAAATTTATGGCCACCAAGCCAGCACTCCAACATTTGGGCATTCTAGAAAGAGATAACAAGGACTACAGTTCCATGAACCTCGACAGAAGGAATCCACCATGGAAGGCAAATAATTAGAGGAGAGGGAAAAAAAGGGGGAGCCAACAGCAGGAAAATAACATGACAAGGATAAGTCAATACATATCAGTTATAACCATCAATGTTAATGGTTTCAATTCACCAATCAGAAGACATAGACTGGCAGAATGGATCAAGAAGCAAGATCCAGCAATATGCTGCATACAAGAAACACATTTAATTCAAAAAGAAATTCAGAGACTGAAAATCAAAGGATGGAAAACAATTCCATGTAACAGAAACCCAGAAAAAAGCACAGGTATCTAGTCTATTTGCAGACAAAGTGAATGTCAAGCCAACAATGATTAAGAGAACTAAAGAAGGTCACTACATCCCAGTAAAGGGAGCAGTCCAAGAGCAAGAGATGATAATCATAAATATATATGCAACAAATGCCAATGCACTCAGCCATGTAAACAAATACTAATGGACATGGAAAATCAAACAAGCCCTAATGCAGTTGTATTGGGAGTTCTCAATCACTCACTGTCACAAAAAGACAGATCAACTAGACAAAAAATTAATAATGAAATATTGGAATTGAACAGAGTTTTGAACAAAAGTGTCCCACTCCATGACATCAGAGTGCACTCTTCTCAGTTGCACACAGGTTGTTCTCCAAAACATACCACACACCGACCCATAGAACGTGCTTCAGTAAATGCAAAGGAATCAAATTGTCCACGCATACTATCAGACACAGTGCAATGAAACTGGAAAACCTTGGCAGAAGAAACCACAAGAACTTCATAAACGCATGGAAATTAAATAGCACCCTGCAGAACAACCAATGGGTAACAGTTGAAATTGAAGAAGAAATTAGACAGTTTTTACAGCTGAATGATACAACACAACATACTGGAACTTTGGGTTCACAGTGAAAGCAGCCTTAAGAGGGAAACTTATAGCAGTAAATATCTGTATCAGGAAAACAAAGCATGTAAATATAAACAACTTAATAATGAACCTCAAACTTCTAGAAAAAGAAGAGCAGGCTAAGCCAAAAGGTCTTATGAGGGAGGAAATGATAAGGCTGAGAGCAAAATTAACATATTGGAGAGTAAAAAAAAGTACAAAGAATCAATGAATTGAAAAGTTGGTTCTTTGAAAGAATAAATAAAATTAGCAAACCCTTAGCCAACCTTATCAAAAAAAGGAAAGAAAAGACTCAAATCCAAGCAATTAGGAATGAAAAGGGTGGAATCACAGCAGACCCTGCAGAAATCCAGAAGATTTTTCTTACTTTGAAAACTCATATTCTAGTAAAATGGAAAATACAGAAAAAATGGACAGATTCCTAGATATGTATGAATTACCAAAGCTGAATCAAGAAGATATAAAAATCCTAAATAAACCAGTATCAATAAATGAAATCAAAGATATAATTAAAAACCAATCAACAAAGAAAAGCCCAAACCCTCACAGATTCACTGCTGAATCCTATGAGACATTTAGTGAAGATCTAACACCACTACTTCTCAAATGCTTTAATAAAGTTGAAAAGGAAGTAACACTCTCACATTCATTCCTGGAAGCAAGCACCACCTTAACACCAAAACCAGAGACATAACTAAGAAAAAGAATTACAGGCCAATTTCTCTAAGGAAAACAGATGCAAAAATCCTCAGTAAGATGCTGACAAATCATCAAGAAGATTGTAATCCATGATTGATTCATTCCAGGGATGCAGGGATGGTTCAACGTACATATATCCATAAGTTTAATACACCATATTATCAGAGCCAAACACAAAAACCATTTAATCATTTCAACAGATGCAGAAAAGACTTATGACAAAGTCCAGCACCCATTCAGGATAAAAGCCCTACAGAAAATTGGAATACATGATCTTTATCTCAATCTATAAAAATCATCTATGACAAACCAATGGCCAAAATCATACTAAATGGACAAAACTGAAAACTATCTCTAAAATCAGGGACAAGAAAAGGATGTCCACTCTTTCCACTCTTATTCAACATAGTCATGGAAACTTTGGCTGGAGCAATTTATACAACAGAAAGAAATAAAAGGAATAAAGATAGGAAAGGAAGAAGTTAAACTCTCATTATTTGCAGATGACATGATACTCTACATAGAAGACTCCAAAAACTCCACCAAAAGACTACTAGATTTAATAATCAAGTTAAGTAATGTAGCTGGATGTAAAGTCAACACTCAAAAGCCAATTGTGCTTTCCTGTGCATGAATAACAAACCCACTGAGAGAGAAATTAAGGAAACAACATCTTCTACAATAGTATCCAAAAAAATGAAATAACTGGGAATTGATTTAACGGAGGATGAAAAAGACATCTACATTGAAAACTATTGTATTCTGCAAAAGGAGATTGAAGAGGATGTTAGAAAGTGGAGAGATATGCTGTGCTCTTGTGTAGGAAGAACCAATATAGTAACAATGGTCATATTTCCAAAACTGTTATATAGATTCAATGCAATCCCAATCAGAATTCAATAGCATGTCTCACAGAATTAGAGAAAATAATCCAAAAACTCTTCTGGAACCAGAAGAGACCTAGAATAAAAAAGGCAATCCTGAGTAACAATGACAAGGCAAGGGACATTACAATCCTTGACTTCAAATTATACTATCAAGATATTATGATTAAAACAGCATGGTATGGAGGAGGGGAACATCAACAGAACAGATTAGAAAATGCAGAAATCACTTCAGACACATAAGCCACCTTATCTTTGACAAAGGTGCCAAACAGAGTCACTGGAAGAAAGAGCCTTTTTAATAAGTGGTGCTGGAAAAACTTGTTCTGCACATGCTGAAGACTAAAGTTGTACCCATATCTTTTACCATGTACTAAACTAAATTAGAAATGGATTGAAGATCTAAATATTAAGACAGAAACAAATCTGCTGGAAGATAGAGTAGATAAAACTCTTGAAGACACTGGTGTAGGCAAAGACTTTCTGAACAAACCCTGATCTCACAGGAGCTGTCACAAAGAATCAACAACTGAGATCTTATGTTACTGAAAATCATTTGCACAGCAAGAAAACCACCAACAGAGTGAAAGAAAGAACCTATAAGTGGGAGAAAATGTTTGCCAGCTGTACCTCAGACAAAGGATCACTATCGAGAACATTTAAAGAACTCAAAAAAATCAGTCCTCCCAGATTTAAAACTCAGTTCAAAAATAGGCATCTCAGATAAATAAATACTTTTCAGATGAAGAAATACAAACAGTAAATAAATATATTTTTAAATGTTCAACATCACTGGTCATTCAAAGGATGCAAATTAAAATTTCACCTCACCCTGGACAGAATGCCTATTACCAAGAAATCAACCAATAACAAATGTTGGAGGATCTGTAGGGAAAAAGGAAACCTTCTCCACTGTTGGTGGGAGTGTAGACTGATGTTATAACTTTGGAAATCAGTGTGGAGACTCCTCAAAAAAACTAGGATTGGAGGTCCCATTTGACCAAGCTACTCCCCTTCTGGGTATCTTCCCAGAAGAATTTAAAACATTGTACCACAGCAATATATGTGCACCCATGTTCATAGCAGCACAATGTGTAATAGGTAGATCCTGGAAACAACCTAAATGCCAGTCAGCTGAGGAACAGATAAAAATGATGTGGTACTTTTATACAATGGAGTACTACTGAGCCATAAAGAAGGACAGATTTGAGACTTTTATAGGTAAACAAATGCAACTTGAGTCCATACTCACAAGTGAAATAAATCAGACATGCATGTGTAAACATCATATTGTTTCACTAGTGTAAGAAGCTGAAACAATATACATATATGTATATAGATATACATATATATGTGTATGTGTTGCAGTCAAGATAGTTATACTACTGATTTCTCTGAGTTCATTGAGATAAAGGTTTGTGCTGGTACTGTTCAGACAATTGAATGCAGATGTCTTGTGCTCAGGTGACTTAGGGATGGCAGTGTGCAATGTATGTACCATTGTTGTCCTGTGATTGTTGTGTTTTAAAATTTTTATTTTTTTCCATTTGAAATAAAATGGATTTAAATGAATGCATAAATATGAAATTCATCACATAAACAGAAGCAAGGAGAAAAATTACATTAACCTCAATAGACTAAAAAAGTCTTTGACAGAATCCAACAGCTACTCATGGTTAGAAACCTTAAGAAGTATACAGGAATATTATCTCAATCTGATAAGAGCCACTTACGACAATGCTACTGCCAACATCATATTAATTGGGGGAAAATGAAATTTTTCCCTCTAGGAACAAGAGAAAGATGTGCACTATCACCACTCCTATCCAACATAGCCCTTGAAACAGCTGGAGCAGTCAGGCAAGATAAATAAATAAAAGGCATATGTATAAAATAAAAGGAAAAGTTGAAGTACCATTATTTGCAGATGATGTGATTCACTATTTAAAAGACACAAAAAATTCTGTTAAAGGACTCCGAGAATTAACAACCAAATTCAGCAATGTAGCAGGATACAGAATTAACACAAAAAAGCAATGATGTTCCTATATATTAATAATGAACTCACTTAAAAAGAAATTAAGAAAATAATACCATTTACAGTAACATCAAGAAAAATTAAATACCTAGGAATTAACTAACCAAGAAGTGAAAGACCTCTACAGTGAAAGCTACATTATTCTAAAAAAGGAAACAACAGAAAATGGAAAGATAGCCATGTTCCTTGAGAGATGGAACAATATAGTCAAAGTGGGTACCCTTCCAAAACTGATATACAGATTTAATGTAATGTTAGTCAAAATATGGATAGCATTCTTTACAGATCTTGAGAAAAAAATCCAAAAATTCATATGAAACCAGAGGAGAACCAAAAGCAATTCTGAATAACAGTACCAAAGCAAGAGGCATCATAATCCCAGATGAAGTTATATTACAAAGCAACAGTGATTAAAACAGCATGGTATTGGCACAAAAACAGAAACACGAATCAGTGGAACAGAATAGATGAAGCACAATCAACCACAGACACATTAAACCATTTGATCTCTGACAGAGGTTTCAAAAACATATGTTGCAGGAAATATAGTCTCTTTAATAAGTAATGCTGGGCCAATTGTATATCCACATACAGAAGACAGGGTCTAGACCTGCACATCTCACAGTGTACTCAATTAAAACAAAAATGGATCAAAGATATGAGTTACAGAAACACTTAATCTGCTGGAAGATAAAGATAGGTAAAATCCTTGAAGACATAAGCATAAGCAAGGACTTTCTGAACAGAACCCCAATTGCACAAGAAACAATACCAAGAATCAACAAATAGAATCATATCAAATTAAAAATCTTATGCACAGTGAAGAAAACAACCAATAAAGTAAAGAGACAACATATAGAATGGGAAAAGCTTTTGCCAGCTACTCCTCAGCCAGAATATATAAAGAACTAAAAAAAAAAAAAAATTAGACATCCCCCAAAACACAAAATAATCAAAACATGGGCAACGAAAATGAAAAGATACTCCTCAAAAGAAGCACAAATGGCCAATAAACACATTTTAAAAATTCAACATTTCTGGCCATTAGAGAAATTCAATTAAAACAACACTGAGATTCCTTCTCACTCTAAAAAGAATGGCTATCAATGGCTATCAAGAAATCGAGTTATAGCAACTGCGGAGGAAGCTGTGTGGAAAAGGAACCCTCGGTATTGGTGGGAATGTAGACTAGTTCCACCACTGTGGAGATCACTATGGTGATCCCTCAGAAAACTGAAATTAGAAATTCCATTCCACCTAGCTATTCTCTTTCTAGGAATCTTCCTAAAAGAGTTAAAGTCATCACATTGTGCTGATACATGCACGCCCATGTTTATGGTGGCACAATTTATAATATCTAAATCTTGGGAAGAGTCTCTATGCCCATGAACAGATGAATGGATAAAGAAAATATAGTTTTTATACACAGTGGAGTTCAACTCTGTCACACAGAAGGACGAATGCACATTGCGATCGTGAGGCAAGTGAAGTAAACCAGATATACAAGTTTAAATATTGCATGGTTTTCCTTACATGAGGAACCTAAAATATAAAGAGCAAAAATAAAGCCTGGAGAATAGGAAACAGGGAGCTCTTTTTCAGATGGGAAGGTAAACAAGAGATGAAGGGGGCAGGAGGGTAAAAAGATTAAAAAAGAATACAAGAAAGAACAGAAACAGAGCTTTTTCAAATCATAGTTGAAGGGAACACTTAGGGATGGAAGGGAAGAAATAAAAAAGAATTAAGATGCGTTGTGTACATGTCCGAACTCCCCACGTTAAATATAATCATTATATGCTGCAAACATATTAATAACACCTAAAATTTCATGTTGAGGTATCACTCATATATCATAAGTGTACACCGTGTACTACTGAGCTCAAAGATTTTGACATCTCTATTGGCTGGTAACACAATATGGCACCTACAAATGTGCTATTTTGGCATAAGGATTATTTTGAGTTGAGTGCAAATGACAAGAAGCAGGTACAGTATTCCCCAGCCATGAGACCCCAAGTCGAAGTGAAGATTGAGAATAGTACCAAACCCTGTGTGCACTCTTTCATACCAAGTGACAAAGCTGGACAGAGGATGAATCATGTCCCAGCTATGTCAGTGCAAGACGATACGAGATTTCATCAGATTACTCAGAACAGTGCAGAACCGAAAACATTTTAATTATTTCAGGAAATCTCCATTTAATATTTTTGGGACAAAGTTGACTATGGGGTAGTTGAAATCACAAACCCAGAAAAGGGAGATAAAGTAGGATCCCTGTCTCCACGCTAATCACCACCCTGATCAGGATTGACCTGCTCTCTCCCAGTGACACTCACCCTCCCCCAGAGGTAACCACAGCGCTGCCTTTTGTAAGCTTTGATAAAGTGGCTTATTCTTGAACTTACTAAAAATGGAGTCACTTGCTGGCATTTTTACTTCAAGAAAACATCCTTGAAATTCATCCATGTTGTCCTATTATTGGCTTTAAAACTATTTCTACTCAGAGTTTAATTAATATATTGTAGATGTTTTACATTCTTCTATCTCTTGAAATAGATTGGTTATTTCCAATCACTGTCTGTTGTGAACAAACCAACTATAGCATCCAAAAGACCATTTTCCACAGGACAAAGCAATATTCTGGAATACTACTGAACAAACCATATTCCCAAGGACATATTATTTCAATTTTGTGATGTATAATGCTAAATAAAAATTAAAGAAGGAGGTAGTTTTGCACTAATCTCTTGCACTGGGCTCCAACAGATCTTACTAAAAGGCAATTCGGAGTCACTCCTGCTAAAGTCTCGGGGGGGGGGGGGAACCCCAGCTGTCACCTGACCTTCAGGGAAGTCAGGAAAACTTCCTGACATGCTTCCTGACTGTGACCCTAGAAGGTTGTTTTGTTCTAATATTTGATCAGTTATTACCATTGATTACAGCCAAGTTTCCTAAACAGTCAGCCTGGTAATGTAACTTCTGCTGCTTAAATTTTTGCCCTCAAAAGTCACCTGCAGCAATTGTGTGC
This sequence comes from Cavia porcellus, assembly GCF_034190915.1. Taxonomy (NCBI): domain Eukaryota; kingdom Metazoa; phylum Chordata; class Mammalia; order Rodentia; family Caviidae; genus Cavia; species Cavia porcellus. The sequence continues at coordinate 51,123,237 of NW_026947510.1, read as the reverse complement.
TGACTGGTTCCTCTCCCGTTTTCTGTCTTCTTGTCCTGCTTTACCAGGAAAGTGACTGGGAAAGGACCCTGCTACTCTCTGTCCTTCCCTTCTGTTCCTTCAGCCCCGTTCTGTCTACCCAAACCGGGCCTGTGCTCAGCTTATTGGGACAGTGCTCTCATTTATGGGCTAAAGCACATATGGGCTAAAGATCATTTCTTAAAATTAAATTTGACATTTGTTTTTCTTTGTGTTTTGAGAGGGAGGAATATGTATTTGATCCTCCTAACTATTCACGACAAAGCGCTCCTGAAGCTCTTGAAATTTCCTAATTGATAAGGGTACTCACTGGGAAGGACTGACCTTGTTATTCTTAACAAACCCCTTTCTACGACTTTCTATTTCTGTTAACAAAGTGACTTTTGCGAAGTCCCTAAGGATGGTAAGCGGAGGACTTGTTGCCTGGGAAACCAACCCTGATTAGAATGAATTTTATCCCTGCCTATAGCTTCCAGGAACTGGAGAGGGGCTGAAGTCTGATTTAATCCCTGGTGGCTGATGCAATGATCCTTCTATGAAAAGCCAAAAGAACCAGGACAGGAGAGCCTCAGAGCAAGATAGAGGTGGTGAGACCTGGACACTAGCACCCCCAGAAAGCACGCAGAAGCTTTGGATTGTGAGAGCCGCTCTTGCACCTGTAGGAGCCCAGGGGGAGGCGGTGGGAGCCATCTGCTCATAGACAGTCTGCCACTTGGCCGAGAGTGTGCACGTGTGCCTGGTATGTGGATGGCGCAGTCTCGTGGACAGAGGCAGGCAGGCTGAGGACTGAGGCTCACAGCTGGTTCTCACTGAGAAGTGTGTCTGAAGTGGGGGGCATGGAATTTTGAAGGGGATTCATGGCAGTGTGTCATTTATGGTAATAATTGTTCTTAATTTAACTTAACTCCTCATGTTCCACCCTGTGGGGACCTCCGTGTGCTTGGTTACCTCTCCGGAAGCTCTCCAAACTCCAAAATTTAGAGATTCTTGTGGAGGCTGCATTACACCCACACAATCACTCCTCCATTTACTTCTCCGCTCCTCTCCAATTCCCAAAGAATGAGGGGAGGACTGAAAGTTTCAAGGTTCAAATCCTAACTTGGTCCTTTAGGGTGATGAGTCCCCAGCCAGAACCCCACCACAGAGCTGCCTACCTGGAACAAGAAATGGTCCCACCTCCCAGGAAATCCCATGAGACAAAGATCTCTACATCAGAGGTTCCTATTGCACAGAAAATTACAAACATCCTGGGAATTCTGTTTTGAAAACTGGGACTCAGAGATCAAATATTAGAACAAAACAGCCTTCTAGGGTCACAGTCAGGAAGCATGTCAGAAGCCCTATGGCAGGAACTGGGGACAGAGAACAGTACGTGTAGTTCTTATTTCAAAATTTCAAGTGAGGAAGCCATGAGATAGGTTAGGTATATCGCAGTCATGGGAGCACAGGGGGTGGCAGTTTAGACTAGGCGACCATACAGACAAAGAGGACAATTTATATATTTCCTCAATGGATGTGGGATGTGAGAGGGCAATTCCAGGGCCATTTCAAAGTCTGGGGCCCAAAGAAAGTGAGGACCCTTATCCTGGGATAGGGAGGAGTGAGGGTATTTTAGGTAGGTTGTACGTATTATGGGATGTAAGAGAGCTCAGTACATGTCTGTAGACATCAAGTAATGGATGGGTAGACAGTGGAAGAGTCCATTCTTCTGGGGATTGAACTTCGTAGCCATCAATGCAGGAAACAGTTAAAGCCATATACTGTTTGAGAGCCCTTGGGGAAGAGGAGGACTAGCAACAGAGAGAGCATGAGGACTGGGCCATGTACCGCTCCCTCAATAGTTAGAGTCCAGAAAGAGGTGAACGATGAAGGAGAGAAACAGCTGTGGACCAGTCAAGAATCACATTTGGAATCTAAATCATAAAATGTGATGGGCAGATCTCTTTTTCTGCTCTCTCTGTCTCTGTCTCTGTCTCTGTCTCTGTCTCTCTGTCTGTCTGTCTCTCTCTCTCTCTCTTTCTTGGTTCTGTGAATGGAACCCTGGGCCTTGCGTATAATAAGCTAGTGCTCTACCATTAAGCTGCAGCCCCCCCCCCCACTCAATCCTGGTATGTCTCAACATCTGGGCCATTTTGCTTTCTTCTTTTCTCCTAAAAGCATTTCTGCATTCTACTTTACCTGGTTGTGATCTCAATGGAGAACGAAGAAACTCTCGGCAGACAGGAAATCTCTCTGTTGCTGCAGCCTTCACAGGGGAAGCACGGCTGGTTTCCATGTTCAGACTGGCCAGGTGTTCTGGTTGCTCAGGGAGGCTGTCAGACCTCCCAGCAGGAAAAAAAAAAGATGTAATTATTAACAGGATAAAAATATACTAATTTTAAAAAGTGGTTTCTGGCTAGATCTGAAAATAAACCCCACCTTCGAGTTTCTTGTAGGAGATGTATCTGATATTGGTAAATTTGCTGTTCAATTTTACACATAAGGAACAGAACTTGAATCTTTCCCAACTGCTTGGGATTTGAACCCCGGCTATCCCAAGACCTGTCTTTTTCCTGATCCTGTACAGTGCCTGTATCCAACTCTTGGCCACTTTGTCCTTCTGGGCCCAGCAGCAGCCCGCTGTCCCTCCCTGCTCTCCCTCCTGCTGTCCCCATTGGTCTCTGTCCTCACCTCTCCAAGGTCCTGTCGTCTGGCAGGGAGCTTCGAACAGCTGAGTTCCTCCAGGACTGAGGCAAGAGCAGCTGGGCCGTCTGGGTCACTGATGGGGGAAAAGCCAGAGGCTCTGGAGGTGGAGACAGAGGATTTCGAAACTGAGCTGAGAGTGACGGCTGCAGGCATTGCAGAGTAACCGACCATCATGGCTTCCTGAAATGGACAAGCTTGTCACTTGCTTCTTCTCCAATAGGTGCACAGGGATGCAGAGAGTGGAATCAAAGCCTGAGGTCTGCACAGGAGTGCACACCTCTAATTACAAGTCAGAGTGTGAGGCAGGAGGACGTGAGCTGCAGGCAGCCTCGCCAACTTGCAAAGACCTTGTCCCAAAATTTAAACACGTTTAAAAAAAAAATACCGTGGGAAGATAACTCAATGGTAGTGCCCTCCTGGTTTTGCTCCTCACTACCGCAACAGAACAAAATGACAGGCTCCTCATTCCCACCTCTTTGCAGCTGTGTGACAGGCCACAGAACTGGTGGTTGCAACCAGTCCAGGTCGCTGAAGTCCTGCAGGCCACTGAGAGCTGCAGTGGGACAAGAAGTCCCTCCTCTCCCCGGGGATGGAGAGGTGCTTGTCTGTTAATTTGGGGAGAAGGGCCAGGTTGTGCACACCCCAGCCCTTTCTTCTATAGCATACTTTATGTTGGTTCCTTCTAGATGGTGACAGCAGAGGTAATTTTAATCATCTGGTATGTTTCTCTATTTTCTGCAGTAAGTGTGTCATTTCAAATTAAATGCATTATTGGAAAGCTTTGAATTCCTTGCTGCTGATTTAAAACTGACTATGCTTTTCCTCTGTGTGAGAGGAGCTCAGATACTTTTGGCTAGGCTTTACATAATCTCATTAAGGGACAAAATTACCGGTGTTCTATGATTAGCTAAGATCCAAACGTATTCTCCACCGTGTGCTATTTCCACATGTTGAGGTTTTATTTGCAATGTATAGACGCTGGCTCCACGTTCTAAGCACAGATCCAGCTCCCCAGATGGGGAGCCAGCTACCTCTCTTTGTGGCGATAACAACAGACTGAGGTATGCTTTCTAACCTTCTTTACTCTTTCATGTGCTTGTGAGAGTAAATGTATTTCCCTGCTTCCAGAGATGAGGTATTTTTCTCCATAGTTTTATGCCAAGACTAGAGGAAACTACTTCAGCATGGTGGGGATCATAAATATCCTCAGTGAACAAACTTACAGTTTCTAAATTGGTTATTCCATTTGCTTCCATTTTTCCCTGAGTTGGTTTTCTGTGTTTTTTTTCTTTTTTCCTTTTTGATTTTTCTCTTTCGGTACTGGGAATCAAACCCAGGGCCTTGAGCTTGCTGGGCAGGCACTGCACCACTGACCTGTGCATTCGCTAGCCCTGGGGAGGACTTGTTTTTGAATGATTTCTTGCATCTTCCAGATCCTCTGCACTATCTAAGCTCAGGAGAGAAGACTGAGTCATTGGTCTCTCCGCAGTTTATCAGTCAAATATCAAGACGCTAAATCTTTATAAGCCCAAAGGGGAAAACCTTAATTATGCCAGTGATTTCTAGAGAAGTATAAAATCTAGAAGAGAACCCAAAAAGCAACCTCATGTTCACTGCTATTACAGGTCTACCATTTCACTTGGAAGCTAGGGACCCCCACTTACCCATTTTAAGCCCAGCTTTCTTTTTTCATCTTTTTATTTTTTAAATTTTGAGGCAGGGTCTTGTTAAGTCCCTAAGCTGTCCAGTCTGGCCTCAAACCTGTGATCCTCCTGCCTTAGCTTTCCCAGGTGCTGGGATTTCACCATGCCCAGAGAAAACCTATTTCTTTTGAAATTACCCAAAGTGAATCCACTGATGTCACTAGAAGATGGATTGCCAACACCCTCTTTAATGAAGATGATATTTCTGTTTCTTTATACTCTTCCACCAGGTGAGTCAAAGCATGTTTACCAATGGCAGACTGTTCTTGTAACCTAAATAGGGATCCTAAGAATAAGATGCAACACTGACCCACAATATTCTTTCTTCTTCCTAACTGAACTCCATTCTTTTGGGGTGGCAATGGATTCAACTTCAAACTTACATTTCCTAGTGCTGTATGCAGAAATGTGCCACTCAGATCCCCCTGTTTAAGGAAAGGACTTGCTACCTGCTACTAGGTCCGTAACTGACAGCCTTCGGGTATGAATTCCTGAAACTTTCAAGCCAAGGTCACGCTTTGTCCCCAGCCAAGGACCAAGCAAGATGCTAACACAAAGCCTGGCCATTTCCATCTCATAAAGGATTCCCAGTGGGCAATTTGCTTTGCAACCTGTGTTCTGACCTGGTACAGACGTAGGGTTTGCATCAGGGAATGGTGGCTACCCAGCCCAATTCAGCACCTCCCTCTTTTATAATAGTTAATTACCGTTAAACCTCTCACATACCTAACTCCATTTCAGCATCTATTTTTTGAAAACTACACAAACAGAAACACCTACCTTCTTTTGTGGCTTTGGGTGCCCATCTGAAACTTTGAGGCAGGTTAGACGTAAGCAGGAGCTGTTGAGTAGGATTCCAGGAAAGCTCTGTTATCAGAAGTCTCACCTAGCATGCACCTTTTGCTCTTTCCACGTTTCTACCTGCATTTGGAGGGATCAAGCAGCCATCTTGTGCTAATGAGGTAATAAGGACAAGGTCTAAAACCACTTGCTAGGAATGGCAGAGTAAAAACTGGAAGAAAATTGGATCTAGAAAGCATTATGAAGTGATCCCACCAGCCTTGACTGTCTACCTCTGGATTTATTATGCTGTGAAACAAATAACCTGCTTACTTAATCAGGTTTTAGAGTCAAATGAAACCTAACTAATTCATAGGATATAAGAAAATATTTACGGTGTGTAATTAAACAACAAAACCAGGTTACAGAGTGGTGAGCAGAGCAGTGTCCCAGTTATTTATATGCATATACATATTTCGTTCATCTTTGATGTATACATTTCTACACAAATTAACTATCTAAACATAAAAGATATGTTTAAGAAGAGAGGGCCATGGTGATGCCTGTCTATCCATCCTGCAGTGTGAGGAGGCAGAGTGAAATCAAGTTCACCCCTTTTCCCTTCCATAATTGTTTGACTCTTGTGAAATAAACCAATTAGCATGTGAAAATTTCCTTGTGTAAGGCAGAAAGCAAAGATTTGTCAACTATGTAAGATACACATTGATTTGTCTAGGAAGATGCAAAGTCAATTATTATATATAAAACCCCAACCAGGAAATTCTTCTTCTAGTGGAGTAGGAGAAATTTCTACTTTGTCATCATTTGAGAGTTTCTAATGAAAAGGTAAAACATGCAACTTTTAAATTACTGAATAAGGGACAGGTGTAGTGGCACGTGCTTGGAATCCCAGCACTCCAGAGGCTGAGGCAGGAGGACTGCTGTGAGTTCAAAACCAATCTAAGCTACAAAGTGAGCTCAAGGCCAGCCAGAGCTGCATAGCAAGGCCCTGACTCAAAGACAAAAAAATTAGTGAATAAAATAAATCAAGTAGCTACCCATGTATACAATAGTAGAAAAAGTTTTGAACTAGAAATCAGAAAATCTGAAATGTCCACCTGGTACATGAATAACTTCATTTGTAAAGGAGACATTGGAGTTTATATCTGGATATGCCTCCCCCAAAGCCTCATGCAGTCAAAGGTAGGGCTTATGGATGTGATTGGATTATAGGGGTGTTATATAACTGGCTTATTGTTAGGAGCTGTTAGGAGCTGGGACCTGGTTAGAGGACAGGAGTCACTGGGGACATGTCCTGAAGGGTTTTTCTTTTTATCTGGCTCCCCCCTTGACTCCCTCTGCCTTCTGTCTGACATTCTATCTCTCTGGCATGCCCTCTGCCATGGCTTCCTGCCTTGGAACTGGACAGCTATGAACAGAAACATGAGTCAAAACGAATTTCTGTTTTCTTAAATTGTGGGTTGTCTTAGTTACTTTTCCCTCACTGCTGAAACAAAATACCCAGTGCCCAAAATTGAGGCAGGAAAGGTTTATTTAGCTCACGGTTCATGGAAGTTTCAGTCCATACTCAGCTGGCTCCAAGGCAAGGTAGCTTGGCAGAGGAGCAACACTGCATGGTTCCCAAAAGACAGCAGGCAACAAGAGAAAAAGGGAGGAGCACGAGAGAGGACTCTTTCTGTCCCTTATATTGCATGTAGGCCACATCCATGGTGGGTGTAGCACTCACATCCGTAATCCCAGCATTGGACCATGAATCAATCACGAGTGTGACTGCATAAGGCTTGCAGGTAGGGTGGAAGGACATCCAGACACAAAATGCAACATGGGTGTTGGGTGTTTTGTCCCAGAAATGAGGAAAATAACTAAGACACTTTTCACTACCAGAGAAGTGGGGTCGTGGTTGTGAAACTACCTGACCATGTGATTCAGAAGCCTTTGGGAGTGGTTCACGAAAGGAGTCTGGAAAGATTTGGAGACGCCAGCTAAAGCAGCCCTACCATTCTATAACGCTGAGACTGATGGAAAATCCTGGTAAGAGCTCAAAACCAGAATGCTGGTGGGAATGCAGGTAGTAAGGATTAGGGTCAGGAGTGGGACTCTAAGCCACATGTATTATGTATGTCAGAAAATGTGTTTATGTTTTATCTTCAGGTGTCATGAGATTAAGGACAGCAGACTGTTAATTTGGCAGAGGAAATTTCCAGGCAGCCTCATGTCGAGGCTGTGTCATGGTTACTGTTTGGGGCTTTTTGCTGGTCCTACATTGGAAATCAAGAGCAAATGGCACAGCCAAATTATTTTAAAAGTTTTGAGCTTAGCCAGAAAGAAAAATCTGCTAAAGCTACGGCCTGCAAAGTTGGAGCAAAGAGCTTAGTTGCTGAAAAGATTAGTATGAAAAAGAAGTTTACATAGTAAAATTTTTTTAAACAGTGGAATAAGTAACTTGAGGAATTATTCAAACTTTTCTGTTTCATTAGTTTCTCTTAGTTCATTGAAAATAGAATTTTATACTATTGTTTCTACTTTTTTTGTTTGTCTGGGGGTTTTTTGTTTGTTGTTTTGTTTTGGGGTTTGTTTTTTTTTTTTTTGTATGGGGGTAGAACTCATGACCTTGCGCTTGCCAGGTAGGCACTTACACCACTGAGCTAAATCCTTGGCCCCGTTTCTACTTTGTAAGTGAATATTTTTTGTCTGTGTCTTATACTCTGGGTAATTACTTTGAAGATAATACACAATTTATTTACTATTGTTTACTATTGCTTATTATTATTTTGTTACGAATTTTTTTCATTAAAAAAATTATTTAAAAAACTTTAAATGGAAGCTGGGAAAAAGTTAACTATTTCACATTAGACAATACAAAGGATACCTTGAGGGCATGGGAGAAATCTGAAAAACTCCATCCTTAAGGCTCGGGGTAGAAAAGTGAAAGGTTTTTGCTTTGAGAAGAGACCCTTAAGGCACCCTGCTTGAGAAAGTCCTCAGCCATCCAGGCACTCAGGTACCCCTGCAGCCAGGAGCAAAATGACCTAGATACTGTCGGAACCTGCAGCAGGCCTTGGCATCATGCTAGTTTTACAGACATTCAGAAGGAAAGAGTTGTAGGGTCATGGAGACTTCCACCCATATTCCAGAGGAAGGGTTGGGAGGCTTGACCGTGTGTCCCTGAGAGGACAATATTTAAAACCGTGAAGCTGAAAACAGGGCAGTAGAAGACCCAGAGATTTGGAGAAGCCAGAAATGTAAAATGCCCCTAAAGAAAGCCACAGGCAGCTAGCAGGGTCAGTGCAAGGCACAAACCATAAGGGCTACTACCACCAGCAATGCCTGAGGGGCAAGGTTTCCCAAACCTTTGGACTTCACGACTCCTTGCCACAACTTGCCCCAGACATGAACCAAACATGGATCTACAGGATATAAAGTTTGCCTTGTTTTGATCCTATTCCTTTCAATACCCCTATTCTTCTCTATTGGAATGAGGATGTTTATCCTGCACCATCATATGTCAGTAGTGTTTAACTTCTTTGTGATACCTATAGGAACTCACTGCTGCTTATAGGATACTTATAGAAGCTCACCGCTAACAGTTTGCCCTAATCCTCATAGACTTTAGACTTGGACTTTTCAGCAGTGCTGAGACAGGAGGAATCTGGTAACTCTTAGAGATGAACTGAATGCAATTTTCATAAAGAGATATGAAAAAGTCTTTGGGGGCCTGGGGCATATGTTATGGCTTATATCTAGATGTTCCCCTAAAACCTCATTTGATTATTGACAAGACCTTTGGAAGGCGATTGGAATATAGGGGCAACAGAGGTAACCTCCAGTTAGGAATTGGGGCCTGGTCAGAAGAGACAGGTCACTGCGGGAATCCCTCCCTCCCCAGGTCCTCCCTTGCTTTCTGATTTCCATGTGAGAAATTTTCCTTCATTCAGCCGCATCCACCATGCCACTAACCGTACAAAGGCTGAAAATTCTAAAATATGGGCAAGATAAATCTCTGTTCCTCTAAATTGTAGGTGTCTGGCACTTTATCCTAGTAAGAAAAATGACTAAAGACAGAGGGAGAATATGAGTTATCTTATTTCCTTTACAAGATATTGAAAAAACAGAGATAATTTCTATAAGATATTTTATAAATGTAAATTAACAGTGACAAAAACTAAAGCTCTACACGCAGTCATTGTTTTACATAATGTGTAGATTTTTAACTAAATCAATAACCCCAACAGTGTAATGATAGTATGTGATGTAATGATGGGGACCATTATTGGGCCCAGAATACTGGGCCCCCAAATACCCTAAAGTCAATTCTCCTTGATATAAGCATTTTATGGGAAGTGGCATGTTGATGTTTAATATTTTCATATCTTAATGATATGCAGGAGATGGGCTTAATTATGATCCAGTTGAACAATAAACCACTTCTATGTCTTGTGCTTCTAATTATTTTTAAGCAAAGAAGAAAAATTCAAATTATTTTTAAGAAGAAAAAATCCATTGGAGATGGAAGATCTCATTTGACATTTTCCTCTTAGAAAAGGAAACAGCATTGTACTTGTGCCTCCTTCTCTTGAATTAGTCACTTTTGCCTTGCTATAACAAAGTGCCTGATACCTGCAACTTAAAGGAGAAAAGGCTTATTTTTAGCTCACAGTTTTCAGAGCAATCAGTCCATGGTGACCTGGCTCCAAAGCACAAACAGCATGGTGGCAAAGGCTGGGCGAGGAAAACTACTCACATTATGGTGACCAGGAAGCAGACAGAGAAAGGAGGAGCCCAGGACATGCATGCGCCATTCTAAGCCACACCTACAATAAACTTCTACCCATCAGGCTCTACTTCGGAACACATGAGCTGCTTAGGGGACATTCTAGATTTTCAACATAATAATGCCGTGTTCTTCCTGAAAGAAATAACGGATGTTTGTTCAGAGTTGGAGACATTCACTGGACTAATTTCACTGGTGAGCTCCACATGTGTTGAAGGTTAAGTAAAGGTCAGTGCTCTTGACCATACTGTCCTCTTATTTCTTTCTGAGTGTCCAGTTCATATACTTCACTTCCTGTAAGAGTGGCGAGGGTCAGTGGGCTGCACCTGACCACTGTGACTGAGAAGGAGACCTATGACGATTCCCTTTTGCCCACTTTTTGGCTGTGGAGGTTCTGCTTATGTGAGCATGTCCAAATCTGCAGGGTAACAAGATCTGCTAGCTGGGGATAAAGGAAATTGCGGAGCAGTCTCAGACTTCAAATCTAGTCTCTATTCCATAGTTTATCATGGCCTTTAATTGAGTGTGTGTGTGTGTGTGTGTGTGTGTGTGTGTACTGCTTGCACTAAGAGAGTAACTGTGTCCTGTCATATACCTCCTAAAAATTTAGCAAGAATATTTGACAGTGTTTTCACGTACATTCCTAGAAGAGAAAACAGCTAGTGACATCCTTAGCCTCCAAAAGAAATTCAAACCGATTTATATCATATTCTCCCCTCTGCTGGAACAGAATCATGTATTCTGTGTCTCCAGATAGTGACAGAAGATTTGACTCACAGTAGTGACTTTAAAAATGCTTACTGTATGAAATAATAAAATACATTTTTGAAGTAGAGTTTAAACAACATTTTGGAAAGCAGAATAGTTTACCAGGAAAATGAGAAGATAAGCTTAGGTTAAACTGAGTAAGGAAGGATAAAGGCTTTTAGATAGCTAACGTAAAGAGTCCTGGATTGAAAAAAATACTAGACTTTGGAGTGAACAAAAGTATCCAGAACGAATGACCTGAGTCAGAACCAAAGGGCAAACTGTGCCAAGCTGTGAGGCAAAGGAAAATTAGCTGTGCAAAATGAGCTAACATGAGCAAAATGAGCTGGGGTACTTTTCACACCTTACAAGTAGGCAGGTCTAGAAATATCCACTATCTGACTCCTGGTAGCTGAAAAATTACATCCAGAAGTTCATTCAAGATTTATGCCAATATCATGTATTTTGCATGTCAAAGGGAAGCAAAATTTTTATTTATTTACTTACGTATTTTCAATAAGAACAAACTTCCAGCATCTTAAAACAGGAGTGAAAGATATAGGCATTCCCTACCTGTAAAGATGCTATTGTAGAATGGGTTGATTGAATTTGAATTGCAACCTGTGTATCATTATAAGAATCAAATCATGAGAATCAGGCTTATGATGAAAGACAGCGGCTCCTTCTTTCCCATTCACCCACTCCCAAAACATAACAGTCAGCTCTTTACATTTTTATCTATTCCTTTTGATGTATATCTAATAATACGATTACATTGGTATTTCTTGATTTCTCAAGTTTAAAAATCTGTTGAGTTTATGGTATGGAATAATTACTTTTGCAATTTCATTTACTCAAGAGTTCAGCAACAATATGGGGTAAATACATAATATTCACAGTTTAATTGTATAATTGCTTACCAATGAGATAAATGATGTATTGTGGTTATAAAGATTTTTCTATTTGTTTTCTGTCTTTTTACTTTTCCTAGTTAACCACTGTCTTATTTTTCTTGTTTGATTAATTTGCAATGTTCACAATTCTTAATTTTTTTTCTAAATGCCAAGTTCAATCAAGTCAAATTTTTTTCTTTCAAAATTCTCACTGTGGACCCTCCATAACCCTATTCCCCATGTGTGTGTGAGAGAGAGAGAGAAAGAGAGAGAGGGAGAGAGAGAGAGAGAGAGAGAGAGAGAGAGAGAGAGAGAGTGAGCCAGGGCCTCCCACATACTAGGCAGGCGCTGTACCACTGGCCTTTGCCCTCAGCCCCTGCTCCTGTCCTGACTGGCCTGTAAAAGCGTGTTCACAACAGGGGTTTCATCTTGCTATTTTCTGATGTTAGATCCTCTATTTCCTAGGCTTATTTCTGAGTTATATCAAGTGGACAAATGTATGGTTTTTATGAGAGGCATCAGCACTTTTATTTTGTTGATTTTTACTCATTTTTATCAAGTGATAAGGGCAGGGTACAATTAAAATGTTCAGAAGCAAGACAAACTACCATTTAATAGAATGAATGGTGCCACCGAACTAATCAGGAGCCAGCACCGGTGAGCACATTTTGTTCCTCAGCCCTGTTCACCGCGTGGGAGTCAAGACACAGCGGAATGTGCAGGGAAGGAAAGGCAAGGTGTGTTTGTGTCGAGCTCTCTGAGCTTCCGCTAAACTACCTATTCAGAATAATATAGTAGATATATTTGTGGCCATGGAAACGATTAACTGATGTCTGCATGATTAAAATGGTATTTTGTTTCCTCTTGTTTCTCTTACCACTTCTTTATGCTCCTCCAAAACAAAATTTAATGTAATCACAACATTACAGTTCTAATAGATTTTTTTTCCTGAACATTCCATTGGGCCATAGTACACTGCTTTTCACAGCAAGAGGGGAAGAGGAAGAGGAAAGGGGGAGTGGGATGGAGAGGCGGGCAGAGAAAAGGGGGCAGAGAGAGAAAGGAATATTGGTCAGCTAGATCATTTCCTTCAAAATTTCTATTTTGGAACTGTGAACCAGCACCTTCCTCAAGCAGCACGCTGTCCTCACAGCTATACCTGCCTTGAGTTCTGTCCCTCCTGCCCCCCAAACTCTCTCTTATGCAAAACACTGTGGCTCTGCCCCAGACTCAGGTCCCAAACTGTTGGAGTCACCATTTGTTACTGATTACACTGCTATGACATGGGCTCATAGACTGAGCTTGTGATTCATTAGGATCAGTTTCCCTTGGAATTTGGTGAAGGATTATTAATAATAAACTCTCCCCTCAAATGTTCAGATTTAAAATAACGGGTTATGATAGATGCTAAAATAACAGTTGAGTTAGTTTTAGGGTCTCCACTTATGTAAAGAGATGTATGTAAAAACCTGGGCTCACCAGCACCACATTTCCAGCTTTTGCAGGTATGTTTTGTCCCACTTGTAGATTTATGCCTAAGTGATCAATTCATTGAAAAGTGGGACAGTGGAAAGTCCAAGGTCAAGTAAGGACCATTATGGGGTCTTCCAGAGAAAGACAAGTTGAAATAGAGAACAGGTAGGGATGGTGTTTGTGGGTAGGAGGCAGGGTAGCATCCAGTGTTTGATTTTTCTGGACTGCAAAGAACTTGTGGACTTCTCGGCTACAGAATTAGGTGTGGACTAGATTTTGGGGCCAAACTAAAAGAATATTTTTAAAGTCAATAAAGCAATAATAGAAGATTCTAGTATGAAGTCTAATACATACCTTGGTATGTCAAAAATAGAAGGAGCTTTTAAAAAAAAGAAAGGAGGAGGAAATAAACAAAGAAAAAAGAAATAAAAGATCTTAACAGTTGAAAGAAATCATAGAATACATTATATAGCTCTGTTTGCTACTCCTTTCTTCCGGTAAGCCTGAGACATTTCTAGCTAAAGGGATGCTCCGTGGAATCACACCGTTAAGTGAAAAAAATCAGATACACATGTTCAAATATTGAATGAGTTCTCTAGTGTGAGAAACCAAGTAAATAAGGACCAAAATGTATAATAGATATTGAGAAATGGGAGGAAAATTTTCAAATGAGAAGAGGAACAAGAAGGGAGGGGGCAATGCAAGAAAGGACAAGAAAAAAATAACATAAGGAAAAAGTGGAGCCAGACGCAGGCCTCTCTCGGTGAGTCAGCGCCATTTGCAGATTGCAGAGGGAGAGAACCAGGCATCACCAGGGGACGGTCCTGCCTGGAAACCAGGGCCATGCGTGGGCTGCTGCGGGAGCAGGGACAGCCAGCCCCAAGCTTCTCTCTGTGAGTCAGTGCCCTTCAAGGACTGTGGGGAAGAGAAGCGACCCCCACTTGGAAACCATATCATTGTCATTGCTTTGTGGATTGGGTTTTATTCTCTTTTGTTTTGTTTGATTATGTTAAATCTAATGGCATGAGCAGCTATTTACAATATAGCAAGACATATTATGGTAGCCATCTTGGATTTACTATTGGCTTGTTTTAAGGTCCTTTATTGCATTCATTGTTTTGTTTTTATTTGTTACTATTCTATTCTGTTTTGTTCAATTTTTACTATGTCCCAAGGCATTGAAGCTATTTTGAAGACAACAAAAGTCATTATGGTAACTATTGTTGATTTCATCAGGTTTTGAAGTCCTGTGTTACTTTTACTGTATTAATTTGATTGGTTTTATTCCATTTTATTTTCCTTGGTTTTATCCTCTTTAAAAGAAAGTTTACAAAAAAAGAAAAAGTGGAAATAAGGCTTTTATAAATGAGAAGCGGGAAAGGATGACCAAAAAAAGCAAGATGTATCTTGTACAGCTACAAATTCCCTATGAAGAATGTTATCATTATGTATACCTAGAATCTTATCTTCAAATTCAATGCTCAAGGTTCTATAGAGTTGCCTAGAATTTGTTACTGGACTTCCTGTACATTTTTAAAACTTTTGCATAGGGCACCACAAGTTTGTCAGGTGACAGCAACTAAGAGGTAGCATGACATAGGATTAAAAATAAAATCTCCACTTCTGACACCAGGCTGGGTCTCAGGTTGGGACAATGAAGTTCAGCAGGTCACCCTAGGTCATCTTTCATCCACTGTGATTCGACCTCATGATCTGACTTGTGAATACATCTCTCAGGATGGAAGCTTTTACCTTCTCCCCATTTCCCGCAAGGGTCTGGTTTCCAGTCTTCATGACCAGGTTTCTGATCAGGACTGTCTCTGAGACTTCCCTGTTAGCAGTTGCTTATCCATCTGGGTCTTTCCTAGTCATTTGTTACTATATTTTCTCTTGATATTTGATCTACACTGCTTAGGTAGAGATGGTTGTACCCAGCAAAGGAAACCACTACAGTGGATCTGACTTTTTGCAAATGGCACGTGAACATGGACTGTTTTGCTTACGATTGAGGTCAAATACATAAAGTAACAAACCTAAATAATTAGCTTCCACATATTGGACATTTGTTTTTCTTCATATAGTATCCACTTTGGTGCACAACTGCTCTATGATGTAATCAGCGTCCATGGGTCTCTTTTTCTCTGTCTCTAGTTCTGTCCCTAGGGTTGGGTTTCAACTTCAATGTTGCCCTAAGATCACTAGATAGCTGCTGCGTGTTAGCAATCCAGGTAGAAAAAGGAAGAAGGAAAAAGGGAAAGTGAGTTACAGCCAGAGGAGCAAGTTCTCTTTTAAGAACTTTGCTGGAATCTTCACTCAGTGGCTCACCCAACATTTCTCTTGAAGATACAGGTGTAGGAAAAGACTTTCTGAACAGAACCTGCGTTGGATAAGAAATAATGCCAAAGATCAATAATAGGATCACCTCAAACTAAAAAGTTTCCTTTCTACGCAGCAAAGGAAACCACTAACAGAATGGAGAGACAACTGATAGAGTGGAAAAAATCTTTCCAGCTACTCTTCAAAGTACTAGATTTAGAATATATAAAGGACTCAAAAGAATTAGACCTCCTAAACTTAAAAACCCAAATAAAAAATTGGCATCTGAAATGAATACTTATTTCTTAGATAAAGAAGTAGAAATGACCAATCAATAAATACATGAAAAAATGTCAAACATCACTGGCCATTTGAGAAATGCAAATTAAAATAACACCCTTGGAACGTAAGACTGGATCCTTATTTTTCTACAGTAAATTTGTACTTTAGTGTAATAGTAGTAAGTTATGCATCTCAGTCCCTTTCCCTGAGGGATACAGGAAGCAATGTACGTGCTACCCACCTGGTATGGTGAACAGCAAGGTATGCACATGTGTGCAAACAAGATTTGGATCCACTTTTCTGCTCCATCTAACTTGTTTTGCATCTGTTTACCCAAATGTCACAGAGGGTCCAATAGACACACACCACTCCAGGACTTGCTTTTTTTTTAAAGGTTCCTTTTGATTTTTCTAGTAGAAGTAGCCCAGTTCATTACAGTGGCAGAGGAAAAACCAGATTTGCAAGTTTTGGTGGAGGTCAAAAGTGAATCATCAGATTACTCATGCATAGACAATGAAGATGATCTGTTAATGGTAAAACACATGCTTTCATAACAGAAGAGTGGTGTAGGTGTATGATGAGGATGAGGATGATAATGTGATGACGGTGATGCGGGTGATGATGAGGGTGATTTTTTTTCTTTTTGGTCTTTTTTGAGACGGGGTCTCTCTATGCAGTTCATGCTGGCCTTGAGCTCACTTTGTAGCCCAGGCTGGTCTCCAACTCCCAACGATCCTCCTGCCTCAGCCTCCCGAGTGCTGGGATTACAGGTGTGAGCCACCACGCCCTGCTGATGAGGGTGATTTTGATGTTGGCCCTGTGAGCCAAAGTTCCTGTGACAGTGAAATGGAGCAAGAATTGACTGATACAAACACAGGGAATGCAGACCTCCTTGATTCAGGTGACAAAGAAAACAGCAATGTGAGTACATACTTGACCAGCTGAAATGCTGCAAAATGGCCATGCAACCTAGTGGAGAGATCTAACATTAGAACTAGATCCAAAAATGTAGTGAAGGACTGGACAGAGATGAAACATATTAGCAGAATGCCAGCACTGCCATTCAGTGTTGGAAACTGTAACAGACAAAATGCTACAAGATGCATTGAAATACACAAAGTCTCAAATGCAAGTATAACATTCTGTGTGCACCAATAGCCATATTAACAAATGCATTTATTATGACAACTCACGAGCTGAACTGAAAGCATTTATAGTTCTGCTGTACTTAGCACAAATTTCTTATGGTGATCACAGACGTAAAAAAAAAAAATTAACAAGATTTATGGAAAAGTGATGGGTAAAAATATGCCATAAAAATGTATATTTGCCCTTGTAGACTTATTATGCTTATGTAGACATTTGCTGGAATTCAGCCACCATATCCTTATTGGTATAATAATAAACCAAAGGATGTTGTGAACAGACTTGTTGCTCTCATCTAATACTAATCAGAATGTGACATTCCACAGTTGATGTTACATTTGTTAACAGGGCACAAGTTGACCAGTGCAGGAACTGTATACAGGATCAAACAAGAAATTCCAAATGCAGTGTTGCAATTTCAAAACAGAGAACTATACACTTCAATCTTTGAATTTCAGAAAGCTGCAACATTGATCTGATACACTGCAAAGAAAAACAAACTAGAACTGCTTATGTCAGCATTTTACTATGATGGAAATATTGATAGGGAAACCTTGACAAAATGTTGATTTTGATATTAAATTGATATTAAATGTTGATGAGTCATGCAGCAACTCTGATGTCACTTGAAACACAAAGCATTGACCAATGGTTGTGTTTACTAGATCCTAAACATGCATGGCATAGTTTAATAGTTTGCAAAGAAAATAACAAGTGCAAAGTATCACAGAGGTATTTTCTTAGAGGACTGGGACTGGGGATCATAAGAGGTCATTTACAGCAGAGAAATAACAGAATGTTTCTGCCCAGGGAATTATGCAAAAAGAAATTGTGGACTCACCCCATCCTTGCCCCACAGACCCGTGGGATCATCAGCCACCCCTCCTCCTTGCCCCATGGACCTCGGGGGCCTGTGGGATCACTGGTTTCCCTCCTTCTCACCCCATGACCTTGGAAACCAGCAATATCATTGATTACTCTCCCACCCTATCCAAAAGACTACAGCATCCCACAGACAATTAGCAACATCTTCCATCACCTGCGGAACCTTGGTGGGCTGCTGGGAGCCTCGACAACCCTTCACCCACACAGAGGACCTCAGCGGGCTTGCAATAGTGCAGTGAGTTTTCCCTTCAAATAGAGGACCTCGGTGGGTAAACAGAAGCAGCAGTGAACTCCCCCCAGCTGTAGAATCTTGGCCAGTCTGGCAAGAGTGTGGATGAGTCCTTCTTCCATACAGAGAACATCAGCTGGGTTGAACTGAGTGCTGACAAGGCCTTCCCCAACCCGTGGAAATAAAAAAGGGCTTACAAGATACCCAGTGACACAGTAGGCTCCCAGTGAAGTGTACACTAGAGCAGGGCAGATCTGGCAGCCTGGAACAGCCTGAAGCCACAGTATCAGTAGGAGCTAAGGGTTGGCTTACATCAACACTCCTAGGCTACTCAGCCTAGGAAGAATACAGGACTTACCCAACAGGCCCTGCAGGAGGAATTCAGGTGACTGGCCTCTCCCCTTCATTGTGGGACCCAGCAATTGGACAAACACAACCTCAGAGTAGGACCCTAAGAACACACGATGGACAGTTGAGGCTTGTGGGATTGAAAAGACCAAAATATTAACCTAAGAGGCAAAAATGACAAAATAAAAAAGTCAAAATACAATCTCAAAATCCAGTCCATCAGGAACAAGTACAGGAGACAACAAAATAGAGGATATTAGAAGTCATACACCTGAAATTTCTGAAAAGATAGCAAGTGAAATAAAGATACAAATCCATGAGGCTGTAGGGGAAATTGGTTTTGAAATAACCTGTCATATAAAGAAAGAAATGACACCCTAATAAAGGAGTTGCTCAGCATAGCTAGAAAAGACATAGATTAAAAAGAAAAGTACAGGACCATGAAAAAATGATGGAAACCTTGAATGCACAACATAGAAAAGAAGTAGAATGCATGAAACAAATTCAAAGAGATATCCAGATTAAAAATTCTGTTGAAATCTGGCAAAACCATTTGAATGAAGCTGAGGATAGAATTTCAGCTCTTGAGGACAGGATTGCACTAGTGATCATGAAAGGATAGGACTTTAAAAATAACAAGGCGTCATGAAATGACAATTCAACAGCTTCAAGATTGGGCAAAGGAAACAATATGAGACCAATAGCCATCAGTGAAGATGCAAAAGTCAATGCAAATGACATCAGTAAACTATTCTCACAGGTAATAGAAAATTTCCCAAACATGGGGAAAGAATCAGATATACAGATAAGTGGGGCGTGTAGAATGCCTAACAGTCATAACCAAAGTAAAGACATACAATGATATAACCCAGACACATAATGATCAAGATCCCAGGGAAAAGTCTGGGCGTGGGTTGAGTCAAACCTAACAGATGTGGTCCCACATGAATAACCCCAACAGCTCCTGACGGGGCCATGGGGTAAGAGGGAGGGAGCTCGGGTGGTGGAGGGGTGGAGGGGACACAGCCCAGGAGAAAGGGCTGGCGTTCTGTAGATGTTCTCTGCCATCCTTTAACATAGTGAGCAACAGAACCAGGAAACAAGTTGAAAACAGAAGAGAGTGGCCAAAGCTGGTGTGATAATACTGTGTGACAGCATGCTAAGTACATGCAGTATTTTTTTTTCAGTTACAAAGAGGCACATGAAAGATGTTTGCAAAATATAAAATGAAAGTTAAAAAAAAGTTTAGTCTCATTTTTAAAAAAAAATGTATATGCATAGACCACTGCGTAGAAAGCTTATAATTGGTTAATGGGATCTCATGTGAGTTTTTCTTAAAAGTAACTACATATATATTCTGATTTTCTCCTTCTCCTCCTCCTCCTCCTCCTCCTCCTCCTCCTCCTCCTCCTCCTCCTCCTCCTCCTCTTCTTCTTCTTCTTCTTCTTCTTCTTCTTCTTCTTCTTCTTCTTCTTTTGAGACAGGGTCTCAATGTGTATTTCAGGCTGGCCTTAATCTACCACAGTCCTCCTGCCTCAGCCTCTCAAACTGCTGAGATTATAGGTGTGTACTACCACACCTGACTTTGATTTTCTATAACAATGTGTATAAATCCTTTATTTGCAAGAGTCATACCAAATTCATTGAGCAGATTTTTTTTTTTGAGACAAGGTCTCTCTATGCAGTTCAGGCTGGCCCTGAGCTCACCTTGTAGCCCAGGCTGGTCTCGAGTTCACAAAGATCCTCCTGCCTCAGCCTGCCGAGTACTGGGATTACAGGCGTGAGCCACCACGCCCAGCTCTTGAGGGAGCAGATCTTAAAACTAGAATTTGCAAGAAATTTCTTAATTTTGGTAAGCAACCTTGTGGAAAGAGAATGGAGACACAGAAAAGTAAAACCAGGCTGGAAAGAAAGCAAAATAGAAAGTGTGTTATGGGGCTGGGGATTCAGCTCAGTGGCATAAGCTCCTGCCTTGCAAGCAGGCAGTCGTGTGTTCGATCCCCAGTACCGATAAAAAAAATAGAAAGTGTGTTATGAAGCTAACTACAACTCTAGACACAACCCTGTGAAGAGCCAGGTAGCTCGAGGTAAGGTGGCACACATCTGTATTATTAGCTACTTGTGAGGCTGAGGCAGGAGAACCACAAATTCGAGGCCAGCCTGGGAAATTTAGCAAGATATTGTGTCAAAATAAAAAATAAAATAAAATAAAGTTTTAGAAGGACTGCACCTCCAGCCTCCCAGGGCGTCTCTCAGATTAGGAAGGCCCTTTTCCTTTGAAACAGTGAGCCAGGCATCTGACGTGAAGAGGACAGATTTCCCCAGCGCCCCTGCCCCAGCTTCTCACAGCACACCGAGTGAGCCTCTTTCCCTGTGTTCCAGTTTCAGGGCCCATTGTATTTCTCTCTATCTTTAGCTCTCTATTGTTTGTCTAGTTCCTGGTCTTCCTAAGACCTACATGATCTGGAGAGTGACAAAATAACAGAACAGAAAAGAGGGGCATTGGGTGTCAGAAACAGCAAACGGAATGCTGAGTCAAAGCTCCGCCACTCACTGAGTATGTAACTCTGGAGAAGTCACTTAACATTTCTAAATCTCAGCTCCCTTTAGGGAAACAAGGCTGATTATACCTTAACTAGGTTCTTCACAGGGCTGCCAGGTACAGCTGTGTGGCTAGGGTACTGCACAAAGCCACCTTGTGGAGGAGGTGAGCAGGCTGCGTCCCATGGGATCACCATGGCCGGTCAGCATCCGCCAGGCAGAAGGACCTATTTCTAATTTGCCCAAGGTCCCCTTGTGAGGGTCCTCTCAGGTTTGGTGGTTGTAAGGATTCAAGACATTATGTATGTAAAGCACTTGGTAAATAATAATAATAAATGGTAACTACAGCTGTTGTAGCTGTCCCAAGTACTGGCAGTTAAGAAAGCACACGTTGTAAATAGGAATCAGATAAAGATGAGGCAGGGCGGGTCCTTGTCCTTCTCATGGGCTGTAAAGGACACAGGAACAGGGTAGGACACAGCTTACCTCTCCATGTTCCTAGCACTCAGTGGATAATAACTACTGTATTGGCTGAATGAATGAATCATTTTCCTTTTCAAAAAGAAATAATAGGTTTTTTAAAGTATCTTTTTAAAAATATTTGCATGGATGTGTCTTGGATCCAAGACACTTCTGGAGTGTCTTGGATATATAGTTGCAGGTGGCCAGTTCTTAGATTGTGTTTTCTGTTGCTTTCAAAGCCACTTACGGGGTAAATCTGGGTTGGTGTTCGGCCCTGTCTTTGGTTTCTAAAGAAAATCCTCAGCAGTGGCTCTGAGTGGTAGCAGCATGCAGATTTGCCCAGCCTGCCTCTCTGTTGTGTCTGCCGTGTAATCACACAGACCCTTTCAGCCTGGTGGGAGGGAAGCTAGACGGATCATTTATGCCCTGGTGATCACACTTATGTCTGATGCACTTACAGTTCTGCCGCTGACTCCTGTCTCTTGGCTTTCCTGGCTTTTTTCTGGACAGGGTGATGTGAGGTCTGTGGCCCTGTCCACAGAGGTGGTCTCTCTGGTCAGAGCTCCATCTGCACCCTTCCCAGACCCCTCCTCCAGCTCAGGCGCATGGTGAAGTAACCACTCCTGGGTCCCATGAGCAGCATGGCAAAGCTCAAGAATGGTCCTCCTTGTGGTAAAGGACGGATACAGCTAAGGCATTATGGAATTCAGTTCTTTTCCTACATAAACTTTCAGTGAAATCCAGCAAAAATAATCTTTTCAATTAGATATCATTTTTTCTGTAGTTGCGGCTAATTTAGCATAATTAGTCTGAATCAGCTCTGAACTACCTGTGATAAGATGTAAACACATATGTCCTCCTCCCGCTGGTCCCTGCTCCTTTGCCTAGCTGAACTCTCTTCTCACCACTGAACTGGGCTCATGAATTGTTAGAATTAAACCATACATGTTGTGCTTGGTTTTCAACAGCACCAAGAATTCCAGGTCCTATAACAGCAACATGGACCTGGAGGCAAATTCCTCAGAGAAAGTCACCCTCAGGGAGGCTGGGAAAGGACCTTTGTCCTTCCTGGAACAACCACTCCTCGGGGCATGCGGCGTGCCCACCATGGAGCTGAAAGACTTCAACAGTGTCCAGTCCTGCACGCGTCTCCTCAGTCCGTGCCAGCCGGTTTCATTTTGAGAGGGGGCAGCTCTTTCCCTGCCCTTGACTGTGTTAGGCTGCTTGCATGTGAGAGACTGCTTTAAAATTAATCTTATATTCCCTGACTTTGATGTATGATGCTGTTGCTTCTCTGTAAGAACAGGATTTCTTAGGATTAACTATATTAAAGCCCAGTCAACAAACTTTTGGAAAAAGGTTTAAGAGAGCTCACAATTGTCAAGGCAGTTACCATTGGATGCACACTTGCTGTGCATAAGAGCCTGGACTCCATCTGTCAGAGGCAACCCATGATATCAGAAGGGCATGCCTGGGTTTAGCCCCCAGTATGGAGGTGGAGGGTCTCAGTGTTCAAAATATCTAGATTCTTTCTATTGTCCTGAATAGACACTGAAAAACAAAACATGGCATTTTTCCCCAGAGAAAACATTAACATTTGTGTAGCTCTCGCATTCTATTTCCTGGTTTGGTTTTCTTTTTTGAAACAGGATCTTGCTGGGTAGTCCAGGCTGGCCTTGAACTCACTAGAGAGCCCAGGCTGGCCTCAAACTCAGGGACACCCTCTTGCCTCAGCCTCCCGAGTGCTGGGATCACAATCATGCACCACCATGCCCGGCAGTAGCACTCTGCATGACATAGTTTATCAAGAAAATGCAAACAATCCAAACACGATAGTAAAGAGTGTGACCAGCGTTATTTTAGTGCCTTGATTAATGCTAAGACTTCAGCAATTTACTACTGTTGCTTTTGTACTGCCAGGATCTAACTATAATTAGTAAGAGTAGCAGCACAATTTATCAGAGCTAAATCTTGAAAACAGCCCATATGCACACCCACAGATGAATGGACAGAGAAAATGTATTTATATACAATGGAGTACTACTCTGCCATAAAGAAGGATACACTAGAGGCATTTTTAGGTAAATGATGCAGCTCGACACCATAATTATTGTTTTTATTATTTTATTAGCAGGTATTTGCCCCACATGTGATCACATTCATCACAGGGAATTTGTACCTAATACATAAGGCATCTTAATTAATTCTTTTTTTCCCATTCCTCTGCCCTCCCTTTAACACTTTTCCCCTCCCCATTTACAAAAGCTTGGTTTCCATTTTTTTCTTTTTTCTTTAAATCTCTTTTCCCTTCCTTCCCTTCCCCCACGTCTTGTGTGAGAAACCCCAAGGGTAAATCAGGAACATAATGGAAGATAAACATTGGGAAACAGGAAGGACTTGTTCATATGGGAGGGGACAGTGGGGAGGGGACGACAGAAGGGAAAAGGGACTTAAGGAAAACAATTTGAAGGAAAAGTGGGAAACGTACTTTTATAAATGAGGGAAAGAGGGAGGGGACAGGAAGGAGGGGAGGGGAGGGGACAGAAAGAGAGTTAAAGTGTGTCTTGTGCGTGTACAGATCTGCCATGATGAATGTGATCATTATGTACTACTGACATGCACTAATAAAAAACTAATAAAAAAGGAAATGTTGAGTAATGTTCTTTGTCTGCACATATTTTTTACAAATGTATAGATACTGTGTCATGCTGTATATTATACATTGTAAGACAGACACCCCAAAATAGAGGTTTAAAAAGGATGAGATAGGGTATGCAAGCAGAGACGGGAGGGGAGTGAATCTCACAAACACTCTGCCGTGGGCCAGATGTTAACAATGTTTGGTGTCACATTAAAGTTGCTGATTACACAAAGATACTTGTTCACATTACAACAGCAACACTAGCTTTTTAAAAAAATCTTAACCGGGGACTGGGGATTTAGCTCAGCGGCATAAGCGCCTGCCTTGCAAGCAGGCAGTCGCGAGTTCAATCCCTAGTACCGATAAAAACGAAAAAGACAAAAAAAAAAAAAAGAAAGAAAAAAAAAATCTTAACCTATTTTTTTTTTTTTGGTCTTTTTCCTTTTTATCGATACCAGGGATCGAACTCACGACTGCCTGCTTGCAAGGCAGGCGCTTATGCCGCTGAGCTAAATCCCCAGCCCCGTCTTAACCTATTTTTTAATATACATACATATGTATAACATTAGCTCTGAGTAAATTCCAGGGGAATCTTTTTGGCAACTGTGACCAAGTCCTCTTTGGGTCATGAAACATCCTATACAGCAGAACCAGAGTTCGAAGTCAAACTGCCCTCTTGTGGTGCAAGATTTCTGCCTGGTCTTCTCAGCTATTTACTCTCCACAGGTGTTTTTAGTCCATCTGGCATCGATATCATTGAAATAGAGACAGATTTGCAAGGCTGGAGATTGAACCCAAGGTTTTACACGTGCTAAGCAAGCACTGTAACACCGAGCTATAAACCACAGCTTGATTGCTTTATTTTTTAAAATATTTCATGTAAGTTTTATTGATATACATAACATAAAATTCACACTCTTAAAAATGGAAATTTGCAACTTAAATTTTGATAAGAATTTTTGTAATAATTGGTGGGTGAACAGAAACATGAATAGTAAGTAAGTGAGGCTAACTCTTCAGTCTGACCCCACAGTTCTTTGCAGGATTATTTTAGCTCTGAGAGCCAATAACACCAAACAGTAAACCAAGGTAATATAATCAGATATGCAGGGCATTTATTTCCCCTCCCTCACTGGTTACCTGGCTGGACCACAAGGTGAATTCGGGTGCTTCTTCCCACTGGTGTGATTAATTATCCGGGGAGAGCACAGTCACCTTCAGGGGAAAATAGAACAGAAAAGCAAGGGAACAAAATGTGAGATTCTCCAGGACACTGTAGACTATATTTTTAAATTTTGGCATTACCTTGAAGGAAATAAGTACTTACTTGAGCCATGAGCAGAGGATCATGTAACCGCATGTCTGGTTGGCATGGTGGTGCACACCTGTAATTTCAGCGACTTGAGAAGCTGAGGCAGGAAGATCACATGTTTGAGGCCATCCAGGGCAACTCAGCCAGGCCCTGCCTCAGGATAAAAAATAAAGGGCTGGGGATGTAGCTCAGTGGTTAAGCCCTTGAGTAATATGCATGAGGCACTGAGTTCAATTGCCAGTACACACACACACACACACACACACACACACACACACACGCACACACACACGCACACATATAACTCTGTAAATGTAAATGAAGTATCCACACTAATACATCTCTATTTGGTGGCATTATGTATTTTTCATGCTCTGTCCTGCGTGCCTCCAGGTTAAAGTGGGCTGATTGATAGGAAATCATATGACATCCAGGAGGTGACAATCGTATTCTCACAATGACACAGGCTTCAGATGTCAGAAGACAAGGCATGGAGGTGAGAGGCAGCCCATGGCTCGTTCCCTTCCCTCTCGTCTAGCCTCCCTCCTCAATCTCTGACCATTAAGGACTCTGCGAATGAAGGGGCGGTGGTGTCTGTACACAGCTACTTTCTAAGAGCAGCTTTCACAGACGCCTTCCTCCCACTCTGGCAGCCACACGGCCAGGGTCTCGCCCCGCCTCACCAGCTCTGATGGTCCACTTCTTCAGGGTGAAGGCCATGGCACCTGCTTTTGCTCTTCCAACTGTCTCCTTTAGTCCTTCACTTCCCCAGCTCCTCCCACGGTTTGTGGAAGTACTAATTCACTAATTGAATCCTTTATCCCTGTAATCTTCATAGTAGCTGTATCCCATTGAGTTTACCTCAGTGGTAATTTTGGAACTGAAGTGGTAGCAGAGACACAGAACATTAAAGGTGAACATCTGAACTTCTTTTTCTGATCTCACTGGACTACCCAATAATGTCTCCATTGCTGTAGTAAATGATCTATGGTAAGTTATTTAAATTATCACAAGCACTTTACTCAGTTAACTAAATCCAGACAAAGTTGACTTAAATGAAAGTGAGATGCCTGTGTATCTTTGGTATTCAGAGAATGGTATCTGAAGAATCCAAGAGGCAAAAATGGTAGAGTGCATTCATTTTGTATGATTTCCATCCCTCTATCTTCTGAATGGATTCAGAGACCATCCTCTTGAGGTTTTTTTTAAAAAAACACTGGTGAAGGGAATCACATTATCTTCAAAAGACCTAACAGAATTTTGGGCAGATCAGGAAAAGGTAGTAAAAGATGTGCTTCTTAAAATTGAAGGAGAAATACATGAAGCAGGTTCACAGAAATTACCAGGAAACTAAAAACTCTATTGAAAGCTGGCATAACAGCTTGAAAGAAACTAAGGGTAGATTATCTGAACTGGAGGACAGATTTGTAGTGTGGGAGCATGAAATGAAAAACTTCTTAAAAATAACAGGGAAACAAGCAGTAACAACACAAAGGCTAGAGGATGACAAGATAATCTATAACTTAAGAATAAAGAATGTGAGAGAAGAAGCAGGGGTACAAACAAAGGAACTGCAAAAGCTCTTCACAGAAATAATAAAGGAAAACTTCCCAAACATAGGCAAAGGGAAAGATGCTCAGATGGATGAGGCATACAGAACTCCTGCCACCTACAATCAAAACAGAACTACACCCAGGCATATAATAATCAAGATTCCAGAAATTCAATATAAGAACAGAATATTAAAAGCTGTCAGAGTCAAGAAACAGATCACTTACAAGGGAACACCCATCAGAATCACAGCAGACTTCTCAGCACAAACCATCAAATCTTGAAGAGTGTGGGGAGAAATAATCCCAGTCTTGAAAGACAATAACTTCCAGCCAAGATTGATATATCCTGCACAACTGTCCCTAGAAATTAATGGAGAAACAAGATGTTTCCAACAAGATGTTTTCCGGGGGAATTTGCAACCACCAATCCAACTCTACAGAGAATACTGCAGGATTCCAGAAACAGTGGCAGAGAGGCCACAATGAATGGAGCAGAAAGTGAAATGAAGAAGACAGACAAGTAATGACAGAAAAACACTAAATACACTAACTTAAGGGAAAAAAGAGAATTGCAGGCAGAGTTGATCAAGAGGTAGAGTCCACTGAGAGACTCTTTATAGGAAATATAATTAGCCTGAAGAAGGTTATATAGACCAAAATCAAATATGAGAAAATGGAACTCGACGTGATTGGGAAACAGTAATAGGGGTAACTGGGCCAGTATTTATGCA
Organism: Cavia porcellus; assembly: GCF_034190915.1. Taxonomy (NCBI): domain Eukaryota; kingdom Metazoa; phylum Chordata; class Mammalia; order Rodentia; family Caviidae; genus Cavia; species Cavia porcellus. Next base: position 51,095,700 of record NW_026947510.1, on the reverse strand, counting down.
TAGGTTGAACAGACAGGCTTTAATAAATGAAGAAATATAACTCCAGCCCAGGAGTGAGAAAGTTCAGAAATACTTAGGTAAATAGCAGGTTGCCCCCCAAATATAAAACCATGAGTGATGGGGAGACCCGAAAATACTCAATTCATTCTGGGGGAGTAAAAGGGAGGAATAGTCTTCAAAAAAAATAGCAGAAGATATAACTAATAGAGTATCAGTAATTAAAACCCCTATTACTCACACCGCTCTGCTTGGTTGGAACTTGCTTCATCTTACTTTGTATACAAGCCCTGGATCTGAGGGCACAGACAGCTGTCCCGAAAATATCAGGACACAGCACAGTGGCCATCTTTAATTTCCTATTAACTCAATCTGGATCCCTGTATGACTTATACTGTTGTAGCATGACTGATCTTAGTTAAATCTGGCTTGTTTGAATATTATTTTTGACAGATTTTATTCAAAACTGTTAGGTTGCTGGTATCAAGTTGAGGATTTAGACAACTATACTGAAAATGACAATGATGCACTACGATATCCATTCTGATTTGATTACTACCTGTTTTTGTAGCTCTACACTATCTACAAAGTTGTATTTCTGTTAATTCTGTTATGTACTGAGATGTTCAATTATATTTTATCTGATGATATAGCCAATTTGGTTGATGATAATAAGAAACAGCACAGTGATCATGGTAGAACTCCTTATACAGCAGTTTTATATGTCTTTTTAGTTTTATGTGTCTGTAGGAATATGTTTAGTTCTGTCCTGCTTTGTTCTGTTTCTCCCTCTAATATAGAAAGGATAGAAATACATGTTAAGACTCATGCTTGTGTAAAGCCTATAAACACTTTATGAGAACTGATCTGATGACACATGATGAAACGAACAAATACTTTGAAGGAAAGAAAGGGGACTGCAGTACCCAGAGCTGATTCCAGAGTGTTATGATGTGAAATCCAGCAATATTATTAATCTTTGTTCAGAAGGATTTTAATCTAATAAGTTTTGTTAGGTCTCAACATAAACGAAGATATGGATAAATGCATACATGTCTAAGTGTATAGGATTGATACTCATATTACTTAGTTTTTGTTGGATAGTTGAACAGAATGGTTTGCAGTCTTCCTGGTTGAATTCCCATTTATATGTTCCACTTTTGTATCTTGAACAACTATTTGTGGGGGGACAATATGTATACATCAACTAGTGATTTATTACTGTTTATTTCTTTTCTTTGAAAGTATTACTGTTTCTGCCCATTTTCTATTGTTTCATCTTTCTTTAAATAATAAAAAATAAATAAATAAGTAAATAAAATTGAAGGAGACAGTGGGCTTGGTGGTTATATGCCTATAACTTCAACTACTTGGGAGCCTGATGTAGGAGGATCACAAGTTTGAGCCCAGCCTAGGTAACTTGGTGAGATCCTGCTGCAGAAAGTAAAATAAAAAGGGCCAAGAAAGTAATGCAGTGTCTTGGATTCAATCCCCAGCACTGCTACAAAAACAAACCAATCAGCGGGGAGGGTGGGAACAGAGAGACAAAAGACAGGTAGAATGGAGCTTCCAGAGATGAAGACGGTCTGGTCGGTGTGATTGGCATCAGGGCCAGAGCAGTAATCAAAATGGTTTCACCTGCAGAAATCTTGGGAGTTGGTTCATTGATCATGGCGCCTTAAACCTGACTTATATCAGGGAAAGCAAAATAGCAACAAAAAGCAAACTGTAATTCTTGTGAATAAAAGGTTTTAGGCACCTCAAAAGAGAATCTCAGGTACTGCCTCATTTCAGGGTTTAGACTAGTTTACAACATTGATGCTTAACGTAATTATTGGTATGTTGGAACAAAACTTAGAACTGCTATTTTATCATTAGTGTATTTTGTTTCTTGTTTTTCTGCCTCCATTTCCTCCTGTCCTGTGAGTTACTAGATCCTTTTTGTTTTGTTTTGTTGCTTTTTGATGCAAGGTCTTGCTATGCAGTTCAGGCTGGACTTCAACTCACTTTATAGGCAGGCTGTCCTTGAACTCACACCTTGCCTCAGCCTCCCGAATGCTGGGATAGATCCGTTTTCTTAAAAAAAAAAAAAAAAAAAAAAAAAAAAATGAAGTTGCATTTTTTTGGTAGCAAGGATCGAACTCACAACTTCGCACTTGCCAGGGAAGCGCTTGTGCCACTGAGCTAAATCCCTGGCCAAAATTTGTATTTTTAAGTCATTGCTCAAGCTGGGCATGGTGGGCACACTCCTGTAGTCCCAGCACTTGCAGGCTGAGACAGGAGGGTTGTTGTGAGTTCAAGACCAGCCTGGGTTACAAAGTGAGCCAAAGGCCAGCCTGAACTGCATAGCAAGACCTGTTCCAAAAAGGAAAAAACAAAAACAAAAAAAAAAAGCCACTGCTCTAAGGATTAAACAGTACTCACAGTCTATTAGTATTAATCTTTTTTACCATTTAAAAAATATGTGCTCAGTGGTAGAATGCACATTTAGCATGCGCAAGGCCCTAGGTTTACTCCTCAGCACCAAAATGTGAATTAAAGCGATATGTAGAAATCTTACATTTAGATTAACTCAATTCTTCTGCCTTTCCGTAGGCCAAGAATCATATAAAATAATGCTAATTGTTATCAACCATCAAATGTAATTTTCAAAAGCCCAAGTTCGTGCATTCCTCATCCTGCTCTTCCTGCCGTCCCATTCCCTTCTATCTGAAAAGTTGCTTTTAACAATTCTTTCAGAGCAAGCCAGCTGGTAATGAACTCTGTTGGTTTTCCTTCCTCTGAAAAAAAGTCTTGATTTTGCCTTCAGTTCTGAAGGGTATTTTTCCTGGATGGTTCTAAGCTGACAGGCATTTTGCTTTAACACTTAAATGTTATCTTACCTCTGACTGTAACCGGCTCCCTCCAGGTCTTGGGTTCTTGTTTTGGCACAACCAAGATTGAAGTTGACAAAACAGCAAGCAGCAGGCGATGGATGGGGAATGGCTGAATGTGTTTAAGAGAAAGAATAAAAGAAAAAGAGTCCCTGCTTTGGCGAGAGGTAAACCTTATATGCTCAGGTCTGCTAGCCTTTTACAGTTTTAGGGATGTTGTACCCAACAGAAAGCAGGGTGCTCCCGGCTGCAGGTTGCTCTTCCTGTCCAGAAAGCAAGCTGCTTGGTTTGTATTTCACTTTTTCCAGTCTCTCTCATTTGGTTAGGGACCTGCTCTTTGTCCCTTTGTATTCCATTAGATCCGGATGGTCAGTTTTTTAACGCTGTTAATCAGCCTCTTTGGGATGTTAATTCACTTGAGCTCTTTTAGTTTACTTTGGGTTAACTATTCAGGACCTAATGTGCCTATCTGATCTTCATGGTTTCTGGGGAGAAATATGCTTGTCTTTTTATCGTTTCCTTATAGACAAGCTGCTGCTTCTCTGTGTTCAGTATCTTCCATCTTTCCAGAAATATGATTGTGAAATCTCTGGGGTTAGGTTTATTTTTCTGCTGGACGACTGTAACGTTTTATTTTTCACAAGTTTATTCTTCAAATACTGTTTAACCCTGCACTCTATTCACACAAGAATATTAGGTATTTTCCTATTGCCCCTTAGGTCTCTAAGGCTCTCACTTTCTCTTAAATCTTTTTAGATTAGGCAATTCCAGTCATCTGTCCTCCAGCTGACTCAGCACCTTTCATCTAAGAGCTTGTCCTGTGTTAATTACTAAATATTTCAGTTCTAAAATTCTTTGTATCTTGTATTTCTTGGCTGAAATTTTCTGATCATTTTGGAAATTTTCACTGTTACCTTGGAAAATTTTTATAGTGGCCATTTGGAAGTCCGTTTGTAATCTGGGTCTTTGGCATTGGCCAGTTGTCTTTTCCAATGCTCGCTCATTTTGAGGTTTTCCCAGTTATTTGTACACCAAGTAATACTGTATTATATTCCTGACATTTTGAGTATATCAATTTATGGGCCTTGCTTTATCCTATATACAGTTTTATTTTTTTAACAGGCAGTCAGCTTTGTTGAGTTCACGCCTCAAATTCCAAGCCCTGCAAAGTGGGTTGCATTTCCAGTCTTAAGTTCAACTTTCAAAATTTTTGTCATGCTATTGGGACATCTCCTGTGTGCACCATGCAGAGAACAGTGTGGGACCTGGCTGGCTGCCTCTCCTCTAGTTTATATCTAAGTCTTTGTACACTGTTTAGAGTACAGCCACACACGCAGCGTGAGGGTAGAGGCATTTATTCATAACTTGATGGGGTTGCTCACCAAAGTTCCTGCCCCTCCTCAACCGAGTACTTCTTGGTCCTCTGGGCTCACATTCAGTCCTCCAGTTAAATCACTAAGGCTTTTGTTACCCTGCTATGGTTCACACTTCCATCAACGGTGGTCACACCTAGGCCAAGCGGTGAGTGGAGAGTTAAAAAAAAAGCAACAGGGATTTGTTTTATTGTGTTGGGACTGCAGCTTCAACAATCCTGGGGGGGGGAAAGAAAGCTTTGGACTTCTTTAAGCCTTCCTTTAATCTAGATAATGACTTTTCTTTCTCTTTAGTACCTTTCTGGATCCTTTATTATACCTTATATATATTAAAAAGTTCTCTGATCAAATCTGCTGTTGGTTAATAAACTGTTCTAATGAAAGGTACAGACTTAGGCCAAATTGATAAAGAGGAATGAAACTCCCAACCTGCTATATATCTGTAACTAGTTCATGTTCTCTAAAATCCAAGAATGAATTTTTGGAACAACAGAGGTTAAGAGCAGAAACATTTGAGAGAAAGAAAGCTTCTGTTTGTGAGACACAGAAGGGGTCCCAAGTGGGTTGCCAAAGATTCTGTACTTTCTCGGGATTTTTATAGAGTAAAATCATGAGGTGGGCAGCTCTAAAGTTGGGGAAAACTGGGAACTCTCTGAGGTACAGGCATGAGGTGAGACAGAGCTATGGTCAACCAGTAAGTTTAATTGTTCAGGTAAAATTGACCAAATCAGGGACAAAATGGGGAAGCGAGTCATGTCAATGACTCTTCCTATGAGGGGGCTGGGATGGTGACTCATGGCTTCTTGAGGTGATCCAGACTTAATCCCTACGGCTTGTATTTAAGAGTGTGGTTGCATTTGCTTTGCCTTCTGTCCCAAGATCTGGCCCACAGCAAGAGGTGTGTGTCCCCTCCAAGGTCATCAGATCCGCGGCCCTCTGTGCTGGCTTCTTCAAGGGCCCAGCCCTGACTGCCTGTATTTCTAACTAGCTCAATTGCCTCTAATGAAATGTCTGTGATAACAAAGTATTATTAAACTTCAATGATAGTGCACATTTTAAAAAAATAAAAGTTCAAAATTTCTAAGCCTAGCCAAAAAACTGCTACAACTTTTGTAGCTAATGTCGGTGCTTCTGAACTTTAAAACACAGTATTTCTCAGGGCTGGGGGATTTAGCTCAGCAGCATAAGCACCTGCCTTGCAAGCAGGGGTTGTGAGTTCGATCCCTGGTACCGATAAAAATGAAAAAAAAGAAAAAAAAAAAAAAAACCACAGTATTTCTCAAGAAATGCAGAAGAGTTTATGATGGAAAAGATACACTTCTTAGTTTTTTTGGTTTTTTAAAGGTATTGAGGTCTAAGCCCAGGGTCCTCACACTGAGCTACATCCTTGGTCCTTTTTTTTTGTTTTGAGACAGAGTCTTGCTAAATCACTAAGTTGCTTAGGTTGGGCTCAAAGCTGTGACCCTCCAGACTTACATTCCCTGTAGTGTTTTTTATGGTTTCCAGAAATTTAAACACTAAACAGCAGACAGTGGCAAAGGTAGCTCAGGTATTATGAAAAAAGCACTTTAGGGACAGAACCAATGACTGTGTGGGAGATCTAAGAGTTGGAGGAGTACAGCTGATAAAGCTGATACAAATATGAGCAGTGAGACTGAGGAATGGAGAAATCAACACAGAAGTGACTGATGCAGTAGAAGTACGTTCTAGTCTCATTCGAATATAGCAAGAAACTTTGAGAGGTTACTGAGATCAGAAAACATCTTCAGATAAAGAAAGACGAGAAAGAATTGATGATTCAAGAAATGTATGTCACTGAGAACAAGCAAATTAAGAATGGAAAAAAAGCAGCTAAAAGGGTATTAAACTGAGTGCAGTGCCACACACCTGTAATTCCAATACTCGGGTAAGCTGAGGCACGAGGATCTCAGGTTCAAACCCAGCCAGAGCAACTTAGTGACTGCCTTAAAATATAAAAGGCCCTGGGTTCAATTCCTAATAAACACAAAAAGAAACAAGTATGGAGAGAGAGATAGTTCAGGATAAAGAAAAATTCTCACAAGAGTATGGGAATACTAAACAATTTCTAAGAAAGATAAACTAGGAGAGAATTCTGGAAAAGGTTGCGTAAATGATTTCCTCTGTCTACCCACACTAACCTTCCTTATGTTTCTTAAAAGCAACAGTTAGAGAAACTTTCTCAAAGCTCTGTATTTATACAATGCTACTTCCTAAGACGTGTCTAAGGCACATCAATGTGAACTGAAATATCCCATACTTCTGGCTTGAGGGATACTTTGATTTTGTAAAAAGGATTGCAAAAATCAGACAGAACTTGAGGCTGGGGGTGTAACTGCAGGCAGAGCTTGTCCAGCTTGTGCCCAGGTCCTGGCTCTATCCCCAGTGCGTGCACACACACACACATACACACACACACACAAAAACAACAGAACTTCATAGTGTATCTGCTGAATTATATTATGAACATTAATGCAATATCCACCTCAATAATTTCATTCTAAAAAATGATAGCATAGTGATGGTTTAAAGCTGGCTCAATCACAATTTGGTAAGCTTATTTTTCAAGAGTGAAAATAGATTTAAAACAGCTAAAAAGGTAACAAGTATCATAGTGTATGTGTCTGTAACTGTTGCTACGGCTTGTATCTAAATCGGATGTGGAATTCATAATGGACTGAAACAGTTCTGGGCTTCACGACTGGTTTGCTGGGTGCTAAGAGTCCGCAAGAGCCTGGCTGTGGGAGCCACTCCTTGTCTTCAGCTGGGACTGGGCGATGTCCGCGAGCGCGCTCTGTATCTTCTCCAGAAGCATGTCGCCTCGGTAAACCACATCTTCCAGGCATGTCGCCGCTTCATGGTTTTCTTCTTCTAGCTTATATAAGCTGGCGGCCTTTATGAGACACAAATTTTTAAATCTTTATAGAGTTGAAAAGGAAGAAACTGCAGTAGAGTTCTTTATTTTTAAATCTGGATGACTCTGAAACTATTGTGATACACTGTTCAGTAGCAGGACTTCTAAAACTCACATCAGGAATCTCTAGGTACTCTCTCTCTAGGTGATTGTCTTGCATTCTGTTCAGGATCTTGCTATGTAGTTCAGGCTGGTCTTGAATTCATTCACTAAATAGCCCAGGCTGGCCTTGAATTCTTGGCTCTATTCCTGCCTCAGCCTCCCAAGTGCTGGGAGTACAGGCATGCGCCACCAAGCCCTGCCACCTTCCTCTCACTCTTTGCTAGGAAACCAGACAAACTAAGAAATAGGAGGTTTCCTTGTAGCTCAAAATTTAAGAAAGATATAGATACACAGATATAAAGACAGACATTCAGTACAACCTTCAGTAGACTATACCATCAATAAAACCCCTATTTTTAACCTTCAATATAACAAAAGATATCAAACCTTTCAATATAACAAAAAATATCAAACCTATCTTCTTTCATTAAAGTTTCTCTATTACTAGTATAATTTCAAAGAAAGAGATTTTTTTAACCTGTAAAGCAGCTGTAGATTCTTCGCTGGGTAAGGAATCTATCAAAACATCAATATCTTTTGCTGTTCGTGCAATCAGCGCAGCAAAAAGCTGGGCATACTCTAGAGAAAGACAGGACTAAGTTAGGATATCAGAAATCTCAAGTTTTCAGAAACTGAAATTAAATTTTAAGTTAGCGAAATCAGAAAAAGTTCACAGGACTTTAACTGACAAGTTCCCGCCAGTTTGAGCCACTGGTGGCACACATCTGACTGTCCCGTCCCAGGGCTTGTTTCACCTGATGGGACAGTCACAAGCCACCCAATGGGACAGTCTTCCATGTACTGCCAGTGGTTCAGCGCTGCCTCACAGGGAGACATACAAATTACAGTCCTCCCATGCGTGTGTTAATAATCTAAGCACAGCAATCATATTATACATTTAATTTACTATTAGTTCAAATTGGAAATAAAGCATTTCATTTATTAGGACAACAATGATGATCACCTGAACAAAGAATCTGCCAAAAGAGTGCCTTCCTAAGATTCTTCAAGGAAAATTCTGCTAAATTCATATAAGCATTCCTCTAAAGGAATATGAATCTGTTATTTGATGTGAGCAGAATTAGGAAATCTGTGAAATGACTATAACAAATTCACTTGTTTTATCACAAAATGTACTACCCTCAAATATCAGTTTTAGAAAGAAACCATACATAAGCTGTTTCTCAATAAATCTATTTTTAAAAGACTACTTAAAATGTCAGAATAAAACTAAGACAAGCTGAGAAAACTTACCTTCCGTAGGGTTCGCGGGCTGGTCTTTGTTAATCGCTGTCTGAATGTTACTGAAGGAGGCGGGAGGCCCACACTGCTGCAGTACTCCAATGGCATTACAGAACTGATCTGCGAGCTAGGACCAGGAAAACACGGCTCGGTGAGAAAGCCTGCATCAGTTTTAACGGCTTTTGTGGTAATGGTAACAAGGCAAGAACAGGTTTTAAAAACAAGGATCTGTGAGTAAGGAAATAATAGGAGTAATTTTTAGCAGTCTTTATGATGATTATTATCCTGGTCCTGGCGGGGGGGAGCCAGGGCCTTGTACATGCTGATCGTGTGCTCTACCTCTGAGCTACACTCCCATATAAACATTTTAATAATTCAAAGTACCTAAGTTTAGTGTCAGTATAGGTGAAGTTAAATGTAGTATCAATCTACCTGAAACAGTTAAAAATGAAATACATGTAAATAATCTTTCTTTTCTTATGAAACGAGTAGAATCAGAAATAAATGCCAAAACTTATTGCAAGTGACAAGTAAATACTTTCTTGGGCCAGTGGCAGCAAACAGCAAATTTGACCTGCAAATATCTAAGTACAGCTGCAGGTTTAATAAAAATATACATATTATCATATATAAAATCGACAATTTCTTTTCTGAGAATGTAGTAGTAGCAAATATAAAGAAACAAAGAGAAAATGACTTCAAGAAAAGCTACTTTATGTAATCAGAAAAGTATTTAAGACTCAAGTTGTAAATGCCTGGTGTTCAAAATGTATTCTTTTAGCACTTTTAAAGATAAAGAATACCAAATTCCTTACCATCTCCAAACCAAACACTCCTATTTTCCCTATCAGCTTTTCTCACTAATATCCACCCCTCAAATCGTAATTTATACTTCCAATCAGAGAATAAGCATTTCCACTACGTTTCGCTACCATTATTTCAATGACAGGAATTCAAACTCAACAGCTTCCTCTGTAAATAGCCTCCTATAACCTGCTAGTTCACCATGTTTTTTACCTTGCTCCAAAAATGAGTTCATTCTACCATGGTCTTCAGGATATGTCTCCAATTTTCAGGCTGTTTCAAAGCCTTCAATAATCTAAATCAACTGTACTCATTCATTTTCTACTTTTCCCTGTGGTTTACCTGACTAATTATAAATTAGTTTATGACTAGCTTTGCTCATGTTTTGCTATTAAAATGTAGTAACAGCTCAGAAGTTGTATGTAGCTAGATTCTCATGGTACTAGTAGCTTTTTTCATTTTTAAACCAAAATATTCTATATCATATCATTATTATTAGGATAGGAAAAAACAAAACCATATTCAGCATGGTAGTTCTCTTGTTCAGGAAAAACATTTATAATCCATTAATTCATTTATTCAAAAATATTTGCTGAAGCCAGACCAAGTGGCCAGTGTCTATAATCTAAGCTCTGGGAAGCCAAGACACGAAAGATTGCAGTTTTGAGCCCAGTCTGAGCATCTCAGCAAGACTTTGCTTGTTTTTTTTTAATTTACTGAGACAGGGTCTTGCTATGTAGTTCAGGCTGGTCCTGAACTCACTATGGAGCCCACGCTGGCCTTGAACTTATAGCAATCCTCCTGCCTCAGCCTTCTGAGTACTGGGATTACAGACGCGCACCACCATGCCTGCAGTAAGACTCCGTTTGTAAATAACACTTTTTTTTTTTTTTTTTTTTTTTTTTTTTTAAAGAGCTGGGGATGTAAAGTCCAGGTTCAATCTCTGGGATCCTAAATAAATAACTGGAAATCGATTCATCAATTCCAGAGCAATTACTGCATAAAAAGATACTATGATACAGTTTCTGCATTCATAGTTTTCAGAGGGCAGAACAAATGTTAATAAGACCATGCTTGGGTCGAGTGCTATGCTTCCTTCTATTTTAATTCATATAGCTGTGCGTTTCAATTTGCTTCAACATTAAGAGTTGAAAACAGTTCATTTATTGTAACTCCCTAGCCACATGCTGTTGCTGCATCATTTTAAAGTCTCTTGAGTATATGACATCTTTCCAGTGTCAAAAAAGAGCACCTCTTTGTAAAGACGACAGTGCTTATATACACAACCACTCACACTAATTAGCCTAAAGGCTTCTCTGGCAAATCCAACTATTAGCATGCTTACCTTAGGGTTAGTCACATTCACTTTGTCCTTATTGTCCCAGTTGCAAGACATACATGAATTTCCAAATATTTTCCCCAAATAACGTTTTTATCGGGCAGCATCATAACAATCTGATTTCGTTAAACCTCAAAGGAGTATCTCCCTGAGGGAAGCTGGATGGTTGCCTAGCCAAATCACTGTAAAGTAGATTTTTACCTTGGTGAATTTAAGGACTCAGCCTTTAAAAGCTCCTATTTTATTTACATAGGGTAGATCCGTTTTTTACAAGTAGATTCACACATTTCAAATGCATGGAGACTGATATATTAACAAGAATGTCAAGGTATTAGCTTCCAGTGACGGGAAACAAAAACAATATAACAAACAAGCAAAGAAAAAAACCGACCAGAAGATCAGATACTTAGGTTTCAGGCAGCAGATTCTTGTATAGGCAGGCACCTTATCTGGGACATCAAATTACAATCAGAATTACACTAAGAAATATAATTATCAATGGAAACCTGTGCAACTCTTTATGGGAATATGAACACAGATGTGCCTTTGCTTGCATAGTCCTTAGCATTGGCATAAGAAGCAGGAAAAAGAATAACCTGAACGAACAACGTTAGAGGAGCTGCTTACAAAATCTAAACTGTTACAGAGAATAGGCTTTTTATTAAAGAAGCCTAAAATAAAAGGAAAGATGTACAAGGATTACAAGGTTCATCATCATAAAGATGTCCGTTCTCCCCAAACTAATCTAGTTACAGTAGTCCAGAGATGGGACAGGACGCTGGATCTACAGGAGTGAACCAGGACAAAACGACTTCTCACTTTCACCTCACTCCCGCCCCAACCCCAAAGTGCTGGCGAATACGTGGATAACGCTTAATTACAGAGATCCGATCATCAGGTGCAAAGGATCTCCTGAGTGTGTTAAAATTGATAAGAAGAGAAAAAGCTGCTTCTCTTCCCCCTCCACAGGAGGTCCCAGAAGCATCGCTAATAAACAGAAATGTGGTACGCGGACAGGCCGGGAAGCGCAGCCCCGGGCCCCCTGGGGGCTCCGCCTCCCTTCGCTCGGAGGGGGCGCTTTGTGCCTGACTGACTCCCCACTTCCGAGTTTTATCTAGGTCTCTGTTCTCTCTTCTTTCGCTTCAAGAGAGAAAGAACAGGCACTAATCGAACGAAAATCCTCACCGAGTTCACAGCGTCCTGCAACTGCGTGAGCCTGTCGGCCATGTTCCTCCCACAGGCGCAGAGACGCCAAAGCAGCCGCTCGTGCGTGATTGGGCAGTTTTAGGACGCATCACTGCCAATCATAGAACTGCGTTCTTAAAAGAGGTGGGGTCATGGAGAACACACCGCCCTAGGAAAGAGATTGAAAAGCAGCGTGTATGCTATTGGGCAAATTCAGGACGCGTCATAGCCAATCATAGGTCTGTATTCTTGAAAGGGGTGGGGTCATGGAGAGCAAAACCTCCAGGAGCGGGTGGAGAATTTCCGAGTCTTGCTTTATTTAGCCTAGGGCCATTAGAGTAAATTGGGAACCTGTGTGGCAGTGGTCTGGTTGCTTCGAGGGCAACTCTTCGAGGTTGTTAGGTGTTCAACACTGGACAGAGATGGCTGGTTTCTGCGGAGTTAGTGGTTGTTCTGGCCTTATCTATTCGTTTTTTGACATCATCTCAGTTACTTTCTCTTGCTTTTCGCTTTTTTACTTACTTTTTGCTTTCCAGGTGGATCGCAAAAGATAAGTGCTTGGGAGTCACGATATAGACTTTCAGTTCGAATTAAAATTCACCAGACAGGCTGGGGAGTTAGCTCAGCGGCGCCTGCCTGGCAAGTGTGATGCCGTGAATTCCATCCTCAGGACCAAAAAATAAAAAAATTAACCAGACTACCTAGAAGGCTAGATGAGAGTGTGTCCTCTCTTGCTTTGGGATTGGAGATGCGGAGAGAGCTCACCCAAACGTTCTTTGTGTAAATGTGCTGGATTCGTAGCGAAGGAGCAGACCTGGGAAAAATGGAAAACTCAGAAACTTAAGTGTTAAAGTGGGCAGTGTTAAATAGGAAAAGAAAAGGAAGAGCACTTGGAATTTGGAGGTAAGGTGTTAGCATAGGTGTAATTACCGTTTGTGTGACAAATGTATGACAGGAGGAACAGAAGGGTTCCGGGAATGGAAAGTGGAGGGGAGTAGAAAGTGGAGGATTCACAGCCTGTGATTAGAAGAGAGGAGATTCCTAGAAAGTAAGAAAAATAAGCAGGTAAGGTAGTATCAGTTTTAAGAACAATCAGGTTCAGAATTTGGTTCGCTATAGTCTGGCTCCAGCATACATCCAACCTTGCTTCCTTCCAGATAATTTTCAGAGTGAAATGATCCTCTGCTTCAGCCGCACCCCTTCACCCTTGGTTTTCATGGGTTCTTCAACCTTTTTTGGCCATGAACCTCCTTAAGAATCAGATTAAGACAGACATGATGATGCATACTGAGAGGATGAGGCAGGAGGATTGAAAGTTTGAGTTTATCGTGGACAACTTAGTGACTCAGCTAAGGACTGGTGATGTAGTTCAACATAAAGACCCTGGGCTCAATTCCCAAGGTGGGGGGCGGGGGGCAGAAATTCAAGGGTGTAAATCCTTTCTCCAAACCAGATTCTCAAAAATGTGCACACATTTTTAAAGGATTTGTGAATCTCTTGAAGCTGTAGACTTGAGGAATAACTCAACCTGCCTAATAGACTTAAGTGTCCCGCTCAAGAATTCTCAACAGCAGCACTGGTGACACTTCAGGTCAGGTTGTTTGTTGAAATGTGCTATCCTGTCCCTTGCAGTATGTGTAGCAGCACCTGTGTCTTCTGTCCATTAGATGGCAGTAACAGCATCCCTGCTCCAGTTGTGACACATAAAACATCTCCAGATGTTTCCACGAGGATGGCTGTATTGACCCCAGTTGAGTACCACTGGCCCCACTCTTTCCTTATGCTTTTCCTTTCTCAAAACAGTTTCTTTCTTGTTAATTCATACTCTATCTTTTCAGGTTTTACTCTTTTCACGAGTTAAGCTGGATAATTCCTTTGATCAATTCAACTCTAGAGGGTTTAAGCAAAAGAAAATGAAATCAAAGTGATTCACAAACCAGGCAGCTCGCAGAACCGGTGTAGGTTCTGAGAACTCCCATCAACAAGGTGATCAGACAGAATTTAGAGAACAAATGGAGGTGAGACAGAAAATTTAATTGACTACAGTTTTGTCAGTTAGTCATTGATTACAGTGTAACTAGTTAGTTGTGTGTAGCCTACCAGGCTAGAAGAAATAAAAGATAAATGGAAGGAAAACAAGGAGATCATAACCAAAATTGTACTTTTAAAGAGACCGCAGCTTCTAGGAGGCAGTCTGTCACCCAAGGTATCCATCTCAGCATTCGTTTGGTTAAATTTAGGCTCCTTCCCTAGAGACCACACCCCAAGTTCCACAGGCACACTGCAAGTCTATAAATTGGCTTAAGAAAAGAAGTGAAGAGTAGGAGCCTAATTCAAAAAAAAAAAAAAAAAAAAAAAAAAAAAAAAAAAAAGCCCAGCCCTATAGAATGGGCCAGTACGTTCCCAGGGTTGGCCTGTCTTCTGGGATTTCCACCCATTGTATGGAATAACACATCTCATTTCTCTGAGAACCTACTTCCACTCTGGGGTGGATCCTAAATCTCTGCTTAATAAAACCTTTCCGTGCCTTTAACTGAGTAGCCTGAAATTTTGTTTTCTGCCATGCAGTCAGCAAACCTGCAAGTTTACTCTACCAAAGGGCAGGTTAGGTTCCTTGCTTCTGCCTCGGGGACCCCCCGGCCCTAGCCAGCTGATAAGATCCATGGCCTCCCACAAAATCTATTTAACACTTGTTATTTATGACATACTAGAGTCCATGTGGCTCTCTCCTTCCTTCCTTTCATGGAGGACCACAGAAGAGCAGTTATCTCCATCTTCGCTCAACCTGGCCCTCTTTCCACGTATTCATATGTACAAAGCTGGCTAAGACTTCTCCTTATCCCTTCCGTTGGCTTTAAGCAATACAAAATGGCCTGGCCTGAGGTGCTGATGTGTAGTCTTTGAAGCCAGGGGACCGGTCAGTGTTGCTCTGCTCCAGCTCCCAAAAAAACACTTGTGAGCTGGACTGAAAGGAAAGCCACACTCCACGCTGTTGGCTCGGATCCAGCTTTGAGACAAGAGGCTATGACCTCCCGAGGCATAAAAACTTACACATCATAGCTGAAGCACCAACTCCAAAACATTACATACTACCTCGCACTGTGTTATGCAGATTACTCTTCTGCATGTCCTCCTCTCTGCACGCTGCAGAGGTGACTTCGGGCCTCCTACCCAGCCCAGCTCACAGCACTCACGGACTTCCCACCACTATCACAGTCATGCATCCCCAAGCCGCTCCCTCCGTGGAGAATTAATAAAACCTGAGTTCAATCCTGGCTCCACCTCTTTGTTCAGTTAACTATCACCTTAACTGGTCTTAGGTACCCCCTTGTTTCTCCACAACTGTAAATATGCCTTAGTGTTGCACCATTGGAATGGCTAGGGTTCCAATAACTTTTCCATGGGACTACAGATATAAACTTCCCAGGACTCAACGAGGACCAGGAAGGGCCTTCAGCACTTTTTCATTTGCTGCTTTCGCATCCCCAGCTGGATTAGATATGTTTCTAAGAACAGCAACTCCTGGTAGTGCAGGGGATGGAGCTTGCGCTTCCTGCATGCCAGGTCAGTGCTCTACCACTGAGCTACCTCCTCAGCCACTGAAGATCTCATTTTTATAACATGTGACTCTGATAGGCATCTTTTTCAGATGTTATATTATTAAAGTTTTAAGCATATATAAAAGTCCTAGTAAAGCTTCCAACCATTATAGACTCATAGCAAATCTTGTGGTAAGTAGTTTGATTTTATAACCTAGAATAATTCCTTATTTTTTCAGGAAAAAAAAAGAAAAAAACCTTAACAGTCTTTAACTTGAAATGTCAGGCCCTTAGTTACCATTACCAGTGACTCAGTATTAAGTTATTAAGTCTCTAAAATGCTCCAAGCAAGAGGTTGAACTACAAAGACTCCACGCTACCCTAGACTCTGCAATTCGCTAAGCATGCTCTGCTCCTTCACATTTCTGTGCATATATAAGGCATGCAAAATTCTTTCTTCCTTGTGTGAAATCCCCACACTTCCATCCACACCTCCACTTGGTTCTCCTGATCATTTTCCACTCAGCCTTTAAACATCTCTTTATAAATCTTTTCCGAGCTGAGAGGAAGCTAATTTCTCCCAACGTTTACAACTGTTCCTTGTACTTCTATTATTGTGCTTAGCATACTAAGGTATAATTACAGCTATGTGTAGCTTGAAGACTAAGACAATCCGACTTGTTAAATAACTGTACCATGTGACCATCACTGAGTGTACTTTCAAAAGCAAATCGATGTTGGCCGTGTGTGTCATCCTAGCTACTCAGGAGGCTGAGGCAGGATGATTGAACTATTTAGCAAGACCTTTTTTTCACAAAAAATTATAATAAAAGAGAACTGGCAGTTCAGTGGTAGAATACTTGCCTAGCATGAATGAGCCTCTGGGCTCAAATCCCAGTATTAAAAACTCTCCAAACCAAAAACGCTCCTAGGTAATAGAGCCTGCTACACATCCAAGCTATGTGATTTGTTGTTTCCAGAGTCACAAGAAAATGATGCAATTAGAAGATGTGGTAAATATGTATGAGCCTATTACCAGCCTCATACACTCTACAGTAAATTTTATATAAATTGGAGTACACTCTAAAATGATGGTATTGTATAGTAAATTTATAAACCCATAACATAGTCCTTTATCATCATTAGCAAATATATACTATACATAATTGCTTGCATGTTATTTTTATGCTGATAAAAGTATACTAGGTTTATTTACAGTATCATTGCCATGAACACATGAGTAATGTGTTGCTCTATGATGTTAATGCTACAGCATCACTAGGCAATAGGAATTTTGGGGGGATGTTATAATTTTGTAGTGCTACTATCATACGTACAATTCAGCGCTGATTAAAACCCTCTGCAGCATGTGACATACGCAACTCTATTCTTTCATCAGGCCATGAGCTGAAATCCCTGAATGCATACTTTTGGACCAAATTTCCTACTATAATGATTTGTATATAATAGTTACCATGTAAACACTTTGTGAGTGTATATTGTTATATTTTGTGGCTGAGGAAAGACCCTTGTGCATTCTAGACAAGTGGTCTTGCACCAGCCATACCTCCAGGACTTGGGAATTTAATGAACAGTCAAAACAGTGTAAATTTCTACCCATCTGGAAAGTATAAGATTTTAAAAATGCAGAATCAGACTCAGATTTTAATGGGAATCAATGGGCACATTTTATAGGGGTTTCTCCCTGCTTTGGTCCTGAATCCCTATGTCCATCTTCCTTGTTTTTGGTAAGGGGTGGGTTCCAGGATTGAGCCGAGAGCCTCCAGCATGTTAGGAAAGCACTGAGCTACACCCTAGGCCTTCCCTCTCCATTTTGAGGTGCACTTGAATTTTACAAAATGTAAGGTAGATTTTTTTCCTTCCTTCTTTCCTCTTTTCCTTTCCTTTCCTCCCTTCCCTTTCCCTTCTTTCCTTTCCTTTTATGAACTCTGAGCAGGCTTTTTAAGGCATTACTTATGCGTTTTTTGTTTTTTTGTCTTTTTCCTTTTTATCAGTACTCACAACTGCCTGCGTGCAAGGTAGGCGCTTATGCCACTGAGCTAAATCTCCAGCCTCCAGCCCCATCTTAATGCTTATTTTAAATCTGAAAATCTTTTCAGTTTCTGCATTTCATTTCAATACATAGGCAAACCAAACAAACAAGCAACAGAAAAAAACATCCTCCTGGACAAAACTAGGCGCTTCTTTGTGTCTCAGGACTTTTGCACAGAACTCTGACATGAACAGGGATGCACAGCCAGGCATCTTCCCAAGCTGCCACATTACTGCATAGCCAAGGTAACAAGGCTTTATTCTGATTGCCAACATATGTGTCATCCACTGTTACATAGTAGGACACACACGGGAAACTACAGTGCAAAGGAGAGATTGGGATTAATTTGGAAGACTGAAATTGATTTGATATGTGGCCAGTATAGAAAGTTTGAGTTAGCTGAAGCAATAAACTTGAGAATGGACAGGAACTACTACATCATGAAGAACATGTGTTGATCTAGGGATTCAGCTCAGCAGTACAGCACCTGTGTAGCAAGCACAAGGTCATGAGTTCAATTCTTGATATATATATATTAAAGAATCTATTCAAAAGCAATAGGAAAATCAGCATAGAACTTGTACACAGAAACGTGCAAAGAAAATCATTCTTAATCCAACCACTTGGAGATAACTATTTTAAACATTTTTGAAATATATATACAAAATGTATTATATACATATATAAACATATGGAATCTGTGCACGTAGCCATGAATACATGTTTAAAATAAAATAAAATAAGCCTCATTTTCTATATATTTATTGCTTTGTAAATTGCCTTTTAGAAACACTTTAAAATCAGTTAGTTGCTTTCTAAAACATAAATGGAGAGCTGCTTGGGACTTTACTATATGGTTGTATCACAGGTTATTTAATTTCTCATTATTGGGCATTTAGGATGTTTTGATTTTGTGATTATAAAAAACTCAATGAAAACTTTTCTACATTTAGTTTTTATATGAATATCTAATTACATATCTAAATTTAAAAACAGAATTATAATAACAAAGCTACAAAAATAAGGTTTTGTTTGTTTGTTTTTGTATCAGGAATTGAACTCATGACCTTGCACTTGCCAGGCAGGCATCATGCCGCTGAGTTATATTCCGGGCCCAAAAATAAGATTGTAAAAGATTTTTGACATGATTTTAAGAAAAGTTGTGTCATTACACTCCCGCTACCTCTGAGTTAAAATGCCCCTCAGCTCCTTCATGGATAAAATATTTAGATCTTAATCTGAACCTTTATTTTTGGCCTACTAATGAGACTTAACTTTTTTCATGCATTTACTGACCATATGTATTTCTTTCTCTTTTTTAAAATAAAATTCCCTATTTATGTCCTACGCTAATTTTTTTGGTTTATCAACTTCTTTTTTCATTTTGTTTGTAATGTTCTTAAGCTTTCATAAAATTTAAATTTTTATGTGTCAAATATACCAATTTTTTCCACATGAGTTTTTCCTTTGATGATGATGATGATGATGATGATGATTTGTATTTTTACCGGTACCAGGGATCAAACTCACAACCACAGGCTTAGTAAGGCAGACGCTTATGCCTGCTGAGCTAAATCCCCAGCCCCTATTTTTTTTTTTTTTTTTTTTTTTTTTTGGTACCGAGGATTGAATTCACACCCTTGCACCTGCCAGGCAGGCTCTTAGACCACTGAGCTAAGTCCTCAGTCCCTTTCCTTTGATTATTATTATTGGGTTATTTTTTAGGTAATGGAATTTGAAATACTAGCATTCTACCATAAAGCTAACCCTCCAGCCCTTTTATTTTGAGACAGCAGCTTCCTCACGTGCGTAGGCTGGCCTTGAACTTGTAATCATTTTGCCTTAATTTCCAGAACAGTTGGAATTACACATGTGCACTAGTGAATCGGCCTTCCTTTGCTTTTTGCTTAGGACATTCCTCCCAATCCGAGATCAAGCTTTTTTTAACACCACAATGGCTCTCTAACCGTTGTATCACTTTGGAATTTTATTTTGACAGTGAAGTGTGAGATAGAGTTCCAGTTCTCACCACCCAATCCAGTTCAGCTAATCAACTAGCAGAACGCTATCAATAGAACAATCCAATCACTGATTCAAACGCTGCCCTGGTCATAATTGCTGTAGCGTCTTCCGGGGATTTCATCTATTGAGGGTCATAGGAATGGGGCATGTGCGAGAATGAATTATTGCCACAGAATAGACAGTGCTATCAAAGGTGTCCACATCTGGACAAGCCAGAGGCTAACGAGAAAACAGTTGTGCCTGTGAACATCACGGTGGTTGGGGTAGATCACCATCTGCTACTGGATAACTGAACAAATGCTCCCCCCCCCCATAGTTGCTCATTAAAATACACACCTGGCGATTTGAATAAAGCAGGTGAAGAAAGCAGGACAATCATCCCCAAATGTTCTGTAGTGTAATTCCATAATCATCTTAAGAGTCCTCTGTCACTTAGGTCCCTTTTGCACGGGGTTTGAGATTTCAGGGGAAGTTCAGGCTCGGGCTGAGGTGGTCAGTTTCTGAGGCTATTTCGCTTAGAGAAAGCGGAACTGCATTTTCAGTGTGGAGCTCCCCGTGCCGGCGCTAGGACGACTGCAGAGCCAGCCTGGCCGGGCGTCTTGGCCCTGCAGCACTCAGCCTGGGCAGCCGAGGCAACCGCCCGGGAGGAAGCGCTCTGCTCCGGTGGTTGCGCAAAGCGCAGCGGTGGCTCGGCAGGGGAGCCGGAGTCCTCTTTTTCTTTGCAAAGGGCGGTTAAGAACGCACGGGACCAGGACGTTACTCTGCAACAGCAAGTTGCTCTGCGCCCTGAAGGTGCTGGAAAGACAAGAAAGTGAGCGCTGCCGGCCGCCAGGAGGAGGCGCCAGCTGCTCAGGACGCCGGCGCCCCGCGCGGCGACGCGCGCAGTGGCCGGGAAGGGGCGCGGGTATCGCGGGCCTTATTTCACCGCCAGCAGCAGAGCGAGCCTGGCGCCCGGAGGCTTCGGGAGCCTGCGAGGCAGGCGGAGAGGCGGTGACGACCCCGTGGGGGTGACGCGCGCGAGGCTGCGGGGGTCCCGCCGCGCGCGCCCGCGCCACTCCTGCACCTCTGCGCGGGCCCGGCCGGCCCAGGCGGCGATGGGGCTGCTGCAGCTGCAGCTCGTGGCCCTGCTGGTGTCGGGTCTCGTGGGGGCTGGAGGAGCTGACACGATCGGGAACACCAGCCAGGGTAAGGAGGGGATGCCTGGCTCCTGTGACCCCAAGTGGCTTTTGCATTTCGTGCAAGTGTAAGGTCACAGTTCCTCCGGGGTCTTTCTACCTAGCGGGAGCGGGTGGTGCACGCAGGGTGGTGAGCTCAGAAGCAACCTCCAGGAGTGCAGGTGGGAACTCCTGCTGCTCCGGAGGCCTTCCCGTCACCCCTTGAATTAGGCTGGGGAACCGGGAGGAGATAAGTACCATTATTACCTCCCGCTGGGAGCAGCCATGTTGGTGGCTTTAATTGGACGCAGGAACCGCTCCTTTGCTCCCTCGTGGGCCGTCCCTGCTTCTGGACAGCGAAGTTGGGCGAGGAGCGAAGGCTTTGGGGTGACTAATGGCTCTCCAAGCCGCGGCGGGCTTTTAGACTCCAGAAATCTTTTTCAAATTGCGATGTTCTGCAGAACTTGAGAAGAAAAATAGACTCAGGATGGGACTTCGGATTATGGGTCATGTGCTTCGTGGAAGGGCATTCGTTAGTGACAGCTCATGGTTTGTTAACGTGAAATGTAAAAAAGTCCAAGCTGTGCCAGGCTGGAAATCATGTGCTTTTCCGTGGTATTAAGCATATTCTGGGTTTTGCTTTGCGCTTGGGAGACAAGTTACAGTTCTGAAACAATATTTTCTGAATAATGGCATTGTGTTTCTTAATGCTGATCACTGAAAAGCCTTTGTGCAAACAGAAACAGAATCCCAGGATCTTTACATACAACTAAATCCAAATTTGAAAAGGGCAATTCTTCTATTATATTATGTTTTTACAGAAAAACCTGACTTGTGATAGGCACTAACATCCACCATGCGCAGAATGTCCCCAGCCCTTCTCATGTGCAATGTTCTTTAATCTCACAAGTCCATGAGATAATAAATCTTCTGTCCCTTGGCAGAGGATAAAACTGAGGCCTGAAACACTCATTACACAAATGAGCTGATAGGGTTTGAATGCAGGTGGTCTTCATGCAAATTTCATGATTCTGTTCTGCTTCCACAAAGCTTTTTTTTTTTTTCTTTTTTTTTAAGAGCGGGTCTCACTATGCAGTTCAAGCTGGCCCTAAATGCACTTTGTATCCTAGGCTGGCCTTGAACTTAGAGTGATCCTTGCTGCCTCAGCCTCCTGACTGCTGGGATTACAGGCGAATGTCACTATGCATGGCTTTACTAAACTGTCTTTTAATGAGACTATCTAGCATAGCATGGTGCTTTCTATTTCATCCTTCAGTTAATCTGCATCCCTCAAAATAGACTTATGAGGAAAGTAGGAGAGATAACAGGTATTTTAATGGGGGAGGAATTTGAAAACTGAGTTTGTGGTTGATCCAGCCTAGCCCTTGAGTCAAGGAGAGCTGGGATCCAAATGTTTTTATTTCTAGTTTGGTGCTTAAGTATCTAACTACTAGAATTTTTTTACATGAGAGTTGAGAAATGAGAGTAATAACTTGAGATATCCATATTTTTTCAGGTACTAGTTTTTGCTTCATTTCTTTGATTTCAGCCCTGATATTTCCTTAGCAATTAAAAAATTTTTTGCCTTGAATTAATGTTTTTATGGGAAATTTATTGCTAAGTGATAATAAAAGTAAATAGTCTCTACATCTTTTAGATAAAAATCAGTATAGAAATTAAGAAACAGTTCAAGATGTGCATTACCATCTTGTAAAATGCACATGTAGCTATTGAGGATTCCGATAAGGGTACCAGTTGAAGGACGTGAATTTAGAAGGATTTATTCATCTTGAACAGGCTAAATTGACTTGCAAAGCTTGAATAGTGACTCCAGTGCTAAATGAACCTTGGAAGTTTACAAATTGAGTTCTAGAATGTCTAAGGAAAGTGTTGCCTCTTAGCAGCTGGGCATAGGAGATGATCTGTACTTTGAAATAGTTCTTCTTTTTCTTGGAGTTCCATTTTTCTGTTCCCTTTATCATCTTTCGTTATTGTTTTAGGTTCATATCCAGTGATTCACATGGAATCACCTGGTTTTGGAGTTGAGCAGAATGTCATTTGGGCCGTTCAGTGTTTGTACTTTAAGGCAGCAGGCCACCTATGCCATTGGTGGCAAGTGATTGCCTTATTTCAACAGTATGTGAGAGCCAGGCAGTGACACATGCTATACTGCTACCTACTCAGGAAGCTGAGGCAGGAGGATTGCAAGTTCTAACTCAACCTGGGTAGCTGAGCGAGACCGTGTTTCAAAATCAAATAGATGTAACTCAGCACTTTCTGGGCTCAATTCCCAGTACTGCATGGAAAAAAAAAAGTGAGAGGTTATATATTCATTGTTATGTTTCCATTTTAATGTTTAGAGCTCATGAAAATTCATAAGAAGATAAAAATGAGAAATTGGGAGGGATTTTCATTTTTCTTCTTCCATCTGGAGAGAATGATGAAGACTGAGCCTTGACAGATCTCTCCTAGAATTTGTTTATTGTGTTGAAGCACCCGTAGTAGAGAGAAATGTGAGGTACATTTTTTTTTTTTTTTTGTAAAAATGGAAGAGATGGCAAGTTTTGAGGTTGCCAGGTGGGGATCTAATTAGGAAAGAAAAAAAAGATTAGAATTGAGGGGGGCACTGTTTTTAGAATGGAATTATTAGAAGGAAAAAATGACTTTGCATAAGATTAGAAGGTGTCCATGATAAATAGGAAAAAGTCCCCTTCTATTCAGATGGCAAAAACCCATTGTGGCAGACAGGCAGAGCCGCCCTTCCCAGAAGTGTGGTGTGAATGCTCCATTTTCTCATCTGCTGTGCTGTCTTTTTTCTCCCCGCTCCCTAAGTCATAAGATCTGATCTATGCCTCATAAAACGCTTCCCATGAATCCTTTTCCAGATGGCGTAGAGGTGAAGTTAAGCTCCTGTTAACTTCTGCAGGATATGTTCTGAGTGTGTGTCTTCTTCTGCCAAGTCTGTTTTTATGGGTAGAAATTAAGTGCAGTTTCTATCCAACGGTGCTGTAAAAGTCGTTTTGATTAACGATGAAAGACACTGAAGTCTCCTTTTCAACTTGATGCTTGTGATGTGCTGGGTGTTTCTGTGAATACCTTGGCCAGCTTTTTCCCAGAAGTTTGTTTGCAGGGCCGATCTTAGAATGACTGGCTTTTTTATTTTTTATTTTTCCTTTTCGCCTAAGGAGATGAGTCTTTGAAGCATCGCTAAGTGGATGGAAGTGAATGGTACTTTATTGGGTAGCACCGGACAGCTTAGAAACAATTTTCCCATTTGTTTGAAAATTTGCTTCAGCAGCTACCTGACTTGATAAAAAGCACAGTTACCTAATTCTACTAAAAGAAAACTGAAATGTAACAAAATGAGCTGCCTGTGGTCACACAGTTCAGTCATCACTCAACAAACGTTTATTGTGTGCCACGTAGGTGACTGGTACTGTGCCAGTCAGTAAAATATCAAGAATAGCATAGCAGATCCTAGAAAGAAACCTCAAGTAGTGTGATAAAAATGCAGCCTTCTGCAAATATTGTGAAACAGTTGTTGGGCTGCCAGGGTAACTGCGGAAAGATTGTCACACAGAAGTTAAAGATAAGAACAGGAGGAAATACATTTATTCTTCCCTTATTCATCATTACGGTTGGAATCATCCATCCTGGCTGAACATTAAATCACCTGGAGAACTTTTAAGAGCAGTTGGGACAGGGAAGCAAAAACTAGAAATTGACATTTAAAAGAAAAAATAAATTTGTAATAGCGCAAAGATACGTTAAATATTTAGCAGTAACAATACCTAGATGAGTGGGAAGATGCTACAATGTTCTTGAGAGAAATCAAGAAACTAAATAGAAGAATATTTCACATATGTCCATGAGGACATTTTTGTTGTTAAGGTATCATTATTCCCTAAATTATATAGATAATGCCGTTCCAATCAGATTCCCAGCAGGCTTTTTCTGTGTGTGGATATTGGCAAACTGATTTATAAATTTATATGGCAATAAAAGGGATAAAAAATAGTTGAGGCAGGGGCCAGAGGTTTAGCTCAGCGGCATAAGTGCCTGCCTGGCGAGCGCAAGGTTGTGAGTTCGATCCTTGGTACCAAAAAATAAAATAAAATAAAAGTAAATATATAAATAGTTGAAGCAGTTTTGGGAAGGGAGAATAAAGTTAGCACAGGAATTAAAACCACATAATGGTGGTGTTAGGACTAACAGATAAGCTAGTGGAACCCAGTGGGGAATCCAGATACACAGGTTGGTTCATTTGAGTTGTGTAACATTTGGAACTGTAGCGAGAGTTGGTTTTCTTGTTTTATTTACTGTAGCATTTCTTGTTTTATTTACTGTAGCACTAAGTTATACCTTTAGGCCTTTTTGGCTTTTTATTTTCAGACAGGATCTGGCGGAGTTACTGAAGCTGGTCTTAAACTTGTGATGCTATTACCTCAGCTTCTTGAGTAGCTAGGATTACAGGTGCACACCATCGTGCAAGGATATGGTTTTAATGAAAGTTGGTATCTCAAGTAGGTATATATGAAAAAGTTAGCCCAGTTTCACATCCTGCATTGAAATCTGTGTCTGGTTGATTTGAGACCTAACAGTGAAAGGGAAAACAAACTTCTAGAAATTAATACATGAGTGAATCTTCACCATCTTGGAATATGTTGGCAAAATTTCTTTAATACAAAAAGCTGGGCCAGGTAGCACACACCTGAAATCCCAGCACTTGGGAGGCTGAGTCAGGAGGGTCACTGTGAGTTTAAGTTTAGCCTGGGATACGTATCAAGTTCAAGGCCAACCTGAACTACAAAACAAGACCCTGTCTCAACCTCTCCACCCCCAAGAAAAAGCCAAAAACAGAGCCATGGGTGGTGGTATGCACCTGTAATCTGGGCGTAACTCTGAGAGACTAAGGCAGGAGAGCTGCAAATTTGAGCAGAGCCAGCACAAGTTGCTAAGGGCTGGAAACATTGTTCAGTGCAAAGGCCCTAAGTTCAATCCCGAGTACCATAAATAAGTAGATGAATAAATAAATAGACACTAAAAGGACTAATCATAAAGGAAAAGCTTGAGAAACTGGTCTATGTGGTCTATTTAAAATTGAAACTTCTGGAGTAGAGATTTAGCTCAACGGCACAAGTACCTGCCTGGCTAGCACCAGGTTGTGAATTTGATCCCTGGTACGAAAAAAATAAAATATAAAAATTAAAAGAATTGAAACTTCTAAAGTAGGCATCATACCACACATCTGTAATCTCAGCATTTTGGAGGCTGAGACAGGAGCATTGCTGTAATGAGTTAAGGCCTGCCTGGGCTACCTAGTGAAACCCTGTCTCAAAAAACCTCCAGATCAATCAACCAGTCAATCAGTCAACCAAACAAACTTCTGCCAGATGTGGCGGCATGCCTGTGCTGTCCTATAGATACAAGAGGCTGACAGGATTGTTGATAATTCTATTCATAGGTTCTACCCAATGGAAGTGTATGAATACCTGCACCAAAAGACATGTATAAAAATGTTCGCAGTTCTTTCTAATAACTGATCTAAAAAAACCAAGTAGTCATTAACAATAGAACAGAGAAATATGCTGTGGTATATTAGTTTATTAAGTATTATGGTTTCCTTAATACTAGAGTGAATTTTACAAATAAAACATTGATTTTTTTTAGCTACTTTTTTTTTTTTTCTTTCATTTTTATTTTTACCGGTACCGGGGATCGAACTCACGACTGCTTGTTTGCAAGGCAGGCGCTTATGCCGCTGAGCTAAATCCCCAGCCCAAAATATTGACTTTAAAAGCCAGACATGATGGAGCTCATTCTGCAAATTGCACTTATTTAAATTCCAGAAGCAAAATTTCTGTGTTTGTAGTTGGGATCATGGTCCCGTTTAGGGAGGGAAGAGGGACCGTGGTCGGAAGGGCAAAGAGAGCTCCTTAAATGGTGTTTCTTGGCCTAGGTCGTGGTTTTAGGCGTGTTCTCCTCTGGATTTACTTTGTGTACTTCTCTACATCTTAGTTTTATGAATACTTGTTGTTAAATGGAAACCTGGCCCTTACCTTCAAGGATTTTAATTTAACTAGTCAAGACAAGGGTTTCTGGCAGTCGTATCTTTTAAAAAATCATCTCCAAATGGTTATAATATATTGTCAGGATATATTGCAATTTATTTATGATAAAAACACTTTTTGATCTCTATTGGAAGTTTGAAAAATAAGGAAATACATAATGTAAAAAAATAACTTAAAGTGCACCCTTTGAGATATTTGCTCTTAATACCTCTGACTTATCTTGCCCTGGGGCCAGGCTTTAAACAGTACAACCAGGGTCCCTCCCTTTTACTATCTGGCTTCTGCATGGTTCCTGCTCCAGGCTTAGGAGGGATAAGGGGTTAGGGAGGCTTCATTATCTTGTAGCTTTCTGGAAGTTCAGGAACTTATGTGTGAAAGTACTAACCATTCCTGAAATGCTGGTTGTACTTCTTGGGAGAAAATGTTAGAAGTAGAAACCGCAGCTTAAATTTTGGGGTTTTTGATCATTAAGTATTTTCACTTGGGCTGTTCATTTTCATTTCTGAATTTCTTAGACTGGGAGGAGCCTTCTTAGACAGTTAATGACACTTAATGTCAAAGATCATGCGTTATGCTGTCACAGCCAAAAGCTCACGTAGATTGGTGCCTGACATACAAGCTTTCTTGCAGAACTATCTTATTAGTTTCTTATTCAGAGCAGAATAACAGCCTTTATTTTCATGACTGAAGGATTATTTGAATAATTATGCTGCATTCTCAGAGTAGAACACTAAATAGCTTCTAAATGACAAAACTAGAATTAATTTCTCTCTCTTTCTTCCTTCCTTCCTTCTTTTTCAGGGCCTCAAACACACCAGGCAAGGGCTCAACCACTGAGCTAAGGCTTCAGCCCCTAAATTATCGGTATTGTTATAGAAAGGTATCCAAGACCTATAAAATGCGCTATGCCAAACATTTATGTCTTTCTTCTTCTATATGTGTGAGAATAGGCATGTTGACGTCTGTCCAAATCCCAGAAGGCTGAATTGGCTCTCATACCCATGGATTCTGTATTGGCAGATGCAACCAAATCGAAAATAATTAGAAAAAACTGTGTCTCAACTGAATATTTATGTGCAGACTTTTTTTTCCCTGTCTCCTCTTTACTCCCAAACAATGCAGTATAACAACTATTTGCATAGCGTTTCTATTGTGTTAGGCAAGGAAGCCATCTGCAGTGTAAAGTATGCGGGAGGGTGTGTTGGTTATACAAATACTGCCCCATTAGATATTGGGGCCTGTGCATGGCAGATTTTGTATTTTTCAGGGTCCTAGATTCTTTGGATACTGAGGGCTGACTATGTACCAAGCTGTCGACGTAGTGATTTCCACACATAATGCTCGATGATGGGATGAACTTTCTGTACATGTAACTGTTCGCTATGAAGATTATGAACTGTTTAGAACAATATTACTATTTTAGAGAAAAACAAGCAACAGGTGCTGTGTCTCCCTGTCCCCACCCCATTTTGCTTATTGTCTCTCTGTCTTCTGTTTCTGTCTCTGTCTCAGTCTCTGTCTCTCTCCTTCTCTTTCTCTCTGTGGTAGAGATTGCACCCAGCCCTTTTTTTAAAGATTTTAAAATACACCATCAAGGTAGAGCTTGTACATCGAGTGCCATCAAGAATGGAGGCTTTTTTTTTTTCAAATCATGACATTTCTTTCTGATGGCACATCATGATCTCTAGAGAAACTCAAAAAAGAAGGGAATGGGTACAGAGAAGGAAAACCACATCATACACTTGCGGAGATACCTGCCGTTAATACCAGCCACTAAAAGAAGTCATCCAGCCACTAGTTGTTCAATGACCTATTTTAATTTCCACATCTCTGTGTCTCTTCGCTGTTCTAAGTTTCGATATTTCTTTATTCATTTGTTTTCCTTGTTTTTTGGTCTGGGAATTGAACTCGGGACCTTGTGCTTGCCAGGCAGGCCCCTGTGCAACTGAGCTATTTCCCCACCCCAAGTTTTGATATTTCTGAGTGCTGATTCACCCTCAGCCAGGGTGATAGGTTAAGGAGAGTTTGCCACTGGAGTTTCCCTAACAATGGCATTAATCTGTGCAGGGCTTTCAAAGGTTCAGGGCCAGGGGTTATGTCTTGGGAGACAGACACAGGATTATCGGAACATTTTCTAAAATTATACTGAAGGGCAAATCTGAGTGATAATGACAGCAGCCTTTTTGAGTTTCCTTGTAACAGTTTTGGTCACAGTACCCAACAGCCAGTGACTATTTTATAAATCACAAATATTTGCCTTATGGGGAAAAATGAGGGGGGGAAAAGTGAATAAAAGTGACAGTGGAAAAAGCAGAATACTACATGAGCCAAAGGCTTTAGCTTGTTAAAGGATGGAAGTCCATTTAATTGCTAGGAAAGTAAATTAATGTTGCTTAGTTTGACAGACCAGAAAGAGGATTTTTAAGACTTGGAAGACCGAAAATAAATAAGTTCAAAATTAAAGTGTAATATTAGAATTTTTTTAGTGCCATTTATTGAGATTCATTTGTATATAGTTTGGTTTTCTAATAAAATAATCATGATGATTGAAAGGCCTGGAAAATATTTTTGTTGTTTGCTTTTTAAAAAAGCCTCAGAAAAGTACCGTATGTTTTCCAGCCTTCCCTACTGGAATCTCCGTGTTTTATAGCGAGAGATGTTTTATCTCTAGTCCATTGGAGTTTGTCCATAGAAGATGTAAAATGTCTTTCTGGTTATATAAATAGGAGGCATTCCAGCCATCATTGTTCCACTATTTCAGATTTTCCTGACTTTTGAAAATTAAATTGTAATCACAGACAATCTTTTTTCCTATCATCAGCTTAAAAAAACCCTAAATTATGAAAGTAATATATTATTGTAGCGTTTGGGGGGCTATCTAATCATTTCTCTAGGTTTAGCATCATTTGTATGTATTTTGAGGGGGTCCGTTCACAGGTAGACTATTTTTCATAGTTTTTTTTTTGTTAATGGAATTTTGTTTTACTGTTAATAGAATGTTATTTTGTTGTTCCAATGGAATATTTGAATTTAGAAAAAAAAGCATTGAAAAAGGGTAAATTAGAAATGTGTTATTTAGTATCTGGAGTGTTGTTTTCATTTTCTTTCACTGTGTTTTGTTTTTTAACCACTCATTAATGAATTTCTTTCTAAAATAAGACATGATAGTTCTGCTAATGGGACTCTGATGAATTACAATCTTTATCTCATCAACTCCTTTTCATCTATAGTACATGTAAATAGCTTTTGCCATTTCCTATGTTTGTAACGCTCTTCTGCTGTTCATACAGGGATATCCTGATGGAGGGTTGGGGGAAGGTGTGAGTCCAGGACCACACAGAAGTAAAACCAGCCTACTCTGTGGAGTCCTTGAAAATTAGATCAGAAAAAGAAGAACCCAGTATGCAGCTAGGAGAATGATACAGTGCATAGAATCATGGACAGAGTAAGCTAGGGCAGCACAAGGGACTGAGCGCAGGGCCTCTGTGTTGCTCTGGGTTTTAAAATTTTGAGACAAAGTCTTGCTATGTTGCCAGGCTGGGCTTCAACTTGTGATCCTCCTGCCTCGGCTTCCCAGAGTGCTGGAATTGTAGGTGTGTGCCACTTTGCCTGGTTAAAAAAAAAACTCCCTTTTCCAAAATTCCTGTGATTCACAATTTATATGAAGTGTGTGGTGTGGACACTCATCAAACAGACTTACCAGTGTTGACAGGACCTGCTTTTGCAAGTTAGGTAATGCAATCCTCATTTGACAAGATAAGAAACACTGAGGCCCCAGGCAGTTGGCCAAGCTGCCTAAAACTATAAACAGGGCTCTAATTGAAGCCACCTGTGTCTCTTCAGACTGCTGACTTCAGCATTCACTGAATGATATCATTCTTCATTTCCAGCACTGTCACCATAGCACCCCAAGAGGGTTCTTTATGCTAACCCCAAGCTCTCTGTTCTGAAGAGTTGTTCTTCTCCTCACCACATGGGAAGCTACTCTGGGCTCTGAGAACTCACCCTCAGTACTTAGTACTGTTTAGGTCCTTTGAAACACATTTTTTTCCATTTTAGCCCTTGGTGCCACCATGTTTCAGCTGAATGACCTTGAGTACCCTCCCCCATGCTGACGCTTGAATTCAGGGCCTCTGACTCACTCTGCTCCCAGCACTGCCCCCAGACCTTGTCTCTACTGTAGGCCGCCATGTCCTCATTAGCAACACGGGAGCCATCATGGTATTTACCTCAAGGAGTTTTTCTGAGGGTTAGATTTGCACTCTATTTATAAGTACGATTTTTACAAATCGATGTTAGAGATACAGTCTTACAATGAAAACTTTCTCCCTTTGTAGGTTTTCTTGAATTTTCTGTGGGGAAATTTAGATACTTCCAGCTCAACAAGCCTTTTCCACAGGAAGCCATTTTGCATCATATTCCAAGCAACGTGAGTTTTGTCATATTCCAGATACATTCACAGTATCGGAATACCACAGTTTCTTATTCAAGGGTAAGTATAAAGAATTATTGTAGCAAAAAAAAATCATTTGATCTCTTTGGGTCTTATATTTAGTGTTAGCATTAGAATTTGGTGTTTAACTTTGTGTCTTAAATATTTAGAAACAGTCAAGATGGAATCTTGTCAGGTGAGTGACTGAGATTGGGCAAGGTGTGGACATCAGGCCTTTCTCGAGTTGCTTAGAGATGGGAAGCCGAGTGCTGGGAGAGGGGCCCTGTGCAATTCCCTGCGTGTACGTTTTCCTCATGATTTCTCACTTTTTCATTTTGTTACTCCAATGGGTCCTTCATGGTTTTTACCTGAGAATACATTGTACTGTGTTCCTGTTGTTGTCTGACTGTTCGGTATCTTATAGTTTATTAAAAGACCCTTGGAATCAGCCTTATACTTTGGAGTCTGACCTGTGAATAAAGCAATTATACCATTCAGTTCATCTCAGCCCTGTTTAACATGGTTAAGGACACTATCATAATTTTCATCACTAACTATTTTTAAAGGTAACCCAGATTTGGAAAGGTAACCCAGATTTGGAAAGTTTTGTAAATGCTTTGAATTACTGTAAGCTGTTGAGGATCTTCCATGTATATTTGGCCTCTATGATCCTTTAGACTGATGAATGGATTTCACTCCTGATGAAGTTATATTTTTTGATTTGACCTAAGCCCATCTTATAATAGTCTAGAGTTTGGTAAACAAAGCTACCTTGATGGAACTCATATGTGGTTCTACAGACACTGGTCCTACTGTCTTTCCTACTAATTATTTTGGTTGTCTTATTCCTTATTAACCTTACTGTGAAGGTTTTAAAACTGTGTATATAACCAAAAGAAATTTTAAAAAAGATTTAAAGAAGGGAAAAATGTGTGTGTGTGTGTGTGTGTGTGTGTGTAAGGTAGTTAATAAACTAGAAATGCAAGGGTTTGGCCAATAGAAAAGACAATAAATTATATCAGATGCAAGTGATAACAGTGTCTGTAATCCGTTGATTTTTCTGGAGTTCTTTGTAGCCAGAGCAGAATAAAACTTACTAAGTTTTATAACTTTCATGGACAGGAAAAAGCTTTCCAATTCATCAAAAGAGATTAAGTATTTTTTTTTTCTGGTATGAAATTCAAAGATAAAACTCCTATTTAGGTTTTTTCATAGGAGATACAGTAAAATAACACAGAGGTGATGTCTTTTTTGTATTTTGTATTTATTTTGGTACTAGGGATCCAACCCAGGGGTATTCTACAGTTGAGCTATGTCCCACTCCTTTTTATGTTTTACTTTGAGATAGGATCTCACTAACTTGGCCTGGCTGGTCTTGAGTTTGCTTGTGAGCTCCCTGCTTCAGCCTCCCAAGTAGCTGGGACTGCAGACCTCTGTCACTGAGCCCGTCCACACACTTCTGCCTTTTTGCTAGTTGTATTTTAAAAAAAATGTTTTTGAGGCAGTCTTCCTATATAATTAAAGTTTTTTGATAGGCAAATAATGATTTCCTTCTTATGACATCACAGCAAAGACAATATTTTTAATGATAAGTTTAAATTTGTTTTAACTGATACATAAAAATAGAATTCTCTTGGCAAACGCAAGGTCATGAGTTCGATCCCTAGCACCAAAAGACAAAACAAACAAACAAAAAACCCCAGAATTCTACATATTCATGGGGTACCTGTGTGGTACCTGTGTGGTGTTTCGATAGATGTATAAACTATATAATGGAAATGTCTGCCCCCTTGAGGATTTATCTTTTTATCATGGTGAAAACACTCAAACTCCTTTCTTTCTTTCTTTCTTTCTTTCTTTCTTTCTTTCTTTCTTTCTTTCTGTCTGTCTGTGCCAGGGATTGAAGTCATGACCTTGCATTTGCCAGACAGGTGCTATGCCCCTGAGGTATATCCCTGGCCCAGCTCAAATTTTATAACAGCCTTTTTTTTTTTGGTAAATTTTGCATAGGAGTGAAATCATATGGTACTTGCTTTTCTGTACCCAACTTATTTCACTTAATATAATTATCTCCATTTTCATCTGCACTGTCACAAACAAGAGGATTTCACTGACAGCCATGAAGATAAGAGAGAGCATGTGGACAGAGAAATGTACATAACTGGATGCTTGCTGTGTGCTAAGCCAGTGGTTCTAAAGGTCCTGAGGCCAGACACTAGGGACTCTCTCCCAGGAAAAGATGTAATGTCCTGGGGGCCTGTACATTTATGTCATGGAAAGATCCAGAGTGGGACTCTCTAGTCCCTGTTCTGAATCCTCATGTTTGGCTTCCATATAGTTAATTCTAACAATAGTACAATAAAGTAGCCACAATGCCATTTCTATATCTGAAACCAGATTAAGAGGTATGAGTGTGACTCATAAGGGACAGAAGTGGCCTGGATGAATAGCATCTTGGGCCTTGATCTCCACACAGCAAGGATCTCAGTTTTCCTTGGTTATCCCAGATTTCATTTCTTGGGTCATAAGGTCCCACTGCACATGGCTCTGAAAGGGAGCTGTCTTTCTGAAGACAGTTGTTTCTGTTTCCTGTGTGCTTCCTGATGTAGCATGGCACTGTTGTGGTTTCTTTTTCTTTTGAGTCATCATGACAGTTGATACTCCTAACCCCGTAGGTAATCAATTTCACTTAATGCTTGTCAAATTGAAACTGATCAGTCCCTTCCTCTTCCTCTTTTCTTAGCTTTACAAAGACACTGATCCTATTATGTCTTAGCTTAGCGTTTTGTTATTCAGAAAGCTTTCTAGATAGCTGGGCATGGGGAATTCTAGAAGGGAGGAGCGTGAGGAAAGATTAGGAAGGGGCACAAAGAAACTTTTTGGGATAATGCATGTATTCACAATCGTGAAATGCTGATGGTTTCATTGGTATCTACATGTATCAAATCCTAGCCAATAATGTATGTTATTATACAATAACTCAGTAAAGCTTTCTACCAACTGTGAAGCCCTAGAGGCCTGGGTTTATGTCTTTTTCTTGGTAGCCCCAGTACATAACGTAGTGAATCTTGATGCAGGCGAGCTGAAATGCTTCAGAAATTCACCATGCAGTTCCTGACCAAGGATCACTGCTGTGCACTAGGAAGTGGGTCTGTAGGAGGTGCTAGGTCACTAGAGCTCTGGCTTTATAAAACTAGGACCCTTAGAAAAGAGACCCCTCTCCCAGAGCTCCCTGTCGCCTCTCCTACATAAGGATATAGCTGGAAGTTGGCAGTATACAGTCCAGAAGATGACCCTCTCCTGAACTTGATCATGCTGGCACCCTGATCTTAGAATTCCAGCCTTCAGATAGCTAGAAAATAAATTTTTATTGCTTATGAATCACGTATTTTATGCTACTTTGTTGTGGCAACCCCAAGTGACTAAGACAGTTATGTGTCTTAAAGAGGCCTCCTGTGTGTGGGCGTGGCCACGTGAACCTGGGGATGAAAGAGTTCTTTACTTATTGGAGGAAGTTCTGGTCTTCTTCCCTTTTAGTTCTGAGACAATATGGAGCCGCATGTGACTAGTGCCTCCTTGATGACCTCGGTTGTGTCTGTGTGTTGCTCATTCCCTACTTGTGATGACCTTTATGCTTCATTGCAGACTGTCCTCCCCAGCACTTCTGCCACAGGCAATGACAAAGGACTGGTTTCCATTCTGAGACCAGAGCAGAGTACGTGCACTTGGTATCTGGCATCTGTAGATGCGAAGCCTGTCCAGAGTGTGGCCATTCCGCTCTCTTACTCGGAAAGAGGTAACCTTCCTGTCTTTGACTCCCTCTTACTCTGAGGACCATGGGATATGCTTGTGCAAATGGAAGAGAAGTCATTCTATTAAGGTTGTTACAAGTGCAATTTATTGTGTCAGAAATATTTTCATAGCCAGGGAGTCCAAGAATAGGCATTCTCGTTGAAAGCTCAGGTAGTGATTAAAAGCCATTTATTCACTCAAAAACACTTAAGGAGAAGCAGTAACACAGTCCTTAACTATTTAGTAGTTACCCTAGGCAGAGGCAGCAGTAAGCACAGGGTGATGAAGGAGAGTGTGCCTGGAGAAGGGTGAGTAGTGGGTGTGGCTGGAGCCAGGGTGTGGAGGGCCCTGTGTGTGCACGGTTTGCACTCTCTCCTGAGACTTGTCCTAGGGAAGCGTGAGGCTTTTTAGGCAGAGGTGTGGTTTGTTGCATCGCTTAGAAAGCTAACTCCAGAAGCAGTGAGCAGGTCGAATTGGAGAAGTCACAACACAGCCAGGAATCAGCACAGCTTTGAGGGCTCAAAGTGAGAAATGAGGATCTGAACAGAGGCACAAGCTAGGGGGTGGAGAAGAAGGTCTGAGCTGGAGATGTTTGGAAGATAGACTGACCAGTGACTGGGTTATAGGAAAGGGGCACAGGCTTCCTGTTTGGAAACGCAAAATAGGCATAGGAGCAGCGCTGTTGTGCTGGATGTTGCCTGGGGTGGGATGGAGAAGATGGTGACTTGGGTTTGGGACACCATGAATCTAAGAGGCCTGTGGGCCACCTGGATGGAAATGCATAGTGACCAGCACAGGCCTGGAGGGGAGGAGCAAGGTTAGATATTCAGTTCCATAGCTCCTAGTGAAAGCCGAGGGTGTGATTGAGATTGGCCAGGCAGGTGCTTAGAGATTTAGGAGAGAAAATAGTAGCAGGTACTTTCCTAGTGCTTGCTGTGTGTCCAGTAAGTTTCTGGTGGATACTTCCTTATTGCAGAGGAACATGTGCAGGACCGAGTGGTCCTGGAGATAGGAAAGCCCCGAGGTCCTGCCTTTAGAAGGAGTCAGACTACTAGATGACAGAGAGAGGTGACCAGAAGTGTCTATTTGGTAGAGCAAGGAGGAGTCATCAGCTGCCTTTAGTGCAAGTCCTTTTAGTGACATAGTAGCGATGAAAACAGTTACAGTGATCCAGGTGAGGTACAGGAATTTCTACTACTATTAAAGTTTGGGGATAGAGGGAAGGAAAGGAGCGGTGGGAAGTAAAGTACGTAGAAACTGAGCAGTTAGTAGGGAGGAAAATGTTATCTGTAACTAATGTTTAATGACCTGATAAAAAGCCACAGACTTTAGAGTTCCAGCAAGGACCGTGCATGAGGAAAAATTATAAACTGTGGAGCTTCAACAGGAATACAGTGTGATGAGTTTTTGTAAGCACAGGAAAGGAAGAACATAAAAAATCTCAAAGTTTTGGGGAAGTCTGCAGGTGATACTGAGGCAGACATGCCCTTTGCATGTTCCATTTGACCTGGAGAAACCCCCCACTGGAATTCCAAGACGGTGGAAACTGAGGCCCAGGGGTGAGAATGAGGTAGTGGTCTCTGAAATCTTTAAATGGGTTTACTTGCTCTGTCTTTTGTCAACTTCTCTTGAGTACACTATTGATGGTGCTTTATATGGAGCTGAGCTAATGTCAATTGACTTTCAAAGTTTGCTCCATGTAAAGGTCATGAAGAGGATTTCTAGCAGGAAAACAAGAGCCCATTTAGCCATATTATTAAAGTAAACTAAATTATATATCCAAATGTTGTTCCCAAAAGTGGTCTTGAGTCTTACTTTTACTCCTGCGTTCCCACACTGTTCCAGTGGTGAGGACAACCCCATCTGTCTCCCTGTTGAAGAGGCTGGTGAAAAGTGGACACTTTTTCCTCTCTTGCCCACTGAGCAACTTTTCTCTGTGGCAGTGTTTTTCCTCCTCTGTTTGTAGCATTGTAAGCTTTTTCAGAGGTCACAGACTCAACCAATAAAGTAAGAGCTTCTCCCCCAAGGCAATGCAGATTTTACATTTGGCACACAATTTCAGCACATTCTTGTAGCTCCTGAAAACCCCCTCTTGAATACTAGTTTAAGAATCTTTGCCTCCTGTAATGCTTTTAACTGGGAGGGCAGAGATTGGCAAACTGTAGATCACCAGCCAAATCCACCTTGCTGCTCGTCTTTGTGCATAAAGTTTTATTGAAACACAGCTATGTCCATTCATTTGCATATTGTCTTTGGTGACTTCACCACAAGGGGAGCGTGGGGTGGTTGTCACAGAGACCTGCAGACCTGCAAAGCCTAAAATACTCACTGTTTGGCCCTTTACAGAAAAGGCTTCCTATCCCTTGCTTACTCTCAATGAACTTTATTCTCTTTAACCTCAGTCCATAGAGCAAAGCAGAAGCTCTGTGTTTAATCTTTCACTTCTTTGGGGGAGTTCCTGTTAAAGTCTGGGTTTTTTCTGAGGTCGATTTGGATATATAAGAATTCTTCACTTAGTAACTTCCCTATTTTTCATCCAGATCCTATCCCTGGAGGCTGTAATTTGGAGTTTGATTTAGATATTGATCCCAACATTTACTTGGAGTATAATTTCTTTGAAACGACTATCAAGTTTGCTCCAGCAAACCTAGGCTATGCGAGGTATGACTGTCTCCCGTCCCCTAAAATTGCTTTTAGAACATTCATGACTAGATTCGGCAGCCTGTAGTTCTCTGTAGTAAAATTGACTTTTTTTTTTTAGAAGTTGAGTGATTAGTATAACTTAAACCTCATTACTAACATTTAACTGTCCTTTATAGCTGATATTCCTCCCCAGCACTTTTTTAAAAATTTTGAAATGGAAAAAGAATAAAGAAAAGATACAGAATTTTAAAACAAAATAATAGGAGATCAACAATGGTTAATATATTGCATATTGTTATCTTCAAAGTAGTTGCTCAGATTACAAGACATAGGCATGAAAAAAGTGATCAAACCCTGAATTCTTTATTTGAAGAGCCAGATTCGAGTTTGTTACAAGTTTGGAAGTACATCTTAGCTTTTGTTTGGTTTTTGGTTTTGAGTTTTGAGACAGAGTCATGCTTTGTAGCCCAGCCTGGAACTCGAGGTGATCCTCCTCCCTCTGCCTTCCAGGGGTGTCCCACACACCTGGCCACCTTAGCTTTTATAGAGCACTGTACATGTAGAGAGAATCTGTTCTGAAACATCGTTATGTTTTATAAAGATCATTTTTAATTTAAAACTGCCCGAGTTTCCATTTTAATAGAGTGATAATGTTGAATAACATTCGAATGCTTCCTTGTCTCTTCTGCCGTACCAAGCACTACATTCTCTGTCATTTAACCCTGACAATTTTAAGAAGTTAAGAGCAATTGCTCTTATGTTACAGAGAGGTCTTAGAGGGTAATAGAGGCAACTTTCCCATATGCACACAGCTACCAAATGGCGGTAGAATCTGGTTATTTAAATTGTCTCTCTGTGTCTTACAAGACAGTGCAGATTAAGTAAGTATCTCTTATCTGGCATGGTTAAAGTTCAGATTTCAGTTTTTGTGGATTTTGGAATATTTGCATACACTTTACCAGTTGAACATCCCTAATCTGAAAATCCAGAATCTAAAGCTTTTCATGTGTCAGATGAGTGCCAATCAGGTTTCAGGTTTTTGAGTTAAGAAT
Organism: Cavia porcellus; assembly: GCF_034190915.1. Classification (NCBI taxonomy): domain Eukaryota; kingdom Metazoa; phylum Chordata; class Mammalia; order Rodentia; family Caviidae; genus Cavia; species Cavia porcellus. The sequence continues at coordinate 51,057,095 of NW_026947510.1, read as the reverse complement.
GCTCAGCTTGTACCACAGAATAAGTTATGATCAATGAAGTTTATATGTTATAGCTCTGGAGGCTGAGGTCTAAGAGGAGGTTGCCAGTACAGCTTGGTTCTAGTGAGACCGCTCTTCCTGGTTTCACCCTTGTCCTGTATTCTTGTAAGACAGAAAGAGGACTAGAGAGCTCTCAGAGTCTGATAAAAGGGCTCTGATTCCATTCTTGAGAGCTCCACACTCATAACTGAGTTACCTTTGAGAGGCCCTACCTTCTAAGGCCGTCACACTGGGCATTGACTCAAAGCAGGAATTTTAGGAGATCACATCATTTGGTCCACAACACTGTGATAGTTTTCTCCAGAATGCCATTCATGCCTCTGTGAAAGGGGAACAATTAGATGGGAATTGTTGCTGCAGAGGTTTGAAATTAATGCTGGAGCTGTAGCACAGTGGCAGAGCACTTACCTTAGCATGCTCAAGGCCCTCAGTTCTATCCCTGGTAATAAAAAAACAAAGTTTTTAATTAGAGCTTTTGGCTCTTTTTTATAGATAAACCCGCATGACACAAGACTGATGTTCTGTTTTCTTGGTTGGCTTTAGAGACGTGACTCCTCCATCCTGTGATACTGGGATGGGCCAGGAGTTTAGGTGGAGGTTGCAGTACGATGTATATCAGTATTTTCTGCCTGAGAATGAGCTCGCAGAAGATGTGCTACTGCAGCACCTGCAGAGAATGGCCCAGGTGTTCCAGGTGAAGGCCAGTGCTGCGAAGGTAAGTCCAGCTCCCAAGGCACGTGTGGCTAGATTATGATGCTTTCATAGGGGCTGAGGAGGGGAGAAGCTACCCGGATCTTATTTCTTTACTGTTTTCTTGATATTTGATCACTTTATTCTTTTCTTTTCTTTCTTTCTTTCTTTTTTTTTTTTTTTTTTTTTTTTTTACTGTGTTTCCATTTGGAGAGTTATTGTAATCAGGGGTTATAAGGAGAACAACTAGAATCAGGACATGGAGTTTATAATATTGTTTTATAATGGTCACCAGGAGTTAACACAAGAAAATGCAGGAGATCTATCCACAACACCAAAGACATAGAATATTTAGTCAAGGGGCTGTGGATTTAGCTCAGTGGCATAAGCACCTGCCTTGCAAGCAGGCGGTCATGAGTTCGATCCCGGATAAAAATGAAGAAAAAAAAAAATATTTAGTCAAGGGCCTAAATCCCACAGCAACGTCCCACATGAGTCCAGATGAAAACCCAGAGCTCATAACAATGCCTCCCACGAGTCCAACTGGAGGTCCAGAGCCTACAAGAAGGACTCACACCAGTCTCTTTTATGAATCTGTGCCCTGAATGCCCAAAGGTCAGTGGTGGAAGCCAGAAAGTCCATGCTGGCAGGGTGAAGGAGCTATGCTGGTGGGATGAGGGTTCTATGCTGGAGCTGAGAAGTCACACTCACAACAAAGACTAAGGCTGTCGTGAAAAGCACCACAGCCATCCTCAGCGACACGGAGGTCCCAAGCTCCAACGACGACAATCACATTCTGGTACATGCCAGGAAGCAGTGTGACGAGCCCATCCTAGAGACCAAGCAGCACACGTCTTCCCCTCCGGAGCCAGGAAGCAATGCTCGACGTGAGGACCAGAGCTTCTCCAGGAGAACCAACGGCTCAAACAGCAATACATAGGAGAACCCACAATGCCTCAATGCAACAATTCATTAACGCCTTCTCCTTCTCCACCTATTTATGCTGGCAACTTTTCTCAGGTGGAGCATCTTTGCTCAGTGCCATGCTCATGTAATCCAGCTGGTGTTAAGTAGACTACTAGTTCTTAATGACAAGAGTCATTGCTAGTGGTATCCCAGAAAGATGTTGGCCTTTAAGGCGATGCATGTAAGCTATGTTTTCATTGCAGCTACACCTATGAACTGGTAATCTTGGGACATGCGTGGAAGTGGTGCTTAATTTTCTATGTACTCTAATAACTATTGGTTAAAATCTTTTGGCAAGTATGAAAGTTACAGTGTTTAAACAAAAATAGGGGCTGGGGATTTAGCTCAGCGACATAAGCACCTGCCTTGCAAGCAGGCAGTCATGAGTTCGATCCCTGGTACCGATTAAAAAGGAAAAAGACAAAAAAAAAAAAAAAAAAAGAGAGAGACAAACTGAACAAATTCCAGTTGATGAAAGAAAATTCTTTACAGAAGAATGCCAGCTATAATATATAAAAAGAATCTGAATCAGAAAGTCACCAGATGGTTGTGCTGGCATACACCTGTAATCTCAGGAGTATTTAAGCCCAGTCTGGCGATTCCACAATTTAGTGAGAGTGTTTCTCAAACTTTAAAAAAAATAAAAAAGGACCCGGAGTGTAGCTCAGTGCGGAAGTGTTGAATCCTGAATTCAATCCAAGGAATACAGAAAGAAGATGAAGAAGATAAGATGAAGATGAAGAGAAAGATGAAGAGGCAAATGGAAAGTCACTATTTTGTGGCACCTCCCCACTGAAAACATTCAGGCAGGGATTATCAGGTGAACTGGTTTTGGAGAACAGGCTATTTCACGCCACAATTTCAGTTGCTAAGCAACAGCTTCTTCCAGGGTGAAACAGTAGCACAATGTGAATCTTACCCCGGTGGTCAAAGCTAGTTCCACTGGAAACAAGTCAGCCCACATGGATGCTCATGTAGAATGCAGTTGGAAATCACCACCACCGCTTGGAGGGTACTCTATCGGAGATGCTCAGCCCAGCCAAAATAGAAAACGTCCAGCAGCAAAAACAAAATAAAACAACAACAGGAAGTGAGTTAGGGGAGATGGAAACATGCTAGATTATAGACAATTATGATGTATGCAGTTTATTATGTTATTTTTTCACGTTTTTCAGCGTGGTTTGAATTTTTCGTGATTAAAAACTTGGCAGAATAGGTGGTAAGGTTAACATTTTGTTGAACTTGACTAATCCTTTGTGCAGAAAACTACATATATTTTGAAGGCTAAGAAATAAAAAAGAAGAAGAAGAAGGAAAAAAAGAACAGTGCCACCTTTCTAAGAGGTTCAAAGCTACTCACTTTGAAACTCAAATTTTTCTGTGTATTGTGGCTCCCTAGTGGATATATGATTGTACTATTAGCATTGAAAGTCTAAAGAATGACATTTAAAATCTCTAATTTCTTTGTATTTATTTATTTTTTGGTACCAGGGATCAAACTCAGGACCTCGAGCTTGCCAGGCAAACGCTTATACCACTGAGCCAAATCCCCAACCCAAAGAACAGCCTTTAAAAGAAATATTTGAAGTTTCATACTACTGCATGACAAAGCAGTTGGTAATGTGATCTTATTTGAGAAGCTGTGAGACAAAAATAAATTGGTTATCTATAAGATGTTAACAAGCCATCTGTACAGCTACTAGTAATAGATGCCATTTTTTGAATATTTACTTTGTGCTAATAATCATATGTTGGGGACCTGGCTGAGACCCCTAACTAACTGCAGGATTATAGTGAAAGGATGAAATAGAAACAGCAACAAATTTAGTAACAAAAGAAGGGGGTGGTGCGAGTTCAGTGCCTCAGGATGGGCAGAGACAAAGACACTCCAAACCTGCCACTACTTATTGGACATCTACAATGACAGGAGTTAGGGGAGGAGTCAAGGTCAACCAAAGACTCCGAGGTTGAAGACTTAGAGGCAAAAGATAATTTAGGATGACTCAAGAGAAATCTTGCCTTCGAGTGCTTTTTAATCTAGTGGTTTTAGTTTAGTTTTAGAGGATGGCCCATCCATAGGAAGTATGGGAAATCTCAAAAGGGCGATACCAGTAATCCCAAACCTCCATTTATCCCTTAGGAAGTGTGCAGGATTAGCCATTGTGAATTTGTGGTCCTTGACAAATACTAAGTATTAAAGAGAGTAGTGAACAAGTTACAAATGATTCCTATTCTTAAATTGCTTCAAATCTAAGAAATTAAAAACTTTTTTTATTTCTTCCAATTAGCATTTACCCATTATTTAAACCACATTTTACTTAAGCTACTAAAATTCAACATACTACAAAGAAATCTGTGGAAGCCTTCTGTATAGGTATTTGTCTCTATTAGCACATATAAACTATATGGGCTGGTCTTTTGGAAAAGTGAAATCAGTTGGTGTATATTTTAAACAAGAAATATAATTTAATATTATGTGTAGGAGCTGGACATGGTGACGCATGCCTGTGATACCAGCATTTTGGAGGCTGAGACTGGAGGATCGTTGCACGTTTGAGACCAGCCTGGGCTATAAAGTGAGCTCAAGTCCAGCCTGAACTGCAGAGTGAGACCTTGTCTCAAAAAAGAAAAAAAGAAAAAAGAAAAAAATCTATCATCTATCTTTCTGTCTATATATATTATATGCAGGTAGGCTTATAATAAAATAGCTTTTAAAAAATCTAAATATTAATCATGTATTATTTTTGGCTTTAGGTGGTTACCTTGACAGCTAATGATAAGACAAGCGTTTCCTTCTCCTCCCTGCCTGGACAAGGAGTCATTTATAATGTCATTGTTTGGGACCCGCTCCTAAATACATCTGCTGCTTATGTTCCTGCTCACACATACGCTTGTACATTTGAGGCACGGGAAGGCAGCTGTGCTTCCCTTGGTGAGTGTGTGGGTTTAAACTTTGATCAAGTTATCTCTGGCTTGGCAGTTCAATTTCGACTAGCATTGAACAAAGAATGACAAAAGAAGCTTTTGCCTGGTTTGGGGGCATTTTTTCTACATTGAGTCCCTAACATTGGTCAGTGAGTGATCTAAGCAGTGAATAAAAGCCAAAATACAGGTATATTTGTATATTAGTGAGAGATAAGCAAGATAAATTTATAAAGTATAGAATACATGAAAAAAATGCATGACCACAAGAAGAAAAATAAGAGAGAAAGTGTGTGGCCCAGAGAGGGAACTGAGGCGCTGGCACTGGAGAAGGCTTTGAGGGCAGGATCTGTGGGTACATGTAGGGGTGGCACCAGCCACACAGAGGAAACAGCTGGTACCAGGCCCTGCTCTGAGCCTGCTGGGGATCTTCAGAAAGGCCGCCAGGACAGTGGGTGGAGGAAGACAAGAAATCAAAGGTAGAGGCAGGGCAGGCGGCTCAGAGGGTGACCTTGTAGATCACAATCTGGACCTTAGCTTTTATTCCAAAGGATGTGGAAAGGCAGTGGAAGATGCTGAGCAAATAATCCTGGTGATAGAGGGGAACGAAACTCCCAGCCTACTAGATGTCTGGTACTAGTATGTGTTCTCTAAAATTGAGGAATGAATTTCAGGAACAATGGAGGGAAAGAGCAGAACATATTTATTGAGAGAAAGAAAGCTTCTGTCTGAGGGACACAAGGGGTCCCGAGCAGGTTGCCAAAGACTCTTTTTTAAAAGAAAAAGTAAAATCCTGAGGTTAGATGTGGTCCAATGTGGGAAAAAATGGGAACTCGCAAGGTGGGAAGAAAGTGGGACAGAATTATCATTAGCCAATAAGTTTAACTGTTTAGTAAAATTGATTAAATTGGGAACAAATGGGGAAGCGAGTCACATAGTAAGCAGGATGCTCAACAGCGGTGACTCTTCCTATAGGGGGTTAGGATGCTGACTTCCGATTTGCTGGGGTGATAGAGAACTATTTGGACTGTCAATCCTCAGGATGTGGTTGTATTTGCTTTCCTTTTGTCTTGAGAGCTGGCCCACAGTGGAAGGTGTTTGTCTCCTCCAAGGCTGCAAGGTATCTGGGCTTCTGCACCCGCTCCTTTGAGGGCCCTGCCCTGTCTGACTGCCTATAATATTTCTAACTAACTCAGCTGCTTGTAACACTGGGATCTGATGTACTTTGCTGAGATCGCAGGCTGTTTTGAGAGAAAGGACAGAGGTAAGAGCAGAAATAGCAAGAGTGATTAAGAGGCCACTGACTTAAGTTAGTCCAGGTGAGAGGTGGCAGTGATTGATGCAGAGCATGGCACGGCAGGCGGGGCAGATCTATGTGTGCTCATGTGCACGGTGAAGCTTGAAAGCGCATCAGAAGAGATGCAAAAATAATAGAAAGCCTTTTTTCACAATCTTCACCCTGATCTTGTTAATGTGATGTTTTCATTTTTTCATTGTGCAGCCACATGTATACATATGTAATATTTTTAAAATCTAAACCTTTTGAGAATAAATTACACAGATAGAGACCTTATAGTTTTAAGTACATCTATTTGCTTCCTTATGATCAGAATCACAAAATTAACATCGGCACAGTACTACCACTTAATCTATAGGGGTTATCAAGTTTTATTAGTTGTTCCACTATTAATGTCCTTTAGAAGCCAGAAGTTTTTCCCTTGTCCAAGGCCCAGCTCAGCGTCCCACTGTGCTTTTGATATATCCCTGATAATCTGGAACAATTCCTCACTGTGTATTTGTCTTCCAAGTCTTTGACCTCTTTTGAGGAGGATAGCCTGTTTAGTGAGTTACTTTGATGTTCCTAGCATTTACATTTACGTGTTTTTGTAGGAGGACCCAGGAAGTGGTGTTGGATTCTTCTCACTCACTGTGTCTGTCTGCTGCTATGATAACCATGATTACTTGGTTAGTGGTGTCTGCCAGGATCCCCCATCATAAAGTCATTGTCTTTTCTCTAAGTGTCTTTTGGATGATAATTGGAGTACTTGTAATCTCATTCTCAAACTCTCACTTGCTAATTTCAGAATCTATTGATCCGTGCCTGAAACATTTGTGGCACTTTTTTACCTTTGTCCAGGGAGTGTTTCGCATTTTCCCAATGAGTGGCTGGATGTGTTTTGAAATAGGATATAAATGGGAATGGGTATTTCTATGGGTATAGAACTCAAGAAATTGAACATCTTGCATAGTTCGTTGATAGCAGAAGTGGCAAATAGAAAGGTAGGGTTTTGTTTGTTTGTTTGGTTGTTTTGGTGTTTGGCAGTACTGGCTGTCAGACTTGGGGCTTTGCTCATGCTAGTCTGATGGTCTACTACTGAGCTACACCCTAGCTTGATGGTTTTTGAAGGCAGTAGGAGAAAGTATTTCAAGGGAGATAGCGCTAGAGCACGGTGTGGTGGTACATGTCTGTAATCCCAGCACTTGGCAGGTTGAGTCAGTAGGATCTCCTTGAATTCGAGGCCAGTCTGGGGTACTAGTGAGTTCAAGGATGGTCTGAACTACATGCTGAGACCTTGTCTCAAAAATAAAAAATAAAGAAGATGGAATTGGAGTGATCAATTTGTCAGATACTGCAGAGGGGTCAGCTAGGAGACTGAAAGTAGCCACTGGTGTCAGCCACAAGGGAGGCCCTGGTGCGAGGCAGAGCTGTCACAGTGGGGTGGCACATACATGTGCGGAAGAAACAGGGGGACGGAAGTGGGAGAAGGAATTCAAACAGCTCTTTCAAGGAGTTCTGCTCTCAGAGGAAAGCCTGTTAGCTGTGCTGGTGCCACGGATTAGGGTTCTCTCCCTCCGCTAGAGCTGTATCCCAGTGTTCAAGAAAAGAAAAATTGAAGCCTCCACAGCAAGAGGACTTTTCTCAAAGGGAAGAGCATTGTAATAGGGACTTTGCAGTGGGGTAGAGAGATGGCACTCAACTTTCCAGTGCAGCTTGGGAGAGGAGGGATCAATGGGTGGAAAATTACTCAGAGGACATGAGGGATGTGGATGATTCTGTCTAAATTGAACTAACAGGATTCTGCTGCAGACAGCCCAGGGTAATGAGATACCGCCTACGGGGATGATGGAGGATGAGAAAGTGATCAGATATGGAGGGTGATCAGATAACGGGGCAGGAGTCCTCGCTAATCTGATTGATCAGAGTTTGCTGAAATTGAGTTTTACACGGATGTGCACAGATGGTACTGTGAGAGGGTTCGGGAGCCTGACAGAAAGTGTGGTCACGCGAAGACTCTGTTACCACCCAGGCTTCAGATCCTTCACAAGTATAATGCAAGAGACCCAGGCAGATATAAGCATGGTTTTCTTTTTCATGGTACAGAAGATTGAATGCAGGGCCTTCACACTGAGCTACACCCCCAGCTTTTTTTCTATTTTTTATTGTTAAACAGGTTCTCAGTCACTAAATTGCCCAGGCTGGCCTCAAATTTGAGATCTTTCTGCCTCGGCCTCCCTAGTGCTGGGATGATACTGCCTTCTGTTTTAGTCACTTTCTTAACACCGGGATAAGTACCTGGCACCCATAGTTTAAAGGAGGACGGGTTTATTTTGGCACATGTTTGAGCTGGCAGGCTCCAAGAAGCTGCACATGGCAGGGCAGGAGGGAGGCAGAGAACAAAGGGAGAAGTGAGGAGGGCCATAAATCCTTCCAGGCCAAGCCTAGGTGACCCACATCTTCTGACCAGCTCTCACCTCCTAACAGCATTAGCTGTGAGCCCCAGTAACCCAGTCACCCTCCACAAGCTCCATCTTTGAGCACATGGGGCTTGGAGGGACATCTAGACATACGCAATAGCACATTGTAATTAAAACCTCGGCCTCTGCATCATCGCCTCGAGTGAAAATGGTTAAAGATGCTCTAAACTTGACTCTCTCCTGGCCTCCTCTTATATCATTTCTAGATTCTACTTCTTCTAGAACCTTCTCTCCTTTCCAGTTTTACTTGAATAATTTTCTGTGATAGGGAATTCTATTTAGAGTTAGCTACGTCTATGTAGTTTCTATTGGGTTGAAATATGTTTCTATTGGGTTGAAATATGCTTTTTAAAATTTTTGTAATTTTATTTTGGGGGGGATTGGAATATCTTGTTTTTGTTTTTTTTTTTTTTTTTTTTTTTTTGTGGTTCTTGGGATTGAACTCATGACCTCATGCTTGCCAGACAGGCACTTAAGCCACTGAGCTAAATCCCCAGCCCTTTTTTATGTCTTTTTGAGACAGAGGTTCACTATGCAGTTCAGGCTGGCCTTGAGCTCACTTTGTAATCCAGGCTGGTCTTGAATTCTCAATGATCGTCTTGTCTCAGCCTCCCGAGTGCTGGGATTATAGGTGTGTGCTACCACGCTCATATTTATCTTGCTGTTTTGGTGATTGGATTTGCTGGAAACTTTTGCCACATTTTCAGTTGAAAATAGTCACCCCACTCAACTCCAAGTTTTAAATACAAAAATTAAGTCTTAGGAGGATAGGTCTGAAATAAATAAAATGTAGTGTTTTATCTTTCTCTTAGTATTTATTGGGCTCCTGATTCTCAGAAAAGCTGATACCCAGGCACCGTAATGACTTGCAAACTCTGGTCGTGCGTCTTGTGTTTCTTATTTAACTGTATGTCTTGTGGTGCCTCCATCTGCACTTTTTTTGGGTGGGAGGTAACTGGGGATTGAACCCAGTGCCTTCACATTTAGTTACGTCCCAGCCCTTTTTTATTTCTTGAGACAGAGTCTCTCTAAGTTTCCAGGTTCCCAGGATGGACTTGAATTTATGATCATTCTGTCTCAGCCTCCCAAAATGCTGGGGTTACAGGTATTTTCCACCACAGGCAGCTCCCTGGAGCATTTCTAAGCCTTCTGATGTGTTTATTTTGTTGCTCTCGTAACGTTTCCTTGTGTGCTCGTATAGGTGCGGGTTTTTGTTCTTAGCTCAGGAATTATTTTCTTGTATTTATTGCAAAGGCATTGTGATGATAGCAAATTTAGTGAGCATGTTTTTCTTTTGATTTAAACTGTATCATGCGCAGTCTGGGTAATTTAGCAATTTAGGGAGATCCTGTCTCCAAATAAAAAGTAAGAAGAGGCCGGGGGAGGTAGTTCAGTGCAGAGGCCTTGGGTTCAGTCCCCAGTACCATAAATAAAATAAAATAAAATAAAACTGTATCTTTTGAGTAGTCATGGCATTTAAAGTTTATACCTATGAAAGTGGTGGATTAGACCTTACAGATTTTTGTCATCACCAAGCATATTGTGCTTTATTTTGTTGCTTTAATACAACATTTCCCCTGACGCAATATGTATTTATAAGTCTGGAAGTATTTTGCTTTAAAGTGTAATGTAAGTTCTTTTAATATGAAATTGGATATTTTAATTGTGGAAACTTCAGTGAGCCTCTGTGTATGAATCATTGAGCACTAACAGTTTTAATTCATGGCCACCTTTCTATTTCTGCTGTCAACCCACTTACTTCTCTGTGTCTTTTGTCACCAGTTTATTTTAAAGCAGATCCTTGGTCTTCATTTTCAGTAAAAATCCATATATATATATATATATATATATATATATATATCCATATATATGTCTTAAAATTTAGTATTTCAGAAAGTATTTAATAAATGTTTAAATACATATATATCTTTTTATTTTTAAAGAGAAAAAACAATAAAAATTACAGAATTTCAAAACAAGATAATAGGAAATTAATAATAGTTAACATATCATATGTTACCATCTTCAAAATAGTTGCTCAGATTACAAGATAGAGACATGTATAATTGATTAAACAATATAAGCACAAACCATTTTTTTAATAAACTAAAAAAATCAGTAGCATAACTTTATTAGCTATCTTTTTATATTTTTTTATTTTAAAGAGAAAAAAAGAAGCAAAAATAAAAACCCTAAAACAATAGCAATGTAGAATTTCAAAACATGACAGAAATGTAACAATGGTTGTTATACTGCATATTGTTATCTTCACAAGAAATTCTCAGATCATCAAATACGGTCATGCAAAGTCAGTCAAATAGTTTTTTTTTCTTTTCCTTTCCTTCTTTTCTCCTTTCACCCATCCCAGTTGTTTTTTCCTCTTGAGCAGTTTCTGTTACTTTCACAATATCTATTGTTCATTTTGAATCTTACTTTTTCTGTTTCTTATACTAGGGTGACAGTATGGTGTTTACACATGTGAGTCTGATTTATTTCACTTATGAGTAAGGTCTCAAGTTACATTCACTTCCTTTAAAAGCCTTGAGTTTATCTTTCTTTATAACTGAATAGTATTCCATTATATAAAAATATCATCTTTTTTATCCATTTATCAGTTGATAGACATTTAAGTTGTTTCCAAGGTCTAGCTATTGAAAATTGTGCTGCTATAAACATGGCTGCATATATATCATTGTAGTACAATGTTTTTAATTCTTCTGGGATAATACCTAGAAGGGAAATAGCTGGGTTGAATGGGACCTCCAATTCTAGTTTTTTGAGGACTCTCCACATTGATTTCCAGAATGGTTGTACTGATTATGCTCCTACCAACAGTGGAGAAGTGTTCCTTTTTCCCCACAGCCCCTCCAGTATTTGTTACTGGTTGATTTATTGATAACAGCCATTCTTTCCAGAGAGAGATGGAATCTGTGTTGTAATTTGCATCTCTGGAATGACCAGTGATATTAAATATTTTTTTCATATCTTTATTTGCCACTGATATTTCTTCATCTGAAAAATGTGTATTCATCTCAGATGCCCGTTTTTAGATTGTGTCTTTGAATTTAGGGGGCCCAATTATATCTCTTGAAGGTAAGTATTGGGACCATTTCCACAGTCCAGTTATCAAGTACCCCCACAGTGAGTCCCCAGTCTCCTGCCTGGAGTAAAGGCATAAGAAAAAGCAAGAGATGCTGGGGATTTAGCTCAGTGGCATAAGCACCTGCTTGCAAGCAGGCAGTCGTGAGTTCGATCCCCAGTACCGATAAAAAAAAAAAAAAAGAAAGAAAGAAAGAAAGAAACAGCAAGAGACAAACTAGGGGTGTAGGCAGGGATCTGAGGTGACCAGTTGTTCTCAGAGAACAAGAGGCTACAAAGAACCCAGGATCAGGGTATTTATTCACTGCCTCTGAGTCAAGGACAGTGGGTGTTTCCAGGTACAGTAATGGTGACTACCTTGGGCTGTAACAAGACCTAATCATTCTTTCAAGGACAAGGACAAGGACGAGATGCAGGCACTGTAGTTTCCCCAGATGCCTGATGGTCTCCATGGATCTGATCTTGCCCTGTGAGCACCAGCAGTCATTAGCCCTAGGGTCTCCAGCTGTCACTAGGAAAGAGCTGGGCGTTCCCCATCCAATCTGGCTCAAGGGCAGGACCAGAACAAGCCTGGACCCTCTAGACTCAATTTATAATTCGTGGTCCCCAACAGGTAGGCACTGTTTAAAACTGTGTATAACCACCACGTCATTATCACAATTTTCAGCTCAAGTATTAAAAATAATTGCCAAATAGCACTGAAATGAACAGATGGGATTTATAATTCCCCATCATCTGTGTTTTTCACAGTTTGATAAGGTTTTGGATGAGGTCTATACATTGTCTTTAGCTGATGCATCTCATGAATCTGTACTAATTCACAGCCCCCCCCCATTCCTTCCAGTTTACTGAAGAAACAATTGTTTTAGGCTGTCTGCTTGCCTGCTTTAAGTCTTTCTTTTTCTTTCTTTCCTTTTGCTAGCCCTCTACCCCAAGACTATTACAGGTAGTGCTGTATACCTCAGCAGGGGAATAATGCAGTGTAATTTTCTGCTATCACCATGGTAATGACCAGCTAGACCTTATTTTCCTGTTAGGTCTTATTTTTCAGGGGAAAAAAATGGTATTAATTGCCTGCATCAACTCATGAGAGGTGACAAGACCATCTTAAGGATAAATTATACACATGTAGAGTAAATGAATGTCATCTTGTTTTGCTTTTTTGGTGATGTTTTATTAATTAAATACGAAGTGTGAAATTGCATGTATTATTCACTAACTTTTCACTGTTTTTTAGGAAGAGTCTCCACCAAAGTGTTCTTCACTCTTTTTGCCCTGCTTGGTCTCTTCATTTGTTTCTTTGGACACAGATTCTGGAAAACAGGTATCACGTATGATATAAACGGGGTTAAGCTGCCTGTAGACTTTTGTCTTAGGTGCTGCCAGGGAATGTATTTCTTGGAAATCTATGAAAAGAAAGAGTGCCTCTCTCTACTGTTTTCATAGATTTATGGTTGGATTCTTTTGATAATTTACTGAGTTGTTCCACATTTTAATTTTTTTCTTTTTCTTAACAATAGAGTGCAAAAAAAAAATTTTTTTTTTTTGGTACCGGAAATTGAACATGTCGCCTTCACACTGAGTTACATCTCTAGCCTTTTAAATGTATATATTTTTAACTTTTGCAATAGGATCTCACTAAAGTTGCCAAGTCCCCAGGCTGGGTTCAAATTTGTGATCATCCTGTCTCAGCCTCCCAGAGTGTTGGGATTACAGGTGTGAGGCACCATGCCTGGCTGTAACCTCCTCTTATTAAGGGAGGGATAAAATTTGGTTTGTGTGACAAACATCTTAAATTACTAGATATGCTAGTTGGCTAATGATAGCTGATATTAGAAATCAGGGTGTCTGCATAAAAATGTGTGTGGATTTGGTGATGGTGATGGACTTGTTTTCATATTAATCAGGTTCTGAGGTGTGGTAGATAGTGAACGTGAAGTATCTGCTCAGTCTGGGAGGTTCAGTTGCCAAAGGAAACTTCAGAAGCCACAGAGTGAGACGTGGGGTGGAGAGTGGAATATAAATTATGCCCACTGAGTTAGTTTCAGTATCTTGGCTGCCCTTTATGCAATGTTTTCAATCACAGACATTCTTCCGTTATCAACCACAGTGCAGTCCCCCACTAGATCAATGAATGAATTGGTCATGAGGAATTGTCTATCATAGGTACATTTTAGTATTCAGAACAAAGAAATGGTAAAAGATAACTCCAACTTGATGACTTTATTATTTTTTGTTTGTTTGTTTTGTTTTTTGTTGTTGTTTGAGACAGGGTCTCTTTATGCAGTTCAGGTGGGCCTTTAGCTCACTATGACCCCAGGCGGGTCTGGACTCATAATGATCCTCCTGCCTCAGTCTGCCAAGTGCTGGGATTACAGTTGTGTGCCACCACACCTGCTGATGATTTTGTTTTTTACTTCTTTATTTATTGGTACTGGGGATTGAATTCACCACCTTGCACTTGCCAGGCAAGCACTTGTGCTGCTGAGCTAAATCCCTGGCCCTGATGACTTTGTTTTGATTTGTGTGATTCTTATGTGCAATACTGTCATGTACAACAGAACATAAAGCTATAGAACTATATAGTACAATTAGCAAAAATTACAATATTGTGTAATCAAAGAATGCTGTACCAAAAAAAAGACATTGAGCATCCATAGATGTGCAGAACTGTACCAAACTCCTCTCCCCGTCCAAAAAATGGTGGTTTGTTATTTCATGCAAGGAGTCCTAGGTCCACGCTGCATGCCCCAGTAGCAAGCCTGGACAGCTGTTAAACATGTAAATCATTAGAGGAGGACTATCAGTACCTTCAAAAGGTCCTTAACTAACATAGGTAACTGAGCGTGATAGGTAGAATGAACATGATCCTAAAAAAAAAAAAAGAAAAGAAAAATGGGGATTGGGGATTTAGCTCAGTGGTATAAGCACTTGCCTAGAGAGCGTGAGGTCGTGAGTTTGATCCCTGGTACCAAAAAAAAAAAAAAAAAAAAAAAAAGAATATGCTCCTTATGTAATGAAGCTCTTTGAACCTGGTATAACAGAGTTTGAAAAAGCACCTCCCTTTCCCTCTGTTAGGGGAATTTTCTTAGAGTCTTGTGAGGCGTATTTAATCCCTGACAGTGTAGAAGGATTCCATAGCAGAGAATTTAATTACTATGCTGTGGGTAAAATCCCAGATACTACAAGTTGGTTTGTTTTTTCTTTTATGTTGATACATATTATTCTATTTGTGTTAGAACTGAGTATAAATATTAATAGTAACAACTAAGCAGAATTTAAGAAATATATAGCGCTGTGCTGCCCATAGTCAGGATTAGGCTTATTTGAAGGAGACAGAATTATTTGTAGTTTTGTATTTTCAGGTGTTTAATGGATTAATATAAACCGATGATTTAAAGGAAACATCATCCTTTACTTTGGGATACTTAAAAAAACCTTCCACCTTTTATTTTTGCTTATGTAGCATCAAAATTTAGTGTCTGATTTCAGATGAGACACAAGTGACAAAACACTAAAGTAGAAAATATAAATGTATTAAGATGAGCTATGACATTAACAAGTAACAATAAGTGATATTATATGGATCTGCCTACATGATGGTATATCCTACAGTGACTATGTGCTTTAATATTTGATAGTAAAGTTACTCCCAATGATTTCTAAAGCTCACCTGCCTTTTTGATAGTTATTTTTCTCCTTTGAATGTCGTAATTTGTAAATTCTATGGCGCCAAGGCATACATTTGCATATTAGATATTTAAATTACATTGTAAAAAGAGTACCTAACCACAGCTTGCTTTGTTTGTTTCTTTTCTGGCTCATTTGCCACCAGAATTATTCTTCATAGGCTTTATCTTCATGGGATTCCTCTTTTACATTCTGATTACAAGACTGACACTTCTGAAGTATGACGGTAAGTTTAAGTGGTCATTTAGCTGCGTGCTCTGAAAGTGTGCTGTGGTGTCTGCACTCTGCCTTTCCCTCCATGGATGTGCCCACAGTGTGTGACATCCCATGAAATAACAGGCCACTCTCACTGAGCTGGATTCTTGAGCCCAAACATAGAGATGACACCAGAGCCCAAGGAATACTGGCACTCGTGTGACTTTTAGGGGACTTCTGCTGCAACCAGAAGGGGGAGACGCAGCTCTCAAAAAGAAAAAAGGGGCAACCAGTACAGAAAACGTCATGAAAGGCTCCCATCTAGATCCTCCATGCAAGTCAGGGATTTGAGCTTGCACAGCACCCTGTCCCGCCTGTGTCTGAGCTCCAGGGTTGGCTCTAACTAGAAAGGTGAGGCAGGCTTGCAGGAGGCCGGTCCTTGTCTGCATCGGTGTGCAAAGAATGTGTAACTGTTGTATTTTTAACTCCAGGACTATGTGCAGGTCCTGGGTCCCCCATTTATATCCCCGTTTGACTTTGCTGTGAAAGCACAAACTGGCACGGTCTCTACAGGGCCCCTCTGCAGCATTTGAGTGTTGTAGTCATTATGAGCAGCCCCTGACTATGTCACCACCTGTGGCTTCTTTCTTTCGTGCATCTTGCTTAAACCACTCATTTGGCCTTCCCATCTGGGCTTTGAATCTGCACGGGAAATTCCTTGGTACTTAGGGAAATGAAAGGTCATGTTGACAGTAAACTTTGGTCCAGTTATGTGATACACTGAAGATACAAAATGTACAGCAATAAAAATGTTATTCTTTATTTTAAAACATCCAGCCGGGTGTGGGGCTACAGGCCTGTGTCCCAGCACTCTGGGAGGCTGAGGCAGAGTTCAAGCCCAGCCTGGCCAACTTAGTAAATCAGCAAGACCCTGCCACAAAAATAAACAAAACAAATAAATGAAATAAAAATAAAAAAGGACTAGGGAATGTAGCTCAGTGTATAGGCACTGAGTTTAACTCCTGTTATTAAGAACAAAATAAAAGTATACCCCTTCCCTTGTCCCATCACATTTAACAGGGTCTCAGTCCTAATTTACGTGAAAGCCACGCCTGTCGTCCTTCCTGGGGGATTAGCTCTGGGAGTGTTTGCAGGGCTCAGGCCCAGCCCTGCTGAAGCACCCACGGTAGCTGCCCACGTTAGGCCAGAGGCTGGTTGGGATGCTGCGGCTTCACCACATGCTCCGAAGTGCTGTTTGTCACCAGTGTGTTATCTCCCTTTGCACAGTTCGACTGACCCTGACAGCTGTCGCTGGCGGTGTCAGCGGAGTTTTCCTGGTGGCCATCTGGTGGCGATTCGGGACCCTCGGGCTGTGCATGCTGTGTGCTGGGCTTGTCCTGGGCTTTCTCATCTCAGCAGTGGCCTTCTTCACGCCTCTGGGTAGGTGATGTGTTCCTGATTCCTTGTTTGGAAGATTTTTTATTTGAGCTTCCACTGCCTTTGTTGGGAGTGGTGTTACGAATCTCCACCTTCTGAAGAGTTAAGAAAGTTGGCACTGGATGTGTGGCACCTTTAGAAAAGCAAGACAAATGAGAATCTGTCTGTTTTCAAAGGCATGCTGTGCTAGGTGATTGCAGAGCGCTGCCTTCAAACCCCAAGATTGGCAAAATGGAGTACGGATTGGAGGTCCTGCCCTAAGCGAGCTTAGTTAAATAGTGCTTAATCCCTCTCCCTTTTTGATAGTGCTTAGAGGATGGGGGAAGATAGATTGGATTTGGATTTCTAGTAATTAATGTGCCCTTTCTTTTTCTTTCTTTTTTTTGGGGGGGGGGTCTGTCTTTCTCCAAACTGGAGGTCGGACTCAGGGCCTTCTCACTGAACAACTTCTCTGGTCTTTTAGTTTGTGTTTAGTTTTGAGACAGAGTCTTGCTAAATTGTCCAGGCTGGGCTCAAACTCACAATCCTCCTGCCTCAGCCATCCAAAATGCTGGGATTACAGGTGTGCACCACTGTGCCTGGGTTTTAATCTACCTATGATGAGTAGAATGAACATAGCATATGATGTCAGAAAAATACTAAGATGGGCTTGGCTCTAGTGCCAGAAAAACCTTTTAATCTTGAACAAAGTACTGAAGCTTTTTGTTTCATCAGCTATAAAATTCTCTCATAGTTTCAATCCCCAGCACTACCAAAAAAAATTCTCTCATAGGACAGAAGTAAACATTAATATAAATGAAAAGCCTCTACTTTCCACCCTTATGAAAAATGACTTAAACCACAACATTGTCATTCAACATTATTGTTATTACTGATACTGGGAATTAAAGCCAGCCCTTTGTACTGAATTACATCCCATGGTTTTTATATTCCTTAGTTTGAGGAATTGACCAGCTGGCCTCATACTTGGGATTCTCCTGCCTCAGCCTCCTGAGTAGCTCGGATCACAAGTATGCACTGCTGTGCCCCAGCTTAGCTTCATACTTTTAAGCATTAATGTGTGAAAATATTTAACTGACCTCTCAGATCTGATTAGTTCATTGTTGTTTCAGGCTTGTGTGGGCAGCAAAGAGATTGTTCTCTGTAAAGATCTGTTCTTCATACGTTTGCATCATAACTATTTTGAATCCTTAGATTCCTTGAAAGATTTTTGAAAAAGGCCATATGTGTATTTTAGGAAGGGTAATAAAGTTAAACTTAAGAATGTGATCCATGGGCTGGAGATTTAGCTCAGCACACAAGTATTTCCTGGCAACTATAAGGTTGTGAGTTCGATCCCCAGTACAAAAAAAAAAAAAAAATCATGCAGGGGCCAGGGATGCTTAGTGGCACAGCACCTGCCTGGCAAGCATGAGGTCCTGAGTTCAATTCTTGGTACCCAGCCCCTGCAAAAAAAAAGAATATGATCCATAAATTTTCCTCATTGGTACATAGTGCTTTCAGAGACTGTGGAGCCCTAAGTTTAGATCCTGTGCCCAGGATATGTGAATCTTGAGATACAGGACCATTTACAGACGAACAACGGTGACAGGGTCAGTACTGAATAGTCAGGTAATTTTAAAAGAGGAGCTCTTATAAATTGGTTCCGGTCACTCTAGGGTATGCGGCATATTGGAGCTGGGCAGCGGGAGGATGCTTTGGTAGTAGCAGATGGTTACTGTGCAGCAACCTGGCAGGATATGGGTTGATCAAAAAAACCTGTTAAGGGGATCTTGCTGCTTCTATCAGGTTCACAGCTTAACTTCGAGTATCTTGTTACTTGTGGGTTTTTGTTGTTTCCCTTGGTATGAAAACAGGAAATCACAGATATTTAGGGCTAGGTAGATAGTTTAGACCTGGGAGATGATATATTTCAGTCTTCTCCACTTCTCGGTAAGGGAACCTAGTGAGGCCCAGGGTCGTGGAGCTAGTTAGAAGAGCTGAGACTCTGAACCTTTTCTGAATTATTCTGCTACTGAGTGTAGAGCATTCGCCTCTGTGGTCCTCACCCCGTACCTTTTAGGGCATGCCCTTCAAAGGGGGTTTTGTATTGACACATATAAAAAATCAGAATTTATTTGTAGTTGCCAGCATACTCCCTGGCTGTTACTTTAAGCTTGCGGGGTATATATGTGTTAATATTGAGAAAATGAAATTTAACTTCATAAACCTACTGCTTACTCTTTTTTTTGCTTTTTCAGGAAACCTAAAGGTTTTTCGTGATGATGCTGTGTTTTGGGTGACTTTCTCTTGTATCACTGTCTTCATTCCAGTAGTTTTCTTGGGCTGCCTAAGAATAGTAAGTGTTTCCCAAAAAGTTAGGTTTATCCATACATGGCCCCAGACCTTCAGCGGATGGCCCAGTGCATCATTTTGCATGTTCTGCTCACTGGACAGGGCTGCGTGATTAACTGCAGCAGGGTGACTGCTTCTCAACAACTTTGTTGCTATGTGAGAGCAAAGAAAGTTCTACAGAAGCTCCCTCTTCCTAAAACAGAGCATCACCTGTCAACATACAAGTCCAGAGCATCAAACTCAGGGGGAGCACTAGTTTTCACTGTCTCTAGCATGGGTCTTTATATAAGACTTTATAGGCAAGATTATTTTCTGTGATACAGTATAATCGTGTTGCTTAGCAACAGGATCCTTTCCAAGAAGTGCATCCACAGAATAGTGCAAACATGATAGAATGTACTTACACAAACAAAGAGGGCTATAGCGTTACTGGGTGCTGTATGTAACCTTATAGGGCTGTCATCTGTTCTGTCATTCATTGAAACATCCTTATGTGGTCTAGAAGTGTATATTAAGCAGATAAACTGTTTTGAGAACTCCCCATAGGTGTTAAGTTTCAAGGTCTTAGTTTATCTTTGTCAGCTCTAAGACAGGGTCCCTTTTTGTGTGCCCTGCGGGATCAGAAGTAATTCCTGGTGGTTGAGGCCAGTTGTGACAGTTAGCAACTATTCCGTTCCCCCAGGGATGATGACTCAGGTTCCCCCTTCTTCCACAGCTGAACATCCTGACCTGCGGAGTGGTTGGCTCGTACTCGGTGGTTTTGGCTGTTGACAGTTACATGTACACAAGCCTTTCTTACATCACTCTGAACGTTCTCAGGAGGGCACTCAACACGGATTTCCACAGAGCTTTCACAAATGTGCCTTCTCAAACTAATGGTAAGACTCTTACCTTCAAAAACAGGGGCAATGGTTCAATAGCTGAGTGTTGACTTTTCCATGTTAACAAGAGAACTCAAAAAAAAGCAACTGGCCAGACTTAGAAAGGAGGAGACACTACCAACGCGGTGAGAACACTCTGTTCATAACATGCCCATGGGAGCTAGGAATGTAAATTTTTAAGATTCACACTTCTAAAAATCTGTCAAGTGAGCTTGGTTGAGAAATTTCTAAGCCTGGATTAGTTTGGTTTGCAAGTGGATTCTCAACTACATGACCGTGAAGATGTTTGATGAGTGAGGGATGAGAAGGGGCACCTGATTTAATTTTTCAGTCATTTAAAAGTCCTTTGAGTCCCATCTCCCTTCCTTAATGAAGCAGGCAATTTGGTGGTTGAAAATGAAAGTGATTTTCAATTAGTGTCTTGCTTCCTCTCTTGTAAGATTTTATCTATTCAAGATTTTCCGCTGACTTCTTAAAGGGAAGAAAAAAAAATGACCACCATATTAAATGTTCGCAAAGTTTGTAAATTCTGTTGACTTCAGAAATGTTAAGATATGAAGGGTGGAAAAGCCTGTCTTAGAATTGCGGATACCCTGAATAGGCACAGCTGTGACTGCCGAGTTTTTTAGGGCAAAGTATTTTCTTTGGATAAGAGGTTGATGCTAGAGATGTTGAAATCCATGTGTCTTAGAGTTTTTAAGTGCAAGCAAAGCATTTATTAGAAGCTGTGGGACTCGCTGATGCATCCCCATGTCTTCTCTACGTGAGTGAGGTTGGATCCCTTAGAGAATGGTGTGGGGAGGAAGTGAGGCTCTGGTGTCCACCACGTACAAAGGCGACTGCAGGTAACTGGGTCACCTCCTTCTTCCTCCAGCCCCCAACAACTGCCTACGGGCACGGGTCCCCTAACACTGGGATGCCAAGGATTCAGACAATCGATTCTTTCCTGACTGATTTGCACTTCTGGATGTCTATAATACAACATTTTTTAAGTTTCAAAAATAAGACTGCAGCTTTCCCATGCATGGCTTGGTTGTGTAGGTCTGGTTTTCAAACACAACAGTTTTAAAATTGAAATCTTCTACGTTGTTTTTTAGACTTTATTATCCTGGCAGTATGGGGGATGCTGGCTGTCAGCGGAGTCACGTTACAGATACGAAGAGAAAGGGGGCGACCGCCTTTCCCACCTCACCCGTACAAGCTGTGGAAGCAAGAGAGAGCCCGCCGCATAACAAACATCCTGGATCCCAGCTACCACCTGCCTCCGCTGAGAGAAAGGCTTCATCGTCAGTTGACCCAGATCAAAGACCTCTTCCAGAAAAAGCAGCCTGCAGGAGAGAGGACTCCCCTGCTTCTTTAGAGTGGTGTGGGTTTGGTCAGGGAACCTCAACTCTGGAGCTCACGCCAGATGGCTTCAGCAGTCTGCGGTGTATTGCTAACATGGTCACGCCTGGCATTTCAGGGTGTCTTTACTGATACATGGTGAGGGTTCACTAGGCCATCAGGATGAGTCTAAGTCAGAAAGGTGACCAAAAAAGTTGGTGGTAGGGAGGCTTTTCCTTATTCAAATTACCCGAATGCATTGTCTTTTGGTTTACAGATCTAGGATCCATACAGTCCATTCAATACACCAAAAACTCAAAAATGAGTAACAGGGGTTCTCGCCCTGCTGTTTTTTTCTGTAAGTCCTCGACAGTCCCCTTCCCTGACTCTAACCGTGGGGAGTGGGAGGTATTTCAGTATTACATTGGGCATTTGCCTCTCTGTTTGCAGATAGAGGGATTTGATCCTGAGCCCTTGAATGTCAGAATATAAAAAGTCATTTTTTTTCTTATGTAACCAATCTGGGTACTTGGTTTGCATGTTCTTTTAATCAACAAGGTATCTTCGTTTTAACATTTAAAATTTTTAATTGTAAACTACACGTTAAACTCACCAACTTATTTTTAGGGTACAGTTCAGTGGGATCCCTTTGTTTTTGCCTTTCATTGCTTAAAAAACGCTAACTTTTCAAGTGGTTAAATCACATCAGTCATTTAGAAATTCTACATAGCTAATAGAATGTTTATATAGGTAATTTATTTATGTTCCAAATAAAGGACTTGGGTTTTTTTTTTTTTTCCTTTCAAGACCTTTTAAGATAGTGTTTAAACTGCATTAGGTGACATGGATCATGTTTCATTTCAAGGAAATAAGCTGATCCCTAGCCTTAATGTATGGTGCCATTAACAACCTTGAAAAAATTCCTTCTTTTTGCCAAAATAGCTGTGTTAGCATTAAGGTACAGTAGTTTTTAATTGGTTTTGACTGCTTTCTTGTCATGCGAGCCTGTGCACTGTGTTTTGAAGTGATAAGGAGGCAGTCAGTTATCAAGGAGACTGGGTGTGATCTGCGTTTAATCAGGCCCAGCTTGGATACCCGAAGGCAGGTGCCCTGAGTTTGGTATTCTTTTTTTTTCTTTTTGTCTTTTTCCTTTTTACCGGTACCAGGGATCGAACTCACAACTGCCTGCTTGCAAGGCAGGCACTTATGCTGCTGAGCTAAATCCCCAGCCCCAAGTTTGGTATTCTTGATTAATCACAAAAAAGACCCCGGCAGCCCTGGGCCGCTTTCCTCCTGCTCACTGCCTTTTTTTCTTACCTGATGGAGCTCTGGATTGTGAGCCAGTTCCTCTCACAAGCTGGGGTCGTTTGTGGCCATGGCACATAATGTTTGTGAGGTAACCACTACGTAAGTGATGCTGCTTGTTTGAATTTCTTCAGGGTATAAAAGATTATTGAAGTTTTGTGTACCTGGAGATACCTTTAACTTTTGCTTTTAAAAGTGTGTTGGGAAGGGTTAAAAAAAAAAAACCTGAGAAAATAGAAAATGAACCGTTTTTGCTTTGAAAAAATCAGTGCAGGTATCTACTTACTGCTCTATAATTCTTATTGTTTATAACTTCAGCCAAAAAAATCTGATTGAAAAGGTACTGTAGGGACTCTGGTTTCTACCGTATCTTTGTACATTCTAACAAGGTTTAATGAAATGTCGTGAGTTATTCTCTGTACCACCAAAATTTCTGTACTGCCTCAACTGTAGAAGGCAGATCACACTTCTTTGGAGAGAGGACACAAGTTATTTAAAAACTTTCACTATGACTTGTAATTTTAAAAAGTCACTTTGTACAATTTTTATAATAAATTCCTGTTTTCAAAAAGTGCTAAAAATCCTCTTGATTATGGGAGTCTCCTAAAAGTTATCAGTGACTCTTATTTGTACCATTGCAATAGTACATGAGGGAAGTTTCACAACTAAAAACTATAATCTGGACAGTTTAGTTCTTTATCTTAAAGTATCAGGTTAAGAACAGGAAGTGAAGGAAAGGTGGGGCACTGTGTTCAAATGTATAGTCTGTGAGAAAGCTGATTTTTTCTACTGGACTAATCCGTGGTGGGGGTCATTAGTACTTCAGGTGTGTGGAGCTGAAGGAAAGTGGTAGGATTATAGGAAAAACCTCTCATACTACTCTTTAAGTGTTCTCCCAAAGTTCTGATTAACCTGTTACAGGTTAGCTATCAGGCTGCCAAAACTCACTATAATATTCTCCAGAGATTTCTCTTTGGATAAAAGGGGGATGGTGGAGAGTTTTCTATAGAAGGTGGGATAGAAAACTAATTCCAACAAAGAAATTGCTAGAATATTAGGCAACGAAGGACTTTAGAGATCATGCTATCTGCCCCTTATGCCTATCAAAGTGTGCTTTATACTCCATCATGATGACCTAAGTCACTGATTACTTTCAACTTTCTTCTGCTAATGAATTGGTACTATTACTCTTTATCATGCTCTTATTGGAAATTATTAATTTTACACAAACTTTTTTTTTCTGAATTACTCATTGAGGCTGTAGATCCATTTATTGTTCATTTCAAATGATGCATACCTGTTTAAAACTGCTAATACTACAAGTATCTCCACAGCAGCATTTGTACATAACTTTTCAAAGTTCTCCCCGTGAGGATCTCTATAATACCCATTGATAACATTTATTAAAATCTGGTGTTTTTGGTGCTAACCTTCTGAGAACAGGGCCTTGTCCTGGAATCCAGCTCCCCACACTGTGTCTTAGAAAGTGGCTATTTCCCTTCACGTTGTGGATCAATTTGTGTGTTTTACTCTCATTTAGTGTTGAAGCTCTAACTCCCTAGAACCTCAGAATGTGACTTTATTTGGAAATAGGCTCTTTAAGAAGCAATTAAGGAGGCTATTAGAGTAATCCAATGTGACTAGTGTCCTTACATCAAGAGGAGGTGAGAGGGTGTGGCTCAGTGGTAGAGCACACGCTTAGCATGTGTGAGGCCCTGGGTTCCAGGCTAGGACAGACAGGTGCACCTGCTCAGAGGAAAGAGCGGCTACCTCAACAGAGCGGCCAGAGGAAGACACCAACCCCACCACCATGACATGGGCTCCCACCCTCCATAACTATGAGAAAATTGTTTCTGCTGCTATTTTGTTATGGCAGCCCTAGCAAAAGAATATACTGTGCACCCTGTTGCAAAGGAATATATATTGTGCAAATGTATGGATATATATCATCAAGTCTAGGCCTGGGGTTCGGGAGGAATAATTTGAGGCAGGATTTAAAGGCTTCTTTTTTCTGGGGGGCAAGAAACCTCTCTCTTATGCTTATTAATGTCTGGTGTTTTTCTCAACACAGGAGAGACTTCTCTACAAATACAGTAACTTAACTTCTTTTCCAAACCAGCTCTGTCTTCTGAATTTCTTCAGTGACACGTATCAGGTATTTTCCCCCATCCACTGAAATACTTTTGCTTTTGGGTTTAGGGTCTTACATGAAGTAGGAACAAAAACTTTGGGCATATCAATGCAAGAAACTGACTTAAATAACTTTCAACAAAGCAAGCACTACGCACTTGACCAGAGTGGCACTGTCATCTGAGACCAGGAGCTGACAGATCACCTTCATTTTAAAGCCCTGTTCATCTTCCACAAAAGCGAACTGCTGGGGGTTAGGGGTTATGTGAAATGACAACGGAGACCAATAACCAGTTTAATGCCTTATAGTTTTTCTGTGGTGCTAGGGCTTGAACCCAGGGATGCTCTGCTTGACCTATATTCCTTTTTACAAGACAGGGTACTCCCATTACCTAGCATGGCCTTGAACTTGTGATTCTCTTGCCTCAGCCACCTTAGTAGCTGGCGTTACAGGTGGTGCAACACTGTGCCTACTTTTCTCGTTTTGTAGAAACCTCAAATGACTTCCTGTGTTTGCTGCTTGAGAAGTATATCCTGTGTTTCTAGATAAGCGTATTTTATTCTGGTTACAATTCTACCTACTGCTGTTTTCTGAAGGCATCATCTGCTCTAAAATAGTGGATCTGGTCTTTTCGCTCATTTGGGGAAAAAAACTGCAAGAGATGGCATTAACTTAAAGATCCGAGGTTAAGGATCAAGGCATACAGTAGCATTCAACTGTATCTGCATATATATTTAAAAGCAACTATTTATAGATAGGCTTTCTGATTCATAAGAGGCTTATTATAATGACCCCTGGGGAAGACAGAGGTTATAGGGAGAGACTGCCTATTCTGAACTGTGTATTTTTAAAATGTACGACTTTTATTTAAAAGGTAAGTGATAAAGATGAACGTTCTGTAACCAACTTCCAGGGATTATGCACTAGAAATGACAATACATAAAGGTATGTATATGTACATCTCCTGCAGTATTGTTTAAAAATGTCCCAACTAAATATCCAATGGGGAAAAAGATGATTACAACACGTACAGTGGTAGTCAAAATGCGTTGGTTCACAGGCAACAATTAATAGAATTAGTGTGAAGTATGATAGTTTATAGACTTTCCATTATGCATCTGATTTATGTAAATTACATAATTGTAATTACTTATGTATAACACTAAACTTTTAGCTTACACATCTATTGCTAGAATCTTTAAACCACAGCATGCAATGAACTACACTGATTATCGACTATTTACTTAACTGTTCTCCTGCCATAGGATATTTAGGTTGAATCTTATTTGCCTACTCTCATGTGGTTTGGACCAGGGGTGGCAGCACAGAGGGAGAGAAATGGTGGGTTCCTGATAGATATTGAAGGGTGGGCCAGCTGGATTTACTGATGAGTTTGATGCAAGATATAAGCAAAAGTGGAGTCAGATGCCCCTAGGGTTTTGGGTCTTGACAGCTGGAAAGATGCAGCTGTCAGCAACCAGGATGATGAAAAGGCTGGAGGTTCTGGGAATTACGCCTGAGAGTTCGGCTTTGGACATTTTAAGTTTCACTTGCCTCTGGCAGTCACAGCTGGATGAGCTTGAAGTTAATGAGAAGTCTGAGCTGGCGAAGTGCATCTGGGAGCCGTCCACATGCAGGTGCTAAAGTTCTGAGTCTGGGGGAGCTCACCGAAGAGCAGGGATACTGCATTCTAACAGGAGTAAAGACTGCACCTGGGGTCTCTCTAGAGCATTCAGAGGCCGGGAAGAAGACAGGAACAAAACAGGCTGGAAACCGAGCAGCCAGTCGGGGAAAAGGAAAAGGTCCCCTCAAATGCCAGCTGTAAATTCATCAATATTTTATTTTTAAAATATTGTTTTACTCTCCTAGTCAGAAAAGCTAATAGTATTCACTCAAAATTAAGTTATGGGTCTATGAGCCTCCATTTCTTCACTGAAGCCGTTTAGAAATAAAAAATTTAGAAGTTACTGTGATATAAAAGAATATCAAAGAATGTAAACATAAAGCATTTTATCTGTGAGGCTATGTAGTTTTTAGAACTATAATCCCTATTTAAAACTTTAAAACTTGACTAACGATGAATACATAATATTACATGTTTCTTAGTGCTGCTGTAACATACACCTACAGGCTGAGGGGCTTAAAATAATAGACATTTATTTTCTCAGTTTTTAAGACCAGATCCTATAATCAAGCAGGCTTGATTCCTCTGGAGGCGCTCAGGGTAAATCTGTCCTAGTCAGCTGGTGGCTAAGAGTCATTGGTGGTCTTTGGCTTGCATAAATCTCTGCAGGTCTTCATGTGGCTTTTGTTCTGTGTTTCAAATCTTCATTTAGAAAGGACACCAGGTCAGTGTATTTAGGGCCCGACCTAAATCCAAAGCCATCTTCCCCTGAGACAATTACATCTGTAAAGACTCTTTATTTCATTTAAAAAAAATGCATTTTATTTCAAAGTGAAAAAAAAAAAAAACAATTTCAAAACACATCCATCAGGGTTTATTTCTAGATACAGTCACATTCCCAGCTGCTGAGGATGCGGACTTGCCTCTTGTGGAACAGACACTTCTCATGCCACTACAGGTAAGCAGGCCTGAAGGGCAGAAATAAGTAGTTGCTGACCTGCTCCTAAGAAACAGAAGAACTTGTTGCTAAGTACTTGTTTTGTGGTAAGGAGAGACAAAAGGCCTTAAAAATAAACTATGTGCAAGAAATGTACACACTGTTCAAATGAAATGGGAAGCCATGCCAGTTTTAACCATTCATCTTTATTGATAAAACAGGCTCCTGATACATCCTCTCAGACATAAAAGTAAAATTCTGTCAAACAAAAACAAGGGGCGGAAAACTGTCCTAAAAACAGTAAATGTTTTCAATACTCAAGACTTAAAATTTATCTAAGGAAGAAGGCCAAGAATAAATTACCTGTTTACAAAAATAATCATTTATCAAATAAATGTTTTATAATAGAGCTGCCTCAGGGAATTGCCTCAGACTTAATCTCAACTGTGTAGCTTATTTCCTTTTATTTTTCCTTGGGATAACAACTCTTTGAATGAATATGCCGTTTAATTAAGGGATAGTTCCTAAAAACCTATAGAAAAGTTTAAAAATAAAAAAAGTCATTTCCTTAGAAAGTATCAATTAAGGCCTCTGAATGAGAAAATAAACCTAATATTTGGGCTACTAGCCCTTTTCTAATCAGCCCATTAACCTCAAACTTAGGATCAAGAATCTCTGCAGTGAAAAGTACTTTTGAATTTTACCATTATATGAAATAATACATAAAAATTACAAGAAGTAATATTTCTTTAACAAATTATATACTCAAAACTAAAATTTTCTGATTGTGCTAATTTTAATATGTATTTAATATAAATGAGTATAATATATTTGATACTCTTTTATCCTTTCATTCTACACTCACTACAAAATAAGAAAACGTTAGGTCTTCATTGGTGTTAAAGCATATTTCTGTATCTGGTAGCTTTTACGAGTTCATACACTGTATATTTAGTTTAAAAAAAAAGAAAATAAATACTTGTAAATTCATAGATTTCTACCTTCCTTTCCAAATGAAAGGTCAGAAGAAAAACCTTACAGATTATGAGTACCAGATGAAGTTTAAAAGTACATTCAGAATTTTTTTTCTGAAATTTGACTCCTTTTTGTGTGTCAAGAGTAATTAAGAAAAAAAGGGAGGGGCCCATGAGCCCGAGAAGTCCTGAATTTATCTTGAAAGTTTCCATACCTACCTTTCTGTATCAAATAATTCAACTCTTGTTAGCTAAATGAACCATGTAATATCCTTAAATAGGTATGGACCAGAAAAGACAAAAAAAAAAATCTCATTTTCACAATGACAAAGAACCAAAACTTATTCTTTCAAAGGAGTAGTTTAACCTACTAAATATGTCTATTATATGATCTTTCTTAGAAAGTAATTATTCCTTTTCTTTCATTCCTGAAATGATGTTTCATACATTTCAACATGTCTTAGACAACTGATAGCTAAGGATTAATTATGGTAAGTTAGCTAGAATTAAATTACCTCATTTATGGTACCAATGAAACATTCCTAGAGCCTTTAAACCTGAATTTTCTTTGACAAAATTTTAATGCGGAAACAGACAAGCAGTCACTTAAGTAGTAAGTCACACGGTGCATAAACAACTTGTTAATTCTGACACCAAACAGGAAGAATAAAATTCAGTATGCAGATTTCTTATTCATAAAACCATAGTGAAAACTTGTATTTTAAAACTGGAATAATTCTATGAATTCCCAAACATTTATTGGGATTCAGATTATATTTATATTATTCAGAGAGCAAACAGCACTACTAAAAGCTTCACATATTCAAGAGTCACTGTAAAAACTGTTCATTGGTTCACTAATTAACAGTGGCTCAGTTTCTATATTTGTGGGTTTTGGAATAAAGTTTACAACCATTAAATACACATTTTTTTTGTTGCTATCTCTTATTCAGTGCACTGTACATACTATAGAGGGGAAAAAAAGTGTTGACTAACGCTGAATTTTCTGTTCATTCATTCACTTGTCCATCAGTCCTGACAACGATGTGGACCCATGTACTCCAGATCTGGAGCCCTTCAGCTCTTTCTCAGACTCAAATCACTATTGGTCACTAATACTGACAAAGACGTACTTTCTGATACGTCATCCTTCCGAAGGTTCAAAAATGATTCTCGAGTTATTTGAAGGATCTCTCTCAAGCCTTTGTTTTCTTGCTGTAAGGAGGTAAGCAAAAATACAGTTGCAGTCACTCTCCATCAGGAAGTTACAAGAGGGCAAACATACTTTAAAAATCTAATCATATGAATGTTGAACATATAAAAAGTTCTGTAATTACATAAAACACTAAGAGACACATACAGCTGACAGCCTGAATCTAAACAAAACTTTAAAGAGGTGGGATTGTGCTCAATTGCTTCTACCACTTTAAAACCTCAACTATGAAAATGTGAGATGAAAACTCAGAAACTTGGGGCTGGGGATTTAGCTCAGCGGCATAAGCACCTGCCTTATAAGCAGGCGGTCGTGAGTTCGATCCCTGGTACCAATAAAAATGAAAAAGACAAAAAAAAAAAAAACTCAGAAACTGCCTTATTTTATAATCACACAAGAAGAAAACAACACGTAGATTTACAGTCATGTAACTCACAAAGCTAGTGAGTCACACCTGAGGAGTAGAACTCTCAGTACATTCGTACTTTTACGACTTTCCATAGTAGCACGGAATACACCACAAGCCACACACAATTTTTTTCTCCCTGGAATTTGAGAGCAGCAGGGCTGCCCTTGTGCGTGATACTTTCCAAGAAGGAAAGTCAGTGAAGGCATCTGGCACTATAAACAACTTTGCCCATTTGTCCCTCTTCTAGATTAATTACTGTAAGAAATTTGCAGGTGTTTATAAGTGATCTTTCATTATTTATTCTCTTCCATTAGCATCAATTTCTAAAACTGTGGCAAAACTGAATAGGTACAAACGACCTAGTTTGCAAAGTCAAAAATACTTACTCTGGCCTTTTTTATAGAAAAAGTTTGCCCACTCTTGTTGTACACAGAACACTGTCCATGCTCAGAAAGAAATCATTTCTGGCCCTCAGTAACCAATTTCCTGACCATCATTTTAAAATGAAACTTATTAAAATATGAAAGTCTACTCTTCTGACTTGAGTTATTGAACAACTTGTACTTCTGCTATCATAAAATGGAGAAAGACAAAGGCTTTTACGGTTCTTAGAAGAATAAGCATTTCCAAAAAATACCTGTGGATTAAAAACTGTATTTCCCTGTAACACTGTATCTTTAATAGACTGAACAAATTTTTCTAAATTACAAATTATTTAATTAATTTTTTTTGGTACTGCAGATCAAACTCATGACCTTGCACTTGCCAGGCAGGTGCTTATGCCACTGAGCTAAATCCTCAGCTATTTTTATGTTTTGGTCTTTTAGAGATAGGGTCTCACTATACAAACTTTGAGCTCACTTTGTAGCCCAATCTCATAATGATCCTCCTGCCTCAGCCTCCCAAGTGCTAACTATAGGTCAGTGCCACTACATCCACCTTAAATCACAAAATTTAACAAGTACACTCCTTTAGTGAAAAGGCAATACAGGAACAAAAATCAACTTTCTCAGTTTCTGGTATAAGTTACTAATAATCCTAGATTCTTATACTATGACACACATGGCTTTAAATCATAAACCTATAAAAACAGCAGCATCCTGATTAAGAAAAAGGGGAATGACAGAGAAGAAGCACTAGCATGTATCATGTTAAAGTACAAATTCCCTACGATGAATGTGATAATTATATATCTAAAATAGACCAATTAAAACAAGTTTGGGTAAATTTCATGAATATTTACATTTCAGGGCCGGGGATTTAGCTCAGCGGTATAAGCGCCTGCCTGGTAACAGTCATGTTTGATCCCCAGTACCAAAAAACAAACAAACAAACAAATAAAAAAGAATATTTATATTCCAAAATTAAACAACCCAAATTAAATTTTCTGAATAGTTAAAAAAAACAAAAACAAAACAAACAAGTAAAAACACAGCCAGCTGTGGTGGCACACACCTGTAATCCCAGCATTTGGGAAGACTGGTACAACCTCAAGGCCAGCCTGACCACATGGCAAGACCCTGTTTAAACACACACACACACACACACACACACACACACACACACACTAACATGCCCCAGGAAAGTATGGGGTATGTTTTCTGATGCAGGTTATATGGATAGCTTTCACCTACACTTAGGACTCAAAACTTACTTCAAGCTGAAAGATTCTTTCTTGTTCCTTGCAACCCTGCTGCTCGTCGATTTCAATGGCTTTTCTCATGACTGCTGCCATCTCCGTTATCTGGTCAACATGTGCCTGCAACTCCTGAAAAGAAAGGATGACAGTTGGAAATCAGCGGAATACTTATTTTACTTCTGGATCTTTTTTATAAAATCCATGGTGTTACCTAACATGAATGTATTATGCTTTTTTTTGTTTATTTTGAATGTAATATTCTTATATTGCAGGAATACAATATACATCCTGATATATATCCTGCTATAATACATAACAGGAATATAACAGATCACAACAAAATTTGCTGACCATGAATATGCTTGAATTAATTTCTATTAGGACTAGAATTAAGGCCAACGGCATAACGTAACTAAACCCGCTGCAAGTGACTTCGTCTACATTCCTCTCACCACAATGACCAGCACCTTTTCCTTCTTGCACCTAAATATACTACCACCACAATGGGAAAGATAAAGGTTATTGACAAATTTATTGTCTCCTCTGAAGTCTTCATGGTTTACAAATCTGTTATTACCCATGCCGTAAGTTCATCCCAATCCAATCTAGAATCTCTTTTATACTCTAATACTCCTGAGAGAGGGAGCATATCCTGCTCATACCTATTATTTAATGTTATGCCTATAACTTAGTGTTTGGTATGTAGTAAATATTGAGTAGAATGAACAGAATTCTTTTATTAAGTATTAAAATATTAAACAGCCTTCTTGGCCAATGCTGGAAATATAATTTCAGTCTGTTACACATTTTCCCATTCTCGATTCTTATATTTTTTGCTGGGCAGTGTGCTGGGCAACAGAAGCATGAAGCGTATTAGATACAGTCTCTGGCCTGAAGGACCTTCTAGTCTAGAGAGAGACAGACAAAAAAAGTAAAATCCACAGAAACTTGAGAATAATCTATCAGGAAACAGTACCTACAGACCAGTATTCACTGGCACTGGAGGTTAGCTCATTTTATTCAGGTCAAAACCTAAGTTCATAGTGAATAAAAATTCTTCACATAGACATCAAGTCTCTTAGCTGGCTGTTAACATTGTCTTCTTGTAAAAAGAAATGGAACAAGGCTTCTGAAGACCTACAAACTATTACACTGAAAGAAACAACGGAAAAAACCCTTTTGTGGGGTGCTGGGGAATCAAATCCAGGGCCTTGAAGATGCTAGGTAAGCACTCTACGTAGCCACACCCCCGCTTTATTTAATTTGGAACAAATCTGCTGGTCCTTATTTCATTGCTTTTGGTGCTGGGGACTGAACCCAGGGCCTTGAGCATGCTAAGCATATAGTCTAGCACTGAGCGTTTCCCCAGGAGAAACCTACATGACTGTTGTACTTCAGAAGAAGGTACGGTAAGTCATCTGTGCTGTCCAGTACAGTGCTATTAAAATCAAGTATGTTTTAAAATTCCATCCTTCAGTCACACTTACTACACCTATTAATGCTCAATGGCCATGTCTCATCGCATAGAGAACATTTCCCTCATTTACAAAGTTTTATCAATCTTGGATTAGGTTCTAATAGCAAAAATGATATCAAGACAAAATCTGTCATGTCCTGTAACATGTAAATATCATTAGACTCCTACTGTAAAGGGAACATAAGGCTTAAAAGCACGTATACAGATAACAGCAAACTGAATGTGCAATGAATCAAAATTTTAAATAGCAAGTTTCTTCAACTTATGATTTGTCAAAGCTACAGTTGAAAAATGAGTTTAAGAACTACATACGCAGCAAGTACTTCTTTGTTCTTAAAGTGAAAGAAAAAACTAATTTTTAGGGTAGAATCTGTTCTAACAAGATCAACAAATGAACAAAATCTAATAGTTCAAATGCAAAGTATTTTTATATGCCCAGTTAATGATTCATTTATTAACTATAAAATCGAGAAGAATCACAGAATTTTTAATGGGAATGAAAGACTTGTGATTGCAAAACTGTCACAAAAGAAGTGTCAGCAACATAATTCTTGAACTGTACTGAAATGCCTTTGACTTCTAACTTTGACCTAAGTTGATTTCTGCTTTACTCAGTAAAAGAACTGCCACGATCTAACTCTTTAAGTTAAAAACACAATGAGCAATGATACACTCAATTATAATGTCTAAATGAAAGTCATTTTTGCTTTATTTGTAAATGCAAACTAAAGGATTTTAAAAAATCTAAATGAAAACATTTCATTAATAGTCTGATGGACCAACATCTTCATGATTCAGGTTAAAATTCATGCCAAGAAACTATCACTGATGTCCAGAAGGAGAATAACTGGTTTGCAGAAACAAAATTTACAGCAATAATTAACAAGAGCTAATAAATGAAAAGCTGGGCTACATGTCCTTTAAAATCTATGGTCACATATTAATATGTATGACACAATTAATGACAAATTTAAAGTTTTCCACTGAACAGGCAGGGGAATCAAAAGCATTACATTCTGTTAATTGATTTATTTGCTGATCTAATCTGGCACAGAAATTCAATGTAAAAAAATGGGCCCCCCTTCCATCCACACCCCAAAGTTGACTGTTTTTTTAGGGTACATTCTGATTTGCTTCCAAGTGCCTCCTCTCGAGTCCATGCTGAGGTGCTTCAAGGATGTGTCGAGATGCAGCAAGGAAGAATCCTTCGGAGTTGTTACGATGTACCATGTCAATCTGTAGTACAGAGTCATTATAATGTTAATACGGATATTATCCGTAATTTAAGAACTGAATGAGTGTTAGTTCATGCGTGTTAGCCAACTGTTTTGAAATGTTTGTTTTTTTAAGATTTCCAAAAAGGCATCTGTTAAAAATGATGTAAAAAACAGGTGTTGGGATGAAAATAAATTCTATTAAACTTATTTATTTATTGTCTTTTTGAGACAGGGTTTCTCTATGCAGTTCAGGCTGACCCTGAGCATAATTTGTAGCCCAGACAGGCCTCAAACCTGCAGCCATTCTCCTGCCTCAGCCTCTTGAGTGCTGAGATTACAGGTGTGTGCCACCACACCTGGCAGTTCTATTAATTTTAAAGTGTGAACTCAAAAACTTCCCGGTGACAACAAAATTCTGTATTATAGTAGTTTCCAAAGGAACTCTTATTCCAAAATGGCACTAAATATAACTCTATTCGCTACCTCTAAGTATATTATAAAGTTGTTATTGTGTTTGGGCTTCTCAGAGCTCTAGTACCTAAACATATCCCAGAATCCCACACTTCTGTGCCTTTATCTTGTTTCTGCTTACTGAACCTAATCCCTATAATTAAAGAGTAAATTAATTTTCTTTCTTTCCTTGACATCTTTCCAGTTGCTCCTCATGAGAACTAAAACTGCTCTCTTAATACTGTAGTAGCAATTCATATTTCTACCTTACCTGCACATTAGTTTGTGTCTGCAGCTCCTGTAAACACTGCATTCTTGTATAGTAACAGAACTTATTCACCGTGTAATCACCGTAACGACTAACCCAGCGCAAGTGTGAATAAATGTTTAACTGAGTTAAAGTATCTCCTTTTTGGGAAAAATCAAAATCACAAACATTAATATGTATTAGTTAGAATTAATAACAAGTAACTGAATAATCATTTTATGGTAGGCAAGGTGAAGTCAATTTATATAATGAAATGGATGTTTTAAGCTATCTTAGGAAATGTTTAACTTTGCTAATTATAGAGTAACTGGTGAATATACCATCTAATGCATTTGTTTAATTATTCATTCATTATTTCTGGTGCTGGGGGGCCTCACACATGCTAAGCACTTGCTTTATCACTGAGCTACATCCGAATCCCCAGTGTTTTTTAAAAAACATTTTTCTTATTCTAAGCACATTTTAGTTATTGTATTTTCCTTAAATTTCAAATTTTGGGCCAGGGATGTAGCTCAGTGACATAAGCAGCTGCCTGGCAAGTGCAAGGTCCTGTGTTCTATTCCAGGACCAAAAAAAAAAAAAAATCAAATGTTGATTTTTCAATTTATAAGGACATTTTGAAATGTCTGAAGATTATATTTATCCTAACAATAATTTTAAGTGAACTCCTCTATATTCCTTTATCCAATTATTGTAATTAAACGTCTCACTTATAATGTATTTATTCAAAAGATCACCCCTTAAGAGATTCAAAAACCTCCATTTGGTTAACAGATGAATATTATAATTAGATACCAAGCCCAATTTTAATAACTTATTATTTTAACTGTTGAGACAAAGGTACCTAGTAAGTTCCCCAATATGTAAAGTTGTCACACAAAGAGCTATTCCCTAGATATTTAATACTTTAAGTAATCTAAAAACTGGGCTGGGATGTAGTTCTGAGGAAGAACACTTGCCTAGTATGCGTGAGGCCCTGGATTTGACCCAGCACTGCAAAAAAAAAAGAAGAAAGGAGAAAGAGAAATGGGGCGGGGAGGGAGACAGAGCAAGAGGGGGAGAGGGGTCTACAATGCCTTTCAATAATTGAGAAAGATAAAACTATGTCTTTTAACAATCACTAGTTCTTAATAATAACTCACCGTTATTCACTCAAATGATGGCCTATCCGCCATCTAGTTATCCATCCTAGTTATTACTGCAATCTAGTTCATTTTTATTTCATACCAGCAGTTAAAATTCAGTTTAAAATGTAACTGGAAAAGATTATTCTACTGGTTTCCTAACAGTTGCTAACAAAATGAGACATACCACAGGGAACAGACACAGGAATGACAATGAACAGCCGGAAAAGCACTAGTAGCTTCTTATCATGTCATACATATCTAAAAAAAAAAAGTCAACTGCTATGTCATAGTGAGGGAGAGGGCACATTTTAATAGGGTGCTTCTTTTCCTCTCCTCTACTCCATGGTTATTCTATTATAATCAGGATCATTAATAGTCTGTATGAATTAGCTTCATTCAGAAAACTGTGTTAAGAAAAAAAAAATCTACACTTAGTTACTTTCAGATTTTAAAAAAGGTTTTAGCATTTCAATTTTTGTTTTGCAACCACTGTCATTACACAAATTTATTGGAAGAAATACTTCTTAAAAGCAGATAATCTTATAAAAAAATTTAAGTTGAAAAACTTACCTTTATTTCCGAGTTTATTTTTAAATAAAACTATATACATTAAAGTGACTAACAATAAGTGTTACAATAAATTAAACAGCAAATAATGTACAATGAACAAGAAATGAAACAAAAAAGAAATTATTAATTAAAAAGATGAAATGTTCAGTATCAGGTTAAAATGGTTTTACTAAACATCTGGTTCTTTCTTTTTAAAAAATCTGATCACAGGGCTAGGGATATGGCTCAGTAGTAAAGCTCTTGCCTTGCATGTACAAGGTCCTGAGTTCGATTCCCAGCACCACACATACACAAACAATCTGATCACAAGTTAACCAACTGGCCTGTTTTTCACGTCAAATTCCCATTTTTAGAATGTATTACCTTGGAATGCTGTTCTTTCAGCTTCATTATTATACCCGGATCATCTTTTTTGCTAGCCATTAGCAATCTAAACATTTGTTCTCGATACTTGCTCATTATAAGTTCCAAGGCAGACTGATGTTCTTCCAGGGATGTACGCAATTCTATCAAGAATAACAGTGTATTTTATTCATATTTTAAAAGTACATAACATATTCTTTTCTATATTTATCAAAATATCAACTGCTTTAAAAAAAACACAATCCATAAAGGTCTAGCCATACAATGTAAAGGTCATCAAATTAATTCCCCAGTTTTTTTAAATGGTCATTTTATTTATTCACTTATTTTTTGAGACAGGGCCTGGCCACGTAGATCAGACCATCCTCAAACTCACAATCTTGTCTCAGTCTCTCGGGTGCTGGGATTATAAGAATGCACCACCATACCTGGTTTAAACTCACTGTCAAAGAACCATTTCAACATTTACTGAATAGCAATTAAATATCAGACAATGCTCCTGCTTATTAAAGAATATTAAAGGCCACAGAGCTTAGAACACAGCAAAGAAAACAACCTGTGATAAGAGCAGAGTGAACAGCTACTCAAGTATATTTAAGAAGTCTATGGGGAAGAAACTCGTGGAAGTTTCATAGAAGTCTCTCACTGAGATGAGACGACCTTAAGTTCCATGGCTGAAAAATGAAGGAATAACCATTCTAAGCAAGAGGCATAAACAAGGATGAGGCATTAACAATGGCAAGAACCAGGGGTTCGCAAAGGACAGCTGTGGGAAGCAGGGAAGAAGGCTGGGCACTGACTGACGGCCGCTGTATAAGAAGTAGGGTGTGCGAAAAGTTCCAAGCAAAAGAGTAGCATGATCAGATTTATTTTTGAAAAAGTTAATCAGATGCTTGTGTTAAAGGCTGATGGACAAGGGTAAGAGACCAGAATTAAGGAAACCAGTTAGGACTCTACAAGCGAAAAATTCTAAGCACCTACACTGGGGGCCAAAGCAGTGGAAATACAGAAAATGAAGCTAATTTGTTTCATAGATAAGAGCAATGGTATAAACTGGACATTATGGGTTAAAATCCAAGATGATGCCAAGCAAGGCAGACATTCACACACAGGACAAGATAAATAATAATAAATGTAATTTAGGCATATAGAATAGAAACGAGATTACTATGAGAAAGTAACTTCAGATGGCTGTTCTTCTACCTTGGAAAACATTAATTGTCCAAAACAGTATCACAACTGCAGATAAAAGTTCTCTTCTGAATTGCTATATACAGTAATAATATATCTTGCCTTTGTTTTCCTGTTGCAATTCTCTGATTTGTCTATTCTCTTGTTGGATTCCCATAACTAATGTAGACCGTGGTCGATGTCTTGCAACTTCATTAAGTTCTTGAATTTCTTCCTGATACTAATGAAAACATTAAAAAAGAACTTAAGGGGAGAAAAATATTTACAAATTTTTATCTGCTCTATGAATAAATATAAATAAATGAACAGCTTCTCCAAAAGTTAAGAGGTATTATGTGATCCATTGATTCTGCTCTTACAATGTATAAGCCCAAGAGAACTGAAAACATGTCTGCACAAAACCCTGGGAATAAATATTCACAGCAGCATTATACACTATAGCTCAATGGATAAACACAATGCACTACATCCTTCCAATGCAGTATTTTTGGGCAATACATGGAAATGAAGTACTGATACAGATGAATCTTAAAAATATTCTGTTAAGCCAATCACAAGAAGCTACATACTACTGTATTTTCCATTCATGAGAAAAATCCAGAATGTGCAACTCCACAGAGAAAGACTACTACTTGCTGGGGTATGGTGAGCAGAGGCTTGAGAGAAACTAATAAGAGACAAAGGGTTTGGGATGATGGCTGCACAACCTGTGAATATACTAAAATCCAATAAACTTTATGGTACATGGAGTTTATTAATAATAAATAAAAGAACGTGCAAAAAATGTAAAGATTTTGCTTCAAAAACTGAGAAAACCTAACTTTAAATTATACTTATTTACCTTCAAGGCATTCTTATGAGACACTTAGCAATGGATTCACTGTAACACTCTCCTCCTTTTTTCTTTTTCCTTTGGCTGTCACAGGGATTGAACCCTGAGAGACCAACCTATATCCTTGGCTATCTATCTATCTATCTATCCATCCATCCATCCATCATTTGGAGACAGGATCTTGCTAATTGCCAGGCTGATCTCAAAACTGCAATTGCTTTGGCTTCTGGAGTGTCTAGGATTACAGGCATGTGTCACTGGGGCTAGCACACTCTTGGTTAACTTCAGATGTCAGATTATGTTTTTAAAAAACAAGTCAATACCAGGCATACGTTCACTAGATTGCCTGAGCTGAACTGAAGTTACAGAGGTAATTTGTTTAGGGCAACACAGTTGCAAAACAGATCAAACACATTTGTTCCACTATTTCTACAGTTCTGTCAATAGCATTAATCCCAAGGTTGCTTCCTTTCTTTATAAAATGAGTCAATTTCAAGAGTTAGCTGTGAGAATTTTCCCATCTAATTTCCATTATAGTATCAGAGATCATCTGGTTTTCTTAAAAGTTGAACATTTTAATCTCAGCACTCAGGAGGTGGAGACAAGAGGATCATTGCAAGTTTGAGACCAGCATGGGTTACAAAGTGAGCTCAAGACCAGCCTGAACTGCATAGTGAGACCCTGTCTCAAAAAAATCAAAAGCAAGCAAACAAAAACTAAAAAGAAAAACCAAAGAACAAATGAAACAGAACAGAGTTGAACATTTTATCAGAGGAAGGCTTATACTCCATGGCTCACTAGAGAACTCTGAGACACACAGTACAGCAAGAAGTATTTAGGACGCTTTTAACAAGAAGTGAAATGCAGTCTTTCTTTTCTTTTTTTTTTTTTTTTTTACATTCTTTCTTTTTTAAATGACAACATTAAATTAAAAATAAGGTAGGCAGTATACATGCAGTAACTGCAAAGGGTACAGACCATTCAATAGTGCCTAACATTATTTTTAAAAATGATGTGATTGTTAAATAGAATCATGTAACACCTTTTATAAGGAAAACCATAAACATTTCTACATTATGTAAGATAGTGTAAAATGTGTGTTAACATTAGTAACAAGTATCTGGTCTTCATCAAATGCATCTAGACATAACTAATTTATTTTCTAAACTCAGATGTGCATCTCTGTCAGAAAAGTGATCAAATTTAGCTGGGCACACTGGCACAGACCTGTAATCTGAGCTATTTGGGACACTGAGAGGAAGCCTCAAGTTTAGGGCTAGCCTGAATAAGCTGCAGGGACCCTATCTCCAACTAAAAAATAAGAAGAGATGGGGGTATAACTTAGAGGTTCAGAGTGTGCTCTTAAGTTCAATTCCCAGAAACGAAAAAAACTCCTCAAAACCCCAAACAACAAACAAAAACCCACAACAACAACAAAAACCTTAAAGGTTTCAGAATATATACACATTTACATGCCACTTGAACATGACAAAATTATACCCTAAAGTAAAATATACAAGTGAAGTCATGCTGAAATCTTACACAACTTTAAAAAATTCCTAATTTAGCAGTTGCTCACAATTTAAGCAACACACAAAGGTCAGGGACAGCTTCTTTAAATGGAATCAGCAAGAAAGAAACAGCAAACCTGCTTCATTGCTTCCACTCGCTTGTTGAGAGCTGTGGTTTGCTCGATGAGAGACTCTGCTGCATCATCGTGATCTCGCAGCCTTTCAACAAGGGCTTTAGCGTCAGCAAGTGCCTTCTCTATTGTGCAACTCATTTCTAAGGGAACACCTGTAATTAAAATGAAAATCGAAATCAAGATGCCACATGAGCATGCTGCATTCTAATTTCACGTTAACACAGATATGCTTCTTAAGCTTCATTTAAGATTGTTCTCTCACTGCTGGCATCCTGGGATTACCAAAACCTGAAAAGGACAGGGCAACAAGGACAACAACAACAAAGAAACCACAGATGCGAAAAACCTTGATAAAATCCTCTACCGAAGACTATTTGAACTGATAAAGCACTCAGGATACAAAAATCAGTAGCTTTCCTATGTATCGAGTATAGATTTACTAAGGAATAAATCATGGAATTAATCATGTTCTCAATACACACACACACACACACACACACACACACACACACACACACGGGAAGATAATCAACTAAAGAAGTGAAAGACTCCTACAGTGAAAATCATAGAACACTAGTGAAAGAAATTGAAAAGTTCAATATGGAAAGAGTTACCATGTGCATGGATTCAGAGTGAATTGCTTGAAAGTCCACACTTCCAAAATGACAGACGCACTCAACATTAATCCCCATCAACATACCAATGATACTTTTTACAGAATTGGAGAAAACAATCCTATAATCCTTATGGAAGCCATAAGAACCCAAGTAGTTAACACAATCTTGGGCAAAAAGAGCCACGATGCGTTAAAATAGCTCAACTCCTGACTTCAACACATACTACAGAGCCACAATAACCACAATAGGATGACAATAAAAACAAATACACAGACCTAGGGAACAGACTAGGGATCCCAGGAAAAAACTCCATAGTCCACAGCAAACCTCCTGAATTGGTACTTAGAGACTTCAAGATTTTAATTTCAAAATCATGTCCTGAAAGAATTCATAACTATCTGAAACTTACTCTGAATTTTTTTTCTTTCTAAGTTTTACCTAATGTTGTATTGTTGCAGGCAGCTGAGTTAGTTAAAAATATTATGAGCAGTGAGACAGGGCTAGGTCCTCGCTGGAGCCAGCACAGGCACCGGTCCTGCTGTGGGCCAGGCCTCAAAACAAAAGACCATACAAATGCACCCATATCCTGGGACTGATACCCTAAAGAGTTCCCATCTCCTTACGAAAGAGTCACAGCTCTGTAAGAATGCCCACTTTTCTAGGTGATTCACTTCCCCATTTGTCCCTTATGTAATGTTTTATCTGAACTACTGATCTTATTGGCTAACTATAGTTATGTCCCACCTTATGCCCATCTGCCTTGTGGTTCCTAGTCTTCCCCCACCTTGAACCTGATAGAACTGTGGGGGACTGGCGGCAGCTGAAAAGATAAGAAGTCTGAAATATAAATGACCTTTATTTTGAGAATGCAGGGAGAGACACCCCGACCCCCCGGGGCGCGGCATCTCCATCCCAAGGTCAGCGATCTCTCCGTGGAACATGTGGAGTGGGGGCCTATATGTAGCTTAGGTTAGGGGTGGTGCCTGAGGGGGGCATTAGGGATGCACAGGTAGCCCATTGGCACTAGTTTGGCGCCAGAGGTAGATTCCTAGGGGTGGGGGAGATAGAGCTCCTTGGCTTCACTGGCTACAGTGTCCTGTCTGGGCCAAAACCCTTTCAGAACCCACGGTTTTACTCTATAAAAGTCCCCAGAAAAGACAGCCCCTGGCAACTCGCTGGGACCCCTTCTGTCTCTTCTCTTCAGATAGAAGCTTTCTTTCTCTTAATAAATATACCTCCGTTGTTCCTAAAAATTCATTCTTCGGTTTGAGAGAACACAAACTCTTGGACATAGTAGGTTGGGCACTTCATTCCCCTGTATCAGTATGAGCCACCCTTTCTTTAGAGTTGTCTTAAAAAAAACAACATCCCTAGGCCAGAAGCTACATCTACAGAAGTTAAGTTAAAACTGTGGGACAGAGTCAAGTCAGAGCCATAAATAAATGAACTTTGGAAAGAACTTTGCAGTACAATCCGGCCACTTTGCAGTACTAGAAACTGATGCCAGGGTCTTTGCATGGAGTTATAGCTCTAGTTCCTGCCTACCCTCTTTTAAATTTCAAGACAGTGTCTCCATAAATCATTTAAATTTTCCAGCCAGGGCTTGAACTTTTGATCTTTCTGCCTCAGTGTTCAAGAGTCTGGGACTGCAGGTATGCAGCACCACACCCAGGTTGGTGCAGTTATTCTGGAAAAACAGAACAGTGTGATAGCTCCTGAAGAAGTTAAACATATGAGCCAAACATTTTACTCCTAGATACAAACCTAGAAAATGAAAATATTCACAGTAGCCAAATATTAGAATTAACCCAAATGCCGTTCAACTGATTCATAAATAAAATGTAGTGTATTAATACAGTGGAACATTTGACAGAAAAGAGGAGGAATGCTGTCCTGACCCATGCAACCACACGAACGGTAATTGGCAAGCCAGGCAAAGTCACAGCACTCACAGGTGCTGACCACATGTTATGTAACTCCGTTTATATTAAATGTCCAGGAGAGGCAAATCCAGAGAATCTGAAAACAGGTTAGTGAAATGTCTGGGGCTGAGGTGTGGCAGTGGGTGGGGAGGTTGGGAAGAGGTAAGGGAATGGGATGTGATTGCTAATAGCCTACAACTTCTGTTTTTCTTCATTCCCTCCTTCCCTTCTTTCCTCTATTTCTTTCTCTCTTACCTACCTTCCTTCCTCCCTCTCTCTTTTCTTTCTGCAATACTGGGAGTTGAACCCACAGGGTAGGTTTGAATTTGACGTCCTCTTGCCTCAGCCTCCCAAGTACCAGTCTATTGTTTCTTTATGGAGTGATTAATACGTCCTAAAATTTATTGGTTGTGCAACTCTGGGAATACAGTGGACTTTCAAGTTACAACCAGTCATACATACGCACAACTTGGGTTACGATTGTAATTTTAGGTTTAATCTATGACAGAAGTCTTGAGTCATGACCTAAATGCTGGCCACTTGTGTGGCTGTAAATGAAGACTCATGACGCCAAGAAACGTATGTAAATATACATAATCAGTCTGAGCCCAGATGTGCATGTTTGTAGACATGATTTCAGTCAATGCTTTACATAACCACGATTACTGCTATCAGAATGACTCCCCCAAAAGCTAGAAAAGTTAAGGAAGAAAGGGAAGGTAAAGAAAGCAATCACAATTGAAATGCATGTGATTGATCTTGCTTATATGTACAGCATGTTCAAATCCACCATCTCGATAATCTTAACCAAGTAAAGACTTGTATCAGGCAGCTAATGTTGCTAAAGGTGTTAGTCAAATTAGTAAGTCACGATCAATAATTTGTGAATCTATAATTTGTGAAAAAGCTGGGGTTATAAATGCAGATAATCCAGAAACAAGTAGTAATAGTGAAACATTTTGTGCCTGTACGGATGGTTTTAAAGTGAGAACTTAAGCTTATAGCATAATTAGGCATAGTGAAGCAGCCAATGCTGATAAAAGGGCTGATGAAAATTACATGTCACCTGGAAATGATGACACAGATAACACTGATACAAATGGCCTTTTCTTGAAGAAAATGCCCAAGAAAACATACATTACCCAGGAAGATAGAAAATGCCAGGCCACAGATAGGCTATCCTCACTGCTACGTGCCAATGTGAGTGGGGACCTCAAGATAAAGCTTCTCTTGGTTCATCATTTTGAGGTCCCTGGAGTGTTCAGAAATCATGAAGTC
The DNA here is from genome assembly GCF_034190915.1 of Cavia porcellus. Taxonomy (NCBI): domain Eukaryota; kingdom Metazoa; phylum Chordata; class Mammalia; order Rodentia; family Caviidae; genus Cavia; species Cavia porcellus. Next base: position 51,012,575 of record NW_026947510.1, on the reverse strand, counting down.
ATGAAGAACAGGCTAGGAGGAGTCACATGGAGATCCAATGCAAAAGATAGGTAACAAGAGCACTTTTTCTTGAGTGGATCAGGGATGCTTTCTGGCCTACTATTAAGAAATACCTAGAGGACAAAGGTTTACTACTCAAGGCTTTCCTCGTCACGGACAACATTTCTGCTTACTCACAAGATTTGGAGGAATTCCCGTGGCTCTCAGTCGAGTTCCTCTCACCTAATACAACTCCTCTACTGCAACCTAGGGACCAGCAGGTTATAGCTAACTTTAAGAAGCTATACATGACCGAACTGTTCCTGACGTGCTTCCAGATGTTCTCAGATACAGATTTAACTCTTAATGAGTTCTGAAAGGAACATTATAACATTCTTCCTGTGGGGTTAATTGAGAAATCTCTAAGGACACTGAGATCTGCTTGGAATAAAGTATGGCCTAAAAGTATACAGGGGAGGGACTCTGGAGGCTGTGTGGAGGACCTGCGGTTGATGAGACTGCCGCTAGAGCGGAGCCCACAGGCTTGCAGGTAGACAGTGGCAATGCTGAGGCACTGGTGGAGGACCACGCAGAGGAACTGTCTCCAGAGGAACTCCAGCAGCTTTTGGCAAGGCTGAGGAGCTTTCTGAAGGGGGGGGAGGTATCAACAATCAGCATAGCGAAGTTATTCCTCAGAGATAAAGGAAATCCTTAACAAATGGACAGAGCTATAAACATTTGTAGGGAAGACCTGCCCAGATAGAGAAAACGCCAATCGTGGCATTCATTTGCTTAAGGACAATGTTGTCATGTCCTACTACAGAACAGCGTTAAAGGAAAGACAAAAACAGACAACCTTACACCAGTTTTTAGTTCTGAAAAGGTTGAGACCTAGTGACCCAGAGGCAGGTCCTAGTGGGCTACAGACGCTTCCAAGGAGAGACAGGACACCAGAGAGCCAGATTCCTGATGCTCTTACGGAAGAGGACTATCCTTCCAGACGATAACCACCTTCCATTTCACCCTCCCTTTCTGCAAGCCAAAGATGTCAACTTGAATGGTGAGTACAGTATAAAATTGTTACTTTTGGAAAATTAGGCACATTTTATAACTTTTTGGAGAATACACTAGGAAAATTATCAGTGTTTCTGCTAAATTACACACATCATACAACCGTTTTTATTATGAAAAGGTGGATTAAGAGGTACTTTGGGAGGTTCAGAATGTATTACAGGTACTGCCATTATTTCACATGGAGAAAAAATTTTGACTTACGACCAATTTGAGTTACAACCAGCCCTTGCAAATGCAATGAATTTGTGAAGTCAAAGGTCCACTGTATACTAAAAACCATAAAACTGTACACTTTAAATAGGTAAATAGTGTATGAATTATAACTTCAATGAAGCTATTTTTTTAAAGCTGAAGTGGCACAGACTTCACTGAAAATTACCAGGAATGAAGGAGCATTATGTAAAGATAAAAGGAACAATTCATGTTGAAGACATAAGAATCCTAAATGTACATGCACCTGGCTAGAGAGCTTCAACACGTTAGAAGCAAAAACTAAAAGAATTAAAAGTAGACATATCCATAGTTTCTGCTAAAAATTTCAATACTACTTTCTTAGTAATTTATAGAACTTTCACACAGAAAATTACCATGGATATAGATGAAACTAGTATTATCAACGACAGTGACTGAATTAGCATTTATGAAATGCTAAAACCAGTAACAGCACAGTATAGTCTCCCTCTATGGTTTCACTTTCCATGGTTTCAGTGATAAGCAACTGTGACCCAAAAAATATTAAAAGGAAAACTTATAAAGAACTTAAGTTTAAAGCTGCACACCATTCTGAGTAGTGTGGTGAAATCGTGAACCATTCCCGCTCAGGATGTGTATCACTCTTTGTCCAGTGTAGCCCTGGTGGACAGTCACCCACCTGTTAGTGACTTAGTATCACTAAGTTATCAGATTGAATGTCACGGTATTGTAGTGTTATAGTTCAAGTAACCCTTATTTAATTGTAGGCCAAGGTTACCGAGATCTGTAATAAAAATGAACATTCTCTTTGTGAAACTGTGATGAAGAAAGTAATTTGTGCTTGCTTTTTACTGTCATACTCAAACTCACAAAAGTTACAGCCACAGTGTTTAATAAGTGCTTAGTTAAAAAGGGAAGAGGGACCTTGGCTCAGTGTTAGAGTGCATGGTCTTGTATATGTGAGGCCCTGTGTTCAATCCCTGTGCTCACCAACCAACCAAAGTGTTATATAAAGACTTGCTTTCCAATCCTTTGGGTCTTCAATGTCTCTGCAAAAGCTCACGTGTGGAAGGCTTGATCTCAATTCAGTAGTGTTCAGAGAGAGAGTGGGGCTTTAGGACCTGCTGCTCAGGAGAGCTGTCAGGAGGTGGCGGAACCTTCAGGAGGAAGCAGGTCACTGGGGCTGTGCTCTTGTGACTTTGTGTCCAGGCCCTTCCTCTCTCTCCCACCATGAGACAGCAGCTGTGCTCTACCATGTGCTCCTTAACAATGACATTCTGCCCTGCCACAGGCCTACCAGCACTGGAGCCGGCCAACTATGGGCTGAAACCTCTGAAACCGTGAGCCAAATTAAGCTTTTTCAGAGATATATTTTTTGTTTTGTTTTGCTTTCTTGGTACTGAGGACTGAACTCATGACCTTGTGCTTGCCAGGCAGGTGCTTATGCCACTGAGCTAAATCCCTGGCCCTATCACAGATACGTATAGGAAAAAACATGGTATAAATATCAGGTTAGTACTGTCCAATTTCAGGCACTCACAGGGGTTCTTGAAACATACTTTCCACAGATGGGGAGGGGGGACTACTATATACATTATTTTGAAGTGTACATGGGACATTCAGTAGGATAGATTATAAAACAAACTAACAAATTTGAAAGGAGTACAACTATGAAAATGATGATTTCCTATCACATTAGAATTAAGCTAAAAAAATAACATAAAGCTGGGTGTGGTGGCTCACGCCGGTAATCCCAACACTCAGGAGGCTGAGGCAGGAGGATCATTGTGAGTTGAGACCAGCCTAGGCTATAAAGTGAGCTGAAGGCCAGCCTGAAAATGCAGAGAAACTCTGTCTCAAAAAGACAAAAAACAAAACAAAAAAAAAACCCAGATAATAAAACCTTCAAATATCGAGAGGTTAAACAAGAAACTTCAAATAAGCCATGAATAAAAAAACAGAAATTTCTGGAAATTAGAAGAAATTTTAATATAAATAAACAAAAATACAAGATCTCAAAAATTTGACACGAAGGAAACTTACAGCTTTAAAAACTTCTATCAGAAAATTAGGAAAGTCTAAAATCATTTATATGAGTATGAAGAAAAGGAGAAATCAATAATAAAATCAACCCAAAGTAAACAAAAAGTAATAATGATAAGGAACAGCAAAATAACATCAATGAAATTAAAAACAGGAAAGCATCAGAGATAACCCAATGAAATCAAAACCTAGTTCTGTAAAAAGATCAATAAAATTTATACATCTCTATCAAAACTGACCAAAGGGAGAAAAAGACTTAAATTACGAGTGTCAGGAATAAAAGGATAACACTGCAGAACCCTAATTCATTCAAGGCATAAGAGAATGCAAAAAAAAAAAAAAAAAAAAAAGAAAATCCACACACATGAAATGAGTACCTTAAATTAAGTGGATTAATTGCTCAAAATCCAAAAATTATGTAAAGTCACATCAGAATTGATACTACTAATAAACATAAATATTAACTATATAGGAGTTATTTAACTATTAAAGTCCCATTTAACTATTGTAGGCCTTGTAATTATTTAAGAAATTGAGTTTGTAGTTTAAAATATCCTACAAAAAGTCTCCACACTTGGATGGTTTCAAAGATAAATTCTAAAGGATATTTTAAAGAAATAAAATCAGTATCACACAATTTATTTAAGAGAAGGGAATGTGGTACTTTCAAACTTATAAAATGATAACAGCATTACTGTGATACCAAAACCACAGGAAAAACAAATCATAGACCACTGTCTTTCATGAGTATAAATGCAAAAATTCTCAAGACAATATTAGCAACTCCAATATAGTCATACTAAAAAAATACAGCATGATCAAGTGGGGTTTTCCCCAGAATACATGTCTGCCTCCCCTATCACTGTAGTCCAAAGCAAACACTTGATCCTAACAACTGGTCTGTTATGAAAAATTCAACATTTTTTCATAAAAACTTTCTGGAAAGCTAGAATGGAAGGGGAATTCCTCAAACTGAGAAAGGGCAGTTACAAAAAACCTATAGCAAATGCCACACTTAATGATGAAAGAATGAATACTTTCTCACTAAAATTAGAACAAGTAAAGGATGTCCTGGTCACCAATCCTATTCAATATACTAGTGTAACAAAGAAAGAAAGAATATAGATTAGAATTTGTAAAAAAAATTTTACAGCTAGTATATGATTTTAGCAGTTCTGTAAGATACAAGCACAAAAATCGACTGGTTTCTGTAAAACAGCAATAAAAAACTAGAAAACAAAACCCCCCAAAGCAACACATTTGTAACAACTTTTAAAAAAACAAAAAACTTCTTGAAGTGAAACAAAATACAAATACGACGTGTATGCTAATAACTACAAAATGCTAATTAAAGAAACTAAAGCACCCTCAATAATGTAGAAACATTATGTTCAAAACCTGGGAGATTCAACACAATAGAGATGTCAGTTTTCTACAACTGATCTACTTAACAGATTAATGCACTTTCCAATCAAAACCCAGCAGAACTTTTGCAGACATACACAAGGTTATTGTAAAATTTCTGTGGAAACCCAAAGAAACTGGAATAAACAAGACAATTTTAAAAATAAAAGTTTTGAAATAAAGTTGAGTATCACAGTACCGAATTTTAAGATTTAAAGCTACAGTAGTGAAGATAGTTGTGATGACAGCAGAAACCCTGAAACGGGACCACAGAAATACAGCCAATGATTTTTGAAAAGGTTGCAAGGTAAGTCAGAGGAGAGATGTCAGATTTTGCAAACAACTGGCGTTGGAAGAACTAAGCACCTATATGCCAGAAAACTAATATTTGCCCATTTTATACAAAGATTAACTGAAAATGCATCATAGATCTAAATATAAAATTAGAAAATATAACACTCCTGTAAGAAAAACAACAGAGGACAATGTCTATAACCTGGAGTAAGACAAAGATTTTTTTTTAAGACATGATATTGAAATTGTGACCAATAAAAGAAAAATTCGATGAACTGGACTTCATCAACATCACAAACTTGCACAGGAATGAATACGGCAAAGATGTCTAAAAAGACAAGCTTAAAGAGAGGAATAAAACGTTTTCAAATTATATTAGCTGTATCTAAAATAAAAGAATCTCTCAAAACTAACAATAATTTGTGTTTTAAAATGAGCTAAAGACCTTAACAGATATATGGATGGGAAATAAGCGCGTGAAAAGATGTTCAACATCATTAGCCATTAAGGAAATGCAACTAAAACTGATAAGATCCATCATAATCCTGTTAAAATAACTCTTTGCCTATCTCTTCATTGACCCCCCCCTGCAATTTTAATAGTTGTAAAATAAACTGTTGCTATGTGGTATTTCAAGTCGCCATTTTTTTCCAAAATTGTTTGACCTATTTTTAGCCTTCTTTCCAACCTAACTGAATCCAAATAGCCCTCTACAGTAGTCTAGAATGACAAACAATCTGCTAGGTAATAATTTTAATTAAGTCAAATCAGTGGTAGTTCTCTTACATTTTCATTTAGGCACCAGAACAAGTGCTGTTCGCTTTTCATGAGTGAGAAAATAGATTCAGGGAATCCAAATAAAAGGAGCCAAGCTATGACAGAGCCAAGCTAATACCAGAAATAGAACTTCTCATCTCCAGTTGAGCATTTTATTCTTGAGCCAAGCTTGATCTCCAGAGTCCTATTTGCTTTCACCTACAGGAAAATGGTCTTGACCTCTCTAGATGGAAAAACAAAGCAATTTCCCTGACCCTACATCAGAATGGTACTTCCAAGATATTAAAAAATTTTCCATTTCAAACCAGCCCCAAGAAACAAATGGAAACGTACATGGAGGAAATTTTCAAGGTAACAACATTTCAAGTATTTTTTTATATAACTAATTAAAAACTCGCAACTATTTTTAACAAGGCATCTGTTAATTAAGCAATGGATGTTTACTCTTAGGTTTTTTTAAAAAAGTTGTAAACAATTGCTTTAGAAAACATTCTCTAGGCTGCATAAAAAACCACTACTACCAAATTTAAAATTTATTTTGTAACTATGAAGACATCTATTCAGGGGAAGGAATTATAACAGCAAATAATTCGAAACATAATTTTATTAACATTTTAGAAAACCAGTGATGTTTTTGGAAAAAGAGTTTCTAAGCATTTGCATGTTCATTTCCTGTATGTGAAACCACACACAAAAAGTTTAAAATATATTATGAATTTACTTTGCCATCGGTTTTGAAAAGTGCTTCCCATCGTTTTTTGGGTAGTAACTGGAGTGAGGATGTAGTTTTCCAATCTCCCTGGTATGTTACAAATTCTTAAAAACACATTCTAGTTTTAAAAAAAGGAATACCTCTATTTTCAATCTATCTTCCTATTTTTATAGTGCTTGTCCTAACTGGTCACAATACTTACATAATCTTCTCTAGGTATGTCCGAATTACGGGAGACTTTTTTAAAACAAAGTTTGTATTTTTTTCCCCCTCCCATCCCAAGTGACTCTCGCCCACTTTGTCAGACTCCTGACAGATGGCAGGGAACATTGTGCTACTGATAAAAAAGAAACCACCACCCACCCAAGACAGCAAATACCAGCTGTTTAGTTTTAGATTTTGGTTAAGAAAATTTTAAAGAAATTCAAGTCTCTTGAACCATGGGTTTTCTTTATCTACAAATTAGCTATCCTGTGGCTAGCTGGACCCACACAAAGATACTGTAACTACTAACACACCATATATGTGTTTATAGTTGTCAACAATCTAGTTTCATTTAAAAAATTGTATTGTTCAGGCTATACTAGTAGACAATATTATCTGGCACCTGAAAATAGAAAAATAAAAGGCACAGATATGTCTTTCAGAGAAATTTATAACCTTAATTAATCAAGAAAGAACACAAATTGCACATAAAAATAAGTATCTTATACAGACATACCACTATTTAAAAACACAAATTTTTCAGTTTTCTTTCACTGTTCTTAAAAAGGGTGGAATTAAAACATTTAGAGCTTTACGGAGCAGCTTTCTAAAGAAGATGAATTCTTAAAGTTGGAAGCAACTGATCTGGGAAGGATGCTGGAGGATTTCATTAATTTTTTGGTATTGAGGACTGAGAACCCTAGAATGCTCTACAACAGAGCTACATCCCCAGCCCGTTCTATATGGAGAAAGGGTCTGGGTTGCCCAGGTGGGACTGGAATTTGAGATGTTCCTACCTCAGCCTCCCTTCGTGCTGGGATCGCAGAGAAGCAACTAGTTTACGCTGGAGCACATAAAAAAAGGCTAAATATAAGCTGCATATACGTATGTTCAAATACTGAATCTAACCTACGGCCAGCGAGTCTGAAAAGTTCACATACAGCAAGCATTGTCTGTAGCCTAAAATGCAAAATCATTTAGAGGGATTTTTTTTTGTTATTACATATAATCTCAAATAACAAAAGTAAAATTAATTGCATATGAGTTAGGAGTGCAGGGTCGCTCATAGTCAAAACAGAGGAGAGGACTTTAAGCTAATATATAGGGCTCCTTCCGGCTCTAAAAGTCTATGGTTTTAAGGGACTAAAAACTCCTGTGGTAGTTTTTCTACATGTATACAAAAATAAAAATAAATGTTTGCTATACACCAAGCATTGGACTACTGATGAATCATGATTCTAGACTCAAGTTTAAGCTGGCAGAAGAGACATAATAGCAAGTAATACATCCTAATAAATACTGTAGAACTATCTCAGGTGCTTTGGGCACAGCTGTAATATGACTGGTGGTGGTAGGAGTCTGAGAAGATAATCACCTATACACTGGGTTTTCACAGACGACAAAACAAGAGAAGGAAATACTCTGGACAGGTGCATACCGCCACCTACAAAGTACAGACTTGTGGAAATGGAGGGTATGTCTGGGGAAAATCAGTAGTCTGGTATGGGTGGGTATTAAAGTTTTTGGGAAATTAAAGATAACACTAAAAAAGTAAAATATGATTGAGACAGACAGCAGTTCGAAACGACTTGATATGCTTAACGATCTGAACTTGATTCTGTCAGTAACACTGAAAAAGTTTGAGGCGAGATAAAAACAAGTATTTCAGAATGCAAACTCTGTAAACGATGACGGTGGGAAAACAAATTTGGGGTGGAATTAGGGCAGTCGCAACAGTTTTGGAGAAAGATGAACTTAATACAATGTGAACGGAAATACAGAGCCGAGGATTATTTCTAGGCTCCTAGTTTGCGTATGTCAGATATTGAAGTCATCAGAGAAGGAAAAAGATATACCTTTTGGAAGGCAGTTTGAAGAAAGACGGAATGGCTCTCTGTGTCAAATGCTGCCAAAGGGTACAGTGAAGACTGAAGAGGGTCTCTCCTCGCCCACCCTTCACGGTGAGGTCTCGGGTGAGTAAGGCAGGCAGAACACAGACACGGAAGGTGTGTCCACAGGGGCAGGCTGCTCACGAGACCCTGCGCCTCGGTTCCGGACAGCAGAGCTCGCGCTGAACGCGGGAAGGGAGGTCCGGCTCCCCGGAGCGCACCGCACCGGGGAGGCGCGGGCGAAGGAGGCTGCAGACCCGCCCACGGCCGCTCAGTCCTCGGATTCCTCTCACTCACTCCGCTCGGAGCAGTGCCTCGCAGCCGTCAGCTGCCTCCGCCAAACGGGACCTGTGCACCCAACGGAAGAGACTCTGCGCCCTTGTTCCGCTGCTCCAGCGAGGAGACGCAGAGCCGGGCCACAAAGCGCGGAGAGGCTAACGAGGAACCGGAGGGGCTCTGCCCCAGGCCCGCCCGGGGGGAAACCTCCGCTGACCGCCTCCGACGCGCGCTCCCGGAGCGCTTCAGCCTCGCGAGACTTCCTCTCGCGAGGGGCGGGTCTCTCCGCCGGCCCTCCTTGTGTATCTAGTGCCAGGCTTTTTTGCTCAGCCTCTCGCGAAGTCTCGCGTAATTTTCCAGGGGAAACCGGCGTGGGTGGAGAGGCCGAGAAAGGGAGGTGGGTGGGTGGGCCTTACGCCAAGGGGGTCTTTGGCCCGCCGCTGCTTGTGTGGGTGATCCTCGGCTTTGGGGGAGACTTTCAAGTCACTCGATTGTTCTTCCCAATGGGCGATTGGGAAAACTAGCGAGTAGAACATCTCAAGTGGAGGAATTTGTTTTCACCTTGGCTCCGCCCTCTTCCTGTTCGGCGAGTGGGGCCGCGGCCCTTCGAGGGGAAAGGGACGCTCGGCGGCCCTGCTGAAGACAGCTTTGCGCACGCGCGAGCCCGGGTGCGCGACTGTGTGTATGCACGCGCACGCACGCGCTCCTGCATTTAGGAAGCCTGGGAAGGACCGGTGTACGGGGAGATGAGTGGGGAAAGCTTAGTCTCCAGTCTTTGGTACCAGACGCGCCTAACTGTGCGCTGACTCCCCACCCACCCAGGCAGGAGCCTTTACCAGAGAGGCTGTGCTTCACAGCCTCTTCGTTTTCACTGCAGGACCAGGCACGAAAGTAAGCGAACCTCGATCTTGAGGACCTCCCTATCTACTCACCTTGTACTTTCCACCCCCATCCTCCAGCAAAGTGTGTCTAGAAGGTTTCCTAAAGAGAGTTTTGCATGAAGGAGACATGCATTTGAGAGCAGAAGAAAATCGCGGGATCATGGGAAGACAGTTCGTTTTTGATGAACACTTGTTCTGCTTACCATGTGCTTCTCGAATGTGGATTTGTCTATTTAGGATACGATTTTATTAGTGAAGCAAGGGAGTACCATATGCTCTGTTTTTACAAGAAAAAGTTTTAAAACTTTCTCCTCCTCCCCAGCGTGAAGAGAGTGACAAAGTTTTTCTGTTCTACGCGGTAAATTATATGGTGTTTCAAAAGCTAAGGGGGAAGAATGTGAGTTTAGGGTCTTTATTCTAACGCTAAGACCCGATGTGTAATGATCTTAGAGATGTTGTGTTTTGGCTTTTACTTTGCTGTTCCTCTTCCTATTAATTTCCCTTCCCCTCATCTTAACTGCATTTTTCATAAGTCTTGAAACGTTCTCTTTCCCTTTTTATGGGGTAGTGGGGGAGTCCCAAAATGCTGGCTTGGAGGTTTATATGTAATTGATGTCAGTTAGCTAGGATCATTAAAAGTATATAAAGACTATGGCATTTATTATGTTTGATATATGTAAGGAAAGCAAGTACAAATATATGTTTAAAAAGAGTGTGGGTTTTTTTTTTTTTTTTTTTTTTTTTTTACAATTTAAGATTCCTTCAAAAAGCCAAAAAAATCACACACAAAACCCTGTAATTTTGCATGTGTCCGATAAAGTGGAAGCTCGTGCCTTGACACATCTGCTTTCTGATCATGACTCCAGTAAACTTTGTCATATGTGGGACATATTTTTGCTTTGAAAGTGTTCGTGTTCTCCAATTCAAGAGGAAAAGACACATTAAAAATTTAAGATAGCAAAGATTATGTATCAACATTTGACTAGTGTATTTTTCTTCATATAGGTTAAAAGAAAATGAAGATTTTTTCTGAATCGCATAAAACGGTGTTTGTTGTGGATCACTGCCCTTACATGGCAGAATCGTGCAGACAGCATGTTGAGTTTGATATGCTGGTGAAGAATCGGACCCAAGGCATCATCCCTTTGGCCCCCATCTCTAAATCACTATGGACTTGTTCAGTAGAGTCTTCCATGGAATATTGTAGAATAATGTATGATATATTCCCTTTCAAAAAGCTGGTGAGTATGGATCACAAACGAAATTATGATGTTTGGCGATTTACTTAACTGCATACATAATTTTATTTGAATTTGGTATAAATTTAGTTTAGAACTGGGCGTGGTGGTACACACCTTTAATCCCTGGAAGCAGTCTAGGAGGCTGAGGCTGGAGACTGCAAGTTTGAGTTCAGCCTGGGCAATCCACACAAGACCCTGTCTCAAAAAAGTAATAAAAAGGGCTAGGGATGGAGCTCAATGCAAAAGCCCTGGCTTCAATCTCCAGTATTAGGAAAAAAATTTAGGTTAGAAATCTTTTTGGTACTGGGGATCGAACTCACGACCTTGTACTTGCCAGGTAGGCACTTATGCACTGAACTAAATGCCCAGCGCTAGAAATCTTTATTTACTTAAAAATGTACATGGATCCTTTGGTGTGTTGCTTGTTTCTCTGTCTTGTTCTGAGACAGGGTTTGATGTATTCCAGGCTGAGAATTCACAGCTGTCCTCCTGCCTCAGCCTCTCAAGTGACCCAAGCTGGATTACAGCCATTGTCTCCCTTGCCCATTTTAGAATTACCCTTTGGTATTAACATGTAATGGATATTTAATTGGGAGCAGTAATAATTGTTTACCATTTTCATGTGCAAGGCATATTCCACAGTGCTTTATATTACTAGCCTTTCTAATTCCTAAAACTGTCCTGCAAGGTGGTAGACACTGTAGGTTTTGGGGCAACACTCAAAAGTGTAAACAACTGATAGGGAACAGAGAGTAACCATTGGAAATTGTCGGCAGTCCCAGCAGAACAAATGTTGGTTATAAAGCAATTGGTTGACTTGCGGCAGTGTGCACTACCTGAGTCTCAGTCTTGATTATTACTGCCTTGTTGTTGATGCAGAAACTGGGAGGGGGGACCTACACTGAGTTCCATAGTCATGGCTGGGTGTAATTCAGCAGTGGCAGCTTTGTGTGCATAAGGTTCTGAGTGCAATCCCCAGCACCAAAAAAAGAAGAAAAAAAATGCTAAGCAAGAGTTGTTTTTTAAAGGCAAGAAGAGAAATTGGTGATTGGTAGAAATTCCAAGTGTTAAGTTATCTCCAGGTTTCAGTATCCCAAATAATTTGCTTTTTGAAAGTCATTGGATTAGCCCCACTGGGTGACATGCTTCTGTCTTGTTTGCCTAGGCTGGGACCTTGCCAGTTCTTAGATGGAAAAGATAGAGCAGGCAGTAAGAGCAAAGGTGAACCAAGAATCCAATATTATATGTTCAGCGACATTCCAAATTAAGTATAAGGCAAAAGATTTATGAGGTCTGAAGAGAAACCAGAGTATAACTACCTTTTGAAATTTCTAAGTATGGGGAAAGTAAGGGAAAAGAGAGGGAAGAATAATACAGTGATTTGAGGCATAGGCTTCATTTCAGATGTTGGCATCTAAGCCAAGTGTACTGGCACATGGCTGTTATTTCAACATTTAGGTGACCAAGGCAGGAGAATTGCTCTGAGTTCAAGACCAGCCTGCATTCCATTGTGACCCTGTCTCAAAAAAAAAAAAAAAAAATCATTTAAATCATCTAACAATTTAATGAAAATGCAAGCCACTCTTTCCAGATCTTGGCATCTTTAGCTGCCAGCAGTGTGACCTCCTTTGTATTCCCTGTCTTTTTTTTTTTTTTTTTTTTTTTTCCCCTTTTCCCTGAGACTGGGTCTAGCGATGTAGTTCAGGCTGGCCTTCTACTCACTGTACAGCCAATTGTATTTCTTAAGTTCCAGGCCTCCTTATCTTCCCATGTAAACTTATAATTACTTCCTTGTTGTAAGATTTAAATGAGATAATCTAAATAAAGTGGCTAGTAAAGTGTATCCCTTTTAGATAAGCCAAGATAGGCTAGATCAGTTCTGTTTTTTCCCTTGAGGAAAGAAAACTAGTATTTCATGAGAATTAGGAAAAATGATCATAGATTAGATTATATTGTTCAGGAGAAGGAAAGAAATTTACTTCTCTTCTTAAAAAGGACCACAGTCACCATCATCATTTGATGTACTTTCTAATACATTTCTTACCCTCATTGCCATCTTACCTGGTACTGGAGTTTATTTTTTATTTATTTTTTGTGGCGTGGGGATCAAACCCAGTGCGTCTCACATGCTGGGCAAGCACTGTACCAACTGTTTCCCAGCCCTGCTGGTATTTTTTTATTTGGACTTTACTTTAAAAATGAGAATACAGTCCATATCCGTCACTTGGTTTTCAGTGTTCTCTGTCTTTCGGTGCTCTTTCAACTTGACTCCTATGTCTGCTTGTTCTGATTTTCACCCTCTTGAGGAGATATACACTCGGTGTATCCTTTGCATCTCCTTTTGGTGTGCCTGGAGCTCTCTGTCCCTGCTTTTTTCAGGGCTGGTTTCCCTTGGTCACTTTGGAGTCCTTCAGTGCATCTTTTATGGAGAAAACCATCTATGACTGCTCAGTCTAAAACCAGCTATTTTTGTAGTGTTTATTACTCTACAATGAATCAACGCATTTATTTGTATTCTTCCTACGCTGCCCTCTGTTTTATCACATGCCCGCCCTAGACGTCCTGCACCTTGTGACAGGACTGTTTGATTCTCACTGCCATCCCCCTATCGCCAGTGCCACTCTTAGACTAGCACCTGAGGTATACTAGGCATTCTACGGCTGTAAAATCAATGCATCAAACTGCAAACCAGTGTTAGAAATTTCATTTCATTGTAAAATATGGTGGTGATTAAGTAAAGTTTCAGTTGAATATTAATTGTCCCTTTGACATTTCTTAGGTGAATTTCATTGTGAGTGACTCTGGAGCACACGTTTTAAATTCTTGGACTCAAGAAGACCAGAATTTACAGGAGGTATGGTTAGTTTTTAAGCTGTATCTATTTTTGAAAATTTTCTAAATGTTATAATACTTCTAAAAAATGATTTAAAATATTTTTGTGTCGAGGTAGTATTTGGGCATAGTTTTAAAAATCCCATTACTTTAAGAGAAACAGCTGTTTTCACTGTAGGCTCCTCCTTATTCCCAAGGAAATTCTCAGATCTAGCTGTTCCAGTATTTCCATATGAAATATAATTTCCAAGCATATGTTTTATTCCTGTTTATTGGGTTCTCAATGTAAACTTATCATTGTTAGTGAGGATTTACCTCTTGTATTTCTCCCTCACCCATGCCTTTCTCTTGTTTTTACAGAATTGTTGTGTCAGTTTCTGGTTCATTCAGAATTCCGTATGTCCATTATCATGTCCGTGTTGAGTGTTACTGATTGCTGTGCCACATAGTATTGGTGATGATTTCTTTGCTCAAATTTGTATTTATTACTAGAATTTATCACTTCCTTTTTCAGCAGCACTGGCTTAGTTTTCTGACTTTTAGTGCTTTTCCTTGTGTGTCTATAGGGTTCAGTAGTTTGATCAGAACTGTGTTAAATAATTTAGCAGTGAAAACTTTTTGGAGCATAATCAGAACTGGTTACTTTCTAGGCCTACTGACCGGTCCAGGCCTACTGACCACTGTCGTCCTCTTTTTTCTTCTTTTTTTTTTTTTTTTTTTTTTTTTTTTTGTCTTTTTCGTTTTTATCAGTACCAGGGATCGAACTCACGACTGCTTGCTTGCAAGGCAGGCGCTTATGCCGCTAAGCTAAATCCCCAGCCCCCTTTTTTCTTCTTTTTGATATCGCGAGTATAGAAATTCCACCTTGCAGATAACTTTTTCTCTTCCTGAGAGATCACTCCATGGTGTTCTAGATTCCAATGTACTGTTGAGAAGTCCATTATCAGTCTTCCTCATAATTTCTGAAAGGTTTTAGAATCTTTTATTTCCTCCTTTATTATGCTCTGAGAGTGTTCAGTGATAAACTGTAATGGATCTTTCCTTATTTATTGTGCAGGAAGATTTAGTTAAGAAAAATTTTCATGTGTGCCTATGATAACAATCTTATCTCTGTATCTTTCTAGAATATCTATTACTGATAGGTCAGACTTCCTAGGTTAAATTTAATCTTATCATTGAGCATCTTTTTGTTATTCTAGTTTTTAAACTTTTTAACCCTTTATATGGAAGTTTTCTTTGATTGTATTTTTAATTTGGAAGTACTTAGACTTATTCTCTAATTATATCATTATTGTCATGTCCTTTTTTTGTTTCATGGGTATCTTTTTACCTCAGGGTATTAATTATAGTGTATTTGAAATTTTCGTTTGAATCGTCTGTTCTCCAGATTCTTTTCATGTTAAAGCTTTTTAAAAAATGCTTGCTGACAGTCTTACTTAAAAGTGAGACATTACATGGCAGATTAGAAAGTCTATGTTGTGGGGTAGGCATTGCTGACTGGGTTTCGCTGTGCTTTGTTAAAGCACTTATTTTCCTTGAGGAACCTCCAGATGTCAGAGTCAGCAGGTCCAGGTCAACGGATCATCCCTCTGGGACTCTTCAGGGTCTCCAGAGATCTTCCACTCTTCTACCTGTGTGCTGTAAACTTGGCTGTGAGCCTTCTGGAAAGGGAGGGGTGAGGTAGGTTCTACCTTTCAGTAGGCAGATTTTCAGGGTGTATTTAATCTTTTTGGATTTGGTCTACTACTTTGCTGTTCATTAGAGTAGCAACTATCCATATGTGAATATTTACATTTCAAATTTAAATACAAGTAAAAATGACCTTCCTTTATAGCACTAGCCATGTTTCAGATGCTCAACAAGCCACACATAGCGCTTCTTGTATTAGCTAGGATAGAAAACATTTCCATTA
Source organism: Cavia porcellus (assembly GCF_034190915.1). Taxonomy (NCBI): domain Eukaryota; kingdom Metazoa; phylum Chordata; class Mammalia; order Rodentia; family Caviidae; genus Cavia; species Cavia porcellus. The sequence goes on along the minus strand of NW_026947510.1, from coordinate 50,996,865 downwards.
TCACAGAAAGTTCTGTTGGGCAGTGCTAGCCTGGTCTTAACCTTAGTCTCTGCTGTGCTTTGCAACGCCGTGCTTGGTACCTTTCTGGTGCAAGTAATATGATTCCGTGTCTAGAGTTGGGAAGAGGTAATCAGTTGGATGGCTTAGATCTGCGTGAAGTCACGCTATTCATAGTTTTCAGTGTCTTGGTCTGTCCCTGTTTTGGGTAGTGCTTATTCTTAGACTTATCTCAGATCCTGTGTGGTATTTCTTCTTTGCCTTTTTATTCCTCTGTTAGGTTCTGTTAAATCATTACCGTTTCCTCATTGTTTATAATACTTGTTGGCATCTCTCTCATCTCTTATTTGCTATTGTCACCACTCCTGTTTTCTTCATCTGTGGATTTTTGCTTTTTAAAATGACTGTGGTCTTAGTGAAGGGAGCAGAAATAAACTCTAGCTCAATTTAGTAAGTTTGTTAATATTATTTAAGAACAATGACTGCTGGATAACTTATGTTTGCTATTGTTTATTGGAGAGAAGACTTCAGCCTGCTGTCTTCACTGATGAATATGAACAACATGAGAGATAGGGATGAGTGAAGTTTTTAAAATACATTGTGTCAATTATTTCATGTTAAAATTTTCTCTTTTAATGGAAATAATTCCATCAAATGTATTAGAGTGCTTTTTTTTCTGAAACAGCTCAGTTTTCTTTTGTTTGCTTCTTTTTTTTTTAGGAGGAAAAATTTACATAGGTCACAATTTGTAAGGGTTTCAGTCTGTAGTTGACTGGCTCCAAAGCAGGGTGTCATGGCAGAGGGGCACTGCAGAGGAAAAATAGTTCTTGGCAGTGAGAAGACAACAAAAACAAGCAGTTGGCCTGAGACAAACCTGTTCTGACCCTTATATCTTCTGTAGGCTTCCTGACCTTTAGGGCAGATCAGCTTTGTTTTCTTAAAAACACATTTGGGGGTGATATGAATACTTAAGAGAAAACACAGTACCTGACCCAACACCACAAGGTAGGCATAGAACCATCTTGGGCTACTGTAGGCAGAATAGGCACACAGCTAATTATAAAACACAGACGAGGATTTCACTCTATATCTTTCTTTTCTTTTTTTTTTTTTTCATTTTTATCGGTATCAGGGATCTAACTCACGACGCCTGCTTGCAAGGCAGGTGCTTATGCCGCTGAGCTAAATCCCCAGCCCCTCACTCTATATCTTTCTAACTCCAAAAGTTAATCTTTCTTTCTGCTACTTTCATGATACTCCCTTTCCAAGAAAACATATTTTCATTGAGCTTCTCCTATGTAACAGAGACTTTACATAGTCCTTTGTAAACAGTACTTTGTGTTACGCTTTTATGGGTAGGTAGTACCCGACTAGTTTAAAAATACATTTTTTGAGAATAATACATGTATACAAGGGAACGTGCATGAGGTATATCTTGAAGTGTTTCCCGCTTCCCGTTCCCTGGCCCAGTTAGTAGGTGCTGGAGCCTGCTTACACCAGCTTGAGAGTTCAGTCTGTGCGCCATTTAACCAGCTTTATGTTAGGGGTTTGGCATTAGTGAGAAGTGGGCCAGGAGGGGAGAGCTAGAAATTGCTCTTAAAGTATTTTTTTTAAAGAGCAGAATATATTTATTGAGAGAAAGAAAGCTTCTGTCTAAGAGAGAGAGACAGAAGGGGTCCCAACTGGGTTGCCAAAGACTGTCTTTTCTAGGAACTTTTATAGAGCAAAGCCACAATGTGAGGTGAGTCTAAGATGGGGAAAATGTAGGAACTCACAAGGTAGGTGTGAGATAGGACAGAACTATGAGAAACCAATAAGATTAATTAGGTAAAATTGATTAAATCAGAGACAAATGAGGAAGTGACTCACACAGAAGTAGGCATGCTTAAAGAGCAGTAACTTCCTGAAGGGGGTAGGGGGTGGTATCTCCTGGCTACCTCAGGGTGATAGAGATCTGTTTAAAATATCAATCCTTAGGACATGGGTGTATTTGTTTGATCTTGAGGTCTGGCCCACAGCAGCAGGTGTCTGTCTCCTTCAAGGCTGCAACATATCTGGTCTTCTGCATTGGCTCCTTCCGGGCCCACTCCTGTCTAACTGCCTACATTATTTCTAATTAACTCAGCTGCCTATAATGTTCCCCGCTCTGAAGAAGTAACCTGAACTGCCATGAGCGAGAAATGGGCGATGACAGATCTGGCTTTTGCAGGCTGAAGGGAATTGCAGTTGTTGATTGGTAGTCAGAGATACTTTACAGAGGGTCTGTCTAAAGACCCTCGATAGACACCCGGCATTTTCATCTCAGGTAGGCATACAGCTTTAAGTCTGGAGGAGACAAAGCCAAAGAAACAGTTAAGTATCCAGGGGCCAAATAATAGAATCAACAGGATAATTATGAGTACAGCTGACAAAAGTTTCTACCACTTATGGGAGCTAGTAATGGCTTCCCATAAGAAGGATAAGGATAAGGGCTAGGGATCTTAGAGTTCGACATGTCATTGATTTGTCATTTAATATCTTAAACAGCTGGTGAGATATTAGCAAAATGACAGGAATGTACACAAAACGTTTAGTTTTTACAAGTATCTCCTGTGCTGCTGTTAGAATGTCTAATGCCATCTGTTTTTGGAGGTTGGCTTGGCTCATTAATTTTACTACTTTATATAGAAGAGAGAGACCAGCTGTGGTGTCATTTAAGGCCTGTTAATTATAGTTAGTGAAGGCCTCGGTATGTGTCATATAACCTTTTCTCTGGACAAGATTTGGTGGATCAGTCCCAGTAAAAGAAACCTAAAAAGAATCTAGCATTTATTAGTTTCATCTGTATGATTACTTGGGGTTTGGCATCCTTCAGGCAAGAACAAATTTTAAAGCATAAATGCTTCTAAATTTTTTTAAACATTTTTATTGATTTTTAACTAATACGAGAAAATTATAGATATTAATGTGATACCATGTGATATTTCAGTGCATGTATACATTCCATGATGTTCAATTCAGGTTAAACATAATGTATTTATTCCTTTTTTATAAATATTCAAAATCCTTTTGTTCTAACTAATACACACACACACACTGTTATTATCATCACCTATAGTTGTTCTCCTGAGCAGTCGAATACCAGAACTTTGTGCCCCTGTCTGGCTGTAACTTAGTGTCCATTCATCAGGCCAGTGTAGGAGCACAGGCTCTGCCCTCAGACACAGGCTTATGTCAGGAACCATGTGCCGCTGGCTGTACTGGGTTTCCATGGCAGACCTATACTGCATTCCAAGTCTGAGGCCTGGCCTCAATTTTTCTCCTTTTCTCAAGTGAGGAGCATCTTTTCTCCAACGTGCACTACTTAAAGTTAGGAGGAAGGTGACGTGGGCAGCTCTTTCCTTCCTGACTTCTTCAGTGCATCTTTTAAAGCCAGCTATAGTAAACTGTCACCAGTTTCCTTGGTTCTTATATTCAAATTGATGTTTCTGTTGGGGTACACTTTGTTGGAGAACTCCACAATCATCTTGTTCTGCCTCTTATTTTTTTTTTGTTTATTTGAGGGAAAATGTATCAGATACATTTTTGAAAATCATATAATATGCAATAAGATGATTGGTGGGCTAGGAATATATTGCTCAATATGCCTTATATTGGCATTTTATAAATCATTTAAACAAAATGTTTTTGTTTGTTTTTTGTCTTTCCTTTTTATTGGTACCAGGGATCAAACTCACGACTGCCTGCTTGCAAGGCAGGTGCTTATGCTGCTGAGCTAAATCCCCAGCCCCTAAACAAAATGTTATAAAATGTAATATTGGATCTCATGGATATTCAAAGTATCAGATAAATTTATAAACTTTATGTTAGTATAGTACATTCCACAAGAATTTTGTGTGTTCTTTTTCATTCCTGAGAATATGTGGGATTGGAGAGTAGGAGGCAAAAATAACATAGATAATAGTGGTTTGCCTGGTGGGTGTTGTTTGAGACAGAGTTCCACTGTGTAGCTTAGGCTGGCAAAATCCTCCTGCCTCAGTTTCTCAAGTGCTAAGATGAGATTCGTATACCACAAGTATTTGTGTCAAAATTATGTCTTATTCTTTTGAGTATATATTTAATGGAGTTGCTTGCCATTATAGTAAGCTGTATTTAGTATCTGAAGAGCTACCATATTATTTGCTGATGTGGTGTATCACTTGCCATGCCTACCAGCAGTCAGTGAAGATTTGTTTTTTTACATATCCTTACCAACACTTACCTAATCTGTAAACTCAGGATAGTCTAGTGGGTATAGTGTTACTTTGTTGTGGTTTTTAATTTTTATTTCCTCAGTGGCTAATGATGTTGAGCATCTCTTCATGTGTTTATTGATCACTTGTGTGTCATTGAGAAAATGTCTGCTCACATCCTTTACCCATTTTCTTAGTCAGTTTGACTTTTTATTATTGAGATGTAAGAGTTTATATATTGTGGATAACAAGTCCCTGATTAAATCTCTGATTTCCAAGTAGTCTCCTTTCTTTGGATTGTGTTTTACTTTCTTGACAATGTCCTTTCAAGGACAAAAATTTTTCATTATTTTTTGTTTTATTTTATTTTTTGGCTTTTTGAGACAGGGTCTCACCGTGCAGTTCAGGCTGACCTTGCACTCACTTCCTAGCCCAGGCTGGTCTCGAACTCGCAACAATTCTCCTGAGTGCTGGAATTACGGCATGAGCCACCACGCCCAGCTCTGTGTGTTTCATTTTTTATGAGACCTATCTCTAGTTAAATTGCCCAGGTTGGGCTCAAACTGTCAGTTCTCCTGCTTCAGTCTCCCAGAGTGCTGGAATTACAAACATGCACTAACACATCCAGCTAATCTTAAATTTTCACTATTTTTTTTTGTATTTATGGAGATGATTATGTGATTTTTATTTTTTATTCCTTTGATATGATGTCTTAATTGATTTTGGGATATACAATGAACTTTGCATTTCTGAGGCAAATCCCATTTGGCTTGTAATCCCATTTAGTGTAAGGGTGTGTTGCTAGGTTTGGTTTGCCAGCATTTTCTTCAGGTTGTTTCTGTCTTACTAGAATATACTGGTTTATAGTTTTCTTGTTATGCTTTTGTCTGAGGTGTGAATGCTTTTGTCAACATAACTCTTTCCTTCTGCTTAGCTCATGGCAGCATTAGCTGCTGTCGGGCCTCCTAACCCTCGGGCAGATCCAGAGTGCTGTAGTATTCTGCACGGTCTCGTTGCAGCAGTGGAAACCCTTTGCAAAATCACTGAATACCAGCACGAAGCCCGTACTTTACTCATGGAGAATGCAGAACGTGTTGGAAATAGAGGGAGAATAATTTGCATTACTAATGCAAAAAGGTGAGATATTAATCACATAATTTTTTTTCAGTGATGGAATTTTAAATTCCTTTTGTGATTTTTATTTTACCAAGAAGGATAGCATGAAATATTTTAGCATATTACAAGTGGCCTTTCTGATTTTTTTATTTTTTGCCATTTAAAATTGAGACTGTTTAATCAATCAATTCTAGAAAATCATCTCAATGAAAACTGTTTAAGATTGTCATCATGTAAATCAGCTTGACTATTTTTTCTATCCAGCTTTTCAGCTAGTTATTTAGTATTGTCAGTGAGCACGCTAGGGACAGTCTTATTAAATTAATTTTAAATTTCCAAAGATAGCACAACTGAATAGTGTCTTCATTTTTTTCCTTGCTATTTGGTCCTTTAAGTTTGCCATCTTTTTTATGCCATAGTGATAGTCATGTACGTATGCTTGAAGACTGTGTCCAGGAAACAATTCATGAACATAACAAGCTTGCTGCAAATTCAGATCAGTGAGTATAATCCATGAATGAAGTAAATGTCTTCAACTTCATGTTATATATGTTTATTAGAATTATTTCAATTTTAATGCAGTTAATATACTTGTTTTAACTTTGTACTGACTCAACAGATATGCCTCAAAGTGTAAGTCTGAGCCAGGCATGATGGTGTATGTGTGTAATCCCAGCACTGATGAGGCTGAGGTAGGAGGTTTGCTGAGAGTTCAAGGCCAGCCGTCTCAAAAAACCCAAGGGGTTGGGAATGTAAAACTCAGCAGCATGGCATCTGCCTGGCAAGCGCAAGTTAGATTCCCAGTTCAAAAAAAAAGAACCATTAAGTTTGATTAGAAGCCTTTTGTTTTTTTTCCATTTTCCCTTGTACTTTAGAATTTTACTTTCTGTCAGCGGAGAAAGATGATTCGAACCATGTGTGGTGGTGCAAACCTACACTCCCAGGACCCTGGGAGTCTAAGGCAGGAGGATCACAAATTCAAGCCACACTGAGGCAATTTAGTGACTTAGTGAGATCCTTCCTGAAAATAAAAGTGGAGTTTGGAGTGTAGGCCCTGGGCTCAGTCCCTGTTAGTGCTAAATAAATAAACTATCAGAATGATAAAAGGTAAGTTTGTATTTTGATGATTTATTCTCATAATCTATCATAAATTTATAAAATGTGTCAATTGTAGGCAGCATTATTCAGTGTACACCAAATCAAAACATAATTGTGAATTTAAGAAACCAACAGCCATTGAAAAGGCTAGGCAGGTGTGGTGGCACATGACTATAATTCCAATATTCTGGAGGCTGAAGCAGGAGGATTGCTGCAAGTTTGAGGCCAGCCTGGGCTAGCATCAGTTCAAGGGCAGCCTAAACAGAGCAAGACCCTGTCTAAAAAACCAAAAAAGTAAAAACTATTGAAAAGGAAAACTTTGTCTCTGTGTTCATACTAATATTTGTGTGTGATCAGATGCATGAGTTTTTCCCTATGCTGAACAGTTTTGCTGTTCTTTCGAGACCAGCAGGGTTTCCTGCAAGTCCATGATGACACTTGTCTTCCTGAAGTTAGGGCAGACCCTTTAGATTATGAGCTCAGTCCACAGGATTGTCCCTTACTCCCCAGCCTTCTGACACCAGTCTCATTTAGAGTCCGCAGGTTATTCACATGTCTGTCCCACTTAGCTAAAAATTGCAAGTTCCCCTGACCCCCTTATTTTGACAGTTTTGCAAAATGCCTCACAACTGGGGAGCACTTAAGTTTAGTGATTCACTATAAAAGATAGCCTGTTAGTTTTTTTTTTCATTGCTGAGACAAAATACCTGACACCCAGAATTAAAAGGGGTTTATTTAGCTTGCAGTTTATAGAGGTTTCAGCCCATCAACTGGCTCCAAGGCAGAGTGGCTTGGCAGAGGGGCCTTGTAGAGAACGAGTTCATATCGAGAAGACAGCAAAAGCAAGCAAGTAAGGAGCAAGGCAAGTCTCTTTCTTCCCTTTATATAATATCCAGGCCACTGGGATTAGGGCAGTGCCAGACCATTCAGTGGACTGATTTAATAATCACCCACCTTGCATCCTAGCAAACTAGCATCCTGAATTATATTGCATCATGAGTCAGTCACAGTCTAGATCCCGCCACCTCTGTGGCTTACCTGTGATCACATAAGGCTTTGGGGGAATATTCAGACACAAGCTATGACAGGTAGATGAACAGCCAGTTGAAGGGTACATGAGGTACATAGGGGCCCAAGGACAAGAGCGCCTGTGCCTGTGGAGTTGGGGTATGCAGCCTTCTCTGAACCTGAATGTGTTCCCCCACCTGGAAACTCTCAGGATGACTGCAAGAAGATGTGACTGTACATTTTCTGGCCCCTTTCCTTCGTGGGAGATGGTAGGGTAGGGTAAATGCTATCAGACTTCACTTGAACTTTATAGAGAGAGAGCTCCCCTATCCAGAAGCTCTGGAAAATCCCAACAGTTGTCTCATTAGCACAAAAAATATTCTTGTTACACAGGAAATTACAAGGGGTTTAGGAGTTGTATATCTAGAACTGAGGTCAAGAGCAAATATTAGTTCAAAAGATAATGTTAGCAACCTGTTTCTTAGAATTTAAAAGAGTTTTAGGAATGCTTTCCAGGGGATATATATTCAGATATATATTCCTTGTTATATCACAGCTAGTATGGACATGTTTGGAGAGCTATAATGTGCACTGTAATTTAGATTGACAAGTTACTGGTTTTCTTAGTTTAAATGACAGTATTACTGTTATCGGTTAGGAGTAGGATTTTTTTAGGCTAACTTGAAGTCCTTTTTTTCTTTTTATGAAAAAGTAAAAATTTTATGAAGTAATACAATAGCAATAGTTAATACATTGTACATTGTTATCTTTAATTATTCAGAGCATAAGATACAGACATTAAAATTTTTCCAATTGATATTGCAACGGCAAGCAGAAACACTGAAGTGACACCCAGGATCTGGAGGCAGTTTTATTTATGTCAGCAGGCACTGACTGGGATCATTCCCAGGATATCAGGCCTCACCTCTGGAGGGCTAGGCTCCCATGGAGTGAGGAAGCAGGAAGTACAGAGGCAGAAGAGAGCTGTCAGTTGGGGGTTGGTTTATACAGTGGATATCACAGTGACCAGCGGGTTTCTAAGCAGCCAGAAACAACCGGAACAGAAACTTAGCTAGGCAACTGAGAAACTGAAACACAGTGTCTGGGGGCGCCAATTTCGGTTTTGTCAATGAGCTAAGAGACACCGATATTGTAACCGATTTGCATTTTTCCCCTTCCATCCTTTTCTCTTTTACCCATCCTAGTTCTTTTTTCCTTTTAAACAATTTCTTCCGGTTACACAATATGTATTGTACATTTTAAGCCTTATTTACTCTTTCAGTTTCTCACACTACGAAGACAATATGGTGTTTACACATGTGAGTCATTTATTTCACTTATAAGTATGGTTTCAAGTTGCATCCATTTATTTACCTATAAATGTCTCAAGTTTATCCTTTATGACTGAGTAGTATTACAATGTATAAAAGTATCACATATTTTTTATGGATTGTTTTTACTAAGAGAAGCTTGCTCAAATATTCAGTACTGTTCTTTGTATATCAGGTATGTATAGAGAAATCCATAGTGAATGTATGTGATTTAAAATGCAGGATATATGCATCTTCACTGAATATAATACTGTCATTGTTTCTGGAAGTCTAGAAATTATTCTATGCGTGTGTGTTGCTGGGGACTGAACCCAGAGCATTTGCACTGAGCTACATCCCCAGCCCTTTTTCATTTTTTGAGACAGAGTCTCACTAAGTTGCCCAAACTGGATTAAACCTATGATCCTGATGCCTCAGAATCCCAGAAAGCTGGTATTAGAGGTGTTGCCCACAATATCTGGTTCAAGGTCTAGAAATTTCAAACTAAAATGTTGAGAAAAATTTTTTAACATCATTAATCTCCTAGTCTTGGACATAATCAATTATAGGTAATGGTTATTGTTGCCTGATTTAGTCCTTAAAAAATTATTAATACAAGAGGACTTAATATATACTATATTCTTTGAACATGGTAATTAATTATAAAAATATAAGTATTGAATATTACAAAAATATTCCCTTTTCTTTTATCCTCTGAGCACACAGAAAGTTATCACTTTTGCATTTGAGTTAATTTATGTATTTATTAAGTGTTTATCTGAATACAGTTAACTACTTAGCTTTTATGTAACAGTAACAGTTGATGTAACAATGTACTGTTCTGGTATAGTAAGTTCCTAGGAGCTTACCTGTTTGAATTGTTTATAGCATATATATTAATTGGAAAGTTTCTCTTTAAAGTCTCATGCAGATTCAAAAATGTGAGTTGGTCTTGATCCATACCTACCCAGTTGGTGAAGATAGCCTTGTATCTGATCGTCCAAAAAAAGAGGTAAGTGTAATACTGAATAAAAGATATTTTCTGTAAGTTGTAATTAAGGAATGCTGAAAAAGGTTAGTATTAAGATGATCACATTGCCAATATTTTCTGTTAAGAAAATATTTGAAATTTTCAAAACCAACATGTGGAAAATGTTTAGGTTGATAAACATAAAGACTGTTGAAGTTTTTAAAGTGTTTTCTGTTTTGCTTGGCTGTTGGTATTTATTCTAATAATTCTGTGTTTCAGGACCATACACATTTTTTGTTTGTTTTTACCCTGCTGGTGATCAAACTCAAAAGCACTCTGCCACTGAGTTACCTTCCCAGCCTGTTTTATTTACTTTGATACAGGGTCTTGCTAAATTGCCCACATTCGCCTCTAACTTACAGTCCTCCTGCCTCTGTCTCCTGAGGTGTTGGGATTGCAGGTGTGCAACACCAGGCCCAGCTAGTTTCTGTTCTTCCCAAGTACTTTACTGAATTTCAGTTATTTTGAAAACTTTTAATTATACAAAATCTTCTTATAGTAAGGAAACTAAATTGTATACACTTCACGTGGGGATTATTTTCCAGCCTTTTTACCTTTTAAATAGATTTAAACAGTCTGAAAGAAGATGATTCTGTTGACTGTTCAAGGGATCCACATACATCATTCTGTATCAGTATGAAGTACATCCATGTGTAGGGACACACTCCTATAATCTCAGGGAGGCTAAGGGAGGAAGATGCCCGCTTGAGGCCGGCCTGGGGTACTTGGTAAGACCTTAAAATTCTAAAGAGGCAAGGGATGTAGCTCAGTGGTAGAGTGCTTGCCAGTTGTGTGAGGTCCAGGGTTCAATCCCCAGTCCTGAGGGGAAAAAAAGGAAAGAAAAACACTGATACATTTGTTTTTGTAGTTGTATCAAATGTATATGTTCTTAATGGGGTTTTACTTTATACTTTTTAATATGAACATATCCAGTATTTTCTTAGTCTGTAAATTTTTATAGTTAGGTGATATTTTAAGTCTTTCCATTGGTTTTAAGTTTATTTATGATAAATTTTATTGTAGAATGGAGAAATTTTTATCTTATTGTAAGATAAGAATTGGCTGCCTTGTCTTGTTTATTGGTGATAAAATATGATGTTTCTGTTGATTTCCATATTCTTTAAATTTTATGTGAAGGGTTTTGTGTCTTCCATAAAGTGATTTTTTTTCTACATCATTTTCTGGAAGCTACTTCAAATCTGTTTTGCAGGTAGATAAAAGTACAAAATTTATATTAAGAATATTTAAATCAGACTTCTACCTTGTCTTTCAAGAGGACAAGGACTATATGTATTTACTCTTACATTATTCAAGGGCTCATACGTGATGGGCAAGATAAAAGGCTTGTAAGTTAGTCTCTGACTAGTATGTATATGTTCAATGAAAAAATATTATACAAATATTTTCTAGGGCCGGGGATGTAGCTTAGCAGCATGAGCGCCTGCCTGGCAAGCGTAAGGTTGTGAGTTCAGTCCCTGGGACAAAAAATGTATTTTCTGAAAATAATTATGGTAAATTTGTGGGACCCCCCCCCAAAAAAAAATCTCAAAAAGTAAAAATATCTATATTTAATGGATTATAATAAAATATTTAGTACTGTGTCACAATGAATTAATGTTTTGTGGCTTGTTTTTCTTGCATTCTCTCTGTAGTTGTCTCCAGTTTTAACCAGCGAAGTTCATAGTGTTCGTGCAGGACGGCATCTTGCTACTAAATTGAATATTTTAGTACAGCAACATTTTGACTTGGCTTCAACTACTATTACGAATATTCCAATGAAGGTAGGCAGTTTCCGATCCTGTTTTGATAGTTCTACTTTGCTTTATAAGTATTTGTTTTGACCTGTATTATTTATTTTAATTGAACCTTTACTTTTTCTTCCCATATCATATTTTCTGTTTTGCTAGCCCACATTCAGTGTCTTTGACCAGGTCAGTAATATTGAAAAGCAACAAGAAAAGATCACAGAAACAAAACTCATTTTTATTCTAATAAGAATGTGCTAGAGTAGGATTTTTTAAAAAGTTATGTTCTAGTTATTTTCATCAAAATGTGACCTATGTTTTAAGTTATTTTTCTGTGATTCTTTTCATGACACCTGTGGTATTGTATTTTACTTACTTTGTGTATTGTGACGGGCCTTTTATTTTCTATACTTTGGTTCTCGCCCACCCACTATAATGGTGTTTATAACTAATAGGTCAGACTACAGAAAAATCATAGATTTCAATTAGTTTATTACATTGTGGCTGAAAAACCATAGATGTGGGTCCTCTGATTTTTTTTTTTTACAACTGGATTTTCTTAGGAATCTTATTAGTATGTTTCATTTTCATCTTATTAACATTGAGCTGTTTAATATCAGCACAATGCCTGGTTCATAGTGAGCTTTAGATGAATTATTACTGAGTAGAATTGTATATAATTGTATTGATTATATCTAAAACAAGTAACTATTATGCCTAAAAATTTACATTGACTTTCCTATAGTCCAGTTTCAATTTTTTTGCCACTACACCATGAACATTAAATTGCATAATAAATGTAATTGTTTCATTGTTAATTTCCTTCTAATTCCTTTGGCTAGCTATTTACTAGAAATTTTAGACCTACCTTTTAAACCTTTGGATGCAGAAGCAATTAACAAAGAAAATAATATACATATATTATTGTAGGTATATTTTAAAATATAATTTAGTACTTTCATGAGTTAGAAAAGTATTGTGAGGGTTATAGATGACTTGTTTGTTGAGTTTTTCTGTTACTGGTGTGCCTCTTCAATCTTTGTCTTTTCAGCAAATAGATAAAGCAAGTTATTAAATTTGTCTATTAGTTTGTAATTGCTATTTTGTATTATTAGTGTTTGTTGAGTCCTGCAGGTATTTAAAGATGCTATTTTCCTTTTTTAAACACTATTTACTTTTAATTTATATGTATTCAGTTATCTTATGTTGATATGTAGAAAGTATTGACAAGACAATACATTTGGAGTAAAAAAAAATTCCAGAATTTTTGCATCAGTCACTTATGTTAATTCTGATATAATGTAAGAAGATCACTAAATATTTTACATGCCTATGTTGCCTCAGTGTTCATAATGCAGTTGAAAACTCTTGCATCTTTAAATAGATTTAATTCCAGAGCAACTATCCCACTAGTTTAGTTTATTACGGTTGAATGTATTTGACCTTGGTTTAAGCAAAAAGCAAAATGAATAATTAATTCCGTTATTTTGAAAGCAAAACCAAGTTGTTTTAAATGTTCTCAATTTTGCTTAAAGGAAGAACAACATGCTAACACATCTGCCAATTATGATGTGGAGCTACTTCATCACAAAGATGCACATGTAGATTTCCTGAAAAGTGGTAAGAGATGTTTGAAAGTGGTGGTTGTTGTAAGATCCAACATATAAAAAGGTATTAAAGTTCTGAGAAATTCTTCAGTCAGCAGACCTGAATGACTTTAGCTCATCCCTCTCCAAACTTACCTGACATTGTCATCTAGGAATGGCTGCAGGACTAATGTTCTACATGATTTATAGTGCTTGGGGAAGAATAGGCTGATGGAGTGAACTTTAATTTGTTCCACGATCCTGGAAAAAGATGATCAGGTTCATGTTGGTACGGGAAAGAGACCGCGGTCATGTTCTTTACCCACTGCAGAGTTCGCAAACAAAAACAGCTTGCCAAACGTTTCACAAACAAACTGCTCACCAGCAGAAACATTTGTGAACCAGATAGTGCTGTGTTGAGAAAAATCACCTTGTGTTTCTCAAACATGAGAGTTTTTCAAACCACTTCAAGTTTCTGTCCTTTAAACGCTGGGGCATAGGGAGAGAATGGAAGCAGCCTTGAAAGAATGATACGCATTACAGCCAGCCTGGGTTAAGAATTGTGAAGTGTAAAGCTTTTTTCCTCTAAAAACTTTTTCAGTCCATGTCTTATCCCCAGAACCACGATTTCTCTAACCATATTGATAATGACTTAGGGGAAAAGACCAGAATTAGGTAAAAGAGCATTAGCTAAAGCTTTGCCACTAGCCGGCTAGTTCCATGTTTCTAGACTTCAGTTTGGGTGCTTAAAATTAAAGTCATTGGATTAGGTGAATTGTGGTACTCTTCTATTCAATCCTAAAATTTAATGACATTTTAAAATTTGAAGTTTATTTTCAGTGATAATATTTTCTTTTCTTTTCTTTTTTTTTTTTTTTTTTTTTTGTCTTTTTCCTTTTTATCGGTACCAGGGATCGAACTCACGACTGTGTGCTTACAAGGCAGGCGCTTATGCCGCTGAGCTAAATCCCCAGCCCCGATAATATTTTCTATAGAGATTAATGCTATCACAAAATTAAGTAGTTCTCTATGTTGTATGCCTCTATCCTGAATTATAAGTAAGAGCTCGTTATTACAATTCTTACGTGGCTAAGGAAATTTGAGTTCACCTGAGGAGTTGCTAACAAAGGGAAAGCTATTGTGATAAGTGCATCTTTTATGTTTACCAAAGGAATATAGAGACCTTGTTTTTGCAATTAAAACTTTCAGGAAATTGCTGAGACTCAGGTGATTTTTATTTGTTTTTGAAACTTAAAATATTAACAAAAAACAGTTCTCATTAATACAAAATATTTCCCTGAAGTATTGTTTGCTCAGTCTGTAGGGAGGTTGCACATGCTTTTTGTCTTGTGTGTCCTAAGAGTTAGGCCGCCCTGAGCTGGATCTTGGTGATAGCAGATTTATACGATGTATCCTGGATGTATCCTGGTCTGTGTGTTCTATTGCCTGGTTCTACATTTTTAACAGTCCAGTTGTCTGTGCAGTTATATGAGGCAGAAACCTCAGAATCCCCTTTGAGACGTGTGTTTGTCAGTCTTCGTGTCTAATTGATTGCCCTATTCCATTGATTTCATCCGAGCATCTCTCAGATGTACTCACCTCTGCTCCCCGCCTGTTCATCTCCTTAGTGAAGCCTCCTGTCCTCTCACCCAGCACCCTAGATTTGCCTCCTGATGTTCAGTTCAGACACTCTTCGCCCTGTTACTAGGTGAACTTTTAGAATGCAGATCTTGACTTGTTACACCTTGCGGCACTTTTTCTGGATAAAAGCAGAATTATTTGCCTGTCCTGGGAAGCCGCGCATTGTCTGCTTTCTTCTCTCTTCTGTTCTCGTTTCGGGCACTTTTGCCGTGCAGACTCGATGGTCTTTCTGCCACAGGTTCTTGACATCTGCTGTTGTTCCCTTTGCCTTAGTACTTTCTCTCCTTTTTTATTTTTATTTTTATCTTTCTATTTGAGACAGTTTCATCAGGCAGGCCAACTCAGCGATCCTCCTGCCTCAGCCTCCCAAGTGCTGCAGTTGCAGGCATGCACCACCATGCCTGGCGTTTTTCTCCTTTTTTAAAAAAATGATTTCTCATCCTCCTGGAACTCGGACTAATCATCACTCTGAAAGGAGCTTGATTTTTTTTTCCCTGGTAAATTAGAGTAGGCCATAGCTCTCTTATAAATGCTTGTAGTACTGTATATTTTCTTCAGAACATTGTTAGCTTTATAGTTTTACACTTATTACTGATTAATGTGTGTGTTCTCTACATAGACTCGGTTAAAGTAAAAACAAAAAAATGCTCACTGTAATATCTTCTTACGTACCTCCTTCCTAGCTTCCTTTGTTTTTATGTTTCTTCTAAATAAATTCTTCAGGGGCTAGGGATACAGCTCAATGGCATAAGCACCTGTCATGAGTTCAGTCCCCAGCATCAATCAGTCAATCAGTTCTTCAGTAGGATTCAGTAGTGTACAGAGTTGTGCATTTTAGATTCCTTCAACTTTCTCAGAGTATATAACTGTGTTAGCGTACCATTTAAAGGTCTGGGCAGGTAGGATCATGGGAGATACCCAATTTTTTTTTAGTTTTTGCTGCTGATTCTCAGCACAATGTCCTAAAACTATGAAAAAATTTGAAAGGAAATTATGCATTGCTTTTAATCATAGCAAATATCCATATTTCCTTTGGCATTTTTCTAAGGGATTTTGTAAAAAAAGATGTTTACTCAGTGTTATTTTCTCTTGCAGAGCCTGAACTTGCTCTGAAATCTTATATAAACAACTGGTTTGAAGCTTGTGATCTGTTCAGTATTAATATTTCTCTGACATATTTTTAAAGGTGATACCCACTTGGGTGGCAGCAATAGAGAAGGCCCATTTAAAGAAACGATTACCTTAAAGTGGTGCACACCAAGGACAAATAATATTGGTAGGTATTTAAAAATCGAAAGAGAAAAGAACAGAGCATTGATTCTTAAAGTATTGCATGAGGAGCAACTGATTTCTTTTTTGTTTTGTTCTAGGGGCTCAACATACAAGCTTTTTTCTTTTAATTATGGGAATATTTCTTTATATTCTTTCAAATCAGTGTTTTCTTCTATTTCAGAATTACACTATTGTACTGGAGCTTATCGAATCTCACCTGTAGATGTAAATAGTAGACCTTCTTCCTGCCTTACTAACTTTCTTCTAAATGGTAACTTTCATCGTTTAATGGTTTTACTGCGGTTATTGTAAGTGAATAATTGTAAGAGAATATGAGCCATGTAAAGCTAGTTGTGTCAGTGTGGTTTCACTGTTTCATCAGTGCTATTTTAAAATTATAATTGGAAATGCCCTTCTGTTAAGGTTTAAGAAGGATGACGATGTCTGACTTTCATATTATTATATCTAAATGAGTTTTATTTAATATAGTATTATTAAAAAATGTCTGATCTTTAGAGTCTAACTTGATTTATTAGACCATTTATTTTGGCCCACTGAATTTTAAATTACAGTGTATAAATGAATTTATTTATTTATTTTATGCGAGCACTTTATTATATTCGAGTGTTTTCAACATTACAGGGTGTAATTTTTAACTGTGACTTTAAATCTGTGATATTTTGTGTGAAAAAAATTTATAAGTCTAAGTTATATTTATAAGTCTATTATTTACATTTATAAGTCTATTATTTATAAGTCTAAGTTAACCAAACTTGGAATCTCAGACTTTGTGGAGTACAGATTTAAACCATTTCACATGTGAAAAAGAACATTCGCAGTCATAACAGTGCTGGTGAGGCAGGATCGTGGAGGTAAACTGAGACTGACTTCCCCCAGAGTGTTTTGTAGTAATGGGAACCAGAGAATTATCCAGTTGTCTCATCTCAAGTGTTCAGAAGAAAAATTTTATGTGAACTTGAAATCAGATAAACTGTACAGTAAATACACCAGAACCTTCTAGATTTTTTGGAAGACTGTCCCAAATACTGTGTAATCTTGGAGTATCTGAGAGGAAATTCAGGCTAGAATTCAGATTTTTAGAAATTGAAATGTAGCTGTACTAAGTTAGCAGTGTTGCTTAAAATTTGAGGATCCATAAGTAAAACAAAAAAAAATCTAAATGTAGCCTTTTCTTCCTTGCAGTAGAGGGGAATTGTACAACCCCATTTGAATTTCCTCACTGATTGCATAATCTTGCTTTGACAGGTCGTTCTGTTTTATTGGAACAACCACGAAAGTCAGGTTCCAAAGTCATTAGTCATATGCTTAGTAGCCATGGAGGAGAGATTTTTTTGCATGTCCTTAGCAGTTCTCGATCCATTCTGGAGGATCCACCTTCAATTAGTGAAGGGTGTGGAGGAAGAGTTACCGACTACCGGATTACAGTAAGCCTTTGCATAAATTTTGTTTCTAGTCTGTCAGCATGTAGTTACTGAGTTCTTGTTATATACTGAGAACTGTGAAAAACAAAAATAGGTTTAGAAGACTATTATTTATTTGTTATTTTGTGTAGGCAAATTTATTGTAGTACTTGCTTAAAGGACCTTGTATCACTTGTCTTACATGTTACATATTAAGTGTATGCCAAGAAGTATACTGACATACTGGAATTTTAAGAGAAGAAGGAAAATTTGAGTTTTTATTTATTTATTTGTTTATTTTTTGGTGTTTCAAACTCAATACGTAGCCCAGGCTGGCCTCAATCTTGTAACGATCTTCCTACCTCAGCCTCCTGAGTGCTGAGATCATAGGTGTGTGCCACCATATCTGGCTTAAGAGCTAGTATTCCGGGGATTGAACTCATGACCTTGTGCCTGCCAGGCAGGTACTTAAGTCACTGAGCTAAGTCCCTGGCCCCAAGAGCCAGTATTTTAAATGGAATTTAATTTCTAGTTATTTAAATGTCAGGCAGAAGCACTTACATATGTTAATTGCTGCTACTTTGAAATTAACTTTTGTATTATTGGAAGGAATATACAAGAAAATGGTGTGTTTTTTTGGTAGAAATCCTGTTCTGATTTTAATTTTTCATGCTCCCTCTTTCACATTTGGTATTTTGTTGACTGTCTTCTTTTTTAGTTGGTTATAAAAATTCAGTATGATTTATCTGTGTAAATATACTTTGTGCCACAAATGTGATTTATCTATATGCTTGGTAAACCACAGAGTATTATACATTTTAAGAAATAGTTTTTGGCTAGACATTTCTTCCTTTCAACCTTTTTTTTAGTAAGGAGAAAGCTAATTGGTATTCATTGTGGAAAATGTAAAGCATACAGACATCTAAAAAAGAGCAACAAAAATTTTAAAACCTGGAAACCACCTATAATTTCATCATTCAAAGATACCCCATGCTAACCTTTGATGCCATATCAGGGTGCTTTCTGAGTAACCACATCAGAATGCGACTCATTCATTCTTCCATATGGCAGAAAACAGTTAAGTTACATCAGTGAAATAAAATGAATATGCCTCGGGTTTTCAAATGGAAAAAGGAGTACATTTGAGGCATTCTTCATTTGCATTCTACAAAGGCTGATAGGTTTCAAGTTCAAAAAGGGGAGAAAGTCATGACTTGGGGGGCTGCTGCTAAGAGAAAATGTTTGGTGCAAATCACAGGAGCGATGACGTGAGGGGAGCAGGCTGTGACATGTATTCCGTCCTGAAACACTAGAAAGCGTTTCTAATTTTATCTTATTTGGTTATCATTAGGATTTTGGTGAATTTATGAGGGAAAACAGATTAACTCCTTTTCTAGACCCCAGATATAAAATCGATGGAAGTCTTGAGATCCCTTTGGAGCGAGCAAAAGATCAGTTAGAAAAACACACCCGTTACTGGCCAATGATTATTTCACAAACCACCATTTTCAACATGCAGGCGGTAAGTACAGAGTTTCTTCTAGGTCAGTTGTATATATATGTTTTGCAGAAACAGATTAGAAAATTTGTAATTGATAGTAGTTCTCAAGCACAGAATGAAATTTGTATTTGCTTTAGTTAGAGAATTAGTAATTTAGAATGGAAATATTAGTTATAGATTCCCTCACCATGGTGATCTTTAAAGTCAGTATTAAAATCAACTTCTGCCTAGATGCTTTGATATTTGTTTTTCAAGACAGATTTTCTTTTTTCTTTTAAAAAAAAATCTAACAGGTAGTTCCATTAGCCAGTGTTATTGTGAAAGAATCTTTGACAGAAGAAGATGTGTTAAACTGTCAAAAAACAATATACAACTTAGTTGATATGGAAAGAAAAAATGATCCTCTACCTATTTCCACAGTTGGTACAAGAGGAAAGGGCCCTAAAAGGTAGTTTTTTTCTTACTTTCTTTATGCATAACATTTACTTGATGCATACTGTTTCTTAAAATAATTTATTCCAAACTGGGCGTGGTGGTGCATGCCTGTAATCCCAGCACTTGGGAGGCTGAGGCAGGAGGATCGTCATGAGTTTGAGTCCAGTCTGGGCTACATAGTGAGTTCAAGGACAACCTGAACTATATAGCGAGACCCTGCCTTAAAAAAACAAAAGAGGAAAAAAGGTAACTTATTCCACATGTAAGTTGTGTATACCTATGTATGTGATGGAGATAAAGAACGGCAGACATGGATATGTTACAATTTAGAATTCCACCAGTAATTGTTAAGTAAAGGAAACAAAGTCCATTGTTCATTTTCTTCCACTTTGCCAGTGGCAAGTAGCGCTTCAGTATTATTCACTGTTTAAATACGGATTTAAAGAGTGTTTCTGAGTGTTGTTTCACATCCTTACGGCAGAGACGAACAGTACCGTATCATGTGGAATGAATTAGAAACCCTTGTCAGAGCCCATATCAACAACTCAGAGAAACATCAGAGAGTCTTGGAATGTCTGATGGCGTGCAGAAGCAAACCCCCAGAAGAAGAAGAACGAAAGAAACGAGGGAGAAAAAGGGAGGACAAAGAAGACAAGTCAGAAAAAGCAGTGAAAGATTATGAACAGGAGAAATCTTGGCAGGATTCAGAGAGGTAACTCCTCGGCCTTGACACCGCGTCAGCGGCCTTTGGCCTGTCCCATTCTGCATGAGCACATGCAGACCTGCAAACCGCCTTTAATGTGTGCGAATTCATTTTGTAATCACAACATTATCATTCTCAGATTCTAGAAGATCTCTCTTGAGCGTAAGCAGGTAGGAATTCTTACTCTCAGGACAAAGATAGCATTACTCTCTGCTAACTGGCTTCTGAAAATCATAGTACATAATATTTGGTATCAGCATGTGCTTTATGTGTTATGAAGTTCAAAACTGAGTGTGTTTTATTCAGTGAATACTGAATGCCTATAATGTGCCAGGCATTCGGCACAAGCTCCCCACCAGGGAAGGACATAGGGTGTTATGAAAGAAACAGGCAGGCAATCAGCAGTTGGAGTGAAGTGTGGTACTTTTATTCTCTTTGATTTTAAAAGTTCATGTTTTTCTCAGGGCTACTGAACTCCTGAAACAAAATTAGCTCACTATAAAGAAGGGTAAAAAAAAAAACTAGTCGGCTCCCACTGACCTTCAGGTACACCCCTGTGTACTTCAAAGTATTTTTGTTTCCTGGTAAACTCAGTAGAAACTGATTAAAACTCCTAACTTGTGGAACCTAAATACATTTTCATAGACTATCAAATGAGAGTAAACTTCTTAATCTTATGTGTAATTTGCAGTAATAGTGTCCATATCTTCAAAATTTTGATCTTCTAAAAGATCACATGATTTCTCACTTGTTTAATGGTAGCTTAAGTTTTCTTTCAGTTTTTCCTATTTTGTAGCTGACTAATTCCTGAATTATTGCATTAGGGGAAAAGGGGAATTTGTGTTTAATTCATCAAGTTCTTTTACCCTAGATTGAAATACCTGGTTAGTCCCTAGGCTTGCTTGTGAGAAGACTGACGTGCAAAGATAATGTTTATAAACTTCTAGAAATTTTAACTTTGCATTTCACTCTTTGTCCCTCTAAAAGATTAAAAGGAATTTTAGAACATGGAAAAGAAGAGTTGGCTGAAGCTGAAATTATAAAAGATTCTCCTGATTCCCCAGAACCTCCAAACAAAAAGCCTCTTGTTGAGATGGATGAAACTCCACAAGTGGAAAAATCAAAAGGTGAGGTACAACCATTGTAACTATGTATGGAAAGATTTTTCCAATTAAGCTTTCTTTTGTACAGATCATTTAACACCATGAGTATGAATGAGGAAGAGCTCCTAACTGCTCCTAGATATCATTTAGGGGATTTAGGGGATTCTCTATTTATATAGCCTCGGAAGATATATTTGGGTTTTTTGTTTTTTGTTTTTGTCTTTTTTTGAGACAGGGTCTCGCTATGCAGTTCAGGCTGGCCTTGAGCTCTCTTTGTAGCCTAGGCCAGTCTCGAACTCGCAATGATCTTCCTGCCTCAACCTCCAGAGTGGCTGGGATTACAGGCATGAGCCACCACGACCGGCTGGAAGATATATTTAGAAGATATATTTGTCAGCGTTTAAAAAAAAAAAAAAAATGGTGTTTTTACTTCCTGAATGAAATAGAAAATAAGCACTTCTACCATAAAATCTGTGCTTTTAGAAATTATGAGTCTGCTTATGTTCCTGATACTGTGTTAAATGCCAGGTTATTGAAGACTAGCTCTTTCTGAAACTCACTGAACTCAGGGAGGAATATAAGAATGCTCATTTACTAAAAAATTAAGAACATGGTTTGCATGAGTTTAAACAAAGATGTTTAAAACAGTAATTCACTATAAAGTGAACAGTAATTCACTTTAATCTCATTTATAGGCTAAATTTAATTTCCTCTTGTGGAAATTCAGGGCCTTAAAGATACAGTTTGGGATTGTGAGCTCCTGAAATCATTTTAGAACTTAGTGGTCTTCAAAATAAACTCGAGTTCAGTCCTTTGAGGATATGTGGGAAATACCTGTCTCCATCAGACTGATGTCATGCTACCCCACCTCTCCGTAAGGTCTCAGAGCTGGCAAGGGAACATTAACTGGCCATTCATCCTAGGAGGAGGGTCGAGTTGTTTTTTGTATACTCCTGTCATTATATGTGGCATGTCATATTCTTCAGTTCCCTAGTTTCTCTGAAATCCGAGCTTGCCCTTGAGGTCGTCTTGTCCTACTTGCCTTTCATGCACTTGCTAGTGTCTAGAAGATAATAGGACTGAAATAAGCATCTGTTGATAAATTATTTCACTTCTCACATGCTAGAATATCCTACAACGAGTTTTTGTTTTTTCTTCTATTCCGTCTTACAACTTAGTCAGATGTCTCTTCTGATCAGCCGTTTGTCTGGGCCTTTTGTTACACCGCAGTTTCATCTGCTTTGGAAGCTTTTTTCCCAGTCCTCCTCTTCTGGTTTCTGTTTTGTATTATGTGACTCTGTTACTTTGCCCTTTCATCAGTACTGTGCTCTCATAATCACTGCAAGTTAAATCTTGAAATCAGGCAGTAAAAAGCCCTCTTAAAACTACTACAGCTGTGCTGTTGCTACTGCTCCCCAGCCCACCCCTTCTCCTTATTTTCCTTCCCGAACTGTTTGGGCTGTTGCGGTTCTTTTGCCTTGTCATCTTACACAGGAAAGAGTTCAGCTTCACAGGCCCAAGGCTGTTAGCATTAGAAAAGCTTGGCATTTGGCTGGCATCTGGGAATTTTGCTTTTAAATCATTCATAGGTGATGAAATGATTGTGCTTCTCATTTGAACTCTGTACCACAGCTTTTCTCTTTGGAAGTCTGAAACGCCAGTTATTTGGTTAGGATAAGAATCAGTCCTCAGTAAAAACCCTGGACTCTGAGTCTCAAACAGGCATTCTTGGAAGAATTACTAGATGCATGCGTGTGTGTGCGCGTGTGTGCACGTGTGCACACACACAGACACACACACACACTTGCTAAATTTTTATCTGTAGAGGGAGTACATACTTTTTTCTTTGGTACCAGGAATAGAACTCAGGCTCTTTCGCTTGGCAGGCAGGCGCTGAGCTGCTGAGCTGCATCCCTGGCCTGGGAGTACATGCTTTGTGTGAACTGTCATTGGAAGCAGAGAACAAGGAAACCCTAGTAGGTGCAGATGAGGCTCTGCCTCATTTTCCTCGTACAGCTCTGGCTGTGTGTCTTTGCTGTGGATTCTTAGCCAGGAATATAACTGTAATTTAAAGTCATTTGAATCCTGTCAGAAAAGCACTGAGACCGTGAAACACATGCATTTTAAAGTAAGAGATGCTATTGCCTTACTCATAAAACAAACAATAGAGCTAAAGGGAAGTTTGTTAAATATGTGAATTTCTAAGTAATAAAATTTCCTACCTTTGTTTCTTTTCTCTCTAATATAACACTAGGACCAGTGTCCTTATTATCCTTGTGGTGTAATAGGATCAATACTGCCAATTCCAGAAAACATCAGGAGTTTGCCGGACGTTTGAACTCTGTTAATAACAGAGCTGAGTTGTATCAGCATCTCAAGGAGGAAAATGGGTCTGTGTTCTTTTTTTTTTTTTTTAATTTTATTCTGAAAGTATACAGCAGAACAAGACAGAATAAAGCCAACTAAGATCGTACAGTGAAATTAGTACAGAACTTCACAGCAGGTTATCGGGATAACAGTAATAGGTATCACAGTATATTTTGTTATCTTTATAATAGTTGTTCTTTCCATCACATATATCAAATTGAGATGAAATATAGAACACTATAGAACTTATCAAAACAGAATATTGAATAGAGCAGTACCATTAATCAGAAAAGAGCAAAACAGTAATAAAAATACTTGCCTTCAAAGAGATGGTAGAAGGAAGTCCCCCTTATTTGCTATGGTCAACCTCCCAGGAGACACTCAGATTTCTGGTTCCCATTTGCTAATGGAGGGGTAGGGGGAGACGGGAAGCGGGGCAGGGGAAGTGGGATATTTGACTCTAGGCCGTGCATCGGTAGGATCACTATTGCTAAGCAGGGAGGTAGGCTGGTTGTTTGGTTTCACGGCGTCCTAAGTTCCAACATGGCGTGGGTCTCAGGAGCTGCTGCTGGTTCTCCCCCTGGAAGGGCCGCAGTCTGCCACACTGCCACCGATTACCAGGGAAGGAGGTGCTTGATTGGCTTCCCAGCGTCTTAAATTCCAACATGGCGCAGATCTCAGGAGCTGCTTCTGGTTCTCCCCTTGCTGTGTTCTTTATTATAGAAGTTGCTTTTGTTAACTAGCCGGGTAGGATCTTAATACACACTGCTTGTTGGCTATGCTCAGCAAAGTTTTATTTATTAGTTAATACGTGATACCTATAAGACAAAAACATTAACTTCTTTGATTCTTAATATTCATACAGGGCCCACTGTATTGATTATAACCCTGAAAGTATTTACCCCTTCCGCTTTATTGTTTCAATGCTTAGTAAGCATCACAGAAGGAATATTATGGAAAACAGTTAGGAAGCAACACTGAATCTGTATAAAATAACAAGGGTAACATGTTTTCCTTAGTAAATAATAAGTAGTCAAAATAATAATACAGTCAGAAATATTGGTTATAATAGAATAAATCTCAGATCTGATTGTTAATAAATGCTTTAGAAGAAATCTTAAAATGTAATGTCAAAAGAGTATCTTTAGTGGAAAAGAAATGTTGTCTAAATGGTAGAGATTTTTTCCATATTTTGCTTGAAGAGAGAGTGGTATAATGAAAAAAGAAATGTAAGCCTGAGAAAGTCACTCATTGTCTCTGGGCTCAATTTTAACTCATCTGCAAAATGAGGAAGCTGGACTAAGAAGGGCACTCTCAGTCCTCTCCTGAACTGCCCGTGTTCTGCTCTGTGAACATATAGAATTTTAGTTTCTGTATGTAAGGTAGACAGTTAAGCAGAAGAAATGTGGAGAATTAATGTTTTAACTTTGAATTTTACTCATTTTTTTTCCCTTCTATTTTTTCAGGATGGAGACAACAGAAAATGGAAAAGCCAGCCGGCAGTGAAAAGGACCTTGAAGAATGAAATTTAGTATATTGCAAAAATATTTTGGGCAGATTTGATACAAGTACTTTTACAGCAAGATTGTATAGCTATGTTGCCTAGACTGGTTTTTACATTTTTAAAATATTTCAGCAAAGTTTTTTGTACTAATTATAAAATTGGCACATAAACAAAAACATACATTTGAGATTTGTCCCCCCAAATTGCATAAATTTATTTTATGGTAAAAGGTGTTACCTCTGGAAATGTTTTTAAAAAAAATCTTAGGCTTCTGTTTGCCAAATAAAAATACTAAAATATTTGAAATGCATAATATTGGAGTATTACTTTAGCCAAAAGAGTATATTATTCTTGTAATGACTAATAACCTTTAGACATTTTTAAAAATTTAGAGTTTAGGTGAATTTGTGATACCATATATATATATACAGAGAGAGAGAAAGAGTACTTTTCTAAAAATACTGCTTTCATTTGTTTTTAATTATTTTGCCTTTGGCTGATTGGGTGTGTGTTACTTAAAAGCAGAATTTTCGGATAGTTGGTATAAATTTATATTTGCTAGTTCTTTCTGCTTAAAATTTTCATGTCCATTAATTTTTCATCTTAAAAGAGGAGCAAAAAAAAGATGACTTCACAGACATAGAAGAAAGGGAAGTTGCAAGACTTTATCCTTGCATAAAGTTTTGGCTTCCTTATTCCTCAGAAATGTCATGGCTTCTGGTATATCTTGTGAGCTTTCTTCCTGTACTTTTCAGCTGAAAGCTTATAACGTGTATGTAAGAAACACATTACTCTAATGTTGAACACAGGTTGTCGTTTTTACCTTTACTGTTTATTAGAGAAGGGAAAACTTGTTGTATCACAATCTTAAGTCCAGTTTTAATAATCACAGAAATCAAAGTTACCCTAAAAACTTGGAGTACATTTGAATATTATTCAAAATCACCATATAAACATATACAACCATCATTACAACTTAATAGAATTATCAGTATATAGATAAACTGCCAGTTACTTCCTGTAAGTCAGCTTAAATTTTGCACAGCTTAATTTTGGAGGGTCACCACCAATTGTTTGACATCTTCAATGCAGCACTTGTATTCCTGACTTTACAATGCAGTAAGACATCCTTATTTCAGGGCAGACGTCCTATAATATATAAGAGCATTTTGTGAAGCACTGAGTTACCTGTTTTGTTATTTTTAGCACATTTCAGTTAATTGTACATGTGGGAACAAAAGCATCCAGATACTAATTTGTTTTGGAGGTGCTGCCAGAGTGAGGAAATGTAGACAGCTCCATAGTAACATAACGATTTTGAAGCATTAGACTTAGTTTAAGAAATTCCAGAATCTGAATTTATACTGAATGAAAGACTAAGCAAAACACAAAACAGGTAGAAATAGTACATACTTTCAAAGCAAAACTAAAAAGAAATCACTAGTTGATTATTACATATTGTCCTCTTACAAATAGTTGTTCAAGATACAAAAGTGAAATATACAAAGTAGATTTAAACAGCGAGACTGCAAATGGTTCTGCTCAACTATCCAGCAAAAACTTAGAAATATGGTTATCCTATACACTTAAACATATCTTCATTTATGTTGAGATTAAACAAACCATAGCAGGCTAAAATCACTCTGAACAAAGAATAATAGTATTGCTGGATTTTACATCATGACACACTAGAGGATCAGCACTGGGTACTGTAGTGTCTTTTTCTTCAAAGTATTTGTTCATTTCATCATGCGTTATAAGATCAGTTCTCGTAAACTGTTTATAGATTCTACACATGCATGAGTCTTTTTTATTTTAAAGAGAGTAAGATTAAACAACAAAACATCATAAGTAAACAATTTTAAGAAACACGATTTCAAAATCACCATATAAACATATACAACCATCATTACAACTTAATAGAATTCACACATGGGGAGAATTTCTAAATAGTTTATGGGATTATATAATGCACAATGATTATATAATGCATGATGTAATGAACAGATACTCTGAAGAGACACTAAGATACCCAGTGCTAATTCTGTAGCATTATGATATAAAATCTAGCAATACTATTATTCACTATTCAGAGTGATATTAGTCTAGTCCTTTATGTTCAATTTCAGCATATGTAAAGGACAGCTACTTTGAAGAGAATGAGAGTCATTTATGGCAGTCATTATTGACTTCCCCAATGTCAGGTGTTGAAGACCTAAAATGCCTTCATCATCCTGTTATGATTAGATTAGTTCTATAATGTTCAGTATGTATTCAATGTGTGTGAAGATGGGGACAACTACTTGGAAGAAAACTAGAGACAGTAAGATAGTGAAGATCTCGAGTGGACTTGCTTTGAAATGTATGTATATCTGTATTATAGGGAAAAAAAACAGATCAAAATAAGACAACAAAACAAATTCCTAGAAAAACATGAAATGAAAAGACATATAAAACCACAATATTAGGTGATCTACAGTAGTTACTATGCTTTTTTTTGTTATTTTCAACAGCATATCATCAGACAGTATAATTGAACATAGCATTATATAGCTATTTTAATAAAAACACAACTTTGGAGACATTGCAGGACTTCTAAAGCAGTTAATAATCAAACTGGAATGGGTATCTTATTACATCTTGTCATCTTCAGAGTAGTTGCCTCTACTCTTTGATACTATGAAGCATACCTAGTTTGAATAAAATCAGTCAAGGCAAAACAGTGCTCTAATAAACCAGCTTCAAATAAGATCAGTCATAGTAAGACAAGGTAATACAGAGCTTCAGTTTAAGTTAATAGGAAATTGAGGATAGTTACTGTGGTATAGCCTGCTTTTTTTTTGGATGGCTGATTGTGCCCTCAAATCTACTATCAGTAGACAGACTGGAACAAAATCAAACTAAACAGTGATAAGACTACTGTGGCTTTTAAATTCTAATATACTTTTAACAATGTCCTCTGCCTGCCTTTTTTAGGCAATTCTTCACCTTTCCCTTTCTCAGGATGCTTTGTATATTTTGGGTCCCACTAGCTGCTTTAGTTTTTAGATTAGGGGGTCAACCTGTTATCTATCTGAGTGGTGCTGAATCTTTTTACCTCTGAGCTTGATCCTAAGGTGTATTCCTTCACTTCCTAAAGCCACAAGGTTTTCCTTCCTTCTAGCTGTGTACTGCACAAAAGTGTCATAACTTTCCAACATATCTGCAGCTGCTGGACAAGTTGTCCCTATTTCTCTCTGGTTCCCTGTCACATAGAGCATTGTTTTCTCATCTTTGACTTTCAGTTTATTAACCCTCTTTCAGGTTGAGTATATTTTCTATTGAGAGCATCTGGATAAATCCTGCCTCCTAATCTACTCTTCTTTTCTGTGTTTCTTCTACTCTGTGTTTCTTTTTGTTAGTGTCTCCAGGCTATCTGTATTAGAGATTATAGCTCACCTTCTCTGCCTTATCTCTGCTATTCTATTTTTCTGCTATTATTTGTCCACTTTTCTCCTTCATTCCACTGTCTGACCCATTCATTGAGGCCTCTCTGCCACTGTTGGTGGAATTCTGGTATTTTTTTCTCTCTCTAGAATGTCCTTAAGTATTTTTTGTAGGGTTGGATTGTTGGCCATGAACTCCCACAGTTTCTCCTTGGAAACGTTTCCTCCATTAATTTTGAGAGAAAGTTTTGCAGGGTACATCAATCTGGGTTGGAGGTTATTTTGTTTTCAGGGCTTGGACTATTTGGCCCCAGGCTCTTCTCAGTTTGATAGTTTGTGTTGATGAGTCTGTCATTATTTTGATGATTTTTCCTTTGTAGGTGATCTGCTTCTCTTCTCTGATGACCTTTAATATTCTGTTCTTGTGGTGGATTTCTGGAATCTTGATTATTATATGTCTGGGTGTAGATCTGTTTTGGTTGTAGTTGGTTGGAGTTCTGTATGCTTCATTTATCTGGATATCATTTCTTTTTCCTATGTTTGGGAAGTTTTCCTTAATTATTTCTGTGAATAGTCTTTGTAATTCATTTGTGGTTACTCCTGCTTCTTCACTCACATTTTTTATTCCTAAGTTATAGATCCTCTTGTCATCTTCTAGCCTTTGAATTGTTACTTCCTAGTTCCTTATTATTTTTATAGGTCTTTTTTTTTCATGATCACACATCGTAAATCTCTCTTCAAGTTTCAAAAGGCTAACTTTAGTTTCTGTCAAGGCATTTTGCCAGTGTTCAATTGAGTTTTTAGTTTCCTGGTAATCTCTTTGGATCTGTTTCATGTATTCTAGATTTTGTTTATGTTCTTCACCAAAGGTTTCTCTTCCTTTTCTGGGTTCCTCCATTCTTCTATCTGTGTCTTCTTGAGAGGGCTTAGCATTTCTTTTATTAATCTTTTTATATCTTGCCTCACTTGGATTAGAATTTCAGTTTTAAGTTTATCTATGAGGTCACGAAGGTATTTCTTTATGTCCAATATTGGCCAATATTGCATGATTGCTGCACTGATTCTCTTCTGTATTTACCTCTCCTGAGCTTATTTTCCCAGGGTCAGTGGCTGGAGGCTTTTTCTTATTTCTTTCTCTTGTCATGTTTCTGGTTTCTTTCAGACAGGTGTGTGGTGGAGGTCTCAGGCCCTCTCCATATTGCTTACACTTTCTGAAGCATGCTGGCTGGGGGCTTGCTTCCCTCTCCAGTTTGCTGTTATCTGAGGTGCATGCAGGGATGATGCAGGCTGGCCCCACTCTGAACCAGTCAGCCGGAAAGTGCCTTCAGCAAGTTAGGCTGTGCTGTGGCAAACGTCACAGGGTTGGGACAGTTTCATCCCTGGCTATTGGGTTCCAGGGGCGTGACTCAGCCCAAGCTGATCCCAGCAGTCCTCTCTGGGCCAGGGGCAGCTGACTGACGCCACTGAGGTGCCAGACTCTGCCTCACCTGCCACAGGACCCAATTTCCAGCACTCACCAAGAATTAATGCAGCTCTCCACCTTGGCTTCACTCCATGCTGTGCCATGTCCTCCTGCCAAGGGCCTGGGACTCACCAACTCCTGTTACTGGCAGCCACGGCTTCAGTGTGACCTTGATTCCTGCGACTCCATGGTGCGCCCAGCACAGCGTGGACCAATCTCAGTGCGTCTGGCTCCAGTCCTCCACCTGTGTTTTTCCTTCCTCTTCCTATTTTTCTTTTTCCTTCAACTTCCTCTTGGGGTCATGAGAATCCCTCTCCACTCATCCAGCCCTCTCCATGTCGTCAAATTCCAGCATCTGAGCTGTTTTTCCCAGAGAGGCTCTCCACCCACCTACCTAGCAAGCTGCCATCTTGTCTCCTGAAATCTGTATTTCAGTGATTAAAATGAACATAGTAGATTGAGCCATATGAAAATAACACACAAAGTGTAATTGACTGTTGGCTGTTATGTATGGTTTAGGTGATATATTTGTCTTTATGTCCCATTTGAATCATCAAAAGAAATTAAATTTAGTGGTTTGTATATATTGAAAAAAGAGTTTTCTAGAGAATGGTGCAAACTTCATTTAGCACCTGGTTAGAAATGATTTTAACACTTCAAATGAATTCCGTAGCTATTGTGAATCACTGAAAGATGAAAAGATCCAAGGGAGAAAAGGTGATACTGAGTCAAGTGGCCCATAATTAACTTTCTTAGTAAAGAATAGGGTAATAAACTGGTTAGACTAGACTATTAAAAGAAAAAAAGTACTGTCCTATTTTAAAATATATTTGGCAAAAAAAATTTAATAATTAAAAAATAAAATACATGAGATTGATGTGTCAGCCTGAGTTCTAACTATCAGGAGGGTGTGTTTCTGCTGAATTAAAAACCGGCTCAGGTTTCATTGGCTTTACTATTCCACGCGATAGGATTAGTCACCGGGAGTAACATGGCCTCGGGATTCTGAGACCCAGAATGCAGAGCACCTGTGTCAAACCCTTTGTTAGCTATAGCAGTTCATACTTAATAAAAAACAAACTGTTATTGTTTGCCTAAAGTTCCTGAAAACTGGTGAGTCCTGTGGTAGTGAGTCCTTCAACATTTACCTCAAACATTAAAAAAAAAACCCTCCAAGTTAAAACTCAACAAAATTTCCCATACATGTGTGCTTCAATTTGAAATCAGAGGATAGTACATGAAAGTAAAATAATAATACCCAGGGTCACACATAGTGAATCATAGATCTAGAAATAAAGCTGCATCTTTGATACAGATACAGAGTTCCTAATCACCACACTGCCTTCGTAGTATGTCATGAGATGAATAAGCAAAAGAAAATGGTCTTGAGCAGTAAAAATTGATACTGTTAGCAAGCATTTTCTAACTTTGGTGGGCCATAAAACTGCAAGGGATGACGTGTCTGAGACAGTGTAGGGGTAATAACTGCACAGTCTAAGTGATAGCTTCCTAGCAGGTCGAATCTGTGATAAAACTAAATACTGTATTTAATGATCCATAAAGTGGGGTACTGTGGTGAATTTTCTTACATGACTTGTAGTCAGGATTTACAAGGGAAAAGATTTAATACAAGACATAACTTATAGGATAATTTTATAATATTCACCCAAGAGTCAAATGCAGAAGTGTGCAGATGTGTTTATGCACCAGAGACCCAAAGAATCCAGCTTAGAGCCTAGATTCAACAGCAATGTTCTGCATGAGTCTGGCTGAAGACCTAGAGCCCATGGCAATGTCTCATGCAAATCTATAGCTAACATCTGCACTGGGAAGGCTCCAAGGCCAGTGATGAAAGAAAGTCTGCACCAGTAGGGTAAAGGATCTGTGCCACCAGACTGGGGGGTCTGCACTGGATGCTCAAGGTAAGGACTCAGAGCTCCCCTGAAGAGAACCACACCATCAGTAACAGCAAGGACCCGAGCTCCAGCAATAACAGCTGAGTTCAAATCAGGAAAACTAGAGTGACAAGCTTCTCCAGGAGAATTAACAGCACACCATCTTCCCCCCAGTCCTCTTTTTATGCTGTTGACAATCCTCGGTGGGCCCTCCACACCCACCACCACACTGATTCAGTTCAGCTGGGGTTCACAAGTTGCCCATTAATCCACAATGACAGTCTGTAAAAATTTCTTCCTCTTCCAGATTTCTATGTTCCTTGTAACAATACTGGAAAACTTAGAGAAGACTCAGTTTTAATCATCTGGTTGGTTACTACTTACTGGTATAAAGATTCACTGATACGGGGCTGGGGATTTAGCTCAGCAGCATAAGCAAGCAGGCGGTTGTGAGTTCGATCCCCAGTACCAATAAAAATGAAAAAGACAAAAAAAAAAAAAAAAAAAAAAAAAGATTCACTGATCCCTGGTGAAGAGAAAGCTGAACAACTGGCATTATCTTACCCCGTATGTCAGTAAAGTCAGAAATAGTCCCATACTGTCAATTTGTGGAAGTATGTGGGTCATTGCTAACATTTCAGTACAATCCAGAGTAAACCGTGTTTCCTGGAAAAATTTGGCCAGTTCTTGAGACCTCACTAAAAACTAGAAAGTTCCATGCCTGTATCCAATTTTTAAAAATGCATCATAGTCTTTAAGCCCAAACATTCATCTGTAAATTTGGGCAATTTAGAAAGAAATGATTCAGATAAATCATAACAGTGAATGATGAGGGCTTTTTTTTTTTTTAGCACAATTGAATTTGTAGTCATATCACATAATGAATCTCTTTAAGAGTCCTGGTGAGCTAAGGTATTAGTAAAGGCAAATGAACTGAGCTGTGTAATATTCCACAGAGATGATATATTTATGCTCGGGCCAAAAGGTCAAACTGTTACCATAGGAATGGTGAATCAGTGAATCTGTTGAGAAACTTCAGGATTTTGACGTCTGGGTAGGCTGATCCTGGTGCTGTTGACTTGGCTTGACCTGGGAAATGAGAGGCAGCCAGTGTGTCTCTTGCTGCCGGTGAAGGTGTCAAGAGACTGTAACGTGACTATAGATCTTTGCAGGTAGATTAGAACTGAGCCCCGCCGTTTGCTGAGAATAGCTGTTACCGGACATAATGCTGATGCGTGGCCGTCTCCTGCCGCAAGTGGAGGCCCTCAAGGGTGAGAGTGCTTGGGTAATGAAAGGAAGGCTTGTAAATACCCAGTGTGGCTAGTTCTGAAACAAACCCAGGTAGAACAGGATGCTTTTGTACATTGTTCCGTGGATTAGCGTGCCTCTGGGGAGTCTCTAACTTGGGAGTACGGAGAGTCTGCGGAGTGTCTTCCTAGAAATATTGACACTGTAGAAGTTCTACCCAGAGGGAAGTCAAAATACATGAAGTAGTTGTTACAAGCAACTCCCTGGTAAGGAATGACCTTACACACGGCAAAAGAATGTCAAGGACATTTCCTTAAACAAATTCTGTGGTACTACTGCATCCTGTGCCCTTGTAATGTTTGTGGACTTTTGGAACAAAGCCTCTGAAGTAAAATCAGCCTCCGGGTTAGGAGTGATCTGCCTAAAGGTAGCAAATAATCTCCTGTTGTCCAGTAAGTCATTGAGCCCCTCAGTAGTGAGGAGACAGACACGGGGGGCTTAGTTTTGCTATCTTTTCAGCTGTCCTCATTCCTGATGTTGGGATAGCCCTTAGTCACCTGGGTCACCTTTGAAATTTTTATAGTAATCTCCAGATTACAATCTTCTATCCTGAAATACAGACCTTAGTTCTGACAGTACTGGAGAAACATCATATTCCAGTAGGCCATTGGAACTGCACAGAGTGATCTTGTAAAGTGATGACATACTGAGGATCTTCAGCCAGTGCTGGAAGTTTCCACGGGTGCTTGTTTATTTTGCTTCTGAACAGGCTCATGGTCACTAAAAAAGATCCAGGTGGAAATAATCTACCAATGTGCACCTTGCATCCAGGCCATGTGTGGGTCCCTCTCAGAAGGAAGTGCTGTTCTGCTAGTGGCCTCTGGAGGTACTGTGCGTGCTTTTAAGTAGCAGCCGATGGGGAGCTGGAGTCATGAGGTCAGTGTCTCTGGAAGTGTGGCTTTGCTGAATGAAAACCAAAGTAGCAGCTTTCCCAAATCCAGACAGGTTTTGAGGATGAGATGGTTCTAGTCTACCACTGAAATACGCTGGCATACTGAACCAAAAAACTTAAGTCTAAGAAAGTGTGAAAATAATCCTGGTCTTTCAAGAAAAGGAAAATGTTTTTAATGTACTTTGGCAGGACTTTCATGTCATGTGCCCCTCACTAAGATTTTCAAATATAGTAACTTCCGTGGGGTCCACAAGGTTTTTCACAATTCAAGTTCTGCTCACCAATTCAGCCTCATTTCCTGCCGCTGCTTAGTTTACATGGTGCTCCAGCACCAGAAGATTAACTATAGCCCCCAAACACATTATGCTACGAACAGAACTGTCTTTAACCCTTGGTGCCTTTTCTATCTTTCTAGATAATGAACTTCTTTGATTTCAAAATCCAGTGTAGACATTACCTTACCCACTTTTGCCAACATGCTCTTCCTAAATAGCATTAAAGCGACTATTTAGAGTGAAAGATAATGTGAATAAATTGCTGTCATGGAATCCAGTGAGATATGCAGAAATGTAAAAACATAAAAACAAGTATATATAGTATAATACAACAGCAGAACCATACAGGAGAGAGAGGCTGAACAGTAGCCCTAACACTATTTAGGAAGTGCACTCACCATATTCTTACAGAACGAACAAGTGAATAAATGCCTAAAGGGATACAAAAATGATATCTGTGTAAGTACTTTATGAATTCTGAATTGTGTGGGAATTGCAATTGGCTTGGTCTATCTTTCTATAATTTAACATCAAATTTTTTTAGAAGTTAGAGGCGACGTAGAAAAAAATCTACAAAGACTTAGATGGAAGAAGATAGCAAATGACACAATTATTTCTATACTTACAGTAATTCGAGGAAGATAAAAATACTTAAAACATGAATTATTAAGCTTTGTAGAACAGTTTTTTAACCCTCTTAATAGATTATACAGAACTACAATACAAAATTCAAAGAATACTGCACTCTGGCTGCCTAATTTCCCAGAAAACCCCTTACCATTAGCAGAATATTCCACTACATTATATGCCTTTATAAACAAATAACATACAAGAAACTGTCTTTAATCAGTGCACAGTCTGTGAGTATGAAATAAAATGGCATAAGAAAGAAAAACTGAGTTCTCAAAATTTCATTTACAGGGGAATTGTTTTCCAGATCAAGGGACTTCTCCAATCTTTGTTTTAAATTCCTAATGATGAGCAACATTGTGAAAACATCTGC
Source organism: Cavia porcellus (assembly GCF_034190915.1). NCBI lineage: Eukaryota > Metazoa > Chordata > Mammalia > Rodentia > Caviidae > Cavia > Cavia porcellus. The sequence goes on along the minus strand of NW_026947510.1, from coordinate 50,961,557 downwards.
ACTCTTTGTAATAGTTTTTGTTCTTTCTTTAACACAATTTTATTTCTTCCCACACACCTTTGCTTTTGACTAAGCCCAGCACCAGCCTCAGCCGCCCTCACTTCCCTGTTTGGAGACAGATCAAGCTTGCTCACCTTGCGGCGCTGTAGCCAGCAGGACAAGGGTAATAATAATACCGGCTGATAATGGGATCAGGTCTGCCTCCTGCTGTAAGGGCGGCCTTTGCAAAGTCCCGATGGAATGATGTTCCTGCCGTCTTGGCAATCGGACACCGCGAGCCAGTGGAGCCTGTTCACAGGCACATGGAACGCAAAGTCGGAAGTTGCCTTTGGGAAGAGGTTTGACATTTGCTTGCTCTGTCCCTGTGGCTGAACATTTGATCCTAGCAGCTATAGATCTCTCCTGTGGTAAAAATGCAGTTTCCTTGTGAACCAAGTTTTTAAGGCCTAAAACCAGACATTTCTCAACCTTAGGGTTTGTTTTTTTTTAATTTGTTTGTTATTTTTTTCACTTCTTGAGACAGGGTCTTGCTATGTTGTTCAGGCTGGCCTTGAATTCACTTTGTAGCTCAGGCTGGTCTTAAACTTGCAGTGATCCTCCTACCTCAGCCTCCCAAGCACTAGGATTACACGTATGTGCTACCACACCTGGCTTTCCCTTAGGTTTATAAAGTCCTTTTAAAAGATACAAACTTAAAATAGAAATCACAAAATAATTACTAGGATGGCTAAAAGTATTTTACCCAAATCTAGTAAATATAGTAATATGACTAATAACTAAGATTTGTCTCTTAAAATGCTACAATCTATTAAAACTCAAATATTGCACTGTTTTTTTTCTTCTTAGACTTGATTCTCTATAATGCATGAGTATTGATGAGCCTTTAAAACAGTTTTTTTTTTTCGTGTTCTGAGGTATCTATATATGAGTTATCACAGGGAACAACTGCTAGATATGAATTATCACAGGGAGAAAATTTGACCCCTGTTTATTGTACTATCAATAAGAATACAATGTTGACTAGATAGAGCAGAGATGAGATACTTAGGTGCTTTCCACAAGCTGATTTAGGTGCCCCCGAAAGGCATATGGAAAAATTAGATAATAGAGTAACTTTCCAATGACATGGAATGTGGCATTCCATGAAGAATACAGAGTTGTCACAGAATATTCACAGAGACACAAGTCAGCACCAGCACAAGACTTGGTATTGCTGAGACCCTTCTGATCCAAATCAGGCACAAACCGGGGCGGGGGGGGGGGACACCTGCCCCCTCACTAGACACCTACAGTTGGTGTCTCGACTCAGTGAAGGTGCTCCCCTGGGGTCACTGTGTATCACTTTATTGCACCTCAAGCTGCTTCAAAACAAAAGTAGAAATCTTTGAGCTTAATCAGTATTTCCTGTGAGGGGGAAATAGAAATAGATTTTAACTGTCTTCAAAGCAGTGGGTAAAGGTTAAACCCTTTTGTTTTGGTATGTCTTTTGCATCAAGTAATGGAGAGTTAAAAACTGCCCCTAGCTAAAATAACACTATGAAGTAGTGGCTGAGAAATAAACAAGAGAAAGACTATTTCTGCTTTGTGATCGGGTGTCTGCCTTTCCTCGTTTCTTTAGTGACATTATTCCTGCAGCCATCTACAGCTAGAAGTTACTAGGTACTCCTCAAAACTTAGTCATGCAATAGTATATTTTAAACGTAAAATAGAACACAGCACAAACAGAAGCTTTCCTCAGGCATTTTCATCTGTGTCCCTGTAAAGGACTCCCGGGGTGCTGCCCTCTCAGTATCTTTGTTCCCTTTCTGGTAGTAACCACCTGCCTGGTGATCATCTGAGAAGCTGCCTGCCACAGCCATCCATTCCCGGCCAAAGGCGGGTGAGCAGGGACTCAGACCTGCTCAGCTGTAATGCTCAGGAAGTTGCTGCTGGTGAAACACCAGTTTAGGGAGGAGACCAGGGGTAGCTTACCACTTTTTCTGTGTTCTGGAATTTATAAAGAGATGCTGGCACGTGATACCTTTTGCTTTCCCCTAGTGTCGCTAAAATGTGTTGTGTTAACCAGAATCATCACTACTGTTATCCATTCATATCGGTAGTTTCTCCTCCCACTCTATCCCAGCCCTCTCCCAGCACCCAAAGTGCAATTTCACACATTCTGGAAAAATCAAGCAATATACAGGCCATCTCTGTCGGTTGTCAGTGTATTGCCTCTTAGCTCTGTTATCTGTGCTGCAGTAATAAACTAGCTCATAGCATTTTAACCACCCCCCCCACGACTGATTTAATTATGAAACTAGATTTTTCCTCCACAAATTTCATAAGGGGGAAAAGTTTGCCCTAGAGCATAGCGCTTGAGTTATTAATGCTCAATATAAACCCAAATCTGAAAACCTGGTTATACGCCAAAGGCTCTTTTGCCCAGCATAATGTGCCCAGGAGGGAGCTGATGCTGCTAAGCATCATAACAGAAAACCCAGTTCTGGTTTTTCCCATCTTGATCTGCTGGCTTGCTGCATCAGCAATCCTGGCTGAGAAGAGACTGACTTTATAAGCCGAGGCTGCAGAATAGAAGGTATAGGAAATGCAGAGCTCCTGTGGGGCTGTGAGTTTCTGTGCTACCCCGTTCCTTCTCCTTCCTACAGCTAATTTAGCCACGTACTACATACATGTAAGCAGAAGGGGAGAATCACCCTGGGCAGTGTCATTGGCGTGCTCGTGCATGCAGTGAGCTGGGAATTGGGCAATAGTCCCAGAAGAGGTACAAGAAAGTTGCTCACTTTTGGGTAACCAGGTTGTTTGCAAGACAGAGGAAGCATGCTATAGGGAGGTGGATAGATGTATGGGCAACATTGTCCCCCGATAAATTTGATTTAGAGGCACGTTATCCTAAGTACTCTCATGGTAGCTGGAAGAAAATATTTTTTACAATGATTTGAAAGACACCTTGATCACCTCACATTTTTAAAATTGAAACCATTACCATTGTACTTAGTAGGAGTCTAAGATAGGGGTGCTATAAAATACTAACTTTTATTAAAAACAAAAAGTCCTGGGGCCGGGGATTTAACTCAGCGGCATAAGCACCTGCCTTGCAAGCAGGCAGTCATGAGTTTGATCCCCGGTACCGATAAAAACGAAAAAGACAAAAAAAAAGTCCTTCCTAGGGTACAAGCCAACACTTCCCCCAACCAGTGTGTTTTGTTTGCCTGTTTGTTTTCTGTGAACACAGTGCTAAGGTGTGTTAGTAGAAGATGATGGAGACACACTGTGGAAGGAAGAAGGGTCTTCTGATTTCAGCATGGAGAGGATACCTAGTGTCACTTGCCCCCCCAACACGTTCCCCAGTGACCTCATAGCCCAGCTCAGGCCCAACTGAGCTCTTTACTATGAGGCTCCTGACATAGACACTGGCACATTCCAGGTCTCATGTTGACAGAAGCTTTCGACTCACTTCTTGACCACCTTCCCTGCTGGCAATTCCTGACTGTATATTTTACATACAGAATCCCAAGAAAGACAAAAATGATTATTAATTTGTAAATCACAAAAAATAAATATACTTACTCTAATAGCTGTTGCATGAAGCTTTCCATTTTTCAGATGAAATGGCTCAAGCCATTCCCTCACATTTTGTGCCTCACATTTCAATTTCAGATTTGAAAACTCAGGAGTTATACCTAAATGCAAGAATTGAGGCTGTAAGAGAAGAAAACATTATGAACTTGGATTTTGAAAGAATTCTTAAATAGGATATAAAAACTGTAAATATCACATTGTATCTCTAGTGTAAAAATAATAAAAACTGAAAGAGTAAATAGATCCAAAATGTATAATAGATATTATAAAAATGAAAGGGAAGGAAAGTATTCTAAAGGATATGTGTGTGCATGTGTAAGTGTGTAAGATAGATGACCATATTACTAGGTTTTCATTGGATCATTGAACAGAATGGTTTACACTGTCAAAGTCTGAATGTCTATCCACTTTTTATGCTTAATTTTTTTAAACTTGAACAACTATTTTCAACAGTACAATATGTAATTTACCAACTAGTGATTTCTTAGTGTTAATATTATTTTTTGAAATTCTGTATTATTCCTACCCTTTTTTCTGTTTGGTCTTTTTCTTTTTCTTTATTCTTTAAATAAAAAAAAAAACTGGAGTTACTAGAATACACATCATTGTTCCTGGCTATCTTCTGTCTGCGTCCACCCTGGTGCAAGCAGCTAGGTACAGGGTGCTCTCCAGGTTATCCTTTATGAGGTATCATGCTCTCTTTTTTATTAGTACCTGTTTGTTATACATAATGAGTAATTCGTCATGGGAAATTTTATATATATATATACATATCTCACATCTTAATCCTTGTTTCTTTCCCCATACTTAGGTCCCCTTCCTAGCTGCGAAATGCCCACCTCTTTATAAGAGATCTGTTCTACTAGGAACCCCAGTGATTAGGATGTGGCCTTATGACTTAATCACCACTCAAAGGTGCCACCCCCCAATGTCATCATGTTGGAAGTTGGATTTCAAAATATGAATTTGGGGAGAACACAAGCATTCAGTCTGTAGGAAGATTTCAGTGATCAGAGGGCTGAAGAAAGGAAACACTTTGGATTTTATTTCATCATACCCACTGTTAAAAATCCTAACAGCAAGTTTCCTGGATGTTTTAAGATTGAGTCAGTTAGAAAGTTACGGTCCATTTAAATATGCAGGAACTTGCGGAGTTTTTTGTTTTGATTTGCTTTGTTTTGTTTTTTATTCCCTGCAACAAGTAATAACAGACTTCATTAAGAGAAGTTTTACCAGGTTTTTTTTTTTTTTTTAACCAAGGCCTTGAATTCTGTGTCATGTTGGTAAAAAAAAAAATGATGCAGAAAGTAAGCAGTGAAGGTATTTTTCTAAACAGAAAGGACTTTTTTTGAGGGGTGAAGTAGGGACCGGGGATCGAACTCATGGCCTGGCACTTGCCAGGCAGGCACTTTTGCTGCTGAGCTAAATCCCAGTCTAAAAAGGGCATTTGTTAGGCAACATCTGATAGCCATGCCATTAGAAAAAAAATTATGACAGGAAGATTCATGAAGGTTTGAGTTAGAGTTTGTGAAGATTAGAGAGGCGTCTTTTTATTCCATCACAACTGTCCGTTACATTGATACTGTAGTTGGTGACTTGTTCACAGTGACTGTGGCGTACCCTTTCTTTAGCCTAATTCCCAAACTGGAAACTTCAGAGAAAACAGAAACACTGAATGACTCTACTCACTGACCACCGACTTGGGTTAGTCTCCTCTTTCATCCTTTATTTTTTGTCTTTTTGAAACAGGGCCTCGCTATGCAGCTCAGGCTGGCCTTGAGCTCACTTTGTAGCCCAGGCTGGTCTTGAACTCCTGCCTCAGCCTCCCGAGTGCTGGGATTACAGGTCTGAGCTACCACACCCGGCTCTCCCACCCTGTTTTTAGGATACCCAATGTAAAAGATGATAGATACCTAGAAGGGGAATAGCTGGGTCAAATGGAATTTCTAGTTTTAGTTCTTTGAGGAATTTCCATAGTGGTGGTTCTAGCTTGCATTCCCACCAACAGTGCAGTTCCTCCTCTTTCCCACGCCCTAGTCAGCATGTTACAGTGACACCTGCAAACCTATGTTTATAGCAACATAATTTATAACAGCTAAATCTTGGAAGCAGCCTGGAATTCCAGAGTAATGGATGAAGAAAATGTGGTTTTTATATTTATTTATTTTGGTTTTGGGTTTTTGAGACAGGGTTCACTTTGTAGGCTGGCCTTGAACTCACTATGTAGCCCAGGCTGCTCTGGAACTCACAGTAGTCCTCCTGCCTCAGCCTTCTGAGCCTATGGATTATACTCATGTACCACATGGCCAGCACATTTTCCTACAAATGATTCAAGTTTATCCTTCTTTATGGCAGAAGGTGAATAAATATCACCTTTTTAAAATCCATGCATCTGTTTTTTTAAATTTTAGTTTAAAACAAAAATAATAAAATTTCAAAATAAAATGTTTAGAGGGTAAAAATGATTAATACATTGCATGATTTTATCTTTAAATTAGTTATTCAGAGTACAAAATATCTGCATTTAATTATCCAAACAATTTTAGCATAAGTCTTTCTTTTCAATAAACTAAGAGAAATTAGTAGTATAACTTACCTTAACAGAGATACAGACATAGATACAGATATGTAATTTCTTTCAGCTTCTCACACTAGGGAGACATGTTGTTCATACATGTCTCATTTATTTCACTTATGAGTATGGTCTCTATTTGTATCCATTTACTTATAAAAGTCTTCATTTTATGATTCTTTATGGCTCAGTAGTACTCCATTGTGTAAAAATACCACATCTTTTTTACTCATTCCTCAGTTGGTGGGCATTTAAGTTGTTTCCAAGATCTAGTTGTTACAAGTTGTGCTGCTATAAACATGGGTACACATATATTGCTGTGGAAGAATGTTTTTAATTTTTCTGGATACCCAGAAGAAAAATACCTGGGTAAATGGAACCTCCAATCCTAATGTTTTGAGGAATCTTCACACTGATTTCCATAGTGGTTATGCCAGTCTACACTCCCACCAACAGTGAAGAAGGGTTCCTTTTCCCCATACCTGCTCCAGCATTTTGTTATTGGTTGATTTGTTTTTGTTGTTGTTGTTGTTTTTATTTAAAGAGAAAGAAATAAAAAATGGAGAAAAAAGAGGGTAGAAATAATACAAAATTACAGAAAAATAAACAGTAAGAAATCACCAGTTGATAAGTTACATATTGTCATTTTAGAAATAGTTGTTCAGGTTACAAAATTAAAGTATGTAAAGTGACATTCAAATAGTGACACTGCCAACAGTTCTGTTCAATGATACAACAAAAACTTAGTAATATGGTTATCAGTTCTACATGCTTGTTTTTTATCTTAAAGAGGATAAGATTAAACATATCAAAACAGAACAAAACAGTTAAAAAAACAGTTTAAAGAAATACAGATTTCAAAGCAAGTCCACTGGAGATCTTCACTGTCTTATTGTCTCTAGTTTCTTCCAAATAGTTGTCCCCATCTTCACACACATTGAATACATATTGCATATTATAGAACTAATCAAATCATTCAGATGATGAAGGCTCTTTTTAGGTCTTTAAGATCTGACATTGGGGAAGACAGTAATAACTACCATAGTGTCCCTCATTCTCTTCGTAGTAGCTGTCCTTATCTTTACGTATGCTGAAATTGAACTTAAGAGACTAGACTAATATCACTCTGAACAGTGAATAATAGTATTGCTAGATTTTATATCACAATGCTACAGAATTAGCACTGGGTTTCTTAGTATCTCTTCTTCAGAGTGTCTGTTCATTACATCTTGCATTGTATAATCTGTTCCCATAAATAGTTTAAAAAATTCTTCCCATGTGTGAATTTCTACATGTATATCTATCCTCTCTGTATTATAGGGAAAAACAAATCATAACAAGACAGCAAAACAAATTCCAAGAAAAACATGCAATGAAAAAGACACATAAGACCACAATATTAGGTGATCTACCGTAGTTACTATGCTTTCTCTTGTTTTCAATAGACTTGTCCACATCATCGGGCTTAATATAGTTAAGCATAGTATTACATAGCTATTTTTATAAAAACACAACTTTGAAAACATTGTAGGACTTGGGAGTGATTAATAATCAAAAATCAAAATGGATAGTTTTTACAGCTTGTCATCTTCAGAGTAGTTGCTTCTACTTTTAGACTTGATACTATCAAGCATACCAAATTCAAATAAAATCAGCCAAGGCAAAACCACAGTCTAACAAACCAGATTCAAATAAGATCAGTCATAGTAAGACAAATGTAAGTAACACAGGGTTTGAGTTTAAGTTAATTGGAAATTAAGGATAGTTACCATGGTATAACCTGCTATTTTTGGGTCTAACCTGCTATTTTAGATGTCTGTGTCCTCAAATCTGATGAGTGGACAGACTGGAACAAAATGAAATCAAACTAAACAGAGTGATAAGACTACTGTGACTTTTAAATCCTGATACACTATTAACAATGACCTCTGCCTTCCCTTTTTAGACTATTTTTCACCTTTCCCCTTCTCAGGATGCTTTGTATATTTTGGGTCTCACTAGCCCCTTTAGTTTTTAGATTAGGGGGCCAGCCCATTGTCTATCTGAGTGTTGCTGAACCTTTCTACCCCTGAGCTTGACCTTGAGCTGTACTCCTTTACTTATTAAAGTCACAGGGTTTTCCTTCCCTCCAGCTGTGTAGTTCTACACTCCCAAAAGTGTCATAGCTTTCCAGTCTATCTGCGGCTGCTGGATGAGTTGTCCCTCTTTCTCTCTGGTTTTCTGTCACATATACAGCTTTGCTTTCTCATCTTTGACTTTCAGTTTATTAACCCTTCTTCTGGTTGGGTGCATTTCCCATTCAGAGCATCTCGATGGAACCTGCCTCCTAATCTACTCTGCATGTTTTTTTATTTTAGTGTATCAAGGCTATTTATATTAAAGATTATATCTTACTGTCTCTGCCTCATGTCTGCTACTCCACTCTACTGCTATAATTTATCCACCTTACCCCCTCATTCCACTGTCTGCCCCATTCATTGAGGCCTCTCTGCTACTGTCTCTGGAATCCTGGTATCCCTTTCTCTCTGTCTCTCTGGAATGTCCTTCAGCACTCTCTGTAAGGTTGGCTTGGTGGCCATGAACTCCCACAGGTCCTCCTTGTCTTGGAAACATCTTATTTCTCCATTAATTTTGAGAGAGAGTTTTTCTGGGTACATCAGTCTTGGTTGCAAATTATTTTCTTTCAGAGTTTGGACTATTTCCCCCCAGGCCCTTCTCAATTTGAGAGTTTGTGTTGATAAGTCTGTTGTTATTTTGATAATTTTCCTGTTGTAGGTAATCTGCTTCTTTTCTCTGGCTGTTTTTAATATTCTGTTCTTTTGGTGGATTTCTGGAATCTTGATTATTATATGTATGGGTGTAGATCTGTTTTGGTTGTACGTGGCTGGAGTTCTATATGCCTCATTTATCTGAATGTCATTTCTTTTTCCTATGTTGGGAAGTTTTCTTTTAATATATCTGTGAATATTTTTTGTAGTTCATTTTTGGTTACTCCTGCTTCCTCACTCACATGCTTTATTCTTAAGTTATATATCCTTTTGTCATCTTCTAGCCTTTGAATTGTTTCTTTCTGGTTCCTTGTTATTTTTAAGAGGTCTTTTCTTTCACAATCATATATCATAAATCTCTCTTCAAGTTTCAAAAGGCTAACTTTAGTTTCCGTCAAGGCATTTTGCCAGTTTTCAATAGAGTTTTTAGTTTCCTGGTAATCTCTTTGGATCTGTTTCATATATTCTAGGTTATGTTTAAATTCTTCATCAGAGGTTTCTCTTTCTTTTCTGATTTCCTCTGTTCTTCCATCTGTGTTCTCTTGGGAGGGGCTTAGCATTTCTTTAATTAATCTCTTTATATCTTGCCTCACTTGGATCAGAAGTACAGTTTTAAATTCATCTATGAGGTCATGAAGGTATTTCTTTATATTGGCTGATGCTGTGTCTAGTATCGGATGGTTTCTGCACTGGTTCTCTTCTGTATTTACTTCTCCTGGGCTTATTTTCCCAGGTTCGGCAGCTGGAGATTTTTAAAAATTTCTATCTCTTGTCATGTTTCCGATTTCTTTCAGACTGGTGTGTCCTGGGGGTCTCTGGCCCTCTCCGTATTGCTTAGGGTCTTTGCGAAGCATGCTGAGTGGAGTTTTTGCTGCCCTCCCCAATTTGCTGTTATCTGAGGTACAGGCATGGATGCAGGGATGGTGCAGGCTAGCCTTGAGCCTGTATCAGTTAATCCGCAAGTTAGGCTGTACCTTGTGGACATCACAGAGTCGCAACAATTTTGTATCTGCTTATTGGGTCCCAACCAGAGGTGTAGTTCAGCCCCAGCAGACCCTGCCAGTTCTCTCTGTGCCAGGGGTTGCTGACTGATGTCACCGCAGTGCTGGTCTCTGCCCAAATCCAAGCTGTCCTCCACCAAACTTCTCTGCACCAGGGGAGACTATCTGATGTCACCATGGTGCCAGGTTCTGCCCAACTCCAAGATGTCCTCCACCAGTCCTCTCTGTGTCACTGACACAACCATGGCACCAGGCTCTGCCCAATTCCAAGATGTCCTCTAGCCAGTGACAGCAGCCCCAGGACCCATTCCCTAGCACTCACAAGGAATCATTGCAGATCTTCGTCTTTGGTCCACTGCACACTGTGCTGCGTGTCTTCACTGCATTCCCAGCTCAGTGCGGATTGGTCAGAAAACTGTGCAATGTCTGGCTTTGGAGCCCAGGAGCTTCTCACAGTCTCCTCTGGCGTGACCAGGTGGCTCTGGTTGCTTCGCTGGGCCCCAGGTGTCAATTTCCACCAGTCACCAAGAGCCAATATAGCTTTTCCCCTTGGATCCACTGCTCACTGCGCTGTGTCCTCCCATTAAGGGTCTGGGATTCGCCCACTCCCATTATCCATAGCCGTGGTCTCAGCATGACCTTGGATGTCCGATGTGCCTAGTACAGCGCTGAATGGGGCTCAGTGAGCACGTTGGGCTTCAGCTCTCCACCCACACTTTTCCTTCCTCTTGCTAGTTTTATTTCTCCCTTCGGTCACCGCCTTGGTTAATAAGAATCCTTATCCATTCATCTGGCCCTCTCCATGTTGTCATTTTCTAGCATCTGATCTGATTTCTCAACAGAGACTCCGCATCCAGCCCCTAGCAAGCTGCCATTTTTTTTTCTCCTTGATTTGTTGATAATAGTCACTCTTTCTGGGTACGATGGAATCTGTGTTGTTTTAATCTGCATCTCTTTAGTGAAAGTGATGTTGAACGTTTCTCCATGTATTTATTTGTCATTTGTATTTCTTCCTCTGAGAAGTGAGTATTCATCTCATGTGCCCATTTTGGATTAGGTCTTTAAATTTGTGAGGTCTAATTTTTTTTGAGTTTTTTATGTGTTCTCTATAGTAATCCTTTGAAGAACAGCTGGAAAATATTTTTCTCCCACATTTTGGGCTGTCTCTTCACTCTGTTGATGGTTTCTCTTGCTGTGCAAAAGCTTTTTTTAATAAAATTAGATTTCACTTGTTAGTATTTTTTTATAGTTCCTATTTGATTAGGATTTTATTCATAAAGTCTTTGCCTACACCAGTGTCTTCAATAGTTTTATCTACTCTATCTTCGAGCAGATTTAATCTTTCTATTTCAATGTTTAGATCTTTGATCTATTCCAAATTTAGTTCAGTGTATGGTGAAAGATATGAGTCCAATTTTAATCTTTGGCATGTGCAGGGCCAGTTTTTCCAGCACCATTTATTAAGAGGCTTTCTTTCTTCCAGTGCATGTGTTTGGCACCTTTGTTAAAGATACAGTGGCTTAGTGTGTTTGGAGTTGTTTCTTATGTTCTAATCAGTTCCACTGATCTTTAGGTCTGATTTTTTTGTTTGTTTTGTTTTGCTTTTTTGCCAGTACCGTGCTATTTTTTAAAAAATCTACCTTTATAGCATAATTTCAAGTCAGGGATTGTGATGCCCCATGTCTTGTCTTTGCTGTCCAGAATTGCCTTTACTATTCCAGGTCTCTTCTGGTTCCAGAGAAAGTTTAGGATTGTTTCCTCTAATTCTGTGAGATATGCTATTGAAATTCTGACTGGGATTCCATTAAATCTGTATAACAGTTTTGGAAGTATGGCCATTTTCACTAAATTGGTTTTTCTCATTCAAGAACAAGAAATATCTTTTCCATTTTCAAATATCCTCTTCAATCTCCTTTTTCAGACTACTGTCATCCACTCATCTGTGGATAGATATATACACTGCTTCTAGACTCAGCTGTTATGCATTGGACTCTTATAAACATGACTCTGTATGTATCAATATAATATGAAGTCTTGAACTCTTTAAGGAAGATACCAAGAAAGGGAATATCTGGGTCAAAAAGAATGTCTATTTTTAGCACTTTAGGAATCTCCACCCTGATTTCCATAGTGGTTGTACCAATTTACACTCTCAGTAACAATGAAGAAGGGTCTATTTTTCCTCCACAGCCTCACCAGTATTTGCTATTATCTGATTTCTTAAAGGTAGACAAATCACTTTCAGGAGTGAGGTGGGGTCTCAGTTTCGCTTTAATTTGCATTTCTCAAATTAATCCATAAATCTCGATACTGCCCATGTTCAGATTTACTCTACTTAAGATCTGTATCACTAACTTTGAAAGGTGAAATGTGAATTTTGAAAGGGGCTTGGGTGAAGTCCTTCCTACTAACATAATATTTGTAAACAAATTAGACCAATGTACCTTGATCTACTCTAGGTATGAGTAGAAGTTGATCCTGGAAAGAAGACTTGCGCTCTTCCACTGATAGACACAGCAAGTGTGCCAGGCTGACCCCAGAGGAAATACCCCTTGCCTCACCTTTTATATTTTCACTGGCTTAGTTGTCTTGTGGTCAAAACACGCATTCTTTTCTGCGAACATTTCTGAAAAACAGTTCACTTTTCAAGTTCATCAGGAACAACTACACTGAAGAAAACAAGACGCCACGGTAGCCATTGATGACTTCCTATCATTTTGATTCAAAAGCCAATAATGCTTTCCTTCTTGGTTTTGACTGGCTTTAGTCTGTTTTCAATTATTTGATTTCAATATGTATGAACATATGGACAGCTATTCTGGAGAAAACAAGAGACATTATGGTAGCCATTATTGATTTCCTGGTGTCTGGTCTTGAAAGCCCTTAAGGCTCTCATTCTTGTGTTTTGATTGCTTTGTATTAACTTGATTTGTATTAACTTATTGTGTGTGAAGATATGGACAACTATTCGAAGAAAACAAGAGACATTATGGTAGCCACTGAGGATTTCCTGCTGTCTTTTTCTGAAATCCTATGTAGTTTGTATTGTTTTATTCTGCTTTACTTTGTTCTGTTCTGTTTTGTTTTGCTTTGTTTGATTCTCTTTAAAATAAAAAAAGATAAAAAATAAAAGATCATCAGGAGAGACTTCTAAGGCCAACAGCAAGATGACAAAACACAATCTTCCTAGAAAAAAGGTAAATGACTGCCTCCCTGGTCTGATCTCTACAGACACATCAAATCTTTTGTAGTGAGAATTCCTAGACCAAACCAACAAAAAAAATGGAAATCCCATAGTCAGTTTTGTTTCCCTGAGGCCCACAAAGACCCACAATTTCCTCTAGCTTAAAAACACTGTCATGTCTTCGACTTACTGTAGGCTGCTAAGAGCAACTCCCTCGTCTCAGGGAAAGCACTTCACCAAGTGTGAGTTCTCAGTATAGGGAGAGTGACTCCTGGCCAGTAGAGAGACTGTTCCCCGTTATCCACCAGTCCTGTCCAAGTACGCTATTGCTTTTGAGAAACCTGGCCAAACAGAGATGATTAAGCAGTTTAAAAGCCTCAGTAAAGGATCTCACAAACAACAGCTTCTGTAATTAAAAGAATTATTTAGTGAATGCCCTGTTCTGACTGCTGGAGATAAAACAGCGAACAAGACAAATCCCGCTGGTACTTGCCTAGCTCACAGGCTCTGATGGAGGAAGAGGAAGGGCTTCCATTGTGAGAGTTTGATGAGCAGTAAGATAAGGGGTGATAGCAGCAGCTACCTCGAAGGTCTCTGTGACCACTCTGTTCAGTGTTAAAATTATAATGCACACCACAACACAGAAAATGACATGATACAGTAGAAATGGTCTCCCTAGGACAAAAACAATATGGGAGAGGGAGAGCAGGGGTCGGAAAGGTGGCTAGGAATGATGATGACAATACTATAATTATTTGACCCAGTTTTTACCTGAGATGTTTCAGACACTTGTATATCAAGATCTGCTGTTTTGCAAAGGACACATCAGGACATTTTCCTGACAGGCGAAATAATTAGACAAGAGTAGGAAAAGAAAGCAAAGGATATTTTTGGTGTAAAACTGAAAAATCAAAGTACTACCTTGTTTCATGGTTACAAAAGCCTTATTTTTTTTAAAGGAATCACTTAGATAAACTGTTTGACCTTTTTGCTGTGAGCTCTGAACATCCTCCCCAATAACAGAGCCACCTGCCTGAGTCAGACTGCTCAGATGGAAAAGCCCCCGGACATGTAGGCTTGCAAATGAACAGGGAAGATGCAGGCCCTGATGTGTGTTGGGGTTTGATCAGGAATATTGGTTAAATGAAGCTTAATGGCCTATTTGTGCACTGAGGCATGGCAAGCACCTGCGAGCCTATTTTCCTGTACTCCTCTGAGCCCTGCCTGAGTCCAGGCCACCTGCTCCAGAGTCCCTGCCCCAAGGACCTTGTCACCTGGTCCCCGTTGCATGTTGGCATCTGTGCTTCTTTGCTGGAGCTCTGGGCACAAAAATGCAGTTAGATAGTTAAGCATTTTTAACACCTGTCTCCATGGAAACAATACCAGGAAAAAATACTTTGACCCAACCCGACTGTGCGCTCCTTATCTGAAGCCTAAGGCTGGCTGGTTTCCCTTGGGTCCTAGCCACTCACCAAGCACTGTGCTCCCTGGATCAGATTTAGGCAAACACCATGCAATTCTGAGGAGCATCAGCAGCCAGTGAGGGTGCAACAGTGCGAAGCCTAGCATTTTTTTCTTTCTTTTTATGATTCTAGGGATTGAACCCAGGGCCCTCCCACTGAGCTATATCACTAGCCCCTTTTTATTTTAGATAGGTCTCACTAAGCCCAGGCTGGGCTTGAACTTGTGGCCCTCTTGCCTCAGTTTCCCCAAATGCTGGAGTGCTGAGATTTACAGGGATAGGCCACCATAACCAGTCAAGCCTACTTTAGGGAGAAAATATTGGAGAGCACAGTGCTTATCAGGATAGCCTGGTCTCACGAGAAATCATTTTTTATATCTTCAATAATACTCTTCTGCTTTTTTTTAACCATTAGCCCTATATGAAAATTTTATGTATACTCTCTGTAGAAAAGAAAAATAATTTAGTTAAAAACATTACATTCTTTTTAAGAGCTAAGGTTTAAGTACCTGTTGTCGGGCACAAAAAATTTTTTGTTAATGAGTGAAACCTAAGTGAAAATATGTTTTGATGAGTCCCAGGAGAATAAAATGCTATCTGTCAGGCTCTAGCCCGCAGACAGGATGCTGTGTGGGAATCCTGTGTGCTGGTAATCGTCTGGGTGGAGGTGAGGTCACCACCAGGAGGAAGGAGAGAGAGAATGTGAAGGAAGATAATTTGGCTTACATCATACATTCTGCTCAGTGCAGAATCAGCATCTATCAGCACACTGCACCAAGAGGTATTTTTCTTAGTTCCCAGCAGGGGGACCTCACTGACTATAGCCAGGCGATTTGCATTTTGAACTCTGGAGAAGAAAAACCTACTGGCTTTCAGAATTAGCCTGAGGATCTTGGCTTCTCATGCTGTTTAAAATCCGATGTAATTTTATGTTTTATGTGGATTTTTTTTTGGTCTTTTGGAGACAGAGTTTCACTATGCAGTTCAGGCTGGCCTTGAGCTCACTTTGTAGACCAGGCTGGTCTCAAACTCTCAAGGATCCTCCTGCCTCAGGTTCCCTAGTGCTGGATCTTTACTGGTAGAGTAATTGAGGTAAGGTTTTTGTCATTCTTCATTTTATAATAGGTTCCCGTCTCACTAAGTTTAAAAAGATAGAGAAACATTTATTCAAGTCTCTTATCCATGCTCATTTGGCTTCCATGTTAGCCAGCTCCTCTTTTTAAACCTACCTTGGGTTCATTTTATTTATGCATGTGAGATTCCAGTGAACTGTGACCTGCATAAGACTTAAACTTGTTCTTTTTATTTACCACCTACTCTGCAACCAAATCCTGTTGATTCAGCTGACAAGATACAGTATGATCCTAATCCAAGCATATTCTGAGGTAGGATAGGCAGAAAGGAGACAAGGAAATCGGAATTTTAAAATTATATTTTTTAAGAAAAAAAGTGTAATTTCAGGACATAAAAGTCAATCAAGCCCTTTTCACTTCCAGGAAACTCACTTTAAAAAATTCCTAGACAGGGCTGGGGATTTAGCTCAGTGGCATAACAGCCTGCATTGCAACTATGTGGTCATGAGTTCAAACCCTGGTACCAAACAAACAAACAAAAAATTCCTAGGTGTCTTGAAGGCCTTTATGTCTCAAGCATACCATATCACACCTGCAGCTAGCTTGGACTACTGTATGATTCCCCCAGATGTTGCACGTTTTGCTTCTTTGCATCACTTAGATTCATGTTCTGATGTCCCCACATAAAGCATCACCATCATCTCTCTTTATTGCTTTGTCCCATTTTAATCCATCCGCAGCCCTTATCACTGGAAGCAATTTTCTTTTTTCAAACTTTTCCTTCTGTGTCATTTATATTTCTCCACTAGAATGAAATGCTGCCTTGCCGATTGGGATTCCCTAGCACTTGAACACTTCCTTTTTGCAGAGTAGGCACTGAATAAATGCATAACCTAGGCTGGATGTGGTGGTGCATGCCTGTAATCCCAGCACTCAGGAGACTGAGGCAGGGAGATCGTTGTGAGTTCAAGACCAGCCTGGGCCACAAAGTAAACTCAAGGCCAGCTTGAACTGCATAGTGAGTACTGTCTCAAAAAAGACAAACAAACAAACAAACAAAAGATATGCAAACTAGAAGTATCTATCAAATTTAGATCTCTCAAATCTAACTCCCACATGGTCCTAGAACCCCTAGCACCAGCTTTTTCTCACTCCAGTCTGGATCATCTTTTTTACCCTATTTCTTTGCATAATTTTATCTTTTTCTCATCTCTATTCTAGGCCAGTCATTAGTTTGCTGGATTCCTCTGCTGTGTATTAAATGCGGAGGACATATCAGCCACTGTCTTAGGATATCACCTGCATCGTGTCATGTAATACTGCTCACAGTCCCATGAGTTAGACGTTACTATTGTCCCAACTTTATAGGTGAAGAAGGCAAGGCTCTGAGAGACTAACCAACCTGACCAGGTTGGGGCAGGAGATTCGGGCAGGGGCAGCCAGCTGGGCAAGTGAGCGTGACCAGTCAATCACAGAGATCCAGGACACGAGTGCAAGAAAACTGCTTCCAAACCCTGCACCTGATACTCATTAGAATCTGCTATCTGCAGTTCTCCTGGCACAAGGTCAAACAGGCTTTTGATAGGCTGGCTTAGGTCTCACAGCAGCCTAAGGATGGGAGATAGGGCGAGAGGCGTGAGCTATTAACCTCATGGCCACTGTAAGCTCTTTCAGTGACCCACTCAGCATTCTGAAGAGCACATTTCTCTTCCTACCTTCATCTAACCTGCACTCACTCTGCAGAACGTACATCTTCCCCTACCTTTAATAAATGTAAAACCTGACTACCTTCTGAGTGTTTCCTGTCCAAATCTTTGCTCAGAATAATGAAAGCCTAAAAAGGACCCCAAGGAAGAGCATGGTACCCCAGATCCTGGAGACAAAGTCACGTGGCTTAGAGAGCCAGAGCAAACCCTGTTGTGACTCACATCTGAGTCTACACTCTCAATCTGTCTGCTGCCTGGGGTCGCAATCCCAAACAACAAACTTTAAAATCAGCACGTATGAATATGATTTTTACAGATGGAAATAGAACTTAGAAGAAACCTAGTTTAAAAACAGTATATTGAGGGCCAATTTCATTTGTAAAGTTTGCAGTTAGCATGCACAAGGCCCAGGGTTCAATCCCCAGCACGACAGAAACAAAAGAAAGCCAAACTATACACACTTATAGGCTATTATGCAAATTCAGTGAATGCTTTTAAATTCCTATTATAAGCCAGGTATAGCTTGAACATGTAAGGTGGAGTAATATGATAATTTCAAGATTATGATAGAACAATAAAAGAATATTTAAGATTATGATAGAACAATAAAAGAATATTTAAGATGAGTATTCTAGATGAATATTTAATACTAGTATTCTAGATTTTTCCTCAAGTCACAGTGTTTTTGTGGCTCCTGAATTTGTTAATGTATAAAGTCAAACTGGGTGGGTGTTACAGAGTACTTGCTTTGGAGTCTGTCTTAGTTACTTTTTGCTCGTTACTGAGACAAAATACCTGAAGCCCAAGTTGGGAAAGGAAAGGTTTATTTCTTACAGGTTTTGGAGGTTTCAGTCCACACTCAGTTGGCTCCAAGGCAGGCGGGCATGGCAGGGCCACAGTTCATGGTGGCTGCAAACAGCAAGCCGGAACCAGCAAAGAGAGAGACACTCCTACTTCCTGCCATTACATCACATCCTGGCCCCATCCCTTTGTGGGTGGAGCACTGACACCATCAATCCAAGCACTAGACAATGAACCAATCACAAATGCACAATGCAAACTCATGAGGCCTGGGGGCCACAGACATAAACCATGACAGAGTCCCTAACCTAAATAAAAAATCATCCAGTGGTCTCTCTCTCCCAAGTCACAAACATTCCTCTTCTCCTTTTTTGGGTCCAAAAATGTCTTCTTCAGCTGTCATCCATTCTTCCACCTGGGCCGGCAGTCTCTGGGGTCTTCTGCTGAATTGAATTCTACTTCTCTTCCTCTTTTTCCATGTCTTCATTCTTTTTGCAGTCATTCTCAAAGAACTCTTGATATTAAAAATTTTTTTCTGTAATCATTGAAATAAATGTATGAAGGGAAAAGTTAAAAAGTAAATCCAAACATTGAAAAGTTATTAAATTTACCAAAAGAAGAAAGAAAGAAAACTTCAAAGTATTTATCCTCAACTCCCAAACTAGTGTGCTGTGAAATGTGTTTTGCAGGATGGTAACAGGCAGGGAAGTGGTTTGCATTCAAATAAAACTTGGAAACTCTGGTTTGAAAGAAGTAATATAACTTTATTTGTGGCAAACCTTCTCAGAGCCTTTATTTTTTTTAACAGTAATAGGTATCACAGTATATTTTATCTTTACAATAGTTGTTCTTTCAATTTTGTATATCAAAATAAAATGAAATATAGGACATTATAGAACTTATCAAAACCAGAATATTGAATAGAGCAGTACCATTAATCAGAATAAAGCAAAACAGTAATAAAAATATTTGCCTTCGAAGAGATGGTAGAAGGAAATCCCCCTTATTCGCTATGGTCATCCTCTTAGGAGATGCTCAGATTTCTGGTTCCTATTTGCTAACGGGGCGGGGGGTGGACATCCAGAGAAGGAGGGTAGGGGAAGTGGGATGTTTGACTTTAGGCCGTGCCCCAGTAGGTTCACTATTGCTTAGCAGGGAGGCAGGCTGCTTGCTTGGTTTCCCAGCATCCTAAGTTCCAACATGGTGAGGATCCCAGAAGACACTGCTGGTTCTCCCCCTGGAGGGGTCGCAGTCTGCCACACCACCACCACTTACCAGGGAGGCGAGCTCCTTCTCAGAGCCTTTAAATGGAGATATAATTTTGAGATGGTATAAGGGATGGTCCTTGTGTTCCAATCTTTTCTGATATAGACATGTAACAGTTACAGCATCCACTTATTCTAATAATAATTCTTCTAGCAATTGGCATTATATACTTTCCTCTCCTAGTTCTTTCTTTCTTCATTCTTTTTTTCTTCTCTTTCTTCTTTGGTGCTGGGGATTGAATCCAGGGTCTCATGTGTGCTAAGCATGTGTTCCACTACTGAGTTCCATTCCCAATCTCCCCATGCCTCACTTCTGGGGCTGATTTTTTTCTTATCCTGGATCTCTTTGCCTGACAAAATATATAAAAGAGATAGAGAACAGCTGTTGGGCTGGGCCATCAGGTCTCCAGTGGTTCAAGTAGTAATGTTTTCAAAGAGCTTGGCTAGTGGCCACCCTTCCCCTTTCAGTGTGGTTCTGCTTCCTCTGGCGCGGTTACCCCTGAGTGGTCCCCTGAGAGGTAACGTGTGTGGAAAAAGACTACAAAAGTAAATACAAGGGAGCAGCTGTGGGGTGTGGCACATACTGAAGAGCCATCAGAAAAAAAAAACAAAAACAACATACTAAGTTCTGGTCGAACAGAAGGACTTTTGCAAAGAATTTAACCAATAGATGACTCCCGCCTCAAAAGTTCTGCTTCAAAATAAACAAGTCCCAGGACAAAATATAGTAAAACCCAGGATGACATGTAGTAAACCCAGAGATGCTGGAGGATATAAGCAGGAAGTCACATGACTTAGAATAAGATGCAGGCATTTTCAAACGACAAAGAAAGATAAATTTGGAGCTATGCACATAAACAGGATGTATATGATTGCTAAATATGACTGCATGAAATGCAGGGGCCAAGTTAAAAGGGACATTTCATGTTGCCCTTAATTAATTTTTTGTCCTGTAGCTTTCCGCTTGTAAATTTCACATACGATCTGTTCCCTTCTTGTACTCTTTCATCTGAAGCAGGATTACGTGCTACAAATATGACTATAGGTTTGAGAAATCTATATGACGCCCATTCTCGTTGACTTTTATCTACTTTTGAAGACCTACAATGTCTCCAATGTTTTGGTTTTGTCGGTTTTATTCTTTACTGTTTTGTTCAATTGTATTATAACTAACGATATAGGCAATTCTATTAGAGATAGCGGGAGGCATTATGGTAACCATTGTTGATCACCTTGTATTATGTTTTTACATTATCTATTATGTCCACCCTTTTGACTTGGCCGATTCTGTTCTGTTATGTCACATTTGGTTTTACTCTCTTCCAAAAAAGTAATAAGAACCGTGGGAGCAATGAAACCCAAAATGTGTAATAGTCACGGTACAAAAGAAAGTGCTCCAAACTATATAACTGCATGTATATTTAAATGTATAAGATAGAAAATGATATCACAGAGTTTTATTGGATCAATGAACAGAACTGTTTGCAGTATCATTGATGGAATGTCCACTTTACTAGCTTTAATTTTGTGACTTGAACAATTATTTCTAAGATGACAATATGTAATCCATTAACTAGTGATTTCCTACTGTTCATTTTTTTTCTGTAAATCTGTATAACTTGTACCCTTTCCCTGCTTTTTTTTTCTTTTCTCCTTAAATAAAAAAAAAAAAAAAAAAGAGAAATCTGTTCATTTTCTGGAGACACAATTTCATCTGTTTGAGGCTCCATTCCTTCGATGCAGCCAAAATTGATCTCTGTCAATTGGGGGGATTTTCTCCTACCCTTTTAGGGTTGTATCTACTTTTTGGAAGATGCTCCCAGAGATGAGATGTTGTATGGGCAGTAGGGTTTGAGTCCATTCTTTGCATGTCACTGGTCCATTCTGGAATCCACTATAATGTCTGAGAGTAGGCACAAGGAACCTCTCACTGCTCAGCTCCTTGGGGCCCACACCCTCATTATCTATCTTCCAGAGAATCTTCTCTCTTGTCTGTTATTGATTTTCCCTTTTGTTCTGAGGTTCCATACACCTGTCTGGAACTCCAGGAATCCCTCCTTCCCATCCGTCTTGAATGGGGGAGAGAGGAGAGGAAATGAGTCCTTATCAGGTGTCACATTAGCATGGCTGTTCCACTTTATAACCTGCTTCTTTCCCTCACACCTGGGAAATGTTGTGTAACGGTAAGTGGGAGCTCTTCCTCTAAATTACCACGTTATTCTTGCCCAACATCTTTCTCAGTCCCTTGGGGACCCAGGATTTGGAGACTCAAAAGCAGAAGAAGCTAGTTTTTCTCCTCTTTCTGTTAACTTACCTTGCCTGGGACAACAAAACTCAGAATAACCTCTTTGCTCTTTGAAAATTGGTAAGAATGAAAAAGTAAGAAAATACATTTCAGAAAAACATTGACTAGTGCTTCAACAGTGTATCTTACCTCATAAATTTCTATTGCTTCATTCCGTATCATAGACGGCTTTGAGCACGTGGACTAAAGATTTGATCTGTCCGTATAATAAGATGTATAGGAACTGTTAAGAAAAAAAAATGGCTGTAACAATGGAGATTACATGAAGTAATCAGATTACATAGGTAGGGATCCATCTCTACTATAACCTGACTGTAGAATTCAAGGTCGATTGCTTCCCTTCTAAGCATAGGCTTTCTTATTTATAAGTAGGGATGATAGATTTTACTCCAAAAGCTTTTTGGGTGTTTTATTAAAATTCTTGTTAATATTTTGTGTTGCTGAAGATCCTAAATCTAGGGCCTCACACATTGCTAGGCAATGCACCCAGAGCTGCATTCCCCTGTCAGTTAGATTTTTGCGGAAATTAAATTTAAGTAATCAAGGGGTACATGATAGCCGTTCATAAATACTTGTTTGTCCATTTATTCATCCATCCATTCACATGTTCATTCTTTCTTCAACTTTGCAGGCTTTTATCCTCTATACCAAGACTATAGCCACTATTAGTGCAAACAGGTAGGTGTGCGGGTGTGACTCTATCCTAGTCATTTATAGCTACACTTTAAGTGGGCTCAGTGCAGGCAAGCGCTGGATTCACTATTCCCATGGATCTCATGAAATCATATTTTTGCCTGCGCTCTCCTCACTGGCCTTACTAGCTTACGGTAAATGAGTTTTGAGCAGGAATAGTACCTTTAGTGACAGATTGTCTTTAATCATACATGATATGGACAACAGCCTCCAGCTTGCTCTTCTAAATGAGTGTTACTGGTGGTATTTTATACAGAAGTAGGATGGCCTAAAGTCTTAGCACTAGAGCAGAATTCATAACTGCTTTTAATCAAGGAATAATTTTCATACGATACACTACACAATTCAATTAGTTTTGACAGTTCTGTGCATCCATGTGACCACTGGTATAGTTTTTGTTTTGTGGTACTGGGGATCGAACCCAGGGCTTTGAGCATGCTGGGCTACCAATGCAGCCTACCATCTTCTCCAGATGAGAATTTAATGGTTTCATTTCCCTAGAAGTTCCCTCATGTTTTCTTCCAGTAAATCCCACCCTACTATGACAGAATTTTGTTCCTCCTCCTCCTCATCTTTTCTCTTCCTCTCCTTCTCCTCCTTCCCCTTTTTATTCCCCTTACCCTCCTCCTCTGCCTTCTCCTCCTTTTTTAATGATCCATCCACCTGATTTAACACTGAAACTCTTGCAGCTTTGTTGGAAGTAGAGTAGTAGAGAGAGCCAACATTTACTAAGAAGTTTTCATGAATCATTTCACTTAATATTCACAACAATCATATATATGCTGCTAAAGTGAGCACATATTTATAACTATCTTATGGGGTGGAACTATGATTTCTCCCATTTTACAGATGAGGAAAATGAAGCTTAATAAGATAAAGAAAGTTGGCCAGGCATCAAAGAGCTCTTTACGGAAGAGCTTAGATTTTGAACCCAGATTGGTCTGATGCCAGAACTTAATTTTTATTTTAGCAATGCTAGGGATTGAACCTGGGGGTTTGTGTGTGCTAGGCAAATGCTCTACTGCTACCTAGCCCTGGAGCTTGATTTTTAAACCACTATACTACTGTGCTAAAGAGTGTAGGCACCCTGAGGTTTAGGTAATGGTTGTAATTTTCCTGGGTCTGGATTTTATGAGAAAGGGAAAGAGTAGGTTGGTTAATAACACACCCATTTGCACAGTGCGACCTGATTTCTTTTATAATATCTTCACAAGACTTGCTACCCTTTCATTAACTTGGGCCTGCAAGTTTCTTGCCAACGGACTGTCACGAGCTCTGATGGAGATCACAGTAATGATGGTTAATGAGAGCAGATATTTTTAAGTGCTTACTATGCAGGCGCTGTGCGATGTGCAACACCTCAATTTCCTTATGCAATTCTCATTCTTGCTCTAAGTGTAGGCTCTGTTACCAACATCTTTTTTGCAGAGTAAAATTATGAGGCTTAGAGAGTTCTGAGTGATTTGCAGTGCAGCACAATTACAAAGTGACAAGGAGCAAATCTGGACCCGCTCAGTACTTCTGACATTGCTATATACATCCTCTTCATCCTCTGTGGCTGTCTTCCATCCTGCTCCTTAAGAACAGTCTTGGTTCTGCTGGGCACTGTGGTGCTCACTTGTAATCCCAGCATGGTGGGAGTCTGAGATAGGATTATGAATTTGAACCCAGCCCGGGAAATTTCGCAATTTAGTAAGACCATGTCTCAAAATTTGGAAAGGGCTGAGTAGAAAGCAAAAGCAAAGGTCCTAGCTTCTTTATCCAGTATAGGACAAAACATTAGAGTGGTCCTCCACCAGTTTTCATGGTATAAATGCATGCATGTGAACTTGAGCAGCTGGCTTTCTTTTAGATAAGATCCTGTTAGTCCCAGACAGGCAGGTCCAGCTGGTCTTCAGAGTTTGGACGACAGCTAGGCTGGCTCTAAGTCAGGTTTTGAAGTAGAAAAAAGTTTGCCTTGGGCATTTTATCTTCTTCTGCACAGTGCCATACCCTGTTAACCGAAAACTCCTGTAGATTTAATTGCTGGAGCCCAGATCTCTCCAGAAGAGCTGAATTTTTCAGCCCATGTCTATCGGCTGATGCTTCCTTTGCCTCCGCTTCCCTGGCCAGGGCTGCCTTTCCCATCCAAGCCCCAGCAGACTTCTCATGAGGAAGGTTGGCTATGGCCTCCAGACACCCAAGGTTTCCTAGAAATGGACATTATCTGTTTTTGGTATTCTAAGACTGGTAGGAAAGCCAGACAGTACACCATTCATGACAGATAACCACATGACAGATAACAATCCATGCACAGCATTAGTTGCATGTCGTACTGTTCTGAGTTCCCTGTATGGTGTGTGTATTATTTAATCTTCACTACAGCCCTGGAAGATGTGTTCATCCAGGCACCAGCAGAAACAGAACATGCATAAGTGAATTCTTCAGAAAGTTTAAGGAAGGGACTGTTCACATGTAAGCACATTGATTGGGATCAGTCAGGGATGCAGAAGCCTCCAGAAGACCAGCAGCATGGGCAGCTCTTCCCAGCCCTTGTCAGATGAAACCCACGGAAATGGTGTAACGAATCCTGCTGAGGGGTTGTTCTGGAGGAGGTGCTCGGTGATGCCTCTGATGGAGTAAGGTGTGGCCAGACCTCATGTGTGGGAGGTGAATGACCAGCACATTCTGCCCTCTGCTACCCAGTTCTTTCCATTTCCTTTTGGCTGAAACAGCTGGAAGGCCAAGGTCATGGAGATGGTCTGGGTGGTACAGGCTTGGAGTCAGTGCCTGTGGGACGCAGGACAGGCCACAAGGACAAACTGAGAAGAACCAGTCCAGGAAGAAACTGAGCCACAGAGGGGTGAAGCAGTGGGCCCCAACTCACAGGAAGTGTCAGAACCAGGAGCTGAGCAAAGCCTGCCAAATCTGGTCGTACCCATGGTGCTACACGTGTTAAATTATTATTACAAGATGCTTTAAGGTTTCTAGACGGCCATGCCTAGACGGCCATGCCTAGAGAGGGGCGCAGATGCCAAAAGTCCCAGAGGAGACATTTTGGAAAAGATCCAATTGTATTATTCTCATTGAATGGGAGCAGGTTTTAGGACCAGACTTTTTCTGTGCTACGGTTGGTAGAACTACTGAGATGAATTTCATTAAAGCCCCTGGTTCCAGATGAAAGATCTCCACTCATGTTTTAAAGGTTTCCATATACAGCAGACTCTAGCAGAAATTATTTCATGACAAATATAGGCAACTCTGATAGCCTTGGCCCATTCGTTCAGTGAAAGATGATCAAGAAACAGAACCACTGCAAACTGGTAAGTTTGGTCAGGAAATTGCTGATAAGATCTGAGAACATTTTGTTTCAACTTGGGAAAAACCGAGACTTGTAGTTTGAGCAAGTGAAGTCAGTTTGAACAACTTTTGGGAAAAAAAGTTTAAGTACAACTGGGGCAGGCAACGCACAGAAACTATGAGCCTCACGTGGAGATCATTCCCGTGAAATGAAAGGGGAAGAGAAGATCCTGAAAACCAGTTTTGGATCGGGGATGAAATGTAACACTAGAGCACTTGTCTAGCATGCAAGAGACCCTGCATTCAGTCCTCTGCACCTCAAAAGCAAAATAAAACTCAGAAAACACTTGTGAAAATGAAATCGCAGTCAAAAGAAATGAAATGATTAGAGTAGTCTTTTTCTGTTAAAGAAGTAATGCTTTCATGATGCCTTTTATAGTTTATAACTTGATTTCTTTTTTTTTTTTTATTGGTACCGGGAATCAAACTCACAACCACACACTTGCAAAGCAGGCATTTATGCTGCTGAGCTAAATCCCCAGCCCCTATAACTTGATTTCTAATTAACATTTTTGTTTTGCTCCTTGGTGCAATCAGCCAGCAAGTTTACTAAGGCACAACTTCCATGCCAACAAGAC
Source organism: Cavia porcellus (assembly GCF_034190915.1). Taxonomy (NCBI): domain Eukaryota; kingdom Metazoa; phylum Chordata; class Mammalia; order Rodentia; family Caviidae; genus Cavia; species Cavia porcellus. The sequence continues at coordinate 50,935,231 of NW_026947510.1, read as the reverse complement.
ATTAGCTTCTGCAGAGAGAGATTGAGAGGCTGGGAGGAGAGATGTGTGACACAAGAGTGTAAGAAAATGACATGTTTTTATGTATTTTAGCAATAAAAATGAGTAGCATGTAACAGGGCACTGTGGTTTGGTGTTATTCCTGAAATAAATAATATGAGGGAGAAAAGCAGTCTTACCCAACAACTGTACTGACAGAATATTGTGAAAAGTAAGTGGCATGGATTAGTTTATAACCAAGATGTTACAGGTCTAGAGTACAGTCTTCCAATATCTGCTTTATTTATCATAAAGATAGAATATAATTGCTTTATTTGTATTTTTCCAGAAGTTAGTTATTTCTAGGCATTTGTTAATAATATTTAATACGTAGTGGAACATCAAATTATAGCTGGTATATTTCAAGTTGTAGATACTGGAAACCTACTGCATATAATATGTGAAAAATTTGCTCTCTATCTTTCTCTGGAACTAGGCTTCCCAGAAGACTGTGGAACTGGCCATAAGGGAATAGAGGCTGGTGAAAAGTTGTCGGAGGTCTCCCTCTCAGCAGGGATTTCAGGAAAGGAGAATCAACAAGACGTACAGGCTAAAATATATCCATCTCAAGGGCTGGATGCTTATACCAGATTTAAAAGTAGAAATTAAGAATGAGCTACAAATACCATTATCCAATTGCTAAAACAGAAACTAGGGTTAAAGAATGTCTTAAAGGGTCCTAGAACTAATTTACATTAAAATACCACTTAAACTTCAGGGTATTTGTTTATAGCTGCTGCATGTTGGAAATGGCCATGATTATAGTCTGTAAGCAATCAGAAATAGAGTGCAATCAACACTGGTTTTCGTTTAGGCTTCTGTAGTGATTTGGCTAATGAGCTAAGAAGTTAAAAAAGAGATTAAAAGTGTGCTTTACTCTACACTCTTAGGCTTTGGGAGGCAGGGCAAATGTGTCTGTTGAACAAGGACAATATATTATCACTGTCTGGCATGTTAATTGTCCCTGAGTTATGGCAGAAAGACCAAGTTATCCTTAGTGAGTGGGGTGACATCCAACCCTGAGTTGTACTTTGATTTTTAGGCCTGCTAGGAAAGGTACACTGTCCTTTTCCAGTCATTTTGGTGCTCTTGTGTGGAATCTGAGACGTGATTTGGGAACTGCATGTCCCCTGGTCCCAGAGCATCCTTAATAGAGAGCTAGCTGTGGTCCCACCCAGGTGGCTCACCCTGCTTCTTGCCAAAGAGAAAGAGTCACACCTAAATAGACAGTTTTAAACTAAAGGAAGTTTTAGATTAGATAAAAAAAAATCAGTTTTTTATAAATCAACATTTGACCTTTTCAATTCAATATTTCTCATTTGTCTCCAAATGATACGGATGAAGGTAACTTTGATCAAATCAATATGATAAAAAACTGACATTTTCAATCAGAGAACAATGGAAGCATTTTCAGGCTTGTGTTGGCAGTGAATCATAAGCATGTGACAAAAATATTATAATGAGCTGGGCGTGGTGGCTCACGCCTGTAATCCCAGCCCTCGGGAGACTGAGGTGGGAGGATCATTGCGAGTTTAAGACTAGCCTGGGCTACAAAGTGAGCTCAAGGCCACTGCATATCGAGACCCTGTCTCAAAAAAGACAAAAAAAAAATTATAATGGTATTGTGAAAGACATTGTCCTTTGTCTTGTTTAGTTGTCTCCTTATTATCCCTCTTTGTTCCTCACTTGCACAAATCCCTCAAAATTAACAGGTGCTCATAACGTAGTTTGCTAGAGACTATATTAAGTTCTCCAGATGTATTGACTCACATAATCATCTGAACAGTCCTAAAGGATAATAACTGCTTTCCTTCCAGTTAATAGATGATACAAATAAGCTCAGAGGGTTACTGGCTGGTGTTTCTTCTTAGCTTCACGTGAGCTGGAAATCAAACCGGTTTGTTCTCAAGGCTTCTGATGACCATCACTGTTGTCCACCCTCTTTTTTGGAACTCTCAAGAGGGTAGAGACCCCAAGATGTCACCAATCAGCTTGCGGTTGTGGCCCAAGTTGTATCAAATTGTGATAGCTCTATTGTCAACAGCCCTGGGCTTTGAAAGTCTTCGAGCAGCAGCTTTCTCCAGACTTGCTAGCCATTCAGAGCCAGCCCCTGCCAAAAGTCACAGGAACTCTTCTGGCTTCCAGAAACAGCGTCTCCTGGTTGTCTTCATTGCCCTCCATTGTTCTCTTCAGCGTCACCAGCCCTGGCTGCTGTTAGATTTTGATGCCAGTGGCCTGTGGTGTGACCAGCTCCAAGGGTACCAGCGCACTATCCTCTGTTGAAGATAGAAATCATGAATTGATAAGACTACGCCATCCAGAAGAGGCTTTAGTAGGTTGTATGTTGCAGCTTAAAGCAGGAAAGGGCAGGGCTGTACCCACTAGGGGTGGGGAGAGGTTGCTTATAGGGGAGAAGAGATAAGCTTGTGCATGCACAGTGTCGGGCTTTCTGTTTGGTAATGGATGGCAGAGAAGCTCCTTATAGACCCGAATGAGGAGGGCTGCAAAGGGGCAGGTCATCTAGAGAGGCTGCAGGGCAGAGTCACAGCAGCACCAGGTGCAGCCAGCCTGGCTGCAAGGCATTTGAGTCAGCTGTGGGAGAAAAATAAAATCACCTCTTGGGGAGTGTCTCCTGTCTCAAGAGATGCTCAAAATAAAAATACCTCTTCTGTCTCAAGAGCAGTTAACATTCACAAAAACAACCAATGAATAAGCAAAGAACAGGGATTAGACTGGGCTCCGGGGCCCAATCATTTACTAACTTCAACAGTCTCTGCGTGATTTCCAGTGGGTTACACTGCACGCTCCACTGCTCATATGCATGCCCCTTACACATATGATCAATGATTGAAGAGTCCACACATGGACCCTCTTCACTTTCTTGAGATCTCACCATCTGATTCCATGGTATTATGAGCTGTGTCAGGGAAAGCCTGGTTTCTCAGCTGACTGGTGGGTGCACTGCTAATCTTTCTCACTGTCTCAGTATCTGGACCTGCAGAAAAATCTCATGTCAGTCCGAGATAAAGGAGGAGGAAGTCTGGGCCTTCTGCCTTCCATTCGTTACCGTAGATATTAGAAAAGGAATTAGCTTCCTAAGGTACAGCACCACTTCAGATTTTCTGTGAAGCTGTAGCTGTCAAAATTCATGACTTTAACATGCCATAAGCATATATTTCTTTTTAAAAGATATTTTTAGTTTTAATTTGTAGGTAGTAATGGTGCATATTGATGGGGAACATGAATACATGAATACAATACATGAATGCAATGTGTAATGATTCAGTCGGGTAACCAGCATATCCACCACCTCAGATATTTGTTATTTTTGTGTAAGAACATTGAGAATTCTTTTCACAAAGTACTTGGAAATATTCGATCGTTATCAATTGTAGTTATCGTATTGTGCCATCAAATATTAGAAGTCATTTCTCCTACCCAACTCTACCCTTGTACCTCTCCTCATCCCTTCCGCACCGTCAGGCTCTGGCAACCACTGTTCTATTCTTTACTTCCACGAAATCAACTTTTTAGCTTCTCCATTATAGGTGAGAGCATGATATTCATCTTTTGTGCCTGATTTACTTCACTTAGTATTAATGTCCTCCAGTTCCACCCATATAGCTGTAAATGACAGACTTTCGTGCTTCTTTTTGGGTGCATAATAGTCCATCAGGCATATATATAATACTTTTTATTCATTAATCCATTGATGGTCATGTAGGTTGATTCTGCTTCTCAGTTATTGGTCACTGTGCCACAGTAATCACGGAAACACAACTGTCTCTTCTACATTCTGTTTTCATTTCCTTTGAGTGTATATCCAGTAATGAGATTTCTGGATTATATGGTAGTTCTAATGCTGATTTTATGAGGAACTTGGATACTTGTCTTTCATAATGGTTGTACTAATTTACATTCCCACCAGCAATGTATGAGAATTATTCTTCTGAATCATTAAAGCAGAAGAAATGACTTTCTATTGCAACTCTATTGGTTATACAGTCATAAGTGGCATAACTGTGGTTTTGGTCACCACACACTGCAAATATGATGGTGGGCCCATAAGATTATATCGCCTTATGACATCACGGGGTTTTGGTTTCCATGAGAATGCTCTACAATGTTCCCAGAATGATGAAATCACCCAACGACACATTTCTCAGAAGTATCTCCAGCTTACAAATGTACTTACATTCACAGAACTAAAAACACAATACCATAAAATACTACTAATCTGTGCTTTGAAAGTTTCTCTTCCATTCTTCCTTTTGTTCAGAAATTCTGCTCCAGACACAATAAAACTGATTTCACAGGCAATGAATGGGTCATGCCTGGTAGATTGAAAACGCCCTCATGAGGAATTATTTCTAATTCAACACATAATAGTCTTTCCTTAGTAACAGAGGAAAATATGATTAATTCCTTGATTATCCATGAAAAGTTTTAAAAACTGTGTTTTTTCTCTGTTCTATGACATCAGGATGCCAGAAAAAGGGAGGCACCACATGAGAAAGAGATGTTAAGACCAGAGCTAAAGTTGAGATTGTGTTCGATTGTACATGGAAGGGATTGTGGTCTCTTCTGAAGAGGTGTCGGCAAAGTCTCGTCCTACAACACTATTGTGATCTTTTGAAATATTAAGATTTGCTCACATATTGGGGAAAACTGGAAGCACATGTGCTTGAAATATAAAATTAGTGTTAACTGTGTGAGGTGTGATAATAGGATTGTGGTCATGTAGTAAAATATCTTTTTTAGATGTGCATGTCGATGTTTGTCTGAATGAACATGACTTCCGTTCTAAAGGATGGAAGACGCGGAGCTGGAGAACAGCCTGGTACCTCAGCCTGAAGTGGCTGCAGCAGGCGCTGACTTTGTCCTGCTGCTGTTTCTGCAGTCTCTTTGGTATCAGAACTCCAGTTTCTGAGGATGAGTGCAGAAGAAAGGAGAGGAGAAACTTCCTTGATCCACTGGGGTTTCGATGTTTAAATCTGTCCAAGACAGGTGCTTAGGGTCTCTCATACACCATGCAGCTAAGAACTTGGAAAGAATACAGGGAGCAGATCACTGAGGATCCTGAAAAGTAAGTAGCAAATACCCTTTGTGGGGTATTTGCATTGTGCTATAACCCTGGCTTGCTCTCTCTGTCTGTGTGTTAGTCTATTTCTCTCTCTCTATCTGTCTGTCACAAAGAGCTAGAAACATCAGGGAGATGGTTTCAGGTGGCTGAAGAGGAGGAGAGTTGTCCTTTTTAAGGAGTGAGTGTCCTTAAGAGCTTTGGAATTCTCTGTCACCAGAGACTGGTGCCTGGATCCCTTGTGATTTATATAAAATTGATTACCTCATCAGAGAGTCATGAGCTAGATGAGTTTTAATGCCTCTCCCACATTCCAAGTTCCTGATTCCAATGACTCAATGTCCCTGCTTGAGGGAGGGGAAAGAGAAATAGCCAGAACCTGAACGCCAGTGAGCAGCAGATAAGACTTTTGTATGGTCTGAATGGGCCATTTTGCTGACTGACAAATGTGCGATGGAAACATTTCCTCTGTTTGTCTCATAACTTGTGTTCTTACCTTTGGTTCACAGCAAATTCCTTACGCTGGGGGCCTTTCCAGATAGATTTCAAAAAAAGGAAATAGTTTTGCCTAAGCAACAATTAACAGAATTCCTGCTGGTTAGTATTTTTTCTTATTGTTCCCATCATAGGCAATTGGTGTATTTTTTCAGGATAATAAATCTAGTGCTAACATTTCAACACCCAGTTGATGTTTCATTTATTTGTAGTTATATGATTTCCTTAATGCATTGATTTTACGTGGACCCTTTGAATCTGAATAAAAGCGAAAATAAAATCTGAACTTTATTATCTAAGAAACATCCTAACACTCTCTCATAGCAAGGGTTACTTTCTGAGGAAGCTGTCAATCTATTCATTTTGTGTTTCATGAATATCTTTTCTCACCAATCCCCCCCCACAAGCTCTGTGATTATCTTTGCCTATTTCCTCTTCTTTAATCCTGCCACTTGTCGCCTGTTCGTCATCCCAGTTCACTGAGGCTAAAATGGCACAAAACTGGCCTCTCTGTCCTCCCATCACACCCCCGTGAGCATACACATTTCTGCACCTTTTCTTTCAATGATAGGAATGTCCCTCCTTCTTAGAAGATCCATCCCTTTGCTTATTTTCTGGATCCCCTCCTTATACCCCACAGGGTTCACCAAAACCATTTTTGTCAAAGTCATCAATGGTCTCCAAGTTGCCTTGTTTCAGGGATGCTATTTGGTTCTTATCTGACTTTATTGCTCAGTAGTACTTAAGATAATTTTGTATTTTTAAAGCAGTCCCATCTAGCAAATGTCAGCTCTATGCACTTGAACACTTTCTTAACTTTATCTTATGTTACTAACATAAGTTATTAACTTATCTTAGTAAGTAACTTATCTTATGTTACTAACATAACGTTAAGTTATTAACATTAACATTAAGTTATCAACATTAACTTATGTCAACCACCTGAAACTTAAGGAGTTCAAAACTGAACTCTTATCTTTCTAGTTCTTTAAAAATCCAAGCTTTTTTTGCCTCTGTTTTTTTATACTGCATTTAGTAGCTTTATTCTTTCCCTGGTGTGAAGCCCTCAACCTGAGAGTCATCTTTGACTCTTTCTCTCCTTCTCTGTGTCCATGCAATCTATCTGATTTTAACCTTTAAACCACTTTTAAGTGAGTCTTCTTATTTTCATCTCTATACCACCAGCTTGCACCAATATTATTTCTTACCTAGCACAAAGTAGTCTCCTTCCTGATCTGCAGTTCCACGTTCCAGCTTTAGTTTTCTGAGGGCAGCTGAAGTCCAAAAATGTTAAATGGAAAATTCCAGAAATAAAAACTTCCTACATTTTAAATTATATACTATTTCAGTAGTACAGTGAAATCTTTTCCCATGTCCTGCTCTGTTTTGGTCAAGACATAAATTGTCCCTCTGCCCAATGTATCTACCCCGTATGTGCCACCCACCCGTTATCATGTAGTAGCCATCTAACCCCTCCAGCTTTTCTTGTTCTACATGGATCCTTTCTTCACACAGCTGCAAGAGCTATCTCCTGTCAAATGCTGCTGAGCAGTAAGTCTGAAAGATGTCTTTTGGATAAATAAGCAAGTACAGATGATCAGGAAGTTGGGTAGACTTTGGAGTTCAAGCTGAAGTGGAAAATTTGTGAGTGAAGGTAATCTAAGAACAGCAATGGCCTGGTGTCTCATCACTCAGATACTTCACTGTTTAGATCTGGAGAGGTAAGGAGAAAGCAGCAACAAAGACAACGAAAACCAAGAAAGTGTGAGGTCGTGAACCCAAGAAAATGTAGCAAAGAGAAGGGAATCGTTAAGCCTGCAGAAACCTCCTGGTAAATCAAACAAGATAAAAGCAGAAAACTGATCATGCATGTAGCACCATGAAGGTCATAGGTTAACCCTGATGTGAAAAGTTTAAGTGGATTAATGGGGGTAGAGCCAAAGAGTCCAAAGCTAAATGGGAGAAGGAAAACTGCATTCAGAAAACACAACATATACTTTTTTCAATCATTTGGGGGGAAGGCATGAGTTCATAACAGGATGGAAGGCATAGGACATGGTATCATCAGCAGGAACTGTCAGTAGCAGAGGATACCTGCGGAAATTCTGTTTTGATTGCTTCTATTTTCTCCACTGAAAAGGAAAAGCAAGGTCATCAGCAGGAGGAGAATAAGGATGAAGAGGGGATGAGGCACTTGGAGAGGGAAGGGAGAAGAATGAATGACACGGTCATCTCAGAGACAGGAATAAAAGAACGCACTGACTGCCATACTTGCTTGAGGTTCAGAACCTATGAGTAAAGAACGAGACCATTCAGGGTGACTTAATTTTTTTGTACTAATAACATTAGATTTGAACACTAGATTTAATTAAGGCTCCTCCAGTGAATAACACGAACAGGGAGAAGACAAAAAAGAGTTGAGGGTAGTACGTGGGAGCGATTATGACGATCGTCTAACCCAAATGAGTAAGAACAGGAAACAAGACTCATGAGAGGTGGGATACCACAAAATAGTAGTGAATCTGTGGGGTTTGGGGCTATTGAACTAAGCAGTTTAGGGGGTGCCAGTAGAAAGCTGAGATGTAAATATAATAAGGGATTAATCTGCTTGAACTGACATCATGAGTTGCATTTATTGGTCGGTACAGTGAGGGACTTCATCAAAGAGAAGGAAATGAGGTCGTGTTATGGCTTGGATATGAGTCTCCGGCCTCATTGTGTTGAAGTCTTGGTTGCTGTCATGGGCTTTTGAGGAAGACATTAGATGATAAGTGCTCAAATTGCACCAATGGATCACCCCACTGATGAGATCACACTCTGATAACGACACTGGGAAATGATGGAACCAGAAAGTGGGGCCCGGCTGCAGGGAGAGGATCGTGGAGTTGTGACCATGGGAGCTCAAGGGCCTTGGGCTAGCTGGTCTCCAGCATCGCCTCTACCACACCCCTCCGCCAGGATAGTCTTGCCCTGCCACAGACTTAAAAGTAATTGAGCCAGCTGACCAGAGGCTGAAACCTCCAAAACCGTGAGCCAAAATAAACCTTTCCTTTCCCAGCTTGTTTTTCTCAGGTATTTGGTGACAGTGACACAGACCTCACTAATACAGATTGAGAAGCCAGGGTATGAGAAATATCATTTCCATAGACATTGAAAATATGAGTTATAGCCAGAATAGTGTTGTCAAGCGTAACAGTGAGCCAGGTGGTAAATTTTCAAGGGACTGGGGAGGATGACCCAGCAGTCCATAGATGTCTGCAACAAGGAGAGGAAATATATATTTATGACAGAGTATTCAAACGCCAGGGCCATAGGATAATAAAAGTAAAACAACAATACTAGAATTCCTAGATCTTGTTTTAAAAAAAGGCACAATGTACTCTGACAATGGTTCCCAAATTTTAGCAATCATCAGAATACAGTTAATGAAGATAGAGACCTCCCTTTCCCCCCAGAGTTTTTGATACAGGGTGGATGCAGAAATTTGCATTTCTAACACGCTTCTCCAGGTGGCATCAGTGTGGATGCTCAGAAACTACATTTTGAGAACTACATTTTGAGGATAAAAATTCAGAGGAGGAAAGAACTGCTTATGGTGGGAAAGAACTAGGATAGAGACTAGATATTACACTGGTGTCATGAAATACCAAGTATGGACCAATTCAAAGCGAAATCACGCTTTCGCGTTGGACGATGTATGTATTCACTCTGCAAGTCAGAAGTGGAGAGAATGTATAGTTCCCTCGTTTGTCTGAAATGTTCATTGTTTAAAACTGACCTGATCGTCATCACAGGCTCCACCTGCTGGGCGCCCAGGAAACAGCTGGTTTCAGTCCTTTCCGGCTGAAAACTTGATCCTGTTATAATAATTTAAACCTAAATGTCTACTCGCTTCGGTAAGATGCTGGGCTTCTAGACTTCACTTGGCAGGCTGTGGCTTTGTGACCTTGTGGCTTTGGGGGGCACAGGGGTTCCCGGTTTCGCAGGTTTTGTCTTCTCACTTCTCTGGGCCAGTGCCTCTTCTCTGCAGGGTTGCTGCTGGCTCTGCCTGCTCTTGAGTGCTCTCTCCCTGCGGTGGTCACTTGCAGTTTGACCAGAGCCCGCCCCGTGGTCCTCCCTGACTACACTTGGCAGTGTCTGCTTCACTCCCGGCCCTTCTGAGTTTCTGCCCTCTTCTCTCTCTGGATTCCTGCCTAGTGGATGATGGGGTCAGCTCGCCCTTGCCACTAGCACCACGGCTTGTGGTGGCCCACGGGTCTCAGTTCCCGGGCCTTCACTCTCATCTGTGGTCAGATGTGGCTCCCATCTGCACGACAGAGGAGCACAGTGAGCCTCGGGAACCTGCTCTCTCCTCCATCTCCCTTAGTGGGGTATTGCAGGAGCCTCTGCCCCTGCTCCAAACCCTAACTGAGAGCAGGGCAGGCATTGCCCTCAGGTTATCTTACGGCCTGCGTGAGCAGAACCCAGCCTGGCACCTTGCTTCCTTGACTTTCACACTCAATTTATTCACAGTGAAATTATGTGAGTGATCTGTCTTTTAGTGAGAAGAGAAGATCTCTAAATGCTTTGGATAGGACTTACTCGTTTTTTAATGAAAATAGTATTATCTGTATAAACACGTGTGAATAAGTGCCTTTCTGTTTTTCTACTGCAGTATAATTTATTTGCATATTATTTAAAAATTAGGCATAGTTATTGCAATTAAGATTATATTCATCCTCCTTATCCACGGGGGATGTATTCTAATATCCCCTATACCCTGAGATTCTAATAGAATAATTGTGACAATGAACTCTAATAAATGTTATTTAGGACTTACACATTTTTTTTATTGCCAGAGCTTTACAATTTAGTATTTTCAGACCCTGGTTGACCTTGGTAAATGAAGCTGGTGAGAACAAAGCCGTTGATAAGGGAGGATTCTTATAAGAAAAATATGTTGATGCATGTGACGGGACAAGGGAATGGGGCGGTACTGATTTATGGATGAGTTACCTAATTTATTTGGTCCTTAGTTTTTATCATTTGTAAGTCTGGGAAAAATGACATTCACCTAGGTGTGGAGATATTATCAAGTTTGGTAGTGTTCCATTTGCAAAATCAGTAGGAAAACTGAGTTCAAAGCAAAACAACAAAATAGAAGTAAAAAGATATTCCTAAATTTAAACTCAAGAATTTGGCTATTTCATTATAGCATGAATCATCCACAGAATTGCTTCAATTATCAACTTTTTTTTGCATTATTAGTAACACATAAAGAAACATTCATAAATCCAGTCATTTTATTTTCTTTACTTATAAACTCTTACATATTTAAAAATGTTAATTTAAAATTATATATATTACATTGTTATCTTATGGGTGTTAAAGGTAATTTTGTTGAGTCAAATGTTTCTCAAAATAGGATTAATACAAAGTTCATGATCATTGATTTCTTAACTTCTGTCAAGCAAAGCCTCTGCTCCCATAATGCATCTGGGAGCACAAATTTTAAACCAATTAAAGAAATTTCCTGTTCACTATATGTATCATAGTTTTATGTGTATTTATTGATATCCTCCATGTTTTCAGATCTATAATGCCAGATTCTCCCATTTCTTCCCTATTTGAGTATAGTTCACCTGAATATAAAAATAATTTTGAAGCTGGGCATGGTGGTACACACCTGTAGTCCTAGCACTTGGGAGGCTGAGGCAGAAGGATCATTGCGAGTTCAAAAGCAGCCAATATTTTAATTTTTTGGTGGTACTGGGGAATGAACTGATGAGCTACATTTCCAAGCCCCTTTAGTATGTTTTTTCAATGTGCAAATATTTGACATCCTTCTGTTAAAAGGAAAATCACTCAAGTCTGCCTTTCCTATCCTTGATAATAATTCTTAATTATCTTAACGTAAGTGCCACGGATTTTATGTGGCTGGTCTCCCATAGGTCCACACACAGAACACTTTGTCTTCAATGTGGCGACCTTGAAAGGCGGTGGAACCTTTAGGAGATGGATCTTGGTGGAAGGTGGTTAAGTTCCTGGGGGCCAGGCCCTCAGAAGGAATGAATGCTGGCCTCTCTGGGTGAGTTAGTTCTCAAGGGAACGGCTGATTATAAAGTAAGGCTACACCATACCCTTGGCCCTTTCTGTACCCAAGCTGTTTCCTGTTCTGATTATCAGTCATCAGGTGATGCATACATCTTTTTTCTTTATAAACCCCCTGGGGTCAGATATTTTGTTATAAAAGCAGAACCTGAACTAAACAACAAGTTTGTTAGCTTGTAATGCCTTTGTGTAGTTTGTGTAGTTATAATTATTGTCAGTGGCTGACAACCCATGGTTGGAGTGGTTGTTTTCTTCTAGAACACCAGTTTTCTTATGCTTATATTTCCTGTCCCTCCAAATTATTTTATTAATACAAACAACATAATCCTATTATAGGAGCTTGATGATTCAAGAAATTCAGGAGCTTAATTTTTATTGTGGAGTTAAAACATAATCAAATGCAATTCCAATTTACCATTTTATTCAGAAAATAAAGAGAAAAGTTACTTTTTGATACCAGGGATTGAACTTACAACCTTGTGCTTGCCAGGCAGGCGCTTATGCTGCTGAGCTAAATCCCCAGCAAAAGTAACAGTTTATATATGGAGAAGATTTTGCCTGCCTCTCCATAGGGTACACCGGGAAAAAATACGAGAAAGAACTTGTTCATTTGCTCTCTTCTGTTACAGTAACACCATGCCGCCAAGAGTGGACTAGCTGGCAGTCCTTGATTCTTGCTTGAAAGGTAATTTCTTTAAAAACTTTATTAAATTTTCACATAACTCTGATTTTAGTACTCAGTCTTCAAACAAGATGCAATGCACCAACATAATTAGTAAAATGCTCAATATTAATTTTTTTCTTAGTAATTAGTCTTACATGGCTTACAAAACTGAGCTGACATTTTCTAGGAGATAGCTAAGCCAAGCTCCTTGCAAGGAGAAACAGTTTCTCCTTTACTTTTACATAACTTCCACTTAGTAGAGTGGTTGGTTTGTAGTAGGTGCTCAATAAATATTTGCTGCATGAGTACAGTGGTAACTCAGGTTATGAACTTAATTTGTTTTACTATTTTGGAGGAAATGACTGCAGTTGTGTTTATGTGGAGAAGATGGCCCAGGTCATGTTTTTTCATCCAGTGCTGAGTTTGAGAGCATAAATGAAATTTTGTCCAATGTTTTTATTTGTGAACCAAACTATTTGTAAACAGAGGCATTCATGAGCCGAGGTATTACTGTACAATGATTACTAACATTCCCTGTGAATTTTGAATAAATTGTTGCATTTTAAAGCCTTAAAATATTCATCTGTTTGTGTTCGAAGCACATGTTCAGACAGATGTCAACTGTTTTGGTCCACTTGTCATCACTGGGACAAAATACCTGAGAAATTCAACTTAAAGGAGGGAAAGTTTATTTTGGCTCACAGTTTTAGAGACTTCAATCCACGGTCACTTGGCTCCATTGTTTTCTGGGCCAAAGGTGAAACAGATTAGCACAACAGGGAGCAGGTAGAGGAATAAAGCTACTGAGAGAGAAAGAGAGAGAGAGAGAGAGACAGACAGACAGAGACAGAGTGGCAGAGAGAAAGAGAGAGGAAGAGGAGGAGGCAGGGGAGGAGGAGGGGGAGATGAGAGGGGAGAGGAGGGTATGGGAGGGGAGGACAATGTAAGGGCATCATGCTTCCAAAGCACTACTGCCTGCGCTGCTGTTCCCATCGCTTCCCAGCATCCCATTTATTTATGAATCCATACAGAGGTGAATCCGTTCACTCAGTGAGAGTCCTCCTCCTCCAGTCCCTCCTACAGGTCCCACCGCTGAACACTGCTGCACTGGAGACCAGCCCTTCCCAACCCTTCTCTCTGGCTACAAACTGACTCAGTCATGGGTTCAAACAGTATGGGGAGAGTCCGTTTTGAAAAAAAAAAAGCAAAGTTGATGCTTCCATTCGTTTGGGGGAAGAAAGGGGGGGATGTTTAGAAGTGGAGCAATGTGGAAGTATCTGATAGGACCGAGTGACAAAGCCATACTCCACATGAACGTGGACCGATGTGGTTCGCACTGGTGGGAGGTCCTGCAGCGGGGTGGGGGGTGGGGGTGCAGAGAATGCGATCTCTCTTCCCATATTCCCACGTTTTATCCAAGAACAAGCTGACATAAGAGCATAGGGGAAGCCAAAAATAAAAGAGTTAAGTATTGTTAGAAAATACTAATGACAGAAAGATGAATGATTTTAAACTCCAAGAGTGCAAAATAAAGTTAATGTATAATTATAACACAGAAACCCACTAGAAACCCAGTACAGTGGAACTTCACACAGACAGGTGTGTGCCTGTGTGCAGGGGAATGGCATCTGTCAGAAGCACAGCAGTTATGAGATGACTCCAGGAGCCGTGTTTCAAGTGACATGGGGTTGGGGGAATTGTGACTTTCTGGCAAAACAGCATGTTTTCCAGAAGCAGACAGAATAGAAGTTAGGATTCCTAATCCACTGCCACCTGCCCATCCTTTATGTCCACACACTGCTATTGTTTACGCAGTCTCTTAGAAACCTTTTATTGTTTTGCAGTACCACAGAGGGAATCCAGGGCATCACAGGTGCCAGGCGAGCACTCTACCACAGAGCTACATCCTAGAACTTTTTCATTTGGAAACAGAGTCAGGCTTGTTAAATTGCTCAGGCAGGACTCAAACGTGCAATCCTCTTGCTGCAGGTAACCGAGAACCTGGGACCACAGGCATGCCCTGCTCTGCCTGTTTTGAAGACAGATTCTTGTATCACCTATGAGGAAGTAAGGGTCTATTCAAAACCTGGTGTCTGGTTAACTTAGTTTACAGACAAACATGACCAGGAAGTGGCAAGGGAGGCAGGTGTCTGTTCTTTCAGGGAACCGAAAGTCACTGTCAGGCAACCATAGAGAATATACTGTTGGAAGGGAAAATTTTGAGTTTTCTTTCCTGTAACCCTATTCAATAGGAAAAGTACTGAATTAGATTTAAGCAAGTCATGCAGCCTTCTGAAGAGGAGATGGAACATCTGGGGAGTCCGGAGGCTGAGTTCAGGGCCCCCGCATTTGGCAGTGTGTGAGAAGTTCCCAACGAAAAGGGTTTAGCTTTTTATCTTCCTGTCAATATTTCTGTCATTTATCGCTAGGCTTATTTCATACAATGTCTGCTCCCGTCTGATAAGCAGAGATTGTAATGGAGAGTGAAGCCAAGTTCTTGCTCAGCCTGTGCCTGTCATGAAGGCAAAAATGGTAACCAGTTTAGCTGCAACACCTTCCTGGAACTTGGTACCCAGAAATAAGCAGACCCCAAACACTGATAAGGTTGTCATGGAGAGCTGCATTCCAATCTTCACTGCGCTTCTGCCAACGAGGGCGGGCGGATTTGAATTCTACAGGCTTCTTGAATTTCCACACACAGTTTTTTTTTGTTTGTTTATTTTCTACCGAGATGTCCTGAAAGATGCTGGGAGATATTGCCCCAGCCAAAATGAGTTCTGTTTATGTTTAGCAATGAAGACAGTGATAGACATTTTCTTAGGATGTGCATTCATTTGAACAGATCGGCTGAAACAAAAGTCCGTGTCCCATCACGTTGTCTGTGCAGCCAACTGATGAGTTCGCCTTTGCTCGCCTGTGTCTGTGAGATTGCCTGGAGAAGCCTTTCCTGTGATGAATTTCTTCTATGGGAATTTCTCTTCTTAAAAGCAAATGCAATTAAGTGTTGAATGTTACTTTTTTTCCCTTTAAAAGTCATTCTCTCTAAAACACCAGGAAAGTAAAAATAAATAAGCAAATCTACCCATAGTTTTATCATGCATGTCTTTATTATGTTGGTTTTTATCCTCCTCAACATAAAAAATGTACTCAATACAGAACTGTCTTTTTTTTTTTTTTTTTTTTTTCTAGTTCTGGGGATTGAATCCAGAGCCTTCCACTGAGCTACATTCCTGGCCTTTTTTTGTTTTTCACTTTGAGACAGTGTCTTGCTAAATTCTCCACATAGGACTTGAATTCACAATCAACCGTTCTTGAATTAAAGGCATACATTACTGCACCCAACATCAATATACAACATTTATCATGCTTTGAAACACATTACATAAATCATTTTATATATTATTACATAAAATTTATTTACAGTATTGTAGTTCAAAACTAGGGCTTTGCATATGGTAGGCAAGTGCTCTACTGATCTATATCCCTACCCCAATATTACATATTCTTAATAAGAATCACCAAATATATTCCATGTCATCCACTAACTTCTACAGCATGAATTGTTCAATTTTTACTTTATTTCTAATGTTTTTCATCATTATGAATAGTACAATAAGCATAATTGTGAACAAGGTATTTTTCTTATATAAGATTATTTCCTTGGAATATATTCCATATTTCCTTGTAAAATGGTTGCATAGAATATGAAATTGATTGTTTGACTATCCATCTTGGTCAGGACAATTAAAAACTTTTTTTGCTAATCCGATGCATGAGAAATGATATATGATTATTTTATTACTTTTATTTTTTACCTGTAATCAACTTTTGTTTTTTTAGTCTTTTTTTGTCTTTTGTCTTTTTGAGACAGGGTCTTGCTATACAGTTCAGGCTGTTTCAAGCTCACTTTGTAGCCCGGGCTGGTCTCAAACTTGCAAGCATCCTCCTGTCTCAGCCTCCTGAGTGTTGGGACTACAGGCATGATCCACCATACCTGGCTTATAACCCACTTTTTGCCTATACAATTTGTTGAAAATAGATTTCCCATCCTGTTGTTTTGTTGTTAATTTTGTTCAAGTTTTGACATAAAATTTGCTTGATATTTTACTTTATGTTTTTGTATTAACACATACATATTTCTAGCTAAGAAATCCCTTCTTAGGGTGTTTAATGTCTAACACCTTTTTTTTCACTCTATGCATTTTTAAATTCTCAGTGACTTCATATGACTTCAATTCATTTTTAAAATATGTGGTATACTAAACGGTTCAATTTCTGTTCTCCACCTAAAGAATCATCTCAATCCCATTTATTGAACAGTCTTAAGGTTTCCGATTGGTTTCAACGCTTCCTTTAGCACGTAGTAGATTCTTACAGGTATCAGTCCTGTTGGTTGTGGCCCCGTGGCTCTAGGTACAAATAGCTGATACAAGACAAGTTCTATCTCCAGGCATTGGCTCTGGGACTCATAAAAGGAAAGTCTTGTTTCCAAAACCATCCCTCAGGAGATCCAGGCTTTTGGACTCTCTGAAATTTACTCTTCTGGTATCTTTTAAATGTGCTTAGCCTTTAAATAAACACATGCAACTTGCTCCTCTCAGTCCTTTAGATATTTACTTGGCTTTCTGTATTATGACCCGTCTGCCTCTGAATGACTCGAAGATGTGGAAAAGTCCATCAGAGAGAAACGCATTTCCCAAGGCTTTGCCCCAAGCAGAGTGAAAAATGGGACTATTATGATCCAGGCTATTTCCTGGCTAACGATCTCAGTCCTGGGGTACAGGGGAGAGAGGAGAGATAAGAGAAGTATGTGTGAGATGCTTTGCTTTAAACAAATGTATGATTTCATGATGTAATCAGGACGCACGTGCCTGAAATTATGCACAAAACCAGACGCACAGCATTGCAATTCAAACTACTTACATAATGAGAGGAAAACAAGGTAACTTGTGGCAAATGAGAAAAAAAAACCACTCACGGGAAGTTCTGGGTTTACGCTTCCTATTTTTTGCCCTTTTCTGAGTAATGTGCTATTTTTCTTTTCTCCCCCACCTTGCTAGTTCGGTAAGCTTGAATAGGTTTCTGATCTTCTCTAAGTCTCTCAGTTTCTTT
This sequence comes from Cavia porcellus, assembly GCF_034190915.1. Classification (NCBI taxonomy): domain Eukaryota; kingdom Metazoa; phylum Chordata; class Mammalia; order Rodentia; family Caviidae; genus Cavia; species Cavia porcellus. The sequence goes on along the minus strand of NW_026947510.1, from coordinate 50,917,754 downwards.
GTAAAATGGGATCGGCAACAGCAATTATCCCATGAGCTTATTAGGGAATGTGTGAGGAGTACTCAGCACAAAAACTCGAACATCACAAAAGTCATTTGTGTCCACTTCTTCCTGACAGCCCATTCTTTCCCCTCTACCAAAAGTTGCTCTCTGGCTTTCATTCTCATTTGCAATTTCTGATTGATATGTCATTTTTCATTTATTAAGACAGGGTTAGAATTGCTGAGGCAAGCTGTCATGAGTAGCCTGGCAACTCTGAGGGACCTTGGAATTGGTGCTACACTTTGTGAAGTCTCTCTTACTTTGGATTTGAGACTCTGAACTGCTCAGCAGCCTTTCTTAGGGGTGCTGAAGGCTACATAAGAGGTAAGGGACAGTCAGAGGTCTGCTTTATGTCTTGCCTTTATCACCCCCGGGACCATAAGCATGACAGTGTTCTCTGGTGTTAGATGGCAGTTTCTCTGTGGGTTTTATCTGCTCCCTTCTGTGAGGAGATAAAAAGGCTGTCAGCTGTAGAAGGCAGTCTTCTCATGCAACGTTTGTGGGTGGTTTTACAGCACCAGCACCAGGCTGGAAATGTAGCTGCAAATTTTTAAAAAAAATCTTAAAATGTGCTTTTCCCTGGTAAAAATGGATTTTTTTTTCATATACACTAAAAATTCTAATATCTCCGAATGAAAAAAAAAACTTCACGAATTGCCAAGCACTTACTGTTGTTTACAGAAGGGGCTAATGTGTAAGAGCTGCTGGCTCAAAGAGCCCCTCACAATCCTGGGCTGGCTCGGTCAGTTGTCTCTTCCTATGTGGGTTCCGAAATCTCTGGTGCTTGGGGCTTTTAAGATCTTTATTGCTTTTCTGTTAGTGCGTCTAACTTTCACTGAGCACTTACTTGGTGCCAGGCACCATCATGCAAGGCCCTTTATTTTTGTCTTTTTCCTTTTTATCGGTACCAGGGATCGAACTCACGACTGCCTGCTTGCAAGGCAGGTACTTATGCCGCTGAGCTAAACCTCCAGCCCGCAAGGCCCTTTAAAGATATTTTCTAATTTAAACCTCAGTAGGATCGCGTGAGATAAGCACCATTATACTCCTGGCTTTACAGATAAGGAAAACCAGGTCACTGAGGTATTTGCATCAAGACTGGGAAAGGGTAAATTAGTGAGCTCATAATTTCACTGAGGTCTCTGAGATACTCGTGTCCTTAACTACTCAGGTGCATCATTACCAGATTTTGTGAAGTGACTGATGAATGTTCACTCTGAAATTTGCCCGGCAACATGAAAATAGATTTGGGGAAGAATCATTGCCAACTGAAGTAGGCAGGATTGGAGATATTCTGGCATTTTACCTTAAAATTTCTGATTCTTTCATGTTATCAAGACCGGACCACTTTTCCCCCTTCTATAAAAAATGTGATAGATCTCAGCTTTGAATGATCATGATTTTCAAAACTTCCACAGATTGACAAATTGTAGTAGCTCTTAATACAGTGCTTCTCATTACAACATTCCTCCTGTTTTTTCACTTGTAGGCCCTCATTGAATGTGATGCCTGGTTTAGGTATAATCGTAAGTGAGTTAGCAGCAAGTAAAGGTTTTTTAAAACCTGTGACTTCATAAAGTAGATTGGAAGAATATTTTAATAGGAAGTTAAATTAGGGGTTTCACTGAAAGCATCAGAGTAAAATAAGACCAAGATGCAAGTTGGGAAAGGAAATATTTGAACACCAAGGACACAGTGCTTAAAAATCCTTTTCCCAAGTTAGATGTCGTGCTGGTTCCTCCTGTCCTACCTACTCAGACAGGTGAATCACTTGTTCCCAAGGGTTTAAGATCAGCTTGTGCAATGTAGTAAGCCCCTGTACGAACATAACCCCAAACAGGCAGGGCAAGGTGGTGCACGCCTCTAATCCCAGCACTCTGGGAGACTGGGACAGGAGGATGGCAACTTTGAGCCCAGCCCGGGCAATTTAGCAACTTAGTGAAACACTATTTCAAAAAAGAGAAAGAAAGAAAAAGAAAAAGCCTGGGGTTGTAGCTATATTGGAAGGCTCTGGGTTTAGTTCTTAGTACCAAAAAAACAAAATCTTTCTCCCAGGACATAAAACAGTCAGCTTGTTGGAGACACCAGCTTTTGGAATGAGCTGCTCCTGCTGTGTTGAGTTCCATCCAGTCCCGGCACAGGAAAGAGTAGACAGGAGTCAAACTCTGGCTTTGGAAACAGAGAGATTAAGGGTGAGGAGATTGGTTGGACAGCATTGTTAGCAGAAAAAAATCAGACTTGCTGTTGGTTTGAGATTGCGTTTCATTTGCAGAGTTTTCTCAGAGTAAAGAGGGGCCACGTCATCCCAAAAGATCAGGCTTGGAATCACTCTTAAATTCCTGTGCACCAGACAATGCTCTGACAGTGATCAAAACTAATACCATCAATGAAGGCAGATGGACACTGTGTCCCTGAGGTTAAGGAACCCTGTGACAAACACCATCTCTTATCTAGCTTTTTGGCAAGGAATTCTTTATAGCTAATCCAACTGTGAAGAAATGCAAGACAAACCTAGCTGAAGATTGCATATAAAAAAATGGCCTGCATTCTTTAGGAATGTCAATACTACTAAAGGCAAATTACAGCTGAGGAATTGTTACAGATTAAAAGATACTGAAGAAATGGGACAAGAATGTCAAATGGGATCCTGGACAGGATTCCGACCTGGAGGAGAAAAAATATGCTCTAAAAGATAGTCCTGAGACAACTGATAACATTAAAATATGGGCCGAAGCTTGGGGAAGTTGTTTTTGTTTTAATCAATGTTGAATTTCCTAATCTTGATAGCTTTGACTATATGACAGCCTACTGATGCTCTTAGATACTGGATACATGGCCTATTAAAAGGTAAATGGGCACAATGCTTGCCACCCATGCTCAAATGGTTGTGAAAATAAACTGTGTGAATATAAAGGTTGCTATAAAATATATGAAGTACATGATAAAAATGTCTGAATATGTTCTTACGTATTCTTTTTGTCATTTTTCTGGGTGAGATTGAGATGATCTCAAGATAAAAATTAAAAGCAAGCATTTTCTCAGCAAGATCTTCACAGTGACCAAGGTTTATTTGAACCCCACACTCCCTTATACCCTATCTACGTACAACTATTCTCTTTAGAAATGAGAGCCAACTCCACCCCAGAACTGCTGAATCAGACTCTCAGGGAATGGGACCCAGGATTTGTGTTTTAATGAGATTTTTAGAGGGGTCTTGGGCATAATGCATCTGGAAAATCCCTGACTGAAGGCTCTTAGAATTAGGGGGTAACGTTACATAATGGGACAGGGGGATAAATGGGGGCCATAGAGGTGCTGAGATCATATTGGCTGAGGACCATCATATTTTCCCCTGGACTAAGGTTTTCCTTTTGGCTTGGACCCAGAAGCTTAAGGGCACATTTTTAGTATAAAACTTCATAGGAAGGATAAATGACAAATGTGTATTTAGAGAATGAATCCACAAAACTCATCATGGTGAATACAAATGGTTATAATGAGTTTGCAAAGTTAGTTTTTTTGTACTGGAACTTGAATCCAGGGCCTCATATATGCTAGGCAAGTGACCTACCACTGAGCTGGTTGTCCATTTTCAATTTGGTTGTCCACTGAGCTGGTTTTCTGGGCCTGCATGTCATTTTCTGGTGAGGAGGGACAGTCCCATCCCCTTGTCTCCATAAAGGATATTTTGAAAAGAAACCTGTAGAGTGGTATTATCTATAAAACGAAGAGACTGGCTTTGAATTTCCTGAGTGCAGGCAACTTGGTCAGTCAGACTTGTTGATGTGACTGATGTGGGAGAAAGGAGTTCACAGGAGAAATTCACAGAATGGGGGGAACTGGAGGAGCAGTTCATATGTTCCTTAGTGTGGTAAGGAGGTCTGAATCCAGGTCTGGCTATGTAATTTGCAGCATATAGTATGGAACGCAAATATGGGAGTTTTTGTTCAGAAATGATCAAGAGTTTCAAGATGGCGTCAACAGAACATCAAGTCAAGCATGAGGAACTTCCAGGGTTCTGTGCACAGGTGGCACTACCATGAAGAAGACTGCCTGAATCTCTCATAGTCTAAACCAGACCAGATTTACTAGAACTTCACCCAAGGGGGTGCCTCTTCCAGTGGGAATATCCATTCTCAGGGGTGGAGCTGAGAAAGCTTGAAGTCAGGCTGGGAGCTGAAAGGACTGAATACTGCAAAGTCCCTTCAGAACTACTAGAAACTTCACCCAAGTCTCACCAGAAAGCCAACATTTTTTTTTTTTTTTTTTTTTTGCTACTGGGAATTGAACTCAGGACCTTGTGCTCGCCAGGCAGGCATTTATGCCACTCAGCTATATCTGTAACCCCAGAAAGCCAATATTTGATATTCTCCTCATAAGATACCAGTCAGCTTTGGCCTAAGGAGCTGTGGTAGTCCAGAGAGGGCTGAAATCACTCACATAGTTCAGAATAGTAAGTTTATTCTTTTCATCCTGCTCCTACTCCCCCATCCCAACATCCAAGGAACTAACGTGTGAAGACACAGGAACATAGCCAAAGAGGCCACATCCCTTCCGCATGGCTGAGTCACTGCTTTGAAAAGGCCTGAAGGAGATGAGTCCCAAGTTTTAAACTAGAATAGACTGGTACGTGTGTGCATGTGTGTGCATGTGTGCGTGTGCCTGGGTGTGAATTTGTCATAGCTAATAATACTCTAAATCTAAGGGCTCTCCTCGAAATAGTATTAAGGAACAGAACACATAGATTTGATAGAGCATCATTGAAAGGAAGTGATTAACAAAACTCATAATTTCTTTGTATTTCATGAAGCAGGTTACTCAATAAACCAATTGCATTTTAAGAAGTATATTCACTGCAAGGGAAGGAAGAGAGGAAGACAATTCATGAAAGACTCAGTGGACACATAACAGCTGGAGAACACTCTGACTTTTGCTATTGATCTGAGGATCTCCAAGTGAGCGTTGAATATAACCTACCCTGAAAACACTGTCAATGGAAAAACTCCTTACTGGAAACTTACTCGTTAATAGATTCACTCCTTTGAGAGTAAATGTTTCAAATATTATATCCTGCTCTATTTATTGCTTCTCTGTATAGACTTTTTAGGGCAGGATTCCTAGGCTTTGTGCTGAAGCTACTGCCTCAGCTTAGGAGACTGAGTGCTATTTGGTTAAACTGATGTTCACAACTGGTGAAATCGTCAGTGGTAACACAAACATTTAAACATTAAACAAGTCTACATGAATTATTTATTATTTCATGTACCTATCAAATATCCACTGAAATTCTAAATGGGCACTCCTAGGCGTCGAGAGGGACAAAATGTGGAGGCATTGACTTCATTCTTTGGATGCTTCTAGTTTGGTAAGACTTGATATACACAAATAACAAGAAGACAAGGTCGAAGTATTGCGAGGTAGCTTTAAAACGTTGTGCCCTCACGCCAGGTATGCAGCCCTGAGGCACAAGTGGCCCAGCTCCAAGCCAGGGAGCGTGCCCTCTCTAAGCCAGAACTTGGGCACACAGCTTGACACTTTTACTTGGTTAGCCTGCCCCCTGCTCACTTAATTATGCATTGTCACCAAATACTTTGAGGAAGCCAAGGACATTCTTGACTTTGACCAATAATCACTGAGTAGTACAGGGAAACACAGAAGGTGATGCCTGAATCCCTTGGATAAATAGAGTCTTCCGTGTCAGGGTTAGCATCTTGTTTCATCTCAGGTTTTATTTTAAATAACTTATGGCCCAATCTCTTGAAGGCTCCCAGCAGTGCTATGTATATAGAAAGAGGACTCCTGTCACATGTCAGGCTAAGTTAAAACTAACCTTTTAAGCTGCTAAGTAACTTTTCCAGGGAAGAACCAGAAGTAAAGAGATCTCTCAATTGCGTGGTAAGTCAGGGAGTGACTCAGTCTTCAGCATGTATCAGGGCACACAGCCTTCATCCTGGGATTCTCCACATTCACTAAGCATTCTCCTCTTTCCTGAAGGCTTCCTAATTGCAAACATTTGAATATTAAGTTTATTTTTCTTTCTATATTCCATTATGTGATTGTAAAACGAAACCAAAACCAACTTTGACCTTTGTGACATCTGAACTGGAAGCTGCATTGCAATGTGGTCAGTGGCACAGTTTGGCACCCAACCCTGTGCACGCCCAGAGTGCCTCTGCTTTCTGCAAACTTCGCTCTGCAGAGACTGCTTAGGTAGCGATTTTGAGCCTGGCCAGTGTGTCATAACCCACACAGAGTCCGCCTCTTCCAGAAGAGTAGGGCAGGAGGCTTTTATTCCCGCACAGAAAAGGTACAGAAAAGGCTCGCAAACGCGTCCCACCTCCAGGGTCCCTGATAATCGCCAGGCTTTGAGAGCCACCAGCGTTTCAAGCCAGCAGGCCAAGGTCGCTGGCGAGGCCAAGGCAGCGGACTCCTGGAGGTGGACGTTTAACCTCCAGTTGAGGAAGAGCTGGGGGCGCGGCCTTGGAGCTCAGAGAGGCGCTGCTCTACCCAGCCCCGGCCGCCAGCGGTTGGCCGCAAAACTGCTGCTCTGCCAAGTGACACTGACCTCGGGGGAGGCTCGCAGACACCTGGACAGGTGCCGACAGGCAGGTTTCACTAACGCCGAACGTCTGAGAAAAACGAAAGGAAATAAGACAAAACTGCACGCTCCCCACGAGACCTTGCCCCTTCTTCCCTCCCCCCTCTTCCTTTCCTCTCTTACGTTTTTTATTATGCACTAATTTTTTTTTTTTAATTTGTGTGTTTGCCTTTACTTCCACTCTCTCTTGGTGGGCAAGTTACCCACCCCAACCCATCCCATCCCGGGTCCCCCTTTTCGTATGCGGGCGACTCGCTGGTTCCTTCGCCATCCCAGGACGCCTTCCGCGCGCTCGCCAACCCCTTCTCACCTCCGGGGCCCCTCTGGGCTCCGCGCCTCCGGGGCAGGGAGGTCCCGCGCCCCTCCCGCTTGGGGTCCCCGCTGGCCCCGCCCCCGAACCTGCCCCGCCCCTGACCCCGCCCCCGCGGTGACCCCGCCCCCGATCCGCCCCCGGCCGCCGCCTTCGGATTGGCCGCCGCCCTCCGGCTCCTCTCCGCCCCTCGCCGATGGGCACCGACCGCCACCTGGTCCCAAAACTCTCGGAGGGGACCGCGGGGCTCCGCCGGCTGCGACTCCCGAGGGGCGGCGTGAAGACGCGGGCGGGAGGGGACGCGCCGGGAGGGGAGGAGGAGGAGGAGGAGCGAAGGTGTCACGGAGAAAACTTGGGGAGGAACAGGAAACCTGCGGGGAGGCGCGGCTGCGGCTTCTGGGGCGTCCGGAGCCGGGCTCCCCCGCGCGGAAGCGGGCTGCGCCCCGACATCCCCGGCTGCGCCCGGACGTGGTGGGTGCCGGGGCGTGCGTCCCAAGCGCCGTGGCCGCGGCGGGGCGCGAGCACCAGGAGGGACGTCCACTGTGGAGCATGAGGCAGCAACATGTCTGAGAAAATGTCCAGTTTCCTCTACATAGGGGACATCGTGTCCCTGTACGCGGAGGGCTCGGTCAACGGCTTCATCAGCACCCTGGGGTAAGCAGCGGCGCCCCCGATCCGCGCGCCCCGGGCCAGGTGGGGTCGGGCAGGGTCCCCCGCTCGCAGGAAGCCGCGGGGAGGCAGGACTTTCTCAGCAACTTGGTAATCTCCAGCGCAGAGACACTTCAGAAAAGGAGGAAGTGATTCAAAAGCCCGGAGCCAGGCCCGGAGAAGACGTCTTGGCTGGCTTCTCGGCGCTCGGTTTGATTAAAATGTGTGTTTGTTTTCCTTGAAGGGAAATCAGAACACTTCCACTTCCCATCTTTCCCACCGCTGCGGCGCGCTCGGCCCCTGGTCTGTCTGCCCTGGGTTTGGAGAAGCGGTGGGTGGAAGGAGGCTGTGGCCTTGACACGAAGCTCTGGCGATGTGGGAGACCCAGGGTGGCTTTGTCCTTGCAGAGCTGCTCACCGGCTCGCTGAAGTAATTTGCGTTCAACTTTGCCAGAAAGAACCTCTGCGCCTCTTGGGTAGCCTGGGGCGTCTGGCTGTCTGGGGTCCAGGTCTCAGACCTGCCTTTTCCCTCTCCTAGCTTTGGCCCTCGTGGAACCCGGGCAACTGCGAGGCTCTCGAGATTTGCCTTGGTTTATAAATTAGGGAAATCCGTAACTATATACATAGATGAAGGCAATCTGCTAAATAAATAGGATTTTTGATCACTAGCATTTTCTCTCTCCTGAGCGTACATACCACTGTGCATGACTGGCATCCAGCAGTAGATTTTGATGCATGGTTTTTGTTGTTACCTCGTAGTCCCAGGCTTTTAACTCCCTTAGTCTTAGAATTTTGGGGGTGAGAAACTGACGTTTCCACGTCTGGCTGGTCACTGTGTTTCGCTGTTAGGTTTTGGAGCACATGACCTGACACGCAGTTTCCCTGCACTGTGATGAGGAACCTTGTTATAACGGAGCGCTGCCTGCTTAGCTCCGGGACTTGGAAGCCACCAGTGGTCTCACAGTTAGTTCCAGAGGCGCAGAGGTTTTCTGGTTATTTTCGCATTTCCCCAATTGATTGAGAAGGAAGATAGATTTAATTTAATCCCTTTTCTGCCAGTGTTAATCTTTTCTCATGAAACTGAAGTGTGGAAGGAAGAAATAGCAACGGCGAATGCCTGTGCTAGGTTTGTAAATCGTGTTTCTGAGAGAATTCACAAGTACAAGTTGAGTTTTGGGGACTCTGACAAAATTTTGCGGATGAAGTCTGATGTACTTTGTTGGCCTCTAGGTGTGTGTAATGCGGTAGGTTTCCTATGCATAAGCCTCATGAACTTGGGTAGGTCACATAACCTATCAGTACCTTAGTTTTAAAAATGCTATTAAAAATGGTAGCTACTTCATAGGATTGTGGTGAGGAAGAATAATGTTAAGTACTTAGCATTATACAGGCTTGTATAAGCACTTACACAAGTAGTAGTAACTGCACTGATTATGACTGTCTTGGTGAGTGTGTGCAATAGTGACATTTGTGGATAAAATAATAAAAAGGATGGGAATAGAGTATAAAACCCAAACCAAAGGTAGTGTCTTGTTTAGTTAGGTATGCATATGGATAACTCATAAAACAAAATACTTGCAGGACTATAGGTGGTAAATCAGGACACAACAACTTCAAAAGATGTTGACTATCTCTTCCTTACATTAGCTATCAGGAAACTGAGGTAAAAAGAAACCAAGTGACCACCTCAAGATGCAGGGTGTGATGCCAAAAAGTGGAGCTGTAACCCTACCTCCAGATTCCCAGCCAAATGTGTTTTTCTTTGATTACACACAATATTTTTAAGCCTTGACAGGCATCAGCTTGAGTAACTATTACTGTAGCATATAGTTTTGCACAGATATTTCTTCTTATGCTTTTTTTTTTTTGGTACCCCAGATTGAACTCATGACCTTGCACTTGCCAGGCAGGCGCTTACAACGCTGAGCTAAACTCCTGCATATATGTCTTCTTTAGGCAGTGTTTCTTACTTGTGTTTTGGAAATCAAGGCTCCTTAGAATGTCTTTGTGTAGCACATTACAGTAATTTTCTGTTAATGAGCTGACTCGTGTTGAGATTAATCTGATATGCAGCTGGATGCAGTTGAAGAAGGGCCTTTACAAATGCTGCTATTGGTGACAGCTGGTGCTTTGAGTATTCTTTTTCTTCGATTGCTTGTGCAGAGGACCCTATACCCTCCTAGTACGGTAGAAGTGGGAGTTGGAAATGACCACACCTCCCGCCTGGTATTCGCTTCTGAATGGCTTTCCAAAGGGCATGAGGGAATTCATTGCTGACGTGCCCTGATGGAATTTCCTGGCTCTCAGTGAAAAGTGTCCAAAGGGTACTCAGGGTAGCATGATGGCAGTGTAGGTTTAAGTGGGTTACAGGTTAAGAGGATCCTGATGCAACAATCACAAGAAACTATAAAAGTGCTGTGATAATCCTAGCCAGCTGTGGTGGTTCATTACTATAATCCTATAGCACTGTAGGAGGCCCAGATGGGAGGATCACAAGCTAGTCCATCCTGGACAACTTAATGACTTACTTGAGACTCTGTTTGGAAATTACAAAAGAAGGGCTGGGTTTGTAGCTTAGTGCAGAGGTCCTGGGTTCAATCTTCAGTACTGGAAAAAAGTACTCTAAATAATGTGTAATATCTATGATACATAAAAATATAGTGCTTTTTTTTTTTTTTTGGTACTAGGGATAAAACTGACAACTTCACACTTACCAGGCAGGCACTTATGCCACTGAGCTAAATCCCCGGCCAAAATATAGTACTTTTCTGCTTTGAAAACAGGATAACATGTATTTGTATGTTGGGAAACATAATTTCTGTAAAATTTTTGGAATATCAAATAAAATCAAACTTATGATCATTAAACTAATGATCATTTCCAAACTATGTTGTACACAAAAATGTAAATAATGTTGCAAAAACTTGTGAGACGCTTTCAAAAAGCGTCTGCCCTTTTAATTAAGGCTCATTTAATTTCTGAAGGGATCATGCAGCTTCTTTTTAAAAAAATTTCCTAATGTTTATTGTGCTAAAATGCAAATAACATAAACTCTACCATTTCAATTACTTTAATTTATATATGTAGTTCAAGGGCATTAATAACACATTATTGTGTAACACCATCAGCATACATTTGCATAATTCTTTCCTTTTGTAAAACTGAAATTTTATATTTATTTATTTATTTATTGTTTTGGTGCTGGGATTAGAACTCAGGATCTTGTGCTTGTCAGGCAGGTGCAAAGCTTACTTTCATCCCATTTTAAAAAAAATTAACATGTAGGTAGTTTTCAAGGCTATGGATTCATTAATGTAAAATAATTCTCTAAAACTTAGGGACGAAAAGTTTTACCTATTGAGAAATAATCCCATTTTGTTTTGTCATAGTTTAATTAAGGCTGCAGAATATAATATGTGAATTTTTTTCCAAACAAAATAATAGGAGATTAACCATGGTTAGTGTATTGAGGCTTGCTATCTTCAAAGTTGTTGCTTAGATTACAAGATATGGGCGTGAAAAAAGTGATCAAAGCACAAAACATTCTTTTGGATGAACTATCAGATATTAGTAGTGCAATATATCTATAATATATATATAAAATCAGATTTTTTTCTCTGTGTTAGCTTCTGCTAACCTTTTTTTTTTTTTTTTTTGAGATAGGTTTTACTAAGTAGTTCAGGCTGGCCTCAAACTCATGGCAACCCTCATGCCTCAGCCTCCTGAGTGCTGGGATTACAGGTGTGCACTACCACACTTGGCTGTAGCTTCTTGTTGTTGGAACAAAGTATCTGAGATGTTTAACTTTAGAAGAAAGATTAATTTGGCTTACAGTTTGGGAGGGTGTAGTTCTTGACCAGGAGGCCTCCTTGGTTTGGTCTCATGGTGGCTCATTGTCATGGCAGTTCATGTAATTGAGTTCATGTAATCGAGTTCATGTAATTCATTCTCCTTTTGGCAGAGGAAGCAAAGAAAGAACCTGAAAAAGGACAGGTCATACTCTCCCCTTCAAAGGCAGGCCCCGAGGAACCTCATTTTATACCATCCCCAAAGCTGAAAAGGTCCTACCGCCCTACACAGTGCCAGGAGTTGTGACCCAAGACTTTAACCCATGGTCCTTTGAGGGATGTTTAAGATCCAAGTTATAGCATTTTTAATTGAGAAATCAGGCTGATCACTTAGAACTATAATTCTTTGTTCCCTTTGATTTCTGTTTATGACACTGCATATATATTTTTTAATGGCCATGCATGGTTTTAATGCTTTGGACTTTCTTTTGCTTGGTGAACCACATTGTCCTCGCAGTTTTAGGTGTTAGGAAGCTCACCAGGAGTGGAGGCCCATGCCACAGGACCCCTTATCTAGGCAAATGGTAGTGTAGTAAGCTTAACCATTGTACAATGGGTAGATACTGCATTTTGCAAGTTGGTTCTAGGACTATGAAACCAAATGATTTAGTATAGTGATTTCTCATTATATTGATTTTTTAGTTGTTTTTTTGGACTTTTTATTAGTATATGTTTGTAGTACATAATGTTTACATTCCTGGTGGAGAGTTACTGCATGTACATACAACACTTTAATTCCATTTTTCATCCCCCTCCTCTTTCTGATTCCTTCCATATCTTAATCCCCTTTTCTTTTAAGAAAGATCTGTCTCCCTGCTTCCTATTACCTTCTTTCATTTTGATCTATATTTATAATTTGTATTTCTCATGTAAGAGAAAGCCATCTGATATTTAAGCTTGTATGTCTGATTTATTTCATTTAACATTCTGATCTCTAGCTGTATCCTAGAATGCTTCAAGTTTATCCTTGTTTGCCAGAGTTGTACTTTATTGTGGGTAAATACCACATTTTCTTTATCCATTATTCTGTTGATGGACATATAGGCTGTTTACAAGATTTAGCTGTTAGGAATTGTGTTGCTATTAACATGAGTATACATGTATCAGTGTATGATGTCTTTAGTTCTTTTGGAAATTACATTGTTTCAGAATCATTATTTGTAGACTTTCTGTATCAAAGACAGAGTTGATAGTTTTGGGTGGATTTCCTTGCTTTTCTGTTACTCCAGGGTCTGTTCTCTGCCTGTTGCTAATTAGCCTTGTGGCTTTGTTCATATCCTTCATTCTGTTATCATTACGTCTTCCTGCAAACAAGGGACAGTAGGTGCTCTCTTTCCTTTTCCTGGAGAATTTATGAAATTGAGCAAAAAAGACAGAAATGAAAGACTTCTCTTTTTTTGGAAGTAGCTAGGGAAATCACATTAGGCTTATACTTTTGCATGTAAAATTACAAACTTTCTTCAAAGACTTATGAATTATTAAAATGAATCTAGCAGCTAGGCTGGAGACAGTTGCATTGTCTCTATTTAGCGAAACTAATTCATTCTGCTATATTAAAAAAAGATCAATGGAAGAGCTAAACATTAGGCTTAAAGTAGCAGATTTCCATTTAGCTCTTCACCCATCTGACACTGGGATTAGCTTGATACTTTTCCTAGTTTACCGAAGGAGATTTAGACCCAGAATGCCCCCCAGAAGTCTCCTGTGTTCATATGGTGGGGGTGTCGCTTTTGGAAGGTGATTGGATCATGGTTAATCCAGTGTTGGGAGTTGGGTCTAGCGGGAAGGATGTGTCACCAGGAGTGTGACCTGGAAGACATACTCTTGTGCTTGGCTCCTCCCTTCTCTTGCTATGCCGCGTGGCCGCTATGACATGAGCATTTGTCTGACATCCACCAGGCCATTGCTACCTTGAAGCCAGCAATCTGGGGGGCCAACTCCCTGAGACTGTGGGTGAAGGAAACTCTCCTCCTTCAGGTTACAGGTGCTGGGTACACATTTTGTTTTGGCAGTGGGAAAGTGACTAATAACAGGAGGGCAGTTAAGTTTACCCTGCAATTCAAGACAATGAATAGATGTTTATTTGTAAGCTAATTTTAATATTTACTGTGTAAATCAGTTTAAAGAGTTTATTATTTAGCTTTGGGGGATATTTACAATAGAGCAATGACATTTTCAGCATAAAAGTCATGGGATTTCACGGTGTTTGGGTTTAGCAGATTCTCGGAGGCCTTTCTGACTGCAGATGTAGGAGGAGTTTCATAAGCTCTATAGAAGAGCTTTTCAGTTTCATTGTTTTTAGACTATGAAAAATTTCCCAATTGCAAAGATTTGCAGTGTTCCTTTATTTGCTAATTATCCTTTAACCAGCATATACCTGAACCTTCTAAGTCCTGATTTCTTATAAAATTGGTTACAGTTATTCTTCTTTCAATTTGGATAGGTGCAAGGGTCCTGGTTTGTATCTCCTCATTTAATTTTCTACCTAAACATCTGTGAAGGAAATACTTGTATTGACTTAGAGAAAACTGCTTCAAATCCTGTTGAACAAAGATGGTGAATATATTTCAAAGAAATGTTTTTTTCCTACTGGTACATCTTAAGACTTACAGTTTTATTTTTCTTGTGAAAGGGAAGGATGAAGTTTTGGCATGAACTGTACAATTTAAGATGCGGTGTTAATTATCCTTCCTGACTCCCTGTATTTTCTGTATGTTGGCGCTTTCCCCCCCTTCTGTTGCTGCCGTATCTGACAGCAGACATTTATGTTACTGAGTACATCAGCTTGACCTCATGTACCACGGATAGGGACTGAGCATTGCAAAATTCTTGGGATGAGGGATAGCAGGATCAGTCCTTCCTTGGCCATTCATCTGGCTGAGAGGTTAGCCAATGAGAAGTGTGTATCCTGGGGTGTGTGTATCTGTTTAAACCATTGCTACCTTTTACCTGAGGGTTCATCTTAGCATCTACTATGAACCAAAACTGACAAGTTAAGTATCAGAAAATTGTCAGGGGATTCCAAACTGAACACCAGGAAACTACAAGTTACCTTTTATTTCCTTTTTTTGTAGTTATTACTAGGAAACTAGTTATTATTAGTATAGTGGAAGAAAGTCGGGTCAGTAATATGAACAGTTATGATGTTTAACTTATCTCATTCAGTAAACATATAATCTGTTTCATTTTACAAGTCTGTTTACAAATGTAAGAAACACATCTAAGCATGACTGACTTGTTCATTTCAGTAATTTTAACACTCAGTGTGAAAATATGCTACAACTTCTATAGTGTTATTGTTTGAGAGATTTTTGCGTAACTGAAATAAATCAACAAAGTTTTTATTGACTGTCTTTGACATGGATAGATTAATGCTCTCACAAATTCAGACCAATAGCAATGATATAGTTTATAATGACACTAACCCACAGAGCTCCCACCTTGAATTAAGAATGGGTTAAAATATCAGATTATGCAGGAAACAACTGTGATCATTAAGTTGAAACCAGGGCCACATCATAGATCAAGGCCGTGTACCCATCTTGTTAATGTGATTATGCAAAGCAGGCTGCAGATTAATTAATTTATTCATTTATTCCGTAAATGCTGATTGAACTTATACTGAGGGTTACATTGTAAAGAGATACCAGATATTAAACTTCAATATTATCTTAATAAATCTTCCTTTGAGAATTTATAATATGACATGGCTAGAATTTGTGGGAGAACTTTGCTCTCAGTGTTGCATGATCAAGAACTGACTGATCTTTTTTTTTTTTTTTGTTAAAGAAAATTTTTTTTTTTATTTAAGAGGAAAAAGAGAAAAACACAAAACAAAACAAAGCAGTGTAAGGTTACACATAATACCGAACTACAAAAAAAAAAAAAAACATTGCAGTAAGAAATCACCCGTTAATAGACTACACATTATCATCTTGGAAATAGCTGCTCAAATCACAGTATCAAAGAATACAAAGTAGACATTCAAACAGAGAGACTGCAAACAGCTGTGTTCAATGATCCAAAAACATTAATATAGTCAGCTATTTAACACCCCTAAACACACTTGCTGTTATATCCGTTAGAGCTCTTTTTTTTTTTTCCTCGCTCTCTTTTTTACAACAAAATTTACACATTTCGGATTTTATTACTCCTTAGTTCTTATTACTTTTTTGGGGGGGGGGAGAGAATAAAGTCAAATATGGCAAAACAAAGCTGTAAGTCAAAACCAAGGATAGACATAGCACATGATGTAGAACAGAGTACAAGGTTTTTAACAATGGTTATCAACGTTGTCTCTTGTTTCCTTAAATGGAATTGTCTATCTCATTAGATATTATAAAGTTGGACAAAACAGTAGAGAACAAGACCAATAAAACTTAGGCATTGTGAACATTACAGGACTTCCAAAGGAGACAATAGTCAAACCAGAATGGGCATCTTTGTGAATCTTATTGCCTTCAAATTAGTTGCCTATACCCTCAGACTTGCTACTATCGCACAGAATGGAACAGAGTCTAATCAGTCAAAACAAGATCGTGGGAGTACTAGAACTGACTGATCTTTTAATTCTTATGTGGTCAGCACCTGACATAATTCCTGGTACACAGTAGGTATTTAATAAATATTCATGAAATCATTGTAGGTCCTTTGTATATTTAGAAAGAGCTAAGATTGATGTTGAATAACTGTAGTTTAAGGCAGTTATTTGTTGTCAACATAAAGGTGTCTAGAGACAGTATCATAGGTGGTCAGAGAGTCACATTCTTCCTGAGGGTTTCAGGGGGAGAGGTGGCACTTAACCTGAACTTTGCAGGATCACAAAGATGGATCCCTTATATCTATGCCCATAATTGATCATACATTCTTGGAACTTTGGTCTTTCATTTAAAAAAGTCAGTGAAATTTTACTGTCCATTTCAGTAGTTCCAAAAAAAAATCAGATATAAACAGTGAGACATTGCTGAGCGAGACAAATGCAGGAGAAATGATATGAAAACCAACTCTATATTTATTTAGCAAATGTGAGAGGTTTAAGCATCCTTGAGGTCCTCTGAGATCAAGAATACTTGTGTGCTAGATTTATAAAGACTTGAGGTAATGAGGCTGAGCCTGTAAAACTTGATCAAGAAGACACTTGGTAATTTTTTGGGAGAAGTTTAGACAGTGTGCTCAACCTCTTGTGGATACATGGTTTTACTCCAGTTTCTTTCCAAGTATTTGGTAGCATTTCTTCATGAGTCATAAACTTAGAGTCCTATAGATCCCTGAGACACTGGGAATAAGGACAGCTTTTCATTGAAAAGAATTCTTTTTGCCTCATCGTGCACACGATTGCTTACACACACACACACACACACACACACACACACACACACACACGCAGTCACTGTGTAGAATACCATTCTATTATGTTTGGAGTTCACTGCATTCTCTTTTCCTTTTGATGTTTTGACAGTGACAAAGGTCGTGGATAGATTCCTAGGAATGCAGGGAAAGTCAAAGGAACTAAACAAAGCATAATCTAAATTTGTATCTAAACCCCTAGAACTCAAACATGTGTTACTAAGGTTTGTTATTATTGAGCTTCTTGAGTCCCTGCTAAAGTATCATTGTAAAAACTTCTAAGTGCTCATTATAAAATGCTTGACTTTTTGTATACTAGTTATCCAAGAGAAATCCTCAGCAGGAACTAGACAAGACTTAGGCTGTGTGTGAAGTAAATCCTAGTCACCTCACACTCTGAGACCTTGTGGTAAAGACTAATTATAAAACAATTAGTAAGTGCAAACACTGCTATTCTCCATGTATTAGCTCCTGTTCAAAAGAGAATTCTTCTAATCATGCAGGGAATTTATATGTTATCAGCACAAACATCAAGAGCCCAAATGACCCAATAAAACATAACAAAAAGTGGGTTTAAAAGTCATTGGTTAACCTTTCTAGGGACAAATTAAAGTTTATCATTTATAAAAATTTCAGAGAATAAAATATATCCTTCAACTCTTTGCAAATCTTGTTTAATTCAGTTATTTGCCAGGCTTACAATAAATTGCCTTGAAACTCATGAAAAACAGTTTATAGATGTCGCTTGCCAGCCTAGTTCATACTATCTGATCTCAAAAACCCAAAAGATTAGGAAAGCAAGCAAGAGATACTTGTGTATCACTAGCAGGACTTTCTCTGTGGGTCCCCCAGTTCTGTGACCTGGACCCAGCAATTCCTACATTCTGTATTTCCCCTCCTCAGGTCGGATTACAAAGCAGTGGAATTTGGCCCCACTTGGATTAGTGTTGATCCCTTTTGTCTGCCGAGGTGAGACACAGTGACCTGGCTACCAGGGAGACTGCTGTGAGCAGACCTCTGATTTCCGCCTGCTTCTGGAAGCGGTGTCGTTTTGCAGCTGGGCATGAGCTGGATGTCACTGCTTACATAGTAGGCAACTGAATACAGTAAATCCTTTGTGCCTTTTAAAATAAACTGTGGTAAAATATACATGATGTACAGTTTACCACTTTAACCGTGTTTAAGCATGTAATTTAGTGGCATTAAGTAAATTCATAGTTCTAGATAATCATTATGACTATGTTTCCAGAAATTTTTTTCTTGTTTCAAGTGGAAATTCTGTATCCATTAGACAGCAGGGATATCCAACCCCTGGGCCCTGGACCATAGCTGTCTGTGGTCTGGGCACATTGCGGTTTGTCTGTTAGAAACTGGGCACATTGCAGGAGCCGAGAGGCTGGCAGGTGGGTGAAACTTCATGTATAATCACAGCTGCTTCCCACGGCTTGCATCACCCTCTCAGCTCTGCCTTACATCAGAGCAGTGATAGCACTGGTTCTTACAGGAGTTGGACCACTCCTGTCCCTACTGTGAACTATACAAACTAGGTAATGTAATGCTGGATGATCTGAGGTGGTCCTGCTTGCGCTGGGGAATGTAACTATTATGTATCACAAACAGACTGATAAAAAAAGAAACTAAAGAAGTCTCCCCTTCCCCAGTCAAGGGAAAAATTATCTTCCACAAAACAGTCTTAGGTGCCAAAGAGGATGAGGACTACTTCAGCCAGTGCATCCCTGTCTTTCCCATCTTTCAGCCCCTGATAATTCTTATTGTCTTTTCTGTCTGTATGAATTTGCTTCTTGTAGTTACATTATGCAAGTGGAATCATACAGTAGTTGTCCTTTTGTGTCTGGGTAATTCATGTAGCATGTTACTTGTTGAATGAATATTTGTTGCATATTTGTTGAATATATAATTTAAATCTCTAAAGAGCTACTAACAACAATCCTTTTCTGGAAAAGAAGTCATTGTCAAAAAATATCTTCAGAAACATAGGAAACTCTTCCAAAAGGCTGTTTTCCCTGGATTTATGGTGCCATTAAGTCTTGCTATCTTAAGTGCTTTAGTAATCTCTTCAATGATCCATTAATAATATCTCTGTACACACTCAGGCTAATGTGTGATAAAATGCACATGCTAAATGTACATGACCTTTCTCGATGGTTTGCAAGTTATAGCCATATCAAAGAAAATTCTATTTCTGCAAGTTCAGTTTTGTTCATACATATAGCTAGAGTGAATTTGTAAAAGCTTTGTGAGACCATTTCTTAATTTAAAGCAGCCCTTTCTTAGTGTATAAGTATATAATAATTCTAGAGAAACTTTTTAGTGTATGTGCTACCAAAGCCAGATAAGGGAAACATTTTGGCTTTAACTGTTACTGTCAAAGTTTAGTTGCAAATAATTTGCTGATACCAAATCCAGGGAGTAGTTGAGGAGGTTGTAAAATTTTAGGAAAATAGGATAAAACATATGACACTTCATAATTTTTTTTTGTCTTTTTCCTTTTTTTATCGGTACCGGGGATCGAACTCACGACTGCCTGCTTGCAAGGCAGGTGCTTATGCCGCTGAGCTAAATCCCCAGCCCCCATAATTTTTAGTTTTAAAATTCAAGAATAAGTATCTGGAGAATTCTGGATATTCAGATAGAGTTAGAGAGTGCAGTGACCAATATATTTTATTCATTTCCATCTACTGACTGGTTCTGCTGTAATGTGCTGAGTGCCTCAAATCATTTTGGCTTATTCTAGAAATCCTTTGTGGTAGCAGTATACAGATGGAGACTTCTTTTAAGACTTATTTATTTGTAAGAGAGAAACAGTGAAAAAGGTGGATAGGTACAAATATAGAATAATTTGAAAAAAATGAAACAAAGCATTGAATTTTCTACTAGTTCTTATGGGCTATGCACCTCTATAACAGATGTTTAAAATATCATTAGAAAGATAGGTTTGAGATGATAGCAGTAAATATTATCAGAATTTTATTTCATTTCTTTAACAAGCTAATCCAGTTCAGTAATATGATACTCAGTAAAGACAGTGACTTATGAAATTGACTATTAAAAATGCCAACCACAGTTATGTTAGAAAAGCCAATGTTAAGTTAATGATTTAAAGACTGATTGCTTGTGTTTAGAGAGTGTTCAAAGTCACTGCTAATATCAGGGACATGGCTACTTAAACATTTGTATTGTAGAATTTGGCTTCAGGCAGATTTTCAAGCAAGGTAATTTTAGTTCTGGTTCTTTATGTTAGGTGAAGAAGGAAATTTTATTATATTTAGGATCCTATACTTGTGCCTAGGAATGATAAATCTTGAGTGACATGTTAAGTCAAATCAAGATTTAGTGTCAGTGAAAGTGTTATGAAAAATTTACTAAATTAATGCACCTCCATGATTAATAATATATGAGAAAAAGCCTTTTATCTGCCTTTCTTCCTTTATTTACCTGTCAGGGTCATGATTTAAGAGTCTTTTTTCCTGGTTAGTACAAACGAAGTCATTGTTATCTGTTGGGGCAGACATCAAGCACTTATTTCTAGTCTCAGTTGCTAAAGATTCTCGCAGAAGGTCTTTTAAAACATTATGATACCGCAAGTCTAAAAATACTTCGTTAATAATGGGGGAATCTGAATCAATAATTATTTTGGTAAATTGTCCTGTGGGAGCTTTGACCATCAGCAATTTCTTTGGAGATGACTATCGGAAAAGTGAGTGTCTAAATATAATCTAAGTAGATTAACATTTGTAATGCATATGTTAAAATATGGAAGTTGTACTTTCATAAATTCTGATGAATTACATCAACTGTATCATTTAGTTTGAAACATATTGAACAAAGGCATTGTTAATTTCATGTCCTCTATCAGAGACTCTAGGTGCTCTCCAAAATGTATTTTTTTCTTTCTTCCTCTTGGAAGTACTTGGGTTTGTGGATGTCTGGAATAAAAGTCACATCTCCTCGTCTTCCTTGCAGCCAGATGTGACCTTGCTATACTTTGCAGGAAGACCTTAAAAGAGATGTTTAGTCCCCTAGCCTCATACCACTGGGCGGCACATGGGCAGGGGGGGAGGGCATCTCAGACTATGCAGATGGTGCCAGCTCACTAGAAATAACAGAGCACCAAGAAAGAAATCATGTCAAGTACTGACTCTGTTGTTTTCTAATGAAAGCTGAGACTAGATGGGTGGTGAGGAGCTGGATGGTTATTGTATCAGGCAATGTGAAGTCCTTGAAGGATTTTTAAGTGGGAAAATGAAGTAATCAGATAGAGTTCTAGAAAGATGAGAGCGTGGTAAAGAGGGAGCCTAGAAGTAGGCTGCGGATGGCAGGCACAAGGATCCTTGAGATAGTAGCCCGAACCAAGCCGCTGCGCTGGGGTACAGTGGCTTCTTAGCAGACCCTTGAAGGAGGATGATGTCTTTATGTAGTGCTTCACTTTAGACCTAGAAGAGACGTACGAATTTAAAATACCATGGCTACTGAGGTTTTATTGCTTTTAAAAATTGGACATACAGATTTGAAGGAAATTTTCATGTGCTCACATCTGGAGAAACATCTTTGTATCCAGCATGCCTTGAGGCTCTCTGATTTCTGAGCTGTAAGCTTGGACCACGCTACCTTTCTCTAGCTCTCTACTTTGATCGTGCTTTTTTTTTTTTCATTTTAGGTGTATGAATATTCTGTCTGCTCCCCTGTCTTCCTGCCCACATGCCTTTCACCAGTGTCCTCACACAGATTTCAGCTCCACCATGCTTGTGACTTCCCTTTACCCACGACAGTGCCACATTCTTCTTCACAAAAATTTTTGATAGTTATGATTTTGATTTTGCTGCTGTTCCTATGAGTATTGGATTATGTTTGTTTCTTTTACTAGGCCTGAAATTCTGCAAGGGCAGAGGCTTCATCTAGTTTCTTTCAAAATTATACACCTTGTCTCACATAGTACGTGTCACACATTCAGTCCTCACGAAATCTCTTGAATGCATGAATGATGTTTCATTTCGCATGAAGTTAAGACTTTTGGGTCAGACAAATCTGGTTTCAAATTGTGGCTCCACTTATTTTCATAGTGTGACCTTCAGAAATTATTTAATACTGAACACACCAATTTTCTTATTTGTTAAGTGGCATTATTGCTTACTTTCTAGTACTGTAATCAGATTATGGCATTAAACATATATAAAACAGTAAACACGAGGTTTATAATAGGTGGACACTGTTACTCTAATGTTGTTATAGCTGAAAAATCAGCATGAATCATTTTTTGAAAGCTTAGTTGAGTTTATATTGCCT
Organism: Cavia porcellus; assembly: GCF_034190915.1. NCBI lineage: Eukaryota > Metazoa > Chordata > Mammalia > Rodentia > Caviidae > Cavia > Cavia porcellus. The sequence continues at coordinate 50,895,659 of NW_026947510.1, read as the reverse complement.
GGATGTTAGAAGTTCTACTCTGTAAGGTTTATAAAATTTCATAGTACAACAGTTTTTATAAGCTGATGTTTGTTTAGTAGGCTGTTCAAAGGCACACACCTTATCTAGTATTTATTTTGGTTTTGGTCTCTTTTTTTTCCTTTGATAATGCATGTTACTAAACTGCAAGTACTCATGTTTATCTTTTATTTCTGGTTTTGATGTACATTATCCTTTTGATGTATTGCAAACACCTGGAGTATACCAACATTAATAACTTGGCATTGCTTCATTTGTGTTTTCCTTGACTACCGTTTTCAAGTTTGTTACATTTTCAAACCAATTTTTAAGTGTTAGTATTTCTTCCCTAATATAACATAGTAATAAAAGGAAACAATTTTGTTTTATTTATTGAAACAAAAGCATTTGTTTACGAGCCAATAGAACAGTTTTTGCTTAAGTTTCCATGGCACAGCTGGTGCTGCTGTCTGTTCTCTGAGCTTTCTTATTGGCCAAGAATAATTATGACTGAATTTATGTGAATTAGCAAAAATATTTAAATGGCTTGGATAAGTAGCTATATTACAATAAACTTGTTTAGGAAACCTTTCTTGAAGTTCTTTTTTTTTTAATCAAAGTTTTAATACTTGCTAATCAAATTGTAATACTTCTCTTGGAATCCTAATGACTGTTAGACAAAATTATAGGATTTGAAAAGGTATAGAAAGCTTCTTATGGGGCTGGGGATTTAGCTCAGCGGCATAAGCGCCTGCCTTGCAAGCAGGTAGTCGTTAGTTCGATCCCTGGTACTGATAAAAAGGAAAAAGACAAAAAAAAAAAAAAAAAGCTTCTTATTCCTCTTCCTTAGATCTATCTAACTAATGAATAAAAAATATTGAGACCTTAACCTTTTTTTTTAGTTACCCATAAAAGATTTTCCTCTTGGTGTAACAGCTATGTTCACAAAGTATAGGAGAACCTTTGAAAATTCTTTAAAATGAAAGTATTACTTTTAACTCCTCTTTTGAAAACTTCTTTACATGACAATATTTCTTGTTCCTAACATAAATTCCTTATGATCAGACTTACTCTAATTGGCCAGTTCTAGGCACACTGGAGTTACTTGTGACGGGAATGAGCTTGAAGAGTGTCACACTGCTGAACACCAGAGGGAACCGGGGTAGCTGAAGACACTGACTTTTATTAGGATTTTAATTGCCAGAATCAGAAAATGCAATTTAAACAATTTTCAGTCCAAATGAGGACTTTGCGACTTGGGTAACCAGAAACATCTTGGCATCACTGGATCGTGCTGTACCATATGTATTTGTCTCAGCTAGGTAGGTGGCTGTCTTGGTGGTATCAGGTTTGCTATTGGCTTGTTCCTTAAACCTGGCCTCTTACACCCCGCGCTTGAGAGAGCACCCACTATCCTTAAAGTCTAACATGCACAGTCCTACAGTTCTGTCTGTTGCAGAGGGGAGATAATGGTCTCGTGTTTCAGTTAAGCATGTGGCCTAGGTCACAGAGTGATGACATCGTGTCCCGAGTGGAAAGAGAGAGCTTGTGCCCATTCTTTAGCCAGAAGGAGAGGCAGAGGGGGCTGCGCAGGCAGAGACAACACAGGTCCACTGTGACCTCCGAGGATCACCCTGTGCTTGATGAAGTTGCATTTCCTAGGCCCTCAAAAACAGGATTTAAACCTCTGAAGCCCTTAACTATTTGGCTACTTACATGGACTGTTGTCATTTCCAGGCTTTATTCTAGGGCTGCTTCAGATGGAGTTCACTTCCTGATGAGAAGGCAAATTGCCTGAGTGCTTTCTCATGTCCCCTCCAGGCCTGCGTAGACTGGTCCGCACTTTCCTTTGGCTTCAGCTAGTAAGACAGGGATTCCAGGGAAATTGAGGGCAGGAGGAATGATGAGGGGTCAGAAAGGGAAGACAGCAGTTTGCTGTAGCTGAATTACATCTCAATCATGTAGATGCTAAATTGCAAAAGGGAGGGGAATTTATGGAAACAAACTTCTTAAAAATAAGCACATTTATTCATGAGCACAGAACTTTGATAAATGAATCGCATTCATGACAGCATCTTTATTTGAAACTGTTTCTCACAATGAGCTTAATTGTGAATGGTTTTGCTTTTTTAGACAACTTTTGTTTGGACAAAAGTCTAATTTGTGGCATAATAGTGGTGCTTTATGTGTATAAACTAACACGTATTAATTATTATAATGGATACGAACACAAAGCAGTAATATTGTATAAGCCGGGTTGAACATTTTCCAAATTTTAAGTTTAAATTTTAAAATAGAAAACTAATTAATTTAGATCTCAAGAATTAGGATAGTTTGTGCTAAAATACTTCTAATTAAAAATTTGTTCTGTATAAAATTAATTCATATTGTGCTTGAACTAAACTTAAATCATAATTCATAGTTAATGCATAATATATAATATTCAAAAAGGTGATCTTCGTATAATCTTATTGAAAACTCAAAAGTCAGTATTTTCAATTCATTTTTAAAAATTTTAGTATATTTTTCGTTTCTGTCGTAAATGTTTAAAAGTCAGATTCCTGTTGATCTTTGAAAACATTGGTTAGTTATAACATGACTATATAGAAATTATATATCACTTCCAAGTTGGTCTCAAATCATTGAATAAATAGATACTTGATAATGATTCTTTAAAGGTCATGTGGATTATGGAAAGAGTTGTTCAGGAACTTTGTTCTGAATTGTATTCTGTCCTGAAGAAGTTCTGAGATCTTGGAAAAATTATTTAACTTTAAATTGGGAACATTGATATTATGTGTATATATTTCCCAGTGGGCCCCAGAGGTTATGTGTATTTGACAATTGAAAAAATTAATGCTAGATTTTTAAAAATGATTAAATCATGCAGAGGTCACCTACACTTATTTTATTAACCAGAGTTGAATCATATTACACATCTTAAGATCAATGGCTTATTTTTCCAAATTTCTATAATTTAAAAGAAAGAAAATATTTCATACCAACAGTGATACAAATAAAAAGGGATAGTTTCATAACCCATATTTCTTAGCTTTACATTTATTGATGAAGGAACACATTTGGAAAGCAAATTATTTTAGTCTTATGAACAATTAAATGTCTTGTTTGGTGGTCCTTTTAAAATCTGGTCACTGCCTGCAGCTGCGCAGGTCAGTCCTGATATTTGGAGTGTTAGTAGACATTCTTTATTACCCTTTTTTCAGCTTGAAACGTAAGACAGAAGATGAGCCATGGCTTTAAACTTTGTGGATTATTTAAAAGAAACCTAAAAAAAAACCCTACCAAAACCAAACAACAAATAAACAAACATCCCCCTCCATCTGTTACAGCTGCTGCTTCAAACTGCAGCGTTCTAAGACAGTCAAACGGTGAAAGACTAAGTCCAGGAAATGTAACATAAGTGAGGGAAAAATGAAACATTTCCTATTACATCCTTTCTATTCCTTAAAAAAAAAAGTCCTTAAAAAAAAAAAAAAAAAAAGAAAGAAAGGAAGAAAGAAAGAAAGAAAGCTTTTGCTACCTAGTGAGCCTTTAAGCAAGGCTTGGACTGCTCCTGCAGGGAATCTGGCCCTGTCACAGCTCTGACTGCCGGCCAAGTGTTGGAATTTAGATTTTACAGGGAAGAAGGCTTTGATGGGTGTGAAAGGGAGGCTGAGTGTCCCGCGGTGCTGTGCTGAGCAGAGGAGGAGGAAAAAGGGTTCTCCCCACTCTTTGGTCACGGGGAAAATGGCACATCCTTACTTCATGGATTTTTACATGCACAGAAAAATTCGGTGATTTAGGAGAATGAATAAAAAGAGAATAGGAGGTGTCATTTCACTAATTTAACGCTGAAATATATGTGGAGCACTATGAAAAGAAAAATTGAGGTTTTGGGTGACTTTTTACTATAGGGATTGTGCATGATAGGAATAAGGTGGTTTTATTGGTTATACTAAATCTCAATCTAGAGTAAATTTATAAATCCTGTGCCTTTCACAGACCTGAACTCAGACAGGACTGTAGAAAAAGTGAAGTGAGATTGGGAGGTTTCCTTGTCCTTTTTGACTAAGGATAATTCTGACTTATTCTGGCAAGAGATAGCGTGATCTTCCATGCATGTGGCTTTCAATGACATAACCCTTAGTCTGCAATCTAGAAACAACACACAACTGAGGAAGTTTGTTTCATAATGGATTTATTTTTCCGTGTAATTTATAATCATGACTGATATTATGACTTAATATGCAAAGTTAAACCTTTTTAAAGAAACTGAAATCTATATTGATTTATGGAGTGAGAGTATTAAGCAAATCTACATTTGTTGCTATTTAAGAATATAGCATCTCCAGGGATATAAGGAAATTAGAGGTTTGTCCATTACATGATTAAAAGTTTGGTTAGAAACCAACACATCAGCCAGGCATGGTGGTGCACAGCTGTACCCCAGCACTTAAGAGGCTGAGGCAGGAAGATCACTGTGAGTTCAGGGCCAGCGTGGGCTACACAAACTGAGTTCAAGGCTAGCCTGAACTATATAGTGAAACCCTGCCTAAAAACAAACCAAACAAACAACCACCCCCCCCCCCCCCCGCCAAAAACCCCCAACACATCAGTAAGGCTAATGAGCTCTAAACGCAGTTGTTCAAAAGGACAGTTTAAAAATAGTTTGGGTACCTTTAACATAAAATGATTTTAATGGTTGACTTTGTAAGAGAGAATAAGACGCAGACAGTTATAAAATAGGGAGAGCACGTGCCTTAGAAAGGTAGGTTTTAGGAGCAAAGTGACTGTTGGTGACATCGTTTTTTCTTCTTTTTTTTTTCTTCTCTGGAGAACAGGAAGCTCATACCATTTTGGAGGGAATTAGGAAAATGTTGCCAGCATGTCAAAAGAGATTGTTCCTAGGGAACTATCTGACAGAGAGAAAGTAGTGTGTATCTGAAGAATATGAATTAGTGAATTATTTGGAAGGGGTTAAAAAAAGTAGTGTCCGTTTGATTATTTCAGTTCCGTTCTACAGGATGGTAAGAGGTTGAAAAATAGGTTGTTTTACACTGAAAAGGAACCTACTTTTGGTTCTCTAGGAGTACCCAGGATTAAAGCCATGAATCTCATGCTTACCAGAATCTTAGATGGGAAAATGGTGATCGTCAAACTGCAGTTTAGGCATCTCTGGAGGAGTTGTTTTTTGAATAAGGGAAAGCAGTGGTCCTCATTTTGGGTTTTTAAAATTTTTTTTATTTACAGAGGAATCTGATCAGAATCAGCTTGGAAGAAAACCATTTAGTAAATGCAAGATTGCTTTTCTTCTGAGTTCAGGAGACCCAAGAGTGAAACAGAGACATTCTAGCTTATAACTTCAGAGAAAATTGGCCTCTAGAGTGAGATTCTCACCACCCACTCAAATGCAGAGGTGGAGGAGGGCATAAGGTGCGAGGAGATGATGACTTTACAAAGACTTTATCTTTGTGAAATTATTTTCCTGCAGCAGAGATGATGGTTATTAATAATTATTGGGCTAATTAGGCATGGTGGAGCACACCTGTAATCCCAGACTCTGGGAGGCTGAGCCGGGAGGATTGCTGTAAATTTGAAGCTACAATAAGCCTGGGCTACAAAATGAGCTCAAGACCAGCCTGAACTTCAGAGTGAGACCTTGTCTCAAAAAGACCAAGCAAGCAAACAAACCCCCCAACCAAAACACAGCCTCCCTCAAAAACATCCCAAGAGGATCACAAGTTTGAGCCCAACCTTAGTGACTTAGTGAAATCCTATTAAAAAAAACAAAAACAAGAGGTGGGGAGACATGAAGCTGGTTGCAGAGGCCCTGAGTTCATTCTCCAGCACCCCACCTGCAAGGTTAGATGTGCGCCACAAGCAGGATTTAAGGGGAGGAGAGGAAGCTCTGTTTGAACATGAGGGAGGTTCTGTTTTATCATCTGCTCCTGTTTAAGTCCTTAATTAAAGTGCTAATATTTGTGATACTCTCTAAAGAAAACGGTATTTCTGTGCAGTGCTCATTGAGTAGAATGGGACTCCTTTGAACATAACTTTATGCTAAGGTTAAAGAGTTAAATTTCCTTAAGAATTTTAAGATCTCTTGACCCCAAGGTATGGTTATAGCCTCTTTGCATTCTTTTTCTTAATCTTTCCTGGGGTCATACATCTCTTTGAGATGCTGGGAAAATTTATGTTGCAACTTTCCATAAATATGAACAAATAATATTTTACATACATTTGAGTGTCTTTGAATTTCCCTGAAGTCTACTTATTGGGCACAAGCTTAGGAGTGCTTGTATTAACATGCAATAGTAATTCTTACAAATGGAAAGTCTAGATTTAGCTTGTGGTGTACACTGCTCATTGGTTCCATGCCTAGGACAGTGCCTAGTTTATAACTAACACTCAGTAAATATTTATTGAATGAGCGAGTCATTGACAAAATGCATACTTATCTTTTTTCGGTATGTAGCTAGCCTGGCTTTTTTGCTTTTTTATGCTGTATCAGTTCTTTACAGCTCTGTGATCTCCATGGCTACATGTACTTTTGTTGCAAGGGACAAGAATCCGAGCGAAACAGAGGCTTGTTGGTTTGCATTGCTGGGGAAACCCAAGAGGAGGTTCGACTTAAGGGCTCAGTGGACGACAAAAGGATTTTATCTCTTTCTCATTTCTTTCCTTCTGCTACGCTTTGTTCCCTGGCAGATGTTTTTTCATCCATAGTTGAAAAAATGGTTTCTGGGCCGTCCCATCTTCCCCAATGCTTTATCTTAGAAGCAGGTGGACCCTGCATGCTCCTTGTTTCCTCCATTATTTCTTGCATTGTTCAGACTGCTCCTGGAAAGGCAGTTTGGCTCTGCATGGGTGAAGGGCTGTCTTCTGGACCAACCTCCCTGTGTGGCTGATGGGAGACAGAGGAGGGGCCCTGGTCTCGTAGTCTCTCTTGGGTGTGGAGCTGTCCCATTGCTGGGCCTTAACATGTCATGTGATGAGGCAAAAGCAGGAAAGGGGCAAACTCAAAAGTAACAGACGTGCTGTTGTTTACAGTTGGTTTAATTTGAAGTTGATATGTTGCTCTCGAGACATCAGCAGATCCTCTAAATATCCGTGAGTACCTGGGTTTCTGGATATCACAGAAGGCACAGGACTACTCACTCAAAGGAAAGACTTCTATATTTCTTGCAAAATTTCTATGAATTAGGAGAGTAAATACCAACACTTGTGCAAAGGAAAAACTGTGAACACTCTAGGAATCCCGTAGAATTAATCCTGGAGCATGCTGTCTTCAGATTTACCGTATGTGACGGAATTGGCTTCGTGCCTGCCCCTTGGTGCCTGCGGCAGGACACTGGCAGGACACTGGCATGGACTCAAGCCCTGCTTGGCAGGGCTTGTAAATGAAAGCAGTGCAAGTTGATTTTGGGTGGAGAAGGATACCTTAAAGTGAATGAGCATTGTTGAATTATTTTTTCTATGTACTTTTAAAAATAGAAGCTAGTCAACATCAGTGACTTAAGATCTCAAGTTACAACTTCAATTGCTTTTTCTGTGACTGTATATATCATTGGCATTAATTTGTTAGTAGTGCATTCATTGTTTTGCTTTAAATAGAAGAGAAATTTTTTTTTTCTTTTTCTTTTTTTTTGGTACTGGGGATCGAACTCATGACCTTGTGCTTGGCAGGTGGGTGCTGTGTCACTGAGCTATATCGCTGGCCTATTTTTTCTACAACCATCGTGCATATTTTAGAAAAATATTCTTAGGATGATTTAAATACACTTGAGCCTTTAAGGTACATTTTGATAAATTGAGATGATTGCAGTGATTTAAATACCACATTATTTAAATCATAATAATTTAAATTCTGTTCAGGTCATTGTGAGCTCTGGTTAAACTGGAGACTCTTAGGTTTTAGATGTAGGGCTAACTTTTGAATCATAGGTCTCCAGTGTGTTGGGGTCTTTGTCCTGAACTTTTCATGTTTAGTTACTAAAAAGCGCATCTATTTGAAATATTTTCACAGCATTATGCTTTTTGGTTGTCCTCTAAATCTTAATTGAAGAGACTGGTTAGAATCATGTGCGGTACCTGACACACAGCAGGTGGTTAATTACATTTGTTTAAGGAGAAGATGAATCTAAATTAACCCAGCACACGGAGCTTCCTGCACAGCTGGCGCTCTTTTTGTCTTCCAAGGTCTTTTTTTTTTCTTCTGTGTCATATTTTCTCCTATCTGCATAAAATCTCCCAGCAAGAAGTTGAATAGATTCTGATCTACTGAATTAAAAAGGCGACTGTTAAACGTTTACATTGTGCCAGGCACAATCTAATTCTTTTGCCTCTGAAATACGTAACTGCACCCAATTTACTGTAATAGCCCCCCCCAACGGGTAATTCTCTCAAGCCACTTGTCCTAGCACTTGCAGAAACAATAACCAAGAGAACTGAGAACAATTAAGATAGAATTTTTTGAGTTCTCACCCTAAAACTATTTTTCTCCAACGTGCATGACAATTATTTACTCCAGTAAGGCTATTGCTGTTTAGATGAAAGACATATATAGGATTAACTTTACTGTTCTTCCCTGTATTACTGTGCTAATTCCAAAATAATCTCTGCTTCATCTTGTTTTGATTTTGTTTTTGTTTTGGTACTGAGGATCTTGAGGTTGCTAAGCACAAACTCTACCCTAAGCTACTCCTCCCTAGACCAATTTCATTTTAATCAATCTTATTTGTGTACTTCTAAGATATACAAATATGATGTTATAGGATACAGACTGATAGCAAAAGGTTACTAGCATAAGACAATTAACATAGGTATCATGTCAGTTGCTTGTTTTTATTTGTTTGTATCGGTAGCAAGAGCAGCTAACAATTTACCTTTCAAATGAAAATGTTTCTTACACAAGGAAGGGGTGGGGACGGGAAGAGTCCTGTAGCACCTGGCTTTCCAGTGCTTGATTCTGATCTTCTCTCTGCTCATTGATCTCCTTATGCTGTCAGCCCTATGAACTCCTTTGCAGGTCCTGGCAATACGCCTGACATGGACCGGCTGTGGGGCTTTGCACCCACTGTTCTCTCTGCCTGGAGCACAGGTCTTCTAGGTGTCTCCTGAGGTCTTTTACCTCTTCTGTGTAATTTATGATTTACTCTGTGTCTCTTCCTCATTCTCCCATTGCGAGAGTGCTGGTTTGGCTTGCTCTTACACAATGATGGGTAAATGATAGTTGCTCAGTAAATATTTGTGGAATGAAGGAATTTCTCTATGAAGAGGCTTCAATTCATTTTCTCTATGATGATTACCTTATTAACTTCTTTCAATAATTAAGTGGTGATAATAAATACCACTGATGGTGAAAATGGTGACAGTTAATCATTATTTAGTATTTGCTTTATGGTGGGCACTTATAATAAAGAACATTAATGATGCGATGATAATGATGGCTATTCATTATTGGGCATTTTGCATGATCAGTTTGTTAATTTTCAAACCAACCCTATAATAATACTATTATAATCTCAATTTTCTAGTTAGGCATTTCCCCAGGGTCTTACATTTGGTATGGAAAAAACAAAATTGTATACTAAAAATCTTAAAAAGAAGACTATAATGTTAAATTCATATTTGACTTCTGTCCCGTTTTGCCATATGTATCACTTTAGGAATTTTTTCTTTTAGTTATGATGATCTCTGTTTGAAGGATAGGAGTTTAGAAATAGTGATACTTGGATACTCTTACATTTACATATGCCTTTCTTAGGACTAATTACAAATTCTGCTTTAAGTGTGCTATCATTTCTGCCTCCAGGGATTGGAAAAAAGTTAATCTAGAAACAAAGGATATAATTTGATTTAATGTATGTATACGTAGCTCTTTTCGATCACCGGATTTTTCTGTTTTTATTTTCTTCCTTAGTTGGCTCTGCCATCAGAGATAATTGGATTGCTTCCATTATTTTTGGGTTCACTCCATTCCAAAAGCTGTTCTCTGTCTGCTCTTTAAATAAGATTCTCTAGAAATGGATTATCTGTCATTCCAGCTACAACTAGACGATGCTAGTACCACAGATAAATCTGGGATTATTTTCTTTGTGTGCAGAAATGGTTTAAAAGAAGGCCGTATGTCCATTGATTTCTTCTATATCAATTACAGGTGTGACCTTTGAATGAGAACTGCACGTTTAAAAAAACTCGTATTTATTCACAATGAGCCATTGTCAATTAAATGCCGGAAGTTTTGTCTCTGAAGAAATTATGTAAGAATGGGAAGTTGTTTCGTTTTTAGTGCTTCCCTTTTCTGAGAGTTCTTAGAAACATCCTAGTTACTGATTGACTCAAGAATAAGAGTCATCTGCTTGGAGTTTTAACAAGGTAACTTTAAACTCTCCAACTTTCTGGAAACAGGAATCTAGTTTCTCATGCTGTAATGATAGTGGGAATTGATCATAGTTGCCAGAGGTTTTTCTGGCTGGGGGACTTCCCATGCCAACTATTTTCTCTTAGGAATATTTTTCTTTTATGTCCGATCAGTGAGGAAGTAGCCGTTGGTTCTCACGTTCATACTTTTTGAAGAAGATAACATAAAGAAAGAGGGAACTGCGGCATCTGAAGATTTCAAGGCAAAGAAATGTTTTTGGATAACTACTGTTCTATTTTGTTCTGTTCTGTTCTGCCTTGAGCTCTTGCTGCCTGGATTATTTCTGGAGCTTATTTAGTGATACACTTCGAGAGTATATAATTAAATGTTACTGTACGGTTTGCTCAGGGGATAATCCAAGAATGAATAGTTGTATCATTATTGCCTATTTACTTCATTTTTCTGTCCTGTGATTTGGCTGCTATATCATTTTGTCACTTGCAATTTATTTTCTCCACTTCTATGATCCATTAATGTATAAATTCCCCATTCAACAGTTATATTTTGGGCGCGTACTACGGGCCAGTCATTGTACAGGGCAGTGAGCATCTAAAGAGTAAATAAAGCTATAAAAGGCTCTCACTTCTTGTTGGAGACATGTAGTTAGAGGTACAGTGCAATAACGTCAAAGCTTGAAGTGTGGTTCTGTAAGGTAATAACATGTCAAGTACGGTGGGATTGGAGAAGGGCATTCAACCTGTGGAGGGCAGGTGAGCGTGGAGTTTGTAGTTAATGAAAGTTCAGTATAAACCAAAAAGAAATTTTTAAAAAAAATCCCAAACCTGTAAATTATAGATTTTTCTTTATAAATGGAGTAGGGATAGGAAAACCACATAATTTACATAGTAAAGGTAGTTGGTATATTAAAGTATTGCATATGCCTGAAATAATAGATTTTCTCCAGTTGTTGAGTTTTACATGCTTCTATTAGAAATCGCGTGTTTAGATTTCAAAGCATATAGTCTTACTAAATTTTTTCTGTTTGCCCTATCAGTAATTGAAAAGGATGTTGAAATCTCCTACTGTGATAATGTATTTGTTAATTTCTCCCCATAGTTTTGTAAATTTTGTTTTATATATTTTGAGGGTTTTTTTTATTTCAAAGAGGAAAAAGAATAACAGAACAATCAAGAAGGAAACAAATAAGCAAACAACAGCAAAAGCAAAATGACAACAACAACAAAGAACAATAGCTATCTAGGTTTTCAACACAAGATGATAGGATTTTAACGGTGGTTGTTATATTGCATACTGTTATCATCAAAAGAGTTGCTCAAGTTACCAGATACAGGAATAAAACAAAACAGTAAAGTGGAACAAAACACTGGAGTTCAAAAATAAGACAGAAGGAAATCCCCACAATTGCTATAATGCATATTGTTAGCCTCCAAATAGATGCTCAAACTACCAGCTTTAGGCCTGCAAAGTCTATCAAACAATGCAAGCATTAAGTTATGATTATTATTATTTTTACTTCAGTTGCTATCATCTCAATGTGACTTCCTGCAAATCAGCCCATTGGTTATGGGGGCAGGGTAGGGGGGTGGTGGGTTGCTCCCTTCTCTCCCAGCCTGCACACCACCTGGCTTACAGGAAGGTGTGGTTTGGCTTCTTGATTCTCTTCCTGTTCCCCATGGTGGCTGCCCTTGGTTGAGAGTTTTTTAAACATATAAATTTAGAATATTCATACTTTCTTAGGGAATGAAATACTTCTCATTATGTAGCAGCTTTCTTTATCTCAAATAAAGCTTTTATTTTTTCCTCTCAAAAACTATTTTTCTACTATTATCACCACTACCATGCCATTCTTTTTTTTTAGTTTTTCCCTACAGTGTCTTTTTCTGACCTTTTGCTGTAGGTATGACTTTCGTAAATGGCATATAACTTGGGTCTTTTTCATCCAATGGAAAATTTATCTTTTAGATGATGTTAAATTTTTTAAAAAATGAAGTTTATTATGATTTTGTGCAAAGAACTTCATAGCCATTTTCCAATATATATATTGGAAAATATACTTCCAAGAGATATATTTTATATATATTTCTATCTATTATATATATATATATATATATATATAATAACTTAATGCTTGTATATATATATGCTCTGAATCCCTAATGCAAATAAATGCAAGTAAAACTATAATGGAATATACCTCATTCCTGATAGATTAGCTATTACCAGAAATATTTGTTACCAAGAGATAACAAATATTGATGGCAAGGGTGTGGAGCAAAGGGAACTCATGTTATCCCTACTGGTGGGCATGTAAATTAGTATAGCTATCATGGAAAACACAGAGGTTCCTCAAAAACTTAAAAATAGAACTACCATATGATATGGAAATCCACACTTCAGGTATTGAAATGAAGCCAATATGTCAAAAAAGACATTCACATTGCTGTGTTTATAGTGTTGACAACAGCCAACAAATATGCAGACAAAGGAAGTGTCTATTGATGAATGTATAATGAAATGCAGTTTATACACACGCACACACACGCGTGCGCTTGGGTATGCACGCACGCAGTGGAATGCCATTCAACATTGAAAAAGGAAGGAAGTCTTGTCATTTGTAACAGCATGAATGAGCCTGAAGGGCATTGCGCTGAGTGAAATAAGCCAGGCACAGAAAACCAACTACTGCATGATCCCCTTCGTATTCGGAATCTAGAAAAGTTGATTCCTAGAAACATCAAATGATAGTTGCTAGAGACCGGCAGACAGGCGTGGGGGGAAATACGGTGATGCTGCTCAACAGATAGAAAAATTTCTGTTGGATAGGATGAATTTTCTGGCAACCTAATCTATAGTATGGTGACGACACTTAATAATAATGTTTCCTTCAGTTGAAAATTGCTGAGAGTAAACTTTTAAATGGTCTTACCATAAAATGTAATGGTAAGTAAGATTAGATTGATCAAATCATTCTATAATGTACACAGATATCAAAGCATCAGGTTGTACAAATAAATACGTATGACTTGTCAGTTGTACCCTATAAGAGCTGGAACGGGAGACATTTTTACTATGTATACTCAATGAACTGTTAAGTTAATTGATATTTGAGTGTGGTACATGGTAAATACACTGACTTTGGAGGTAGATAGTCAAAAAGAGAGAGCTGAGAGACATTCCAGAAGTCAATGCAAGGATTGCGGTCAGAATCTTACCTGACTTTCTTTAGCATCAATGATTGTAGTTGTCTTACGACTGATTAATACCCTGTGATTCTTCATTCCTCTGCTTCTTTCTATTCTCTTTAAAACTGGTTCTAGTTCTGTAAGTCTATAAGATGAAATGATTGCTTTTGTGATTTTCACAGAAGTTTTGTGTAGAAGGAATAGGATTAATTCTTACAGCTGAAGTCATTTCTTAAGTATTATGGTTTTAATGGGACTCTCAGTAATTGAGAATAGACACAAATGTTTGCCTACATGCGCTAAGATCTGATTTTAGCTTTGGTTCCCATTTTCTTATGTTCACTAGCACATGGGGTGCCACCTGGTGACATTCAGTGGGAGCCAGTACATCTATGGGATGGTTAGGCACGGTGTCAGTGTTGCTTACTCTGTATTTTTTTATATGCTATAAACAGGACTGCTTTTTTGTCATCATATTTTGAATTCTTAAAATGTCATGTCCTATTATAAAGGCTGACCTTCCCCTCATAGAATCTTAATTTAAGTATGATATGATATTCTTAGGACTGCTTGAAGCCTTTCAGAATGATGTAAACAAACTGAATTTGGACATTGTGGAGTTTGGGGTTTGCTTTCTCTTGACCCAGTGTGACTTCCTGTTTCTAAGAAAACTGCTTCTGAAGACTCTTAAAAGGAATTTCTTGCATGCCTGGCAACTCTTATAAAACCACATTTTAGTCAACTGGCAGGAATGAAGTACATATTAAAAAAGTAAGAAAGATTGGTATTGCTTGACCAAGTTAGCATTTTGTTTTGTGGAAATTAAATCCCATAGAAAAGTCTGGTGATTTAGGAAGTATTTATCTCTGGTCATTAGATAAACTGGGAACTAAAAGTTTCATTCTGACTTGGTTAGTCATCCTTGTTCGAAGAGTTTATTCTGTGCTGGAGCTGATGTATGCTAGAAAGTCAGGTAAATACTTTAAAAAAGGGAAGTTGCCATTGTGTCTCCATTCAGATGAATTCACATACAAGTAACTAATTCAGATACAATTCACAGTATTCTGGAAAAACCACCAGTTATCCCCAACACTTATTCCACGGAGAGATGAGTTTGTGAGTCTTTGGTAGCTAGATTTTTTTCTCTTTGAACATGAGATTCATGTCTTCTGATTCTCGGTTCACAGATTCAGCTTTTCCCTCTTGGACCATGAGTTTTCTTAAATATTTTAACAGGTATTCAGCATGGGTTTTCTAACTGCAAAGGTAATTCATTCATTTGACTAATATTTATGGAACACCTGTTATATACGAGGCCTTCTAGAAGCAGAGGGTGATGGAGAATAAGTCAGAGAAGGTTCTTGATTGTTTTTAAGTCAACTAAGTCCTTCCTTAAGGACTGACTATAAGCCAGAAATGTTAAGAATAAGAAATCATTTCATCTTCCTAACAATTCTGTAACGTAGGTCCTCTTGCCCTTGTTTTTTGGGAGTAAAGGAGTCCAGAAGTCACTTAGATAGTGTGTGGCTGAGCAGAATGTGAATGTAGGCTGAATTTACAGTGTCACCTACTTCACTGACACTCCATACGCCTGATCTCATAAACTTACACATTCTTTATCACGCACTGGTGGGGTGCAGAGAGAAAGGAAAAGAGAAACTGGATAATGCAACCATTCAAAATTCTGTTGTATTCCATTCTTGTATGCATATTTCTATGTGTATTTATAGAGATGTGTGTGTTATGGGAATATTATATTTTGAGCTGTTTATGTTCACTCTGGACGCCTGTGCCTGTAGTTAAGCATATGCGATCATGATATCTTACAGATCGGTTAATGCTTATTTTCACGGCATGTTTTAAACCTTTGAAAGACTTGTGCGTTTCATTCGGTAGAATTTTAAGTAGTTGTGCAGTGTTCCATGGTTATCTCTGTCGCGATTTATCTAACTAGTTTCCTACACTTAGCAATGCTTCCTATTTTTTTCAGGTTCATAATCCTGGCTTTAATGAACATCCCTACAGCCAGGTTTTTTTGATCAGTGTATGATTTTTAAAGTTTCTTAGTGAAGAATGGTACTAAAACTCCTTGTAAATGTTTATATGATGTCCTCGTGCAAGCCGTGCTTTATGAATATGATGATGTTAACAACGTAAACATGCTTCTTTCAGGTTAGTGGATGACAGATGCGTGGTACATCCAGAGGCCGGGGATCTTGCCAACCCTCCCAAGAAGTTCAGAGGTAAGGAATAAACATTTTTAAAAAATCACGTGACCTATGAGGGCAGGTTACTTTCGTATCTTAAAATAATGTTACAGCTTTATTGAGCATCTGTCTGTTGAAAGGAAATCTTGGTAGCTAACTGTGAAACATGATGTTTTAAGTGAGCAAACAGTGAAATAATATTTACATCTTTCTGTGGCAGTTGTATTACCAGCATTCTAGTGCTTCAATGTCAGCTCATTAATTTGTCTTTGAAAACTCTTCAGGAGAATGACAGTGGTACGTTAGCTTGGTTTTTAAAATAGCATCCTGAATGGTGTGTAATCATTAATAATTGCCTTACAACTCCTCTCTAAGTGTAATTTTAGAAGTAGCTTCATCATCGCCTTAGAAAAATTGGTCATAGTAGGAGATGGATTAAGCCCAGCTGCTACAAATGACAGGTGAATACGATCTGCAGAGAATCACAGAAAATTAAAACCAGTAATTAAAATCTTGCCAGAATCAATTTAATAATTTGCATATACTTATAGTAACAAATGGAATTTAAAGTAGCATTCATCTTGAATACTCAGCATGCATTCATTCTCATGGAGTTGGGAAAACAGCTTTAATAAAGATGAAACAGCTGGAGAGGGTTGAAGGGATTCCACAGAGCCTTATGTGCAAGTCTAGATCGTTGCACTAACATTTGATAAGTAGTTCCTATGTTTTAATCTCTGTGATGGGTGCTTTATATCCAGTATCCCTTTATAAGGATATTTTATTTTCTACTAAACTCAGACCCTTTCAGACAGTAAAAGCCATAATCAGCATGCTTTGAATTAAACTCATCACTTTGGATAAAGAATCTAAACTTTGGGCTGGGGATTTAGCTCAGCGGCATAAGCGCCTGCCTTGCAAGCAGGCAGTCGTGAGTTCGATCCCTGGTACCGATAAAAAAAAAAAAAAAAGAATCTAAACTTTTCCTAAGGTGGAGAAAGCATTAAACAGGCTTTGGGAGATAAATGACCTACTGGAAACTCTCATGAAGAAGCTCCCCTACCCATGGGCAAATGAGGCTTTCTTGCCAGGGAGGTTTGGACTGAGGATGGACTGACAGTAAAACTAGCACAGAGATCCTGGCAGCACTCAAGAAGACCCTGATGCAACTATGCAATAGACGTGTGTAAAATAATTTAAGTGATAGAAGAGGGTAGAGAAACCTTAATGGAAGGGCGGGTAGAACGCATAAAGGATGGGTTGACGTTAAAAAGCAGACATTAGTGGGTTATATGATGCCGAGGAGAGAATTAGTGCTCCTTAGGAGATCTGAGGAACTCACCTAGAACAAAGAAGGAAAAGGTGTCTAAGCATGGTGGTACATGTGTCATTGCGGTACTCTGGGAGGTTAAGATGGGAGGCTTGCAAGTTCAAGCCTAGCCTGGGCAATGTTGTGACTTAGCAAGACACTAAATCATACTAAAATAAAAAGGTCTGAGGACATAGCTAAGTGTGAACGCCCTGAGTTGTAAAACTATTGTAAAAATGATGGTTAACTTGGGGCTGGGGATTTAGCTCAGGGGCATAAGCGCCTGCCTTGCAAGCAGGCAGTCGTGAGTTCGATCCCTGGTACCAAGAAAAACGAAAAAGACAAAAAAAAAAGATAACTTATCATAGACAGGCATATTGTATTTCTGTTAAACTTACAAAGGGTGATTGAATGATGCACTGAATGTTTAAATTCTAAAAAGTTAGAGTGAAAAACATATCACCAACAATGTGCATTTGAAGCAAAGGATGAGTATTTTTGGAGGCATTAATGGCATCGTGTCTTTTACTGTAATGCATTTTTACATTTAAACAGTCACTGAATTTTATCATCACTCCTCATTGGCCAGTTGTTGGTGACGATTTCTATTAAATAAAGACATTACGGTGTGTCCTTACCCCATTTTACTCACCAGATCTGCCACTGTACAACTGGCTCTTTCCCAAAGTCAGAATGACTATGAAAGGTAAATGTTTTGAATCAATTCAAAACATTCAGATGGTCATGATGGTGCAACTAAAGAGATTCATGAAAGATGCAATCAGTATGTTTAAAGAAGGGGGAGAACCATGAGGGGAATTAATGGCAATGTATCTTTTAAAATAATAAATTTTTAAAAAATTTGAATGTTCACCATAGTTTTTTATCACACTTTATATTTGACTTCACTTTTATGTTATAATGTCTTCCAGGACAAGGTTTTATTTTATTATTTTTATGTTTCTCAGGCATATAGCTTTTTTTGCTATTGGGAATCAAACTCATGACTGAAGCTTGCCAGACAGGCACTATGCTGCCAAGCTATATCCCTGGCTCTCAAGCATGCAACTTTATTCCCACTGTAGCCGTTTGATACTTCTAGATGAACAGGCAGACTTCCCCTGGAATCATGTGACAAAATATTTTTCTTCAGGTGCCCCAGATTTCACTGCCAGGAACCTAGGAAGCCTTGTTCCTCCGTTGATCAGCATGGTTTAATTTTTCCAAGGATAAACATTTAGGGATTGTGGCTACCTTACCTCTTTTCTTCTTCCCCAGCAAAGTAAACTGTTTTTAAGTGCAAAGCTTATTTTGGAGAATGGGAGGGAATCCTGGGGTAACAGCACTATACTCAAGACGTAAATCTAGTCAGATATGTGGTCTCATATTATTCAGTGGGCACCGGTTCAAAGCATGAGTCACGCAGGAGCTCCATCCTTGGGCTGAAACACTGGCTTTTTCTGTAATCTAATGCTTCAGGTCATTGTCCTCGCTAGTTTGTTCTCATTTTCTGCTTCTAGTTTAAGACTAACCTATTTATCTTACTCCTTTTATCACTGGAAGAAGGGGTGGGTCTTTCCTATGAGATAATCAGGCTCTCTCTTGTCTGAAAGCTTACTTCTTCAAGATTCATTGGCCCCCATCCCGCCAGAGCTGGGAAGAGAATTCCCGGGTTGGAATGTCCCAAATTCCTTATCCTTTTGTGTACCTTTTTCTGCCCAGTGTTTGCCTTTTAAAAAGACCATTTTCTGCGTGAATGTATTTCCCGTGATCCCTTCAGCTGTTAAAGTCATTGCTGTTCATGGAACGGCCTCCCAGAATCCCCATCCAGGTGTTTCCAGACTCTTCTGCCAAGTTTCCAGTGTGCTATTCCTTATTGTTAATTTTTAGGTAACGCCAAGAAACAATAGTCCACCAGCGGTTCAGGTACAGCTGCTCTTGCCTTGGCTGGGCACGTGGGTACTCTCTATTTTAAAAGACTTTTGGTTTTCATATGTACGCTATTTTTTTGTTCAAGTGAATTCTATCATTTTACTGCTTTTGGGCAATTATAAGTAAATGTAGCACAACTCCTCTAACTTTTGGAATGAGACACCCAAGCCCCAGAGAAGGTTGAAATGATTTTCCCCAAATACACACAGCTGTGAGAGAGCATTTTCTCAACTGTGACCTAACTGCCTCATTTACTGACACAGGAAACTATATCCTAACAAGTAAACAACTTCCAAAGGGTTACTGAAAACCTAGGGCACAGCTATGTTTTCAGTAGAAATCACACAATGAGAACATTATTAACGGAAACGCATTGGATTGATCTTAAGAAACAAAAATACCTTTAGTGACCAAATATTCCCTTCTTTTAAAATGTAAACTTAAAAGTCTGGAATAATCTTGGATATTCAGAAGAGTTATAAAGGCAGTACAGAGTTACCCTCTACCTGTTCAGTGCATATTTTCATGTAACCATAGGACGTTCACCAAAACTCAGAAATTGACCAGTTGTGCATTAACTTGAGATAATTCCAGACTGCATTTGGATTTTCCCAGATTTTATACCTCTTCAGGATCTCATGTTGCATTTGGTCATCATGTCTTCTGCCTCTTCTCTGCTCTGTGACCCTTTTTCAGTGTTTTCTGTTTTTTTGACCTTGATGCTTTTGAAGAGTACAGGCCAGGTATTTTACAGGCTGTCCCTTGATGGATGTTTTTCTTATGAGTAGGCTGGGGTTAAGGATTTCGGTAGCAGACCACAGAGGCTAACTGCCCTTTCTTCATTGTATCAGGAGTTATATAACTGGAATATGATTCATCACTAGTTTTATTTAACCTTCTTCACTCACAATCAATTATGGCAGTTATTTGAGTTTGTGTTGTGTTCTTTTGGTTTTTATTTTTCTTTCCTAGATCCTTTGTGTACTTCTCCATTTTCCAGAAAACCTTTCTCTAAGTATAGCTCTTTCTAAAACTCTTTCTTTGCATATTGATACGTGTGCCTTTCCATTAAGAGGAGAATCTGATATAAATCAAAGTGCAAGAGGTTTCTTTGTCCTTCTCCAACCACAAGGTCAACAAAACAGAAGCAACAGAGAAACCAGAGTGCCAGTCCTCAGGTGGGTCAAGGGAAGAGAAGACAGCCTGTTCTTTTGGTTGATTAGTTTCTCTCCAGGGTATGGGCTATTTGGCCTGGAAAGTTCCAACTCTGAGATGTTTTTACTGTTCTGGAGATTAGAAGCATCGGTCAGTCAAGCACTTCACCATTGAGCTATACGCTCAGCCCTTTTTTTATTTTTAAAGTTACCCAGGCTGGCCTCAAACATAGGATGCTCTTACCTCAGCCTCCAGAGTTGCTGGGAATACAGGCATGGTGTGGCTGGGAATACCATGCCTGACTTCTGTAATCATTTGACACTTGAGAATTTCCTGATCCACCAAGCCTCACACCAGGGCCACTTTTATGGCACACAGCAGTTCATTTTGATGTAATAAATCAAAATGCTTCGGGAATCAGAACTAAAATAATTTATTTTCTGTGCAATGCCAAAGCAGGTAGTAAAAATCAGGGATCTGGAGGAAGGATTAACAAGATCATTTCTTGAATCCAATTCCTTCTCTTCAGGTAACTTGGGGAAGTCACTTTGAAGTTACGCCTTCACTTACGGAGGTAACACACTGAGATGAAAGGGTTTTTGCTGGGCAGTTGCTGTGATTTTTGTGTAGTTGAGTATGTCAGTATCTTCTAACACACTAATTCTTCACTAGGAGCCTGTTATAAATACTTCCTCCACCACCTTAACAACTGCTATGTTGGATTTCCTCAGGTTTGGCATTAGTGTAATTTAAAAAATGAAAACAAACTATTCTAGACTTGAAATCAACTAACATTTATTGAATATTAGGTATATGATTCGCTGTGCTTAGGACTTCCTATGAAAAGGAATAATTATTTAGCCAACATAATCATTGTATAAGCTAGGAATTGTTGCTTCTCCAGTTTTATAGTTGAGAAAGTTAGGTTTGGTTATGCAACCCTCTTTCAGGTTACTGAATTTGCTAGTGGCAGAACTGAAATTTAAACCAAGTTTTATGACTCTAAAGCAGTTTGTTTTTAACCACTAAACATATTATCTTTTCAGTTATGCCCATCTATAAATTCTGGTCCTATAAAGCCACGTAGATTAAATCTAATCTTTTACACAGTAAAGTATTTGTTTAGAATGATCACGTTCCCACAGATCTTTTTCTTCTGCAGTCTCTTTTTTTGGTTTTGTTCTGTTGTTTTGTTTTCTTTTACCTGTTATCAGCTACAAATCATTAGAAATTTCTGTCGTGTTCCCCCTACTACCTTGTTTCTTTTTGATGAAGCTCCTGTTTGTCAGTTTAACTCCTGCAAGTGTAGAAAGAACTAAACAGAACTGTGGAGTTTGTTCTGATGAGAACCTCTCTCATTTTTAGAGGTCATGTTTGCACCCTAAGATCCTTGATCAGTATTTCTTCATTCACCCAAGTTCTTAGTTACCCCGAATTCCCAGTGTAAACAATTTGCAGCTCACAGGACTTTAGACAATGGATGTACAAGACAAGACCTATATGATTTCTGTCAAAAACTTTGAAAGTCTTCCGTTGCATGTTAATAGTGCTGTCTAGTTCCTGGGTAGTATGGCAGGTCATCAGGCTTAGTAACCCTTTACTGCTAATCCTGTTACTAAACTCTTCAGAGGCGTGAAACTTGGATAGTAGGTTTTGCTCTTCTCACTGAAGTTTCCGAGGAGGGCCAAAAGGTGTCACGGAAACTGATTACTTTGCCTCCTACCTGCTCCTTTTGAACTAGTCAGAATGCAAAAGTGCTTGTACTTTAAAATAGTTTCATTGGAGAGGAGGTCTTGTGGATCTGAGTGATGAAAGAGGATCACGTTGAAAGGCTCATAATTGCTGTTGAAAGCAGCACTTACACAATTAATTGTGTGTCTAAAACATGAGTGACCTGAATTTTTATGATTGATTGGTGGCTTTGATTATGAGATTGAATTCTCTCCCTGAAGATTCAGAAGTAACAGATGTGGTGCCCATAGGTCAGTGGGGTGGGAACAACGCTGTAGCCCCTTCCCTTTTGAGTTGTAGGAGTAGGGCCACTTTTCATGAGCTGTGGGCTCATGTGCGCAAGCTTCCTCCTCGTGTGCGTATGAAGTAAGTTGTCTAAGTTTCTCTTCAGTACTGAGTAAATATCCTTTTCCTGTGAGCATTGTAATAGCCAAGACTACTTGTTCCAAGAATGGAAAATCTTAAATATTGAAATTTTGAACTCAGAGTGCAGTAATGGCCTTTCACATGTCACTTCAGAGTCGCATTTTATAAATGTACGTGCCACACTTCAGAGAAGTAAAGAACATGTTCAAGGTCACACCGCCACGAGGTAGGAAGGTGGCTTGATGGAAGCTGGTGGTCTTTAATGCTAAAAGATCGTGGATATGATCTGCAGATGTACAGCACATACGGGATGTGCAGCACATACGGGATGTGCAGTGTAGCCTGTGAACTATTGTTGTGGTCCGGATGAGTCAGAAATAAATGCTCCTTTTGTGGAATTTATAAGAGGGGGATAAGATGTGCATGTAAATAATTGTAACTTAAGGTAGAAAGTAATAAGGGCTAAAAAGTGTGGTAAAGTTATGGTGGAAGAATGAACTTTTTGCTTTCCTGTGTTGAGTAATGAGGAAAGAATCTCAGCTAAGATAGCCTTTGGCCTGAGAGATTTATACCTGTGAGGAAGGATCTGAGCTTCTTCAGCCCAAGGTGCACTTTTCATGAAGCGAGGGTAATCATCAGTGTGCAAAGCTATGTTTCATTTCTTCTTTATATTGTAAATGGAAATGCTTGGTATTCTTTGGATTCTTATACTGAGATAAAAACACCAAGTCATTATCCCAGTAAATTTGATTTTTTGCAAGATGGTAGCCAAGTAAGAAAATGTTAACTGAAGGTGACCAAAGGCATTCTACTGCTACTACTATTAATAATTAATAATTATTTAGCCCATATTATATGATTTTCTGGCTGATTCATATTTTATTAATCTATTTAATCACTATGCAGCCCTATGAGAAATATATTAATATTTAAATATGATTATCTCTCTGTGTCAGAGAAGGCCCTCTAATGGAATTTTTTTTAAAAACTTCCCAAACACAATGTGTTGTGTAAGTAGAAGTTTATTTCTCTTTCACTTGGTAGTCTCTAGGTGCTTGGTCAATCTCAACACAGAGGTTCAAAGCTGCTCCAGCAGTCCAAAGCTCCTCCCCTCCCTGTCAGTGGGCTATGAAGAATCCAGGGAAAGTAGGTTCTTTTTGCACCTGAAATTTCGTACACCACTTCCACTCGTAGTTCACAGTCATATGGTGTACTGGATTCAATGGCGGCTAGCAAAACACTTTCTAGCTGAGGCACAGAAATGTGAAATAGCACGACTGGCTTATGGTATGGCTTTGAGCATGCTCAAAGCTTAAGAAATCTGGAAGACTGGCCGGATCCAGGCACCTAACAGTCTTGTGTGCTGTGCTGAAACATTTGATCTTTACTTTGAAGGCCCTGGGGCTACTCTGCATAGTTCATTATCACATTCTATCATCCATTCCTGATGGTATAGAAGGTACTACAGACATCTTGGAAATGAATTTGGCAGTTTCTTAGGAAATCCCACATGCAGTATTTTATGATCTAGGAATTCCAGTCAATGAATTTTAAGTTCACGTGAAGATCTTTACATGCATGTTTATAGCAAAACCTGAAAAAACCAAAATCTCCATCAGCTGATGAGTAGGTAAGCAGTGCACACGGTGGTATGTCCAACATGGTGGAACACTATTCAACAGTTAAAAGTAATACACTACTGATATGCCCATCTATGCAAATGAACCTTAAATACATTCAATTAAGTGAAAGAAGCCGGGTTTAAAAAGCTATGTAACATACAACTCCTCTGGAAAAGACTGAGTCAGGAAAGGTGAATTTTGCCCATTCAATATTTCAGGGTGTTCAGGAGTTCAGTTGATCCAGAAATAACTTTGACTTCATTGAAAAATGATTGCCTCCTTACACTACATTTGTGTGGTTTTCTTTTTACTTCTAAGACTGTCTGTGTCTTAGAAGACTTGATTCATTCAGTTCTTTGTCTCCTTGGGCCCTCAGAGGAGAGTTTTTGATGAGGTCTTCAGATACGTATATGGTAACAGTTTGACTTAAAGACAGATACTTCTACCAATGCTGAATTCATTATTGGATTTTGTAGTCGTTAGGATTTATTTCAATAGAATTTCTTTTGAAAAGTGTACTTTTAAAATAATGTAGTTGCTAGAAGCATACTGCAGTGAAATGCATGAGCTATTTGTAGAACCAAAGTGTTGTATGTTCATTAAATAGTAGCTCTTTTTAGATAAACCATTTCCCCTGCCCCTCTAGTCTTACTGTGTATTAGACATATTAAATGCAGTATTGAAATGTCAAAGCAGTTTTTACGTGCTCTGTAGGATAAATAAAAATATCTCCAGTGGGAGCAAGGCAGTTACACACGCATTTATTATTTCAACTGTAAATGTGCATGAATTAAGATTGTGCTTCTATGGCTTCTTGTGGTGCGTGGGCCTTGCTTTTCTCTTGTCTAATATTAAAATACCTTATATTGTTTATAAAACTCTCCATGTATCTTCTTGAAGCTCAATAATCATTAACTTTTTCACCTTACTACGGGGAGTGTAGATAAAAGATCAGTTTGTGCATTGTGTATTCAAGCCCAAGTCAACTGCTTTCCCTTCCCAGGTGTTGACTTAGGGAGTGAACAGTTTAAAGACCTTCTGTGATCAGGTGCCCTTGTTTATAGTTTGTGGTTTTTCAAGATAAATAAAGAATTTCAGAAGAAAGCAAACATTGCTGGAGGGTGGCAGTATTTATCTTCCAAATGCTTGGAAGTGGGGTAGAAACTTTGCTTTAAATAATAAGGGGATTAATAATCAAATCAAGCAGAATCCACAAGCAGATGTGCATTCTCGGTTGGTTACATACTACTGATCCACCCTTGTTTTCCTTTAACCCTTGTTGCTCCCTTTTTAAATGGGGACCCCTGCAAAGAGAGATTTATATCTTGAAAGTGAAAAGTGATGGTTCCCTAGGTACATGTTGAGTTTTGGCACCTCTCTAATGCTTTCTGGAAGGACTAAGATTGGGGTGTGTGTGTGTGTGTGTGTGTGTGGTGTATATTCCATTTGAAAACTTGGAGATGGTTAAACTTCAATTTTTAGAGGTCTCTCAAGGCTCCTAAAAGACTGGTTGATAATAATCTTATCTGGAGAATGTCTTATCCTGGAATTATTGGTAGGCTAAAAATGATTTCTTAGACTAGTATTTCCTAAAAGGCAAAGCTTTAGCTCCATTTAGAAATAGTACTGTGGACATTTGTCCTTCTGGTCTACTTAATATGCCACATGAAGGACGAGTGTAGGTTTCATTATTGCAAGAAGCCTCACAGTTATGCGGCTTGAATTTTGATTACATCTGCATAATTAAATAGTTGAATGTGGGTAAATATTGGAAAGCCCATAGTTAATGAACACTGGGTGGTTAGGTTGGGAGTTAGGTTCTATAATATCATCATGCAAAAGAAAAAAGTCCAATACCCTAAAATGTCGTATTAAAAAAATAATGTGACTGTCCAGTGTTTAAATGTGAAAAACAAAGCAAAAAGCAATCAAGTCTAGTATCTTAATTGAGAGCAGTAACAGTAGAAATCCTTTAATTCCTATTTCCTTCATTATCCTTCCTTTTTTCATTATATTTGGCCAGCATTGTGAAATGCTGATATTTTCACTAATTAATTGCCTTATGCTTATGTCAGCAAGAACAAATAGCTCTTACTTTCACTAAAACCCAGAAGATGGGCAGCAGTGTCCTACAGGCTTCTAATATTTTGTCTTTCTTCGCCCTCCTGAAGTTTAATAAACAGTGCCATCAAGAATTGATCACTTTCCAAATACCTAGAAATGCCGATTCAGTTGAATAAAGCCTTTGGTACTTGCGCACTGGTCACTTTTTGTGGAGAAAACAAAAGCTATTGGGAGAATTTATTGCATGTGCCCTGTGAGTCATGCGAATTCAGTGTACAGCAACCTAGCAACATGCATGGTTATGAATTGGTAACAAAGAAAGCCACAGGACAAAGACAGTGGGGCTCTTCCAGATCTTTTGAGGGAGGGTCTGTAAGATCCAACTGTTTTCACAGTGATTCTGAGGCATTCTTTGCTTGTTCTAATCTCTTTCTTTCGTGAGCATATAGCGTTTTCCAGAGCGTACATGAAATTTGATTGTGTTAACTCTTTGTTAGCTAAGGAAATCTATGCTTATATTTTATTATAGTGCATATTTCAGTTCTTGTTTTTTGTAATACAGCAACTGTCTATAGAGACAATCAAAAAAAACAAAATCTCTGGTGTCCTGTGGCCCCAAATTTTGAGAAACGCTTGCTGGAGGAGCACGAAGAAGCGGAAGAGAGGAATAAGCTTAACTGAGTGATGGGAAACAGCATGTGTTAAAAGCAGGAGATAGGCAAGGATTAGGTAAGAGCCACGGGCAAGGAAAGTGATTACAGACCGATTCTGTTCTGTTATGTCACATTTGGTTTTACTCTCTTCCAAAAAAGCAACAAGAACCGTGGGAGCAATGAAACCCAAAATGTGTAATAGTCACTGTACAAAAGAGAGGAAAAGACAGTGCTCTAAACTATATAACTGCATGTATATTTAAATGTATAAGATAGAAAATGATATCACAGAATTTTATTGGATCATTGAACAGAACTGTTTGCAGTATCATTGTTGGAATGTCCACTCTACAAGCTTTAATTTTGTGACTTGAACAATTATTTCTAAGATGGCAATATGTAATCCATTAACTAGTGATTTCCTACTGCGCATTTTATTATTCTGTAAATCTGTATAACTTGTACCCCTTCACTGTTTTTTTTTCTTTCTTTTCTTTTCTCCTTAAATAAAAATTAAAAAAAAAAAAAGAATCAGGAAATCAGGGCAGGCGGTTGGGCAGGGCAAGCTAAGGAAATAAGAGAAAGACTATTTTCTGTAAGTTTCTGGGAGTCAGCATTGTATCCTTATCTCTGTACTAACAGTAAAATGGGTCTTTGATTGCTGTGGGATTTTCTTGTGGAGAGATGGGACACCAAGGCCTTTTCCCCAGGAAGCAGCTTTATTTGAGCTGGCACTGACTCAGTAGATTTGTATCCAAAAGCCGAGTGCCAAGCATGGTGTCGTTGTGCCCTTTTATACAATTTTTGTGCCTTTGTTTTGCTTATATGGGCATCCACTAACATTCTACAGTCTGGTTGGGTATGATTTGTGTTACTGCAGATACACCCATATACAGAGGCTCATGGGGCTACATTGTCAAAAGTTCCCTCCCCACATGGGGGAGAGGCCCTGCCGTATGATGAGTATTTGTGGATGATTGTAATTGATGAGGAAAACATGTTTATCACAGAATTAGTTATAATGGAGGAAACTTAAATATACAAAAGAAAAAGACGTAAAACATTATGAGGCATGCTTATGAAGGGATTTCATGTTTTCAAGTCAAAGTTTATGAAAATAGGAAATGTGGAGTGAAAAAATCTTTATGTGAGATTATATAATGTATATCCAGTATCTATAATACATGTGCATGTGTACTAGTCAGCCTTTTGCCACTGTAATAAAATACCCAACACAGGGTGCTTATGAGAATGCACAAGAAGTTTATATGAAGCTCAGTTTTGGAGACACAAGGCCATCATGCTGGCATTAGCTCTGTTCCTGGCTGCATCACATCACAGCAGATAATGGGAGCAAACAAGTGATTACATCTTGAACCAGGAGCAAAGAGAGTGGGAGGGACCAGACATGTTCCTTTTATAACAACCCTTTTATGATGACTACCAAGGAGTCCTATGAGCAGTATCAAAAGGTCGCAGAAGGATTAATCTCATAATCTCATGACCTTAGTGTCCTAAGAACCTTCCACTGAGCCCCGCCTCGCAGGGAATAAACCTCCAATCACCAAACTCTGCTCAAACCATACCTAGCGTGTATATGTGTATGTTGGCAAGTGCACCTGTCTGTCTAGACAAGGATATCACCAAAATGATAACTGTGCTTAACTCTGGAACAACAAAAGACATGGCTTTTTCCCTCTTTGTGCTCTGGATTTTGCCTCCAGGCTCAGAAAGGGGCTGGATTACTATAGGGGGTATCAAGGAAAAGACAACAGAGCTTGTAGCATTGAGAATGAGAAAATAAAGAAGGAATTATTGGTGTACTGGCAACTTTTACGTGCCCTTTACCACTTGAAAGGGATAAAATCTAGACTTATAATAGGACAAAATAATAATTAAAAGTATTGGGACTGGGGATTTAGCTCAGCTACACAAGCACCTGCCAGGCAAGCACGAGGTTGTGAGTTCAATCCCCGGTACCAAAAAAAAAGTATTAATATATACACATACATATGTATATCTAGTGGCTAATGTTTTTGGTGGTTTGAGTTTTCTAGTGTTGTAGAACATAAACTGTCCTATTTTGCTTCCATTCTACATGTTTTCATTTTCTCTTTAAAGTAATAGGAAAGTTTTGGGTATTTAAAAGGAACATACACAAAAATTAACTCAAAGTGAATCATAGACCTAAATGAAAGAGCTAAAATAAATTTTTAGAGACAAAAATAGTACATTTTCAGGACCTTGGGATGTGCATTGGTTTCTCAGCTATAACAGCAAAAGCCCAAAAATGTGGAGAAAAAAGGGAAAAAATTGGATTTCAACAAAATTAAAATTTGTGATTCAAAGAATACCATCAAGAAAGTGAAAAGGCAAGGTACAAAGTGGGAAACAATATCTACAAGTCATACATCTGATGAGGGATTTGTATCTAGAGTATGTAAAGAACTGTTATAACTCAGTAACAAGAAAACAATCTGTGTTAGTCAATACTTACCAGAGTGAAATGTAGAAGAGCACAAGCTGTCTGCTTGCTGGAGACCCAGCAGTGTCCTGTGTGTATCCATGTCAGGAGGCAGGAGGGTCCTTATAGGAGACTGAAGGGTTTGTGCTGGAAGATGAAGTGTCAGCACCAAAAGGCTGAGGATCTGGGCCAGACGCTGAGGGCTTTGCACTGTAAATCAGGAGGTGATCCAAGGATGAAAGCTCTGTGGAAGAAAGAAAACACCCAAAGCTCCTTTGAAGAAAAATTGCTGAAACTCCTAAGAGCAGTCACAATGAAGCTCTTCCAGGAAAATCGTGAAATACCCCCTCTTGTTCTCCTTCTATACCATTCTGATAACAATCCTCCGGAAGTGGGTCCTCCATGCCCAGAACTATACTGAGTCTATTCAGTTGTACATTCCCACTCAAGTTAATTCACCACCACACAACCCAGTTGATGATGGGCAAAGGAGCTGACAGATTATTTCTCCAAAAAAGGTATAAACATGGTAAGCACATGGAGAGAGCTGAATTTCTTTAGTGATCATCAACAAAATGCAAATGCGGACAACAAAGGTAGCTCAGCACATCCTTTAGTCTGGCTACTATCATGAGAAAGACATAATAACAAGTGTTATTCACAGTGTGGAGATACTGGAACCCTCATACCCTGATGCTGGGAAGGCAAAGTGGTGTAAGACTTTGCAAACCAACCTGGAACAAAATGCTGAAATAGAATTATCATTTGATTCTGTAGTTCCATTCTTAGGTATATATTTGAAAGAGATGAAAATGTGTGTCCATACTAAAACTTGTGCCATCAGCATCCATAGCAGCCCAAATGCCCAACAGCTGATAAACAGATAAATACATGGTGGTATTTCCTTACCATGGAAAATTATTTAGTCATAAAAAGTAAAAAGGTATTGAAATACATTATAACATTTATGTGAAAGAATCTAGTCACAAATCACTACATAGCGTGTGAGTCTGTTTAAATGAAATGGCGAGAAAAGGCAAATGTAGATAGATAGGTTAGTGATTGTCTTGGGCTGGGGCAGAGGAGTTTGGAAAGACTGGGAGTGCAAATTTATTTTTGAAGTGATGAAAATCTTAAAAAGTTAGTTTATGGGGATATTTGCACAAATGTGAATATACTAAAAACAGGACCCAATAAGCAACTGAATTTAATGCTATATATTTATATGTGAATAAAGCTGTTAAGAACAAAAGATGTGTAGCTACCATACATTAAAATTCACAAATAGTAAATTACAAGTTAAAGCAATGTGGTGTATCATTATGCCTGACCAATGAGTCATACTATGTAAAAATTATAAGCTTCAAGACAGGCTGCTTTGGAATAGGCATTCTTACATTGAACGAGAAAGTGTAAGTTGTCTCAGGCTTGTTGGAGAGCTGTCATTTAAACATTTGATAAGGGGAGGACAGTATAAAAGCAACCAGTAAGCAAAGAGTTGTGATCCTAAACATTAAACTGCCAAATGCATGTTGATTTGTGCAACTTCAAGGATGCACTCTCCAGCTCAGACAATTTTTAACTTACACAAGTTCTTGAGTCATTATAGGATGGGCAAAATTCAAAGCAAATGCCAGTACCTGGTTGTTTAGTTGCATGGCTCATAGAAAACAGTTTTGTTTGCTTAATGTATAACATTCTGGTTATTGCTTCAGTTTTATTTATTCAAAGAAGTGTTGTGGCTTATGTCAGTCAGAGCTTCCTTGCTGCCCTGGCAGCGATCTTGATGGAGAGGCCTGATAATCCTCAGTTACAGTCTTCATTCTGGTTAGATCTTTGGATAGGCCAAACACAGTTAAAGAATTTCCACAAGGACTTTTTTTGGATGTATTCTTCATAACGACTACAAAAAGAAACACAACAACTATGTTGTTCATTTCTTCATCTGCAGTGAGTATCATAGTGTTTAGCACTCACTACATATCTGGGAGGCTTTATTGAGTTATTTTGATTTTTTTTTAGGCTTCTCTATCTATTTGCTATAGTTCATAATTAAGAAAAATTCAAAACTAAACACGGTGATGATTTCTATTGCCGTAACATTTTACTAATAAGGATTGAAAGAGGTATGTTGCTTTTGTAATCTTATGTTTCAAAATCTTTTCCTCCAAAAATATTAACATAGTGAAGACAATAATTGGTTTTTTTTTTCAATTTTATTTAAGGAGAAATAGGAAAAAAAACAGAAAAAGGGTACAGGTTATATAGAATTTCAGAAAGACTAAACAGTAGGAAATCACTAGTTAATAGATTACATATTGTCATCTTAGAAATAGTTGTTCAGGTTACAAAATTAAAGCATACAAAGTGGACATTCAAACAGTGAGACTGCAAACAGTTCTGTTCAGTGATCCAACAAAACTCAGTAATATAGTTATCTATTTTATACACTTAAATATACATGCAGTTATATCCTTTAGAGCACTTTCTTCTCCTCTCTTTTGTACAATGACAATTACACATTTTGGGTTTCATTACTCCCACAGTTCTTATTACTTTTTTTTGAAGAGAGAATAAAACCAAATGTGACAGGACAGAGTCAGTCAAATCGAAAGGATGAACATAATACATAGTGTAAAAACAAAATACAAGGTGATCAACATTGGCTACCATAATGCCTCTTGCTATCTTAAAAAGAATTGCCTATATCATCAGTTATAATAAAATTGAACAGTAAAGAATAAAACCAAAACATTGGAGACATTACAGGACTTCAAAAGAAGATAATAGTCAACCGGAACAGGCGTCGTAATGAATCTTATTGTCTTCACAGTTATTGCCTTTACTTTCAAACTTGGTACTATCAAGCAAAACAGAATAGAGGAAAATCAGTCAGAACAAGATGGTGAGAGCAATACAGGGTTTCAAATCAAGTTAATAGGAAATCAAAGTGGGTTACTATAATATATCCTGCTATTTTTTATTTATTTTTCCCTTAATTGAAAAGACAATAATTGTGACTGTACTTTTTCTCCTTCTGCTGGCTGTAGATTCTGCTTTTTACATCTAGGTATCACACTGTCCTACAGCCACTCGCGACCCGTCTTTCTGCTGTCTGGTGGAAAAGCAGCTACAAATGCTACTGTGGTTTTATACATGAAACCAAAAGTTGGAGGGGGTAAGGAAGGAAACAAGACAGGAGGCGTCACTTTTCATTTGATGGGTATCATTGTTGGCAGGGGAGAAGGGGAAGCGAGGGCCTTACAGCGTAGGGTCGGTATCAGCCTTCTCATTTACTTCCTTCTGCAGTTATTCTGGCAGTACTTTGGGCTCTGTCACCTACAGGGGGCACCTGCCTCAGAACTTGGGGAATTTTTCCCTAAGGGTTTTTTATTTATATTAAGTCTATACTTATCAAGCCTTAATAGCTTTATATTCCTTTTTCTACAAGACCTTAATTTTATAATTATTTTCTCATATTCCACAAATCTATTTTAATTATCATTTTATATTTTAAAGTCATTATGGCCTTACGAAAAATATGAAATAAAGCATATGTTCAAAAATGTACATAGTGACTGCATGGGTCTGTAGAACTCTGCTTAGATGTATGTAGAACGCTTATGTATGAATACTGTATGTGGATATTGAAGAAGATAGAGAACTGCATCGGAAGAACTCAAAAATAACCCTCTTTATAAAAAAATGAACTTTATTTTGAAGAGATAAAATCTCAAGCAATTTTAGATTCACAGCAAAAGTGAACCAAAAGCACAGTGATTTCCCATCTAGTCGCTGGGCGAAGGTCAGAGAGACCTTGGTTCTTAGACTTTCCCTGGCTCCACATTCAAAGCACTATATTTCGGGTTATTATTTTCTGAGCCCCAGCACTTTCTTTTTTAAATTCATCTTTATTATGCTAGTAAATGATATTTGATTCTTTTTTTTTTTGGTCTTTTTCCTTTTTATCAGTACCGGGGATAGAACTCACGACTGCCTGCTTGCAAGGCAGGCGCTTATGCCGCTGAGCTAAATCCCCAGCCCCTATTTGATTCTTTTTAACCTCTCCCATTTTTCTTCCCTCTCTTCCTCTCTCTTTCCCATGTTTGCCTCCCTCCTTCCCTCTCTCCCTCCCTTCTTTCCTTTCCTTTGCTCCTTCCTTTGTTTTCTATCTTTTCCTGTAGTAGGGACTGAACCCAGAGACTTCATACTACATTTACATTTTCAGCCCTTTTAAAATGTTTTATTTCGTGGCCAAGGCTTGCTAAGTCTCAAAGTTGCCCGGGTTGCACTTGAAGTTCAAATCCTCCTGCCCAGTCTCGCTGAGTGCTGAGATTGTTAATGAGTTCTTCAGACTTTGTTTTGGCTTAGCAGGTGAGATAGCACTAATCACTGGTAGCTCTATCTAGAGAAGCTGAATTGGGGGTTTGAGCTTCTCAAAACTTACAAAAACTACTCTTTCAGTATGTTTTTTGCATCTTATTTTATTTCTTGCCTATCACTTCTAGGTGCTCTTTTGGCTTTGATGGAATCCTGTCCTTCTTCCTTAGTAAGTTGATGTGTGCCACCTCACATTATCAATAATTCTGCATGTAATTTGCCTAGATTTGCTTGGAGTTTGCAAAACTAGGATAATTTCCTTACCTAAGATAAAGTTCACGACAGACTGATACCTGGTAAGTTAAATAGCAGCTGTTGAGGGAAGGCCAACAGTTACAAACTGTTCCCTTTCTTCTTTTGAAAATGAGCCATGCTCTGCTCACATGAATAATGTGTTTTAGGACATACCTGGGCTTGCTGCTCTGGGCTGATTTACACCGGCAAGGAAATCCATTGGAATTTGGTTTAAAATGAAACACAAGTTAGATTCTTATAAGAGAAATTTGAGAAAAAGAAACCAATCATCTTGTTTCACACAATGTTAGTTTGTGGAATTGCATATTGCTCAATCGTCTTTATCTGAAGATGGTTGTTTCTCCTGATAGGTGAAAATTCCTGTGTGAATTTATGAATCGTGTTTACATGGTAGGCACTTTGACAGATGCCAGAGATAAAATTGCAAACAGTGGAGATACTGTTTGTGCCCTTGGGATCCTTAATGGTCCATGCAGCCCCCAATGTTTACATTTGGCTTCTTGACCTCCATGATGGAGGGGACTGTGGCAGCAAACATGTGGTCTAAGAGGACCCATAATGTGCTGTTTGAAAATACTTTTGTAAGGACTTCATTTTATATTCCCACTTTTAAGAAGTAAATTTAAAAGAAAATGCTGGCTTCTTTCATGGAACAAAGGTGAATGTGCAAATTCCTTCTGCTCATTGATGTACTGATTTGCAGATGTAAAGCCATGGACCCCTGGAAGATGGCCTGCAGGTCCCGGCAGGTGGAACCCCAGTAGTGAAGACTGACACTCAGCCCTGGATTTTTAATTTGAGCAGTTTCTATCAGAATCAAATTTTAGTAACTGTTATTATCTGTCAGCGTACTGACGAATGATCAGGCAGTTATTCTTAGCACTTCTAGAACTGCATCTGAACTTGTAGAAATCCTCAGAGAGGAGTTTTAGCAACCATCTCCCCCTTTATTTTCCTATTTGCCGTGTCCCAAAATAAGTATTTTTCTAAGGACACTGCCTAAAACATTGTCACAATGTAGAGTACTTTCAAGAATCCAATGAAATCAACCTCGAGATGGATTTGGATCAGATAGTCAGAGAAAGAATAACAGTTGTCAAACAAACCTTTTCACATATTTGAGAAGTTACGTGAAGTATTAGAAGTCAGCAATCACTGTCTAAGCTAAGGATGCAATAGGAGGGGCAGGCTGGAGTGTTTTGAGGAATTTAACATACATAAGAAGAGCTTTATTACTAACAAAAAGGGCTATTAAAATTCAGATGTATTTTGATGTTTAATGGGAAATCTTTAGAAAAAAATTTAAAAAAAGAGACTGTTCACCTATGAAAGTTAATT
This sequence comes from Cavia porcellus, assembly GCF_034190915.1. Classification (NCBI taxonomy): domain Eukaryota; kingdom Metazoa; phylum Chordata; class Mammalia; order Rodentia; family Caviidae; genus Cavia; species Cavia porcellus. The sequence continues at coordinate 50,860,620 of NW_026947510.1, read as the reverse complement.
ATTAATCCTGCCTGTATATTAACCTCTCAGTACTCTAGGCACAAAGCCCTGTAGTACTTTGGGATTCTGTATATAGTTAAAAAAAATTATGTTTAGCTTTAGAATCATGTTGCTCTGAAGTGTTTAGCATCTTTTAGTATAAGCTGATGGCTTTAACATTGCGAACTCACTCAAACTGATTTTAGTTAATGAGAGTTTACTATTGAGAGGTGAGAGCTTGGATCAGTTTTGATCTCCAGCATCTGGCCCTCATCTTTTGCAAGTGTTTCTAGTGGTTTCAGATTAGTCCTGTTGATGTCACTGCGACTGTAAGAGCTGCCTCCTTAGAAGGGGACAGCCACTGCTCTGAACTCTAGCATGGTGATCATCCAACTTCTTTTGGTTTTATGCTCCATCAGAAAAAAGTGAGCATTTATAATTTATAAACTATATTTATTATATGTATACAGTACTGCACGTACAAAAAATTAAATAAAGGATAAAAGTAAGTATAAATTTAGTTTCTAGAACTTTCTTCCACATTCTGGTTTAGTTGGTGCTCCCTTGGAATGTGCACATCTTTTTGGGAACCTAATGTCCTGGTATTCGGCCACTATGATGACTCAACCATTGGGCAGTGCGTTAATGAGGTACATGACCTCAGGCAGGTACTCTCATGTAGCTTACTTTTAAATGAGGGCTCTTGCACCCATCTCAGGATTGATTTGGGGAGTAAATGTGGAAAGTAATTTAAAGTTGGTAGCATAGTATCTGAAATGTTAGCTCTTACCTTCCCATTTATGAGTTCCTCTCCATTCTACTGTCTCGCTTCTGCTCATTTGTGGTCCCTAATTCTTTTTGTCTGCTTGAGGACTTTGCTTGTTGTCTTTTGCCTATGTTTTCCTGTTGGCTTTTTTTCTTTGTCTCCCATACATAGAGAAGATCTGTTTGAGCTCACTGGTTGTAACCATATGTCTTACTTTGCCTGGAATGATCCTAGTTTTCTCTTATTATCCCAGTGTAATTATAATGATTCTTTTACCTTTTTAAAGATATCCTTAATTGTAAATAAAGGACCTGATTATCCTATTAGGAAGTCATTATCAAATATGGAGGACTTATAGGAGTCCTCCCCCCAAGGGGTTTGCCTTTGGAGATGGCTATCTTCACAGGAGGTGCTAATCAAAAGAGCAAGTCCCACTGCTTACAATTTATAAGGAAAAGATAGATTTGGGGAGGGCAGGGCAAGTGTGCTAGCCTTCAGAGAGATGTCTAGCACAAGTGTGACTACCAGTACACAAAGGGTACATAGAGGGGTATGAGGGGGCAGTTGGAGTTGTAAACTGGGTAACTGTCTTCCCAGGTTGCAAAAATGACATCAAGAAATTACTTAGTATTGAACTTGGAAATCTAAATCTATGATCTGAAACTCAACATCATGGTGGATATCATTTCAGTTGAGAAGGCATCTTGATTTAGGTGCTATTAAGAAAGGTTATGTTAGCATTTATGGCAGCAATTATAATGAGTCTTCTTGTGCATACCAGTGCTCTGGAAAGAATGGAAGTGTTTCTGTTTTTCTCATGGTTTACTCAGAACTGTTACTCTTGTCTTGTGGTTTTTTCCCCCCCATTCCTGGCTCCATGATTTATCCACATTGAATACTCAATAAATATTAATGATTGCTCTAAGAGTTCCAAGGGAAAAACTCGTATGATTAAGTGAACCATGAACAACTTTTCTCCCTAATTTTGTGGTTTTTTTTTTTTTTTTTTTTTTTTTTTTTTGGTACTGGGGATTGAACTCACGACCTTGCTCTTGCCAAGCAGGCACTTATGCCACTGAGCTAAATCCCCAGCCCTCTCTTTACTATTAAGTAAGTTATACAAGTGTATTCCTGAAGCATAGTATTTAAAATAGCCATTTTATTTGAGAAGTTATAGAGGACACGTAATAATTATGAAAAAAATATTAAGGAGATGTTTTTATACCCATTTTCATACATTTACCAGAACTGACAGCATAAACAACTAATGGTTAAAAGTTAACACTAGCATTTTTTGAGTTCTGAAGACTCATTTCTAAACTGAATGTAGTATTTGATTGTGATTCAGAGACTTGAAATGTTACAACTTTACCACAGTACTTATAAACAGTGGCCTCTATTTCCTCTCAAGAATCAGAAACAGATGATGAATGTTTGGAAATATGTCAGTATTCCATCGTTTCCCCAGAAAAATAAATAGTGACTGAAATTTTATGGTTGTTAGAAAATCAGTTATGAAAAGAGGCTATAACTTGGACTTTTTCACTGATGCTTGATGGTTTATATTATAGAACAAGCAGTAACTGTTCTTAAGAGATTTACGGGGGTTATGTCTGAGTGATTGTTTCTTTGGGTCATAGTTCATTTTTAATTTCTTGATTTTGACATTTAAAGTAAATGCTAAAGAAGTGAAGAGTGATGCTTCTTTTTCTAGCTGCCTCTTAGACTTGCAAACTGTAGAATAGAGGTAGTAACTCATAATGACTTAAAAAAGAATCAAGCTAATTCCATTGGCTAAAGCCTGAGGTTATTTGAATATACATGATATGTAGCCATATAATGGGGACCTCATTTCCTCTCATCATGTAACACGCACTTTAGAAATACAGATTTTCGTAGGTTTTACTGTTTTTCTTCACACTCCTTCTGCTTTTGTTTTAAAATTTCATTTATTTCTGTGGACTGTGCTGATGGACTTCAGAGTTTACATGTCAAGCTGGTTCTAACTTTCTCCGTCTCCTTGGTGACTCTTCACCTGTAGGGCTTCAAAAGGAAACATTTTAAAATATAATCTCCTGCTTTAAGGTTTAAAAAAAATTATCCAAGCATCACAAATACCCTTCACAATCTTCACAAAGACCAAACGGTCACAAGGAAAATGGGACCTCTGATGGATATAACTTCTGGAGGGAGCCTGGTCATTGTACTGAATCTTTTGGGCAAAGATGGCTTAGAAATGCCTATTTGAAGTTTAGGTAACAGAGCTGTCAAAACAAGAAAGAATAATTTTTTTTTTATTTTATGAGAAAAAAGTCATAACAAAAGAGAATAGCAATATCTAATACATTGTGTATCTTCAAAGTAGTTACTCAGAGCACAAGATATGGGTGTAAAAATTCTCCAAAGTATGTTAGCACAAACTTTCAATTAACTAAGAGAAACTAGTAGTATAACTATTTTCTGTTTTTCCTTTTCCCTTCCTTTCTTTCTCCTTTCCCTCACCCTAGTCTCTCTTTCTTTTTGAACAATTTGTCCCCATTTCACAATATCTGTTGTATATTTTGATCCTTATTTACACTTTTGTTTCTCACACCAGGGAGACAATACAATGTTTACACATGAATCTGATTTATTTATTGTGTGTATGGCCTCAAGTTGCATCTGTTTCCCTATAAAAGTATTTCTTTGTGACTGAGTATTACTCCATTGTATAAAAAGACCACAACTACCTTTGTTATCCATTCTTTGGTTGATGGGTATTTGGGATGTTTCCAGAATTTAGCTATTACAAATTGTGCTGCTGTAAACATGGGTGCACATTTATCACTGTGGTATGATGCTTTTAATTCTTTTGCGATGATTCCCAGGAGGAAACTACTGGGTCAAATAGTGGGACTTCTGATCCTAATTTTTTGGGTATTTCCACAGTGGTTCCACATTGATTTCCACAGTGGTTCACCAGTCTACACTCCTACCGACACTGGAGAAGTGTTTTGGTTTCTCCACAGACCCTCTAGCATTTGTTATTGATTGATTTCTTGGTGATGGCCATTCAGAAAAAATAACTTCTATATAATATTTTAAGATATTATATATCTTAGTTAACTTTTCGTGTTTCTGGGACAAAATATCTAACAACCAAAGTTAAAAAGAGGAAAATTTTATTTTAGTCACAGTTTGTAGAGGTTTCAGGTCATAGTGGTCCGGCTAGTTCCAAGGCAGGATGGCACGTCAGAGGGGCATCCAGAGGAGAAACAGTCCGTGGCAGAGCAGACAGGAAGGAGCAAAACAGAAAATGGTGGCAGCAGGCCTGCGTTCTTTCTTTTCCTTTATATGCCATGCAGGCTACAACCTATTGATTGGTGGAGATGCTCTTCACACCCTCAATCCACATTTACACACGGTAAGCCAGCCACTTTTGAAATCCCCACCCATGACTGAAAGAGGCCCTGGGGAGATATCTAGATATAAGCCACAACTTTATAAAATTTTTTGGTCAAAGTTTTTTGGAAAACTGTTTCTTTAGAATTTTGAAGTTCTAAGAGACTAGAATTGATAGACCATCGACAGACTGAATTATGCAGATGCCAGAATAGGACATGAAAGTCCCATAAGAAGGAACAAGCTGTTGTGGGTTTGAAACAAGGACTTCTCTTGTCTAGGACAGAGAATCTTTGGAGAATATTGACAAAGGGATGATGAAGGGGTAGCAGGAGAGAACTGACATGATGTAGGGTACTCCACGAGGGGTAAATGAGTTTGCATGTGATGCAGAAGAATTCTTGGTCAGGGAAATATATCAGGAACAGTGTTAGAAGATTTGTCCAGTGATATTGGGATTGGATTGCAAAGGGAGATTTGAGTTAACCCAGGACAGAATTGGAGATTTCCTGCTGAGAGGTGAGAGCTTTGAACTCCAGTGATGTTCATTGAAAGGAGAATGGTGCTATCACATTAAAATAAGAGATATCAAAAAGACCTTGTAGAATTTAATTAGAATTTTACAACATTTGTGTAGTTATAGAAGTTACAGTTGTTTAATGAAATTTCTAATATTTAATTCACACCTGGCAGAGGTGGAGATGAGGGTCCTTAAAAAGGGATGCCGTTGCAGGTTGTATCTAGCTGTCCTTCCAAAGCTTCATGTGGGCATAGGTGTAGCTTTTCAGAGGTTATGTGAGCTGCAGCGTGAGATGCTGGGATCCGGGATCTGATGCTGGGATTGATTTACCCTGTGATCCTAGGATTGAGGTTGTGAGTCCTTAGGGCGGGTGACCTGGATAAGTTATAAGAGACAGAAAGCAAACTGCTGCTGCTGTTGTCGCCCTTTGCTTCCTGGTTCTTCACTCCTTTTGGGTCTTCTGCTTGCTGTGAACTATTTCTCCTCTGTGATGCCCCTCTGCCAGGTCACCCAGACTTGGAGCCAAACACCTATGAACTGAAACCTCTTCAAACTGTGAGCCAAAATAAACCTTTCCCCCTTTAACTTTGGTTGTCAGGTATTTTGTCTCAGCAATGAAGAAAATAACTAGAAGCTGGAGCACTGACATGTTCCTGTAATCCTCCCTCAGAGACTGAGGTAGGAGGAGTGCACGTTTGAGCCCAGCTTTGGTAGGTAGTGAGATCCTGTCTCAAAATAAAAATGAAAAGGGCTGGGGATATAACTCAGTGGTACCGCTGCTGAATTCAATGTGAAAAAGAAGAAAGAAGAAAGAAAGAAAGAAAGAAAGAATAGCAGTTTTAGTGAAGAACCAAAAGCTGCAATGAAGGCAATAATACTATTTAAATAAGGACAGAAGCCTTAAGAGGTTGTAATTTTAGAGCTCTGACTTGGTAGTGGACTGACTTGTAGTATTGCAGTGAGAGAGAGATTGACACAGACAGACACAGAGGCAGAGAAGGAATCAAAAAGAAAAAGCAAGCCAGCAAATTTCGTGGGTTATTATTCTTTGAAACTGAAAAGATGTATGTCTGTATATACCAACTGAAAGGCTCAAACAAAACAGTATAGCTCTTGACTAAGTGGTGTTTAATCAAGGTAGAAAAACTTCAAAAGATTGATTAGCTCTTCCAATAGTTTGGCCCTGACTCAATCAATTGTTCGTTTTTGAATTACTTGGATATTTAGCAAGAAAAAGTATTTTTCAAGTTTGAACTTTAGTGGAGCCTGAAAGAGAAATGAAACCGAATTAATTAAGAAGCTGAAGAAAATCTCTCTCTCAATTTCTCCCTCTCTCTCTCTCTCTCTCTCTCTCTCTCTCTCTCACACACACACACACACACACACACACACACACACACCCTGGGGAAGTGAGGATTTGAGCTGTTGGGAGAGAAATGCAAACACTACATACAACAGTGCTTGTGCTCTGAAATAACCCACTTTGGCCGCATCATCTTGATGCCCTCCCATCCTCTCTAGGCAGGTCTGGTTGGTGAACATAGACTCACCCTGTGCAGCCACACGTGCCTTGTAATACAGAAGATGGCAGCACTGCCAGGCACGATGCTGTCAGCAAAGCAGGGGTGGGACGAGTGTATGGATGACATTTCAGCACAGATCACTCTGAGGGAGAGGAGACCCGACCTCCGAGAATGCATACCACGTGAACTTAGCACCGCACAGCTGAGGGAAGGAGCCTGCATATTTTAGGGAGTCAAATTATCAGGTTGTTTCTGCTCATTTCCTATGCAGACACACACCCTGCACTTCCTGAGCACTGCAGAAAACACTAGCCCTGTCTTCCCTGAGTGCAGTGAATGTGGGACATGGGCAGAAAAGATAGAATGGGCTCATTCTCCAGGTCTGCTTCATTTGCATGCATATTTTATTAGATCTTCAAAGCAGCTGCTGGAGAGCTTCACATGAGCATTTTGTGTGGGTGTGCATGCATGTGCCTGTGCCTGCTTTGGTGTGTGTGTGTGTGGTGTGGTGGAGTATTACATTTCAAGCTCTTTGTGTTCACTTTGGGTGAATGGGTGAGATGTTTCATATTTAATTTACTTGAGATCCCCACATTTTGGTGCTGTTGGGCTGCTCAGAAGTTTGAGGTGCAGCTTGTAAGGGGCTGATGGTCTATTTGGGGTGATAAGAATCTATGCAAAAGTTAAAGAACAAGAAAAACAGTTTATAATCATTGTTGAATACTGTGTATCATAGGAGTTGATAAAGGAAGTTTTGTGAGCTAATATATTTTGGAAAAATGGGTTCTGAGTTTTTGAATTAAATTTTAATCAAAATGGTTTTTATTGAGTATCTAAAGTCACCGTTTCCAGTAATGGGACTAAAACCTGACTTAGGAATGGCACTGAAACGGAACTCTTGGGATGGGTTAGCAATGCTGTGTAAAATGCTTTTTTCATAATCATGTTAAACAAGGACATCATGACCTCTCTCTTTCTTTGAAACCAAACATCCTTAAATACTGCTGTGTTAAATTTCAATTTCTCCAGTAGACTTCTGTGCTTTCTATAATTGAGGATATTGTCAAGGAATTTCTTTTTCTTTCTTGAGGCTACAGTTCTGGGAAGGAATTCGAAGGCTGTCCTTCAAACAATGAATGTCAGCTATGTTGGTAGCAGTTGTTCTAATGAGCAAATGGTTTAGCTTTGCAGTTTGGACTATAGAAAAATAATCTTGTACTATTTACTGGAGTCTTAAGAGTATCCAGACTTTATACCTCAAGTAAACTTCCATGTCTGCAGTGTAGAGGGCTGTTTTTACCTTGTGTCTGGACTCAGTCACACAGAGTAGGAAGCTAACAATGTGTCATCATTAGCAGTGCAATCAGAACTGCGCATCAGTGGAACCAGCTCTGCGCCTCTGTTTGTTCAAAGATGAAAGGAGAGAAGCACCAGGGCTCCTTCATGCTCTCCTGTTTTCATCCGGCAAGCCGGGAGCACCGGAGGTCTGTTATTTGTCATTGCTGGATCACATCAAAGCCCATTCCGGCCAAGCCTTAGCTAATCTGTGGGCAGGACAGGCCTCAGTGACCCTTGAGCGCGTTTATACAGCAGCTACCTGGGAAATATTTCTCCTTCTTGCAAAATCTTTTATCTGAAGAAAGTTGTACCTACCATCGCTTGCCAACTTTTAACAGAAAACTGCTGACAATTTGTAAATGAGTGACAGTTTGTCTGCAAAATTACTTTCCTCTAATATTTACATTTTCCTTTTAGATGCTCACAGTCACTGTTTTGCTAATAAAGCCAAACGGAGGGGAAAGATAGTAGATGAGAAAAGCCTAGTGCTTACGTTTTTCTTTTCAGGCAGGTCATGATTGAAACCTGAGTGAAGTAAAAGCTGCTGTAATCATTTTCTCTTCTTGCTTATGATGGAAAATAATCCATATTTACGATAAAACTTCAGATTGTATTGGCTCAAAATATTTTTCTGTGTTCAAAGGTTAATATAACTTTTATTTGTTCCTTTTCGTATTCAGCTTCTTTCATTCATTTGTCATTCATTTAGAAGACGTTCACTGAGTACCCACTAGGTGCCAGGCATTTATCAGATGGAGAAATGCAAGGTAAATACATAAAGCAAGGTACCCAGAGTGTGAGCTGCACAGAGCGGAAAGCAGTGCCTTGCCGAGATTCCAGCAGAGGCCTGAAGAGTAACAGGCAGAGTCTGCCATGCAGGCTTCTTGGAGAACAGGCAGAGCTGGAGAGATTGTACTGGGAGGGCAGAGGCCGGGTTGCTGTGGCTGGGTGGAGCGAGGGTGTAGCCAGGTGACAGGAGGCGAGGCCGGCCAGCTGCGTGGGGGTGGCAGGGGAGAAGGCAGGCAGGCAGGGCCCCTTGGCTCTTTCTCCTGGGAGGTGGATTGTGGACCAGGCTCAGCCCAACGGTGCGGAGTCTGCAGCCAGGAAGGGGCCGGGGCAGAGACGCCGCAGTTGTTAGGTGGCTGTGGTCATAGCGGGGAGAGAAAGTGTGGTGTTTTGGATCAGGTTTGTGAGTTGGTGAGGAATTAGGTGATTTCTTTCTTCCTTCTGCCTTTTCTTTCCCTTCTTTCTTTCCTTCCCTCCCTCCCTCCTTCCTAGTTTCCTTCTATCCGTGTCACTCTGTCCTTCCTCCCTCCCTCCTCTCCCTTTCTTCCATTATTCCATCTTTCCATCCTTCCTTTTGTGGCACTGGTCTTTGAACCAAGGTCTTTGCACTGAGCTACACCGCAGTCCTATTTATTTATTTATTTGAGGCAGAGTCTCACCCAACTGTTCAGTTTCCCCTGCTAGGCTTGAATTGGTAATAATCCTCCTGCTTCAGCCGCCCAGAGCACAGGGATGACAGGCCTGTGCCATCCTTTCCAGCTGAGAGGTATATTTGAAAAGTAAAACCTGCAGGCTGGTTTACTTTTGGACATGAGGTATAGAAAGTCAGAGATGGTGCTAGGTTTTAGTCCAGGCAGCTGGTTGGGTGAATTTGCTTCACTGGGCACATATTACACACTAGACATGACGCTGTGAGGTTTGTGTCTGCTTATGCCCGATTCTCATCATAATGCTCTAGATTTTTTTTTATAAAAATCTGCTAACATGCATATAATATTCAATAAAATGCACAGTTTTAAAGTCCCAGCTTCAGTATACCAAGTATAAACCTGACAAGTTGATGTGCATGTGTGTGTGTATTTGTTCATGTAATCATCACCTTTATTCAGAGATATAGGACATTTCCAGCCCTGCAGAGGGTCCTTGGTTAAAGGTAGCTAATAGTTTTACTCTTATCAACATGGATTAGTTTTGTCTATTTTCAGACTTCCTGTAAGTGGAACCACAACTTCTTTTTAAAATCAAGTTTTAATTGACATATAGTTCATATCTGATAAAACTTGCATTTTCACGTATACAGTTTAGTGATTTTGAGTGTATTTGCAAGTTTGTGCAGCCATCATCACTTTCTAATTTTAGGACATTTTTACATGTCTTATCCCTGGTATCCACTGATTAATTTTCATCTCTGTGGATTTGCCTGCGTTGAATGTCTCACATGGGAGGAGCCACACAATATGCGCCCTTTTCTGACTGCTTTCTTTCATTCAGATAATGTTCTTGAGGTTTGTCTATGTTATAGCATGAATCAGTGCATCATTTTTAAAACACGATGAACGGTATTCCAATGTGTTTGAGTACCATGTTTTGTTTATCAGGTGACAGGCAGTTGAATTGTTTCTTCTTTGCTTTGGCGAATAATGCCGCTATACACATGCATAGGTTTTTGTGTGGACACAGAGAGCTTTTCACTTCTCTTGGGTATGTATCTAGTAGTAAACTACATGCATCTCCTACTGACTGGCTTGTTTGGTTCAACATGATCTCTATATTTATTCATTTATCTTGTTGCATGTAGCGGCCGTTCATTTTTCCTTATTACTCTTCAGGGTTCCATTCTATAAACATATCTCAGTTTACTTACTCATTCTTTAGCTAATGGGCATTTAGGGTGTTTCGAGATTCTGCCTGTGATGAATAGCCCTGCTGTAACATGCTTTGCACATCTCCAGATGAGTGAGCACTCATTTATCTCTAGGAAGTGCACGGAGGTGGAATTGCTGGCTTTTTTACCTGGTTCTTTATCCTTCTGCAGCATTCCATTGTGCTTGTTCACCTGGGTGCTGGCTACACCCTTGTCAGCCCCTGGAGCAGAGATGTGCTTTTTGCAGACTTGGTTCTGGAGTCTTCCTTCCTGGGCACATTAGGATTGACTTTTCTTCTGTTTCTTCTAAAGCATCTTTTAGAAACCCTCTCCTTCTTTATATATCATCTCTTCTGTTGCTTAACAAAGCTTTGCCTGCTGCAGTATCCAACTGCCCGAGAGCCTACGATGACTTATAATGGCATATGCCTTGCAGGAACACTTACTACAGGGCTCTGAGGGGCTGAGATTCCTTTAAGATGCTGATAAAACCTTTGCACCATGCTGTAGAAAAATGCATCTGCAAACACATACACACACACACACACACATACACACACACAGAGTTTTCTTACACTTTTAGGGAGTATGTGGACTCTAGGTGTCCCATTCTTTATGGGTCCAAGGTTCCAAGATTAAGAATCCTCTTCAAGTAAAGGGAATCAGGAGGAAGAGGAGGGAGAGTGTGTAAAAGAAGGTAGGTAGTAGGAGGAAGGAGGGAAGCAAAATTATATTATATGCACATATGAAAATGCCATAATGAAATGCAGTATTTTATAAAATTAATGTGCACTGATAAAATATATATAGTGAAGAAAGGAGATCATAATCCTTGCCACTTACTCAGTATGTTTATCTGCCTGAAAAATGCCCCAAACTATTTTTATCTACTTTGTAATGTCTTAAATTTTTGTTCACATATATCTTCTTGTGACTTATTAAAATCTGCCCAAAACTGTCACGGTCAACTGACCTAGTTGTCTGGAAGGCCAGTAGGTGTGTAGACATAAATAACACTAGTTAGTACAAGATTTCAGTTCGAAGAATAAGTCCAAGAGGTCTGTTGTTTTATGTGGTCACTATAGTTAACAATGCCAAACCGAGTGTGGTGGTGCACACTTATAATCCCCATACTTGGGAGGCTGAGGCAGGAGGATCATTGCAAGTTCGAGACCAGCCTGGGTTACAAAACAAGGCCAGCCTGAACTGCATAGCAAGACCTCGTCTCAAAAAGACAAAAACAAAACAAACAACCCCCCCAATGCCTGTATACTTGAAACTTACTAAGATAATAGATTTTAAATTTATCATAAAGATGTATAAGGTAGTAGATATGTTAATGTGTTTGAACCACTCCACAGTATATACATATATTAAAACATCATGTACACCATAAATAAGCATGATTTTTATTTGTTAATTAGAAACGAACCAGAGCAAACTTGGCCAGTGTAGGGGCCTTGACTTGGACCTAAATTATCAAAGGAAGTAAGAATTACTAGCTCTTAGAAATTATTGTGGAGCCCTCATTCTTTTCCAAGTACAGGCACCTGAGAGCTTTAAAAAATTATATCCTTCAGTACTGCTCTCAACTTTTAAACTAGAGGTTCAGTTGATTGCACTGCTGCTGGGCTGGGCCCTCCCAGGCTAAGAGGTGCTGCCTTGGCTGTGGGGATGGCTGGCGTCCATGTGGGGTGTGGGCCTCAGAACCCTCCCCTCCTCCACCTGTGTTTCCTGTGGCACGTCTTAAAAATTGGATAACTCCTTGGGTGCCTGCCGGTCAGTTAGAGTTCCCTGGAAAAAACAAAAACCAGGTGTGGACTAAGTAACGTAGATAATTAGACCTTTCCTAAATATGATGTTTAAAATAATTTCATGACAATGGTACCAAAGGGAGTTGCAGAGACTTGTTTTTATTCTCTGGTGCCTTTCCTCTAAGACAGAAAGAGAAATCAGAATGTTAAAGACAGAACTTTTATTCAGTTTTTAAAACATCTCTCTTTCTATCTGTCTGTCTATCCCTATCTGTCTGTCTGTCTATCTATCTGTGTATCTATCCATCTGTGTTTTTTTTTTTTTTTTTCTCTATAAGGACAAATCCGGGCTTCATTCAGGAGGAAGCATAACATCATTGCACCATCACAGAGCCTTAGAATATCACGTTCATTATAAAGTTTCTTCCCGGAAAAATAAAGAAGTTTTTGTTTTGAAATTGATTGCTTTACAAGTTTTATAAAAGTGAGAAAAAACACAAAGTGAAAATCACTTTCCCTTCTTTGCGATGCCCATTCCCCACTCCTCAGGGATAACCACCGTTCATAGGTTTTAAATCAGTGCTATAAAAACATCGGGTAGATGTGTTTGTTTTTATAGCATGGTGGTCGCCTTATTCAGTCTTGTGCAGCTTTCTCCCCCCCCCCCCCCCACTTTACAGTAGATGCCAGACATCCTTGTACATGTCTGGATTTACTTTCCTCTTTCCTCATTTTTTAAAGGCTTATTTCCTTTCAGCGACTGGTTTTCAGCGTAATGAGTTAGTGTTTTAATCTCTAAACAAGATCAATAAATTTTGTTGTAGAATTATGAACTCCTGGGTTTTACCATATAAGTTGTGTTTTGATCCAGTAGGGTCCTTACTCTTGATGGCCAGATGGTTTGCTGTCAGTGCTCTGATAACCTAAGATAGTCTCATCTCTCTTGGAGTCTTTTTGACATGACCCTTTACGCGTCATTGGCTTTCTCACTTTCAGATACTCCAAGGCCTGCCAGTCTGTTCTTTTTTCCAAATTCACATTAAATGCTGGAGGGCTGGGGATGTAGCTCAGTGGCACAGTAACTGCCTGGCAAGTGCAAGGTCCCGAGTTTGATTCCTGGAACAAAACAAACAAACAAACAAAAGATTAAACTCTGGATTAAGGCTCAATTTTATTTCATGCTGTGTTTGGGAAAATTTTCCTTACTAGTTTTAACTTGATTTACTGACTGCACCCCAGGGTGTGCCTGATGAGTGAATCATCAAATATTTTTGGGGAGCTACCATGTGCACAGAAGTCACTGGATCGTGTGATATAAGCAAACAAGTCACCCCAGTGTTCCCTTTCCCGCATACCAAGCAGCCACGACCAACGTGACTGAAGTAGATCCCCAGTATGTCTTTGAAGCTTGTCTTTGATCTTAGGGACATTTATGAGAAGCCACTGGTCCCTAGAAAACTAAGCAACTGAGGGCCAGATGTAAACATGGCAGCCCCCTCTCCATTTTTACTATACAGTAAATTATACATCATCAGGTTCACTCATTTTAGAGTTTAGTTCAGTGAATTTTGATAAATGTATACAGTGGTGCAGTCAACATTATAATTACCCTTTCATCCAATCAAATGTGCCTTCATACCCTTTTGCAGCCAATGTCATTCTTGACCCGGTTTCAGGTTGGTCCTCTTCTAGATGCTATAGTTTTTTAAAAAATATTTGTATTTGTACATGTTTGTGGTACAGGATGGTTACATTCATGGTTGGGAGTAGGTACATGTACGAGATGCTGTAGTCTTGCCTTGCTGTAGAATTTCACATAAATGGCACTGTGTAGTTCGTAGTCTTTTGTGTCTGGCTTCTTTCACTCATTAGGATGTTTTTGCGTGCATCATGATGCTGCTGTTGTATGCATCCATGATTATTCCTATTGGGCTGAGAAGTATTCCATTCTAGGGGTAAAATACTACAGTGGAGGTTGAGTGTTTAAAATGTTTACATTTTTGTTTCTGTTGTGAGTAATTCTGATGGACATTTGCATACAAGGCTTTATGTGGATGTGTTTTAATTCCCTTTGGGTAGATATTTGGGAATAGGGTTACTTGGTCATACAAGTGTGTTTTTAACATTTTCAGGAGACTAGCAGAAGGTTTCCCAAAATAGCTGAACCATTTATGGCCATCCTTGAAACACATGGTTTTGCCATTCTTTTAATTTAAGGATTTCTGTGGGCACATAATGGTTACAATGGTAATTTCAACTGCATTTCTAATGGCCAGTGATGTTAAGTATCTTTTTATGTGCTTATTGCCCTTCTGTAGATCAGTTTTTGTTGTTGTTTGTTTCCATTTTGTTTTTTATGAAATAGCTGTTCAGTCTTACTGGATTGTATGTCTTCTTTCATTGAATTGTAAGAGTACTTTATATATTGTGGATCCAGGTTCTCTGTCAGATACACGTTTGCCTTTGAAACTGATTTTAAATTGAGTTTTGGTAAGAAATTGTATAAAGCATTTGCTTTTTTATTTGAAATACAAAAGGTCTAACTTTATCCAAACAAAGGAAAGATACAAGTTTTAGAAACAACTTATGATTACAAAAGGGAAACAAAGAAAAGAGAAAGTTCAGAGAGGAAATAAAGGAAATACTGGAGGCAGATCGAACTAGGAGATTGTAAAAGGGAAAAAAATGTTTCAGTAAAAAAAAGGAGGTAAAACCACAAATAAATATGCTGAGAGGTAATGTAGGAAATGGAAGAAGAAAACAACAAACAACTTTAAAGAATGGAGAAAAAGAAGACGATATGAAAGAAGAAGCAAAAATGGCTCACTGAGTTTGTTTCTCGTGTCTTACCCACGGCACGGCCACTCTGTCAGCTCGTCTCTCCATCGTCAGCTCCTCGTGTCCAGCCTCCTTCCTTGTATCCCATGTCCAGTTTTTCAATACATTGCTCCTCTCTTGTCCACATCTTTAGTGTGTAACAGCGTGGACTCTGAAGTTAGTTGATTGGGTTTGAATGCCGGCTGTGTAAGTCTGGACAGAGCTGGATCTTTACAGGGTTCAGTGTTGCAGTCAGGGGTTGTACACAGAGAACAACTAGGATTAGGACATGGAGTTTATAATATTTTTATGATGGTCACCGAAAGTTAACACAGGGAAATGCAGGAAATCTATCCGCAACACCAAAGACTTAGATTATTTAGTCAAGAGCCTAAACTCCATGGCAGTGTCCCACATGAGTCCAGATAAAAACCCAGAGCTCAGGGCAGTGCCTCCACGAGTCCAACTGGATGTCCAGAGCCCACAAGAAGGACTCACGCCAGTTTCTTTTACGGATGCATGCCAGAAAGACCCAAGTGTCAGCCAGAAAGTCTGGAAGCCAGACTTGGAAGCCAGAAAGTCTATGCCAGCAGGATAAAGGAGCTGTGCTAGTGGGATGAGGGTTCCATGCTGGACCCGAAAAGTCACACTCACAACAAAGACCAGGACTATCCTGAAAGGCAGCACAGCTGTCTCAGTGACACGGAGGCCCCGAGCTCCTCTAACGAGCTCCTCCAACGACAAGCAGTTGGGTACATGCCAGGAAGCAACATGACAAGTTCATCCTGGAGACCAACCAGCACATATCTTCCCCCCAGAGCCAGGAAGCAATGCTCGATGTGAGGACCAGAGCTTCTCCAGGAGAACCAACAGCTCAGACAGCAACTTGTAGGAGAACCCACAATGCCTCCTTAATGCCTCAACCCTCCACACCTCCCTTCTCCACCTATTTATCCTGGCAACCCTCCTCAGGTGGAGCATCTTCTCTCAATGCATGCTGATGTAATCCAGCTGGCGTTAACTTGACCACCAACCTGTAATATTCAGCTTGATGATGTATAACATGAGAATGATACTAATATCTATCTCAATATTTTCTATGGAGATTAGAGAATGTATATAAAGATTTTGTTGTGTTTGACACATAGTGCTTGGTCAAGAAATATTATAGAAGGTGCTTGTGTGTGTGTGTGTATGTGTTAGGAAAGGGTGTTTCTTGGTTATGCCTTTTACTTTTGACTTTGTGCTCATCTAATTTTAGTTTGGGAATATCTTACCCCCACAAAAATACTTAAATGGCAAAATATGACAAAGCTTATCCTTCTGAAGTGCCAAGATATAAATACAACTGTATTTGGTCATCTGGAGTATCAAGTTAGAAGTAATAATAATGAATATCTGTGAGATTCAACATACAACTGATGGATATTTAATAGTAAAACTCGGAGAGGCCAGGCCTGGAGTTTCCTGGTTTCGAGAATGCTGAGATGCTGAACAAAACGGCTGTTTGATAAATACAGCTGAGGCAGGTGAGCACTCTGAACTTTTTATGTAAACCAGGGCATGAACTCTACCTCTTTTATGCCAGTCACATCTCCCACAGCTCTCGCAGGGAAACAGAAGGTGGTATTTGGAAAGGACCTCTTTCTTGATGCAAGATCCCTTCTGCAAGATCCACCATCTTGGAACTGTCTGTGCTTCACTACGATGAATGAAACTTTACCTGCCTGGAAATAATTTTATTGTTTGGATTTTTTAACAGTTTTTGGCAAGTTTTCCCTTACACTGAAGTAAAACTTATTTTGATCTTGGATTAATATATGGAAAAAATTGTCCTTCCTTTTTTTTAACCTTTAGCTATATGAAGTGAGATTATCTCTTTGTTTTCTCGCTATGATGCAACGATTTCTAGTTCCTACTGTTGTTCTTCAAATACAGAAACTTTTGTATTTTACTTGCTCTCTGGTTTGTTCAGTTCTGGATAGAGGCTGATTTGTTAGGATGCTAAAATATGGTACCTTTAACTGATCCCAATAATCTGGTGTGTACTTTCTTCTGGTTGAGATTCCATTCTTCACTTGCCTCTAAAAGCATGAGTTTTTCAGATTTTTACAGCACAGTGTTCATGTATTATATTCAGAGTGGTCAGATACTTATTGTACAAATCAGAACACACTGAGGTTGAAAGAGGTGGATTCATCATTAAGCTCAAGCAGTGGTCTTAAGCCAGAGTGTCTTGGATACACAGGCATGTGTGGGCACCATGTTAGTTTTTGGTTCTTATAACAAGATCCGTGAGGGTGGGTGTTATAAAAAAAAGAGATTTACACAGTTCATAGTTGTGGAAGTTTAAGAGTATGTTGCCAGTATCTGCTCAGCTCTGCAGATGTTAGCTGCGTTGCATCATGGTGGGAACATGTGCAAAAGGGGAAGACTGTGTGGTGAGACAGGAGCCCAGGGAGTGGAGGAAGGGACATTTTGGTCTTTTGTAACAATCCTCTTCTGAGAGCTAACCAGGGTCCCAGGAGAACTACCTTCATCCCTTCCAAAGGCAGCATCTTGACTGACCTAATTCTCTGCTACATGTCCACCATGTTGTAACATGGCTACGGTGGGGGCCAAGCTTACCGCATGTGATCCTTGGGGGACAAACCACATTTTAAACCTGTCACTCTAATTATGTTAACTTCAAGCCTAAGGTCTAGGTTATAAAAACTTTTAAAAAAATATTTATTGCTGATAGGCCTGGTATGAATAGTTGAATTTTTCTCTAAACATCCTATTTATGTTTGTATGAAGCATCATTGTATTGTATTCAGGTTTTATAAGGAAAATAATTTAATACAGGACACAAAATTTATGGAATTATTTTATATAGTCACCAAAGGGTCAAACACAAAAAGTGCAGGAACTCTGTCCACATTCTAAAGATCCCAAAGCTGAGGACTTAGATCCCATAGCAATAGCCTGCATGAGTCCAGCAGAAGACCTAGCGCCCATGACAATGTCTCATGCAAGTCTTGTTTTGTGGATCTGCACTGCAAGGCCCAAAGGTCAGTGGTAGAAGCCAGGAAGGTGCCAGCAGGGTGAAGGCTCTGTGCCAGTAAGCTGAGGGTTTTGCACTGGAGCCAGGAAGCTACGCTTAAGCTAAGGACCAGGGCTCCCTGGAAAAGTACCAGAGCCATCCTCATTGACAACAAGGTCCTGAGCTTCTCTATCATGAGAACAGTTGAGTTCATATCAGGAAACCAGCATGACAGCCTTCTCCTGGAGTTTGAGCAGCACACATCTTCCCCTCTGAGCCAGGAAGTGATGCTCAAAGTAAGGACCAGAGCTCCCCCAAAGTGAACCACAGCCATTCTCAGTGACAAGGCTGCTCTGACAATAACAGCCAGGTTCATATCAGGAAAGAAGCTCAACAACCTCCTCCAGGAGAGCCAATGGCAACAGGAGAACCAACAACACCACCTCTTCCTCTCCAGTTCTCCGTTTACGTTGGCAGCAGTCCGCAGGTGGGCCCTCCACACCTAGCACCACGCTGATTCAGTTCAGCTGGTGTTACAAGTTGACCATCAGTTGTCAATCCACTAAAAATTTCATTGATGTTTATCCCATGGAAATGAATTGCAATCTGTCAAATTCACTATTCTCCCATCTCCGTCATCTGAAAGTTTGATAAGCAACTTTGCTGCATATCTTTCTTATTATTGTTAATCTACAAGGTGCCTTTCCTAGATTCCCAGTAACAGTCCATCTCATTCCTGTGGAGTTTGCAGGCCCCAGGGGGAAACCAACCACATTAAACATTGTTGCGTGTTCCTTTTGCAGGTATTTCTGTTTAAATACAAGACAAGAAAGACTAAAACACTTGTAGACCAGAGAGTAGGTATCACGTGGTTGTTTCTTAGGTAACTTGGCAGGAGTTTCCTAATGAAACTGGTTCTGAGCATCTTCTGTATACCAAATAGTAGGTGCTAAATGTACAGAGTTCCATGCAAACATGTTGACTAATAAACACCACCAGGCAATAGATCCTGCAGGAAAAACAGAGTCAGATGGAGTGTCAGTTAAAAACAAATTTTTTTAAAGCAATTCATTTTCCAAAATTACCTATACATAGATTTGAGAGGGTAATTTAATTAAAACACATTTTTATATATTTCGTAGATTATTCATGTAGCAGAGTTCCTTTAGTGTTTGTTTCCTCTTCTCTTAACCACAGGATTTATACATTTATATTTGCCTTTTGCTCAGATTAAAGTTCACCTAACCTTAACTCATGTACGTGTGTCATTCTCTAGAATACTGAATTCTAAGCATTTTTTATTGGAACTCTCAGAAGGAAATATATTTTACATTATAATCTAGCATGCATGTGTACACACAAACACACACATGGAATCAAAAGTTTCTTGAAAGCACACTTATTCTTTGCAATTTCCACTTCTTGCCCTTTCTTTTTTCTTTTCTGTTTCTGTTCCATTCAGTTTCTTCCCATTCCAGTTAAAGAGAACTCACCGGGACCGAATAAGTTGAATCTGGAGGGCACAATCATAAAACTTTGCTACTCTTATTGTCCATCGACTGTTAAATTATCTGTAGATACTTGGCGGTAAGAGTAATCAATAGAAAGGAGCCTCATTTGATCATGAATCTATAACAACAGTGGAGAGAAGACTGCATAATCTTGTTTCTGTGTGTAAATTTCTGCTCACAATCTGATTTAGTTCTACTGTATGAGAACAGTGGTTAATTCAGCACTGGGACAGAGAACAGTAAGCAATTCTTCAAATATCTCTGTTGCAAAACTGTAAACCTTCCTGTGTTAGACTTTTGAAATTTAAAATTTTAAGGAGTTACTATTATTATGCTAAAATTGATAGGTATCTGTGAAAGAGCAAGCCTACCTCCAACAGGTGATTTACCTGTATCGATTATTTAGTTGTTCATCTATCAGAAAGTTTTACTTTCCAAGCAGTGAGCCTGAGGCCATAAAATTCTCTAAGTGTTTTTGCTTGCTTTTGTGTACTTCTGTCCTGTTGATGGGTACAGGAGTTAAGATAGTTTTTCTCTAAAAATATTTTGGTGCCTAATAAGAGATTTCAGCAGCTCTCAGAATTTAAAATCAAGAAAAGTTACTGCTATCATTTTATATGTTTTAATTTCAGTAGATGTACTTAGATTTGTTTTTCAGAGTTTTAGTTTTATGAATGTAAAGTATCGTATAGAAAATTATAAAGACAGGCTTTGGAAATCTATTGATCTGGAATACATCTGAGACTTGAAGCCTGATCTCTAAGACAATCTGAATTTCACTTTCCACATTTATAAAACTAGTGCTTATCTCAAAGGGTTTGTAGAAGAATTAAATTATATATATATATATATATATATATATATATATTACATATAGTAAGTAGTATGCGTTTGTAAGAAATGTTACATGTATACAGTAAAATTCATATATAAAATAAACTGACATACAGAAATATCGTAGAAATGTATACTTGTACATAAATATATATTACGTAAATATGTACATACATACACATATATACCCATACATGTGTATGTGTGTGTCTGTATGTATAAATTAACTTTCTCCTTGGCATTTTGTAGTGGGATTTAGGCACTTGCATTATAATCTCTGAATCAGTTTGCTCATTACACTTCCTGATTATCAGTTTCAGTATAGCGTACTGAGAATGAGAATATTAACTGAAAAGTTATAATTTTTTGAAAACAGATTCCAGTTGTATCTACTGTGTAGTGGTTTGCTTAATGCTGAAATTAAAACCTTGATAAAAATGTAAATTTCCTTAAATGGATTCGAATTTATTTTTCTTACTGCTCCAATAGACGCAAAAGACCAAGTGTTATTGTTCTTCAGTATTTACTCTTTAGTGCTTGAATCAGGGTAATTAATCTCTCTGTGACTAAGATGTTGTAATAGTCTTATTGATGTGTTATCATCTATGTAATTATATATACATGTGGCAAATTCCCCATAAAAGCTATTTATTGTGTTCTTTCAAAGTACAATAGCTAGTACGTATATGTAGTTTATCTTTATAACATTTCTCTAGAAGCTATGTAACATTGTAGGATGAGAACCAAAACATTTTTTTTTAAATTTTGAGAATAGTAAAAATACAACAGAACAATACAGAACAAAGCCAATCGAGACAATGTAGTGACAGTGGCACAGAGCTTCACAGCAGGATACTGGGATAGTAGTAACAGGTACTATAGTATATCTCGTTATCTTCACAATAGTTGTCCAATTAGGTACAGCAAAATCAAACCAATAACAGAACATTGTAAAACCAATTGAAGGAGAATATTGAATAGAGCAAAACAATCATTACAAAACATAACAGTGAAAACAACCTTTGCTTTCAAACAGAACATAGAAGGAAATCCCCTTATTTGCTACATTGCATACGGTCGTCCTCCCAAGAGATGCTCAGACCTCTGTCCCCAGTTACTAATGGGGGTGGGAGGGATGTTTGGTTCTCGGGCCATGCACCAGTGGGCTCATGGGAGCTGCTGGTTCTCCTTCTGGCTCACACCAGGAGTGTTTACCAAGAGGGCGGGCGAATTGCTTTCTTGTGCAGCTGCCTGAGTTCCACCATGGCCGGATCTCGGGAGCCGATGGTTCTCCCAAAACATTTCTTATTGCTTGGCATATTTATTTTCCACTATCTGTACTTGTCAAATATATTAGTAAGTGTTTTAACAGTGCCTTAGGGATTAAGCCTCAAGTTGACCAGTTGCTTTATTGTGGCAAAGAAGTATTAATGGTATTTCTTGTTAAAAATGGTACTTTTTGAGACAATCCTGCTGCGATAATCAATGGAAAGTTGAATCAGGAGACTACTCAGAGCTTCTGGGTAGAGGATGCATTAGATTTTTCTCACTGGTCTTGGGTGTACACATAGAGTTATGAACAGAAACAGAATTAGCCTGAGATAGATTTTACATCAATATGAGAAGCCTGCTTCCAATTGGTGTCTTTGAAGAAAAGCAGTACACTGAATTGTGTCAAGAGGCGCTAGATTCAAATCCCAGCTCATTTCCTTACCAACTTTGTGGACTTAGGAAAGGTTTCTGTTTTTTTTTTTTTTTTTGTGAATGGAAGTAAATTCTCTACCTAACTCTGAGGTGTGGGGTGGAGCAGAAATGATTCTTGCTGTCATTATGGAATACTTTTATAAAGGGTTTAGGGTAGTCAAGTACTATGTGCAAACCAACTGTGGTATTAATGTTTTATACCAAAGTTAGTGCCATAGATTGCATCTCATCTGTTCTCCATAGCCCCATGTGATGGATGCTTGGTGTCCAGTTTGTGGTACTGTTGTATTGGGAGGTGGTGGAGCCTTCAGGAGACAGGCTCTTCTAGGGCTGTACTCTATAAGGGAATATTGGGGGAGAGGACTCTCAGTCCCTCTTTCCTTTTTTCTTCTTGTCTTTCTCTTCTCTTTGAGGTTATCAGTTTTCTCCACCATGATATACTTCATCACCAAAAAACCCAGAGTCAAGTAACCATGGACTGAACCCTCTGGAACCATGAGACAAAATAAATGTTTTTCTGCTAATTACATTGATTATCTCAGATGGTTTATCTCTGTAGCAGAAAGCTGCCTAACACAGTTACTTGTGAAGGGATTCAAGCCTCCTGTATGTGGTCGAAATTTTTCGTATGTATAATTAATTTTCATCTAGAGATTTAATCAGAAAAGGCCAGGCAACTCTCTCTTGAGTATTTTTTTTTTTCTTCATTTCGAAAAAGGAAAAGGTTGGATTTTATCCAAGGCCTCTTCAAATTCTAACATTTTGGTATTCCATAAGCTTGTAACTACAAGAGACCATTTAACTTCCTCTTAAGTTGTAAATAGCTGACTTTCAGCCAAAGGAAGTCATATTGTAATCGTTATGTTTGCCAACTCATATGTTGGGATTAATTTTAATGTTTGCTAACACATGCAATAAATTTTCCATGGCCTTTGTAGCATTCTAAAGTACATTTTCTTCCTTAGATTTTCTTTTTTTAGGCAAAGTAAAGGAAGTAGATGTTTGGCTTGAAACTTCCACACTCAAACAGAGCAAAACATACTAGTTTTAAAGACTTCTAAACAGAAAGAGTTTTATACAAGCACTGGGTTTCATCATGCATTTCTTAGAGCAAATAAAAAACAAAAACAGAGCTGCAGTTAATAGTTTTGGTTAATGAATGCGCACCATTCCTGTGATCAATTCTGAGTTCTAATTGCTAGAGATTTTTCTTACGACTCTCCATTATCCCAAGGCAAGTCCTAGCTTGCTCTTTGTCATTGAGTGCATTGTCGTCATGGAGCTCCGCTGCATCGTCTTATGTTGTCAAAAGAAAAAAAAAGTCCTAGAGTCTCTCTTTTCCCCAGCTTCCTCCACGTGGCAGTAATAAAGTCCTTGGCAGCCATGTTGCCTGTTATCAGTGTGGGGTAACTTTATAAGCGACCATGAAAGAACCATTTGTTGAGCGTCCACCTTACAACAAGAGCTTGTTGATGGTTTGATATGCTTTGCCTCCTTTAAATCTGCAGCTCTCTTTAGGAGTGGGGAGAAATGAAAAAGCAGGCTTGCTTTCCACCATTATTGAAGGAAACCTGCTGACAAAGATGTAACTTGAGCTTTACACATACAATAGCTTTGTATTTAGTACCGAAATCAATTGCCGGCTAGGGACAGAACTGCATCAGACACACACATTTTAGTAACACATTTGGGAATTACTTTGATGGGTATTGAAAATGAGGGTGGAGACTGGTTTCCTGCCACATTTGTGTGGAATCAAATGGGGAGGTTAGGTCTTTGACTCACAGTGAGGCATGATAAGGCATCCATGGGTTACACTGTTTTTCTTCCTTTCATCTGTATTTGGAATCAGACTACACTGAATATTTCTGGGTGGTTTAACTTCCTTCCATGGCTGTTAAAAATGTCTGATTTTCATGCCATTGTTCTTGTAATATCTCTTGCCCGAACATGTCTTATGTTCTTGGATTCCTGATAATTCCTAAACTTCTGTATTTCTGCAGAATTGTTGGCCTGAGGTTTGAAGGTTAAACTCAAATGACTTCTCTTTGTGCTGTTGGTGCTTGTTTTTTGAGACAAACTTTCCTTTTTTTTTCCTTGTGGCTTTTAATTCCTTGTGTCTTGAAATGCTGGAAAGTTTGTTACTCAATTAAAAAGTGACATCAAGGTGATTTCTAACTGGAGATTTCCCCTAAGAAAAAGAACAGGCGTGTAATACAATTGTAATTTTAGAGAATGAGCAGACCAAGGGGTACCAGAGAGCAGAGCAGGGTGGAGGACACTTGGCAGCTCGGAAGTAGGCGAGTTCCCTCATGCAGGCAAAAGGCAGGGTTATTAAAGGCCCCACCCATACCCAGCCCATGGTGAGCCTGCATATTTCAGACAGAATCAAGGTGGTGGAGGGTGGATATTCTGCTGCCCAGCATTCAGTTTCAGAAACTTGGAGAATTTTATACAGAACTCACTGTGGCATTTTGTACCTAGGGGAGCAAGTGCCTTGTCCATCTTGGCCGCCCTTTTGTATGGGCTCAGGTTTAATCCCAGCACCTCAACCATGTGTTGCTGCTTGCTGGAAGCCCTAGGTAGGTTTAGTCAGCTCTTCATCTTAGTGAGGCTGTTACCCAAAGAATGAGGCAATATGAATAATTAATGCTTCCCATCTATAATAGGACTTCAAAGTCCATAGGGAACTCTCACACAGATTATCTTTTTGTGCATCTCAGCAGCCCTTAGAGTCGGGCGTGGCGGGTATCATTAACACTTTTATTATGCACTAAATTTAGAATTAGACCCAATATGTGACCAGCTCAAGATAAGTAGATTTTTAAAAAATGTATTCCGAATGAGATGGGAAGAGAAAAATTTAAACACATGTATACCCTCCTCCCTGCAAAGCCTGTGTGTGCCTAACATTCCTTCCTGTCAGCCCAAACAGTTCTGCAGTTTTAATTCCCACACAGAAGCAGGTCGCTTACGTACTATAATATGAACTGCGATGTCACCCCTGCAAGGTTGCTGAGGGGGATTTTGCAATCCAAGGCTTTCTACCTCAGGCCAACCTACTTTTTCCAACCCCCCCCCCCCCACCTTTTCCTAACTAGGAAAGTTTGTCTCATACAACAAGCACCAACTGCACAGATTATTGAAGTCTGTTGGGTCAGCTGCTTTTCTTCTTAATCCGTGGCTTCCTTAAAGCTGCTGTCCAGCCCCAGCTCAGTTGCTCAGGCTCTCATCACGCTGGCAGTGGGCTTACTGGTCTTCTTGCCCCGTGCTCCTGCCTTCCTTCACATGCTGTGAGGGCTTAAAGCGCTCAAAGAGTTTAACATATGTTATGGGATGTAGTTCATCCTGGGACACAGGCTGCAGATCCTGACTTTCCTCTACCACTCTACTTTCATTCTGAAACCCAGGTAACTGGTTTTCTTGCAGAAGTATTGGTTCCCAGCCATTGTTCTGTGCCTTTGTAGTGCTGATGGCTCTGTTTGGAGAGCCCTTCCCTCTGCATGTGGATTGGTACATTGCATATTGGTTCTTTAAAAATCGACTGTGTCTCCTCTTTTCTTCTCCTTTAGGAAGACTTTTCTGTCTCTTCTTCCTGCTAAACTTGGCTGCGTTCATCTTTGGGACCATAGCCCCTTCTTCAGAATCCCACTGTGAAACATCAAGTGGGCTGAGCTTTCTGGGAACAAGGTTTGAGTCCTAAAGCCTGGCAGCATAGAACAAGATTCCCTTCAGGATGATTACAGTAAACATGAGTCATGGGTTGGCCAAATGTTTGGCTTCACTTCACAATGACCCCAGCCACATGATCAGAAGTGTTGGACCCAAATATACCACTCATTAGCAGTGCTGTGGTGCGTTTTGGAAGCAATAAAAAATATTTGCTCTATCAAAAGACTCTTTTGTTAAGGAGCCTAATCAGGAATCTATAGTAATGGAGAACATAAATTTTCTCTTTTTCTTTTTATGCATGACTAAATTCAAAGGTATAGGGTGCAGATCAGAGTGTGATACTGCTTGACATGAATTTGTATTTTTGCCCTGCAAATACAGTGTGGAGTTTTGCCACTTGCCTGATACTGAATGGTCAAAATGGTCAATAATCTTACCTTAAGTCAGGAGCACTCTTTAGGCAATGTTTGTAAACAGCCTTTCCATTGTGCTGCGAAATCTTTGTACAGTTTGTTGTAGTTGCTAATACACAGTAAATAATTGCTAGGGCCTATGAGACACACTGCAGAGGAAATAATTCTTTAGGTGTTTGTTTTTGGTTTACACATGTGTGTGCTTGGAGGTGGTTTCTGTGTCATACTGTAGTTGTGATGGTGTCTGTCTGCTTTTAGCAGCTGACAGCATCCGTTTTCTTCTACCTATAAAATCTTTACTTGTCTGTGTCAGGATTTTTAAGATGGATATTAAGACTTAGTTTTCCACAGCCTTATGTGTATGTTGAGGGAGAATTCAGCAATATAACTTGTGTTTATAATTATAAGGTACAGAAAAGATGATTGTTTTCTAAATTCTTTAAATATTTTGTAGTCAAAAAAATATTTTGTAGTCACATCTCTCAATCACATACAGTAGTCAATAATGTGGTTACACGGATATTTGACTTGATTGAATTTTCTTTTTGTGATAACGTGTTTGAAAAATGAGAATGATTTCAAATATTAACATACTAATCAAAATAAATGAAATTTGTTATATGGATTTATACACTTCTGTGAGAAATGTAAAAATAATATCTAGATTTTCTGTATCACTATTTCTTTACTATAGAGTATTGAAAATTGATCTTTATTCTAGATTGAAGTCCATTCCATAAGTACATAGAATCATTAGGCCTGCAAAACCAGACAACAGGGAAGTCACTAATGGCTGTTGTAGAGTCTCTCGTTCTCTTCAAAATAGCTGACCATACTTTCTTGTATACTGAAGTTCAACAAACCAAAACAACAGGCAAGGGCAGAGGGGTTGCTTGATTTCCCGGCGCTCCAGGTCCCAGCGTGGCACAAGTCCCAGTAAACGCCAGTGGCTCCCGTCCTGGGCCACCAGAGCCTGCCACGCTCACAGCTGATCACTGAGTGGGAGGAGTTACGTAGTTTCCCAGTGCTCCAGGTCCAAGTACATAGAATCATTACATAGGACAGAGTTAAGGGCTTCATTTTTCCTCACTAAGAAAAAAATAAATAAATTTTGCCCTTTGATTGACAGATATCCCTGACTATAGTTATTTCCTATATTGACATTTATGAATAGAATCAGGAGTGGAATCTTGGTAGTGTTTGGTGTTTCTTTCTTTTCCCATTAGAGCACACTCTTTCTCAGATTCCCAAGCCCTGGGCATGCCAGCTGTTTGGAAACTTGAGGAATGGATGACTATAATGATCATCTGTGATTACTTCCTGCATCACTGTAGCAGTCCAAGATACATACCACAAAAATATTGTCAGACAAGCTCAAATAAGGCATTCACTTTATTTTATTTACTTTCTAAGTCAAGTCCCTCCGTTGGACTTAAGAAATGCTTTATAACATAACAATCACATTGATTTGTTTTCTTTACCAAAAACGTTGGCTAACGTGTTCTTAAAAACAACCACTGAACAAAGGGTTAATTTAATTGTCTTAATTATTTGAAAAGGATGTTATAGAGGGGATTGAAAAGTTGGTCAGAGGATGAGCTGTATGACCTTTCATTGTTCTTCAGACTCAACAGATCCCAAGGTTCCAAGATTAGGCTGTGAGGATGGGTAAGAAATGCAAGTAACCTTAGTAACCATGACCTTGTTTGTTGGTTTGTCATAGACTGCCTATTCAAGGTATGTCCTATGAACCGATATTCTGCCCAGAAGCAATATTGGAAAGCGAAGCAAGCCAAACAAGGAAACCACACGGAGGCTGCCCTGCTGAAGAAGCTACAGGTATGAGCTAGGCTGCATTTGTCTTGTTTAAACTGCACCGGGAACAGCAGTAACAAAACATGATCTCGTTATTCCCAACGTCGGAGCCTTGTAATCTCACTCAGTACCCAGAGATTTCAGATGGCTTTGACAGTACATTGCAAAGTAGAGGATTTTAAATTATTGGGCGTGACTGCCTTATATCCTGCTGTGTAAATAGCATATTAGTACTACTATTTTTTTCTTTAAGGATGTGCCAGGCTAATTTAAAGCTTCACATGACACTGAAAACCAGTTCAGAATTTTTGTGGGGAAATTAAGTCCAGTTGTATTTTACTTGACATAGTGCTTATGTTTTCTTTTTAATCTGAAAGGGTATAGAAAAATATTGGAAAGGTTATAATTTCTGGTTTGGTAGAGTATGAATCAAATAGGCCTTAGTTTTATAACATTAAAACTCCTCTTATTTTCTGAAAAGTGAGCATTTTGTCTTCTGCAATCCATCTACTAGCTGGGTTGGTGATTCTAGCAGTATTCCTACTTAAAATAATGTCTGAAACCCTCGCACTTTTCTGGAATTGTTAATATAACAGTGGCTCGAGACATTTTTGGCTGCATTTCAGCATAAATGAGTAATTTTCACACTGTGTTGTGATCATTAATTTAATTATTATCCCCTTTCCGCCTCTCTCCCCAGGCTTCAAAGAATAAAGCAACTGTTGTTTTATTTGTGGTTATAGTCTTGTTCCTAAAAATATTTATTTCTTTGTCACTTATTATGTTCTGTTTATTATGTTTCCACATTGAATATTTGGTAATCATAGCATGCTGCAGAACTGGAACAAAAACAAAATGAATCAGAGAATAAGAAGCTGTTGGGAGAAATTGTGAAATACAGTAATGTTATACAAGTAAGTTTCTATTTGTCTTTCTCTTAAAACTGAGGAGTCTTTTATGAGTAATTTTCCAAATTGTCCATCCGGGTTACAATGGCAAACTCACAAAGATTTTGAGATATGCTAGTTTGTTCTTCAGTGGAAGTTACAGATACTGTGAGTAGTTGATTCTTCATGCGTTAGGCCATATATTAAAGAGTGAGATTAGAGTCTAGATTAGTTCAGTGGTGGAGCACTTGGCTAGCAGGTGTGATGCCTGGCCTCCATCCCCAGCACTGAAAGAAAAATCTGTGATATACACTTAAATAATGTATCTACATGTGTGCATAATTTATTACACCAAAAAGGAGAAATTGGGGAAATAATTTGTTAGAGCTTATAAGAAATAATCCTCAGGGCTGGGGATTTAGCTCAGCGGCATAAGAACCTGCCTTGTAAGCAGGCGGTCATGAGTTCGATCCCCGGTACCAATAAAAAAAAAAGAAATAATCCTTTAGATTAATGGAGCTGACATTTGATGTGGGAAACCTTATCTTTATGGGGTGGATGAATTTTTCAAACTTCACTGTGGAGATTACTACTGGGTTGGTGTGTTGCTAGGAAGTTTCCTGTTTCAAATTGTCTGCATGTGGGTTTATTTCAGCTATATGCTTTGCTGTGCTTCATTTAGATCTTTTTAGCTTTTTTTTTTTAATTTTAAAAAATTTTTTTTTGTCTTTTTCATTTTTATCGGTACCGGGGATTGAACTCATGACCGCCTGCTTGCAAGGCAGGCGCTTATGCCACTGAGCTAAATCCCCAGCCCCTTTTAGCTTTTTTTTGATTATCTGTTAACAGGTGCCCCACCTTGTTCCAAAAAGAATGTAAGGCATTTTGCAAAATACAAACCATAGAACAAGATAAAATACAAATAATTAAGGGTTTTGGGTCAGAAGGAAAAATAATGATTGAATGAATAAAGTGAGGTTAGGGGACAGGCATGCTCTAAAAAACCATGTGAAGTCTGGAAAACTTTGGTCTGAGGCCTTTTTATTGTCCAGTTAGGCGTAGGGAAGTACAGTACGTTACAGCATTGGCATGGGAGGCTTGTGACATATAGAGGTCTAGAAGCACCACCGTTCCCAGCAGTAAGACCAGGGAAGTGTTTCTCCCAAGAACAGTCATAAAGAAGACACTGTTTAATATAGCAAACAATGGTCTTAACAACTTCCCTACAGTAAATACCACAATGAGGTACTTCATGCAGCTGTTTTTAAAAATAATATCTCCTGATATTTTGCTGGTGGCTGGTGGCCAATGCCAGAGTACAGGGCAGGCAATTCTCTTACGGGACAAGATGAGAAGCTCAGGATTGGAGCTTCCTGAACGTGGGATTTAATCTAATAATAGACAGTATGATATCTTTGGCTTGGGGGGAGTGGTGTGTCTCTTGGGCAATCCTCTAGAAACAGAGTTTTGATTTTTAAGGCCATCAAGTGAGCTGATGCTCCTTGTTAAGTACTGGAAGCTCCAGTGTTGGGTTGCTCAGTTAGGATCCAAGCCATGAACTGTAACATGATAGAAACCAGCGGGGTGGGATCAGCTCATGAGGGTTTCTGTTGTTTTCTAGAAAGAGAACCCAAGGTAATTGGTGGGATTTTCACAAGAGCTGATTATTTTTGCAATGAAAGGATTGACTTTTTATTTTGAGATTCGTTCCTTCTCACAGGTACTAAGTGATCATTCTTTCTTGAAATGATTTTAGGAATAGATGGGAGATTTAGTATATTTTGTTTTGATTTTTCTACTCAATAGGATTATATTTTGGAAATATTTTGTCCCTTGAATCAAAATAATCTGGGAAACAGGGCTTCTGCACTTGTTTGAGTAGGGGGTAGGGTCAGGATCCTTTTGGGGAAAGCACAGAGTCAAAATGGGTACATAGCTTCCTCCTCTCAGAGAGAAACAGGACCATCTCTGGAGAGGGTGATTAATGATGCTGGGCTATTATTTCAATTTCTTAGTTTTCCTTTATTGTTTTCTATTTTTGTGGCCATATAGCCACTGAAAAAAGGTATGGTTTAGAGGAGTTTTAGGTCTGCTTTGGAAAGTCTGGTTTTATTCCATTTTTTTTTTTTTTTATCGGTACCAGGGATTGAACTCATGACTGCCTGCTTGTAAGGCAGGCGCTTATGCCGCTGAGCTAAATCCCCAGCCCCCTCCATTATTGATCAGTAGGTGAACAGCATCACTCCTCTGTCTTCTGGTTTATTTCCTTATCTGCCCATTCATTATGAAGGAAAACTGGGTGGCGTCAAAGAGGATCCCAAAGAAAAGTCAACCTGGACAGATGATGTTTGTGGAGTCTGGAAACATCTCCTTTGTTTAATTTCCACGTCAAGCTATATTACCTGGATATGTGCTATATGTATAAACGTAGAAATGCAATTAACAGAAGAGACCGAGGAATAAACGTAGTAATGCGTGTCTTTTCTGTGTAGCTACTACATATAAAAAGCAACAAATATCTGACTGTCAACAAGAGATTACCCGCGTTACTGGAGAAGAATGCCATGCGAGTATCTTTGGATGCTGCAGGAAATGAAGGATCCTGGTTCTATATTCATCCCTTCTGGAAGCTGAGAAGCGAGGGTGACAATGTATGTAAATATCAAATTAAGGGGGGAAATAGTGGGCTCATAAAAACAACCTTACGCTGGAAGGGAGTCCAGAAAGTACAACGAATGATTGTTTTTAATCAACATGTTATTTTTGTGTTAAATATGTTCACAAAGTTAAGTAATTTATTTATAGTACAGATTGTATTCAGAAATTATCAAAAGACAATGCAGGTTAATTTAAAATCAGCTTCTAGTTGGGGATTTAGTTCAGTGGTGTTAAAAAAAATCAACTTCTAGGTAGAGTTTGGATGAAAGAACTTAAGCTACCTTCATACTGGCTGAAATTTTCTAAGAGAGGTAGAAGTTATCTCTTGAATGAGTGTTTGTAAGACAGATAGCTGTGTTTAGCCTGTGGTATCTGCCCAGTGAGAACTGACAGAATAACACCATGGATCATTGCAGTATTCCTGGCACAAGACAACTTCTTACAGTCCAAGTGTTTTAATAGATGTTAACATGTGAGAAGCTGTAGATTTTGCACCTACTTACTGATGACTGCTATATTTAAACTAAGTTGTGCAAGTTATGCATATTGTCATATAGCATTATGTGAAAGGACTTTGAAGCATCAATGATTTGATATTTTTGATTGTGATAAATATTGGGTAGCAGCTCTAGCACTGCCGAGGTGCCTAATAAATACTGGTTGACTCTGAGCATGGAATAACTCTCATAAATGGAACACTTTACAAATATGAGGCTGGGTGGAGGTTTTAAAAACTAACATCATGTATTCAAAGTCAAAAGCTTAATTCTTTTGGTAGTTTTCTCAGTCAACCCTTTGATTACATTTTAAGTGTTTTGGGTATTTCTTATCTTAGAAATGTTTTCTTTTTGTAGCGAGTCTATTTTTCCAGTGAACTTCAAAATACACATTCAATTCCACAGGATACAGCCTTCATGATTTACTTTGCTTAGTAAATTATCTGGTGATATCTTCCTTAGGTAAGATTTGGAAGAAGCATGGCATGCTTGTGTTGGAGTTCTCATACCCGTAAATCCTATTTGTTTTTCCTTTGACATCAAGTGATGTGTGCTGTGAGCATGATATTTATTTTAATTTAGTAGGTAGTCAATTACAGTCAACTCTCAAATATCCAGCTATTGATTATGCAGTATGTGAATGACTCATGCCTTTGATATCTTTCTTAAAATACTTATTCCGCACTCTACCTCTGATTGAGTCATGTCCCAATCTACAGGTGGTCCATAAAAATTAAACACTGAAATGAACAGAACCTGATTTCAAATTAAGAAAGACTGGATGAATGATTGGATATATTTGGGACTTTAACTGTGGATTTTTATTTATTTGCTCTATCTATTTGTTCTCACCTGACCACCTTCCAGATCACTTTACCAGGACAATAGAGAGTTGAATGTAATGAACAATGTCAAATAGTTCATTGTAGTAGAAAATGAAACAAAGCACGACCTACTACTCTAATGCTTCATCAATGTGAAAACGGACAATGAAATTAAGCGCGGCATATGAATTACCGTTATCTAGGTGTGCTTCCTATGGCATGGCTCAAACAACTTCCACATTGCTTATCACTCTGTAGCTTTTATGTGTCATTAAAGTTGCTGTGAAAACCTAAGCACCCACAGCCACAAAAGTATTGTGATGAGCAGAGAGCATCTAATTTCATTTTCATTTATGTTCTCATGATTGAGTAGTTAATTTTTTATTTTTAGTTTTGATCTAAGATGGGTCATTTATCTTGATGGTAGGTTTTGAAAATATAAAGAGGCCAGCTATCCTTTAAATCTCAGCTCTTAGGGAAAGAGATGCTTTCTGTGTAGCAAATAGATTTTCACAATACCAGATGCTGTTTCAAAAGGAGGCTAGCTGCAAATGGCATTACGTTGTTCTTTATATTCGGCAGAATCTCAGCTTGACTCTTACATGGCAGTTATATAGAGTCAACAGAAATGCTTTGGGAATTGCATTTTTTTTAAAATGATGTTTGTGCACTGTGAGTGAATGTGATGGCTAATCCTAGGGTGTGACATAAAATAACTTCACCCTCAAATCCTATACTAAATATACACTTTCTCAGAAACACCTGGCCCGGTCAGTAGATCATTCCACAAGATACATTTTTCTGAGACTAATAGCAACTTCCATATAATGAAGTGTGAATTCTTTGCAAATAGGGACTACTTTTCACATGCATTGTTCTTTTTATTTGGTAAAATAAAAAGATAATAGGATTGGCCTATTATCCATTTGGTCTGCAAGTTTTATTCACCTGGGTTAGTCAAGGTAGAGATTATCAAGAATAAGACTGAGGACCTGAACATTGGTGAATTCATGTTATGTTCTTCTGATTACTACTGTTCTCATAAACCCTTGGAAGCTGTTTCACAGACATCAAGACACATTTGGGGTACACATTTTGCTTTCGGAAGAATATAGATGAATTTATGAGTGGTGCTTTGGAGTCAATATAACATCTGATAAAACAGTAAGACAGCAGGTCAAATAGGTCAAATAGTACAGAATCAGAAGGACATAGCTAACATGTATCCTGATGTTTCATAGTTTATTGGCTAATAATGATGTGGTGTAGATGCAAATAAAGGAGTTAATCAAATCTAGTTGTTCTTGAAGGAAGAAACTGGACGATCAGATGTAACATTGGCAAGATAACAGTATCAGGCTCCCAGTACTTTATATTATTGACGATTATTTGGAGCTCTGCAACCTGGGGTTGTCTTAATGTCTTTGGAAATAACTTCAATAATATGCCTTTCTTTTTCCCCCAGGGGAGGTAGGTATTCATTTTTGTTTGTGGTTTGTTTGTTTGTTTGTTTTTGTACCAGGGATCTAACTCAAGACGTCGCATTTGCCAAGCAGGCACTTGTGCTACTGAGATAAACCCCTGGCCCTGTGATTTAATTTTAAAAGATGTACCAATTTACAATTCAAAGATAGAAATCCCTGCAAAGACAGTGAAAAGTCTCTCCTCATTTTACCTGCATAGGCAGCCACTGCACGGTTTCCTTAGGTATCTATCCCAAAAGATAACATACTCAGTGCCTTGGTTGACTCCTCTATCTTTCCCTTTGTTAGTGTTTCTTGATGATCTTTCCTGATCTGTATACAACAAGCTTCTATAATGAGTCTTTGTGAGTAATAGTTTCTGATTTATAGTATATTTGGAAGGTCAGTGATGAATGGAGACCTGTCCTGTAAACAGTAGAAGCTATTTCTATAAACCAAATGGCTTTGTTTGATTAGTGCACTTAAGGCTTCTCTGTCACATTTGAATCTCCACATATAGACTGTGACAGCAGTGACACCGTGACGACAGACTCCTCTCTGTAATTCATGTGAGTTGTCTAGTACTGATTTCAGGAAATCCCATCCCTTAAAATGTTGGATTGGATTAAGACACATGGAGAAGTTCTGAGTCCGAATTTATTCTTCAGCTGTGTATCACACTGATCTTTTACTATTTAATTGGTGTGAAATATGCAACGAGAAGGCTTCTTTCCATTTCTGAGATGATGAGCAACTCTAGAATTGAGAGCACAGAATGTCAGACAGGAGAAAGGGAATAAGGGGGAGAAGGTGGAAGGTTCTGGGACTGGAAATGATCCAGATACATTGAATACATGAGCCAGTTTCCCAAAACTAACCTTGCTATTCTGTATTGCTGGGGCGCTCCATTTAAAAAAAGTTTAGTAATGTAAATTAAGTGAGATTAGTAAATTAATATTAGATTCTATGTATATGCTGTCTTTATGACCCCTTGGAAGTTGTGTCATAGACTTCAAGTTGGCTCTGTAACTAGTCTTTTACAAATATAAAAGCCTTGGTAGGTGGTATTTTGAAGTTAAATAACATATGAATTAACTCAAAGCCAACAAACCGTTACAGTGGAATATAGGTTATCAACTGAATTAAAACTAAACTGTTCATTATTATCATCAAGAAGGATAACTTTGGGGCCAGGGATTTAGCTCAGTGGCATAAGCGCCTGCTTGGCAAGCACAAGGTCATGAGTTCAATCTCCGGTACCACACACACACACACACAAAAGATAACTTTAATTCCCACAATTTACAAATAAAATATTTTAAGATAAAGTACACATTGCTATGATAACATAAATAAAAATCAACACTGACTTACTTTTGAGCACTTTTCCTAGAACTGATTTGTTTTGGTTTAAAAAGGAGCATCAGGTTTAAGGAGCCATGTTAATTTTGGATGTTTAAAATAAGAGGGGGCCTTATGCCTTCTTGTATTTCCTGAATCCAGATGACATTAGAATGTTTACTAACTTTCTGAGATGATGGGAAGATCAAATATATCACTTTTCTCTCATTGCAGAAATAACACAAATACTTAACTTGAACTGATTCTGATATTCAGGTAGATTGGTTTCATTGTGGGAGATGTATGTGCATTCTGTATCTGTTTTGCTTGTGGCCTAAGAGCTTGTAGGAGAAGAAATTGTCAGCTTTAAGAAAGTTCCAACTGAAATGCAGACTAGAGAGAGAACGATCTGCAATGGCTTTATGAATCCAGACCATTAGGCAGTATAGAGCAGGATTACACGATCCTTTATTAGAAGCTGTGTGTCTCAAAGAGAAAAAGAATTGAACTAAAATTTGTGTGGAGGATGAAGGGACCAGGGTCAGCTTGATCTTGAGGACTCTTGTATAGTTTTTAATTTCCAGTGTAACATCGCAGATCCATGCAGTGTCTAGATTGCAGTTTATTTCTGATTTCCAGATCGTGGTGGGAGATAAAGTTGTTCTGATGCCTGTGAATGCTGGACAGCCACTACATGCCAGCAACATAGAACTTCTGGACAACCCAGGCTGCAAGGAGGTGAGTTCTACAGGGGAGGATATGGACTTAGTGATTTTTCTCATGTGAGAGAGAGAGAGAGAGAGAGAGAGAGAGAGAGAGAGAGAGAGAGACAGACAGACAGACAGACAGACAAACAGACACAGAGAAAGAGAAACACCAGTTGCTTCATGAGTATAATCCTGGTGATGCTACTGTAAGTTACCTGTAGATACTGATGAGCTAATTTTTGTCCTTTGAAGATATTTTTATTGACAATATTCCATACTTTGTCATCCAAGATTTTTTTCCTTATTAGTTGTAGTAATAATTTATTATATAGCAAAGAAGGTATGATCTTATAACTCTTAACATTTCTTCATCAATAGGTCAATGCTGTTAATTGCAACACTAGCTGGAAAATCACTTTATTCATGAAATTTAGTTCCTATCGAGAGGATGTATTAAAAGGAGTAAGTATGTGCTATATTGGACATTTTCTGGAAGAGATGAAGGCATTTTCTCTAAAATTCTAGATGTAAAACCTATGTTTCACTAGTATTCATAATTTACAATGTGACTACAAGCCTTATTTCTCACTATGAATGTTTTATTAAGTTTCTCCTCCCAATATTTTAATATGCATAAATAATCATTCAAGGCCAAATAGCCAGCAGAAAGGCTCAGAGAATCAAAACCAAAAAGATACTCCAGCTTCTTGTATCTGTTAGTCTTGATGGATGTCAGAAATACAGTGTTTCTTGACATGTTTTCCAGGGTGACGTTGTTAGATTGTTTCACGCAGAACAAGAGAAGTTTCTGACTTGTGACGAATATGAGAAAAGACAGCACATTTTCCTTCGTACAACTTTGCGTCAGTCGGCAACTTCCGCTACCAGCTCTAAAGCACTCTGGGAAATAGAGGTGTGTGATTCTTTATAACTTTTAATAAACATTTAGATAAAAGACCGTGTTGCTCGTTTTATTGTTATATTGTTGTTTATGATACACCCATAACGCAGAGTAATTTTTGTGAACTATCTTGTACCCTTCCTTGCTATGATTAGTTGGTGAGAATATTACTTCCTTCACCTATTTCTCATTCATTCTCTCTCTCTTTCCCTTCCCTTCCCTTCCCTTCCCTTCCCTTCCCTTCCCTTCCCTTCCCTCTACTCCCCTCTCCTCTCCTCCCTCTCTCTCTGTCTCTGTCTCTCTCTCTCTCTCACACATACACACACATTTAATAAAGACATATATCACTTCAAAAATCCTTTTTGAAATGTCATTGAAGCTGATCAGACTAAAGTCTTTAGTGGCCCAGGAATTAAGAAGGAGCAGAATGGCCTACTATAAATGAAGATAAATATCAGAACTACACAGTCATTGAAGAGAACAGCCTTCATATCTTCTGAGAATATCATTTCTATTGGAACCAAGAGACTCATAGTTAAGAACCCATTCATCTTTAGAAAGTGTTCATTAAATGTGGCAGCATGGTAGAGTAATGAAGAAAATGTAGGATACAGATTTTTTTAAAGAATGTTTGAATACAGTGCAGGCTATACCATATTCTTCACTGCCTGTGAGCAAGCCAGCAGCTGATAAATTGCATCTTGGTGTAAGGACATCTTACCTATCACAGTGGTCTTTAGGTACTTCAAACACATCACCTGCCTCTCTTTAAAGCATTTGTTTTGTATTCTTGCCATAGTATTCTAAAATGAAATGTGTAGGTTTTCATGATTGAAAATAAGTGTAATGTTCCAATTCTAATAAATAGAGGGAATTACATGAAAATATTATAAAGTAATATGTATTCCAACATGTAAATGACCACTCTGGAAGATGTAATATTTCTGTCTGTCTGTGATAAATGCATTTATACCCTGGATTGGGGAGAAAGGGTAGATGATCAGAAGGCATGCCACACAGACACAGGAAAAGGCAAAGGCAAAGGTAATTGTACGTTATTGAGTAATAACTGATAGGTAATATTAACATACAGCAAACTTTACCCACAAAAAAGAGGGAACTAGCGATAACTAAAGTAGGCTGTAATAGAACAAATTACAGACACCTGAAACACAGCAGATGCAGAAGTATTACATTTATGCAAATGAGCTGACCCTTGTTTATGAGCATAACCAACACCAAAGGAATGCTGGGAGTTGTGACATGTTTACAGCAGTGATGAAATTGCATGATAAAACATATTTTCTATCTTGAAATCCTACTACATGTTGAAGTGAAGTTACATAAGTGTAGTTATATTTTCTATCTTGAAATCCTACTACATGTTTTCAGTCTGACATTGAGGAGGACTTTCGTGACCATATCCATGAAGAGGAAGCAACCCTGGGAAAGTCTAAGAAACTGCTCCCCCCAAGCCCAGACCTGAGGGTGTGATAGTTCCCCCGAAGCCTGCCTCACTCATCAGGGCTGAAGAATTACAGGCACTCCTCCCACACTTTAATTATAAAACCTTTGCTGTCACACTGTAGGTTTCTTATTGTGCTCAAAAATATTAAAACAAGATAGCAGTAATGTGAGATAATATTTAAAAATTTTGTTCATACAGTTCAGTACGTTTTCTGCCCTCTTGAATATTTGCTTCTGAGCCTGTTGAAAGGCGTATCAAACCTTCCAGCATATATTTAATTTTATAGCTTTCACTACAAGTATCACAACACTGAGACTGATCCCATCAAATGTGAAGCTGGGAATTCTGTAACACTGAGCAGTCAGCTGGAAAGTTGTGTAATAATTTTGAGATAATGTCTTTATCTCATTTACACTTCCCTCTCCATAGAGAATTTCTTGAAAGATGAGACCTTCCATGTAACTCTGTGTAAAAACTTTTTAGTATGCTTATGCACTGAGGCATTACCAGTGTGTGTTTGTGGTAGGCTTACTGCCATAGGAGATTTGAAAGATGCGGGCTGTAGGACATGTCCCCATTGTATGCTTCATCAGGAAGCCTAGACATGTTTAATCAGCTTGAGGATCATGCATTTCATGCAAAGAGTTATTTAACATAGGAAGTCAGGTTTGGCATTCTTGAAAGGCCTAGAGGAAGAAAACGGGGTGGTAGATGCTTATTAAAAAACCCAGCATAACAGGAAGCTCTTATAGTCCCTTTCTGAGTCTGCAGGCCCCTCTTTAATGTACTAGCTGTCCTTGTGTCCTCTGTGCAGTGTAGACCTGCACTGTCACTATTCTAAAGCTAAAGAAGAATCTCTTAGCTACCTCCTACTATTTTTCATAGTTACAGAAAATGCCCCAAACCTCACTGGGTATGGCTTCCAGCTCCTTGATACAGAAAAAGCATGTAAAGATGACTCTTTGGCTTATCCATACTATGTCCATGCTGAACTTCTCTATGAGTCTTAGGATAAACATTCTCTTGGTAATTTCTCATTAAATGTCCATACTATCTCACCAACATCATCTTGATCAATGAAAACGCTCTCCCTTATATATTTCCAAAAAGTCTCCTAAGGATCTGTACTGCCACTGCTAGACACCCTTATGATCAGGTGAATTTTTTTCTGTGGGATCCATGATAAGTTTCAGGCTTTTTGCTTACCCTTAGTAATTACATGTAAAATGAGTGTGTATGACAGATTCTCAAAAGTATTTCTATCTTTCCATGAAAAGGAAGCATTTATACTTGATGAGATTGCCATGGTTATTAGCCAAACACTTGTGAAAGAACTTTGATTTGAGAACTGACCCTTGAAGGATGGGTTGGTTTTGGCCACAGGGTGTCTATGACTTTGGACACTTCGCAATTGGTTCATAAGTATTATTTTTTTGAACTATGGAAATAGAGGAAGATATAGAAGCTGGAGTCTACCAAAGGCATCAGAAAGTTACATATGTTGTCACATAGAATTTGAGACTGCAGAATGACCCAAAGGGCAGTCAGTACTAACATAAGAAGGTACTCTTATGGAGGGAGAGTTCTGAAGAATTATCTTTGCTCTTTGCTATGCCTTATATTTAATCTTTTTTTTTTTTTGGTACTGAGGATTGAACTCACAACCTTGCACTTGCCAGGCAGGTGCTTGTGCTGCTGAGCTAAACCCGAGCCCCCTTTTTATCTTTGCTTTTCTTTTTTAATCTCCATAATAGTATGCGAATTAACCTCATGGTATACATAAATTGACAAGCTGGAAGATACTAAGTCAATGTGATTATACCATAGTCAGATCCACGCAATCCCTGAGCTTTCCTACTGCACGCTACCCTCTGCCATACCCAGCTGCTCGACAGCTTTCTTGTATTGTTTTCATCCCCAGGGAGCCCTGAAGCTCAGCACCCAGGTAAGGTCAGTTTGAAGGAACCAAAGGACATGGTGTTTGCAGAAAGCACACATGGGAAGGACCAATGACTAGGATGGTGCGATTCTGCTGGCCTGGCCAGTTGGGCTTCTTTTTGCCTGGGACGCTCTCTTCCGGTGTCTGTCTCAGTCTCTTAACCGAGTCTCAGTTTCCATGCCATCTCCGAGAATCCTGTGCCGTAACTAGCCTTTCCTAGTTCCTCCATCATGCACTCTATTTGTCACCTTCCTGGTATTTCTTATGTCTTATTTATTTATTTGCTAATTTTCTCTTCTCCTTTAGAATGAAAACTGTGTGCCCACTGCCATGTCCCTGTTGTCTTGCAGTTTACCTGGCCTATAGTATGCCGTTACAACCTTCTGTGGAATGCATGCTTGAATAACAAATATGAGAGTGGGGAGAACCCACAGTATTTCCATGTTTGGTTTTGGAAACATGCCTTTTGGATGAAGGCAGTATTTGCAGATGTAAGGCATCTTACATGCAGGCATAGTAAGACTGTGACTGTTACAACATGTCTCTAGCTCACTTATGGAA
The DNA here is from genome assembly GCF_034190915.1 of Cavia porcellus. Lineage (NCBI taxonomy): Eukaryota > Metazoa > Chordata > Mammalia > Rodentia > Caviidae > Cavia > Cavia porcellus. Next base: position 50,819,672 of record NW_026947510.1, on the reverse strand, counting down.
AATTTTATTTTTCTGATACATTGTATTCTTTGAAACATGTATTAGGCTTGACAGGGTCAACAATTCCTGGGCGGTACTTCATGTAAGTACCATGCCAAGACATGGATACCATTTTGTCATTATTGTCATTACCCTTTTTGTCTGTAGGTGGTTCATCATGACCCGTGCCGTGGGGGTGCCGGACAGTGGAACAGCCTGTTCAGATTTAAACACCTTGCAACTGGAAACTATTTAGCTGCAGAGGTAAGACCAGTGGATACAGTACTGTTCAGTGTGTAGTTCTGAATCAATGAATTAGGCAGTTGGTTTCTCTAAAATGCATTGTATTTGCAGGTTTAATGGTTATATAAATCTGATCATTGCCTATTATGGTTTGGACTAGGATTATAAATTTTAAAAGGCAAATATTAGTCAAGGTCTTAACATGAAATCAATGGCAACAACAGAACTACCATGGATTGACTATATAAAGTCAGCTGGAATAAGAGATTGTAAGTGGATGGGATGTGATCTGAAATGTTCTATTTTGTTTCAGTTTCAGAATGTCTGCTACATTAGAGACATGGTGGCTTTGTTGCTGATATCATGTAGCCCATGTACTGTAAAATTTATGTCCAGTGGCTACTCTTTATTAGTAGGTGGCTTTTATTATTTGAACCATTGGAGAGAAAAGCGTTTACTTCTAATATGTCAAATTGGTCTAAGATTGTTAGGGAAAATGATAAGAGCGTATCAAGAACTTTTTCCTCCACTAAAGATATACTGATAATCAAATGTAAATGGCTGGGTAGAAGCAACACCCACAAGTAGTTTAAAGTTTGGTTCTTTAATTTTTTCCTCCTCCTCCTCTTCTTCCTCCTCCTTCTTTTTGGTAGTGGGAATTGAACTCAGGACCTTGCACTGGCCCGGCAGGCACTTATGCTACTGAGCTATATCCCTGGCCCCTGTTCTTTAATTTAAAAATAATTATAATTAAAAACGAATACTTTTAGAGATATGAAAATAACCATTGCTTCTGCTCTTTTCCTCCTCTTCCTCTTATTCTTCCTCCTCCTCCTTCTTCTTCTCCTCCTCCTCCTCCTCCTTCTCTTTCTCCTTCTCCTTCTCCTTTTCCTTCTCATTCTTCTTCTTTTAGTTTATTTTGGAATTTGAAACAAGAATTTGGCCTTACAAGTTTAGTGTTACTCACCCAACTTTGGTTCTGGATAAGACAAGGGTGAAGCAGGAAGCAGGGCAGAGGATTGATAATAGAAAGATACGGGACACAGATGGGTCGTCTAGGTTCTGTGACCCCTGTCTACACGGGCAGCTGACCGTATTAACCTTCCCATCTTTCGCATCCGAGATGATCTTTGTCACTGTCCCTGTCTGACTGTTTGTTTGTCCATGCTGCTTTCCCCCTTAAGCAGTCTGGTGTATTTGGTGGACCTTTTTTGACTTTTAGGTTTTTAGATATATTTTTTTTTTTTAATGGTGAGATGGGAGAGGATTTGAGCATTAAGTACATCCTGGAAAACTGAAAACTAGGAATCAATTTCTTATTAGTTTTAATTAAAATAATGTATAATGATACATTTTATTTTGGTGACTGTGTCTGTTGAGTGCACTCTTTTGCAGACCAGGGATTTTATTTCCACCATTGTGTGTCCAGCACCTAGGACAGGGCCTGGTGCGTAGAAAACATTTGATGAAGATTTTATGAGTGAGTGAAGAAATATAAAGCAGCTGTTCAGGCTTCTGTAAGATTAGAAGATGGTGCAAGGCGATTTTAGGATTTGTACGTGAGAAACATTTAGAACCGTATTTGGCCCATTAATCTCTCTAAGCTCTACTTTTTTCCTCTGGGAAAGGATAATCAAATATTTAGTTAATTCCCTTAATTCATTAAGAGATTTAAATAAAGTAAAGTTCTTAGCATAATGTGCAGCTCAAGGTGAGCACCCGGGAAGCGAAGCCAGCATGGTTAATTTTACTACGGGATAAGCAGAGACTATTCTTACTTTTATAAACATCTGGCTGATTATTTACTGCGTACCTAAATGAAAAATGGCTTTGAAATTTATGGACTTTTTACATCATAAGGGGTTTACTGCAGTTCTTTTGAAAAGTAACCTTTGAAGCAAGAATATGCAGTAAAATGGAGAATTTTATCCACAATAACAGTTGGAAAATTCTAGCTAGCTGTTCTATAAGAAAAATAAATTATGATTAAAATCTTCTTCTATCTCGTTAGTCTTTTCCCTAATTCACTTCTCTGTTAATAGCATTTTTAGCTACTGACATTCTGTAGAAAACTCACATGATGCACACATTCCTTAAATTTTGATATTATTGATATAGTCAAATGATTTGGTTATTAAAATTAAGTCTTTGGGTTGGGGATGTAGCTCAGTGGCATAAGTGCCTACCTGGAAAGTGCAAGGTCCTAAGTTTGATTCTTGGTACCCCCCAAAAGGACTTCAATTGTTAATCAAGTTTTATGAAGATCTAAGAGCTTAATAAACAGATGAATTCATTACAAATTAAAAAATGAGAGACTGTTCATTTGTTGAAAAGAATTGGAGAGACTGTTTTCATTCCATCTCTAGAGAACACAACCTTAAATGCCAGCTGCTCTTTTGTTCACTGAGGAGTCTGGTATATTTGGAGGACCCATTCTTTGACCGTTAGTTCTTTGGGTAATACCTCTTTTTTTATGGCAAGGGGGGAGAAGGAAAGTTAAACATTGAATGCATATCTGAAAATTTTAACTTGTGTAATGGAATGGATGATTCTGTATAGTATTTCAACATCAAATAGAAATACTAGCGATTTTGTGCTTCTTATGCTGGTTAAGCTCAGACACAGTTCTGGCACATTCATCTACTCAGGTGTCTTCCTTCCTAGTGTGAAAGTCTGGGGTGTGACCAAATCACAGTGACTTACTCACTGTCACTTGACAAAAAATTGATCTCCAGTGAGGAAACAGGTGGTTGCTAACCTCTGATAGCCTAGAGAAACCATAATTATCCTGTGTCAGTTTCCTTTTTACACATGGCTACATCTTTAATTTGCAACTATACTGATGTTACTGCAGTGGCACAGGGGTTCCCAACGTTTTGAGTTGGGGTTTCCTAGCCTTATTTGTTTAATTTCCGTTTGCCCTTTTTATTAGGTGGGTGAATGCTTCAGAGCTTTTGTTTATCTCGTATGTTTAGTTTTCCCTCTAATATCTAGATATGACTTAAAAAACAAAATAATGGGATGTTGAAAACACAAGAGCTGAGAATAATTATATTCAGAGCTCATAAAACTGCAAACGTCGTCTTTAAGATTCTGCAGAACCTTGAACATGTAATTTTAGTGCCTAACAAATACACAGTGGGGTGAAGAATGCTGCAGGTGTAACACACAAGCAAAGAACTTCTTTGCCTTTGGAGAGTTGACCTTGTAGTTCAGCAGAGAGCATGTAATGAACAACTATAGACTATTGGGGAGAACATGGTAGGCCAATTAATTATGTGTGCAGGAGCACTTAGGGGTGACATTAGTCCAAGAAAGTTCTTGCATGGGACAAACTTTTCCCATAGTTCTCAAAGAAAGTAATAGACACATATTGGCAGAGGAAAAAAGGAGAAAAAGTCATACGTGAGTGGCCTGGGACACACAAAAAGGGTTGTGGAAAGTCCAGATCATGTGTTGACAGTCTAAAACTCGAGACCTAGTTCAAGGAAGGGGTTGAGAAAGGGATTATTGAGTGAGAGTTCTCTTTGATATGAGATTTTTGCCTAAAACATTTGGATTTGTTGTAATTAGCAATATGCATGAAGTTTGAGGCAGTTATTCATAGCTTCTTAGAGACTTGGATCGGAGAAGTGTTTGAAGCCATTGGTAAAGACCAGTGACAGCATAAAAAAAATCTCTTCTCTGGTCAGGAGCGCCCAGTGCAGTGTGATAAGGATGTGACAGCAAGGTAAGTGATGAGATGTAAGCAGGGAAGCTCGGCAGCACAGCATAGTTTTGTTGGAAGGTGCCAGGCAGGTTCAAGGGATGGCCAGGAGGCTTTGCGAGGAGCTGCTTGTTGGGAGAGCGAGGCAGATGGTTAAGAGGAAGGAAGGATATGCAGGCGGTGAGAATAGCTTGTGTGTGTCACAGAGGCGTGTGACGGCATCCAGACTGGCTTCGCAGGGCTGATACATAGACGTGTTTGAACTTGGAAATGCTACTAGAAGGTGGGAGGCGAGTATTGGGACCAGAAATGTGGTTCAAGTCCTACCTGTTCAATTAAAGAGCATCAACTGAAGAAGAGTGTTACAAAGAAGTTTGTGTCTTAAGAATAACATTTCAGCTTTGCGCTCTGCATTGTGGTGGCCACTAGCCATATGTTGAGTATTAAATTAAAATTCATATCGTTAAAATTAGGTGAAGTCTAAAAGTCAGTTTCTCAGTCATTTAGCTGTATTTTGTGCTGTGCAGTGGCAGTGCAGACAGGAAACAGTGTCATCATCAAAGAGGAAGTTCTAGTGGAGGGTGCTGCTCTGGAGCCTTTGGGAAGTGACTGGAAGAGATTGGAATTAGAGGTGGGAACGCCAGTTTGGATATAGAGGGATGACACCTTTGAAGAACTTTCAGAACTTAAGGAGGGCGAGGCGATGGAATTAGTGGAGTACAAAGATGTCAGCTTGCAGAGCTGAGCTGTCAAAATGGTGGAGGGAAAGAGTTCATTGTAAGTCGATTATGTTTCATTGGAGGTGCTTACACAGTGTCCGGGTGAGGAAGGCATGTGTCCATAACTTCTAGAGTCTGGGGATTGACCATGGCTGATGAAGTGGATTTGGTTTCTTTCAGCCTAGGTAAGATCACTAGGGAGTGTGATAAGTGGTGATACGTTGGAGGACAGAGCCACAATGGACATCATCTTTTAAGGGAGGATAAAAAGATTGAGAATCTGGGCATCCAGGAAAGCAGCAGGAAAACAGGCTGAGAAGAAACATCCAGCAAGGGAGGACAGAGTTTCAAAAATGAGGACATGTTACTAAAAAAGGCAGGAGCAAAATCTACGGTACATGGCAAGAGCGCCCTCACTTGTGATGTTCTTGAGATGGTTTTGAGTGGAAACCAGAATGCAGTGGTGGAGAAGTGATGAGGAAACCTGGGTGAGTGCAGACTGAGTTCACAGCAAGGCTTCTAGCAGAGAGACGCAGCATAGCAATTGGGGGAAATCATGAGTCCTAACGGATCATATTTAAATATAAAATATATTTTTGAAAAGATGGGTGAGGACTACACCGTTTTTGCATGGAAAGGAAGCACACAGCAGAGCAGGAGCAGGAGGTAGCAGGCTCTTAGTCTCTTCTCCCATGATTTTTCCACCCATAACAGACATATTTATAATTTAAAACATTACCTTAATGTGCTTTCAGCACTGCTGGTAAATTGGACTATACAATTCTTGAGTTGCCTTGGAGTTTATGGATGTTTATGTTGGCCAGTAGGGCAGAGAGCCTGTAATAGTGGAAAAAACAGATTTGCAATCTGTCTGACTTCAGGTAAATATTTACCATCTCTGGGCCTTAATCCCCTTGTGTGTAAAAAAGGTGATATTATATGTAACATAGGATTGTTCTGGAATTAATGAAGACAGGGAAATATAGGACTGTACCTAAAAGGCACTTAGTAAATGTTATGTCCCTTTACTTTATAGAGAGAAAGAGAAATGGGAAATAAGTGGCTTCTGATTATTGCCATCAAGAACTGATTTGTCAGCTGAGTTAATGGGAGAAGGCATTTAGGTCAGGTGGCTAATCTGTTTATTGGAAGTGGTCACCCAGTATGCTCCAGCATAGGAAATACCACCTCGTGAAGTCATGAAAAATTCTTCCATGGTTCACGTGTCAGGAATCACACACAAGTCATCCATTTCTATGGCATAAAATAGGCATTTTGGGTGAGGTTACTCTTAAATAACTGGATTAAATATGCAGAACACTTTTTTAGGACGACAAATGAAAAAACCATTCACTACTTGAATTATTAGACTATTTTAAGCTTCATCTTTTTTCTAAGTTCCTTTGGCAAGTTTTTTAAAATTGCCAATCACCCCAGTATGGTCGTTATACAATAATATATGTATTGGAACATCATACTATCTCTCACAAATGCATATAATTATGTGTCAATTAAAAATAAACTGTATATTTCTAGAGAAGAAATGAGCATTATTTTGGATAACTTGAAATTATTTCCTCTTGTTTAAAAATTCAAGTTAAGCAAGCTCCATTGTATAATAATTTGTAGTCTTGTAATATAGTCTAGTTAGAATTTGAGTGTTTTAGAATTTTAAAAGATTTCAATTCTGAGTAATGTCACAGTTACTTTCTGCAAGCTTGTTGAGATATTTCAAAAATTGCCTGTCTAGGAAAAATGCTTGCATGGTTTCTTTGGATTCATTACAGTTTGCAATTATGTTTCTGTTTGTTCGCTTTATATGGCCCTTTTACAGACAGCTAGTGTGTTTGTAGATAGGCAAAGCGTCCACCAGATGGCACTAAACACTTATTTCCTAACCATTCAATAAGCTTTGAATTTAATTAATTAGTTAAAAACTTAGTATTGAAGAATCTGGGCAATAGTACAGAATTATGACTTTTGGGACTATAGTTTTAAATACCGTAGTCTTTAATTCTGTATCAAATGTATCAGCCACAGTATAGGAAAAGAGCCTGGTTTGTATGTGTATGTGTGTTTATAGATATACAATAGACTAATACATACTGGGCCCTGAATATTCTGTATCACCAATAAGTGTTCTGTATCAAAGAATAAATTGTGCCTGGCACACATAAATGCTCATTTAAGATTACTTTTTTTTAGACTTACCAATCAAAATAATAGATTGCCTCTGAAGTGCTACTCAGTGGAACTATTTTTCAATATACACGTCATTTTATGACTTTAATATTTCCTATAGATAAAATTGATTAAAATACATTTCTGTATAAAAAGTAAACTTTTCAGGTCTGAATTTTCTCTTATATATGAATATAAAATAAATTGGTCTCCAGGGAGTAGGATGGTGCTTTCTAGAACTGATGGGTCTATGGGCAGGAAGAAGTGAACATGGGCTGGTCAGTGGATACTAAGTTATATTTAGATGGAAGAGAGGGGTTGTGGTATGCAATTATACAGTAGTGTAACTACAGGTAATGTTATTATCTGTAGTTACGCTAGGTACATTATTGTACTAGAGATTTCAAAAATCTAGAGAAAAAGATTTTGAAAGTTTTTACTGTAAAGTATTTGAAAAGACAGATTTATTTAGCTGATTTAAACGTTATACAATGAATACAATTTTCATGGTTTTGTGGATCAGTTGAGAATAAATTTCACTAAAAAAGAAAATGAATACATATTATGGACTTAGGAGTTTTTAGTTTGCTTCTTGCTGTGGGGTTACATTGAGGAGTGTAGCTATCTTTCATTTGATTGTGTTACTAGTGTCTCTTTCACTGCTGAAATGTTCACACTGATACTTTCACTTCACACTAATTTCTTCTATTCTTCTTTGGCCATTTAATTGAAGAGTGTCTTGAAATATTAGTAGTAGGTCTTTTAATTTTTGTCACCCCCTCCCAGGGCGTTGGGCCATGAATTTGATCTTGATTTACTGCCATATAAACTTAATGAGTATTTCTAAGATTAAAAATTCCCCCCAAATGCTAATTTTCCTTCATGGAAGTCTTGGGATTTAGTCATAATTTATTTTTCTTCTTCTCATTTTATGGATGAGGACACAGAGTTGTATGGCCCATAAGATTTCCTTTTAGAGCAGTCTGAAATGCAGCTACCTGGTCACCCTGGCTTGAACTGGGCGATTTTCTTAGGCAACTCATGTATGGAATGATTGAAAAGTACATGAATGCTTAAATTAAAGGAGTATTTATTTCAGTAAAAGATACATTGCCAAAGGACACTGCCTCAGAAAACCCCCCTTCACTCTGAATACACTTTCCTCATTGCTCTTCCCCACTTTCTGAAGCAGATCTGGAAAATCTTGAGTGTCTTCAGTTGCACTGTTTGGCTTTGAGATTGGGTCTTGCTCCGAAGTCTAGACTGACCTTGAACTCACTGTGTAACCCAGACTGGCCTCAAACTCATGGGCGTCTTCCCATGCAGCCTCCTGAGTGCTGAGATTACAAGCGTATGCCACCATGCCTCTCCTTTTTAGTTACACTGTTGTACTTATGCCCGCTGTCCTCAGTAGATACAAAACATTTACCTTTCATGGTCGTCTTGACTTTGGAGGGGAGCCAGGAGTTGCATGGTGCCGGATTGCCAGATCTGGTCAGTACTGTAGATGGTGACACACCGTGAGGTTTTTATGAGCCTGCCTTTCTGGGGAAGTCATTAGGAAGTAGCAACCACCATATCTTTTATCACATTTTGCAAAGACACCCGTGAAAGAGGACTTGCCAGAGCTGCTTCAAAAGGTGTCAAGAATAATGGGGCAACTGTGTTCAAAGCAAGAGGAAACATTTTAATGGGGAGAATGATTGTTGGACTTTTACTGTAATTTAAATTTAAACATTTAAAATTTCGCAGTGTATTTTGATCACACTCACGTGGCTTGACATCCACATCCAATCTCCAATCTCCAACCTCCAATCTCCAATCCCCCCCTTTGGCTCTCTTTTTAAATGTTATAATAAAAATATAAAAGAGAAAGTTGTGTTACTTTTATACATTAAGTATGTTGTATACTTCTGTAGCTGGGCGTGGTGGCTCGTGCCTGTAATCCCAGCACTTGGGAGGCTGAGGCAGGGGGGATCCTTGCAACTTCAAGACCAACCTGGGCTACAATGTGAGCTCAAGGCCAGCAGGAACTGCATAGCAAGACCCAGTGTCAAAAAAGACAACAACAAAAAAGTATATACTTATGTGTGGCTCTTGACGACTCTTCTCCACCCAACAAACAAATGAAAAACCAAGAGAGTAACAGAAGGCTTCAGGCTTCGGGTTGGACATGGCAGGCCAGGCCTTGCTGGACTGGGCCAGTTTCCTGCCTCCATGGGGTCTTGGCTTGCAGGCCGGAAGACTGTGGTAGTAACCATAAGGTGTTGCCTTGAAACCCTCAGGCAATTTCACATTTTCTTCATGGGAGGGACTTCAGTGCTACTTCTGGAAAGTGGGGTCTCTAACCCCTTCGCATAGCATGAATTTTCAATGAGTGAACTATTGAAAGCATATAAAAAAGCGTTCTACAAATGACACCGATGGGTCATTTCTAAACAAATCAGGTTTTCCTTTCCTCTCTGGTTTCTCTCCCAGAACTGCCTGGCTTACTGCTCCCTCCTTTCTGCTGGTTAAAATTCTACCCATCTTTCAAGGCTTATCTCCAGCGCTACTCTCCATGAATAATTCTTGAATAATTTTCCTCACCCCAGATTCCCCTTCCTCTGACCTATATTATTATAAATTATTCATTTCTGCCTTATATATCTGGTCACATCCTATTTTGCATTATACCTAACTGTTTATGTCTTATTTTTCCACCTAGATCATAAGGTCTTGTGGTCAGGGACCAGATTCTCTTAGTCCTTGCTAAAATACCATATGCTACAATGCTTTGCCTATTAGAGACTGCTATTAATATTTATTGAATAAATGATTGAGCAGCATATTAATTCTCTCCAGTGGCTGATTTATAAGTTATTTTGTAACGTAAGGAAATATTTCCTTGAAATGTTTTAAAAGGTTGGAGAGCTTCTATATGGCCACATGTTTTCCCTGTTTTAAAAATATTTTCCATGTATCCTTAGTCTAATTGTTTTGATAATTACTGCTGTTACTATATTTAGAATAGGAAAGCATCAGTGTAATTTAAAGAATATATTTACTGGGCCTTTAATCGTTAATGTTGGAGAATTTATAGACCCATGGATTTACCCTAGTGGTTTTTCTTCCTCTTTTCCTTTCTCTTATTTCTTTTCCTCTTCCTCCTCCTGAGGAGGAGGAAGTTACTGAAGTAACTGAAGTTACTGCCATAATCACTGTATGCTATTAAAAAAATGTTATGGGCTGGGAGACACCGATGAAGCGAAAGCTAACTAGTGGTACCATCTTTAGTATTGCTGCCAAAGACATGAGATGTAAAATTCAGTGACTTAGACTTGGGATTTAGGCATACATTTATTTTTCTCAGTTTACAGCTCACTGTATGGAATTCTGTGGGGGTTGGGTGACCTTTCCCCAGGCTCATGGTATTTCCTTCCAGAGTACCTGGAATCAGCTCCTTGGTCAACCTAGCCTGAACTGGGTGATCATGAGCTGGTGACTTAGGTAGACTGAGTTAAGAAGGTAACATTTTTTGTGGGGTAGAATACAATCTCTCCTCCAAGGGCATACACTATTTTGTGTTTGAGCTGGATATGTTAATTACTATTGCTGTGGATATCAGGCTATAGTTTCCAGCATGAATTCTTTTCAGCATTGGAAACCAACTATTCTATTACATATTAAATGAAAAATTTGACCCTAACTTATGTCTTTAGTTAAACATGTTACAAACCTTTTTGATTAAAATTTTAGCATGGAGTTTTTTGAATTTGAGAGAAAAATTGGAATTCTGCAAGCTGAAAGCAGTTTTTAAAAAATTAGCAGTATGCTTGGTTAGAATAGGTGAAACTCTCTTCCAGTACTAGACTAGAATTTTTCTTTAAGTAGAAATGTGTTCTCTTGGAGTTGATTAATCAGTAGACAGGAGGCGAAGTAACTGGCCTTCTGCTCCTCTCCCTTTCACTTTTGGATTTTAAAAGTGAGATTAATCATGTTTGGGAATAATTCTGTGACTGCTCCTGCATAAAAATGGAAAGAGTGGGGCTGGAGGTTTAGCTCAGTGGTGTAAGCGCCTGCCTGCCAAGTGCGAGGTCCTGAGTTCGATCCCCGGTACCAAAAAAAACAAAAAAGGAGTCCTGTAGAGAAGGACGGGTGAGGCCGAGCTCCTCCACTGCTGGTCAGCACTGAGGGACAGCTCATCTCTCTTCCCTCCTCACCCATCAGTTCGAAAACATAGAAAGGCGGCTGCCAGGAGACTCTGAGACTGGCTTCTGCTTCTTATCCTTCCCTCTGACTCTCCCCACTAACTTTCTGATTCATCTCATCATAGTTTAGGTTTGTTCTTGTATTTCATAAAAATGGCCTCATATGGGGCATTGTTTCTTTTGTCTGGCTTCACTTAATGTTTTTAAGCTTCATCCTTTTTGGTCTTTTAAAAATAGTTATTATTTTAATTCTTTGCTACTTTTTATGTTTATTACTACATTTGCTGTATGTAATGATTATTTTCATCGTGGGGAGTTGGTATGGTACGCACGCCCTTCTCATTGGCTGTATCAGTATCATCCTGTTTATTGCTGAGTACTCTGCTGTCTGAAAAAAGCCCATTTGATTTATCCATTCTCCTGGGGCATAGTAATGCATTTTTTTATTTTGAAGAGAAAAAAACCTACAGAAAAGAAAAACAAAACACGAGACATACAAACAACTACAAGAACAACAAAAAACTCAAAATGGTAACAATATAGGCTTTCAAAACAAGATGGCAGGAATTGAACAGTGGTTGTAATATTGCATATTGTTATCTTCAAAGTGTTGCTTAGATCAGATCAAGGCACAAGTGCCTGCCTGGCAAGCGCAAGGTCCTGAGTTTGATTCCTGATACAAAAAAAAGTGAAATAATGCATTTTTATCTAAGCCTAAAGTTATGCTCCTGTTTCTGTTTTTCCTTTTTTTCTTACCCACTTTTCACTTTTAAAGAATATGTCAATGTCTTTTAGTTGGTTCTTGTGCTGAAGTGGTGTAACCTCTATATGCACAGTTCTTTCTTGAGTTGAGAAAGCTTTACTTTCTACAGTCTTTGATTATTGTTTGCGTTCTTTTTAGTCTCTCTTCCTCTGGCTAGACCCTCCTCTGCCTCTCTGTGACTGTTTGCTCTTTCCTGATTTTTCTTCCTGTTAACCTTCCTCCGCACTGAGGCAGAGCTGTCACACTTCTCGCCCTGCATGATTTATTTTCTGTGGCATCCAGGATGGCTTTTATTGCTGCCAGGTGGACTTTGATTCTGTACTGATGTTTTGATTTCTATTGAAATGCTCCTTGCTTTATAATTCTTTATAGTTTATTATTTTATCATACTTTATTTTTATATTACACTTTTAGCATGATTTAACATTGTTACTTTTCCAATGATTGCACTTATATTTTCTTGAGTATGTCAGATCATTTCCTGAAAACTTATTTTGCATTGTACCATAGGCAACATTTAGAGCAATCATTTCTTGTTTTCTGACGTAGTTTTTCATCGGTTCCCGTTTGTTTTCTTCCTTCCTTCCTTCCTTCCTTCCTTCCTTCCTTCCTTCCTTCCTTCCTTCCTTCCTTCTTTCCTTCCTGTCATCCCGAGATGCGTGAGCTCTGTGCAGGATCCTGTGGGTTGAGTGGATTGTCCTAGTGCTTCATTTCTAACTTCTGTCACGTGACCATTCAGTCTCTCCTGCAGCTTCAGCTGCACGGCCACGAGTGTCTTTTCAGGGCGTTTCCCCCTTTGTAGCAGTTGCGGACTTTGCTCCCCTGAGCTCTGGGTACCTGAGTTCCCCTTCTCTCTGCTCTCTATACATCATCACTCAGGGTCAGTCCTGCACACAACATCCATGCTTGTGTTTGTTCACATTTTTGCACAGTGCTTCTCACAAAGCGCTCTGCAGACATCTGCCTCCTCGGCTTCCTGCTCATCCACTTTCTGAGCACTGTGGTATCTTCCAGTCCTAAAAACGTAGACAGATTGTGATACAGAATGCATTGGGCTGGAGAAAGAGTTTTCTGCTGGCTCTAATAGCATCTTCTTGCTGATACTGAAGCTTTTTGTTTCATTTGTTTGTTCTGGGGACTGAACCTATGACTTTCACACTAAACCATACCCTTCCCCATTGTTTATTTTTTGTCGTTGTTGTTGTTGAAGTTAAATTTTAAGACAATGCTTGCTATATGAACAAGCTGTCCAGGCTTGGGTGGAATTTGGATTCTCCTGCTTCAGCCTCCTTGAGTGCAGGTGTGCACCACCATCCCTGGCTCTGGGGAGCTTTTTATGGGGTAGATTCTCCAGGTGTCTGCGTCACAGGACAAATAGTTCATGGCAGGTTTTTTCTTACCATGGCTCTGTTTTGAAGGAAGCCACAGGATAAAAGCTGGGTGGTTACCAGACTCTTCTAAAGACTATCTGCTTTATAATTAGTGTTGATTCATTGAAGATTTGGGTTTGAGGTTGTTTTTTACTGTGTGTTTTCAGTGATCTTGAGATTTTTTTTTTTTTTTTTTAGTGCTTTCGCTGATTTTTAGTGAGAGTGGCAATTAGAACTTTTAAAAGCCAAATATCATTTTAAGAAAGATATCTGAATGGGTGTGGTGGTGCATGCTTGTATTCCCAGCCCTCTAGAAGGCTGAGGCAGAAGGATACCAGGCTCAAACCCAGCCTGGGCAATTTAGTAATTTAGAAGCCCTTGTCTTAAAATAAAAAGTAATAGCAAGAGCTGTGGACCTTGCTGAATGCATCCCCCCTTGGTTCAGCCCCCGCATACACGCTCAAAAAGACGGCTGACTTTTCATTTTAAGTGATAATGCTAATGACTTGGGACTGTGTATTGTACACACAAATTGACTTACCTTAAAATGATTAAATTCAATTGGACAGGTATTCAAGAAATCAGTTTGTTAATCCATTGTTTGACAGACTGTTAACCAGTTATTTCAGTTCAACTAAGACACTGTTTTGAGAGTGAGAATTAAGAGTTATGACATTTGACTGACTAGGTGACACTTGGGTAAACACTCAGGATAACAGAAGGCATAAAAATGACCCTAAACTCTGCCAACCAAGGCCGAAGATGTGTGTTTTTGTTTATTGGTTTCAGTGTTCCTTGTATATTAACTTACGTATTAGCTTCTCTTCTGCTGTTTTCCTTGTGGTGCAGAGCATGTACAGATGGAGCATGATTTTGAATCACTGTTCAGATTTTCCTTTGACCTACTTTTATTTTTTTAACTTGGTGGCTGTGTTATTGGTTAATGGCAGTTTTTGTGGCAGGCCGTATGGTGATCTCTCTTGAGTGTGCTCAGAGAAGGTGAGACTGTCATTTCTCACTTGTTCAAGATGCCAGAAGTTCTGCTGTAAATCAGGGCCATAAATTTGACGTTCCATGCAACTGGAAGTATATTTGGAAGTATGTTTTAAATTGTTATATTTACTGTTGTTTTTTTAGATTTTTAGATATTAAATTTAATTAAGCATAATGAGCTGAATTGAAGATCACTTATCACGTTAATTAATGTGCTCTTCATAGCAATTCTAAACTAATTTTATTTTGCTTTTTTTTTTTAGCTTAATCCTGATTATCGAGATGCCCAAAATGAAGGGAAAAATGTGAGTAGAATTTCTTTTCCCCCCAGCAAATCCTAAACATTGTTTGTTATATTTTATGTGAATAAGTTGAAACTTTAGTGATGAGTGTGTAGACTAAGGATTCAGAAAGGATCTTTGACTGGAAACTGTGGATCAAGGAAAAAAGTAAAAGATGATATAGCTTAGATTATGAAATGTGTGATAATGAGCGCTTAGGAGATTTCTGGCAATGTAAAGGGCATCTGATGCAGGCATCTGGTATCTGGAAATTCCGTGGGGCTCACTTTGATTTGCAGAAATGCCCAGTAAATAACAAACACAAGTCGAAGTGTGGCCTGACATTCACCTAGGACAACAGGACTCTTGTTTGGGATTTAAAGTAATTTGGAGAGAGGAAGAAACTGCAACATTAAATAACTATATTAAATAACTGCTTTTTGAAGTTTGCTGGTAGAATGATATCTTAATTTTATTTTAAAGCCTATTTCCCTGTAAATATTTATTATTGTTCACCCTGTTCTTTCCATGGTCATCGTAACTTCATGGTAACTTTTTTATTAATCAAAAATTAAGAAATTTGCGGAAGTTGGTATGACCAGACAAAACCTGTGGTTGGTGGGCTGTATTTAAAAAACAAATTAACTAGATATTTTGCGATATTACAGACAGTTGTCTTGAGAATTTAACAATTGTCTTTGAAATCTGTCAGTATTACTAGTGCATCGTTTAAAATTCTATGCTTTCAACACAAATTTGCAGTTGGATAGATAGGAGGAACAGGAATGTATAGCCATTATGAAAGCAGTATGAGAATTCCTAAAAAATTAAATATAGAGCTACAATAATGACCCGGAAATCCCACTACTGAATATATATCCAAAGGAAATGAAACCAGCGTGTCAGAGAGACATTTGCACTCTCATGTTTATCACAGCACTATTTACAGTAGCTGGGATATGAAATCAGACTGAGTGTCTACCCCAAAATGAATGGATAAAGAAAATCTGAGCCTATACACAGTGGAATGCTGTTCAGCCATGAGAGGATAAAACCCTTCCATTTATGATAACAGTGATGGAACCGCAGGATGTTATATTACAAGCAAAATAAGCCAGGCACTGAAAGACAAATACTGCATGATCTCATTCTCGTGCACAATCTAAAAAAGTTGATCTGGTGGAAATTGGGAATAGAATGGAGATTACCAGAGGCTGGGGAGGCTGAAAAGAAAGAGGGAAGGGGACGGTGAGTCAAAGGTACAGAGTTACAGTTGGTTAAGACGAGTTCTGGTGTGCTGCTGGGTGTGGAGAGAAAATAGTCAGCATTGCATGTTTCATGTAACTAGAAGGAAGTATTTTGAATTTTCTCACTATAAAGAAATGACAAGATTTGAAGGTGACAGCTATGTTAATTACCCTGATTTGATCAGTATGCAGTGTGCATATGAATCAAAACGTAACCCTTTACGCCCTAAGTTGTACAATTATCATGTCAATCAAAAAATGAAAGTTAAAAAACCACAAAAGTGACACCACCACCCATATCTACTTTTTGATAGAAAGAGTTGAGTGGTTAATTAAAATGACTACTGTTTGCGTTAGCATACGGCTGTGTATTTTATTTTGGCATGGGGAATCCAACCAGAACTTCCTTACATGGTCAATCCTGTTTACTCTTTTTCACATTTGATTATCAGGATTAAAATAGGCATGAAACCAAAGTGTCAGGTCAGTGGCCTAATGAGAGAAAGCTTAATTTGTATCACAATATGCTTGAACACAGAGGCAGGCTTATTTGGTCAGTTAGATCTTCTACTTTATCATCCTGAGTGATTTTCACATGGCTTCCCTAGCAATGTTGGATTCTTCCTTTCGTATGATTAGGAAAATTCTACCAGTAACCAGGTTTAAATGTGTGCACCATGGTTTCTTTGGTTTTTACTCTGAGCTTGTCAGTGGCTTCCAACCATAGATTACCAGCGACATATCTGCCCATGAGCAAGGTGAATTTATCCCTCATTGTAGTGAGATGCATGTCCACACACATACACACACACACACACACACACACACACACACACACACGTGAATTGCAAAATTTTAAAGATGCAGGGCTTTGCCATGGATAGGAATGCTGTTAGGAAAAAGAATTCTGCAATCGGTATCTTAACACATCTTATTTGTAGAAAAGGCAGGCTAAAGACACTGCTGTCATTAAGTCAGCTGGGAGAGAAAGATATTTAATCATATTTGTGGCTTGGCCAATATTTCATCACAGAGTGGCCTTGTCTGACCTGGCTCTTTCTGTTGCACTCTGTGTGGTGATGCTATTGATGGTCCTGGGCAGAGCAGAGTGCAGGAATACAGAATATGAAGGTTCATGGAGCAGCAAAGAAAAAAATAAGTAATCAATTACCAGTGAAATCACTGTGCTCATTGAACTCATAGTTTGGCTTGAAGGTAGCTTTTTTTCTTCCCTTTTTATTTCAAAACATGATTGTTTTGTCTCTGAAGGTTTAAAGAATGCTGTCTCCTGTTTAAGTAGCTTCCCCAACATTACTCAGTTGTTCATGGGACTGGTGGGTCTGCATCTGCTGTAGAAGTTTCTGACTGGATCTCATCTGTCATCTCAGAGAGACATCCAACTGGAGGCATCTGATAAAGTCTCTTTTTTCCTCCAGAATCCCTAGCCAGAGAATAAACACGACTGAGAATACGGAGCTATACTGTTAACAATATGGCTCCTCATTTTATAGACCATTTACCACATAGCAATTATTATCTTTCTGTCTAAACAAGAAAGCAAAAGAGCCAGTCGGGTTGATCTCCAGCCTGTGAAATAAAAACCAAACATCAGTTTCCCAAAACAGAATGTTATTTCACCTTTGATCTGGGTTCCAGTAATGCCCGAGTTCACTATGACTATGCTAATTTTTTCTGGCCTAATTTTCTCTCTTGTGTATTTAATGCCCGGTTAATATTATTCCTGTCATTTAGAAACCTTTATCGAAATGTCGCCTTGCAGTTTTGAAGTTTCAGAGGTTAATGCGTGATGCCGCACGAATGAGGCAGTGTGTGTCAGAGAGCCCATTAAGGCCCAAATTGCTGTATTTATTTGACAAAGGAGTCTATTATTTCCAATCTTACAAATGTACAGCATCCACAGGAACCTGGTAAACACTGGAACTGTGTCAAGCCCAGCTGGGAACCTGACAGTCATTATTTCTTTTTGAAAGACTGCATCTTTTCAAATGGCTCTGAGAAGGGAATTTTAAAAAAATTTGGAATCAATTATAATACCCTCCATATTCACATTGCCATATTTATATGGAATGGATCTGACATTTTCAAGGGAAAATCTTTGGTTTATGTTGGGCTTCTTAACCTTTGCCTTGTAGGATATTCAGCAGCATCAGTGAGTATGACCTCTACTCTTTAGGTACCAGCAGATGCCCCACCCCATTGCACCCTCCCTGCTGCAGGCAAAAATCTCCTCCACTGAGAGCTGCTGGTCTTTGTGCATTTATGCACATAAACAGCAGTGTTCTAAGAACCAGGAAACTTGGCTGAACATGTATTTGCAAATTATATTCTGTAGAATTCAGAGGTGCCAGGAGTTCCAGATTCTGAGATACCTGCACATTTCCCTGAGTTTGACTCTAGGTTCATCAGTGGTAAAGGTGCTAAGAAAAAAGAAAGAAAACCGGGTCCTCTTAGAAATGGTTTGGGGCTGAAGAGAAAAAGCTCCTGCAGCTTTAAAAGGCAGTGCTGTGTGTGGTTATATAAAATCCGCAGCCATACGAGCCTGCACAGTTCTACGCCTCGGGCCCCACGCAGCTCCCAAGGCACAGACAGTGTTTCTTACCGAATGTCTCTGGCTCCCGATGCCAGGATTGCAAAGTGATGTTGCTGCCGAAAATTCCATGACTCACAAGTGAGTCAGCAGGGAACACTGTACCATAGCCACTCACGGGCCCCAGGGCTGCAGAGCAGGGAGAGCTGTTAGTTCCCTGGTCCGCTTGCATCAATCAGGACCTGTCTCTCTGTGTAGCATCAATCAGGACCTGCCTCTCTGTGCAGCCCACAGGCCCCCTGCCTGGCTTCCTTCCAGCGAAAGCTGCCAGGCTTGGAGTTCACCTACTGAGACCCCACAGTCCCCCAAACGGAGTGTGTTTCAGAGCACACACCGAGGATACATTTCCCACCTGTTTAAGCTCTGTTGGACCTTAATATATTTTTGAGATGCGAGTGGAAGACCATTGTGCTTCCTAATTCTGTGTCAGAGCTGGTGTTTTTCTTTCTTTCTTTTTTTTTTCTTACTTAAAAATCAATGTGGGTTTATAAACAGAAACCACAGCACACAGTCTGGGACAGAATTGTCTTCATGGTAGAAAGATACAATATTGATTTTCTTCTGTTTTGAAGCTAGATTCATATATTAAAAGTCACATACTTAAAACTCCCTATTCAGATTTTATTAGGTAAGAATTCTAGGGGCCTGGCTTGAAGTTTACTGCTGACCTGTTTATGAAGAAGAATTTGTTAAGCACATTAATAGAGTATGAGAAATTAAAAGCACAATGCTTAAAACACCTAAGTTTATTAGGAACAGTGGTTCCCATGTAAACAGTTGTTGTTATTTATAAATAGAACTTTCTGTTTATTAAATGAGTTTTCCAGGAACCCATGTGAGCTGTTTAACATAGAATACTACAGTTCACTTTTTCTGTGTAATTAAGCAAACAAACCACAGAGTTTAAGACATACGAGAAATTCAGAATGGCCCATTTTAATTACCCCGAGTGAGTTTTTTCTATGTTGGTAGAGAGGCTCCTGAGTATTCTGATTGGGCTCCCCAGGAGGACACACATCACCAAGGAGTGGGCATGAAGGCCTCCGCTAGGAGCCTGTACCTGATCTCTTCTAAGTCTGGGAAATTCTGACTTCCAAAAGAAGATTAAATGGAGGAGGAGTGACTCCCACTAAAGAGACTCACAAATGACTGATGCGGAAAGCCGAATGCTGACTTTCACTTGCTAAGTGGTTCTAAATAGATCAGTTAAGCCATTTTCCATAAATGATGATATATATCAAAGGCTAAATTATAATAAGAATCTGTGTAGAATGGGCTCAGCCAGGAAATTAGAGGGCATGTCCCTTCTAGGGATACACCGTAGTATTCTTCCAAGAAGACTGGTGTACTGTATTAGTCCACTTTTCTGTTGCTGGGACAAAATAACTGACATTGTATACTGACATATTGTATATTGACATATACAATATAAAGGAGAATTTTATTTATTGTGGCTTAGAGTTTCAGTCCATGATCTGAAACCTTATGAAGGGGAAATCTTTTCACCTTGTGGTGGCTGAAAGCAGAGAGAGCAGGAAGGATGAGAGAGAGAGAGAGAGAGAGAGAGAGAGAGAGAAAGAGAAAGAGAAAGAGAAAGTTTGGGACAGGATAGACCACCCATGCAGACTATGCTTCCAGTGAACCATCTCCTCCAAGTAGCCCCACCTCCTGGCAGCACAGACAGCTGTGAACTAGCTCATCTGTGTATTAATTCACTGATGAGTACAGCACCCCTGTGGTCCAATCACTGTCCCAAACCCTGCATGTGAACACATGAGACTTTCGGGGCACAGTTGGATCCAAACCAATACTTCATTGCACATACACTGGTCAGTGCTAGGAGAGGCTGTCAAGTTCTTGCTCATTGACTGTGTATTTAGATGATACACTGATCCTCCATTAATGAAGCCTTTCTTTTAACCTGCGTCAATGTAAGTGATATGATTTTATTTTCCTGAACTAAGGGCATATCTAAATTGTACTTTTCCAATAGCTTATTTAAGCCACTTGTGGCTTGAATGTATCACCCAAATTTCATAGATGAAAACTTGTCTCCCGCTACAGCAGTGTTGAGATGTGGGACCTTTGGAAGGTGACTGAGGCAGGAGGGCGCCGTCCCACGAGGGGATTAATGGACTTGTGGGATAGTGCAGTAGTCACTGTTACCAAAGCCAGCGCTCTCTGACCTGCTTGCTCGGTCTAGCCATGTGATGCTCTCCACCACGTTATGACATAGAAGTCCTCATGAGTTGTCAGAAACACGTTTTGGACCTCCAACCTTCATGACTGTGACTTAGTAGTAAACTTCCATTTCTGTAAGTTACTCAGTCTTTGATGTTCAGTTACAGCAGCAGAAAACATTCTAGGACATGCCAGATGCCACTGTCTACATACTAAAAAACAAATCCTATGAGTGTTTCTACCTCTGACTGATCTTGTCCATAATTTCTCTGGATTTTTAAAAACTATATATGTTTAAGGGATGAGTTAAATGTTTACTACTGTCAAGCAAAATTAACACATCCTTTAGCTGATAGTTACTTTTTTGGTAATGTGTGGTAAAAGCACCTAAAAGCTACTCTCAATAAATTTCTAGTATACCAAAACTATAGCTATGCATCCTACACAACTGAAGCTTTATACCTGTCAGCTTCCATTGTCTCATTCCCCCACCCCTGCCCTGGGAATCACCATGCCATTCTTGCCTCTCTCTCAATATATTTGAAGTTTGTTGTTTGTTTTTTAAGATTTCACATATAATTGAGATCATGCAGGTTTTTTCCCAATATCTGGCACAGTTTGCTCAGCACAGTGTCTCCCATGTTCATTTCCGTTGTCACAAATGGCACAATCTTCCTCTGTTTTTTAAGGCTGAGTAATGTTCCACTGTACAGGGTTACTTTCTGATAAACCCATTGTAGGTTGAAAATGTCAGCGTTTGAAAGTGAGTTTAATTCCTAACCTACAAGACGTCATATCTCAGTAGCACAGTATGTTAAATTATTGGATGTTGACCTTCAGGATCTCGTGGCTGACTGAGCCTGAGATTTCCTGTCACTGCCCAGCATTGTAAGAAAGTATCATACAGCATGTTTTTAGCCTAGGCAAAGGTCAGAATTAAAATTTCCAGTACAATCTCTAAGGAATGTGTTTGGCTTTCATGCTATCTTAAAGTTGGAGAAGTGTAAGTCAAACACATATACACACCCAAGTGTAAGTTGGGTGTGTATATGTGTGTAACATGCATTTCTTTACCCATTCAGCCCTTGAGCACATAGGTTGTTTCTGTGTGATGACCACTAGGGATGGTGCTGCAGGGAACACGAGGCACTGATCCCTTAGGAAGTGGTGACTTCTTGTCCTTGGGATGCATACCCTAAGGGGAATTACAGCATCATGTGGCAGTGCCATTTGTGTCTTGGGTAGGAATCACCACACTGTTTCCTATGAAGCCAGACTCTTATATGTTCCCACCAACAGAAAAGGGGGCTCCCCTTTCTCCACACCTTCCCCAGCACTTGGCCCCTCTGGTCTTTTTGATGATAGTCATTATAACAGGGGTGAAGTGATTTTCACTGTGGCTTTGATTTGTATGTCCCTGATTGGCTACCTTGAGCACTTTCTTAAATGGTTTTAATTTGTGTAATCTAGAAGATTCAATACATTACTTTTTCCTCTGTGTTTCATTTCATTGTGAAGAGTCAAAATTACTACTCTGTAAATAAAGAAACAAGAAAAAGAAAACATAGCTATTATTATTGTGACTGTCAATGCCTAATAATGTACCGAGATCAAATCACCTCACCCAGCAGTATGTGACTTATCACTGTTGATAATAATTGTCCCAAGACCTGTTAAGCCTGATCTACTTTTTCTGGGTAATGTGAAATACATACTTCTGTAATTCAATGAAGAAATAACACACAAAATTAAATCTTTTATTGAGATTAATTAGAGAGTTTGGTGAGAAACTGATAAAAGTAAATAACTTTGTATATCCTCAGCAGAGAGATGGAGACCTTCCAACTTCAAAGAAAAAACGCCAGGCAGGAGAGAAGATCATGTATACTTTGGTCTCAGTCCCACATGGAAATGACATCGCGTCTCTTTTTGAACTGGATGCCACCACTCTTCAGAGAGCTGATTGCTTAGTTCCACGGTAAAAAAAAAAAAAATTATGGCTCAAAGATATTTTTTTGAATAATTATATCAGTAGGTGAAGAATGGAAATTACGTTAATATAATTTTTGCAATATCAAGGGAGAAGAGAAGAAAAAGTATGTAAAACATTGTGCCTTTTTGTGAGTAGATTAATATCATTTATTTTATTCTTATAAATAATTAAAATGTGCAGGACCAAAGAAGTTCTGAAAAATTCATAAGAATAGTTTATTCTTATTACTTGTATGGCCTTTGGCTACTCAAATGAAAAATAATCTAAAAGCATTTTAGTAATACTTTTTCATATATTCGTATTATGTGTTATTCCTCACTTCATTTATTTACCCATTTGTACATTTATTTAGTTATTCCATTAACAAATATTATTGAATGTAAATTATATCCTAGGGATTGCCTTGTGTAAATTGGCTTTGTGTAAATAATAGTGAATGAACTTGTTATATGCTTTCATTCATATGAGGAAGAAAGGTGGTCAACAAACCAGTAAGCATAAAATATATGGTTAAAGTACTTTGAAAAGGTGCAGGGCATGGGGGATTCTATTAGATCAGAATCTACAGAAGTGGCCTGAGTTAGAAAAGATCAAAATGAATGAGGGGTGGAGTTCTCTCCATCTGGGAAAAGCATTTTAGGCAGCAGAAAAAGGAAATATAAGACTCTTATGGTTTGTAGATGAATTTAAAGACCAATGAGGAAGTCATTTTAGTAATGTGTGCAATAACCAGGACTCAGTGTAAGAGATTATCTTCCATTCTTTTGCTTCAATCTATTTTAGTTGAGCTGTCTTTACTCTCTAAAGCATTGAGTCTTCTGCGTTAGATTAAGGTGGGATGGTTCTAAATGATGGAGCAGTGTTATACATGGCCTTGGGCAGTGGTTAGCCAAGGATGCTTGCATAGAGATGCAGACACTTCTCTGCCTATTTCTTCCATGGAGGGGAAATAGCTGCTGTACTAATGCTGTTGAAAAGCCTTCCTGGGGTCCCGTTCTCATTCCTAAGCAATGTCACTCTTCTCTCACAGCAACTTACTTTGTAAAGTGCTCCCCCTGCAAGTTTCACTTGACCTGGGTCGGTCTCTAGCCTGGTCTTCTCAGTACGGAATCCTAATCCTTACTATAATTTTATGTGTTTTAAATTTTTCAGCAAAAACGAACATCAATCAAGAGAGTTAGCTTAGGGAGATGATAAAAGAGCCTCACTGTGAACTGTGTAGATCCATGAGAAGGCCCCTGAGCTTAGCTTTCAAGGTGTTAATCTGAAATTATTCAGAGTGGTTGAAGTTCTCAGTGTTGCCCAGAAGTCTGTATTAAGATGGAATCATTTGTCTTTTATTGTGTTAACGATAATATTAACACTTAATAATAACTACTGGTGTAATGAACTTTGTGAGCATTTTCTGTATGTTAAACTCTGTCAGTTTCTATGTAAATATTATCTTTTTAAATACTGGCAGCACCCCCTAATAGGCTGAATACAAGAGACTGAGGTAGAATAGTGCTTCTGAGGTGAACAGTATGTTAGAATCACGTGGGCAAATACATTATGATCATTTGAACCTCTCCATGCCATGAGCCCATAGTTTTACATTTTTTAAAAACATTATTGACATGATTTTGTTGTGGAGTGCAGTGTTTCTCAAACTTTAAACTCTACCCAATAAAGTCTTAATTTTTATATTATACTCTATCAACCATGGAGATTCTGATAAGATTCATTTGTTCTAGATTGGGACCTGAGAATGTAGTTTTCTACCAAGCCCTTGGTAAAGCCATTGCTGCAGATATGCAGATCTTGGAGCATTAGTTTAATTCCTCCTGCATATTGGGACACCTTGGCACCTTCAATGCCTGGCTTCCCAGGTATTGTGATCTAAATTGTGTACAAGGTAGCCTGGGCAATGGAATTGTAAAAGCTTCCCAGGTGACATAAAGCAGAGTTTGAGAACCAGTGACAAGCTAATTTGCCCGTGTCACGCTCATGAAGTGGAATTTGATCTTGGTGCATAGGAACGTCTAGCCTCTATGCTACAGTGCCCTCATATTGCACATATTCAGATTATATCAAGGCAACAGATTTCTGTGGCATAGGTGCTAAGAGTTAATCACTTTTGGAATCCTTGAAAATTGTTAGTTACTATGCTGGAATATAGTGCTTTGGTTTGGAACTCTGCAATATAGGTTGATTCAATATGCATATGCAGGTTGAAACTCCCTTGTTTTAAAATATCCAAAATAAACTGAAGCTTTTTGAACACTAACATAACATCACTGTAGAGAATTCCACATTTGATCTCATGTAATGAGTTGCAGTCAAAATACAGGTGCACTAAAACATATCATATAGGGCTGGGGATATGTGGCATAAGATCTGCCTGGCAAGTACAAGGCGCTGAGTTCAAGTCTCGGTATACATATTATAAAATTACCTTCAGGTTATACGTCTAATGTACATAAAAACTGTAAATGAATTTCATTGTTAGACTTGGGTTCCATCCCTGAGATAGTTTGTTATGCACCTATCACAAAGGAAAGGAATCCAAATGCAGAACACTTTTATCCTAAGCATTGGGAGCAGGGATATTAAACCTATACTGGAGAAGTGCAAGAGTAAAATATCAGAAGCAGGTATGAGGTAGATTAGCAAAGACCTCACTTTCCACATGCTTAAAGTAAGGAAAGCAGCTGAGTGCAGATGCTATCTCCTGTGTAATTCGGCACAGAAGACGATACGTGGTGAAACAGAGATTCAGAATTTGCACAGGGATTGGGTACATGCCCTTTTAGATATCTGAAGCTCACTTGCTCTTTTATCTACTTTTATGAATGAGCAGAACCATAATGCTGAATGAGGCTCTTTCCCTGAAGCCACTGGCATTTGATTTGATTTGATTTTACTGGTCCTAATGTCTTATATCTTATATTATATGAAATATTTATGTTCTATCTTTAAATTGAACTCTAAGCAACTTTAAGGCAGAAAACTTTTAGTAGGCACTAGGCACATATTTGTCATAGAAATAATGGAAATAAAAGAGTCAGTAAAAATGGTAATATTTGAATTGTATGAAATTCTAGGAATCTTCTTTCAGGCCTCTCTCTCACAGTTCACATAATTCGTTTTTTTGTTATTCATGATTCATGGAGTTAGCACACCTTGGTACATTCATTGTGCCTAAGGGAAACACAGGGTTAGATTCCTGTGAGCTTCTGCTCACCTTTTCATCAATCAGTACTTAACCTTTGTGTGTACTTGTGTGTGTGTGTGTCTGTGTGTGTGTGTGTGTGTGCGTGTGCGTGTACGTGTACGTGTTTCTCTTTAAAGACACCCTGCTTACTCTATAGTTTTTTGTTTGTTTGTTTGTTTGTTTTCTGGGAACTGAATTCGGGACCTTGCAAGGCAGGTGCTGTGCCCCTGAGTTATATCCCTGACTACTCTCTAGTTTTGATCATTAATATCATACTTATGGTAACAGCACTGTAACTCATGCCTGGAAAGAGCTTATTTAGCTTCTTAAGTCATATCACACTTGTCTTGTTCTTCGGCTCACCAGACAACCCTTCTAGGATGGGGAGCACTTACACACCAAAATGACCAACAAAGAGCACAGATATGTGAAAAATATGGCAGTCAGTGTACTCAAAGGATGCTCACTTACGCAGTGAAGCAAGCTGAAACGGGAGGGCTGAGCGTCAACTTGCTGTACTCAGCTTGCAAATGTATCCATCAGGCAACTCAAATTTCTCGCCACTCTGTGTATGTCCTCAAAGACCTCAAAAGCTGCGTGATTTGCAAGTTGCAAAGAAATTTTTGGAAGTGAGAGGATTTACAAATATGGCACCCAGAAATAACGAAGACTGACTGTAATGCATCCACGTGTGGGTGATTGGGGTTCAGGGAGGCAGCTGTGAGCTGGATCGGTGTCTTCACCGCATCAGAATTGCCAGGGAGCACAGAACAACTCACTGTTGGGCCCCACTCCCAGATTGTCTGAGCCAGTGGCCTGGGCTGGGTCTCAGAGTGCATTTCTATCAGGTTCTGGTGCTGCTGAATCTGTTGGTCCCAGAGTTTCACTTTGAGAACCGCTGGCCTACGCATCGATACTGTATGCTTTGATATAGCCTAAATTCAGATGTTTTTTTCTTAAGCCAGACACATCTTAAATCAGTGGATAACCTAAGATATATTTATGTTCATATATATGCAACTTAAGTGGTTTAATATGTGCTAAATCTTAACAATTTTTTTTTGCTTTTAGGAACTCCTATGTTCGGCTAAGGCACCTGTGCACCAACACGTGGGTAACCAGTACCAGTATCCCCATAGACGCAGATGAAGAGAGGCCTGTTATGTTGAAGGTAAATATTGCTGAGCATGGGTTAATTTTCCACCAAATGCTGTGTTTATGGAATCAGTAGGTGATAGACACGTCCTCCATCTTTATCAACAGCAGAGATTATTGCGGTGAACTTCACCACGCATGCATGACTGCTGGTTGCCTGGATAGCTGGACCGATACGGGGAGACTGCAGCAGGGGTGGAGTCAGAGGGGTGCAGAAAGATCTCAAAATGAAAGGGAGCAGCAAGTGGAAAGAGGAAATGCTTCTAGGCCAGGAGTGCCTCCTCCCTGGTGAAGCTGAAGCACAGGGCTAGAGTGAAAAGAACACATTTCCGGGGGTATTGTGGGGCCAGGGGCAGGAAATGGGGGTATGGAAATCACTGCTTCCTACAGCCTTTCCAAGCGGCTAGGGTGCTTGTGGGCACTACCGTGTTGTGCCAGTCTATTTTGCTTCAACAGTACTGAGATGTGTCAGCCCTCCAGGAATATCGCGTAGGTATTTAGTGTAATTAACCTTACTGGAAAAATGCATTTCAGATTGGAACCTGCCAAACAAAAGAAGATAAAGAAGCATTTGCCATTGTGTCTGTCCCACTCTCCGAGGTACGGGACCTGGACTTTGCCAACGATGCAAATAAAGTCCTAGCGACCACGGTTAAAAAGCTGGAAAATGGCACAGTAACTCAGAATGAGCGGAGGTTAGTAACTGTAAACTGGCTTTTAATTATCAAGAGTTAACTGTCAGTTTTACCAGTAAACTTAAAGTGAAGGATCCTTTTCAATCCTGATGGATGAACGAGAATAGAAAAATTAAAATCTGGGGAAATATTTACATTTTCCATTGTAACATGGTTTGAAAATAGTTGTTTTTAACTACATTCTGATTTTTTTCTTTTAGTGCTTCATAGGAAACTCACGATATTTGCTGCCCTTGGCTTGACATTTGGATTTAGAATTCTAAATCTCCTAAAGGAAATGTTATGTTTTTCTGGTTGCTTTTAATTAATGAAACATTTCTTAGCTCTGGTACCACAAGGAAATATACGTCAGAAAAAAATCTGCAATATGTAGCTCTTTGGCCTTCCAACTCACTCAGAGAAACTAGACTTTTGTTTCTTAAACTTATTTTGGAAATAAATGAGAGAGAGAATGAAATGGATAGTAACCCTATTTTGTGTCAGTACTATGTCAGGCACTATGAATATATTTTACGTAACTCTTCAAATAATCCTCAGATAGATATCCTCAGTTTACATAAAGGAAAATTGAGAGGAACGTCACATAAATGACAAAAGATTTAAAGTCCGTATGTGGCCTATCAGAGCACAGCCATCCTCTTTATTTGCTATGTCTTTTAATTTGAACCAATAAAAACTATTTACAACTTCCCAGGCATTCATTGATTCGAAGTGTTGTACACAGCTGGTGAGATGCGTTCTGATGTAAGCACTTTGAAAAACGCTTTGGCAGGAAGCAGCAAAGTTAAAGATGCAGGTGCTCTGTGCCTCGTGGGTTCCCCTGCAGAGCTGGACATTCCTGGACATCTGTCTCAAGCAGAGTCCTTTGCATGTGCACCAGATTACATGTTCAGCAATGTGCAGCCTTGTTTTAAAGACCCCTGAACTGAAAACCGTACCAGTGTCCATGAGCAATTGACCAGATGATTACGAATGTGGTATGTCCACGCACTGGAATATAGGAGAGCTATGAAATTTGGTGAACTCCATCTGTGTGCAATGACACCGATAAATGTAACAAACTTAGATGGGGAGTGAAGATATAGCAAATGCATTCACTGAACACCCGCTACTTGGAAATTCCAAAGCAAACAAAAATGAACTGTTTCTTTGGGGGTGTTTTTCTAATTGCATGAACTATAAAGAAATCGAAAGAAGTCACTGTCACAAAAACCAGAATGGTGTTTCTGCTTACAGAAGAGGGAGAAGTGATGACTGGGCTGTTGTCTGTTGCTTGCATAGCATTTTCATTATGAGGTGTTCCTTAATTAAACTCAGATGTTTTAGAAACTTCATAAAGAAAGAAACAAAACAACATTTAACTTGGTTCCTTCCACTCTTATCAATTACAAAATCATAATACACAGAAAAAAGGGGTAGCTGGTTCTCAGCTTCGCTTCTGTTTTTATCTCTGTTTTCCTTTGAAAAAGCAACATTTGAGAACTATCAGGCATTCAGTTGAGCACCTAATCCTGTGTGGGGGTAATGAAAGGCCACAAGCCCCATTTTATGGGCTCTGATAATTAAGCATCTGAGCGGCGTGATGACAGGACATGGGTTTCAGTGTGCTTGGAGGAATTTTTATTTGCCTGTTATTTAATTCCTTTTGATAAATCTATTTCTGTCTCTGTTCTCCTTAGGTAGGCACAGAAATTTACTAAGTTTCTCTTACAAAGCCTCCCACCCTAAAAATGGAAGTATTTGTTGAAGCAAAGAACAAATAAAAATTCCTGTTATGAGTGCTGCCCTGTTGCTGGCCGCATCTCTGTGCAGGTTACCCACATTTTCCAGTTACAGTGGAGGGAATCTTACCCTATCCAGATGCTTTGAAAGAGGGTGGGGGGCTAGGACTGACCAGAGATAATGCCTTTTTCCCCCCCTTTAATTCCTGCTTATTTCCCTTTAGAATGAAAAACACCTTAACAAAGAAATGGCTTTGCTTGAGAAGTCTGAAGTTGCAATTATTGATCTTAATTTAGTAATTTCAGAAAAGCCATCTCCCATCAAAATGTAGTCAAAGCTGCCTGTCAGTGCAGGAGAGTTTATTGGCATAGTTGAATGCATTTATATTATTTTCTCAGTTTTAGAATTCAATATAAAATTCTTTCTGAAAATAACTGACAACTCTGACTTTTTCCCTCTCAGGAGAATGAGGTTATTATTAGCTATTCTTTTTACTCAAAACCAAGGTCAAAGGGAAGGTGTGGGAGTATTGCACATCTGTCCCCAGTGTCCGTGTGCTCGAACCATCTCTTCCTTGTAGCTCGGCTTTCACTGAACCCAGGGATGGACTCTGGAGACCCAGCGGCTGTGTTATGCTCCAAGATGCCCAACCTTGGATGATTTTTCAGTTCCATTTCTGATCTCATTTTACATAAGTACACCAGCAAAAAGGAGAGTATTTGGAACATGTTGGAGGGGAGGAAAGAAGGAATGTGGAGATATATTACCTCCTATTCAGAGCTTGAGCAGGGGACACCCGCACTCCTTTACTAAAATTTCTGCATTGTGCTGTGCCTGTCAGCGTACATGTTTGACCTTCAGAGAGTCTCATTGTGCTGACAAGTGTAATTAATTCAGCGTGTGCCAGGCACTGGGCTGCAGAGAATGTGGTAATGTGGTGCTAACACGGTGGGTGGTGAAGGTCTTAGACTAGATCTATGTCCTGCAGCCTTGGGGGGTGGTTCTGACTCCCTCCCCCCAGCCCCCAGGAAGCTGAGGCCACAGCAGCATCATTTCCCTTGAATTTTGTGTGATCTTACTGCCGCTACATGAGCTGTCTTTTGTTTAGTATTCACCTGGTGCCATGGGCTTGAGATGCGGCTTAGTGGTGGAATGCTTGCCTTGTCTCCTGGTGCCTCTTTTTAAAAACTTGCCTTGATTTTAGATTTTCTAGTCATTTTGCCTTAGCTGTGTGGCCTGGGAGCTGCAGAGCACTAGATTTTAAAACCTTCCCTGATAGTATTTTATTTTGCAAGTTCAATTACTTTGCATTTGATAAATAATATATTGGACTCTTTCATATTTCTTCTTCCTTTAGTTTTTCTTTGCCTTCTACTTTTTTTTCTGGCTTTTTGTTTAAGCAAGTTTATCTTCTCCTAATTCTTCACATTACTTTTACCACTATTGGTTTAGAAACTTAGATCATATTTCCATTTTTTGGCAAGTGACCTGAAATTACTGATCATATATTTTGTCTCTGTGCTCTTTTTTAAACTTGAGGCTATTAATATTTCTTTCTTCCTCCTGTGGGAGGAAGATGCCTGAGCAGCTTTAATCACACACTGCACTTCTCCCCAGCCTTCTGGTAGCAGGTATCCACAACCACAGCTCTATGCTTCTTTTGTAAATTTTTATTTTATATTTGATGTACAACAAAGAATAGAAGCATCACAAATTATGATGCACCATCTTTTTTTCTTACTGAGGAATTTAGTTTCTAAACATTGTTTTCTAGGTTTTTTTTAGTTATATTTTAAAATAGTTTACCTCTTTCTCTATTTGCTTTTGTTTCTTCCATGTCATGTCTCATTGTGCTCTCCTAATGCTCATTCAGTAAAAGTCTGAATTGCCTCTAATCTTTTTCCCTTAGTTTTTGCGTACATGATAAATAAGAATGTCTTTCTTTTGCATCTATTTATTGTGTTTTGTGGTTTTTTTTTTTTTTTTTTTGGTCCTTGAGATTGAACCCAGGGCCGCACATATGCTATGCAGTTGTTCTCCAGTGATTTGATTGTTTTCTGGCATTTCATGTTGCTCTCGAGAAGTTTGCTAATAATTGGTTGATTGTACATATGATTGGGGGCCGGGGGTGGAACCCAGGGCCTCTCATGTGCTAGGCAGAATCTTTGCTACTGAGCTATACCTCCAGCAAGACTTGTTATTTTTATTGATAATAAATAAATTTTGGGGGTTGCCTCCACTGGTGTCCCTCAACTAGTTGAGGGCTAGATCGGATATTGAGGACTGAGGTTTCATGACCTCTGGTAACAGGAGGGATTAGTCACTGCAACTGTAGGTCCTATCGATTCGATTCCACTTCTTCCTCCCACTGCCACATAGCAGAGCCTGCATGAGGCCACTGAAGTTTCTGGTGATTTTTGAAGAGACAGAGAAGTCCTGCTTAGTCCCTGCTCTCAGGTCTGCATTTCTCACCACATGCTTTCAGCCTCTGTCACTCGGCCAGGGTTGAGCATTATCTCTACTCTTCACCTTATTCTTATTTTGTTCCTTATCCATGAAGCTTTTTCATATGTTTTCAAGCATTCTGTATCTGTTGGAAAAATATATTTTATTGACCGTTGCTGGACCCAGCAGAAAGTTGACAGCAAAAGTTTTCACTAAAAGAAAATTAGTTAAAATTGCATTCAGTAGAAAGACCCAACCACCCAGTGTAAACTTAACACTTAATCTAGACTGAAAACAAACCAGATTTTTCTCTTAGTCACAGTTAGGATCCTTGAGATGAAAGGACAAAAAAAACGCACAACAAAATTAAGGAAAAACAAACAGAATTTTAGCTTTCTTGGCCTTCCATTGTAGGAGGAGGTGAGCGCTGTGAATAGGGCTGATGTACAGGGGGCCTCAGAAAAGAGTTAAGGATTTTCATCATGATTCTGTGAACTGTCTCCAATTATCAGGGCAATCAGAAGGTTTTGAAGCAGGATAATCTCCAGTTGTCCAGAACACTGAACTTTCTTATACATCCAATTGCAATTATAGTTGCAGTAAGTGAAAAGGAATAGTAATAAATTTTAAAGGAAAATGCAAATATTTATGCTCAAATTGGACTTGCATTGAGCAGATGGGAATGAGATGAGCCTTAATCTTCGTTTGCTGAAGCAATCCAAGTTCAAAATATTGTTTGGTTTTTCTGGTTATGTTTTATTTTTTTGAGACAGGATCTTACTTTAAAGTTCACACTGGCCTCAGACTCATGGCAATCCTCCTGCCTCGGCCTCCTGAGTGCTGAGATTATAAGCATGCACCTCCATGCCTGGCTTGTCTTTTGTTTTAAGAATGTAGAATGATTTGTGTGACATTCAGTCACAATTTCAAAAGAGGTTCACACCACCTTTGATGCATGTGAATCGATTTTTGTATTTCTGTGGGTTGCCTTCTGAAATTAAACCTAAATATGTCTTGCTCTTACCAGCTAGACTTTTATTTTTCCCAAAATACTTGCTTAAAATTTAAATTAGCCATGCTAATGAAGCATAGAATTCCTGGAAGTTTGGAGTGGAGTTTATGATACCTGCAAGTCTGCTGAGCCTTCTCTCTGGCTGGCTAGCTTCTGGGTAATGGTCATGTCCTCTGGGTTGCATGCAGGTGCAATGTATTCCACACTTTTTTTTTTCTGGAATGGTTGAAGCTCTTCAATTGTAGTTTTTTTTATTGACAAGGTAATGGCTGATCATGCTAATGGCAGTGAGTGATTATGCTAACAGTATGTGGGTGGGGCTAATCTGAATCTTTCCTCCATCCTCCCATTTACCAACACAAACAGAAAATGGGGAAGAGCAGAGCAAGAAGGAGGAAGACAAAGTTCAGGAAGGAAGAATTTCCAGGACACTTCAGGGATTAACTACCACTGAAGTGCAAGCAGTAGCTATAATAATAACTAAAACGTAGAGTTACATGTGGAGCCGAGTGTTTGGTTTTTGAATACTTTGCTTTTATAGAATAGCTCTATTGGTCAGCTGCTCATTGGTGGGACAGAGTATCTGACATATACAGCTTAAAGAAGGTTTTTCCCAGCTCAGGGTTTCAGAGGTTTCAGGCCATAGTCACCCGGGACTGAGGCAGACACATCATGGTGGAGGGACATGGTGGATGGAAGCTGCCTACCTCATGGCAGCCAGGAACCTGTGCATATGGGAAGAGCCATAGAGGGAAGGGGCCGGGGACCAGATAGATAGTGCTCAAAGTCACATCCCCGTCACCCACCCAGACACACCCACATGCGTGCTTTACGAGTCTTCTAAGCGTCTCTCAAGCCAGTCAACCAAATGAACTATCACCACAGTTAATCCTGTTTATAACAATGTAGAATATTGATTTTCTAAAACACTCCAAGACTCTGGTGTTCTCTGCCTCTATTCACAGGTCGTGTAACTTTTTTCTGTGCTATCCAATAGGTAAATTGAAGGACTGCAAAGATTAGTTTGAGCTAATAGTAAAAAGTAAAATTTGCATGTAGAGATTTAGACGAATAACCATTTTCTTTTTAACAGAAATAGTCTGCTTTTGCCAGTAAGTCGTGGAGAAGCACCTGGTGGTGTTGTCTGAGGAGCTCATCTGTTGCTGGGGCTCCTGGAGCTTTGCTGTGTAATATTTGGTTAGACCTGGAGTCAGTAGAGGTTTGAGGAAATGGGAATATTATTGTTAAGGTTAAGGTAAACACTGACTTCATTAAATATTGTCTTTAGTTGACGAAAGAACTTTTTATAAAGTATTCTAAACTTTCCAGTGTTTTACTTCTTAAGTTTAATGAAAAAAATCCAAATTTTCTTTTTCATTTTATGATAGGTTTGTGACAAAATTGTTGGAGGACCTCATCTTCTTTGTCGCCGATGTGCCTAATAATGGACAAGAAGTCCTGGATGTGGTTATCACCAAGCCAAACCGAGAACGTCAAAAACTAATGAGGGAACAAAACATCTTGGCACAGGTGAATTTTTTTTTCCTATGATTAAATTTTCATATTTTATTTTTTGAATTAGAGCATCAGGAAAGTCTGTGCAGTAGACATCTATTGCTGTGTAACAAATGACCCCCCAAAGAGACACTTAATGCAGTCTGCGTGGCTTAAAAATCTTAAGTGTAATTTAGGTGAATGGTTCTTGCTCCAGGTCACTCATTGAGCCACAGTCAAGCTACCGGATAGGACCATGGTCTGCAGTCATCCCAGGGGAGCCTGGGGGAAGCTCTGCTGACTGTCAGCTCATTTACTGGAGTCTCTCACAGGGTCACATCAAGGCAAGGGATCCTGCTTTGTTTAGCAGAGAGGGATCCAAGAGAGTGCTAGACAGGGCACCGGACAGAAGTGGTAGGTAAATATAACATCCTATCATTTATACTGTGTTTGGTTAGAAGGAGTTGAGCATCCCTGTAACAAAGGTTGTTTCCCTCTGCAGCCCGTATTGAGTAGGTATGGAAGTATGTTGTTCCAACTAGGGATTTTTTATGGGAGGCAAAACAAGGTTGTTTCTTTCTATATTTTGTGGTAACATAGCTATGACGGTCTAATATTTGTATGGTGTTTAAAAGCCCAGGTTTTGGGATGGACCTCTGATAGAAAGAAGAGAGGAAGCTAGTACTTCTTGAGTAGTAAAGTGCCAAGCACTGTGTTGGTGATTTTTTGTATATTTTATCATTAGAACCTCAAAATATCCTCAAAGACATCTTGACTTCCACTTTTCCCTGTGAATATGCTAGCATCCAGAGAGAGCAAATGTGAATCTCTTCACTATAGAGATGACATTTGAACCTAGGTCAGATGATAAATCCTGCCATGCTGCTGGATTCCTTGGTGGGGGCTATTTTGAAGCTACTGTTTCTTCAGGCACTTAACACTGTGGTTCTATAGTGTGAAGTGTTAGCTGTATTCCCACAAGTAAACCAATCAATTCCTTTCCCGGTGGTCATTATTTCTTTATTAAGCCTAGCCCACAGTCTAGGAGAGGATTCCGGAAGGATGTGAATATTGGGAGGCAGACATCAAGAGGGTGCGTCCTAAAGGTACCTCCCACAGGACCCCCCAAATCCCCACAGAGTCAGACTGTCTCTAGAAACTGTTCTGGAAAAATGAATATCTAGGGGCTGGGGATTTAGCTCAGCAGCGTAAGTGCCTGCCTTGCAAGCGCACAGTAGTGAGTTCGATCTCCGGTACCCCTCTCCCAAAAAACAGAAAAAAAAAAAAAAAAAAAAAAAGAAAGAAAGATAAATATCTAGATAGAATTTCCAGGTGAACTTGGAAAGTGCCCTTTCCATACTCCATC
Organism: Cavia porcellus; assembly: GCF_034190915.1. Classification (NCBI taxonomy): domain Eukaryota; kingdom Metazoa; phylum Chordata; class Mammalia; order Rodentia; family Caviidae; genus Cavia; species Cavia porcellus. The sequence continues at coordinate 50,784,136 of NW_026947510.1, read as the reverse complement.
TACTTCTTTCTTCCTCTTTAAGAAAATAGGGCTGTCTGCTCTTCAGTGTATAAATGCTCTGCACAATGTTCTAGATGTTTTTCTTGGCAAGTTTAGAGCTAATCCAATATTATATCTCCTGAACGTGTTCATAATATGCCATGAAATGGATTCACTTCCTAATAATATGCACATGCCTACCCTTATGTGTTCTCTTTATTCACTTTTGTGTTAAGAGCCAAAGAAGATACTGAAACATAAGAAGAATCATCTTATTAATAAACACGATCTTTTGAGTTGGGAAAGAAAAACAGCTGTTCGGTACTTAATATTGGTAGCCAGCTGTCTGCAAATAGAAGTCCTACTTTTTCTCAAATGGATGAAGAGGTTACAAATCTAGCAAAACAAAGTCTTTTCTGACATCAGCAATCCTTGCATAGAAGCTCTCTGATTTCAAGAACTTCCAGAAATTTGTACGATTTATATTGACATTTTAGCCAATATATGTCACATCTTTATGTCAGTGCTACAGAATGCAGTGTTTAGTAACTGTGCAATCATTGTAGAGAAGGGGTTACATTTCATGCGCTCCAAAGGCCAACTCTGTTCCACTTTGCTTTCCTGTGGTAATGCTCGGGCCCTTGGCTAAGTATTCTTTTATGGCGACTTACTCTTCCCAGGAGCTCATGTGCAGGTGATGCTACCTTCTGGTTTGCTGCTGAAAATTATATTGCTTAATGTTTTCTAAAACGCAGAGTAGACGTTGCTAACTGGTGACTTTCTTATAAGAATCTGGCTACCTGGCTCCTGCCACCTGCTCCTGTAGCTCCTTATTCGTTACACTGCAGTGCTGCTGATACATTTGTTGGTTTGGCCCTGTCTTTTCTTGCACATTCTGAACAGCAAATGAACTCTAAGAGGCTTGGTGTACTTGGGTGCTCTGATATTGGCTGCATATGAGCTTAGAATTATTATTTCCTCTTGTTAAACTGACCCTAGAAAGAGGTAAAGGCAATATTTAGCGTCAGTTTTCTGATGCAATTTTCACATACAAAGCAAATGTTCTGTTCCTATTACTTTGATTTTGGAAAGTTACAGAATGCCACAGAAGAAAAAAAACCACATAGAAATTGTATTTGAGTTTATGTGAATATATTTATATTTAACTTGGTATTGTTGAACATTCTCATGTTTCTCATTTTAATGAAATACAATACCTCACTATAATGAAGCATTTTATTTAAATAATGTTCCTGTTATTCAGTGTAGGAAACTCTCCTGGCAGTGTTTTTTAACTGTTCCTGGTACAATGTTCTTGCATCCTAAGTATTTTCCTCCTTTTATCTTATGTCTCCTTGAACGTTATAAAAATGTTTTTGAGTGCATGTTCTTATTTGTACAACAGTTAAAATAGATTGCAAGGCCCGCACCTCTGTTCCTGAGACTCTGGTTCTTTGTATCCCTGACAGGTATTTGGAATTCTGAAAGCACCCTTCAAAGAGAAAGCGGGAGAGGGCCCCATGCTGAGGCTGGAGGATCTGGGCGACCAGCGATACGCGCCCTACAAGTACATGCTGAGGCTCTGCTACCGGGTGCTGCGGCACTCACAGCAGGACTACAGGAAAAACCAGGTCAGAGGGGCCCTGCTCTTAACTCGGCTTCCTGTTTAAAGCATGGGCAGGCTTCTCTGGTTGCAATTGTAAAGGACAGAAAGTTCGGGAATGGGAAATTTCACCTTTTAATGACTTGTTTAATATTGGCAGCGCAGAAGAAGATGATCCGTACATATTTTTGTGCTCATGTACGTTATTTCTTCTTCCATGTAAAATGAGTCACTGGGCGAGGCTGTCGTGAGGGCTTATAGTGCATATATGGTGTTAGCTCCTGCTGTGCAGGAGGCGTGCTGGATCTGTTAGGGAAAGAGGAATGAGCCTTTTATTGGCTTGACAAACTTGCAAGGTATGGCTCTGCTACATATGGGCCTAGGAGTTTATTGTCTGATGGAAAAGATGTAACACGTGCATTTGTCTTAGTTACTTTTCTCTCATTGCTGAGGCAAAACCAACACTCAAAATGAAAGAAGGAAAGGTTTGTGTAACTCATGGTTTGCAGAGATTTTAGTCATAATCAGCTGGCTACAAACCAGGCTTAGATAGCATAACCTAACCCTAACCCCCCCACCCCCCCGCGCCCGCCTTGCACAGGCTGAGGATGTTTAATAAAGTAAAGACCCCGACTTCCTGCTGAGTCCCTTCCCCCTCCCCCTCACAGTATCTGGAGCCCTTTGAGATGGATCTAGGGAGGTGGTTTAAGGGTGGCAGAGGCTAATCGAATGTCTGTCAGATCTCATCTTAAAAAATCCAGGATATTTTGCATTGTGTTCAATAATGTAAATGTTTTACATAAAATCATTTAAAATTAATTATCGCTTGGTTCGCGGGTATGCAGGTTCCTCTTACTCCACGGAAGGGAAGAGCACATTTTCAGTATTTATTGAGTGCTTCTTTGTATCCAGCTAAGCAGTGTTTAGAAATTAACTCAGTTTAGTTGATGCTGAGATGAGGTGACGTTAACTTGCCCAGGTTTATAGGCTGCTTATTTTGGGGGAAGGGCAGTAGATTCTTGAGGATTGAACCCAAGAGTGTTCTGCCACTGACCTGCATTTCCAACCCCGCCCAAGGTGATAGTTGTAAGGATGAATTCAGTGCACACACTCATGCTCTGAGTCAGCACACTTGTTTCTCAGGAGCCTGAAGGTATTTTGGCAAGAAAGGAAAAGCTTTGCTTTAGAAAAGAATGTTAAAAAATGTTGGCTTTGAGATTCTGTTTATAGCTTAAGAAAGGTCTAAAAGAATGTATAAAATAATCAGGAACTAAATACCATGACTAGAGAAGCAAGAGATGTAATGTAAGCAAATTCTTAAGTGTTTTCTAATATGAGATTGGTGATAGATGTCTCTTTCCAACTGAAAACGGTGTCACTAGAATTATGCTTTGCAAGTTCACTAAAGTTGTTTGTCTTTGAGGGCAAAAACTTAAGTCCCAGGAGGGTCCATTGACAGACCTTCAGGCATCCAGAGAGTCAGGGTTGGGGAAAGAAACTCCCACCCTCCCAGCTGTCTGGTAGAGTTTGTAGTCTCTAAAATCAAAGAATGAATTTCACCACAGAGGTTAGGACCAGAATATACTCACTGAGAGAAAGAAAGCTTCTGTCTGAGAGAGAGACAGAAAGGGTCCCAAGTGTGTTGCCAAAGACTCTGTCATTTCAAGGGACTTTATAGATTATAGAGCAAAATTACAAAGTGAGACAGTCTCAGGTGGGGGAAACATGGGAGCTTGCAAGGTGGGCTTGAGGCGGGACAGAACCATGGTCAACCAGTTGTTCAGGTAAAATTGATTAACTCGGGAACATCAATGGGGAAGCCAGTCATGCAGCAAGCGGGCATGCATAAAGAGCAGTGACTCTTCCTGTGGGGGGTTAGGATGGTGACTCCTGGCTTCCTCAGGGTGACAGAGACCCATTTAGCCTATCAATCCCTGATGCTTATCTTTGGGAAGTATGTGGGTGCATTTGTTTGATCCTTTGTCTTGAGGTCTGGCCCACGGAGGAGGTGTCTATTTCCCTCACAGTTTCAAGGTGTCTGGTCTTCTGCACTGGCTGCTTCGAGGGCCCAGCCCTGTCTGACTGCTTATAACACTGTCAGCTGCCTGTAACAGTACTGATATGAGGGGGCCAGGGTATTCGGTGGAGGTCTGGAGTGAGGCCACTCAGTGTATTTTCCCTGTCTTCATTTCTTTCCTGAGTCCAGATGGTTTTGTTTTCTGCTGTTTCCAATATCCATGGACCACTGTGGTGCAAAAATATTAATTAGCAAATTGTAGAAATAGGTAATTCTAGAAGTAGAGACTTACTTTACTTACCCAGGTACCTAGCACACAAAGCTATCATTTTAAATAATGATGCCACTGTCCTTGACCAGACAGGGTGTCACTCCACTCGTACAAGTAGTACTGGATTATAGAGAATGAAATTTACAGAGAAAGATCCACCGCTCTGCAGAGCTTCCCGAAAGCCCAGGCGCAGTGGATCACTGCTGTGACAGGGTGCTGAAGCTTTGTCCTTCATTTCTGCAGCCTGGCCAGGGCTTCAGTGCCCCATCTCCTTGGGCTTGGTTGTTCTGCTGGTTCCCTGTGGAGTCCAGGCACCCCTGTGTTTGCTGATGTCCTTTCTTGGTTTCTCCAGGTCTGGCGTGCTCAGTTCCCCCATGTCTTAGTCTTAGCTGCAGATTTGCCTAGTATGCTGATATGCACATAATTTCTGCTCTGAATGCACGCGCGCGCGCGCGCGCGCACACACACACACACACACACACACACACACACACACACTTTCTGTGGGCGATCTCCTGCCTCCTCTCCTCTCCCTGAGAGGTAGATCACTGAGCTGACAAAGGGACAAAGGGTCCCTGGAGTCCACTGAAGGTCGGATTTTAATTCCCCTCACTCTCTCCTTTATGCTGTAACTGCATCTCAGCAATAACTGAGAAACTGTTGTGTTTCATTTCTATTGAATTAAGTGTTTTGTGTTATCTATAACACAGCGCTCTGATGTGTTTTAGAAAAAGATTTCTATAATATAGGCAGAAAGACCTCCTACATTTTTGCTTAATGACCTAATTTTCTTTTACACTTGCTTGTATTTTATAGCTCTAACAGAGAAGTCACTTATGATATAATGTTCTAATGTTCTCCAGGTCTTTAGAATTGAGTTTCTGTTTACTATTATTTATATAATTTGATAATACCTCTAATTTAATGTAATTATTTATTAACATCTTGGATGTTTGCCTTACACCAGAATATGATTACAGTAGTTTTATAAGTGTGTAAATCAATATAGATTTTTAAAATGACACACTAACAGGAGACATTTACTTTACTTAATTAGCTACCCAATGCACAAAGCCATCATTTTGAAAGGCCACACAGATGCTGCTGGGAATATAATTAGATTTGTGGAACTGATACCATTTTCAAGGAATAGATGTGTTCCAGTAAACTGTACCTAAGGTGAAATCCACTTTCTAACCAATAAATTCTGCCATTATGGAAACACAAATACACTTCCAAGGAGAATCTCTAAGACAGGGGAAGCATTTAATTATGGAAGGATTAAGTCCACTAGTTCTGTGACTGTAGGAGATATGCTACTTGAGTATAGAATGGTAAATACGAACAACAGTGGGTTGAAATATAAGAAGCAGATGAAATAATGCATGAAAGTGACCTTTCTTTGCTGTTAGAATAACATTTTTGCCCTTTGCCGTGGCTCACAACTCACAGGATTCAGTGGCTACCTTTTCTTTATAGACTACAGTAAGCTCAGTTCCATTACCCCAGGGCCTTTGCACCTGCTACTTCTACTAAAGCCAGGGAGCTTTCTCCAGGGTTTCCCATGGCTGCTTCTTATCATCATTTCCACTCTTGCTCATATGTCACTTCGTTGGCATCTCCCATCTAATGTCACTTTTCCCCATCCTTCTGCTTGTGTCATATCACTTATCAGTGTGTAAAATGATGGTGTTTATTTGCTCATTCACTGCTGTTTGTCTCAGTAGGAGGCAGAGCTTCTGAGAATTCATCAATCTTTCATGCAGCTGTATCCCTAGCTTCCCAGTGCCTGGAATATTTGAGGTTTTTAGATAAGATTTATTGGATGAAGGGATCTGATTAATAACACGGCTAATTATATTATGTTATTTGAAGGCTTTTAATGATGAGAAATGTGCTCAATTTTTACCATTATTTCTCAAAAAAAGATCTTACAGATCACTGTAGTATACGTTCAAGAAAGAAATCAACTCAAATTCACCTTTAGGTTTTAGCATAGATCTTGTGCCTTATGAATAAAATATCAGGCAGTCATTTCTCCTTTTTTTTTTAATTTTGTCAAAATCCTTGGTCAGGACTTTCAGTGAGAGTTAGCAGGACCTCTGTGAGGCTGATGAAATCCTAAGTAACCATGTTGTAAAAACTTGTTATGTCAATTAGAATAATTTTTGTTTTTTCTTCTTACATGAATACCCATATAAAAAATCATTTCTAGGAACAAAATTCTTTTGCATGATTTGATTTACATGCATGTTTTCATGTGCTTCCTCAAAAAGCTCTATGCATGGAAGATTTCCCTGCTTTTCTTTTGGAAAAAAAAATTTTCTAGTGAGTTACCTGTGCTGAATAAATCACTGCACCTTGGTCTTCATGGAAGCCGTACCTCCGGAATCTTGGGCAGCGCCCTGACAGTCTTGCTTCTTCGCAGGAGTACATCGCTACGAATTTCTGCATCATGCAGTCCCAGATTGGCTATGATATTTTGGCAGAGGATACCATCACAGCTTTGTTGCACAACAACAGAAAACTACTAGAGAAGCACATCACTGCAAAAGAAATAGAAACATTCGTCAGCTTGCTCAGGAGGAATCGAGAGCCAAGGTTCGAAGTGGTTCCCGCAGTGCTGTTTTCTACGGGGGCTGGCAGCTTTCGGTTTTATTTGGAGAACAGTTAAAAGTTAGGATTCTTGCGTAGTGCTGACTTCCGTGGACAGACTGTGTTGGGTTTATTCCCATAATAACTACCTATAATAAAGAGTTATTACCTTGTGGGAGATCATAGTCCTTTATGGACCTATTTGTTTCTTTGTTTTCTTGGTGTTGGCTTTGAGCCCAGGCCCTCACGGCGAGGCAGGTAAGTGCTCTACCACTGAGCTATAATCTCTAGATTTATATTTAAATGTATTTGATATATGGTTTCTGAAGTATATTCACATGCATCATCTTATTTACATAATGCACATTCTCTTGAAGTATACTGATTATTTATTTGGTGTTTGGTGCTGGGAATCGATCCGAGGTCCCCAAGCATATTCAACACACACTCGAGCACTGAGCTATGTTACCTATCTCTGAGAAAAGACAAATTGAAGCCCAAAGAGCAGCCTGCCCAGGAATACCCTAGTAGTTAGAAATACAATGCAAAGTGAAGGGTGTCTGGTTTTCCTTTGATTGCAGCATGCTGTCTTACCTGGGAGAAATCAATGCAAAGAAACCAAGCACTTTGATCAAATTTTCTTACCAAACTACAGCAATAAATGCTAGAGGGCAGGAAGGGGCCTTCCGCCTGACCAGGACGTGATTGCTTTGCTGGAGCATTGTCTATAGACCTTTTTTACTCTGGACAGTATTGGCTTTGGTCTGCTTTTGTTTTGCTATTCAATTCTGGGGACTCACATATTAGGACAGATAAATGATTTTTTAAACGTAAGTCACCGTGCTGTGGGATTAATGGCCCCAGACAAACAGAAGCAAACATTTCCTGTGTGAAATAAGATTTCTATTAGTTAAAAAGACTTAATCCTTTAATTTGTGTCTAATAACACACTAGACGGCACCTAAGAAAAATGTTGTGTGGGAATAATATTAAAATATGTTAAAAGAAATTTCTTTTGTTCTGTTCCAATTGGCATTTTCGTTGTGATGGTTTTGTAAAATGTTTTGTCTTAATGTTCACTTTAGTTTTTCTTTCTCTTGCCAGATTTTTGGATTATTTGTCAGATCTGTGTGTGTCTAATACCACCGCCATCCCTGTCACTCAGGAGCTTATCTGTAAATTTATGCTGAGTCCTGGCAATGCTGACATTCTCATCCAAACTAAGTAAGATAACGCAGACATCTGTCTTCTATTCATTGTTTTAATAAGCATTGCATTTTTAAATCTTAGACTTGAAAGTATGCTTCTTGATAGATTTTTGCATGTGTTCTTGATTTCAAGGCTGGTCTCCATGCAAGTAGACAACCCCATGGAGACCTCCTTCCTCTCGGATGACATTGATGAAGAAGAGGTTTGGCTGTACTGGATTGATAGCAACAAGGAACCTCATGGCAAAGCTATCAGACATCTGGCTCAAGAAGCAAAGGAAGGCACCAAAGCAGACTTAGAAGTTCTTACCTATTACAGGTTGAGTATTGTAGAAATTCATCACCTCCCATCCTCATGAGAGTTGATTCTCAGATACCTTTAAAAGTGAACTATGAGCAGAAAATTTAAAGTCACATCTGTGAAATGGGTTCGTGAACAATATAGGAATCCAAGCAGCCAAATTGATAAATTTGAAATTTAATTAGCTAAGTTGAGAGACCCCTGTTTCAGAGTCCCACTGAGTAGCACTGAATTGGAAAGTTACAAAGCTTTTAAAACAGAAAACCACAAAAAAGACATCTTGTTGGAAATAATGTAGCTAGAATCTTACATTAATTTTTGGTGGACACCTGTATCCTGCCTCTTTGTTGAGCAGGTTAATTTTTCTCTTGTGGGTGCAGCTCATTCTGTTTTTCTCATGGGATTGTACTATGAGTAATTTTCCATTCTCCTGAGTCAAATATAGGACACTAGTTAAATGCAGGGTTCAAGATGGCGTCAGTGATGCTAAGCTACAACAATCAGAACTAGGGTAGCTGAAATGGAGTTAAAATATTCAAGATGAATATTAATGCCTGTGCTTTCCACATATACTATTTGCTATTTCCTGATTTTTCTACTTAGTTTGAAATTTGTGGGGAGCATGGGATTTGTTCCTGTTATTGATTGGAGGAGAGACCAGTTAGATGTAGGTCACAGATGGAGAGGTGGAATTGGGGCTGAGGCCTCAGGTAGCTCAGCATAGGTTAGTGTAATGTGGCAATGAATACGTGCTGGGCTGGGGCTTCAGAGGAGCTGGTGTACAGTTATAAAAGTCCGCTAAAGGTGGTTGGTTGCCCTAGTCATTTTTCTATTGCTGAGGCAACGTACCTGACCTTTGCAATTTAAGAGAGAGAGGTTTATTTTGGTTCGTGGTTTCAGTGAATGGTTTGCTGGCTTCGAGGTGGAAATGACATAGTGTAGGCTCATGGTGGAGGAAAAGATGCTAAACTCTTGGTCGCAGCCAGGAAGCCGAGAGAAGGGAGGATCAAGGGACTAGAAGATATCCTTGTAGGTCACCTCCAGTGATCTATCTCCAACCAGGCCCCACCTCCGGCACATTCTGATGAGTACAGTGCCCTTATGTGCCAAGCACCTGCCGCACACACACCCAGAATTTGGGGGAAAAGGTGGCATTTTAAATACACTGGTCACTATATTGGGAGCAAGAACCTGCCTGGCATCTTTGAGTTTAAGGTATACAAAACCAAGAGAGAAGCCCTTGCTTGGGCCAGGTTGACCCCAAATTGCAGGAATCAGAGAACTGCAGGGAATTTTTTGTTCCCTGGTGTCTTCACTTACAGCAACAAAAGTGAAGCTGATTCTCAATCTCAGAGCCAAAGAGTCCAACGTACCAGTGCCAAGTGGACTCATCACGGTGCTTTGGGAGCTGTGTGTAGCTGCCAGAGTCCCCAGATGAGTAAAGCTCAGGGAGCAGGATGCTTTCATGTGAGCCACTGTCCTTGGCCCTCTGGCTTAGTGTATTTGTAATCCTAGGAAGCTGAGAGCCCAGTGACACTGTCCTCCAGAGATCTGTCACTGCAGCAAGTAACATAAGTCATAACGAAGGGGCATAAAGGCTGCTTCATCTCTGCATTGTCATTTGGTCACTTGACCTACTTCGAGAACAATTACACTCAGTGTCAAAAAGACTTAGAAGTGCAGGTATCATTAAACAGAGTCCCTGATTGGTGCTGAGATGTTTAAGCACACTGTCTAGATAAGACAAGTAATGCTCTGTGTTTAACATTTTTAAGGTACCAGCTAAACCTCTTTGCAAGAATGTGCTTGGATCGCCAGTACCTGGCCATCAACCAGATTTCTACACAGCTGTCTGTGGATTTGATCCTGCGCTGCGTGTCGGATGAGAGTCTGCCCTTTGACCTCCGAGCATCTTTTTGTCGCCTCATGCTTCACATGCACGTGGACCGTGATCCCCAGGAGTCCGTGGTGCCCGTTCGCTATGCCAGGCTCTGGACGGAAATCCCCACAAAGATCACGATTCATGAGTACGTTTGGAAATGTTTCGCAAGGCTTTTTACATGGAGTAGGTGTTCTTAAGCTCAGGCATCTTTAATTTTGAAATGAAATCCAGAAGCACTTGGGTTTTATCACTAAAACTGTTCATTGTTCCAAGTGCAAACGGGATACACTTTTCTGGAGGTTACAATGACTACTTTTAACAGATAGAAACTTCTTTTTAGAAGCCAGTACAGAAATAATAATGGGTATCCATTTGGTGAATGCTTGATATTATGGCTGGCTTTGATTTATGGTCAGGTGTTAGCTCATTCCACTATAGACCCATTTTATAGATGCGTATGTCACATGTAAAAAGTTAAACATTCATTCAAGATTACAAGCCTGGAAGTTAGACTGTATATAATAGTTTTCATCTTTTTAGGTGATTAAAACCAATTTAACTTGTTGTGTCTTCTTGGCTTTCTAGGTATGATTCTATCACAGACTCTACCAGAAATGACATGAAAAGGACATTTGCGCTGACCATGGAATTTGTTGAAGAATACTTGAAAGAAGTTGTAAACCAGCCTTTTCCTTTTGGTGATAAGGAGAAAAACAAACTGACATTTGAGGTATCTTAAAACAGATATTCTTGAAGTCATTCAATGTTCCCTGTCAAAATGTTCCTCTGTTACTATTTAGGATGTTTTGGTAACTGGGTAGTTTAGTTCACGAAGGTCAGATTTTTCTGGACCATTGCTTAAATATAGATTGAAGCTTTGATTATACTTTGCAATAAAATAGTTTGTTTTAATTATCTATTAGAAATTGTTTTCCTGATTTTTTATTTCATATATGTAGGCTTTATTAGTTATATTTACTGAAGAAAGACAGTTTTGCAGACTTTATATTATGTTTGGATACTTCATTTTCATGGAGGCAATGCTTCTTAGTGTCCTTAACTAAACTAAAATACTTCCATTGTACTATTATTATGGGGATTTATTGCCAAACTAGAGAGACTGTGCTATTATTTGACACCTGTTATATTAGCTACCTATTGATGTGTGACATGCTACTCCAAAGAACAATACCAGAAACCAACAAACATTTATTGTGTCATAGTTAATAGGGGTCAGGAGCCCGGGAATACTGTGGCTGGATGATACTCAGACTTCATATGGCCAGAGGCATCCAGAAGTCTACAGACATATATACGAATAATGAGCTTACATTTCTGGGGAAATGTCATGAATTATATTTAGTAAAGTAATTTACCCATTTATTATGAGGTGTCCTACCAACTTCAGTGAGTTAGTATTTCATTAAGAAGTAAACAATTCTAGTGTAAACTTCTTTATCCACTTTAAAGTAGCCAGCATCCTCTGCATGAGTTACAGGCTGGAGTAAATCACAGTTTAAGCAATGGCTTTTGTAAAAATTTTAATTCCTGGGGTTTTAGAGAATTATGAAGTTTAGAAATACCTGAGATTGTTTTTGGAAGGTGCTCATTTCAACTCCTGATATGCTTCTTTTCTTTTCCACCATCTCCCTCTCCTTTTTTGAAATTAAGGTGGTCCACCTGGCTCGGAATCTCATCTACTTTGGATTTTATAGTTTTAGCGAGTTGTTGAGGCTGACGCGAACACTCCTGGCCATCCTGGATATTGTACAGGCACCCATGTCATCCTATTTTGAAAGATTAAGTAAATTTCAAGATGGAGGTAAGAGCTTTTGAGAAACGTTATAATAGTTTTGTTGTTAGATATCAACAGAGAAGTGGTGATCAACATGCATCTACTCAAATATTGTAAAGTGCCTGCAGAAAATTAAACCTGTGTTAGGAGTGAGTGGTAACACAGATGAATTTACAAACATACTTTTCTGTTTTTAATGCTAAAAATTTGAAAGACAGCTTCTATGAGACTCAATTCCATCTTCAGCAACTAAAATAGTGATTAATCTTCTGGTGAAAGTACTGTGCGTTAAAAGGCTAAAAATACCTTGCTGTTTGTGATCCTCTTGTTATGTGTTATTGGCTGGCGGCACATTGGAGCTGGTTGCAGAGGCGTGGGAGAGCAGGCAGCTGAGGGTCATGCGAGGGAGGTGAGCAGATGTACACAATATATTTAGTGGACTTACAGTTGTGACCGCCATAATGCAATACAATTATTTTATACTGGTGATTGTCTTACACTGGATAGATCACAGTGCCTGAGATAGAGAAGTGTTTAGCAGAGGTATGTTGAGGAATCTCCCCAGGATGTGCACCTGTAAGAAGGTGAGGATGGTAGGGTTGGGGAGACAAGAGAACCCAGTCTTCAATGTAGTTATAACTGAGACCTACGGGAGTTCTAAGCTGGCAGGGCCCCTTGGGGGTGTCACACATTAAAAGCTTTGTGTTTTGCATCAGCCAGCCACTGGATGCCCATGGAGAGATGGTATAAATTTGAGTCAGGCAGTTTTCTCTGGCCGTTAGTCATGCACTTGCAAGGCCAGTGCTGTAGTCAGGGGTTACAAGGAGAACAATTATATACAGGACACAGAATTTTTATTTTGTGATGGTCACCCAGAGTTAAATACAAGAAAGTGCAGGAAATGCATCCACAATGCCAAAGACCCAGAATATTCAGCCAAGGCCCTGGATCCCATAACAATGTTCTGCATGAGTCCAGCTGAAGACCTAGAGCCCATGACAGTGCCTCCCATGAGTCCAACTGAAGGCCCAGAGCCCACAATAAGAACTCATGCAAGTGTGTGTTATGGATCTGTACTACCCAAGGTCTATGCCAGCGGAGGGAAGGAGCTGTGCCAGGAGGTTGAGGGTTCTACACTGGAGATGAGAAGCAATGCTCAAAATAAGACCTGAGCTCCCCTGAAAAGTACCACAGCCACCCTCAGCAACAAAGAGGTCCTGAGCTCCTCCGATGGTAATGGCTGAGTCTATATTGGGGAAGCCAGCATGATAAGCGTTTCCAGGAGAACCCATGGCTCAAACAGCAACACATAGGAGAACCCACAACACCTCACTCTTCCTCTCCATGTCTCCTTTTAGGCTGGCAACTTTCCTCAGGTGGGCCATCCACACTCAGCACCATGCCGATTTAATTCAGCTGGTGTCAAGTTGACCACTAGTTTTTAATCCATAGCAGCCAAGAAATTAGGGAAAGAGGTATCTCATAGTGGGCAGGGATGGGGCACAGGAGTGTCCACTGTGGCATCTGCTACAGGTTAAACAAGGTGGAGCCAGCACTATGGTTTGGATCTGGATGTTCCTGCAAACCTCACGTGTTGATGGCTTGGTCAGGATGGGACCTTTGAAAGGTGATTCCATCACGAGGTCTCTAATTCAAACTGATGGATTTGTAATTCGCCGGTGTTACTGAGCTAAACCAGGCACTGAGAAGGTGGGGCCCGTGGGAAGCGGTGGGTTGGGGAATGTGCCCTTGGGGACCACATCTTGTCCTCTGCTTCTGTGCTCCCTCTGCTAGGTCCTGGTCGCGGTGAGGTGAGCAGCTTTGCTCCTGTGCACCCTCCCGCCTCACTGTGGGCCCGCAGCGTGAACCAGCTGAGTATGGACTGAAGCCTCTGAGACCCTGAGCCAAAACAGACCTCATCTCCCTTAGCTGGTTACTCTTAGGGCTTTGTTTTGTTTTATTTCCTATACGGGGAACTGGATCCAGGGCTTTGGCACTGAGCTATATCCCCTCCTCCGCCCCCCACCTTTAATTTCTTTTTTATTTTCAGACAGGGTCTCACTAAATTGCTAAGTTGCCCAATATGGACTTGAGCTTTTGATCTCTCTCTCTCGGCCTCCCAGAATGTTTGAATTACAGGCCTGCACTACCAGGTCTGGCTTATTCTTAGGTATGTTATCACAGAAATGGAAAATGGACAAAAACGAGAAGTCTGACTTCATATATAAGAAGAAATATCTGATTAGGAATTACACATGGGGCACTTCCAGAGAAGCTGAAGTAATTAATTGCCACTACCTCTGTCTCAGTCCCTTTAACTTCTTCCAAAAAGCATTGTACAGATCAGAAGCAAATGAAACCACTTAAGTCCCTCATCATGAGCCTAAGTAAAAACCAGAGAATAGCACAGACTTCAGTTACTGTAAGTAGGAAAATGGACATCTGTTATCAGGAGAGCTGCCTTCCAAGCTGCCATGGCAGGCCACAGGCCACAGAGGGGCAGAGGCCATTGTGTGAAAATCACTCTCAGACAGAGAAAGTGGAAAACAATGAAAAAAAAAATCCAGGTAGGTAAGAACACCAGCTCCAGAGGAAGGGACGTAGAATACCCTTGAGACCATAATGCCCATAAGCAAAGTGGATCAGACATAGAAGGTTAAATATAACACAGTTTCTCTTGATGAGAAATCTGAAATATAAGTAATTTAAAAAGCAAAATAAAAGAGATAATAGGAAACGGAACTAGACTATGTGGCCATAGGGTGGGGATCTAAAGATGGGAGTATGGGGGTGGGGAGAAAGGGGAGATAAAAAGGATCAAGATGCCATATGTATGTGCATCGGGTCCCCAAAAGACCTGGCTTTGTTGTGTGCCACCAAAAATCCACCATGAGACATCACCTGCAGAACGGCTATTATAAAAAAGACAAAAGATTGCAAGCCCTGCTGAGGATATGGAAAGAAGGAAAATTTTGTACACTGTGGGTGACAATGTAAATGAATACAACCATTAGGGAAAGCAGTATGGAGGTTCTTCAAAAAACTAAAAATGGAAATAGCAACCCTGCTGAGTATTTACCCACAAAGGAAAATAAAAAGCATGCTTCCAGGAGTGGTCAGTCTTAAAAGTAGGGAGAACCACTTTGCCAGTGTTGTGAAGGAACAGGAAGCAAGATGGGGACATCTCGGACACCACAAGATAAAAGAAAGTCAGGAAAGGAAGGACTTACAACTCCCTCCTTGCCCACCACTAAAAGCCACTTTAAAGGAACTGCGCTTCACGCCTCTGGCAGGAGGGGGAGCTCGTGAACCAGAGATCTCGTGAATCAGCTCTTCCCAGCAGCCATACGTGTGAACTGTGTAGGTGTCTCCAGGTTTTGTCTCTGTGCAAGGGCTGTGAGATCCAGACAGACTGCAAAACCCAAGCATCGCGGTTGCTGGAAACTCCTCTCTGAAAAGCAACCATGAAACAAAGGAATATAGAAAACGGCACTGCAAATGGTATGACAATTCTTCCAAGCAAACGTTGGTTTATGGAAAACGCTTTGAGACATAAGTTCCCAGTCTAAGATCAGAAATAGACCAGAGAGTCAGGAATAAGTGAAGATTGGATGAACTCAGGAAAGAAATAGAACAAAATAGTCATTGTCTATATTTATTTATTCTTAGAAATGCAGGCTATATTATGAGGGGTGCAGGGGAGAAGAGGTTTGAATGCAGGCTCTTGAGGGCCATTGAAGAGAGGTGGTGAATAATGAAAAAAAGGTTATGACATAAAGAAGACAATAACAAGGGTCAGAGGCAAAGAGGAGCCAAGAGATGAACAAGTGGAGTCCACGAAGCAGAAACGCAAGGCCATGAAACAGAATGGGAATTTAAAATTACACTCCACGTCTCTTTAACAAGTGGTTCTGGGAAAACTGGCTGCCCTCATGCAGAAGATGAAATCTAGACGCATCTTTTGGTAAAGTCAAATAAAAACAAAGCAAAGATCTAAATCTTAAAATAGAAACACTTGACCTGCCGGACGATGACCAGGTAAAATTATGGAAGACATTGTCGTAGTCAAGGACTTTCTGCACAGGAGTCCAGCTGTATGAGAAACAGCACCAAGAACCAACAAATTGGATCATATCAAATTAAAAAGTTTTTGCACAGCGGAGAAAACAACAAGCAGGGTGAGGAGACAACCTACAGAATGGAGCCACCTGCTCCACAAACAAAGAACTAGTATCTATAATGTATAAAAATACTAAAAATTAATTAGACCCTCTCCCCCAAAGATCAAATCAAATAATGGGCAACTAAAATGAACATAGACTTCTCAGAAGTACAAATGTCTTATCAATGCATGAGAAAATGTTTAACCACTCTGGCCATTAGACAAATGCATATTAATGTCGAAATTTCATGTTACTCTGGAAAGAATGGTGATCATCAAGAAATCAAATAATAACAAATGCTGGTGAGGCTGCATTTATTGTTGGTAGGAATGTAAATCAATACAACCACTATGGGAGTTAGTATGGAAGAGTCTTCAAAAAACTAAAGTTAGAAATTCCATTCAACTCACCTATTCTTTTCTTGGGTATCATCCTTAAATATGGAAGATACATCCTCCACAGTGAAGCATATGTGCTCATGTTTACAGCAGCACAATTCATCATAGCGAACTCTTGGAAGCGTCTTGTATGTCCATCAGCACATAAATAGATTAAGAAAATATGGTATCTATGTGCTGTGGAGTACTAGTCTTCCATAAAGAGCAATAAACTTGTGTCACTTGTAGGAAAATGGATGCTTCTCGAGACCATAATCTTTAGATTTCTTTTTTTTTTTTTTGGTACCAGAAATTGAACTCACAACCTTGCACCTGACAGGCAGGTGCTGTGCCATTGAGCTATATCTCCAGAGAGACCATAACCTTAAATGAATCAGACACGCAAGTTAAATATCACACGGTACTCAAGATACAAATAAATAGGATAAAAAATAGATCACAGGAAGTAGGGAGATAGATCTTTTGCAAATAGTAAAAGTACCAAGAATAGAGGGAAGGGAATTAAAAAGGGAAGGTAAAGGATTAAGAGGTATTTTTTGCATGTCCCGGCTTCAACAAATACTACAAAAATAAAGAATAAAAATTTAAAAAAAAATGCAATCTAAGGAAAATTCTGGAAAGTAGAGATGGCCTGAATCCACATAGTGAGATGGTAACCACACATCGACTAGTAAAACTACTACATATAGACTATATTTAGAGAAAGCATCTACGGGCTGAGAGATGGGCCATGACAGAAAATGGAGAGCAAAGGAAAGGTTCCAGATGGTCAGCTTTCTTGTCACTAAGCACAGTACCCAGCATCCAACACTCAAGAGGGAGGAGAGGTTTCATTTGCTTGCATTTTCTGCTTGTGAACTGTTCATGGGACACTCACAGATACCCAGGATATGTTCCACCAATCTCCAGGGTGGAGCCCAACGCCAATCAAGTTGAAACTGCCCCCTACCTGCCATGGGGTATTTTTAGTATTCTTGCATCTTTTATGGACAGTTATAATTTTGTGAAACTAAATCCATGAACACTGTGGGACTGAGAGTGACGTGAAAACCAAGAACCCCAGCGCAGTAAACCCAAGAGCAAGTTCTTGCATGCGTCCTGTCCTAAGTCCACTGCCTGGACCTCGCGTGTGAGAAGCGTCGTCAGTCACAGAGCGTACCCCGCTGCAGGTGTCCGTGTTAAAGGTGTTTTCTGTTAGGGAGTTTTCATGATCTGCAATTTAAATGATTCTTAAAAAGCTAGAAATTGATTCTTATGTTTGGTCTCTGTGCTTACAGTCTGCCTTCAGCATTTTACCCTAAAGAAAGTTACTATTTTCTCTGAAAATTTGCTAATTGCTAATAGTTGCACTCTGTACTGTCCTGTTCATATTTTCTATTTTCTCGCTTAGAAGCATAGCTGTGTTCTTTTGTTTGTTTGTTATTGTTTTGGGGAATGAACCCAAAGACTCGTGTATGCTAGCATGTGTTCTACCACTTAGCTACACCTAAACCTCATACGTTAAAAAAAATAATAATTCTTACAAATTTTAGTGAACTCGATTCACCTATGGATACTTTGACTTTTTTTCAGCTGAGATTCATGGATTAAAATATTCCACAGAAAACTTCTGAGCAAACAGTGCATGCCAGATACTGCTTTAGTCTCTGGGAATTAACAGTGAACAAGATTGGCAAAGTTCTTAGCCATAGAGAAAACAATTAATAGGGAAACAGATACAATGGCTTCCCTGCTCCTTTGGGAGAAGCAATCAGTTAATAAATAATGAAAATATGTGGCAATGTCAGTAATGCTGTGATAGGTAAAGTAGATAATGACATAGTGGGTGGCGTACCGGAGCGGCAGAATTTTGTTCTGAGTTTGATGGGTGCTCTTAGCCGTTTGCGTTGGGAGGGGTGAGAGAAGGGATTGCTCTGTGATCCACTACTTCCACTGTTGAATGGAGGCTGAATATCAATGAGAACGAAAATGCCAGTGTTGTAAAAGATAAAGGAAGGCTAAGAAAGTGCCCCAGATAACAGGAGATTAAAAAGAGATGACCACTGAAAGCCATGTGTGATTCTGAGTTGAATCCTGAATCAGGAAAAAGTATTTTATAGAAGACAGTTGGCATAGTTGGTAAAATTTAAATAATGGACTGTAGGTTTTAGTGCTGTGCTAGATTTCCAGAATTTTATAATGGAGCTACGGTTATGTAAGAGAATGCTGTTAGCAGAGATGCTAAAGAATGAAGGTTAAAATATTGTGATGTCTGGGGTTAACTCTCGAATATTACAGGAAACATATGTACCTTTCCTTTGTGGGAGGGGGAGAGGAAGACAGACAGACAGAAAGGAGGAGGAAGAGAGAGGGAGAGAGAGAAGGAGGAGGAGAAGAGAGGAGAAGGAGAAGGAGAAAGAGAGGCATTAATATGGCAGAATTTGTGAATTTATGTGGACGGAGAGTATATGGAAGTTCTTTTGTTTTATTCTTACGGCTCTTCCCTTACATTTGAAAGCTTTGAAAAACAAAGACAATGAAAGTAAATCACTTAGTTAACCAAGTAGGAAAAAGATTTATTTCATGCACGGTGACACATCAAGCTTTGGACTCTACCAGGATATTTGTTATGATAGCTGGGTTCTATTAGACCATAAATTCCTAACAAAAGTTCTGGTAGACTCTATAAATGCTTAACTATACGAACAAGAGGGAACATATTTCTGGAATCTCCAAATGTGGAGACAGACTTTTCAGGCATGGGAAGAATCTTGTGGTGCAGGACGAGATGGAGGTTGATGCCAGGGAGGAAATCCAAGATGGAAATTACCTGGGGATAAACGGAGGACAATTAATAGGAGTCACCGCTAAATAGTCACATTACAATTCTCAGTGCATCATTATCTTGGGTGTTTTGTGTCCAAATGATTTGGATTGTGTTTTCGGGTCTTAATGAAACTTGGAAGTCCTTGGCAAGGTATAATTACAAAATAAAAAATAAGTTTATAAACATTATTGCTGGGCACACCAGTTTCTTCTTGTACCATGCAGAGGAAACTTTGTGCAATAGCACTGGGTCTTTTGATCCCTTTTATTTACTGACCCTTTGCTGGTTCTCCTGTAGCAGTTGGAGTTGGCCCGGGAGGGGTGTGTCTGGTGATGTTGGGCAGGTTGGAGGCAGGGAGGTAGAAGTGTCTGGGAAAAAAAGGGTTCAGCTCCTGGAGTTTCACCTTGTACCAGCCTCAGTGGTACCAGTGTTAAATACGTGCACGCATGCAGCATTTAGTTGTTTTTAGGCAAATCCTAGAAGCCTGGATTAGAGTTCGAGGTGGTGGGGATGGCTGCCTTGCCACTGGAAATTATAGGGAAGTTTTCCTCTTCCTTGGTGACAGACCGGTTCCCCTCCTCAACTCTGGGTGCTGTCCTCACCCTGAAGGTTGAGGGCTCAATCTAACTCCCAGGCGGTGGCCGCTCACCCTCATGATGACTTTTAGTTGCAGAAGTTGCTACACTCGCAAGCTGCTCTCAGGTTGTGTATCAGCCATGGTGCATTCAAACAATGATTAGAACAAACTCACCCAGGGATGCAGGGAGCTGGTGTCTTCCAGCCCTCACTCTACCAGACAGGAGATTCAGCTCTGCAGAAGTATCAATCCCGTGCCTTTTTGCATCCATACTCAAGAAAAGAAATACTGTTTCCAAATAGTTGTATTCACTCTCAGCAGGCGATGCTGAGTCAATTTGCTTTGCCTAATACCTATTTTTGCTCTCAGTGATTTAAAATGCACAGGGGTACCATTTGGTGTAATTGGTCTTTGGGTTGAAGGATTGTGCCCAGCAGTGCTTTTCTTTGTCATGGATAGAAGTTAAAAGAAAATGCACCTAACACCTAATAGGTTGGATATTTTGAGTGTTCTTTGCATGTTGCAGTTCTAAAATTACACAGTTGTTTTTGGTGCTTGGCAAAAGATACGCAATCCCCTGATTTTATTACTAATAATGAAGTTTTTTTTTTTACATAACAAGGTGAATATATAAATGACTATGGAGTCATTTAAATAGCGGGACAAATGTGAATTCTGCATTCTTCTAAGGAACCACATGATGTATGTTAATCGGGAGTAATGAATAGGTATCAATGCCATTTGACATGCAAAGGATGCTGAAAATATATGATGAATCTTTAAAATATTATTACAGTAAAAGGAACATTGCCATTACTCACCCTTCAGAACAAACACCCCTTCTTGCCTCAGACATACGCCATCAGTCTTGCCACTTTCTGAAGTAGCTCTGGGAGTTCTCTTTTGTAAATGTCTTTATGGATCATGATCAAAAATATGGTGAGTGTCGCTACCAAGTGCATTACAACAGAAAAGCAAGCATGTAAAAATGTTACAGTATGGCTGGGGATATAGCTCAGCAGCATGAGCACCTGCCTGGCAAGCACAAGGTCACGAGTTTGATTCCTGGTACACACACACACACACACACACACAAAACCCCACAAAGAAGAAGACGTAACTTTATTTGAACAAATGTAGATTTGTAACAACAATAATGAAACATGTGACAGTGTGTCCTCATCCACGTTATTCTGACACTATGTGACTTCTGGTTCTTTCTTGAGTCAACATGACAGTGAGTAAACATTTGAAATGAATTTGGGACATAGAGGCAGCTGCAGTAGCACAAGTAAAGACCCTCAGAAAAGAAGACTTCCTGAACTGCTTCAGAAAGTAGTAAAAAGGATGAGATAAATGTGTTCAAATCAAGGGGGAGTGTTTTTTAGGGGGGCTGGTGCAATTGGGTCTTTTAAGAAATATGTTTAAAAATTAAAACATGCACCATGGTTTTTAATCATCCCTCATATCTGGGGTCAGCGTAGAGAACTTGACACAAGGTGCAAATGATGTGGGTCTGGTTTGTTATTGAAATATCTTGCTGATGTTCTTCTGCTCATCTGTGTTTGTTGTGTGTGTTGTGAGCGGAGGAGTCTTCACTGCTGGGCAGACCCTGGGTCAAGTTAGGGTGTCTAGATATACAGCACTGTTGTGTCTTTTTGCTCCCTAGCTTTGAATGTGCCATAAGCAGACAAGCCAGT
Source organism: Cavia porcellus (assembly GCF_034190915.1). Classification (NCBI taxonomy): domain Eukaryota; kingdom Metazoa; phylum Chordata; class Mammalia; order Rodentia; family Caviidae; genus Cavia; species Cavia porcellus. Next base: position 50,762,841 of record NW_026947510.1, on the reverse strand, counting down.
AGATGATAGAAAGCTATCAGAAGCCCAAGAGCTGGATAATTTCTGTTTATAGTTTTACTTTTCCACAGCCCCAAGTTCTTGAGTTTTCTTCATTCAGCACGGAAATGAGGGCCTCTTTCTGGTCGGTAACCAGATAATCTCTTTTGTTGGCATACACTTACCATGTTGGCAGTGGGAACTCAATAAAACAAAAAAAAGAATCACTGGAGAGTTCCATTATTTGTTGGATTTCCTTTCCTTTGAGGCGTTAGGTTTGTAGAGGAAATGCCTTTGGCTTTAAGGAATAATATACAGGTAAACAACAATTTGAAATTGTTCTCTTGCCCTAAAAGGATTAGAGCCGCATGAGGTGACTTATAATCTTATAAAGTTATAAGGAGTAATGAGAGGCCCCCTGGAGACCTAAAGAAGACCTAAAGGAGACCTAAAGAAGTGAGTAAGAGATGCAAACTGCCCATCTGGTGGTGTCTTAGTTACTTTTTTCTATCATTGAGACAAAATGCCTGATGCCCAAAGTTAGGGAAGGAAAGGTTTATTTCTTACAGGTTGGAGGTTTCAGTCCACACTCACTCAGTTGGTTCCAAGGCCAAATGACATGGCTGAGAGCCTGCAGTTCATGGCCGCCCCTGCAGCAAAGCACTAACTGGGCAACAGAGCAAGAAGACACACCTTCTTCCTAAAATTACACTGTATGCTGGCTTCACCCCTGGGTGGGTGTAGCACCCACACTACCAATCCAAGTGCTAGATAACCAAGCAATCACAAACACTAGATTTGGCTGCGTCCATGATTGCATGAGGCTTGAGATGAGGGGCATCTGAACATAAACCATAACAGGTGGCAAAGTATTAGCTGCTCCTTTGATTAAACTTCTCCCCCGACTTTTCCTCTTCTTCTTCCCCCTCCCCGTCTTTCTCCTTCTTTGGCTGCGACTTCCCATCATACGCGTTGAAATGCTTTTTCTGGCAGCGTAGTTGCTGCTAAAAAGGCTAAGGGAAATTGAGATGGGAGGTGGGGCAGACACATACTTGATATTGTTATATGGGTGGGAAAGGAAGAAAATATTTGCAGGCAAAAAAATCTGCCAGGATATAGTTTCCTTCTTTATAAAATTATGAGGTTCATCTAAATGTGATCTTTCTACAGTCTCTTTTTGTTCAAGCTGATTCTTGATGAATAAGTATGTAATTCTCCATTCATTGAGTGGTATTCTTGTTCAGATGTGTTACAAAACACTTTAGCAAATATTCATGAAGTGTTTCTCCTGGTTAACAGCTGTGATTGCTCGTTGCAGAGATCCAGCTAGAATGCCTTAGAAACAAATGCCTTAGTTCACTCTCAATACCCCAAGTGTCTTTAAAAATAAAGACGAAGAAAAAGGAAGATGAGAGGGTGGGAGAAAACTTTACCTAGGAGAGGTGAGATTTTATAGAGGCATGTGTGTGGTGATAGGTGAAAGAATAGATACAAGTTTAGTATAAGAAAAGGTTTAATACAAGCCAAACAGCAAATATCTAAGATAGGAAGTAGCTCCATTCTCTTTCATCTGAGCTCCTTTCTGGTCTTTGCAAAGGACTTACATTTGCCCCAGAATTCTCTGTGCTGTGAAGCGTGCAGTTATCGTAAGGATCAGTCATCATTTGAAGATGTCTGTCAGTGATTTCTGGAGTTAATCTTTCCCAACTCTGCTCTTCCTCTTGGCATTCTTCTCTGTCAAGCGGCCAGGCTCCACCTGTCCACTCTGATCTTTCTGCTTTTATCGAAGCCCTTTTGTACCCAGCACAACTATCCTGTCTCCGCTGTGTATCTCATTCCTCACACACACTTTCCGTCTGCCTGTTGTTCTTTTCTGTCTTCTCCTCTCCATCCAAACTGTAGACTTTTGCCACCGGACACATTAAACCCCAAGAAGAGACAGGGACTCCTCCTCTCCACAATCTGCCCACAGTGAGAAGTTTTTCCTGTCCTTTTGTGTGCCTGCATACTGTATCAGGTGAGCATGTTCTCCCCCCAACACCTTGAAATGCTTCCACTAATTTAAAAATAACAATGAAGACAGAAACTCCTTAATAGCTCTAGAGTTTGTTATTGCTGGTCGCATTCCTGGGAAGTAGATGCTGAGTTGGCCCTGAAGGAGATTTCCTAGAGAGAGCTGTTAGGTTCCACACCAGTTCGGCAAAGGCCGTATCAGCAGAGATCCTGGGAGCTCTGAAGCTAGGTTGTCCCTTCAGAGTTGTCTCCATTAGGATGAGAGGATGAGTCTTTGTGTCCTTATGGGCTGCCTAGTAGTATGTTGAGAGTTCTTGAGGCTAGTTGAGACTTTTCAGACTAGTTGCCTTAGTCATTTGGGACGCTTATAACAAAACACTATAAGCTGTGCAACTTAGAAACAACAAATGTTTACTTGTCTCAGTTCTGCAGGCTGAAAACTTCAGGCCGTAGGTACCAGAAGATCCAGTATCTGAGGGTGACCTGCTTCTTGATGGTGTGTTCCTTTTGTGTCTGAATATGGTGAGGACGCCAAGAGATCTCTCTTGGTCTTCTTTTCCAAAGGCATCCATCTCACGTGTACGGCTTCATCTTTGTGACCTAATTATCTCTCAAAGGCTCTGTCTCTACCTTGAGTGGAAAATTTCAACACAAGAATTTTGAGGGGCCATAAATATCCAGACCATAGCATTCTGTCTCTGTACCCTTGAAATCATGTTCTTCTCACATGCTGAATACATGCATTTGTTCAACCCAGTGGTTTTGTCTTATTCATTCTGATATCAGCTTGAAAGTCCAAAGTCTCATGTAAATGTCATGTAAACCAGATGTGGATGAGACAGATTCGAAGTCTGATGCATTCTGAGGGGAAATTGTTTTTTAGCTATATATAAACTTACGTAGTCAAATATGTTCCATGCATACTTCCAAAATCCAATAGTAGGACGGGTATAGGACAGACATTCTCATTTCAAAAGTAGAAATAGGAAAGAAGAAAGCAGTGACAGGTCCCGGGCACATCCAAACCCCAAAAGATCACACAATGGTAAATTTTAAGGCTCAAGAATAATATCCTGTGAGTTGTTGCTCTGCCCTCCAGCCCCTTGGGAGAGTGACTGTATCTCTGCATGTCCCAGGGCTTTGGGCAGCACTGCCTGCAAGACTTTGCAGGGTGCCACACATTCCACAGCTCTCATGCACGGGGGTCCCTTACCTGTGGCCCCCCAGGTGGGAATCACAGCAGTCTGGGAATTGGGGGGGGTGGCCCTATCCTCACAATTCTTCTGGATTGTCCTAGTGGGAACTCTTTGCAGTGACCCTGTTTCTGAAGTTATTCCCTGCCTGTGCCACACAGCTGTCCAGGCCATCTCTGAGATACAGATGAAGGCAACCATGTGACCTAGCTTTGTTGGGCTCAGTACATACAGTATTGGGGCTCCTGGAGCCCCACGTGGGCCAGCCAAGGAGCCTAGTGCCCGGATGAGGGGTGTAAGCCCATGATGTGAGGCATTGCTCCCTCCTTTGAAATCTCTCTGCACCCTGGGTTCATGTATTCTGGAGCTACGATATGAGGAGTAGCCCTCAGGATACCTTTAGTGCTTTCAGAGCCGTTTTCTCATTGTCTTGGACAGCAGGTTCTGCTCTTGTTCAGCTGACCAGTCTCTCCAGTGTCTTAATGGTAGCCCATTCTTTCCATTGAAACAGACTGTCTTAGTCACTTTCCCCTCTCTGAGCCAAATACCTAACACCCATAGGTGAAAGAAGAGAGGATTACTTTGATTCATGATTTTAACGGTCTCAGTCCTTGCATGCTTGGCTTGCTGCAGCCGAAAAGCATGGTGGGAAGGCCTGAGCAGACTAAAGCTGCTCACATCTTGCTGGCCAGGGAGCAGAGCAGTAAAGGGGGAGCCTGGGAGGGAGATACACCCATCAGGGCAATGGCTCAGGACCCACCTCTTCTGCTGAGGCCTCTCCTCCTAACAGCAAGTCCACATGTAATCCCTAATAACCAGTGATCTCCTAAGAGCCCGGCCTGCAAGGCCATGAGACCCTTGGAGAACATTCTAGATCTAAACCAGTGATGCCAAACCTTTCTAGATTGCAGTGATACAAATAACCCACCATGGCCCACGTGCCCCGAGTTTGCCTCCTCTGATCTAAACCATAGCATGGCCCATCTGTACTAAATTCCTTATGAAACAGTCCCTCGGCCATGCCTTTGGTACCTTCCAAACAGGTTTTCTCATTTTTTTCTGATATGAGTGGCCTGAGAATTTTCCAAAATGTTAAGTTCTGCTTCTCTTTTGAATGATGATTTCATCTTGATCGTCTCTTTCTCCTCCTATTTACTGTAAGTGGTCAGGGGCTTCCAAGAACACTTGCAACACCTTGTGTAGAAATTTTCTCACCCAAGAATCCAGTATCGCCCCTAGCAAGTTCTGCCTTCCACAAAACAAGAATATAGTTTAATGAAGATTTTGAGGGAGAGGAAAAGAGAAGGGATACGAATATGTATGTGGGTGTGTGTGTTTGATGCAAAAGCTATGCTACTGATCTCTATTAACTTATTGAAAAGAACAGTTTGTGCTTACATTGTTTGATCAATGTCTTACATCTTTCTCTTGTAATCTGAGCAACTACTTTTACAATAATATGCATTATATTAGTCATTATTAATCTCCAATTATCTTGTTTTTAACTTCTGTATTGTCTTTTTTTATTTTTTAAATTTTTTAAAAAATAGTAATCATAATTTTAAAAAAATTTTTTTTTTTTTTTTTTTTTTTTTTTTTGGCCACGTTGGAGAGAATTGTGTTTCCTACATTTATGTTCCTACCAGTATTCTTCAGGACATTTTATGTGTTTTCTTACAGGCTTTTTTCTCCTTTTCTGAGCCTTTGCTACATTTGCCCTTGATGGCCCCCTTGTAACAAATGCACCCAGCTTTTTCCAGGATGCATCTCAAAACTCTGCCAGCCTTTCCCCACTACGCAGTCCCAAAGCTGTGTTCACCGTTTAGTTTTTGTCACAGCAACAGCCCATTGCTTGGCGTCAGTCTTGTACTTTTAGAGTGTTTGGGCTGCTAAAGCAAAGATGCTATTGACTATGTGGCTTATAAACACATTTTCGTAAATGCTAAGAAAATGACATAGGCCAGGTGGTTTAAGGACCCATTTCACAAATATTTCAGGCTCACAGTTCGGAGGCTGAGAAGTCCATGATGAAGGCACCAGAGCGAAACCACTTCCAGATTTACAGACAGTACCTTCTCCCTCTGTCCTCAGAGGGGAGAGGGTGGGAGAGTCTCTCAAGCTCCTTTTATTAGGGAACTAATCTCATCCATGAGTGCTCCTTTCCCATGAATTTATCACCTTTTGATCCCGTCACTTGGGGTGAGGATTTGAACATGTGAATTTTGGGGTGACATGAACATTCGGATGTTAGCATTGTTTAATCCTCCCAGGGTGCTGACAGTGGAGGCTATCCCCCGTCAGCCCTCCCAGCAGCCTTTATTTCTGGTCCTTTTTATACTTTTCAGGAAAGTACCATGCATGAGTGGACAAACCTAGACTCGAGATTAGGACTGCATAGGAAATTGTGGTTAAGGAGGAAAATATAAAAATGACATTAAAACACTGAAGAGCATAACACAGTTCTAGACATGGAAAGAAAATTCTAGAAACTACTTGTTTCCAAATGTCCCAGATCAGCCTCAGACAGCACATCTTTTCTAGACTCTGATTCTTCAGCTGTTAGAAAGATTCCTGTGACTTTCTGATCCTCTGAGTCTGGTTCCCTTGCTAGTTTTGTACGAGGCTGATGACCTCTCAGCCCTTTGTGGCTTAAGATTTAGTGTCTTTTATATTTCTTTTCACTTTTTACCTTTAATCTTTTACCAGTTTTAGAAAAAGTGCTCATGTAACCATCAGACTTTCTCTTAGCAATACAGCAGTGACTAAAATAACTTTCCTTGAAGGATACTGAACCTTCTTTCTGTGTATCAGGGAGATCTGAAACATGTGATCTACACAAGATTATGCCCCTTATATATTCCTCTTTAAAATAAAATGAGTAATAAAAATAGGCAGACATAGCTATGTAATAATGCCACAGCACATATTTTGCAAGGGTTACTGTGTGAGCTTATCTATTGTTTATATTGAACATCTGGTACACTTCTGGATCTTTTGCATAATTTTGTCCTTAATCATGATCATGATCCAGAAAACCAGGTACCATTTTGTCTAGGAAATAAACTTTAAGCTAGGCTGCATACTTTAAGATCATGCAGCTTGTATCTTGCTGGGAATTTTGAATTCTTTTGTATTTTTTCTTTTCCTCCTTTTCTTTACTAAATGTCTGTTACCCTGTAGCTGATGCTTCTAAATGGGATTATTATTCTGTATTCTTTCAAGGTGACTTTGTCACGTACAGAGAACTCTGTTTTCTACTTTTATCCAAGTTTCCCAAGAAGGCTTAGTATATATTTACTAAGAGTTTTGATTTAGCTTGAAGTGATTTTCTTAGTCAGATCCAAAAGAACTTTTTAAGCGAAGACTCATTCTACGTGAGTGTTTGTTTGGCTCAGAAACAGAGTCATAATCACAACATTCAAAGTTTTACCACCTACTAGCTCTTGAACTGAACGTTTTTCTTCGTTTCCTTCAGTGGATTTCTAATTGTTTTCCTTGCTTCTGTTTTGGTTCTTTCTCCCTAGTCCAGCATAAGGATCCTTCTAAATATTCTACCATGTTACTTTAGCTCTCAGCATCTCTACAAAATAATAACTCAGCTACTTAAACTGGTGCCCGAGGATTGTTAGAGTCTGAGCTGACACCACTTGTCCTGTCTCTTGCTACTTCCCTAGTAATAGGGAACAGTTTCTTCACTTTCTGTTTCTACTCTTGTATATTGCACACACGGTTGTTCCCTACATAGCCATGTTGGTCAGTGGTGAACATGTCTGACAGTATATATCTTACAATCTAGACGCATTGTAGGCTAAACCATCTGAATTTGTGTAAGTGCATTCTGTGATATCTGAGCACTGAAACCACCTACAGACGCGTGTCTCAGAGCGTACTCCTGTCATTAAGCACACATCACCTTCTTCCTTGTCTATCCTAAGGATGAATGTGTATAAGCGACATGTCCTATATAAGCACATGCTCATTTGAAGGACAAAAATATTTGGAGAGCCTAATATTACAAACATAATACTAGGGGCTGGGGATTTAGCTCAGTAGCATAAGCACCTGCCTTGCAAGCAGGCAGTTGTGAGTTCGATCCCTGGTACCGATAAAAATGAAAAAGACAAAAAACAAAACAAAAAAACCATAATACCTGTGCCTTTCTTTTGTGAATGCTGTCTAATTTTTTCTGTCTTTTTCAATAGTCTTATAAAGGCCTCTGTGACTTTCTGAGACACTGCCTAGAGAATTCAATAATAAAGATATTGACCAAGCAAACCAAAGTGGGAGAAAAAAGTGTTCTATTTCCAAATCTACAGCTGACTTGTGTTTTGCTTAATAGACTACAAAATACTTAGTTTTTGAAAATAATTTTCTTTTATATTTATAACTTTTATTTTTTAAATTAATACCTGTTTGTAGCCCATGATTTTTATATTCCTCATGAGGAGTTGGTACATGTACATAATATATCTTAATTCTTTTTTACATCCTTTCCTCTTCCCTCCGCTTCCTCTCTCCATCTCTTGATCCCCTTTCTTTTTTTGTACATGTTGAAAATAATTTTTGAGTGGATTATATTTAATGAATACATATAAATTTGCATAAAAATATTTTCTAGAACGTAGCATTCCAAACACGATTTTTCATTTCTTACTCATTTTTATAGTTTGACTTTCCAAAATTAAAGCCAGTTCATGTGAAAATACTGCTTGTGAGGGAAAGAAACACATTTGGACATTCTTTGAGTTTGGGGTTCCAAATGGGTCACGTGGGGCGCATGTTCCGCAGAGTAGCGTGAAGGATTTGCTGTAGGGTGACTCTGAAACCCTGAATTTGCCTAGCACTAGCAGGACTGGGTCTCAGCAGTCCTCCTGACACCCAAGAACAGCTTCCAGCATCGCCTCACTGCCTTCTTCAGGGGATCGGTACCTAAGGGTGACTCCCAAGTGACGTGACTAAAGCGGATGATGTTACCTCAGAACCGGGAGTCCTGAATGTCAAAACACACTGGCATGGGTTCCCCAGTTCTCCCAATTTCTGGTCAAGGGAATCTACCAAGGGCCTCCAGTAAGGTAATTATTGAAATGTTCTAGGCATATAGAGCATTAGCATAGAAAGGAGCCACAGAAACATCTACACAGTGTATGAACCTCAGAACTTCCTACAATACTCGTTACAAATCAGATGGTCCACGAAAGTGTTACAATGATCTTGATCTCACTGCTGCAAAATGTGGCCTCTCTTGCTTTTCACAGCTATGACTGTTACTTCTCATTTGTGAAGGTATAATTATACTTCCTTTTAATTTCTGACAAGGTTTTATGGCTGTTCCCTGAAATCCGCTGTCAATGGAATTCAAATTCACACAGAAATTCAGTGTCATTGTCAGTTCATTCCATGTTAGAAAATGACTAACTCATCCTTTGAAGTCTCTTTTCTGGTGGTCGCCTGTAGTCCTCAGGAGTTTCTCCTGTGATCCAAATCTAATTTTCCACTTATTTGACTAGAAAAGGTGTTAGGTAGCTACTTTCTCTTTTGCTCTGAGCACTTTGCCCTTGTAGTGCGGACCAGGTGGAAGTGAGTGTTTTTGTAACTATGTATTAATTCCCACTGAGCTTAACCTCAACTGCCACACAGTTATTCATGGTATATTTGAGTCAGCTTTATTTAGATCTAAACACAGTATACTTTATAATTTGATTTTGGATTTAAATCAGCTCTCAACTTATCAATGTAATTTTGGAATCTGATCAGAGTTATTCATTATATTCATGATCTCTCCTTGTCTCATGTTGTCTTTGCATTTGAGAATCTTACTAGCTCTGATTTGATCCAAGCCACTGAAAGAAATCTAGTAGTTTCTTTTATCTGTGGTTTTGCTTTCTGTGATTTCAGTTACCTGCCGTCGACTGGAAATGGAAAATTCCAGAAATAAGCAGTTCATAAATTTCAAATAACATGATTGCTGCACATTGTTGTAATTGTTGTATCCTGTTACCAGCTAGTGCTGTAAATCTCTGACAGTGCCTAATTTATAAATTAAACTTTATTACAAGTATGGATGCATGGGAAAGAAACCCACAGTGTATGTAGCATTTGTCCCATCTGTGACTTCATGGCCAGTTTTGTGGGAGATAATTTTTCTACAGGGTCCATGGCTGCAGGATGCTTCAAAGGAGCAAGCAGTCTAGATGCCTCACATGCGCAGTCCACAGTAGAGTCTGTGCTTCATGAGAATCTAATGCCTCCCATGAGCTGCAGGAGAATGTGGGAATGTGAGCAGGAGGAGTGGCCTGAAATACAGAAGAAGTTTTGCTCCCTCCATCCACCACTCACCTTAACTCACCTCCAACTGTGTGGCTTCGTCTGTGAAAATACTGGGGACCCCTGCCTTGGGGTCATGGAATGTATTCCCCAAGGGGAGTGTCTTGGTTACTTTTCTCTTGTTGCTGGGACAAAATACCTGACACCCAAAATTAAGGAAGGAAAGTTTTATTTAGTTCAGGTTTGTGGAGGTTTCAGTCCATAATCAGCTGGCTCCAAGGCAGGGTGGCGTGGCAGAGGGGCAACGCTTCAAGGCAGCAGAAGTCAGCAAAAGCAGCAGGAGCAAAAGAGAGGAGAACAAGCCTCTTTTCCTCCCTTATATTGTATGCAGCCCCCCACCCTGACCCCAAGTGTAACACTCACAAAATCTCTGTGCCCTCCTCTTACAGAGAATGAGGATATTTACAAAGCAAGGCTCCTGGCTCCCTGCTGAATCTCCTAGTTAAACTTCTCAAGCTGATACAATGTATCCAAGCATAACAGGAAGGGATCCCACTACATTATTGCTCTGGTTAGAAGCAAGAACAGAACAGCAATAAAAACTAGAGGAGTTTTTATGCCTTCACACCGACTCATTAACTGGTGCTCTTTGACTATGATCGTTAACTAGAATCAAAACTGTAAAATGCTGCATTAGCCAGATATGCACCCATGGTGTGAGCACCCAGCAGTGTGTGCTTTTGATCACCAGGGTGGAGGGATTTGGGGGAATTGACAGGAGAAGGGCACAAGGGTTAGGGGAAGTTTCTGTATTTGGATGACATGGTATTTGTGCATAGGCTTTGTGAGGACCACGCAAACCTTGCATGAAAGATTCTGTGCATTTCACTGTAAGCCAGTTACATCTCAATCGTAAGATCAGTATGTAAATTCATTCCTGACTTATATTCCTAACTGTTAAGAATCAAAGATCAGTTTTGCAAATTAAAATCTTGAGGTTTTGGCATCCTGAAATGACTGTCAGTATTTGACAGTGATGAAATCCAGAAAAAGATGCAGAACTCAGCTGCTGCTTTGTATGAATTGCTTTTTCAAATCATTCTTTGACTAATACTTTTTTAGTGTGTGGGATGGAAAATAGTTTTCTTCCAAGTAGTCTACTTGATATTTGAAAATAAATATGTAATAGCATAACTATATTTTAGTTACATGTTTTTAGCATTTTTTGGTTTTGTTCTATTACTAAGTTTTTGAAATCTTGAAATTAATAAACGAACTATTAACACTGTATTCTGTGACTGTGTATGTAGATTGAAGGAAATGCAGTGTCATGTTATCTGTTTTGTCCAGTAAGTGTTCTTTACAAGTCATTCCTCTGAAGGATATCCCTTTTAGAGGTGATGCTATTTTCTCAAAAATAATGAGCTATGATTCTGTGATAGGATCATTTGTTCATTAGCAGAGAGGTGACCACTGTAACCGAGGTTAATGAAACAAAGAGCTGCCTTTTGGAGGTCTTCATTTTTTTGTACAATTACATGGTACTTTTATTTTTCAAGGCTCTTTTGGGCATATGCCATGTAATTTCATTCTTACAAGAAGCCAGGACATGTTTTATTAGGTTTAACATTCTGAACAAGAGAGTGACGTGATTTGACAATGATCATTGTGTCTCTAAACCAAATCCTTAACTTCATTCAAAACCGTGATGAGAACTGAGTATCTTCCTTGCAGCTCCCCTCATCCTAGATGAACTCCTCAAATTTAAAAATAATTTTTTTTCCAGCGGGGTGTGGTGGTTTACACCTCTAATCCCAGCACTCTGGGAGGCTCAGACAGGATGACTGCAAATTCCAGCCAAGCCTGGGAAACATAGGAACTTAGTAAGACTAGGCTTCTGAATAAAAAATTTAAAAAGAGATGGAGATGTAGCTGGTTGGGAGCTCCCTGCATTCAGTTCCAGCAAAGCAAGCAAGCAAGCAAACAACAGAGCCCCAGACATTCTATAAACTGTCCATGCTACACTATTGTCAGCTCATCTGCCTTACATTGCTCTTAATTGTTTTTATAGACTGGTTTTATGTTTTCCCAACCATGTTGTAAGTTCTTCTGTTACGCTGACACACACTGGATGCCTCTGACATGGAGCCAGAGAAACACTGATTATTATATGAATACTTTTTGAATAAGGGTCACCCATAAAAACAAATCTTATAACATAAGTAAAATACCACTAGGATCCTGTTGTCCAGTATATGTAATAAAAGCTGGTCAGATAAGGTGATGGAGACTAATGTGAATTCATTGCAAGACTAATAGACAGTAGCAGTTTTCAGAATTATAATTATACTGTTTTTCTCTCTGGGCTGAGTTCTAGTAAACACTCATGTTGACATCTGTTGACCCCTGTTTGAGACTGTGTCCTTTTCTATGTAAAGTGGGGTGCCTTCCCCACACCCTTACCCATTGTAGGGGCCAGTTGAAGGGGTTATGCAGTTGCAGCCTAGCAGCAAAATACAAGGAATGTGAAATGCCCTTGATAAAGACAGCTTCTTGTAATTCCCCTTTTTCTCAATGGTATCTATTAAGTAATTATTTTTCTTTTAATGTATAAATTTTTAAGAGGCATAAAACTGTATTTTTGAAAAAAATTAGAAATGTATAAAGGAAAGCAAACAAAAATCCAGCTTGGTGTGTGTCTTTAATACAGTTAGATCTCATTTTAATGCATACCTTGTAGGCAGTTCTTATTGTCAGTAGTTCATATATCTAGTCTTTTTTTCCCTTTCACTTATGCATTTAATGAACATTTATTACATACCTGCTATACATCAGTCACTATTTCAGATGTTGGGAACAACCAGAAAGGATCTCTGTCTTTACGGAGTTTTGGTTCTTTTTGTTGGTGGTGTTATTTGGGGGAAGTTTACTAAAGATATGATGTAAGATAGCGATCATGTTGTGACTGAAATGTAAAAGTGGGTGCACGGATTGAGAGTCAAGGCAGACCTTAATTTTAAAAGTCTTTTTTTAAGGGATGGATTGGAAGAGGGGTCACGGAGGAGGTAACACAGCTCACAAGTAGAAAGGAGCAGTGATGCAAGCTAGCAAACATCTGGGCAGGAGAAGTCCAGGCAGAGGAGAGCAAGTTGTCTTTGGGTTGAACATGAGGAGTAAAACCCCATAGGGACTGGATGTCTATTTCTCCAAAATATTGGGGCCTCTCTTGGAATGGAGATGGCTGGTTGTCTGATTGACTTTTCAGGATGTTGATCTTCCTTTTAATCAGTTACATTGGAATCATGTTACCTGTTATTATGCTTGTATCATTAGCTTCATTCAGGCTTGGCTCTAAATGTTTTTGTTTTCTTTGTATGTAGAAGAGTCCTCTTATAACACAAATCTTCAGCTCCTGGGAGGAAGCATAGCTCCAGAGAATGTTTAAAATAGAATGTTGCTCTAATCTAGAGGTTTATAAGGGGTGCTAAACTGGAACGGGAAACAGGAAGAATTTCTGAATCAAGGCTTCGAAGTTTGGCATCATTTTGTTTTATTATAACAGCAGATGTATTTACTCCAATCCAGCTGTAAAAACATGTTTCTAGAAAATAAGCATGGATTTTGGAGTATCTATTTTTGGCTTCTATTATTATGAAACATTGAGCTAACTTAAGTAGTCACAGAACAACTAATTGCTGTGAATAACTATTCACAGAACTCTTATAATCAAATGTATATGATCTCTGTCTTAGTTACTTTCTTATTGCTGGGACAAATATCTGACATGCAAAGTTGGAGGAGGAAAGGTTTATTTAAATGTGTAGTGGTTTCAGTCCATAGTCAGATGCTGCCAAGGCAGAGTGACATGGCAGACAGAGTGACATGGCATGGCAGAGGAGAAACAGTCCATGGCATGATTCACAGAAGGCACTGAGCAGCAAGTAACAACCAGCCTGCCTTTCTTCTTTTTCTTTTATTCCATCCAAGCTACAGAACTACTGGTTGTTGCCACCCACACTCAGGATGGGGCTTTCCATTACCCATACCCAGAGCAATGCAAACTAATCAGTGGACCAGTTCAGTTATCACCAACCCTTAATCCACATTCACACATCCTAGATCCATCACTTTGGAAAAGCCGTACCTCTTGAGTGCATGAACCTTTGGGAGGATGTCTAGATACAAACCATAACAATCTCTTATGAACACAGTGTGTTCTAAAAATGACTTATGTGAATCTAAACAATGGGAAATTTCAGTTTTTATTTTTATTGTGTGTTCATGAGAGATAAGTGTCTCTGATAGGATTGATAATATCTAAAGATGACTTCAAATAAAAGGTCAGTGGAGTGTAGGTAAATTTCAGTCAAGAGTTCAACTTCTTATAATTTTTGTAAGTCTATATAACTGCTAATGATTGTTGAACCCAGTAATGATCCCCACAGTAGAATTACTTCTGAATAGGGAAACTTTAAACTGTGACTTGTGCATCTTTCATGTTATATAAACTCTCTCTTTTTTTTTGTCTTTTTCGTTTTTACCGGTACCGGGGATCGAACTCACGACTGCACACTTGCAAGGCAGGCGCTTAGGCCGCTGAGCTAAATCTCTAGCCCCTTATATAAACTCTTTATTATTTTTCCTTTCTTTGTAATTGGTAATAAAAACTTGGCTCACTGGAACAATTAAATGAATAAAAACAGTGTATTCCCAAACCATTCCCAGCCATCATTCCTAGTATGAATTTACTATACGCTTTTTACTTTTGGAGTTTTCTCTTAAGGGCATCAGGATTAGTAAAAATTATGTATGCAGTCATATAATGAAAGAACCTGAAAAGTCTATCTGCCTTTTTTTCCCTAAGCAATTCCTTTCTTCTTGTTTTTGACTTAACGAAAATGACTTCCAGGTTTTCAAACCATCTCAATGCAAGATGTACATAGAGCCAAATTCTGATGATAGGTTAGTGTGAAAAACAGAAAAAAAAAATGAAACTTCTTCTAGGGATTAGATTGTCTGGGGAATTTCTATTATGATATGGTAGGGTGTCCCCCCACCCCTTCTCCAGCACTGGGTATTGAACCTAGGATCCTTGCACTGAGCTGTCGTTCTAGCCCATTTTCATATTTTAGTTCAAGTTAGTGATTTAGTGCAACAGTTTACTGAATTGCTCTAGGCTAGTCTTGAACTTGTGATTCTCCTGTCTCAGCCTACCAGAATACTGGGATTATAGACCTGTGCTATCTTGTCTAGGGATCTTAGTCTAAAACTGTAAGGCGGTATTAACTACTTATAGGTGAGAAGAAAAATAATAAGACCTCTTCATTTGCAATGTTGAGGCCTGATCACTTCTGTCTTCTCCCAACGATCTAGAATTAGAACATTTTTCCTGTGCAAAAATGGATACCGCAAACTTTACGTGACTGCGATTTATGTAGCGTTTGGCTTAATGCATTTCACACTGCAGTACTTCACAATTTCAGCACTTTGCTGCAAAGGCAGAAAATAGAGCATCTTTTAATTTGAGACCTCTGAGTTGGCCATACATGGAAATGTCAGGAGCATTTTGTGGCCTCCATGTGCCACAGGCATGTAAGGACGTGGTGTAACTGGAAGGAACCACTGATTTCCCTGACAACATGTGTTGTATATTAATTTGGTCTCTGGGTTTTAATTTCCTGGTAACAGGGTCTATATTTGGGGGGAAGAACTGTCTGTGTGACTTTCTTTGTAATACTAATTTAGATTAAGTGATTATCTTCCATGCAAGTCTCAATAAGAGGCAGACACTGTGGGTGCCAGGATTTTGGTGCAAATCAGGGTTAAGAATAATAAAGAAGGCTGTTCCCTGTTAGTGATGAGAAAGCAGCCCGAAGAGGCTTGCACGCATGCATATTCCAATCAAGACTCTGATAAATATATGGTTGAATATCCATGACTCGAAACCATCGCCAACAGCTAGATACACGTCTGCTCAGTCTGCTCATCCCACAGCAAACAGTGGGGGAGATTTGCAAATGCTCAAATGCCATGGTTGGTTGAGAACTGCAGACAGTGAAGCTTTTTACCTTGAGGTAATTCTGATAGAAAATAGAGGGCTGTCTCAGTCCATTTGCCTCAACTTTATCCAAACTTGGAACTTTCCTCTATATATTTTTCTCTAAGTAACCCCTCTCCACCATGGCTTATGCAAGTAGCAATGTAATAAAAAATTCAAGATCCTCAAAGTGAAAACCCCAGTTAATTTCTGCTGGAATATGCCAGGTTATAGATATGTTATTTTGTGTGTGTGTGTATATGTGTGTGTGTGTGTACTCAAAGGTACTCTTTAAATATGCCGTCTTTTATATCTCCTGATTTCACATATAGATTAAGTAATGAATTTTAAGAAGCACATCATCTTTTTATAACTTATAAAAAGTAGTAGCTCCTAGTAGTTAATTGTGGTCTGGGCCATCCCTATTTCCTTGAGTCATCTTTTAAATATATATATATTTATATATATATTATTGTTTGCTCTACCATCCTGTAAGTATTCCCACAGTTTATGTTCTTTTAGAATAAAAAGGGTTTTTTTTTAAATTTTGTTTTTTAAAAAAATTTCATCCCGTCTTATTTCCGTTTCCCTTTCTCTTGGTTTACAGCCCTCCGCGTGGAAGGGAGGGAACATTCTTTGCCAGATGCTTAGACCTTTCCCTTAGGCAAACTTCCACGAACACCCACGAAGCCAAGACCACTGTTTGGAAAGAAAAAAAGACGACCATTCTTTTGAATCATTTTGAATGTTTGCTGTAGAAACTGGAAGTGAGGGACACAGGGAAGCGGACATAAATGATAGGAGTGACGGGAGGCTCCTTAACACAGCTGCTTGTGGTCACTGTAAGGAGTGGTTTCATGGTACAAATCATGCATTTTTATCAAATCATGCCGCTTTATCCGTGGGTGAATGGAAAGCCACACTCAGGAGAAAACACAGAAAGACAGTGATTCCTCACTGAACACAATCATATCTGATGCTAGCTTTTCTCTAATTACCTTAAACATTTCTTTCTTTGTTTTTTGGTGGATTTTGAATGAACAGTTTTGTATTCAAACGAGATGGGGTGGCAAGTGTGTTTTAGAACACAGCCTTCTTTCTCGGAGGAGTCTTTTTCTTAAATCCTGCTCACACACTGTTTCTGTACATGTTGTGCAAAGAAAGCTATAGAGCTAAGAGTGTGGAAGGAGAACGTTAACTTTCAGCGTTTAGTTCTTTTGTGCAATTCGGTTACTGAACCAGGCCTGTTTTGCTGGCACCACAAGACTGCAGATATAGAAACCACCAGTTTGGCAAAAGAGAGTTTATTCAGGAGGTTGCCAAATGTGGGGAGCCCCTAAACTCAAATCCTCCTCCTAGAGGACAGTGTTTAAGGATACCCATGGGCTGAACAAGCAGGAGAAAGGTGATTGGTGGAAAAGAAGAGAATTAATTATGCTCTGTGCAGGTGGAAACAAACCAGGGCTCTTCCTGGGACAAGAGTTCTGGAATTGGCACCTTTAGCATGATCTGTGGGTGGCGCTTTTTGCCCCCTGATGTCAGAAGGTCGCCCGCTGGAATTTGTGGAAGATAAAGCAGTCAGTGGCTTCATTAGTGTGAGCTAAACCCCTGTCTATCTCCAGATCCCTAAAAAGCAAAAACCAAAATAACACAAACACACACTTAGTACAGACACACACACAGATACAAAACAGCTGCTCACAGGTGGCCATTGGTCAGACATGTTATCCACAGGAAAGCTAGTAGGAGCCTGTTTTTTTATTATTTAGTCAGTCAGCTTCTGAAGCCAGAGATCAGAGCCTGGTGTGGTGGCCAATGCATGTAATCCGGTACTCTGGGAGGCTGAGACAGAATATTAGAGGTCACACAATTAGGCAGTCACATAATATTAGAGGTCAGCCTGGGTTACATACGGAGTTGAAGGCCAACCTGAGCTACATAGACCCTATCTCAAAAAACACCCAAAGAAATAAGTAAGTCAAAGTAAGTATCTAAAAGCAGGTGAAATTAGAGGATTTATTTAGGTTTTCTCTGAGTTTTGAAAGAAAGAATATGCCTTTTGTTTTGTTGTTTTTCTTTGTTGCCTACACTGGCCTTAAACTCCTGGGCTCAGGAGATCCTCCTGCCACAGCCTTCTGGGTAACTGGGACTTCAGGGCATTTGCTGCTATTCTGGGCTGTTATTTGGTTTTTAAACTTTAGGGCAAGAACCTGGCTCAGACTCCTTGTAAGAGAGAAGAAATTAATTAACTTCATTATCTGGATGAGGCTTCCATGGTTGTATCCTTATTTGTGACACACTGTATCTTACAGATTAATAACCCTTGCTGTGCATTATTGTAAAAGTGAGGGTCTATCGGTATTATAGTTGGTAGGGCTTAACTACTGTCTTCCAGAAGGATCTGACTTGGCTATTACCAACAGTGTACCTTCTGTGCACCATTTGAAAGTATTTTGCTGAGACACGTAAACGGACTTTAAAGAAAATTGGTTAGTTTGAGCTGAGCCCAGCAGCACAGGCCTGTTACGATCCCAGCACAGTGGGAGACTGGGACAGGAGGATTGCAAGTTTGAGTCCATCTGGGCAGTCTAGTGACTTAGCAACAGATGGTCTCAAGATAAAACAGGACTGGAGATCCAGCGTAGAGGCCCTGGGTGCAACTCTAAGTATGAAAGAGGAGAGAGAAAGAGAGAAAGAGAGAGACAGACAGACAGAGAGGAGAAAGAGCTGAGCTGTGCCTTTGAAATGGGATCTGCAGTGCCTTAGATTCACCTATAAAGAAAGCCAGAGAGCCAGGGCTGGCCCCAGCTCTTCTTTCCTGTCTTCAGTTAGCTTGGAGGACGGGGATGTAGCTCAGGGGTACTTGCCTAGCGCCCAGTCCCGTTGTGACCAGTGAAGATCCCAGCTGTGGGTGTCCGGGTGCGCGTGCATTGACCGAGCCTTTTCTGTTGGCAGGAAACAACGTCATGAGAACCATCCACGGGGTGGGGGAGATGATGACGCAGATGGTGCTCAGCCGGGGCTCCCTGTTCCCTGCGAGTGTGCCCGATGTGCAGCCCATCGTGCACCCCAGCAAGCAGGCGAGCCCCGCGGAGCACGAGGACGTCACCGTGATGGACACCAAGCTGAAGATCATTGAGATTTTACAGGTGCGTCCTTCCTGGCCAGTAAGTCGCACAGATGTCATGCTGCTGACACTGACTTCCCTTAAACTAACTTTGTTCCCAGTCACCGTGTGGGTACTGAGTTCTGTTGATCGAGCATTTTTTGTTTTTTAAATGCAGCTAGGGACACAACTGATAACTCTCACCCCCACACCGTTTGACATCTCAAGATCTTTGGTGCACACACTAATGATAATACTTGGTAATTGTGAAGTGCTTTTTGGAGTTGGTAAAACTGCTTTCATATTGTTTTTGTCTCACATTGATCCTGATTGAATTTTTTGTTCATATCAGAAGAATTTAAGACAAGCCAAGATAATGATGAAATTCTAATTATGTTCCTGGTTTCATTGACTCAAACATATAATTTTGTGTATCAGTTTTATTGCTGTATCAAAGAAGCTCAAATAAAATATTTATTGTTAACAAAAATTATCATTATTGACTTTAGTATTTTATATCCATGACTGCCCATCTACATGATTTTGTTTCAAAGGGGCTAGAAGTAATTTAGTCTAATACCTAGTGCTATGATTTTAAACAAGAAAAATAATTATTTCAAATGCCCTGGTTTAGTGACTAAACTTACCATTTACAGTAGCTGTGGATTCCTTGCCCTTTTTTATTTTTGTTAGTCTGGAGAGCAGTTTTATGATATCTTAATGACAACATTTATTCCAAATTTGAAGAATGGAATTTGGAGTTTTCAAGAATCTCTTATTATTCTGGATATAGTTTACTAAGACTTCCATGGTAATTCAATGTAGACCGAGCTCCCAGAAGTAGGTCAGTCGTCCTGGAAGGGCCTATACATTTTTCATTTAAAGTAATTAGATTTATGATCATAAAAGGTTTCCCTGCTCCTCCAGGAATTTGGGAGGCAGAATCCCGAGAAATACTGGCCCTCCTCCCAGGCCGGTGTGCATGGCCCTGAAAAGCTACTCTCCATGTCGTCCCTCCCCCCTCTCCCTCCTCTCTCCCTCCTCCTCCCCCTCCTACTCCCCCTCCTCCTCTCCCTCCTCCTCTCCCTCCTCCTCTCCTTCCCCTCCTCCTTCCCTTCTCTCCTCCCTATCCCTGTCTCTTCCTCTCCTTCTCCCCCATTTGGGATCGAACCTTGTATCTTCTCACTAAACCACATCCTTAGCCCTTTAAAAGTTTTTTTTTTTCTTTTATAATTTTGAGAAAGGCTTTCACTGACTGACTAAGCTGTCCAGACTGGGATTAAACTTGTCCTTCTGCCTCAGCCTCCTAGTGTGTTGGTCTGATCCTCTCTGAACTCTTTCTTTGCTCATGTTTTCATTTTTCCCTCTCTTCTTTTTCTTCCATCTTCTATTTTTTTGTATAATTAGACACTTAGAAAAGTTTTTATTTTGGTTATATATATGAAATTTTGTGAGCCTTCATCTTCAGCGAAAAGCAGTGTTTATTTCATTAGTGTTTTACATGTGATTCATTTGTTCTTTACTTTGTCTCAGAGCATTAATGAAATCCCTTACTTGAGCCCTGCAGCCCAGCCCTGCTCCAGGCTCCTGCGGCTCCTGCTCCAGGCTGCCAAAGCCAAGAGCTCCTTCATGGTCCTCTGCCCCATGCCTTCTGCCTCCTCGGAAAATCCCCTTAGTAACTGAGTACACTGCACCCTGTGTGTGCTGCTGCGCTCACCACGTGCTGGTGAAAGACCCTCCTCAGTGTTTGCTTCTGCCCTGGACTCCGAGTGCTTCTAGAGTACTAGATGATAGCACACGTGCCAAGGTCCCCAAGCCTTGAGCAGCCCTATGGCTTCCTGTCCAAAGGAGAGCCTTTTGGCATGCAGGGGACACTCATGATAATTACGCTGAGATCATAGGTGAAATTGGGCCTGTCTGAGGCCAGCTGGGTGCTAACTAGAAGGTAACTAGAAGTCCTCTGATCTGTAGCAGTTCTGACTTTTTCTTCTCCTGTCTCCATGATATTTATGCTGCATGGTTTAATCCTTCACAGTCTCCTGGTCATGTTAACAGTGCTGTGTTTTATTTTCCCAACTTGGTTGTTGGCCTCCGGAGGCCAGTGAGCTTCGAGTAGTTTCACTGCTCACGGCACTGGCCAGTCTGGAACCTTGCTAGGTACGTAGCTTCTGCCATTGCATCGCTGAATGAGAACAAGGGTGACAAGACAAACCTCCAGTGGGAAAGTCTGTGGCCCATGCTACACAGGCTATTCTGGCTCTTTTCTTATAGCCGAGCTCTAGGATTGACTGTGACGCTTCTGGAATCTGGAATCAACTCTGTTGTGTCTGAAATCTCAGTCTTCTTATGCAAGAATCAAGGTCACAACTCCAGCATTCTCTCTTGGACCCTTGAATGCTCTGCTCAGTGTTTAGTCAAATTAGGTCACCATTACGTCTTCATACTGACCCTCCTGCAGTCTCTGCTTGGAATATTCGGGAACAATCACGAGGAATGAAATTCTCTCTCTCTTTTTTTCCCCCAAAAGTTGCTGTGCAATTTTACTAAGACTCGTTTTAGAAGTGCATCCTTTTGGGCTGGGGTTTTAGCTCAGTGGCATAAGCACCTGCCTTGCAAGCAGGCAGTCATGAGTTCGATCCCCCGTACCGATTAAAAAAAATTAAAAAGAAGTGCAAACTTCTCCTCAGTCTTAAAACTGCTAAATATGTGGACAGCAGGAGAGTTCATAGATAGACTAACTCATTCATTCAAAAAGCTGATGGCTGTGCTGTTCTCAGCGTGGCATAATGAACTGCATTTTAAACCTTGTGCCAATTAATGTAACGTTTTGCTGTGTTGGTCATTTTCTCATAGTTTATCCTGAGTGTCAGACTCGATTATAGGATCTCGTACATGCTGTCCATATATAAGAAGGAGTTTGGTGAGAACAACGACACGGCTGAGACGTCTTCCAGTGGCTCCCCGGATACTTTGATGCCATCAGGTATCTCCTCTATGGCAGTGTTTGTTGGTTGCATTTTATTTTTTAAGAGCGTGGCAAGGCCCTTTGTATTTTTGAAACACAACAGGATTTCTCCAAGAGAAAACGTAGACATCATTTTCACTAATGATACGAGAGAACTCAGAGCATTACATAACTCACTTGGAATGGCAGAGAGGTTATTTGTTGTCATTTGTGCTAATTCCTATAAACATCTCATGCTTCGTGACCTTGCCAATTCTGTGAGGTACAGGTAGCGTGTACTGTGCCATTGTACAGATGAGAAAACCAAGGGCAAAAGGCTTACTGCTTGCTAAGGGTCACAAAAGCCAGGATTCTCCCAGGGGCTCTTCAGTTCCATTTTGAATCTTTTAAGCATGATGCTTCTTAGTGAAAATCCAAGAGAAATTTTTCTACCTGCATCAAAGAACAGTCAGAAAAAAAGGTAAATTATGGGGGAGCCATTGCCTTCCTGAAGAATGATGGGACATTCCTCAAATGCCCGAAGGTGCTTGTTGGTTTGGCTTTGAGTGTTTTTTTTTTTAACTTTCCCTGGTTATAAACTGGAATTATATTTCAAGTTTCACGTTTAAAAAGTATAGGAATGAAGCAACTCTATCTCTTAGAGACCTGGAACTTAGCACCCAAAGAGCACAAACACGATTGTAGAATTTTTGTGAGGATAGAAAGGACTTTATGACAATGAAAAATATTCCATTGCATTTTTTTGGATAGACCAGGCCAGTCATAGCAGGCTAGAAATTGTGTCTTATGAAATATCAAACCAGTTAACAGAATCCTTTTTCTGAGGATAAGATTTGTCCATAGATACAAAAGTTTTTTGCCCTGTGCCACTGGCAGTGTTAGGACCTGTTCTGTTCTTTTTCTGTCAATCTCATGACAGTAAGGATTCAGTGATTGCAGATAAAGTGGGTATTTTAGGACCAGTGTTTTGCCGCCTTTGTATTGAAGCATTTGCAAAACCCCAAATGCAGCCAGGCCCCCAGGGACAGGGCCTGACTTGCCTGAGAGCAGTCGCCCTGGCACCTTTGCAACCGTCTCTTTTTTCTCTTTCCCAGAAGTATAGAACCCCCAAAGGGCCATTTCCAGGAACGAGAAGGCAGATCCAGAAAGTCGGGCTGGCGGTTGCATTGACAGAGGAATAATAATTATTGGCTCCCAGAAGCCAGACTTGTGGAAACTTGAGCTCTGAGTGTCAGTAAAGCACCAGGGGGAAGGTCCAGGAGCTCCGAAAACCCCTTCTCTCTCCTTGGCCTGGCCACTCTCCTTGTGTGTCTCTTCAAGGGCTTCGTTCTGGGAGCAAGGGAGGGACTGTGTTTTCTTTCTTTTAAACTTTATTTTATTTTAAAGAGGATAAAACCAAGGAAAATAAAGCAGAATAAAAACCAATCAAAATAAACCAGTATAAGTGATACAGGACTTCAAAACCTTATGAAACCAACAATAGTTACCATAGTGCCTTTTGCTGTCTTCAGGACAGCTGCAGATGCCTTCAGACATAGTAAAACTGCAACAGAACGGAATAGAATAGAAGCAATAAAACAAAGCAATCAATGCAATAAAAGGACTTCAAAATAAATAGTAATCCAATAGTAATCCAATAGTAAATCCAAAATGGTTACCAGAATATGTCTTGTTACCTTTCAAATAGCTACTCATGCCAACAGATTTAACAGAATCAAACAAAAGAGAATAAAACCCAACACAACAAAACAATGAAAATCATATGGTTTCCAGGGAGGAGGATCACTTCCTGCTGAGGCCTGGCGCCTCCCCACCCTCCCTGCAGTTTGTGAGGGGCCCTGATTCAAGAAGAGAGCATGGGTCTGGCTGTCCCCACTCTGCCAGACGTCCTGACAAGGGACTGATTTTTCCCATGTATATCCTGCTGTTTTATTTTCATGTTTTGCAAATGAAACATGAATTGTATATCTATCATTTAAACACATTATTTTAAAAAAGATACACCAAGAAAATCATGAGTGGTTTACATAGAAAAATAGAAAGAAAGAAAGAAAATACCATTACACAAGGAAAAGAGATTGAATATTAGAAGGGAATAAGCTTAGGTAAAAGAGACGACTGTCTGGATTAAAGATCTGGGGAGGAAGCTTAGGGGAAAAGTGGCACTGGCTTCAGTCCTCAGTATTGTGGGAGAAGATACAGAAGGGCAATCATGGTCATTTTATGAATATTTTGATTTAAAAAGAAGGATCCTACTGTGTGATCACCAACTTAAGTTCCATGTATGCATATCCGTGTATATATAGTACTCACATTTAATGGAGGTAGATACATATATTCATATAGATTAGTGGTACCTTTGTAGACGGTGTTTTCTGGTCTTATAAGCCTACTTTTTATTACAGTAATACATTAGTTTAAAATATACATTTAAAGGGGGCTGGGAATTTAGCTCAGCGGCATAAGCGCCTGCCTTGCAAGCAGACAGTCGTGAGTTCGATCCCTGGTACCGATAAAAAGGAAAAAGACAAAATATATATATATTTTAAAATGGAAGCAATATTCACAAGGCCTGTGTGAGATCCCTAGCACTAAAGAAATAATAAATAAGTGGAAACCTTAATTTAAAATATTAATGTTGAAATAGAGTGATATCATAGTTTTTGAAAGCTATTAACTGACCGATAGTGGCATAAAGAAATTAAGGCAAAAAGTCTTTAGGCAAACTACTGTAAGTGTGAATGTTGTGACTCCTAATTAAGATAAAAAAAATAAGATTTTACCTTTTTTCTTTGCAGCTATTGTTCCTGATATAGATGAAATAGCAGCTCAGGCAGAAACTATGTTTGCTGGAAGGTATAGTAACATTTATGCGTCTTTATCTTACTTTGGAATTAAATTTTTCCTACCACTGTGTTGCTACTTTTTTATTGTTCACTGTATCTCTTTTAGATCTTCTTGTTACTAATATAATTTGTACCAGAAACTGAGTTGCCAATTTGCTCTAGAGGAGAAGGCATTGCTTTTCTTTAGGTCAGGTTTAAAAAAAAAAAAAAAAGGACAAGCGAGATGAGCTCCATGTATTAGACTTTTCCCTGGATTCTTTGCTTTTCTTCCTCAAATAATGACAGCACAAGAATGCCCTTTAACTCCCCTGATAGAAATATCACTGTATCTGGTAAAATGCTACTTCCATGAATCTTAGGTATTTGAGGCAGGAAAGTAACTTCTTTTAGTGTTATCATTAACTTTATATGTGAGAAATAAAGCTATTTTCTGCCATTTGGAAATATCCATAATTAAAGAAAATGAGATGCCTTTGGCATAACTACCCTACTTTGCTATCAGGAATGCTAGCATTTATTGTTGTGGAGCTGTATCTTTTTGAGAAATGAAGCTAACAGCAATCAAAATAACCAAGTAAAATCTCCAAGCTTAAATTATCAAGAATCTAATGTTCGTTTTTATTAGACAACATAACAATTTAAGAAGGGCGATACTAAGCTTTTTATTACATTTTTGTTGTTGTTAGAAAGAGAAATAGGACTAAGAATTAAGTCCCCCCATGAAAAGATTTTTATCTTCAGTGAATATTTGGTTTAGGTTTGTTTTTGTATTCCAGTAAAATTTTCATTGTGTTTTCCTGTTGAAGTATTTCATTCTATCTGGAAGAAAGAAAGAACTGCTGTATGATTTCACCTTAAGATACAGCCATGTGCTGTATAATGTCCAGCACCTATATCACCTATACCATGCTGATCACACAAAATTAACCTCCCAGCTATCCTATAGATCAGAGCACGATGTGTTCCTCACATTTGTGGTGATGCTGGTGTAAACAAACTACTTTGCTACCTGTTGCATTAAAGTATGGCACCCACAATCCTATATAGGACATAATACTTGATAAGAGATGACTATGTTACTAGTGTATGTCTCTATATTTTTTTAATCACTATTATCTAGGGTGCACCTATTTAGAGTTTATCGTAAAACAGTAGTCTATGTTAGACCTGCGTTTTTCTTGTGCTTTTTTTAAACCTTGTATTGTTTTGCTCATCATAGGAGCAATAGATTACACTGTTTGCACAGATATAGCCTCTATATGTGTGTGCCATATATATATATATAGTTTGCACAGATGTACTCTGTAATGTCACACTGTTGCACAGTTTTCTAAGCATCCATTTCTTGGAATGCATCCCCATCATTAAACAATGTATGACTATAGATTAGCCCCATGACTATTAGATGCCCCTGGAATTTTACTGAGAGTCCCATTGTATCAAACTTACAGAGCTGCTGCGGTGATGGCTGTGTGTGTGTGTACCCTACTTCCCCAGTCACTCTCCCCCTATCGTGGGGCTCTCACTGGCCCTGGGGAAAGTCACTCATTGGGTACATTCTGCACAAATGCTTTTGGAATGTGGAGATGGGCAGGGGATCTGAGGGGGGAGGAGATGGGAGGGTGGGAAGGAGAAAAAAATATATATTCTGATGTGTATGTGTGTGTACCAGTTTCCCAAGATGAATGCCATTTTCGTGTTTCACAAACATACACCATATAAAAAAGGGGGATGTAAAATTCTTGCAAGCATTTGGATTTTTGTGGGAGTGATATTTGTAGTCAGTGCTTTGAGCCCTCAAATAAAAGTCCTATGTATGAACTCAAGAATACGAAGCAAATATATCTACTATGTGAGCAACTGAGTAAAGAAAGATGTGACAGCCTAAAATGCACGTGAAAAAAGTAAGATGTGTCATGCACAGGTACCACCTACGCACAATGGATGTATTCATGATGTACCCCAGATATGTACTAATAAGTTTTAAAAATAAAATGCATAGAGATTTCAAAACCATGCTTTTAGACTCAGAGAAGACTGTCTTTTCTCTATGCATACGTGACCCACTCAGGACCCCCTCAGTCTTGATCCAACTAGAGAAGCTCTTTTTCCCTGCTTTTAGCATCAAACACAAGTTTTTCTTTGTGGTTGTTTCCTATCCGTTACATGGGAGGACAGGGAAGGTAAAACATGCTTCTTTTCATTTCCTAATTGGGGAAAAAAAAAAAAAAAACCCTGACAAACCTCTGAAAGCAGATGCAACTTTAATTACCTTGATGTAGACATTATATAAATATGCTACTTTATAGCCATTTTTCATTTTCTAGAAGGGAAAAAAACCCAGTCCAGCTTGATGACGAAGGAGGCAGAACGTTTCTGCGGGTCCTCATTCATCTGATAATGCACGACTATCCTCCTCTGCTGTCTGGAGCCCTGCAGCTCCTCTTTAAGCACTTCAGCCAGAGAGCCGAAGTTCTACAGGCATTTAAACAGGTAAGGTCGAGAGGAGGTACAGCTCAGGGTAGAGCATTTGTCTAGCATGAGCAAGCCCTGAGCTCAGCCCCAGGTCTCTGCGCCGCGCGG
The DNA here is from genome assembly GCF_034190915.1 of Cavia porcellus. Classification (NCBI taxonomy): domain Eukaryota; kingdom Metazoa; phylum Chordata; class Mammalia; order Rodentia; family Caviidae; genus Cavia; species Cavia porcellus. The sequence continues at coordinate 50,735,858 of NW_026947510.1, read as the reverse complement.
CCTCTGAACCCCCGACCGGCAGGGGAACTGACTCACACGACACACCAGAATGCAGAGACAGAGGTCGCGTTTATTGACTCTCCACACAGGTCGTCCCCGGAACGTTCCTCCCTGATCGGACTCTCCAGTGGGGCTCTCTCTGTTGAGTAACCCCGCGTAGTCCTCCACTCTCTATGGTCTGCGTGTCTTCTCTTCCTCTCTACCTCCTGCTCTGTCCTTATATCTATAGTCCTGTCCTATAGGGTAACAAGGCGTGGCAAAGTCTGATTGGGGGACATCAGCTGTAGCTAGGCAGAAGCTGAGGGTAAGAATACGGAAGTAGGAAACGGGCGCCATCTTGGCATCATTCGATGGGAGGGGTAATCTACTGAAGGCTTCGCTCTTTCCTACAGGCCTCATCTGCTTAGGCAGGTCCTCTGGCTCGGCTCCCGACATCTCCCCCTTTTTTCTTTATTAAAGGCGGTGGATCTAAGGGTCCCTCCAAGGTATGATGTTGTTAGATACCTGGGAGTGGGCCTACTTTGTAGGCCACGGCATGAGAGAATGTAGAGGTCTATACCCCGCTGTGCATCACCTCATTTCGATGCATATCCTCGCGCTAGGACCATGCTTGAGGTGAGTGGTTCATTTTTTCGCAGGGCCAGGCTTTTGTGAACCGAACCTGGATGCATATAGACATTCATTCCTGCCTTCCCCCCAGCTTTGGGGCGGGTGGCACTGCAGTACCCTTGGTCTCGCATCTCAATGCCAACAACTTAGCTCCATGAGAGGACCCTAATAGAGTGGGGTCTGTCTTAGGTTGGTCGGGAGAGCCCCTCCCGCCTTACCCGTCATTGACTCCATCACTCATCTCCTCGGGGAAGAAGGATGCCATCCAGAGGCACCTGTCTTTCTCGGTCCCCAACTGATGCTTTCCTCAGTAAACATGATCCAGTTGGGCAGCGAGGAAGCATTTGGGGGCTTAAAGGTGGAGAAAACCACCATATCATTAGAGAGGGGCACAGTGATATTGAACTCATGGGAAGTAATCGGGGCATCAGGAAGGCATGGCAATCTAGCTGTACAGTTGTGGGCATAGGTTCGCGGGAGGGTTGGAGATGTAACTGAAACAATGGACAGGGCTGGGGGATGTAGCCCCCCATACTATTTCAGCATAAGCACCGTTAATCAGCAGTAGTACCGCCAGGCATATTTTATGCCAGTTGACAGGGCGCGGTGCATGAGCAAACAAGAAGGCGCTCCGTCCCAGGCAGACCCCAAAGAGGAATACCAGAGTATACATTACCACACCCAGCAGTAGGTGGTTCGGTGCCTTGGCTAGGGTGTCATTGTTCTCCTTCTGCGTTGTCAAGTTGGTCCTTAGCATTATGGTCCCCTTCTCCTTTTTCTTCCTTTGTGGGGCTTGGAGTCTTTCTTATCAATCGCTCCGGTACCCACAGTGGTTCCTTTTCCTGTGGGGACACACAAACCGCGCCTCGGTTCCAGCTGACCACTGGATCCGGGCCCATCCACTGTCCCGTTAGGACATCCTTCCACTTTACCCATCCTTTGTTGGCGGGAGAAGGGCTACAATGCTCCATCGCCGGGGAGCGATCATTGCAGTTTTGATTCAAAAAATTATATGTAAACAGTGCCATGGATAGTCTTGCTTTTGGGGTCAGGCTGTGGCCTATTCCCCCTTTTTGTTTTGTTAAGATGTTTTTGAGGGTTTTATGGGCTCTCTCAATGATGCCCTGTCCTTGTGGGTTATAGGGGATTCCATGTTTTAACTGGACTTGCATGGTTTCACAAAATTTTGCAAAAGATTTCCCAGTGTATGCTGGGCCATTGTCTGTTTTGAGATGTCTGGGTTTTCCCCAGGCTGCCCATGCTGCCAGGCAGTGGTTAATCACATTAGACACCTTTTCCCCTGTTTCCGCTGACGCAAAGATTATATGAGAGCAGGTGTCTATGGAGACATGAACATACTTTAGAGAACCAAACTCTGCCACATGAGTGACATCCATCTGCCAAATGTCGCCGGGGGTCAACCCCCTAGGGTTAACTCCGACTGACACTACAGGCGAATGGGTGTCACATGAGCCACAGAGTCGCACAATGTCGCGTGCATCTGCTCTGGGGATATGGAATGTATTGGCAAGAGTCCTGGCATTAACATGAAATTTGTCATGAAATTGACGGGCTTGTTCCAGTGGGGACAGTATATTGAGAATCCATAGCGGGCGAGTAGCCGCATCCGCGGCCGCATTGCTCTGCACCATGGGCCCCGGTAGGTGCGTATGTGCTCTTATATGAGTGATAAACACTTTATGGTGTCTACTTGTGAGCAATGCCTGGATAGATAAGAACAAGTTTGTTACTTTAGAGGTTGGCTTGATTGGGCCCGCAGTTTCCAGGACCTGTAGGGCATTAACAACGTATTTCGAATCAGAAACAATATTGAGGGCCTCTGAAAATTTTTGGAGAACTGTTTGTACAATCAACAACTCTACCACCTGTGGTTGATCTGGTTCAAACTGTATGGTAACCGGAGACTTACCTGAGACTACATAGGCCCCTATCCCGGTTTTCGACCCATCAGTATAGATAGTTGTTGCATGAGCAAGAGGTGCGGAGGCGGTGATCTTTGGGAATATCACCGGATGTTGAGTAACAAACTGTAGTATGGGGTCCTTAGGAAATTGATTATCTATATCCCCGGGGAACACGCATCTCAAGATGGTCCAAGTATCCAGGCAGGCGGTCAGGGTCTTTATCTGAGAAGCAGTATAGGGCACCCGAATGGCATAAGGCGGGGAACCAAGATGTTGGATCGCTCTACTGTGCGCCTCCAATGCCAGAGAAGCAACTGATTCCGGGTAGTGTTCAATGACCTTGGCAGGTGAGACCTTAGGGTGCACCCACAGGAGTGGTCCCTTTTGCCAAATCACCGCCGTGGGCTGACATCTGGTCTGCAGCAAGCAGATTTCGAAAGGCTGTCCTGGGTCAATCCTCTGTAAAGTAGCTCTACTTATGGCCTTTTCAACCCTCTCTAAGGCAACCCTGGCCTCTGGGGTGAACTCTCTGGGGGAGGCAATGTCCGGGTCCCCCTTCAAGAGATCAAACAGAGGCTTTAAGTCAGAATTGGAGACATGTAAGTAAGGTCTGACCCAGTTTATATCTCCTAATAACTTCTGCATGTCATTTAAAGTGGTGAGATTATCCGTTCTGATGGTTACCTTCTGCGGAGAAACCAGAGTAGAGGAGAGTTTGGCACCCAAGTAGGTCACCACTTCTCCCCCTTGAATCTTGTCAGGGGCAATGTTCAAGTTAGCCTTTCTCAGGGCCTTGACCAGTTGGCCTAACATATCTTCTAACATTTTTGTTTCCTTTGCACTGATAAGCAGGTCATCCATATAATGAACGCATCTAATCTTGGGGAAGGCTTTTCGTATAGGGGTCAGCAAGGAATCCAAATAGATTTGACACATAGAGGGACTGTTGGCCATACCCTGAGGTAGGACCACCCATTCGTATCTGAGATCAGGGCTCTCCTGGTTAACCGTGGGCAGGGTGAAGGCAAATCGATGGGTGTCTTCCGGATGCAGGGGAATAGAGAAAAAACAATCCTTAAGGTCTATGACATAGACTGGCCAATGTCTTGGGATCGCTGAGAGTGCCGGAAGCCCCCTTTGAACTGCCCCTAAGGGTTGCATCTGCGCATTGATCGCTCTCAAATCATGGAGCAGCCTCCATCTGCCTGATTTCTTCCTGATGACAAAAATGGGGGTATTCCATGGGGAAGTCGACGGCTTTAAGTGTCCAGCTTGAAGCTGGGTTTTTATTATTTCCGTTAGTGCTGAGAGCTTCTCCTTGGGCAGGGGCCACTGAGGTACCCAAACTGGACTTGGGGACTTCCAAGTGATTTTAATCGGGGTGGGTAGGAGAACTTCTTCAGTGGCCCCTAGAAAAAACCCAGGCCATGTCTGCCTTCCTTCTTCTCCATAGGTACAGGGGAAGTCTGGCCCTGTAGGGCAGAGCCCAAGCCCTTGCCGGGGATATACCCTTGATTCTTAAGCATGCCCTTGGCCTGAGGAGAACAATTGGATGTAAGGGTGACATCCATCTGGGTAAGGATGTCTCTCCCCCACAGAGACACTGGCAGTTGTAGGACAAAAGGCTGGAAATGACCCTGGTGGCCTTCCTCATCACACCAAGGCAGGGTTATGGCGCTAACCTGAGGAGCTGTCACCATCCCTAACCCTTGAAGTGTGTTGTCTGCTGTATTTGTGGGCCAACTAGAGGGCCAGTCCTTCTTAGAGATGATAGACCGATCGGCCCCAGTGTCCAAAAGCCCTGTAATTTTTCTCCCATTTATTCTCAATGATAACATGGGTCTTTTGTCAAGTGTCAAATGCAGCCCTTCGAAAATCCCCGACCCCGCGCCTGGTCCCCTACCGCCCCTGATCCTCTGCTGAGAGGGGAATTTTCCGTGAAGGCTGGGGAGCAACAAAAGCTGCGCTATCTTCTCTCCCTCGTTAATGACCAGAGTTCCGTTAGGGGATCGGACCAGAATTTTTATGCGGCCTGTGTAGTCAGAATCAATGACTCCGGGGACAACAATGAGACCTTGCAGGGCAGCTGAAGCTCTACCCAACACCAGTCCAACTGTCCCCTCAGGCAGCGGTCCACAACATGGGGTTTCTACGATTTGGGTACCCAATTCAGGCGTTAGTATGAGTCTGGTGGTGGCACAGAGGTCCAGTCCTCCCGAGCCGAGCGTGGCTCTTGTGAGGTTTGGCTGTCTCGAGGGGACATTCTCAGGGTCCGGGGGCCCACTCCTTGGAGGGGCCCCCTCTGGCCGTTTTTTGTCTCTGATAGCTGTCTGCCACTCAAGCGGTTTCCGTCACTATCAAAGATGGAACGACAGTCCTCAGCACGGTGAGCTCCTTTCCGGCAGCGCCTGCAAATCTCCCCTCCCCCTTGGACGGATCCGCCGGAGCGATTCCTTTGGGGGCACTCACGCTTCAGATGCCCTAGCTTTCCGCAAGTGAAGCAGGCGCCTCCTTGGGGCCTCTCTCTGGCCTTTGTTATTGGTAGCCGCTGCGAGCAGGGCGGCCACACCTGCGTTGGAAAGGGGGCCCCCTATCTCCCTGCAAATTCTTATCCAGGTGTTTAAGTCCTTGTTCTTATGTGGTGCGATTGCTGCCCTGCATTCTTTAGTACATTGTTCGAAAATCAGTTGCTTGACCAGTGGTAGAGCTGTTTCCTTACTAGGGAAAATCTTTTCTGCTGCATCTTGCATTCTAGCCACAAAATCTACAAATGGTTCTGCGGTGCCTTGAACTACCTTAGAGAGGCATGCGGATGCGGTCCCAGAGCCGCTTACCTGTTTCCAGGCTCGCATTCCAATAGTATTGATCTGCTCGTAGACTGCACTGGGGTACTGCGTTTGATCTTCAGCATATTGCCCCTCCCCCGTTAACATGTCTCTGCTCCATCCCCTATGACCCCCGGCAGCATTCCTCTCTGCCTGTTCTGCTGCGTACTCAGCATACCAAGCCCTCCAATCCAGATAGCTGCCAGCTGGAAGGCAGGCCTTAGCCAATTGGGCCCAATCCCCAGGCGTAAGGGGAATAGAGCAGAGATTTTCTAGTATTGCCACCGTGTATGGAGCTTCGGGGCCAAAAGTCGTGACCGCGCTTTTCAACTCTTTTATCTGCTTAAGGTCAAAAGGCTCCCACACATTCCTACCCTGGCCTGGGGCAACTTGTATGGGGTACACTCCATAGGGGCCCACGTCTATCCCTGGTTCCGGCATCCTTGGTCCCGCCCACCATTTAGAACGCCAGAGCGAGCCATGGAAGTATCTTGAACCCCGAGGCGGCTCAGCATAGGACGGTGGTGATGGGCGGGGACCGATAGTAGCCGCCAGTCTCCTAACCTCACTCTGCGCCCCCTGGTGGCACAGTTCCTCACGGCGCACCGCCTCCGGAAATAGGTCCCAAGGTGGGGCCGAAGGTAATTTCTCCTGTCGCCAGCAGGGGTCAGCAGAGGGTTTCTCTTTTTCTCCCTCCGCGTCCCCCATTGAGATGGCGCGGAGCTCGCGTCGGAGACCCCCGTAGATGCTTTTCCTGGACTGTGCTTCTTCATAATAGGAATCAGACGAGTCCGATTCCTCCCCCCTGGGGTCTTCCTCCCGAAGGGAACCTTCCCTAGAGTTTTCAGCTTTCGCCTGTTCGAAGGCTTCTCTCACCTCTTCGATACCTGCACCATGGACAGCGGGCGGGAAACCCTCGTTTTCCTTCTCTAAGCAGGTATGTATCATCTCCCACAAGGGGCGAACGGAAGGGGATAAGTCCCCGCCGAGCTCGGCAGAGGCCAGATCCCCCCCCAACCTCTCCCATGAAGGCAAAGTCAAACGTCCCGTGGGTAGGAACCACGGGGCTATCCGGTCAATCTCGGCAATAAACAGCTCGAGAGTGGCACGACTTACCCCAAGATCTTTTGTTTTTAACAGTCTCTTAAGGGCCTTGGCTAAATCCCCAGCCTCTTTGCTCGGTAATTGGCCCATATTCTATCAAAAGATACCCTCGGGTGGCTAAGATCTGCTCACCTCGATACCTGGCGTATGTACACCAGGGGAGTTAAGAAACTTGCCCTGTAGGTGCGCGCCACCCAGGGCCCAGGCGTACTCCCAACTTACCTGGCCGACGACCTCTGCCGTGTGGTAAGCCAAAAGCGGTCTGTCTCTGCAGTACGGGGGTGATCAGCTCCCCGTACGGGCCACCAAAATGCGCCGCGCGGCCTCTGAACCCCCGACCGGCAGGGGAACTGACTCACACGACACACCAGAATGCAGAGACAGAGGTCGCGTTTATTGACTCTCCACACAGGTCGTCCCCGGAACGTTCCTCCCTGATCGGACTCTCCAGTGGGGCTCTCTCTGTTGAGTAACCCCGCGTAGTCCTCCACTCTCTATGGTCTGCGTGTCTTCTCTTCCTCTCTACCTCCTGCTCTGTCCTTATATCTATAGTCCTGTCCTATAGGGTAACAAGGCGTGGCAAAGTCTGATTGGGGGACATCAGCTGTAGCTAGGCAGAAGCTGAGGGTAAGAATACGGAAGTAGGAAACGGGCGCCATCTTGGCATCATTCGATGGGAGGGGTAATCTACTGAAGGCTTCGCTCTTTCCTACAGGCCTCATCTGCTTAGGCAGGTCCTCTGGCTCGGCTCCCGACAGGTCTCCAGACTTGGAAAAATAATGAAAAAGATGAAGTTGAGTAGTCTTAATGTGAACTGTAATCAAAACAATGAAAACATTGCTTATAACATCTTCCATGACTTTGGTGTGGCAGTTAATGAAACTGCGTGTCTTTTCCCGGGAACACTTTCTATTTTTAAAGATAGATATGGCTTTGTTTATACCAAGACAGATTCTATTTTAGAAAGAGTTCCTCGCAAGTGATATTCAGTGAATTCCTTTACTATCCATGACAGGCACTAACAATCAGCGAGGCACTGGAGAGTAATAACATTATTAGGCATTTTGTTGGCTCTGCAATTATTTTGACTTCCTACATTTTTTTAAGGTAAAAAGATAAAACAAAATTTCACAACCGAGGAGAATAACAATAGTTAATACATTGCATATTATTATCTTTAAAGTATTTACTCAGAGTACAAGACATGGGCATAAAAAATTCTGTAATTGGTACTAGTGCAAATCTTGCTTTTCTGTGAACTAAGACACTAATCATATTACTAACTTGGATTTTTTTCTCCTTTTTCTTTTTCTTCCTTTCTCCTTTCCCTCATGCTAGCTTCTTTTCCCTTTTTAACAATTTCTTCCCATTTCACAATATGTATTGTGCATTTTAGATCTTATTTATTCTTTGAGTTTCTCATACCAGGGAGACAATATGATATTATCCATGTGAGTATGATTTATTTGACTAATGAATATAGTCTCAAGTTGCACCCATTTATCTATAAAAGTCTGAAGTTTATCCCTTTTTATGGTTGAGTAGTACTCCATGGTATTAAAATACCACATCTTTTTTTTCCAATCCTTGGGTAATGGATGTTTGGGTTGTTTCCAGGATTTAGCTATTGCAAATTGTGCTGCTATAAACATGAGTGGACATATATTGCTGTGGTATGATGTTTTTAATTCTTCTGGGAAGATAACCAGAAGGAGAATAGGTGAATTGAATGGGACCTCTAACCCTTTGAGAAATCTCCATGCTGATTTCCACAGTGGTCACAAGAGTCTACACTGCCACCAGCTGTGGAGAGGGATCCCTTTTCCCCCACAGTCCCACCAGCATTTGTTATTGATGGCTGATGACAGCCATTCTTTCTGGAGTGAGATGAAATCACAGTGTTGTTTTAATTTTCATTTTTCGAATGATCCGTGATGTTGAACATTTTTTCATGTATTTATTTACCATTTGTGTATCATGATCTGAGAAGTGTGTATTCATCTCAGATGCTCATTTATGGACTGGGTCTTTGAATTGGGGAGGTCTGATTTTTTTCAAATCTTGTTATGTTCTACATAGAAGTCCTTCATCTGAGAGACAGTTGGCTAAAATTTTTCCCAATTTCTGTGTTGTCCTTTCACTCTGTTGATGATTTCTTTTGATGTGCAGAAGCTTTTTAACAAGATGAGGTCCCAGTTGTTGATTCTTTGAAATATTTCCCCTGCAGTGTGACTCCACATTTTATTGACACATTGGGTAGGACAAACAGGAGCTTCAAAATAAATATTGTGTAACCAGAAAAAAATGTATTAACCCAAAAGAAAGGAACTGTTAGAGATCTAATCTTGTTTTTTGTGATTTTTGACTAAGAGATCAATTAGAGACTATTAATTAGTAATACCAATGAATTTATATTTCATTAATATTTGTAATATTTAATAGGACATTTTTATTAGGAAACTTTGTAAAAATATGCTACTGAATATGATTTAATGGCAATCATATAACTACCAACAGCTTGACATGTACTTGTGTATCATAATACACATACATTATAATAAAATAAAATTTACAGTGAAGCTTTGGTTGTATCTGTATTTTCCGCTTTATGTTTCTACCCATTTTCAGAGTCTCAGAAAAATTAATATCAATCATGAAATTAGAGTTAAGGTATCTTTTGTGTTAAATTACTTTTTTAGCACTATGAAACGTTGGGCTACAGCACATGATTTTTTTAAAAATTTCTTTATAGCTGCAAATACACTGGTTAAAATTCAGAGATACTCCTGAATAAATGTTCATGGTCAATATAAGCTAAAAAATAAATGTTCTAGAAACTGAGAGATGTTTAAAGACTTGGAGTTTTATATGTAAAGAGAATGAGAATAAAAGAAGCAGTACAAACATACTGAGAGTTGAAATTCTTCTGGTTTTAGGTGCAGTTACTGGTGTCCAATCAAGATGTAGATAACTACAAGCAAATCAAGGCAGATCTAGACCAACTTCGGCTGACTGTGGAGAAATCTGAGTTATGGGTCGAGAAGAGCAGCAGCTATGAGAACGGAGAAATGGGTGAAAACCAAGTCAAAGGGAGTGAGGAGCCGAATGAGGTTGGTTTCTAAGATCCGTTTTAGAATAATCCAATTAGTACATTCTAGGTAAGATACTATGTAACCATGTGCCCTCCAATCAAACTTGTTCATGAAGAAACAATTGGTTCCCCTCAACCAAGTGTAACATTTTCATTGTGCAGCGAGTGAGCTCTCCCAGGTGCTCTTTGGTTAATTCTTGGCAGTTGTTGCTACCTCTGGACTCACCTGTCTGAAGTTTTAGCTCTTCTCCTTTCCACTGTGGATCTATAATCTGGGAATTAGGACAGTGGCGGGTAGTGGCCTTAGGCTGAGACTTATGGAGAGAAGGGACTTTTGATCATCACTATTCACTGTAGCTATGTATCTCCACCTTGTAAATCATTTCATTGATTATGGCACAACCTCATAATCTACATAAGAATCCCTAAAAGAGACGACAGCCTGCTTTACGGCCAGCGTGAGGGCGCTAAGGACCTGGGTTTGCCTAAGAGTTGCAGGAAGGTGCTCATCTCTAGTCTTTGGCTGTGTTGGATTTTGCTTTTAGTAGCTAACTATCGCTTTTTTCCCACTTTACTTACTTATGACCATTTTTAGAAACAGTGTTTTAGTGGTAATGCTTAAATAAAAGCAGACCAGTGCTTGCATCATAATTGGTAATGCATAAAATTTCTTTAGTGCCTGTCTGTCTGTCTGTCTATTTTATTTGTCTGTCATGCTGGCAATTGGAGCCAGTGCTTCTTGAACACTAGGCGTGTGCTTTAACACTGAGCTATCCCCTCAGTTCCTGTTTATTGTTTAATCTGCAAGAATATAAAATATTCAGGTAGGCTCATTTGTGTCAGCATTTATGTTTGTGTGAGTACTCAAAACACTGTATTTTGGAGTGAAGATTAGTGGCATATTAGGAGGAATTAAAGTGCTAAAGAGTTCCTTTAAAGGGAAATTGAATTGGTGGCTATACTTGTCTTGGGACTAATTATGAGTTTTCTATATTTTTTGATACTGGCTTTCTTTCTTTTCCTTGCTTCCTTCCTTCCTTTCTTCCTTCCCTCTTTCTTTTCTCTGTCTCCTCTGCTCTCTTTCCTTCTCTCCCCTCCTCTTTCTTTCTTTCTTTTTTATTTTTGGTACCGGAAATTGAACTCACGACCTCGCGCTTGCCAGGCAGGCGCTGTGCTGCTGAGCTAAATCCCCAGCCCTTGCCACTGATTTTTTAATATGTTTCTATATATATGAATTTCTACTTCATGAAAATTTGTTTTACGAAGTTTGAAGTAGGGATAATTTTTCCCCCGTAGGATATTTAAGGAACACAAGAATATTCAACATTTATTTAGTACTTATTATGTGAACATCTCAGAGCAGACATTTTCATCACAGAATCTCTTTTTGAAATGTTATAATAAGCTTTGGAGGTCATTGTAGACATCATATTTCTAATACTGAATAAACCAAAGGTCAATGAACCCAAGTATTTCTTTGATGCGAATTATCCTTGTGACGCAGCTGCTATTGGAAACTGGCTCTTTTTGACAGTACGATTCAGGTTCTTTAATGAGAGACTGTAGTTTCTGAGGAAATATTTAGTGGTACTAATGCATGTATTATGCCTTCACAAGTTAAAATAGCTCATCCTTTTAAAAATATATATTTTATATGTATTTTGAAGAATAAATAGTATTGCTTCCCTTTGGAAAAAATCTTTTTTTAAAAAAAAAAGTGTAGAGCATCCTAAAACTAAGAAAATGCATTCTTTTCTTTGTAAAAGTTCACAGTGAAGAAAAATCTCTTCTAAGAGTATAGATGAGCTGTTCCGTGATGTTGATGTCTGGCCTGCAGTTCCTGAATGTAGAGGGAAGGTAATACAAAGAGCTCCTATCATGCAAGGCATCTTTTTAGAAGTCTCACAAGCATTTTTCTGTTTATGTAAGAAAAAAGAAGGGCAAGTGTTTTGGCTTGATGATATTCTAAAGCTGAGACTCTGTTACCTGTGGGTCATATACATAATTTTCTAAGGTCTTTAGATGAACAGAATTCAATCCAGCTGGTATTTATGTATTGAGTTCAGGAAAGGATATGTCCTTCATGGAGAAAATGATGCTAAGTATTTAGAGAGCTAAATTAAAAAGAGCTAAGTATTTGCAAAGTCTAGAGGAGTACAGCTTGGAGGTTGCCCATGGACTATTGATTTCAAGGCCAAACAATCATAGCAACTACCCAGAGGTCAAGAAGTGGCTTCGGCTGCCGCCACCATCTGCTGCAGCCACCACTGCTGCCTCACACTTCAGAAACAGGTGGCAAGATAATGGACCCCGGAATTCACGAGATGCTCTTCTGTCCACTGGAATTTTCTTTTTGGCCCTCCGAGTCCTGGGGGAGATGCTCTCCACTTCCCTTTCTGGCAGCCACATTCCACATGAGCTGAATTGCCTTGAGAACTCTAGCTGCAGGAGATGTTGGGAGACCAGACAGGGGGACCCAAAAGATGGAAATGGATCCCGAATATCGATTAATAATATGCAGCATAGAGATGATGATGCGTATGTGATTAAAGGCAAGGATTTAGGAAACAGACACCGCAGATTTGCCTTAGTGTGACTTTGAGCATCTGGTTTTCCTTCTCTAAGTTTTATTTTTATCATCTATAAAGTGGACATAATAACGATCCTGAGCTCAAATTGCTCTAAGGATTAAGTGAGCAAGCCTTGTGCAATGTGGTAAGTGCGTCAGTTAATGTGACACATTAGTGGGGAGGCATAAACAGCTCCTTAGAAGAAAATGATGGTGTTAAATTTTTTCAAAAGCTCGAAAAGTCCTCCTGGAAGGTTAGAGATTAGTAGGATAATAAAGTGTCACACATGTGCTCTGCTACCAAGCTATGTTCCTAGTTCCTTAATTTCTTGTTTTATACATTTGGAAACTATTTTATTAGCAGTATATAAATTTAAAATATTTTTTTTTAACTGCAGAACAAAACTTACCAGTCAAGTTGTATTTTTCACACTTGTGAGGATATTGTTCCTTGTCTTCTGGTTTCTGTTGTTGCTCTGGAGAAGTCCGTTGTGTGTGGAACAGTCATGTATTAATTTTGAAACATCACCTGAGTGTATATTTAACCTTATTAGTATGCTAATTAGTAGCATGTTACTGCATAGTTTGTATCAATTTTCTTCTCAAAGTTTTCATATCCATAACTTTGTTTTATCTATATGTTGAATAATTTTTCCTCTTTCTTGCTTGCTTGCTTTATTTCTTTCTTATTTTGATACAGGGTCTTGCTATTTATAACCCAGGGCAGCCTCGAATTCACAGCAGTCCTCCTGCCTCAGTCTCCCGAGTGTTGGGATTACAGGCGTGTGTCAGCATTCTCTGCATAATATGTTGAATAATTTCTTCATACTCATCTGAGTCTTTTTTCAGCTTTTTTGTAATAATAGTTTATTCCATCAATTGAGTTTTTAAGTTTCTCCCTTTCACTATTTCATACCTGAAATTTGAATATTATTCACATTTAATGTTTGGTCATTTTAATCATGTCTTATGTTTTTTAATGTTTGTGATTCCATATGGCTATTTCATAGCCTGTGTATAAACCTAGCAGCATTTGAGCACTTGTGAATTTCATGATTCTCATTTATGATCCTCATTTCATTATGTTTCAGTTATCTTTACCATCTTGCATGCATATCTTTTTTTGAGTAGACATTAGAGCAGATTTAGGCTTAGAGAAAATTTTCACACGAAGTACAGAGTCCTCACGTGTTTCCTCTTCTCGCATTCCCCTCCCTTATTAGCCGCTAGGTAATGTGGTGCGTTTTTTCTGATGGGCGAGCTGCTTATCTCCATGTTTTTACTCACTGTAGCCCATTGTTTGTTCAAGATCCGCTCTTTGTGCTGTAAATTCTGGGCCTTTTGAGAAGTGCATAATGTCATATTTCTGCTGTTTTAGTGCCCTGCAGAACAGTATCCTGCCCTACCAACCCTCTGGATCCTGGACAAGCACTGATTTTTTTTACTGTCTCTGCAGCTTTGCCATTTCCAGAATGTCATCAAGTGGAATTGCGTAGTATTCAACTGCTTTAGACCGCCTTCTTTGATTTAGAAATGTGTATTTCAGGTTCTTCCGTGTTCTTCTGGAGCTCAGTAGCTTGTGTTTTTCTTTTATTTTCTGTATGATAGCCATTGTGTGGCTGTACTACAGTTAGCTTATCCATTCTCCTGTTGAAGGATATCTTATTGTTTCCAGTTTGGGGAAATTGTAAATAAAACTGTTACAACCATTTGCATGCAGGTTTGGAGCCCATTCTTTTCGACCTTAAGGGGAGTGGTTGAATGGGGATGCTTCTTTTCCTTAGAGGAACTGTGATTGCTTCGACCTGCTGACAGGGGGCGCTGCTGGTCTGAGACCACATTGCTGCCTTCATGAACGCCTCGTTTGAAGACAGGAATTTTGGGCTTAGCTCCCCAAACTTGATGCTTACTTAGTTTTCTGGTTGCAAGGCTCTTACTGGCTTTTGCTTTCTGGGCTCCTGATCCTTTGGCCTGGTAGACTGGAGCCCTCTGGTCTTGTGTCTGGTTACTGTTTCTCCCCTTGGGGGATGGAGGCTGAGATTCTCTGGGAGTTATCCTCCCTCTTTTAATGAGTTCAGAATTGTACTTAAAATAGGTTTATGTCTAGAATCTAGTTGCTTTTAGCAGGAGGTTACTTTTCAGTTTTAGGTTAGCTATTCTTACAGAATTCCTTCGGAAGTGCTTGTTTATGTGGTTAGTAGGGCTTTTAAAATTTTTTTGCTGTTGTTACGAACTTACATTCTTTGGAACTTTATATGTGAAATTCTTTCGAGGCCTGTATTTAATTTAGAGAATGTTGGTGTCACTCCCGGCCGGCAGGAAGGACACACAACAAAGTCTGGCAGTGGACAACCTTTTCTTTTATTTTCCTTCTCCGTACAGCCTGCCCCGGGAATCCTCCCGGCCAAAGCCTCTGTTGGTCCGCTCCCCGCGGCTCCTTGCGTGCTTCTCCCTACAGTCTGTCCCGAAGCCTCTACCGGTCCGCTCTCCGCGGCTCCTTGCGTGCTTCTTCTGCTTCTTCTTTTTCGTGGCGGGAGAGGCACTCACTTTTATAGGGTTACAGTGGCCAATCAGTTCAAAGCGCGCGATGCGGGCTGATTGGCTAACATCAGTTGTTGCTAGGCAGACTATCTTACAGGGCGGGTTGTGAAGCAGGAGATCTTACAGGGCGGGTTGTTTACCAAGCAGGAAGCAGGAGATCTTACAGGGCGGGTTGTTTACCAAGCAGGAAGTAGGAGATCTTACAGGGCGGGTTGTTTACCAAGCAGGAAGTAAGCGCCATCTTAGCACACTCGATGGGAGGGGTAATCTAGCTCAGGCTTTGCTCTTTCCTACAGGCCTCACGTCCGCCAAGTAAGGCGACCGGGCTCGGCCGCGGCTCCCAACAAGAGAAGACTTTATTTGCTTCTGTGAAGTACTTTGAGATACTCCATTCTGTAACCATATTAAGTACAATTTTTGGTTTCAGGCTTGGTAGGCACCTAATTGGTGGGAATTACAGTTCTGGACCTTGCAGGAAAGTGGGATTATCTTTGTATATAGGTGCCTCAGTAGTAACTTTGACCAGAGCCAAGGCCAAGATCTATACCTCTTGACACTTCTGAGGGCTACAATCTTTGCTTGAATTATCATGCAGGTGTCTCTCTTTGATATTCTGTCTTTCTTTTTCCTTACCTCTTTCTTTTTTTTCGTCCTTCTTTCTTTCTCTTTACTGAGGATGTTTTCCAGTGAACTATAACTGTTTCCCTTTTTTAGATTTTTAGTTTGAGGCAGGGTCTTGCTAAGTCACTAAGTTGTCCTATCTGGGCTCCAACTTAGGATCGTGCTGCTTCAGCCTCCCAGAATACTGGGATTATGGGTGTGTCCCACCCTGGATGACTGGTTCCAGGGTTTTTGGTAATGTCTTTCATCTTTCTGGGGATATAAACTTGTTTCCTTTGTGCTTTGTAGTGAATTGAAGCTCTCATTTTCTTTCTTAAAATGTGATAGCCCAAATCCAACCTAGCATTCCAAATATGACCCTGGCCCTGCAAGATTGAACACACAGACTGAACACCCAGAAAAGCATGCAGCAAGGTAGATGCAGACCCCAGACTGCACTACATGGTACAGAAGGGGAGGATCGCTGTGGGTTTGTGACTTGCAGAAGGCATAGCGTAGCCCTGTTTTGAAGGATGGTGAGCAGTTAGATAATGTTTTCAGGAAACAAAATAGCCATAAATAAGAGTGAGCAATTTGTGTTTTAAATGATTGAGAATGGGGACTCTAATGATGTCAGGGAGGAAGCTTGGAAAATTTCATCTGGTAGAATCCAGGATGGTTTGGAAGAACAGGAGAGCAAAGTGAAGAGCCTCATGCTTAAAGCCAGGTACGAAATTGTGAAAACATGAGCAGGGGAAATAACACTAGAAATGCACCCAAAGAGGGCATGAGAAGCCAAGAGAATAATGCATTAATAATGAATTAACTTAAGGAGATGAAATTGAGAAATTATAAAGTTACTAATTTACACACAACCAAGTAACCTATATTATGCAAAAAATCAGAAGCCAAAAGTCGGGGCCGTGCCGGGTAAACAGGAGGGAATAAAACACAGGATCAATGGAATCAGCCAGTAGCAGGCAGATCGTGCACATAATAATTCTTTGTTGTTCTGTAAATCTTACAAAGACTCTAAACACAGGCACACTGGCATTGTTTTAAAACAGCTCATAATGGCCTGACTTTGTGCCTGCCTCGTTATCAGAGGACTAGATAACATTCATGTGATTCTTCATCTTGGTGATTAAAGAAATTTCTCAGGGACATCAACGTTTTTTTCCTCTTTAGTTGTAGATTCTGTGTCATGTGGATGATGAAGGTGAAGAGGCAGTCCATTTACCAATGTTAGCAGATCTAGGCAAAGGATCCAGAGTTATCCCATGACTTCTGTTGCTGTCTTGTAAATGAGGACAGTGGAGTGCGTTTGCTCACGTGGCGGGCCATCGCATTCCTGGTTCCTGTAAGCTCTCGGATCTGTGATACATCCCAGTGACTCCTTTTATTAAACTTCTCTTCCTTGGCATTAACCAACTGCAACAAGTTTCTGAAAGCTTAAAAGCTAGAGTATAACAAGTTGAGGAGAAATTACTAATTCATCATGTTCACATAGATGTTGCCTTCTAAATATAGAAGAAGAGATTAGCCAGGAAATCATATCTGAGTGGGTTAAGTCAGGATTGCCCTGTATGCTCACCCATCTCTTTATTTAGGTGGAGAAGGTCATTTAGACTTCCCAGGGCTCCCAAGACAAGTGCCCACTTATATTAGTTTGATTATTTATTTTTCTTACAAAGACTTTGCTTCTATATTTGTACCTATGTCTGTATCTCTACCCACTCATGTGGTTTCCAGTTTCTTTTTAAAAAATTACCTCTACTCTAGAATTTCAAGCCTTTTGTTGAGTTTTTTACTTTGAGGACCATGGAGAACATTTTCAGGTTTTCCAATCAGTTTTTTTTTCATACTCATCCTTTCTAGGTTCATGTTTGCCTGGTTTTATTTCAGATTTTTTATTCTTTGAATGGGTGTGTGATATAAGGAATAACATTAACTGGAAAAAAATGTCTCTGAGGGCTCCCCCTGGGTTGCTGGTTGAGGGGCTGGCTGAGAATCAGTGTGTGGGAGGGGAATCCCTCAATTCCAAGGAGCTGCAGACCCACTGCTTCTCATGGGACCTGTGGCTTCTGCCCCGACCCCCCAGCCAGAGAAGTCCAATTTCTACCAGCCCCATAGCTGGTGTTCCTCAGAAGTTTCCATAAACAGTGGGCACTGCCTGGTGCCGAGGCAGTTTGTGGAAACCTTCATTGAGAAGGTTTTTCTCAAAATTGCCCTGTAAGAAATTACTGTGGATACAGGAAGAATGGTTACTTGGAAATCAAAACACGTACTAGTGTCTGGTTGTGTAAGTGGCCCATCTCTGTTTGCTGTGGGAGATCTGGGGACTCAGGCCTGATCTTCTCTTGACAATGCTTGGCTTGTAGTCTCCCCTCCCCTGAAAAGCCCACCTGGCTCATGCTGAGTGATTCTCTCCAGGCACCTGGTTTCTGTTGCATACTGTGGCAGCTTGCAGAGGGGTCGCCCTGTGGGATTCCAAAGGACAGTGAAGGTTAAAGGTAGGAAGGGTTTACTGGGGAAGAAGCATCCTGGAAGTGGTTGCCATTGAGACCAATTGTCAGGGGTAATTTATTACAGCAAAATCACAATGTGGATCCAAAGTGGGTCAAACAACAATCAACCTATAGAGACCCCTCATTGGTCTTGTCATAGTCTGGAAGAGTTTACATTTATAATCCCAGGGAAAAATTACTGGAATTCTGGAGAGTGAATTCCAGTCTAACGCTTCCCACGCAACCCACGGTGTGACTAAAGAGACAAACACATATCTAGAGTGGTGGGGAGCCTAGGGGGTGTCTAAATCCAGTCAAAACAGTGACTAACAGAAACAAGACTTCAGCCTAGGGCCGAAGCTGGGTTTTATTAATTTGTGCAGAGGAAGAGTGGGTCTGGGTTGAGTGACTATGAGTGTGGCGGGAAGTACACAAGTGCTGTGAGCTGGACTAGGTGGGAGGCCTGAAGTCACCTCTGCAGTGTACAGAGAGGCATGCAGGAAGTAGCCGCTAAGTTTGGAGGAATCTGTGTGACACAGCATCTCCTGTTTTGGCTTGGTGCTGCAGCTTCGATGTCTGGCCTTTATGAAAGAACCTGAGACATCACAGGTTCTGTCTCAAGCCTCAGTCTTTGCTCGCAGTGTGGTAGCATCACTCAGCCTAGCTCGCGCATACTAGTTGAGATCTATAAGTGGGGCACCACAGACCTGTGGCATTGCTTCAGAAGCTACACAGTGCTTCTGCTAGACCCACGTGCATTGCTTAAAGCCGACTGAGGGAGTAAAGTATTATCTTGGCCAGCTCTGTACATTTCAATACATGGAATTAGGCCAGGTTTAGCCACAATGGAAACAAATGGTCTTCTTTCAAGGGGAGCTGTCCTGGTGGTTCTCCACATCAACCTACAGGATTGCAAAATAGCGGTAACCTTAGGATTGCAAAGTGGCAAGGGTAGATGGATAGAGCAGAGGCATTTTTGGGAAGGGCCAGATGCTCTGGTCCCCCACCTGGATGGCTGATGTCTATCTGGACTTTACTGGGCCAGGTGACACTAGTTATAGTACAATTACAAGTTGCTGCTTATCCCTTAGGGGAGGCACGTAGGCCTGGCCATCGGATCTTTATCTTGAAGCCTGGTCTTTTTCAGAAGGACCTCCAGGGACAATTCCAATACATTTATTCTTCCTGCTGAATTCCTTGAGAGGCCGGTCCTTCTCTGAGTATATATTAATTTCTGTCTACATTAGCTGTCTATAGTGCTTTGATCAATCAGCAAAGAGACAATTTTCTCTTGAATGATACCTTGTGAGAAAGCTCTGCATTCTTAAGAAGGGGCACTTGACTGGGAAAATTATTCTATATAAACTTCGTTTCTGCAGTGTAATTTGCAGTAGATGTGCTGACTTCACGCGTGTGTGTGTGGCACAGAGAGCTGAACTCGGGGTGTTCTCTTTGAGCCACACTTCCAGCCCCTTTTAATTTTGAAACAGGTTCTTGCTAAATTACTAAGCCTCCCTTATTACACCCCGCAGATGATTGGCCTTTGACCTCAGTGACTATTAGAATGTCACATCTTCATGGCGTAATATAGGGAGTCTGTATGCTTTGAGCACGGACTTGCTACTTGATCTGACCAATAAGGGATGCTATGGGAATTTTATACAGAACTTTTATTCATTAATGCTGAGGGGTTATTTTCTGAATTTTTCTTTTAAAAACCTGCCTTTGATGGAGGTCTTCATTTTCTATTTTTGCTTCAGACCACATTGTATAATTTATTTTTTTGTTTCTATCAATTACTTCTCTCTGTCCCTGTCTGAGCTAACGCTACTGAAGTAGTTGCCAGAGGAAAGGATCAGTAACCTTTTCATACAACAAAAAAAGTTTTGGCTTTTATCCAAGTGTTAGTTTTATATATCCTTGTTCTACTTGATTGCATTGCAAAGTTTTAAATGTGTTGCTCAGATTTGCCACACTGTAATTTGGATTACTTCCACCATAAGTAAGAGTCATCTTTTCTTTTTGTCTTCTAGCCTGGACAGTATTAATTTAAAACTAACCTTGACTTAGTATTTCCCATCATGCTAAAAGAACAGTTGCTGACACCTGCTACCTTCTTCCTCATTCATTCTCACTTCTTCATTAGTGAGGATTCTAAGTTCCTACCCTATAGGGTTAATACTATAAAAACGCTACTTAAATAAGATGACTGTGGTGATACATGCCTGTAGTCCTAACTTCTGGGGAGGCTGAAGCAGTAAGATTGCATGAGGCCAGGAGTCAGGGGCCAGTCTGGGCATCACAGTGAGACACTCTCTTTAAAAAAAATACCTCCATAAAATGAGTTCCTGCTGCATTCTGTAAAGCAATCAGTTTACAGTAAAATATATCTATGATCGATAGTAGTCCTTACACTTCCACAGACCTCTCTAAGAAAAAGCTCACTCTTGGGGGATGCCTATTTTTGTTACCTTATTTATTGGAGACTCATATTGGGTGTTTTCTTGGACATCAGACTGAACATCCTCCATACTAGCCCAAACAACATCAGATGAATCAGAAAGCACCAATTTTCGTCTTAAGACAGGAGAGGGACACAGGCTTGCAGTGAAGTAGGGGCATGCACTTATTCTCTATTAGGAAGGAGATTGGGGCTTGGGCTATGGGGAAGTCTGGTGTGACATTATCTGCCAGGAGTGGGGACACAGCTTTTTTAGTCCATTGTGTGCTTCAGGCAGCCTTGAGTGCTTCCCAGAAACTGTCAGCCTGATACCATGAGGTCCAAGTTGGCTTTACGTGCAGGGACAGATTAGTAGATCTAGGGTGAGTTCAGACATTGTGAAACCCCCAGTATCTTGCAAAATGATTGGTGCAATACATATTCACAGAACAGCAGACACGCCATCCTACAAAAGCTTATCATTCAGTGATCTGAAAGGAAAACATTGACATTTAAGAGTGTTTACCAAATCAGAACCTGATAGACTAATAAAATCAGAAAGGCTCTGTCTTAGTTACTTTTCTCCTTGCTAAGACAAAAATCACTGACACCCAAAGTTAAAGGAGGAAAGCTCACCAGTTCATAGTTGATTGCCTCCAAGGCAGGGTGGACAGGGCAGAGGGGCATCGCAGAGGAGAAACAGTCCATGGCATAGCAGAAACGAGGCAGCAAGCAGCAGATGACCTTCTTTCTCTCCCTTATGTCTTATCCAGGCTACCCACCCTTAATCCTAGCATCACAGCAGGAATCAATCCCAGCATCACATCCTTGATCTCAGCATCACACACCGTAGGGCCAGCCACCTCTGGAAAGCCCAACCTAAGACTGCATGAGGATTTTGTGGGGACATTTAGGCATAAGCCCTAACAGATTTAGATGTGTTCTCCTCATTTTTTGGAGGGAGATGGACAAGGGAGAAGGGAGATACTTGGCGTATGAAGTGAAGGGAGGCTTGCTGGTTGATGATGCTACTGACTGGGTTAAAGAGAGGTCACAAGAAGAGAAAGCTTGCAATACAGATGGTGAGCAGAATGCTTTGTATCCTTGCCGATTCAACAACTTCTCTGAGAAAGGGCGGAGGGGTGGGGAAGAATAGGAGGCTTGTAGCCGGTTATTTTGATCATGCAGCTATGGATGCCACCAGGTCCACTTGGTAGGATTTGGAAGGTTCTGTTTTTAAAAGCACTGTTGCCCTCACTCAAATTAAGAAGCTGGTTCCCCATTAATTGGTGCCGTTGTTTAGTTTGCCTTGTAGTCCGTGCAACAGTGTTTTATTAAGTTATTTTTGCTATGATATAAAAGTTACCTTGTCCCCCTACATCAAATTAAAAAAAAGAGAAAGAACAAAAAGAAAACAGAAGATGGGAGGCACCTCTGTTTCAAAGCAGAATTTCCCTCTTTTTGTCTCTGCCTGGAGTCCTGTTGCGCACCTAATTTCTACACGCTTCTTGCTATCTGGCTTCTGAAACTATTGCTTTGTATCATAGTATGTATTACATAACTAAAAACGTAGCTGCCTGTATAAAATTATTTAATTCAGTTGCTTTGTGCATTCCATTAGATGAAATAAATTTAGGTTGTCCAGATGACTTTATTACAATAGTTGCAATAAAGTATAAATATCTTCAGGGTACAGTGTTTATTGTTTGTCATCAGTGTCAAAGGATCATTTGCACATGCGCTGTCAGCGTGGCATGGTTCTTGATGTTACTTACACATTTTTGGTTTTTTTTCTGCTCAGCTCTGGGACTCTATAGAAGCTCACTTCTATATTTTGTACCTTTCTAACCTTTTGTCATTAGAACAAATTTTAGGGCTTTGATTTTGGTTAGTGACCTAGGACTAAAGTTGTATAAAACATAAAGAATATAGCCAATTTCTTTTTGTGAAGGAAAGATCTATAAACCCCTTTATTTAGAGCATTTTCAAAATAAAAGAAAAAACAAAGTGTAACTTTAGTTACACAGTTTATGTATTTCTTAAGTTCTTCTGGAATTATCCAGATGTTCCATGGATTGGTATTTTTTTCTGAGCTGAATGACACAGACTTTTTTTCTGAAATTAAAAGAGATTGTTTATTAAATCCGCTACCACCAGTCTCTTTTGTTGACTGCTGGGAATTTAAAATTGAAAGCATTTTTCTTCATAATTCCCGTACTTTACATGGTTTAGCTTTATAATTTTTCTCCCTGGGCTCAACTAAGGAGCATAACTTTTTGTAATTTAGTACATTTTGCCCAAGATTACTTTCCTTAAAACAAGACTGTTGCTTTTTCTGTAGGCCATTGTTGTGAAAAACAGCCTAAAATATATGTAGCAAAGCTTTACCTGTCTTTTGAACTATTTTCTTTAAAGTAGATTTGCATCAGAGAGATCTTTTTTACCTTAGGAACATTATTAACCTTTAGACACAATAATATCTTAATCCTGGTTGGTGGTATAGATTTTGTTTTCTTTAATATTTCTTCATTTCCAGAGAAAAATGAAATGGCCTTTAAAAGTTCACCCTCCAACCTTTGTGACCAGAAAAAAGAAACTTAATTATATTTCTGGCTTTTGTAATTTCGACTTCTCATCAATAAGTTATTTCAGTATCAAACAGAAACCCTGTTGGTCTCCTTCTCTGATCTCTCATCCTTCCATCTCAGTAGTTCCATTTATCTTAGCCACTTGGACTGCTTTCATTTATCTGTACTGGCTTCATTTAAACAAATAGCCTAATATTTTTCTCTAAAACGGTTTTGGAGTCACATTAGTGCCTAACACTGAAACCTCACCTTCCTCTTTTTAACCTGGGATGGAGTGGACTCTTAATGTTTACTATAATAGCTGGTGAAACAGCCCTAGAAGCCAAGCCCTAAGAGTAAGGTTTCCAGGGCTTTCACTGTTTGTCTCTGTTACTTTTGCAGTTCCAGAAAGGGGATGGATAGTTAAATGGAAGGAGGTAATGATGAGCGTGTTGTGACATGAGAAAACAAAAATAATAGAGTTTAGCAAAAATGGGAATGAACCACGGAGTCAAATGCTGAGCAAAGTTTTAGTAGTTATGAGTTTTAGTAACACACTAGTACGTACAGCAACTTAGCACGGGTTGGCATAGATAATTCTCTTGGATGATTAGTGGGAACAGTAATCTGAAAGGCCAGACCACTTCACAGGATGGGCAAAATCACTGAAAGTACTTGGAGAATCTCAACCTGCCCACATTTTCAAAGATGTGAGATTGAGTCAGTAGAATATAAAAAATGCTTGTGCCTAAGAAATAGGAAATAGCAGGAAGAGGGCCAGGGGAGATAGTTTCAAAATCCTTGCATCAAAAGTTTTATTTTGATACAGAAGGGAAGATAGATAGGCTAGTTGGTGATGCTGGACATTTCCAGGTAGAAAAGAATAAATGTCATTGAGAGGAATTTCTGTCTGTTACAAATGGGAGCAGAGGTCACCTGCTAGAGTGATGTTCACACTGAAAAGCTTGCACAATATTTACCAGAAGAGAAGAAAAAGAAAAGCAGAGTTGACCAATGAGTAGTGCTGGTTTAAAACTGATCAGGCCACTCTGAGGCTTGAAGCCCTCATCAGAATCGACTAGCAAGCAGAACACTTTTTTCTTTCTTGGTCTGTGTTAATTTCATGATTCATCCTGGAGCGCAGGACTGAGCACAAATGAAGTTATATCAGCTGGCCTCTTGTATCTTTGTTACTTCTTCTGGAGCATATGCAGAGGTCCCTTTTAACTCTTAGCACCCAGTGTCATTGGTAGTCAGAGTTTAGGATGTTTTTGATCTAAATTGAACTTGGCATTCATCCTAAGGCCAATTTTATACTTACCGTAAACCTATGAGGGAATTGGTTGGTCTTTTGCAACATGAACTGACAGTTCTTGCCATTTTCTGAGCAGTATTATGCTTTTTCCTGCTGCAGGACCTTTGGCCCAGTGACTTGTTCAACTGACAGGTCATTATTCCCTGACCAGCCGTTCATCTCTTTGGCTTACCTAGGTAGTTTCTGCATTTGAAGACCTAGGCTTAAACTTGACTTCATCCAAAAAGTTGTTCTGTTTCTCTCAGTAGTGAATTCTGCACAGTTCAAATCTTTTAAAAATTTCTTCCTATTACTTTAAATAGGCTGTGGTTTTCTTGAGAGGAATGTATCTTCTGTGTCTTTTAGATCCATTCACCATGGTGTCTTAACAGTCTCATATTAAATCTTAATTCTGGCTTTGAAGGGCAGTGTTTGTAATTGGTATTTTTAAAAATATAGTAATCCCAACAGTTGATATTTAAAAAATACATACACTCCTTATAATTGCTTTTTATTTTGGTGTTTAAAAACTGCTTGTTATAATTATTTTTGGCATTTCAGGTATTCTTAATAAGCTCTACTAATGTAGCAACGTAAATGTTACTTTTAATTCAAGTGTTACTTTCCTTGTCTCATTTTGATGGCTCCAGATACTTGGTTAGCCCCTACTTGTGACTCTTGAGGCTGTCATGGTAACCTGCAGAGAATCCCTGGGTTAAGTTGTTCTTTCTTCCTTCCCTAAAATGTACTGTTGTGATATGCTCTTCACGCTTTATTTCTGTACACTTTATCCCTGATGATAAAATTGTATCTTCTATGCCTTGAAGTTTTATTGTTCCTTCTCATATAAGCTGCCTGAACTATGATATGATATGATTAGCAATATATATTTATATGTATGCAATGTATATAACACATATGCATTAGCAATATATATAGCACATATATATTAGTAATATATAGCATATATTTATTAGCAATATATATGTAGCAATATATTAGAAAAGTATAACTGAAAAGTTTAATTTATTAATTATTAATAACCTTATTTATCTTGTAATTTGGTTCATATTAGGTTGTGATAATTCGTATAGCTCAAGGAACTTTTTATCCAATAATAAAGCACACTCAAAAAAACCCATTCAGGTTGAAAAACACATTTTTTACCAACTTTAAATATTTAAAATAATACTCACTTTAAATTACTTATTGCAAAGTAAATACGTATTTGTGTTTATTGTAGGAATCAAACATTTTAAGTCCCGTGCAAGATGGAACAAAGACACCACAGATCGACAGCAATAAAAGCAATAACTACCGGATCGTAAAGGAGGTCAGCGGATATTAGATATTTTTACACAGGTTTACATTTGCATGGCAAATACTGCTTTGAATATACTTTGGTAATTACTATTGGTTGTATTGAATGCTTTCCTTTTTTTTTTTTTTTAAAGATTTTGATTAGGCTAAGTAAACTTTGTGTGCAGAATAAAAAATGTCGGAATCAACACCAACGGTTACTGAAAAACATGGGGGCTCATTCTGTGGTGCTGGATCTTCTGCAAATACCCTACGAAAAGGTTTGTCCTTAGTGACATTTTTCTTTAACTTTTTATTTCCATAGAATTGCGTATGTATAGCAAGGTTGCAAAGAAGTTTTTGCCTTCCCCTTCAATGTTTGAGAGTAAGTTCTCCTGCCATGAGCTCTTTAGTGTGTATTTCACAGAAACAAAGTCAGGGGCATGCTCCGTGTAAGCACTTTGCTGCCTTCTTCCTTGGGAAACAGAACGACAGCCTACTGCCTCCCTGACCCCTGCCCTATTCAGATTTCTCCCATTGTCCAAGTTATGTTCTGTCTGATCAAAGATCCATTCTAGAAACACACACTGCGTGGTTATTATATCTATTGAAAGCTCATGCCGGAAGATTCTTGTTACTTTTATAGGTAACTTTTGCAGATAGCCAGTTATCTTGAAGAATGTCCCCTTAAGTTGTCACTACTTATTTCTTCATTTATCTAAATTCAGTAATACACTTTTGGCAGGAACATTACAGAGAGATACTATGTTCCTTTCTTCTCTTTCTAGTAAATGGTACATGATTTTGATTTATCCTGTTATTAATATTGACATGAATGTCCCCTTTGCTCACTGGGTTCTCTACCTGGGTTTTTCATTGTGAAGTACTCATTTTCCTTTTGTAATTAGTAAATACTTTATAGAGAGAATTATTGAAACCAAGTAAATAGCCCATTCTTTAACCTTCAATTTATTCACCTATTGTTCTCAGTTATGGACATGTGGATGCCAATTTTACTCAATAGTTTATAATAGATTTCCATTGTAATTTTATTTCTCCAATTTTCCCATATTTAATCAGTGAAGCCCCTTCAAACTTGCTTTCCTATCCTGTAACATTCGCTCATCCTTTTGTGGGTGCTTTCTTGCTTTCTGGCACAATAGAATATTCCAGCCTCAAATTGTTTTTTTCATGTTCCAACCCAGCTCGTCAAAAAGTCGGTACTCTGTTTGGAGCAGAGTTTTGATTAGAAAAAGACTTCTGAGGACTAAGTGTGCTTATTGCTATCAACCCTCTGGACCTTTTAAGTAAACAAAGGCAGGGCATATGCGTGTGTGTGTGTGCATGCACACATATACATGCCCACACATATGCACATACACACAATATACACAAATTACATTTGTTTTCTTATCTGTCTGTACATTATTAAAAGCCATGGTTTTATGCGAGTAACTTGATAATTTTACAACCTTGAGCCTCCTCCTAGCTGCTCCTTCCTTGTACTGTATCTCCATTCTCTAACCCTCACTTGATACCTGCCCTCCCATTATCTGTGGTATAGGCACTTGTTTATCAGTAGCTTGTGTAAATCTGCACTGTGGTACTCTGTCATTTTACCATCATGCCCCTCTGTGAGCGCCCTCTACATCCTACTAAGGCTCTGATAGCCCCTGTGTGAGTGTGCCCTGCCCCTCCCTTGGGTACCACCAGGCCAGACCTGTCTGTGTGGTGCTCACCTCACTTGGGCTTCCATTAGGTTGCCTGCCCCCTTCCCGACTTGATTACTTTTAATTTACGTAAAGTAATAAGTTACACCATTCCTAAGCTGGCATAGTTCAAGCTATAGGAGAGAAGGCAATAGCAGAGTTATGGAAAGATAACAAAAGGTATTAAATCCTCAGTGTTAATTATCCCAATGACCTTTCCTGTTGTTATACCATGGTCACGGACACATAATCAAGTCCGTTTTCTAATGATGTCACTGGGGCACTAAGGATTTTGCTCCTGTGGTGTTCTTATCTGTTTACTCGGTTTTAATAGCTGGATTGTTCACAAACAAAGAATAAGATGAGAATTCTAAAGAAACACGAAGGCAGTAGCACTGGCCTTGACAGTGCACTTAGTACTGGCCAGGGTTCAGTTAGAATTGGGCGCTTCTGTGGTTGAAGTGTCTTTATAGTTTTTTAATTGTTCCTCAATTGTCTAAGTAAAAGAATAAGTAGATTTTGAAATAAAAACTTCCCATTTTTGGGTTATGAATGGGGGTTTCTGTTTCACAAATGGTGAAACTTTTAGAGCTTTCAGTGATAACAGACAGCCTGCTGTAGACGTGCCATAGACTTGCCACGATTGGTCTATTTAATTTATTCCTGTAAATGGTCTCTTGTGACCGTGGGCTTCTTGTTTTATTCTAGTGGCATAACCTGTAAACCCTTACATTAGGGGAAAAAATGTTTAATTCACCTAATATAATCTGGCACTCAAGACCTGAGTCCCTTCTGAAGCTTTGACACGGGCTACCTGAACAGTGGGATAATCATGCATACATTAAACTTTTAGGTGGTTTCAGTGATGTTAAAACTTCTACCTTTAAGGTGGGAATCTTGCATTTTCTCTAAACTAATTTCAAGGCAAAAGTTTCTTTGGAGATTCCTGCAAGCAAATGACAGTGACCTATATGATAGGACATTGGAAAAAGATCGTGGAAAGGAGAGGCAGCTTGGGCTAAGAGGGAGGAGGAAAGGGGAGGGAGGCCATGAAGGGACAAAGCAAACAAGGGTGAACTTAAGAGTCGGAGGAAGCAGAGATGGAGAGGAAAGGCTGGTGAGGGATTCATTCAGAGAGAACGAAGGCCTGGGGAAGAGGGGAAGAGCCAGTGGGAGGAGGAGGAGCGAAGCAGAGCAAGAGGAAGGGCTGGGGACGGAGAAGAATACAGAGGGGACAGACAGACAGACAAGAAGATGGGAGAGAGGGGAGGGAGAGAGTTAGAGGAGGCTGCTGTAAAGAAAGAGTCCAGGGAGGAGAGAAGACACGGGCAGCAGGGAAGTGGAAAATAAAGGGGGGCAGGGGGAAATGATGTGCGTAAGAGAACGTACTTTTTGATCGTATTTATACTTTGTGTCTCTGTCACATGTGCTATTCCATTGATTTACAGACCGATGAGAAGATGAATGAAGTGATGAATCTGGCCCATACATTCCTCCAAAATTTTTGTCGGGGAAACCCACAGAATCAAGTTCTTCTTCACAAACATCTGAATTTGTTTTTAAATCCTGGTGTAAGTGTTCTCGTGACCGCTGACATTTGTAGTAAAGGGCACATCAGATTCATTTTGGTGACACTCATGAATAGAATTGTGTTAATCTTGGCCCCCTCACTTTTTGCCGTATCGAGATTGCTTTTCTAGAGTTGATTAACGTTTTATTTCCGTTAAGACCGCTTTTCAAGTAACTTGAAAAGTTCCACAAATTGTATACGTTAGTGACAATTTCATTTACATGTGTGCAGTGAGAAAAACACTATGTTCCAACAGAATTAGCTTGAGGATACTGTGAGTGACATAAACATGGAAAATTCAAAATGCAAGGCACCCCAGTTTGTTAAATCTGGTTAAGCAGATCAAGAACAGGTTGTGAAGCTAATGTCCAGCACCACGCTGTTACGCAGGCTGCTTTCCATGCTAAGTTCCTTGGCGAGTCAGATTTCTATTCATGATTAGTGATCTCACTGTGTTTTGTGGAAGGCACGCACAGATAAATTCAGTCCGGCTTTGTATAAATTTATAAAGCTGGTTGCAACCTGGGCACTTAATCCGAGTTCTGTAGAATAGAAAAGTTGAGCTCATCATGATGATAAGGGCGTGGTCCTCTCTGCCTAGCTGCTGGAAGCGGAGACTCTGCGGCACATCTTCATGAACAATTACCACCTGTGCAATGAGATCAGCGAGAGAGTCGTGCAGCATTTTGTGCACTGCATTGAGACACACGGCCGCCACGTGGAGTACCTGAGGTTCCTGCAGACAATCGTAAAAGCAGATGGAAAATACGTGAAGAAGTGCCAGGATATGGTAATGACAGAGGTATGTGCTCTGTTTGCATTGTACTGACTTCCCGTAAACAGTATGCTCCAATATGGATTTTCTATTAATCAAGATTAATTAATTAAGAAAAAACCATAGCGTAGGTTTGGAAAATAACTTACAAATTTATTTTGCTGTAGTCTAGCGAAGCAATGTGTGTATAACTTGAGTTTTTTCTTTTGATCCATCCTGAATTTGGGTGTGTCGAATAGTGAGTAAAACCTTATGATTTCATTTCTGTATCTGGAATTACAGAGGCAAAATGTTTTATTTTTAACTTCCCAGGAATACAACGAAGAGACAGATATTTTCTTAGCTTTGGTTGCTGTGTTTCTCACATACAGAATGGGTGTCCTTTGCCATTATTTGCAAAGGCTTTGAAGGGATCCAAAATAGCTTTATTACAAGAGAGAGAAACTTGCTATTTAGCTTAACAGTTTACAAAAAAAGTAGGTGATGCACTTAATTTTTCTTTTGCCCCTTTCATTTTCTTGTTTGACACTGAGTAGATTTGCACAGTAAGTTTCAAAGAGCCATGCATGAGGGGCTGGGGACGGGGGAGCTCAGGAAGTCCACGTGGGTGAGTCACTGCTCTGTGATGGAACAGCTCTGCAGTGGCCCATGTGGATTAAGTTGCAGCCACCCACGGCTGTCAGTCACACTGTAGACTATGTTAGTTTGGGGACATGTTCATAATTATATGCCTTTTATTTGGGAATGGATGATATTACCATTATTGATCCAATGTGGACTCCTCTTGCTACTTAGAAATCTTAACATTTACACAGCCTGAGGCCTTGAATTTTTACAGGTGTACTCATTATTAAACGTTATGCGGAATGTTGCAATAAACTTCTAAAATTTATGTCTCTCGAATGTATATGTGCATGCACGTTAGTTCTTTATTGTGTGGACATGTGTGGGAACTAATTTGATTTTATAGTCTGATCACCATGGAAAGAATTAGAAAACAATTTTTTTATTTATTGTGATACAGGGTTTCACTATGTTGCTCACTTGCACAGGCTGAGCTTGAATTTGTGATCCTCCTGCCTCAGCCTCTCAGAGTGCTACATTCACAGGTGTGCGCCACCATGTTGGCTCCTGCCTGGTTCTGATAACATTTGTAACAGATCACTCGGGATATGATTATCATGTTTTCACCATCCTGCCTTGGCGTAGCCCTGCATTTGCGCCTTATGTATGTTTTTACAAAGAGAAGCATGTGTTTCCAGATAGGTCAAGCCTTTGGAAATAATTGCAAGAATGAACATTCGGACTGCTATGTAGATTCTCTTGTTATCATTTCAGTTGATAAATGGGGGTGAAGATGTGCTGATATTTTACAATGATAGAGCATCATTTCCAATCCTTCTCCACATGATGTGTTCAGAGAGAGACCGAGGGGATGACAGTGGCCCCTTAGCCTACCACATCACCCTCGTGGAGCTGCTGGCCGCGTGCACAGAGGGGAAAAATGTGTACACTGAGATCAAGTGCAATTCCCTTCTGCCCCTGGACGACATCGTGAGGGTGGTGACTCACGATGACTGCATCCCCGAGGTAAGCCAGACAAAAACTTAGCAGCCACATAGCTGTCACTAATGGTTGAAATTCACTGTGGTGCCTGTGATCGCCACACTGATTCAGTATTTATAATGAGGTCATATAGTTAGTCAAGGAATTGTACTTAGCTATATTATTTGGAAAAGTTCAAAGAACATAAAAGGTATATATTTAGTTTGATAAGAAGTTATGGAGGAAGAAAACCCTTTTAAACTATAGTCAGTTTGTTTACTGGAAACTAACACAAATGTTTCCTACCTTCCAAACATAGTGGTGGATGCAGACAATAAAAGGTTTACTTATAGCCTCTAGCATGTCTTTGAGCATTAAGCAAGTACCTCTTAAATATCATAATCCTTGATGGAAGAAGCTAGGATAGTCCTATAGGGTGTATATCAGACACCACAGGTTTATCTTGCCTTTATGCATTGATAGATGCTTTCTTAAAAATACACTCATTTATTTTGCTTTATTTATGCATCCTCTTTCACTCTCTGTCCTAGTTTGGCTCTGATGATAGGAAAAAAACCCAAACTTTCTGCAGAAGCTGGTTGTCTGCCAATGGGGTTTTATTAATGAGGCTTCCAGGAATGTGGGTTGTAATAATTTCTTTCAATTGTAGTATATTATTGCAAAGTTCATAAATGTGTAGCATATTGAAAATATCATGGTACTAAACATTTTAAATCACGGTAATGTAAAAAGGTGTCAGGGAAGACTAACTTACCTATTTCCAAAAATTCCTATGTAGGGATATTTTTGTGAAATTTTATGGAACCACTGACATCTCTGTTGAAGGTTACGCCATGCCGTGATCTGTTGGAAGCAAGATGGCAGAGTCCCTATTGTTCAGTGAGGAAATCTGTAGCTCCTGTCTCTGTGTGAGGGGATGGCCTTGGCTGTGCCTTCTCCCTTGCACAGCTCCCTCTGAGGACACCATCTGTGTCCCTTTTCACCCTTCAGTCTTACTTCTTCTTGGACAAGACCCCTGCCTTCCCTCAGTGGTTTCTAAAAGAATTCATCTTATGGAACATGGTGTACTACTCAACAAATGTCTTTAGCCCTCTTACTCTTGGCCATCATTATAAACTCCAGGAGGTGACAGCTAGAGCTCTTTCTGGTCACCATTGTATTCACTGAGCCAGAGCCAATGCTCAGTAAGCAGGGGTTTTTTTTGTTTTTTTATCGGTACCGGGAATCAAACTCACAACTGCGTGCTTGTAAGGGAGGTGCTTATGCCGCTGAGCTAAATCGCCAGCCAGCCCCCAGGAAGTAGGTTTTGAATGCATGAAGAAAGAATTGAAGAAAGAGTCAGAATCCTGGACCCGTTACTTCCCAGTTGTGTCACTGACCCTGAAAGGCTACTTAACCTTTCCAGTATTCAATGTCCATAGTTTTAAAATGAAATTATTATATTTATGTGCTTCAGAGGCTTTTCAGAGAAATCAACTAAATAAGATAATGTATACCAAATGCCAAGGATGTTTGGCGTATAGTAAACACTAAGTATCGGGTGCTGTGAGATCCTGAGGGTGAGCTGACTAGCTCGGGTCCCTCCCTGTCCTGTAACTTTTGATTGACACAAGTGCCAGTCATTGACAGTTTGTTTGGACCCCAGCAGGGCAGAAGAAAGCTGACCTGTAGTCTGTAAATTTTAATTTGGATTCCATGCATCCCTTATGCATGATTTTTTATACACATTTTAAAAAGATTTATAATAGCATTAGATTTTCACATGAAACAAACAAAGAAAAAGCAGAAGCAGAAACTATGCCCCTGTGCACTTTGGAAATGCTATGTGTTGATGAGACTCCTTCTCCTTTGTGAGGAATTTTGCTAATCCTGGAAAGTAATCTGACTCCATCTTAAAATAATACAGTTTTGGGATAAACCATGAGCCTGTTTCTTTTCAGGCCCAGTAATGTAAATATTTTTTTAACGTCAATGTAAAATTACTTTGCCAACATATTTAAACAGTACACTGAGAATCTGTTGATTGCAAATCACAGGAATCAAATTTAATCTAGTTTAAATAAGAAAAGGAATTTTATTGGCTATTTTTTTTTCTTTTTTGTCTTGTTCCTTTTTATCGGTACCGGGGATCGAACTCTCGACTGCCTGCTTGCAAGGCGGGCGCTTATGCCGCTGAGCTAAATCTCCAGCCCCATTTTATTGGCTATTATACTTAGGAATTTGATGGACAGCTGTTCAGGTGGATCCACAGTGAAAACAATGTCTGTATTCTTTGTATATCTTGTTGCTTTTTTTCTTTGTGCTCTGTCTCACTGTGTTCTTTATGGCGTAATTGTCCTGTACACATCTATAGGTGATGGTTTATTATAGTTTAGGTTTATCATGTTTTGTGTAGGAATAGGTGGCAGGGTAGACAGACTCTTTACTGTCTTGAAGACATGGACTTCGTTTGAATAAAAGTGCTCATATCACAGTAACCACTGGGCCTAGGGAAGAAGAGTTATGTACTAGGTTATGTATTCACTGCCTGGGTCTGGGTGGATCACCTTAGCAAAGGGGAGGACAGGATGTTTTCTGGGTAAATATTCATCATACTAAAATCTTCTGTAGGAAGAACCAAAGTTTTATTTACCACTTTGTAAGTGATATTTGAAGGTGATCAATAAAGAAATGAACTTTCTTGTATTTGAAACTTGCACAGGTTAAAATTGCTTATGTGAACTTTGTTAATCATTGTTACGTTGACACTGAAGTGGAAATGAAAGAAATCTACACAAGTAACCACATTTGGAAATTATTCGAGAACTTCTTGGTGGACATGGCAAGGGTAAGTTACAGTTTAACCGTTAAATACTCTTCAGCATTAGTGAGGTCATATAAATTGATTGAATAATATTAAGCATCTGGATAAACATTTACAGTGATTTTGATTGAATCTGTTATATTCTCACAGTTGTGAGTTTCACATGCTTGTGAGATTGAATGAATTAATATACACACAGTGCCCGGTATAAGGTGCATAGCAACCAATGAAGTATTCATTTCATACCTTTTCAAATGACTGTGTCGGTCTTTTGTTAAATGGAACTTCGGTAGGCTTTTTATCTTGGTTAGAGAAGACATCTGGCAGAGGTCAGTTTGAACTCAGCCTCTTACCACAAGTACAGATAAAGCCACAGATGGAAAAGCCCTCGAGAGGTCTCAGCAGCTGCTTTCGGGCAGATGGGTGCTTCGCCCAGGTACTCAGGACTGACCATTGCTTTGTTAGAAGCTCACTCTGATAGTTTAATCATCTGTGTTTTCACTCACGTCAGAAATGTTATATCCTTTTTACTCTGAGCCTGTTTCTTCTTCTTTTTTTTTTTTGGAGAGGGGAAGGATTTGGGGAAACGTGCAGCTAATTGATATTATCTAGAGACGATCAGTATGTGCTTTTTTTCTCTGTTAATACTGAGTATATGAATGAATAAAGAGAGGAAGGAATAAATTTTCTTGATAGATAACACTTACTTTAGCACATGTTAACCTTTTCTTTTATGTGCTTTATTATTATAATATCTACAGTCTATTATTTTAGTATGTAAGAAATCCCCTCTAGTTTTCCCTTTAAAGTGATGGAACATGAAGGTAAGTGAGATCAGAGATTTCCCCACTGAAGGCAAAGAATAGACACCTTCTTAGACCTGTTACATATTAGGGTAACCTCAGTCCCTCTGACCTTCCTATATTCTTGAGTGCTCATAGCTTCCTGAGCTGTTGTGTAGATGTGTTTGGAGGAGGATTAAAAGTTCCTGTTTGCATCCTCCTACAGAATGGGTGCTGTTATCTCTTAGATCGGAGCGTCCCTACGAGCC
The DNA here is from genome assembly GCF_034190915.1 of Cavia porcellus. NCBI lineage: Eukaryota > Metazoa > Chordata > Mammalia > Rodentia > Caviidae > Cavia > Cavia porcellus. The sequence continues at coordinate 50,701,013 of NW_026947510.1, read as the reverse complement.
ATTAGGGAGGGGGAGATGACAACGTAGATGACAGTAAAACACCAATTATAAAATCAGGTATCCAGGAACACTGTCGGATAAGACAGTGAATCGTGTCTTACTCCCGTATGGGAACTGTTTTTATTTAGTCAAGGCTTCCTAACTGAACTGTGCTTGTTTTGCCTTTGGTGTAATGTAACAGGTGAGAACGCTACTAGGTTCAAGCCCATGAGATGTAAGATGGTTCCTGTCTGACTTAATATCTATGCAAGTAGAAGCCTGTATTACCTTTCTGAAGTAAATTGGTACCTACAGGAAAATCTCTTTATAGCATTTAACGTATTACTCATATTTATTCTCATTGAATTTGTGGAAACCTTGTATCTGACCCGCTACAAGAATGTTCAGAGTCCTTGAAGTAAAGGGTGACTCCTGTAGCAATGACTGAGTTTTCAGATTGCTCGTGAGAAGGATACTGAAGGGATTAGACTGATTTGCAGAGTTGCACGGTGTTACCGACTGAAGATAAGCTTCAGAAAGTTTGAAGTCACATTCTAGGCAGCTGAGTTCTAAAGCTAAAAGGATTTTATGTTTTTAAACCAAAGAAAGCTGATAACTTCCATGGACCGTGCCACCATGGAAACACGCCCTCCATTGATGTAGCCATCAGACAAAAAACCTACATAGCTTTATCTTCTTCTGCAAAAAGAAGCGTGCATGTGAGAAGCTTTCAAAATTTTGGCTCTTTGATTGAGCAGATAGCTCACGTTATTTATCATGTGAAGGCTTTAGGGGAATTTAAGATCTTCGTGGTCCATTCACTCTTCATGTTTAACCACAGGCGCTTAGCTCTGCTGCAAAAATACTTTTCCTTCTTGTTTTTCACTTATTTATATTTTGAAATGGCACCTCTCTAATCCCTTCAACAGGTTTGACAACAAATCATCCTTTCTCTTTCACAGAAGGAAAACTAAGTCTGACTTTTCTATATCTAGGATTCCTTTATCTCCCCTTGGAGAGCTGGCTACTATAAACTTGCTAATTCAGGTCACAAAAATAAGTATGGTTAAGAGAATAGAATGCAGCTTTTCAGGCAGACTTGCTGCTTATTAGGTTTGTAGTTGTCAAAATCTATGGAGCATCAGAATTACCCAGAGGCTTTGTTAAGATGCAGATTGCTGGGCCCTGCCCCAGAGTGGTACATTGGATAATTGACATGTTTTGCAAGCTCCTACAGGATGCTGTAGCTTGTTCGGGGACCATACTTTGAGAACTGGTGTAGTAGTTAGAGCATGTTGGTTAAAAGTTGGGATTCCAAAGCAGTTAGGAAGATTAGAGTTCAAGGACAGAATGCCTCTTACTGTCTTGGTTATCTTGAGCAAGATAATTAACCCTCCTGACCTTGAGTTTTCTTATCTATAAAATTTACTACAGTAATAACATCCTCTTCATTAGGAATATTCAATGAAATAATGCACAAACTACTTTTAACACATATTGGCACCTTGTAAAAGATTTAATATCATCTATGTCATCATCGCCAGTATCATTACAAAGTTGTGTGGTTAGAGCCTTATAAGCAATTTTAAGAAGCTTTCCCAGGATCTATGTCAAATAATAATACTGAGGGTAACCAAAGGGAAGATTACTCAGCTTAGATAAGAGGCAGAAACCTTGTCCTTGCAGCTGGACATACACAGGAATAAATATTGATATGAATTCCACAGAGAACACAAATCCAATTCAGAGCTTACAACAAAGTGATGAAATCCTAGGAGCATTGATTTACATCAGTGACAAAAGAGGCTGTGAAGGCAGATGTTGGGTAACTTGGATGAAAAGACTCACAGAAGAGATCAGGAGTCATACACTTTATGTCCAGCTCATGGTCTTCAATACCTGCTAGGATATTTTTAATAACAATTTTGAAACTCTTTTTATTACCGCCCAACTTAATTATGCAAAGCTCTTGTATTGAGTCAGTTTTTATTGTTATAATTTCCCCTTGATTCCTCTTCTCCAGCAACATAGAGCCATTCAAAATTAAGCAGAGATGTCAGTACATATTCTCCTTGCCAGCAGCCTACTTTACAATTAGGAAATTATACAGCTCACAGAAACTTAAGGTGCTCTAGGTTGGCTTCATAGTTTTCCCTGTAGGCAGAGGTACTATGCTAGATAATTCTCCTAGCTCGTTATAAAGTAGGACGCCTCTTTCCCCTTGTGCTTTTTAGGTATTTCCTAACAGCTCGCATGTGTCCCAGAACTGTTCACAGCTTTCAGGAGATCTTCTTCTCATGTGGTTTCCAAGATCTTTGTCTCTACCTTTTGGTTCCTTCTAAAAGATAGATACTGACACATAGGGACATTAATCTCATACCTTTTACCTTTCTTTCCCTGGTTCTCTGGAGTTAGCACTACCAAAGGTCTTTTTCTTTGCTCTTGCAACCCTCTAGTTATTTCTATTAGTATCTTTCATTTTCTTGTGTCTTCTTATAAGCAGTATAAGAACATTGTTTTCAAAAGGTGCTTATTAGGTCTGTAGTTGTCAAACTCTGCAGAGCATCAGAATTACCCAGAGGCTTTTAAATAAATGGATGATAGATTGTTTTGCATACTTATTGCATTCTGATTGCCTGACACAGACAGTATCCATGGCCTATAAATACACCGGATTCAGGCAGACAGCAAAGCTATTAGAACCATGAAAAATTACTGCATTGTCTTTCAGAGCATTTAACCACAGCCCACTTTGATCTGTGTTCTCATGCAGCTAAAAATTGGTGTTCATAGGACAGAAATGCTTTTCTTTGGCTTCATAACCGATGGTTGTTGCGAAGTCAGGAGACTTAGTCATTATTAGGAAACACGTGGAAAGGGATGGACCATGATTGCTGTTAGCCTCCAACTGCGTGTATATTTTGAAGATGTTCCAAATTTTGCTATCAGTTTCAAGATCTGACAGAATGAAATGAGACCAAGAAATAACTTAGGAGGTGTACCTAGCCCAGTGTCAGTTCATTTTCCCATCAGTCATTGCTTAATAAGACAAATCAGGATATTTTGTTTTCATACAGGATCACTGGAGCCACTTGTGCCCTTTACTGAACTTATGAAAGAGGTTGGAGGAAGGAATAAATAATAATTTGTATATACTTGTGAAAGACAGTTTCTCAGTTCTTTCATTAGATAGGATTAAATAGATTTTATAGAATTTTCTTGACTTTCTTAAATTGAATTAACCATTGATAACTCATTTGAGGTCTTTCTCCTTAGCTTTATTAGCTTTAGCATTGCAAGGAAGTGAAATGGTAGAAAGCGTTATATAACTTTTATTTTTTGTTAGCATCTTTCCCTCAACTGTGATGATATTTTGCTTATTCACTTGCATGCTAGATTATAATGATGCTTCCCAATTGGACTGAACACTTGTGTATTCCTGGCGTTTGATGTGATGTTCCCTGTCCTGAGTCTTACTTCGTGCTGCTTCAGTTATTAGTATTTATCATAGCTGATCCATTCCTTCTTCAAACACTTCCTTCTCGGCCCCAGAGTCAGTCCCATAATTCCTTCCTTCCATCTGCGTGACCACTCCGTCTCTTGGGTGTTTCCTCATATCTTCCCAAATTTAAATATTGGGGTGCACCAGACTCAAATGCTGGGCTTCATTCCATCTCTGTGTATAGTCACTCCTCTGCTGATCTCAATGACTCTCATACATTTTGTGCCAGGTGGATTGAAACTCAGATTCTTCCCTCGATGTCCGGCCCCATATATATAATAGCTCTCTCTCTGACATCTCCACTTGGTATCTGAATAAGACTCATTATTTAATCTAATGCTATACCGCAAAAAAAAAAAAAAAGTTAAGTCTTCAACGTCTCAAAAATGGTGATGTTATTACTTACTCTAAGCATTCAGGCAAAGCATCTTGGCATCATCTGTAAAATTTCTTTTCATCCGCTCTAAATCCAGTCCTTCATCAAATTCTGCAGAGTATCCACACCCCAAATGTGGCCAGTTATGAACACTTCCAACCTGACTATCCTGATCCAAACTACTATTTATTACCCCTCCTCTGGAGGAAGAAGAGAAACGGAAAGGAAAAGGAGGATGATAAGGCAGTTGGCTGTGATCCCTGCTCTGTTCAGGTTCCTTTGGAGATACTTTGTCATGCAGAGTGAAACCCTGCGTGATGGCCATTGTTCTGCTCTACGTGTTCCTCTTGTCTTTGTTGATTCTCATCTCTAGATCCCTCTCACTCCATCTAGTAGCTTCCTTGCTGCTTCCCCAGACACTCTCCCCTCTCAGACCTTCGCATTTTCCAGGGATGCTTAACTGGCTATCTTAAAGATTTCTTTCTGCTGTTTGCTGTTCTGTCTGCTCATAACGCATCTTGCTGGAGAGACCCTCACTGACCACCCTGATGTAACCCCCTCGTCCCTCTCACCTCCTTTTTGCTTCATGGAGTTTATCACCACTTGATACATCTTTATGTGTTTGTATTGGCTTTACGAGCAACAAATAAAGGGCAGGAATTTTATCTATTTAGTTCACTGCTGTGTGCTTCACCTTGAGCAGTGTCAGGCCATAGATGTCCAGTGACTCTCTGTGAAATAAAGAAATGTCATCTGGAGTTGAATGTGCTTAAAGGGGATTTAAAGACAAAGCATGTATAGTCTTAGCACAGAATTAAGTAGGTGTAAGAGTGACATGAAATAGAAACAGATATGTACGATCATAATATGTAATAAAAGGTACTATTCATTCATGTGAGGGAACAGCTTATTTGCAGGAATCGGTTAACATTTTCTGTAAAGAGCAAGGTAATAAATATTTCAATTTTGCATGCCACTATCACAATTATAGTAATGGCTACAAGCTGAGGAGCAGTTGATAATATGTAGCTGAATGGCTATGGCTAGATTTGACCTACGAGCTGTAGTTTATGGATTATTAAATTAATTACTTAGCTTTATTAGAATTGTAAATTCTGTGTGTTTTATTCACTGATGGATCCTGTATATGTAACCGATTCTTGGCATGCAATAGACACTCAAAAAATTGAATGAAGGCAAAATAATTGTTGAAGACATTGGCTATTAGGAGTGAAATGAATTCACATCATGTAGCAATAAGGCCAAATAGATTTCTAAATGAAAATAAAAATGGATGGAAGGGTAGAGGAATCTCTGCCTATCTTGGGATGAGAAAGGCCTTTTTAAGCATAACAGCAGTGGGTAAAATTGGCCAAGCAAAATCATAGCTATTTCATTGCTTAAAAATTTAATACTTAGGTACATAAAAACATCATAAATTAAAATTTTAAAAACTACAAATGGACAAAGTTACTATATATTTTTTAAAAAGGTACTAATGTCCCATAAAGAATTTATACACATGGTCAGGGACTTCAGGATGCATTTGTAGTACCAGGACTGGGGAGGCTGAGCCAGGAGGATTGTGAGTTAGAGGTCAGCCTGGAGCTACATAGAGTTCAACACCAGCCTTAAATACATAGTGAGCCTCTGTCTCAAGTAATCTAAGTAAATAAATGCTTATATAAATAACTAAAAATTTTAAAACTTAAGTACATTAGTAAGAAAAACACGATCTAATAAGAAAGTGGATGAAAAATATATTGTCATTTATAGAAGAGGAAACAAATAGTAAACCTCTTAAAAATGTTCAAGTGTTAGTAATTTAACAATATATATAAAAGGGGAATAACACAATTTTGAAAAATTCAAATTTACAAGTGAAAAGATAATATTAAATATTACATTTAACATTATGTTTCAGGTATATATTTACATACCTAACAGAAGAAAGTACAGTATAATTTAATACAGTCTTTCTAAAAAGCATTTGGTAATGAATGAAAAAAATCCCCTTTAGACCTTTGTAATGTATTGTGTAATTTACCTTCCAAGAGTCTTGGAAATAATGTGAAATGCTATCAAGAATTTATAGTCAAAGATAATCAACTTATTTTGTGATAATATACAGTAGCAAATAGTTTAAATATTTTGCAAGATTGTGTTAAATAAATTATGATATAACTGTAAGATGGATGTGTCACTGAGATTATTTTTGAAGGTTTTCACTGAATGAAATGCTAATAATAATGTACAGAGTATAAAACAGGATGCAGAACTGATTATCTAAGAGTGATTTTAATTATGTAAAAATGTGTATAGCAGAGCAAAATGATTAGAAGATACCAAAATGTAACCATGGTTTAATCTAAATTGTAGGACTGTGGATAATTTTTGTTTCTTGTTTTGTATTTTTTCAAAGTTCCTACAGTTAACATATATTGATATAAAGAAAAAGTTTTTCTGTTTTTGATCAGTATAGAATCCTAAGAGAGCCAAGGGTTTGAGCTGATAACACGTGTAAAAAGGAGTTGTTTTTCTCTTATAAACAAAGAAATACAATTAAAATAAATAACTCAGATATTTAGAGGAGTATTTTTGTTGTCCTTGAAGCAGACTAATGTGGTCTTTGGACATGTGGTCTGTCATCTTTTTAACCCAAATTGTGTTTTTGGTGCTAGGATGTCCCTGCCCTATTGGGCAACTGCTTACACATCTGGCTGTGGAAATTTAAATTTGAACTAGGCGTAATTAAGTAAAATTTAAAAATCTAGTTCCTCGGTTGCACTAGCTACGTGTCAGGTGCTCAGGAAGCACGTATATCTGTGAGTTTGATTTTGGGCATCACAGATTCAGAAAACTCTGTAAACTTCTGGTGTATAATTTGCTTGACACAACGTCGTCTTTGGAAGGATAGCAGTGTCTTTGCTAGCAGAAGAGAGGAGCGATATTGTATGTGCCAGGGAGGAATTCAGACATAATTATGTTTGAAAACTTCAGTTAGCATGTGTTTATTCACATATTTAATGATTTAAAAATATGTATTGAGTGCCAAGCTGCTGGGCATGCAGTGGTGAGCAAGATAGCCTAGTTCCTGGTGTGCAGGCACAGATTACCCTTCTTCTGAACATCTCCATGGCTGCTTCCTCTTTCAGTTCTTCATCAAAAAGTTGCTTTTCCCATTTGTTTTCTTTTTTGAGACAAAATTTTGCTCCTCAATTCAGACTGGCTTTGAACTCACTGTGTAGCCCAGACTGGCCTCGATCTTGGGATGTTCCTCCTGCCTCAGCCTCCCGAGTGCTGGGATTACAGGGGTGCACCACCAAGACCCAAAATGTTGCCTTATACAGAAATGTTACCCAAGCAATTTAAATAAATGGCAGCCCGTGACACTCCTTGCCTCTCCTGAAGCATTCTGCCTGTGACTTGCTTCTCTTGTTTATTTCTTATTAATCTCTCTCTTTCTCTCTCAACCACTTGGTATATTTATTAATTTGTCTCCTTTGTGTCTCTCTTCATTGGAACAAAGGATCCAATGTAAAGAGGGACTTTGGTTTGGTTTGCTAGTATAATTCCTAGTCCAATATTTACTTTTTAATTTAATAATTTATAATCCTATATTATAGGCCATGAGATTTGATACATTAATAGTAAAATTCATTTGGAAGTAAAATAAGGGAGAGATTTTATTGTTATTAATTTTTAAAATTTTTATTTTAAAGAGAATAAAATCAAACAAAACAAAACGGAATAAAGTCAACCAGAACAGAACAATGAAAGTGATACAGGACTTCAAAACAAAATAATAGGAAATCAACAATGGCTACCATAATGTCTCTTTTTTCTTTAAAGTAGCTGTCCATACCATCAGACATAATAAAATCAAACAAAATGAAACAGAATGAAACCAATTAAAACAGAACATTGAACAAAACAACAAACAGTAAAACAACAAAACAAAACAGTGAGAATGATACTGGATTTCAAAAACAAAACAGATGGGAATCCCCACATTTGCTACACTGCACCCTGTTCTCTCAATAGATGCCCAGACCACCAGCCTCAGGCCTGCAAGGTCAACCAAACAACAGGAGCATCCAGCTGCCTTGGTACCTCAGATGCTGTCAATTCAGTCTGTCCTCTGAATAAGCTGGTTGCTTATGGGGGAAAGGGGTGAGGGTGTTCTTATCTCCCAGGCTGCACGCTGGTCAGCCCACAGGAAGGGTGAATTGGCTTCTAATTCTTTTTGTTACTCCTCCCAGGCCCAGCATGGCTTCTAGCAACTCATGGGAAGGGCAAATTTGGTTTGTTTTCCTCCTAGGACTTGCATGGCTTGCTCTAGAAGGGAGAAATTTTAAAAGATGGATTTTTTTCAAAGTTGTAAAACAGTACAAAGTGTGAATCAATTCACTTTCATGAATTGTGTTAAAATATTTATAGAAATCTATGATGTGCCCAGACATGGTAGTATATACCTGTAATCACAGCACATGAGAGACTGAGGCAGGAGGATTGCCTTGAATTTGAGGGCAGCCTGGGCTACATAGTAAGTGCATGGCCAGCCTGAACTACACAGAGAGACTGTCTCACACAAACAAAACCAAACCATGGTGTGGCTTAGCAGCAGAGTAAATAAGTACTAGTAATTACTGACACACGGTAAGACAAATGTTGAGTAAGTTAAGGCTGAGGCAGGTCGTTAGTAGTTCATAAGTGCTAGGAGGACAATGGAGTATCAGAATGGAAAAAAACACAATCTGTAAGTTAGGTCCCCTTACCGCATCAAATTCCACAGTTTAGAGTTAGAAACTAGGGTTAAAAAATAGACTGTCTTTTCCTTTCATAGAAGTAAGATTTGGTCATATTAAATAGTTTTGATCGAAATAAATAATAATGCCTGAATGTTAGAAACAAGTTTACATAAGGAAAGATAATGAAATATACATGTTAAATAAAGATGCAGAATGTGAAATCTAAAAACAGCCGTGGAAAGTGTACTAAACTGATACATGGTGTGTAGTTGTCCGGGCTTTTGGAAAGTGATTTAGACGGTCTGAATTGTTTGCACATTAAAGAAAACAGAAATATAGTAAATATATGAAAAACTATGTAGCCTTGTTGGCAATGTAAGAAATGCAAAATAAAATAACTAGTAAGTATCGTTAATTCTGACAAAACTAATTAGCATGTAGTTAGAGCAGTCAGTTCGGGTAGGACACAGCCTATTTTAAGGAATAGGGGTAAGCACAAGAGAGCCCAGAAGTGATAGAGTACCCAGGACAAGGCAAAGCTGTCACCACACAGAAACCGGGTGAGGCAAAGGACAGGCCAGTGCTCCTGGAGCCTGGGGAGTTTGACATGGGAAGGAAGGGCTGTGAGAGGGCTGGACCATAAGCCCAGGGTAGGGAGAGGAGATGGAGATGGAGGACGGTGAGAGAAGCTGTGGACTTCCTGCCCGCCTTCTCTCTTATCTGCCAGTGCCTCAGATGAACTGACCCCACCCAGAGCCCAGAAGCAGGAGCTGGCCAGTGGGTAGTTATCCATAGATACCTTGATGATGGCATTGGAAATTTATTATTTTGAGGTTTTACTCAGAAAGCAGTTTAAAATTGTGTACATATCCTTTTCAGGTGATTCTTCCTTTGGGGAAATAGACCAGCAAAATCTGCAAGTAAAATCAGTAATTGTGCACAATTATAATTATAATAAATAAATAGATAAATTCACACAAAATACTAGCAAAAAGGAAATCACTAAGAAGATGATTTGTAATTGTGCTAATGTGTACCTTACTTAACTTATTCTGAAAACAATTTAAAGCATGATGGCGCACTAAAAGGATAAAATAAATATATAGCCTTTAAAATAAGTGGTTAGGTAATGACTGTATGTAGAAATGTTTTATAGGGCGCAATACCATATCATTAATATGTGCAAACAGATTGAAACTTTAAAGAGCTATGTATTACACATAAAAAAGCACATAACTATGTAATGTGATTTAATTCTATTTGTTTTAAAGAGGCAATAAAAATAAAGGACAGGATAAAGAAAAGTTTTTAAAGATTTTAATAAGAAAAGTTACCTCCTACATTTCCTGGCTATCCATAGTGCTGCAGGGTAGGGTACAAGATGAAAATGTTATCATTCATATGTGGCAGAAAGATAGCTAGAGAAGGGATAGATTCTGCACAGTTTTGTAAACACAGACTTTTCATCATCCAGGATTTTGTGCAAAGCTTTTGTCTAGAGATAGATTACTTTTATTAATCTACTGACTGGAAAGGAAATTTCTGGGTGATGCTCTAGCTATTGTCTGGTTACATATAATGGAGTGTGATATTGTACTAATCCCCAAGAGCCCCATACAATTGCATGAGGTATCTCTGGATAAAGAAGGTGGCTGTTTGGGCTGGTTATGTCAGAAATATCAGTTACCTATTTAACTTTAAGGCTGTATTAGGCTTAATATCAGAAAAGTTCAGTGTAAAAACCAGTGCTCGGAAGATACTCAAAAGAACTAAATCCTAATTCATATCCATCATGGGAAAATCAATCTTATGTTAGTTCTGGGATCACAATTAAATTTTAATATTGGGTTACAGAGGCCCATAAATTTAACCTGGTCCACAGTGAACCTGAAACAAAAATAACAGTCCTTTGTGTTTCTTTCATTTTTCGAATTAATCGATTAATTCATTTTGTGAACATGTATAGCCATGTCTCCTTACAGGTTTACTTTCTGTAGTTTCAGTTATCTGAGGTTGTCAGAAATTAAAAGACAGTCAATGGAAAATTTCAGAAATAAGCAATCTGTAAGTTTTACATGGCATGCCATTCTGAAAACCGTGATGAAATCTTGAACTATCCCGAGTCATTGCAGGGTCTGTGTGATAAATCATCTCTTTTTTCCAATGTATCCACACTGTATATGCTGTCTACTTGTTAGGTACTTGGAAACCCTGTCCGGTATCATAGTACCCTGCTGTCACTGTGATCATGTTCGTGTAACTTTTACTTAATTACCACCCAAACATGTAAGAACAGGAGATTGGCTATTCAGATATGCCAAAAAGAAATTATAAAGCGCTTTCTTTAAGTAATAAGGTGAAGTACAATAAGATACTCAGAGAGAGAGAATATTTTCACATAACATTCATTATAGTACATTGTTGTAATCATTCCATCTTATCATGTTACTGTTGGTAGTCTCTTACTGTGCCTAATTTATGGATTAAAATTTATCATAGATACACATGTATAAGAAAAAGCATATACTGTAAAAGCTTTTGTGCTACCCATAGTTTCAAGCATCCCCTGGGGGTTTTGGAACATATTCCCTGTAAACAAAGGGGAGAAGCTATGTGGAAAATCTTAGAGGTGTCAGGCATTGTTACATGTCGTGGCAGCAGCTAAATTACATCACTTGACTTAATTATTTAAAAGTATATCATTCTTTAAAATAACCCTATGATATTAATTATACTGAAAAGCTGCTAGTTTTAATAATAGCAGCAGGTAGGTGTCATGCTAGATGAGGAAATGATGAACTGCCCAAGTGGGAAGCATTTTACAAATACTGGCTTCAACTCATCTATTTTATAAGCCAGAAACACTGGAACACATGGTTCAAGAAGGAAACTTTTCCCTGTATGAATTTGGGAAAATTTTTAAAGCAGTATTAAATTAAATTAGGTTTACTTATTCTTTTGATTAAGCACCTTATGGGAAAGACAAAAGTGACATAAAAATTTGGATTGCCTAAGAACATCTGGAACAGATGGCCACCATATTTACCCACCATGCTTTGCGAGCGTTTGAACTGTCTCATCTCAGTGTTCCAGCCCCTTCCCACACCCTCTGCTCTCTTGCTTTCCCATCTTTGTCTCCTTTTATATCTCCATATTTCCTGTGTGTTTTTCAAAGACTACCCTGACATGCTTTGAAATGTATATTTTTGTAAACTGGCCAGTTTGTGCCTCATTTGTTCAGACCTAAAGATCCTAGTGGAAAGCAGGGCTGTCCTTTTCTGACCCTTCCCTGGCTCCAGTGTGGTGCTGTGTCCCTTTGCCTATGCTGCCAAAAAAAGGTACCCACGTGTTCTCTTTCATGCTCCCCAGATCATCTGTGTGGAGGAAGACAGAGTTGTAGTAAAGGGTTTGACTTTGGCTACTCTCTCTTTCCGATTTTCCTTTCCAGATAGTTCTTATCTTTCCCCTGTCCCATTAGGACCAGTTCTTTTAAGGGAAAATGCCTGTATACATAAACCACCATTAATTATGCTCACCACATCCTTGTACTTTTAATGCCTGTTTCCTCTTTGACGTCCTCACCTTAAGTGGGAAGGTGTTTGCCTGGGGACTGAGGGAGAGGTTGGTGCACAAGAGAAGGGAGGAGGTAGCAAAAGACAAACCCCAGGATGGAAGTCAGTGAAGGAACTCTCAGCCTGCCTGGAGTGGCCATCCGACTTGAAGGAGAAGCTATTGCAAAATGATACAGTTCGGTGGATTTGGGGAAGAAATGTTTCTATTCAAAGCAACATCGAAAAGCATAGAAACTGCCATGGAGGGCTATTGCAGGATGATTATTTAGACGGTTCCAGAACTGAGTTATAAATGTGAAGATGTGGTGAAACATACTGTATCGTGTCTCTCCAGGTTTGCAACACAACAACCGACAGGAAGCACGCAGACATCTCCTTGGAGAAGTGTGTTACTGAGTCCATCATGAACATCGTGAGCGGATTCTTCAATTCTCCTTTCTCAGACAACAGTACCAGCCTCCAGGTAACTGGACCGAATACCGTACCAAAGCATTTTGTCCCAATTTTCCCTCTTTGTGTCAGTAATAAACCTATGATGTTTGTTATACTAAATCTTTCATCTGGTCAGGAAGTCATATCTGACATTTGTGATGATCACTGTTCTGTCATATTCTTTACTCATGTGTCCCTTTCTGAGTTTACCAAAGACTTTAGCTTAAATAGACATCTTCTTCCAATTGAATTATATTTCCTCTCTAAGCAGAAAAACACTTTTCAGATCTGTTTGTTGACCGTTTGTCAATTGTTGAAATAATGGTATATTCTTTAAATGGACAGGCATTCTGAATCAATAGTTCTACGTTAGTGTTATTTTATTCTAAAATAATGATCAGATATATATATATATATATATATATATATATGAATATTTTCATCCAGTTATTTTTAATACTTAAAAATTGTCAACTTTGAGTATCCACTGTGGGGGAACAACTAAATTAATTATGATATACCTATGGGGTAGATTATTATAAAGTAACTAAAAATCTTGTTTTAAAAGGAAAATGATTGTGGTGTATTATCCAGCCACAGCATTACATTATTGTATCATCCAAATTTGTTTGTGTAAAGGATGCATCTGTACATCTATACACCGAGAAATTCAGGATGTACATAAAACCAGCCTACTGTATTCACTGGGTTTTCATATGTGCATCCAATCAATCTTGGGTCAAAAATAATGGAAAAAAGTTGTATCTGTACTGGACATGTATAGGTTTTAAACACTACAGCATAACCATGATTTATGTAACATTTACAATGCGTTAGGTGTTATAAGTAATGTAAAGATATTAAAACACAGTCTAGGGAAGGATGTACACAGGTTATACGTAAGGTGCTACACAATTTTATATGAGGAATTTGAACATCTATGGGTTGTACCACGTTGGCAGGGGGACCTGGACCAAGATTCCCACAAATATGAGTAATGGAAGTATCCTTCATTGTTGATACTGATCATCTCCACATTGACTATTTTTATTTCTGTGGTCCTGGATAATGTTTCTTTAGGGAAACATTTTAAATCAATAGTTAGGCAATCAGGAAGTCTTTTTGTAATTGAAAATGTCTGTCTATTCTACTTACCTATCATATATAACCAAACCAGTCTAGAAACATCTGCTGGGTTTGTGCTTGGGAATAAACAAAAGTTTATAAAAAGTATTAAAATTCATTTCTTTTGCTTCAAGAAATGGCATGTCTTTTGACAAAGAACACAGTTAAAATGCAAGTGGTGGGTTTTCTAGAATGTTTTTATGGTTTTGCTCACGAAGTGGGTATATAATAATAATCCCTGAATGGCGCGTGTATTAGCACTGGCGCTTGGGAGACTCCTTGTGTGTTACTGCGATGAACTTTTCTGATAATGTAGCCCATTGTAGCAGCACTAGTTGCCTGCTTTGTGTTTACAGACACATCAGCCAGTTTTTATTCAGCTGTTACAGTCTGCCTTCAGAATTTACAACTGCACCTGGCCAAATCCAGCCCAGAAAGCTTCGGTGGAATCCTGTATCAGAACACTGGCTGAAGTGGGTAAGTGCGGGGCGCCCTGGTTACGCACCCCTTGAAGAAACGAGGCTTTTGGTCAGTAGCAATACACACAGCTTTCCATTTTGTGACTTTGTAAGAAAACATGTATGGTTTTAAAAGCAGTGATCAGCAAGTGATTCTGAGTACTGTAGACTCTTTTGGGAAGGGAATATATTCCGATTTCTAAACTTAAAAGTAATATTGCATGCAACACATTTACTTGCAGTTCAATAAGATTTTAGAGGAATCTCTTTAATTCATTGTTATCTCACATTTCATTGAGATTTATTAACAGCCTGACTTATGAAGGCATCCCTATGGCAACAAGACTTTTAGAGGGAATTTTAGGGTCCAGTTTTGTTTGAAATCCATCAGTATTTATTGAGGGCCTATTCTACACTGAAGACTTGAGAAATTACAAATGAATGAAGAAAAGGAACTACGATGTTTCACAGATTCCTGTGAGTGTGTATGTATCTGTGTGTGTGTATGTTTAGGTTAATGGTTGAGGGGAGGAGGGAGAAGATATACAGACTTAGTGCCACTAAAAAACAAAAAAAAGATTAGATGATTGTTGTGGTTCTGACGGCATTGGGAAGGGCCATTTATAGTGTGTTTTGTTATCTTATTTAGTCCTTAGATAGAGTCTTGGATTATTTACATTTTACAGTTAAGGAAACAGAGAATTATCTGAGTTGTATAACTTGGCCAGGTTAATAGTATGTGCTCAGTAAATATGTGCTAAATGAATAAATGACTTAACTAATTAATGACCATATAAATTTTTTAATCTTTCCCTCTGTCTGCAATCTGATCTATGTGATTTCATAGTAACAAAATTAAACGATGACACCACTTTTTATTCGAATAAAATTTAAAAGCAGTTTTAACCAAGGAAGTTCAAATGAAAATTACTAAACCTAATAGATTAGTAATGTAGTTCACCAGTGTAATCAATTACAAATATTATACTTAGTGGATTTTCAACAGTAAGTATATTAAATACTAAGAATAAACTTATGAAATATAAGAGAATGAAATTAAAATCCCTTATTGAGGAATATAAAAGGTTTGTGTAAGTGGAGAGATACACAATTTCTGGGTTGGGAAACTTAGTTGGTAAAGATGCGTTATCTTCAAATAAACTGCAAGAGGTCCTATTTTACTTTAAATAACTGTTTACTGTAATAACTGTTTTAGGATTAATATTCTTATTCTTCCAAGAGCGACAACAGATTCTATCCCTCCCACTTCCAAAGTCCCTGTTTTCTTTTCTCCGCGAGTCATCCTTGCTCAGGTCCCTCGCTGCCACATGTGGATTGTAGTGGAGTTTCCTTGTCACATTCCCACTTCTACCCTGCCCCACTGCCAGCCATTCCCTGGCAGCTGGCAGCAAGATCTTCACAGGCAAAGCAGGTTATTTTGCTTGCCTGCGTAAAACTCACGACTACACTCGCGATTTGTACTTTTGACACTGCTGACAAAGTTCCTCCCTCACCCGTCCTTCCTTTCCTCCTCTCCTCTCCCTAGCTCCCTTCCCCATCCTCTACCTCTGCTCAACCCACCCTGTCCTACCTTCCGTGTCTCTTCTCTCCACCAGGCTTGGGCTCATCTCACCTCAGGACATTTGCTTATACCATTCCCGCCAGTGGAGCCTCATCCTTTGGAGTGTCATTTCCTGCTTTCCTCTTGTCAATCACATCTCAGCTCAGAAAACCTAAGTGCTTGGTGAACTGTCCAAGAACACTATATGTAGTGGCTCAGCTTTTCCTGCCCTTTATTATATATTTTCCTCCTAATGCGTATCACTATTTGAAAGTGTCTTGTTTGTGCTTACTTTTTATTTCTTCCTCCATTGAAATGTAAACTATGAAACAAAGCCTGCATTTTTCACCACGCAGGCCTAGGAGTGTCAGGTCCTGAATAAGCAGGTTATTACATGTTTGTTGACTGCCATTAATCCATGGGTTAGATATTGTGCATATAATGACACATAGGTATAGACATTTTATGTGACTTGTCCAATTTTAAGTAGTTGAGTTGGACTTACAATTCAAGTTTCTCTGAGTTTGGAGCTTATTAGATATCATGTTGCCCTTTTTGTCTTATGCCAAGGAAGCTCCAACAAATAAATAGAACTGTGACACTGAGTTGCTAGTGTCAAAAGGCAAAGCTACAAGGAGTTTAGTGTCAACCTCTCCTTGGCTTTTTGTGTGTGATTCTAGCAGGTGGCACATCATTCTATAACAGAGGATGAGTTTTTTGTTGAACTGAGGAAAAGGTAGGCTTTGTAGACACAGGGAGCCAAAAGCAGATTGGCCCTTTCAGAGTCATTTTCTTTATAAAGACAGAGGGCCTCCTTGTCCCGCAGAGCAGGCCTCTTTCTGATTGGTGGCTGTGAATCTCCTGTTTGCTTGGGAAGCTGGTCCATTCAGAGTTGAGTTTGATTTTGTGGCACTAGCATAAATGAATGACTGCTTTCTGGTTTGATCTGGTCTGCTGAGGGCTAGGGCCGGAGCTCAGTCCAAAACAGTGGCCTCCCATAAACTTTGCCCAACACCGACTGGACAGGGATCTCTGTGAAGTTTTACAACTCAAACACAGACATTTTCATGTTTCAGCAACTGTTTAAAAATGCATAGAGACACTAAAAGTTAGCACAGTTCAAATATGTAAGAAGCTATAATATTAAGGGAACAAAGAATGTACATATTTAAAGTCAAGAGAGTCCTCTGTGTTTTGAAAGCTAATTTTTGCTGCGTTTTATGAATTGGTAAACATTCCTGTAAATGCAAACAATTATAGTCACATTGACATAGCACATTGTGATTTGTAAAGAGCTCTCAACTTTAGCACAGTTCATCTTATCATTATCAAAAGTACTTCATTCTCTTCCATATTTGTGTCAAATATAAAAGGTGTTAAAAATCAGCAAAAAAGCAACCACCAGATTAGGACTTAGCTGCTAAGGGCAGCAGACCTGACTTGAGTGTTAATCTGGGGAACTCTATGATGTGGGCATAATTCTTAGTCCAGTTTTCAAATGGAGACATGATGTAAGGCTAGTCAGGCAACTTGGCTCCAGGTGGGACAGGTAGACAGGGCTTGAACTAGGATGTGAACCTCTTTGAACTGACAGGATAGCAGGCAGTTGTGATCTGCCATCACAAGTCCCTTTAAACAAACATGTTCTTTGTTTTATACTTGTCTGACCAAAATATGTACCAAAATGGTAGTGTTAAACTGTATATGAGACAAATGCATAATTTGTAAGAATTATTTTTGGTAAAACATCTTAAGCTTTTAGAATCGAATTTGGGCTCAATTGTGAATTTACCATGTGTATTGTTAGATTTTCCTGATTAAACTCCCAAGCTTTTTAAAGGCTGAGGTGCTTCTGAATGAGTTGAATCTGTAGAAGTGATTGATTCATACTCCACTGTTACACCTTCTTCTGAGGGGTATAGAAGATGAAATTAGTTTTTAAAAAAGTTCTTAGATGGTAATCCATGATGATTTAAATGTTGAGGATGGGAGCTTTTTGCCTGGAACAATTTTTTCTTAACTGTCATTTGAATTTTTATTTTATTTTTGACTTATATTTTTATTTTAAGTGGTTTGAGTTTTATCTTCTGTTTACCCTTGATCAGTCTACGATTCCTTCAGGGAATGTTCATGAATTATTTTTTCTGTCTTGAGTTGAAAACTTTGAGCAATTTGAATATATTTTTCTTACAAGGTGCATGGTATACAATCAACTTTATTTTTTCCAATTGACTAGTCAGGGGTTCCAAGAGTAGGTCTTGAATAACCCATAAGACAATATATGTTTTCATTTCAATTTGAGGATTAATTAAATAATTTAATTAATTAATTTGAGCATCAGTACCAAACAGGAAATTTGCATTTAGTATCTTTAGCATACTTCCTGTTTAGAAGCTTGGGCTTCTGTACAGATTTATCCTGGGCACTTGATACAGAAAATGTACCACAATCCCCATGTGCTTTTGCACCCTCGTCTTCCGCCGCTGAAGTTCTGATGGGACCGTGCAGAGCGCCTGACAACCACCCAAGTTTCCTAATTAGTGCCTACACTTTCCGTTGCCTTTTCCCCCTGTCAGTGTATCTATTTCAGCATTTTCTTTTTCCCATGGCACCTATCACTGCATTCTGTGTGTTCTCAGAGATTTCACTCTGGCAGATACCATCAGTAATTCCATCTAATTAAAATCTTTCACATGATGTGCAATATTTAATGAATAATAATTAGAAATAGATTTTGATTATATCTTAGCATCACTGTGAAGTCTTGTCATTTACAGAGCATTTTCAGGATTTATAAGTCTAATTAGAAGGTCAGCCTCATAATAAAAATACCTGCGAATAAAGATAACTCATTTTAGAGAACTAGTTATCTCTAGCTAGAGCTCTACCAAAGATAAGTGCATTGATAGCAGCCCTCCTTTCTCACATTAGTTGTTAAGAACTGCTTGTTCTCAGCTTCTGACAGTGTGTCTTTAACAAGGCAGTGTCTCAGGTGTACTTTAACTCACCAGTGAAATAAGAATAATTCTTAACATTTTAAACTTCCACACGTGACCTCTTTTATGGTCGCACACAGTTAGAGTTAATGCTACTGGCCTGGAGGATGGCGGGCTGCAGTAAATTCATAGCTTTTTCTTACCGCTGATCCCAAGAATGTGTCATAGTCCACATTTCTGCCTAGTACGTATCCTGGAGTTCTTAGTTTAATGAAAGTAAGCACAGTTTGGATCATATTTTTGTACTTAATGAATGAAAAATAACTGATCTAGTGATTAATGTTCTTGTACAATAATGTTTTTTTTTCTCTAGCTAATTACAAATTTTTCCTCTGGTTTATGTATTGGTTTGAATTTTTAAACAATATTCAGGAAGTTAAATTGGCGTCAATTTTGATTTCAGGTTAATATTTATAATATTTTGGAAATGCAGAGAATCTTTTTCAGACTAGCTTTAGAGTTTCATATTCTTAAAAAAGGCTAATTATTACCTACCCAGGTGACCTATTTAAGTCAAATACTCTTCCTCAATTGCATAATTGTCTTTAATTGCCTCGAAATGTTGATTTGGCTATTGGCTAGAGTTTACCTTTAGGTAGGAAAGAGTACTATAGTTTATCTGGCTCATTTATATTGTACAATTTATGCTAATTAAGGAAGCTAGATAGCACCAATTAAAATTGTTCATGAGGGGTTATCTTCAGCCTGGCTTGTCCATGGTGTTGTCCATAAAGGAATATGTAGTGGCTGCAGTTTACAGGAGAATTTTAGAGTGAGGGAGATTTTCTTGATTTCATTAGCAAAGGGTCACATTATTAACAGAGGCGTGGCCATTGAAATAAATTTCCACTGGTATCATTCTAAAAACTCTCACTGAGTATTTATTTGGTTCCTATGCATATTTATTTGGTGGCCCATTCCATCTAATGTATCTGATTCCTTTATAAAAGGGAGATACTTCCCAATACCATCCTCTGCTGGCTTAAACTTTAGTAAAATATGATAATTGTAATAGGTTGTGAACAACACTGAAGTTTTAAGTCTTTGTTGCTTAGAAAATCACAGCGACAGTACTGACTTATGTTTGAGGATCACGTCCTAC
Source organism: Cavia porcellus (assembly GCF_034190915.1). Taxonomy (NCBI): domain Eukaryota; kingdom Metazoa; phylum Chordata; class Mammalia; order Rodentia; family Caviidae; genus Cavia; species Cavia porcellus. Next base: position 50,681,159 of record NW_026947510.1, on the reverse strand, counting down.
CCCCACCCAGTTGCTGAGGATGAAATTAAGGTCCATGAGCCTATGAGGCAAGTGCTGTACCACTGGGCCACACCCCCAGCTCTTCTGTTTGATTTTTGCAAATGTTCAGAGCAAACATAGCTTATGAATGAATCAGCCAGAGAAGGAAGAAAGTCTCACCAGGGTTTAATCGTGGTGCAGGATCAAGTACTTACAAAACTATCTGCTGTTTGGCAGTGCAGAGGCCATCTGTCCCTCAGATGGGACAGGCATGGAAATGAGTGACTGCATGTGAAAGACATAGTAGACATAAGTTTCAGAAAAAATGAAAAATATATATATATATATTTATCAGGAATATTAGGAAACCATTCAGTAGGGAAATCCAGGCAGTAGTGCAATAGCTTGTTTAAAGCTGTCTTAGAACTATTAGTACCCTAGAAACTTCTGTTTGAGTTTTCAATGTATTTGTACTTGTTTTTGTGTTGTTAGTGAGAACAGTCCATTTTCGAAAGAGTTTTGCGGTATCTTAGTGTTGGAGAATTTTCACTAGTGTCTTTCCATTATAAACAGCAAACCAGATTGTGTGCTTATCTCTACCCAGTTTAGTTGTATTGATTCCTTCCCTGTTTTCATTCATTTGAAATGTGTTTTCTGTTGACTATCATTAGGACTCTAAATTTGATCTTTATATTGCTATTTCTTGGTTGAACAGCTCTAAATAATGTCATATTTTTCACACTGCGAAAAATAAGCAAATGAGCATACTTCATTTTTATCAAATTAATGACTTTCCATTATTACTTGTGATATCTGTATTATATTTTTGAAATATAATCAAATGTCTTACACACTGATGAACATTACAAATCAATTATTGCAACTTACAAATTACATTGCATATTCATTTCTCACTGTATGACCATTTGAGACAAACGTGTAGTGCTATGCTATTAAAGCTTTTTCACTTGGAAGAGAATTTCCTATTAATATCAAATGAATGTCTTTTCATTTATTCCCAGCTTTGTGTTCTTCCTCATGTTCATAGTCAGTTGCCACAGTTTCTTATATTTAAGTTGACATTTTCTTGGATTCCTTTCTCATTTTTTGAAGTAATTTTTTAAAGGAGTTCAGAGAAAAATGTTGGAGTCTTTAAAGATTCTAGAATGTTTTCAATGTTTTTTGATATTCTTGTATGACTGGCCATAACAAATTATCGCATGCACTGGCTTATAGCTAGAGATTAGAAGTCTGAAATTGAGGTATTGGTGGCAATGTGTTCTCTGAAGGATCCAGGGAAGCACCTGGTTGGTGCTTGTCACTTAGCATCTGGTGGTTCTGACAGTGGTTGGTATTTCATGACTTGCAGCTGCATAAACCTATTCCCTTCCTTCATCTTCACATTATATTTTTCCTGTATGTGCAGCTCTGGGCTTCTTTTCTTACAATGACACTAGTCAAATTAGATTAGGGCCCAGGCTAACTCAGTATGACTTTAATTCAACCTGCTTACATCTTCAAAGAAATGACTCCTAAAATGCAATCATATTCATGGGTATTGCTGATTAAAACTTCAAGCTACTTTGGAAGGGTATAATTCAACCTGTAATAGCATTCTAGAGTTCCATTCTAAATAAGCAAAATGTTTACTTAATGCTCTTTATAACACAATAGGCCCTTTCAGTTTAGAAACTTACACCTGCCTTCAACTCAAGGAAATTTCTTAATCCTTTCTTCCCATCCATTAGGTCTGTTACTTCTTTCTGCAACTTGTATTTGTTAGTGTATGACTTCCTGGCTCCACATGACCTACTTTCTAATCTCTGGTTTATTTTCCCTTTTGATGTTTTTCATGCTTTGTATTTTAGAAGTTTCCTTGATTTCCTTTTCCAGCTTACCAACTTTATTCCTGTCCTTTTCTGTTTCACCTACCTTTTGAAGTGTTGACTTGTGCATAAACATGTGTGATTACCTTTTAATTTCCATGATGTTTTTTCTTTCTGGTTTTCTACTTTTGTGGATGCAGTATATACTCAGATTCTCTGAGGACAATAATTGGAATTATCGACATACTCTTTGCTCTTCTTCAAATCATCTGTTTTCCATTGGGGTTCACTGAGATTGGCTTTCTTTGTGATCCCTGAGAGTGCATTCATAAAGGTGGAGGTCTGTAATTACTGGCGTGGGTCTTCACGGCAGCTTAGAGGGTTTGTTTTTCTACTAGAATCCTTGTATACATGACAGGACTGACCTGGAGTTCTGTGAGGTGGGACTGCACAAATGACATGCTGACTTTCCCTTTGTGTGTGTGTGTGTGTGTGTGTGTGTGTGTGCGCGCGTGTGTGTGTGTGTGTGCGTGCGCATAGTTAAGGATAGACAGAGAATACCAGCAGCTGTTAAAATACAGGAGTCTTTGCTCAGGAGTTAGTCTTTGATATATTTTCTTTCTCTGTTGGAACTTTCTTTTCTGCCTTCTCCTTTTTGCAAAACCTCTATCTGATGATCTTTGGAGTTACTTCAGGCTCTCTTCTCCTTCCTTGTCAAGTCCTAACCCTTTCATTTGGCATTCTTTCCAGACAGGTATTGTAATTTCTTCTAACTTTATCCTCTGGGTAAAAACTGCCTCTGCCAGCTGCTTTGTTTATGCTAGTCCGAGGGAGGAGGGCTTTGCCTTTCCTGTTCTTCAGCTGTGATTCTTTGATGAGTGGCCTGGTGGCTTCCCAGGCTCCGCGACACACCTTGAAATGGTTGGCCGTGCCTTCAAAGACCTGTTCTAACTTGAATGTCTTGTGGGGAAGTTTCTTCTCTTCCTTCTTTGATAGACTGGTTCCATCCTCATCCTGTCCCACAACGATGCCCAAGCTTTCTTGCCTTCCTTGTGGCAAGCACGTCCAGTTTTCTCTGGTTTTGTGACATTAATTTGTTACAATACAAATTTCAGTGAATCATTGGGAAAAAAGATATACACCTATGTGGCATCCTCCAATGCAGATTTTTTACACTCTAAAACTTTTTATTTCTATGCTTAGATGCTATATTGCATACAATTTTGTGCATGTTACACATGGACACACACACACATGCACACAAACACTGATGAAGTCAGTGAATAAATTGATAGGATTTTACTGTGTGTTGTCGCTCTTCTTTTTTATTTTCTTTGGAATCTGCAAAAGTAAAAATCCGCACGGTCATTTTACAGTGTTTTCCACATTAATGCTATATGAAGTGCGTTTCCACATTAGTCACTGAGCAATCAGATAACTTCTTGAATGTTTACTGTTGAAATGTTTACTTGTGTATGAACATGTGTGATTACCTTTTAATTTCCATGATGTGTTTTCTTTCTGGTTTTCTACCAGAGGCCAGTTCAGTAATTGGTCTGAAGAATTGAAATACTTTCAGGTTAAAGGCTATTGAGGTTACATCAAACAATTTAATGGCAGAGTTTGAAGATTTAATTTTTTTCTTTTTTATTTGTTCTGTGTTCCTAAGACTATTTGAATAATGTGTCAGAAACTTTGGTCAAATTAAGAGGGAAATATTTTAAATCTTTCTTTTTCAGCAAAAAATCGTGGAATAGCCATTCCAGTGGATTTGGACAGTCAAGTCAATACGCTTTTCATGAAGAGCCATTCAAATATGGTACAGAGAGCAGCGATGGGCTGGAGGCTTTCTGCTCGCTCTGGACCACGCTTTAAGGAAGCCCTTGGAGGGCCCGCTTGGGATTATAGGAATATTATCGAAAAGTTACAGGTACAATGACAGCATGCAGTGGCATTAATACTTTCTAGGTTCCTGTTTTAAAAATGTGTGTTTCCTGAAGAAACTATGGTTGAAAATACAATTCTCAATGGGGCCAAGCTTACCTTGAAAATTCCCTATTACCACTGGCTTCTTAAAATGCCTATTTCCCGGGTAAAAGTTGCTTGTTATTGTTAATGACCCCATAGGATTTACTGTGTTCTGATATCGTGGCTGGGGTCCAGACATGGAAGCAGTACATCTGGTTAGGTTGTTTTGCTTTAATTCAGGCAAAAGGTGGTGACGGCTTTGCTAAAAGGAAGGTAACAGTAGTAATGAATTTTGGACATGGATGCATTTTGGTAATATTTGGTTCAGGGCCTACAGGCTGGATGTATGAATGAATCGAGCAATGGAAAGAGGAATCAAGGATGACTCTGATATGATTATATCATTTGTTAATATAGGAAAAAAGAGGTCGGGAGAGGGTTGAACCTAGGAAGTTTCTTTTAGGAATTTTAAGTCTGAGATACCTACTGCCAGTTCAGTAGTTGGATGTGTGAGTGTGGGCAAGTATAGAAAGAAGTCAATGTAGAAATATTAATGTGGGGTGTTAAAATCATGGAGTTGGATCTGTGAGATGGATATAGAAAAGTAACCACTGTTTGTAGCAGCAGAGTGAAGAGCTCAGCTCACTGAGGCTCAACAGTTACGACCACTAACACTGAAGACAACTGAATCGCTCTTCTGGGCATCTTTAATAGTCACAGCAAGTGATTGCTTATGTTATCATCCCATCCTTTCATGTGGAAAAATAAAGACTTAAATTACACAGCTGGCCTAGGATCAAAATAAGAAGGAAAAACAGTTCCCATCAGAACAGCCATGGTACCATTTGTTCAGTACATAAAGATTCAATATTTTAAAAGAGGTGCATTTCAGTTCATTTCTCTGAACACACATGGTCATATTTCATAAGCATGAGCTCTTCCTATCTTGGTAGAATATCTAGTTTTCTCCTTTATGTTATTCCCTTCCTGGTAGTCTCTTTTGGCTGTTACCAGGAGTTTCGCAGAAAGCTCATTGAGAATAGTTGGAGGAGAAAGGGTCACTTTGGCTGGAAACGGAAACACAGGGTTAAAGATGCCTTCACACTTGAAAACTGTCCTTTAGAACTCAAGAGGGTGGTAACTCCCATTGAGCTTCTGTAGCTGAGAATAAGCAGAAGTTTTCTGCTTAGTACAAGCTGCCACCACTGTGGGTGAATAAATTGTTGCTTAATGTGAGAAGATTTATTTTTGTCTCCTAACAGTTTAGAAATGAAAAGAGGATGCTTTAACTATTAAAGACTGCTCAGGAAAGTATTGTCATTTACAGTTAAATATAGAAATACGTCAGTTTGGATGCTTCCAGCTTTTAACTGTGGCAATACTTAACTAAAAGTAGCTTAAGCACTAAAGGCTTTGTGTTTACATAGCGGAAACCTGGGTGGCTTTTTCTAAATTGGCTGAGTCAGCACCTTGATAGGCCAGGCCCCTAGAGCTCCATGTTGGCTGTCAGTTTCAGACTGGTAATCCAAGGTCACATGACAGCTACCTTGCATTTGGATTCATACCCTCAAGCTGCCTTCAAGATAGGTGTTTTGAAAGAATCTCTCTGCCCTCCAACACACACCTCACTTGCTTAGCAGATTTCACTTGATATCTCATTGGTTGGGATGATATTATACAATCATGCTGAGACCAATTGCTAAAAATGCCCATGGCTGGCTTAAAGGAATCAAGTGGACTGAGCGGAGGGGGCTCATCTCTCTGGGGATGTTGCTGTCAGATTCAGAAACAACACTTAGCAAGGAATGGGGCAGAAAGGTTCTTAGGTGACCAAGAGTCTATCACTAAGTATAATTTGAAATCGCCAATGAATGTCACTGAACGCTGTGTAGTATTAATGTGCCTCAAATAATATATCTATAAATTATTACTTTGGAAGAAATCACTAGTTCCTGGCTGTTTGTATTGCAATCAAAGACACTTTAGAGTTCGTACAGCGGCTCTCCTGGTTTCCTGTTACATCCTTGGAAAGCCAGAATCATACCAAAGACCCAGGAAGTATTTATACATAAATCCAGACTATGCAAACACAGATATTTGACACCAAGGACATGTGGCCATCTTTTCTAGAATTCCTAGATCGCATTCCTGATTGGTATTTCTCAGGTTTGCCAGATCTCTCAACAGTGAAATCTGACTGAGGTCTTCATGTGGCTTCTCTGGTGCTCTGTGTTGTAGGATGTAGTGGCCTCCTTGGAGCAGCAGTTCAGCCCGATGATGCAGGCGGAGTTCTCCGTGTTGGTTGATGTACTGTACAGTCCTGAGCTGCTCTTCCCCGAGGGCAGTGATGCAAGAATTAGATGCGGTGCTTTCATGTCCAAGTAAGTGAATCCAGTCTGAGGGTCCGCTGCTGCTCCACGCTGAGACAGCCTGCGGTGTTTCTGCTTTTTACTCTCTTGAGACTTAACAAAAATCTGAAAAGCATATGAAAGGCCTAAAACCCATGTTAGAATATGTTCCTCAAATAATTAAATTGAATCACCTGAAATTTTGTTTTACTGAAGATCAAGTTATTTTACTGAAAATGACTTGTATTATTGGACACAAAATATTATGCAGAATAACAGTTAAAGAAAATAAAAATGTTCTGAGAGAAAAAAAAGACCTCAAAAGAAATTTCCATTGTCCATCAAACCATCAAAACTGTTTCCATGTATCTGAAGACTGATGTGAAAGAATCCAGGGTGGAGGTTTGAGAGAGGCAGGCTTCACTTTCCTTGCAAAGAGAGCTCCTGAGCCCTTACCCTGTGTGCCTGCTGGCTCCGACCACAGGAATAGGCAGCACCTTAAGACTAAAAGGAGATCACTGTTGTGACGGAGGTTATAATAACTTTCGCTGTGGGCTACTCCTTTAGTATGCAGTAGATGTCATTTAAAAGTATCATACCCGGGTATTAGCCAGTCTGTACATTTCTGAGGCCTGTGATCTGCTCTTCTTCCTCTTCTGTGTGTCCTGTGTCGTCACTGGGCAGGCTGGCTGTGGCACTTCTGTATTCTTCTTAGCCTGTTTTCCTGTCATATGCCCCCATCGTCTCTCCCCTTCTCATTCCTCTCCTTTATCTGGCTCTCTGTCACCGGTGCCACCTGCCTCCTACTCAGAAAACAAAAGGATTTTTTGTTACTCTTACAAAATGTGTAAACAGAAGTATAGTTTTGAAAACATGCTTCTGGGTTACTTCATATTCTTAAATAAAATGCAGCTTTTTCTCCTTCTAGCATATGATGTGTGTATATAACTTGAAATCACTGCCCTTGTTAAGGTTTAATGTTTCGCTTTAAGGTTGATTAATCATACAAAGAAGCTCATGGAGAAAGAAGAAAAACTGTGCATCAAAATTCTTCAGACACTAAGAGAAATGCTGGAGAAGAAAGACAGCTTTGTGGAAGAGGTAATTTAAAATTTCAGTATTAAAAATAATATAAGGTTTCTAGAATGCCGTGACATGTGGTTTACAATTATGTGATTACTTTAGAGTGGTCTAAATATTTGTTTTATGCATTCTATCTTGGATGTGTGTGTATTTTTCTTCTTTTGTTGAGGTAGACCAAATGGCCTTTTATAACAAATGACTGAGGTGTTTCCATAGATCTTGTATAAAGTTCTGCTTCTTAGTGAGCAAGTCTATTTTGGCATCTGTTGGCTTTTTCAAAATTATAATTATATATGTTATTTTTGATAATATTATGCCACATATTATAAAATAATGCAATTTTTTTATAAATGAAATAGTCAGTTTCTATTCTTAACTATATTAAGTTCTTTTCAGATGCCTTTCAGGGAAATATCAACTTATAGATAATAATTGTCAGTCTGTTATTAAAAATGACAGCTCAGGTGCTCATTAAGAGGTAGCTAGCAGCATTTTAATACCCCAGGTAATACACTGAAATATAAAATATGAATCCAGAGGTTTTTAAAATTTTGAGCTGGTACCTCCTATTTTAATATTAGGTATCAAAGAAAATTTGTACTATGCTCCTTACGAAATTTTTGGTCTGTTTTTACAAATACTAATCGTTTGATATTTTAAAGTTGTACAGATCATATTTATTAATTTATACACATGTTAATTCCAAAAATAGTGCAGTGTTTTAAGAATGCATTCCTATAGCAAAAGAAAACACAATGAAATCTTGGTTATTATAGGAAGGACATTGCTTCAGAATACTCCATTTGAATTGTGCATGGGTTCAGTAATCAAAACACCTTCTGCTCTGCTTTGGTTCTCTTCATCATTTAAATTGTACTTGGGAAATAAATCAAAGTTTTGAAATAGAAGTGGTTAATGTAACTTTAGCAAATATTCCTCTGACACAGGTTTCAAAAACATGTTTCTAAGTTTGAGTAATATGTTAGGCTTTTAGAAAATGTTAAAGTCCCTTAGGATTTTTTGGCATCTTTCTCTGATTTCTTGGAATATTTCTTGATTTTGACTGATGTACTATACCCTAGAGGAGAAAAGTCAAATCAATATACTTGGGGGGGATTTACAACAGTAATGGCTTGTGTCTAACTGGAGATACAGGGCAAATCTTCCCATATGATGTGGCAGGTTATTATTAAATTACTCTAAAGGAAAGTAAGAAAGAAATCAAGTAAGATTTTACTTTGACTGGTCAAGCATATTTTAGTTTATCTTCCAGACTAACATCATGTGTTTTCTCTTTCCCATTCTCACTGCTATTACTAGTTCAGGCTTTTACTTCTGTCTAGAAATCCCGTGTCCAGTTGTCCCCCAAGACCTCCTTGAGGCAGTAGACTGCTGTTTTCCAACTTTACAGCCACTGCACGGGACACCCCAGGACACAGCATCAGGGCCCATGAAGATAGGACTGGGGGACGTTCATGTGTAACCCAGCACGTATATTATGGTCAACTATTCAATGCTGGTTGTGTGTTAGGAGGTACTGGAAATAACAAAATGGATGATGCAGCTTGCCAGTGGTCACCAGTGGGAACAAGTCACAGGCTAATGGACTCCTGTAGTAATCGAAGCAAGAGATCAGGAGAGCCTTTCAGAAACCTTTGTGGGCTCCCCACCAGCAGGATATTTCAGGGCGTCTTGTGTCCTCTCTGCTTCTTCCTTCATCTTCCTCACCCCCGAATCTGCAGAGCTCTCACCACGTACGTCTGCACCTCAGTGCATGCATCTGCCGTCCTGCACTGCTGCAGTCTAAATGGGCCTCAGCGTACCCTGTGTTGTTTGCTGGAAAAGCTGATGGGGAGTACTTAGGAGCAGTTCCAGCTAGTGGAGATTACTTCCGCAATAGAATTACCCAAGTGCATCAGGCTGCGTCTAGAGGTGTAGTCCAAGCTCTTCGTTTAATAAATAATTATCATTGAGGTCCAGAGAAGTTACATGATTTAGCTGAGGTCAGGTCATGAGGGGCAGAACCAGGGCTCCAATTGGGCCTCCTGCCTCTCTGCCTAAATTTTTTTATTTCCTAGATCACAGGCACCTTTTACAAATGTTGTATTCTGATATTAAGAAAGGTTAGTGCACTTTTTTTCTGGTAGATTTGTGGCTCCTTATAAATTTTTTTGTAGTTTAGGGATTGAACCCTGGGCTTTTGTACTGAGATGCAACCTCCCCTTCTACATACCTTTTTAATTTTTTTTTTTTTTTTGGCTTGGTCTTGCTAACTTGCTTTTGTTTGTTTTGGTACTGGAGATGAAACCCAGGGTGTCTCCAATAATATAAGATAGACTGTAGCATCCTAAGTAGGTAAAGGTTGTAGCAACCTCTAAGAAGATATTAAAGATGGGAGAAATAAACTCATAAGAAAATAAAAGAAAAACTTGATAGGAAACTTAAAAAATATTTTAAATTTGTAATTGTCTTATTTGTTCATCTCTGTGACTACAAAGGACAAAATAAGAAAAAAATGTAGGTGAAAATTCTTGGTTGTAGACAACTTCCTATTTCTAAGTGTTTTGGAATGAGAAACGTGTTTCCAACAGTGGGAACAGAAGTCACCCCACCTCCTGGGAATTTTAAAGAAAAGCATTTTAGATGCACGGTGGTTCCAATATTTATGTGAGAAAGAGGACTAGATGATCTGCACAGATTGTCAGACAGCTGGTGATAATGGTGGGTAAGGAGAGATTTGGGGGAGTAGTACTGATTTAGCAGCCTCAGAAACTGGTCAGAGCTCCTCCTGTACAAGTCATGGGGAACTCTCAGAAAAAAAAAACAACTAATTTTTAGTAGAAGGATGATAGATGACTATGTTTTCGTAACTGTATGAGTTTCCTGTTTATCAAAAATGTATTGGCTTGAAATTATACAAATGTATGATTTTAGAGAGTTTAAAGGTCAGAGTTGAAAATCAAAGTGTCTGAAGGGGTATGTTCCACCAGCGCCTCGAGGGGAATTTGTTTCCCAGCCTTTCTAGCTTAAGACCTGCTGTATTCTTTGGCTCACGGGTTCTTCCTCCACCCTCGAAGTCTGCAGTGTAGCAGCCTCGTCCTTCTCCGCTGCTTCTGCCCCAGCTACCACATCTCTTCTGAATTCATTCACGTGTGCAAAGGCCCTCTGGATAGTCAAGGCACCGTGTTTATAGGCTCTGTGGCAAGCAAGAGGTCCTGAAGGCTGGGGTGTATTTGAGGAGGCCCATCTGCTGGTTATTGGGTGTATCCTCAGATCCAGTCTTGGCTTTTGGGTGACTGACCCCATTAGCACCTCAGCAGGGGAAAGGACACATTGCTTTGGAGTATCCAAAGATTTTAAGGGTGGATGCTAGGCCAAATATGTATCGCAGCTTGTGACACTGGGATTAGCACTCATGCGTGCATGTATGTGTGTGTGTGTGTGCACACGTGTGTGTGTGTGTAGCCGTGCTGGTAATAAATTTAAAAGTAGGCCCATAAGGCATGAACTTAATGCCTAAATTGCAATTTTTAAACATTGGAACTTGAAGTTTTCTGATTTTGTTGTCTTCCTTTGTGTGGTATTTTAAGGAAATACATTGAAGATATAAGATGTAACTACATTTTGTTTTGCTACCTTTTATAATTTCTAATATCTTTGAGTACATATCCTAAATTAATAAAATGTTAGAATATTCTTTTTGTGTGTGTTTCTGCTTTGCATCTAAATAGCCGGGAGGTATGATGTAGATGGATAACATCTGAAAAGATTCTTAAAAGAATGATACAATCAAATGAAAATTTAATTTCCTGTTAGGTGTAGCTATACATAAAGTCATATAGGGATTATATGGTGACTAAATTGTATTAATTTTTATTGAAGGATAAAATATGAAAGTTGTGTGTATAAAGTCTTCAAGGGGAGAAACTACTTGATTCTAGAAAAGCACCCTTAAAGCACTGTACCCTTAAAGCCATCTCCTTTTCTAATCCTTTCGCTTCATAACCTCACTATCACCAAAAGAAGCCCCAACAGGACATGTGTGTGTTGGGGCAGCGCAGCTTGATGGTGGCCCCACACTTTATTCCCTGTGTTCACAGGGGCTGTGATCCTGTTCTGAGCAGAGGCTGTCAGAGTAGAGGAGGAGGCTGGACACATTGGTAAAAAATGGGCCGATGAGAACCCAGCAATACGTAAAGGCTGTTCAGAGGCTCGGTTGGTTTTAAAGATTTGGGAGTCAATTTCCTTCATCTTTTCCTACTCGGTATAATCCTCATTATGCTTGATAGAGCATTACAAATTGTTTCAGAAGAAAGAGAGAAACACATATATCATAAAAGTAGAGATGTTTATAAATTCTAACCCTAAGTATAAAGTCTGTCTCTTCTGTATTTTAGAATTGGAAAAGATACTGAGTACTGAAAACATTCATGTTTTTCACTGGTAAATTAAAGTCATTTATATTGTCATCAAAGAAGTTGATATATTAAGAATACCCATCATAATTTCCCCTGTGAATATATTTCTACCTATTTATGTTACATGGAGAAACATGAAATCTACAGGACAACAAAAATACTTGGTAAAGTTCAGTATTCTTAAGCTGTTCAGATTTAAAATGCCTTGGAATAGCATTGCAAAGGGGATATTAAAACGCTGCCTGTAGAAGCTATCCTTTGTCTTTAAGTACTGGTTTTAAAACATAATAGCTAGCATTTATTAAGAGCTTGTCAGATATCAGGCACTGTTCCCAATCCTTTATATGCATTACTTTATGTAATTGTCAACCCTGTGTCATAGGTCGTATTATCTTCCTTTTATCCATGAGGAAACTGAAATGTAGTGAGTTTTAGCTCGTGTATCTGTAAGGAGAGCTGGGAATCCATTGACAGCATTTCATCTCCTCCCCTCACACTCGTGCTAAATCCAAACATAAGGTTATGTTATAGGATTTATGATTCCAACTCTTCTATTTTGTCAGATATCCAACTAAGGAAATTGAAAAGTTATTTAATTTTATTCTTGACAAAACTTGCCTCAGTGTATACCAGAAGGCATAGTCTGTTCAGTGGGACGCTATGGGAAAGCTTGGAGATTTTAGTTCATGTTGACTAGAAACAATATGATAAATCGCTGTGGAGCTATTTAAGATTTATTTTACTGACCTACAAATCAGCATCAGAGCCTCTGAGTCACCTCTGTCTCTTCCTTGGATCATCATTTGAGTTGTTAGTAACCAGAATGTTACTTGCAAAAGTTCTAAGCAGTAGCTTGTAAGCTGATGTAAGCCCCTTGTGGAAGTCTGGTACCCAGCAGACAGTGTAGCAGCTCTCTGACTGAGATGCTCAGGAGGGCAGGCAATATTTACACCTGTGAGGATGATAGGACGTGGTGGCTTCTTGATTTCAAAATTGGTATCTGGAGTGATATGGGATAAAGACTTTTAAGAAATGATGTCTTGAGTTAAAATTTTTAAGATGTCCTCAGTTTTTTTTTTAAACTCTAAACCTTGCTGTCTCCAGAGTTAATAATGTATTGTTTTCCGCAGCAAGAAAAAAAATCATTGTAACTAATCTTTTACTTCTAATTTTGAGGTGCAGCAAAAAATGTCAGATTCATATCAAGAAACTTAACTTCTACATCAGATATGTGCACCTGTCAGTCCCAGCAGTAATCATATTGCTGCAAATTTATAAACTGTATCAAGCTCCTCTCACTAGAAGAATCTGTGCAGAATCATTTACCTTCTGTGCATGTACTGATTTCACTTTCTAGCAGGCAAACACATTTAGGTAAAAACGCTCCACACAGTGCATTGTAATGTAAGAATTCAGTAATAACTATTTTTGTAAGAGAAATAAATTTCAGCTATAATATCAGCAGCATTTAGTGGTATTTCTTAATAAATACATTTCAGAGATGAGTGTGAATTTGTTATGCAATATAAGTAATCTTGCTAGTGGGTTTAAAAATTTTTTTTTGTACTGGGAATTGAACTCAGGGCCTCACACATGCTGCTGAGCTAGATCTCTGGCCCTCTGGTATTTTAAACTAGACAGAAAACATGGCCCTGCAAACATGTACCATCCTCACCTTTCCTTGACTTGCATATTGTGTGTGCATATTGTGTTTTTCATTAGGTGACTAAATGATTGCAAGTATGAACATATGTTAATGTCTTTTGTGATAAAAGATCTGCCTTAGAGACACGATTGATGTGCTATGGCATTAAAGCACTCGTTCTTTTTATAAACTTATTCTTTTCAATTACTGGACTGGATTGGTCTTTGGTTTAGGCTTTAAAAGTGGTTAATTTAGTAGATTTATTCTAATTGTTATAACTTTATAAAAATTACAAAATTCTCAACTATAACTTGCCTTTGCTTTCCCATTTTAAGCTCTGATACAGTAGTTTTCTACTCACTGCTCTAGTGGCTTTTGAAATGTGCTGTGATTCTACAGAGACCTGAGAATAAATGGTGATAATGAAAATATTACCTATACTCAGAAAATGAGTACCATTCATTTCCTCTCGTAAGTTACATGTAAGATAGTTGGTTGCTAATGATTTTGGGTGAAACATAGTCTTGTGGTTAAAATAGCCAATTTGGGTAAAATTTAAAGAAAAAATGGAGGAGAAAGAAAAAGAGGAGAGGGAATAATACGCAAAACAGTAAATTTAATGTAATTATTAAATTGAATCATTTCTATCTAGATCTAACCTAAACCCTTTTCTAGAAAGTACTGCATGGTAGTTTACCTATTATCCTATTTTGTAATCATCTTCACATTCATATGATCATAGTGATCTTATTTTTATGAACCTTTTTCTATCATCACTTATAAAGGTTTTCTTTGATGTGCATTCTGTCATTTTAAATAAATCAAGAACTCTTTGGGGATCGCTTCCATTTATAACATAAGGTCCAGAAATTCCCAAGAGGCTTTTCAGTGCTGAGAGCTTTGAAGGTCCTCGCTCTGCAAAGTGTTGCACTGTTTGAGGGCAGAGGCTGTGGATTATATTGTTCAGCATCCTGCCCTGCACAGTCATGGCTCAGTACATGGTTATGGGCTGATGGAATGACTTACACACAACACATAGAAGTGTTTTGACTGCAGTCTACCACATTGGCCTTCACTGCTCCTACCCAAGAAGTAGATTCTTCAAGTGCTACCTAACATGTTCCCACAGTGGTAGGGCGGACTACTGTGCAGGGATACAATAGCGATGGCTCAATGGGGCTCTGCTTTTTTATATCTCCCATGTTGAGGCTGATGTCAGGTCTAGGGTGTTCTATTAAACACCTGCTGGCGTCCTTGCAAAGTCAACATGGCAGGCTTTGAGGAATGTTCTGTGCATGTGTTCTGGGATTTTGTAATTAATAGATCATGTCTACTTTCCCAGGCAGTCTTCGGCATATCCTATTCTCCTGCTTCATTTTCCCTGAGGGATTCATGTCCCCATAATTTTTTATGGGGTGCCAAGAGAGTGGAGGTCTCCATCTTCATATGGCTACTTCCAGATTTCTTTACGCTTACCACACCTGCAAAGCTGAGCCAACAGCAGAGAGCATAGCATAGAGGACCAGTGCAAAAAGCACCATCTCCAGTGCTGTTGCATTCTTTGCTTGCAGTGTGGGCTGGAGAGCAATATGGGAGACATGAGAGAGCCCCAGATGCAGTGCACAGGAATGGTGGGAAATCAGATGCACAGGGTAGAACAAAGATCTAACAGTCAGCATGTCAGGAGCTCCAGCCGGTGGGCCTCTGTTCCGCTAAGGGCTTTTCTCTAGAGAGGCTTGGGAAAGATCAAGCATAAGACTCAGGTCACAAAAGAAGCAGAAAGAAATATCATGTAGGCTTTGAGCCAGAAAACAAAAAAGCTTCCTGTGAAACCAAGAGAACGTGGGAGCAGTGGGGAATCTGGGCAGAAACCAGGATCCGAAGTCATTGGAATGGGACATCAAGCTCGGACAATGAGAGCAGCTCACTGCAGAGCCCATTAACTATTTATCCCAAGTAGCATCAGAATCTTTTGCCACAGGACAAAATTGGTGTTTGGAACCGCTCTGTGCTGTGACCGTTGTACGGATGGGAAGGAATACACAGGCTACAGAGAAGAAGATGTGGCCTGGTACATTTCACTTTTCCTGTCAAACACATTCATTTCTGGGCCATTATTTGAGCAGGTTCTCACATCAGAGAGAAGAAACCTGGTGCAGGAGGCATGAAACCCACATTAGTATAGTAGCTGTTTTGTGGCTGTTCACAGTTGTCCATTGTGCACAGCTAGAGAAAGCTGTTTGCAAGATGACAAAGTATCTGTGTTTTCTTAGGTCTTCATAATAACTCAGGGGCAGCAAAATATTGTTTTAATCTTTATGGCTGAGAAGAAAGACAGAGGGAGAAATGTGCCAGTGAGAACTTCGATTTAGTATTGGTACAGCTTGAATGGAAATCAAGGTCTAGGATGTTTCTCCCCACGACAGGAATAAAATAATGCTTATTTGAATTGGATTTCAGTTTTTCAAGCTACTGCTCCAGATTTCCTAGAATTGTAAAAGTTCAAGCAAATCTTAAAAACAGAAATGTGTTTTGTAAAGGAAAATATGCAGTATTCTCATCGCATTTCAGGAACATGCCCTGAATAATAGTAGCAGCTAAGATTTGCATGGTGTTTACTGTATTGTACTGTGATTCATTGAATCCTTTTAACAATATACTGAGAAACTGTAGCACAGAAAGGCTGAGAAACTTGCTCGGGTTTATACAACAACAACAACAAATTGGTAAAACTAGGTGGAAATCCTAGATCTTTCGGAGTTAGCAGCTGTGTGTCCAGGCCTTGCATGATAGTGTCTTTCATTCTGCTGTAATACCAATTTGTAAGGTTTAGGAATTTCATGCCTGGCTGTCAAAGGAGAACTGTTTTTCTTGCTTGAAATAAAACAACCCACCTTAAGATACTTTTCCTGCGTGTAGTGATTTTGAGCATCCACCCTTTAGTGATTTCTTCAGAGTAGGCTTGCTTCCTGCAGGTTCCATCTGGTGCTTGACAATGTTAAGCAGTTTTGGATAAATCTTAGTTGCACACAACAGTTTGAGTATTTTCAGAAAGCTCAGTGAAGTTGTTAGGTTACCCTTTTCTTAGTTGTTCCCAGCTTTTAGTTAAGTTTATATATATTACTTATGTAATT
The DNA here is from genome assembly GCF_034190915.1 of Cavia porcellus. Lineage (NCBI taxonomy): Eukaryota > Metazoa > Chordata > Mammalia > Rodentia > Caviidae > Cavia > Cavia porcellus. Next base: position 50,664,758 of record NW_026947510.1, on the reverse strand, counting down.
ATTGAATAGGGAAAACAAATCTGATATATTAATGAACACAAATCTGATATATTAATGAACAGTACCTTGATACAGTGAGTCCAATGCATGCAATAATCTAACTGTGGAGAAGTAGACAATTAAAGTTGGATCATAGGCTGTGGGTGTAGCTCAGAGGTAGAGTACTTGTCCAGGATGCAGTAAGTACTGGATTCCGTGTGGTGCAAAAAAACACAAAGAAACAAACAAAAAATCAAATAGAGAGGGAGAGCGGGGAGAGAGAGAGAGAGAAACAGAAACACACACAAACACACACAACCTAGAATAAGATCAAAATGCTTATAATTTAGTTCAGAGAGATAGCATGATGCTAAAGGTATTAACTCAGAGACATATATCATTTATAGCTTTGGTAATGAGCTAATCTCATTTTCCTTCATAATTCCAGAGAATAATAATCAGGAAAGTGTTTGCCAAAAGGTAACCAACTCATAACCTGTCACTTGGGCATCTCTTTGAAGAAGATTGGTTTTTAGACTTGTCATCTGCCACCAGGATCCGTGTGGCCATTTATTTATTGGATAGATTGGTTCTGCCATATAGAGTTGGCTAAGAGTCTGTATTCCTTTGGGAGAATTAGACAAGACTCTGGCTACTAGGCTGATTGTCGACTCTCTTGAAGGAGAATACTGATGTCAATTTCACCATGTTTTTATCAGTCAGTGCACAAAATGTAAATGCTAAATCCTTCCTCTCCTGTGCTTCCTCTGCTGTGTTTGGTCACCCCAAATTCTTCTTCCATGCCTCTGGAATTCTGTCTTGGTTACTTTCGTTTCATTTCTGAGACAAAATACCTGGCACCCAAATTTAAAGGAGAAAAGGTTTATTTAGCTCACAATTTGTGGAGGTTTCAGTCCGTAGCCAGCTGGCCCCAAGGCAGGGCGTGTGGCACAGGGGCAACCAGAGAGGCAGAAGATAGCAAAAGAGGGCACAACAAGCCTCTTTTCCTCCCTTATACTGTGTGCAGGCCACCCACCCTTGGCAGGTATAGCCCTCAGACTGCCAACCCCAGCACTAGATAATAAACTAATTACAAACTCTAGATTCAGTCACCTCCAAAAAGCCTGCCCCCATCATGGCTGCATGAGGCTTTGAGGGGATCCAGACATAAACCATAACAAATTCTCATTCGGGGAACTCTCCTCTACCCTTGTCGCCTTCTTAATTGGCTCTTCTTTGCTTTATTTACATGGAGGTCATCTGTGTCCTGATATCAGACTGCTTTCTCAGTGGCTTTGTCAAGTAGACTTTTTTCACTCATCCTCCATGAAAAGGGCTTCATATCCTTGTGACTTCCTATTATTACTTTGGTTCTCTCTCCTCTGACTGGTTCTAAAATCCTTAGTTCCTTTGAGGTTAAAGTCTTTGACTCTATCACCCCAGCATCTGCCTCTCTCTCTCTCTCTTATAAAGTCCTATAAGTTTTCATCAGCAGGAAGTGCTTCTTCCCCATAATTCCTAATTCACACATGCCAGTGCACTGACCTTTACTCTTTTCCTTCCCTTTGCTTCTTTAGCTACCCTTGCTAGGATTGCACTCTGACCTAAGTCATAGTCCCTGACCCTCTAATTCCCATCTCTCCACGTCACTTCCTTCTTGGGCTTCTTAGTCTTAGGTTTTGTAATTAAAAGCTCAACTATTGAGCAGCTGCCTAAGTCAGGGCATTAACATTTGCTCTAACCGCACGAGTGCGTGAAAGAGAAGGGTTTGTTCCTCCTAAAAATATTGAAATAGTGTTGCTCAGAGGTGAGGGAAGGGATACCAAGCATGCTAAAACAACCAAAGGCTTTCCCAATTTCTTCTTCAAAATCTTGATAGATTGATTTCTTTCGATTAAGTTACTTGACTAGTTTTTTATTCATGTTTCATTTTAATGTTTCTAAATGCAGAAAGAAATCTTGGCTCAGAGTTCCTTTACGAAATGCTTCCACTTCTCTGTGTGCTCAGCCACTCTGTGTTCCCCAGAATTGGAATAACTCAAGATATCTTTTCTTAAGGCTGAGAAAACATATGGATGAAAGTATGCTACTTCTCAGAGTCTGTAGCCTCTTGGCAAGACATCTGCTGTAACATTTTTTGTTCCTGGATCAGAGACTGTTGTTTGCCAATTGTTTTCATAAATATTAATCTTTGAGATCTTGACTGGCATGCAAGTTGTTCTTTTGGATTCTTTTACATTTACCATCTTTAAATAATTTTGCCACAGTACAACAAAAAAGATTTTCTTAAGAGAAAAAGTCTTGTCTTTAAAATTGGGACTATCTATTGTCTAACTTAAAAACTTGGGACTTTGTTAACTTTACATTGGAATTCTTTTTTTCTTTACTGAGTCTGTTGCCATTGGAATAATTCTTCTGCATTAATTTTGCAAAAACAAATATTTCACCCTGGCCTTTAAAATTACTTCCTCAGGTACCTGGTTGATTTAGCCCTTAAACAGATGATTGTTCCTTCTTAGTCTGGATAGTGAACTTGGACTGGACCCTGAACAGCCGAAGTGTTCTGTTGTGTCATTGGATGCATGTTAATTTCTAATTTTATGTTTGCGTGAAAAGCTAAATGAAAGATCGTCCGTGAAATATGCAGCATACCACATCTTCCACCAATGAACATTACTAAATGGTTGTTGGTAAAAGTTTTACTGAAGTTCTGTAGCGCCTACCATACCCCGAATAGCATACAGAAATCACTTTAAGTGCTGTGTGCAGCTTTTTGGAGCCCATCTTTATTACATATGGTGGGTCTTCATGTATTTTACTGTTAGCTATAGAGATCAGTAATTTGGAACATCTTAAATGTTTTCAGTTATTTCTCAATTAATAAAACAAATTTTAACCTTAAAAATGAAAAGTGTTTCATATAGATACTTGATACTAAGATCTGTTAGCAAAGCCATCAGCTCCTGCGAAGCCAATGAGACCAAACAAGTGACTCAATTCGAAGGGAGACTAATTGGATCACAGTGTTGTAGTATCTTTTCTTTCTGAATAAACTACCTTTTCAACATTTAACTTGACCTCGCTTTTTAAAAGGCACATTATAAAGGCCGAAGGGGGAAGCTGCCTTTACTGGTTTTTATGAGACTGGGTCTTTCCTTTCTTGCTTCCTTCATTTTCTCCTTTTCCCTCTGTCCCTCCTCCCTCATTTGCTCGCTTCCTTCCTTCCTTCTTTTCTTTTTCATTCATTGTTAAAGTTAGAATACTGTATTGTTAAAGGAGAATTAGTAAAGTGGAAAATATAGTAACTCATGAAGGCATGAAACTGATATTTCTTCCATTCTGTCTAAAATCGTGTAAAATTTATATTTTGAATGGCAGAGACATTATGTCTTGCTTCCCAGGCTGTGTCAGGAATTAGGAACTGATGTCACAGTTCAGATCAAGCACAGGCTCCTCCGTGGTTCATTGGCAAGTGTCAGCTCTCTCCTGCATCTAGCATTTCCTGTAACTACCATGAGATTCATATGTGTGTGTGCAGTCTTACAGACTCCTGCCAGGGGTAGTTGGAAAGAGCACCCTGGATATTTCCGCAATGCCTTTATTCCAAGGAGAAAAGAGAACATTCCAAAGTTGGAGAACTGTTCCTTGATTGGGCCTGAAGCTGAGGACTAGGAGAAGGCCACCTAAGAAAGGCCACTACTGTGACAGTTGGTGACTCCAGGTGGTTCAGAGGACATTGTGAGCACTGTCCCTGTGGTCAGGCATTGAGCACCGGGAGAGGGGTATTTGGAAGAAAGCTTGGCATTTCCTTTATGGTTTTAGTCTGATAACCAGCACTTACTATACAAGGAGTGAACCAATACCGTCTGTCTTAATTTGCAAGGGCCACCATACGGCGTTCCATGCTGAGTGGCTTAGCCCACAGAAATTCATTTTCTCACGGTTCTAGAAGTCCAAGATGAAAATATTGGCTGGGTTGGTTCCTTTTGAGGGCCAGGAGGGAAGGCTGTGTTTCCTGCCTCTCTGCTTGGCTTGTAGGTGGCCATCTGTGTCTTCCCTCTGAATGTGTCTGTGTTCAAATTTCCCCCTACAAGGATACCGGTTATTGAATTAGGGACTTCTCTAATGATCTAATTTTAATTTAATTACCTTTTTAAAGTCCCATCTGCAAATGCAGTTGTATTCTAAGGTAGTAGGATTAGAGTTTGAACCTGTGAATTTCCAAATGCATCCTACAGAGCCCTCACGCCACCGCAGTCTTTGCTCACAGGTGCGACATGTGCATGTGGGTTGTGCGTCGCTGCTTCTGTGCTCATTTCGTTGAGGGCAGCCAGACTGCACTGAGCAGATTGCTGGCATCTACAAACAGATTTAGGAAGTCATTTCTAAACATTATTATTTAAATCAGCCCAAACCGACAGAAGAGACATACAAAGAGGTTTCGCTTTCCTCTTGTTTTGCATGTTAATGTTCAAAGAAAACAGGTACGTGATACATAAGTAAATAAATAACTCCAGTGCACTGAGAATTACTGATGTAGATGTTTGAACTTAAAGTTGAAACACATATAGAGCTAATTTTGCTTAAGCAAAATGAGAGAACTTGAAATTTTGATAGAATCATACTGTTTGTAGCAGTTTTAGCGTTGGGTCAGCTCCCCGAAGCACAGTCTTTTATTTTATTGAGCATATTTTGATGTTTCAGCATAATCATAAAGAATTGCAAGCTTCAGAGATGATCTTTGGAGTTTTGTATTTTCTATAAATTCAGTAGTTATTCGGAAAATCATTTCATCATCCTGGTCTTCTCATTGTAAAATGTATACTTAAAGTTCTTCATTGAGGGCTAAAGGAATAACACAATAGCAGACCACTTTCCTAGCATGCATAAGGTCCTTGGTTCTATCCCAAAGTGAAAACAAAACAGAAATCCTTTATGGAAAAATGTCTTTTTAAAGATATGTTTGATACTGTTTACAGATTTTCATAAACTAAAATGTACACTTTGCTATTTAGCTTGGTAAGCTGCCAGCATTTAAAATACCAGTGGTTATTTCTAATACCTATGCAATAAAGTGACTTTTTAAAAAGCATAAAACAAAAACACTAACGTTAGCTCACAATATAGTCAAATCTCCATGACTTATTCTGTGTGCCTGTATATGAGTTATTACCATGAAATAATGAATTCTCATTATTTTAAGAAAGAAAATGACACATAATATTACTTTCATTAGTATACTGATTCATGGTAAATTTTTTTCTGATATTTTAAGTTAGCATTATTTTCTTGGGTGTAAAATTTTCTCCATCTAGTGTATTTTAAACCAATTCCCTCGAGCCAACAAAAGGACACTAGCAGTGTCAGAAAAATAAAACTTCAAAACAATGTCCACAGAGTAATTCCTTCTGTCCTTAAACAAGTGATTCTGCATAATTAAGAGTACTGGACATTTGTGTTTTGAGACCTGTTATCATCTTTCCTATGGGGTTCTAAGACTCTGGGTTCCTTTACGTAGGAAAAGGATATATTGCTCATTCAGATGCACATTTATAGGCTTATGTAAATGCAACAAACACGTAGCAGGAAGTCACAGGTGTATGTGAAAAAAAATACCACCTGCTAAAACAAGGCTGAAGCACGTTGTTCCGGAAGTGGGAGGCAGGAGAACCTGCAGGAGAGTGACAGTTATCAGAGCCCTGCTCTCAGTGTATCACAGAGCCAAGAGGAATGAAGAAATCTGCAAGCTTTAAAAAGACAGAATGTTTATACCTGTCTCCCGCTGACTTTGCCTGTATTTAATTTTTAATTCTGATTCGTTTCACATGCCTTCTGTGTGTGGTAAATGAGTGGGGAGGATTTGATTTCAGACTCTAATGGGAAAATCTTTTGTCCCGTTTTATTGTTCAGTGCTGTTATTTTCAGTACGCTTGTTGGAATGTCTGACATGCTTGCTGCTGTACTGAGCTACACTGCTTTGTATTTCATGCTGCTCCAGCTGTTGCAGAGGGCAGAACCCGATGAGGTGCATTAGGTAAATCTGGTGCGTATTTACGGTGATCCAGAAGAACCAGACACAGAAATGAATTTGGTTTGGTTCTTAGATATCTATCTTTTGTCTTATTCCTAAATTATTTTTATTTAGAATACCATTTAGTTGACAAAGACACTTAGCATTCAGTGCTATCTAAATCTAAAAGTATTAACAATTCAACCCTGAAAGTGGATCCAGATGGAATCATAAAAGGTTTTAACTCTAAAAAGATTTATTTTTGGCATTTATCTGTTCTCAGCTCTTTGGCTAAATGTAATATTTAATGATTCGATATTTATAAATTAGCATGCATTAAGAGAATCCCAAATAAGGAAGTAAAATAATTCTGGAAAATTATTTATTTTTCTGAACTTATTGCTACAATCCCATGTGGAAAGGCTATGGTGTCTGAAAAAAATTACAGAAACCTGGACTTTTTACCCAGGACCAACTACACATGTAGGAATTCAACCCAACAGGGGGTTGAGACTGACCACAAAGACTCCTGCAGGGCACAGCTGCTGAAGGCAGAAATGAGAAGCCGAGTTGTGTGTAGAGGCTGTGGCTGTGTGGACTGCAAGTATTCATAGCTGCAAATTGGGGTCAAAGACAAATGAAATCTTCCTCCCACCCCATCACGAAAGAGAAGAATCTCCAGGCTCAATGGGGAAAACAACCTTTAATGAGCAATATTGTCAGATGATTAATGTTGGTAACATAAATAATGTTCCCAAAATAAAATATGGACACAAGAAGGTCCAAATAATTTCAGAGATTCTGTGGCCTCTTGGTCTTTACCGTTGGTGTCATTACCACCACAAAACAAAACAGCAACTTTACATGTGAGTCTTTTGCTGTGTTACCCATGTCTTCTGCCACGTTAATTTCAAAGCCCCAAAGTGAAACAAGTGAGCTTTTGAGAGCCCCATGTCACATGTCTCTCTCACTTGCTTTTTTAAAGCTGTATGTTGTTATTGTGATTGCAAAAATATATGAAATCCTTTTTAGAAGTATTGGAAGGTACAAGATTGTAAGACAAAAAATTGATTTTGATTGAATGCCTCCCACGTGAGAAGCACCATAGAAGACACAGTAGTGGAAGAAAAGAAAATGAAACAATAGTATGAGTTCATTGCTTATGTGGTACTTCACTCCAGTGGGTGACAGGATGACAAAATGATTATCGAACAAATGCATGTCAGGAAGGAGTACGCTATGATGGAAACTAAAACAGTATAAATTGAATGTTCAGGGGATACTGGGATCATTTTAAGGATGTTAGATGTACTTTATATAGTTCCTGAATCTCATAACAACTTGATGTGGTAGGTATGATTTCAATCATTGTTTTACAGTTGACAAAACCACAGTACAGAGAAATGAATTTGTTTGTCACAGGTTCCATGGACTGAACCAGCTGGTAACTTTCTGGCATTAGAAGCTAGGCATAGTTTGTAGGATTTTTCTCTCTAATATTAGGTACTCTGCTGCCTCTGTCAGGGTAAAGGCAGACCAATCAAGGACAGTGAGGACTGTGTGTTTGTGTGGAATGTTAAGATGGTGCTTCTCTGCCATGGTAGGGATTCGGTCAAAACCAGACAAGAGACATGAGGAAGGATTCCTAACTCGGAGAATCCTACACCAGGTACATGTCCTGAAGTTCAAAATAGAAAGCAGGAATCAGGAAGTGTAGGGATTAAGGAACGTGCCAGCACATTTGAGTGATCTGAGCTCTCACGCTGTTTTTGAGAAACACAAGAAGCAAGCATAGTTAGAGAAGAATTCATTCATAATAGCCAGTAGTAGGCAGTGAGATTAGAGAGCTGGGCCAGGGTCTAGATCACATGGACCTTTGCAGGACACTGAAGGACTTTGTGTTAGACTGGAGTCCACTGAGTGTGGAAATAGGTTAGTTCTGACCTGTGATTCACAGTAACACCTCTGCTATAGAGAATGATACCAGGCAGGCCTTTAAGAGCTGGTTGCCATAACCCAGGTGAAAAACAAAGATGACTCCTACCAGGGTGATGATGATGGAGGTGGAAAGCCATGGGATTCTGAAGAGACCATGAAATTTGAGTGGACAAGTTTTCCTATAGATCGCACACAGATTCAAGAGAAAGAGGAGTCAAACATGGCTCTGCAGATTGGGGGTTCAGTAACAGGAAGAAGGAGGTTCTACTTACTGAAAAGGAAAGGCAATGGGAGGAATCTTACCCACGTTTGTGTCCTGGGCACAGCAAATCAGTGTAGCGCAGTGAGCTAGTTAGGCACGGAATCACTCTGTTCCTGCCAGGTTTCCTCTGACAGAGAGAAAGCAGAGGCAATGAATGCCAGTCAAGTAACCAGGTCTCCTCTGCATGAGAGTTTGAACATCCAAATGGCAGCGTCCAAGGGAACAAGGCAGTTACAGTTTGGAGGAAGACTGAATCTCCTGAGGGGTGAAGTACAAAAGATGTGCAACTTAAAGTTTCATTCTTCTATCATATAATTTTGAGCAGATTTTCTGTGGATTGTGAAGAAACTTTATTTCAGCCCAGTCTCTCCCTTCTGGTTTTCATGCAGATAAGGTGTCATTACCCTGACTGGGTAAGAAGATGAAGAACGTGATTGGATTGATACTATTTCTCTGGAATAGATACCCAAAACTTCCTAAAACATGCAAATCTGTCAGATCTGATATTTAGTTTGCAGCTTAACACAAGAATTTAAGACTCTTTTCTGGTTCAATTTCCAACTGTTAATTTGAGGGCTTGAAGAGGCCCCTTAAATAACATCTCTTTTCCATCCCTTTGGAACCATGGATGGACATTGGAGTCATTCAGATTTATGCCAAAATGTCACCTTCATATTTAGGATATCTAACTGGAGCATGGCTTTAGATTTGTGAACGTGTCTTCTGGTATGTCACCTCAGAGTAGTAACAGCCACAGACTCCAAGAAAGAACTAACTCTCTTGGAGCATGATGGAGAGAATCCTAGAATTCACTTGCCCTGTGGTCAGGCAGAACCCAAGAGAGACTTTGCTGAGTATCTCACCAGACAAAGCCCTTCTTCCTCTCTTCCAGAGAAAAGGGGGTAGGTGGTAAGTCAAGGGTATCACTAATGAAGGCACCCTCTATCTGGGACACTTGAGACCAGACAAAGTTTACTTATCTATGAGAAATAGAGATATGTATACTCCTTACTTTGTAGTAGGTTAGGAGTCTTGGTTCATTATAGAAACGTATCTGGTCATTAACATGCCATCAGTGTTGGTATCACATTATATGGTTCTGCTAAACTACTCATTACTTTTAGTTTCCCTGAACCTTTCCTTCCTTTGCTCTGTGAGGTTAACAATCACTAGTGTAGGTATATTTCAGTTAAGACTGAATAGAGGAAGTTATTGTAAAATGAATATCTGAGATTAATTACCCCCAAAAGACTGCCAGTGTACTTGAAATTAAAAGACATTTACTTGATTTCGATACCTCAAATTGCCAGATATTTATACCAGAAGTATATTGATTGGTGATGTCCTATTTAATAAAAATCTCCAGAGCTTGTGATTCTTTAGACATTGTGTTCTTCATCACCAACTACAAACATTGATCAAAGGCCAGGTTCCCACAAAGTATAATGCTAAGTTCTGAGATACCATGAAGTATCAGTTTTTTGTGTGTTAAGAGAATTACGTTGTTGTTAGAGGCTTATTACTTCCTCTCATTGCTGAGACAAAATACCTGATACAAGTTAAAGGAGGAAAGGTTTATTTTGGTTATAGGTTGTAAAGGTGACAGTCCCTACTTAAGTGGTTCTAACGCAGGATAGTACAGCAGAGGGGCATCACAGAGGAGAAACAGCTCATAACTCGCAAGCAGAGGCAGCAGCAGGTAGCGAGCTTCATCAGCAAAGCAGCAGCAGCTGGCCTCCCTTTCCCTTTCATTCCATTTTGGGTGGTGCCACTCACACTCGGGGTGGGCCACCCCATTATCCACACCTAGAACTATGATAAACTAATCAGAAGACTAATTTAGCACCACCCACCCTCAATCCCAGTATCATACACCCTTAATCCACATTCGTACACCCTAGATCCAGCTACCTCTTGAGAACCCCCGCTTCCAAGTGCATGAGACTTTGGAGGGTCATCTAGATACAAACCATAACCAGGCTGAACGTTAAGCAAGACATCTGTGACGGGTTAGAGATGGCTGCGAGCTATTTCCTAGGAATTATTCATAAAGATTTGGACACTAAATAGGAGCCAGTGTTGTTGTTACTTTTTAGAAATAGACCACAATGGGCTGTTTGGTAATAGGAAATTTCATGAAGGAAATAGAAAGTTGAGCTGGGCTTCAAATATTTCAAGGACTGGTCCTTTGGATTCCTGCTCCGGCCTATATTCTCCTTAGTAGAAAACATCCACTAAGTGTCTCAACTAAAACCTCAGGAGTTGTTCTTTATTCTGCCGTATTGCTCGCCACATATGGCAGATACATCAGCTAGCTCCATTGACTTTACCTATGCCCCCAGCTGCTTATTTTTCTTGTCACCCATGTCTAAGCCTGTTGTCCTTGTCTAGGTCATCAGTATATTCCTCCTGGACTGTCACATAACCTCATGTGTTTCCTTTCCTCCATTGTTTGTAACCTGCAGTCTGTTATTTCCCCCAGACAGTAATTGTTATATGTCATAAATCAGATCATATCATTCTCCATAATATGCTTTGAGGTTTCTCTGTTGACCTTTAAAAGAAAATTCAGTTTTGCTACTAGAATCATTAGGGCTACCCTGTGTGATCTGGCTCCTGCCAGCTTTTCAACTTCTTGCCCTGTTTAATGATAATTTAGCCACAGTGGAGTCATTTGTGTTCTTCAGAAAAAGATCATTTCTTTCCACTTAGGTGTTTTGCATTTTGCCATTCCTTCTGGTTGGAATCCATCTCTTTAGCTGTTTGTCAAGCATGTCCATTTTTATGCTTCAGATGTTAGCTAAAATGTCACATTCTAGCTCACGTGACTTTCTTGACAACTCCATCTAAAATAAGTTTTCCAAGTTTTTCTCTAGTATAAAATCTTATTTTCTTTTTAAAGAAACTTCAAAAATGCATACATCTGGTTTTATTTCTGTTGGTTTTTTTCCTTGCTCATTATTTGTCTCCCTGAAATATCCGGGAACTCCTAGGAGAGTAAGAATCTTGTTTATTGCTATAACTGCGGGCATATATAAGGGCTCAGACTAACCCATAAATATCTGAAAAATCAATAAAGTGCAGCTTATATCGTCAAAGCAGAGAGAAAGGCGGCATTTCAGGCTGGGCAAGAGCCTGAGCACGGAGCTGGAGATTGTGTGTGTGTTGTACTGTACGGGGCGATGCCTGGGTCCTGCCCAGGGCACAGGGGACACCTAGTGGAGTGTAGCAGTGGTCGCCTGGGTTGGAGGTTGGGCTTGGGGTGGGTTGACAATCTAAATGGAAGGTACCAACTGTGTTCAAAGAAGGCATGGAGGATTAATATAGAAGTGCCTTATTAAGCAGTGTGATGGGATGTGTCCAAATTGTAGAGCGATTATTATCAGACAGGCTGGAAACTGTGAGTAGTGTAAAACACAAGGGATAAATGAAAAACTTTTCAGAGGCAATGCTGTTTATGTGGTGCAAAGTTTTGTTGCAGTAACCCTGAGGTATAACTTTGAAGAGTAAAAGTTGGCTGATGTAGGGTCTGAAACTCAAAACTGTGGGAGTAGAGTTCCCTTTGCAGTCAGTGAATTTGAGGTTACCAAAGGAAGATTTTTGATCAGGGACTGACTGTATTAGGTTCATCCTGCTGTGATACTGTTTCTAAGAGGCGCTGTAAGCACAGAGGTCTGTAGAAGATTGTAGCTGTCCAGGTAAGGGTTTCTAAAATGTAATTCCCCAGTCTGATTTGCTTAAACAGGGTGGACTTTGCATGTGTCTTACAAATCACAAACTGAAACGTGTTGAAAAGTTGTTCTAGAAGGACATGAAGACCTGGACTTTAGAAAGTGTTAGGAATAGAAAGGTTAAAGGACTGGAGAGCATTTATCCTCTGACATTATCAGTCTTCCATGCCTATATTTTCTTCATGGTGACAAAGCACATTTTTAACATCAGAATCTTTGGAAATTATTTTCCTTTGTGTCTTCCCGGAGATGATTATGAACAGAGCCTGTAGAGCTGGGCTGCAATATCTCAGTTTATCAGTAGGTGTCACTGTTTCACAAGTGATTTTCCCACTCCAGAGTTTTTCTCAATGTTAAAGCTTTACAATAGGCAAAATAAATGTTTTCTTTCATCCCATCTACATTTTAAGTTCCCTATAAATATTCAGATCACATGAAGTCAAAGCAAGCTTTTTCTAAATCTAGTCTCTTATAATAGCATAGTCACATTTTAGTCAGAAGTTTATTCAATAGTGTTATTTTTATTATAACAAATAACCTGCTTAAATTTGGCTCCTGCAATAATAATTGTTTATTTTGATAATAATTAGTGGAGACAAATACATTTGGAATCAGAAAAATATGACTTACGTGTTTTTGTTGTTATTTTTACCTTTTTTCTGTCATTAGAGAAAGTTGTGTTAAACAGCCCTGGTACAGATTAAACTGGTATCTCCCTTGTTTTTTAAAAAATCTGCAGACATTTCTGAGCACTCAAATTTAGTGTCTTAATAAAGGCATATTTTTCAAAATTTGAAAACAAAAGATGGGTAGAAATTTGGCATGTATATCTATTATCAATTTTAGAGATTTTCGCATTGTGGGACAACATTAATAATACAATGGAAGCAAGGCAAGAGTAAATATTTAGGTATATAGCTCGGTGTTTACAAATCCAATTGAAATTGGTTGAAAACAAGATATTCTAAAAATTTCACAATTGTACATATTCTGCTTAAACCCAGGAAATAAAATAATGAGTATTTTAGGGTTGGAACAGGTAGTAATCCATGAAGTTCATATTTAGGAATGCCTAGCTCACGTTTGACAATGGCTATACTCTTTATAATGTCTTAAATATATTGTCCCCAAACCTTCCCAATTTGAAGCAACAGTGATACTACTGTGTATCCTCAGCGGTCTGAAAAATGGAATATTTGATGTTTGCTTTCTCTTGCAAAGAAACCTGTGTCAGCAGCCTTCTGTCTCCAAGCCTGATACAATCTTATGTCCTGTATGACTGGTTCTAATGAACTGTTTTTACCGGTAGAAAAAATGGTCCTGTTTTATTTGCTGCTATGAAATTCTCAAAACATGTGACTGTACATGTGAACATCCTGTGCAGATTAAAGCTGCAGGGCATGACTGGAGGAGACGCGGCCTGCCAAGCCACCAGGGCTGCTCTGCCAGCAGCAGAGTGTGATTATGTAACGCCTGCAGTGTCTGGCACCGTGCACCCCTGGAGCCTGGTCACGTGCTGTGCAATGCTCTTGGCCCTGAAATTCAATTAGGTTGCTTTGAACGATCTGTGAGTCTGCATGCGATAAGCTTTTACTGCTCTATACTAGAAAGCAAATGGGCTGATTAGTTGCACCTAAATTGATAAATTACCATTGTAATTCCAGCAGCGATTTTTGCATTACATATACATCATGATGCCACTGAAAAGCGGGACCGAAGCATTATGTAACCTGGATAAACAATACGAGGGGAAGAAAAAAATCAGCTCTTATGACCAGAGAAAAATAAATTTTTAAAAAATAAATACTCAGCAGTAAGTTTAAAAAAAAAAAAAAAAAAAAAAAAACTAGAACTTGCTATTATTTTGGAGACCCGGAAAGGCTACCGGTGTTATTTATTTTTTTTCCAGTGTTAAGATCTCTGAATGAGAATAAAGAAATTGATGCAGTGATAAGTTGGTGGGAGGAAGGAATGTTGCTGAGAAAGTATTTTAAACTGTGAATTCAAGCGTCCCTTTAATACTGAGCAAATTTACTTTCTTTATGAGATTGTAGCTGATCAATTTAAGGAATTTGGAACCATCAGAAATTAACCGCACCGACATTGCATGGCTGAGATGTCTTGATATTTTTCCACAAGAGGAAGTCTAGGATGAATGAAGAGGGTAGTGGTGGAATGTGGAGACAGAAGTTAAGCGCTATTGTATTACTAGGGGCATAAGTGAATTTGGCTTTCTCAGCACCCTCTATCCTCCTTTTCCTACACATGGGATTTAAGTTTTCAGCCACAAGCCCTGGCAAGAACTGATGTTCCTTTGAATTGTTCAGACTCTCACTTGAAACCAGAGGCTTCTGTTTTGTTATATCAACAGGGATTATGTGTACAGTTCGTTTGCGATTGTACACAGTCTCACAGATTTTACTGTAACAAAACCAATGCAATTATTGTCTTTTCACTGTTGCAAAGAGCTTTTCATTGTCCTCTTAGCCTTTAAAAACCTTCTGAGGACAAGAATTCACTTACTGTAATCTTATATTCTGGTATTAATATGTGTGGATATCCGTAAGTGGCATTGTTGTCTAGCATATAATAACCCCCAGATTTTAGCAATTACCATTTTAATAGATCATCTAAATTATGACATTGAACAGGCACATGTACTTTTACATTCATGTCATTGCTGTAGCTGTCTGAAGTATATTCCATGCAACTAAAGAGAAACCTGAGGCATAAAGGTATAAGGAGCTGCACATGGTCCTGGTGCTGGAGGTAACTGGGTAGGGCTTCCAAAACAGGTCTTAAGTATTCAGTCCACAAATCAGTGGCCTACAAATGTCGTTCCATGGAATGGATCCAAGTTGGCCCATATTTCAAGGCAGTTCTGGTGAAGTATGCTTAGAGCAAAGATATGGGAAAGTATGGTTTTTAAATAATTTTCAGGTGCTTCTGATATAAGGTAAGGCTTGGTAGCTACTTCCTGTATACTATTCTGAGCTTTAGAGGTAGCACTATAGCGCGTCTGCTTACTCTGTGCTTTCTGATACACAGATGTACAGTCATCCCTCCCTGCCCATGCATTCTCTGGATTGAAAATATGTGAAAGAAAAATCGAATCTGAGCTGAACATTTATGGACTTTTGTCTGTCATTATTCACTGAAAATACTGTATACCAACTGTTTAAGTGCTATGTACATTGCATTGCACATTTCAGGAACGTAGAAATTATTCAAAAGATTAATAGCGTTGCGTAGGCTATGTACAAAGATTAAGCCACTTTATATGAAGGACTTAATCATCTGGATTTTGGTATCCAAAGGGTGTGGATTTGATGGAGATAGAGTCAATCTTCTGTGGTAACCAGGTATGATTCTGTGGTGTGTGTGTGTGTGTGTGTGTGTGTAGAAAGGTAAATAGTATTTATCTCATCTATTTAAGTAAAAACACTTCGTTCTATTTTTTGTTCCTAAGTAAAACTGCAATAGAAAATTTGGCTTGCTAGAATAGATGTAAAATATTCTGTGACTGAAACAGGAGATTAAGAGTCTATAGGATGCAGAGGGAAATGTAATTCAGTAAATGGCAACTGCTATATAAAGGCTGGCCTCCAGGTCTTACACTGATGTAGCTGGTGTAACTTTGTTAATGAGTAAATTCAGAGTTGGCTTAATGAGTTGGCGGTGGAAGGATGGCTCATTATCATCAGTGAATGTAACTTGCTCCTGCTTCTTTACAAAATAAGAAAAGAAACTAGCGAATCCCTTCCCGACCATAATTGAGTGTTGCTTTTGTTTGTATCTTTTCCTGTCTGCGTCTTTGAAAGCTGCCGAAGCTGAGGTCCTGGGGCATCCATCCCTTTTACTCACCTGCCCTTCTGCAGTAAGGTTTGCAGTAATTGTCTTGCCTTGGAACACAGATACTTTGTTCAAAGGGGAATGTTTGATAAGACCAAATCCATGCCATAAACATGTTGTTGCAGGACCAAGGCATCATGGACAGGACTTGGGCAGTCCAGAGGAGCCCCAGAATGCATACAGTGAATCTGAAAGTTTTTGACAATAATGACATTCTCTCAACTTTGCAGAATATATACTTTCTAGGAACAGTTTTCTGGTTATCTAGCTTCATCATACAATTGCCCAATATGTGAATGGAAGCAATCAAGGATTTTTACTTAAAGTTTAGTATTTGTATTACATAATAAATAAGTTTTTTCTTCATGAGTTGCGTTTATAAAAGTATTAATAAAGGGTTTTATCATTTCTTGGACCTCAGTCACAAGTGAGAAAACTTTTCTGTGTAAACATTTTTAGGTTGCGTAACTGTTGAAAATACACCACCTGCAAAATGGTAAACTAAATCAGATCAGCATTGTACTAGAAAAAGAAAGCTCTTACTGGCAGAATCTGGTGCTTTTTTTCTATATTTTTAATTTTTTGCAGCACTGAGAATTGAACTCAGACCCTTTACACTGAGCTACAGCCAAACCCATTTTAAATATTTTATTTTGACAGAGGGTCTTGTCAAGTTGCTAAGCTGCCTTGGCTGGTGTTGAACTTGGTGATTTTCTGACTCAGCTTCTCAGAGTGCTGGAAAGACTCTAGCTCGCCAGTGTATTTCCTTTTATAAGATTAATATTGCTGTATTCATGCTTTATTGTTCCACCAAGAAATAACTTATCCAAGTGTCATTTTTCTCACATACACTGATCCTTCCAAATTCCTAACTTGTTCTTACACTGTATTTTCAAAGTTCTTTCACTTTGCAGAAGTTACCGACAATATATCTTCCCTATAGATAGCTCATTAATCAAGTTCATAAATGGAACAGCCTTTAAAACATCAAATGAAAGATATGCGTGATTTGTCAATCACATTTGAATTAGGAGACATTAAAAATGTTATCTTATCAGAAAATTTAATATAGATAGTAAGTAGGAATTGAAGTAACAAAAAGCTAAAAGACAGCACTAGGTCACATAGATAGCAACTCCAGAAAGCAAAGCGTCTGTCACCTCCAGGTGAGAGGAAGGGGAGAGCCTGAAGAGGGGTCCCATGTGGCTGCATGCAGACCTCAGGGGCTCTCGGCAAGATCAGAATCCGGTGTTTCTGATGGAAAGGTGTATCAGAAAGGCTGCACTGCCTAGATGGTAGCTGCGGCAGGACACACCCTTTGTGGCTGGAATGACATTCACAGAAACAGGTGACAGATGAGGACGCAGACAGGAAGGGACATGTCCCTTCTCCCTCCACCCTGGCACTTGCCCCGTTGGCCAGGCCTGTCCTGTATCCAGCCAGAAAACCAGCCATGTGTCCTGTAGAATCCCAGCCCCAGCATGACAAGGGCCTGAAAAGCAGTAGTTTGATTACGGGCCTATTTCTTGGAGAACTTTAAGAAAACTCTCTCAGTTAAAAATTATTTTGAATGTAACTTTTCAATAGACAATGCATTGCATGAACAAAAGGAAAAAGGAGAGAGAGAGAGAGAGAGAGAGAGAGAGAGAAGAAAAAGAAATACTGAGGGTAGTTTCCTGGTCATCTCCCTGCTCACTCTGCTTTGTTACAGTAATTGGTTTTTAGATTTTTTTTTTTGAAATTTCTTTACTCATATGCAAGCAAATACAAATATATGTTATCTTTGTTAGAGCACTTACTATATCCTATTTTATGCATTTTTTTTTTAACCTAAGAATGTATCTTCTTGGTCTTGAGGTCTCCGGAGAGCCTCTTCATATTTTAAGCCTTATTACCTCAGTGATTCTCATATTGTTTTCAAAAGTTTTCATTTTATTGTGTTTGGCATTCACACGATAATGTGGCATCAGCCTTAAATATTGATGGTTTCTGATTTTCTTAATCTCTAGATTTCCTTCTGATAATTGCTTTGGCTGAAATGCTCAGCACATATAAAATAATAATAATGTTAATAGTGAACATCTTTGTCTCTTCTCAGCCTTATTGATATTGCTGGATATTTCCCATGCAGCATGGCTCTGGCTTTTGGGCTCACACACACACACACACACACGCACACACACACACACACACACACACACACGATCAGAAATGAGGTCATACTTTGTAAAATAGCTATTCAGTGTCTATAAAGTATGATTATATAGCTTTTAGTTTTACATTTAATATAATTTCCTTTAACTTTTTCTCTGGCAAGTAGGTTTCCTAATATCCAATATTGAGCCATTTTTACATTCCTGCAATAAACTCCACTGAGTCATGGAATTAAATGTACATACACATAATGTACACAATATTTATAAAAAATGTGTAGTATTTTGTTGAACACTGTCAGATTTTTCTCATCAGTTTTACTTATTTTATAAGAATTCAGAAGTTTTTCTTGCTTTCCTCCACTCTGAAACAGCTAAATAGCATTAAAATGGTCTTTTAAATTTTGTAGTATTTCCTGCTAAACTATCTGTGGCTGATTTTTTTTTTAAATTTTTTACTTTGACAGTTTCTCTTATTTCTTCTATGGAAATGGTCCCATTAGACTCTTCTGTCTCATTTGGATTCAGTTTTGGTGAATTATATTTTTCCAAAGAAATTACTCATTTTAACTCAGGCTTTCAAAATATTTTATGTGAAGTTGAAAAATTATGTTGATCATTGGAACTCTCATGATCATTGAAATTTTTTCAGTCTCTTTGCTTATTTTTCTTTTGCAACATTTCAGTACTTAGGATCTTAGATTTACTTAAACTAGGTTGTTTGATGGTTGCTCTCTTTATGCAAAGAACAAATTATATTTATTTATTAGTGCTATTTGTTTTTCTCTCCAAACTCATTACATGATATTTCTATATTTAATAATGTCCTTAACTTAGATGCTTTGCTAATTTAAAATTCTGGGTTTGCCATTTATTTTTGTTGCTATGAAGTAGGGGTCAAATCCAGGACTTTTTCACTGAACTACGCTCCTGCCCTTTTTTATTTTGAGATAAGTTCTTCCTAGTTTGCTAAATTGCCTAGGCTGGGCTGGGATTTACAATCCTCTGACTCAACCTCTAGAGGTGCTGGAATTACAAATGTTTCTCACCATGTCCTGCTTGCTATCAATTTTTAAGGTTACAGATTTTTCTCTTAGCGTTACTTTAACTGAATCCTGTAGCATCCTTCAAATATATCTTTCAATTACTTTCTAGAAATTCTGCAGTTTAGTTTGAATTTGCTCTCAATTTATGGAGACTTTCTTTTTCAGACACAAGAGATCATCTGTGTTGTGACTTCAAAAACTCATTCCCAGTTTTCTTATGTGTTATCAGCATTTCACTGCTCAGATCTTCGTGTTTTTAGGAAAATTATTTTTCATGATTTCTTTTTAAGCTCTTGATTTTCTTGTATTTCTTTGTCTTCCTCAGATCTCCATTTGTGTCTGTGCAATCCACTCTGCAATCCACAGTCATCTTGAATTTTATGGTCTCTAAACATTTGAAGAGACCTTTAAATATCCATTTTTCTTTGTTTTTATACACCCCTTATACTGTTGTCTCATTAATATCCCTTCTAATTATTTATTTCTGAAGAAACATTTGCTTACTTTCACCTCCTCCTGCTTTTTGTTTTTGCCATGTCTTTCTGAATTCTCTTTTACTGTGCAGTATTCCTGCATAGAAATGATGTCATCGTTTAAAAAATAATTCCTGTTGAAGCCCCTTTTGGTGGTGCACCTGACATCTGAGCCACTCAGGCAGGAGGACTGGAAGTTTGAACCCAGGCTGGGCAATTTCGTGAGACCTTGTCTCAAGAAATTCAAAAGAGCTGGGTGTGTCTATAAGCAGTAGAATGCCCTTTGGTTTGGTCCCCAATGCTGAAAGAAAATACGCACAAATGTTTTGCTAGTGATTTTAATTGGAATGTACGCCTTGTAAGTGCTGTTTACTGTAAACTTTGCTCTCACATTGCATTCATGACTTTTCCTCTCCCTTCATATCGCTTGTGCATATTCTTTCTGTTGGTTCACCTCGTCGGTTACAAGAGGTCTTCGAAGGTCCAAAAACCTTTCCTTTTCTGCCATGACAAATGAGGTCCTCTGCATCTCTGACATTGCCTTTTCACACAGCTGATGTCATTGATACAACTGTGAGCTGTAGCTTTTGCATTTCTTGGTAGGTGTCTTAACCACAGAGGGTATATTTTTGCCTTTTTGGGTGGGCTATTGGACCATCTTCCCTTTCTTGGTCCCTTTCACATTCCCCTGCTTGTCCTCTGTCTGATGGCTGCTGCTGTGGGAAGCTCCTACATGGCTCTTGTAGTCTACTAATTTTGTCTCTTTTCCTTTTGCTGAAAATAGAGTTTTAAGAGTTTCATTGTATTTCCCTTGTTGGTTTCTTTTGTGTTGTTGATGATTTCAAAAGGAGACGCACAATAATACTCAATTAACCATGCACATGCTATAAATCAATATGTGCTTTTAAAGAATAGCATTTTAGGGGCTGGTGATTTAGCTCAGCGGTATAAGCGCCTGCCTTGCAAGCAGGCAGTTGTGAGTTCGATCCCCGGTACCGATAAAAAAAAAAAAAAAAAGAATAGCATTTTAATATTAGGACTTAGATATTTCATGGTGCTATTCAAACATGGAAGGGAGCATAATATTCAGACTTCTTAAAAATATCACTGTAGAAAATGAAAGATGCTACTTTCCTAATTCTGGCTTTCTCTTGCCTTTAGTAAAGCTCTGGTATTGGAATTTGGTGCTAGTATTTGGATATTTCAAGAAAATTATTTTCTTTAGCGAATGAGGTGAAACTTCTACTTTTTCCTAGAACTTGCTATCATCACTGTAAGGCTTTTTTATTTTTTCTTGGCACTGGAGCACATTGCTTCAATTTGGGTAAGACTTCATGGACTCTTTTTACTCTTCTTATAGGTCCTCTTGATTTAGATAATAGCTTAGTGAAGATGAAGGTATAAATTAGTTGTATATTTGTTAAACTTCTGAGAGTGTAGGAGAGTAATTTTCCACCATCTTACTTTTATTGGATGAGGAATACACATATTCTGCTGTGGCTAGTTTCTTTGTTCATTGTTGTAAATCTAGACAGCGGAAAATAATTAGATTTTGCGTAAAGAATTAATCATTGTTTTAATTGACAAATTAACAACAAGGAATAACTTAATGCTGGATATTGTTAGCAACCAAATTCACAATAGCTTTAATTAAGATTACAGATGCAGCTTTAGAATTAATTTTCTTTTAAAAAATGCAGTTCTCAGCAGGAGGCAGAAAATAAAATGACTCAGTGCCATAATAGTGTAACTGCATGTACAGCAAGTGACAGTTACGAGATGATAGTGGCTGGTTATGTAAGTCACCCAAGGTGGCTCGATGTGCTGTTGTTCCCAGACAGACTTGGAAGTAGCACACGCCAAAGCAACAGGCCGTCAGACAAAATCATAGCGATTTACTTTCCAAGTATTATCATCACTTCTAGCAGGCTGGAACTTGATGGATCCAACATTGAAGACTATCCTTTTGTATGGATTTCCTTCAAGCTGAGAAGTGTCATGTCTGCAGTAAATACTCCTATAAATCACTTTTCGCACTTCATAGAGGAAACAGCAATAATCACTTTGTTCTTTGTATAGCAAACTAAACTGATACAAATCATACCCAGCACCATGAATCATTCATTTACCCTTCCTTGTTTTCTTGACTTCTTCCTTTTTCTCTTTTTAAAAATTGCAGTTAATTGGAAACTGTTCCAAGATAACTGATTGTAAAGACTTTGGGCCACAGTTCTGCACTTCACTGGTAAAATAAAATAAAATAGAAATAATGCTTCACATTGTTGCTAAGTATCACATTGTTCTCAGAATATATGTGCTTACGGGAGGGATTTCTGAGTACTTGCAGAATCTTATTAATATGGAAATAGTTTCACAGGTTCGAATGTGGGACAGATGAAAATGGACAAATGACAAGGTTGGTGGAAACACAGCTGAGTGCTAGAGAGCCTTTGGAGACAATTGATAACATCTGTGTGGCCTGAAGTTGGTTGATTTTTCCTTCTGAGGAGCTTTGCTGAGACTAGATCGATTCAGAGATCCCCAGAAGGGAAAGAAAAAATAGGTGAGAAAGTCAGAGACAGAGACAGACAGAGAGAGAGAGAGAATGAATTGTAGTAGTGGAGATTTGATGATAATGGACATATTGGACAGGGTACATAAGCCAGAGATGCTAGATGAGGAAACTCGGAGGCCCTGGAAAGATGGTGGCATAGGTGAGATTGTATTCCCAGATGACTTTTCCCAGCAGCATTGAAACTACCGTGTGCTCAGGATCAGCGTTTCAGTGGTTGGAGGTGGTTCTGGATAAAACACCCCAGAATGAGTCACCAGCGGAGTGGCCCAGGACAAGACCCATTCAGACTGACCCACACTGCACTGAGTTATTCAAGGGAACTGTAGCCAAAGAAGCAGTTACACCTGGAAGTAGCCATGGCTGCCATATCCTCCAAGTTTACTTCTGTTAAGTCATGAAAGTTGCAATTCAGTGGGAACGCATCTGATCAGGCAGCTCTCCTGCTAGCCATCCTCCCTCAAGGTTCGGGCCCTCCAGCTCCTCCCACCCTGCCCCCTGCGACTTCCTGTGCTGGTTTGCCGTCCTGCTTCAAGCCACAGTGAAGATGAACCTCCTACAAGGGCCAGATCCACAAGACTTGCGATAACCTTGAATTTTCTCGGACTTCCTCACATGGATACACCTGTCCGGACAGAAGACCAGAAAATGTAGTGTGGTTATGTACCTAGAAAAAAACGAAAAGGATTTGGTACCCAACTGGCCAACCTTCAGCACATGGCCTCATCTAGCAGTAAAGCAGAGAGTTTGTCACTCTCATGTTGCTAAATCCAGATGTACAGAACAAGGATACATCTGATGGTATCTTTGATAGTGTAACTTGCCATGTTTTCCAGAAGGGGAAGAAATTATACTTATCTTTTTTCAAAGGGTTAAAATCTTAGTGTCATGGAAATAGCATAATATATCTTACTTCTGAGTTAATCAGGGCTTTTTAAAATGCCAAATGGAGACGACTTTCATGGCCCGTCAGATCCCCTGGGCAAGCATGCCACACTCCTGTGTCTTGCGATGCTACCGCAGTGTCATACTCATACTGCAGGTTCTGCTCAAAAGCTGTAGAGCTAAAGCTCCTTCCCTACCCTGCCATGGAGGGGTGAAGCTGAGGGTTGAAATGTGTTAAAGAGGTCATGAGGCGGAGAGATCTCCGCAGATTGTTCCAGATGCCAGAAGCTTCTGGGTACAAGATGTCATTGCTAAGAGTGGATGGATCCTGTGGAAAGGCACTGGGGAAATTAGGAAGGAAGAAACCAGCAGAGCCTGAATGTGGAGATAGACAGCAGAGAGACAGCTTAGGCTCCAAGAACAAGCTTGCGGCTGGAGTTGATGGCCCCTCTCCTGCCACCTTCCCGTGTTTATGGTTAGTCTCTACACATGTCCCAAACACGGTCACATTCGTATCTGGATAATTGCGCATGAATATTATCACAGGCCAAACAGGAGATAGAATATTTCATAGTAGAACTTTTTAGGTGACTTTGAAAAATGAGAATGTAAACTCTTTGAAAAACAGTTCTATTAGAAAATCATGAAAATGCCAGGAAACAGAAGTGTTTGGAAATAGAGAAAAATGTATGAGGCAGTGTATATACTTGGACAAGAATTACTGAATATTCTGCTTAACCCGGATGCACTGATGAACAACTTATTGCAGTCCTCTAGAGTTTAGAGTTTAGCAAGAAGGTCATATACCAACCGAATAGTTGGAGAGAGAGTATTTAATTTATTTCCTTTACTCAGAGGTCGTAGTGCAGAGTGTGTAAGAGGGGTGAGCAGACCGTACAAGATAGGCTGGGGCAGGAGTATCCAGAAAATAATTCTTTCCCAAAAAGTGACGTTTAATTGGGGACCTGAAGATTGCACAGAACTGTTGATGTTGGTGGGAGTGCAGAGGCTGCTTCTTGTGGTTTGGATGTAGAATGTCCACCCAAAGACTCAAGTTCAGAGGAGGAGCTTTTGGAAGGTGCTTGAATGATGGGGGCACTGCACTTGTGAATGAATTTAGCTGAATCCGCAGCGAAATATGGTGTCAGGAGGCGGGGCTTGTTGGGGGAAGAGATGGATCCTTGGAGGCATGACCCTCAAGAGTTCATCTCCTCCCCATACTCCTCCTTGTTCTGTCTGCTTGCTAGCAACCGTGATGTGGGTAGCTTTTCTTCCACTATGTTGTTCCTGCCTTGGGTTCAGCCAGCTATGAGCTGAAACCTCTATAAATCATGAACCCCAAAACTCTCTCTCCCCTTGCAGCTGTGAGTGTCTGGTATTGTGTCTCAGCATCAAGCAAGTAATCAAGACACTACTGCTTGCCCTGCAATGGGACTGCTGCTGGTAGAAATCTTTCCTTTGAAAAAGGACTAAGGGAAAGGATTGAGAAGAGCTCAAAAGGTGAAAAGAGATTGAGAAAACAGGAAGACATTGGTAGAATCAAGATGATAATGATAAGTAGCAGTGGAGAATTGGCCTTAGAGAAATCTTCATTAGTTCAGAGTTCTTTTTGATATAGGGATTTTTCTAGGGTGAATTCTTTTTGTGATCTTTTACCACCAGCTCCTGTCCTCAACCCTGCTAATGAACATTTTCTAAGTTTTTCAAAAAGTTGTCTGTATTATATGTCAAAGCAAATGTACACTTTTCAAAAATATTGGAAAGAGCAGTCGAATCTTGCTGCTAAAGTAAGTGTTGCTTTTCTGGGAGCCTCAGATGAGACTACATTCATGAAGTTGTTGTGATACATGAAAAATGAGGTATTAGTTTAATTTGACTAAAAGGTAATGATTCATTTGTCTCCTTATCACAGCATCTTGCATCCGTTCCTTTAGTTATGCTTTTCCTCCTATAATGCTTGGATTAAGTGGTCCAAAGAATTCAGCTGCATTCCAGGGCATGCTGATTATCTTTGGAGTTTGGGGACATGCTTGCCTAATAGCGGAAGCAGTTTGGGAACATGAAAAAAACCTTGATATTTTCTCTGTCTCGTTTTTCTTTTCTGGTTTATTAAAGGTATACATTAAATAGGTGTGTGGTCGGGTTTTCTCAGCAAAGTAGTGTGGGAAATATCTTCTTCGCTTAAGGAAGCTACATGTGTTCATCTCATGCTTTGTTTAATTCTGAGATGGTTGGCAAGTGACACCGTGGCTTTTCTGCTACATCTGGAAGATATGTAGTGTTTTTCATGGGAAGGAGCAGAAGGATGGTGGGTGGGGTAGCCTGGTTGTAATTACAGTGTACGTTTATTTGGAAAGACCAGCATATTAGTATGCAGTGGCCAGATTAATTAAACTCAGCTGCAACAATCATTGTAGTTGGTTTCTATAAAATCAACTATCTTTAAACTTGAAGTTTGCTGTAAAGCTTACTAAGAGAGACGTATTTTGAATATCTCTTCTAATACAAATTCTAAGGGAATTTGAGAACCAGCTTTTAAAAATTTGCCCTACCTCTCGCCCTCAAAACTTTTATCTACGTATCAGTAAAATGAATTCAGGCATTTTTCAGTAGGTAAATGATTTTTTATATTAAAATGTATTTTGTGGAAGTATAATTCCTATGAAGTTGTTTATAATTTTGAATCCCTACACCTCAAATTGTGTGAGGTCTCCATGGAAACAGTCTAGCCTATATTTGGTGCATTGGCTTGTCTTCCTACTCAGGTCAAGACACAAACAGCCCCAGATACGAGCTCAATTTATTGTGCCTTAAGCGTGAGGCAGTTTTAACAAGAAATTGGCTCCTAATTGACACATACGATTTCATATTTAATTAGCAGTTTGAGCCTCGCTGCATTTTACTAACAGATGCAACATTCAAAACACGTGTCATTATGTTACATCTGTTGCACAGATGTGTTGCAATGCGGGGGCTTTGTGTCAAATGGCAGTGCGGCTGCTTAGCAAAAAATTTGGACGTAATCGACATTATTTCCTTTAAGAGATGTAGTTTAAGATCATTCCAGGAGTGATTTTTTGCCTTCAGTAGGATAATGGGTTTATTTTCTATTTTTATAATAGCTTCACTAAAGTACTCACATATCATATAATTCACTGAAATCCATAAAATTCTGCTCAAACGACAAATCAGAGGTTTTAATATATTCACAGATTTGCAGCCAGCACCAGTCTTAAGTTGAGGGCTGTTTTCAGCACCCCCACAAAAGAGTCCCATGCCCATTAGCAGTTAACCCCCACTCTTTCTTTCCTTAGCTCCTGGAGACCACCAATCTATTGGTTCTCTCCAAATTTTGGCCATTTTCTGGACATTTTTATACATGGAATTATACAGTAAATGCTCTTTTGTGACTGTCTTTATGATCATACTCTATACGGCCTTTTACTTGGCATAGTGTATTCAAGGCTTATTCATTTTACAATGAACATTTTAGTATTTCATTCCCTTTTTATTGACAAATAATACTCCGTTGTATGCTTGTACCTTGTTTTCTTTACCCACTTATCATTTGATGAACACTTGGATTGTTTCTACTTTCTGACTATTAGGAATGAAACTGCTATGTCTATCCCCACAGAAGGTTTCATATGGACATGTTTCCGTGTTTCTGGGTATCTACTTAGGAGTCTTCCTGAGTAACTGTACTATTTTGTATTCCCTTCAGCAATGTATGAGGGTCCTACTTTACCCTCACCAATGTGTGTTACTATTTGCCTGTTTTATTTTTGCCATCCTAGTGAATGTGAGATATTATTGGGGAACTTTATTTGAAGGGAGAGACATAAAAAAACTGATCACGCTTCATAAATTAGCTAAAAGTGTCTTTTATTTACTTTTTCATTGCTTATGATATATAAGATAAATGTATCTGTCATTTCTATCAACATTGTCATTCTCTTCCTTAATGCAAACCCAGCTCAGTTCTAGGAAATACGACATTAAAAGCATAAGATGGTGATGCGTTGGGCTGTCATACCAAAATGTAACATAAAAAAGGAAAAGATTGCATTTTAAAAGTTAAAGCCTCGTTTCTAATATTGTTCTACTCTCCTTTATAGCAGCTAAGAAAGGCGTATAAAAGTGATGCCACAGACTCTGAAACTTAGTCTTAAAATACTAGATTGAAAGATATACTTATTTGTTTATTCAGTGTACTTCATCAATTTGAATATACCATCAACTCTGAATACATGCCATAATCTTACATGTCACTGGGAAGAAGAAGGATGTTGCCGCTTAACCTGTGACACACCACTGACTTTGAGGTGACCTGTGGTTCAAAAATGTTAAGGTGTTGAGAAAAAAAAGTATATGTGAATGCCCCATACATGGTAATTAGTGACATACAACAGTGATGGAGATGTGCTTGCTTGATTGTTCTTTAGAGCCAAGTGATTTGGACCATCTATGTTCACCAATACCCAGGAAGAAAGAAATAATACTTTATTGAATTCATAAGTACATTTTACAATATATGCATTAATATCCAACAATAGAAACTTTATATATTTATCTGTTACACATCTGTAGAGAGAAAAAAAGGAGAATGATTTATTCTTTCCCAATATAGGAGTATTATGAACTTGTAGTTCACTGAAATGATTCGTCTTCTTCTGCTCAATGTGCTAATTCAAAACAGATGTTTTACCTCAAACCAAATTTATTATTAAGGATTTTAAGTTTTCTTCTCAACCTGAGAGTGTCTGTCTGTCTGTCTGTCTTTCTTTCTTTTTTTTTTCTTTTCAGGAACTAATTTCAGTATGTGATTTGCAAATCTGTGAAAATCTGTTTACAGTGCAAGTGTTAGCATCACAGTTCTCACAAGCTGCCCATGCTTCTACTTCTAAATGTGCTTTGCTTGTTACTAAAAATAGTTTGGTTTTGTTAGTTATCTGGATTCTTGTTACCATTATAGATATATTAAAGTAGCAAATTGTCTGCTGTGGCATTTATCACAGGGAATCAAAATGATTTTCAAAATAATGCTTAAGATTGTCATGAGTACCATCAAAGACTTTCTGAAAAAGGTCATTCCTAAGGTAGGCATTTGGAATTTTATTTCTTTAACTAGTTTGGGCATCTTTAGAGCTGGTGTTTTTAAACACTGATGGAAACTTAAATTTCTGTTTTTCAAAACTTCTAAATCATTGTCTTGGTTTTTCACTGTGAAGTTCTTGAAAATTATGGTTCACAAATAGAACTCAATTAGGAGCTTAAGAGAGTATATACTTGTTTATGTTACCATAAGCAAACTACATGGTCTCATGGGCAAATTGATGTAATAAATGCTCAGAATTATATATATATATCTTTAACATAATAAACCAAAGAAATAAAAATTTATTTCATGAGAAAAAATAAGATAACAGAATTACCCTTAACATTATCCATTTTATAAATTATAACATACCCTAATATTTTAAAAGAACATTAATAAATTGTATCTTTAAGCTGAAATACTGATGTAATCTTAGGAGTTAGGTTGCCGAGATAGATTTTTGCATGAAGTGTAGTGTCAAGATGGTTTCTTTGTTTTTCAGTAAGATGTGAAAATCCTGTTTCAATAGCAGACTGTTTCAGTCCTGCAGCAGTAGCAGACTATTGGCCTGGACTCCTCTGTGATCACATGGCAGAGCTCTCCTGTGTTAGGCTACATTTGCAGTTATTAATTAATATTTTACCTTCCAAACTTTCACAAGGAACTTTCATTGCATGATAATGACTTTAGGAGTCTATTTTATATATTTCTTACATTTCTAATGTGAGAAGTAAACATTAGGAGAAGAAAATAGCTTTTACAAACAGAACAAGGAATACTGCTTTGTTTCTAGAACTATCTCAAGGAAAGGTGGTCCAAACTGTCTGCAGAAGAATTCTGCTTCGGCATTCTGTACTAGGAGTGGGTGAAACCTAGCAACAAGTGTAGGTGTTATTTTTATGCAACGCTAACATGCTAATCAAATTGGCTTCAAAGTCATGTCTACAAAATTAACGCTTTTAAAATTTGTTTTCACTTAAAGATGTATAAAACGTTGGGACTGGGTATTACATCATCAGCTAACACCATGCCTGTCTCTGTGATACTTATTTGTTCATTGTGTGCAAATCTTCCCCAAAATGAAGCTTATTTTCCTCTCTTCACTAAAGAAAACCCTGCAGCCACTGTGTAACTAAAAACAAAAAGCATGCTTTCTAACCCTTCCACCACCCTCGGTTGTGGATCTTACCATGCAAAGATGGCAAAACCAAGTCTCAGGTCAGGAAAATAAAATTCTTGAAATCACAAAACCCGTGAATGGCAGAACCCAGATCTGAGCAAATTACACTGGACTCCAAGACATATCATTTCTACCAAAGTACACAGCCTTTGACTGCAGTGGCTTTCATCAATTAAACTTATTATTAAACAGTGTATACGGATTTTCTTATATCTCAAGAGCACTCTTTGAATTAAAACTATGTAGAATCCTTCTTCGTACCCTAGAATCCATAACCATTTCCTTCCTGTTAGAGGAAATTCTAAATTTATTAAAATTGAGCTTCCTACTTCTGTTGTCAGATATTGGCACTTAGTGATAATAATGCAAGTGCTGGTTTTCTCTGCTTTTAAAAACAGCTTTTTTCCCTTGTTTTAACCGCTGAACTAAATGCCCAGCCCTAAAATGTTTTTTTTTTTTTCAGTATTGGTTTGCGATGCACAACGGGAATATTCATTATAGGATATTTCTGCACCTTGGTCCTTTTTACTCTCCTTCCCATCCCTTTTCTCCTGCCTCCTTCCCTCCCTGGACCCCCTTCTCGTCTCCAGGAAGTCTATCTCTCTGTTTCCTGTCATCTGCATTTTATTTTTACTCTTTAAATTGTTTATGTTTTGGGCTTCTCATATAAATCACTTTCTATCTGATTTATTGTCCCTAAAGTGTGGACTCAAAATATTCCATTTTTTCAAAAATGACTCAAATGTATCTTTCTTTATGGTTGGGTTGCACTGCACTGTGAATGTGTACCGTATTTTCTTTTTGGGAAAAGAAGGCAGTTTTTCACACTCATTGATTCTGTGTGTGTGCGTGCATGTGTGCATATGTGTGTGTGCGTGTGCACGCCTATGCGTGTGTGTTGGGAATGCTGTGTCTTCCCGCACATCATTTCCTTGGCAGCTGTCCTGCACCCAGGTTCCCTCCTACATAGCCTGTGAGCCTTGCTCTCCTGGCTGTAGATCTCTAGGTCACAGCGTGGGGCTGAACGACAGTGCAGCTGTTGAGGGTGCCAGATGCTGGTTTCCATCGAAACAGGAAGGCAGGCACAGGGCAGAACTGTGGCAGTCTTACCGACCTTTTGTACCATCCCTCACCTCCTGTTTTACCTCCTTCCAAAGCTGTACCTTTGTGTCTAAGTGACAGTGGACGTGTAACAGGAGTCACAGGATGGAAATATAACACAGCATCCAAGGACAAAACTCTTAACAGAGCAGGCTAACCATGATTTTTTCCCATTGTCTGAGAGGAAGACTCTCTCCTTCCATCATCATTCATATTATTATTCAAATCACTGTTGATTTTCTCACTTTTTCCCATCCCCTAACCCTCTTCCTTTTTCCTCTTGTGTTTTCTGGCATCTGCCTGCCAGAAACTGAGTGCATTATCAAGCTTACCATATCATCCCTTAGCAAAGCAGTTTTTGCAGAAGCTTTGAAATTCTGCTTCTCATCGTTTGGTGTGTGTGCACATGCTTGCATGGACAGTGTTGATTCCATTTTTTTTCCAGCAATAAATAATACTCCAGTAGGTTTCTGTACTGTGTATCATGGGAGCCTGGGCGTGGCTTTAGTGGTTCTGTGCCATTTTCAGCTAATTTTATGAGTTAGTGATTAAAGATGTGTGAATTCAGTAGTTTTTCCTCAATAAGGAAATGATATCTAAAGCTTGTTGGCATGCTTGCATGTTTCATGCTTGCTTACTCTGCTTCTAATGTGTTATCTTTGTATTGTAAAGGTCAGATGAATATTACTTATGCAGAAACTAAACAATTGCAAATAAATCCTTTCTCAAGTATTGTTGGTAAGGAGTTGCATATAAGTCCTCAACGTCTGAGTTTAAGCAAACTGTACATTTAAAATGGTTGGAAGAATTTGTTGAGTTTGATAACAGTCATTCTGCTACTTGGAATTCAAATATTGAGAGACTTTTATTATACCACAAAGATAAATAATTAGTCCTTATCACTTGTGGGGTCCAGAATTGTCTCCTAACAAAGCTTTCTCAGCCACCCTAATTATCTTGAGGCTACACTATCCGGTAAATCTGGAGTAACTGCTGAAGTTATTCTTGTATCCAGCATCTTCAATTCTGGCACTTACTGTTTAAAGATTTAAATTTCACAAACAGAATCAGCTAGCTTCACGAGGGTTATTTATATTGAAAAATATGTTTCAACTGTACATATTTAAAAGTTCTTTGAGCGTTGGTTACAGAATTGCTTTTTGTACCCTTCTTTCTAGTTGTTGACAGATGGTAGAAATGTAACAAATGTCTTTATGATTAGTAAAAACAAGGAAGGAATTTAGAGGGCGATTGCCATTGTGGTTTGTGAATAGTTGGTTCTAAAATTTTCCAGTCTTTGATTTTTCAGAAGGTCCTCTACCAGCATTGTTGAGACATCCATATGTCTTTCAAGATTATAATGACTTGCCGTTATGTGGATGAAAAGCATCTCATGGCTACATGTAACAGCTACTATTGAAGTTTATGTTTCCTATCTTAAAGCTGAGCAAAATCAACAGGGAAAGATCAAGGTATTCAAACCATTAGGCAGCTACATTATAAGAAATTTGCCATGTGCCCTCAAAGGAGTTCCCTCAAGAGATGGTTGATTATAATGATGGGCCAAAAATAATTCCACTAGGATTAGTTGCAATAATTTATTTGAAATGAAAAGTGAATTCCCACCTCAGGGAATTTAAATGAGGAAAAATATCTAATCAGACATACTGTCATTAAAAGCTTATAGAAACACCAGTTATGCTACTGTTGGGTTTAATGTTCAAACGAGACTGTAGAGACAAGCTAATCAATATTTTTAAAGGAAATACACCATATCAAAATCTTGAGTTTATAATTTTTATCATCTTTTGAATTTCCCATCAGTGCTGTTTTCTAGGAGGCTGATTGTAGTATCATTTTTGTAATGTCTTGTGCATAATGGAAAAAAATATTAGTAATGTATTTTTCCAAAGGAATGGCAATGAATGGGGAATCAATATGTCAGATATCATACCTTTGAACTCTTTGATATCTTAAGGCTATTAACCTCTATTAAAGCAGTGTTGAGCTTTCTCAAAAATAAAAGAAAACCTTTAGTCCTTTCTCAGAGTAATATATTTTCATTATCCTTTCTATCCATGAAAGACAGTAATTTGAATTGCTTACGTTTTGATTCATTGGACTGAGTTTAACAGGGAGTGACCAGGAAAAAAGCAATCCTCCCAGATATTCACAAACTGTCAGCATGGTCTCTTTGGCTACAAAAAAATGTCTTTTTATGGAGATATTTTGTTGTAATTTCAGCAAGTGGTTGTTAGTTATCTTGGCTACATGACATTGAGCACATCTGGGATGTGTTCACATTGAAGACATTGGCTAAAAGCATGTCTTGTGGCCTGGACTTGACTCTGATATTAAAAAGACTGTATAGGACATTCCTTGCTATTCAGCTGAATCCAACAAAGACACCTTCTATGGGAGATGCAGGCAGGAATTCATTTTGGAGCTGCAGCAGCAGTACATAAGTCAAACTTCTCATTTGTGGTCAAATTCTTTTCAAAGTGACTTAACGTGCTTTTAATTCTCCCCCAAATTTCTGCCATGACTGTAATAGCTTTGAGAAAATTATTTACAACCATGGAAGCCCAATTTCTGGTAAACATTCTGTAGTTACTTGATTTGAGTTAAAGTAATTTGGGGATATGACTCGTATCTAAGCATCCGTGATGTAGCTCATCACAGACAGGGAGGGTACCAAGAATGTCCCAAGACTGACGCAGGACTTGCCTCTTATCTCTCAAGTGAGAAATGATAAATGACAACAAAGTCAGTTATTTTGAACTTGCAATGTTACAACATTGAAGTTTGTCCATTCTTAAAGAGGATGAATTTTCTATCCTTAAAGAGGAAGACTAATATACAATATAATTTTATTCCCGTCTATACATATTCTTCAGTTACTTAGCACCATAATCTATCTTAAAAGTGGAATTTGAACCAAAGTAGAACTTTTTGCACGTTCATGGAAATTGTCAGGTACATTTTATATGGTGAAATACATTCATGTTTTGGGCTGACTTTGCCAAATTAGCTCACAAATATGTAATTCCAACGGTATAAAAAGTAGGCATTTTCAAGCAGCTTATCAATTATTATTTTTACAATTTTCTAAGTTTGTTGGAAGCTGCATTTTCTTTGGAAAGTTTAGGTATAAAGTGAAAAAATGTGGGCAAATCACAAATGTGAGGTATTTTATATCTGGATGATGTTAATGCTAGTGGGGTAAACTTCAACTATACACAACTTGTATAGCACTGAGTATGTCCTGGAAACTGTCTCAAGTGTTTCATATAATTTTAGGTATCACAGACTGAGAATAGGTGCTTAAATAATCTCATCTGACAGTCAAGGGAGGGAGACCCACAGTAGTGTAGAAACTTGCATACGATCTCCCAGTCAGTAAATCGTGTGGAAGGGATTTGGATTTGAGCGGCATGGCTCCAGAGTTCAGAATAAGGGTATAGAAATCCTCTGCCTGTTCCATGATGTTCCACATCTGTGCATTTGGAAAATATTCTCATTAAGCTGAAATTGGAGAAGAAGAGTGTTATTTATGTGACTTTGCTGTTTAACAATCTGATAAACATTTATGATTTTATCTGCCTGAAGAGAATTTTCAAATATTGTTAAATATGGTGATTATTTTAGTTTAGTGTGAGATAATTCTATTCTATTATTGGTTTTAAACAATTTGTTCCTTGGGCAATATAAAGGATATATAAAGAATTTTTTTTAAACAAAGGGAAAAATGTAGATTTTTTTTTAACAAAATGATGTTTGGGTTGGATACTTAGGGTAGTGTGATGAAAAGATATGAGACCTTGAGAGATTAAAAAGGGGAGGTGGATCTGGCCCCTGCTCGGGACGGGTTTGCTTTTCTATGCACTGACAGTGACTGCAGTGGATGAAGATGCTCTGATCTGCCTTGCAGGGTGAGGGAGCATGGTCTATGGAGGTGAAAACCACCATTACTTCCACAAATTGAACGGTCCTTTTCAAAGAAATCAGTGGAACAGTTCATATGAATTCACATTTTTCTCTCTAAGCTATAACATCAACCCAATAGTTTAAGGGTCTAAAAATTCCTTCATGGTGCTCTCTTTTTGCTGTGATGAGATACATAGTAAAAGCCTATTTGACACCAACAAATGCTTTTGTATTTTTACTTTTGGATCCACCACCATTAGCCAGATAGAGCTAATTCAACTGAAAGGACTTTCCATTAAAAAAGAAATAATGACAGTTTTCATTTTTCTTATCTCCTCTAAGTGCCTTACTTAGGTTTTCTAAGGGATAGTAGATTTATATTCAGTAGTAGAATAAACTGTAATACCTCAGTATTTCTTCCAAGACTGGTCATTACCTTTTCTTACTACAACACTATTTGAAATGGTTTTGAAAAAAACATGAAATAAGAAGCAAAAATAAATGTATTCTAAGAATTAAAGTAATGGTAAGTAAAAGTCACTATAAAGATAAGCAACTAGAGACACTGAGAATCTATGAAAAAGCTTGGTGTTACAACATTTAGTAGAACTTACTGGTTACTCACAGAGTGTGCACAGGACAGATCCATCGTGACACTGTAGATTAAGACATACGTCACACAAAGCCCTCTCAGGGCCCATCACTTATCTGTGCTTTCCTACAACTTACTGTATATGTCTCTGCCTGACTTGATCTCAGGGCAAACTCTGAGGGATAGATTATATCCTGTGCTCTTAGGATAATACCTAACACAATAGGTATCCAGTGAATACTTAGAATGGAGAGAAAAGATAAGACCTGTCCACAAGTAAGATAGAAGATCAGTTCAGACAGAAAATATGATGTGAGCAGAGAAAGACTAAGACTTTTTGACAGAGAAATGATCCCAGTTCAATTTGATTAAAATCGAGAAACTGAAAACATTCTATTTAACAGTTGATAAGGAAGGATTTCACAAGATGGGATGAGGGATGGTAGATGATTCCTTAGGTTTGGTGCCTAAGTGACCAGAACGATAATAATCTCACTAAAGTAAACTGAAATTGAGAGCAAAACATGTTTAAGAGGCAAGGAGCATTCCATTCTGAAAAATTGAGTTTGAGGTGCCAGGAGAACCTCAAGACAGAGATAAGGACGTCTAAATGGAAACAGAATGAGAGGCTTAGGAAAGCAAGGTCAGGGCTGGAGGACACACAGTTGGCGGTCAGATCTGAGGAGGCTGTTGTGCAATGGAGGATTAGATGGAAAGTGCAGATGGGGAGAGGAAGGATGGGGAAGGAGCACAACCAAATAACGGAGACCGTAGGAATTTGAGAAATGCCGAGGGAAGCATGGGATAGAGGAGGGGTGATGAGAGCCATGTGTCCGGCACTCGGGAAGGGTTCTCCGGGAGGCGGTGTAGAAAGGCGTGGGGAAGTGGCCTGGATTTTGCAATCAGGAATCCAGTAAGGTCTTGCTCAATCACCTGTTAGCTGACTGTTCTGCAGCAAGTCACGTAAGCTCTCAGGCCATGGTCTCCTCACCTGCCATGGGGAGGTGAGGAGTTGTGTTGATTTGAGTAGTTGAAGCAAATATTCTTCGATTGGTACTTTTAAACCACTCATGGGTAAAAGAGAAGATTTGGCATTGTCATCTGTGTTTCGTACATAAACGCAAGTGACTACATTGCAAAATGCATTACTGGGAAAATAGCCCAAAATCAGGACAAGGTTGAAGGCTTAGGAATTTTTTAAATTCCATGTTTTATCAAATAAAGTCTTTTGTTCACTGTCTTGTGAATAAAGCTTCATGGAGTTTGAATATAATTCACTGTGCTCTACCAAGCTCATATTTTGAGGACCTTTAGGCAATTTTTCAGCTTACTTAACTATATCCTGAAACTAAGGCTTTGCTTTTCAATTCTTAGGGTATTCTTTGTTTTGTGTGTTTAGGCACTACTGATATTTTATCAACACTAGGACTTACAACTTTCCTGACATTTCTGTGTTTTTTCTAGTACATTCAATGAAAAATACTGAATTTGGGCTGGAGGTTTAGCTCAGCGGCATAAGCACCTGCCTTGCAAGCAGGCAGTCGTGAGTTTGATCCCCGGTACCAATAAAAAGGAAAAAGACCAAAAAAAAAAGAAAAAGAAAAATACTGAATTTTATTTTATGTCTGAGAGAGGGAAGTATTTCTTTTGAAAGTTGTCCTTGCTTTATTGTCCAGTGGGTTTTTTTTCCCAAATCATTTTATTAGTAGTGCAATAGGTAATGTTTACCTTCCTTGTTGGAAGTTGACACATGTGCATAATACATTATAATTCCTTTTTTCATCCTCTCCCCCAGACCCCATCTATTTCTTGGTTCCCCCAAAGAGGAAATTTATTTTTAAAACTATTTTATTGAGATAGGATTGATATACAACGAGCTGTATACATTTAATGTGTACAACTTGTTGAGTTTGGAGATGAGGGTGACACCCATCACACCATCACCACCATGTGTGCTGTGAACATATTTTTTTGCTTCCAGAAATAATGCTAAGTGACAAATTCAGACACAGAGGATAAATACCATATGGTTCCTTCTGTGAGAAACCCAAAATATAAATAATTTGAAAAGCAAAATAAAAAAGACCTGGTAGGAAACAAGAAGGTAGATTTTGTGGGGACAGAGACAAGACCTGGGGAGGAGACTTGGAGAGAGAGAAGGGAAGGGTAAGGAAACATAATCACGCTGGGATATGTATTGGTGAGTGTCACTCTTATATGTATCACAAAGATATACCAACAATTTAAAAAGGAAAAAGGGTATTATCTGATATAGAATTATATTTTTCATTGTCCCGGTAACACCCAATAAAATGCACATTAAGTGGCATTTCAATACTCAGCCCTATACAGTATTAGAAAAGATAGACCAGCTAACAAACACCTTTCTTGTTTTTCTTATTAGGGTAACACATTAAGAAAAATATTGCTGAACCGATACTTTAAAGGTGATTACGGAGTTGGTATGAATGGCCATCTATCAGGAACCTACTCCAAAACTGCTCAAGGAGGAGGTAAGGCTGCTGCTCTTTTTCCCTCTATTTAGGCTTCTTTTGACATGTCTTTAAGTCACTGTTACTCCAGTATTTTACCTAAATAGCTATTATAAAATATTTACCGAAGTATTATTACAAGCCTTAATCATCATAATTGATTTTGCCTATCACTTTGGAAACAACAGTAAAAATGATAGTTTCTTGGTGCATAAATTAAGGACAAATCATAAAGCTAATTTCCTTTTTTCTAAAATATTTGTCAAGAAAAAACATTCTCAGGTGTTGGATAGTTAATAAAAATTTCATTTTTATAGGTTGTTAATATTTTGTAACTCAGGCTCTCTTGTTAAACTTGACTTTGTAGGAAAAATATCTCAATAAGTATTTTATAGTTTAAGAATTAGCAAATATTCTCTGCCAATAACATCTGTCGTTGAGGCTTGGTTACTTATTTTTCCTAAACAGGGAGCTTTTCTGGACAAGATTCTGATAAGATGGGGACTTCGCTCTCTGATATCCAGTGCCTGTTGGATAAAGAGGGTGCTTCAGAACTTGTCATTGATGTCATAGTGAACACCAAAAATGACAGGATATTTTCAGAAGGCATCTTACTTGGCATTGCCTTGCTTGAAGGAGGAAATACACAAACACAGGTATCCATTTATCAGTTGTGGGCATTGCATTTATTGTTTGTATTTCTTATTTACTTGCCATAGAAACGGAGGGAAGGTCATGTTTGCCTTTTTAGCTTCTCATGACTGTCACAAAAAAAGGAAGATCCACATTTTCCTTACGCATTTATTTGATTTGCTGTGGAGGTCACTGGCCTTCATAGATCACTCCATACAGCAGAGGATTTTTGGAAGCAGCCTGCTGGCTTGTCTCCAGGTCCCTTCCCAGGGAGTTATACACTCACCTGCATGCGGGGGCTTTGACACCGCCGTTTCCAGAAGGCGCACATTTCCCTTTGAAGCTTCTGCCAAGCTGCCTGTAGGCACCTCCACACCCAAAGGCACAGCGTGCTGTACAAGCCTGAGCCCTGGGAATGGTTCCCAGAGACGCACTTCTCCTCTGGCCTTGCTGCTTGGTAACCTGATCTTCCCAGATTTGCCTGGGTCCATGAAGGGAACCGTACGATTCCAGCTAATTAGAAATTCCAAAATGTACTGTCCCGACTCATGGCAAGCAGAAGCCACATCTAATTCAAAACTGACACATTTAGCTTTAACTGATGCTCCCCCCCTCCAATAAATTGAAAAACAGTTCTCTATGTGACACATCTAACAACTGTTGCTTTGGGGGAAAAAGAGGCTTCAGAAACAACAAGTGGCACAGTGACAAGCCAAACAAGAAAATAACTTCCAAACAATGCTATGTCTTAGTTGGAAAAAGAAGTGTTGAGAATTCCCATGGTGCTAACACTGCCGCACACAGCCCTCAGAGGGAAGATGGAGAAGGATGGGGGGACATGAGATGAGAGGCTGTTCTTTTTAGAAACTGTCTCGTCTTCTCCAACCAGATATTCAGTTGGGACTTTCTAAAGAAGTTGTCTGGGCAACTACATAACATTCACTGTAGGCTTACTCAGAGGGAGGGAGTGACGGATTTCTTAACATCTACAGAAGCAGTCCTTGGTGTTACAGTACTGTCTCGATTCCTGTGTCTGGGTCATGGAAGGTCACCAAACAGGATCGCTCCTCATCCTCCGTCCCTGTTAGTGTCTGTTTATGTCCTTGTATTGCTGCAGAAAAGCCAGTTAGAAACAGCACGCTCCGCTTTAAAATTCCTGGCAAGTTTTTCCTTCCACAACCAAAAAAATCTTTGAGTCCTAACCTGTCTCTGTCTGTGCCTCACTCTCTTTTCTTATCTTTCACTTTCTGTTTTCCTCTCTCTCTTCCCCCCTTCTTCCTTCCCTTTACCTCTCCCCTTTTTCTTTGTAGTACTGAGGATCGAATTCAGGACCTCAGACATGCTATGCAACTGTTCCACCCCTTAACTGTATCTTATTTTTGATTTGGAGACAGGGTCTTGCTAATTGCTGAAACTGATCTCCAACTTGTGATCTTCCTACCTCACCCTCCCAAGTGGCTAAGATTACAGATATGTGCCATGATCTCTGCTCTTTACCTGATACTTCTGTTACTTTTGTTAGTGGTAATCTGTTTCTTTCGTATTGAAAACTTTTCTGCCTACTTCTTCAGTCACCACTCCTTTGGTCTCTTGTTACCCTCCTGTGAAGGCTCCCTTTCTTCTAATGAACACTTGGATCCTGGTGTGTACCACGTTTCTTTGTACTCTTCCCTGTTATTTACTTGCTCTCAGATATATTAATTAGATTTCCCATTGGTGGAACACAATACCCAACACCCACAATTAAAGGAGAGAAGGTTTAATTTGGCTCACAGTTTCTGGGTATCAGTTCATGGTTGACTGGGCTCAAAGACAGAAACGTGGCTAAAGAATGTGGCAGAATGAAGAATTGAAGCTCAGACTGGCTGGAAGCAGAACAGAAGAGCAACACCAGAGAGAAAAGAGCAAGAGACCAGACATAGACCCCAAGGTCACACCCTTATATCCCACCCAGAAACACCTAAAAGTGTGCTTCACTGGTACCCTGGGCAGATTCCAAAACCATTCAGTTTGATACAGTCAGGCTTAATTATCACACCAGCTTAATTTTATTCACTTTGGAATTTTTATCTTCCACCCTATGCTGGTGATTCTCAACTCATTCACCGAAGTCCAAGATTTTTCATCTAGCTCTCTTGCAGTAATTGTTAGTGGTGTATTCTCCCAGTACCTTAAACTCAACATATCTTAAATGGAATGCAGTGTTTTTCTCCATGTAGCCCTTCTTTTGTATTCCAGAGACTGGCACTGTGTCTATCCAGTTGTCTGGCCTTAACCTCACCCTCGTCCCTTCCCGGACATCCCATTGATGAGCAACCTCTGTGGTTCTGTTCCTTCAATATCCCAACCTCACATCTCCAGCCAGAATTATCCAACTTCCCTTTCTTAGTCTGACTCTTCCCTCTTTCTTTTCCTGTGCATCAGCTCCACTAAACTCTTTGTAGTTCCTCAAATCTGTTGTTATTCTTCATATTGCTTTCTTCTCTGAATATTCAACTCAGTGGAATTCTTCTCCTAGAAGCCATTTCCGACCCTACTGGGCAGAATTGACCACTGGTTGCTGCATGCCCCTGCTGTAACCTGTAAACATCTTTGGTAACATTTCCATCACTTCACTGTGCCTGTTCATGTGTACTTCAACATACTCTGTTTAGTAAATTGCAAATCTTTAAAGGTTGGGACATCTTTGCTGTCTTTATGCCTGGCCCCATGTCTGGCTTTTTCTAGGAGTTCAATATCTAGGGGTTCAGGCGTCGATGTTATCTATAATTGAACAGTCCTAATCCAATCCTACCTCCTTCACAAAGTCTGTCTGGTTGCGGCATTTGGCAATTGCTTCCTTTTCTGAGCTCCTGCAGCACTTGTTTTGACTAGTCACTTGGCATTTTGCCTGCAATGCTTTGTTTTATTATTTGCATTGTATT
The DNA here is from genome assembly GCF_034190915.1 of Cavia porcellus. NCBI lineage: Eukaryota > Metazoa > Chordata > Mammalia > Rodentia > Caviidae > Cavia > Cavia porcellus. The sequence goes on along the minus strand of NW_026947510.1, from coordinate 50,623,910 downwards.
CTGCTTCTTCAATTAAATTTGAATTTTCTTAATGCAGTAAATAATGGCATATTCTTTATAGCTACCATCCTTTATTGCCATTCAACAAATGTTTGTTCATAAAACAGGATTAAATTATGTTCATATATAAAACGCTTCAGATCGATTGGGTTCTGACCATCTCATTTACCAGTCTCCTTTTCAGGTTTCTACATGTGTACCTCCCTTTCTCACCCGAATGTCAGCTGTGTGCTTCTGGCTCTGAGCCTAGTTGAGATCAGCCTGAATCCTATGCTGTGCCTTGTAGCCAAATAAAATGTGTCTTTCAAGGCCCTTCCCAATCTCCTAGGAGTTTTACATTTGGCTTACACCCTAACCTCTTTTTTTTTCAGTTTATGGGTTATCCCAACAATCCTGCTCTCTTATATTAAGATCTGGGTCAGAGCGCCAGACATTCCTTCCCAACGAGGAGTTAATTTATATATTGAATATCCTTTTCAAGATCAGTCAGTGGAGGAGGATAGACAAGGAACTTATAGTATAATTTCAAACACCAATAACAACATCTAAGAAAAAAAAAGCGTGCTATGTACCCGGAACCCTTCTTAGTGGCTTGTGTATGCTAACTTAGCTTATCCTCAAAAAACCTCAAACACATATTACCCTACCTTAACAAAAAAGCCAAGTCACACCCAAGCTCACAAGCTAGAGAACAGAGTGAATTTGAAGTTGTGCAAACTGACTCCAGGTTCTGTAGTTTAGCTGCAGCGAGCATCTCCTCTCTAGAAACTCATCTCTGGAAGATGTCACTGTATGATTTACCATGCACCATACCCTGGTCCTCCTCTGAATCCCTAGTTCATTACTTCCCTTTGCTTCTCTGACCTTCCCATTTCCAGTCTGTCTCCTCCTCGTTGGGGCAAAACCCTTCCTCTTACACTCGGTACAGCTCAGTAAGGTCGTTCCCAAGCAAAAACCAGATCTGAAGAGAAATCCATATGCTACGTGTTGAGATTATGTGATTATCTCTGAAACCTTCATTAAACTCATATTTGTCACTATTGTAAAGCCCTGATTTTTTGCAAGTGTCATCTATATAAATAATTATTTTGAGTTTACATTGTTCTCTTATTAATGGGGTGGTTTAGAGCAGGAACATCTAGATTTCAATCCAGCTCTCCCACTTACTAGCTATGTTATCTTTGGCAAGACACTTATCACTGCTCATTTTGTTAATATATAAAATGGCTATGAGAAAGCTGTTCACTGTGAGGACTGAAAGTATCCATAGTGTGATTTATGTGAAAGACCTCCACAAACTGTAAAACTTTGTTACGGTGGATCCAGGACATTACTGTAACTTCCTCACTGTATATGGGAGTCTTGTTCCACCTTCTAACTAATTATGCTAAAAAAATACTAAGGCTTATGCATAAATGTACTCTTTTGCACTGTAAAAGTCTATAAATGCTGTACTTACCTTTACATCAACAGAACCACCTTGGTCTTTCGCTGGAGTTGCTATGGTTACTATGACTTTTGACCTGCTTCCTTGAAGGATTGCTAGCCTTCTGCGTAGGAACTGCCTCTTGTAGGTGTGAAGCTAACATTTCAGGCTTCATAAGATACAAAACACAGGAAAAGGCAGGACAGGTATCACTTCAAGACCTGATACCATTGGAATCTCACCTACAAATGCCAAGACTTGTGGCTCAGGGTTCCAGACATCCCTCAGTAAAATGTCTGTAAGATCAAAATACCAAAAATTCCCCCAAAATACCTAATCAGATTCTATTATTTTGGAATATGACTGGTTCTGCTTGATCAGGAAATCATTGTTTTGTTTTTTGCTATGTTTTTCTGCACACTGATTCTCATGAAACTTGTATTAATTTCTTCTATCACAAATAGTTATAAGATGACTGTCTTTATTAACTTATTATATTTCTCTTATTTTTGTCATCTCTGCCTCACAATTTTTAAAATAAGTTACACTTTCTCCCACCCACTTGCAATTCTGCTTCTCTAGGGTGCCATTTTTCCTGTCTTTTACTTCTCTCTCTGGATGTTTCTGTAAGGAAGTAGGCAGACAGTGATTAGGGTAAACATTCCCAAATTCAGTATGTCCACATCTTATTGAGATATATCTTCTCATACTTTTGATGTTGAATCCTGTCTAAAATCATTATTCTCCATAAACAAGTGTTTATTTTAAACTGAATTCATTGTAGACCCCAAGCAATGTAGCTAATGAAGTACAGAAAGAACTTAAATGCCTATTTATCAGGGAGTTCTCATGAGTGAGGTTGTCCTGGTAACGCATTCTAAATTAAATGTACTATAATTTAGATAAGGAGAAAAATAACTCTTTGTAACTTACCGTAAACTCATATGTATGCAGTGTAATTATTGGATTAGTGACTGATTTTTACGTTAGATTACAAACTCATGAGGGCAGCGGGTGTCGGTTGATTTGCCTTTTTGTTCTGTCCTTAGCACTTGCATAGGGCCTGGCACCTAATAAACAGTAAATAAATATGTTTTGAATTGCTGCATGACTTTATAATAATATGAAAATCACAAACTTTCCATAATCCTTACACTGTCCTTGTAATATTTGACAAATACATAATCAGGAAGGATAAATGAAATGCCATATGAAAATATGTTGTATTTTAGTGAGAAGTGCTAAATAAACACTCACTATTATTAGTGCATGTTAAATAATACAAAATAATCAAAGGCTGTCAGCTTATGAAGTAATAATGGCTAGCACACAAAATGAGTGCTTTTATCTGTAATGGTTATTTTATTTTAAGCATAAAAACACTATTTTTCTTTCCTTGAGGATTGATACCTTAACATATGTGTTTTTTTTTCCAGTATTCTTTCTACCAGCAGTTGCATGAACAAAAAAAGTCAGAAAAATTCTTCAAAGTTCTCTATGACCGAATGAAGGTTGCTCAGAAAGAGATAAGATCAACAGTGACAGTTAACACCATAGATTTAGGGAGCAAAAAAAGGGACGATGACAATGAATTGATGACATCTGGTCCACGAATAAGAGGTAAAGAATTGTTTGTACATTTTGGAGAACAGAGAAGCGGGGATAAACCAACAAAACACACGGTCTTTAAGTATCACTTACACTTGTCGTGTCTCACTTTGGTTTAATCTCCACTGCCATGCATAAACAGTTTTGGTTGTGAGCTTGCCCCTAAAACGTCCCTGCAGAATCAAACTTAAATGAGGCTTAATCAGTGCACAGTCCCCAGTGACATGAAAAATGTTTTCTTTCATTGTACCATGCATAGTAAAGAATGGCCTCCTCGAACCTTTTAAGTGACCATGGAAATTGAACTGTAGGAGCAGAATTCATGGCTCTACACTCCAACAAAATATTCTTGGCACTTGCAATAACAAAATTATTGGTATATTAAATTTAAATCATAAAGATGTTAACATGTTAAACTTTGTTATGCTTTTCCGACCCTGTAGATGTGAACTCATAGATGTGTGTGTACACATGTGATTGTCTTTCTGATACATAAATCAGAGCATCCTAAAATTGCTTATGCTCTGAGATCTGTGCTTCTGTCCCTCTGCAAATATCAGCTTTTTGTTGCCACTTTAAATCCTTTGTGGGAAATTGTTGCATCTCTTCTGATGCATTTTAATGCAATTGTTGGAGGATTTGGGTCCCTCTTTGTCTTTTTTTGTTCTCTCTTCAATTAGCAAAAAGAAATTCACAGTTATAAGTGTTGCTTTATTTTCAGTAAGAGATTCCACACTACATTTAAAAGAGGGAATGAAAGGCCAATTAACGGAAGCATCCACAGCAACGTCCAAAGCATACTGTGTCTACAGAAGGGAGATGGATCCAGAAATAGACATTATGTGCACAGGCCCAGAAGCAGGGAATGCCGAGGAAAAGTCTGCAGAGGAAGTCACAATGAGTCCTGCAATTGCTATCATGCAGCCGATCCTGAGATTTCTTCAGTTACTGTGTGAGAATCACAACCGGGAGCTGCAGGTATTTGTTCTGATGCGTGTTAAAGCTGTGAATACGGCCTGTGGTTATGAGTAATTAAATTCAAATAAAACCAACAAGTAGTTTTGGAGGGAGAATCAGTAAAAGCAGAAATGCTCTTGTGAAATGGAAAAGCACATTTTTATTAGTGATGAAAAATGGAAGGAAATTTCTTTTATGCCTGGGAAAAAAATTAGACTCACACATAACTTTCTCTGGATCCACAACTCAGCTGTGTGTTACTGCACTGGTCATCTCTTCCTGGGATTTTGGTATTTGTTGAGGAAAATCAAATTTGTGGCATCTGTATTTTTCATGAGTTTATAGACTTCAGGGCCTTTTATTATTTCTAAACCATTCCTATTTCTTGAGGGAGGATACTGAGTGTATTTTATTTCTTAGAAACACAGTTAATATAGAAAATAATGTTTTACAACTGTGAAAGTTGTTGCCTTTGTAAACAACTGTAGCCTGTGTCTTATATGATCTTTCCTACATTTTCCTTATCAGATATATAAACTTAGGATTGTCTAAAAATTGTCTTTTTTTTTTCATTATTTGTACACATTGCTTATGTCACCTTGGCAAAGCCACATGAAAGGTAAAGCCCTTGCTCGGCCTTCTTGAAAGTGAGTATGCTTAAGCTGAAGACCTTCAACTAAGACTTATCTCTCATCACACCAAGTCAGCCATAGCAGATGGCTTAGCTGGTGAAAGGTGTCATTAATGAATCACAGTGAAACTGGCCAAATTGTCTGCAATTTATCCTGGGATTTGCCTGGGTGCATCCTGTGACTCTGAATTTTCACCATACTCCCCGTTCTGAATTACAATACAGTGGAGTGTGAAGTTGTGTTCTCAGCATGGGTTGGAAGTTCAGGGGTTTCACATTTATAGAGAATGGTAAATTCATGTACATAGGACTAAATGAGATACTCAGGAATTCAAGATGTCAGAAGCTACGATTCCTGCGTGCCATCCTGCCACGACTTACAGAGAACCTCCACAGAGTGATTGGGAGGCAAAATCCAGAATATTTCTTCCAGAGGAAGGATTCAAATGTGTGTCTGCATGCTAGTCCTAATCCATGTAGTCTGTCAATGTAGGAATTAGATGTATGGAATATACAATAGGTTATATAGCATTTGATTCAACATAGGACTATGGGATCAAACTATGTATAAAATGCTACTTTTAAAATAATTTTAATAAGAATAAATGATAGAAAAAATTCAGGTTAGCAAATTAAATAATAAATAAAATAAGCAAATGCAATTAATACATGAGAGTAAGACATAAAATGTTCCCTCCCAACTCACCCTCGCAGCAGGCTTATTTTTCCCCAAAGAAAGTCATCAACAGGTTGCGTTTCATTCTAGAAAATTTTGTGCACATATAAACACATTGATTAACCTTGCATTTTCATTCAGTATTATATCCTATTGCTAAATTGCTTATTATGAAATGATGCTTATCATGTATATTGATGGTACATCATTTTTATAGCATCCCCATATTCCAGTGTTTGAATATACTATTATTTATTAAACTGGTCACACAACTGTGGATCTCTTAAAGTTGCCAATTTTTTTTTTTTTTGGTCTGGCTTTGCAGTTCAGGCTGGCCTCGAGCTCACTTGGTAGCCTAGGCTGGTCTCGAACTCACAATGACCCTCCAGCTTCAGCCTCCCGAGTGCTGGGATTACAGGCGTGAGCCACCACGCCCAGCTAAAATTGCCAATGTTTGGTGCCACGAGATGTGCAGTGGGTACCCTTTTGGTACCTATGTACAGAGGTTTAGAATAATTTTTTGAAAGTGAAATTGTGTATTTATTGACAGTTTAGGTAGTACATCCAGGCTGCTTTCTAGAATGGCTGTATCACTTGCAATACATACATAGTGAAACTGTACTCTTTGTAAGGGACCATTAAAAAAAATAAGGCACCATTTAAATGGAAATTTGATACTTTCTTTTGCCAGTGAACTTGCTTTTTCACTTTTCTTTTTTCCTTCCCCTTTTCATACTTACTATTTTTGTCTTATCTATCTCGTTTTAAAATAATGACATTGCAATTATGCACTCTATTGATGAATACAAATACGCTAAAACCTAAGCCCCCTAAACCTCAGGGAGATTTAATAACTGTAAAACTTTCTTGTAAAGAGCAATTCCATTGCACACTGAAAATCTTTTTGAATTAGAAGAACACACACAGGAAACTAAAAACTTAGCACAAGGATGTTTTTTAACCCTTCGGACATATTTTCTTTTGCACTCAGAACTTTTTGCGGAATCAAAACAACAAAACAAATTACAACCTTGTGTGCGAGACCCTTCAGTTTTTGGATTGCATCTGTGGGAGCACAACAGGTGGCCTGGGCCTGCTGGGGCTCTACATCAATGAGAAGAATGTAGCACTGGTCAACCAGACCCTGGAGAGCTTGACGGAGTATTGCCAGGGCCCATGCCATGAAAATCAGGTAACCGTGAAAGCTGTTCTTCGTGTGGAAGTAGCCATGACTTGCATAATAGAAGGCCAAGCTAGGGAAGGAGCCAAGATCTTTCTTCATGCTTTGCCAGGCATTTGGACTTCCCTGACACGACATACAAAGACTGAATTGTAGACTAGTAAACAGCATGCCATCTTTTTATTTAATTTCATCCTAAATGAAAATTCCCATGAAAATGTTCAAGATAAAAATCAGTTACTGAAGTAAGGGTAAATGTTTCTTAAGCACTACTCTGTTTTCATTGGGAGTGAATCTTCCTAGGAGTTGTAGAATAAATTTGCTCTTTCGCTCCAGTACTGTGGGTGGGGTATACGTTCACTTTTGTACTCACAGTAAGGCTATGAAGTAGTCATGATTGTTCCTATTTTGCTGATGAACAGCTTCTGACTCAGAGCTGAAGTGACTTTCCAGTATCTCAGAGTACCAGAATCAGTGAGTTGTAGAGCCATTCTAAAAACTCTAATTAGAGTATTCTTTTATCTATATTATTTAGAGATGGGGACACAAAGTTCAATTCTGTTTTGCAGAATGTTTCTGATTCCAGTTTTTGGCTATCAAGGATATGTTGTGGGAGAAGACAGAACAGTTGGGTCAGTAAAGGTGCCATCCTTGTATTTTAAATTCACCATCCAGCTTCCACACAGTCATTATGAAGCTGCTGTCACAAGTATGGGTCCACCCAGGAGAAGAGAGATTTCAAATAGCAGATATTTCTGCCTATAAATTTTAAAGAAACCATTGAGATCACACATCAGTAATAGACATGGAAAGGAACTGTGAACTGTATTTCTCTTGCAAATTATATGTACACACATATAGTGCCCATATGTGCAAACCCATAGGTATGATCAGGTACATACATGTGTTCATACATGTGTAGGTACATATAATAAACATGTGACAATTACTGACATGAATAAATTTGTTATTATGCAGGCATGTTTTTTCTTTCTCTGTAATATACATGTGTCACACTAAAAGCGTGTGGATTTCACCCTGTGATTTTATGGCTTATATTTCTATTTCCTAAAGGAATGACACAAGAAAGCCTATTGGTTTAAAATTAAGGTAAAAATATACAGATTTGGAGATTTCTTTTTGTGGTTGATAAAACCATGTTTATAATAGAAAATGCATGTATCATGTTACCACTTTTACTATTTCACAGAAAGACTGTAAGAATGTTCCTTCTTTTGGTCTTATAAGAGATTGAAATTGAGTCTTGAAAGTAATTTACTAAAACCAAGTAAGTCTAAAAAGAAAAACTAATAATGAAACCACATGAACCCCACCTTTTATTCTCTGTGCTCTGCACATGTGTGGAAGGAAAGAAGGTTGCTAGCACATTCTGGAAATGATCTGTGGGTGGATTCCCTTTGTTTGGCCAATATTTTAATAAGCACAAAATCCTCAGGAAATAATGTGGAAAAAGTGGGCAGAAAACCCTTTGTGTTCTAGAAGTAAAAAATTCCTTATATGAAGGGAAAAAGGAATCTGGTACTAATAAGCCATCATTTTAGAGCTGTCTGATATTACTTCTCATTTTACCCACCAGTGCCTCAATTTTTCAAACTCTTTGATAAACTCTTTGTAACACAGTCCCACAAATCTAACGCTTGAGCCCCTGATTTTAAATCTTTAAAATTAAGCTCAGATTCGTAGATTGGTAGATCTTCAGCTGCAAACAAAACATGCCTATTTATCTCTATTATTTCCCCAATTACAATTCCTCTATAAATACCCAAGTTTGAGAAATCTGCCCAACTTTTCCTCAGCCACCGTTACGGATGGGATTCCTCCAAATGTCAGGAGGCTATAACATCACTTGTCTTCATTGGTACCTGGCCACAGCAGATCTTGTCACTAATTAAGCAATGAGTAACAACTGAATTAAAGTAGTGGATCCATTCTGTGAGAGTTACTTAAAAATTTTCCTCTTTTATATTCTCTTAGGATAAGTCAGCTCTTAAAATTTAAATTGAAAGAGCTTCCCTATTGATGGATATATTAAAATTTATTAACTGACAGAGTATTTTTTAAAATTTCATTTGAAAGAGAATAGAGCCAAGCCCCCCCCCCCAAAAAAAAAAAAACAGAACAAAGCCAATCAAAACAAACCAGTGTAAGTGACACAGGACTTCAAAACAATACAAAATCAACAATGGTTACCATAATGCCTCTTGTTGTCTTCAAAATAGCTACAGATACTTTCAGGCATAATGAAAATCAAACAGAACAGAACAAAATAGAACCAATAAAAACAAAACAATAAATGCAGTGAAGGACTTTAAAACAAGACAATAGTAAATCCAAAATGGCTGCCATAATATATCTTGCTGTCTTTGAAATAGTTGCCATGTCATTGGATATAACAAAATCAAGCAAAACAGACTAAAACCCAACTGAACAAAACAATGAAAATGACACAGAACTTCAAAACAAGATAATAAGGAATTAACAATGGCTACCACCTTCAGAAGAAGATCTCCCTAGATGCCACACCGTGTACTGTGATCCTCTGAATAGGTGATCAGACCTGTGAAGTCAGTGAAACACCAAACATCACAAGCATCAATTTACATTTCACCTCAATAGCTACTTGGACACAACCAAGTAGCTTCTGGGGTGAGGGCTGGGAAACAGGAACTGCCCCAACCGCTACCCTGCTGATCAGGAGACACATAGGCTGCAACGATAGCTGGAGTATTTAATTTAAAATTCTATAAAAATAATTTGTTTTAAAAGATATATGTCTCACACTGTGTCTCTATTAGTGTTCTGTGTTCAGATCCATTTAACCAATACCAGTCAATGAATTGTTATACTATACACAAAAGAATAAATCAGATGCTCAGAGTTAAATCCTAATTATATTTTAAAGACCAAAAACTGAGGCGATTCTGTTACTGTGTGTTCCATTATTGCTGGTATAGTTAGGTTGTAAATAAAATGTTAATGTAACAAATACCTTGTTTTCTAGACCTGTATTGCTACTCATGAATCTAATGGGATTGATATCATCATTGCTCTGATTCTAAATGACATAAACCCCCTTGGTAAATACCGAATGGACCTAGTGCTTCAACTAAAGGTAGGGTAAATTCAAGAGGATTATTCAGATGGGAAAAGTTACATTGTCTATATAAAATTCCTTTTCAGAGTTGATTCTGCATCTTTAAATAGCTATTATTAAAAAGCAAGGTGGTATCATATTTTCAGAGAATGAATTGTTAGAAGGAAATAGTAAAATCAAAAGGCTCACTAAATTCCTGATAAAATGAGTTACAGGAGTCGATGTTCAGTTGTGAAATTACTATAGTAGAAGTTCCTTCAAGCAGCTACTTGGTTTCACTACTTCCCTTCTGTTTATATTTCATGTTTTTCATTATACAGAGAAGCAAAAGGTGCTAAACATTCATCAGACCATGCATATTTAATTCACCTTGACTCGAAAATTCTGTCTTGCAGGTCGCAATTAGATAATATCAAAGGTGGGCATTTCAGGCATATGTCTCTCACCTTTCTAAATCTGTTACATTATTGTTTTATTTTTCCCTCTAAATAGGTTACCATATTCACATTGCCCTTAAAAGCATCCTTAAATTTAAGCCTTGTATACACTTCCAACAGTTCCATTGATCAGGACTCCAGAGCGTGAAGACATTTCAAAAAAATTTCCTCTTAAACTCTTTGTTCAAATGAAAATAGACAAATGGATGCACGCAGACACCGTATAAATCCCAAATGCATGATATTTAATTGAGATAAATTATTAAAGATCACGTCATTGTGTCTAATGTCAAGCAGAGTTCTATAAAGTTAATCATTTGGTTAAATATAATTTTTTTTGTACAGCTAGTTCTGTTAATACCCTAAAATGTACAGTTAAATTGAACTTCATATGGTAAACATATGGTCAAGAAAAACAGAAATGGAATCTTTAAGAATCTGTTTCTAGGTGGAGATTTACGGGTGTGGTGGAATGTAGCTCTGTCCTACTCATGGAAAGGTTGTTCTAAAGCTCTTAGTACACCTGCGCTTCTTTTAGTAGAAGAGACACATGGCCAGTGTTTCACTGTTTTGTGTGTAACACGTATGAGCTTGAGCCCTCATAGGATGGAAATGATCCTTACACAAATTGTGCTTGGGTCTCTAACTCTACTAGCTCAGACGTGGGTGAGCAAGACCAGCTGAGGACAGTCAGCTTAGTTGGGAACGTTTTTGTTACTTTATCTTACATTCAATTTAATTATAATTCATAAAGAAACACTCTACTTTGTATTTTACATGTGTTTTACATATTTTTTGTATAATACATAAAGAAACACTCTACTCTCATTTTTAATGACTGTGACTTCATAGAAGAAAATATGGAGTAACTCACCTAGTTAAAGTATGAGTTCGCAGAGTATTTACAAATCCAGGTGAGGTAAAAACAAATTAAATGATTTAACAGCATGAAGATATTAAATGTGCAAATAAAAATGCTTTTCTTAAAAAGGGATTTTTAAAATATTTATATTAGTTAAGCACAATTTGTTTGCATCACCTAAAAGTATGATAGTTAAGTAAATCAAGGTATAATTAAAATACCAAATTGTGGATTTGACTTGAAATATTTTAAATATAAATTTTTGCTTTAAGTGTGCCTTTGTCAACAATCTGTGAGGTTTTCTACCTATTGGCTAATGTGAGAACAATGTTTGTAAAGCAGAATGATATAAATTGGCAAATTTGGAGCCTCTCTTGGGTTGGGTGCTTTAAATAAATTCTCTGTAACATTATCAATATACCATATGAAAAATATTAAGGTTTTATTTCATATCACTTACCCCTGAATTTGTTGCATAATTATCCATACTTTTAAGTAACTTTGTATACCCGTTTAGTATCAGAATAAGAATTTTTGAATTATGTGTCTTGCCTTTACCTTTGTAATTTCATTTTTATAACAGGCCTGTGAATAAGAAATTCTGAGTTTTTAAGTACACAGGACGTTTCATTCTGAAGAATGTGGCTTCCTTTGAAAGAAAATTTCCTATTAATACTGATATTTCCATTTGATTTTTTGGTATATATAGGTTCTCCCACTTTGAAATTGACTCAGATTTCAGGAGGTGATTTACAAGATTTCTTTCTATCCTCCTGACATAGTATGAAAAAGAAAATTGGTTAAAAAAATAACCACCTTGCTGATAGCATGCTAAAATTGGATGTATTTTTAAGCCATTATGTATCAGGCCTGCTGAGCATGGTTCATTAGAGACTGCTGATAACACAGCCAAGACGTTCTCTTTGAATTCTAGGAAGGCCTTGTTCAGATGCTGCTAAGAATTTAAGATCTCCTCTAATCCTGAAAGCTAGTTTTTATTTTTTATTTTAGGTATGTTGTTTGGACAGGGTCCTAGATTATAAAAGTTGACTTTAGGATAAGTACAAATCTGAAAAAATGAAAACAGGGCTGGGAAAATACAGTTGCTCCCTCAAAGTGCTAAAATCTTTTCCTGATGGATCAGCGGCACTGGTGTCCACTTCTTCATGGTACCATCCTGCTACTAACCTCAGTCACTTAAAGGTGACTTTTAGGCTGTACTTTGGAAACGATGGCTTAGAATGAACTCCTAAAATGAAACAACAGAATTAATTTGCATAACCTTATCCAGTCACATGATTGCCTATTTAGGCCCCAATAATCATTCAACTTTTTTTTTTATTCTTTAAAGACTTTAATTTTGAGTCATTTTCAAATGTCTTAAAGCCATTTGACCCTACTTTTGTATTCTTATCAAAGGCTTAAGGTGCAGATTAGGGTTCTTATCTAATAGAAAAAACATTATAGAAATATCTCTTGGCTTGCTAATTGCCAAAATTCTGTGGCAGTCCTGTGGAAAATAAAGTATATAAAAACATTTTTCAAAATATGTAGGCTATTGTGCTTTCTATAAAAGGCTGTCACTGTGTGGTACCCATTTTGGATAATTAGCTTAGAAACATTTTTGATATCAGTAAAAAATTGAGACAAATATTTATAAATAAAATCAGAACACATCAAAGACAACATAAGTTCTTTTCATTATTTATTAAGCCAACATAGAAAATGTTATTCTGGCTTTGGGGAGCGACTCTGTGGTAGAGTGCTTTCTCAGCATGTGCAAGGCTCTAGGTTTGATCCCCACTGCTGAAAAAGGAAAAGAAAATATTATTTTTCCACATCCAAGAGAATAAATGAGAGACCAATAAGCCATTATCAATAAACTTATATTTCTGACTCATGAGTTCAGTATTTCATATAATCTCACCATTGCCCAAATTTGTATGAAATTTTGATTTGCTGATTGTTCTGTCTTAAAAAATAGTTGTGCCTAAATTCTTTGTTATATGTCACATTAGTAAAATACATGATACCTATTCACCTTATTGTCTTATTAAAATGCGATCATAAAAATGTCTATTGAAGAAACCGTGAAGGAAAATATAGTTATATTTAGCAGCAGCATATGGTAATCAAATGTTCACGTAAAATACCTTTTCACCAATATTGAAAATAATCCATTTAGCATATCTCTCATGAGTCATTAGTTTTATTTTTGTGCTGACAATGAAGTAAAACATCCTATTTTAAAATGTTAATAAGACAACAGAACGTAGCCCTTTTAAATTCCATTTGATTAAAAAGAAAGGGTCTTGGTAATTTCAATTAAAGCAAACGCAGAGGATCGTTAATCCATGAAATAGACTTCCGGCGAGCACTAACCTGGTCTGTGTCTCTAGAATAACGCTTCCAAGCTCTTGCTGGCCATTATGGAAAGCAGACACGACAGTGAGAATGCGGAGAGGATTCTTTTCAACATGCGACCCAAAGAACTGGTAAGACAACTTTTGAAGCTGTGTTAGTAGTATAATGTCTAAATAGGACACATTTAGTGCATACATATCAGAGAACAAAGACTGGCAATTTTCACTGCTCTGCCAAGGTCTAACACTGGCCAGTGTCCTAGAGGGCCCTGGGATGGCACTGACCTGTGGGGTTGGGAATCTGTGACTTAGTTCTCTGTCAGTTCTGAGCACCTCTCTTAACCAAACTGTCGTACTCTTCTAAACTATATGCAGTTGATTTTTGCAAAACAAGAAGTTGGCTTTGGTTTAATCATGTCTGAAATGCAGCTAGTTCTCCTTATTTAAGGGTCACTATTTTGTTGTGTCCATTGTAAGGTCCTCAGTGCCCGGTACCATATCCAGCACTGTGTCTGCCCATTATCTTCTGGGTGCTCAGTCAAAAATAGGTGCTTATCAGGGTTCCAGGTTCTCTGAAATCACTGTTAACATTCAAAGGTGAAAGCAAAAACTTTCAAGGGAAACGGGGAATATTGTAAGAATACACTTCCACGTTCATTTAAGTAAAGATGGTTTCCAAGGATCTCTTCATTTAGAATCCTTGTGTGCCTTTGAGTCTCGTAAAGCTTCGTCGTTTTAAATTATAGCTCACATGTAACCTAAAATGTGTGTTGTGACATGGCAAATCTCATTGTTCTGCTTCTGCTTGTTTGTTTGTTTTTGGCTAGGTGGATGTGATGAAGAACGCCTACAACCAGGGATTGGAATGTGATCATGGGGAGGAAGAGGGTGGAGATGATGGGGTTTCCCCCAAGGATGTTGGACACAACATCTATATTCTGGCTCATCAGGTATCACATTTTATATCTACATTGTTTTGCATGTTTCATCATTCAGGTCTTGTATCAATGGCTTCTTACCATATTTTCAAGTTCTGGTCTTTTAATTCATTCAGCACTTGTCTTGCTAGGTTTAGTTTAAAGACAGTAAGCTCCCAGAATCCTTGATTATGTATTCCAGGGTGTGCTAGGGACAGTCCACAAGAAAGTAACTGCCGGGCCAGGAAGGTAGAGACAGTCGTATGTCAGAACCAGAGGAATAGGTAAAACCAGCAGAAATCTCACAGAAGAAGGGAAGAGGCGCTGCTGCGAGGACACGGGGTGGGAATTTAGGGGCACACTCAGTTCTGATCAGGACAGACCTGGCAGATAGCTATAGCCTTCTGCAGGACCCATCACCTGGCAGCTCTGTTAGTTCTGACAAATATGAGGCTGAATTTTAAGTTCCTTTGGAGGAACTACTTCCGTTGTTTGATTTGTAAAAATCAGTACTTGGTAAGTATCATAGAATAAGTTTAATTCTATTTACACAAAAATGAATTTTAAATTTGCATCTTTCAATGAAGATTTATTCAAAAGTGTAAAAGCCTTAAATGTACATGTGCCCATTTAACTTTGCCTCTCATAGCTCTTTCTTTTTATGAGATAAAGTTCAGACTTGGTAGCCATCGCTTTCTTTCTAACCATTTTCCTCTTTGGCAGTCTCTGTCTTCTGCTTCTCTATTTATCTTATTTGTTGATTAAATAAACATTGATAGGTATAAGGTCAGATTTAAGTAGATTTATCTTTAAAGGTTGCTCTTTAAGACATTTTTTGTGCCCTCCGCTACCCGTTGTGTAACTGTCGAATGGATGTAAAATTGAGTATAATATTTATAAAAGCTTCAGGAAAGAGACTCTAAAACTGCTATAGAAAGAGGCTGCTATTGTGTTATGAGGTAGATGGCACGTGGAGAGGAATTTAGGTGCTCATAGTTTATCAGGGCACATGCATAGACCAGAAGGAGGTGGGAGCAGGTGCATTTTAGCAGATTAAGAGTAGAGAATGTAAATTTTTGAAAAAGTCTAAATCAAATGTCGAGAGAAATGGAGAAAGAGGATAAAGAGGGCAAGAGCTAATCATATGCTAAAAGATGATACCGAAGAAAAGCAACCTGCTATATATGAAAGAAGGGGAAATTGGTGATGGAGTAAAGATCAGTGATTCTGATGGATTTGAGCTTACAAAAGTGCTCGAAGGGAACAGACATAATATTCAAAGGTGACAGTGGAATTACCCAGTGAGCAGAAATTCAAAGTATAAAAGAATAGTAAGTGCTTTAAAACAACTTATTGAAAGAGAGGAGAGAGTGTATGTGAAGATGGTGTGGATGGATATGTGGAGGGTGTGTTTAACTTTCCACAAACTAAATGTTGGAAAAGCAGTAGTTTATGACACAACGAAGATACATAAACCAAGTGAGCTGCAGGGAGAGGCTAAGAAAGAAGAGGGTTCTGAATTGCTGAATGCCAAAAGCCTCTGGCCTACGTTATCATTTCCAATTAAACAGAGTCCACGTGGGTCCCTTTGAGAACTCTGAGAGGAGAGAAAATAGGAATGTAACGGATAGAGTCGCTCTAAGCAGTCTCTCCTTATTTTGCTCCAATGACTTAAGAAATTGTTGCCTTGTCACCATATGAATGCATTCTTTATGGGGCGACTCCTGCCATCCGTTTTTCAAGAAAAGTAATCAGCTTGCACTCACAGAAGAGCCTAGTGTGCTGCTTGCTCTGTGGCTCCTGTGGCTTTCTCGGCTGTGGACATCACGTTTGGTTTCTTGGGAGGCCAACCATGGTTGCCCACTTCCTTAGGAGCCTGTTGTCCATGCAGCTTGTGCACCAAGGCACCTGCACAGATGAGTGGAAGCTGTGGCTGGGCTGCAGAAGTGGCTCGAAGCTGTGCTCAGGGCTGGGCGAATCCAGCTCTTGCTGTTTTCCTTACGGATGTGAGGTCTTTGGGCTCCTGCAGGCAGGTGACCAAGCAGCTTGACTGCTGTCTTTGCACAGTTGAGTAATTGCAAAACCAAGATGCAGCTTCCTCCTCCTTTTACTATAATCATCTTTTGTACAGACGGTTTATTTTGGTGCACACAGACTTTCAATTTTTGTTGTTATGCTTTTCACGGCAGTGAGATGGTTCTGCTTTTTCTATCATGACATCCCTTCTGGCCCTTCCTGTGGTTGGTGTTACAAGAAACAAATAATGCTTCTTGTAAATGTCTTGTCTGATCTACATAATACTATAAATACATCAAAAAGGGAATTTCTTAAGATCTAATACTGTGGTGTCATGCAGAGAATTTCCTTAAAGATTCTTCATTTAAACCCTTCATTTTACGCCTATTAGAAGAAATATATGGAGATACATTATATGTCTTGCAGCCTAAGGAGAAGTATTAGAGAGTAAGCCTGTGGAAAGCAAAAATAACTCCCACATCATAAAGTAAGAGAGAATAGATCACTTTAATTAGTTATTGGAAATTTATTTCAAAATGCAGGCTTTAAAATTTTTCATGAGACTTTTCCCAGATCAATAAGTGGTCTTTGAAAAGCATAATTTTAATGTCTAATTGTACATCATTTGAATGTCCTATAATTCATTTAATCATTCTTTATTGTGAGACATTTAGGTTTCAAATGTATATGGTAGGATAAATTATGCAGTGATTAACATCCTCCTACATTAACCTTTGTCTGCCACGCTGCTTATTTTCCTAGGACAAATTTCAAGAAGTTTAATTACAGAGTCACAGAGTAGTAACTGTTTTGTGGTCTTTGATGCTTATTTTAAAATTGTTTTTCATAGTATTTGACCATATTTATCTCACTGAATTCTAAAATTATTGCTATTTTTAAAACTCTTTGCCAAACTGACATTATTTGGATCATAGTGAACACTCAACAAACATTTATTGAATAAATTAATGTATGATAGATGAATGAGACCTTACTTTCATTCATATCTTTTAGGTTACTAGTCAAATAGACTTTGAATGTGTTCTTCAGGTATTTGTACCTCTTCTGTGAATTATTTAAAAGTGTACTTATTCCTTCTTTATTGGGACTCACTTTTTTCTGAGTTTTAATTATAGATAATAACCTTTTGCCAGTCGTATTAGTTATTGCCGCTTCCTGATTCATTGGGTTTTATGTTTTAATGGTAGTTTTCTTCCACCAATTTAAGATCTGTTGAACACTCACCTAGATTTTCCTCTCATGTATAATGAATTCAGTTTTAGCATTCAATCACTGTAATTCCTCAGTGTCACAAAGCAGAAATAATAAGGCATTCAGATGTTAATTCATCGCGGAAGACATATTCAAGACTTTTGTGGAACTGCCACCCATGAGGGCAGGGTTTGCAGGGATGATCTAAGGGTGTGTAAAGCATGGGTCAGAGCGGATGCTATGGGAGATCGGGGTGAAAGTCCAGCCACCTTTCCGAGGTGCACTAGGCGTGTGTGAGCCTGGGGGAGCAGTGGGGCCACATCAATCTGGCCCTCTTTCGAAGCAGGCAGTTGTCCCCTGCACCTGCTGATTTGCCAGCTGCATTTGCAGGCTCTGGATTTCTACTTATTCCAGTATTTCAAAAGAAGCCTGATTCTGAACTTTTTAAAACTGTGAAATCCCCTCACCTTTATAAGTCGGCAACTCATTGTAGGTTTTTAAAAATGCCGAGCAGGCTGAGTGAAACTTTCGTGTAAGGTGAAACGCGGCCCAGGAGCTCTCAGGTCACTGTTTGTGGAAGAAAGCATCCGAATTCCCCATTCATGCATTCTCTCCTTCAACAGCAGAGATGTACTGAGTGCTCACTAGATGCCAAGCATGCTGCCAGGTTCTAGGAATTCAGCAGTGAAGAAGCTCAACAACAGAGCAGCTCTCGGGGAATTTCCATGCCTGCTGGGAGCACGAAAGAGGAGGTAGACTAGCCAGAAAGATGGCCAACAGTGATGGAGGCATTGCAGTGAGACACGGAGGTGGCCTGATGAGGGACTGGCTGACCTGGAGGAGCTGAGCCTGAAGCTAGATCTCAGGGAAGGGGAAAGGTCTACAGTGAAGGAGAGGACATCAGCGTGCTATGTGCAGCATCTCAGCGACTGAAAGTGGCGGTGTACTTGGTGTGCAAAGAGGAGCAAAAGAAGACCTGGATACCAGACCGCCACCTCAACCATCCATCAGCACTCGAGTATCCTATTAGTCGCATAAAATCCCCCTCGGGTTAATTTATTATACGAGAGCCATTCAAGGACATTTACGGAGTACATCTTATTATGTCAGCCATTGTGCTAGTTCCTAAGGGAAGGTGAGCAAGGAGGCAGCAAGAATTTGATGATGTGGTCTAGGTAAGTTGGAGAAGGTTGGAGAGCCATCACTGTAATTTAGTGTTCTGTGTTAAAGGGAGTAGGTGCGCGGTACTTTTCGCCCAGGAGTTAGTTAAGAGGGCCTCTGGAAGAGGCAACGTGTGAAGTATGTCTGACTCTTTAAGCATAGCAGGGTGGGGAGGACACTGCAGGCGGAGTGGACAGCTGAGGCAAAAATGCCCATGGATATCTCAGGGGGCGAACTTCAGGGAATATTTGTATGGCTCTCGCATAGTGTTCACACATGTGTTTATATGAGATGGACTACAATAATTTGAATTGAGTAAATATCTTTGAGAACTTAATGAATGCTACTAGGCACTTAAATATTCTACCAATGAATGAATAAATGAACAATGAATGAATGAATAAATGAATAGGATAGGATGTACTTTAAAGCTGTGGTATTATATAATTTAAGTATGATAATAAAATTGAATGAAGATTTTTTTCTATTATCATCACCATGAACAAAATTAACAATGATTTCTGCCATTGGGGTACAGATTTCTTGTGTATAATACACAACACCTCTCAATACCTTTTTTTCTCTCTTTTTTTCCCTGAGTACCATGACTCCTCTAGTCATGACTCCTCTAGTCATGGTACTCAGGGAAAAAAGGAGTGGGGGAGTAACTAGTTATAAAATTGTTTTTGTTTTTTTGGTACCGGTAATTGGACTCAGGATCTTGCACTTGCCAGACAGATGCTTGTGCTGCTAAGCTATATCCCTGGCCCCTAATTGTCAGATTACATGCATACTCATAATGCTTTTATGTAACACAAGTACTAAGTAAATTTAATAGCATCTTGCATAACTGCTACTATAATTCTAGCAGTCAAGGGCCTTATTCATCTATTTATTTCTTCTTAATTTTATAGCTTATTTTTTACCAGTCTTTTTAGTAAACTTTACACAGGGCTCTGTGTTGTCTTTCTTCTTGCTAAGAACTTGTCTTATTTTTGTTTGTGATGTCATCTTTTTCCTGAGCTAATAAAACATTTCCTCCTTTTATTTATTTTAGTGTATAGTTCTTTAAGATCCAAAGTGAAATCTTTATAGCTCTATTTCATCAATAAATTGCAACCAAGAATGGTTTTGTTTTGAATTCTTATGTTCACTATGCCTACCTCAAACACATACATACAATCAAACTAGTTTATGGTATATGCTCTTTCATTGTTTCATATAAATAGACCTCGATTGTTAATTAGTGAGTGGTAGAGTCCACAAATGAAGCCTATGAACTTTCATTCTTAAAACAGAAACTTCCTACAAAGTAAAAATATAATGGGAAAAAGCGCTTAGGTATAATAGATTTAAATCTTGTAATAGGCATCTAAATACCTTTCACCAAGCAACTAAGCATGTTTGGGTTGCTGCCACTTAAATGACCTCTCAAACTGATGGTTAATGGAAGCAATAAAAAAATACAATCCAGGAAATGGATTTAAATTGAACTGTTTAATTGTTAGTTTGCTATAAGGATCACGAAGTCAGATTCTGTAGAAGCAATTTTTTTCTGCTTGATATTTCGCATTTGTTAAACACTTATTTCTAAGTGACATAATTATTAAAGAATCAATCTGGATTCTAGCCACACACAAGGTGGTTGCTATGTCTGCAACTCTTCCTTAGGTCTGCTGTGACTTCAACAATATCCCCTGAATTTAGAGTGTTAGGAGAGGTAATGGTGCCAGGCGTAGGTGTCTGCGTTGTTATTTCTTCTCCTGAAAAAAAGCAGAAATATATTATTTCCCAGTATATTTCAGACCTTGAATTATTACCTTTACCGTCACCAAAGCAAAGATCTCTTTCTTAATTCTTAGGAGTGCAGGAGACAGGATGATAAAAATAGTCCTGGTGTTTTAAGTACTGGGGTTCTTTGGTAAGCTCACCAAATTTTCTAGACATCCTGATAGTCCTCATAACTCACTTTTTGTTTCCTAAAAATTCTATTTCGTTCCTGCAATTGCTTGAGATGTATTCATTTTAAGGGCTATGCATATAAATTTCCTGAATAGCTAAATTTTAATTTATACTGAAATCATAGGAAACATGTGTCACTCAGACTACTTAAAATGTTTCCCTTAGAGACTTACTGCCATTCACCTTCTTAAAGCTTGTTTTCTTATGCTAATACATAGTAATCAGCGTTGCTTCATTTACTTTATTTGTAGAAGCAGAAGGATGGGGTGGTAATTGGATACATAACTTCCATCTCTAATATCCTTGAAGAGTCTTAACTAACTTAACATTACTTCATCTTTATTATTGTCTGTGATGAGGAAAGTAGAAAACACAGCTGGGTTTTCAACTCAGAGGCATTTGTAGCTCAGTAATATGTTAGCTGCAATATTGTACTAGGAAGGCTGTGCAAACAGCTTAGCTATTATTGATACTTAGCACCATGTGTTTTTCTCTATACACGGTTTGTATCACTCAATTCCTCTGACTTCAGATTTTCAGTACAAAAATATGTTGGTGTTCAGAGGCTAAGACCAGAGGACTGAGTTTGAGCCTAGTCTGTGCAACTTAGCAAGACACTATCTCAAAGTCTCAAAGAAATACAAAGGGAAACAAACAAACAGAAAACCCCCAAGAAAACAGATCTGGGGATATAGTTCCATGATAACACACTCTTACACTCAATCCCTAGCACCTTAAAAGACAAAAAAAGAAGGTATCCGTGGGCTGTGCAAGGTAAAATTTCACGGAGCATGGTGTCCCTTTTACAGATGAGATCATATTTTAAATAATGAGACAGAAAACTAGCCAGCTACTAGATATCTGTTTATTTATTTGTGCCTCATCTTCTTACAAAAGTAATTCAAGGTTGAGCAAGAAATGCCCATGAATAATTAGAATGTTAGAAGCACAAGATGAAAAGCCTTAGGAGGGAACGAGATCTAAGCATTTTGAGTGTCTTAATAGTTCTGGGTTTCTTTAACCAAGCGTGCGAAATAATGGTCTGTCTAGCTAACACCTATACTATTCATTAGCAGTCAACTTTTTACTGGTATTTAATTCTAAAAGGAATTTATACAAAGGCACAGTATGACATAGTGGGCAGTGTTTTCTAAAAGAGTCCTGCAGAAAACTCCAGGTGAAATAATACTCACCACTGATCAACATTTTGGAGCTGTAATCAAGCATGAATATAATTAGCCTTAAAGTGTGTTTAATATAGTAGTCATTTCAAAAGTAGACATATAAGGTCAATTCATGTGTAGATGTTGATAATGCAAGAACTTTCCTATACGATAAGTGAAATTTTAAAGAAATACAAAATAGTTATATTAAGTTGCCAAAAAATGGACTTATTTGCATGAGTTTGCAAAAACCATTCTGTTCTCTGTGATGGGGATAAAGGAGTGAACAGTCAGACTGCAATCCCTGCCCTAGGCGGCTTCCGTGGGGAAGGGATGTTGTCTTCCTCCAGGAGATCTCACTGTTTGCTGTTTCCATTGGGTTTGGAAATGAAAAACAGTCTGTATTCTCACAAAGTTTACCTTTTACGATAGGATGGAAACCCAAGAGCAGTGACCCTGCAGTAAGTATGAAAGATGTACGTGGTGATGTGGGACCTCAGAATGGGAGTGTGCTTGGGAAAATGAGTGTGCAAAAGCCATAGTGTACAAAGGAAAGAGCCCAAGACAGCCAGAGAAATAAGGAGACCTTGATTTCATTTTCAGTAATCTGATCATTCACTGGTTACTCAAATAGGCAAATCTACTCCTAAAAACCCTTAGCCCGCTACTGTGTAACTGTGTTTCTTCTATTTGTATTCCTTTGCGATACTGTGGATTGAACTGAGTCTTTGCAGTGAACCACAGTGCCAGCCTTGTCTATTTTGAGGCAGGATCTCACTAAGTCACTAAGTTACCAGGCCTGTACTTGAATGTCTAGTCCTCCTGCTAGAGCATCTCAGAAGGCTGGGATTGCAGGACTAGTCACCTGGCTTCTGCTTCCTTTTAGAGCAGAACTACTTAAAAGATTGTATTTGTTACCTCCTGTCCTTCCATTCTGTTGCTGTTGACCTTGCTGCATCTCACACCATCCCCACTCCTCATTTTGTAGGATTTATCACTAGCATTTGACTCACCTAAGTTACCCACTTGCCTGAAGTGCTTTGTCCACTAGATTCCATGCAGCACAGTCTCCTGAGCTTTCTGATTCCTACCAGCTTCTCTCAGTCTCATTCATGCATTCCTGTTCATTCCTCTGTCCTCCTCTCTGTAGAGACATTCTGGTGACAATGTTGGAGAACATATTCCTTGGATATCTTCTGTTTTCCGTCACTTCTCACTCCCTGGGTGAGCTCATTCAATCACATAACTTTACATACCAGGTGTAGCTTGATAAATCCCCAATTTGTATCTTCAGTGTGGCCCTCTCTTCTAAACACCCCACTGGTTCCTCCCAACCACTAACTCAAGATCCACATTTGATGTCTTTTCAGGGATGTAACAATGAACATATCCAAAATGGACCTCTTGGGTCTCCCATGTTCTGTACAAGTTAGGTATGAATTCAGATACTCAGACTCTGGAAGCTGAGCTTCTTAACATTTCTGTATCCTAAGGCTGGGGTTGCTTCTCCAGTGAATTCCCAGAGTACACTGTGCTTACTGTGACTGTGAATCATCTGTTACTGCATTGTTGTGCTCTATTTACTTGTCTGCCTCTTCCACTAGACTCTGAACTCCATTAAGGTAGAGGTTTGTATTATTCTCAAATGTTACCAAGGTACATAGTAATGTGAGTGACACAATAAATACCTTGGATTGATTAAGTAAATGAATGATGGTTACAGTCAACAAGTGCCATATACGACTGAAAAGGAACTAAGTTGATATTAATCAGTTATAGTTTAAGGCTTTGTGAAGAGGCTTACATTTTCAATGACCCTTAAGGATTGGTAAGATTTGGACAACCAAAAAAAGAAGACATTTTCATCACAGGAAATTATGTGCAAAAGTGAGAGCAATGTTTACCATAGTGAGTGTGTATATGTGTGTGTGTGTGTGTGTGTGAGAGAGAGAGAGAGAGAGAGAGAGAGAGAGAGAGAGAGAGAAACAGAGACAAAGAGACAGACAGACAGACAGAGACACTCTGGAATCTTGCACCCTGGACAGAAATGGCAGTGCCACCCTACTGTAGGAGGTCACAGCGGTGGGGCACATCTCACCAGCTTCTAGAGGACTTAGAAATAATGCTTTAGGAATATTCACCAAAATGTGACCTAACAGAGATTTCTGCTAAGCTGTTCCTCAGAGTACTTTATACTTACGTTGCCATAAAATTAATGAGACATTAATGATTTTGTAAAATGCTGAACACAACAAATGCAAAAACGAATGAAACAGAAATCTGCTTCAGAAAATATTCATCAACTCAGGAGCATTATTACAAGTCTTAAAAGAATTTTTTAATGATTGTATTTGTATTTGTGCACTAAGTTATACCCTGACATTATTATGCAAAGCATGTAAAGATAAATCAATTTTAAGTGAACCCAAGAGAGAACATAATTAGTAAACACATAAGCCAATGAAAAACTGCTTGTGTCACAGCACTAATATTCTGGATATATGTGTCTGTGTGCATGCTTGCATGTATCTACCTATAATTTTTATTGATGGAGTAATTTCTTTTAGCTGAAATATAAACGAAGAAACTTTTAACTATGCAGGTCACACTTTATCCTCAGGACACATTGTAGAAGTATAAGATGCGATAGGATGGCAAAACAGAGAGCTATGATTAGCTTTGGTGAGTTGATTCAGCATTAGAATATTATAGCAGTCTCCTGACAATGTGTGAATTGTGTATGAGTGTGTTAAGTAACTATTCAATGGGATCACTCAAGCTTTATCCTGGTGGTTGTTGATGAATTTTAAGTTTCAGAATTACTTAGGCACAGAAAAATGACAGACCATTGGGACTAAATAATAGTAGAAGATAAACTGTTGAACTAAAAAATTAAGGCATGATTGAGAAAACTAAACAGATATCCTCAGCCAGACCAGGAAAGTCCCCCTTTCCCAGCACTACCAAGTGAATTTCTGAAATTGTACAGTTGGGGAAAATTCTGGAAAATTTCTCATTGAGATTTATGTTGCCAATGGAAGATCAGTTTTCAAGATGTAAAATTGGCTTATATAAAAGACATCTTCTAAAAATATATTCACTTATCTATACAATTTACACACACATAAAATTTATCAACGTCTGAATCCTAATTTATGTCACTTTATCAAAAGCTTTCAAATTGCTACCTAGTAAACATTTTAGACTTTTCAAGCCATGCTTTATCTGTTGCAAATATCCAGTTTGGCCATTCTAGAACAAAAACAGCCGTAGAAAATATATAAACAAATGAATCTGTCTGTGTTTACCAAATAAAACTTTATTTTACAGTGCAGGTGACAAAGCAGATTTGGCCCAGCAGCTATAGTTTGGCAAAACTTCCTAGATGATTTTTGTAATCTTCACAGTTCAAGATTTTCCAGTGTCCCACATTTAGAATATACCTGTGAACAAGAACTGGCGGAGCATTTATTTTTAAGTACTTTTCATCTCTATAATGTTAATCATTTTGTATAGTGGGTAGCATACACACAAGCAGATACATACACAGAGTTTCTGATTGAATGGAAAAGAACCTATGAGGAAATATAATTACTAGTAATAAGAACTAAGGAGTAATAAAACCCAAAATGTGTAAATTTTGTTGTAAAAAAGAGAGGGGAAAAAAGTGCTCTAAAGGATACAACAGCAAGTGTGTTTAGGGGTGTTAAATAGCTGACCATATTAATGTTTTTGGTTGCATCATTGAACACAACTGTTTGCAGTCTCACTGTTTGAATGTCCACTTTATATGCTTTGATACTGTGACTTGAGCAACTATCTCTAAGATGATAATATGTAATCTATTAACTGGTGATTTCTTACTTTTTTTTTTGTAGTTCTGTATTACTTGTACCCTTACACTGCTTTGTTTTGTTTTGTTTTTTCTCTTTTTCCTTTTAAGTAAAATTTTAAAAAAATATAATTACTAAACACATAAGCTAATGGGTGATCATTTGTCCATTCCCATAGTTGGATGATTTAAATATTCTAAAGACAGTGCAAACTTTATCAGTGAGAATTCGCTAATCATGTGGTAGGGCGGGCACATGTTCATTTATTAGGAGGAAATGAATGAATCCAGTATGAATAAGGAATGTGATTGAGCCCAGCCCAGA
Source organism: Cavia porcellus (assembly GCF_034190915.1). Classification (NCBI taxonomy): domain Eukaryota; kingdom Metazoa; phylum Chordata; class Mammalia; order Rodentia; family Caviidae; genus Cavia; species Cavia porcellus. The sequence continues at coordinate 50,598,067 of NW_026947510.1, read as the reverse complement.
GGAAGTCAAAGCAAAGCCATTAAGGCAGAGGATTGTGCTGAGCAAGATCTGGGGACCTGGGCCACAGAACAAACCAAAGACAGCTGGCTGGGAGCAAAGGTGGCTCCCCACTTACCTCGCTGAAGCATTTGGGAAACACTACATGTTATGTTCAGGTATAGACAAGTCTTTCAACTAGTGTTTCAAATTCCTGGACCCTGACTACAGAGACTCTTTAAGTCTAATAGGGTCTGAAATCACTTACCATAAAGCTGGGATATTTTAATTCAAGTTGTCTGCAGACCACAGTTTTAAAAAAAGCTGCTCCAGACTTTTGACCTTGTCCGCTTCCTTCCCTAATTGTCTGACAACTTGATCACCTGACCCTCGTGCAAACCCTTCTCATTTCCTTCCCTTCCTGCTCCTTTTGTGCTTCCTGCCTTCTTGGTGTCAGCCTAACCTGATAGTTACTTATTTTATTTCTGTTAACCCTCTGCACTTCTCAGAAGTTAAAGAAATGAACTGCTTACTGATAGAAAAATAACCACTAAAAGTAGCTTACGCTAAAATAAATGAATAAAAACCCTAACATACTCCTTTCTGGTCATGGATTCCTTGGTCCCGTATAACAGTATGAGAATCTAGAACATCTTACTGCTTTATATGCAAAATCCTTAAAAACCACCCAAGAGACAGCCAGAATCTCTAGGGAACAAAAAGGAAGAAGACCAGAGATGAGGCTGACAAGGGGCCCAGATCTCTCTTACGTGAATCAAGAGCACATGTAGATCGTGCTGAGGATTTTGGCTTTTATCCTGGATCAGTACGAAGCCATCACCTCTCTCTTCAGTCAGCTTTCTCATCACTCAGACATAGTACCCAATACGCATAACTTAGAGAAGTTTCATTTGCTCATAGATCAGTCCATGATCAGCTGGCTCCAAGGCAGAGTATGTCATGGCTGAAGAACAATGTGGAGCAAAGCTGCTTAGTTTTTGACAGCTGAGAGGCAGAGCAGAGACTGCCAGAGAGGAATGGATAAGGGATCATGTGTAGCACCCCAGGCCACCCCTCCGTGACCCACCTAAATGTACCCAGGAACATGCTTTACTAATCTGCTAGGTATGTCTTCATCTAGTGAAGCTGACAAGTCACTATTAACAATCACACTGTCCTGTCCTAAATCCAGGAACACTTAACCTGTAGCTGATTTACTCTGGCTGAAGAAGAGTGACTATGATGTGAGTGTTGGACAGCTCCTAGGTGTAGGTTTGGCTGGTGAGCAGATGATCCCGCATCATATGAGTTGGGACTGGAGGTAGACAAGCCTGCAGGAGCCATGGAGGAAGAAGCTTGGCTCTAGACCTTTGGGATGTAAGAAGCTAATGCACCCTTGGCTTGGAGGAATACCACAAGCAGCTGACTCTGTGCACTCCATTCTCAGGAGGAAGAGTCAGAACACTGATGTGTAGAGACATTAGTGTGTAAATACTTTGTGGAATTCTGAGGGTAGATGGACTTTCCTAGGCAAAGCAATTAGAGAGGAATAAAAGATTGACAATGGAACTTTCTATAGTATTAAACATTAAAGGAAAGCAGGCAGAAGAAAAAGTCACAGCAATGGTCTAAAAATGAGAAGCCTGAAGAAAGGGGACATAAAAGCAAGTAAGGACAGAGACTTATAGAGGAAAGTGGGACCAACGGCCATAAAGAACTCTCGGAGAATGAAGCGCTGCTGTCAGCCTGGCCTGGCTTTGGCACTTACTAACCCTACAAACCCTGATGTTAAGTGGTCGAGTCCCAGACTGGATGGCAGTAAGCGGAGGAGCTGTAGGATCAGAACTTAGAAAGTAGGTACACTCCACACTGCCCGGGAAAGCCAGAGAAGCAATGATGTGATGTCGCTCAGCCATGGAGTTCTCTTAGGATCCCTAACTTTAGCAGAGAAGGTGCAGCATCAACTCCAAAACCTGGGCAGGGGAGGGAGACAGAAATCATACTGAAATTATCTGACTGTCACTTGCCGTGACTTTATTTACATCCTTTATTTACAAATTACATGAATTTGCTTCCATTGGTGTTCAGAAATGCAGTGTGTGTGTGTGTGTGTGTGTGTGTGTGTGTGTTTTGTAAAATGTCCATCCTCCAGAGCATTCTAAGGTTCTGCATATTTATATTGACTTTCCCTTAGCACAGCAGCATTACCTAAAAACACTAAAGGATTCATTGAAAATACCTTGCAGGGTCCAGTTTACAAAAGCAGATCTTCATGTGCCAGACTGGCATGTCTTTCAGCACGTGCCCACTCTTTGTGTTGCTTTGTGGCTCTCTTCTGTAGGGCAAGCTTGGGGGTCCCAGTCACAGTGGTAACTAAATGTCAGTGAGTCTGGGAATCCCAGCAAAGTCTTTCTGTGTGGATACGGAAGCAAGGGGCGGGGTACACCGCCTTCCCCAAGGTCATCAGGGTGGGGAAGGGCTCCGATTCAGAGAGCTCCGTGTCCAGATCCTAAGTGGATGCTTTAGGAGGGCTCACAAAGGAGCTGCAAAAGAAATAGACTGACACAGGCTGTGTCGTTTTCACCAAAAATGATCTCTTCAGACAAGTTTCCTTGAAAGCATGCCAGTCTATCTCCCTCCGTGTTACTGACTGATTCTAGAAGTGCCTCCTATTTAACTCGTTTGTGTAGTTACAGTTGTTTACTTGTTTAACATGGATGCGAGCTAAGGAAGAAGTGTTCCAAAATCATAATTTGCATACACCTATCCTTTTGAGAAAAGCCGAGTGCTTTGCGTGCAGGTGGTGACAGGCAGCTGAGCCCTGCTGAGCTTTTCTGGGTCTTGACCTTCTCCTTTTGCAAAGGTTGTGATCGAGGATACTGGGGGAAGGGGAACTTGGTCTTAAAACCCTCCTATGTTTCTGTCTGGTGATACTGTGAACCCATTCCTTGCAAGTGACACTTACCTAAGGAGCCACCGAACTAGAAGCTGGTGTCTCCCTGCACGTCCCCTGCCCATTTCCTCCTGCATCAGCTCTTGCACATACAATTGCAGCAGCCTCTCCTCTCTGTCTCCGTGTAAGTCTCTTTTCAACCCACTCGATGCAGAAACTGGAAGAATTGTTCTAAAATTCCCACTGATGGCGTCTGTTTCCTTTCTTGGCATTTCAGTGGCCTCTGCTGAACCGGACTGTGCAGCCCCACCCCTGATTAGGCTCCTCATTGCTCTTTTTTTATTTTTATTTTTATTTTTATTTTTTTGGTCTTTTTCTTTTTTATCGGTACCGGGGATCGAACTCACGACTGCCTGCTTGCAAGGCAGACGCTTATGCCGCTGAGCTAAATCCCCAGCCCCCCTCATTGCTCTTTTGAAAATTATTGTTGTGGCTCCTAATTATCAAGTACTAACTTTGTGTCCATGTTGCGTCTCTCCTGAGCAGCACCGTGACTCTCTCAGATGAGCATCAAGTACTTGCTGTAGTCCTCTAACTTTTTTCCCTGCTGCTCTTTGCCCCTGTCTTCCTTCATGTCTTCTCTGACGCAGGGAACCCCTAAAAGTCTAATGCAGATTGTGTCCCCTTTCTGCTCAACACCTTCTGATGCTCCCCATTTGTAGCAAAAAAGCTGTAACCTCTCAGTCTGACTGGGTCTCTCCGCCGTTTCTCTGTGCTTCTTATCTCTTCCTTTTCTCTGCTTGCACCATACAGGTCTCATGGCTGTACTTTGAAGCTCAGAACCCTCATCGAGTTTTGTGTCTTTGAACTTACCGCTTGCTCTGCCTTGTAAGTTTCTGTTAAAATGATCTCAGACCATTTGACTTAAAGTAACCGCTGCCACTCCTGATTATGTTCATTGGATGATATCAAACACCTTTTTAAATGCTATCTAATCATCACTTCAATCCTCTGCACCTTCACTTGGCACCTGCACATTTTGATAGGCTGTTTGTGTCTACAAACCCACCAAGGTCTGTTCTTTGAGGGGAGGAGCTTTTGTGTGTTGTGTAACACCTACAGTGTAACTTGGCACATCTCAGGCGTTCACTGATTGTTTTAGGATAAACATATAAGGCATACATTAATCAATATGCTCATGGTGGCTTAAATTATAAGAAGTTTTCTTTTATATATTGATTTGGGAACAGAGGGACTTTATATTACGTTACTATTGCACTTAAAGTACCTTAAGGATCTGACTATAGAATGTCTCATTGCCAGATACTTCATGACCTAATTATTTAACAGCAAAAAAGTTTATAATACAGACAGTAACTTTGTCCATCATACCTATATGTTTAGGTTCAATGCCATTATCTTTAAGTGTCTTCTTTACCAATTAGCTATATATTTCTTAAGATAGCTGAGTAAGGTTTTCTAAATGAATTGATTCCTAACTTCTCTCTTTTCTCCCTTCTTTTCTTTTGGTGCCCTATCTTGGTCTTTTCGCTTGTAGCATGGGTCATTTAACTTGTAACTGATTAGATAACATTGAAAAGGGTGTTCGATTTCATGAATGAACAAGTTAACAAAATGCATCTGTTCCAACTTCTTTGTCTCTCTGCAGTTTGATGCCACTGAGCTGAACCCTTACTTAAGAGTTTGAGATTCACCTTGCCACTTCATTTCCTCCTTTATTAGGGATGCCTTTCAAATGCAGAAGCTCATTTAAGCAGTAATTCTCTGTCTTTAAAAACCACTGCATTGGACAAAAGCTGACCTTTTTTTTTAAGCAGCTTCTAGACAGATACAGAGAGCAGTGGCATGATATGTCTGTCTGTCGTAAGGCAGAAATAGAAAGCTGAAGAAACCTGCAGTTGAAATGCTTTCAAGCAACTGGGCTTAAAGTTCCTGAAAAAGCACCTCGCAGTGTTTCTTCTTGGCTGTTCATATTCACCCCCGATTTTACATCTGGCTAATTTCTGTGTTTCATACAGGCCTCCTGAGCACACTGGCAGTGGGAGAATTGTTGTAGAACTCATCATTATAATTTTAAGCCTTTAATTAACCCACTTTCAAGTGGCTTTGTCAGGCCTATAGGCAACCAAAAAGCGATTGACTCATTCTTGGAGGAGGTTCTAGCACGGAGGACAGGATGAGGAGAGTACTGTGCTCTTGGCTGAGTCTGGTTGGTACAGAAACCCAAGGAGCATTAGCTGCAGAGATCCTCCCGCAGTTCATTTTGATGTATTATTGTAGCTATGATAACTGTTTCACAACTAGGCAAATTAAGCATTAAAAGGTCAAGAGACTTGAACGTGTTGTCATAAAAGGTTACTGGCAGAACCAGAAATAGTCCCTCAATCTCGATAAGCCCACTCACTTCAGCAATTACTGTGAGAGTAACAGGTCTCTAAGTTTTCCCAGCTGACCACAAAAAACTATTTCAATAGCTCAAAGGCCCCCCCAGAGATGGCTTTCTTCACCACTTGATGCTGGCCATAAAAGATAACCAAAAAAAGTCACTAGAAACGGTGAAGGAGTTGGAATCTTTTGAAGAGATAAGGTCATCCATTCTTCTTTCCTTTGCTGTTATAAATAAATGATTAGTTTGTTCCAGAAATGGGAAATAAAACATTTTGCACATTTACATAGAATAAGACAATAAATTGCCTTCCAAATAGCAATCTTTTAGAGAGTTAAATACATGTACCTTTAAAAACTAAACTAACAAGCAAACAAATCAGTGGTCTGTATCATTTATTCATCTGTCCTTCTATCCATCCATTCAATAAAAATTAACTCTTGTGTGATGGACATGGTTCTAGATGTATGGGATACAGCAGTAAATAAAACAGATCTATGTCCTTCTGGGGTTATCTGCTAGGCCAGGAGACTGATATCAAATATAGAATATTTCTGGCTCCTGCGTCACTTTCTCAGTTACTATGGAGAAAGATCCTTGTGTTTTGTTAGTATTTCTCAGACCTCATTTTGAGAAACCCGAGGAAGTGATGGATGGAAATAACTTCAGCTTGATATGAACAGTATCAAAAATGTTTATTTTTGAATGCTTGAAGAAATAGCTCAGGTAATATTATTCTCTCACCTATGCATGGGAAGAAAATACTTCTTCAGTCTAATAGTGAGAACCAGAAATTTCAAAGACTTGTTTTTAGTTCCATCAAAGAGAAATAAGATTTAAAAAAATGTGTCCCTTTTATCAGTTCTACAGAATAAAAGCAAAGATACCAAGTGTACATCATATGAGGGGTTTCCAGAGATGATTTGCTATCTTTTTTGCGTATTAATATTTGTCTGTGCTTTGAATAGACCCACTTATCATGCAGAATTAGTTTCTTGCATTCTCATTCTTAACTATTTTAAGTGTTCTGAATAGAGCTCCCCCTCAGTGACAAATTTAGGATATTTTTGTGAAATACTGATTTCAAATAAGATGACCTACATACATACAAATTTTAGTCATTCAAAAAATATTGATCTACATTGTTACCTTAATGTCAGATGCAATTAAGAAGTACATTTCGCATGAAAAATACAAAATAGTAAAACTTTTGTCATTGAAATGACAAGTATTTAATGAAATTCTAAATAAATATTTTCTGAACACTTGAAGTCAGAAAGGAACCAAAGAATAAGTTTGTTTTATTATACATAAAAGGCTTATTTTAGAAGGTAATTTTGTTTACCTAAAATAAACTTATAACCCAATTTTATGAGCTAATATATTTGTTATATATTTATGTATAATCATGTAAACCTCCTTTACAACTAATTTTTCCTTTACAAGATTAAATAACTTTGTCATTTTATAATACAGGAATCTTTTCAAGAGTTAAATGGACTTAGAAATCAGAAGCTATGAGTGATAAATACCTAGTTTTTAAAAATAGAATGCCTTTGATATTTCTGATTTCAATTCCAATTTAGTTTAGAAAAGTATGTTCAGTACATCTAGTATAAGAGTCTCTGTGTGTATTTCTCTTGTATGTTTTAAAGAAAAAAATCCTTCCACAACATTTGATTCTATGCTTCATTTTAGTTTATAACCACTGGTTGGATTTTTAAAAATTGATTTTATTACTGTAATTTAAGTCAGACCCTAATGAATAGAAGTCTGTGCCATCTGAAATTCAGGAATTGGTTTTATTTAAATCATTTAATTCTGTTATTTTGCACATATCTTTGTCTTAGTTTGGTTATCACTTTGATGGAAACAACAGATGTCAGACAACTACAGTGGATTTCTTTTGGGCATTAGGTAAATGAAATTTATAGGAATGTTTTAAATCTTCTTATATGAAGAAGCTGTAGCTCAGAATAATGCTGGTGTTTTAGGATCTCCTGTACTCCCCCTGGGGAAGGGACCGATTCTCACTTCTCTAAAGTGAATATTAATGCCATAATTACCATTCTGGCTAAAGCCCTGTGTGGGAGGAGGGGATGAGGAAAACCCATCCTGAAATTTCCTACTCTTCTTTGGGTCCAGTGGTCCCTGAACTCTGTTGACTTACAGTATACTCTGAAGTTTTGCTCTTTTCCTGCTTGTCAGTTCCTGTGTCTCCTGGGTCCACCCCTTCTGTCCTCTTTCCTGTCCATTGACAATGTTTCCTCACAGTTCTTTCCATTAAACCCTTCTCGTTGCATCCTCAAGTGGTGATCTTAGAAGTCCAGAATAGTGTTCTTTCTTTCTCTTTCTATTCTAATCATAACCCAACATGTGCTCAAAACAATATTGAAAAGTTTGAAGCAATGATGTTTGAGAAAGAATAAAAGTATATAAATTAACTTCTTTTTAAAAAGTGCCAAGCTTAGTTACTTTTTCCAGCCAGCCCATTGCATTGTACTGTTGGGTTTGAAATCAGTGCCTTTATCAGCTCTCCATAGGCCCATCTTTGACACTCTTTCCTGTTTGCTCCCCTATATTTTCCTTCCCCCTCAGCTTTGCAATGTTCTCACCCATCTCTTTGGGGAAACTGCAGTTTCCTCCCTGAGAAGAGTGCTTTGCCCACTGCCCTTTACTGTATGGCTTGACCTTGGATTCACTGCTGGATGCTAAGGGGGCTTTGCTGCCACCGGGTTCTGCCCGGAGGTGGGGAGGACCTGCTGCTCTCCACTAGGAATGCCTGGAGCTGATTTCCTTCTAAAGTGCCTAAGTGCAGGCTCCCTCTGCCTTGTGAAGATTTTCTTACCGAGACTACACAGCTCAGTCTCATGTGAAAAAGCGCTTTGCGTCTTCGTAACATGACTTTGACCCTGCTCCTAACAGAATGGTAATTATGGCATTAATATTCTGGAAGAAAAGTTATTTCTCCTTCAATCTGTGTTCTTTATAAAAGACCTTATCGTACTGAGAGCTGCTCTAGACACATGGCACCATTCCCAAATGGACCGCCTTTAATCTATACTTTGCTTTTCAAGAAAAGGGGAAATAATGGTGAGAACAATTTCATTTTTATCTTGCTGTGGTGAAGAGAAAAACAACCTTTTATGATTTCGTATTTATATTGATTTTCGAGGACTAACAAATTACCTAATGCACACATGGTAGCTCACAACAGTAGACACTTACCACACCACCTCTAGAGGCTGAAGTCCCACATCAGGCTCTGTGAAGACGCAGGAAAGGACCTTTCCTTGTCTTCTCCCAGCTTCTGGGGTTGGCCAGCAGTACTCACCAAGCCTGAAACTTGTATCACCTCAGTCACCCCCGTCAGTACATGGTGCCCTCCTTATGGGGTGTCTGAGCCCATATTTTCCTCTTTCATGAAACAAGTGAATGGATCAAGTCCACCCTTATCAGTATAACCTCATTTTAGCCTGGTTACATTGGCAAAGATCCTGTCTCAGAATAAGGTCACACTCATGGGTCAGGGAGTTTGGATGTGAGTCTTTTTGGTTTGGTTTGGGCACGTTTCAACCCACAGCACTATTCTCTATTCGAACTCACAGAAGAATTTATAGCATGGCTCCAAATTCTCCATGTGGTCCATCTCAGACCACCGTGGTCCATGGCTTGCTCTTCCGCACCCCTCTCTCGAAGTAGAATGGCATCCTAAGCCTGTCCTCTCATTTCTTCTTTTACTGGGGACACTTGATCCATTCTTTACAACTTCTATCAGATGTTCTTTGTACATGATTCTTCTCCTAGTGTCACCAGATCAAGTGTAATTCCTTGTAATTCTACCCTTCCTGCACCTTGTATGAGTCACACAGGTGTAACTATTTAAATTCCTCCATTCCTTGAACGTAGTTTGCTTAAAAGAATAAAACGCATTGCTTTTCTCTCTGTAACCTCACAGTAGCTTTGCACACAGCAGAATCACAAGATGAGAGAGAAACAAAAGTGTAGATGTTTCCAAAACAGAGAATTTTCGTGTGAAAGCAGGTAAAAACCCTAGCTTATACCTCCTTTTGATGATTTTTCTTTGCTTTAAACAGGAAAGGTGTTCAGTATGAAAGCACTGCTCAATTATTAATCTAAACACATAAGGCAATTACTTGAACTTCATGCTCCAGCTCACTTTGTGATCTTGGAGAAGCCAGTTGCTCTGTCAGTTTTACCAATTAATAAAAGTAGAACACACATGAAAAAAATGCTCAGAAACTAAGGAATAATTATTGTTGATATCATTGAAGTACAATTTCTTGATTTTTTTTCCTCCATCCTTAGTTGGACCCTGACTGAAAGGAGCATAAAAATCCTAATGAGAAGATAAACGTAAAATATTTCAGTAAAAGATGCCAACAAAAATGCAAAGCCTGAGTCTGTCATCTTTATTCCCAACTCTTGGAATAGAAAAAAGACACGATGTTCTTTAGAAATCCTATCACACTTTATCTAGATGGGTGTGTGTATTTTATGAATGTGTACATATACATGTTTTTATTCCTATTTAGTGTTGTTCATATATTTAACAAAATTACAAAAATATCATACTAATAATGATCCTTCCATAGTAGCCAAGTTTCTGTCCCTTTCCTAGCAGTGATCCCCTGTGCAGACACCCCTGCTATTATCCCATATACTGATGTACCACATTACATTTTCTTATAAAACTATAATATTACAGTGTTGCTGAGTTTTTATGCCTGAAGCAAATACCTGAGATAATCAGCTTATAGGAAGGAAGGTTTGTTTTGGCAAATACCTGGGATAATCAACTTATAAAGAGGAAGGTTTATTTTGGCTCATGGTTTTGGAGGCTTCAGTCAATGGGCACTTTGCTTTGGGTGTGTGATGAGATAGAAAACATCACACTGCAGATCACGTGGCAGAGAAAAGTCTGTTTACATACTGAGTGGGGCCCTAAAGACAAGAAGGAAACAGGGCAAGGCCCCATCATCCTCTTCTGGGGTGTGCCCTCCTAGTGACTGGAAGACCTTCCACAAGGCTCACACATAAAGTTGCATCATCCCCTTCCAGTGGCACCTGTGGCTAGGGACCCAACCTTTAATACATGGGGCTTTGGAAGACACTGACTAAAACCACAGTAATTATGATAGTTGATAAACTATCTCAGGCTTTTTTTTTTTGTAATCATGACCCAATAAGTGTTTTTCTTGGCAGAATTCTTTGGCACCATGCACAGAATAGTCCAAATGTTAAACGATACTTTCTAGGCTAATAACGTCTATCGTGGATTGCAAGTACTTCTGGGACCCACAGGTTTCCCACTTAAAACTTCACTTGCTTTTAACACTCAAGGAAGTTACCAAGGTTTACATTCTCATTATTACCAATATGGATTGTTGATTGGTTTGCTGGATCATGTAGTAGAGTAACATCAGCTAATTTCAAGTTCTGTTGTGAGAATCTGTTAGTTGTCAAGTTGGATTCATAAGGTGCTGTTCTTGAATATCTTCGGTAGTGGTTTTTTTATTTTTAGCAAGGATTTAAATTGTATTTCTTATTATGATATCTCTCCATGGATATGTTAGACTTTTCCAGAAATACCTACCAGGTGTTTTTACCTTTGCTTTCCAAAGCACATAATAATGATAGTAAATGGTATTGCTTCTTTGAATGCTGGGGTTTTTTTCGATTTATGCATCTTTATATCTTCAATAAAACAAATGTAGAGTTATCTGCAGCAAAGATAAAGGGTCTAAAATGTTTCTGCTAAGCAAACATACCAAATGGGAATTGTTTGTATAGGTTTGTTTATTTTTAATTGTGACATAGAATAGCATTATTAGTTTTTAAAATAGTTGGAGTAATTTTAACACCACAAAGTGACTAAAAGCAGTAAAGACTTTAATAAATTTGTGAGAAATAGTGCAGATTACCATCTCAACTTGGAAAGCAATCAATTATTTAAGCTTTAAAGAGTTGTGATACATAACTTTCATCTAAAAATATGTATTGAGGGGCTGGGGATTTAGCTCAGCGGCATGAGCACCTGGGTGGCAAGCGTGAGGTTGTGAGTTTGATACCTGGTACCAAAAAATAAGTATTGAGCTCTTTGCATGTGCCAACCAATGTCCTAAACCATGGAAATATAGCAGCAAATGGAACAAATGAAAATTGTGTCCAAGCTTCTGTTCTGAAATGAGAGGGTTAGTAAACAGATCAGTCATTAAGTATACAGTGTTTGATCATCCTGTGTGCCTTGGAGAAAAGAAGCAGGAAATGGGATTAGATATGCCAGGGGAGGTGGTGACCAGTTTTCCAAAGTCAGGTTACTGGTGAGACAGTATTGGATTAGAGAGCTGCAGGAAGGAAGAGAGAAAACCATGCAGGTGTCTAGAGGAGGAGCATCCCGGCAGAAGGGAACAGCCACTGGCAAAGCCCCAAGACAGAAGCACGCAGCTTGGGTTGAAGGAATATTTGGGAACTGTATGGCTGAGCCATCAGTGGGGAGAGTTACTGGTAGGAGTGGAATTCAGGACGGCAGTGGGGCCGTGGTGAGGGTGGCTCTCTCTAACTGAGATGGCAACTGTCAGATGATTCTAAATGAGAAAGAAATACAAATCCGACCAAAAGGATCGCTGTGGCTCTTGTATTGCAGCCAGCTCCAGGGAATAAGATGGGCCAGGGTAGCCAGTTAAAAGGCTCCCGCAGTGTTCCAGGTGAGAGAAGACCGTGGATCAGAAGACATGCAAGAAAAAGTTAGAGGACAGCCCTGTGGGCTCCTCTCACACCAAATCATTAGGAAGGACTGCATCCGCTTCCCATCAATCCCTCTCAGACTGGTTCCTCCTAAGGAGCACTGCCTCTGAGTCTTCCAATCCTACACTTTTTCAAAAACCACATTAGGAGCTACAATGCCTTGATTCTAATGTCTTTTTATTATCCTTCCTGCCTTTGCTGGCTTCTTTATTGAGCTTCAGTTTCCTGATCCCGTCTCAATTCCTTGCACAGATCCTTTGTGCCTCTCTATCTATTTTGGGGGCGTGCACGGCCTCAAGCACAAGTCTCATTCACCTCGGCTTTGTGCCTACCCCATGCCTGTTCCCGTACAGCTGAGTGTCACCAGAGAGAACCTCGAAGACTCGCTTACTCTGACCGAGGAGACCCATAAGGCTTCCTGGCAACGCTCCTGGATTTCCCGGATCCCTCCGCTTGCCTTCCTGTTTGAGACCTGCTTTCAGTGACTAGCCAGCACCTCTTTTGACATCCTCCCTGTGAACTTCCTACTCCCCTGAGAAAATCACAGTAGCCAGAGAACACCTTCTCCGTGTTCCCTGATCACAGCCACCCGCCCTCCCGGTCTGTGCTCGTTCTCTGCTGTCATTGAGACCGCATTTCTTTCTTTTCCATTTCTTCCCACTCTCACCTAGTCAAGATGTCACTCTGGCAATGGTTCCGCCTTTTCTCTCAAAATCAAAGAAACACAAAATTGCATTCCCCATATTAAAAAGAAATCTTGTACCTTGGTCCTTGTCAGCAAAGCACTATTTTCCCAGCTCCCCTGAGAGCGATGGTCTGCACGAGTTGCCTGTGCTCACATTCACTGCTTATACCTTCTCTCCTCAAATTTTTATTAAAAACAAAAACAAAAACACCTCACTACGGTGAAACTATATCATGTGCACTGCTGTCTGGAACTGATGCTGCTAAGCTTATCAGTGACTTCCAAGTTGCTAAACAGACTGACACTTCTGAGTCTTCATTTGATTTTGACTTAGCAGCATTTGACACAAATTGCCACCCCTTCCATCTTTAAATCTCTTTCTTCACTGACAGCCAGGACACTTGATCACACTGGTTTTGTTGCTTCCCTGCTGACCCAGTGTCTTCAGTCTCCTTTGCTGATTTTTTTTTCAGTTCCATGCAACACTTTTCTTGGCTTAAGCTCATTTTTAGGGTGATTTCATTAAGATTCATAATTTTAAATATCAGCTGTGTACTGTTGTCAGGAAAACAAATTATGATAAATTTAAAGATTCTGGTGGACTCTACGGATATTTTAGTATCTGGAAATACTTCATTCCATAAAGTAGAGTAAGTGTAAGAGCAAAAAGTGGATTTGTCATTTAAATTTACTTTCTGTGTCCGGCAGGAATTGGCAATAGGAAAGTAACTGATCGCTTGAGATGAAGTTAATGTCAGATTCAGGATTAAAGCAGAGAAAACTTATTTTCAGACCTACTGAAACTGGCCTATTTGAGAATCTGGCTATCTCTTTTCTGATTTCTCAGAAGTTCACACAGCTTTGTTTTGATCTGGCATCATGAAACTTTAGTAAAACACCATGTGGTGTTTTAGTGTGGTCTGCTGGTGCCTAGTGTAGGTGCTTGGTATCGTATTCCCAAATATAAAGTCAGCCATCCAAGTATTCTAATCCCTTTTCCAGTCTCCCTCACAGTCCAAAAAGTTATATTTGTAATCCCATTGAGATGTTATTGGAATCCCGGCAAGTTAATTCCAGTCTACCATCACCAATATAATCTATGGCAAGAGTAAAGACACCAAGACATGTTCCAAGTTAAGGGCAGCCAACGGGTCCTAAACCCAATCCCTGTGAGAACATGCGGACAATGGCCTTGATCCTTGGCCTCTCCCAGAATTTATTATCTTGTGAAGAAGGGATGAGTGACAGTGAGGATGGTGGGGACTGTGTGAGTAACTGGCTGGCCGGCCAGGTGGGGAGAAATGCAACTCTACAAAATGCAGAGATAAGGATTTGCAGAAGGATCAAATTCACATAATTCAATTAAGGGAGCAATTCAGGAAAAGAGTTGTTTTAGGAAGCTATTGCTTCAGTTTCTGATATGTAAACTTTTGTGCCCTGGGGACTCATAGGCTGTTTATCTCCAGGCTCATACCCAGTTAACATTCCTGAAGCTCCCTGGCTCTACCATCCTACTGTGCTCACATCTTTTACAGAGAACACTATTCCAGGAAACAGGAGACTGTCTGATGGCTTTAAAGATTACATACCAGTCCCTGGCTAGCCTTATCTGCAATGCTTAGAGCCAATTGAAGATGGAAACTTCCTAGTCAGCTCTGTGCACATCAGTATATGGAAATAAGTCTCCATATAATCAAAGCTACAGCAATTGTTCTTCATTCAAGGGGAGTCATTCAAGTTGTCTCCCACACTTGCTGTAGCTCAAGTGGATATTCAGTGAAGAGTAGATCTGAAACACGCAGGACAATGAATGGACTCCATGCCTATAATTTGATTTAACATTGGTGACCCACAGATGTATAGCTCTCTCTCGTCTCTGCCAAGGACATTCTACAAACGTATTCAGCAGTCTGCTCCTTGCATGACATTGAAAGGTTTTGAATGTCCAAACTTGATGTCCTGATTTTCTTGCACTAAATGTTTATCTTTTGTATTTTTCTTTAGCAGTTCTAAACAGTTGCATAGGTTGATAATTTTAGGGGCATCATGTGTTAGTCAAAATTTCATTGCTGTGACAGAATATCTGAGATGCACTTTAAAAAGAGTAAAGATTTATTTTGGTGCACAGTATCAGAGGCTACAGTCCCTGGTTGCTTGCTTCTGTTGCTTTGGGATTATACTGAGGCTGTACCTCATGCTGGGGAGTATGTGGTAGAACAGAGCTGCTCGCCTCATGGTGGCCTGGAAATAAATAAGAGAGAAGGGGTCAGGGTCTTAATACACCCGTCAAGGTCATATACCCAATGACCTAACATCCTTTTGCTAGACTCCACCTCCTACTTCCCAGTAATGCCACTGCATAGGAAGCAATCCTTCAACTCTTGTCATGGGGCGGGGGAGCATACAACCTTTCCTTGTCTCTTGTGCCTTAGATCCAATCAGTAAACAAATCATGCCAGTTTTATATTTGAGAACTGGCCACTTATTGTCCATTGTTAATATACTTGAATGATTACAGTTTTACCCTTTGAAATTTGCTTAGGTTTTTAGAAACACCTGCAAGTTACATTTCTTTCCTGTGGTTTGTAATAAGAATTGATGTAAGTCATATTTGTTCAAGTAGAAAAAAAAAAAACAAGAAATGACTTATGTGAGTGATTTATAAGTGACCCTAAAAAGCAATTCTAAAATAATGGTTTCAAAAGTGATTTGTTCTAGAGCAGAATTAATGGGATGAATATTTAACTCACCAAATTATTGCTTCCAAGGATAATGTCCATTTGGTTTTATAGATTCTGGGTTATTGTCTAAAATTTATCTCTCTTCTTCAAAATCAGAATTTGTGTTAAGACTTCATGGATAATAGGAAAACTTGTTTATTGCTCTATAAAGTTGACTGATTTTTGGAGCCACACCGTCTGAGCTCCATCCTAGCTCTACCAAGTTTCTGGCTCTGTTGTTATACACAGGTTCCCTGTGCCTTAGGTTTTTTTGAGTTGTCAATTGGGGGACAATGACAGTGCCTACCCAGGATTTCTCAGTAGTATCAAATGAGACCGTACATTTCAATTGCTTAGGATCGTAACTGGCACAGAGCTGGCATTGTGCTGAGGGTAACGGGGTTATGTGGCAGATGGTTTGTTCCTAGAAGCCCCTGGGAATTTGAGTCATAAAGAGAATGTTTGAAGGATTAAAGACATTGCAAGTTTTCAAGAATTGTTCAAGACAACCATAGAACAGACATCTTAATTATCTACAGAGAGAACCAGCTAACAAACGCCTTAGATGTTCAGATAAGAGAGATCATTCCTACCCACAGCCATTTAAAATAAGTTGATGGAATTTTTGTGTTTTTAAATACCCAGTTTCGATTGCAATAAAATCGATGCCTGTAGCCATAAAGTGCCAATTTTGACTTACTTTGATACAGAAGTATAGGTGCTTAGTACAAATTGCTAATGTAGAGCTTCGGTTAGATGCTTTAAGGGAAGCTGTTCTGAATGCAGACCTATTTATGTGTACACGGGAAGCTGCGTTTATGTTGTGTCCACCACTGACCCATCCATGGCTCTGTTGATGTTGGGTTCTATACGCGTGTAGTTTAAATTTTTTTATAGAAAGTATCACCTGTCTATATCACCTTGAACATTTATTCTCCTTGGTATAATCAAACATTTATTAAAGATACAACTTTAATCAGAAATGTTAATGCCTGATCTGTATGACTTGAGTATTTGTGCCTGTCAAAAGTGGATACACTTTCCTGAAATATAACTTGATTGCCATTAACCACAGGACTGGAAAGCTGTGTGTACAACTGAAAGGTGTGATTTCAAAGTCTGACCCCAGGAAAGAGGCGTCAGAGACCTAAGCCCTTTCTCCCTTTGCCCCTTCAGCTGGCCCGCCACAACAAACTTTTGCAGCAGATGCTCAAACCAGGATCCGATCCAGAGGAAGGAGATGAGGCCTTAAAGCATTACGCCAACCACACTGCACAGATTGAGGTAAGCGTCCATTAGTTCTTAAAAGGGGCCAACTGGGAAAAAATATGCCTGCTTTCTACTTGACATCACTTTCATGTTTTTTCTGAAAGCAATAAGCTAGCATTGCATGGTTTAAACTGCAAGGAACCGTGTGTGCTGAAAGATGATCCTTAAGAAACTGAGGTGCATGGCTTGCAAAGTTGTCTTTCCTTTTTTTTTTTTTTGCCTCACCAGACTATATGTAAATTAAAAAAAGAAACTAATAGAATGATTTCATTGCCATTGTTTGGGTTCTAGAAATGATCATTGCAGAATAATGATTTTAAAGACAGGAAATTATTATAGAAGCCATCATTGAAGAAAAGTTTTTTAAAAAAAAAAAAACAGGAGAAGGCTTATTATGATTTAGATCTCTGTGGGTCTTAAGCAAATACTCAAAAGGAAGGGGACTGGGAAAGGAAAAAGAGAGAAGAAATTAAAGGACGGGAAAAGGATAGAAAAAAGAATTGAGATGTTATGTATGCATACCAATTCCCCACAATGACTATATGACAGTGACTATAGTCACTGTGTACTCATTTAAAAAAAGGAAAAAGACAGTGCAGGAACTATGGAGGGCACTGATGAAGTTTTCATATTGATATCATAAACTTGGGATGCTTTCATCGTTTCTGTTTGCAGTGTGTAGCAGTTGACTTGTTCACCCCATAAATGAGACATCATCAGTGACCAGAGGCAGTTCAGGGTGGGAGTCAAGGGGGACTTAGCATTATGTGTCGGGAGGCCCCTCTGGCTGTCATTTGCTAGCTATGGTATCGTTTTGACACTACTTGGCAGAACTAATCAGGCAGAACCGAGCAGAGCACTTGATGCTTGTCAGTCCTGATTTACAGTCAAACCTTCATTCATGGCGGCAGACACTTTTTTAGTTATCCGTTGGATAAATGAGAGCCATCAGGACTCTGAGATAATATAATAGCTATACTTCGTTGTGTATTTTGCCAAACCTTTTGGCTTTAGCATCTTGGGTCACAAAATGGAACCCTTACTCACGTTTATGAGAACTGACAAGTTCCACAGCTTTGGTGCCAAACTTGGTCTAGTGGAACCCAGGGCCCAGAGCAGCTGCCAATGCTGTTCAGGGCATCAGTTGCGGAGGAACTGGGAGGCCCACGAAGCCGGGGGCCCGAGGAATCGATCCAAAAAGGTCTCAAGCCATCAGAGTGCTCAGGAAAGTCCCTCCGAAGACACAGGGTGCAGAGCTAGGAGGTCAGAAGAGATCAGGGAGTAAATAGCAGGGAGCATGGGCAGAAGAACAGTTTCATTCATGTCCAAAAGAGATGGAGGCGGCTGTTTGTGATGTGACCAATTATCAGCAGTGAGGAGAGATGTCACTGTAAATACACGCATACAGTTAGTGTTTCCTGAACACTGGATCTCAAGCAGCTCATACTGCAGAGGATAATTCTGTACAGTAACTGTTTTTAAAAGGCCAAGGAAATGTAGAGAAAACAGCGATTAATGTTTCTTGGTGAATTTCAGGCTAGATTTTCATAGACATGACTGCCCATAAGAACATATTAAAAATTGATTACACATTTCTCTGTACTAATAAGGAAGCAAAGGAATTCAGATAGAAGCAGATGCAGAATGAATCAGCATAGGAAGGGAAGGGCTGTTATCAAAACAACGCTGCTTGCTGGCTAGATGGGAAAATACATGCATATACAGATAATCTGTACCATATACATACACATGTACCTACATATAGAATGTGTATTATATGTACATTATATGTGTGTATTATATATATATTATTATATACACATTATATACAGAGAAAGAGACAGACAGAGAGAAAGGGAAGGGGAGTAGGGCTTGATGTTGGATTATACATTGTGTTAGTCATCTTTGATGTTACTGTAACAAAATACCAGTGATAACTAACTTATAAAGACAAAAGGTATCTTGACTTATGATTGTAGAGGTTCCAGGCCGTGACTAGATAGATGAACCCATTGCTTTTCAGCCTGTAGTAAGGCTGTGTATCATAGAGTAAAACTACTCATCTCATCGGCCAGGAAACAGAGTGGGAAGAGAAAGAGACCAAGGTCCATGTCACCATCCAAAAGCATGAGTTTAGTGACCTAAGGAAATCTCATGAGGCCCCATTTCCTAGAGGTTCCCCCTCCTCCCAACAGCCTGTAACACATAGACCCTTGGGGGACATTTAACATCTAAACTGGAGTTCCCCTGTGCCATTAGGGAACTGGCGTGGGACAGGGTTCTCTCTGAGCTACTATTTTGAGTAAGTGGACAGAAGTTAGTGTCCTGCGTGGGACCCTAGGAGAGAGGCATTTTGACAGTTACAGGATAGAAACATTATTTCTTCATTCTCAGATAAACTAAATTTGCATAAAGTTGGAGACATCAGTTCAGTATAGAAATCAAGGATTCTAAGGCATGGCCTGGCTGGCGATGTAAACCCTCTGCTGACCGAGTCTTATGCTCATTCCCAGCAGCCCGTGTGCCGCTCAAGGAGGCCTCCCCACTTCCAGGCCTTTCTCCGTGCTGTGCTCCCCCAGCAGCTGGTCATCCCGTTAGTTTCATGCCCATCCCATTGGAATATGGGCAGCAGCATTTAAATGTCCCTCCTCCCGAGTTTGAGGCAGGGATTGGCCTCAGTTACCTTTGTATTTCCAAAACTGAACAGTGTGCCTGAAATATACCTGCAGAATTGATGCTAATAAAAAATAATAGCCTGTCTGTAAACTAGAGACTTCACAGGTGTGGGACACAGAAAGGGCTTTCTGTCTAATCAGTCATCCAAGGGTTTCCCTGTAATGATCCTGCCTTTGCTTTAAATTCCTCTGATAGACCTCTCATGTTTTCAGAAGGAAACAGATTGAATTGGGAGCGATTCTAATAAAAGGCAGCTTTAAACAAAGAGTTCACAGGGGCTCCTTTTATTGTTTCCTTAAAGTTCAGAGAACATTTTCTCCCTTCCCAATTCGGACAAGCTTTAATATTAAAGACCCATCGCGGTGGTCACTACATTTCAAGTTTTTATAGATTAGGGCTTGTGTTGTTTTTCCCACTTTGAATTCTCCCAAGTGCCTCACCTAAAGATTGAATCGGCATTTGTTGCATAACGTGTGGAAAATTAACCGTGTTTGGCTTTTTGCATCTGACATCTCATTTCCTTTACGAAGCCCCCAAGACAATGCCCTTTGTAAAATGTGACAACCAGAATTGAACATGACATTTTGGAAAAGGACTGGATAGCTTGCCTTGTCATAATCAAGGATCTGTGTCTTTCATGTACCCTGAGTACTCTTGTTAATATTTGACACTGTTGGCTCAAACAGACCTTTTATTTATTTATTTATTTATTTATTTATTTATTTATTTATTTTGGTCCTAGGAATCAAACCCAGGACCTTGTGCTTGCCAGGCAGGCACTTAGACCACTGAGCTATACCCCCAGCCTCAAGCACACTTTTTAAAAGTTTTTCATCTCGTCGTCTATCATACCCAATATGTACCAATTATTTTATGTAATTCATTTTTTAAACTTGTTTGTAGGAATTTTTATGTACTGCTCTAAAATTTCATCTTGCTCTAGGTCAATATTTTTGTTTGTAGTTTGAATATATAGCAAATTATTTAGAATACTATCTGTTACAAGTTTAACAGAATATCAGACTGACAATTATTTAAAGAATAAATGTTTTATTGTCTCACATATGGTCTGGATGTACCAGTAGTTCTAGAATTGATTCAGCGATGTCTGTAAACATTTTCTATTTGGTTCCTAATCATGCTGATGATATCTCACCTCAGGGTTGCAAAATGGCTGCCAGAGGTTCAGAAATCGCACCTTTATACTACTGTTTATTCCGAGCAAACAGAAAAAAACTTGTTTTTGTGTATTTGAGTTTTTGCTATTATTCTTTTATTGATCCCATGAGGTGCTCTGCTTTATTAGGGTCACACTCTTGTATGAAATCCTTTTCCCTTGACTTCTACCTCAAGAGATTTCTTCTTATGCCTTGTTTTCTAGATCCATGTGCACCACTACACCGTCAAGGGTGAAAGAAAATCATATCACTCCTCTGGGTTAGACCAGTCCTTACTGATTGCTGAGCATCTGAAATGATCCTTGAAAATTAGGCTACAGACCCTTGTTATGTAGGAAGCTATATGAAAATATGCAGTCTATTTCGTCTAAAGTCAAATGGCCACAAATATCAAATAAAGGGGGCCGAGAGTATTATGTATAAGTATATGCTTAAGTGAATGTGATACCTACAAAAATGTTTTGCTAGGAATAGAACATTTTAATGTCACAAAACACCTTCCTCTGTAGACCTTGGGGTACGTAAATACTGAATATTTCACTTACCACCCAGGGACCCTTATAGGAAAACAGACTCACAATGAGACACCAGTAGGGCTGTGTTAGAGTGAAGGCTACTCTGTCAATAACTTGCTAAATAAGATCACTAGAGGTCTCTGATATACCCTATGAAAATGAAAATAGACGCAAAAGTCTAATGCTAACTCAGAGAGAAAGAATGATTTAAAGTTTTCTTCTTTATAAGCAGGTATGATGTTTATGATATGCTCATCAATTAGTATCTCTTAGGTAAAGAAAAAATGCCAAGCAGGGCAGGAAAGGATTATTTTAGGTATTTCAACCTGGCACTTTTTTTGGTAATAGGGCTCATCAGTTAGCGCCTGCTAAAAACGAAACAATCTAAGACGGAGGTGTACAAACAGCTAAAAGTGAATGCAAATTAATGTTTTCAGATTGTTCGGCATGACAGGACCATGGAGCAGATCGTGTTTCCCGTTCCCAATATATGTGAATTCCTCACTCGAGAATCCAAGTGCCGTGTGTTTAATACCACAGAAAGGGATGAACAAGGAAGTAAAGTGAATGACTTTTTCCAGCAATCAGAAGATCTCTACAATGAAATGAAGTGGCAGAAGAAAATCAGGAGTAAGTACATTGAATCGAAATGATGGGCTTTGTGCATAATGGTGATAAATCGCTATTTTGGGGCACATGATGCCAATTCATTTGAATTCTTTCTAATTTCTCGCCCATCTGATATGACTGAAATCACTTGTAAGTCTAAGAGTGTCAGCTCAGTTTACAAGAGGCGTTGTGGCACCTGCAGCTTGATGAAAACAGAAAAAACCCTGAATAATGACATCGCCTGTTGGCAAGGAACCTATTTTTACCCATTTCTGCCAAGGATTGAAACTCTCTGAATTTTTTCATAAAATTCGTGTGTGCTACCTAGGAAAACCCAAGGAACAGGAATTTGAAGACGAAACATTTCAGTGCCTCTTCTCAGCCCCCTTTGATTGAGACAGGGTCTCAGTATGCAGTGCAGGCTGACCTTGAGCTCACTGTTCTTCTGAATTCCACACTTTAACAGATCTTTACCTCTCCAAATCCAGCAAGCTAAACACCATACGGCTCTGGTATTCAAAGGGAGCACTGTGATACCTTTACAGTTAAAAGTCATTATTTAGCACTTAGCTTTCTAATCCATTTGGAAATATTGAGTTTTAAATTTTAAAATTTATGGAATTTGAAATTAATTTATTTTCCCAGACAGGAGAGATCATGAGGTTTGTTTTATTTATTTTTTTTCTTTCTGCTTTGCTTTTTAATTGATCCTTCCTGTCTTTTGGAGAACTTTAGGTCTTTCCTGTGTTGTGGAGAAGTTTCCCAGACATGCAGACATACATCCACAATGACTCTATTCAACCGTGTTTCAACATTCTAGTTTCTAGGAAATTTAATGACTACCATATAAGAATTTGAGTGCAGCTTGAGAAACACCATCTGTCTTGGTTACTTTTCTTTCACTGTTAAGAGAAAATACCTGATGCCTGAAAAGAAAGAAGGGAACGTTTATTTATCTTATAGTTTTTTGGAGGTTTCAGTCCATTCTCAGCTGGCTCCAAGGCAAACTGGCATGGCTGAGGGGCAGCTGTTCATGGTAGTCACAAGCTACACAAACAAAAGGACCAAAAAGAGCTAAAGCGTCCCTCTTTCCCACCCCTACGTGGTATGCTGGTTACCTGCCCCTAGGTGGGTGTCCCACTCACACCACCAATCCCAGCGCTAGACAATGAGCCAATCACAAAGGCTAGACTCAGCCGACCTCAAGGCTGCATTAGGCTTTGGGAGGGACATTCAAACAAGCCGTAACACCATCTTGGGATATAAGATTGTGGCATGCATTTTCAGCTTTCGTAGCAGAAGAGAGAAATTACTGTCCCTTAACATTGTATCACAGAGAACCTATGAAATTTAGTGAAGATTTTGGGTGTTCAAAATAAATACAAAGACTCATAATTTTATTCAGAACATCTGAAAAACATACATTTATGTTGACAGCTCCTCCACCAAAAGCAAATTGAATAATGAAGTAGTACTGTTGGATCTGTACTTTTAAAATGTTTTTTGAAAATATTTTGTTATGTATTTAGCAAGAAATAAATCTTAAAGTTATTTCCCATGTACATTTACTTGAAATTTTGGAAGCAACTTATTATGAGGTTATAGGTGACTCTAACTCATTTGGTGGGTGTAGAGTGAGGACTTGTTATTATAAATGTAAGTACCAGCATCTACTATTAATCTGCTTTTTAAAAATGAGAACTCCTAATTCAGAAATAACAGACACAGACATTGATCATTTATTATTCGTTAGCCAAGTACTATGACTAATTGTAACCTCTTCCAATGAGAAATATTCCATTCCAACAGAAATATAGTAAAAAGTGCAGTTTGTAAATAGACTGCAGGTTTGAGATTGAGATTCAAAGAGGGGTGTGTCTGTTATAGTTTAGATCTAAAATATCTCCCGAAATCTCATCTGTTGAGAGATGGGTCCTGGTTGGAGGTGGTTCATTCATGGCATGACCTAGAAGGTATGTTTTTGTCTCTGGCTCCTCCCTTCTCTCTCTGCTTCCTGACTGCCATGGGTTGATTTGCTTCTCTCCATTATGCCTTTCCACATGGATTTCTGTCTTGGAGTCAGCCAACTGTGGACTAAACCCACTGGAAACTGTGAGACAAAGAAAACTCTCCCCATCTAAATTATGAGTGTCAGGTGTTTTTTCCCAATGACTAATGCAATATCCAAAAAGTTTACCACTTCTATTTGGAATGAATGTGCAGCTCCCACCCCTGTAACATCAACTTTTTAATACTGAAATTAAAATATTAAAAGTCACAGAATAAAGAAAAACTGAAGGAGTCCAGTGTGTGCCCAAGGCAGGCTGATAAACTTGGCTTCTCTCAGAGCTGATATGCATTACAGATCTGTTTACTAATTTAGGAGAAGTGAAGAAACTGATTTTCAGTTTATGTAAATTATAGTCAGCGTATGCATTTACTAATTTATTTCTGATGACAGAGATGGAATCTCTCTTCTGTAAATATCAGAAATGCCTCCCCCACTTACTGATAATCTTACTGGAGATTTCATTTTCTTCTGGTGCTTAAACCCAACATGTTATTAGGATCCATTGCATTTTAAAATGTAGATACTATCATAAATCACTAATTCTCTTTAAATGTTATCATGCCTCAGTGTTAAGTTTCAGAGTTTCAGATAACTATGATTGTGGCATAAGAATTTTCATTTGAGATAGTTCTGTGCTAGGAGTTTTAATTGTTTAATTTGACTTTTGAGTCATGACAGTGAGACCAGTTGTCAGTATTACCAAACTGTAGAGGAATATGTGCCATTCCATTAAAAAGGGACCGAGTTGCCTGTTAAACTGCTCTCCCCTGATCTTCTCAGGGGATAGCATGGAGAAGATTATTACAGAACCACCATTTCTGATCACTCTGAGCAGTTGTTGAACTGCTCACCTTCTATAGCAATCTAAGTAAAAACCACCTAAACGATGAAACAAGGAATCAAACATAGTCTGCCATGGTTCTGATAATTTTTAATCAACTTTCTAAAATAAATCATAGTCAATGCTTTTACTAGAATGGTTTACAGAACTGTAGTTAGTGCAGTGTTGTTTCTGTAAGGCTCATGCATCGGAATAATTGTATTTTCTGCTCTGTTCCTCTGTTCGTTTTGCTTCCTAGACAACCCTGCTCTGTTCTGGTTCTCGAGGCATATCTCCCTCTGGGGCAGCATTTCCTTCAACCTAGCTGTGTTCATCAATCTAGCTGTGGCTCTCTTCTACCCATTTGGGGACGATGGAGATGAAGGCAAGTGCTGTTTCTCTTCAAATAAGGTGTCTTTAGGTTCTAAAAATTATAAAGGAATCCAAATGAATTCCTTAACTGTGCAGAACTTTGAGATCAATACAACTGAATTCTTGTTAAATAGATTTTTCTATATTTATTAAAAATGAAGTGTGACAGTAATATAGACAGAAAATTTTGGAAAATAGATGTGATCTGTTATAAAAAAATTTGATTTTTTATAAAATCATATGCAGGATTGCCCTTACAGCTGCAGTCTAGATTAGCAAATAAAGTGATAAACAGTGATTACTTCTGCCTAATTCCTGCAACCAGAACATTTACATTATTATCTCAATGTGTGCGGCATAAGACAGAATATAATAGCACAGAATAAAGAATGTTAACCCTGATGTTAGTATGATTAAGCTAATAATTCATGAGGGCTTACCAAAGCAAAAACAGGAAAAATTATCACATTGTAATTAAAGTGGCAAATACAGTAGAAATATTCTGGAGGATGGGACTTTAGCAAATACGTTTGGATAAAGTTTGGAAAAGTACATGGGAGAGTATGTTACAAATTTGGGACACATTCAGGTACTTTGGAATGGACATGGAAAGAATGGGAGAAAAATATGACAGAAATCAGCTAATAATAACCACAAAGTGCATTTCATTTCATTAATGCATGTTAGTGTTATATGATAATGGGTTTATTTGGGGAATTTGTCATATCTAGATCTTAATTTCCCCCCTTTTCTCCATCTATGCACTTATTCTCATTCCTGTTTCCAGAACTCTATCTTCTGGTTTCCTGTCTCCTCTCATTTATTTTTATTTGTTAATTTCATATATTAGGTTTCTCATACAGGAGAAAACATGAAATATTTAACTTTGTGAATCTCACCAATTTCATTCAACATGATAGTTTCTGGTTCCATCTGTTCTACTGCAAATAACATGATTGTGTTCTTTGCATGACTGAATAATAGTTCACTTTGTGCATATACCTTGTTTTCTTTATTCATCCATCGGATGACAGTCATCTAGGCTGTTTCTACAGCTCATATTGTGAACTGTGCTACCGTAACATTGCTGTGTGTGACTTCAAGCTCTACCGTTAAGCCATAATAACAAAAACAACATGGTACTGGCACAAAAACAGAAATGTAGACCAGTAGGATATAATAGAAGACACAGAATCAAACCCAAGTACCAATAGCCATCTACTTTTTGACAAAGCAGCCAAAAACATGCGGGAGGAAAAAAAAATTCTGTTTAACAAATGATATTGAGAAAACTGGAGAGCCATGTACAGAAAATTGAAAGTAGATCCTTAGCTCTCTCCTAAAATCAAAGCAAAATGAATCAAGACTTAGATAGAAAGCCAAAAACATTAAAGTGGCTGAAAAACAATGTAAGGAAAGCACTAAAAACTATCAGCACAGAGACTTCCTCAACAGAACTCTAAAACTATGGGAAATGATATCAAGAATCAACCGAGGAGGCAAATTAAAAAACTCCATACAGCAAAGACAAAGTGAAGACAACCTGTTGAATGGGAGAAAATCTTTGCTAGTTACTATTCTGATAAAGGATTAACATCTAGAACATACAACGAACTTTAAAAAAGCAAGAAATCCAATAAGAAATCCAGGCAAATGAACTGAATAACACTTTTTGAAAGAAGTTCAAATGGTCAAAAATTATATGAAAAAAATATTTGTCTCCTGAGAAATGCAAATTAAATGTGCTTTTAGATTTGATCTCACCCAGTGTTCATCAAGAATGCAGGAAATAATGAATGCTGGTGAGAGATAAAGGAAAACCCTCCTACTTCGTTAGTAGGAATGTAAACCAATGCAACCACTATCAAAACCAGTATGGAGCTTCTTAAAAGACCAAACATGGAGTGCCTTTGCATCTCATCTGTTTGTGGGATTATTGTGAGGATTTAATGAGATGCTAGAGACAAAGCATTTAGATAGGATGATGCCCAGGCACTAGATACTGTTTACTGGTTATTGTTACAAGGTAAACATTCATATTGCCAGGGAAAGCCCCTGGAATGAGGAGAGCAACAGGTATTGAAGCCTATTTCAAATGAACTGGAAGTGAGCAGAAAAAGATATAGGAGTTTGAGAACAGTCTATTCCAAGCCCATGGTGGGTAACGTAGATATCAAAGTCTTTATCTTTAGCTGCAGTTTAGTGATATGAATATAGTTTGCTGTTTAGGGAAGGCATGTCAATAATAGCAGATCATTTGGCATATAATAGGAGATTAATTGAATGGATATGTGAATGAAAGAGTAGTAAAAACCTAAGAAACACTGGTTCATCCATTGTGTACCAGGAAGTGGAGACAACTTCCTCTTTCCTGTGTTTGGTCTTTTGTGATGAACTCCTGGCCCAAAGGACTGGAATGCTGATGAGGAGAGAAATGATGAATTACTATCATGTGATCACAGACTGCAGAGGAGAGTCCTAGTTCATGGAAACATAAAATCTTCAGAGATGCAGGCAGCTTTGGAAATCACTTAATATCCCGACCTTCATTTGACAGATGAAAAGAAGACAGGCTAGCGATGTCCAAAATGGCAGAGCTCAGAGGAGAAAGCCAACCTGCTTGTGCCTAATCCAGAACCTTTCTCCGTTGATAACTGAGCGGAAGCTTACATAGCAGACACTCCTTTATACAGGACCTCACTTTCCCTGGGATCCTTTCCACAGTGTCCCTTACCTGACCACAGACAGAGTCAGGATGCATAACTTCTGCTGCCACCTCCTGCACATGAAATACAGTGGTGATAGGAAATGCTATCCTTCTGGGCAGTAGCCCTTATTCAGGAGGAAGCAAACACCTAATGCATTTTTATTACCAGCCTGACTAATAGTAGTTACCATAGCAATACTGATAACAGCAGCAGCTGATGCTGCTGATCCGTTAAGTTGGCCCCAGCAAAAATGATGAACCCATCACATATATAATTTTACTTCACTGCCCGACAACCTGACAAGCAGGTCTTCCTTCCTTCTAGTACCATTTCGGCATTTGGTAAAGAAATCGAGATTTAAAGTTTACCCAATAACTCAGGATATACCGTGTATTGCTGATATAACTGACTCTTGAACAATTCGAGAACACATGGCTAGGAGGGTTTGGAGTAGGGCCCCCGCTTCCAAATGAAGTAGAACCAAAAACACAAGACTGGAAAACATAGTGCTCTGAAAAATAAAATAAAATAAAATAAAAAAGAAAAAGAAAAAAACATAGTGCTCTGCAATCAGTGCAGATGACACTTTACTCTTATAAAAGACCCTTGAATAGCAGTTACCAGTAGTGACCAGGGAGTGTTTAATCATAGGGCATGTGAGTGTAGGTGGTGTATATAGGGAGAAGGGTAGGCATAAACTGCTATATTGGCAGTACAGAACCCCAAGATGTGTCTGGATTCTGCATGTAGTTCTGGATGAATTATTTGGTTGCAACTCCATGAACAGTGTGAGCCCAGTGTCCAAACCTCCCCTACACACTAGGAAAGCTGAAGGGACAAAGTCAAGGCCAGTAAATAGAATTG
This sequence comes from Cavia porcellus, assembly GCF_034190915.1. NCBI lineage: Eukaryota > Metazoa > Chordata > Mammalia > Rodentia > Caviidae > Cavia > Cavia porcellus. The sequence continues at coordinate 50,569,536 of NW_026947510.1, read as the reverse complement.
GCCATCAGAACTATCTGGAGAAGGAAAATTCTGTGCTACCAATAGAAAATTCTTTAACAGTGGAGTTTCATTTTTCAAGTAAGCTAAAAGACAATGCTCTAAAAGCACTTTGATATCACTTAAAGGTAGACTACAAGACTTTAAAAAGTCTTCTAAGAAATGCTCAAAAGGAAATGATGGAAACTTGTAATATCACAGGATCCAGCTCGAAAGGCTTCCCAGTAGCCAATCCTGAGAAAGTTTTGAGGAAGGCATGCCAGTAATAAGAGATCATTTTGCATATAATAGGAGATTAATTGAATGGATGTTGACAAGACATGCAAAAAATGTTGACAAGAATACATTGTGACTCAGAGTAAAATAAGAATTCAGAAACCCACAGTGACAGTGAAAACAGTGAGAGGTATGGTAGTATTCCAATTAATAAAATATAGAAAGAGTGACGGAATTAGAATGTCGTTGTTGGATAAACATCACAATAGTAAGAATCACCACGGGAGGCTAAAATTAAGGGTTGATTGTCATGAAAAAACGGGGTGAAAAACAGGAACTCAACACAGTCTCAATGTGTGTGTCTCCCACATCCTTCCTAATGACAAAAGTGACTTTAAAGTGCAGAAGTAGCTTCAAGTAATCAGCGTGACCATTGCCAGGAACCAGACAAGGCGGTGCTCTGTGCCCTGGCATGGTGCGCTCAGGGAGATATAGTGTGCCAATCAGACGGAAGAAACAGGGAACTTCAGACAAACCCCAAATGAGCACATTCTATGTAACGCTTGGCCATCACTTCTCAGAGGTATCAAGCTCTTGAAAGACGGATTGAAGAACTGTGAAAATTGTAAGAGTAAAGAGACACGATAATGAAATGGATGTGAATTTCCTGATATTGACTACTGGAATGTGATTAGGCAAGATGATGGCATTTAGGAAGTCTAGGTGCAGGGTAGGTGGGATTTTTGTGTTATTTTTGCAACTATTGCATAAGTCTTGAGGATGTTTGAAAGTATGTTTAAAAAGGAAAAACTGGAGTGGGAGATTTAGCTCAGTGGTTCAAGCACTTGCCTGGTAAGTGTGAGGTCATGAGTTCGATCCCTGGTACCAAAAAAAAAAAAAAAAAAAAAAAATCCTGTTGAACCCTCCGGTCACATAATTCTGAATATAGGAGGTGATGATGAAATCACTTGGTAAATCTTGGGGCAGCACAAAATCTCCGGCTAACACGTGCCCCCCTTTCTAACCCGAGACCCTAATGCATGCTCTCCACGGTCAGGGAGACCAAAGAGACGGAGCAGAGGCAGAGATTCAATTGAGCACTGACTTTTTAGTTCACAGATCAGCATGAGGCAGACAGCAAAGTTCGATTATGTGAACCGAAGTTTCCAATTTGGCTGTCTGAATTTTTCCTTTATACAAGATAAACTTCCTACTTTCAAAGATTTAAAAATGTACGGAGAGATTTCAAGGGAATTGGTTGTATGTACGCTTTCTTTCTCTGAGTACATTTTCCAGCCCAGTAACACCTGAGCCACTAAAAATTTCTTGTGGCTAAATGTCTGGGTTCCACTTGGGTTACCATATTAACTGAGAGAATAGTACCCTCCACCAGCCAGAGTGCTACTGTACAATTTTTTTAAAAGATATTTAAGGGGGAGCTGATTCCCGGAGGACTAATTTGGAGGGCACCTCCAACTCTGTACGGCAGATAGTAGATCTTCCCTTACCAGGCTGCGCAGCAGCTGCTGATGCTGAGGCATCTCTAATGATTGTCCTGCCAGCTGTCTGCCGTGGATGTCATTTGGCAAAGGCAGGTGGAGAAAAGTGATGCAATTGGAATTTCGGGTACAAAGATAACTAATGCTTTTTAAAACTACTTTTTCAAGTTTCAAATGTAAGTCTTTTCCCCCACATGTGCTTTATGCTAAAGCAAATAAGTTTCTTCAAGGGGATTTCAGCTCAGTCAACTTAATGAGCATTGATGGGGTCACACATGTGCCAGGCATCCTGCAAGGTCCCACAGATACAAAGACTGGTAAAGCTGTCCTTGTCCTCCAGAAGCTCATGGTTTGGGTAAAGGAGAAAGAAATGACTAAGGACCACCCATGGCCTTTTGGATGGATGTTTATTTTAGCTTGTCCCCAGTGGAAGGAACGGCTCTTAAGAGCCTGTGGGGGAGGCAGAGGAAGGGAGGAAGACAGAGAAGAAACAGCATTTTCTAAATGATAAACAAATCAGCATGAGGTAGACAGCAGAGTTTGATTATGTGATCTGAAGTTTCCAATTTGGCTGTCTGAATTTTCCTTTATACAAGATGAACTCCCTATTTTCTAAGATTTAAAGAAGTACGGAGAGATTTCTAAAACTATTTTCCCATCATAAATAGATGCATGCTTATCTGGAAAAGTGATAAAAATATAAAGTATAAGGAGAGGGAAATATTGTCCCTTCATGGGTAAGTGTTGGTTCTGAAAATCTGTGCTATTTCTTCTAGAGTTTGTCAGATTTTAATTTCTTCTTTTAGTATTGAATTTTCAGGTCGCAGCCAATATGATCATTCCTACTGAAGATAATTACAGATATCACTGTCATTAGTCTCTTAAAATAAATTTTAGGTTTATGTATTCATTTCACAGATAGTATTTAGCATTAAACTATGTGCAAGATACTAAGCTAGACACACTTTGAGTTATTTCTACGAAGGAGACAAACTCCAGTTTGAAGTGCATGGGTATAATTTCATGTATAATCATGAGGAAATCTCAGCAACCCAGATACCATTTGGGGAAGGATTAGGATCTGATTAGTTTATCGAGCACTAATGATAAAGCACAGTGTGACTGTCTGTGCCTAATCTGACACCTCTGGAATGTCACTCCAAGACATTACTTGTAAATCATACTGAAGAGTCATGTAACTGGCAGAAAGTTGTTAAATGTGCCTTGAAGATAGTGGTAGTTTTAATATGCAATTAGAAAATGAAGCTCCACAACTTTGGGAACTTGTAAATAGAGAATTAGCTCCTTACTCAGAATGAATCTACACAGCATGTATGGTTTCTAATAAATAAATATTGCTGCAAGACAGATGCTATGATTGGCCCACACGTGGTCTTCACCAGCCTAAGTCTCCCTCAGTAAGAATGAGAAATATTGAAGACATTTCTTTCTCTGACTCTATGAAGTCAAGGTAATTTTTGGTTAGACTATATTTTGGTAGATAGAGAATGCTTACAAACCAACATCAAAATTATCGTAACTAGATACGCATTTTGTCAGCATTTTCAAAAGCTGAAAGCAATTTCTAAGTTGTTTCCCCCTTTTCTCTCCCTACCCCCAAGTTAATCGTTGCAGCACAGAAATTTAATGAGGAAACAGGTCAGATCTCTCCTCCTAATGTTTAATGTCAAAAATGCATTAGATCTCTCCTCCTAATGTTTAATGTAAAAAATGCATTAGACCATGTTGTGTTGCTATAACAAAATGCCATGTAGTTTGTTAAAAACAAGAAGCTTATTTGGCTCTTGGAGGCTGAAAGCGTGGATTGGGAGGCTCCCCCTGTACACCCCTTGGTGAGGCCTCTTCTGACTATTACAATGTGATGGGAAGCAGAAAGGGAAGTAGCTGGGTGGAGAAGGGACCTTGCAGGTGGGATGGCCTCGCGTTATAACAAGCTGCTCTCAAGAGAACTAGCTGTGTCCCGTGGTAACTGCATCCATCCTTTCCCAAGGGCAGAAGCCCTGTGACCTAATTGCTTGCAGGAGACCGTTCCTCTTAAAGATGCTGCCATGCTGACATTGTCACATTGGGACTGTGACTCTAGCATGTGAAGCTTGGGGTGGGGGGTTACTCAAATTACCATCAAACTACAGCAAGAGGTAATGTGATAAGAACAAACATTACAAAATAAATATGCCTAAATTCCATTCAGTGTTTGATGTTTCTTATTTGTTGTAAACATCTAACAGAATTTGGTTTTTGAGATTTATCATTAAATAAACTGAGCTAAGAACTCACTATGAACTAAGGTCTGTTCAGAATTCATTAAAGGAAAACAGGTAATCTCAGAGCTGTAATGGTAATGTGCAAGCTGTGTACCTCAAAGCACTCAAGGTGTTTTGCACCCAGAACTAAATTTTAGAAATAATAAAAATAGCGTGGCCCAAAGAGTAAGAATTGTTATGAAATATTTGTCAAAGGAAGCTGTGGAAAATAGCCATTTTTGTTTCCCCTCTGACTGTATCACCCTGTAACCATGACTTTGAAGTTCCAGGGCTGATGTAGTCAGTCCAAATGTTTCTCCCTAATCCACTCTGCAGATACAAGACTCGGAGGTCAGGGGGCGGTTCCTTGATTCTGCATGCCAAGGCAAATGTCACTGAATTGTATGTCTTTTTAATTTTTTTGAAGTGAAGCAATTTTATTTCACAGTTGGCTCAACATGAAATTATTTTCTTCATATAATAATATTGATATTTGTATCCTTTCTAGAAAATTATTATATAGACTTTCCCAAAGAAAAATGTACCCTATTTTGTGGTTACAAGAAAATTGCTTGGAAAAAAATGTATCTGGAACATGCCATTGCATGCATTTTCATTTAAAAGAAAGATACTTTTAAATGATTTGAGGGAAGTTTATAAAAATTTTATTTGACATGAAGTTTATTTTTGAATGTGTGGGACTTTTCTAATGATTAAATAATTCAACATATGTTTTCAGAATTTGAGTTGAATTTCATACAGATACACATAGATTAAATTGTTAAAGTTTATATCTGTTTTATAAAGACTACCATTCTTCCCCCCAAATAAATTGTAATTGGAAAACAATTTTTGGTGATGTAAGCCTTACCCCCAAGATAAGCCCCAGTTAAGGTGGTCATCCAGAGAGATGCATCTAGTACACCCATTGCAGCATACAATGGAGGCATTGAATTATAAAATAAAATTAATGTTAAATTTACATAAATAATACTACTGATATCAATACTTAAAATGAATGATATTATTAAGTATTTGCAGGCACCCAAGTGGGTTCCTCTGCATGAGTGGTGTCTTAGTTACTTTGTACTCGTTGCTGAGACAAAATACCTGAAGCCCAAAGTTGGGAAAGGAAAGGTTTATTTCTTACAGTTTTTGGAGGTTTCAGTCCCCACTCAGTTGGCTCCAAGGCAGGCGGGCATGGCTGGACCACAGTTCATGGCGGCTGCAAACAGCAAATAGGAACCAGCAAAGAGCAAGACACACTTTCTTCCTGCCATTACATCACATCCTGGCTCCACCCCTTTGTGGGTGGAGCACTGACACCATCAATCCAAGCACTAGACAATGAACCATCACAAATGCACAATGCAAACTCATGAGGCCTGGGAGACACAGACATAAACCATGACAAGTGGGAAATGCCTGTGGGAAGAGATGGACCTGAGACTTCTTGCCAGGTGACCAAGAACAGACACAAAGTCTGAATACCGTGCTCACTTGATAACTATTGTACTTAATACTCTCCTGTGAAATAAAGAATTTTTTGGATTGTGGAACCTGAAGCTTAACCTCATTGTGTGAAGCATCATTCCTTTTTCTTTTTGGTACCGGGGATCGAACTTATGACCTTGCCCTTGCCAGACAGGCACTTGTGCCACTGAGCTATATCCCCAGCCCCTGGAACATCATTCTTAACTATCATTATAGTTGCCACTTCTGTCTCAGAAGTCTTCAATTAATGCTTGACTTAATGGAAACGTTGCGAAGCCTCACCTGTAAGAGGTGGTAACTTGGGGGAAGAGTTTGCGGATGAAGTCGCTGGCCATAGTGTCGCCAGTGCACCCTGAGCAGGCTCTGTGGCCAGGAAGCTCTGATTGAAGGAGAGCTCTGTTGCTGGACACCAGAGAGGGGGCCAGTGGTTCTATAGCGCTACAAAAGACTCGGACTGGAATTCAAGGTTTGGAGGCTCCAGTAATGTTCCAGCAGAAGATAACATGACTGCATTTGAATAAATGCAGATTTTGCACATGAAGAAATGTAATTTTTTATACATGAATAAGTGAATAAATGTAGACTGTTGTACGTGAAAAAATAAGACATCCCCTGAAAATAAGCCCCATTTTATCTTTTGAAGCAGAAATTACTATAAAACCCAGCCTTATTTTCAGTGAAATATGGCAGGTAGTCTACATGCTGGATTTTTTTTAAGGAAATCTATAGCATGGAAACTTGGTTGACTTGCTATAACTTACAAATTATAACTGTAACTATTTCAGCATTTCCTAGTTTTGGTCTTTGTAAAAAAGGAATTTTTCCTGCATTTTACAGGTACGCTTTCTCCCTTGTTCTCCGTCCTTCTGTGGATAGCAGTTGCGATCTGCACCTCTATGCTGTTTTTCTTCTCCAAGCCTGTGGGCATCCGGCCATTTCTTGTGTCAGTAATGCTCAGATCAATATATACGATAGGTCTCGGGCCTACCTTAATACTCCTCGGTGCGGCAAACGTAAGTACTTTGCCTTTTGTTGTTACAGAATTAATTAAAAGTATATGAGATACAAAAATGTGTTTAAAACCTTGGTCAAAATAAACAAAGGTATAATTTGCACATATTTAATGTAGAGAGAAAGAAAAATGAACAAGTAAAAGGTTGATATGTTTGAGAGGGTAACACTTTGGGAATGACCCAGTTCTGCCATCAGTTTAAAATCATTAAAATCCAATTTTAATGTCTTCTGCATCCTATACCCACAGCCATTGACAACAATGACTCTGATCCACCTGTTAACATCCTATTGTGGCTTCTAAATCATGCAAGAAAGATTAAATCATGTTCAGTAGAATTTAAGAAGTAGCTTGCATCAAATGACTTAAAAGGGGTTGCTCTATAAGAAAGTAGAAATGGGGCTTGTTTTACATGAACAAATCCTATAAACTTGTAAAAAGCATAGCTGAGGTGAATATTTTAACCACCAAATTGAGAGAAAGGAACATATTTTGAAACTTTCGGTGAGTTTTGAATAAGTGAGCTAGAGTACTCGCAAAATGCAAGAGTGATATTTATAGAAATAATTTTACCCAAGAAATAAAATTTAAAGATACTCTATGCCAACTTTATTCAAGGTAGAGTCATAAAGGAATATAAAGAAAAGGTAATTTATCAGGTTGGTGAAACAGCAAATAGGCAAACAATATAAATAGTATTAAGATAGTATAAATAGTGTTAAGATAGTGTATAAATAGTGTTAAGATAGCCACTGAATTTTTAAAAACCTCTTTCCATATGTTTTAATGGTTTTTAACATAATATTCTGTATTCAGGCATGAATGCCTAAGTCCTGTCTCCCCCAGTCACTTATATGGTTCATAATGTGTATCAGTGAACCGTTCATTGTTTGGAACAGTATAGGTACTCAGTAGGTATTTCTTGAATAAATCAGCTAATTAATGAATGAATGAGTGAGCAAATGATTGTCTTACATTCTTGTACATTTATAATGCCTTTTGCATAATGTATGTGGCAAATATTTATTACAAATTAGTAAGTGCACGAGCCAACCAAATTTTTGAGAATTACAAAGCTGAGTTAGTATGGCCAATTCTCTTGTTTCTGTGTTTCTGACTGCTTTTTTATAATGAATCTTTTGACATTTGACACAGTTCATTTGACAGCTTTTACTTAACTGGGATAGTCAAGCGGCAAATTATGAGTCTTCCATTATTGTCAGTAAAAGGAAGTAGGGGGAATTGAAAAATATGAATGTTTACATTTTGAGAATTTTATTACAGTAAAAGACACATTATTGCTAGGCTTGGTGGTACCTGCCTATAATCCCTGTACTCAGGAGGCTGAGACAGGAGGATCACTGTGAGTTTGAGGTCAGTGTAGGCTACAGACTGAGTTCGAGGCCATCCTGAGCTGCATAGTGAAACTGTATCTTGAAAAGACAAGAAGACGGGGGCAGGGAGAGGAGGAGAAAGAGGAAGAAGAGGAGGTAAAGAAAAGACACATTCCTGTGAATTTCCCTGTAAATATCCCTCACACACACTTTGAAAGCACTTACGCATCCTTCTTGCCACTTTCTGAAACAGTTCTTGTGAGTACCTTTAGTCTTGCTCTTGGCTTCCTTGATGTTCTGCATTGATTCAAAATACTTACCTTCCATGATCATTTTGACTTTGCGGGGGAGCCAGAAATCACACAATGTCAGAGTCAATGAATAAGGCGGATGAGGATGCTGTAACTAATGTTATACCATCCTCCCTCTCTTTTGGGTGATACTCGGCAGCACCACTCGCTGTAGTTTTGATCACAACTTCTAAAGACGTGAAAGCACTTCCAGAACTGGTTCAGAAAGTCACAAGAAGGATGAGATACTTATGACCAAAGTGAGGGGGAGATTTTGAGGGACGTTAATAGCAATGTATATTACTATTAGATCTTTTATTTAGATATTCACTGTATATTTTGATCACCTCTTGTCTACTATAATATAAAGAAATCTATGAATGATGATTGTAAAGTACCAAGTATACGATTCTGTAAGTCTCTTGAGGGCGGGCATTTTGACATCCTTGTATGTACCTACCCTCTTCGCTGTTTCCTGTACCTTAGTCCTTAGCATTGGGTCCTTGGAAGGTGCTTACGTGGGTGGAACAGTCAGTGCTTTGGAAACAAGCTAATTTCTCAGTATTACCAACAAACTAATTACATCAACTTCATGAATGCACCTAAATTTGTTGAAAGCTATGAATTTGACTTGTTTTTCCCTTAAAAATATGTTGAGTATGAAGCCATGTTACATGAAGACACAAATACTTGCCATAAACCAGTAACTGGCTCTCAATAAGACATTACTATAATTGAAAAAACCCCAGGTTTGATAGAGTGAAATAATAGATAAGAATTGGATAAAAAATAATTCACTGGGATTCTGTTATATACTACAGTAGGCACTAAGGATACCAACTAATAGGGGGTATAGTGCTTACTGTACAGAAGTTTATGGGTCAGACTCAACAATTTGCATTTTGGACCAAAAATGTAGAGATAAGGAATAATATTTTTATGTCTGCTGGAGGTACATCAAAAACATTTGGAATATTTTTCTTTTCCCTCTTGTCAGACAGATAAAAAGGTAATTCCTACTTGGCTTGTTGAGAATATTAGTACTATAATAAACGAAAGTCAATTTTATACTTTAATTTCTTTATAAAAAATAAACGCCTGGAAAAATCCATCTCATTAACTACATGAATCTGTACTCTAATAACATTAGTGGTGGAAAACATGTTCATACAGACAAATAAATTATTATATCTATTGGTCCAGGGCATTTTGACCAAAGAATCAATGCTAATTTTGGAAAAATCCAAAAATGAAATAATTGTAATTTTGATATTGTTGCTATTGATAGAAAGTTTATATCTATAATTGTAATATTATATGAAGTAATAAAATGTTTCAGTGAAGCACTTTATAAAATTGTGGATTACTATTACTCAGGAGGCAAGAAGTAAATAAATGAAACTATAAACCAGTTGTGTTGTTTAATCTTAGATTGTAATGTTTTATTAATTTATACTTAGATGTTTGCACATTTTTTTTTTGTCTTTTTCCTTTTTATCAGTACCAGGGATCGAACTCACAACTGCCTGCTTCCAAGGCAGGTGCTTATGCTGCTGAGCTAAACCTCCAGCCCTGATGTTTGTACTTTTAACTGATGAAACTATAAGAACTCTACTTACAGGTATCAGAAATAGGAAAAACGAAAAAAAAGATATTCAATCTACAGTTTAGCCTTATTGAGAATCAAAATTCTAGACTTCAGCAAACCCTGAAGATTTTAATGCCTGGTCCGTCCTCACCAGGCTTTTGAGATCAATTGGGAAGATGAATGTGGAAGATCTAGTAAAGACCAGTCACAGTGGTAATGACCCAGTGGCAGTAAGTGTCACCATTCACCGAGTATAACTAATATGTGAGGCCCGATTTAATTGTAAAGTATTGCATTCATGACCGCAAAATGTTCATATTTTGGTTCATGGAGACTTACTTGTTTCTGTAGTCTAACTTTCACAATCTCACAAGATGCAGAATCTTTCTTTTGGAAAAAGGAATCAAGTGGAAGGAAAAACCTCAACTTGTACACTGAGCACTTAGCGTTATCAATTTCTACTTATTCTGGTGCTGCGTTTTTATCATCGTTCATTTCTAAAAGCTGAAGCTTTGTGTAGATTTCACCTTGTTTATCTTGTCATTAGAAGTGTCTCGATAGTTGAGGTATTTCAAAATTTCAAAAGTTTTTCTCCATTATGAAATACATCTTAAACTCAGTACAGTTTTCTTCTCATCCACCATACTGTATTTTTAACTCATGGTAATAGAAATTAATATATTATTCTGACAAATGCTAATGACATATCTTATAAATTGGAGGCTACTTAGTATTGTTCATACCATTGAAATTATTCATGGGCCTTATTTTAATAATTATAATGTTTTTAGCTTTGTGGATGTGTTATAAAACCTGCCTAACTGATCTGTTTATTTTTGTCATTTAAGTTTTTAATATTTTTAATAGTAAATAATAATAATATGGCAACTATTAACAACAGATCTTTATGGTTGTAGTGCTGGGGACTTAACCCAGGCCTTTGCAGGTGCTAGGCAAGAGCTCTACCACTAAGCTACACCAACTTCTCTACAATATGAGATCATTTAACGTCTTCTAAACATTTTAAACCTGTAGAGTTTTTTCCTTTCTTAATAGTACCTGAAAATACGTAATTTACTTAACAGTATTTGGATGTCATTTATCCTTCTAACTAATTTATAATGTGAAAATATTTATTTTTGCTTGAATCTGTCTCACCATTTTATAGAGGAAAGGAGTAAATAACTAGTTAAAATAAGCAACAGTGCTCACAGTGATTAGCATCATATCTTTAGTTACTTACCTGTAGTGAGTTTTGGCAGATCTCACGTTCCTGCTAATCTGTAAGGTTCAGTCTCACTAAATGTTTATTTAACAAGCAAGTTTAGTTACATATTGAGTCAAAACTTCCATATTCTTTCTCCCCCATACACATGACATGCACACATGCCCAACTTTTTGTATTGTTTCCTGTTGTCACCCAGTGCCCTAATTGTAGTATTCAGCTGCAGAAACACAAAATGACCTCAGTGAAGTCGTTGAATTTAGAAAGAGATGTTACTGTTTGCATGTCGTTTTTGTTATTGCTGTTGTTATTTCAATTTAAAGTATTTCCAGGATGATTTGACTGCTTGCAAATTTTGCCTTACATATTGACCATAAATTTATCTTGTCAAGAATATAGCTAAGAAGCAAGACACATAAATAGCAAGCACAAGGTCATGAGTTCAATTCCTGGTATTTAAAAAAAAAAAAAAACTTGCTTAAAATGTAACGTGGCTGAAGACTTTTAAATAGTCATCTCACTTTCCATAAGAAGGTTGATGTACGTGGTTGGTGACAATGTGGTAATGTAGTTGAAGATAATAAATTCAATTTTGACTGTCAATACATAAGTAGGCAGTCTTTTTTTTTTAATTTTTCATTCTGTTTATTCTTGGAAAGTAGGTCATGTTTTCTCCTGGGAATTAGGTAAGAGGAGATGGAATCCCTGATAAAGAATAGAGTACTAAATCAGACCAAAAGAATAACAAAAAAGCAAAGACGTAGCTGCTATTAATTTCTGTGTTTATGTAAATTTAAAGAATATCACGTAGTACTCATGAGATTTACATAAATTTAAAGAACACCACGTAACACCTTAATTCTAATCAACTCATTGCAGAAATGAGGAAAGAGAGTCCTAAAGAGACAAGAGATGGACCAAAGCAGGGAATGGGTGACAGACTCGGGACAGCATCCTCTATGCTGGTTGCTAATCCAGAGTTTGTCTACCGTTCTACACTGATAATGTGCTGCAAATACAGTCACAAACCATAAAGTGTATGTGAAGGTATTACGGTACTGTAACACTTACGTACCTAGGCAAAATTAATGACCCTCATTAGGATGCTTTAATTAACAAACAAGCATTCATTTTACTTTGTTTTTAGAAGACCTGTTGATAAATCATTCACATGGTGTGTCACTGCTCAAAGAGGGTCAAGAAAACTTATGTTGGTGTGGTTTTTCTAGCCCCCACATTTACCCCTGTAGTGACACAGTTCACCCCATCCCTTACGTGAAGAACATGTGAAGAAATTGAAAACATGTATATGAAGCAGCTGCGGTTATGTGTGTTAGCATCTGTGTGCTGATACAGTGGCCTTTTGACATCAGCTCAGAGGCACCTGGCCTGTGTCCACCTTGCTGCATTCTCTGCTAATTATTGTCCACCTGGCCCTTTGCATAGAAATGAGGACCTGCATAATGGTACAAGTGACAAGTGACAGACTGTTGCACTGATGTCAGCTAAGTCTCATCATGAGAAAGAAGAATGTTTTTTCTGACTTCTTCAGTCGCTTAATATTTCCAGATTACACTTACATGTTATATCAAAACAATTTGTAAATTTCATGACTCGAGAAAAAACAGAGTTCAACTTTTCTCTTATCCAAGTCGTTTATTCTTGACTTTATCTCTCCTTAATATGAACACTTTAAAAAGTGAGGTCAAGAGTTGTTTCTGATCTCAGAAAAATTAGATGGATGTCATTGTAGTGTAAACACTACTTCTACATCTAGATTTAGTCTGGAGAACAGACATGTACTCTTCAAGCTCTAGGGCAAGGCTCAAAAACAGACTCTGAACTCTGAAAATGAGTCAAGAAAAATCTACATTTCATGTGAAAAATCACAGAGTGTCTTTTAGGCAAACCTAAGCCCTTGCTTTTGCATTGAGAACTGAAATGCGTTGCTCTTTTTAAGAATTTGAGTTCTGGGGGCTGGGGATTTAGCTCAGCGGCATAAGCACCTGCCTTGCAAGCAGGCAGTCGTGAGTTCAATCCCTGGTACTGATAAAAAGGAAAAAGACAAAAAAAAAAAAAAAAGAATTTGAATTCCATATATTTTTATTAATTTTTCCTGTGTACGTATGGCGTAATAGTTTAATTTTTTTACCAATCAATTTAGAGAATTAGAAATCAGGAAGCAACATATAAATGCATATGTTAATCACAGTCATCTTTCTGAAAAGTCATGTTCCCAATTTGTAACCTTGTGTTTTATAGAACTTACTTTTGTATGACCGTGATGAACTGTAGTAGGCGAATCAAGATAAATTGTGTAAATTTAAATCACAGTCGCTCCAAACAATTTAAAGAGCAAACTACAGAATACTTTTTGCCCTCTGTTTCTGACCATTTTGATGGATGTTTCCTATGCAGCGCTCCCTATGGGTCAGCACCTTATATATTTCCTGAATTTTTAAATAATGGCTCCTTATGATGTCAAACTTGCCTTTGAATAATAAATATAAAGACTTCTGCTCTACTGTAGATTTAGTAATAGTGTAAACTACAGATGACAAAGCATTAACTAGTTAAATGAAACTTTCTGTTTGACATTACCAAAATAATAAACAAAATATTAAACAAAAGAAGTGATCACATCAGTTTTTCAGAGGATAGTTTTTTAGCTGGGAGAAAAATTTAGAAATTTATTGTCGTTGGCTTATTGGCCTTTCGCAGCGTGAAGTCAAAGCCATTTATCATTTCGTCTGTATTGATTTGGACTGCAGGATGTTGAAGGAAAAGTTTCTCTACCCTCTCAAAGTTCACATCCTCAGACTATCATGTTATTTCTTGTGTTATTTGAAACGATCTCGTAAGGTATTATTGTTCAACAGAAAATCAACAGTGCTACAAAGAGCAACCTGATTCCCCAGTGTCATATTTGGACTCTTAGAAACAAATATGATTCCATGAGATAAAGGCGTGACCCAAGAAACAGCACAGAACAACAACTGTGAACATTTAAAAACCTGTAATCTTTCCTTAATGGCTAAGAGACAAAACTGACCTTTATCTCATAAATAATACAGAAATTCTAAAGCCAAATAGATGGCACAAAATTTATGTTAATCACTTTTTTGTAAATGATTGCATAGATCATTATTGCTATAAAACTCAGTACAAATTTCTACATTACAGTGTTACGCCACATAAGGCAATATTAAGTATAGCTTGAATGTAAATATACTACATGATGAGAAAAATAATAGACAGTCCAAAATGTTCATTGAATGATTATCAGGTATATATATGGCTTAGGAAATAAGTACATGCATTGTATTTATTTTAACACAATATGTAAGTATATTTCTATATGTATATAAAATACATCAAGTATAAAAAATACTTTAGTGATCTAGTGTATCTAGTGATCTAGTGTAAAGTAATAATACAAAAAGTCCAAGATTAAAATAAAATTAAAGATCTCTGAATATTTTCTGAAAATACACTTTTTTGTTATATTTTCTGTACAATTAAAACAATATATATACATATATAATGGAAAATATAATAAAGGTAGCATTTCGGTGTCATTTAACTAATTGGTTCATATACATTGTACTATGTAGTCTTCTGAAGAGACCTTATGGCAAGTGGGGATATTTTTATCCCAGTTTTTGGAAGAAGCCATTGAAGGCTGCAGTTGTAGAAACACAGCTAGACAATAGTAAGAAAATCCAGGATTTAAATGCAGGTCTGTCTTGATTATATAGCTAGGTCTCTTCATCATTCTCTCCTTTCTGAAAACTGCAAAGGACACAAGTTTGGTTCTTATTATGTCTGCATGGAGATTTATAAGTCGTGCTGCAAAACTGCAAAATGAGAATCATAAAACAGAATCACCAACTATGTAAATAATGGTTTTTTTTGGTTTGTTTGTTTGTTTGTTTTTTTTTTGCTAGTGTCTTGCTATGTATGAGTTTGAGGATCAATAAGACAATAAACTGGAATCTTTTCTTTCCGTTAGCTTTGTAATAAAATCGTGTTTCTGGTGAGCTTTGTCGGGAATCGTGGCACGTTCACCCGGGGATACCGAGCGGTCATCCTGGACATGGCCTTTCTCTATCATGTCGCGTATGTCCTGGTTTGCATGCTGGGTCTCTTTGTTCACGAATTCTTCTATAGCTTCCTGGTGAGTACCTCTGCCCACGGACAATCGCTACTGAAAAAATATACGATGCTGCTGCTCATGCTTCAGCTTTTGATTTGTTTTAAAACAGGCCCTGACATTTAGGACAAATTATGTTATTTTTAGAATTACCTAGGAAAAGTATGAATTTTTTGGTCTTTTTCTCTGGGAAACGTATAGGTAGTAGTTTTTTATTTCTTTTCTGAGAAGCAACCAACCACCCTATCATTTTTGACCCTGACTTCATAAGAAAATAAGCTACTTTTGCTTTCAGCCAAATAATATTTCCCTTTATATTTAATGATTCTCCAACAGACAGTAGGGAAAAATAGGAGTATATTTTCTTAGGTGCTGACATCATTATGTTTTATTTATAATGTCAAACACTGTGCTCTTCTTTAGAACGGCATAGTGTTTAAATGAAGGGAAACAAAATCCAACCCAACAAAATGAATCGTTTTAAGTACATTATAATTGCAACCTAAATATGTCAAATTTTTAAGTATATACTATATTTTTTTCCCTATGGTTCTTTTTTCTGTTTTTTTCATTTCTCCTTTTGACATGCATACTTTTTTATTGCTATGAGCCGGAAAAAAGGTCTATATGAAAATATGATAATGTGTTTGAAACCTAAAACCTTACCAAGTTTATTAGCTTCATGATTTAGTAGAACAGTTTTAATTTCCTGTCCCACAGTGGGCATCAGTGGAGAGCACTGTTTAAGCAAATGATTCTTGAAAACAAATTGAAGATCTAAAATGGTCTGTTGACCCAGTTTGCTCAGGTCACAGAGGACACCTAATTATCGAGCACACCCTTGAGTTTCCCTTTATCTTCCAACTCTTGAAGCAGTAAAGAGTGGATTTTGGTATTATATTTTGGCTCAAATATTCTAGGCAGTCAAGTTAGAATATTCAGCTATATAATGTGTTCAGTCAAAGTGAATCCCCTCTTTTCCAATTCACCAGAGAAATTCCATTTTCTTAAGCTGCCTGTCCTATATAAAGCCCTATTATACCCAGCACTTTTACCTTGCTATAACACATAATATTTTGTATGGCTTAGGCCACTTAATTGAGGTATTACTGACATACAAAAAAACTGTGCCTATTTAATGTGTATAGATTGATGGGCTTATGATGTTTTTGTTTTCAATATTCTTGTTTATAAAATGGATAAGGTTAGTGAGACTCTTAATATTGAGATTCATTAAGTAGATAATATTAAAAGCATGCAACATGTATGGAAAGGTACTTGACATATGAATTATTAGTAGTAATGTTACTTTTATTTTCTGTTAACTTTTTTTCTAATTTTCCTCTGATCTTTTATCTTTCACATCTCACCCTCCTGATGTTAGTTTTTAATGTTAGCTAGTTCATTTTGATGTTTAGAAAAAGAAATTGCTATATATTTAATACCAATACTAGTAGTTACACATATTTAACAACATTTTGCTATTTAAAAATATTTGAATCTGAACTCTGGGTATAGGATTGTACATATAGTACCAGTCTTTTATCCAAAGCAATAAAAACCACATTCTAGATTTTCCTTTCAGAAATAAATAGAAAGAACCATCAATATGTCCAATGTCATTATATTTTCCATTTGCAAGATTCTGGTTCTATGAGCATAGAATGGGGTCCAGAAATATGCATTAGGAAGCCTTCCAGGACTTCTGAAAGCTATAACTTTCTCCAGAGCTGACCTGGAGTGTGTTATAGGACCCATCCTTCAAGCCACTGTTGAGTTAACATAAAGGAAAGTCTCCTTTTTGTCAAATCCTAAACTAAATGGAAGAAGTCAGAACGTTGACAGTCTGGAAGTTGAACTTGTATTAGTTAATTTGTCTTTGCTGAAGAATATTGATTTTAATTCTAAAAATAGCTGCACCTTCCCGGAGATAAACAGTTAGCTAAAGAGTTAAACTTTTTTAATTCAACCATCATAAACATCAGTTTGTTAGATGCGCTAACAAGTCAATATCTATAAAACAATTATTTGGAATACTGTAATTAAACAAGAAATTAACTGTGTAGTTTTCACTGTTAGACAAAGAGAGAATGAGGCCTTGATGTTCTGAAAGGCTGTATGACACGTAATTAATAATTTTAGTCGGTTGAGAAATTCTAATTCTTGCTCACAGATAATGGAATACAAACCCCAGTTATTCCAAGTTTAAAGATACCATTCACTTTTAAGCAAATATTTAATATTTTTAAAAGTATGTATCATTTTATTGCCTTCAGCCCTGTTTTTATAATAAAATGTGTACTTGATAGCACATAATCTTAGCTGCATGTTGCAGTAAATAAAGCTGTTCTTTGTGTTTATGACAGGTAGTGAACATATACCCATGTTCTTGAGTAGTGCTTAGATCTTTCTACTACTGAGGAGAAAACAAAGAATAACCATTAGCAGAAGTGAATTTAAAAAAAAAAAAAACATGTTATTTTATTTTCATTTGTACTTCTGCTTCCAAAAGTATATACTATACTAAAGAAGTAGATTTGAGCCTCATTGGTATATCATTTTGTAAGAAAGATATTTGAATTTCTCAAACATTTTAAAATATCATATCCATCTCTGTTACACCAGGCTTATAAATTTATTTCTTCTAACTTTATCTCTGATTCCTAAATGATGCGGTGAATTTAATGAATTTGTCAATTTTTCATCAATTAGGTGGGTTTAATATTATAATTTTTCTAAGTTTAAGCAATGTTTTAGAAAATTGGCATCATATTTTTTATAAAATTAACAGATTCACATTATATGCTGTATTAGATGTGTCATCTCTCAAACAGTATTGATGAATTAATGTATGATTAATATATTCCAACTGGAGAGAAATAGACATTTTGGTTCATATTTAGGTAATTTTTTTACAGATAAACTAAAATGGCCTACATTTGTCTTTGTAATATCTTTATATTTGTTCACCTTTTGCTCCATTACACTTCTTCCTTTATTAAATTTTTTGTAGCTTTTTGATTTGGTATATAGAGAAGAGACTCTGCTCAATGTCATAAAAAGCGTCACCCGGAATGGCCGCTCTATTATCCTGACTGCAGTCCTGGCCCTCATTCTCGTTTACCTGTTTTCCATCATTGGCTTCCTGTTTCTGAAGGATGACTTCACCACAGAAGTGGATAGGCTGAAAAACAGAACTCCCATGACAGGTATGGCTGCTACTGCTGAATGGGCTCTCTGGCAGATAAAACTTGTGCAAAGCTTGTTTAGAAGGTTATATACACACACTAGTGGAGGATTTTTTTCTGCCATTCCTTTCATAATATGTTCTTGTGTACTACTAAGGCTCAAGACTGAAGTCCTCGCCAGCTGTATACTAGCTATCCATGTGTGCAGGAAAATGTAAGAAACATCAGCTAAGCTCAGTCTCCGTAAGAAAATTTCAATACCACTGACCATATTCCAGGAAACAGCCAACAGCTTCAGAGCAAAATAATAGCTTTGGAATTCTTCTCTTCCTCTTCTCCTCATCTCCCCAGGAAGTGATAACTAACATAATTCACAGCTGTCATTCCATACGTATTTGGTCACAGTACATTATGTTATATTTAAGCAACTGAACATGATAAGCCCTTTGATTTGGAAACCGTCAGACGGTAACAAATTTAATACAGAAGACACACACATTTAATACTGTGCTTAAGGGACTCTGTCTATCCAGTTGTGACTGTCTGCATCCCTTTATGACCTTTGATTTGGATTTTCACTCTTTTAGACCCGTTCATTTACACTCCCTGAGATTCAGGGTCAACTTTTTTCATGATACTTTAGATTTTTCATTATGCTTTCTAATGACTCTTGCTCACCTCTACCCTTTTTCTACCTTTTGTTGTTTGGGTTAAATTTATTTGTTGCTCTCCCCTCTCCCCCTTTCCTGCTTTTCTAGATAGAAAACACAGTTCTGCACTTTGCTGAGAAGTTTCTTTGAGTGATTCTGCTGAGTGTGGGTTGTAGAGAATGGAAATCACAGAATAACTCTCCCAAATCATCAAACTTCAAACTAAGATTTAATTCGTGTTTCCTTACAAATTATATTTTCTTGTTTTTAATAAATATTTCTTAATTATTAAATTGACAGTGTATGGTATTATCTTTCTTGGAATAGTTCAGAGTAATTATTTTGCACTGAAATGTATTAGTATCGCCCAGGCATCCAAGCACAGGAGAGAAACGTCAAATACGTGGATTAAAAGTTATTAAAGACTCTCCTGCATTTTGTATCCAGGTGTTATTCTTTGTCCCCAGGTGTGAAAAACATTGTGTTACTTCTGTCCCTGTTCTTCCTTAAAAATTACTTTTCCAGAGTTTTCCTACTTTTTCGTATTTGGAGGAAAATCTCATATATTTCCTCTGTGTTCTGCTTTTACTAAACTTTTTGTGAGTCCTAAAGACCTGCTCCCAACAGTTGTTGCATTTTAATTGCTTGCTAGATTAGAGGCATGATCACATTGAGTTACTTAATAGAGAATCAAACGCTGAAGCATTTTAAGTTATGAATTCAAAATGTGCAGATAACTTATTTTCTTATAAATTCAGTGATCAGTGTTTTGATTATTTGAAAAGGAAGTTGGTATCCTACTATGAATGTAAATACCTTCCTTAGAAGTAATACAAAAATCCCCTCCCCCCTTTTTTACAAAAGAGGCAACACTAAAACTAACAGTTCAGGCTTTTAGTAAAAATATGTAAGCACGTTCATACTGAAAGCTGTTCTGGAAAGCTTTTGTAATTACCACGCAAATTAAACACATGAGAGCAGCTTGCAAAGTGAAATTCTTGGTTCTCTGTGGATTGTTTTTGCCCCATGGATTGAGAACACCATTGAATGAAATTACGGAGGATAACAAACTCAGATAGCAAGTGAAACTGTGCATTCTTCAGTGAGCACAAAATAAAGGTCCAGCAACCAACAGAGGAGAGCAAAGAGAGGCAGTTGAGGAATTAGACCCAGTGAGCAAAAGTGCCACAAGTACCCGTGACAGTGGATGATGAGTAATTTGCAAATGGTGTTGGAGATTTGGGAGAATGCAGATCCTACCTCTAGGACCAGAGGAACCTGCAGTGCCTGAACAAGAAACTTCTCATTTGTTTTATTCTCTTTAAAATAATAAAATAAAATAAAAAGAAACTCACACGTGGGGCCGGGAATTTGACGCAGCGACATAAGCGAAGCTCGGGGTTGTGAGTTCAATCCCTGGTACCAAAAACAAACAAACAAAGATACATGAGCGGTATCCAGGGAAGTCTGTGTCTCAAAATGGCTAAGGACTCTCGAAATGGCTAAGAACTTGGAGGGAAGTTTCCACTAAAAAGTGGAGGGACAGTGCCTCTGGCATCTGTCCTTGGTCCTCACCTTAGTGCCACCCTCTCGTTTCTTACCATCTTTTCTGTGCCCTCAGCACAACACAGGAGCTGCCCATGTGGCTTCACGGCCTGTAGGCTCCGCTCTTTCCAGATGGGTCATCCTGACCACTGCTCGGATTCGGCCTCTCCTTGCAGCTCCAGTGGCTGTGGTAGCTGCCGCAGCCTGGTAGCTCAGAGCATTCAGCCCGCTCTGTCCCTTCCCTGCCAGGTGGCACCTAGAATTTCCCCCTACGGCACCTCCCTCATGGTGGTGAAGTGTAGAAATTCTATGCCTCCTTTAGGTAACCCCTTCGCAAAACAGCTGGTTTCTTTCCCATCTAGAATTCATTTCTCACTCCCCTGCTGTATATTTTTGAAAGCTTTTACTTCACTTTCTTTATTCATTTATAATTATGTTGATAGCTCTCTGTGTCCCTCGCTGACTTAAGTTCTTCAAAACCTCAATTCTGAGTCCTTAGATCCTAGCATGGTGCCTTGATAAATATTTATTAAGGTGCCGGACCACAAGAGTGCATTGCAAAACTCCGTCTCTCTCCCTCTCTGACTACCTGGCACATACACCCCGTCCCACCCCAGAGCTAATTGGGATGTGCCTACTCTCAGGAGCAAACAGAAATGGAGGTGGCATCTGTGACTTCCCTTCCCAACGGAGCCCCAGCTCTGTCTGCTCCGCTGTTTGTGTGGCTGGCAACCTTATGCCTAATGCATGCTCTTTCTTCTGGAGCCAGTCTGCCACTGCCTGGAGTTTCCACCGCAGGGACCTGTGTCAGGAGTCCTAGAGCTGGAGCGCTACCAACCGGGGTAGAGGAGAGGGGAGCTGTGTTCCTGGCATCGCAGGGCGGAGCTCCAAACGCATCAGCTGTAGAAACAGTGTCACATGTGGTGGTTAGGGTCTATAGTATTACAAATACAGTAGCTCAGTCACTTAGAAAACGCTTAAAAGGCTTTTAGTGGGTTGGCCCATGAATCTATTCTCTCTATTTATAAAATTGCTTCAATAGGCAAAACTGTGTTCCGAGTTACAAACTCACTTACTAAAAGGCTTTAGGGACACAGCAGCACCGGAGGGCAAATGTCTTTCACTTCCATGACTTGATAGTTGTGTGTTCATGTCTCATCATTAGTATATCTGTCTCTCCTTCCTGTTCTGCTTTGTGTCTTCTTAGGTAATTATGGAGTTCACACGGTGACCTTAATGTCCGTGATGGAGACATGTGACCAGGAGAACTGCTCATTCACTGCACCAGCTTCAAACAAAGGTCTGTAGAAAGGACTCCAGTTCAGATGCACCTGATCCCTCCGGTTTTATTTAGTGTTACTGCCACTCAGAGAGTTCCATGGTAGAAAACAAATAGAAGAATAAATGATAGAAGAACCAAGAACATTCAAACAAGAGAAAGGATTTCTTATGTGTCATTTGGAACACCCACTTGGTGCCTTCTGTTATTTGTATCTTTGAGAATTTAGCAAACTTACCCTGTTGCATGCCCTACTAAAAATTCTATTACCGTATGGCAAACCATACTAGATGAGTCTCCTTTTGAAATCAGAGCCTTTAACACCAAAGCCTTGCTAGCATCCTGGACCTGCCATTCTCTAGCTAGATGTCTTGCATACGTTATGCAAAAATCATGGATTTTGTTCAGATCTCTTGAAAAAAGAGAATATGAGTGACTGAATGAAAGTTTCCCTGCCTTCACAGGAGGATGGAACCATACTATGAAAATATTTTTATATTAAATTGTTCTCTGAGGGTGTGGCAGATGTCTAGAAACTGGGGCACATGTTCCATGAACTGTAGAAGAAAGTAGTGCTTTGTTTCTTGAGGTGGCAAAGGTACACGGAGGGAGTGTGTCTTAAAATATTTTCAGAGTCGTCATATTTAATAGGAGCAGATTTAGCAGGAGTAAATGCATTGTGTCTGTGGAGAGGGAAATTGGGTGTAGGCAAGGTAAGCTAAGAGTGAAGCGTGATGTAGGGAAGGAGAATTTTATCAGCCTTCCTCACGTATCACGGAGACTCTTAATTTAATTATCCACTGAAGCGATCAAGTGTGCTGTCTTACTCCAGATAGTAGAATTTGGAATCACATCACACTTTGATTGATCTGGCTTAGCTATTGAGCCTTAAATACCCATCTTATAGTCTTATAATTGGGAGTTTGGGTTTTCCTAAATGAAACCATGTTATTTGTTTTTATATGTGCCTGCCCACTAGTGGACTGAGACTTCACACACTGTGCAGTGAATGGATTAGGAATTTTTGACCAGACAACCTCTAGGTTTTGGGAACCTCTCTGTTCTAAAGTGCTGTGAGCTTCAAGATTTCTTTATGGCTGTTGGCTCTGTCAAGCCATATGTTTATTTCCTCTCATGTCATTCTCATGTTTGATAAGTTCTAAAAATAAGTTAGAGAAATCTGACTAGCTACCTTTTTTTTTGCATAGCTCTTGACCCAAGAGTAGTCATAAATTTTTTAAAAGAAAAAAATGCAGTGGCAACTGTGTGTGGCTCTTAGAGCCCAAGATACTTGTCATCTGGGTCTTATCATAAATAATTCTAGCATCCGCTTTAGAAATGTCCATTAAAAGTGCTGGAAGTACTGTGTGGAGCAGTAACGGAGGAATTAAAACATACATGTCAGGGCCCTATTTTGTGCAGTTGTTCAGCCACATAGAAATCTGTGTTAAATAAACTGTCATTAAGATCATATCTTTTCATTGTTTCTCAAAGTATATAATGAAATTATGTAACAAAGCCCCCTTACCAGAGCTCAGATACATCGCGTCTGCCTCACCTCGTTTGAGGTGAGTCTACACCCACAATGGCTTCTTCTGATCTCTGTCTGCCCACACTGTCCCTTCAAGGATCCACTTTAGTGTCTTAGCATCAAAGTCCGTTGTTAGCAGTTTGCAGGATCAGTGTCAGTCTCAAATTCATCTCTCCTCATGCCGCTCCCCTCTTCTCATCATCTGTGATTTCATTTTTTTCTTGTTTGGTACTGGATTGAACTCATGATCACGTGCTTGCAAGGCAGGCGCTTATGCCACAGAGCGAAATCCCTGGCCCTGGGATTTCTTTTTTTTTTTTTTTTTTTTTTTTTTTGTCTTTTTCGTTTTTATCGGTACCAGGGATCGAACTCACGACCACCTGCTTGCAAGGCAGGCGCTTATGCCGCTGAGCTAAATCCCCAGCCCCTGTGATTTCATTTTTTAAAAAAAATCACAAAGAGCTATTTTGAAATTTTGGATATAGTTTAGATCTGGATAAAATTAAATATCTTTCTGGCCACTTTGGTCTGTTGATCTCCAGTCCCTTTTTCTGTCTTTTCAATTCAATATTATTTTTCCTGAGCAGAGCCTAAAAATCAGTGTTAAAATTTTAGGGATTTTTAAAAAAATTTAACAAACAGTTTAGCAGCATGATTCCAAATATAATTGCCTTATACTTCCATTCATCTTCTACCTTTCAATATTATTTTCAAATTAATTGTCTTTATTTTAAAGCAGATGTAACATTATGGATTCTCTACACTTGGATTTAACCAACTATGGATTGAAAATATTCATGAAAAAACTGTGTCTATACTGAACACACGGCCTTTTCTCTTGTCATGACTCCCTAAACAATATGGTATAACAGCTACTCATATAATCCTTGCACTGCATTAGGTATTATAAGTAGGCTAGAGATGGTTTAAAATATATGAACATATATAAGTTATATGCAAATACCATACCACATTATTAAAGAGACTTGAACATCTGTGGAATTTGGTATTTATGCAGCTGCTGGAACTGATACCCACCCGTGGATGCCACAGGGTGGCTGCACTTCGTGATTTTTAAGAGCAAAATTGCTTTGCCAGTAAGCTGACAGCAAGCTAGTACTTAGTCTTGCAGAGTTTATAAAGAGGCCAAACTGCTTGGCTCAGAGGAACACATAAGTCAGTGACGCTCACCCACAGCCCGACACCCATGATCTCCTCAGCCACAGTGAGGTACCTGCCAGGATCCTCCCCCAGGAGATCTGCCAACTTGTACAAAAGCGTGGCACACCCCAGCATGGTTGGCTGCCCAGCTTCGTGAAATTTGATAAATATTAGGCTTTGTGCAGTTGGCCAAGCAGTGTTATGGTTCAACCAGACATTCAATTATAATTATTCCATAGATTATTACTAATTGTGACATTTAAGTCTTAGCATTTTAGAAAACAAAGTATTTCTGTGAAATAGAACAGCTTGATGATAATAACATTCATAGTAACAAAACTTCATGCCTTCCTTTCTTCCTTCCTTCCTTCCTTCCTTTCTTCCTTCCTTCCTTCCTTCTGTTTTCATTCAGTCTTTCATAGAGCAGTATTTCTGGATTCCTTACTCTGGGCCAACCTCACAGTAGTTGTCAAAGACACTGTGAGTTGAAAAAGCAAACATGACCCAGGCTTGCGTGTAACTCGGAAAACATTGGGAGAAGAGCAGCAAGTTGTAAAATCAGGCAGGTACTACAAACGGTGTTGTGACTGATAATCATGAGACAGCCTGACTGTTGGTAGGTTAGATAGAGAGAGCTTTCTAGGGGAGATTATTTACACTGAAACTTAGAGAGTAAGAAGGAGCCAATCAGGTCAAGAAGAGGGAGAGCGTGCTGGGCTCAGGGCAAAGAAACAAGGCCCTGCAGCTGGACAAAGGAGCTGGACAAAGCTACCGTTTAGGGGCTGTGCTAAGCACACTGTGTTGCATTTAATCTTTGCAACACTCTGTGAAACAGAGATACTACTAATGGTCCTCATATTTTAGGTAAAAACACTGACAATGCCAAGACCTTCCTTGCATAATATGCCAGGACCACACAGCTTGTGAACTGATAGAGCTTTGATTCCAAAGCGTATGCTTTAATCTTCAGTCTTACTGCCTCTTAGTTAAGAGAATAATTGCTATCTTACTTCTTCCTAACAAAAAAGTTGAGATTATTAAAACTTTGCCTGTCACATTGTCTTTCACTGAGTGTGTTTCAGTTGATTTTCTTTAAGCATGTTGTCTACTAAAGCAATTTCCTGAATATAATATTTATCAACTGGACTAGGTTTTGCTCCCTACCCCTTTGCCCAGGAATTTTGTGGAGGAGGATACAGTACGTGTGGTTGTTACTAGAGAGGTACAGTGGCATCTAGTGGGTAGAGGCCACGAACGCCAACCATCCTGCATTGTGGAGCACCACTCACAGCAAAGAATCATCCAGCTTAAAGTAATATCATTAAGGCCAAGAAATCGTTCAGTGTGGATTACTGGTTTGTAACTCAGAATGCAAACTCTTATAAAAAGGCTTCCCATGAAAACTCCCACAATACTATTATGCATGTAACATACAAAAACACAAATTCTCACTTTGTCTTTGGACTACTTTGGGCAGTTCTTATGCTCCGGCCCATGGCCCCAGAGGGCGAAGTCGCTATCATTTGGGGCTCCCACAGAGCTAGGAATGGGGAGGAAGGGGAAGGCGGAGAAGATTTTGCAAGGAAAGCTGCTGAAGTCTAGGAAAGCAAAGATTCCAGCTGGGTAGTGAGGAGCTTCAGGGCTGGTGGAGTGTGTGTCAGTGGAGGTGTGGCGGTCTCTTTTGGGAGCCGCAGATGGTGGCAGTAGCTTTTCACAAATAGGTTTTATTCCTACATTGGCCTTTAGAATTCAGAAATGCCTGTGTTAATTTATTATTTTCTTTCTCTGCTCTTTGTGTTCTTGACATGGCAAGTGTTAAAATTCCCTTCATTGAATGTTCTTTGGATTTGGTCTTCTGGCCTTTGCTTCCTTTAAATTTTGTCTGCATATATTTGGCTGTGAGGGTAGAGTAAAAGCTAAAACCTGGTGTTTGTTGTACAGCATGTGTCACTTAGATTTAAAAATAACTTTTCTATGTGGAAGACCAGGATTAAATTTTAATTTGCAAACCCCAGTGTGCATTTGTGAAGGCCTTAGTTTGTTACCTTGTGGACAGCAGGTCCACATTACAAAAGGCCCAGACATACACAGTGGCATAATGACAAGCCTCGCGGTGACGAGGGTACAGAGCCGCCAGCTCCTAGGGAAGGTCTGTGGATGCAGGTGAGGTCATTGTCCCAGCAGCAGAAAGTGCACGTGATTAAACTGGCAACCAACTGCGATTGAGGAAAGAAAAAAAAAAAAATCAGCCTATTATTTCGTTTACTGAAGACCTTTTCTCATTCCCGGACAAAAATATTCACTTTAAACAAACAAACGAAAAAAAAAACCCTCCAAGCTGATTTTTCTAGAAAAGCAAGGCTTTTGGTGGAGACGCTTTACAAAATATAATCAAAATTATTTTGTAAGTAAAAGCCATTTGACTGTACGGAAGAAAGGAGGAAGTTCCCAGATGTTTAACATTTATGAGTAATTCAAATTTAATGTTTTGGTGCTTTACTCTAATAGAGAAGATTGATGAATACCAGAAACCAAGTCAGCCTAATGCACTGCACAGTTTTGCTTCCCACGGGGTGCCCAGTGTTTTTCAAATGTTTTTCCTGGTTAAAATTGTTTAAATCAGTGTTTCCATAATGGATAGATTATAATTAAATCATAATACTAACAAACAAGGAGTTTGCAATTCTACTCAGACTTTTCAAATGAATCTCAGCGATAATCTATTGCTTTCTCAGAAACCATAAACACTGAGGAATTCTTACGTCAGAAAAAATGGGATCAGTAAAAGACTTTTATTCAAAAATGCCCAGTGTTCTTTTTAATTATAGACTAATGCTTAAGAGGAAAGGGAACTATTTCTGAACCAGTGTTATATTTTTATTCCTTTCCTCATACAGAACATTTTTATACTGTGAATTGAGAAAAAATATTTTATTTTACTAATAGCTGAAAATGAGTTACTCAATATGTGATTTGTTACTTGTGTTAAAACTGTAACTTGTCATAAGACTTAATAGCCATTTATTAATAATACTAGCAGTTACGGTAGCTAGTTTGTTGAGCCCTAACTGTAGTGCGTGCAAAGCACTGCCCTGAGTTCTTTACCCACACCTGTTAAGGTTTTTTCCTTCTCTCTACACTGAATGTCTGTTTTCACCAATTCTTCCTTTGTTTGTAAACAGCCATACTCGCACTTCCGTTGTAGCTACCTCTGATTATGTCCTCAGCTGGCCACCGCTGGCTGGACCTGTGTTCTTGCACCTGAAATCTCTCCTTTGTTCTCTCTTTTCTGCAAACACTTGTAGGCTCTAAGTGAACATTCTCCTGCATTTTATTGTCACCCCAACTAATATCCATTTCCTGCCTTTTATCTTCCTGCAGAACATTCTGGGCTTCACTCTCCCCTTCAGCTTCCCGATGAAGCATTTCTCCACTGATCCCTCCTCCTCCCTGCTCCTGATGACCTGCCTGTGAAATCTGGTGAACTTTGCTCTCTCCTTGTTGCCTTTGACTCTTCTGTAATTTGACCTTTTGCGATCCTTCCGGATGCTTTCTCTAAAACTCACTTTTTCCTGTAATTTGAATCGCGGTATTCTTCTGGCTTTCTTGTCTCCTCTGAGCTTTTAAAAAGTGTTTTCTCATCTTTTCAACCTACTCACGTAAAAAACTGTCTCAGATCCTTTCCTGGTCTTCATCTTCACACCCGCTCTCCAGTTCCTCCTCCTACACTGTCGGTTTTGTGGTTCTAGTGGGACCTCCCATTCCCATCACCCCTGCATGATTTTTAATGTTGCCCTGAGTTTTCATTCATCCCTCCCTGCTCTCTGCCGTTCCCCTGGTGAAGCCTCCACGTAGCGCATCACGCCTGACTTACTGCAGCTGCCTCCTAAGTGGAATTCCTCCCTCCAGAGTTCGCTCCTTAATTCATTCTATTTGTCACCGTTAGGCTACTTGTCAGGATTCACTGATCTGAGTATTTGCTGGCCTGCCCCCAACTCAAGATTTCTATGATGCTTCGGTGCTTACCCAGTGAAATCCAAACTCCCCAAAGCTTCACAGAGAGCTCCCCGTGGATAATTCCATCTCCATCTTCCACCCCGTCCTGGGTACTTAGGTGCACAGTCCTGTGTACCTAAGTCCTGTGCACAGGTGTATTTGCTGTTCATCCTACAAGCATATATCCATCTTCCCAGGTGAAATGCCTCTCTACTCAGGTCTTACTTCACTGACAGTTCACTCAGGGTCTTCATTAATTATCAGGACTTCACTCACATTATTCATGTTATGGAAGGTCTTCCCACTATTCTGATCGCTTTGTACCATTTCTGTGTTCTTTATTATATGATGCATTGTCTTGTGTTTAACTTCCTACATTTTCACCTACTAAATGGTAAACCACTTTGCCCCTGTTGGATGTTCCCAGTGGCTTTTCATAGCTTTCAAAATGAAGTTTAAAATCTCCCGATAGATCGAATCCACCATGGTCCAGTTCACAGAATTTTCAGGGCTCTCACACTCCTCTACATACAACAACGGCCTGGTTATTTCCTATCCACTGAGGTTTCCCAGACACCCGTGTGCTTCCATGTCAGTTGCTTTCGCCCATTTCATCTCATCTGTCTGGAATATCTTCCCCCTTGGTTTCCCTGGCCATATGTGCCATCTTTTAAAGCTTAACTTAGGTGCCACTGGCCTTCAAGATGCCTGTGCTGCATGCTGTGACATGCTGTACTCTCTTGGTCATGTGCTGACTCACCTTTCCTGGGGACCACAAATTTCCTACAAGCTGGAACATTTTCGTCTTTCTAACTTGGATTCCTAGCACCTAGCTGAGCAGCTGATGGTATAGTGGAATAAACAAGTCAGGGGTGGTAGGGAGAAGGCCAGCTGAGTGTTCAGGCAGCTAAAAGGTGGAATTTATCATGGCCCAGGGACCGACCTTCAGCCTGCAGGCCAGGAGACTCAGCTCTCATATTGAGAGTGGATGCATCTCACCAAGGCAGAATTTTATTAACCAAACTCTCAGGGGCCCTTGCGTATAACCAGCATACCTGTGCACTGATTATTATTGAGCAGTATTCCTGGATTGATGATGCTAGAGTTGGCCTGACATGTGTTTTCTCCCCCAGTTTATGTGCCACACAGAAAGCCAAGCTGACCATATTTTATAGCCAACCTATTTTATTTTGCAGTGACTAATCACCAGAGTTGTATTAGCAGCTCACTTCATAGAAAATAAACATCCTCATTTACAAATTCTTGGAGAAAGAGAAGAATATTTGCTGTCACTATTTTTTCCCCCAATACTAGGGATTGAATCCACCGCCTTCTTACTGACCCACATCTCCAATCCCCTTTTTTAATTTTTTGTTTTAAAACAAGGTCTTACTAAGTTTCCTGTATTGGGCTCCAAATTGCAATCCTCCTGCCTCAGTGTTCCAGAGTGCTGGAATTACAGATGTGCACCGCCACAGCCTGCTTCCCATCATTTCTATGTACTGATCAAACTGGCATTAACTAGCTATGAGTAAACACTTGTGAACTGACCATGCAGTCTCTTGAATAAGGAAATGTAGATCCTACCACTAAATTTGGTACTGCATTGATCGAAAGTCTGGCAAAGTAGCACATAGACACCTTTCCTATGACCACCTTGCTGGAAAGCCAGTTTTCCCTGTTAACATCTGTTTCATTCTCTCACACATTTCTAACCTTTATCTTCTCATTCGCCTTAGCTGTCCTGTTAGAACCCACCCCCATGTGTCGGGACCTAACTAGCACGTCACGCCCAGTTTTGTCCACCACTCTGTCTGCCTGTCCTGTCTGTTCTGCTGCTCTGACTGTCCCCACCACCATCCTTTCCTCTTGTCTGTTGCTCCTCCCTCCTACTTCCTAAATCTGAGCGTGCCTTGGGCTCAGCTCAAAGGGAAGTGATCAAACGCAGATTCTGCAGCTGTCCTCGAGGCAGCATTTTAAGTTTGTTCAATCTTCCTTGCCAGGTGTGGCCTGGCATGCTTAAAAAGGACAATCCTAAGTAAAATAAAAAGATCAGGATCCCTCATCCTTATGCTGATAAAGTCAGTTCAGAAAGGAGAAATCAGCCTTTGCATAACAATGTGCTAAACATGTTGTTGGTCACAGAGACAAAGTTAGATGGACTCTGCCTTTTCTAATTCCAGTAATTGTTTATATGTTCACATGTTAGCCTGCCGAATGTAGCTATATCATCCCTAAATTTGGTACTCCTTTAACTAGTCCTTTAGCTAGTAACCAAACAAAATAAAACAAACAAACCCCAAATCCTTTCTATTCACTTATTAGTATTGGGAAACTCTGGTTCTCCATATCCATTTTAGTATAAATTTTTCACGATTTTAAGCAGTTAGGAAACCATGTTTTAAATTTAATATGGCTTTAAACAGAATTAGTCCAGCCTAGGGGCTTTTCTGTCATGTGCATCCTTTTCTCCCTTCCCATTATGTATGTCTTCTCCTCCGTTCCCATTTCTCCCTGCGCAGAATTTTCTCATACATGAACTGTGCTGCTCTTATGGGTAGCTCCAATGTATTCATAAGAAAAAACTAGCAACTTAACCAAAATAATTAAAGGCTAAGGGCTGTGGAGTTTTAAGCACTTATGGTATGTATCCCTAGCCCTGCTCTTTATTTGCATAACTTAAACCTAATCTTTGAACAGCTCACTGAATGTTGAATCTTCACCTGGCCCTCTCATTTCCTAGATGAGGGTGTTGAGGGTCCCTAAAGTGCTCCAGGCCCAGTCCTGGAACAGAGCAGGATTGTCCTGTTTCCTGTTCACACTCTTTCCTCAGCAAGGCTTGCCTCGGGGTGAATTTTTAGAGGTTTTATCGCCATTTCCTCCCACCCTAGTGCACCTTCTTTTGCATGGTCCTTTTCACCTTGTCATTTTCCACCTTTGGAAGAAAATACGTATGTATTTCAGGACATTCAGTGTGTGACTTTATCAGTGTGTGTCAATCACGTACCACATGTGAAATAGACCTCATGTAGTTTCCAAAGACCGTGTCATGGTACCGTTAAAAGTAGCTCTTCAGGAGTGGGTCGTGGGATATTGGTTAAACATGGGTCTGCCATGCTGTCTGATCCATGTGTCTTTGCAGCCGATGAAGAGTACGAGGACGGGATCGAGCGGATGTGTGACACTCTCCTTATGTGCATTGTCACCGTGCTGAACCAGGGCCTCAGGAACGGCGGTGGCGTGGGGGATGTGCTGCGAAGACCATCGAAAGATGTAAGCTCTGAGAAAAGGATTTTTTTTGCAAGAAGCACATAATTCTTTTTTGGTAACCTTTCTTAGCAGTATTTATAAAATGGCTTTGGTTTTCAGGGTAATTCTAGAGATCTGTTTTGGTCCTCATCAGGACCTGGGAAGTTTATCTCTGTAATCCCATGGAAAAGTTATTGGAA
Source organism: Cavia porcellus (assembly GCF_034190915.1). Classification (NCBI taxonomy): domain Eukaryota; kingdom Metazoa; phylum Chordata; class Mammalia; order Rodentia; family Caviidae; genus Cavia; species Cavia porcellus. The sequence goes on along the minus strand of NW_026947510.1, from coordinate 50,537,665 downwards.
TTCTAGCAAGTGAATCCAATCTACCACTTGCAGTGCAGCCCCCAGAGAAAATAAAGCTGCTGACACATATATAATTATGGGCAGCCGAGGGGTCCTGAGTCCAGCCAAGGTGAAGGTTCATCGGAACAAAGAGCTCGACCGAGGGTCCAACCTGGATTTTATGAATTCGTGAAGAAGGGAGTGTCTTGAGTATGAGTGACTGTTAGAAGGGCAGGAGATAAGTGAGTGCTGTGAGCTGGGCTGGGCAGGACACCTGAAAGCACCTCTACAGTATGCAGAGAGACGCACATGCAGAAAGACTAATCTCCTAACACAACCGGGGTAGCATTTAATGTGTAGGCCGCAGTGCTTCAGCTCTGATGTGCAAACTTCTCCACCCTGGGAAGTCATAGCCTCTCATCTCGAGGCAGTGGACAGCCCTGGAATGGTGCGTCTACATCCTGCCCTGCTCAACCATGTTTTGATGGGAGTCATGCTACAGGCAGCAGCGACTGTGTCACCCAGCTTCAAAGATTACACCTCAGCACCTCAGCCAGCCCTGTACACATTGCTTAGGGCCATTTGACAGGAAAAGGAAAAGGCTTAGCCAGCTCTGTGTGTGGAGATAGGGCCGGGTTTTAGCCAAAATGGAGATAATTGCTCTTTGTTCAAGAAGAGTCTTCTAGGTGGTCCTTCACAGGTAATATATTCATTAAAGTATAGCAGTAATTGTTAAGACCAATTAATTGTGTACTAGGATTACGTAGAAATAGCTCACGTCCTGAACATCTATGTGTGCGAGGAGAGTTACTAAATGTTTCCAAGTCTGAACCATGCATTGAATTACAGCAACAAAATCATAGCAACAGACTTTGTATAGGTGTGAGTGTTACATAAACAACAGCAGCTTTATTGCCTCCTGTTTATCCGATTTCTCAGGCATGAAGACTTACGGTTTGCTTCTGCGTAGGACTAACCTCATTACTCATCCATGATGAATATAAACTTTGAACAAATTCCAACAGAAGTCATACGTTAAAATGGCAAAATAAAAAAAGTTTCTCAATAATTGTAAAATATAAGTTGCTAGGTGGGAGCTTTTAAAGGCCACTGGCCTATTGTATATGGTTGTCAAATTATTTAGCTTCCTAAGCTCAGGTTCCTGCTATTAAACAACTGGATTACATGATCACCAGTGTGTATTTTAGTTGGGTTCATCAGGTAGAAATATAAGCATGAGTTGTGTGGTCAGTACTTGACCTTGCAATGCTCAGGACAAATCCTGCATCAGAAACTGACCAACCATCAGGTCCTCCTCAGCATGCTAATCTCTGATCTTTGGAATTAGTATTTAGGTGCCTGTGCTGTAGTCTAGGAGAAAGGCCCACTATGCCAAATGTATTTGGAGAATGACACAAAAAAGGAGTTTATAAACAAAGGTGAGTCCTCTAATGAGGAAAAAAGGTCAGCATTGGAGAAATGTAGGGTCCTGGGAGCCGTACTTAAACTAAAGCTTAAAAATGGATTTTATTGTCCTAGCTGGGGATATTATTTATGTTTATTTAGCAAACATTTATCAAAATATTCTTAATGCTTCAGAATGTGTTAAATCAACATATTTTAAAAGTGTGTATGGTTTACAGTTTTATTTATTTTTTTAATTTCAGGAGCCCTTGTTTGCTGCCCGAGTGGTTTATGACCTTCTTTTCTTTTTCATTGTGATCATTATTGTTCTTAACTTGATTTTTGGTGTCATCATTGATACTTTCGCCGATCTTAGAAGTGAAAAACAGAAAAAGGAAGAAATTCTCAAGACAACCTGCTTCATCTGCGGTAAGTGTTCTCCAGATGCTAAACTAGTAGATAAATAAACTGCTTAGCAGGAAGGGGGGAATAAAATGATTTTTATTTGTCATGCTTTCAGAAAAAAGTGTTCCAAGATAAAGGCTGGATAAAATTCAGATTATGTAACTGAGTACTACACTGGAATTCTCTGCTTCCATAAATAGATAGAAGAATTGCTTCCCAAAGATATCCTGTCATAATTTCTGTAGTTTATATGATTCTGTGATTATAGGATGTGATGCAAAAGACCAAGGAGCAAACAGGTTTTTAAGCACAATTACATATTGATTATACAACAAGTTGTTATTCTATTTTGCTAGACTATGAATCCAAAGATGCTTTTCTTTTTAGCAGTTTGACCTTTTCCTCGCTGACATCACTGTTTTCGGGTTCTGGCCTGGACTTTCTCCCATTTTAAATCAATCCCCCCACCAGCTACACACGCATCCCTCTCTCCCCTCCTCTCCAGCGTCTCAGACCTACCTGGACGTCTCTTTGTTACTGTCATTCTGCTTGGACTCCCCCTGTTCGCTTTCTGTCATTCATTCTGTCATTCCCTTTTTCTCTGATCACTAATTCTGGTCTGATCACTCTTCCCTCTCCAGTTTTCCACATTGGGCTGAAAAATTTATTTGACAAAAGTCACAAAATAATCATCAGACTTCATCATGATGTTTTCAGTCTAGAAACTTCATGCCAGTTTCTAGAACTTTTGTTCCTGAATCATCTTTTGGGGGTTGCCTTCTTCCCCCCCATGGCTCTTCCCAACCTTTCTTTCATTCGACCTACTATTAGAGGTGTACCCAGGAATTGTGCCCAATGGTATGCTGCACCCCAGGGAAACCTGTGTGAGCTAGGCATGCCCTGTTTCAGGGTGCTCGTAATTTATTGTGACAGACAAATACACTGAAAAGCATTGCTGTCTTGTGTGCCAAGGAAAATGACTGAGAAGCTTCCAGAGAGTTGCATGCACACTGATGAGGGACAGTTCTTCAAAAAGTTGGAAAAGCTTCTGAGAAGACACGAAGCTGGAGCCAGTTGTCAAAGGTGACGGGGGTAGCCAGATCAAAGCAGGTGGTGACAGCACAGTCAGGGTGAGCAAAGGCACGGAGCAAATGGCGCTGCCTGTCTTCATGTCCTGTGAGCAGTGCAGTGTCACTGAGTGTGAATTCAGAGTGAGATGTGCCATGAGGAGACCTTGGCCAGATCGTGCCTGGCCTCTTAGGTTGGGCAGTTTGGGCTTCATCCCACTGACTCTAGCGCGTGGCGAACCCGGAGAGATTTGTAAGGAGAAAGGGTACAGGGTCTAATTTTTGTTTTAGAGCCCAGCTATGGTGGGTGAGTCCTTTATCTGGGGACAGTCCTAGAGAAAGAATAACAACACAAGAAATAATCGCCACTATTCAAGTGACAAAAAAAAGTAGTGAAAGCCTGATTCAGGATGATTATTGGCATCAGTATTAAGGATGGAAGGCAAAGTCAAGAGATACTTAGATGATTAGCATTTTAGGATCGTGATGGTTAGGAGATGAAAGACAGCTTAAGTACTTGGGTGGATGATAATGTCAGCAGGTATTAAGAACAGATTGAAAAACCATTGTAGGTAGACATATGCTGGGTTTAGCCTGGGGAGTGCTGAGCTTGAGGCACGCAATGAACACAGGCTCATGTGTGAGTCTGAGCCTCAGAGGGTGTCTCTATACTGAGGTGGTGACCATGAAACCCTTGGTCTTTGTATAGTAGTAAAATCTGGAATGCAGGGAAGGTGGCCAAGTGAAAAGAGGAGCTGATGGGGTACAAATGGGCAGTACCAGCTTTAAGAGTTAGGAGAAGAAAAGGCTCACACACCAAGATACAGAGAGCACCAAGTAGAATGATATAAAGGGATCCAGGAGTGTGCGACATCAGAAAGTGACAAGAGAAAACTTGGGAGAGAAGGGAATTAAGAGCCAAGTCTTCCAAAGAAAGGAAGGCTAATACCATGAACCAAAAAAGCCTTTAAGGTTCTCGCTTAGGAAGCTTTGGTATTTTAGGTAGAACAGATTGCGTAGTTGCTAGCTAAGTATTGGCTAGAAGGAAATTGAGACAGAGGAGTCTTCTGAGTTTGTGTCTAGGTTAGGTGGAGGAAGACAAGAGTGAGATACAGTGAAGGAAGATGTTTCAGGAAGAGAGAAGCATGCCCAGGCCCCCAGAAGACCCTCTTTCAATTTTAGGAGAGAAATGAACACACTGTTTTTATGAAGAAGTGAATTAAGTCCTATCTAATTTGTCTCCTGTCTCTATGAAATCTGTTCCTACCTCCATGTTTTCCACAGTAGGTTGGGTCCCTCCTTCTCTCTGTCCAGTCTCCGCAGATCCATTACCCATCCAAAAGGCCACCCTTCCTTTCTGCTCTGTCCTTGACCGTCCTATGTGTCACCTGTCTTGGGACCATGTGCTACTCTTGTATCATTGTCATGAAAAGCTTTAAAAATTATTTGTGGAATGCTTGCTATAAGTGGCTTTTTATTTATTTATTTTTAATTTATCCTGAAAAACAAGTACTGTGTATTGTGTATATTGCTACTGCTTTATAAATGTGGGAACCGAGATGCATCTGACTGGTCAGCCGTGCAACCAGGATTCAGGCCCAAGTTCCTTCAGAAACTCCCTGAGCTATGTGATTCTTCAGTGTCAAGGTCAAGGTGAACTAGAGGACAAGCAACCCTGGGGACCGACAGGTTGACAGGTGGAGCCATGTAGGGGAGAACCATTGAGTGGAAGGGCGAGTCCCACAGAGGACAATACAGAGTGTCTTTGGGAACCTTTCCTTGTGATGCTGCTCCACGTAAGCTGTGATCTTCATGATCATAATCCCTGTGATGCAGGTGCACTGCCTCTAAAAAGGCTTTTTTTGGAGGAACCAAAAGGATGAAAGCTTCGTTCTATGACATAATCCCATCCCTCATGCGATAGTGACAAAACACATAGAACATTTAATGCATCACTCATCATGAGCCCCCATACCCTGTGTCTTCCCTTCTCCGGCAAAGTTCTCTCTGGTTTTTCAGAGTTATGCAAAAGCTGATGACAGTAAACTCCTTAAAACATCACCGTAACCCTCCCTGCCAAATTTAAAATGTTCTTCTCCAATTCCACTGTTAATCTGCTCACCTTTTATTCTACCTCTGATTGCTCTTGTCTTTGGCTCCAACACAACTGTAGGAGTCTTATCCCTTCTCCCCCAGCTCCTCCAAAGAGACCTTGTTTCGGTCATTGACATTTTCTTTCTTCTCTTCATCCACCTCCTTATTAATCCTGCTAAACAGATTCTTTCTAAATAACGTACATGCCAGCCTCAGACCCTTCCCAGGCTTACCTCCTGTTTTCATTTTGCTCACAGGCTCACCTTGCTGGCAGCCATGTCTAAAGCCAGTGCATCCTGTCTCTCTGGCCTCCTGTTCTGGCCAGCTCAGTATTCTCACTTGCTTAGTGCAATTCACGATATCCTATTCTGCCTTCAGTCGCCTGGGCTGGGAACTGCACCACCATCTTTTGCATCACCTTTTTCTTTCAGATGTTCCTGCCACCATGGGCTAAGAGAACAAACGTCCAATGTCACACTCACATCCATCTGTGCAGTGCCACAGCCACGCTTGGGATTCTCAGGCCTGCCTGGACTCCCATCCCCAAATGACCTGCCCAATGCTGCCAGATTAATGTTTCCATGTTGAATTCATCATTCAAGGCTGCACGGTGTAAATCTCCAACACTTCAAATCATTTTCCTGGCACGCAAGGGGCTTCACACTCTGTCCCGACCCCATAGTTACTTTGCATTTATTGTTTTAACCATTTATATCTCACATGCCAGCTCACCCGTATCACTCACTTTTAACTTCCTAGACTCTGTGTGCTCAGGAGGGAGAGAATGGTCCACTTGAAACCCTCAGCTCCCAAACTTGAGCTCCTGTGCTCTCCTGGACAACTTGTTCTAATGCCAGTATTCCATGGAGCCTTCCCTGACCCTGCTACCCAGAGCACACGTGTCTGCTCCTAGATTGAGTCTCCACTCAAAAGCCATCAGAATGTAGTGTAGATACCAGAGCTTTGAACTTAAAGCTCTTTGTGGTTTGTGCCAAAAATATCATCTTGTCTTAATTTTCGACAGTTCTCAGTTAACTATATGAAAGGAACTGCCATTCCCCCGTGAGGTTATCTACCTACCTTCATGGCAAGGGAACATGGGCTTTGGAGTCAGAAATACTTTTCTTTAAATACTGACTGATTGTTCCACTAACTAGAGAAGATAACTTAAGAAATTTATTGAATTATTCTGAGTTGATTCCCTCACATCCTTAAAGATCACTTTGCTTTATTATAATTATGATGGTGTATTTAGATATCCTTATAAATTGTCAGCATCAATAGGTGCTCAATAAAAATTAAATACCTTTTATTACCATTCATTTTTTTTCCACTTGCCAATAATTGAGTTCCAAGGGAGGTTTTTTTTTTTCAATGCTTTGTATTTCTTTGAAACTTTTCAGAGTATACTTAATAAGAATCCATTTGCCTCCTTTATGTTTCCTTGGCAGATTTTATACTTTAGAATATAAGTTGTCTGTTTCCTCTACCATAGTATGGGTTAATTGATAATAGGAACCTTTTTATGACCTTATTACCTTACAAGCAGTGGGTATTTGTATTGAGTTCTAGGAAATTCTATTTTAATATTTCTTCTTCTTCTTTTTCTTCTTCTCCTTCTTCTTCTTCCTCTTCTCTCTCTCTCTCTCTCTCTCTCTCTCTCTCTCTCTCTCTCTCTCTGTATCTCTCCATTTCTTCCTCTCTCTGTCTCTGTCTTTATCTCTTTCTTGGTTACTAGCTCAACTGAGATACAGTTCACATACTTTATAAGTCATTTAATGCATATAATTTAGTGGCTTTAAACATGTGTGTAGTTACATGTAAATCACTGTAGTTAATTTTAGAGCCTTCTCGTTTCCCTTCCTTCTGAGGAAATACCCTCTGCAGTCCTCACCCCCGCCCCTAGCCTCCTCTCCTCTTGCCCCAGACAATCACTGGTCCATCTTCTGCTTCTGTCCATCTGCCTGTTTGGAACATTTCATACAAGTGGAATCAAAATACCTGATCTTTTGTGACAGACTCTTTTCACTAAGTGTAATCTCTTCAAGATTCATGTTTTACCATGTATCAGAACAATATTTCATTGCAAAAGGATAGTATTTCATTGTATGACTACCATATTTTTTATTTCTCTTCATCCAATGTTGGACGTTTAGGTGGTTTCTCCTTTTGGCTATCATGACTAATGCTACAGTGAACATTCATGTGCAGATTTTTGTGTGAATGCATATTTTTATTGCTTTTTTGTGTATACGTAGCAGTGAAATATGCTGAGTCAGATGGCAACTATATTTAACCTTATTAGGAAATGCCAAACTTTTTCCAAAGTAACTGCACTATTTTCCATTTCTACCAGCAGTGTGTGAGGGTTTCAGTTTTTCCACATCCTTACCCATACTTGTCATGATCTGGTTTTTATTATAGCTATCTTAGTGGGACTGTAATTTATTAGTGAAATACTCTTAATTCGTTCAGTCTCTGTTTTGTTGAGTATCAGACATACTATTCTAAACTATTGGGACCACTGGTTAAGAAAAGAGACAGATGTATCCGCCCAGGAGGATTTTATGTTCCACTGGGAGATGAGACACATATTGAGTAATAAATTTTCATCTAAGTCTCTGTGCAAAATGAAATTTCTTTCCTCAGTGCTGATTAGCAAGCAGGCTGTATTTGTACTGTTTACCTAATCGAGACCCAGTATAACTGAACAACTTTTGTTTGGCTGTCTTCACTCTGTCAGAGGATAATAAAAATTGTAGAAAAGGGTCAGGGATATAGCACAGCGGCACTGCCTGGCAAGCACAAAGTCCTGAGTTCAAGTCCTGGTACAAAAACGGTAGAAAAGAAAAAGGGCAAGGTGATGAAGCATGTCAGCAAAAAGAAAGGAACCGACTGTGTGTTTAAATAAAGTGCGCTCAAGTTAAGGCACACTGAGTGTTCAGGAAAACCTTGAAGATGAATGTGTCACAAAAGATTAGCAAGAAGAGTTTTGTGTCTGAAAGAAACAACCTGTCCAGAGCCCCCAGCTCAGGATTCTCTCTGTCCAACGACCAGCAAAGGACCAGCCAGGCTGCATAGGAACGAGCAGAGGAGAGAGAAGCAGGAGACAAGGGTAGTGATACAAAGGTCCAACACAGGATTTAGCAAATAAACGTTGCATGAGACACACTTACATTGAAAGAGTTCATCGTTTATCTGAACATGATTAGCAGCCCTACTTGTGGGTCAGTGCCGGGACTTTGGCCTTTACACTGGATCTTCAAAGGATCCCTCTGGCTGCCATGCTGGGAATGGGTGATAGAGGACAGAGCTGGCCTCAGGTGGGTGGGAGGCTGGTGCAGTGGTCCACATGAAGAATGGGAGTGTCTCAGGCCACAGTGGCAATAGCTGAAGTGGTAAGAAGTGGACAGATGCTGCGTATGTTTTGATGGTAGAGCCAAAGCATCTCTGCATGGATTAGATGTGGTGTGTGAGGGGGCAGAGAGGCTTTTGGATCAGATACCTACCTGAGAAAGGTGGATGGAATGGTTGCTGGGGAAAATACTGGATTTATTTTGGGCATGCTGAACTATTGCTAAATCGTTGAAGATGAGGCATAGCCATCAGGCAGCTGAATTTTCTTGGGTTTTCCATAAAGATTTCCAGTAACGTAAGTTTAAGAGCCACCCCTTTGTTGGAGACACATTTTTTTAATTTATTGTGCTCTGCGTCTTACTATTTAAAGGATCTTCTACACGCCTCATTGGCCTTTGAAAAAAGTGCTTTGGGAAGAAAGAGTAGCCGGGATTGGAATCAATTGCCTGGTTTCTTCTACAGTATCTGAGCTGCAAAGCCAGAGTCTATCCCATTCTACTTGGCATTAGAATTTATTTTTCCATCGTTGGTTTTCCTCACGTCCATTCATTTCCTTCCACCCACTCTCCAACTTCGACAGACAAGGATATGACTACTCTGATGCTTGCTTCGGAGTATCGTTCCAGAGGCTGAAAAAATGTGCCCTGGACATTGAACAGACCACTCGCTTCCTTACGTGCCCAGAGCATGATGGTCTGGAGGGCCAGAATAGTGCAGGTCCGTCGCCCTGCTAGCCCGGATGTTCATGTGGCTTTCTCTGATGACAACTGGATTGGAAGAGATGGCTCTTAGCTGCCTTCCCTCTTTTAACCTGGCTTGAGTAAAATGAATTTCTTTTTCCTGTCTTGATTAGCAAGGATGGCTTTTCACACACCATCTCTTTTCCTTTCCCTCTTAGACTTGTGGTCCAATTTAATTTGACAGTTATGATATGGCTATATTTAAAATTACCTGCAAATTTTATGTCTATAATAGGAACATGCATTTCCAGGGGCTCAAAATGGGCGGGGGAAATAAACATTAGCTGAGAAGCAATCTATAAACTGTGGCCTTACCTCTAGAGATCTTTATCTTGTGCCCAGTGTTGTTTTTAATCATAACATTTTAAATTGCCATAGTCTTTCATAAAGCATTTTTTTCATAAGAATGGTTATGTTTTGTTTTTATGCTAAGAAGTAAATGCTGATAAGATGACAAATTTCATATGGTGTATTCCCTGTGTTTTGCAGGACTTGAAAGGGACAAGTTTGACAATAAAACAGTTTCATTTGAGGAGCACATTAAGTCAGAGCACAATATGTGGCATTATTTGTACTTTATCGTCCTGGTGAAAGTTAAAGACCCAACAGAATACACTGGACCTGAGAGTTATGTGGCTCAAATGATTGTGGTGAGTGACCAGTGTTTTAATCTGTGACCATACTGTATTTTGTATGTTTTCACCCTCTCTTCCCTATCCTCTTCCTAGCATGCAAAGACATTAGCAGGTAGTGTGGTTGTTTTTGAACTTTTAAATCGGCTTGTCAGTCATTGAAGAACCTCCATATTGCCTAAGTCACTGCTTGGTGCCCAGTAGGTTTCTTGATTATTCAATTAAGTCTAACTCAGTGCACAGATGATACCTTCTGAGGGATTCTCCAGGCACTGAACAGCACCTTCTCGGCGATGTCTGTCTCCTTCTGACTTTGTACCTTCCATCACGGCTGATCTCCCAATGCCCAAAATCTAGAACTTTCCCATGAACAGAAGAGTGGCACTGCAAGAAATTCCTCAAACTTTAGAAATCAAGAGTTTAATAAATTAAGTTGTGCATGGGAAGTGGATGATGCTCAACCCTAACATGAGTGCTGAGCTTCCTGGCACTGGACACTTTGGGTTGACTGACCAGCGCTGGTAATGGATTTGCATTGATCTTGCCACAGCTAGGTGCTAATATCTCCTCGTTAAGATAAGCCCGAGGATGTTGTTGCCCATGGCTTGAATTTTCTTCTATCTCATAGAAAATTAAAGCTAACTAGCCTAGAGGGAAGTTTTAAGTTGCAACTGTAGTGAATCTAGATGCACATTTAGTAAATATAATTGCATTTGTATAAATTCTTGTTAATACAGATTATCGGATTTTTTTTTCTCAAAAAGTCATCCTAAAAAATGTGTTAACTATCCAAGAAAAGAGGCCTCAGAGGAGACAGGATCCTTCTCTGCTGCTGCTTATGGGTAGTATTTAGCATCCATGCCAAAAGGTCAGGAGACAGAAGCTAACAGAAAGGTTCCCTTTCCCCTGAGAGCTTATTAGCTACTTAGGGAGCACAGACACAACAGCAGGAGCAACCAAAAATATGTTTGGAGGGTGACAGATGGATAAGCACAGGTTAACACAGTGATAACTGATCTTCTGATCAATATTGATGTATTCCAAGAGATCTCCGTGTAAATTGAATTTTTCAGGCTGTTCATAACTGATTTTTATGAGACTGTAAGTTGTTTTCTCTGTATTGTGTATTTGACGTGAGTAGAACCTGGCCTTATTTCTTTTTTCTGTCTTTCCTCTTTTGCCCTCTCTCTTTTCAAAATCATGATCTGTGGGTAGGGACAATCATTCTCAAGATAATCTTATCGGTATGCATATGGTTTACACATTCTTATCTCCTTTGGGTTTCTTGTTTGTTTTATTTTGTTTTGCTACCAGGAATCAAACTCAGGACCTTGCACTTGCCAGGCAGACACTTGTGCTGCTGAGCTCTCTCCCCAGCCCAGTCATTTGTGAGAAACATTTCATTTCTGCTTGCTGGGGGAGGAGGACCAAGTCATACGTAGAACGTGACCTCACATTGCTATATTTTATCAAAGTTTGAGTAAAGCAGATTGATATATATTGATTAGGTTCCTGTTTTCTTTGGGGCTTTGTGAAGATTCTGATACAGTCTCTGTCTACTGAAGAACTTAGAGCTTCATAATAGAGGAAGTGAAATTTTAAAGAATCAAAGGTAGAATATACCAAGTTTCTTCAGGGGTTGGACAAATGAAAATCTATGAAGGTCTAAAGAGGTAGAGTGGCGAGCAACTGGGAAGGGAACTAATGGAAGGGGGGCTGGTGGAGAATGCACCAGGTAGAGGAGGATGGGTGCAAATGTGGTGTGTCTGCTGTGTAAGAGAGTTCCTAAATGAAGAAGCAGCCTAAACAACGATACAGAAGTGGGACACTCAGACCCTTAGGGAATTGTTACTTGCCCAGTTACAGTGGGACTTAGTTCACTTCTAAGGCAGCTCTGAGTGATAAGGGGGAAACTTAGATTGCACTTTAGAGTAGTAAATACCAGCATTTAGGGGCTATTTCATTATCAGTGAGAAGCCCCTGAAGGTTGTGGCTGAGGGAATAGTGAGATCTAGAGCTACATCAGGCAGTGGCGTGCAAGCTGATTCAGAGAGGGAAAGTTGACATCAGAGATGATACAAAGCAATCGATGAGATTGTAGAGGGCACATGAGAGAACCTGGGGAAATATAAGGAAGCCAAAGAGCTCACAGCCTCTGTGAGCCTGGTCGCTGGGAGGAATGTACTGAGTCAGTGTCAGAAGGGCTTTTTGTTAGGAAGAGCGACTGGTCCAAGAAGATGACTTGTGGACTTTGAAGTGAGACTAGAGACGGAGAATCAAAGTGCGTTATATGCAGCTAGGAAAATGCCACAATGAAGCCTGGTGTTCTGTACAATCAGTGTGTCCTAGGTAGCAAAAAGAATCATGGGACCACAGGAACACTGATGTGGCAACAGCGTGAGTTGGAGGTAGAGAAAAGGAACCACGTTCTCCCATGTGTTTTGTTTGGTGGTCTCGGACCTTAGCGGAACCCAGGAACCTGCCTGGGCCTCTGCATTCTCATCCAAAGCGCAGAAACTGCTGCGTCTCTCACAGGAAAGTTGTGAGCTGAGTGTCACGTCAAAACTCTCTGAGAGTACAGAGTTAGTAAGTGACAGCTGTCACTGTACCTCTCTGCACAGAATGGTTGGAGCTACCAAACTGGAGAATGATGGGGAGAGAGGGGAACGGCATAAAGAGAGAAGAGAGAGGCCAGGACAGTACGTGGGGGTTCCCTTATAGGAGAAGAAGAAAGACAAACAAAATAGGGAGAAGGGAGCACAAGAGAGATGGAAGAAGGAAAACCAGAGAGGGAAGTTGGTCAAAAATCAAGCGGTGAGAATTTCAGTGTCAAAGTTCAGCATGATCAGTTGCAAAGACGGCAGACACAAGTGGCGAATCAAAGCCTCCCTGCGATATAGAAACTGCCAAGAGGCTTTTTCCCATAAGAGAAGAATGCTGTTAAATTTTGACCCATCTTTAGCCTTCACATTGAAAGCAGCATTTTACCGGCACTTGTGCTTGAATCTTTAAGTGTCCAAGTACTTATCCATGTTGTGCCCATCCTCCTCCATCAGAGTTCCTTCCAGAACCGCAGCAGGGGCCCTAAGAGCCACCAGCTTGTTCCAACCCCAAAGTCTTCATCTGCCTGACACACACCCACAGGAGCAGACTGGTCTGAATATTAATGGCTAGGAGAAGGGTGTTGTGAGTTTAGGCCTGATGCAAACAGCAATCATTCACTTGGAAAGTTGTTCATCTTCTGAAGCAAGCCTTTTGGAAATCTTCGAAAATCCTGTAGCTGACAAACCCAATCCAGAAACTCTGCCCCTCCAACCTCTGTGGAGATTATGGTTTTGAAATTCTTTCTCCTCTTGGGAGAGACAGTGTTAGAACACGTAGGAAGCTGACAATTGACAATTTAATTTAATGACTGATGTTTCCCCTTCTGTTCAAGAGGTAACTGCATTTAACAGTTTAGTAAGAAGCCTGCCACTCTTATTTTTGCTCCTTACAAATGTGTTCATTTACCAAATTGATTTAGGTGCTTATGGCTTTGAGAGAACTTTAAAATGCTTCATAATTGATATAGCTTTTATCTGTAAGGATTTATGCAAAAAGTAAATGAGAATTCATCTGAATTCTGCTTTAGTATTTAAGTCAATCTGATTTGTATTTTGGGGCCTTAGCAATGCCCTCCTACCTTTTGGTTAAATGGGGAAAACAAAATGATAACAAGTTTTGGGAGACGTGTTTCTTAACATTTACGCCAATATTAATAAAACACACTCTGTAAATAAGGTAACATGTTGCTTCTAGGGATGAAAATTTTAGGAACCATATTGTGCCACTATATCCATCCAGTAATAGAATCAAGAGTCGGAAATATTCATCAAAACTTAGAACTGCTTACCCTTTCCGTCTAACTATGAACCAAGCTGTTTAACTGCTAGAATGTGAACATTTGAATGAACACAAAACAATTTCTGGGATACTGTTAGGGAAGGTGGAAGTCCATTAAAATATTTCAGGAATGCATTTTCTTCAGGCAAGCAGAGCCTCGTCTTTGTTTAAGAGAATTTTTTTATCTTTTTTTTTTTTTTTTTTTTTTGTCTTTTTTCCTTTTTATCGGTACCGGGGATCGAACTCACGACTGCCTGCTTGCAAGGCAGGTGCTTATGCCACTGAGCTAAATCCCCAGCCCCTGTTTAAGAGAATTAATGTTCAGGGGCTGGTATGTATTGGAGACAGAAAATAACAAGGAGAGAAGGAACATCCAGCAAAGTAAAAGTCATGAAAGGGAATCTAGTAAACCAGAGGACAGAGCATATAAAAGGATAAATCCCCCAGCCTACTAATGGCCTTTGAGCATGGCTGAGCCCCTGTGCTTGTCTTATTCCCCAAAGGATAATGACTGAAGAGGAACAAACAAAATTAGAGATCATTACAAAAAGTGCCCAAGGCTTTTAGCTGTTTCTCTCACATGTTCAGGTTTTCAGTGTTCATTTGCTGAGAGATGTTAGGGTTCTTTGGGGATATTTATGACTTAATTTGACAAACAGAGGGATCCAAACCAGCGCTGCACGTAAAGGCAGTACCGGGGTTGCTGTCTCCTAATGTCCTGATGGCACTGGCTTGTGACCGAGTCCCTGGCTATCCCCACTCTGATCATGGCCATCAGATTTCAGAGACTGTTTTCTCCTATTAGTGCATTATGTGTTTAAATTCTTGTATTTATTCAGCTCAACTCCTAACTGCTTCCTAACATCAGGACAGTGTCAATTAAAACTTTAATGCATTTTTGTTAACATAGTAGTCTGTTTTGTGATGCTGGATTCAAACCCAGGGCCTTGCCCATGCTACGCAAATAGTCTACCACGCAGCTACAATCCCTGCCCTAGTATTCTTTCTTAACACATAAAATGACTGGAAGCTTCTCGAAGGTCAGAACCAGGTGTAGAAGATCAGAACCAGGCTCTTTGTTCTGCATAGTACCAGGGCAGGTAGTATCTTGAATATGTATTAAAAACAATTCAGTAAACATTGAATGGATAATAACAGCTGTGCTGAAAGTTTGATGTATATGATAAATAAAAAAAAATAGTCTCTTCTCTCAGGAAACTCTAAACATTTATTGAGTGAACAACTATATTAACAATTGAATTAAATAAATGATTTATTTTAGCCCTCTGATTGTTGGACATAATTTAGAGAAAGGTACATTAAAAATAACTGCAAGAGGTTGGAACATGAGCTTCTTATTAGTCAAATGCTACCTTTCCTTTCTTTAAAATCAGGAGACAAAGAGGTTGCAGGAAGGTTATGACTCCTAAACCATGTATAATGAAGGCAGTATTAACAATCGAGTACCTGAATTGATAAGTGAGCTACTTTAATTCCTCTGTGGTCTTCTTTCTAGCGTTTTCTGCAGCTCTGTACATCCCTCCCACACACAAATCCTCAGGTGTGTGCCCCCCAGCTACTCTCCGTGGAAGGGCAGACACACAGGTCAGAGGGTCTTTCAGATCAACTCCCTTAAGAAACAATCCTTCCCTGCTCTAACCTGTTAAGACTTTCAAAAGAGAAAGGCCATCCTTTTTTATGAAATAAAAAAGAAACCTAGTCATTCATTACTTTAGCCACATAAGGACGGAAAAGAACTAGCAATTTCCCAGATGCTGTTTTCTGAAACTAGACCTCAAAATCAACCTTGTTTAGTTAGACCATATTTTTGAGCTGTAACTGCTGGTGGGGGGAGACATTGGGGCTCTGCGTGGAAGACATCAGATCATCTAAGATTCATATACACCCTGCTGCTTCAGCCCCCTTCGCCAGCTTAATTTCTGCATTATTGTTATGTGTCATAATTATGAAATTATATGTTTGGATTCTATTATTTCTAATTTACACTAATTGTGTAATTGGGTCTAATGAGACCAATTATGTAACTCTTCATTTTTTAACTAAAACCGATTTTAAAGGCTTCAGAACTTAATAAGACACTTTTTAAAATGTTTACCTGTCAAGGCAAGCCAAGGGGGTCTCTGCAGCTCAGAGGGCACAATTAAGAGCAGTCAGTGTAAACACGCACGAGGCCACCACCTCGGCGTCCCACCTTTTAAGTGCAAACATGTGTCTTCCATTGTGGAGGAATCTGTTTCAGTTCCCCAGCTCTGGATTTCGTTGTCATTGTGGGAGTGACACTCTCCATTATTTTCATTTTCTGTTTAATATTCATACATAGGGTCCACAAATCCCCACCCTTGTGTGCTCATGTTTGCACCTTTCTAATCCTCCTTCTTGTTTGTAAAAGACAGACAAAGATGATGAGTAGTAGATGGCTTCACGTAGAGGCTTCCTTTGGAAAACTAGACTCTGTGGAGGTCATTAGACCTCAGTGCCGGAAGTTGAAACCTTTCCGTGGATGCTTCCCAGACAGGCAGAGGATAAAGGCGAGGCAGGCAGGTGAGAGGCTGGAGAGGAACAGTCAGTGCTAGGTTACTTCCTGATCTTATCAAAAAACAGGATCTGCTGGGTGTCT
The DNA here is from genome assembly GCF_034190915.1 of Cavia porcellus. NCBI lineage: Eukaryota > Metazoa > Chordata > Mammalia > Rodentia > Caviidae > Cavia > Cavia porcellus. The sequence goes on along the minus strand of NW_026947510.1, from coordinate 50,521,467 downwards.
AGGTAATTGTCCACAGAGTTTAAGATGCCAGGAAGTAGTTTTTGTTAGTCATTCCTTAGTGGAAAGGAAGAAACCAGGCATTAGAATCTGGCACTTCATTTCATAGAATTTCCATTGACAAGATTGTTGATTCCACTAAAAATCAACAATCTTCTTGGCTCCTCAGTTTGCCCACTGATAAAATATATATAATGGGTGAGTCAGAACTCAGAATAGAAGCAGCCACACTAAGGTAGAGGGCCCTAAAGGCTACCAGATAGCAAAAGCATTAACCCGTCAGTCTTAGGATGGAAACTTAGCAAGACCAGGGAGGATAAAGAAGCAAGAAAATAGGGGGAGGGGATATCTGTAGGGCTTGGGACAGAGGCTAATTCGATAAGAAATTCTGCAGTATTTTAGCAACTAGTATGAGCATGTCTTTGCATACCAGCTAAAAATTAGTCCTGAATGTAGCAATGCTTTCCTTGAGGAGTTGCTGTAAGGATTGAATCAAATCATGCATACCAACAACACTGGTGCTGATGCAAGGCATGATGAGATGCATCTTGACTCTATGCTGGGTGCTGTTCTAAATGTACAATCTCTTTCAAAGGCTTCTAACAATTCCAGAAGGCAGATCCTGTTATTGAAAGGGTTTTGGCCCAGACAGGACACTGTAGCCAGGAAAGCCTCAACCGGAAGGAGGAAGCCCCATCTCCCCTGCCCCTAGGAAGTTACCTGTGACGCCATCTTCCCGCCCCTGGAAATTTACATATGGCGCCAAACCTAGGACCAATGGGCTGCCTGTGCATCCCTAATGCCCGCCTTAGGTTCCACCCCAAACAAGGAGGCTATTTACATACCCCCACGCCACGTGTCTGCCGGAGAGATCGCCGGTCGCCAGCGGTGCGGGGTGCTGGTCATCTCTCTCCATGTTCTCAGAATAAAGGCCACTTTTTATTTTATACTTCTAATCTTTTGGAAATATTTTTCATCTTTTGGAAATAATCCTAGCACTATCCCCAGTCCACACATAAGGAAACCAAGGCTTGGAGAGATGGGGTAACTCGCTCAGCAGCAGAGCTGATACAGAGGGATATTCAGTCCATACTGTGCCAGGCACATACAAGTAGTAATAAAAGTCTGTAAACGCTGAATCCTGCACAATACAGAAAGCCAAGAGTCCGTGACTCCTCGGAGAGCAGGCAAGGCCGGCTGTAGCCAGTACTCTTGACCACATGCATCACACTTTGGAAGAAGAGACCTATAAAAATTCAGTCCACGGGGCAGGGAGAAGACCTGGCCAGGAGACAGGAAGTCAGATGACAGCCCTGCAATGGCAGGAAGAGCTGAGAGGAATTCAAATGGGAAGAAAAGGACTCATTCAGAGCTGCTTGGCCACTGAGTGTATCCTACAGCAATTCGAAGTCTTACCAATGGAGTTACAATTGCAAGCCAGCAAAAAAGAAGCTGCAAGATGTTTGGATCTCATTTGACCAGTATTGAAATGTGCACCAGGCACTGATAAAGGCAAGAGTAAAGCATCTTCCCTGGCCTTGCACAACCACAATTGAATGGGAAGGACATAAGCACCCAGCACTACAGTGTCTGCAGGTCAGAACTCCAGTGAGGGACAGAATAATGTATAGGCACTCAGCCGCCAGGGGCATCTTAAAGCACTCAGACAAATGTACGCATGGGGAAGACCCTTCCGTGTACTTAGGATAGACTTGACACTTTTCCCAGGATCCCTTGGGCAGTCCACCTCCAGTCTACCTGATTGTATCCCACCTCGATTAGCTGACTAATTCAGCCACCTTGGCCTTTTCTTCCCTTTCTCCCTGGTCAGCATCTCTGCACATGTGTACCTTCCACTGGTCACCACGGTCCCTGGCTGCTTCTGTGCCTCACAGCTTCCTGTGCCTGACTTCCCTCCTGTCACCCTGTCCTACTTTTAGCATTTAGATTAAAACTTTATCCTATAGTTTTTGTACTTATGAATGTCTTTCTTCTTCACTGTTACACCATATACTCCACTAGGGCACTTACAGGGCTGTCTTGTTCTCTGATGCATTCCCAGCACCTAAATCAATTCCCAGTACATAGTAAAGCGCTCAACACAGATTTGTTAAACAAAATATATAAGACAGAGAGCCACTGAGGTACAGAAGAGAGGACAGTTATCTCTGCCTGAAGACATCAGGGACAATTTCACAGAGAAGATTGTGAAAAGAGAAAGATCTTTAAAATGAAGAGGATTGCTGAGCCCATGGGGGTGCATGCCTGTAATCTCAGCATTCTGGGAGGCTGAGGCAGAAGGATCACAAATCCAATCCCAGTTGGGGCAATTTAGTGACTTGGTCTGTGCCTTCAAGTTCAAAAAACAAAACAAAAAGGAATGAGCTAGAGAGAGACTGGGTTCGATTCCCAATATTAAAAATGAAAAAAAAAAAATAGGATTTTGACAAAAGGCATACTGAACCAGGCAGAAAGTATGTTTTAAAGAGAAACTGTGAGGAAAAGAAAGCTAATCAATCGCATGATCTGTGTTAGCAGCTCTGCATGTCACCTCATTTCATTATCACCATCTTATGTAAACTGAGGCTCAGAGAAAAGTGTTTGTTGCTTACCCAAAGGGCTGGATAGAAAAGGACTTGAGCCACGAGCCCACATCTCTGCAGGACAAACTCTATCAATTTTAGCCGTAGCTATGCCATCTCCTGGTCAGACTGAAGTTAACCACTTTTAAATTACTACTGGAGAAGAGATTTCAGTAGGGATCTCGAACTCAGACCTCATGCTTGCCAGGCAGGCACTTGTGCCGCTGAGCTTCATCTCCCCAGCCCTTCATTTCCCGTCAACCAACACAGGTGTAGTACTGACTGTGTTCCTGGGCTAGGAGAAGGGCTCAAAGCAGAGGCAGTTATTTTAACTTCCTTCAGGAAACTTTGGTGAAATAATGGATTTCCGATGCAAGGTGAAGGAGCTCCGCCTCTCAGAGCCTGAGGGTCTCACCTGGGTGCTCAGGCTAATGAGGACAGAGAAGAAAGATATATCTGGAAAAAGCCGGAGGAGAGAGGCCAGGCCTCAAGTGGCCTGGTGTGCTTGGAAGTTTTTACTTTATCCAGAAAGCTAAAGAAAGCCCTTCAGAGATAGTAAACCAAGGAGACAGAGTCAGGGTTGCATGTTAGGAAGTCTGTTCCATGACAGGATAAGAAAGCATTTCAAGGGGCTGTGCGGAAAGGCAGAGAAAGAAACAAACAAACAAACAAACAAACATTGGTTTAATTACCCAGTAACAACATTGAGAGATGATACTGGGAAATGCCATTGGAAACTGAAAAGAAATGATACATATGGAAAATTCAGGTAGAGTTTAATGAATCTAAAAGGAAGGTCATTTCCTTTACAGACACTGGATATTTGCAAAAGGAGAGGCTTAAATAGTGGGGAAAGGTAAGATTTGCACAGTAGTTAGACCAGTGTGAGTGGCAAGTTTACCCTTACGGCGTCCAGAAAGAAGCAATACATGAGTCTCAGTTTGGATGGACAATCTATTAGAATAGTTCAACTACCACTGCAAAGATAAAAATTTGGTATCTTTGATTCCCTTAGAGAATTCACAGAGTAGGGAACAGTGCCTGGTATGTAGCAATGATTTGTTAAATGATCTTAAAGATTCTTAAGTCAGTCTAGTATACTTCAACTTGACAGTTGAAATCACAGATTTGGTTAAGATTATCCAGGGGAGATCATGCAAAGTGAGTGAATCAGAGGAAACTTGCCCTTGGATTTAGGAGGGCAGAGATAACTGTTAATTTAATAATGATGATGATGATAATGTCAGGTCTACCAACTGGATTTAACTCATCAGAAAGCAGAACCAGACAGGAGAAAAACAAGGCTCATCAGACAAGTCTGAGAGAGGATTTTATCTTTCATTAGCTGGTGGACCTAGGAGTGGTTTGGTCAGTTTATGGGTAGCTTCAGATCCAACATTGATTAATAGCGTTTTATACAAAATTATGCTATTACCTCAAATGTTTGGAGCAAAATGGATCTGCTCAGTCCACAGAAGCGTATGAAATAATGATCCACCCTAATGTCGTTTATCTTAAGCTATAAAGAGATGTTACATCTCTGATTCTCATAACTTTAATAAAAAGATTCCTTCCCGCTGTGCTGAAGAAAATTCTTGCTTCCTAGTTCTAGTCATTACTGTAAGATCTTGTTGAATTCTCAGTTGGCTTTCTGGAATAATAATGTCCACATTGTTAGGACCGATACATTTTACTCAGAAACTCTGGCTTTCTTCCAGAGAGTAACAGATGCCTTCAAAATGTAAATTACGGGAACAAGCACTATATACAGTAAAGTCGCAGGGCTCCTGTCTAATGATTTCTGATAGGCCAGCATAGCATGATACAGCTGATACCTAATTAGCTAAAAGGACAATTAAGTTGAAATCCTACTCTTGTATAAGGTTATCAGGCAAGCTAATTTCCACAGGATTTGGGATTACTCTTATCTATAAAGAATCCTGAAAAATAGTTTCTAAATTTTGCAAAAGCAATTCTGGATTTTTATTTTGGAGATCAGTTATTTAATATCATGTTGGCATAATCTGCTGCTTTTATGGGATTTAGAGATCAAGGTGTTTCGAAATAATAACATCTGAGTAAGTTACCTCAGCCCCCTGCCTCTGTTTCCTCACCTGTAAATGGTGGTGATACGGCTTTTTACTAGAATTCCTGTGTGAATTACACAAAGTCCCATATACCCTGCTGCTTGCTAAGGTGTCTGCCTCGTGCTTAGTGCTCAACAGCTGATTGGTCGTTCCACCTCTACTGAAAAGATCTAGCTACTTAAAATAACATGGCTAAATAAAAAGGCTACTTTGCAGTTGCAAATCATCTCTAACGCATGTGATGTTCAAGCCTTCTACCAAGTCTTCAGATTGTCACTTTCACACATTACTTCTGTGAAAACTAGCTAGAAAGGGCAACAGAGGAGATCAGAACAGGTAGGATCTGTCACACATTTCCTGTTTAGGATAGAAGGCAGAGGCTTAATGAGTCACCACAATGTTACATAGTTCAACAGTGAGAATTATTACCAAGACAAAGGTTGGGCAGGAAGGTCTTAATATATTGTCCAAATTTGTTTAGCATTTGTTCCTTTGTCAAACTGTAAGTCAGGAACTTGCTTAAATATATATTCTTAAATTATATATATATATATATATATATATATTATATATATATATTTAAATTTTTATTTTACATGTTTCTCTTCAGTATTGGAGTCACTGGGACCACTGAATCCATCTGTATTTTACGAGTCATTTTAGGACAGATCTTACCACAAACACATGTGATGTGATGTCATGTGGCCTGTATCAGAGAGGACTCGGGGACAGGGAGGTCCTACGAAAGGGAGCAGTGAACATTTATATGGAATCAGCACATAATTATTTAAGGACAAACCTTATCTAGCTACAGCTTCATACCAAAAGCAACATTTGCCTTCTTCTATGCTAAATAATGGCAGCATCAGGGGATATTTAGTTCCAAAGAATACATTTTAGGGTTCCTCAGGGGAGAACTTGTAGCATTTTACCCTTATAAAATCAACTTTTTTATTTCTTCTAACTTTTGGGAAAAAATCCAGGATAAAACACACATTTTTGATTTAGAAATCATACTCCGATTCTCTGGGTTTCCTAGTGTTCATACCATAATTATTAACTCTGAAGAGAAGTTTCCAAGTGTTTATGTTACTGTGGGATTCTTAATGAGCATTTCAAACATGCTCTACATAAAAATAAAACCCTAATTCACCAGAATCTGAAATTCAAAAGTAGCCAAACTCAGAGGTAGTTTAATTGCTAAGGGAGCCGCACCTTTTCAAAGAGATAATCAGAGCTTCCTTGTAGCTCCCTTGATGTGCCAAGTAGTGACAGAAAGCCCTCTGGTCCTGCGCCTACCAAGCAGGCCTGGGACTCTGAGAAGAAATACACTCCGTGGACATCGATTCCTTGTTCATAATGACAATCTCTTCTGCCCTAGCCTGAAATTCTTCTAACACTTGAAATACTTTTTATATCAGATTTTTTAGGAATACTCATTTCTTTTTTATCTGACAGATCCGAAGCAGTTGTAGCAGAGATTTTGGAGGGGTCAAAGCTGACTGTTCCCATTTCATTTTCTGGAAGGTGATGTGTGGTTTGATCCACCCCAGCTGGAATTAGCCTTCAATCCTGGTGATCTGTAGCTCACAGGTTACAGCTGGGTATTGCGGTTTTCTCAGTAGGACATGCAGAATCAAAACAGACCATGAATTTTTCTTAAGATCCAAAGCCAACCCTTGTGAGAGAAAAATTCACCTGTTTTTGGCAGCCGCCTGAGGACTGGGAAGTCTTCAATCTCAGGCTGCACGGGTGTGTAGCTGGGCAGGGAAGATTCCTGTTCCCTGTGCTGAGGGCCTAGACCCATTTCGAAATGTGAAATCCAGTTTGAAAAAAATCACCATTTTGGAAGGGAAAGACATAGTGCCTGTAGAGATACTTCATTTTATCGGGATGATAAAATTTATTCTTACTTTCAATGTAACGAATGCCTCACTTTATTTTCGAATGTACTCCCTTGTACCCAAGAGCCAAGAATCAAAGAAGAATCTAGACTGTTGAGAGGGATTTAATGAAGGGACATTGTGTGTGAGACACAGTATGATAGCCAGAGACTAGGGGACATCAGGAGCCTTGGTCCGATCATTTAGTCTCTCTGGGCCTCAGTTTCTTCATCTGTAAAATGGGGGAAAGTTCCTATTTATGGGGTTTTATGAAAATTAATAAAGTTACCAGTTATATATCATCTGACAAGATAGCAATTATTACACTAAATTCCACAATTTGTAGGAGTATTTGAAGGACAGGATAGCATTTCTAGGCTCAACAAATTCTCTCTTCAGTAACTTTTATTTGGTGGTTGCCATGGTTATATTGAGAGTTGGATGCTCAAGGGAAGTACAAATAAAGGATGCTGAGTTCCCCACCTTCGGGAATCTGGGGGTTGGTGGGAGACAATAACAGACGGTCACGCAGGTTGGATGATAACATCAGGCAGGAACATTTGATGAACAACAGATGAACGGCTATTCTCCAGGCTAGCAAGAAGAGACACGGCATGTGAAGGAAATTAGCCGTGAATACAGTTATCACTCAGTATCCAAAACCTCCCTTAGATCCAGAAATCTATGGGCGTCCAAGCGCCTCACATAAATTCATGAGCATTTGCATGTAATCTACAAACATCAGCCCATATGCTTTAAATCATCTCTAGATTACTTGTAACATTTAATACAGTAGAAGTGCTTTGTAATTAGTTATACGGAAGTGTTTAAGGAGTTTAATGCCAAGAAAAGAAAGTCTGTGTATGTTCATTCAGTACAGCAGTTACTTTTCCAAATATTCTCGATCTGCGGTCAGTTGAATCCACACAAGCTGAACCTGGGGTTATGCAGAACTGACCGTAACTGATACCTGAGAGGGCTTAAAGCACCCGGATTAGACTGGGGCTAAATGATAGGCATTGCTCAGGGTAAGGAGTTTTTACCTGATCCTGCAAGTAAAGGAAAGATATCTATGATACTTGTCCTGTTTTGGTTTTTGGCAGTCTTAAAGACTGAACCCAGAGCTTTCACACTGAGCTGTATCTCTGGTGTCTTCTTTACTTTTTCTCAAATTTTGAGAAAAGATCTCACAGAGTTGTCCAGGCTGGGCTGCAGTTTACAATCCTCCTGCCTCAGCCACCTTCTAGTACTGGGATTATGGGTATGTACTGGTGTACCTTGCTGTTGATGATTTTTAAGTACAAGGACTGTATGATTTTTAGTGGAATTTGTAGGAGGTATCATGTACTCCACAGCAGATTTGAAAGGGCGGGAGAAAACCAGCGGTCTGTGTGCTGATTTACAATGCAGTGGGAGGGACCAGGACTAGGGAAAATGGGCTGTCTGGGGTGCAAAGATTTGACTCAGTGTCCCCACCCATAAACCTGGAGGATTTGGTAGCCTCCCAACCCCCTCATGCCATACCTGGTTTTATTACTGTGCCCATAAAGTTGGTGCTTACGTGGGTTTCAATTCTGACAACATGGACCCCTCCTGTTTTCTTTAGGAATGTACACTGTAGAAATTAAAATCCTCCTTTCCTGGCTCAACTCATGCAAGGAAGAGACCTCTGTAAGAACAGCTAGTCGTATTTCTCCAGAGCCCTTACTTCTGCCTGAAATTATTTACCTATGCATTAACTATTTTATTACGTTGTTTTCCTTGGAAACTGGGTTCTTCCCAAACATTTGTGGGACAAGAAGGGTCTCAACAAATAGCTACTGAAAAAGACAGTGGAAATAATTGCTCTGAGGGCCTTCAGAATTAGTTTTCTGACTCTTTGATTCATAAGTGAAAAATAAATTAAGACAGCTGTTTGCTGACTCCAAGTAGAAGAGGAGGGGGCGGAGGAGGCTGGAATTTTGACTTTGGGTGACCTGAAGAATATTTGCACAGCCTGAATTATTAACAGTTATTTCTTGCCCCTCTGACATTCAGGGAAATGGTGCGTTTGGTTGCCAGCTCATTGCACCTATGGTGACAATGGGCTACTCAGAGAGTGGAGAGTCCATGGGCCTCAGTGTAACAAAACTGGGACTCAGAAGGGAAGACCAAAGGAGACGGTCTTACATAAAACTCATGTTTGCTGACTGGCAATAACATGGTCAATTTATTTACTTGGTGGAGTTATTTATATTTGAAATTCCACATGGGAGAAACTCTACACCATCACCACCACCACCACCATCATCACCATCACCACAATGCCAAGAGATTTTACCCTGGTAAATCGATTTTAATAATGTGCTGTGTACAAGCCTCTGCTTACCTTTCAGGACGGAGTGGCACTGGGATTACGACACTCCCTCCCCATCAGGCCCTGACCGTGAATAAAGGTTTTTGCCCAGGTCCCCTCTGTCTTGTGCAATGACAGTGACCTGGGCTGCTGTGTGACACCAGCTGGTACACGGCTGTCCAGGTCTGATGTGAACCTGTCTGATGTGAACCTCTCAGAGTAGCCCAGTTCCCACAATCGCAGACTACTGTCCCCAAGAGAAGTCCTTGCTTCTTAAGCCTGCTGTCCTTTGGGAGTCCCCAGATCACTGGCACTTTGGAATCATTGGCTGCAAATTCAGGGGCTCCCAGGACCCCTTCATATTGGGTAATTCACTAGAATGACACAGAACCCAAAGGAGCTCTGCATTCACGGTTACAAATCGATTATGAAGGATGCCGATGAGGAGGAGATAATTGGAGAGACACACAGGACAAGCCCTGGGTAGGTTAGAGCACAGAGCTTCTGTGCGCTCTCTGTGGAATCTGGGCGCCTTGCCCTGCTGGCACAGCAATGCATTTAACAACCAGGAAGCACCACTGAGCTTCTCTGTCCAGGATCTTTATTGGGTTTCATGACAAAAGCTGATTCACTGAATCACTGGCCGCATCACTGAACCCAGTCTCCAGCCGCCTGCCTTCCCCAGAGCTCAGCTGACTTAAAACCCAAACCTCTAACACATAGTTGGTCTTCCTAGTGAGACCTGAGTCCTTGGGGCTCCTAACCTAAATTCAGACTCCTAACCTAACCTAAACTCAGACATGATACAAATGGCTCGGGAATAACAATAAGCTCTTTTTTTCTTGAGAAATTCTAAGCACTTTAAGTCTTCCTCCTGGGAATCAGGGACAAAACCAGTCAAATTCTTCGCTCTATGTCAGATATATTGTCTCTTTTCTGCTCTTGAATTTGGTGCTTTTCAAAATAGTTCATAGGAAAGTTTTAAATCTTAACTGGAAACTAACACTCCTCTTTTCTCTCTCTCTAATATCCAGCATAGAAATGTCTCTTACACTGTGTTTAATTGAGTCGTAATCCTAAACTTCACTAGTCCAGGTCACCTTCAGCTGTCCTGTAGTTGGAGGCAGGTGCCTCTAAGAGGACCTTTTTGCTCTCGGGCGTGTCCTTGTACTGATCATCCCTCGGAAAACAGTGAGACAGTTTTAACATAAACCAGAATCTGTGCTCTCCAGCTTCCAACCTTGGCTGGCTTCCTCCCGTGCACAGAATCAAATCTAAACATCTTGTGCAGACCCACCAGCCGTGCCACCTGCTGTCCTCTACCCTCCCCCAGACCGAGGCTCCGGCTGCCTGGCCGTTCTCACCCTCTGCCCAGCTCCCTTCCGCTTGCTGGCCTTTGCATCTGTCCCTCTTGCAGTCACAACAGCCGAATGCTCTCTCACATTTTGCAAGCCTCTGCTTAAATGTCACCAGCTCAGAGAGGTTTTCTCGGGTCACCTTTTCAACCCACGTGCCTCCTCCCCGCTATCCCTCTGTCTCTTATCTCGTTTTTTTTTTTTTTTTATTTCCCTGAAACATTTCTGACAGCTACCATACCATTGTGTTTTCACAATCTCCCACCCCTGAACGTGATCTGCATTAGGACAGCAGCTTCTCTTCGGTCACGGCTACATCACCAGGCCCTAGAGCAGCTTCGGCACATAGCAGTGCTCTGTCAATATTTGCCAACTGAATGCGTGAACAAACGAATGGGCCAACACTGTGTGATGAAAGGTCGTTAGTGACCTAGCTTGGCTTCCTAATAATGCAGGTGATGGCAACTGCAGAATCATACAGTAGTCAAAAGCACAGGAATTAGAGTGGCTGAGTTCATGTAACAGCTTGGCTACTGTTAGCTATGTGACTCAGGGATTTTCTTCCTTTCTCATTGTTCTTATCTGTCAAAAAAATATGAAAAACTGTTTTAACACTTAAACTATTCCGGGACCTCTAATAGTAGAGGTGTAATTTCTCTGAAGATCTGCAATTCTTCTCTCTGCAGATAGTCAAGTGTATCCTCTGATCAGAGGGATCTAAGGATTCGAGATTGGCCTTGACATAGAGAACTGCATTATTAAATAAGAGATTTAGAGAGATCGGGCAGGTTATGTAACCCCCTCTCACTTCCTTTATGAAAATCAGGGCGTTAAATTAAATCTATCACATGACCTCTTACATTGTGATGCTTTGGGTTCTGTAATTAAAAGTGCATGTCCAGACATAATTGGAAGACAGAGCTTGGTAAAGAAGTCACAGTCCAGCCATGGAGAATCAGTGGGACTTTCTTCCTTAGTACAAGTTCTGCTCACTCAGTGGCCCTCAAAGAGTCCCACAACACCAGCTAAATTTACTTACAGGAAGTAACAAGTCTGGTGATGGTTAGGTTCCCACCTCGGGTCTGCATGAGGAAAATTAGCTAGGAAAATGGATTGGAGGCTGGGGTTAGATTGTGTCAGCCAACTCCTTTCTCTTACTCCTCTAGTAAAGAACTACATGAGAAGAAACAGAAAGCTGTTGATATTATTGATGAAAGGCAGGGCACTAAGGAGAACTGGGTATCTACAGTGGCAGATACGTGGGCTCACACACCTGAATACAGTCTCTCCAGCTGGGAATGAGCAAATTAGTCGATCTGCTTATATCATAGTACACAATAGGTCTTCCTGGAATAAATAATTTGTTCTATTTTTCATTCATATTTTTTTCAAAGGTTGTGTCGTAGCTTGGCTATATTTCCAGATTTCTTTTCTTTCTATAACTCTGTTGTTCCCTTTCTTTTTCCCTGTCTGCCTTAATGACTTTTCATTGGATTTTTGTACTTGATCACACACCTGCTTCAAGAAATCTTACCCTTCTCTGTCTTCATCTGTGTATCTCCCTTGTTCTCAGTAGTTTGGGGGATGTGAATGTAATGGAAGCTAAGATTGTATCATCTTTAATAAAGCACAAAATACAGAGTAAGGAGAATGCAGGTGAGCGTGGAGGAAGAAATCAATCAGGGAGCTAAATTGCATCTGTGGGACAAAGCACAAAACAATTGTTTCATGCAGTGTTTATTGAAGAAGCTTGGTGGAAAGATGGTTAAAATGTATATGGGACGTAAGGAATCATTTTGTTCAATTTAAATGACATTGGTGTACTTTTTAGATCATGAAATCTTTTAGTATTTTCAATAACCATCTTTGATACAATATTTTACACAGTTGCCTTAAGGGTGTTCAGAGATAAAAATATATATCTAAGTTATAAATTGGGTATATCCAATCTCTGTATAATAGAAGTCTGTACAGTCACTCTGTAGAATTCAGTAGATCAAGAATTGCTTTATTGTTTGAGAATTTAGAAAAGCTAAGATTTTGAGTCATCTTCAAAACCCAGAGTTAACTGTCATTTTTAAAAAAATCAATACCAGATCAAAGGGTGTCTGGGTAATTTTCTGTGGTACCAAGTAATCATCTGATGTTTTTTCTATTCATTGTGCAGGAAAAAAATCATAATGCTGGTTTTGTAGAACAAAAAACTTTATTCTAAATCAGAAAGAAAAAATGACCTTTCTTTGTGGTTATTGGAACTATTATTATATCATCCTTTATAGGAGGAGCCAATCAACAGGTTACTTTTATTGTTCTTCTCAAAAAGATTATTGAAGCAAAGTACCCCCTTCCCCATCAAGTGGGTGATTCCTTGTTGTAATGGATATATCTAGGGGCTTAGTCTCTTAAAAACTCACATTTTAGGCAGCTGTGGTGGTTCGCCCATGTAATTCTAGTTCTCTGAATGATGGAGGCAGAAGGATCACAAATTTGAGCCCAATCTGGGCAACTTAGTATGACTCTGTCTCCAAATAAAAAGTACTGAGAATGTAAATGTAGGCAAGTGTGAAGATACTGGGCTTAACCTCTAGTTAAACGAAAAATAAACAACAAAAGTCTTGCTACCTCTTTAGTCTTCCTATCATAAAAGAAATCATAAAACATCAGTGGAGAAGAAAATTATAGACTGCATTAAGTCATTCCAACAAGAGAGTATGTTTTATTTTGAAGATAAAACAGACATAGATTGCACTTGGGTGATTCCTCATGAAGACATTCCTGCTAACAAAAAATAGAAATATTATCTCAACCCACTTTCCATAAAACACATAGCCATGGGCATCAAAATATCAAACCAAAATTAACAAAGAGAATCGGCAACAAAAGCTTGGTAAATGAAAGCTTATAGTTGTAGTTAAAGTTCATGCAGCCTTTCGTGACTTTTTTGCAGTTTAGTTGGATTTTCTTATTTCTCCCTCCTGTTGCTGTAATTAGGCATTAAGCTGGCAGGAAGCACATTTTCCGCATCACATGGGCAATGTCTTTTTTAAGTTTGAGAAGAGATCAGGGGAGTAGGCGACTCCATGTTGCATGGAGACAAATTGATTTCAGAAAATAAGAGCATTTGTTACATAGTCACAGAAAACCTGTCAGCGATCAGAAAAGGATGTTTAACTGGTAATTACCTTAAAACAGATTTCTCTTCTGTCTTTTTAAAGAAAACTTATGTATTATTTTTACTTACTAGTTTAATTTATAGTTTTCGTGGCAAACTTGACAATATGTGAGAAATGCTATGGTACTTAAAAATGGTCAGATTAGAAATGGGTCCTGTGAAGGCACCAGCTATGGAAGCAGTGTTTGTGTAAAGGTTTCCTTGCACAGTCATTGGCTTTTGGGCTTGACCACCTTAGCTGCCTTAATAAATAGGATAATTATTAACAAGCTTTCTATTTAATGCCTTTTAAATGCTTTAGATTTAAAATTTAAGCATTTTGTTCCTTTACATGGCATGTAAATATTATCCACGGTTTATTTTCCATAACGAACACCTTCTTTACCATTTTATTACTCCAATAAAAGCACAGATGAGAAAATTTATTTTTGGATTTAAAATAATGGTAAACAATTGTGAACAACTGCACATTTCTCAGTGTCATGTGCATTTAACAAAAATGCTAACATATTTCTAAATTCCTATGTTAGGAGTTTAATGACACAGTGTGTCAAAGAAAAAAATTTACAGTTTCAGAAAAAAATGAAGTTTTAGGAACCATCCTTAAACCCTTACCCATTTGGGTAATTCAGCCATCTTCTTTGATATACTGAACATATTATTGGGATCCAGGCTATGGGAATTGGCCTCAATTTAGTGTTTCATTCTTTGTAGTGGCATTCTGCTTTTTCTATTCCTCAAACTTTTAGGTGTGAAAATGGTCTGACTCGCTCACAGAATCCAATTTAATCTTGTGTGTGTACCCTGAAAAAAAACCGTGGCTTGCTTTTGTGCTCTCGTTAAGTCAGTGTGATACCAATAAGCTTCATTTCACAATTTCTGTTCATACTGTCATTCTCAAATTACAGCAGGTAACGATAGCCGAACACTGCCTTGCTAAAAATAGAATGCAGTGACGCTACCAGGTTACCACCTGGAGAGGTGAACATGCAGCTCAGCAGATGGTCCCTCTGGAATAGTGCCCCAAGCCAGGCTCTCTCTTCGGTGACAAAAGTCCAGGTCGACTGCCAGCCTTTGCAGGCTCAGAGCCGAGATGCCATCAGGGTAACAGAATGGATTGGGGTAGGAATTCACCAGTCAGAATCAGAAAGCAGGGACTTGGATATATCAGAATGTGTATGCATTAGTGATTGCCTGTCCTTGATTAAACAAGATAAATTATAATTTCCAAGCAGAACAGACAGGCATCATGGCCAGTCTCGGTGTACTATTTTTTTTCTTTCTTTCTTTCTTTCTTTTTTTTTTTTTTTTTGCCTGAGAAGCCCGATTAGAATCAGAACATTGCTTAATGAGCAGAGCTTGGGAAGGAAGGCAGTTCGTTGGTTGCGTGACTTGAATGTCTAGTGGACAGTATTGAGATAAACTGAGGTGACCTCTTTGCCCTGCACAGCTACAGACTGTAGTTTAAATGACAACTTGGATCTTGCCTGTGCACCCTGGACCAACCACTCAGCAGCTCCGTGATTGTGGCAGATGCTTCGTGATACCCACCTTAGGATGGTTGGGCAAGTTCGTTCTTTTGTTCATTTGTTGCCAGTGACGTGCCTGGCATTATTCTAGGCACATGGCCCAGAACAACAGTAAACGAAACAGACAGAAATCCCTACCCGCGTGATGTTTACATTCTACTTTGCAAGCAGTTGATAAAATTGCTATGTAATGTCAGGTATTAGATGGTGACAGGCGCTGAGGAGAAAAACCAAGAAGAGAAAGCAAAATAATCAGGGTGATGGAGTCACTTTTAAATATAGTAAAATAGCAAATGTACATGTGACAGCACTCATGTGTCACATTTTTTATTCTATCTTGCTATTCTTACTCTCTCCTCATCGTCTACAGAGAGCATAAGGAGCCTAACCAGTATCTTCCAAAGAGTGTGCTGGGTGCAAATCCGTCCACCTCCTTCTGCTCCAGCTTCTGAGCTGCTTGGGTTCCAGCTCACTGTCTGCCTCCTGATCCCCTGAGGTGCCTTGAAGAGTGTCAATCACACTGGCAGTTGGATCTTCTTAGTTTTGGAAGACACTATCGTTAAGCATTATGAAATGCTTTCAGTTTCTTTCTCAGGGGTTCAATTTTTAAGACATTTTAGAGCTATCATCATACACTGAGCAATTGGTGGGACTCTTTTTCTAGGATAAGATCATAGAAAGGTTTCCAGTGCCTGAGGATCTCCAAAACAATGGAAACCAAAAGCCAATATCCTAGTAATGACTTTCTCATTCTGAAGTGACCCTGGTTAAACTGTGATGACTATATACCTTCATCCTCCCTCCTGTGTTTTGAGGGAAATTGGGGCTGCCTTTCACAGAGCTTGTGATAGAATAATGAGATAGTCCATACAAAACAGCAGTTCAACTTTTAAAATATTATGTAAATGAAAGACAGCAATATCAGTCACATTATTTACAGCTTTTCCTTCAAAAGCTCAAAGCATTTTTCCCTTCACATCTTTTCTGACTTTATGTCTGCAAGCCCAAGTCGGAGTTAAAGTAAGAAAACATGAACTGAGACAGTCTTAGGGCCGCGAAACCAGAGTTCAACTCCCCAGCTCTGCTCATGAGTCTCTCCCCAGGGAGGATCAGAAAACGAACACCCAAGGTCAGCCACCAGGGCCTGCAGGTTTTGCATCTTCTGTACTTTCTGTTGTATATTCTTTGAGCTTCAATGCAGAGAGATTCTGAGCAAGAGGGTTGGTCAGAGCTAAAGGAAGATATGTGTACATAGGTTGAGTAGCTAGATAGTGCTTTGGTTTAACATTAACCCAAGAAACCAAGAAGATCAGATCGGATAGATTAAAAAGCATGGTTAGTTGAACAGAAATTCAGATGATAATGTTTCAAGAGTCTTAGCCACATTCTCTGAGGGAAAAGGGGCTAATATGAGAGACATTAAGAAGATGGTGATTTAAGTAATCAGTAACTAACTAGAAATGGCGAGCGGGAGGAGGATGATAGTAAAGTTTATTCATACTCTTCCCCGTAGCCAGCCACCCACCTGCGAATATCTGAGTGCTGGCTGAGCTTGTGTGCTAGGCACTCAAAGGAAATGTGAGTGGTCATTAGATGCTTGTGACCTCAGGGTAAGATGGAAAGATGCATTTTCCACAGCATTCTGCTGGTACTTAAAGGCCAGAAGAGTCGTGTGACTCTTTTAGACTGTACTGGGAAAGAACATGTCTTTACAATATCTGGGTTTGATCCCAGGCGCAGGCTGGATAAGTTGCCAGTGGTCAGCTCTGAAGGAGAACCTGTCCAGTGAGTAGACAAGAGCAGGTGGCAAGCTGTCCTGCGGGCCAGCCTGTGGTGAGAGGCTGCCTGTGACCCCATCCAGCTGAGTGGAACTTTAGGACTCTGATCCCAGCCTGAAGCCTAGGAACTTGGTTTTCCCTGGATCCCAGGCCATTTGGAAGGTGAATGTGGCAGAAATGCCTCCCTACCTGGACACAGCCATCATAACACAATGGGATCTAATACAGTAAGTTGCTGTTAATTGTGAGTCAGAGAATAACAGGCGGCCCCTGTATGTGGACCTCTGTGGGTAGAATATTTACCCTGTGCATTGCATTAGGTGTTTTCATCCTATAAAAACTTGAATTTGCGATAAAATGATTATATCAAGATTTTTCTAAATGTGTTGCTTAACCAGGTAGTGCACATCAGAGTAATTTCAGCTTCATTTTATACACTAGGCATGTTACTGAAATATTGCCTATAAATGTATTTTGTGTTGAAAACTGAATCTTACTTTCACTGTGCCTGAGAAATTTTTACTCAAATCCAGTGATGTGTTGGGGTATAATTCAGTGCTAGAGTGCTTCTTAGAATGCGTGGAGTCAGGGGTTTGATCTGCAGCATCAAAAAAACAAAAATGAAGCAAATAAAAGAACATCTTTTTTGAAATAAATAGTAAATATTCTATTTTATGGTAAATTTCAGTTTTATTCACACCAGTAACTTAAATAGGCCTATATCTTAGGTTAAATTAATTAGGTTACCTTTATTCTTGAACTAGTTAGTAATTGTGTACAGTGTAAATTAATACAGTACAGCTGACTTATATATTTGTGTCAACAGATCCTCCCCATCGTTTTTAGCAAATTGAAAAATGAGTTGCAAGACCATGGGGTAGGGATTTGGTGTATAAAAGTTACTCTGAGGGAGAGAAATGAGGAGAAAATATGCTCTGTCTTGTATGATAAAGAATCTATACGAAGATATTAAATCATAACAGACCCCTTAAATAATGCTGAATGGATATTGCTTTGATCCCAATATAGAACATGTCTTTTGGTGCATCTCCAGCAGAAGGAGATTGTGAGGTTGTAGGTAACATTGTTTTAAATTCTAAATTAGTATCCAAAAATATGTTACATTGGGAGGGGATGGAAATTATAATGTCTCTTTAAAATACTTGTAATGGTCATGCAAAGATGGAGTCAACTTACATTAAAGTCTTAAGGGATCATCTATTAAAGAGCTAAGGACACATTGGAGTTCAGCACAACTTAGCAAGTTTTGGCTGCTAATACTGGCAAGACCATCAATTTTCCACTCCCACTGGTAAATCTTAAATCCAAATAAATCCTGTTTGTTGAGCTACTAAAAAGCTTTGTCAGCTCTGAAGTTAAGTAGACGTGCATTTACTGGCAGCATCGTGGAGCTACAGCTGCAGCTCCTGTAATCTGGTTTCTAAGCCAAAAGTGACCCCAAAGGCAAAGCCTCCTTAAGACAGTTCATCGCATGCCCGTGAACTTTGGGACCAGGTAAAGGTGAAGGCCGTTGTTGCTTCTCCAAACCCAGGAGCCTTGAAGAGAAGCAGCCACGAGGCCAGAGCGGGAGGGGGACGAGATGAAGCTGCTGTGTGCAAGTGGTTCCCTGAACCCCTGCAGGTGATGTAAATAATCAAAGAGCATATGAAACAGGATTCATAGTGTGCTTAGTAAAATGTGGAAGGTCTACAAATACCCAGGAAGAAAGATCCCAGCTGTCTCCCCCTCTCCTTCCAGGGCACTGTCACAGTACACACGTGGGCCAGCCCTACTGCGTGAGAGCAGCACCCCCGGGGAAGCCTGACCCCAGAGAGCCCCTTCCAAAGAAACCCAGAAGGAAATAAAATCCTTCTGTCTAGGGTGATTTTCTTTTTGTGTGTCAGCGATTTTCAAAAAGTAGATTTTTAAAAGTGTGATGACTGGAAGAATTTAGGTGTTAAAAAGTAGAAACGTAGAGGCAAAAGTTGTATTTAGGGAGATGAGAGAAATGCCCAGATTCTTCCTTCCCCTAGAGTTACTAGGGAGTAATGCAAGGCCGAGCGGAAGGAACCTCACCCACCCCACCACCACCACCGAAATTCCCGAGTCGCAGGTGACATGGGACGGTTGTAGACCTCTTGTCAGAGGACTCCTTTTGGTTCCTGAGAAGCTGGTACCTTCAGGGACATCATCAACGCGTGCGGCCAAACCCGGATTTTCTGCTGTCTTTGCACGTTTCCCTGATGCTGTGTTCCCACGCGATCCACCTTCAGCCCTGACCTCGCTCCCATTCGCAATGCAGAGATATTAGCTTTCTTTCCCCACAAAGGAAAAGAAGCACACTAGTCTTTCTGTGGCATTTTATTAAAGCCTGATAAAAATCCTGAAAGAGGGGCATGCGTTATCCTCCCCCACTTCCAGAGGAAGAAACTTAAATAGTCAGCTTCCCTGGTCAGGGGTTCGGTTCACACAGAGATGGGGCTGCCTCCGAAACCTGCCTTTTCCGTCTCAGCCTTCTTCCCAAGCTCCCTGCGCGTCTGAACACCCTGCAGCAGGTGCTTTCATCTAAGGTAGTATTAACACACCACATAGACCCTTCCAGAAGGATCACTCACTTCTCCTGTGACCTGAATATTCTTCACCCCTCGAGCCTTGAAATAACGAAGTAGTGAGCAGAGTGCTTTGCTCTGTTTTGACCTCACCATTTATTGTTAGTGTTTGTTAAAAACCTACTGAATGTGCAAAGCTGTTCTCACCTCTAGGAATAAGAAAAGCACATCCCTGCCCGCGTGAAGCTCACATTCTTTGGTTGGGAGCAAACAACTATAAAATGCAGGTGCTGTCTGTCCGGTAGTGGAGATGCAGAAACACAAAGCAAGTCCCAGAAGTAGAAAGGAACAAGGGTTGTCAGGGATGCCCTGTCTGGGGGGTGATGATGGAGTGAGAAAACCAAGCAGACCTAGGCGTCAGCAAGAGCCAGCCCTGCTGGGGAAGGATTGGGCCTAGGAGGAGCCTGCAGGGCAGTTCATGTGGCAGAGTTAGGGGCAGGGACAGATAGTGACAGGATGCAGTGACAGGATATATATATATATATATATATATATATATATATATATATATCAGTGCTTTATTTTTGTTTCTGAGAAGTGCCCGGCATCATCAATTATTTGTGATACATAAAATTCACTCTTGGCAAGGAAATAGGTAGAACATAAAGAGTAAATAGTTTAATCCACAAAGCACTCACAGTCCGATGGATTTCAAATTGTCCCTAACTCCTCAGGCAGAATGGCTAAGGGATAAAGAGAGACCTTATGTAAGATCCTAATCAGAGAACATCCTTTTCCTGCTGAGGGCTCAGGAAAGAGCAAAAGGAGTTACTTTATTCTTTAGCCATGGACACATGCTGGAGAAACCTTTTCTGCCTTGCATGATCGTAAGCTAGATATCCATATGGCCACAATTCCGGACCTTCCCAGGCTTTCTTTGAAATGTGTCAGCCAAATGCTCAGTATTTATAGGCCTCAGACCAGCAAGAATTATCAAAAACAAATGCCCAGCTAGAGCAGCATTCTGCAGTACTTTACCTTTGGTGTTTCTTTAACATTTATCCCATGAGCATCCTGCCCTTAGTGCCACCTGCTGCAGACGGACCACAACCAGATGTGGTAAACACGGCTGGTGACTATTTAGTACCCCAGTTGAATGTACAACCATTCAGTTTTAACATTAATCATCCTAGTTAGTGCAGACCCTTCAAGTTAGCACGCTCCCCAACGAGACTTCAGAAACTAGCTGGGGGTCCAGCTGAGGGTTCAGAAAATAGCTTTGGGGGATCCCAAGCTATTTTATTTCTTGCATGGTGGCATATAAATTCAGGGGATTTCATGGTCCCAGAAACACTAATAATTTGGTGTAACAATGCAAAGGACTCAGAAAGACTCTGTATGTATCATTGTTTTATTATGAAGGATACAACTAAGGAGAACCAACCAAGGCAAGAGATACCTGGTTAAACACACACACACACACACACACAGCCTGCATACCCTCTCCCAATGAAGCCAGGGCGTGTCACCCCCATCCCCACACATGGATATATTCATCAGTGGGGTAGCTCCACTGAATCTCAGTGTCCAGAGATTTTATTAGGGTTTTGTTATGTAATCTTAATTGGTTGAATGGTTGCCCATGTAATTGAGCTCTGTCTTTAGCCCAGAGGTAGGGTTATCTCAGGATCCTAACCTTGGCCTCCTGCGTGTTTGGTCATTCTAGTAACCCACCTCCTGCAGGTAGGAACCCAGCACAAAGCATCTATTAGTGTGATGTGGGGATGGTGATGAATAGCAATGACATTTTTATCGCTTGGGACATTCCAGAGAGCTGGAAACAAAGACCTCTCAAGTTGTTATTATAAAACAGTGCCCTAACCTTGAGTGCAGTGGACCTCATGGTTGGATCAGAGAGCGTATAGGAAGGTAGAAGCCAGTTTAAGGAGAAATATAAATTTTAAAATTGACAATACCACTATGGGAACTATAAACATGTGTATGTCTATGGTTTCAACTCCTAAGATATATATAATTGAATCGAAGAGGCAATACATATGTGTTTGAAATTAAGATACAACTGAAGAGTTGGTCATTGTTGTCAGAGGTCTCAGGACAGCATCTGGGTGCTCATCAGCACAGAGCACCCAGGTCCAGCTGCCAATCATAACAAAGCCTTACAGTACTTCATCTGACTGGCTCCATCATGTGTTGGAAATGAGTTTTACATGTAGGAATTGCTTCAGTGGCTGTGTCTGTATTTAAAGCCTTCTGTGAGAGTGATAGTCTATTCACACAAATAATAGTGAAATGGTTCCAAATGAAAAAGTGAGCAAGGATGCATACAGCCTGAGTAGCCTCAGCTTAAAAATGAAAAACTGTATTTGCAAAATAGCATTTAAAAAAACAGAAATGTAGCAGCTGCCTCATGACCAGTGGTTGTTTTCATTCTGTATGTGTGTGAAACTGTTGTGTGTGCCATGGCTATGATTTCTGATACTTTTGTGATTAGGCACTTATAGTTAGCCAGAGGTTATTATTCAAAGAGAACCAGGAGCCTTTGGAATCGCAGCATGGTCCCAGTCCAGTCCAGTCAGTCTTGCTTGTGTATTGAGAATTTCATGGCTTTGCTTCCTTATTTGAAGTTCTTCTTGTTTGTGATATTTGAAGTTGGAACTTGAATCTCACCATATGACAGTTATTTGGCAGGGTTATCTGTTATCACCTGCAGCTGCTGGGCTCGCTGTGTCAAAGGCCACGTGGTCTGTGGACCCACCTAGCCAGCTGTCAGTTCTTTGGTGAGTGTGGTGAAATCTTCTTCAAGCTGGGCACCGTCCTGTAGTGAATCCAAGTCCTAGTGCCAACCAGACAGTGGTCAAGGCCACACTCAGCAAAGCTGTAATCTGACTTACAATTCCATCCCATTTGACCTCACACCCTGTCTGCCCCAACCCAGAAGAACATACTGGTTTGGATTCAATTCAGGGTTTTATTCACCATCTCTCAAGCCACAGGGTACTGTTTTTAAAAAATCTAATGAAATATTCTTAGGTACCCAGTGCTGAGAAAATTTAATCAAACAAAAGATCTCTTTTGTGCAACCTGAGACCTCATCTTGACCCAACTTTGAGTTTGTTGTTAAGTCTTCATGTTGCGTTAACCCTCAAAAGTTAACATTCAGTCATGTGAGTATGCAAGACTGTTCAGAATGCTTTGCCCAATATCACCATGAGGAAATCTCCAGTGGTTTTTGTTTTCTATCCCAATGAAACTCAGGACACTAAACTTGAAACACTACTTCAAATTATTTCCAGAAGAGAATAAATATTTATGTTCTTTATATAAAGAGGCCAAGAGATAGTAACTTAAGGAAGTAAAATATGGAAATTAATAAATAATAGTAAAACTAAAATCCCAAAGATAAAAATATAGGTTCAAAATATGTAATTATTGCTAGGAAACACAAACAAGAGAAAAGATTAGCTCTAGGACATACATGAAAGAGCTTAGGGTCATCTGGTGACAGTAAAGATCTCTCACGATGCCTAAGCTTTGCATATTTGTTTTTCTTTTGTGGTCAGAATGTTTCCCACTTAATGCTGCTGGGGAAAAAATAGCCAGTGGGGATCCAGGGACAATGTGGGCCAGGCCTTGGGTTCTTTGGTCACTCATGGTGGGTTGGCAGACAAGCCTCCTACCACTGCATTAGCAGATGCCTCTCAGAATTCCCAGATCTTCAACCAATTGGGGTCCAGCCCTTGAAGCTAATGTCTCTGTGGCTTCTAGAAGCCAGCTGACTTTGGGTGGTGGCTCTACTGGCCTCTCTTCGAGCACTCCCCACCCTGCTAGCTCTCCTCTGGTGACCCAGTATCTGCGCTAGAGTCGCCCAGAGTCTTTCTGTCCTTTGCTCCTCCCTAGCAATGCTGCTAAGTCATTCCCAAGTGGGCCAGGCCTTCCGGGCAGCACATCTGACCTGTCTCAGCGCTCTCCATACCTGCACACTCCATTTTCACTGTGGCTCTGCCCACCTTATCCTGTACCTTGTGGCTTGGGAGCAAACACAACTCCACCAAAAGCAGACCTGGCTGGTGTGTTCTATACACACTCACAGACCATGGCTCATCGGGTCAGCAGTGAAAAGCCCAGGACCAAAAGAGGGCAGCCACAGTCTTCTTGCTCATGAAAATTCCTAAAAGGGAGAGCTGGACAGGAGAAGGAATGGGCAAGGGAGGCAGGGCATGCTCTCTGGGGCTGTGGTCTCTGCTCCCAACCCAAGCTGGTGTCTGAGGATGAGATGCGCTGTGTCTTGCCACAGGCACAAACCCACTGAAACGTTCTCATCTTTCACTTCATTGTCCAGCGCTTTGCTTTTTGAACTTGGAAATTTTTCAGGTTGTTTTGGCAAGTTGGGCCTTGAAGGTCAGTCTCTAATGCCTACAAAGGGCTGAGGTCACCATCTTCCCTGTGGCCACCCTTGGGAAATGACTTGCTGATGCATGGCTGGTGTACCGGGGCCTCTTGGTCCTTGGATGCCTGTTGCCGGGGACTGCAGTGCTCCTTGTTACCTGTCATTGTGATCACTCACTTCCTCACCATTGATACAGTTTGATTTTTGAGTCTTCCGAACTCTGGAGCCTAACAGTCTTCTTTATATATAGATGTTTTGATGTTTGTTGACTTACTTTGATCTTCCTTCAGCTGAGAATGTTGTCTTAGTCTATTTTGTGCAGCACATAACAGAATAGAGATGAGTTTGGAAGGTAGCAAATATGCAGACCATAACAGGAATCCTCACTTGCCTGACCCAAGTCAAGAAACCAGGAGAGAGAGAGAGAGAGAGAGAGAGAGAGAGAGAGAGAGAGAGAGAGAGAATGAATGAGAATCGCACTTTCATCTCTGAGGAAGGGCCAGGCATAATATGGCATTCTGTGACCCCTTCCCCAAGTCCTGTGCTGGAACAGGTCCTGCCTACCTCCTGCCATGGCTATCCAGTACATAAAATAAGGCATCTGGAAAATTAGATTATCTCCCAGTTCTTCTACCTGTAACTTTTGATTCTAAATCTGGGCCCTGCTGAGGTCAAGTCATTTTCATCCCAGGTCTGTCCTCCTTCACTGGCATTTTTCAGTGAACATCTTTTCCGTCTGTCTCCAGGAGCACAGCGATTCCATTAAACAGGCCTTGTCCCTGCAAGTCTCCAAGCCAGTGCACTAATGGTAGCATCCTGGCAAAGGATCCAGACAGGAGTCCAACAAGGGCACCAACATCTGTTAGGTGACCTACACTGCTCCCAGCTGAGGGCCCCCACCACTGTGCAGGTAGCCTGGCTGCCCCAAGATGCTTTCTCTTTGTATAGCACTTTGTGACGTTCAAGCCACTTCATGTATACGGTGTGCACTTCATATTTAAACATTTTAATTTTAAAAACAGATCAAAGCATCAGGGTGATACTCCAAAGGGATTTATTTATGAACTATTTCTATACAGACTTACTTTGGATAATTTGAAAATTTAAAATTTCTCAACCACACACATTTGGTCATCTATCACATTAGCAAGAACCTACTCGTTAAAGGAAAAAGGGTCCAGGAAATAAAGACAGAGAATAAACAGGGAGACGAAAGATACTGGTAAGGGCTTGAAAATGAATCCTTAAGTCCTGTAATATGTTTTCATAACAGAAGACTTTACCCGTCTTCCCTTCCTCTTTTTAGAATGAATCACAAGGGAGGCCATTGATTTGTCCATCCAGAAACATTTTTTAATTTCAAAGAACACAGCTGGGTTTTCTCTCTCACTTGCAGTTCCTAATATTTTTCAAACAAGAGTGTGTTTTCCAGCCCATCTTGCTATTTTATGAACCCAGGGCTTGCATCTGAGCCCCTGTGAGTGAGGGAGCTTTAATTGCTTACCTAGAACAATACTTATATACAGGTGATATGTTCACTAGGAACCAGGGTAGGAATCCTACACCAGTGTTGTGGGTGTCCCTTATTTTTTGAGATAACACCCAACCTCAAGAGCATCATATTGGTACAAGGGTGACTAGCCTACCATGATCCTAGTGAAATTGAGTAGAGACAGGGATGGGGTACAGGAGACACCAACCCTTAACTAAAACAATCACTTCAACTTCCAAAAACACACTTTAGCTTACTTTCCTATGTCTGAAGTTCCAGAAAAATGGGAATAGTTTCTTTCCCTGAGGGATCTCCCAGCTAGTGTTCCTTTTGAGAGCCATTTCTGCAAACATCTTCAGACCAGAAATGCAAACAGAAAAATGCAATAAGTCATGGTGAGGCTTTAGGGAAATGGTTATGCCCTTCTGTCGAGGAGGCTTTACAAATGAATTTTAGAATGCAAATACAATATAAACATAAAGCTTAGAAGAGGATGGGAAACTTCCTAGCTAAGAAAAGCCTTAGGAAATAGTCCTGTGACAGTCCATCTGAGTTCAGATGTAAAATCTGGAAGCAGAGATGAAGGTACACAATAAATGGTTTATTGATGTCCCATCACTGTATTCTGTGTGGCACATTCAATGTGCTGCATCATGTTAGCAGTATTAGAGATTACTCTGCAAAACTGCAGTAAACATCATTGAAATGCGTTTCCATCAGTACCTGTGTGCACATCTACGATAGAGTGCTTAGATGGCTCTGTTTCTGATTTTCAATGAATAATCCTTTAGCACATCCTAGGAAAAGTCATCAAAGAGGTTCATGTTGTAATAGTCTGTTTAGAGATTCACCATAGTCTTTGGTTCATTAGCAAATTCAGGAACTAAGCCTGGAGGTCTCGGTTAGACAGGAAGAGTGATCCAGTGCGGTTGATGGGCCACAAGGTTTCCTATCAACACAGTGAAGGCCGAAGCCTGATTTAGACGCTTCACCACCTCTGTGACCTTCAGCAAGTGTCTAATCCTCTTCTTCCCTCCCTGTCATTGTCTTTAAATAGGGATGGTAGCAGTCCCTCCTCTGCAGAATTGTGGTGGGTGTTGGTTGTACAATGACTAAAATGCCTGATATTTCAACCCACAGATGGAATCTGTTACTGTGATATACGCTGACAGGATTTGCTCTTTCTCTTATCTACCAGCAACTTTTTTTGTGTAGCTAGTAGAGCTAAAAAAAAAAAAAAAAAAAAAAAAAAAAAAACCTGTGAGACAATCTTTCCAATGTTTGACTAACCAAAATTAATCTGGCTGCTCCTTAATCTCATTCTTCTGTGGAAAAAATTATTATGCACTTTTTGTTTTCTGAAGTCCATGGTCAGCACAGTGTCGAGAGAAATAGCCTGTGATCCTAGCATCTGGGAGGCTGAGGCAGGAGGATAATGAGCTTGAGGCTAACCTGGATTCATAGTGGGTTCAAGGCTAACCTGGGCTACAGAATGAGACCTAATGTCAAAGAAAGGAGAGCGAGAGAGAGAGACAGAGATAGAGAAAGGAAGAAAGAGAAAAAGAACAGGAGGGTAGGTTATATAAGATGTGTTCCATTATGTAATGTGGAAGAACTTGTCCAGACATGAGATAAGTACAGAGACACCTGCAACGATTGTGTTGTGAGACCTCAAGGAAACTAAACTTTCTAGACTTCAGACTGAGCGTTCACAACGCCTCGTGTGGTTTCAAGATTGCTTCTAACCTAGCGCGGAGTTTCTGTTTGCTTACTTGGCGGGCTCCAGGTTCCTCTCCCCTGTGTGACTTTTAAAGTGTTCCCTGCACTCATGGGTCACAGAATGATGAGCTGGGAAAGACAGAGCCACCACCGCGGGTAATGTTCTGGTTTTACAGATGAGCAGCCTGCAACCTGGAGGGTGCAACTTTCCCCTTCACATGGATCATCTGGGCTGCAATCAAGTCAGAATCCAGGCACCTACTACCTAGATGATAAATATTAAAAGCACAAGAATTGTGCTGGGTTTTTGCCAACTGTTGTGTTTTTGCAGTAGCTAAAATAAAAATAGAACTCGTCCCATCATATTACATCACCTGTCTCGCACAAAACAGAATGTCACGTTTGAGAAGCAAATATGCAAACTGTCCAGGTGATCTTTGACTTATACTAACAACATAATCATTTTTTGGATAATTATAAAATTTAATAAATCAAATTGATCTGACTGTAGTTGAAGATACTTCTATCTATTAATCTTCCAGAAAAATAACATTTTAGAATTCAGAGACAGCCAAAGGGTGATCATTGGCATGCTATATGTGACCTCAAGTGACATCTCAGAGTTACGACGAGTTCATCTCTGAGCTCTGCACTTTAGAAACCTCTAGAAGGTCTCAGTTGCCACTCTCATGTTATTAGGATATACAATTGAAGCCTCAGAGTCTAACACCTTTCCTCTCTTTGTGCTACCCTGTGGTCAAACATTTTTATTTCTGGTGAAATAAGGAAATGATTTCATTTTGACAAACCAAAGTCCATATGAGGTTCTAACAATCATGGGCACGATCGCAAGATGTACATAGCACATATGAGTAAACAGCGGCTAACAAATCAAATCAAATCAAACTGCTTTGTTAGTTGTTGTACACGCCACGAGTGGAGAAGCAGTGCTGACCTGTTACCTAAGTGTTCTGTGTGTCTGTCCGAGGCTTCAGTTTAGGTCAAGCTCTGGAGCTCATCTTTTTCAAGATGAGTGTTCCATGGGAATCAACAGAGCAGACAGAGGAGTTGCTAGCTGTTTAATTGGGAGCTACTTCCAATTTTAAAGGACATCAGTTGTGAAACTAATTCTTAGAAGACTGGCTTTATGGAAAAAAGAAACAAGACAAAAAAAATCCATCAGTTGAAGTTGGTTATATCTTTCCATCATAGTGAGAGATATAAAGCATTCAACTCAGGTCTCTTACAAATTAAAGCAGAAACCATAAAATGTTATTCAACAGTGAAAAAAATATACATTATATTTTCATTTCAGTTGGTAAGAGGACAGAAAAATAAAGCATTAAAAATTTTCAAAGTGGAAGAAAAGAAATTAGGAAAAATGAAAACAAGGCTAAAAAAGAGAATGATTTTTAGCAACTAACAGAAAGGACAAGAAGACTTCCCTACCTAGCACTTAAGCACAGCTTGCCATGATTTTGTCATCTGGTGATCGAAGTCTTGCTGTCTCCCCAGATGATAAATTTTAAAAGCATAAGAATTGGGCTGGGTTTTTGTCAACTTTGTTTTTCCAGTGCCCAAAATAAAAGTGGAAATCACAAGTAAGAACTGTTAAATGAGTGAATAAGCAATGGAACAAATGAAGAAAGTATAGAGAATGAGAATCCCGTGTCCCAAGTGGCTCCAGCAATGGTCTGCAGATAACTGTAGTTGTTTCTTCAAAAGCAAGAAGAGCTGCTGGGCCTGACTGACCCTGCTCCCTGAGCTGCCTGCAGCACTGTTTCTTTGGAGAAGTTTTCCCAAGGTCTCTCCTAGGTCCGTGTTGGCAGAGTAAGAGCCTGCTGAATATTAGAACATGTTGCGTCTGTTCCTTTTGAAAAGTCCCTGATAGTTAATGTTTTCACAGCCCTCATATTAGGCTGTCACCTGGTACCTTCTCACCCTAAGCCAAATCATCTCATGTTTCCGATCCTCCTGCTGCCGCAGCCCCTGTGGAGTCCCTGGCCTCTATAGACCATTGCATTCTCCCACAGTGCCACCTCTTGGGCTCTCCCACAAGAAGCTCCTTCCTTTTTTTAGCCTCCCGATTGCACATTGCAACTGCTTATTTTCCCAACCTTTATTAAGGACCCTAGAAGAGGGACAGTAAATTCTCGGCTCCCTGTCATTGAGAAATTTATCACACCTTCAACCTCTCGTACAAATGCATGGTACTGGTCCTTCTCTCCCTGGCCTCTAATACCCCAGGGCCAGTCTTGCTCATTCATCACAGCTGTTGGCTCACAGCCTGTTCATCCACCCCAAGCCACTGACTCACCCTCTCCAGGATGACCTCAGGGGCTCCACACACAATTCTTTAGAAAATCAGCCTCTGCAAATTGTCTGCCTCTTCATTGCGGTGAATATGGTTTATGGTAAATTTACCATTTCACATATAGGTTTGTGACATTAAGAATATTCACCCTGGTATGCAACCATCATCATCATCACTATCCGTCTCTAGAGATTCTCATCTTCAGTGGCTAAGAAAAAAAAAATAGAAAGAAAAAATAATGACTTCTAAAATTAGGTGTTATTTACTATTATGAGATAAAAAGGCACTGTCACCCTAGAACTTTCATTTCCTGAAATTATCCTTCTTTCAGAATTTGTTTTGTTAGTACATATACGTAGTATGTGCAGTATTTTATAATCACCTTAGGAAGTTGGTGCATACCCACAATACAGCTTTTCGTAAAAATCCCCTTCCCTGTCCCCTCTCTCCTCCTGTAACTGTCTTTTTCCCCTTGTCGGTTGTGTTGATATTATTAATCTTGGTTCATGTTCATGGCATGCAGTATCCACACTGACTGAGGTTATTAGGAGCATCTTCACTCTGCCTGTTTCCCCATTCCCTCCCTCCTCACACCTGGCCTTTGGCCCCCTGGATCCCTTCTTATTTGCAGGAGATCCATCCTCTTGTCTCCTTCTGTGCTTCCTTTTCTTTTTCTTTTAGATCTGAATTCGTTCCATTTTCTGTATGCAGTCACTTGTCCTCCCAGTAGACCGGAATGAAGCTAGATCTGAGTCAGGACCCAGCTAATCCTCTTGCTGGCCTCATTTTCTTCATTTGTAAAATTCAGATAATGTAGGTACTAAGATAGATGAAAGAACCTAAATTCATTGGGTTGCTAAAAAGAGTGTTTGCAGAGCATGCAGCACGGTTCGTCCTCCATCCTTCATGCCTCTCCACACTATGCGTGTTCTTCATTTCAGCCACTCTGCTGACCTTCCCAGCTCCCCGGCCACCTGTATTGTTCTGATCCACACTCCAGGGTGACACAATGTCCTGTGGCCATCCAGCTCTCTGCCTCATGCACACATCCTCCCAGGCTGCTGGTGAACAGTAGTACTCACTGCATTTGTTGGAAAGCATGGTCTCCTACTCAGCTGGACCCTCTCTGTTATCTTGTCAATTGGTCAGTAGTCATTCATACATTCATTCATTTATTTATCTCTGTAAACCAGAGTTCTTACAGTCTTAACACTTACCATCAGAATAAGAATCACACAGATCCCCTGGGGTTCTGATTTGGTGAAAGGTGGTGGAGTTGGAATCAGCAATTATAACAGGCAACTTCAGGAGATTTTGATAGAGGCAGTGCTGTGTGCAGCCCACTAGACCTAAGCCACAAACTCTTTGAGAGCAGACACACAGTCTTATCTGACTTTGATCCCTAAGTACCTGATAATAGATAAGAATTGATCCAATGAATGAATCTGTCACTCTGCACTTCAGAGGAAGTGGCTGCTTGGCTTTGAAATGCTAATTAGCTACAGCTGTTTAAATGCAGTTTATAACTCCTCAATGTGTTTTATCTTTAATCCTGTATCATCCCTTTTCACTGCCATTGGAGGGAGGAAACCATAAAGGACTTATTCTCTGACTAATAACAACACAAAGCCAACTCAGGGACCAAGGAAGAGATGGAGAGACTGCAGTCCAGAGATGCAACCATGCCCCTGTACCTTAAGAAAACAGAGGACCCTGATGGGCCACATGTTTGGAATTGTCCAGGCAGAGATGTCATAGGCATTTCAGGGGACTTTCCTGGAGAGAAAGGATCTGAAGTGGGACTCTCACTGGTGGAGATGTTGGGAGGATGTGACTTAGACAGACAGGTGTCTAGAGGAAGATAGGATGACATGCCCAATCTGTGGTAGACAAGAGTTCAAACCCCAGCTCTGTTATTTACTAGCTTATTGTAACCTCGCTGGGGGTACCTTGGAACCTGTTATTTCATTATCTGTCAAACATTCATTCCGTGACAAGGTGATTTAAAAAGTTGGAAAATGTGATAGAAGTAATGCATGGTGATTCTATGATGTCAGGCATCAAAGTTTTCAGGACCCCTCTATCCATTATGATGGAGAGGAAACACACACATATACATGCATGCACGCACACATGAGACCTGCTGTGTTGGCCTCAAAAAGCAGAAGTGGTGCCAGCTATTACTGTCAGGGGAAGTCACCCCAGTGTAATAATGTTTCCACAGGGAGCAGACCGAGTAACCCAGGGCCATCCCCTCCCACTCCTGTCTTCCCTGAGTGCAGCCTGTGGGAAGCCTCAACAGGGGAAGTGGGAGGGGAACCGGCGCAGGCAGCCAGAACTGAAACCTTTCTTTTACTGCCGTCTTATTCTATCACCCCTTTCTCTCCTGTGCCAGGAAAAAGAGAGACTGCTCATGCCTCTTCTCTTCCTCTGTCCGTTGGATCTGCTTTCCCAGCCTCCAGACACTGTTCCATTTTTTATCAGTCTGCTCAATGCCCTAAGGGTGCAGGAGGCTCTTCTGAGTGCTCCATCCTGGACCTCCCTGGGAGCCCATAAAATATTCACTTCAATGTGTGATACTTGCCAGCCCGTGAAGACCAGTGTCTAACCGGCCCTTGATTCGTGCCCTGTCCCTTCTACCCCGACAGAGAATACCTTTCGGTAGGAGCTCTGGGAGATACCAGTTTAGAGGTAAATAAAAAGAAATGCCAACAACATTCTTTATAGCACTTCACGATCTCTTCTGTACTAATTCCTTTGTTCCTGCACATATATGTCCATTTAGGAAAAGAATTTGGACTGGTTTCCTCGGATGAGAGCCATGTCTCTTGTTAGCAACGAAAGTGACTGTGAGCAAAACGAGATCCGGAACCTACAGGAGAAGCTGGAATCCACCATGAGCTTGGTCAAACAGCTGTCAGGTCAGCTGGCGGAGCTCAAAGAGCAGGTCAGTGTGCCCAAGGCAAAGGAGCCTTGTGTGTGGGGAGACATGGAGACTCCTGGGGACATCCTCGGGGGACTGTGAACGCCAGTGAAGGGCCCTGCTCTGTGCTGGAGAACCACAGCTCAGCAAGTAGGGACTTCCACTTATCAGACTCTCCCAGGGATATGTGACATTTCTCCCACAGAAAGGGGAAAGAGGGAGCAGATGCCAGAATACAGGGACACACTCGCTCTTTCTGATCACATTTTCTTCCAAGCTACCAATTACTAAACTCATCAGAAAGGCAGATCATCATTAGTGACTGCCCCTTCAATGCTATAATCAACCCCTTTATCACATAACATTGTTAGCATTCATAAAAAAGAAAATAATATCAGAAGAAACCATGCTAGCTATTAAAATGACTGTGGCGATGATGATAATTACGTGACAAGCAAGATCTGTTTGAGAACCCCAGTTCCTGTTTTCTAACCACAAACAGGGGTTTGCTCTTTTTCTCTGTTTATGGAAATTCACTCTCTCAAAAAAAAAAATCTCCCTTTTAATATAAATACATTCTACATGATGGCAGAGAGTTAGTGCTTGGGAAATTGTAACACAAAATGTTTGTGACCCACCAGCACTGGGGAAGAGTGAGAAAATCAGCTGAAAACACACACACACTCTCTCTGTCTCTTTCTCTCTTTTCCCCAGATGACAGAACAAAGGAAGAATAAGCAGAGACTGGGCTTCCTCGGATCAAACACACCCCATGTGAATCATCACATGCCACCACACTGATACCATGGGGGGAAGCCGTGACTAGCCTTTCATCAGTGCCTGATCACTGAATAAAGGATTGAGACGGAGGCAAGTGAACAGTGCCTATTGTTGAAAAGTTAAAAACAACCAAGTGCCAAGACGTTGAGTGGCTTAGCTCTGAGAACAATTTGTGACTGTGTTTTCATGGTTGAGAAGACCCGTACTAAAAAGCAGCAGCTCTAAAGCACACATCACGCATTCTCAATGCAACAGGAAGTAACCTGCTCACAGGGGTTGGAGGAGAGGCAGTGGCAATGGAAACCCAGGGCAGGGACAACTGCCTTCAGCTAAATCAGTAGGGGTTCATTCAGCCTTGCCCTGAGTGCTGACTGCAACCTTTGTTATGGATGGTTGGGATTTATTCCTCTTAATTGTGGCACATGGGTCAGTGATACTGAAGCCGTACTGTGATGGCTAAGTTTTACTAAGGAAAATAACTGCAAAGATTCAGAAGAATATTAATGCTTCCAAACCATGGCTGTCATGGAGCAATTTATTTATAACGTGAAACACAACGGACTTCCAGCGCTAGGAACTTAGTGCTTTCGGAGTTTATGCCCCTCATCATGACAAGATAACTGGAATGTGATTGCTTTCTCTGTATTTCAAACCGGCTCTGTCAATGTGCAGCACAAAAGGAAATTTTCATAGAACTTTTGTTAAGAAAACGTTTTAAGTCGTGTATAGGATAAGACTGGAAATCTTCTGAAAGAGAAACTTGACAGTGAGCCCCAGAGATTAATTTTTTGAGAACATATATATGCTATTAAAATATTCTGAGATTAATAAATGAAAATGCTTAAAGGTGGCAGGAAGTATTGAGAAACTTATGATGGTGGCTTTGCCTTTTTTTTTGTGGTACCAGGGATCGAACTCCTGACCTCATGCTTAACTGGGCAAACACTTGAGCCACTGAGCTAAATCCCCAGCCCTGGCCTTACCTTTTATAAACATGGAGTAAATGCAGTTTGATTCATGTTTGGTATGCTTAAGGAATTCAATGTTTCTGTTTATCCTCTTTCTGCAGTTAAGGGGGGAAAAGGTCCAGGAAATCTATTAAATACACAAGAAAGTGGAGCATTTCCATTGCATATTTAAAACTGTAACAGAAACATATTTTCAAAATGTAGAAAGATCATAATTTCTTCTTCCAATTATTTTTTTATGTCAGATCATGCAATCAGAACTTATTGAGAGAGAAAATAACCTGGCCTGGCCAGATTATTTTTAGAGGCTGTATGTTTGGGACATTAAAGCAAAATACAGATAATGAAGGTAAGAGAGAACTGCTGGGTGGTAAGGCCACCTCTCGGAGAGGTTTTGCGATTGACCTGGTGGCCCCCAGAGCCTTTAAACTCTTGATTATTGCTGCCAAGGTTTAAGGCCAGATGGAATTTGCTATGGCAGTTTTTGTCCTTTGGATCATTCTAATATCCTTTTAGCTGCTGGCTCCTAAAAAAAATCCTAAATAATGAAATGCATAGAATACAAAGGAAACCTGAACTAGGTCTTCTCTACATTGTTATAATATATTTAAAACCCAGCTGTGAATTTTTGAGCTATTGCTACTGTTTGTTATCTCCACGCAGAGCCATCTTAACTAAGAATTCCTCTCTCTGACAGAATTATAATTTCCTGACCAGTTAAAGCATTCTCGCATCCATGATCCAGAAATATTAAGAAATTGTGATTTATCTGCACACAGCACAGACCTTTACAATTTGTAGCCATTTGATAAATATATGAGGAATACAGCTGTCACTCAGTTACCCTTATAATTAATTCACTATAAAAACTTGAAAATATGTCACGTTTTTTAGTGACTTCAACACAATTAAAGTAGACAATAGCAGACATTTTCAAAATCCCAGGTCATCATTGGTATTAATAGTATTAAGATAAAAAGCATCTTTTCAAGTATTTGAATCAGGCAGTCTTGGGTGGCAGGGGAAGAAAGAAAATGTGACAAATACTGAGAACATTCCACCATGGAGTGCTATCTCTATTTCAGCACAAAATAAAATATTTCTGATGTCTAGTCTGAAAGTCAAGAAAATCAATTAGTTTGTATGTGTTTTTCAGATGAAGAAATAGTTGGTCTTTCTGACACTGTGATAGTTCGTTCTACAGGAAGTGAGGCAATGGGTCCATATCTGCCATCTAGAAATGACCTAACATCTCCAGCCTTTGTGTAGGACGCCCACTATCTCACTATTTTTTTTTTTACTGCAAATATTGAAAGAGAATGTAACTAACAGGACTCTTATTTCATCAAAATTTTAGTTCTCAGTTGTGCTTTTAATGTGTCTTTCCCTTCTGCCTGAACGCTTAGAACTTATAAGGCAAACTAAAAAACAAGCACAAAAAAAGACATTTCCCAGGACATTGAATTCATAAAGGAGACGATACTAAGGGGAAATTTGACATGAGTTTATAGTTGTTAATCAGACATTTGTCAATGCAACTGGAATATTCGACCTAGGTGAGTACCACTGACTTCTTATTTATATAGTGATATTAAAATAAAAACAATTATCTTGAATGTTAAGGGAGTTTTAAATATTTAGTTATTAAAGTTTATATTGTTTTAAAAATATGCTTCTACTGAATGTTATTTTTAATTTCAAAAAGATTTTGTTTCTATATGCTCCATTTTGAGGCTCAAGAATTTAATGAAAGTATTTTTTTTCAATTAATATATCGACTTCCAGTGAGGTACGGGAGAGTCGGGGAGAGGCTGGAAGGGGAGCTTTGTGGATGCTTCCATCGCCCCCGGGACAGTGGTGCCTGTAAGAGGAGTGTAAGTCTGTCCTCTGAGCTTCCTTCCTGGTCCCCGGGGTGGTGGCGCTGGCTGGAGAAGTGTACACACTCCTTCCTTCCTCTCTTCATTGCCCTGGGATGGTAGTGCCTGCAAGAGGAGGGTACATGTGTGCTCCTCCCATCCTCCATTGCCCCCGATGATGGTGCCTGTAAGAAAAGACACCAGAAGAACAGACACCTTCTAGGAAAGCCTTGACATCAGTGATAAGGCTCACTAACATTAGACATCTAAAAGCATCAATGCAGAAAGCAAAATAAAATAGAAGATAACAAGAAGAAGAAGAAGAAGAAGAAGAAGAAGAAGAAGAAGAAGAAGAAGAAGAAGAAGAGGAGGAGGAGGAGGAGGAGGAGGAGGAGGAGGAGAAGGAGGAGGAAGAAGAAGAAGCAGCAAAGTGCAAACCCAAGTGCCCAGCCCAGCCAGGATAAGTCCAGAATGTGTAAAGAGATGGAGTAAAGCAGAAGCCAACTAATAGAACCCCCTGAAATGATAGCAATAGAAGTGAAAAAAAAATGAAAGAGGACACAGAAAAAAAAAATCTGTAAGGTGCAAAAAGAAATAAAAACAAAAGACACTAAAGCAGACACACTTAAATAGAGGAGCTTGGGGAAATTATGTGAACCATGAATTCCAAACATAGACAAGAAATACAGTTCATGCAGAAATGCAGGAGGTTAGAAACTCCACTGAAAGTATACACAGCAGACTGAATGAAGGTGAGGATAGAATATGAGATCTAGAAGAC
The DNA here is from genome assembly GCF_034190915.1 of Cavia porcellus. Lineage (NCBI taxonomy): Eukaryota > Metazoa > Chordata > Mammalia > Rodentia > Caviidae > Cavia > Cavia porcellus. The sequence goes on along the minus strand of NW_026947510.1, from coordinate 50,484,959 downwards.
AGTCAAAACAACTAGCTGTCAGGAAAAAGAGGTACCTTAAAAATCACAAGAGACTGAAAAATCCAACAGCTACAGGGTGAAGCAAAAAAGAGCAACCCAAGATGGACTGGAATCACTGAGACAGCTGGAGACAGTGCAGAAACCTTTAAAACACAGGCACAATGGCGGAAAACTCCCCAAATATGGATAAAGATTTTGACATACAAGTAAATGAAGCATGTAGAGCTCCAAATGGTCATGACCAAAATAAAAATATATACCAATGTATATCATAATCAAGATTTCAGAATTTCAGAAATCCACGCAAAAAAAGCAGCTAGAGAAGAGAAATGTATGGACTATAAAGGAAACCCATCAGAGTCAGAATCACAGCAGACTTCTCAAAACGAACTCTCAAATCAAGAAGAGCTTGGAGTAAAGTATTTCAAACTCTAAAGGAAAGCAGTGTTCCACCCAGATAGATGTCCTCACAAAACTGTCTCTCAAAATTGATGGAAGAATGAGATTCTTTTGTGACAAAGAACATCTGAAGAAATTTATGGCCACCAACTAGCTCTACAGAATGCTCTGAAAGATGTATTAGAAAGAAGTCATGAAGACCACAAAGACAGAAACATCAACAGAATGAAGCCTCCAGGCAGGCAAGCAGTTAATCAGAGCAGAAAGACTGAACAAGCAATGGGGAAACATGAAAAAGAAAGCCAGTGCATATCATTTATAACCACTAACATAAATGGGCTCAACTCACCAATCAAAAGGAACAGATTGGCAGAATGGATCAAGAAGCAAGATTAAACAATAAGCTGCATTCAAGACACACATTTAACTCCAAAAGAAATTCATACACTAAAAGTCAAAGGATGGAATACATGGAAAATAACTTTCAATGCCATAAGAACTCAGAAAAAAGCAGGGGTAGCTATTCTATTTGCAGATAATATAAACTTTAAGCCAAAACTGATCAAAAGAGACAAGATCACTACATACTGGTTAAGAGAAGGCTCCAGGAAAAAGAAATAATCATAAGTAAATACTTATGCATCCAAATGATTTACCCATTTGCATAAAACAAATATTAACAGACATGAAAAACCAAGTAAGTACTAATATAGTTGTAAGGGGTATAGTTGTAATATAGTTGTAAGTTAACACTCTCAGAAATTGATAGATCAACTAGACAAAAAAATCAACAAATAAGTATTAGAATTAATCCAAGCCCGTGAACAAATGGACTTGGTAGATATATATAGAGTATTTCACCCCAAACATAGAATTCATATTCTTCTCACTTGTACATGGGATATTCCCCAAGATAGATCATCTATTAGCTGACAATATAGAGACAATATAGAGGTTTAAGTAAATATAGAGGAGTAGGAATCATCCCACAAATACTATCCAATCATAACACAATGAAACTGGAAATCAATGATGAAGAAAACTACAGAAACTACATTAACACATGGAAATTAAACAATATCCTTCTAAACAATCAGTGAGTCACAGAAGAAATTAAAGATGAAGTTAAACTATATAAAATTAAATGATAATGTCCATACAATACGTCAAAACTTATGGGACATAAAGAAAGCAGTCCTGCAAGGAAAATCTATAGTGATTAACTCATATATCAGGAGAACAGGACAAATAAACAACCTAATGTTGGACCTCAAACTTGCAGAAAAAGGACAAATAGAGGAAAAGAGAGGAAATTATAAAGGTAAGAGCAGAAATTAATGCAAAAGAAACTAAGAAAACAATACAAAGAATGAATCAATTTATTCTTTCTTTGAAAGAATAAATAAAATTGATAAAACATTAGCCAACCTCATCAAAAAGAGAAAAGAAAAAAAACACAAATTCAAGCAATTAGGAATGAGAAGGAAGAAATCACAGTGGATCCCATAGAATTCCACGACATCATCAACACCTACTATGAGAACCCATACTCTAATAAGATGGAAAACATAGAAGAAATGGACAGATTCATAAATAGAATTGAATTGCCAAAGTTAAATCAAGGAGATATAAAAATTCTAATACCAGCCAATGAAAAAAATGTAGTTTGAAATTTACCAAAAAGCAAAAGCCCAGGTCCTGATAGATTCACTGTTGAATTCTATAAGAAAATTAGAAAAGAAGTTATGCCACTAATGCTGAAACTCTTTAAAGAAATTGAAAGTGAAACAATACTTTTAAAGTCATCCTTGGAAGCAAGGGTTACCCTGATTCCAAAACCAGAGACGAACACAATAGAAAAAGAGAAATACAAGCCAATCTCCCTAATGAATATAGATGCAAAAATCCTTAATAAGATACTGGCAAATAGAAGGGAGCAAATCATCAAGAATATTCTACATCATCGTCAAGCAAAATTTGTCGCAGGGATGCAAGGATAGTCTAACATATGCAAATCAAAGGTAATACACCACATCAACAGAATCAAAGACAAAAAATCATATGATCATCCCAGCACATACAGAAAAACCATTTAATAAAGTCCAACACCCATTCATTATGAAAACCCTACAGAAAATTGGAATAGATGGTCTTTACCTCAATCTTGTAATAGCCATCTATGACAGACAACTAACATTATATTAAATGGACAAAAATTGATGAAAGTTTTCACTCTAAAATCAAGAGCAAAACAAGAGTGTCCATTATCACCACTTCTATTCAGTATAGCTCTGAAAACATTAGCCAGAGAAATTAGACAAGAGAAAAAAATAAAAGGAATAAGGATAGGAAAGAAGTTAAATGATTATTATTTGAGATGACATGACATTTTACCTAGAAGATCCCAAAAGCTCCACCAAAAAACTTGTAGATTCAATACCCAAATTCAGTAGTGCAGGGGAATACACAGTCAGCAGGTTAAAAATCAGTAGCGTTTATGTACACAAGCAACAAACTCACCAGGAGAGAAATTAGGGAAATCACACAGTAACATCCAAAAAAAAAGGTATACTTAGGAGTCAATCTAACAAAAGTTGTACAAGATGTGTACAGTGAAAATTACAGTTCCCTAAAGAAAATTGAAGAGGATATCAGAAAATGGGAAGATATGCCTCACTCTTGGATAGGAACAACCAACAGTGAAAATGGCCATACTCCCCAAACTGCTATATGGTTTAATGAAATCCCTATCAAAATATCATTAGGATACCTCACAGATTTAGAGAAAACATCCCCAACATTCATTTGGAAACAGAAAAGACCTAGAATAGCAAAAGCAATTCTTGGCAACAAAGGCAAGTCAGGGAGCATCAAAATCCCAGACCTGAAATTATGCTAGAAAGCTACTGTGATAAAATCAGCATGATGGTGGCAAAAAAACAAACAAACAAAAAACCCAGGTCTGAAGATCAGTGAAATAGAATAGAAGGTGCAGTCACAACTACAAACACACTCAACCACCTTCTCTTTGACAAAGGAGCCAAATAGGTTCAGTGGAAAAAAGTCTCTTTAACAAATGGTGCTAGAAAAATTGGCTTTCATCACATACCAAAGACTAAAACTAGAGTCACATCTATAACTATGTACTAAAGTAAAAATGGGTCACTGAATTAAAATGGATCAAAGATCTAAATATTAAAGCAGAAGCACTAGGGGCTGGGAATTTAGCTCAGTGGTGTGAGCATCTGCCTGGCAAGTGGTAGGTCGTGAGTGTGATCCCTGGTACCAAAAAACAAAACAAAACAAAACATTACAGAAGCACTGAATTTACTGGAAGATAAAATAGGCAGAAATCTTAAAGATATAGGTTTAGGCAGAGACTTCATGAACAAACAACAAAACTGCAAGAGAAATAATACAAATAATGAAAGATCGCAGCTTATTAAAATTTTTTTCACAAAAGTAATCACCAACAGAGTGAAAAGACCACTGATAAAGTGGGAAGTATAGCCAGTTGTCCCACAGACAAAGGACTTATATCAAGAATGTATAAAGAATTGAAAAATATCAGGCCCCCCAACTTCAAAGACCCAATCTAAAAAAATGGGCATCTGAGATGCAGAGGCACTTGTCAGATGAAATACAAATGGCAAATAAATACATGCAAAAATGTTCAACATCATTGGTCATTCAATAGATGAAAGTTAAAACAATGCTGAGATTCTGTCTCACCCCAGAAAGGATGGCTATCATCCCAAAATCAACCTCTAACAAGTGCTGATAGGGCGATGGGGAATAAGGAACCCTTTTCCACTGTTGGGAATATATACTGGTGCAACCACTGTGGAAATCAGTATGGAGATTCCTTTGAAATAGAAGTCCCATTTGAACCAGCTATTCCCCTTCTCTTTATTTTTCCAGAAGAATTAAAATCATCATAACACAGTGATATTTGTGCATCCATGTTAATAGCAGCACAACTTGTTGTAGCTAAATCTTGAAAACAACCCAAATGCCCATCAACCAAGGAATAAATAAAGAAGACATTTTTAACAGGATGAAGTACTACGCACCCATAAAGAATGATAAACTTGAGACTTTTATAGGTAAATGGATGCAACTCAAGATCATATTCCTGAGTGAAATAAATCAGACCCATATGTGTAAACATTGTATTTTCTCACTTGTGTGATAAACTGAACAAGTAAATAAGATCCAAATGTACAACAGATATTGTAACTAGGGAAGAAACTGTTCAAAAGAAAGGAGAAGCTGTGATAGAGGTTAGGGGAAAGGAAGGAGAAAATACATATTCACAAGATAGTTAAGATAGTTATGCAGCTAGTTTATGTTAGTTCATTGAAAAAAAGTTTTGTGCTAATGTTTGGATAAGATATCATGCTTACATCTTGTACTCTGAATAACTACTACAAGAACACAATATCCAATATATCAACTAACAGGTCCTACTAATCTGTTTTGAAACTTGGTTTTATTGTTATGTCTTTTTTTTTCTCTTTAAAAATAATATTTAAAAAAGACAGGGAGTATCACAATCCCTAACTTGAAATTATACTATAAAGCTACTGTGATAAAGACAGCACAGTGCATGCAAAAAACAGATTCAGAAACAACTCCAAACATACTAAGTCACTTTATCTGTGACAAACGTGCTAAACACATTCACTGGAAGAAAAATAGCTTTTTCAATAAATAGTGCCAGAAAAACTGGCTCTGCACAAACCAAAAATTAAAGTTGCACTAAACTAAATTTGGAATGGATCAAAATTCTAAATATTAAAACAGAAACAATACATTTACTGGAAGATTGAATAGGTAAAACTCTCAAAGACATAGATGTAGGCAAAGACTATAAACAAAACTCCAGTTGTGCAGGAACTGTCACAAAGAATCAACAACTGGAACTTCATCTTATTAAAAAGTTTTTGCACAGCAAGAGAAACCATCAACAGAGTGAAAGAAACAACACACAATATGGGGAAAAGTGTTTTCCAGCTATTCCTCAGACAAAGAAATACTATCAGGAATTTATAAATAACTAAAAAAAAATCAGTCCTCCCAAATTTAAAAACCCAGTCCAAAAATGGGCAGCTGAGATAAATTTGTACTTCTCAGATGAAGAAATACAAACAGCAAACAAATATATGAAAAAATGTTCAACATCACTGCTCATTTGAGAGATGCAAATTAAAACAACACTGAGATTCCACCTCACCCCAGAAAGAATGGCTGTTATTAAGAAAGCAACCAATAATAAATGCTGGAAGGGCCATCAGGAAAAAGGAATCCTTCTCCAGTCTTGATAGGAGTGTAGACTTGGTGCAGCCACTGTGGAAATCAGTATGGAGAGTCCTCAAAAAATTAGGATTAGAGGTCCCATTTGACCTAGCTATTCCCCTTCTGGGTATCTTCCCAGAAGAATTAAAAACATCATACCACAGCGATATATGTGCACCTATGTGTATAGCAGCACAATTTGTAGCATCCAGATCTTGGAAACAACCTAAATGCCCATCAACTGAGGAATGGATAAAGGTGTGGTATTTTTATACAATAGAGTACTATTCAGCCATAAAGAAAGATAAACTTGAGACTTTTATGGGTAAACGGATGCAACTTGAGACCACACTCGTTAGTGAAATAAATAAGACATGCATGTGTAAACATTGTATTGTCTCACTAGTGTGAGATGCTGAAAGAAACTTTATGCATAAAAGATAGTTAAAATAGTTTTATTACTGATTTCTCTGAGCTTGTTGAAGAGAAAGATTTGTGCTAGTATTGTTCAGACAATAAAATGCCAAAGTACAAGATGTCTTATACTCTGAGTGACTGATTTAAAGATAACAATGAGCCATGTGTATACCATTATTACCTGCTAATTGTGTTTTGAAATTTTTTTGTTTTTAAAATAAAATTTTAAAAATAACACATAAATAAATAAAATGAGTGTATCGTCGCCAAATGTGGTGGCACATGCCTTGTAGTCCCAGCACTTGAGAGGCTGAGGCAGGAAGATTGCTGTGAGTTTGAGGTCAGCCTGGGCTATATAGTGAAACCCTGTTTCAAAAACAGAAAAAAAAATTAATGTGTCATTTGAGATCAGAATTATTTGTATCATCCAGGGCAATAATGTTAATAAACTAGATGCAGAGATTTATCATATTATCTACCTCTTAAAATTTAAATAAGAAAAGAGTTTATTTTCTTGCATCCTTACATTGTTTCTGTAGGCAGAGGGAATGCAGTTTCTAGTAGATCTTTGATAATATTGGGAAGCTAATTCCCCAAGTCAGAATTAATTGGGGGCTGAGCCCCACACTGGCAGCTGGCTGCCCTTGGAGCCTCATAGTGGTTTTATGATAAGCGGTAACGTGGGATGATCCACGCTCATGCACCACCTCCGCTGTGACCCCATCCCGCCCAGCAGGACTGAGGGGTAGAGGGCGTGAGAGTGTGAGGAGAGGCTAAGGAGAGAACTTCTGCTTCCCCAGACTCTCTCTTACAGGAAAAGGAATAAGTACGATAAGAATGATAGGGGCGACCCTCTAGGGACCCCACAGATTGGACATCAGTAAGTAAATGTCACATGGGCAAATGATGTAACAGATCACAGGCTCAAGAAATAAGCCTTCATGGGCTGGGGATTTAGCTCAGCGGCATAAGCACCTGCCTTGCAAAGAGGTGGTCGTGAGTTCAATCCCCGGTACCGATAAAAAGGGAAAAGACAAAAAAAAAAAAAAAAAGAAATAAGCCTTCATATGCAGAGAACTGTGCTTTGTGAGAGAGCGATTGTAAGGTGGCGTATGCCCTGCAGCTGTTTTAAAGCTATACTGAATAACAGATAGACATATTCTGATCCAGAGACCCGCTCTAGAATGCTGTGGTGTTTGAGAGAGCAGGAGTGCGCATCTTAAACACAAGCACAGCAGCCTGCCGGAGCCAGACAAGCCTCTAAAATGCATGCAACGGTGAGGTGCACACCAAGGGTGGGGAAAGGGATGCTGTGCTAAGCTGTTCTAAGCTCTCTATTTTTGAAATTTGACAGCCAATTCCAGTTTTTAGAAAATGCCTGAGGCTGTTGGAAGTCCTCTAGCCTCTCATTTGCTGCTGTCTCTGAAATAATTATTGATAAAGCTATTCCATTTAGTGGAAGAAAGCGCACGATACCAGGATGAAGCAGTGAACTCAAATGCAGGTGAAAACTGAGAAATCTGAAAATAAATCCAGGTACCGTCTCTGAACTGGAGTGTTTTCCACAGACTTGAATAATTTATGAAATTCTCGTGCCAATGCTTCTCACATCAGCAAGTGGACTTTTTTCCTCCTCTGCAGCAGAGGGCTTTTTATATCTACCTTGGAGAACACGATTCTAATATGTTAAGGCCAAATAATATATAAGTTAATGTTAATAAAATTGGATTTGTAAAACTTTTGTGTGTGTGATACTGTTATACCTTATTCATTTCTTGTAATGTTTTTAAATAGTCTCTCCATTGGTGTGGAAAGATATTATTTCTATTTGACATAGTGAGAAAGGAGAAACTAAAGTGTTACAATTTGAAGACTGATGAACAGATCCAACTGGACCAGGTGCCTGCAGTGTACCAGAAGTTGGCCAGATCTCCTCCAGTTTACTGACGCGTACTTACGTGTCCACATTGTGTCTGCTGCTCTGAGTAAACACAACTGGACACAGGCCATTTGGTTGTCTCAGACTGCCTGATTTTCACATGCATGGCTTCCAGTGACAGCTGCCCTCAGAGGAGAACTCAGCACAACACAGCTGAAGTCAACACGGGTGGTGTGAATCACATGCGGTCTATGAATAGATCTCGTTGCTCATGTGGGTATTTTCCAGCATGCCACAGTTCCTTGAAGTGGTGTGGCAAGAAATGCTTTGTTTTGTTTGGAATCAGAGGAAAGGCTGGGGGAGGGAAATGACACAATAAGTTCCTCTTCCAGTGAGAGTGATTGACACCCAGGGCAGCGTGACCAAGGTTCCCTGACCAAGGTCACCCTGCTTTGACTGGTTGACTGGGGGTGTTTTGAGAAGTCATGGGAGACCTGATATTGAGTGACCAACCCCAGGCCAAAAATCTCTGCAGTTCCATCTCTCTGTCACTGCCCCCAACAGAGGTGCAAAAGACGTCTGGGGAGTTGTGTGGCCAACAGAGAAACTTTTTGCAAGTAGAAAATTCTTAAGAACAGAAATTAGCTGTTAAACTCAGTGGAACTGAATTTAACAGGAAAGTTACATGTTCCGTGGGATTAGCCTCTTTCCCTGAGATTAGCCTCTTTTCTTTTATCTCAGATCTGGGGAGCTGTAAGTGAAGCATTCCTCCTCCAGGCTCTGGGCTCTATGGAGGCAGGAGACGGGACCTCTGGGCCCATCTCTGGGCCTCTGCCTGGAGCGCCTCCCCCTCAGCTCTGTGCACCAGGGAAAAGCCTTTAGAGGCTGCTTCCTGCTCTGCAACTGCTTCTGGTTTTTACTTTTATATTGAACAATCATATGCTTCTTTCTGTGTGGTATAAACTATTTCCTCTTCTCTTTCAACTGGGGTCAAGCACTTTGTGATCCTGCCTGCTCAGTAGTGTAGTCAAATAAAAATTCTATGACCACAATACCCTAAAACTGGTCTTGCTTTGTAGTATATGGCCATCAATTAGAATTTTACCAGGGAACCAAAGTCACTATGGCTAACATGGCCTCAGAGAGTTGTAATAGGGATTAGACATCATGCAGCTAGGGTGGAGAATGGGGAAAGAGCTCTACGGAAGTGCATGGTGCTTTTGCATATGACAGTGAGCCTGAAGTCATTCCAAGTCAGTAGGACTGACGGTTGTCTGCAAAACCTAGGTATAGAATGGAGGAGCCCAAAGGCAAGCCGGACTCCATGGTGACAAACCGAAGTTGGTATCTAGCTCCCAACACCTCCAAACCCTAGCACAGGTAATTTAGGTAAAGAAACTAGTGCCCTTCACCACAGAACTTCATGTGCTTCTAAACGGGGTTTCAGAGAAGCTGAAGGAGGAAATCTGATTGGAACTGGAGGATCTAATGGAAGCTACTGCCCCACGCCAACCAGGTGAGACAGGAGACCAGGTATGAGCTGCGGTGGTGCCTGTTACCTGCTCCTTTTGAATTTACTAGCTACTGCTTGACTTCCACTATCTAAACCTTATGAAAGTATCTCCTGTTGAATTAATATATAACCTTGTGAGTAAGGGAATTCTGGGAAGTGTAGTTCCAGCTCAGCTAAACTGACATACAACAGCTATGTCACCAGTAGTGATACTGCTTTACATTGTAAACACACAGAAGAAATACTTCCCAGCACCCACTGCAGTCAGGTGGGAATTCATGGCTGACTCTGGCCAAAATAATGAGTACAGTGGATTAGCTGAGGCTCTGTACAACCTTCAATTCTTTCCTGACTATTGCAGTCACAGGGTTTAAAACAAAACCAACCTAAATCCCCAAGTCATCTCTTTGAAAGGAACTACCCTGAAGATCCTAAGTGTTTTCTATTTACTTTTTGGTGGTTGTGAAATAAATGAAATTTTGATGCATGCTAGTTTATTATTGTAGCATGACCCAGCCTACCCAACTAATAGAGACATGTGCATTAGTGCCAAATACTGGCCCAAATATAAAAATTCTAGGATTTATCCAAGAAATTAAAAACTGTACATATACAAAATATTCATCACATCATTTGTCATTTGAAGATTGAAAGCAGTTTAAATGTCCATCAAAGGGCTGTGTTTAGAAATATATATAATTCATACATAGGATGAGATGTCAGAAAGAGGAACATAGATAGAAGCAATATTAGACAACTCTCAGGATTTTTTTCACTTATAAGGTTGATGCCAGATGAGTTTTCATTACATTTAGAAAAAAACGTTAACTGGAAATAAAGATAAATCATTCAAAATGAATGAGAGTTTTAAAACCCTACAATTCTTCAGTGACAGCTCCTCCGCCCACCACCCACACCAGATTTAACCCAAGATGCTGGAAAGCAGGGCACACAGTTGTGCACACCAAATCAAAGAGGGTGAAAGACCCCACGGATCCTCAGTCCTGCTTGCTGGGATTGCTTGTGTAGTAGTCATATGCATAAAGAACTAGTCCAACAATCCAGGCCAGGCCCAAACCAAAAGCTATGCACAGCGGGTAAATACCTCCAACAGCTAGAAAAAACAGGGATACACTTCCCACATGTTCTGGTGGGCTCGCTGAATGCAGTCGAGGCGGTGTCTCTTCTCAGGATCTGTGCTGTCCTTGGCAGGGTACTCCACCTTGTGCTTCCTGTGGGCCTTGTTAACATTGGTGGTAAAATGGCATACCATGACAAAGATGGCCGCACCAGATAGAATCATGAAGCCATGTTTCTCGGAGGGAATGACACCAGGATTAATTTTTAAGTAGCTATCAAGTTATTTACTCTAACTATATTGAAAGTATGCTTCACAACAGGATACAATGATAGACACTGTAACATAGCTCTAGGATATATACTATCTTTGAAACATTTTGCAATTTTCAAAAAGCTTTGATAGTTTAAGAATAACATTCTTTTGAGGAGAAATAAATGTCTTAATGATTTAAATCCACCTAACATTTCCTGAGAACAAGTTTTCCAAAGTCAGTTTACATTTTTTCTTTCTTTTTCTCCTTCTCTCCCTTCTTCCCTTCTCCTCTGGTTCACCAATCCCATTTTTTCATTCTTGTTGACACTGTTCGTCTTATCTCATGTTATGGCATAAAATGTTTACATTAGTTGGGGTAATAACTGGATCACTGGAATTGTAGATTAAATAAATACCATAACCAGAGTTCATATCAGTCTCAACAGACATGTTACAAAACTTTGCATAAAGTTCCTGGGGACAATATAGAGAAGTTTATCTTGGACAAGACTGGAATTCTACAAATTGGTATGCAAGTGAACAATTTTACTTAATGTGGGCTACAGTAAAATATCCTTAGCATGTTGTTAGACCCCAGCCCTTGGCCTTTTCCCAGGCTACATTTATTTCATTGTCTGCAACAAAGAGATGGAAGCCAAAATTATAAAATGTGGAGATGACATAAACTTGGGAAGCAGGATTAATGTGTTTGCTGAGAGAGTAACAACAAAGAAAACTGGCCCATTGAATGAAGCTATTCTGATGAACTTTAAGAGATATATAAACCTTAGCTCCCAAGTGCTCAATTGCATAAATACAGCTAGAAAAGCTAGTAATTAATGTAAAAATCAATCATCAAATTTTTAATAACCGCTATCTCCGTGCTTATAGATTCATTTTATTTCAATATTTATTTAGGATTTATTAGATTTAAGTACTTTTGCAGAAATCTGGACACACAGCGTGAGGAGGGTTTTACCTTAAAGACGATTATCCCCTTTCCCTGAAAATAAGATGTAGCCAGAAAATAAATCAGCCTTGAAAACTAAAGATCTAAACTGCCAGCCCCAATCAGCCTATTCTCCCCTACCTGCTATTATTCTCTTGCTGGTTTGCTCCTCTGTAAAGAAGAAGAGGCAAGGAGAGGTTGATAAGGGCTGGTGTTTTGGATTTCTAGTTTTCAAGGCTGACTATTTTCTAACTAGATCTTTGCAGGTTCCAGAAGTGGAAAGAGAGGTTGGTTTCAAGAGGCACGTATCCCAGCAGATAGAGTTGGAGAACTTTGAGTTCAGTTGGGTGAGAAGAAAGAGAGAGAGAGAGAGAGATCCAGCCTGGTTCTTGGCCATTCCTGGTTCTCTAAATGGGAAAACAGAGGTGCTGTCCATTAGATAAAAAATACTGGAGTAGAGAGGAGGCTACAGGTGAGAAGAGAGAGCTATCTTGGAGAGGATGCACTTTGTTTGTAGGTCTAATCTATGAAAGAAATCAGGACTGCAATTAAAAGATTTAGACATTATCAATAAATATGTGGCTATGAAACCCTAGGAATCAATGCATACTGCAAAAAAGAGTGCATCTTAAGTGGAGAAGGAAAAAAATCTAGCAAGGGGAGTTAGAAATGATAAGTAATAAAAACAGAGCTAGCAGGAGAACAAAGAAACATGTTTCATAAGTCAACACAGGAAAAATTCAGAGATAGAACTTCATGCCAAATATGTTCACTAAACTATCAGAGCCTGATATGGCTTCTCCTAGCTTCCTGTTTATAAAAAGGCAAAACCTAGAGAGTATTGCTCTACCTAATAACATAAAAACAAAATATCATCATCATCAGCTAAAACATACTGTTATTAAAGCCATGTAGAATCTAGCAAGGAGGTTTTCTAACTGTACCATGGCTGGCACATGCAGCATTCTATTTTCCGAACTAGTTTGTGGACTGTCTAAAGAAAGAAACTAGAAGAAAACTTTGACTTATCCTACACTTTATCCCTAATTCCAAGAATGGGCCACACATCTGAAAAACAGGTGGCCGTCAGAGTAGGATCTAGAGTCCGTGCTCTGTAAAGAGTGCTGGCTTGGCCCTGAAATTTGGTCTACACTTGCAGGTATCAACCTGCCTTGAGCAATTCCAATAACAGGAAGTGAGGAAAATGATCTTCTACCAAATGAGCTTTCTATCCTCCTCCTGGTCAAGGACAACCGGAAATAGCACAAAATGAACTCAGCACCTATGACATAAAGAACCAACATTTCAGGTCAGCAACACAGCAGCTATGTCATAAAGTATTGGAATAAAAAAAAAAGATGGCAGAAGAGCCTTCTCTGCATCTGAATTTTTAAATGCTCCTCTAAATTTGGTTACAGGAAGAGCTACTGATAAATTTAAGCTCACAGTAGTTTAAGTGAGAAACATATTACTTTAACAGCTTGATCTTGCCTGTTACAATTATGGGTTCTGGCTTTCTGGTTTCAAGACACACAGAACATGGCAATTTGGCTGTTGCTCAGCAATTTCAACATCACTCTATTGGTTTGACCCATACATTGTGGTGTCCTGCCGTAAAGTAACACAGCAGTCCTGAGACTGCAATGCACAGACAATCGCACAAGTGATGAGCACATTATGCTACTAAGTGTTCAGACTGATGCTGTTTTATTTTTACTGTGCAATGCACAATCTTATTATTCTTACTTGTGGATTTTCGGCTCAGGCTATGAGCTTTGCAGTCAGCCAAAGGTGTGATGATCGATTCTGGGAAAATTGTGGGCCTCTCTCACTGCCTAGACTTCATGGCCTCAGTCTTAGGTTGTCTCCTGTTTATTGGTCGCATCTTTAAATTTAAAATAATTGTGTTTACTTGGAAAATGAAAGATAAACTGCTCAACTGACTTCCAAACACCTACTGTACATAAGCACTGTGGAAACAGAGCAGTGACTGTGATAGTCTGTCATTTTTCTGTGGATCAGAAAAACATCCCAAAGTGACTTAAGTTAATGAGCTTTAATTAAGGTACATTCCAGGTAGAGAATGGCGGGCAGAGAGTTCCAAATCAAAAGATGCAACAGGGTGTAATACAGCTGTTTGGAGATGCAGATTCATGTGCACACTAGAATCCAAGTAGTATGATAAGAAACAGCCTGTGGGGCCCAGAGGATGGAGCTGAGAGGAGAAGAGTTCACAATGGCAGGTTCGGATTTAAGCAAAACCAGTAGGAGCTAATATCCTCCGCTAAGGCTCTGCAGCTCCTCCTCCCTCCTCCTCTCTCACCTCCCCCTGTGTCCTCTCTCTGTCCTCCCCTTCCCCTTCCTCTCCTCTCCTCCTCTTCTTCTCCCTCTCCTCCTTCTCCTTCTGCTTTTCTCTCCCTTCCTCCTCCTCTTCCTCTTTCTCCTTCCTTTTTTTTTTCTTTTTGTAGTACTGGGGACTAACTCAGAGCCTTCACACTGAGCTATCTCCCCAGCCCCTTTTACAGTTTTTATTTTGAGACAGGATCTCACGAAGTCACTAAGTTGCACAGGCTGATGTCAAATTTGGAATCTTCTGGCCTTAGCATTGCCAGAGTGCTGGGATTATAGGTGTGCCTAGCTGGGTCAGGGCCCTTTCTAAGTGCTGCAAGTGACTTAACTCATTAGTCCTCATGCAATCCCAGGAAATAAGTATGTAATTACCTCTGTTTGAAGAGGAGAAAGCCAATCACAGGGAGGTCAAACAAGTTGCTGTCAGTCCCCAATGGAGGGATCTGAAGGGAAACAATGTGCTTCTAGAATGTCTTCTCAGCCTGCATCCTATGCAGTGTCTGACACACAAGTAGATGACACAGGATGAATAATGGTTGAGGATGGATGAGATGCAGCACTTAGGACTAAATATTTGCGCCCTGCTCTAACCCTAATTCTTGCATCAAAATCTAACTGCCCCTGTGCTGCTATTTGGAGGTGGGGTTCTGTTATGTTTTCCAGGCTGAGTCCAAGCATTCTTCCTAACTCAGCAGGTGGTATTCTAGGCTTGCACTCCCACACCCACTTAGGAGCTAGGTTAGTTCAATGGCAATTAGATCATAAAGTTAGATTCCTCCTGAATGGAATGAATGTCTTTATGAAAGAGACCTCTGGGATCTGTTTGCAGTCTGGCTCCCTACGAGGATCTAAAGACAATGTGCCTTCAAGAGGCCCTCACCAGAATCAGGCCATGTTGGTCCCCTTGTCTGTACTACATCCTTCAGAACTGTGAAAAGTAAATTTCTCCTGTCTAAACTGCCAAGGCTTTTGTTGCAGCAGCCCCAGTGGGTTAAAACAACAGCAATGCTGTGCAATATCTGGGGTAGCTGCAGAAAGAAAGCTAGGCAGATCTTGGAACAAGAACATCAGCACAAGTGCCTGAAGGAGGAGAAGTAATGGATGTGAGCTCTGCTTCCTGCTTCTGCTTTACTATCAAAATCTGTCAAATTCTGATTCCACCAGGTTCTAGGCACTAAGCTGGGCACTGAAGACACAAAGGTGGTAAACTGTCACCACTGCTCTAGAGGAAGTCGCATTAAAGGTTAAGCCAAAAATATACTTCAACATAATGTAATAAACATATCGATCAAAATATGGAAGCTATTATGAGAATTCAAAAGAAGATTCTATGCCCAGAGCACTGGGAGTGATTGTATAGAGGAGCGGACACAGTTGAAAAAAAAAATTTTAAATTTCCTCTTTAGCCAAGGAGAGGACTCGGAGAGGTCACTGGAATCATAGGAAGAATGAAAGAAAACACAGGAAAGAAGGAGAAAGAGAAACATTCTTCATGGCGTAGGCAAAGTCCAGTGTGGGACTGGGCATCATGGAGAAGTAGCTAACGCCAAACTGTGAGGTCATTCTAGATGATATCCTAGGAACCGTGAGGTCATCCTAGACAACATCCTAGGAAGCAGTGGGGTGGGGGCGGGGCAGCGGAAGCTTTGCTATGGGAAGCAGAATATGATCATGTTTGTTTTAAGTGATGTGATTAGAAGCAGAGTGTGGGATGGAAATAAGAAAAAGAGACTATCCACAGAACATGACATTGGATGGAGATTGTCACAGAGATCCACTCAAGAGAACAATAGTCCTATACCAGAGGAGTAGTGACAAGAGAAAGAAATGCAGGCAGACCTGGGAGACCCGGATAGCATAGAGATCCAGAACATCGGAAAAGTAGGTTGTCAGGGAGGGAGAGTATTGAGGATTATATTAAAGTCTTATTCTGGGAAAGAAGGCACTATTTGAAATGTCCCCTAAAATGCAAGCATTGGAGGCTCAGTTGGTTAAACCACAAGAGCTCTAATTTCATTGGCTGATCAATCTACTGGTGGGATTATTATTTGATGGCATTATCAGGAGATGATGGAAACAGAAGGTAAGGCCTAATTGGAGAGAGTGATTCATGAGGGGGTGACCTTGAACTATATGTGGCCCCTTCTTCCTTGGCTCCTTCCCCTCTTTCTCTACCACCTGTCCTTCATGAGTTGAGTTGATTTGCTGCTCTCCACCATGATGTTCTGCCTTCCCATGGGCCCAACAAGCATGTGGACAAGCAACCATGGACCAAACCCCCTGAAATGATAAGCCAAAATAAATCTTTCCTCTTCTAAGTTGATTTTCTTAGGTATTTATCACAGCCACAGGAAATTGGCCAACAGAGAATATAAATGTTCATTAGCAGGGAGAGAAAATTCATGAATAGGTATGTGTTTGACCTGTTGAGTGTAAGCAACCAAGAAGGTATCCAGAGGAGTATTATAGATTCTGTAATCTCTAAGGCAAAATAATACCATCACTGTGCTGTCCTGACACTTTATTTTCAATGCCAGATGGTTGTACCCTAGAGACATCAGCATGATAGTAGATATTAGGGATCTGAATCCATTCCCCAAACATTATAGATAGAAAAACAATAATCATAGAGCCTATTGAGCTCAGTCAAGAAAAATCAAGGATTTTACGTGGCCTTTTAGTCTTGATGAGCTTTTGATGTATGTTTTCACCTTTAATTGCACTGGCAAGATAGTATTTAATATCCTGTTTCTACAGATGAGAAACCTGAGTCCAAATTAGAGCTTTGGATTCTATACAGTTAGTAGTAGAGTTAAGACATAATCACCTCCTATCTCTGCCTGTATCTAGAAAGAGATCATCCTCATGAAACTATAAATCTGGTAAGGACAGAACTGTGATCTTGTGATCCTGATGCCCAGTACAATTACCTCATTTATGATAGCACAGAATCATTTTCATGGAAAGAATAAATGGAAACCATGTCTAGCACCCCAAAATTCTTTGCTCCATTAAATAACCTGATTACATCCTACAGTAAGTATTCACATAAAAATGAAAAATTAAAGAAGATATTGGTCAGATAGGCATTACTTGATGTCGAAGAGCTTGGGAGAGCAATAGTTTCCATGAGCAAAAATAATAAGCATGGACAATTTGTGTTTTGAAAGAGAATATATAAAAAAAGATATTTCCGGATAATCTAATTAATTCCTCAGGTACTAAATCCCAACTCACCATGTGTGTTCCTGGCTTTCTTGCCAGGGCTGTGTCATATTACCTTTCCTATCTGCCTATATCTGTTTTATCGTGTGACATTTTCATTGAGCTATTGAAATTGGATGTGTCAGACACATTAAAAGCAATGGCAGTTGTGGCAAGTCCGTTGATATATTTTAAAATAAACTGAGAGGGCCATGTAGATGTCAGAGGAACAAATTGTCCTGTTTAGCAACAAGTGATTTATTTAACCACTGCAGACAGGGTTCAAGGGGACCGCCAAGCTGCATACATTTTGGTTGGGAAAAGCTGGGCTATTTTCTCAGAAATCTCTCATGTGAGATCAAAGTCAAAACAGAGGTTTATGAAAAGATTAATTAAATTCTTGATTTGGGAATGACGCTAAGGAATGAATTTTATTTCCCATGCGCTGCAAAATTGACCTCCTAGTGTTCTGAAGGGAAGATGTGCTATGGACGCAGGAGGTACTGGCAGTGACCTGCCTGCATGGGCTTCACTTGTCTGCAATTGTGCTCTTTTTTTCCTGGCACCATTCAACGTTCGTTAGTGACTGCTGGGCTCAGGGTAATCAGTGACTGAACTTATTGGACTCTCAAATTGCAGGAATGCAGTACAGGCTCTAGAAACAGAAGGGCCACATTTACACCCTGGTCCTATTCAAATGAAACGGTTCGTCAAAATCACCAGTGACCTCCATCTTACTGACCTAACAGTCAAACGCTCATGACATTTCCTGACTCTCTCATTTGTGAAGCAATTCTTTCTTGTTTGTTTTCTCCCTGCACGATCCACTCTTTCTCACCTCCGTACTGAGTGCCCCAGGGTCTAGGATCTGGAACTCCTCTTTTGTACTCCCTGAATGATTTCATCTCCTGCAGGCTAACTATAGATAAAGACTACGATAAACTGGCAGTGTATCTCAAACCAGGGCCTGTAGCTCCTACCTTTCCCCTCAGATCTCCTGTGCTACAATACATTTTTCTTAGGTCCACTTAGGTGAACAATTGGTCTGTAACTCTTAATACAGACAGTCCTCAGTATTCTTGGACTCCCTATTTGTGAATTTGCCTGTTCACTGAAATTCACTTGTGACCCTGAGTCAATGCTTACGGTGCTGTTGTAATCAGTTGCAGACATGCATAGAGCTGCAAAAGAAATGTGAGCCACCAACATGCATTTTCCAACAGAACTTACACAAGGTGAGCTACCTTCTTAATGGTTTTGGCTCTCATAATGTCAATTAAGCATCCTTTTATGATCTATTAATACCACATTTTCTCATTTTGTCCTTTTTCTTGGTGATTTTGCTGTCTAAAATATCAGTCAAGCATTATACTGAAATATTGTCTAGTATTTCTAAGTTCAAGGGAGTTCTCTGTGCCTCACAGAGAAAATACACGCATTAGAAAAGTTTTGTTTAGGTGTGAGTTGTATTGCTGTCAGCTGAGTTCAATGTTAAAAAATCAACAATACATATTAAATAAAGTGTCTTTAAACAGAAATGTACACAGAGCAAGAAAAATTGTTGGTAATTTGACAAAAATTTTGTAGTCAACACTCATGGGTACCCTGTATTTCCTCTAGGAGCAATGAACCACTATTGGCCAGTTCAATCTTCTAAGTGACTTTATACAGCACACAATGAATATAACAATCAGCTACGTATATATCCTAAACTGAACTGTGTACCTTACTCTTCTTCATCTCAGAAAAGGACTCCATTCTTTTTGTTGCTTAGGCCAATAACTTTGGAATCATCACCTGCTCATCTTTTTCTCTCACATTCCACATACAACAAACATATGATTTAGCTTCCTGTGAAATTTCTCTATTTTCTCCAACTTCAAGATCTCAAGGCTGATCCAAGCCACAATCATCTTGATTATGAGAGTCATAGCTTAATTGATTACCTGTTACTATTCATGGCTGTGGCTCCTCTGACATGCAAATAAATCAGAACATGCCACAGTTCTGCTGAGAGCCCTCTAGAATGGCTTCTGATTTGGAGTAAAAGCCATGTCCTCATCATCGCCTTTAGCTATAATGTCATCTGACTGACCCTCTGACACATCACAGCCTACTGTGTTAGCTTTCATTGCTGTGACAAAATACCTGAAGAAGTCAATTTAAGGGAGAAAAGATTTTGACTCATGGTTTCAGAGATTTTAGTCCATGATCAGCTGGTTCCATTGCTCTGTGTCAGAGGTAGAAAGGTGGGTGCGGTGGAGAACATTGCTCACTTCACAATAGCCAATAATCAAGAGACAGGAAATGAGAGCTAGGGAAGAAAGAACAGAGGACCAGATGTAACCTCCGAGGTGATGCTTTCATGATCCACGTCATGTTTCCATCACCTCCCAATGCTGCTGTTAAATCTTAATCTCATTGTTAATCCACTAATGAAGTTAGAGCCCTCCCCAAAGCCCATCCCTTCACCTCTCAACACTTGAGACTTTTCCAGAAATGTCAGATCTAACTCTAACATAAGCTCTCACTTTGCATTTGTTCCCTACTTTAAACGCATGGATGCAGCATCTGGATCCATGTGACTCATCTCCTCACTGTAACCAAAGCTCCTCTGGTCACTATAGAAAGACACCTCTCATCTCTGTCCCCTTATCTGCTTAATAAAAAAATTATACTTCATATACATTATCACCAAGTATTCTAAATAACCTTATTGTTTATTCCCATGGAACCTAATCTTTTTGAGAGCAAAGACTTTACCTGGTTTGCTCAATTTACCTGTTTCCGCAGTGGCTCAAACAGTACTGGATATAAAGTATATACTCAAAAAAACTGGTCCTGATGCTAATTGATGCTTTGGGTTCTTTTGTGTGAAACTGAGATTGTTTTTTGTTGCTTATCCATAATGATGTTAAAATACACCTCATGCTGCTTTCTTGGTTTACTTGGCAGGACCTTGAGCCACCTTCACCAAGTTGGCTCAGGTGACGCATTTGTTTGCCACTGATCTGAGCAAGGCAGCACCACACTGCATCCCAAAGCAGACATCAGGAATGTTCAGCTAAGCTACTGCCCTGTTCTGTAGTTACAGCAAAAGGGATTAAGAATGCTGTGCTGTTTTAGGGGGGCATCATCTTGAAAGCTCTTTTACCAATACGCTGATTTGCTTTGATTGGCTCATAAATTACCTGTTTCTGTTTCAGTATGGATTTTGGTAATGATAGCTTTCCTTTCATAAACTTTTTTTCCCATGCAAGAGTGCACCAACCATAGCAAAGTCACTACTCAGCCAACTCAGGACATTTACCTAGGTTTATGGTTGAAAAGTCAACTGCGTTGTTTCTAGGTGGCAGGGCTCCTTACTGAGGGTATGTCCTTGACTGTGAAAGGTTTCCCTTGGTACATACACCCTGATGAATAGCATCAGGTGGTGCTTACTGGATGTGAATTAAATACAGGGTGAAGCATGGGCCAGTGTAGATTTAGCTGCTTTGCAAATTCACTTTTCAATCTTGGTCAGGAAGCCAGAATTTTAAAAAAAGTATCAGGGCTACAAGCCACATGCGTGAAGAATCTAAAAACCACCCACAGAATTATCAGTCTTTGATTCAGCCTCCTCAAAAAAAAAAAAAAAAAAGCAACCATGTGTTCTCAGGTAGTAGAGCCTCCAGGTTGGGATTGCTCAAGGCTCAGGTCATGAAAATGTCCCTGGATTTATTGCCTGATAAGTTCACATGCCTGCTGGCCCCACTATGACAGACAGGCAGCTCAGGTTAACAGAGACTAAGGCGATCTCAAAATTGATTTCTGTGGCAAAAAGGAGTCATATTCATTGTGAAAAAAAATGGGATCTACATATAAGTGTCATGAATTTAAAAATCCCCAAATCCAGTGTGTAAACACTGTTAAGAATTTATTATCTCTCCTCTGACCTTTTATCTATATGTGTGGGCGAATAAAGTTTGAAATGAGTTGTTTTAATAGCATTTTGTAATCCTTCTCCTTACTGTTCTATTGTGAATATTTTCTCAGGTCACTAATCTGCTCTCAATTATTTGTTTCCTAATGGTCATGCAACATTACAACATATAGATGTACCCTAGCTTATTGAATAATGCCTTCCAGTTTAACATTTAAATAATTTTCAGTATTTCATTATTGAAGATTACACTGTGATGAGTATAATTGCATATAAATACTTGTGTGCATCTCTGATTATTTTCTAAGAATAAATTCATTCAAGTGAAATCATACGATCAAAACATATGAATATTTTTAAGGCTTCAAAAATGTTGTGCCAGCTTGTGCTCCTACCCCCAAATAAAAGCATAAAAGTAGCCCTTTTCCAAAGGTGATTTTTAGGTATGGTGCCCTAGTGGCCCACCCCAGGGTTCCCCCCACCTCTGATGGAGCTAACCTGTGTCTATAGAAGCTCCTGAGGGCAGCTGTGTGCAGAAGCCTGCCTTTGTGCCCCAGGGCTTTCCAGGGCAGTGTTTACTCATTTCTACAGCTGGGCCAGCTGAAGCATGTGGAGGTCAGGTGATGAGCGTGGGGTCATCCAGTCAGCGATGACTCAGCCAAACCCACTCCTGCTCCTGAACCTTGCCCAGATCATGAGGCTGAGGGCACTCACTTCCCTGAGGCCCATTATTCCCAAATAAATCAAAGAGGCCGTTTGCACTTGAGCTTGTGGACGTTAAGTTTTTGGAATAAGCAGGTCAACCCCATGACTTTATTAACTGGTGGCACTGCTCGTTCTGCCTTTTCTTTGCTGGAACACATCACAGAATAATTTGTCGAGCTTCCCTGGGTGGTGGAGTTCCCAGTGGAGCTTGGGGTGCATGTATCCAGGTGTCCATATGAAACTGTCAGACCCAGAGACAGAACTGCTGAACTGGATCAAAACAGTAATTCTGGTACATCTGATTCATTAGGATTCTTAACGTAAAAGCCATAGCACCATAGCACCATAAAGCTCCTACTTGTCAAAGATTGGCAAACTCTTAAGGCTTCTTATTTCCATCATCCATAGTTAGAAGCCAAAATAAATTCAACTGATTGTAGCCCAGTCAACCTGATAAGGCTGCATCTCCCCAGGTGGCTGAGCCCACACGGGACACCTACAGCAACTGTCACCACTGTGGCTTGTGTTCCCTGGAAAACTCACCAGAGTGGTGCCTATGAGTGCAAGCTGCCCTTGGATGCTTGCTTTGTAGTGACACCTATCCACAGACAATGGAAACTGGACTCCAGAGGCCCTTTGGGGTCCAACAACTAAGACAGAGTAGAAGAGCATTTGTCTGTTTTATCAGCTGGGAGATGGCTCCTGACCTTTTACCTAGGAGGATATGTCAGTTACTTTCTCTTTCAGGCGTTCATAGAGGGGCTTGATATATACAGTTAAACAGAATAAATTCTCCAATGAGAAACCTGCTTCTGTATATCCACCATGCTTCTTATCTGCATATACAAATACACAGACATAACTTGGAGGTCTGCACTCCGGGATCCAGGCGGGTGTTTATAGAACTGGTGGCTAGGAAAGTCTCTCAGTAGCTAATGGCCTGTGGCTGTGTTTCAGGAAGGCTTTAGGATAGAATTTGGTGAGGACTCCTTGGGCTGCAAAGCAAAGTGAGAGGGAGGCATGAGGGTAGTAAAGGACTAACATGGCACTGGGTCTTTATTACTATTACTATTATTATTATTATTATTATTATTATTATTAAAGCCTTGAGAGTGCTTTTGAACTCAAAATACAGAAAGAAGGACAGACACTTGTCCTGGGACTCGACACTGCTCAGACAAGATCAGCAGATCTGAAAGCCTTGCAGGTGTACACTTGGTGTGGAAGCTGACACTATCATGCGTGTCCTGTTCACAAAAGCAGAACTCCCCAAAGGATGAGGCTCCCCAAAGGATGTTATGAATAGAGAACACTGAAGTGAGCAAGAGAACTCAAGAGAAAAATGAGGCAAGCACCATGTGTGATCATTTCCAAGACCCCGTCTCCTGAGTTCCTAGGAAGGATTCTGAGCAAGCCCAGAAATGCTGGGATCAGGACACTGCAAAGCTGGAGGCAGGTTAGGGCTGGAACAAAAACCTAGTTGTAAATGGGGTACTCGTCACACCAAAGACCCTTGTTTTAATGCATGAATCCATTACTGTTTGGGATTTGGGTAGTTTCCAGTTTCTCATGAAAATAACATTATGAGAAACACCCTTGAATATACATTTGCTGTGTCCTTCTGATTAACTTCAGATACATATAGCAAAACCTTTAATACTGTACCTAACAATTCTCATGAAAAAGTGTTGAATTTTACCAAACACTTTTTCAGTGTCTATTAAAATAATCATTTGTATCCTTCATGCTGTTAAAACGGTGTCTGCATTAACTGGTTTATACACTGAGCCATCCTTGCATCCCAGGGATGAGTTCCATTTGGTCACAGCATATGATTCATTCACTGTGTTGTTGAATTCGTTTGAAAGGATTTGGGGGGATTTTTGTATCTCTGTTCATTGGGAAGATGAGCCTGTAGCTTTCTTATAGTGCCTTTGTCTAGCTTCGATATCAGGGTAGTACTGGCCTCAAAAATCATTACAATTCTCTTCAATTTTTTGGAAGAGTTTGACGAGTACCCACTCTTGAGTTTTTAAATGGTTTGTGGAACTCAGCAAAAGCAATACGGATCTGAGTTTCTCTTTGTTGGGCCTGGACTTTTTCCTTCCTTCATTTTGATGACTAATTTAATCTCTTTTCTAGTCAGTTGTGTGTTTAGACTATGTCTTCATCATGTAGTCTCAGTGGGTTTTATGATTCTAGGAATTATTCTAGTTTTATTCAGTTTGTTGTGAGATGTTCATAGTAGTCTTATAGTCCTCACTATTTTCTGTGGCTTCAGTTGTACAGTTTCCTCTTTCATTTCTAATTTTATTTCAGTAATCTTTTTTTTTTCTTAGTCTAGCTAAATATTTGTCAATCTCTGCAATCTTTTCGCAAAACCAACTTGGCTTCATTTTTATACTGTTTTTCTCTTCTCTATTTTATTTCTATTCTAAACTGTTATTTCCTCCTACCTGCTAACTTTCTATTTATTTATTTGCTTCTTCTTTTTCTGGATCTTTGAGGTGTAACGTTAGATTTTTTAATATTTAAGACTCTCCCCAGTTGCTTTCCAAAACTGCTGCCGCACTTTGAACAAGCTCGCTTGCTCAACTTCTCACCGACACTTGTAATTTTTAGTCTTTCTACTTTTAGTCCTTCTGATGGACATGAGCTATCATCGTGACATTCGTTTTCATTTCCTCAGTGACTACTGGTACGGAACACAGTCTTCTTGTGTAAACTCTGAGTGCATTTGGCCTGTTTTTACTTGTGTTGTTTGACATCTTTCTGTTGAGCAGTAAAGATTTCTGTACAAAGTTCTCCTCACGTATCATAATATATTGTGTTTTCCGTTCATCTCCCATCTTGAGGTTCACCATTGTTTTGTTTTTGAAGAGAAGAAGCTTTTACTTTTATAAAGTCCAATGATCATGTTTTTTTTCTTTCACAGCTAATAAAATTAATATTTGTGTGTATGATACAAAGTACAGGTAACTTCTTGTTAAGACTCTCAACAGCTTAGTGTTTACAATTAGTCATGTTTATAGGTAATAAAGAGGAGAGGACAAAAGCAAACAATTGGGATTTGTTGTTGTTGTTACCAGGAATCGAACTCCAGACCTTCTCCTTGCCAGGCAGGTATGTGCCATGGAGTTACATCCCTGGTCAAATTATTTCTTTCAAAAGCTTAAATGCAATGCAACTGATCCTTAACTAAGAGCTCTGAGGTTTAGTAAAAAGGCCAAAGGTATTGATACCCATTTCCTAATGCAGAAGATGGCATAATAAGACTGACATGTTGGATCCAAGTTGCTATGCAGCTGCTCTAGAAAAGTTATTTAGTGCTTTTCTTCTGCCTGCTGACACCCAGGAAGGAGGGGACTGGGAAACTTATGCTCCTTTAGTGCTCTGCTTCCCTGGACTAGGCTGTGAGATACCAAAGTAACTACAAGGTAAAGACAATACTTTTGCTGATAGTTATTTGAAAATGTAATTGATTGAAAGTTGTGAGAATAGTGTATTAGCACACAGATAAGGGGTCTTCTAATTCTTTGTTGTTAGACAGAATCATGGTGCTCATGTTGACCTTGCCAATGTGTGAGCAGGTTAAGCACAAGCTGTGGAATGAGGCCTCTGCCATGATCATCATCTGCCTTTGGGGCTTGAGTGCCTCCATTTGAATGGAGCTTTCTTTGACTGTCAGCAAATAAATTGCCCTCTCTGCAGGTGTTTTATTATTTTTGATTTTGTTTTTTGCTGTTTTTTATGTTTTGCTTTACTTTTGATCCAGGAGAAAAGTCATATGAAATAATAAAGAGGAAAAAAATCAGTGACAGAAGGTATTTCCTAAAGCAGTTTCCATCTGCTGGGTGGGTTTCACCACTTGAGTAGATTTTGCACCAGGTTTGTCAGCTGAGGGACGTTGAGGGACAGAAGAAAACCATGAGGGGAACATTAACATGGAAGGAGAGCATAAGTCATAATGACAATTATTGTCTTATTTCACATTAGCTGGTATTTTAAGTCATTGGTTATTTCAACATATTTTTCAAGCCAATGCATACTCTCCACATAGACACAAAATAGTTTTTTGGACCCATGTGATTGATTGATTGATTGATTGAGTGAGTGAGTGTTTTTGTCTTTTTGAGACAGGGTCTTGTTATGCAGTTCAGCTGGCCTTCATAGCCCAGGCTGGCCTGCAACTCACAGCGATCCTCCTGCCTCAGCCTTCCAGCCAAATGATTTATTCATGGAAATTTTAAGGGTTCACAAAGAAACATCAAAAGTAGATTTTCCACTTTGACCTTCAAAACAAGTGTTAGAAATATAATGATGACTTCACAACAGTCCACACTGAACTCTTCAGGGCTCAGCAGTATGGGGTGGTGAAGAGGAAGCATTAAAAGCTGAAAAATACGAAGGACACTGGGTTGCCTCAGTCTTTGCCTTCAGTAAGTCTCAGTTCTGGTGTTCCTCCAAGGCAAATACTCCATGCAGAAAAAAACACTTTCTTTGATCTCGTGAGTTTCTTTTCCCAAAACAGAAAGAGTACACTTGGTATTAAATGTTCCCTACTACAATACATAAAACTATTAAGTGGCCTCATAAAAAATAATATTATATAAGAGTCATGGTAAAAACTATAACAAGTTTGGAAGATAAGAACACAGATTTATATCATTATCTAAAATGATAAAGAGCAAGGGAGAAAAGAGGTGTGATTGGAAAAAAGATTCCAAAACAGCAAAGACAAAAAGAACATTTCCAGGATAACAAGAGAATGGAATGTCCTTGTTGGCCAATATCCATCCTTCACATACTGAAGCTTTCCTTTTACCCCTTTTAGGGTAGCCAGATTGGACTGCCCAGCCCTTAGTCTATGATACGCATTTTTATTGGTGATACAAACCACTAGTCTGGGCATATTGTTTATTTTAGGGCCCACTCCCCTCGTTAACCCTGGACAATGTTAGGAGATCAGAGAATAACAGCCTGGGTGATAATGTAAGGTTGAGAGATCAACTCTATGAATGGGGAGGTTTTCCTAGGTGCAACAATGGAAGATCAATTCATTAAGCAAATATTTACAGCATGATAAGGGAAGTTGGTAGAGGAAAGAGACTTCAGAACTAGAGAATCAAAGGTCAAAAAGGAATAGGCATACAAAGTGAACACCTTTCCCTCAGGAAGGCAATAGCAAAGATGCAAGAATAGATGATGTAGAACAAATAATCTCAAGTAAATTCTGAAATGACACTCATGAGGAACTTTTACTGAATATTTGTTACTTGTCAGGCAACTTCTGAGTTGCATAGGGCTTCTGGAAGAGAGGTGCGCATAGGTGCAATGTGTACAACATGAACACTCAAGGAGTTCATAATCTAATGGGGAAATAAGCTAGATAAATAAGCAAGTCATAAAGGTATAATGTTGTAAAAGTACAAATTCACCCAGATGTTCCCATTCCAGATACCAGGGTCCCAGTTTGCCCCAGCAAAGTTCTTGATATTGCATGAGGACTGCCTGGCTAAGAGTTTAACCATTTTTGAAGTTAAGTCAGTCAAATTATCAGGCACTTTAGGCCCTGCTCTATTTGCTGCAAGAGAGAGGCAGGGAACCCAGGATAGCTCTGAGTTTCACACTTGGTCAGTATTAGTCACCCAGCTGCTTGTTATGCTTTTGCATAAGCAATGTACCAGTGACTTTTGGCAATAGTTATCATATATCAGAATAACATCATCCTTAAAATTATTTCCTCTATGTAGCTAAAACTAATACAGCAACCCTCTAGTGCATTCTGTCCTACCTGTATGTCTTCTTAATTATCTACTGATAAAAGATAACCGTGACCAGAACCTTGTGCTAGGGCTATCTGAGATCCATCCCACTATGACCTGGAAGGGAAAATCTAACTCAACGCCTGTTTTCTGTGGCCATACCCAGGCTGGCTTCTCTAGAAGGAGATACAAAGACAGATTGTAGGTGCAAGATACATAATATAGGTGAAGGTCGCTAGAGAGAAGATGCAGAAGCAGGATTAGACAAGGAGAGTTGAAAATGGTAGAGAACTCAAGAGGCATGACTGCTCATCAGTAATCCTGTAGTTGCCCAGAACAGCCGGTCTTTATATCCACTTTCCTTCGACGTGGATCTGGGTCATTCTTATACAGCTGTAGCTGCAACTGAGCCAGAAAAGGAGCCTAAAGGAGCTGAAAGCCAGAGACTGTCAGCTGATCACACTGCTCACACTGCTCTCACTTGTGTAGCAAGTCATTTCTTAAAGAGGAGTCTGGACATCTTACCACAAGGCCGGAGCTAAGATAGGTGCAGAGAGACAGCGGCAGATGATGATGATGATGAGGAGGATTAGTAGACATACTTGTACATATGTATACAGATGTATGTGTATATTCATACACACATACAGAGGGACAGGAAAGGCTACGAAGAAGAGGAAGGTAAATTATGTAGTAGCTTTAATATTCTCTACAAATCAGAAAAGACAAAATAATTCAGAAAGATCAAGGCTGGAGATTTGGAGAAGATGGAGTATTTAGACATATTGGAGAAATGTTTTAAGGCTTCTGAAGGAATTTTAAAAACACTCTGACATTGAAAATCAATTGCAACTCATAGTGTAAATTTGCGGGATGCCAAGACCGTTAAATTTTGTCTTTTTTCCAGTTGTGTATTTTCCAGGGCAGGGTTCAGGGAACACAGTGGAGTATAGACCAGGGCTTGGAGGCAGCACGATGAACGTACATAAACACCATGTGGGCACAGAAGTCAAGGGTGAAGGGGGGATGTTGCAATAGCAGACTGCGGACCCTAAACTGAATGGGGCACCAAGTAGGATTAGAAATGGCTGCTGTGTGCTGGCATGGACTATCAGGGTAAAAGATGTTGTGGTTGTTAGGAGTGTAAAAGAGAGACAAGATGAGAATGTCACATTAGTAAGTAAAAAAGAACGACTTGAAATACTCATTGGGAAATCTCCTAGGAAGACACCCAAGATGTAATGACACAGTTAGAAATAGGTATGGAATACAAGATGTAGAATGGCAAAATCATGTAAGGCAAGAGCATGCAAGAAGTGACTTGTCCTCAGCATTGTCATCAAGAAGACTTTAGCAAAACCTGGAAAGGTCACATGTGCATTTCAGGCTCTCCCATGTCTGGCCACCAGGAATTTATAACCTAAGTCTGGGTAAACACAAAAACTTCTCTCCCTGTTCCTTGAAAACCAACCTCATTTGCTTTTTTCAAACTAAGAGAAACCAGGAAAATATTTCGATGAGAACTCTTAGGTTTAAAATGTTAAACTATGTTGAAATCTACATTGGTGGATGGACGGTCAGAAAACACTTTTAAAAACAGACATCAAGCAGCCTCTTCCTCTTTCACTTTCTGCCACAGCGTCTACGAGGCCAGGAAAATGACTCATTAATAAATTTAGCACCAGAGGCTTGAATCATTCAGAAACCTCTATACAACCACCTCACCCAATCTTAGTCAACTGGCGCTGGTGCTATTCCCCAGCTCAGGCTGTCAGAATTATGCCTGCTACATGGTAATGAGCTCTATAGTTGTACTAGAAATACATTAATAGTAAGATTCCCATTTATTGATGTTAAAAGCCAACTAAGTTAATCACTTTAAGCTCAGTACTGAATAGTGAAGCCATACTTGTTTCTAACACCAAACTCAACAAAATGTCCCTAGCAAAACACAAAATTCTAGAGCAGTGATAGTTTCAGGTCTGAACCTACTGACCTTACACAGAAATAGCTGCTCCGGATTTTGAAGAAGTGATAGTCTGCCTAACTTACAGGCAACTTGAGTGTAGGAACAATGCCTCATACAACTTTGTACTTACACAGAGCTTAGTAATAAGTATTCAAAGAGCATGTTTGTTGAATGAATGGATACATGAATGAGTGAATGAACTAGCTTAAGTATACATTTTTGTGATCATAATCTTTCCTGGAAAGGATATGAGAAAATGCATATTTTTCCATTAAGGCAGAATGTAGTTCTCAGCAGTGAAATATGTTCAAAAGCAAGCATGAAGGATGAAGAAATCATATTACAGAATTTCAGTCTCCTTGGTCTTCTTTCTTGATCAGTGTCTGATGCTAATACCTGTATAGTTTCTAAGCAGACTCTGCCTTTATGCCCTTGAACTTCTCAATGTTTTACCTTTTTAAAATGTTCATTATTTGAACCTCAGAGTCTCGGATTGCTTACTTTGTGGAGTTAACTGAGGTAAAGAAAGTAGGTGAGTCTTACAGAAGGCAAATCCAGTCCATAGTCCCTGACACCTCTATAAGCAAGTAATTTGGGAGGGTCCGAAGTCCTAATTACTATAGAATTATTTCCTTTGCCACTGCTTTTCACCCAGTGATGGGCTTATGACCAACGCTATCTCTATCAGACCAAAGAGAAAGTAATCACTGCTTGGAGAGTGAGTTCCCACTCTCTGCTGAGAGGTATAAACAAAGGAAAGGGTGGCTCTTGGCAGTCATCATCAGATCAAGAAGAAAAACAGACATTGGATGTAAGAGTGGAGAAATCTTGGGTCTCCAGTGACTTTTTCAAGTCCCTGAATTAACCCTGGAGCCTAACCAAACTCAAGGTTTCCTGCTCTGTGAGATAATAAATTTCCTTATTGCTTAAGTCGACTGGGTGGAGGATTTGTGTCTAGAGGAATCTCAAGGAGACAATGACCATTGCCAAATGTGTGGGCAGATAATAATTGCTGTGAGAGTTCAGAATAAGAAGGGTTCACATCAGGCTAGAGTGGTCAGGACAGCTCTCAAAGAATAGGAGTGAACAGAATTTAAGGAGGAGACTGGGGCAAAACATTACAGGTAAAACAAAAAAACAAAACAGATAAGGAACAAGAGAGTTTGAGGAGCAGCGATGGAGAGTCAAGAGTACAACACTAGGAAGGAAAGTGTGAGCAGATTCTAGATCTTGCAGATCACAATCAAGTACCTAAGACATCACTATTTTAGACAATAAGCCTTCAATGTAGAGTTATGTATAAGCGGGTTGTCTATACCTGCCTGAGCATTCATAGTAGGGTCCATACATCTGCCAGTCTATAAAACAGTTGGGAATATTAATGGGTATTTTAAGTGAATGGCCCTACTTCTGTTCATTCACCTTGATCTACCGGTACTGGGGTCTTATCTTTCTGGAATGAATGGATTCCGTATCATTGACTGCAGTGGATTTGTCTGATCCACACTTGCCCTTGCTCCATGATTAGAACCAAGCTTGTTCTCAAGGAAGCCACTAGAGGTTAATCAATGTTCCATACACACAACCCTTAGAATTGACAAGAAAAATGCCAACAACTCAACAGAAAATGAATAGATGGCTAGCCAGCGTGAAATCATGCTCAAATTCCCTAAAATTATAGGACTGCAAATTAAAGAATCAAGGAAATATCAGTTACTCTGGCAAATGTTAACTCTACTACTGATTCTTGATGGGGAGGTGAGTAAAAATGTACTTTTATACATTGCTCAAGAAAGTCTTGAGACTTCATGACTTTGTGTAGTATAGGCAAAATGGTAACATCCCTTAAAATTAAAATACAAGGCCTCACCAAGAAGCAAGCCCTCCCTGTGAACCAGTGCCATGTGCAGGCTGCTGGGGGGACAGCCAGACCCAAGCCCCTTCCAGCATGCAGGGTGGCAAACAAAAAGAGCCAATCCCCATCCCCTCTGCATCCCCATCCCCTACTCCAAGCAACCAGCTGATCGGAGAAACACAGGCTATGATGAGAGCTATTGAGGTGCAATGCAATTTGATGCTTGTGGTGTTTGGTGTTTCACTGACCTTGCAGGTCTAAGGCTGGTGGTCTGATGATCTATTCAGAGGATAATAGTATGCAGTATGGAATCTAGGAAGGTAATCTCCTACTAAAGGTGGTAGCCATTGTTAACTCCCTATTATCTGATTTTGAAGTCTTGTATCATTTTCATTGTCTTGTTGGGTTGGGTTTTGTTCTGTTTTGTTTTTGTCTGATTTTGTTATATCCAATGGCATGAGCAGCTATTTCAAAGATAACAAGATACATTATGGTAGCTATGTTGGATTTACTATTGTCTTGTTTTGAAGCCCTTCATTGCATTCATTGTTTTGTGTTCATTGATTCTATTTTGTTCTTTTCTGTTTGATTTTCACTATGTCTGAAAGTATCTGAAGCTATTTTGAAGACAACAAGCAACACTGTGGTAATCATTGTTGATTCTGTATTGTTTTGAAGTCCTGGGTCACACTGGTTTGTTTTGATTGGTTTTAGTCTGTTTTATTTTCCTATCTTCTTTTAAAAAAACAGAAATGCAGAGGCATAAATACACAGAATATGTACATGTCCCACAGTGCTGTTTGGATAAGGGGTAATGTTAAAAAGGGTACTCACAAAATGAAGAGGAATTGAATGCATTAAAGTATATTCAATAGCTATTGTTGTCAGTCACTGTGTCAATCAATCAATTAGTGTCAATCACTTAATAGTTGTGAATCAATTAGCTAGATGACACAAAAGGATTTATATGGGGGTAATAATGACTCATATTGGTCTAGTGCTTAATAAATGCCACGTGCTTTACATATTTTTTAAACAGTGCCCCTTTTTGGCCTGGATCTCTAGTGTCATACAGAATAAGTTTATTTTCTGTTCCATGAGACATCCCACCAGATATTTTAGTAGAACTTACTCCCTCTAACATGTTCCCTTCTCCAAGTACCCAGCTACTCCAGTGAGGCATCAATAAAATTTTAAGTTTCCATTAGGTTGCTCTTTTCTTGACAAATCTTATCTGTCTAAATCTCTTTTCCAGCATGGTGGTCACCTTTGCCAACAAATGTTTGACTACTCAAAATTATGACCCTATATCAATGCAAAATAAGATTGTGTTACTTTATTCAATGACTAAATTTTACCCTTGATTCTAAATGAGTTTATGCTTCACTCACTGTATTTTTTGACTCATCAGTGCAAAGATCTACACACACACACACACACACACACACACACACACACACACACTGAATTGTTTTGCAGATGCAAGAAACATAAAATGGCCTTTGGAGGGAGACTGGTCAGAGTTGTCATCACAGATCTACCTTATCATAAGTGGCTTTGACTTTGTTTAATCTCAGTTTCTTCAACTATAAAAACAACTTCCAGCTACACAGTTGCTTTAGAGGTTGAAAATAGAAATCATAAATGATAAGCCTTCTAAGTATATAGTAAAGAAGCTATATTTGAACCATTTTGTTGTCACTGATAGAAGTATCTTTACCAACATTTGAAGCCACTTGGGATTAAGATTATGTTCTTATGATAATTCCTCACCCCTGCTTCCTGTCAGCCACCATTAAAAACATCCTCTGGTTGACTAATCCAGTCCCTGAGGAAAGGTCTAGCGCCATTTATTGTTATTTGATTGTTCTTTTTTCCAGCAGCCCTTTGTCTATTTTGCAAATCCTGCCTTCTTTCTTGAGGTCAGAGCTTATGACCTATCACCAACATCACTTGTTCACAACCTCACAAAATACACTAATGAGGAGTTCAGTGATGTCACGAGCCAGGAGACTTGGGCTCATTTAGAGCAGTCGAAGGAATATGATGATTTTCTCTCTGAATTCCCCCGCTAAGACATTTCTTTTTCAAGAAAGTAGGCGCTCACCTGCCACTCCTTACACTTACTGATTGATGATTCTGTCAGGGAAGTAAGACAAAAATTTGTTAGATGCTCTACTTATAGCCAAATGGGACTCCCTACAGGTGCCCTCTTGGCTGGAGCAGACTTCTAGGTTGCTTGAGATCTGGGTCAGTAAAGAATCCACTGCACGTTTGTCCTGCTTAAAACCACTCACACTGCCATCAAGGTCTACATTTCTACACAGGTGTCCAGCTTCCTGATATGCATCTAAACTTCACCTCCTCTACAGGGACACTTCTGGGTTTTTGTTGGTTTGTTTTGAGTTTTCATTTATTTTTTTAATAATACTGGGGATTAAACACAGAGCCTATGTTCCCAGTCCTTTTTATTTTGTGACAGGGTCTTGCCAAGTCACTGAGTTCTCCAGGCTGGGTTTGAACCTCCAAGCCTCCTGCCACAGCCTTCCACCAAGTAGCTAAGATTCCAGGCATCCTCCACTGTGCCTAGAGGTAGTTCTGCATTTAAATTTATTGAACTTAGAGTTTTTCACTGTACCCCTTCCTCTTTCACATCCCCACCTCTTTTTGTTAGTGAGCTTAAATTCCATCTTTGCAGCCACTTACCAGCATCTCAAATCATTTTTGTCTCCATGTTGCCTAGTTAAACTCTGGTCCTGATTGTACCCTCTACTGTGTGTCCACTTGACAAATCTGGAAAAACATCAGAACCCTGCTGAACAGTCTTTCAGTGTATGACCAGAAACCTCAAATGGGCACACAGCACTCCTGTTTTGCCTGCGTCTCTCAACTTTTTCTCTCCTCCTCCCATCTGCTGGCTTAAATGCATATGTCACCTCTTTTTCCTTGTGCTTTGCTTTGCCTAAATGCTTCCTGTCCCACCCTTTCCACCATTTGCTTTCTCTTATGCTCCTTCAGGCTCTCCTATGTACCCTAGCTAGGAGAACACACGCTATTACCAATTCTCTGTTTTCTTTTTCCCAGCATAATACGCATGTCTACCTTAATTAGTTCTTTCTGGGGGCTCTGGCACTTCACCATTCCTGAAATCCACCCTCTTGCACTTTCATGCCTGTGTCCCAAACTCTCCAGCCTACTGTTCCAAGCTGCATCCGTGCTCTAATGTAGGTGAGGTGGTACAACTGTCCTAAACTTTCCTCCATCTGCTCCCTAAATGGGAGCCACTTCGTCCCTGACAAATGCTTTCCTTTTCCCTTGTTTACCCCTTCAAGCATTGGAACACATTTTCTGGGATCTTGGAGCTCTAGATTCACAAAGGCTTAGGTTGTAGGGACGAAAAGCACACATTTCCCAAGTGGGTCATGGAATAATGCACTGCATCAAGGTAGGAGCTGTGGTAAGCAGGGTCTCTCCTACTTCACCCTTTGTTTCCCGGGCCTATTTTTTTCTACATAGTGGAGACACAGCACAGAATAATAGTCACGGATTTATAGCAGCAAGCACTCTCCAACATAATTAAGCCCAATGTCCTACAGTATGCATTGTATATAATGAATTAATTATCCTCCTAAGAGGCTAGGGTAGTACTAACTATGGATAGTCCTTAGGAAAATAAAGAAAACAGTCATCCAAATAATTTTCAGTATAAATTAAATCTTGCTTGGACTTCTGATTGGGAAAGACTAAGGATATATTTTATATCCTACAGAATAACCTTTCATCTACTTAGTAACATTTCCAACCAGTGCATTATGCTTTTAAAATACCACTTATCACTCTGCAAGGCTAGTGCTTGTTGATGATACAGTATGCAATAGAGTACAGCCCTATGCTCGTGACCACATCTTCTGTGTTATAGCACAGTGATTCTCTAATGGGTGTGCTTCAGTTAGAATAATGAAAACACTACTTTCTGGACCTTTCCTTGGAGTTTCATTCAGTTAGTTTGATACAGGATAAAAAACAAAAATTTGCATTTCTAAGGAATTTCCAAATGATGATGGTCCAGAAACCACACTTCGAGACCTAGGGCTTGAGTGCCTTGATGCAGTGCATTATTACATGATATTTAAGTTGATGAATCAAATATTCTTATAAACTTGTGGAGAGAGTGCAGGCTAAGACTCTGCAGGCAAAAAGACAAATCTACACCCAGAAAATGTGTCATCTCTTTTCCTTTCAAATAAAGAGCTCCAGTGCCAAGTTGCCAAAAAGTGGCTACTGGATCTCCTTGAGGAATGGGCGTCATATCGAGGTTTTTAGCATTAGTTTCCATTGATTGTGGATTGTCCAAGTTGCAGTGGGGAGCTCTGAAGCAGCCTTGAGGAATGGAATTAGTACTCCATATATACATCGTCTATGTCAGCATTGGTGTGACCAATGACAGAGGCTTGCTGAGACGGACCAGCTAAGTCACTCTGTGTACTTGATGTTCAATGCTTTATTTGTAGCTGATAATATCAGGTAGCTACAATATAGAAGCAAAATCTTTACCCTATGTACTCGTACCCACAAGTCCACATACTTCTTTCTAAGACGTCCTTGTCCAATCCTTCAGTTCTTTCTGTTTTAGACCACTGACTAAACAAACAAGCTATTTATCCCTTCCCACAAACCCATACATGTTCTTACCACAAGCCACATTCCTTTCCACATAGTGGCTGAGCGTGTATTTCACCAGATGTTCTGCCAGTTGAAAGGATTTCTATTTACCACAGTTTTTCAAGGTGATCTCTTAGTAATGTAAAAGCCATCAGTTTTTGTCTTCATCCACACCCTGTGTTAAGCTCATTCTTAAGTCAAGCTCAGCTCGTCTTTTTGGTCTTTGCTGTGTGATTGTGAAGCTGTAGGTGTGAGCTAAAGGAAAAGGCATGGTCAGATAGAGATGGATCATGTGCAAGTCTGAGTCACCTGCTTATGTGGCTCATTTGTATCTTCTAACCTGGACTGTGCCCTGTCCTACGTCTGCTTACAATGGATTGTGGCTAAGTCTGCCTGACTTTGGGCCTCCATCAGTCTGTCAGGACCGAGATGATGATGAGCAATTCAAGCCACATGTTTACATTGTTTTATTTTCAGGCGCTTCCTTGTTACCATGCTTGGGTGGTACTCAAATTGCTATTTTTTGAATGGTGTGTAATTCTCTGCTCTGTATGATATGCCTTTAATCGAGAGTGTTTGGAGTCTACATTGAGATTGTCCTCTAGTCTTCTCTTAAAGACTCCATGACATCTTTTTCATCACAACTATCTTTAATCTGATATGGTCAGCCAGGACATTGTCCAAACAGCGGGGTCCTGGACCTGCTGAGGAAGCCTTCCCCAGAGCTGGAAGCCTCTAACAACACCCGGTAATTATAACTGCATTTTGCAATGTGAAATATGTCTCCTTCAATAACCTGTTGTGCTTCTTTCTTAAATAAGGTACGTGAAATTTTAAAAAGTGTTTCTTTTATTATAATGGGAATCTTAGAGTGTTCCAGACCACTAGGCCCCTAGAATTCTTACTGATTTGATGAGTCCTTGCATCTCCTTCACGTTTATCTCCCACTTCTAGGGCTGCTGTGTCTTACCATGGCCTCCAATATTCTTCCACTTCTTGCTCACTCAGTTCAATTACAATGACATCACTGATGTTGTGAACCATTGTGACATCCTCCAGAAAGCCCAGGAACTGTCCATGTCCCTTCAGACTGTGTTGTATCAAGGGTAAAGAGAGTTAACACAGCTTTGAGACAACACAATTAATGTATATGTTTATCTATTTTGTGTGAATTACACAATGCTTCAGGCTTCTCTTAATAAATGAAAAACAATTCTTTAATCAAATCAGTGGCCATATAACATGTAGGTAAGGCCATTTAGTTTGATCTATGGAAGACATTACATTTGGGACAACAGGTGTCATTGGGCCTATTGCCTTGTTGAATTTGCACCAGTCTGCTAACATCTTTAGGTCTGTTTGGTCTTGAGATTGTTATTTTCTTTGGGGGCTGGGTAGAAGTCAGCTTAGCTTGATTAATTAAATGGGGATACACTGGGACTGCGTGCCCACATTCTTTAGTAGCACAAAGAATTGCTACTAAAGAATAGCACAGTATAAAGTGGTGGTTTTAGTATCTACCATTCTTCTGGATTATGCTATTGTGTGGAAGTTCTAGAACTTTCCATTTGCCTTTTCCACTAAGATACCTCTTAGCTCACAGGCCAGGGAGTCAATATGGGGAAATGGGAGACAGTAGCTTCTAGTCCCTAGATACCAATGTCAGCTTGGACCCTGTGTTCAATAGTTCTCTCCCTGGTGTCCGATTACCAGAGTAAATGATTGCAGGACCCTAAGGGCAAGGCCTGAGGGAACCAACACATCTGTTTGCTGTGGTCCTGTAACTCCCCGCCATAGGAACCCAGCATCTCCTTCTTATACTGGGTCCTGTGTGCGGTCAGACCAGAAGCTGAGCCATGAAATTTCTTTCTTTGTTCCTTTCAGTCTTTACCTCCAATCTATCAGCAAGCCTGTTGGTTTTGCCTGCAGTGTTCATTGCAACTTTCTAGTTTGGGCACTTAGGATTACAGAAATAAAGAGGGCACAATCCATGACTGGATAGAATTTATATTTTAGTGAGTTGTATAGAATACAGACATGGATTCTGCATAACATAATTTCAGATGATAAGTGCCTGGAGGGACTGGGCATAACAAGGAAGCAGGAATGAAAAGAGTATGCTGTCTTAATAATGTGACCAAGAAAGTTCCCTTTGAGAAGGTTACACTTAAGGAGAGAGAGAGAGGAGGTAAGGAAGTGGGCGTGTGATCAAATGGAGAAAGTGTGCTCTCAAATCTGCCCACTTCTTTCCGTCAACACCTGGCTCCTGTTACCACTATCAGCAAACTCCCAACTAGTGTTTCTCTTTTGATTTTCTCACTTGCATATGCTGCTCAACACACATCAAAGCGATCTTTCCAAAGCTGAAGTTAAATTCTGCCGAAGACCTTCCAATGTTTCCTGTCGCACTTAGAAATCCAATTATTCCTGGCCATTATTCTCACGGGTCTACATGATAGGACCCTGTCTATTTATTTCTTCCTTCCCCTCACTTGCCATCCTCCAGCCACTCTGGCTTATTTCCTGTTTGAAACCTCCCAGCCAGAGTCTTCCCTGGCTTCCAGTTCCGGACTGGTTTCCTCTCCTTGGGTCATTTCACGCAATCCCTTTACACTGTGGTTCCATCTCACAATGCAGTGCTCAGTTTGAATGTTACATTCTGGAGATGTCTATGCAGACCACCTACCCACTGAAGGCTGAAGGCCCTCAACTCCACTGGTACCTTGTCTTCACCATTTTTTAATTTTGTGGCATAAATCATTATATGAAATACCTTCATTTAATTGCTAGCCTGGCTATATATCATCTCTCCTTTTCAACATTTTAGCAGCTCCATCATTAAAATGCTTTTATCTTTCTTTTTCAGCAATCTATCCTCAGCCTCCTAGAATAGTGATTACTCAATTACTCTTATATTTTTTTTGAGTAAATAAATGACTCAATAAGAAACTTCTTGCCTGGCAAATGCAAGGTCCTGAGTTCAATTATTGGTACAAAAAAGAAAGAAAGAAAGAAAGAAAGAAAGAAAGAAAGAAAGAAAGAAAGAAAAGCTCTTTACCTGATTTTTTTTTTTTTTTTTTTTTTTTGTACTTGGAGTTGAACTCAGGACCTCGTACTTGCCAGGCAGGTGTTGTGTCACTGAGCTACATTCCCATTCCTTTACCTGATTCTTTAGCCTCATTCCACCCAACTTTATTAATACACATGAAGTTAAATCCAATGATTTATTTGTAGCCTAGCCCTCAGCTTTCTAATAAGCCACTCTCTGCTCTTAACTTCCTTTAAACGTACACTAGCCAGTTCTCGATAACCCTTGGGAACCTGGAGAAGATTGCACTCTCTTTCTTGAATGCAATAAACTATATCTGCCACCTCTTCTTGCTCCTCTGTCTCTTGCTCTGTATCCCTTACCGAAGGCATGCACCTGCTCTGAAGCTTCTTCTGGCCTCAGTGACAGAGGACCAGACATGGGCATCATCATCTGGATCTGAATTTTCAGCACTCCAGGCACTGATACCGAAGGCGGTTTCCTGTTGCCACCTGTGACTCACACTTTCCTATATTATTTTGTCCTCTTTTTCCCAACTCTGCTTCTTTCTTCTAGGTTTCTATCTGCCACTCTTTGATAACTCTTTCCCAGACTTACCTGATTGTTTTTTTCTCTCCTGGATTATGCTGGGTTCAAAGTCTAGCCTCTAGCGAGACACATTCCTTCCTGTACTTGTGAACGTGAATCATGCATGGTGAAGAACCCAGGACCCCAAGCATCCTCAGCCAGTGGGCCCCAAGTCCAAATCCCGTTCACCAACACAGCCTGAGAGGGCATTCCTTGATCTCTGGGCTCTTTCTTTTTCATCTCAAATCCAGAGACTCCAGAGAAGGAAGAGATGAAAAGCAGCACCTGCACTCCAAATAATTCAATTTCTTTATTCAAGGATTTACACATTCTAAAGATACCTTTCTGATTGCCTTTCATTGTGTCTGTTTCCAGACCCAAAATATGCCGCTGTGTTTTCCCTTCGCAACAACCAAGTTTCCTGTGGGCAGGTCTAGGCTTTGAGGGTCTGTTTGTGATCAATTCCGAGGCAGGCCAGTAACATCTTTGTTGCTGCGTTTCCATATATTTCAGAGATCTTTCCATCAGATACCCCAAAATTGTGCATGACTTAAAACACAGTTCCTTATGGAGTTGGAATCTCACTGTGGGCAAATGAGCAGATAACAGCAAAAGACAACAGAAAATAAACTCAGTTCCTGGCTACATTGATATTTGAGAACGTCTAAAACTTCCAACTGGAAAAGGAAAACTCAGAGAAGTCTCCCAAGTTGTACTTTTTTGGTTGTTAATCATGGGCCCTAAACTTCATGGAATAATCTCCCTCTGAGTCAAAATTTTTGTGAAAATGTCTTCCACATTTAAGTTATAGATATAATATTAAAGAATAACAACCCTCGGGAAGGGAGAACAACAAGTTCTTTCTTAAATTGATTAGTTTATTTACATAACTGTAAAAACAACTAATACTTCAAACTGCAAAACTATAGTATGAAGTTCCTGCAGAAACAATGGCTTCCAAACAGCTCCCACCATGGAATCCAGCAGCACCATGGGGTTTAGAATCTGACCTAGGTTCAAGTGTCAGCCTTGTCAGTTAGACAATCTATATTTATATCGTTTCTTCTCTGTGGGTAATAGTATATTCACAGAGAAAAGTGGGAGTCAAGATACCTTTGCAGGTTATTTTGAGCACTGAATGATAAAGTATACAGGAAATCACTAACACAGTGCTTGGTTCCTGGTTACTCAAGAAGTATTGGTTTCTTCTCTTCTATGGGGTGACCGTGCCCCAAATCTTAAGATTTCAGACCCCCTAAAAATATTATATCTTCATAACTACATTATTATAAAATATGGAAGGAAATAACTTTGTTTTGCATCTTTGCAAAACATCTTTGCATCATGGTCAGGACAATAGATTCCTGTAGCTACTCAATAGTGATTAGAGAGGAAAACCGTAGGTTCATTAAACATACTAGGGGAATGTTTAATGTTGTGATAGAGGGAATGTCATGGAATCTATTTTTTTGGCCTAACAGCAATTTCAATTTACACTTAAAAATAAATTTTAAATGTCATCAAGAAGGTATATACATAGACAAAGAACAATATGCATAAGAGAATTAAAACTCTATGCGAACTGAGGGGCATGTTCGTTTGTTTAGCAATGTGGGTCGGTAGATGGCTATGTGGTCTAAATTAGCACCGAGCAAAATGTTAAACCGAGTTGTGTTAAGATTTTGGGTTCAGAGTGACTAAACATAGATTACAAGTCTCTCCTCTGGCCAGGGGTGTTGCCTGCCATGTTGGCCATGGCGGGGGACTCCCTTCATAGGGATGAGAAAAAACAACTTCTGGCAGGTGATGCCAATATGTCCTGGCTACTGATTGGCCTCAAAGAATTTACTTTTCAATTCCTGCTCATCTGGCTGGGACTTTTGACTTCAAACACTGGATCTCACTGGCTTTGTCTCAGCTACCTCAAGTTCCGAGTTGCTTCTATGTAACATAAAGCTCTGCTCCCTCCCTGGCAGCCACATGGATGGATTCCAACCTTATGCTCGCTGATCTTTTCCTCCAAACACAGGTCTCTAGGTCTTCCTTAGCAACCACTTTTTCTACTCCTGCACAGAGCCTGCTGTGGCATTAGTAGACAGC
Organism: Cavia porcellus; assembly: GCF_034190915.1. Classification (NCBI taxonomy): domain Eukaryota; kingdom Metazoa; phylum Chordata; class Mammalia; order Rodentia; family Caviidae; genus Cavia; species Cavia porcellus. The sequence goes on along the minus strand of NW_026947510.1, from coordinate 50,443,024 downwards.
CCCTCTGGGTTGCCTTTGCCTGGTCTGATTAACCTAGTTCTGGGAAGCCACCCTGTGGGGTCCAGCCTTGCTTGCTCTGGCCTTGTCTGGCCCTGACACTGGGAAGTCTTCACAGGCCCCGGCTATCCTCAAGGGACAGGCTGTACCTGAGTCTGCCCAAGCCAAAAGGGTGGCCTCCTCTTCCTTTTCTGGGTTTGTGGTTCACTAGTTATTCCTAAAACCTACCACAGTTGCCTTGGCAGCCACACTCCCTGGGGCCTGCTGGGAAAATTCCACTCTGATTTGGCACCTGTTCCTGGTGACAGACAGGCCTGAACTGCTGGGGAAGAACACAAGCAGGATGAGGTAGCTACTGAACTGATTGAGGCAATAGCAGAGACCTTTTTCCGTGAAAATGGCCTCTGGTTTCTTTTCTTTTCTCTACTAGCAATAAATCCCTGCATCCCATGATGGCCTCAGCTTGGCAGGTTGATCCTCAGATGATTTCTGATGGCCTATGTGCCAACCACAAGGCAAGCTCCAGGGCTGCCAACTACGCCTCCACAGAGAATCCCTTCTCTGGCAATGAGAGGTGCCATTCCAAACTCCAGCGAGGTGGAATCTGTCCACCGCACCCCTTGTGTGTAGCTGCAGTTCACCGTGGTCAGCTGAATCAGGAGAACTGTTGGATGGCCTGTCTGTACGGGAAATGTCAGGCTGGTCTCTGAAATCTGAGACAGGAAAGAAACTTGGCCATGGAGGAACTATGGCTCCAAAACTGATAAAAATGTTCCAAAATTTTGCTCTGTCATGTGCTTGATTACCCCAATCCAGAAGATGGCAAATGAGCTTCCATCTTAATTACAGCTTAGGAAAAATGTGTAGACAGTTCTTTGACTTCTGTTGCATTCTCTCCATTCCAAATGGCTGCTTCCAAAAGATGAAGAAAAGACAAGACATAAATAACACTCCATGGACTGTCTCATTTGCTCGGGAAAAATCTCCTAAGAGGTTAATGTTGCTTCTCATGCTTCTGAGCATGTGTGGGTCACATGCTGGGAGCCAGGAAGCCGCTCCAGACCCCTGCTGCTGTGGTGCCCAGCCAGGCAGAGAGGGAAGGCTACCAGGCGGCACAGACATCAGCTTTGGGATTCAGGGTCAATTTCAGGGGTTTGTCTGTAACTGGAGTCACATGAGAAGCAAAATTTCAGTCTCCTTTCCTGGGAAAAGAATGGAGCAAGACAGAAAAGACTGATTGTAATGCCTTCAGAAGGGAGAAATCTCCCTAGAAAATGAGGAGTTTAAAACCACTGTCTGTCTACCTCTAGCAATGCCAAGGAGGAGTGATCCCTTACATCTTTAGAACACACAATGGATTCCCAGGGTGCAGCATCCTGATCAAGGGCAAGCAGTCTTTTGTGGAAAAGGAAGAAGGTTGAGCTATTTCTGTGTAATGTAAGAGTCTTCAAGCTGCAGATCAGGGAGCTGGAGCCTCACCCAGCTTACCCAGGTGATAAGATGCCAAAGACATGGCCAGAATGCTGCCCTGCGTGAGGCGAGAGAGGGTCCAGCTAGGCTGTGTGGTTCTCCTTGTGATGAAGGCGTCCCTGGAGCAGGTATAGGACTCAGAGACAGGGAGTTGAGTGATGAGAAAAAATGAGGCAGGCAATGCAGCTGGTGTAACTACAGCTGCCCTGAGTGATTAACGGAGAAATGAATCAAAGCTCTCCGAGGCCAAGGAAAGCAAGATACCATGCATCTGTCACTAAGATCCCCTGTGCAGGGAGGACAGAAGACCTCCTTTCCCTTGTCGCCCAACCTCGTGTGACTCCCGTGTGGAGCAGAGACTGGAGAGTGTTGGGAAATCTGCTCCCCTGGTGCAGGAGGTGGCCCCGTGCCCAACTGCCCTATGAGTCACCTGCAGCAGAAGGGGCTCATGGCTGTTCCATCTGCTGTCCCTGCTCTCAGCCTTCACACAGAGCTGGCAGCTGGGGACAGGCCCAGGGACCTCAGCTCTCTTCCCTTTCCAACCCTGCCCTTTGAAAGTGAGTCAGACTTGCCTCCCTAAGCCTGGGGCTCACTGCTGTCCATGGTGGGCTACTGTATGTCCTGTATATCCAACCTCCAACCTGCTGAAGACCCGTGAGGTAGTCTGTCAGGCCAGGAAAAAATAACATACTAAAGACTTGGAGTTGCAGAAAACAGAAATTTATTTCTTCATAATTCTGGAGGCTGAAAGTTCATGTTCAAGGTGCCCCAAATCTTCTACTCCTGGCTTATGAAAGTTGAGTGTATCCCCCCATCCACTTTCCTCTGAGTGCTTGTATCCGCAGACACCAATCACACTGTCTTGGAAGCTACTCTTATGACCTCATTTAACCTTGATTACCTCCCAAATGACATCCCCTCCAAATACAAATTGGGAGCTAAGGCTTCAACATAGGGATCTGGATGGGATGGGGCAATTCAGTCCACAATAACCTCTTAGAAAATGTATTTGCTTGAGTAGCATTGGGAATTATCTGGGGTTTCCAGTCCAATCCTTAGCTCTGCTGGCATGACCTGGGACTGGAATCCAGGCATGACCAGCTGAAGGAGTCCCCTCCCCCTCCCTCCCCTCCCCACCGCTCCCCTCCCCTCCCCTCCTCTCCTCTCCTCTCCTCTCCTTTTTGTCTTTGTTTTTTCCATTTGGGAAGGGAGGTTGAGAGGCAAATTTCTGAGGTGCTTTTGATTCTATTAACATCCCTGACCTTTGCATTATTTATTTAGGGAATTATATAATCTTAAAGATGCCAGGGGCCTGAAAGGGTCTTGTCTTTTGCTTTCATAAAGCTCTGTGCCATGAAATCACCCAGGACAGAAGAGAAATGAACTCAGCAGCAAAGATTCATTATCTTCCCACTGCCAGCACCTGCCAGATGCCCTGAAAATCTCAGATGAAAGAAATCACCCCATTAATATGTCATCAAGCTGCATAAAATTTATAGAGAAGGCAAACATTGATTTCTTTTTAAAATTTATTGATTTCTTAGTATAGATCAGCCATCAATGAAATGGAGACTTAGGGAGGTCTGTTAACGCCCCCTTAGATGCAGCTTCTATGCAGGGGATCAGAGGAGGAGCCCACACCTTCTCAACTCTGAGTCCAGTGCTGTTGCTGTGGGGCCCTAGGAAGGCCAGAAACAAGAAAGTTGATTTTTAAAAAAAATTTAAACTTATAGAATCTCTTTTAAATACAACAGTTTTCAGGAAATTCATAGAAGATTTAAATCCTACACAACAAGATACTTCCAAAACTTTACATGCAAGGTTTCCGCCAGTTGGATGAGCACTCCGATTTTCTGATCCTGTGCTCTGCCAAACCCTGTCCCCCGAGCACTCTCATCCTGGCAGGTATGAAGCCAGATGAGGGGGATTCCAAGCGAGGCGGCTTCCCAGAAACGTCATGACATCCCCTAGGGCCAAGAAGGCTTGTTACAAAGTCATTTTGGTCACTGATGAGGTTCGGTCAAGAAACAGATAGCAGTTTTGACTTCACCTGTTGCAAATTTTGCCAGGAAAGAAAATCAAGGTTCCTTCCCAACTCTTCCTTCTCAGCACGTGCAAAGTTGGATGGGAAACTTGAGGAAGGAGTGCTGGCAATCTCACAACTGCCACCAGCAATAATCGGAGCTAAGGTAGCACTGCCCTCTTCCCTCTGACCTTTGACACCACCCAGTCCTCAGCACCGTGCTGCTGACAGCGGTGTACACAGGCAGTTGAGAGGTGAGCTAATATTCCATCGCCAACTCTTCCTACCTCCTCGTTTTGACTCAGTTTGTTCTTTATTTTCTCTTCAATTTGTTTTTTACTTTCAGTCAACTCTGGTTAGGGTCACGTGCTTACCTAGAGCACAGGAGGTGTGCAGATGAAGTGGGGCTCAGGACCATGTTCCAGATGCTCCAGGTGCTTTCTCAGGAAAATGGGGAAGGAAGAGGAAGGGTTTGCAGGGCCAGAACTTTCTCAATCTTTAATCTTCCCAGGAATTACCCAGGGATCTGGTTGGTATGCATATGCTGAGCTTCAAGTCTGGAGTGGGTCCTGAGATTCTGCACTTTTTTTTGTCTTTTAACTTAATAAGGCACTTTTATCGATAATAATAGCTCACAGTATTGTATCATATAATTCGACATAGCACAAAGACAGGTTTTGAGTGTTCTCATCACAAAGAGATTATGCATTTCTATTTTTTAATTTTATTTTTATTTATTTACTTTTTTATTTTAAAGAGACTAAAACAAAACAAAGCTAAGCAGAACAGAACAATGCAAGCATCACATGACTTCAAAACAAGACAATAAGAAATCAACAGTGGCTACCATAATGTCTATTATCTTCAAAATAGTTGATCATAACTTCACACACAATAATATCAAACAAAAAATAGTATAAAATCAATCAAAACAAAAGTATGAATGCATTATGGGGCTTCAAAACAAGACACTAGGAAATCAACAGTGGCTACCATAATGTCTCTAGTTTTCTTCAAAATAGCTGTCCATACCTTCACACATCATGAAATCAAATAGTAGAAAACAGACTAAAACAAATCAAAACAAAAGACTGAAAATATTATAAGACTTTAAAACCAGATAACAGGAATTGAACAATGGTTACTATGTCTCATTTTCTTCAAAACAGTTGTCTGTACTCCCACACATAATAAAATCAAATAAGACACAACAGAATAGAACCAATCAAAACAAAAGAATAAAAGCATTATAGGACTTCAAGATGATAGAAATTGACAATGGCTACCATAACATCTCATTTTCTTCAAAACAGCTGTTCTTATCATCGCATATAATAAATTCAAACAAAACAAAAGAGAATAAAACCAATTAAATAAAAGAATGAAAGCATTGTAGATTGTACATTTCTAATGACCTCCCTGCTGAAGCTATTTGTTTGGGTCCATAGGTTGAGCAGAAAGACTGTTAGACAACAGAACAATCTTAGCCACACAATACCATTTAAATGTTTAATTATGTAATTCTTCCTTCTCTTTGACATACAGCCCTGTGTCATTCAGAATTCTGTGCCCTGCCCTCTGCTGCTCTCAAGGACAGTATTTGGGTGCATGAGGAAAATGTTTCTGTCTCTGGTGGCCTCGTGATGGAATGGGCTGATGGTGTGTATGTGTAGGGGTCTTCCAGATCATCTCTAGCTCCTGATGTGAATGGGCTGGTCAGGACTGCTCTCTCTACTTAGTTATGTCCAGACTAGGAGATTAATTTGACAGTGTTATACAAAGATACTAATAAACAACATTGACCTCCTTTGTGAAAATAGAATCAATGAGCATCTGGAAATCACTAGGCCTGATATTTAGATGCATTTTCAGTGCGTTTCAGATCACAAGTGGCTGCCTGTTTCATTTAGGGATACGGCCATACTGAAATGCTCAAAGTCTCTAAGCCTTAGTTTCTTTTCTGAGATGGTGTTTCCCGTTCCCTCTCAGCTATAGGAAAGCATATATAATCTCCATTCGGTTTTGGCTCACTCCAGGCAAAACTTGATTCCCATTGAGGAAAAAGAGGATACAAAGTAATATCACGTATGCCTTCCACTCTAAATCTTGAGTATCCCAGGTAAAACTTACTCTGGGGTAAAACTCACCAGCAGATTCTTTTTTACCCTTTCCATCATAAATATCTGTCAAGTATTTAAGGAGGTGACCCACAAGAGCAATGCACTAGTTGGGAGTCAGCCTTCTGAGAAAGAAATAAACCTATGAAGCTCAAGGCTACAGCTCAAAATGCATATTTCCTGTTGCCTTAATTTGTAAAAGGAATACAGCACCATCACTTGCTTCGAAGTGGGCTTGACATAAGTCCCGTTTGAAAGTCCCTTTAAGTGGCATTCTGCAGAGGGGCTGATATTTTCTCTGGACTGTGCACACCAGAGGCTTTCAGAATGCTGCACAGATTGCTGCTGAGAGCTCCCATTTACTTGCAAATCCACTCAACTATCAAAAGTGAACCGAGGAGAGGAGCCAGAGTCTTGTAAATAAAAAGAGGTCATTATTGCACTGATGGAACCAACTTGTTCAAATCTTTCCACCAAACCAGTGAATTCTCCCAGCCCCCTTTCAATGTGCTTCTCAGTTTGAAAGGAAGGAGCAGACCAATTGGGTGACTTGCCCAATGCCACAAAATGTGCCCACCACCAGGGTTTGGAATGAGCAAAGTCTGGCTCTCAGGCTTTTCCCTGAGTCGCCCTATATCTCTTTGGGACTGACTACAAGGATATCAAATTTGCTGTAAAGGGGAGGGGAGTAGGACAAGAACAAGAAAAAAAAAGAAATAGAGAGCTCATACAATGATATTATTTTTATAGTCGAATCATATGTGACATCTGCCCATTATGATTTGCTCAGTAGATGGACAAAACTAAGAACTTCATTATTAGGATTGCAAATGAGAACTGATCGTCAGTCCTGGAAGAGACTGGAGGACTGCCAGCCCTGGAGTCTTTGAAAAGAGAAAAAAAAGAGAGCTGATGGTCTTTGCCTGTAGCCCTTCCTTGGCTTGAGCCAACCATGTCAAAGGCAAGCAGTTGAGCTCTGTAAGTGGAGAAGGAAAGTAACTCACAATGTCAGGAGTCCTCAAAGGACAGATGGGGGCTGATAAGTACATCACCCTGAGGTGCCCAATACTCCAAAAACATTGACCTCATTCATTAAATGAAAAGGAATTATCATGCCTCCACCCTAGTAATTCACCAAGATGGTTTGACAGTCTAAGTCTCACATTCTTTGACGGGTTCTTTCTAGCCCTTGAGATCAAAGTACCTTGGATCAAAGTACCTTGGACAGATACTGGTCTTCCATTGGTCTGCCTGGGGCTGAATCTGAACCTTGAATGGAGAGACCAATGGAAGCCACGCTGACCTTCACTTAGCTGCCTAGTAGGCTTGAATTCTCATTGTGAGCGTAGTCTGAGGGATGGCTTCTCGCAGCATGTCTGTGACCTAGGCCTGGGGTTGAAATGTTCGCTGATTGTCCATCAGCTGCTGTGTGTCAGGCCTTCTGATTAACCTGGCTGAGCTTGGACTTGGCAGCAATTATTTTTCTCTTTTACCCAAGTCTTTCAGTTCACGTTTGGGAAATTTAACAAAGATGATCATTTCCAGTATGACTAAATCAATGTAGAGCTAGAATTAGGATCACGTAGTAGACACTGCAGAAATAGTCCAGGGAGTAGCAGAAGAGCAATATAGGTCCCCCATGCTAGGGTGTGTACACTGGGTACTGGAATAATGGTCTTGTTCATCATGATGACACAGCACGTGCAGTGCCACCTTTGGACTCAGTACCCAAGGCCTCATTTGGTGTCCTGTGCTTTAGAGGTCTCAACTCTGTCTTGATCTGCTCTGATCTTTAACTCAGATGAGTGAGGTATCTGTAATCTGGAGGGATATGCCTACTCCTCACATGCACACCGTTCCTTTTAGGCCCCTTTCCCGAGCCCCAGGGACCAGAAGTTTCAGCCCAAAAAGTCCAAGATTCTTTCCCAAGACCCGCCTATGATATTTTTCCAGATTTATTCTTAAGTAGTACCAGTGAGTACTTTGGGTGGAGATGGGTGATAGAAATCGGAAGTATTGTAGAAGCAGGCTGGATGTCCACATGCTTGTGCATAATGTGCTTTTTATGATGTAGGTCAGACCTTCCACATCTGCCCCAACCTAGGTGCCCATGCAGACCAGGGCATGCAAAATCTCATCTTTCCTGAAATACTTTCTCACTCTTTGAAGTTAGTCTGTCAGTTCTCATGAGTTCAAATGCCAGCTTCCTGCTAATGACACCTTAATTGAATTTGCTTTTTTTCTGCTGGAATCTAGAATACCACTTCATACTCCCTTTTACAAGTATCTCAGTCTTACGATGGTTAAAACAGATTTGCAATTTTTCTCCTTAAACTTTGCATTCCTCTCTCATTGCCTCCCCACTCTTAGTAAGAGCATCGCCATCCACCTATGCTCAAGCTAAAGGGCCCGGGATCATTAATCCCTCCCTTTATCCTCCATGTCAAATCCATGAGCAGATTTGCTTTCTTCTTCCTCAATGCTCTTTTCTTGCCCCTCTCCGCCACCATCTCTGCCTCAGGCCTGGATAACCTGGGTAACTTCCTAAATAACTGGCCTCTGCTCTCATTATAGACCTACAGCCTACTCCTCCCCTACAGAGAAGGGTGCTCTTCTTCCCGTGACCTTCCCCCGTGTGAAGAGGGAACTGGCTTTGCCCTTGCCTGCCTCTCCCTCTGTAACTCCTGTGGGTCCTCTTCCTTCTCTGTCACTGTCTCATCAGCCAGAGTTTCAACTCCACAGACACGTCATGCTTGTCCATGCTTTGCATGTGTGGAAGTCTCTGTGTGCGTGATTTCTATCCAAACATCGCTTCCCCAGCAAGCCTTCCTTGAGCCCTCTACCGAAAGATGGTCCCCATGCCCACCTGTATTTATTGTGCTTCTTGGCTGCTTATTTAGTCCCTACATAGGACTTCGTGCATTCAAAATTATCATTTAAAACAATCTGATTGTCCATCATATTGATGCAGAAGCTCTGGAAGAGCAAGCAATTGTAGGTCTGTCTTGTCCACAACTCTCTGTACATAGAAGAGCCAAAAAAACTCCACCAAAAATTTGTACATTTAATAATCAAATTCAGTGGAACAGCTGGACATGAAGTCAGCACTCAGAAATCAATAGCTTTCTATATACAAATTCACCGAGAGAGAAATTAGGGAAACAGCATCTTTCACAATAGCATCCAAAAAAATGAAACACCTGGTGATCAATTCAATGAAGGAAGTGAAAGACCTTTACATTGAAAACTACAGTACTCTGGAAAAAAAGAGATTGAAGAGGATACCAGAAAATGGAAAGATATCCTTTTTTCTTGGCTAGGAAAAACCAATATAGTGAAAATGGCTATATTCCAAAATTCTTATATATATTTAATGCAGTCCTGATCAAAATACCAATAGTACATCTCACAGAATTAGAAGAAATAATCCAAAAATTCATATAGAACAGCAAAAAACAAAGGGCAACAAAGTCAAGGCTGGAGGCATCATAATCCCTGATTTGAAATTATACTATAAAGTTACTGTGATAAAAACAGCATGGTACTGGAAAAAACAACAGAATCAAGGATCAAGGGAACAGATTAGAAGATGAAAAAACAATTCCAAACATACTCAGCTAATTGATCTTTGATAAAGGAGCCAAATACCTTCACTGGAAGAAAGATAGCCTCTTCAATAAACGGTGCTGGAAAAACTGGCTTTTCACATTCCAAAGTTTAAAAGTAAACCCTATGTTTCACCATGCACAAAACTAAAATTGAAATGGATCAAAGGTCTAAATTTTAAAGTAGAAACACTAAATCTGAGGAAGATAGAGTAGGTAGAATTTTTAAAGACATTTGTAAGCAAAAACTTTCTGAACAAAATTCTGATTGCTCAGGAAATATCACAAAGGATCAAAAACTGGGATCTCATCTTATTAAAAAGCTTTTGTACCACAAAAGAAATCATCAACAGAGTGAAGAGACAACTCACAGAATAGAAAATAATTTTTGTCAGCTGTTTCTCAGATGAAGGACTAATATCTAGAATATATAAAGAACTAAAAAAATAGACACCCCAGTTTAAAAATCCAACCCAAAAATGGGCATCTGAAATGACTAGTCACTTCTCAGATGAAGCAGTACATGTGGGAAATAAATACATGGAAAAATGTTCAGCATCCTGGTCATTCAAGAGATGCAAATTAAAACAATGCTGAGATTCCATCTCACTCCAAAGAGTGGTTATTATCATGAAATCAACCAAAAACAAATGCTGGCTGGGATGTGGGGGAAAAGGGATTCTTTTCTGCTGTTGGTGGAAGTATACACTGGCACAACCACCATGGAAATCAGTGTGGAGATGCCTCAAAAACTTAGAGTTCCATTTAACCCAGCTATTCCCCTTCTGGGTATCTTCCCAAAAGAATTAAAAGCAGCAAACCACAGCAATATATGCAACCTATGTTTATAGTAGCACAACTTAGAGTAGATAAATCTTAGCAACAGTCCAAATGTCCATCAACTATAAATGGATAAAGATGTGATTTTTTTTATACAGCAGAGTACTATTCTGTCATAGAGAAGGATAAGCTTGAGACATTTCTAGCTAAATGAAAGCACCTTGAGACCATATTCTTCAGTAAAATAAATTGGACACGTGTTCAAATCCTGAGTTGTTTCTCTGGTGTGAGAAGCTGAAAGTGTAGACAAGGGCCAAAATATATAATACATATTGGGAACCGGGAATAAAATGTTCAAATGGGGAAAGCAACAAAAGAGGGAAGAGAGGGAAAGGAAGAAAGGGGGAAAATAAAAAGAGAATAGAAGGGGGCTGGGGATTTAGCTCAGCGGCATGAGTGCCTGCCTTGTAAAGCAAGCAGTTGTGAGTTCGATCCCTGGTACCGATAAAAAGGAAAAAGACAAAAAAAAGAGAGAATAGAAGAAAAAAATGGAAACAGCATTTTTGTAAATAAAGAGAGGAAGAGGGGTTGAAGGAAGGAGAGGGAGATAGGGAAAAAAATCAAAGGTTTCCTTAACACAGGGGTGAAGCTTCCCAAGGGCAGGGACCTGTGTTCCCTGAGGCATGTGAAGTTCCTGGAATCAGGTGTCTGTCACATGTTAGGTGTTCAATAAATGTTTGCTGGGGAAAAAAATTCCGTCTGTTCTGATCCCTTTTGCTGGTTTCTAGACCCCTCTGTATATGTTTTCAAAGAGCTCCTTGTAGTTTAGTTCTGTAGAAAAAATTTAAACCCTAAGCTGAGGAACAGCCCTGCATCTCAGCTGCTGAGAAAAATGTCCCCACCCCGGGTGCAACAGGTTATGGCTCTGTCGTGGGGACAGACACATCCTTGGAGCTCCCTGTGGGGCTGCTTGGGCACAGAAATCACACAGATCCGCTGTGTCTGGGGTGAGTTTTCATCGCTTTGTTTTCTTGTGTGCTCAGTGGCTTGTTCCTAACCCGTGGCCAATCACCACACTGCCAGATGGTGCGAAAGATTTACCGGAATTTCGTTTTCAAATAAACCACAAGCTTGGATGAGCTAATGTTGTTCCACATAAAAAAGCCACAAAATTGGACAAATTAACGTTGTTTCAAGAAAAGAAACTTGTCCAAGCCATCAGCTCTGCTCTTCTCAAAGGGGTCTGATGGCTGTACGAATCAAGAGCTGGGGACGGTGTCATTCCTAACCAAGGCCACCACACCAGCGGATGGGTGGGGAGGGTGCACTCTCTCCCTGACTGCTGCCACCACAGAACGCCCTTTATTCCTCTGCCCAACTGAATTGTTTCTGTCAGGTTTATTTCAGATACACCAGGCACCCAAGGATGGCCGCAGCCCCTGCCAGCACCTGGGCAGCACAGACCCTCTCTAACCATAAACAGGCTGCCTGTGTGCTCGGGTATCACACAAGTGGGTCCCCAGAGCTATGACAAAGGTCACTTTTGAACCATGACTACTGGAAGTGGTCGAGGCAGGCCCTGCCCTCCACAGCAGTGGCAGTACAGCCTTGTGCAGTATCCCCGAGATTGGAATCCTGGATTTTACCCCTTCACCCCTGTGGGACCATGAACAGGCAAGAACCTGAAGAATACAGATTTCTCATCCTGAAGAATGGATAGTTACAAAGGTAAAATTGAGCTAACGCATCAAATCCTTCTGCAGTGCATGGTAAATGCTCCCCAAAATGTGGGCCCAGCATGGGGCCATGATCGGGGTGTGATGGTGTCAGGTGTGTGGCTGCTCCCACTCTTTGGTCACTTGTCTCACCCATCTGGTCCTAAAGGGCTGTCTCAGAGGGGTATCATGTGCCTTCTGTGGTCAGCTGAGTTGAACAGGAAATCAAGCCATTTAGCTCAGGGCAAAAGAGCCCATGAATTAAAAAATGATTTAATTTTTCCTCTTACTTTTTCTCGACCGACACCAGAACAGATGCCTTCTGAATGTTACATCCAACCAGAGTTATGTGACTTTACCCCCCTTCTATTAGTTTATATGAACAATGCATGTAAAGATACTCTAAAACATGTCAAGGATCTGGGGTGAGGACTTTACCTGCTACATGGGGTAAGGAAATCTGGAATTTTCTTGTACAGGATTCATTCCAAGGAGTTGCTCATTGTCACCAAAATACCTGCCATTTACTTAACACTTTCTAAGCTTGCTATATTTCATTTTGTTCAAGTTTCACTATAAATTTATGATATTTCTCCTGTTTTATAAGTGAAAATACTAAAGAAAAACTTTACTAGTTGTAAAAAGGCCATATTTGGTCAATCAGATGACTTGTTCATGTCTCACAAACATTTTTCTAGCTAGAAGGCTCTGGAGATGAAAATTAGGCTAACATTAATTGATGGCAAAGATGATGGTAGTGACGATGATGATGATGATGATGATGATGATGATGATAGGTTAAAAAAACCCAAAATATTCCTAAATGCTTTATAAGATTTACTGCAGTCTCACAACCACTCTTCAGGACACTGGTTCTTGTTGCCTCATTTCATAGCTGAATGAACCAAGCAGAGAAGCTAATTATACGCCAGACTCACAGGGATGTTGGTAGATAACAGAGGAGAGATTAATTCATGTATGCTGAAGGTGGCAGGTTTTCTTTGAATTTTTGCATGAAATTCATATATGTTAACTAGAAAAATTCAAAGAATAAAAATTTGAGGAGGAAAAGAAATGTATTATGTTCCATTGTTGTGGCTTTCCAAGATTGGAACACGAGGCATAAATGGATTAAAAGTAGACAGTGGATCTTGACCTCTGTGCTAAGCAGGGCTCCCAGGCAGGGCTCAGCTCCCCACTTGCACAATGAAGACAGTTTCCTGTATTGCTCATCAGGCAAGTTGCCCTGACTTTCTTACAGTATCTACCACACCAGCAGTCTTCAAACTTTTTGGCATCAGTGTCTGGTTTCATGGAAGACGGTTTTTCCAGGGATGGAAAAGGTAGTGATTTCAGGATGATTCAAGTGCATTTCACTTACTGTGTGCTCCATTTCTATTTTTATTACATTAGTTTCTCCTAAGAAGCGTGCAACCTCGATCCCCTATGTGCAATGCACAGTAGGGTTCATACTCCTATGAGAACCTTAATGCCGCTGCTGCTGATCTGACTGGGCAGAGCTCAGGCAGCAATGCCAGCAATGGAGAGCAGCTGTGAATACCATCGTCTCCCTGGTGGCTCACCTCCTACAGTGCGGCCCAGTGCTTAACGGGCCACATGTTAGTATTGGCTGTGGCTTAGGGTTTGGGGACGCCTGTACTGCAACATAAAGCAGACCCACCAACTCCACATGAGGCCCTGCATGCACACTAGGGTGTGGGAAGGGATTTGCTGAGGGTAGTGAACAGTAGCTACCAGCAGGGCACCTTAAAGGGCATGGCGGGCGGGCAAGAGGGAGAAACGAGGAAGTATTTGCTGATGTAGAAAGCCCATCAATTTTGACTAAATTTCTTGGAAACACGAAAAGATATAGGCGATTTCTATTTCATCTTATTACAGGACCTGCTTTTGTTTAGTTTGGTTGTGATTTTGCTCATTTATTTTTATCTCAGAACACGACCAATAAAATAATCTTTTTCTCTCACGTTCTCTGTGACTGAAACTAAACCTTCGACTTCTCAGTTGATATAAACAATGCTCCTTTTTTCGCCCCTCAGATTTGTTTCATTTTTCAGTGTTCATATGAGATTTGCAGAAAGCGCTGCTCACTTTGAATACTCCTAGATTCTGGTTGGGGCCTGGAAAAGGGCCACAGTCACTCCAGATAAGAAAACCCCTGGCAAGTTAACCACAGCCCAAAGGAAACAGTGAATCTCTTCACAAAGTGCCCAGCTGGGCTGCAATATCCCCTCTCTCCCAGTCCCTTCTAGCCTAGGGGCCCAAATTTGAGAGCTACCCTCAACTCGGCCCCACCAGGCTCTGACTCACACTTATCAAACTTTACTAGAAGTTCTGGATGAAGCAACACAGGGCAGAAACTCACTGTTTCTACTCCCTAACTCTGACCATGACTCATTATTCAGCAAACACCAAATGGTTCCACATCCTCCTCCTGAGAAGGAGGTACCGGACCCGTTACATAAGCACCAGTCTACAGCTGCTCTCTGTAATTGAAAGTGAAGCGCTCCTGACTGACTAGAGGCCCTGCTGGAGTGGCATGACTCTTTCTTCACCCCTAGATACTGATCTTTACGAGGAGAGAAATCCTCTCCAGGAGAGCACCCCCAAACCTGGGGTGTGCTGGGGGGTTTGTTTTCTTTCTGTACTGTAGGCCTGATGTTTGGAAGAGCTTGTATTTTCTGCCTGGTTAAAACCCAGGCCTTCTTCCAGAGTGTCTCTGATCTTATCTCCTGATGAGCTGGAGCTGCATGAGGCAGGATCTGCCTGGCGTGCAGAGCTGAGGAGGAAATGTGGCATGGGGTGTCTGTGCCCAGGGACCCACCCAAGAAGGACCACCCAGGAAGCATCATTCAGGGAAGGATTTGCAAGGGCTGTTTCTGTAACATATTCAGTGCTGTGACTGTAGAAAACAGGGTCAAGTTGCAAAGCCCAGAGTAAAAGAGACAGTTATTTGTTTGGTTGAGGGACAGAAGTGACTTTAAATGACTGTGAAAAACACAAGAGGGGCGAGAAGAGATCGGCTCTGGGTTCAGTAGTCCTGTCTTCCTTTCCAGCCTACATTACCAGGGAATTATTTTTAAGGATTAGTGGGAAGCAAAACAAATTCTGAACCTCCAATTCGGGTTCACACAGAGGCCTAATTGTAAACACCACAGGAAGTCCAGGCTCAGGAGGAGACGTTGTCTTCCGGAATGCTGTACCCAGGGGACTGGGGTCAGTGTACCACACCTGGCTTCTTAGACAAGACCACAACCCTCTTTAACTGGGCTTCAGGATGTGTTTTGGCAGAGCTGGGAGCAGCCATTAGGGGAGGAGCTGTGAGTGAGGGAATCCATGGGTGTGCAGCTTGGCAATGTGACTGTCTCCAAGGACAATGTTCCAGGAAACAGTCCCCAACACCCCAGGAACTAAGATGCCAGAAAGGCCAGTGAAACTGGGCAAACTGGGCCATTTTTGTAAGGACATGGAATGGTATTATTTGGCTACACAAATGAAGTATGCTACCATGAGGATATGGTACCAGATTCCCGGCCTTCCTGACAGGCACAGACATGGTACTCTGAGATGTCCCTGTGCCCCAGTTCATATGTTGGACTCTTAATCCTCACAGTACCACAGGCGCAAAGCCTCTCAAGACATAATTGAGTTACAATGAGATCTTAAAGTGGTCCTAATCCAATATGGCAGGGTCTTTGTGAGGAAAAAAGGTATTTTATGGGGAAAAAAAAAATAGAAGAGGCAATCATTTGCAAGTCAAGGAGACAGACTTCAAAAGAACCAGGCCACCAGATACCTTGACCTTAGACTTTCAGCCTCTAGAACTATGAAAATGTGAGTTTAGTTTCTGTTGTTCAAGCCATCAGTCTATGGTATCTTGTTACGGACTAGACCTTGAGGTGCGGTGATCCTGTCCTCCCCTGACTTGGAGTCTTTAGCTTTTCTTCACATTTCAAAACCTGTGTCGCTTACAGGTAGCTCTCAAAGGACAAGTGATGGCACACAGGAAGAAAGCGCTTGCTTCCTTCCCCTGTACAGTCCCACAGCGTAAAGGGATATGAAGGCTAACTTCCTGACTGTCTTCAGGAAAAAATAGAAATAAAAACAAGGCTTGGCGAAAAGAAGGTTATACATCGCCCCACGGCTCTTGTCAGGAAGCACAGTCACATAGGCCTTCCCCTGTAGGACCTTGTGAGTGGCACTGTGTGGACAGCCTGTGACAACCTGAGAAGATGTTCTCTGAGCCCCGCTTTAGGAGGTCAGGCCTTCATCAAACCCTGCACAGCTGGAAAATTGCCAAAACAGAAGTTTCTGTACACGCCCGCAATGCCTCAAGGGAAATGCAACGGTCTCAGTAGATACTTCTGGAAGGAATCCTGAAACACAGGGATAGCTGCTTGGTCACTGGCTTTGGCAGAGTTTAATTTTATCTTCTGTCTTCTGTGAGGCAGGTATCAGATCCCAGAATCAAGAACCTCTGAAGGATTAATGATGAGAATCCCTACCACGGCGACTGTCTAATTGCCCCAAGTTTACTCTTTTCTAAACATCCAGAAATCTGGAATTTTAATTGGATATTCTGATTTCAATTCCTTCCTTAAAAATCTCTTTTAATGAAATACGCTTGGGTTTCTGGCTGAGTTGCTGAGTTCAAGGTGCCTGTCAGAGCGACCCCAAGTCCTTCTCCCTTCTCCAAAGCATGCACGTAGGAAGATATGGACATTGGGGCACTGGGGGCCAGCTCTCAGGACAGTCCTCAGAGCTCACTCTGCTCACCCCTGGGGCTGAGAGAAGCTTGGCGTCCCCTAATTTCACTGGAGATTAAATTTAAAACAGAGAAGCATGAAAAAAGAAAGAGCACGCGTAGCAGTTCCCAGATGAAATACCTTTTCGAGGGAAAATTATACCCTAAACCCATCGGTACTGACTACATCCTGCCATAAATGCCTCATAAACTTGGAGCTTGGGCGCCGCCCCTGAAAATGCTGTGCTCTCCCACGCGCTGACGGCAGGTCTGGCCTCCTGCCAGGGAGATCAGTTGCAAGGCTGGAAACTCCCAGATTTAAAACAATGTCTGGGTGTTTTCTGCTTCCTGAGAGTCTGAAGGACTATCAAAAGTTTATAAACTTGCTGTTGCATTTGACTTCTCTCACTGTATGCACCTCACGGTGTTTGCCTCATCTGTCTCTATTGTCACACCTGTTATAAGCGTGCCATAAGGACAAGGAAGGGGCTATCTGGGAGCTCAGGGAGCCAAATGAAGTGATTGCTTCACGTCTGTTGTCTGCTGCAGAGCAGTGGGCATGGGTACTGCGTAGGACATCAGTTTTCCCACCCTTCACATAGAGGGCATGGTCTCTGCTTTCTAGGAGTTTATAAGCTAAGAATCCAGTTAGAAAATTAGTCATTCCTCCAATTATGCATCTCTAAGATGTCTTTTTCTCATTCACCATCTCCTGTGGCTTTCTCTATCCTCCTTCCCCTTTCTGCCTCTTCCTCTTCCTTCTCCTGGTTCTCCTTTATTGGACACCCCTCAACATCCAGGGCAGCATACGTTGACCTTTCATTTTCCTCAAGGGCAAGGGGCGGGGGAAGTAATTTGCATTTGTCTTTGAGGGAATCTTCCCTTCCTAACACAACTTCTCTTTGCTAAAGTTGGCTGTGGGGAGGACGTGACTATCATGAAAGGAAGGCATGCAAGAAAAGCTCATTAAAAAGTATTTGCGAGCAGGGATGAGGAGAGGTGACCACAAATACGATGAAACACAGAATTCCAGAGCTGGAGGAGGACTTTGGATACTTGTAAAGATTCTCTCATTTTGCAAGTAAGAGAAATGACACCCAGGAAAGTTGGTAATTTATATAAGGGAGTAATCATTAAAGGACCTGGATTCAGCTCTTCCTATTTCCTGTGTCAAAACCAGTGTCTCCTAAATGCAAAATAAACAATTATATTGGATGGAGCATCCCAGAAGTGTTACTCTGACCTGTTGTCTGTCAACCATGTCTGTATAAATGAGTAACATTAGAGTGCAGAACACAGACAGCATTGAGTTAGGAGTCCTGGGACATGCCTCTGATGATCCAAGCATCCTCGAAGGAGACATTTCAGAAGAACAATCTAGACTAGCACCATCCTGTAGAATTAGAACTCAAACTACACACATGAGCCATTCTGTACAATTTCGAATTTTCTAGTAGTTCTATTTTAAAGTGAAAGAAGTACAATTAATTTTAATGATCTATTTTATTTAACTAACCTATCCAAAATATTACCAGCTCAACCCGTCCTCAACAAAAATGTGCTGAGACAGTTTACATTCTTTGTTTTGTCTCATGCCAAGTTTTCAGAATTCTCTACACCTTTTATATTTACAGAATGCTTCTGTTCAGATGAATCATTTCAGATACTGACTTGCCCCATGTGACTAAGGCTACCACGTTGTATAGGAAAGATCTAGACCTGCTTAGAATCCTAGAAAAGTATTAGAGGGGCTCGGTGAGTGAGTGTGTGTGTGTGTGTGTGTGTGTGTGTGTGTGTGTGTACATGTGTTGGATGGATTTGAATGGAGTGGAAATGGCCAACTCAAGATCATCTTCTACTCCATGTCAGACACTTTCAGAATTAGCTGCTGTTTAAATATTGGACTATAGTGTATGATCTTGTTAGAAGATGTTCATAGCTAAGTAACAAAAATTAAAAACCCTTGCAGAGCATAATCTGCGAATCACACTAACGCCAGTCTAGACTCTGGCAGAGGAAAAAAACAGTCACCTGCCCGGAAAGAGAGGACCAGGTGACAAGCACAGGAGTGGCCCCACACTTCAAATGGTTGTAAATGACACAGTAAATTAGCTACAAATGACTTCCTCCTACGGGTCAGGTTAATGGGTAACAGCTTGCATTATCAGGCTTTGTCTGGTGGAGCTGATGTGAAGCCTTTCTTTTTTCCACCGGCCAAAGTGTCTGGAATCTGGAGTGACTGATGCAGAGGACAGGCTTTCTGAGAACACAGGTCTTACTCCTGAAGCATACTAGCATGAAGATTATGCTAGCATAAATACATCCTCAGCCTAGGAGGTTCTATATGTGACTCTAAGCATCTTCCTTGCTGTCTCCACTTCAAACTGTACCGTAAAAGAAAATAAAATGCCTCAAGCCACAAAACAGCTGCAAGATTTCAATGGCTCTATCAGCAGAGGATGCAGTTGTTGGAGGTTATCTTTAAACTCAGCTGCTGGCCAGCACCGCCCACTCACTTCCATTGGGCCTGGCCAGTGTGAGGGGATCTTGTGCTTGTGGTCCATGAGAACCCAACTGTTCAGGAAAGGCATGTATTTGTTCATTGTTTGCATGTTATTAAGTAGCCCTCCTGAGTCCAGTTAGAATATGGCCCCTACCCTCCCACAACTTCAAAACATTATGGTAAAATGAAGATAGCCTCCTTATCAGTTAGCTAGAGATTCCTAGAGTCTTAGACAAGGAAGTGATGAGCAAAATATATAGCAGTCCCTGAAATGTTTACACTGCCAAGGAGATAATTAAAAGTATACCTTCCCATTTCCTACTGTCTAATTCTTTTATTTCTCTCTGATTTGTGATATATAGATCTTTGGTTGTACACTATGATATTAGGATATAATAAGAAATACAGATTTTGGTGTGATATTATGATATAATAAGAAATGTAGACTTTGGTCTTTGGTCCCTATTGCTGACCAGAACTCTTGGAAACAGCTTTTAGAATTTCCTAACAGATAAAAGTAATAAAGGTCTTTTGTTATTCATAACAAGCTTCTTTGAACCATACTTGAGTTTGTATTAATCAAGCGATTTTTAGAAAACTCCTCAAGATGGGGGACTGGTTGCCAGGGGAACTAGCCAACCTAACCAACCGTGTGCTTTGAGGATTGGAACTTTAAACACCGCCTCCAACTTCCCACAAGTGGAAAGAGATTGAGTCAATCACCAATGGCCAGTGATGTAACCGCTCATACTAACATAATGGAGCCTTCACTAAAACCCAAAGAGATCTGGTTTGGAGACTTCTGAGTTGCTAAATGTGTGAGGTGCTGGGTTGGTGGTATCCCTGAGAGGGCTGAGAAGTTTCACATTCTTTCTTGCGTATCTTGTCCTGTACGTCTCTTCATCTGGCCAATCAGTGCTATCTTTCAATATACTATGTATAATAAACCCGTGACCCTGGGTTCTGTACATGACTTGTAGGAATGATGGAAATCATAAGTTACCTGTGGACCAAATACTCCTGTCATCTGAAGTTGGGAACAGTCTTTGTGAGTAAACCCTTAAGCCAAGGGGTCTTCACTAACTCTGGACAGATTTCAAGCTTCCGTTCAACTCTAGGACATCTGTCTAGTATCCACAGAGAATTGGAGACGTGCTTGGGATGGAAAAACAAATCCACATATTTTGATAGCCAGAAATGAGACATGGAGTGCCATGAGTGTCAGTACAATGAAAAAGCTTTGTTTTCCTGATACAGGTTCAAACAAATCTGCAGATGTTTCTCCAGGTGGAAGGGACGGTACCGTCCAAGAGTGATGGCCCCTTCGTGTGCCAGACATACCTACACGTTTCCCATGACACATTGCTTCATTGAATTTCACAACAACCGCTGTCAGGACACATGATTTACGGAAGAGGAAGCAATCTCAGTGAAATGAGACAATGAACATCAGGTGAAAATGGGGTCAGAACTTAACCTAAAGGGCTATCCAAACCCAGGTGCCTTATACTTAGGAATCTAGTGCCGTTTTAGAGGTGACCCAATTTCTGCACTTAATATCGCTGTAGAAATTCTTTGGCCATCATGGTAGAAGAAAGTACTGGTAAATAGGTTCTATTCAACATTTATTAATTTAGGAAGAGGTAGTAATTAAATGACATACGTTTAGGTTTGGTGAACACAGAGATAGTAAATATTATTGGTCTGGATCAACCTCTTTTTCTTAAGCCCATTTCTTCCTTATTTACAACCAATGCCTCAGACTTAAGTCTTAATTTTGTATGAAAAACAATCAAGACAAGTGATTTGATAAGATATTTTTCTATTAAGTAGATAAATTCTATTACACCTTAAAAACTTTTCTGATTAGCTATACCCAGTCCTATACTGAACAACTTACTTTTCTTGAAAAAAAAAAAAAGTAAAGTTTAGATTTCCCAGGAAAAGCCTATTACAAATATCATGGCCCAAGGGATTTAATCTCCGGTCTCTCACAGCTCAGACTTCCTGACCCAAATGTGTTATCTAAGCGAACCAGCTGGAAAGCACATGGGCCTCTCAGTATGTCTTCTAAGAGGGGCCTCCTGGGAAGCCAAGGTTTTCTAGCCAAGGTTTTCTAATCTATTCAAGTAACAAGACTAGAATAATGGGATGACCTATGGTTGAGCTAAAGTTTGGGATAAGTCCCACTTTCCAGGATGGTCATGTCATACCGCTCTTCTTCAAGCTGGTCTCTCTGACTTTGTGGCCCCTCCCCCATTTTGTTGATAATTAGACGCAATTAGAAGGGATCTTCTACAGATCTCTCCCACCTCTCCCTCACAGATACATCTGTGTCCATGTAACTCCGTATATCCTGCCTTCTCTCCATTGGTTAGAGATGAACCACCTACTTCTGAGCAAAAACCCTCTATTGTATAATCTTATGTCAACTACCCATTGACTGTTGAATCCCCTCTGTCCTGCATCAGTGTTTTACCTTTTCTCCTGGACATTTCTAGCTCATTAATATGCTAATATTTGCTTCATCTGGAATCAAAGCAAATCCCCCACCCCATGGTAGCCTCTGGCTGTTGCCACATTTCATTTTATAGAAAAGGCCTCAAAAGAAGCATCTTATTTATCATCTCTTATTTTCTTCCCCTTGATCCCATTACACATGAACTTTCACATCTGCTAGTCAACAAAACAGCATTTTTCATAGTAAACAAAACATAAATTCTTTTGTCTCTTGCTTGAAACATCTGTAGCATTTAACATAATTGCTCATTTTCTCCTCTTCCAACAATGTCTTCCCTTGGCTTCCAGGATGCCAAGCTCTTGAGGCACTGCTCTGCCTTCTTGGAGAGTTTAGCCTCCATGCTCTTGTATTTCAACTTTGCATGGCTTCACGTTTAGTACGTGGTCCTCCCCTCTCCTGGATCTATACCGCTTTATAGATCTCACCGAGTTCCATGGCTTTAAAATCTTATCTTTCCATTGAGGACCACCAAATGTGTATCTCTAGCGCACACCACTCCCTAACACAACACTCCTATGACCAGCTGCCTGCCTGACATCTCCGGGAAGTTGCTTTACTCCTCTCTACTATGAATCAACCTGCTTGAAGTAACTTGAACCTCCTCTTTACGGTACCCTCCCTTTTAAATAAATGTCAGTTCCACCCCTCTAGTCTCTCGGAGACAAAACATTGATGGCAGGAAAAGAGCATAAAACTAATGCCTATCTTTTAAGTTTTTGCACAGATTAAATGATCAGTATTTGCCAAGAACTTGGAACAGTGCCTGGCATATAATGAGTCCTGCTAAAACTCTTGTTAAATTATTAAAATAATCATTTGAGGATTTTTTGCTTTCTCTCATATACTATTCTTAATCACCAGTTAATCTTACGGAATTTTCCTTCAAAATATGCACAAAATATTGTCACTTCTTGTCTCCCCGGCTAACACCTTGAAGTGACTCACCGTCACCTCTTGCCTGGATGACTGCAATAGTGTCTCAACCAGTCTCCCTGCTTCTGCCTCTGCCCTCCTGAACTCAGTATCGACACGGGAGCTAGAGGGATCCTGGGAACAGAAGTCAGATCATGGCACTTGTTAGCTCAGAATGTCTCACTGGCTCCCGCCCCACTCAGCGCAAAATCTAAACCCAAAGTCCTCACGTCGTGCCAGACACCTCTCCTCCGGCTCTCTGGACTTCTCTCCACCATGAACCCCTCCATCATATGGCTCTAATCTTGCCCTCCTGTCCCTTCCCTGAATGTACCAACAGTGCTTCTGCCCAGAGTCCCTTGCGTGTTCCGTTTTATCTACCTGAGTTGCTTTTTCCCAAGTTCGTAGCATAATTTCCTATCATTTCTCCCAGCTACATTCAAATGTAATCCTGTTAGAAAAGCCTTGGTTTTTTACTTCCCTTATGATGATGACTCTCACCTTTACCACACCCAATTTTTCCCTTTTTTCCTGCTTTTCAGGATTTTCAAAGTCCTCTTAGACAAAATATTATTTTTATTGGTACCAGGGATTGAACTCACGACCATGCGCTTGCAAGGCAGATGTTTATGCCACTAAGCTAAATAAATCCCCAGCCCCTCTTAGACAAAATATTAACCTTTCTAAGTCTATTGCTTACTTCTCTCCCAATACAATGTTAAGTAGACTTCTTGCATGCTGCTGTATGTCAGAAAAGAAATTCTGAACCTTGAGATGTTTCCTATTCAACTTTCAGTGCGGAAAAGGGAAAAAGAAATTTCTCCCATGGATGTGAGTTGTCTATATCTGATAACTGTCCTCTCCACTTTGTGATTGCCCAGCTGTTTACCTCATGTGACTGTCTCTCTCCCAAACTACTTTGAAGTCATTCTGGACAGCAACCAAGCTACGTGTGCCAAATATACCATCTTGTGGCTCAAGGGTACAGTGTGATAAAGACACAGAAGTGAGAAAATGAGTGCAAAAGACTTTTTTGAAGAAAATAAGATAATTAGTCATGGCGGTGACATGCAACAACTTGAATGCTTAGGCATGGGTTGTACAGCAGCCCGTGGTATGTGATTAATTTTTAAAACTCAATTGAGTATTGATAAAGTAACACTAATGAGCTGTGTGTCAAAGAGAACATAACAAACACACAGTTCTTGCCTATGGCAACTTTTACCAATAAGATTTAAATATATTAATCATTCATTATTTTTATAATAGCTACACTGAGGTATCATTTACCTCATATTAAATGTTGGGAGTATTCAATGAAATCATTATAGTAAATTTATAGAATTGTACAAATGTCACCAAATATACAGCCTGAAGAAGTTTTCTTCTACTCTTAGCTTGGAAGGGAGGATTTTAATCAAGAATGGACATTAGATTTTGTCAAATTTGAGTGGATGTCAGGTTTTCATTATCTATTAAGATGATCATATCATATTTTTTATATTTTAGATTAATTTTTCAGATCTTAAGCCAACTTTGCATTCCTGACATAAATCTTAATTTGCTTTGGTATATAGTTTATTTTAGGTGTTCATGGGTTTAATTTGCAAATATTGTGGCAATGATTATTGTATTTGTATTTGTGATGGTTATTAATCTGCATTTTTCTCTACTTCCTGACAGAATCCTTGAAGGACTGAAATTTCTTTAAACATTACATAGAATTTACTAGTGAAGCTATTTGGGCCTGGGCTAGTCTTTAAGAGAGTTTTAATTTAATTTTAAATTTATCTTTTATAGGTCTATTCAGATTTTTTCTATTTCTTCCTGAGTTTGGTATATTGTGATATTTTGAGCATTAGTTCATTTTTTCTAAGTTGTGTAAGTGGTTGGCATAGTTATTCATAATATTCCTTTATAATCCCCTGCATTTCTGGAGGGCTTCTAGTTATGTCCCGATTTCAGTCCTAATTTTAATCATTCATATCTTTTTTCTTTTTATTTTTTTCTTGGTCAATTTAGCTAACAGTTTCTCAGTTTTCTTGGTCATTAAAAACTTTGCTTTTTTCCTATATTTTTAAAGTGAAAGGTTAGATTATTGATTGGAAGCTTTCTTCTTTTTCTTACAGTTATTTAAAACCACAAATATTCAGGCTGGAGACTTAGCTCAGGGTTAGGAAGCTTCACTAGCATGTTCAAAGCTCTGGATTTAATTCCCCAATGCTGCAAAAACAGATGAAAAATCTTAAATTTCCTTGTAAGCATTGATTTGACTGCATCACTTAACTTCTGTTATGTCTTTGTTTCATTTAGTTAAAATATTTAGTAATTTCTCTTGTAATTGCTTCTTGAATCATAGAATGTGTTGTTTTATCTCCCAGCATTGAGGATTCTTCCTTTTTTTCTTCTCTCTGTTACTGACATCCAGTTCTGTTGTGACTGGAAATGTATCTTACACGATCTCGATTCTTATTAATTTACTGAAACTTACTTTATGCAACAGCATTCAGTCTATCAGGTTCTTTTGTGTGTGCTTGCAAAGACTGGATTCTGCAGTTACTGGGTGGTATTTTTACGTTAGATTGGTGTTGTGGTTTGTATGGGGATGTCCCCCCTCCAAAACTTCATGCATGCATAGCTGAGGGTTTGAGAGACAACTGGATCATGAGTGTGATACTCATCAGTGGATTAGTCCACTGATGAATTTATTGCTAAGTGTGATTTTGGAGATGAAGCCTGGTCGGAGAAGATTAGTCACTGGCAGCATTGGGGAGAAAGGTACATCTCCTTTTCTCCTCCTTTGATCAGTCTCTGCTTCCTACCACCACCCCATGAGCTCTTTCTTTTAGGGCCAGTTCTCTGCCTTCACCCTGCCTTGGAGGCAGCCAGCTATGGA
The DNA here is from genome assembly GCF_034190915.1 of Cavia porcellus. NCBI lineage: Eukaryota > Metazoa > Chordata > Mammalia > Rodentia > Caviidae > Cavia > Cavia porcellus. The sequence goes on along the minus strand of NW_026947510.1, from coordinate 50,417,723 downwards.
CTGAAACCTTTACAAACTGTGAGCCAGAATCACTTCTTTTCCGCATATATTGTTTCTCAGTCACAAGCAAGTAACTAAGACACCAAATCCGTATCAGCTAAGGTTCACTAGAGAAACACATTTAATGTTTAAAAATATACGCTATAGAGAAGATTTATCAGTGGCTGCCTGCAGATTCAGGGATGGAAGAATACAGAAGTGCTGCCTGTATGTGAGAGAGCCGGAGGGTCCAGTTGAAAGGCCTGGAACATGCTGGAAGCCCACAGCTGGATGTCCAAAGGCACTAGGGAAATCTGGGGCTCCTCCAAACTATGGAAGCATAGCTTCTTCTTTCCCTTTTTATTCCATCTAAACTATCAGCCTATTGGCTGGTGCCACCCACATTCAGGGTAGGTCTTCCCCTTCTGTAAGTCAGCCATCTATTTAGACGTACCTAGAACTGTGCTAACGTACTTCTCTAGGCATATTTTATTCAAGTCGATACCACCAGTATCACAGATGAATTGATTTACAGTGTTGTCAAGTCCCATATCCTTGATAATTTTTTTATCTATTATTTCCATCAAGTAATGAGAACAGTATAGAAATCCTCAGTTGAAATTGTTGTTCTGTAAAACCCTCTTACATTTCTTTAATGTTTCTTGCATTTGGGGCCTCTGTTTTAAAGTTCACTTGCATTAATCATTATTCTCTCTTGCTGTGTCATGACATGGAAGTGTCATCATTTTTCATTTTTAAGATCATAATGTCCCAGCTTTCTAGGCATTGGCTCAACTTCTTCACAGCTCAAACAGACATAATAATATTGATGGGTCTAAGGACCTGAAATTGCAAAATATGACCATAGAAGATCAAAAATGCCACTACAAAACATGCTTCTTCAGCAAATTGACGATTTTGAGTTGGTTATTCGAAGAAACTGAAGACACAGATGCAGCTCTAAAATATTGTCATTTGTAAGAGAAATTTATCTTTAGAATGGAAATCTCTACTTGCAAGGCTCTTGCCTCTCCTCTGTCCCACAAAAGGACAATAACTTATAGAGACTCCTGCAAAGAAGACATCAATTCACATCTGCTAACATATTTTACCTTTGTTTAATGTGCTTTCCCTGGTCATCTTCTTATACCTAACTGGGCCTTTCCCCATGTCCACATTTCTTTATTTCAGAAAATGACAGTATTTAAGGTTACACTTTTTCTTTGAGATCTACTCTGGAAATTCTCTGTGTTTCCTATATGAATGGATGAGATATTCATGTTAGTAATCTTCGATTTGTTTTGTTCTTTCTAATCTACCTTTCGATATGGGGAGTCCCATTTAAGGATTATTAAAGTTAGAGAGACAATTACCTTTTCTCCCCTACAATAACCTCCATGTTAGTCTATTGAAACAATGAACAAGCAACATAGGAAAGCTTGAGCACAGTGCTAAGCATTAGAAACTGCTCAGTTAGGGTTGAGCTTCTTTTTATCTCTGCTCTTTTATAGTAAGAGATGTAAATACAAAGTTAGCTTTGAAAACAATACTAACAAGAGCAATTTCTCCTATGACTTTTGCTTCTGGTAAATATTGTTACACACCCTGGGAAAATGGCGGAAAGGGCACCAGGTTTCCCAGAATTCAGCAGCATAGATTTATTTTCATTGCTATAAGCTGCTGGACAGCTAACACCATATCACCTTATTAGTTTTGGTACAGTGTATCTTTCAATAAATAAGAAATAAATATGTCAGACTTTCTTGGGCAACTTCTAAATTTCCTAAGTCTTGCTAGAAGTATCAAGTGATGAAACTTGGAACAGAATGAGGAAACATTTGTCATATAAGTTAAAGAAATTAGAAATTAAGATTAAATAACATTCAACCCTTCAGATTCAGGAAAGTACTTCTGATGGGGCAGGAGTTAACCGATAGAAGTCAGCAAGAGCTGAGCACTGCTTTTAAATGTGTGTTTGTCATCCATGTATGTATTTATAGTTACTATATTTATGTTTATATGCTTTTTCTTGTGAATTTTATATTCTATTTAAAAATGATTCTGTTTGAATGAGTTAATTAAAAACTAGAAGAGTCTTGGTGCACTTCTCTCTCTGTCTCTGTTTCTGTCTGTCTCTGTCTCTGTCTCTGTCTCTGTCTCTGTCTCTGTCTGTCTCTCATTCATGGCACCAGGGACTGAACACGGGGCCTCTCACATACTAAGCACAAGTACATTGTACTCAATCACTGAGCTGTACTCTCAAGCCTAACTGTGGCTCTTGACTAAGGAACAGTTTTTTTATTATGTACTAGGGTCCATGCATGGAGCTAATAGGAGCTTGTACCTATAAGGGATTATTAGCTATGTTCTGTTACCGGCATTCTGAAGGTGACTATACCAGGGTTCTAAAACCTTAATAGCTTAATTTTTGGTCATCTAGTTGTTTACCTAAATTTTCACAGTGACAGAATGGTGGAGTGTTTTCAGTAGTAGAATTCAGGAGTATTTTCCGTCCGAGTTGGTCATCTTCCTCTCAGGACAATCTCTATCTGTGATTAGCATACTGATGGAATTTTCCAGGACCGTGAACTTCATACAAGTGTCATGGATTTATTTTGACTGATAAATAGAGGGGGAAAGTGTTCAAGTATTTGCCGGACCATTCCAGGTTCAATGCTGAACCTGTGATTATATGGTCTTCTCCTCTTCCATGTCCACCTCCTTGGTGTTGGTTGTGAGGACACATTGTGGTCTTACCCAAATAACCCTCAATCTTCTACCTAATCACATCTGCAAAGTTGCTTTCTAACATCAGATAATAGTGATGAGATCCAAGAATTAGAATATGGACCTTTGGGGGACTAATATCTAGTGTAACATCATTTCTTCTTTTGGTTTCTTATTGAACTAGATTCCAATGCCTGTCTAAATTAAGGAAATACCTCCGAGGTAAAAATGAAATTTTAACATTTAACTTATTTAAGGCAACGGAAGCGTTGTGAAAATAAAATATATGGGGTGAGACGTGTCCATATTTCTTCTATTTTATGTGCATTCTCTAAATTTTATTTAACATTTGAGTTCTTGTTAAGCTGTTTTAAAATGGTCCATGTTTCATTGTGTCTCGAAGTCAGCAAAGAATAAATATGTGACTGAGCAAAAATGTATCTATAAGTAATTCATATTTTCATGCATTCTTTGTTAATAACCACTCTGTTCAAATCCAACATAGGTTTCTTCAGACAGAAAAAATCTCTGTTTTGTAAGAAGGAATATGTTTACTATTTGTACGTATTTACTTTAAACAACTAGGAAGTCTGGGTACGAAGCCTGTTTAATTTATAGAGTGCGGGAATGCCTGTAATCACTAGGCGTTTAAAACTCCATCCTTGTACAAGAGTAACACTGTGTAATGTTAGACTACACATAATCACAGAATTCATAATAAAACCATCCTCCGTTTTCTCTCGGATTTTCCTCTCTTTCTCTTGAAGTTTCTCTAAAGGAAACAGGAGGAGAGAGTCACGCAGAAGTATTTGAAGAAGTTTCATGGTCCACATTACCAAAATATTTACTTTGCTCTGTCTTTTCATTGAGTGGGTCCTCCGGGGTGCCTTCCATGTCCGGGGACAAAGACAGACCATTGTGGCTCAGCAGAGGGTCCAAACTGAGGGTTCTTGTCTGGATCTCACAGGGAGGCCTGGATGCTCTGCGCAAACATGGATACACCGCACCACATGTAAATTACTGGGTTTCGGTTCCTAAAACCAAGTCATGCCTTCTCTTAATGGATGCATCAGGGAGGGCTGGAGGGAGCTTAGTGAAAAAACTACCCTGTTTTTTTTTCTTTCTGGTAGTGTCCCTGTTCCAGCCACGACAAAACGTCTTAAAGGCTGGCTTTGAAAGGTCAGTGTCCAGTACGACATGTGGGCCAAGCAGTATTAGCTTCAGGTATTGGCTTCCTGTGTGCCTTATTTGTCCAGTCTATCTCTTCTTTTTTGTATGTCTGAGAAATTGTTAGTCCTTTAACTGTCAGATTTGAAGTAAAAGCCAATTGTAAAAATGTAAAATATTTTCACAGCCTAAATTGAGATTCTCCCTCACTGGCTCAGTATCCTTCTCCGGGTGAGTGTGTATGTGTGGGCCGCGTGTGGAAATGACCTTTACTGCTGACAAACACTGCTGTGGTGCCGAGCTACTGACTGCGGCCTTCAGCCCTCCTGGGATCTGACCAGCACTGACCACGGCCTTCACATTGGGTAGCCGCCCGCGCCTCTGACGCTGATCAAGCCATCCCTGCCTTCTGTTGACGTCTCCCATTGCCCTGACCTCACACGCTGGCATTTGTATCTTTCGCTCTTTCTGCCTGGGATGCTTCGTCTCACACCATTTCCTGGCTGTCTCCTACTATTCAGGCTCCAGTTTAAATGGCACAACCAGCAAGAGATCTTCCTTTGCCATCCTTTCCAGGGCTTCCCTGTCCTCCACTCTCCCCCCATAAGAAAAATAATTTTGTTTTCGAGTCAGAATCTTGCTACACTGCTGAAGCTGGTCTGAAACTCAGTATCCTCCTGCGTCAGCATCTGGAGTAGACAGCATTTTAGCAGGGAGAGGTCAGATGTCGGGGCTGAGATTTATGGTTTCTTTTCTTTACTTGGATTCAACCCATGGCCTCATGCATGTTAGGCAAGCATTCTACCACTGGACTACATCTCTAAGTCTTTTTCTTTTTGATTTTGAGGTAGGGTCTTGCTAAGTTCCCCAGGCTGACCTTGAACTTCCATTTTCATGCCCAGTCTCCATAGTACCTAGGATTCCAAGTGCACCACGTATACCAGAAATGATGTTCTTCAGACTGTGTACCCACTATTCAAAATCTTCCATTTGTGTTTCTCTGTTTTCATTGTCTGTCTCCCGCACTTGGGTGCAAACTGGCCTGCTTCACTGGTCTCCATGCATCCAGATGTTAGGGTGGTAGCTAACACAAATCAGTAAACATCAGTGAAGTAGTGAATCTTATGCATTTCTTTTCTTGATTGCTCTCATCTTTTATCCTGTGACTAAAAGGGAGGGTGTTTTGGAGAAGCTCAGAACATTCAGAGATCCGTGAATTTGGTTATAATTAAAGGTGCTAATGGCAGGAGATCAGGGGAAGACTTGCAGGGCTAGGACCTTCTTGAGTTCTTGGGAACTGGGGAAAGAGATCTCCTGCTTTCCTCCTATCTACCACTCCCTACCCACCCACCCCATTCTCAGCTAACCTACCCTAGCAAAGAAACATTTATTTGGTTGTCTCTTCCCTGAACATACATTTGGATTATGACTGTAATGGTCTAGAGGTTATTAACCAGTTCCCACAGATGTACTTCTGGTCCAGGTGATTAAGCAAACTCCAGAGATGGGGCACAGACCTGGGGTGTTTTGCAAAGGTTCAGCCCTTGTTCCCCCTCTGGGTAGAGCTGCCTTGATGAGTCACTTCAGGTAAAGGGTAAAGCAGGGCCACGGGAGATGATGACAGTGGCGGAGACGGCCTCCCTTGGGGTCTGTGTTTTTCCTGCTTTGGAGGTAGAGAGATTACATACAAACAGCGACTAAACAGAATCAGGAGGCAAGGAGGAGTGATAGTAAGGGTCCGTCTCAGCCAGAGGTTAAATTACTTTTATTACTGCTGAATCTGAGTTAGGTTAAAAGCGCTCGGATTGTCTTCTTTACCCTCCTCCCCCGCTTAGGAGGTATCATACCCAAAGTCTAGAAATTGATATAATTTAAAGTTAACGAAAAGAAAGTTCAGCAGCTGCATCGTATTTCATGCTATTCTTTCCTTATCCACGGGCCCAGCCTCTCCCAGATCCTGTGGCCTCCTGTCTTATTGCCAAGGGCGCTGGCCAGAGTGGGGTGTGAGGGACGTTCTGAGGCCATGATGTGTCCCCCTGGCTGCATTCACATTAGTCACTTACTAAGATAAGCTGGAGCCAGCCTGGTCCCTTTTTTTTAAGTTGAGCAGGTGAAGAATGTTTTCTGGCTGCATGACCAAATATTTATGTCACTTTTTTCTGTTCTACCTACTGACTCCAAAGTAGTGTTTTTTAGCTTTAAATTACATATTGGTCCTGTGGTCTGATTGCTTTGAAAGTTTATACAACTAGCCAGGTTCTGCATTTCTTATGGGTGTGGTGTGTTTGCACTGATCCTTATGGGAAAGATGCAGATTTGTTTTTAAAAATCAGAAATCATGTGCTGTGGTCCTGTAGCACAAATCTATTTGCATGATCGAGGACTCATAGATTCCCATTTTCTTCCCAGGGATGTACTGGTGCCAGGTCAATTGCTGTCACTGGAAATTGTCTTTCTGTGCCCTTTCTACTTTTTCCCATGTGCTAGTCATCACATGATACCTCCTGTGATGTCAGCTATAGCTCCCATAAAAGCAGAAAGGCAGAGCCCCAGAAGGTGTAAGGACCTGAGTGTGAAGTGTTATGATTTGCCCATCAAACTTTTCCATGCAGTGCAGAAGAGCTCTGGTATCCCAGAGCCCTTCAGAAATACCAGCCAGCATGCTCTGCTCCAGAGGACTGGCCTGGTTTTCTAATGGACATCACCAAAGGCACAGGCAGGTGACCAGTCGGGAAGGTATAAGTGGTGCTTTTGGCAGCAGGAGCATTTAAAGCAGATCTAAAAGCCAACTCCATGTCAGAAGAGGCGGAGCAGGAAGGACTGTCATTCTGGATTACAGATCTGATGGTACAGCGGGAAGGCTCAGAGCACACTATTTTCAGAGAGGGCTTATTATATCAGCCGGAAACTAGACTTAATTTAAAAATCTGAAGTCTACCACAGATTCCTCTGGGATAGCGCTGCCTGAAGATGCTATTTTGAATATGAACTGCAAGCGTTTATGCTTTGATGGTGGAAGCCTGGTGTAGGCTGATGAGAAAAGATGTCTCATCATCACAGTAAGACCTAACTGCATTGTTCTCCTGAGTACTTGGTCAAGCATAATAACAAAATCCCCCCTGTCTTGCATCTCTGGCTCATATCTTCAGATTTAAAGATGCCAGGACTTGGAAGGTCTGACCTAGATTCCCCACACTTCCTCATATTTTCAAGAGGCTGAGGGATTGGTTTGTCCTTTTTATGACCTTCAGGACATAGAAATTATAAACTTGGGTATTTCTGCAGAGTGCTTTGCTAGAGGGATTCTGGGTGCGATATTACTTGCTAGTTTACGGAGGTGCCCGTGAATTTCTGTGTGTTAATAGTGTATCACCATCTCCCCATCATAATACCCTGATAAAGGGCCCTAATCTAAGCCTGTAACAAATAAAAACCCATTTCTCCTTCAGGCAAGCTAACTGAGGCAGTGAAACACAAAGAAATTTGTTGGCTTGCTGAAGGCCATATTGGAATTCAAATCTAGACAGCTGGATCAGACTTGTATTTTTCATGACTATAACCTGTGGCCTCTCTGATACATATAGACACTGAATTCCAGGCTTCCTGAAGGTATTATTCTGGAATTTCTGATGTCTAGTTTAAAAGGATCATTGTTTGTATATTATTTTTGTGTATTACAATATGTAGACTATTCTTAAGGGGCTTACTTTACGTTTTGTTTGTATAGTTACCTCGAAGTGATGCTTTAGTGATATTTCAATCTTATTTTTTCCTGACATTCTCTTCTCTATTTTTGACCCCCAAATTCCCAAAACTACAAGTATTTTTTAGAGACAAAAGAGGCCAGGGGACAAATCAGATGGGATAGTAACACTATTAGAAGTCTCTATTGGTAAAGTCCTATGATTTCTAGTGAGAAGATATACTATTACAGGTTTTGGATAGTATTTTAATAAAACTACTGTAGAAAAGGAATTGTATATCATTTTACCAATAATCTTTAGCGATTACTTAATATTCTAGGGAAATATGGATTCAACAAGACCTCTTAGTAATTTGTTCATTATCTGACCCATGCTTAGTAAGAAAGTTCTTCCCAATGTCTATTCTAAGTTTTTCATTCATTGTCAGTTAGCAGTGAGGAAAATAAAAATGGATTTGCAAAGACACGTCTTTAAGCTGTGTTGGCTGCTCGCTGTGAGTTATTTATTTATCCTTGCAGGGTAAACAGCCCCTCTCCAGTTTGGGATACAGAAAATGGAAGCAGTTTAATTTTATCATTTTAGGTGGGCTTGAACTTTATATCATCTTCTGGAAATAAATCTAAAGGAAAAAGTTATTTTTCACTGTTTTTTCATTTTTCGCATGTTTTCTTTAAATTTGGCATAGCTTTTCACTTCTACAGACTAACATCTTGTCCTGTAAGGTAGGCAAGTAGTTTAGACTCCTGCAAGAAACTTAGACTCAATCTGAAAGGAATTTTCAGAGATCCTTGGAGGAGGAAGGGATCTCTCCTTAGCAGCTGGAATAGAAAGCCTCTCTGATGCTCAGCTCTTCAAAAATTTAGTGAATTGCACAGGAGACCTGAGGCACATTTGCACCCAAAACTCTCAGTTTGGCAGCTGCTGTTCAGAGATCCTTGCATTGGACTGGAGAACTGGTCCATGATGTGCAGGCTTGGAGGGAAGAAGGGACAGCTTGTCGAGGGGGATAGTCTGTGGCCTCTTCCCTCCAGGCTACCCAGGTAAGTAAGCATCAGGTTGGGAGGACTGTGCCACACCCATGCAGGGCATCTCTCTGCAAGCTCTGCTGAGGACTCACATGTCACCGAGCAAAGAAAGAAATGTGCCTCTGCCTGAACCTAGTCACGTAGCTGGTCCCAGATGAGAAAGTGTCTACGGCAGAAAGTAAGAAAGGGCCTGAGGGATCTTAGAAAGACCATGAGGTCCATGGGGAAGGGAGGGCAGGCTGGCTCGTCCTCTCGCAGGCCTCCCCGGGGCTGCTCTGGCAGCCGAGCCAGATGGAAATGTCACTGAACGCAGAATGTTTTATTCGCCCTGGTCTACACTCCTGTCCCACACTGTGAAAGCTCCTTGGTAACAACATGCAGAGGTTCTTTTCATTTTTAATTGAATCCTAAGAGGTATATATATTTTTTTCCAGAGGTGCCAGCTTAAAGTAATTACTAGAATCCCCAACAGGGCTAATCAGAGATTCATAGAAAATAAAGACGGAGGAGAAGCTCTTCCCCATGGGCCCTCTCATCCTGCTCAGAAGGCTCCTGACACCCAGGTCAAACATCACAGTTCTTGGCACTGCATTCTAATAATAGTGCCTTGAAATAAACCCCAGCCTGGTGAGACAGAGAAACTGATTTTCCCTGCCCAGGTATCTCTCCTCCGGTGACTACCCACCACTTTCATCAGCCATTTATCAAAATCAGATTAGTTAAAGTCATTTGCGCCTGCGTTGGTCTTGAATTACAAATGCCTTTCATGTGCTGTTTGAGCAAATTACCAGTGACCTATAGATGAACTAGCCTTTGTGTTCCCTGCACCTCATATTGAACTTATAATGCCCCGAAGACCGCAATCGTAGTAAGTTAGGTGAGACCAGCTCTTCTCCATGGGGGCTGTGGATCGTAATAGATTCTATCTTTGTAATAAGTCATAAGTCACTAATGGGTTATTTTGAGTTCTCCCAAGTGCAAGACAATGAAGCATTTAGTCGGTTGTGGGGTTACATAAGATGTCTCTTTCCAAACAAAGAAGAGGCAGGACACCCAGCCAAAGGGTTGAGCGCAGGAGGCTGTGTGGTCTGGTGGTTCCAGGGAGTTGCATGGGGCCAGGGCTTCCTGGGTTCAGCTACCAGCCGAGACTCTGACTCAGGGGGAAGTGGAGCCAAGTCTGTTGGCTTGAGGCAGATAGACTGTAAAACCAGGAGAGACAAAACCGCATGGTCTGTGCTGAAGGACTCAGGGGAAAAACACATTTTGGAAACTTAAAAAAAAAATCACCCTGTTAAGTTACAATTTGGGACTTTTTCAACCAGAAGTGAGCATTTTTCCTGTTTATTGGCCAACACATCCTGCTCTGGGCAGCAGTGGGAAGCCAGGCGAGTGTCTGAGGGTGTTCTGTGTGGGATGAATAGAGAAGCCTTGGGGTCGGAGCAGAGTTAGTCAACCTTGGTGAGTTGTCACAAGTGAGGCTCAGGGAGCCAGCCACTCGGGCGAAGAGGTTCTGCGTGAATTCCTCTCTTCTGCTCCCTCTGCCTTTCCCAGTAAATGCCCTGTGAAACTGGGGGAGGAAAAATCACTTCCCTCTGGCTTTCTGGATGTTTCCTTTTCAGCCAGAAGAGATTTGCTCACAAATAACCAGCAGCCTGATTAGGTGCAGACACAGAGCAGAGCCAGGACTGATCGGAAATGCTCTCCAAGTCCCACCAGCTCTGAAGCTCTGTGCTAACCCCGGGCAGACAGAGTAGGTGGCTTCCTACGTGGCTGTGATTGAAGGACAGCTGGCTGGGTGGGTCTCTATTCCTTGGCAACGTGCCTCATTTCTCTGGATCTGCAGACTTTGCTGATCTTTAGGAATAGCCTATTAAAGTCAAACCAATATTTATGGTACTAACCACTAGCAGTTGAGTTAGCACTATCTTAGAGTCTCATGGAAACAGGGCAGGGGATTGAAGCAAGGACAGATTTACTGTGGAATGGGCACGGTGGCAGGGGCGGGGTCTCTTCTTCAGAAGTGTAGAGACAGCCCAGGATAGGAAAAAGTTATAAATGCAATAGTTGTCTTGATAATTTTTCCCAGAGCTGTCTGGAGTAATTTTAAAATCAGGTGGTAGGTGGGTGTGAGGTTTATACCAAGATGGTTACTCTAACTGTAGCCCAAGTTGGGCCAAATGGAATCCAGGTTTTTGCTTGTGGTCCCTTCATCCGGCCACCAAATATGTTCAGGATGTCACTCTTCTACATTTGCCTGCATGTATGTTCCCAGTTAGTGGTTGAACAGACAAGATCAATGTCTCAAGCCTTGGTGTGCAGTGTTAAAATGGAGGGAACCCTCTCTCCTTTCGAAATTGTGTATCATCCTTCTGTCACTTTTGTCAATGTAGGGAACAAAACTTAGTGAAAGATTGAAGCAATCTGGAAGAATACTTTCTATTCAGTAAGAGTGAATGAATTCTATTCTGAGTGAAAGAAATTAAAAATAATCACCAACTGAGGCTAGTGATGATTTTATTCACGGGCTTTCCCACCCTGTTTCTCTGTCTCTAACAGCTCAGTCCAGGTGACACATCACTGTCAGGCCTTTCCTGGGACATCAGTGATCTCATAGCCACATGTCCAGGAAGGTGCAGGCAATCAGTTGGGGAAGGACTTTTATCTGATTACAGGCATCTCCTCTGGTTGCAAGACCTCTGCCCCTGAAGTCCTTGAGTCACCTTTTTGCTCTTTGTAATCACATCTGCTTAGTGAGAGGGGCCTGGATAGGAAGTAGAAATGGGGTGCGCTTCCCCGGGAGATGTAGTCTCAAGTCTCCCAGTTCAGGGCTCTAGGTGCCCCCTGAGCTCCTGTGGTTCAGCCCCCTCTTTTGGGTATCACTTGAATCCAAAAGCAACCGGTGGGCTTCTGCCCATCCCAGGGGCCCTGTCCCCTCCCCAGTGGCTTCCTCATGAAAGAGCAGGGATCAGCTTCCTTCCCACGATCAGGATGCAGGCCTCCCATCCTCAGCCGTGACCAGAGAGGCTGAGTAAACTAAAAGGCTAAAATTTTTGCAGTTGGATTATTGCTGTAGCGTCTGATTTTTCCAAGAATAACAGATGAATACCTGTCCCAAATCCTTTTGATTACAGGATCTTTCTAATGACTTTCCGAAATTAAAAATAAGATGACATCTCTGTACCCATGCTATGGAAAGAGTCAATAAACATATATAAATATTTATTAGAAAAAATAAAAGAACAAAGTGTTGTATTGAGCTGCCATCTTTATATATTGGTTTTATTTTCAGTTACCACTGGAATTTTTAAAAAATATAGCATAATACCTACTATTATCAGATATTTTATGAAGGATAATTTATAAATGATATGGATGTGTCAATTAAAAATTTCTCATGATGCATAGGGCCTACCAAAGAACAAGCAGATTGCTGACTGTGAAATCTCAATAATTAAATTGGCTAAACATTTAAATATTCATGTTAATATTTCTATATCTAGCTTGGAGAATGATGCTCCTGTTAGTACTTTCTGACTATGCTCAAAAGTAAAGCTTTTGTGATTTTTGAGTAAGGATCAGGGATTCAGAGACAAGTACATCAACGACGTTTGATGCTAGGGAATATATAATAATGTACAGCACAATGATAATATACAAAAGCTCAGTAAATCAAATCAATAAATCTAACGTTTAGAATATGCAATGAACTCAGAAAAATAGATACCCCAAAATAGACTCAATCAAAAAATGTGCATCTGAAATGAATAACATTAACACATCTCAGAAGGGGCACTAATGGCCAAAAAATGTGTGAAAAATCTTTGGCATTTTAGCCATTCAAGAAATGCAAATCAAAACAACACTGAGACTCGACCCTACTCCAGAAAGAATGGCTATTATCAAGAATTTTTTTAAAAATGCAGGCAAATTTGTGGGGGAAAAGGAACCTCTCTACATTGTTGGTGGGAATGTAAATTAGCACTGCTGTGAAAATCAGTATGAAGATCCTTCAAAAAATTAAAAGAGAAATGTCATTGGACCCAGCTATGGTTGTTCTGGGTAACATCCCAAAAGAATTAAAGAATCATTTTACAATGATGCATACATGCTCATAATAGCTAAATTTTGGAAACAGCCTAAAGGATCATAAACAGATGAATGAATAAAGAAAATGTATGTACACGGTGGACTACTATTTAGCCAGAAAGAATAAATGTGAGTGAGGATTGGGACAATAGATGCAATTTGAGAAATAAATCAGATGCAAAAGGTTAAACAGTGGATGGCTTTTCTCATGTGAGAAACTCAAAATATAAATAATTCAAAGAGCAAAATAAAAGATAGATGATAAAAAATAGAGAGGCAGACTGGAGATGGGAAGGATAGGAGAAGGGAAGTAAAAATGATTAAGAATATATATATATATATATATATATATATATATATATATATATATACCAGTTCCCCAAGATGAGTGTAATTACTATTTATCACAAACATATATACATAAAAAATACAAAAACAAAAAGAAAGCTCTATAAAGATTTGCTTTAAAACTTTGAGGTTAAGCATGTTTTTATTACATTAAGTTATAAATTAAACGAAAAACAAGAGCAGTGTCTCAGGCTCTACTTCTGCCTGAGAGGAGATGAACACAGTAAAAAATATCCACATAGGGCCGGGGATTTAGCTCAGCGGCGTAAGTGCCTGCCTAGCAAGGCGAGATCATGAGTTCAATCCCCAGTACTGCAAACAAAAAAAATCCACGTGGAAAACCCAGTAAGTAGGGATTCAACCAGCTCAGAATTCTGTGACTTCTGTGCCTAACAATAAAATTGGTTACTTTCATATTTTAAAAGCAGAGTTTTTCTAATGTTCATTTGGACAATGTTTCTGGTTTATTATCACTGAAAAGGACTAAAAATAGAGCTACTTTTCTAGGTTAATGTCCTGTGATACAGGAAAAATGTCAGAGGCTACATAGAATAAGCTAAAGAAGAAAGACCAAGTATGTTATGTCCTCTGCGGGGCCAGTCTATCTGATAAGTGCTGCTTCATTCAACCTTGCCCATGATGCTGGGATGCAGTTAGATTTTTCTCTACACAAGAGGAAGTTAAAAACCAAATGGCTTGTTCAAAGTCATACAGCCAATAAATGGCAGCCAGACCGTCAAATGTGGAGCCTACAAACCTGGCACTAACCCTAGCAAATCCAGCTTTGGTTTGACCTAAATTGTTATCCCTTCTTTTTGCATCTCCTATGAGTTTGTCTAACTTAACAAAAGGAACCACTGCATTTGCACTATAATTAATGCTTAAATTGCCTCATACTTGGAAGACGAGGTCCTTGAACAGAGTTAAGTGCAGAAGGCCATCTGTCATCCTATGAACTGAATGTAGACTCTGATTGTGTGGTCATTCTTTAGGAAAACTTTATTTGACATTAACTGATACAAATTAAGACTCAGCATTGCAGGTACCTTCCAGAGATTTTTTTCCAGCTCAGACTCTGTCTGGACAGCATTTATAAACTTGATTTCTGCAAAGCAGACCGAGTTCCAAAGACAAAGAAATCAAAATAATATCAATTCTTACCCATTCCCAAGCCAGATGTGTGAAGTTTTCAAAAGTAAATACTTACCTGAGAGGTTTTATGTGTACCAGTTTATGTGAATTGTACAGTCACTTGGAAGCACATCCCAACACAATGTTTTCAGAGACTATGAACATTTTATTAAGAAAATCTGTAGTATACACATCCCCTTTAAAAACAACCACCTCAAGCATGGAGCGACACTTCATTTTCTACTCACTATTTGATCAAGGCCAGAAGAATGAAACCACAACACCAAAATACAGACCAATGTTTTTGAAGGGGATAATAATAATCATTTGTGATAATAAAGTACTAGAAAATCAGAAGAAACAAATCAAGGTATTGATTTCAAAGGCTCAACCACTAAGTCTTCATCCAAATGAATGTTTCCACTGTGAGTCATTGTATCTGGCCATCATGTATTCCTAAGGACGGTGTATAGCTAAAAGCATGATAGGTTTTGGGTATAGTAAAAACTGATAGCCAGTAGGTTCACAGAAATACACTGCCAAGGGCCAGGGATACAGCTCAGCAGCACAGCACCTGCCAGGCAAGTGCGAGGTTGTGAGTTTGATTCCTGGCACAAAAAAAAGAAAAAGGAAAAAAAGAAAAGAAAAGAAATATATTGTCACCTAGTAGAAATTCAGAAATAATTACTAGAAAATATAAAGGTATATTGCATGTTTGCAAATGATTAGATCTGCAGAGCAATTTTATGTTTCTGATTACGCTAAAAGTAACCACTTCACAGCTGTCCCTCAGAATCCCCCTTGGATATCCATTGTTCCCGCCTTTACGAAAATTTTATAAACGTGTTCCAGATCCACTGCATGAAAGCAGGAAGTGCAAAAATATGAAAAGGTCCTCACGTCTTGGACATGAACAGAAAACACATCCATAATGCATTCTTGCTGTCAGGACAACACGCTTGATGTCCACAGCTGGAAATGCATCAAAAAGAATCATCTGCACTTTTAATCGAAAGGGGGTGGGGGGTGGGGCTGTTACTTGACTACAGTTTCTAGGGCCCTGGTATAGCTATAGTCTCAGGCACAGTTCCAGGGCGCTGCCTACACAGATTTGGATGGAGCGAGGGAGGCACAGATGGTGGTCACGTGAAGGCACAAGCCGACGAGTGGGCTCAGTTACAAAGTCCGTACATTTAGGCTGCTGTATTTCTCCTATTTCAAGTCCTGCCAAGTCCTGGCTGTTCCCCTTCTTTCCAAAGTCTTGGTTCATTTAATTCTCCTGAAAGAGGTGGGAGAGGAGGAGGATTGCGCAAATCTTACTGTCTCATGGTTTAGAAGAAACAGTCACCATCTTGGCTACTTGTCAGATTTTAAATGTAACATTTTGCTAAGTGTAAAGCTGTGTAACTGTTCCTTTTCTGTTGCCCTCATTGTAACTTCAATATTTGCAAAACATAATATCAAAATACTTCAAATCCAGCCCAAAGCGGTTTGTTATTCATGCAACACGATTCTTACACATGTCAATACACAGTGAGCTTGCAGTAGAGGAATCTCTTCTTCCTTTCTTTTTGGTTCTGTTCTTTCTTTCCTTTTAGGATCTGAGCATGCTCTCATTGCACAATAGTAAAATCCCTGTTATGTGTGTATGTGTGTGTCCTGACTAGTATGCATATTATTATCAGGGTTATTACTATCTCAGCTCTTTTTGGTTGCATTATTTAGAAAAAGGAAGCATACAAGCTAAAGGTAATCTACTTAAAATACCCTGTGAATCATCTGTAAAGCGTAGAGCACCTTAATGATGTGGAGATTCTTAACTTTCTAATACAAAATCTTGTAGAGTTCACTATTTTAAAAAGTTGCTAAACATATTCAGAGTGGCTGCTAGTGGTGCCTGGATTTATAGTAAATAGCATTAAAGCACAACTTTCTTACTCTTTTAAAGCCTACAATACTCCAGATTCTTCATCATTTTCTTCTCTATGTAGGAAACTATCAAAAACCAAAGTGGAATCAATTATTGGGATTTTTCTTAGCAGGATACCAAGTATTTTTCAGGCCATTTCCAAGAGGTTTGACCTGAAACCTGCCGGTGATATTTTTTGTGAACAATTCTGCTCTTGAGTTTTATTCAAGGACTTGTCCAATATGCTTTCTTGCCTGAGATAATTTTAAAGCTAGCTAAAATACAAAAAGGTTTTTACACTTATTAATCAGGTGTTTTATATGAAGGACATAAAAGATATTTACAATCCTCCAGATTACTGTCTAAACATTTCCTTTTTATTGGAATATTTTTATTGTGCAAAAATTGGCACAATCAATGGAATTATTTGTGTATCCTCATAGGCAAACAAAAACATGTTTTCCTTTTAGGGTAGAATTTCATGATCAGAAAACTGTATCAACAGGCAACATGGAGAGGCAAATTGAGCTCAATTCTTATCTTGAAATTCTACTTTCAACATAGAGTAGTAATAGAGAAATTCTGATAGCATTTATGCTGCCTGAATTTTCATATTTAGCTCTTTCCCTGAAGCACTGAAATTATTCAGGATTTAATAACAATAGCATGATAAGGTCTGTGTGCTTTAAGTCATAATTAATTAAAAACAAAACAAGACTACTGTCCCCAAGACCATGGAGGTATTACTTAAAGAAGGACATTACTCAAAGAAGAAAACATTATTTTGAGTCAATAGCTTGATAGCAGGCAAATTAATAAGAGTTACATATGAATACAGTTTTATGAATAAAACTCATCACCATTACCCGGTTTCCCTGAAAGATACATGGTTGCAGAGAGAGATACTTTTTAACATATCACAAATGTGCTATTTGTAGAAACATTCCCTATGATAAATGCGTTTGTTTTTGTTTAAATGAGGGCTTTTAACCTGAGCATTAGGAACAAAACAATTTTTTTTTCTTGTAATGCTTGGCTTCCAGGCCAGGGGAGGGGAGGGATCTTTAGGTACGTTCTCTGGTGAGAGTAATTTCTCTTTAACACCAACATCACTGCCTGAGTACAGCTCGAGCTCATTAAATAGACTTCCGAGCATAATTATAATTAACAATTAGCTAGAAATTAGTTTTAATGATTTGTTTTAGAAGATAGAATAGAAGCACAATGTAATTATTTCTAAACCTTCTACAGCATTAAGAATACAGCTACTACTACCTCCCAATTATTGAGAAGCAGACGAGCATCCCCAAGCATTCTGTGGGTGATCCACTTGACAAAAATCAACGGAGGGAGCCTCAAATCTGGCTTCCAAGCCCAGGTGTCTGCGATGCTTTAGCCGGCAACCAAGCCTGCTGTGCTTTTCACAGTGATCATGTCCTGCAACACATGTGCCAGGGAAAATAAAGACATTCAACCTGGACACTCAGCTCTTTCCTAGCTGCCGCCTTTCTCAGGAACACCGTGAAGACAACCGTGAGAGCAGGAAAGAAGGTTATATGGGTAATGGGTAAAATAAGCATTAGGAATAAACTCCAGACTCTAAAGATAGATCTATGTCATTCTTTCCCTGCTCAGCATTCTTCCAATTTTTCATATCCAACAAATCAATTTGGATCATGTCCCCCCACCCCAAGAATTTTTAAAAATACAATAGAAAACCTGAAGAAAAGCTCTTTGTTTTGTGAATAATATAAAAATATTCATTTTGAGCAGTGGAGAGTATTGTCAAAAGTGTTCTCTTTGCTTTAAAAAAAGAATTGTGTTTCTCCTTAGCTCGTCAGTGTGCTGCTTTCTCTGTCACAGCAGAGCGAGACACTTAGGCCTTTTGCTGCTGGCCTCCGGAAGCTGCCAGGGAGCACACCCTGACACCCACATAGAAGACCTGGTACCTGTGTTTCCACATCACAAAGCAGGCCAGCAGGCACACGAGGCCGCAGACCAGGTTAAGGACCATCTGGATGATTAAGAACAGTTTGAAAGTGCCAGTGACGCTGGTACAGTCAGTCACATCCCGGTAAACAAAGGTCCTGCTGAGTGGCTCTGCAGAGGGCAGTTTGCACTGGCAGGAGTCGAGGGCCGGCTCGCAGGTAAGCTGTGAGAGCTGCAAATAGTGGTGGGCAGCGAAGGCCACAGCCAGCACACAGACCGTCAGGCCCAGGGCGCTCAGCAGAAAGTACAACAGCTGCAAGAAAAAGCAGAAGATAAAACAGAAAGGCTGTTTATGAAGACCATCGGATGCCCGTTTGCAAAGCTCGTTAATAACACTGTTCTTTTTCTTCTCTCTCAGGAAGTCCTCTGGTGGAAGGGCTGTCTCTCTTTAGAAACACAGCCCTAAAGACACGACAGTACCCTCATGTTTATGTATCAGGGAACAATTATTAAACCCCCATCCCATTTCCATTTGCCTTACAGATGTTAGACCCTTTTTGTGAATTGTACCAATTGTACAATTAGTTTGATTGTGGAATGTTTATGTGTAGATGTGGCGTGCAGTCTAAATGCATTCCAAACAAGATAGCTCTCCCTGGGTGACAGAACATGCTTATTTTGAAGTCAGGCATTGCTAAGAGTAAGACTGAAATAAGACCAGGGAATAAAGAGTAGGTTCCTGTAACGTAAACACTGCTTTGGGTAAAATTATCAGTAACGGATTAACTAACAATACAGGTGAATGCATTAGATGTAATAGTTGCCGGACTGTATCCATAATGCCAAGAACCCCAGCAAAAGGTGCTGGGAGAAGAAAATTATATCTCTGGATGGCAAGTTAGTTGGTATCAACTTTATCATTGGTCTTATTCCAAGTTCATCTAGAACAGTGGAGTCCTTGGGCTAAAATAAACTGTAAATGGTTCCCTGAGCACCAAGGTCCTGAGCACTGTAGTACTTACTATGCGTTAACCTCAGGACTGGAGATGTCTGGTTAAAGTTCTAATTCCACCGAGAAAGCACAATGGAGTCTCTGAACAAGTCATTTAGCTGACTTACATCTAAGACACTGTTGATCAAACACTGCAGGTCCTCCCTGAGATGGTCATAATAAAATCTGTTGTAGAGCACAAGTAAGGTTCCTAAGATTGGACTCACTGACCAGAAACATTTCTCTTGAGGTTCCATCTGCTGAGGATCTAAATAAGCCCTTGGATTCCTCAGATTCTGGAAGTGTCCTCCGTTCACAGTGCAAGATATGTGATCCCATGGTCAAACTTCGCTCTTTGCAAAGAGCAGTTCTGGAGCATAAGTCCCCAAAGTAAGATATGTTCCAGTCCTTTCCAGGGTCAGATTAAAGGAGCCCAGAAAAGATTATGCCCTCCTCCTACTCCCGAGAGTATATAATTTAAAAAAATTTTAAGAATATTAATACATGTAGGGAAGTCTGTCAACTGAGTGATTTTTCCATAGTGAAAATTTCAAGTGCTTTAAAGTCTTAAATTCAGAATAGTTAAATTTTTAATTTATTTTTCTTGAGTGGTGTGAGAGTGTGTGTGCATGTGTGCGTGTGCATGGTTGCTAGTGCCTTAAATGTGTCTGGTTTGCACAGAAAGGAACTCGAGGGATCACATACAATTGAACTGCATATTTGAGATCTGGAAGAGAATGGAATTGGTTAATGTTGCCTTTTTCTTAATGTATCTTAATATGTATCTTAACTAAGGAGTGTGTGTATTCTTTGAACCTTCTCAGCTTCTCAGGAAAGGCTCTTTTCTCAGGAAAAGTATCTTTTCAAATTATTCTGAGGTTGTCAGAAGAAACCCAAGTATCTTCACCTGTGATACACTTTATAGAAACACAGGTATATCTCAGGAACATAACAAAAATAGTCTTTAGCTGACACATTTAGCGTTCCTTGGAGAAAGGGAACCAGATAAATACAAGCTGGCAGCTTTATAGATTTTTTTTAGCTTTATAGATTTTTAAAAAGGAATTATTCAATTTGTGATATTGGAATCAGTACTTTGTTCCTATCCCCTACATATTCAGTGACTCTATTTATTCAAAAATGGAATGTATGGCTTAAAAATAAGGGGTTATTTTGAGGGTTGTTCTGAAAGATTCAGGCTTGATGATTGACTTTATTTACTTGTCTATGTAGACAGGATCTCACTATGCAGTTCAGGCTGACCCTGAACTCACTATGTAGCCCGGGCTGGTGTCAAACACACAGCAATCCTCCTACTCCAGCCTCCCAAGTGCTGGGATTACAGGTATGCACCACCACACCCTGCTTGGTGATTGACTTAAAGGGGGAGCCACGTGAGTACCTCTTGGAGCTGTGTCTCCAGTGTGCTCAGCGGAGAGCTGGGAACTGTAGGCTCTGGGAACATTAGCACATCACAAGTACCAGGAGGGAACTTGTATCAGGTTAGGGCTAACTTTCTACCTGGTAGTTATCTGCTTAGTGGGATGATCCCAAAGAGAACTTTCTCATCAGTGGGTGAAGCCAGGAGGTCTCATAACTACTCCCCTAACCTCAACACATATATATATACATACACAGAGAGAGAGACAGAGACAGAGAGAGAGAGAGAGAGAGAGAGAGAGAGAGGAGAAAGAGAGGTTGACTCAGATTTCCTACAACATTCACCTGGGCAAAAATCAATTTGCTGAAAATGAAAATTTGTCTTATTCTTAAAAGAATAGATTCTCGCTCAGAAATTAAAAGTTTTGCCCAAGACCGTTTAACAAGTGCCTAGCAGAACTGGGCAATGGTTAAAAGCACGAGCCAGAAAGCCTGAGTTAGATCCCCAGTTCTCCCCTCACTAGCTGTGATTCTTGGGCAAATGAATCTATGTCTGTGCACCTATATTTCATCATCTGTAAACTTGGAATGATGATCAGAGCAGCAGCAACTGCAAGGGATTATAAAAATCATAGAGTTGATATCTGCAAAGGGCAGTGCATGGTACCAGTGGCACTCTTGCCCTATCTGTGAAATAAACAAATTAGTAGAGAAGGAGCCAGCTTCTAGTCCTCAGGATTTTTTGCAACCACCTCTTTGCTCTGTCTTCCTGTTGTAGGAATAACACTGCACCTTGGCAGGTGGGCAGGATGTAAACATTCACACAAACAGTGATCGCTCAACTTTAATTGAGCCTCTTTTCAATATGCTAGAACCTAGCAAAAGCACAAAATAAAACCCTACCCTTTAGCTCCTTGGAATGGGAACAGATTTAAGTGAGTTTGTATCTCACACTTTCTGACTTGGCTTCTCTTGCTCAAGGAAAGCATCAGCAAATAGGAGGAGGTCACAGAATCAAGTTTCTTAACTAATTTAGGTCATAAATTGTGTGTGATGTCCCTCCCAAAGCCTGTGGGCTTCATCTGCAATGCTGTAGCATTTTTTCCTCTTCTAGGTTTTAAATTCTGACAGCAACAAGCTCCTGGGTTAGAATCCATAATTTAAAATCAAGTGGCTTGTTTTACTTACACGGCACGAATAAACTATCAATGAAAAGCAGGTATGATGACCTTGGGAATCCGAGCAAATATATCTTGGTAACAGCAGGCGCGGGAGGCATTTGTGTTGCAGGTCGCAGAGGCCCGGTGGCCGCGCTTATGTGCTTATGTAACAGCAGCCTGGCTCAGCTCGCTGGCTCCCTGCCTCTCCTAATCAGTACTGGGCTGTGGCTTGCACGTTTGGTGACTTGGTTCTGCTTCAATTTAATTACCTTCCCCGGTGGTCGGAGTGCCACAGGCCCCTGTGCAGCACGCTGCACAGGGGAAGGCTGCTGCAGTGGCCTGGGGGCCTCTGGAATGTGACAATAGAGACTATGCCCCCGAATGTTTCCCTGAGCACATGAACAAAACATTTTTTAAAACCCAGACGAGCCCTGAGAAAGTTGGGCCACCAAGAGAGGCAGGAGGCATGTCCAGCTGCCAGGTGGCCTGCCAAGCCCAGTGGCAGAGGCCAGAGAGAAAGCAGGAAAGCTCTGATACTTTCCAGGGGCTGTCACAAGCAAGTGTATGTGTGTGTGTGTGCAGTCTACAAGTTAACAGTCATAACCCCTGGCTATCTGGGCATTCAAGAAGACAAAATAAATTCTCGAAACTTGGCCCATGGTACCCACATGGAGGCTCTACACTCCAGTCATGCAGATGGGAAATATTATAAGACATTTTATTCCTGTCCCTCTCCTAAAACAGTGTGAGAAGCCCAGGAGGAGTCAGCTGTCACCCGATGGACCAACCGAAAACCTGGTGCCTGGTGGAAGCTCACTTTGGACCCCAAGTTGCTATCAAGGGTTGTGATGCTGACCACAAGCATCAGTAAAGGCCACTTTCAGGGAAAGAGAAACTCGCCTTGATGTTCGTCAGTGTCACAGGCGAAGTTAATGAGATCTTCCTAGCAGGGGATTCTCAACCTGCCTGACGCTGGCAGTGACTTTCTTCTTGTCTTTTCTGGTCCCTCATTCCTTATTTTAACCAAGGTACACATGTTATGATGTTTAGGGGTCTCCCTGAAAGTGAGTCTTTCACTGCTCCTGTTTTCTGGGATCACGGGATGGAGGAATGGGAGCATTGCATGTAAACTGATAAACATCTAATTTAGGGCGTTTAGGAATGAACTTTTCTAAAGTTGAATGAGTTGTTTCTTATTGGGCTTCCCTGCTCCTTTCTTTCATTCTCTCTTTTGTTTGCTTTTTCATCAAGGCATGCTTAGTAAGACCTTAACCAAGGAAGTAAACATGAACCCATGTCTGCTTTTTCTTTAAAGAAAAATTTTCAGATTTAAAAAAAAAAAAAAGTAAAATTTCCAAAAGTAGGTAAATGCACCAAAATTCTAAGTCATAGCAATTTTAAAAACATGTAATTTTTAATTTAAGAAGTTACATTTCACTATTGGAGAACATTTCAAAATTAGAAAAAAAATTTCAAAATGTTCCTAACATTTCACTACTCATAGATAATTATTTATTTTATGCACAAAAAAAGATTACCTTTCTTCTGTAGAATCATGCTATACATTTTGTGTAACCAGCTTTTTCATTCCTATAATGTTACTTTTTATTCTATTAATATATTTTTCAGCAGGATTTTAAAAAGTATCAGCATACTGCCTTTTTTTGATGTCAACAGTCTCAATTCTACTTGATATTCTAAAACAACTGATTACTTTCTCTTAGTAATTTTCAGTTATTATTGTTGACTTAACCATTATATCTCACTTTTGCTATTATAGCAAACAAAAGAATATGTTTTTATAGAAAAACAGTAATCAGTATGAATGAACAAAAAATGACAGAAAGCTTTGTATTCCCCACTATGCTGGTGAGAGCCAGTGTGGAATTTGACACCCACTAGGTCTGAGTACTAGGATCAGTGTTTTATGTGCTTACATTCTGAAAGAGGGTATCTATGTTTCCCCTTAGAGATTCTGCTGTGCAGTGAAAATTCTGTCCACTTGAATAAACTCCAACCAAATATACCGTTCTCGATGGAGAGAAAATTCACATATAAATGAAAGACATGCACTTGCCAAGCCATGAATATCTCAAACATTGCCCTCAGACTCTTGGCACAGGTCATCTGGATGCACGCAATGTACTTTTTCTATCTCAGTGATCCCACCCACGAGAGGAAATACACTTAGATTGCTTCATTATTAAAATATTCCAAGCAACCCCCGAGATATGGAAGTGGGCGCCAGTGGAGACACCTTTCTGTAGCCAAGTGTTTTGTTGAGCTAAATGTTCGATATTACTTTTAAGGGCGCTAAAGGACACACTTCATATGCTCCATGCGAACCCAGTTCATGGAAATTAAGACTTAAGAAAAGACTAGCATTACCTTTGGGTCTGGATCAATGCCCTCCTAAAACATTTTTTGGCATGCCTGAAAATGCAGTTTCTAGATTCATCAGATATGCAGCCCCTTACAAAGCATGCCTTTATTTTTGTACTTATGCTTCTTTCTATGAGATGATAAAAAAAACTTACTTTCATAGAAAACTGGATACATGTCCGTTCGTCAACTTGATATGAGACACAAAGCATAAACAAACCAAGATAGGCCACCAAACAGACCTGTAATGGAGAACACAGAATATTGGGTGTTATCAGGGCGAGCCCTGATTTTAATGGCATCAATCTCAATGTCTTTCACCAGTGACATCCATGATATCAAGCTATTTGTCTCATTTTACTTATCTTTATGTGCGGTGTTTTGTTCTCATTTATAGAACACAGTGTTAAGACAGTAAAGTCAATTCACTCAGTATTTATTTGTGTGTCAGGTGCTATGCAAGGAACTTCAGGGTACACACAGTGATGAATACGATTTTGTCAACTTCAATCGGTGTATAGTTCAGTATAGGACAATATAAATACATGCAGTATTCTAAGGCAGGGCATTATATGTCAAGTGTAACTCAGAGAAGTATAAAAAGAGGAAGAAATTCCATTGAATCAGGCAATATAAAGGACTCAAGATGTGGGTTTGAAAGAGTCTTGAAAGTCATCAAAATAATGATCCCTAATGTGTATTAACTACTTCCTGTGTCCTGGAGCATTTCCAAGGGATTTGTATGTCTGTCCTCATGTAATTGGCATTAAACATTAGAAAATAGGTGCTGTAATGACCCTCATACTGCAAACGAGGAAGGAAAGGCACAAAGCCAGTGAACAATGGAACCAGGATACAAACCAGGGAGCCCGGGTCAAAAGCAGCTCTGTGAAAAGCACAGAGGAGAGATCACACAAAGTGTGTTGAAGACACAGAAGTACATACCCATCATTGAATTAACTGAGTGTCGGACGTAAAAGATCTGAGCACGCAGGAGTGACTCAGTAAGCAGTAAAGTTCCTGTGAAAATTTCTGAACAGGGCGATGACATGATTTGACACACATTTCAGGGAAATGAGCAGTGGTGTTGGATGGGCTGGCAATGAGGACATGCAGATGTTATTTTATTAATCTGCACAATATTAATATGTCAAGTGACCAGAGGTCAGAGGATAGCAGACAAACTCAGAGAAAAGATGGAGAAGAAAGGCAGAGCACAAGCGGAATGTATGTACCATGGCTATTGCTTGACCTTCAGGAAGACATGAGAGATGGGGAAATAGGAAGCAAGTTCCAAGTTGTTGAAGATCAGTGATCACAAGAAGGTGGCTGAGCCTCACTGACATCACCCGGCCAACAGGAATAAAGGGAATATACTTGACCTGTTAGTCAAACTGCATTTTCTTTTGCATGAAACAGAGGTTTTAAAACTAATTAAGAGTTGCTAATCAAAGCATAACTACTCATATTCAATTTTGGAAAGTTCAAAATGTCAGTAAAGTTATATTCTTGAAGACAGAAAATATAAACAAGCACAATTTTCCAGGAGCTGGATGTTGGAAGAGTGGCTGTGAAGCAACTAGCAAATCAGCAAACAACTGGTTTGGTAATGGTGTCAGCTATTTTTCTTATTGCCAAGCCAAAATATCTAATACCCAACGTTGAAGAGGAAAGGTTTATTGTAGCTCACAGTTTGTAAAAGTTTCAGTTCATAGCTGGCTGGCTCCAAGGAAGGGTAGCGTGCCAGAGGAGAAATGGTTCATGGTGGGCAGAAGGCAGGAAGGTAGAAAAACACCAAAACACATAGAGCAAGCAACCACAGTGACAACCACAGCCTTTCTTCTGTCCCTTATATTTTCTCCAGGCTACACATCCCCTTAGTGTGGATAGCACTCACACCCAGGCTGGACCTCCCCAGTATCCACACAGAACTACTCCAAACCAACCAGTGGATTAATTTAGTAGTCACCCACCTGTAATCCCAGCATCACACACTCTAGATCCAGCCACCTCTGAAAAAGCCCCACCTATGACCACATGGGGCTTTGGGAGGACATCTAGACACAAACCATAACAGTAATATTCATATTTCTTATCACTAGGGCCCACTTCCAGCTATGGACAGTCCTAGTCAGGGTGGTAGAGCTAGTGGCTTAAAAGGCAACCTAACATTTTAATATTTCTATCCTATTCTCTCCTCAGTTACATATTCATTGTGCTGCCTGGACCGTATCTCTTCCCAAGCAGAGAGTTTTCTATAGGACCACGAAGCCAAAAGCAAAGACTAAAAGAAAGCTTTTAGTACTGGCTTTTTCCAGGATTTCTATCATTAGGAGTGGCTGCATGGTTTAATAGCAGCAGATAACATTTCCAGTAGAGAGACACAGCATTAAAATAAGTGAGCACGGCATGGGTTGAAGAGGTGTGGATGGAAAACAAAGCAGATCAGACCTCAGGAGGCAGATTTTCAGTGCAGGGCTGTCAGGTGCAAAGGATATGATACTGAAGTGGTGCATGTGGCCCATAGGTGGCTGACATTTCCAAGTCAGGGATGAAATTCTTTTTAAAAGCACTTTTTAAAAAATACCAAATCAAGGTGCAAGCTTGATAAGATCTATCAGGATTTACCATGTATTCTCACACTGAAGATTCAAAGAGCTTAAACAATAGAAAAAAGACCTCCTTTTGTATATTGGTAGCAAACCAGGTCAGGGTTCTAAATATGCTTCTGTAGGGATCATTATATCCCCAAATCTATGCATGTGCTCCCTCTGTTTCTGGCTGCCCAAGGTAACGGTCTCTGCTATATAATTGTTTGTCCCCTACAGACTACTGTGCTGAATTTGACAACAGCCCAGGCTTTCCCCTTGTCTTTGTGAGAGACACATTCAAATAATCAGGCCTAACTGACCAGCACTTTTAAAAATCTGATTCAGTGCCACCGCTTGAACAAAATTTCCCCTTTTTGCAGTAGTTATTTCATTGTAGTCTTCCTTTAGCCTAGTTTCCAGCAAGATGGTGCATAGAAATGCATGACCTCATTCTCGAGCATTTCATTTATTCAGTTGGCAGAACTTTATGGAGGATATACAATAGCCAGATCCTGTGCTATTGTATGACTCTGGGAATTGCGAGATGAGAAATATAGTCAATTATACGAAGGACTATGCAGCCTCTAGGATCTCTTATTCCAGTGGGGAAAGACAGGAGAGTGAAGTTACAACATAATGTAGCTGGTAAAACTATATCTGCTGTAGGGATACACAGAAGGGATTTCTAACCTGACAGAGAGTTGGGGAAGGAAGATGGATTTTGAAAGCTATGCAGATATTAGCTAGAAGGAAGGTGTGAGGAAAGGTGTTTTGGGTAGAATCAGTGCAAAGACATGGAGAAATAGAAAGTGAATATTATAAAGTGAGACGAAGGTGCTTTTTAAAACAGTCCACCTGGCTACGGAGAATGCAGTGAACAGAGACACGATCTGAGAAGGGAAAAGCAGGTAGGAAGCAATTCTTCTCCTACGGAGCAACGAGAGCTCAGGGAGGGCAGTTCCAGAAGGCACTCGGTCACCTACCTGAGCTGCACAGGCAAAAGTGGATGGTGTTGACATTTCATAAGACGCAAGACAGAGAAGAAGCAGCAGAACAGGAGTGGGAAATGCTGATCACACATGGCCTCAAAGCCCCGCCATCTGGACCTAGAGCTCAGCAACGGTCTGGGCTAGCGATGAGGATTCATTAGTCATCAGCATATGTGAAATGATTGAGACCATAGGGAATGGTGGCCCACCCTATGAGCATGACATAGAAAGGAACCCAGGAGGTTACCCAATTATGAAGAACCTTGCAACCTTCTGAGCAGAAAGCATCTTCAATATACTTCTTATAATTTTGGTTGCATATCATGTCAAATCTAAAATGGACTAATAAGTTGGCTATCCTTTTAGATTTTTGAAAGTTTCATTTCTAGGTCCTTGTGTCCCCTTGCTATAAAGCTTGAATTCAGATTTTAATTTCTTGGCCATCTGATAGGATTTGATAAATCAACAGTGGTTTCTTAGCCACAGCTTTGCATGTTACAATGCAGCTTTTTTTTTTTAATCAGAGAGTTTATCAGTGTCAAGCATAAGCATGTTCTAGAAGAACAGCATTCACCAGACACTTAAAACTGAAGACTCTGTAGCCACGTGGAGGAAAGCAAATCTGCCCTGCCAGACTAAGGGTCTTACTTCCTGACCTGGCAGGACATGGGCACGCCAGGAAGACATGGTGTTCTGGCTTCCCAGGCCGGCGAGGGAGAGCTCATGTTAATGAGCAGTGAGACCAGCCAGACCTTTCTGGCACAACATTCCCAGCATCCGGGCCAGAGCTCCCATTAGATATGGTGAGGTGAGGCCCACAGAACAGGAAACAAGCAATTACGTGAGGTTTTCAAGCAGGCCTTTGTCAGACCAGACACCCAGGCCTGAGGTGAACAGGTGGTGTGGCAGAGCACAAAGCCCAGGGGGAAAAGGGTGGCACTGAAAACCAGTGCTGAGAAGCAGAAGGACAAACAGCATTTAAAAGCTCAGTACAGTACAAGTCCTCACGTGACTGGATAACTTTGTCGATAAGAAAAGCTTGAAGTTATTTCTTTAATGGAAAACATAACAATCACCATTTTAACCCATTTGTAGACATGTGTTTCTATAATTTTAGTGTAAGGAGAAAACTTAAGTTCTAAATTCTGCATTCTGTCTAAGGATGTTTTTTATTTGTGCTGGGTGAGGCCTGCCATCTCTTGGGAGTTAGAGACTTCAACAGCCTTGAAACATTCTCTACATGTTGAGTCCCTTTCTAGATGTAGGAGTCCTGAGTCTTATCACACGCTGGCGTTATTTATCTGGCCCATCGTACCTATGATGGTGTCCGTTAAGTGAGAGTACTGTGGAGAAAAAGTGGATTCAAGGCCAGCATCTTGGGGCTTTAACGATATTCTTCCTCTTTTTGTTTTGTCATAGCTAGAATGTATCACCCTAAACATTTTGTGGGATTAAACTTCTCAGCATGTCATAACACATTTATATTCTGGTCTTGGGACATTCACAAACCTCCAATTTATTTGCTTTCTTCTTTTTGCTGTCAATGGAGCTGCTTGACAGCACTAGCTGGGGAATAACCCAGCCCCGGTCAGATGCCATTGCATGCTCCTCTCCTCTCTGCATCCTCGCTCCTCATTCATGCTCCTGAAATGCGACTCTGTTTCTGAGTTAACCAACTCCCACCTTTGAATTTAAAGTGCTTTAATTTAATCAATATAGTGACAAGATGAACTTGCTCCTCCAGTTTGCACAGTGAATTGATCAATCAGGGAAGTAAATGTTTCAAGCAGAACCGTAAATGTTTCTTTTCCTATTTCTGAAGGGAATTTATATAGATTTAATATAATTTAAGGTAAAATATTAGAAATCATTTTCAACAAATGATAAATGCCTCATAGTACATCGAATGAGTATAGGCTTAGGAGAATTATACCATGTAATATACCAGAAAATTAAGTAAAAGGAAACAGAACATTCCAAGATCTATTAAAGTTTTTTGGATCAAGAGTTGAGGGTTGGAGACTGGGGATTTAGCTCAGCAGCTTAAGCACCTGCCTTGCAAGCATGCAGTCGTGAGTTCGATCCCCGGTACCAAAAAAATAAAAGTTAAGGGTTGAAGGAATATTTCAGCATGACTTAGTTTTACTGGATTCTTATGTCTTTGTCTTATGGGAAGACAAAATCTAGGAGACTGGTTCAGAATCACTTGAAGGGCTTGGTAGAAATTAATCCCATACACCAAATTTCTGATTCAATAGGTCCGAGGAAGAGTCCAAGATTCTACATTGTTAACAAGTTCCTAGGTGTTGCTGGGCTGGGTGAACATTTTGGAGAACAACTAGTCTAAACTACAAACATAGTTTTCTAGGTGCTGATGGCTGGGGTGGAGTTTATCAGGATGGTTAGGGATCTAGAACCTCACTAACTAATGGAGAATCCTATAGAGAGTTGTTCATTATATGCAAAATAAAATAGTTATAGTAATATCTACTTACAAAGTGGTACAAAGCACTTAATACACACACATATCCAAATGTATGTTTCCTTAATTATCTCAAGAGTATACACTACAAGGGAAACAAAATTGAGGCTTCAGAAACATACAAGTTAGGTACACATTCACTATCTACATTTTTATATTAATAATATTTACATGATAACAATAAAAGTATTGGTTTGAATTCTTTCCCATAAAGAAATGTCATCTTGTCTAACGTAGGAGACCTTGACATTGGGGACAGCCCCATGCCCCTTGCCTTCATTGCTACATAAATACAATATCTTTCAAGAGCCTGTGGTTTCCATGCTTCTGGCTGGTGATTTGAGAATATGTTTAAACCGTCACTGTGAAATGGGATTCTGCTACTGTTGATAGACATTGTCCATTCAGATCCAAAGCACAGCCACCTCTTCCTGTATCATACCACCTCAGCAGTGCCGTGACAGCGCATGCTTAACAACTGGCTGAGGAAGGGCTATTTGTACAAATTGCTAATTTTATGGCATCACAATGACTGCCATGGCCATCAGGCATTCTGTAGCATACTCACTTCTTTCCCATATTTTCTGCCTCCCCTTGAGTCTCTTCTCAGACGGAATCATTTGGTTACAAGCTGGGATTGGTTTTTATTATGTTTGGCATGTTAGTCTTTACTAGTTGTTTGAGATCCCTGTAATCAGCCTACTGAGTCAGTGATAGACAAGAAGAAATCCTAGTAAATGGTCCCCTTTTCCTTTCCCCCAGGAGCTATGTCCCAAGACCCCCGTTCAATGCCTGAAACTTCAGATAGTATTGACTCCTATATCACAATGGGGTTTTTTCCTGTATCTACACACTCATTGGGATAATGTTATATTAGACACTGAAATAGATTTACAATAAAAGCTAACAGTCAAATTGAATTGTAGCAATATACTATAATAAAATTTCCAGCATCACTACTCTTGTACTTTAGAGCCCTGTTAAGTAGACAGAGTTACTTGAACATTGTAATAGAATGACAGTTTTCCGTTAACCTTGATGATTGCTCTGAGTAAAAGGTGTGTTATATACAACACAAATAAACTGGACAAAGGAATGATTCACATCCTGGGTAGAACAGAGCAGGAGGACACATGCTACTCTGAACAGCATACAGTTAAAAATGATTGTAGCATCATCTGTGAGATCTTGTTATCAAAGGGCACTCTCATTAGGATATCATTCTCCAACTCAGCTTAGCTCAACACTTTACTGTGCTAGGAAATGAGAAAATGTGGAACACAGTTTACTACACTGTAAATTCTAGAAGGGCAAAGAGGAAAAAATACACTAAAAATAAGCAACATTGAATTAACCTTCACTCAACAAACAAACAGTAACTCTATTTGGTTTATTGTTTTTTTTTTTTTAACTTTTTATTGGTACTGGGGATCAAACTCACGACTGCCTGCTTGCAAGGCAGGTGCTTATGCCGCTGAGCTAAATCCCTAGCCCCCTCTATTTGTTTTATTAAGAAGAATAAAACTATAATTAACAGGACAGTGATACATAATGGAAAAGATGCGAGCTTCAGAGTTTGAATCTTGAATTTATTTATTTATTGGTTAAATTATTTGGAGTGAAGTTATTTAACCCACTTTAGCTTCAGTACAAATGAGGACAATAATGTTTTAATTTTATGGGTACTCTGAAGATTAATGATAATATAAACAAGTACTTAGGATACTGTCTACATTATAGCTAGAGAAGTGTTAGTAACAATCTCTAACATTATTCCAAGAAGAGTTATTTATACACTTATTAGAACAGACTGAGTTTAGCATGTATTTAAAGGCTCTTAATGTACTAGCAACATAACCATGTCTAGAATTTGGTTACAAATACCAGCACAAATCGGCACAAGGCATGGTCCTTACGTAAGGAAAAGTCATTAAGTCCACATGATTTGACTTTTGATGTTCATCTTGAATAGTCTTATATGCCTGGCACCTTACTAAGCACCTAATGTAAATTACACTATTTCATCTTCATGAAAATCCTCAGAGGCAGTCACTGCTATGGGTCCCATTTTATAGGTGAAGAAACAGAGTCAGAAGGGTTTCATGCTGAAGGGCCCAATCCAAAGCACAGAGCTGAAAGCTGTACCTGTTAGAATACAGACCTTGGCTCTTGGCCACCATGAGAACCAACTTCTTGGAGAAAAACTGACAACACCATGAGCAAGAACTCAGAGATAGGGAGAATGTTCTAGAAGCTGCTTTTCTCCTACATGGCTAAAGCTTTACTCCTGAGGCCTAGTGTGAATAGGACATCTCACAACCTGAGCTGGGAGCCGGGACTCTATCACTGAGACCTGGCCTTATCATGTACAAAGTGGAGAAAACAATACTTACTTTAGAATTCATTTTTACGGATTTTAAGTAATGTGCCTGAAATTATAGTGAGTATTATTTTTCTCCCATCTCTTTTGACCTCAAATGGAGCCAGGGGTAACTTTACTCTGAAATTGCAGCTGAAAATGAATAATCTATGTAAATATAAGCACGCTATCACATCTTAGAAATAATCTCATTCTGTGCTTTTAACAAGTGCTAATTGTGTACCTACCATGTGTCATGTGCTCGTGGCTTGACAATCCACAGTGGAGCGAGATGACAAAAAATCCCTGCCTTGCTAGGCCTAAGTTTTAAAGCGGCAAGTAGTCTGTAAGTAAATATGTAAGTATATCTCTACCATGTAGCTGCTGAGAGGAGTTCTGGAGGACAAGACACTGATCATCATAAGGGTTTCCCCCCACAAACATGACATAGAGTAGTTAATAAAATACAAACAACGAATTCCCTGAAAAGAAGCATCAGCAATCTTCAGATTCCCTTAAAAAAATGAAAACCTAAGAAACCACCTGGTGAGTTTGCTGTTCATTTTAGGAGACCCTTGCTGGCCCTGTAATTCCAACACATACCCATCATATGTAATCTAAAGTCTTACAGCTCCCCATCCACCATGCATGGACCTGAACAAGTGACAAGGGAGGGTGACCAGATAAGATTCACAGCAAATTGGGTCATACGGCTAAAAATAGAGATGTGGTTGATCTTGGAGCTGGAAGTGATTGACATGAGTTCAGAAACTCCCCTCCACTGCTTTTTAGCTAATGGGCATGGAACAAGATAAAGTGTTCGAGCCTTGGTTTCATCATGACTAGGATAATACCAGTGAAGCACACTTCATAAATTGGTAAAAGATTAAATCAGACATTATATATAAAGGGCTTAGTTTCATAACCAGTACGTAAGAGATAGTCACTAACTATTCATCAAATAAACATTCATTTAGTGACTTGGGCTACTTTTGCTTTTGTTGCCAGAATCCATTTATCAAACATCTTTCCAGTAATACTGATATAAATAGTTTTCAGCTACCTAAGAGGAATAAAACTCTTTCTTTGCTTCTTCTTTTTTTTTTTTAATCTCTGCTACAAACCTGTTTATTATCTACTACCCAGGAAATGCCAATCTCAGTGATCATGCTGGGCTCTGTATGCTTCTCTGATTATGCCACTGTGGTTTTACAGAGTTGAGCCTTTAATTTCTGGAGAAAAATGCTGTTCAGTAAAAAGTATGTTCTTGACATAAGAGATCCAAAATTAATATTACTTTTTAAAAAATGCAATGATCTTGGTGCACAAGACATTCGTGGCAAATTATAGACGTGACGGGGGTACAAATATAAAATTTGAAAACTAACTTAAGGGTTTAGGGCAAAACAGCACCAAGATGTGGGGAAATACGGTCATGATCTGTGTCTAAATGTGAGCATTAGTGTACAGATATTAAAACTCAGAGATCTAATCACAATCCTGAAGTTTTTTCCTTGGTTTTATTAAACTAGGCTCAAAATAGTAGCTAGCTTCTTTTCCACTGTGACTAAAATGCTAGCTAGCTAGACTTTTTCTTTTTAAAAAAATTTTTTCCCTATCTTATTTTTCTCCTTTTCTTTTTTTTTTTTTTTCTCCCCCACCCCCAGTATTGGAGATTGAACCCAGGGCATTATTTACACTGAGCTACATCCCCAGGTCAATTTCTGCATTTTTATTTTTAGACAGGGGCTTACCCAGCCTGAGCTCTAATTTGTAATCTTCTGCCTCAGCCTCCCAGACTGCTGGGATTACAGACATGGGCTGCCACACCAGGTTTAGCAATACCTTTTTATAGTTAGGAACTTTAACTAAGCAGTGGCCTATAATATACCAGGAAGATATTCAGTTACTTGTTCTTTTAAATTAGGAATCCACAACTTCAGTGCTTCACTGATTTAAGCCTTTTATTATCAGAGCAGAAGTTGTTGGAAAGCTCTGGTACAGAAATTCTCTCTTTATCAAGGAGCTAAATTCTCCCTGGCAACAAGTTTGGGTTTTTGACACACAGCCTCATCTGCATATTCCCATATCTCTCTGGAACTTCAAAATATTTATTCTGAAAAGATGATCCAAGAGATTATTTTTTGAAAGCAAATATTAGAGACCCAAGTCAAAATTTCCAAGAGAGGGAGCAGTTCTACATGATAAATTCTGTCACAAGAAAATGATTTCCTTTTGGGGTGGAAAAAGAAAAGACATTCCTCAAATCTCCTAAATTCAGCCTCTGCAACGCCATTCAATCTTTCTTCTCTCTCTTTTTTATTTCAACTGTCTTTTTGTTTGAGGTGTTGATATCTGAAAAGTGTATGTCTAAATTACTGTAAATGTATGCACCTTTCATATGTGAGGTCACAAAGACATTTGAAACCAAACCGAAACTACTTCTGTGCTCATAGCATTGAAAATACAAAAGCGGGCCGGTTCTCACCTATGCATCCTTCATAAAAACTTGGTTATTTAAGTAAATGAAGTGTATCTCTTTGCAAAGTAAGTTGTAAAAATAAAACTTCTAAGATTTTGTGAGCTGATTCTTAAATTATTACCAAATGAGAATGAATTCACCTGTTCCGGGTGATTGAAGCTTTGATCGATGGAGAAAGATGTGCAGCATGTTGGTGAACTTCAGTTGCATACCCGGCTGAAGGCCTCAGTGGGATATGTATCTTTCCCGATTCAAAGTGGTGAGACTTAGTGATGAGTTGAAAGTATTCAACAACTAGAATTATACTTATTTTTTCTTATAGTTTTCCCAATAATTTTGCTTTGAAACTTGCATTGTAGCAGAGACTAGAACAATCCATCCAACAGTTGATCAAGACTTGATGAGCGTCTAAAGCACAATGGACACTCTCCGAGATCAGATTAACTCCTTCAATGCCTTGCCAGAGTAATATTACAGAACAGATAGGTTTAAATTCTAGTCTCAGAAGATCACAAGTAATATGCCCAGCAAAGATTGGCCAGGGAAAACTAACAGAGAGGGGAAATGTAGCAGAAAAGGCCTCCTTCCCCCCACAGCCATATACTTCAGCTTCTTCTTTGCCCAGGTAATGGTTCCCGTTTCAAATCCAGTTGCTCCTATCTCTTAGACATCGCTGGACACTGTGATGCACATTGTATAAACCAATCCCCAGCTGACAAGCCATGCCTTCCTGTTTATCCAGTATAAGCCTAGAGCACCAGAGATCAGGGCCTGATATTCAGGGATTGATCCTGATCGGTGCCCGTCGACATAAATAAATCTACCTCCAATCCTGGGTGCAGTTTTGGTGCTCGCCATTGTAGAACTGCTAGGTAGCATAGCCAGACTGGTTGTAGAAGCACAGAAAGACTGGGAGGAAAAAATGTGTCACTTAGTGACTTACCCACTTCTCAGCACACACTGTGCTATGCAGATGTTCATGTGTATCTCATTTATTTCTTTACATGATATTAGAAAACTGCTCTGAAGGAACTACTCAAAACAAGTTGGAACTTGTGAATAGCAACTGGATTAGAGGAATGTAATTCTCCTAAAACCTATGGATAGATGTGCTTTCTTTAATGTTTCTGCCAAAGTAAACTTGCTGCTAGAAAACCAAGTATAAGGTGTGCCAGCACTGTCGCTAAAATTCCTAAATTCTAAACCCTGCATAAAAATGATTGCAAATTGCACACTTTACACCACTGAATTGTTTTATGTGTTTGTTGTGGTTGTGGTTGTGGTTGTGGTCACTACTGTTTGGATTTTTGAGACAAGGACTTGCTTTGCAGTTCAGGCTGGCCTTGAACTCACTATGTAGCCCAGGTTGGCCTTGTACTCACAATGATCCTCCTGCCTCAGCCTCCCAAGTGCTGGGATTAGAGTCAAGTGCCACCATGCATGGGTAACACCATTAAATCTTACAAATGTATGTTCCATCAACTCTGAAAAGTAGAAAAGAAATTCCACAGCTATCCCAGTGTCTGTCTTAGGAAGGATCCTTTAAGTAGAATACCTTCTTCTGCAAGGTCTCACTTTAGTATTGAACACTGATTTATGAATATGGGTTAAGATTCTTATTTCACAGGAACTGCTAGGAATTTTTTCAATTGCATCCTCAAAAGACTGAGTAAACACAGACAACAGGATTGTTAGCAATAAAATTAGTTATAGATAAAGACTGGGGTAAAACAATAATAGGGTATGAATTGTGTCTTTGACTTAAAATGTCCTTCTTCTTCCTTATCTACCTGGTGTAATAACACCCCATCTCAGCTATCTAAATCCAGTTGTACATATTCTTTAAACCCTCCTCAAATATATTCTCTACCTAAAAAAGGTACTTAATATGCACTACTTATTTTGCATATGTTATCTCACTTATTACCCAAAACATGTGATAAATAAACAAAAAGGCATATTTAACAGAAAATTATAATTTAAAGAAAGTAACATGAAAATGACCCCAGAATAAAAAGTTGGTTATTTAAGTAAATGAAGTGTAAGAGGGATAGGATAGGGAGTGAAAGAGAAAGGAGAATGGGCAAATGTTTGAGTAAAAGAAATATTAAAAATGTATGTATCAATTCCAGTATATAGATCTTATTGGGATCCTGATTTTGAACAAAAGTGTGAAAAAATACTCATGACTTAATCATGGCTGCTTGCATACTGATTGGATCCTTCTAAGAAATTAGCTTGTTAGGTGTGGTATTGGTCTTTTGATTACTTATAGTCTCTGTCATTCACTTTAGATAGTAAAAATATGTATGGGTGAAATTATACAAAGTCAAGGATTTACTTCAAAATACTGTGATGTGTGACATACGAGGAAGGATAGTAACACAGAGACAAACAAGACTGACCACGGGTTGAGAATTACGGGGGCAGGAGGACAGGGTTATTATCAAGGCTCATTATATAATTTTATCTCCTTTGCATATGCTTGAAATTTTCCAGAGTGAATAATCTGAGAAAAAAGTGGTTCTAGACACACGGCAAGACGAAATCATGTGCCAGGGCTTCACCCTTAAATAGGGTACATTAAATTAGCATACACCAAGCCTCCAGGGAGATGAACTCATAAGCCAAAATTAGCAAATACGTGAAGAATTAACTTATTAGTGAAGGCCAGCACTTATATGCGTAATGGGGTACACAGTCTGAGGATGAAAACGGTAAGAATTCCAAATAGTGCAATAACCAGAGACTCTATAAAAGTGTATTCAAAATAATGAAAGATGTGAAAGAAGGAATTGAAACCATGAATGAAGAGCAGAGCATTTTTTTCCAAACACCCAGTAATATGTGAATTTTTTTAAAATGCCAGTAACAAAAATTCTAGAAAGAGGAAAAAAAAATTGTTGGAGTTAGAAACTCAGCAGAGAAGTAAAAGGCAGATTAAAATCTAAATGAAGGGGTGAATAGTGAATTAGGAGATTTGAGGGAATAATCTAAAACACAGCACAGCGAGATGAACTCTGGTAGGCTAAGAGCTGGGGAGGCTGGAGCAGAGAGGTTCTCAGAGCACGACTCATGGCATTTCAGAGGAGACTCGAGAAGGAGGCTGATGGCTTGCTTTCTTTCTGAATTAATGAAAACCACAGAAATCTTAAATTCAGGGTTAGGGTTAGGGTTAGAAACTGAAGTTAGATATACAGTAGCTAAATTGTTTAACATTAAGAATGAAGAGAAAACTCAGAAAGCTATCACTGGGTGCATTACTTATGCTAGAACATTAGATGCTTGGCACACTCATGACCAACAGCTGCAATCTAGAGATGGAAATAATATTTTGAAAACACTCAGGAAAAAACTTGCCATCCACCTAACACTAGCAGAATGGTGTAGCCTTGTGGACATAACGTAGCTATTAAGTAGACTAAAAAGATGGAGGGCAAATGGGCAGGATTACAAGGAGAAATAAACAAATCCATATATTTGGGGGAAATTTAACATAGGTCTCTCAGCAAAATTTACATCAAGCAGAAAAACCCCAGTAATTATATAGAAGATAATAAGCTTGATCTTATAAATGAATGGAGAATCCTAAATTCCAAATGAGAAAATCAACATTATTTCCAGACATGCATGGAATGTTGTTAATAGCAATTAGCCTCAAAGCTCCATCAAATATCAAAGAATTGATATTATGGAAATCACATAAAACAAACACAAAACACTTTAGTTGAAATCAATTATCAAAAGTCAAACAAAAAGAATAAATAAGTACAAATTCCACTGGGCATGTGGTTTACAACTGTAATCCCAGCTTCCTGGAAGGCTGAGGCAGGAGGACTACAAATTTTAGTCCAGCCTAGACAATTTAATGGCTTTCTGAGATCCTGCCTCTGCAAATAAAAAGTAAAATAAAACCATAAAATAAAGAAAGGAAAGGCTGGAGTATAGCTTAGTATGAAGGCCCTGGGCTCAATCCCTAATAATGGGGGGGGGGGGTATAAATTCCATAAAAAGAAGGAAGAAAGAAGATGGTTAAGACTCATGAAGATGATTTTGAAGAAGAGGAATGGGGTAAACCTGGGCTGTTTATCCTCTCTTCTTCCTAATCAGAGGTGTGATAGTACTACCTTCAAAGGGACAGTATGATCCCGACTTGGTAATAGACAAAACAATAGAACTGAAGAGAACCAGGAATGAAATTTAATATGCAAACATGACAGCTGGTAAATAGGCATCTCAGATCCATACAGAAAGGACTGCTTATTAATTGGTCCTAAGAAATTAGCATTCTGTATGAGAAAATAACAAAATAGAGAACCTATTTCACATCACATGCAAGTCCACGAAAGGCATATGCACAGAAAAGCAAGCTTTTAACATTTTTAGAAAGTGGCATAGAAAAAATCTCTTTGTGACACTGAAATGTGGAGAGATTTCTTTAAAATATAGCAGAGCACATATCATAAAAAGGATCAATAACTATAAAACTGTTAAGATTAAATCTTTTCATAAGAAAAGCACAAACTTGAAAAAGATTCTCAGTACTCAAAACTAGAAAGATTAGTAACAAAGCAATAAATCCTAAATATCAATAAATGAAAAACAGCCTATAGCAAATATTTTTAATAAGGGATAATCAAATGTCCAATCAACATAAATATGTTCAACTGTAGTAGAAATCAGGAAAAAATGCAAATTAAGCATACTATTCCACACAAACAAGAGAGATTTAAGAACCCCTCTGATTTACCATTCATGGAAGTATAAATCAGTACAATTTTGAATTTAAGTAGTGACTTGGAATACTAAGTTGAAAGTGTCTTACTACCAAATAACTTCCAGAAATATGCCTTAAAGCAGCTAAAATTCATACAGAGAGCTAGAGACAAGACTATCTATTGCAACACTGTAATTGCAAAAAAAAAAATCATTTATGAAAGCTATCTAAATGTTCACCAACAGACACATGAAAAACTTATTGTCATACTTCTCTACAGTAAAATATAGCAAAAGTAAATAAGCAATATCTATGTACTGTTACAAATCTCAAATAACAATGGACAAAAATTACACAGTCTTATTCATGTAAAACTTAAAGCAAAATAATAATTGGTTATAGATACATAGACATATTGGAAAATGAGAAAATAGGTGTAGAAATGGTGAATACCAAATTCAGGGTAATAGCTCTGGAGAAGGAAGGCAATATAAGAAAACACAACAAAGGAATGAAAGACAGAGGCTATTACTATAACACAATGCTTTCTTTCCGGAACAAAATGTAAAATTGCTGGACATTGTGGTGCATGCTTGTAATCCCAGTCCTCAGGAAGCTGAGGCAGGAGAATTGCTGCAAGTTCGAGACTAACCTGGGCTACAAACTGAGTTCAAGGTCAGCCTGAATGACCTAATGAAACCCTGTTTCAAAAAACACAAAAGACTAAAATAAAAATAAAATAGTAAATAAAATAAAATTACAAAAAACATTAAAATGCAATGAAGCTAGGGATGGATAAGTGGCTGTTCCATCCTACGTCACTCAGGAATTGAAGTTTTTATTATTAAAAAAATCATAATATTGCCCATATTCGTTCAAAGTCACACAAATGTGAAAACAATGATTAATTTCCTAACAGGTTTTGGAAAACGGTTAGAAATTAGCAGAGGCAGGCTTCTCCTCCTGCTTGTCACCTATGATCTCGCCAGCCTTACTTTATCCACATTCCAGGCATCACCTGGCACTTGGGTATCTAAATTGTCCTGCAATAAACTGTGAGTGGGTCTCCTCTACCGGAGTTAAGCACCTGGGCAAGGCCACCGTATCCAGCACCTGGAAATACACCGGGAGGGTGGCCAAGATGTCAGAAGTTGTGACATACTAAAGCACACTTTCTTTTATAGGCTTCTGTTCTGTTGCTTATCAGCCACCTAATTCACTTGTGTGTAACTCAGGAGAAAGTAATTACTAACCATTGTATCCATACTGACTTTTTCAAAATTATCCCTTGCAGAGGAAGCTTTAAAAAAAAAAAAAAAAAAAAAAAAAGATTGTGTTCCAGCCCGGTATCTTACAATAGGAGGAGTAACATGGTCACGTATTTGTGGGAGAAAACCAAGTAAACAACTGATAGTTCATGGGCTTCACCTTAGGGGTTTCAAGCCCTCTTAAGTGGGAAAGGAATCTCACTAATGTGGAGTTAGCTTGCTCCAATGGTAAAGTTGTAAACTGGATTTCAATACTCTGGTTAGCATAATTAAGCAGGCTCTCAAAGCAGGTCCTACTTTAAAAATTACTGCAAAGGTAATTCTGCCCTCATATCCCTAAGTGTATGTGTGAAATAGTACAATAAACAGAAACCTATTAAGGAGGCACTATAATAAATCAATATAAATTCAATTTTATAATCTTGTAACAGCAGCACAAGCAACAGAACTACCTTGTTCAACCTTCAGAAAATATTACTGAGTGTCTTCTGCGACTGAGAGCACTTTACAGAAATAAAATAGAAGGGAATATTAAGCAATCTATAGCAATACCACTCCTCCTCTGAACATCGCCCTGCTCTTTTGGCAAAGGTCAGCGTCCCCAAGGAACCTGCAGCCTGTCCTGCGTGCCTGCCATGGCAATGTGGTGAGCCAGACACTGAAGTTTTTGTAAGGTGTGTGTGAGGATGCGGAGGCATTAGGGAGGTCTCCAGGTGGAAAAATTTTTGACCCACTAGATTCAGTGACTTGAATGAGAATTATTTATCGAGGTTTCTATGACATAATGGTTTCGCTCAGTCTATGTTTGTTTTAAAAAAATTGTAGTTGGTTTCAGAGACCTGAACACAGACCTAAGCCCTTTAATAAGCATCTCAGATTGCTTGCTGTTGAACAGAGAATAAGGCCAGGCCAACCTGAGTGGGTTTGGTCCTTCTGTCCCACAGTCAAACTAGTGGACAGAATGCGAGGAGAAACGCATAGACTCACAGGGAAGGTCGCTTGTACACTCAAATGATGACATTGAGTGTTTCATTTGTGTGCATTTAGGAGGAAGTCAGTTTTCTTGAATTTTTTTTTTTAACCTTGGAGTCCTAGCTTGCCTTTCTAGTAGCCTCAGGTTACCCAATGTCCTGGCCATCACATAGCCCATCCTAAAAGGAATCCCCCCCACCCTCCATAGCCACAAGGCGAGAAGAAAACAAAACCCTCTGCCTTTCTCTTAAAACAGGTCTCCTTCACAGAGTTTCTGGCACAGCTCAACAGGAGATAAGGCTCAGCCTGGGCCTAATGGTCTGATATGCATCCCATATCTAATACGTTAGAAGGCCCAAGGATATTATTTTTTCTCTCCCTAACTATACTGCTAACATTGTCTGCTCTAGTCAAGGTCTAGTTCACACATTAGCAATTCCACCTCTTTTCTTGTCTCCTGTCATTATCCTCTGTAAAAAAGAGATGCCTTGATAATAACTTAGCTTAAAGAGGTGTTTTAGTGGCTCATTATAATGAATGCTGAATCAAACACTTTAATAACAACAGTTGAGTGGGTGTTACGAAAGCAGCTCCCACAGGACATCTCACCACCTCTCCCAGCACCAGGACAGGCCAGGGAGAATTGCTCAATTCTGCAGTGACAGATGGAGGCCCAGGAAAACTTCAGCAGAACCCAAGAATGCTCAGTTGCAGACTCGGCCTTCTGAAGTCCAGCCAGATGCTGATCTTTTGCGGTCCCCATGAAACACAGTGCTGAAACACATCCTGTGTTAGGATCCTGTCTAGCACAGTTAGATCAGAAAGTGTCAACTTGATGTGCAAAAACCCAGCTGGCAATGTAAGAGCTGTCACTCTGGAGTGTTAGTAGTGGCCAGATCTCCCTTTGGCTGCTCGCTCTGGAGCTGAAATGGGGCCCCTTGTTCCGAAAGGTTGCATCCTTGACAGCTTTCAGCAGCATTCTCTCTGCCTTCCCCTCCCCAGTGCTATGGTTTTGTGTACTACTTGGCAAAGAAAAAGAAGAACCCAGTTTGGGACTTCTAAGCTTGAGGAACAGAATCTCAAGAGATGCCCTTTATGACTAAGTGGGGGTGTGCCAAAAGGCACAGGTGGGACAGGAGGCAGGTCCCTAATAAAGCCCAGGGAGGAGACAGCCCTAGAGCTTTATCCTGACACATTCTACAGGCCAAAACACTTTGATCTTGTTTTCAGTATCATCACCAAAAATGGAAATGGTGACTGCATGTTATAAAGAAGAGCTGAGAAGTGGCTTCCCTTGAGTTGTGAATAGGAACCAGGACTCCTCACAGGAAAGCAGGCTAATCCCACTGTCAAAAATATAAGCACCCTCACAGTAGTACCACTCAGCTAAGCATGCCTTACCAAGATGTCACTTAGCTACATCTCAAAGCATGGTGGGTGGCTTCTACTCCTTAAAGAGTTAATACAGTCAATGAAATCCTACCCTACTCTTCAAATTGCATTCGTTAGCTACATCTACTTGATTTTTTTTTTACAAAAATTTGACAAAAGAAGTGATCTCTAAATGCAGCCAAAGTCACCCTCTCCAAATGTTTCACTCAGTTGGCTGGAGTACTGAGCCGTGCCACCCACCGTCCTGCCACTTGCCAGGACGGTGTCCTGGGAAACTTGTCATGGGAAACATTCAGACTTCTAGCCAGTCCAAGAAAGCCATAGAGCTTCCATTAATAAGATGGCAAAGAAGCTTAAGGACCACTGAACTGATTGCACAAATATACAATTTCACCAAAAGTGCTATGGACTGAATTGTGCCCACCTAAAATTCATCTTAAAGGCTTAACTCTCTACATAACTGTATTTAGAGATGCTTTTAGGAGGTAATTAAAGTTAAATGAGGTTCTAAGGGTACAGTCTCAACTGACAGGCTTGGGGGCTTTATAAAAAGAGAAGAGATCTTAACCCTCTCTTCAAGTGCGTGAATCAAGAGGTCAAGCCGATCATATAGCAATAAGGTAGCTGTCGGCATACAGGAAGACAGCCCTCACAGTCCCCAGCCACTCTAGCACACTGATCTTGGACATCCAACTTCCAGGACTGCTAAAAGCAGCCTACATGTGGCATTTTGTTATGACAGCTCAAACATATGAAGACAGAAAGAAAACTGTATTTTCATGAATGCCATATGCGTAGGTGTACACACATGAATTTTAAAATTATCCAGGGGATGATCAAGTGAGCTCCTTTGCTCAGGCATCTGACAGTTATTCCTGCCAAGTTTTATCTCAATACATGGAGAGCTGAGGCTGTCTCCAAACCATCTGAAAGAGGGTGTGCCTCTGAAACAGGTTTTGATACAGTTTATGCTATAAATCCTGTTCTCGGCATCTATTATTTGAAACTTCACCGTTAGCTTATGAACTCACTGCAGTAAACCTGGACTTAAACATTCACAGCAGATAATAAATAGAATGTTAAAGATGACATCATGAAATCCCATCTAGTTCTTGATTTTGATGGGGTTTTTTGATCAGTACCTCTGTTGTTTGCCAGGTTCTAGACCCTAAAAATTAGTGGCATTTTTCAGGGAAACGATATCTATTTCAAATTTGATGACTAGCTTCTATTTCTGTCCTCCAGTAACATAGAAACATACATGCTGAGCTTTTCTGTGTGCTCTTGTATATGCTGGTATCATTTTATTGTTGATGCCAACCCTGGAGAGAACAACATGAACAAGCAGATCCAGTTAAAGAGCACCCTTAATAG
Organism: Cavia porcellus; assembly: GCF_034190915.1. Taxonomy (NCBI): domain Eukaryota; kingdom Metazoa; phylum Chordata; class Mammalia; order Rodentia; family Caviidae; genus Cavia; species Cavia porcellus. The sequence continues at coordinate 50,373,179 of NW_026947510.1, read as the reverse complement.
AAATGTCAGGGACAGAGATAAAGGCAAGGAAAACCTACAAAATATCCATTTCCTCAGAACAAATTGAAAGTATATAGTACTATATTAAAAATCCAATAAACTGTTGGATCAAATATTAGGAAAATTCAAGCCATTGATTCTTTCATAGAAGATAAGATCAGTAATTAATGACACTTAGTAATTAATTAGCAACATCAATCCTACTGTGTCATCATTTATTCTAATTAGGGAAATGTAAACTAAGTTAAAGGACTTTTTCCTTTCTCTTCTCTAGGCATATAGTCATTCTATTACATGGAATAAAACATTTTGGTAGGGTGAGTTGAAATGTCCTGGGACCCAAAGTCATATTCCTGGGTATGAGTGCTGCTCCCCCTAAGAACAGGTGGCCTGCATAGAATGTAATGGTTAGAAAAAGCACTGCTGTGGTTTCTTGAGTCTTGAGTCTTTCTTTTCCTGCCTTCTGCCTGCCATGAACCAGTTCTCCTCTGTGACGCCCCTCTACCATGACACTCTGGCTTGGAACCAACCAGTGGGTTATGGACTGAAACCTCAATAAGCGGTCAGTCAAATTAAACCTTTCCTCCTTTAACTTTGGGTGTTAGGTAGTTTGTCTCAGGAGTGAGAAAAGTAACAAGGAGAAATGGTTATGTGCAAGTTCAAACAAGCTTTGATAAGGCCAGGTAGAAAACAAATAGATTTCAGAGCTGGGGATATAACTCAACAGCACAGATCTTCCTGGCAAGTACAAGGCCATGAGTTCAATTCCCAGGACCAAATAAATAAATAAATGTAAAAAAATAAATTTCAATTCTACACGCTGGGTATTCAATTATGTATCAGGGGATACTTAGTAGATCTGTAGATATACAATATACATAAAATGAGAGGATAAATTATTCATTTTCATTTGACTATCTCCAAATTGTATGCACTACAAAAAAATTAAAACAACAATGATTGGCATCTCAGAAGTTTCCAGAGATTAACTATCTAAGCTAATCTTTAGTGCTGAATATATTCACAATACAGGATTTAAACAGATGAGGATCTGCCCCATCTTCTTGTTTTTTAAAAACAGAAATGTTTAAGGACAGTTTTCTCATTATATTTGTACTCCTTTGGCCCTTGTATGTCTAACATAGGAGAGGCAAAAACATGTTTTTGATCAATGATTTTGAACATTTAATGATTTTGTTCAATCTTAATACTCCTCAATTTTTAGCTTCTTTCTGAAATTCTTTTGGGAAACTTTCTCTAAATTCTTGAATATTCCATTTTCTTTGTTTTTTGTCTTTTTCCTTTTTATCATACCGGGGATCGAACTTACGACTGCCTGCTTGCAAGGCAGGCGCTTATGCCGCTGAGCTAAATCTCCAGTCCCCTCCATTTTATTTTCATATACTCATTGAAACTAATTTTTTGCCAATTAAGTAAACTACATTCCATTTTAGACTTACAAGAACCTCTTGTGCCTATAAGACAATTTTCCTGCCATTATCTATTATTCATGCTCAATGGAAGATGAGTCAGGTCATGTGATTACCATTCTTCATTTCTTAACAAACTTGTGATACTTTCTGCAGGAAAAATTATTTCCCAGTGGTACATGGAGCACTGCATTGGGTTTGGAAGCATACTTAAAGTCTCAGTATGAAAAATAACAATTACTAGGCAGTGTGTTCCTAAGAATATAATTCTAGATTTAATTATTCAAATGTCAAAATCACTATATTGAATATTGGCACAGCTGTTAGCTTCTTGACTTATCAAGAGTTTGCTCTAAAATTGATTTCAGTGCTAAACCTTTTTCTCTTCCAGTTCGTCTCCTAACTATGATCAAATCATTTTGCTAAATCATCATGTCTTACTTTTTCTATTTATAAATATGGATAATGACAACATCTGATCCTACTTGCTATATGTCATAGGTCTACTTGCAAATTTTATAGTATATTCTGTTTGAAAATAAATAACTACTCAATTTTTCCTTCTATTAAGTCAAAACTTAAAATAGCTTTTAAAAATATGAATACACCTGCATTCTGAATTTCTTAAGAGTAAATTAACATATATTATTGAAGTTCTTGACAGGACTTTTAATCATTATATAATCAAATGATGAGTTTTATGAATGGTGTAAAGGGAAATATGTTTTTCTTTTGTTTCATCCCTTACCTTAAACTTTGCAGGGTTATTATTATGGTATATATCTCAGGGTTTTTAGTCCAATGGGAAGGATACGGGAAAATAAAAAAGAAAACTAAGGAACACAATAAGGCAAAGAATTCCCACTTTCCCTGGGAACATTCCTCCAAGAGCCAAGATACCAACACACTCTAAATCCCCACTGGCAAGAAGAAAGAGTTTGCTCTAAAATTGACTTTGGTATACCCATGCCAAAGCAAATAAATCAATGCAAGTGAAACACTTTGAAAGGTAAATGGACTTTAAAAATATTTGGGTAGGTTAAATTTTCTAATGCGTAGTATTCATTACTGTCAGATATGATAAGGGTACACGTCCATCAGGAATGGGGGATTTCCTCCAGGTACATGACTCATTACTTTTAGACCAATGCTGAATACAGTGGACACCCTTAACAAATGTTACTGAATGAAGAAAAATAAGCCAAGGTTAAGTATGTAACGCTCTACCTAAATCAGAACTGTATGCATCTGAGTAAAAAGAAGTTAAGTTCCCAAAGTTCTTAGATTCTTTTCATCTATACACAGTTTGGATCAATGAGAATTCCAGAATGATGAACAAACCTGAAAGCCTATCTGACCTAGCTACTCAAGCCATGGGGAAAAAAATACAGATTAAGCTTCTACTTGCTGGGATCCTTTGTCCCTAGCCAAAGTCAGACTCAGAGAGGTTGACTGACTTTGTTCAGGGTTTGAGTCTCAAACCACCTATACAGAATTTTGAGAGAACAACAGTTACACGGTCTCCATAATAGCGCCATTCTTTTTTTTCTACTCTTTTAGAGCAAGCTTTCAAAACTGAAGTAAAAAGACCTCGGTTCTCTTTCTGACTGACAATGAATGAAGAAGTAAACATAGAGGACAGGTAAGGAAAAAAATATTCCAGTTGTCTTTCTAAAATTTCTGGACTGAAGTCTTTGATCATAAATCTCCAAGGGCCTCTTTCATTTCTAAGTAGAAGTTCACGAACACTTAGCAAGTCCTCCAGGCACTGGTCAACCAGAAAGAAATTTCTCACTTAAAGGATTTTTTCAGACACCCCAGGCTGTATTATGGAAATGTAAACCGCAAATTGCAAAGTAACGGGATACACCACTGAAAATTAAATTGATTACCTTATTGTAAGAAGCAATCAGAATAAAGATCAAGCAGAAGAGCAATGCACATTAAGTTGCAGCTTTTATGAGTGTACATCAACCCAAATTCCAGAAGAGGGTGTGGCTCTGTCTCCACCCCATGGAAGGCCGGTACTGCTTTGGTCTAGTGAGTCTCCTGTACAGGGCAAACTTTTCAGGACTCTTTGAAGAATATATGAAACCACAATCACTCTGGACCCCAAAGGGAAAATGACCCTCAGGAGGCCCTTCTTCTCCAGGTTCATTTTTATAGAAATGCTTTTACAGAAAGCTTCAAACAGTATAATACTAGACTAACCTAATCCCCTTGTGATTGCCAAATAGTAACTTGGCTGAGAACCCTGAAAATTGAGATGGCCAAATTGATATCTTCTTCTAGGTTCGCACTGGTCTTGGGAAACGCACTGAATCCAAAATGACTGTTCTGCAAAACTACTGTTAAAATGGAACTATTTCTTCTAGCTTTGAAAAATGCCATTACTCACGATTGCTTCACTAATAGTGAATAAAAGCACAAACTCATGCACACTTCCGATCAGCTGGCACTATGCTGTGGGCTTTCCATGCACGTATTTACTTAATCCTCAGAACAACCCCCAGCATTCTGATCTCAATAGAAAGAAATGGAAACCTAGTGAAGTTCAGTAACTTGCCCGAAGTTATTCAGCAAATAATGTCTGAGCTGGAGTTCAGCACCAAGTGCGATGAGGACAAATTTACATTTTGCCATCGCCCTCCCTGTCTTTTCTCTTTCCTGAAAACTTGGAAAGGTGCCTGTGACTAACCACAGAGAGCATGGCAAGGGCAAGCACAGTATCTGTGCCAGGCAGTTTCACGCTGGGAGGACGGTGCTCCTGGTCTAGCTGCTCAGAGACCCCCCCCACACTAGATTCAGGTCATCTCTGCTGGCTGCCTTGCTGCGTATAGATTCTCTGTCAAAACACAGTTCAAGATTATAGATATCACCAGGGCCACACACTGAGAGCAAACTTCAAATGGAGCCTAGATTATAAAAAAGAAAACCAGAAAGAACAGAGATCAGGCCATATATAAGGTTCCTTGTGCCACACCTTCGGCAGTTAAGAACATCATATCCTATTGGAGGTTTAGTTTATGAACCTGCATCATTTGTATGTTATGCCTTAAACATTAAAATAAATCCCCCCCACACACACACACCCCACCTAATTTGTTTCTTTGATACTGGACTCTTTGAAGATGAAATAAAAGTTAGGAGATATATTTAAAAATTATATCCTGAAAACACTGAATCAAAGCATTTCATTCCTTGCTTTCTTCTTTGTCGAGGCTTTAAGCACAGATATTTTCACCCTGCCTATGTTGACAGTCATCGAGGTGACTAAAATACTCAGTATATCTTAGTGAAAAGCTATTTTTAAAATTACTTGATTTAGAAAACTCCAATCATGATAATTTCATGGGACTTCTTAGTACACAAATTAAAAGTTTCAAATTACTCTGCAAGCATTTGTGGATTGAAATAATCTTAATTAGAAAATACCTGCATTAATGCATATTTATCAGGTTTAATGCCTGCCCTGATTCAAATTTTGAGGGTTATATGACTTACAACTCCTGTGGTCAGTGAAAGTAATAATGATGCCATATGAGACCGACAGACTGGAGGTGTCAATTTTAGTCTCTCCCAACACAGTATGGGTTTGAGAATGTCATGTACTTTCTTTTAGCTTCTTTCTTTAGGTCTGAAGAGGAATAACTTCCCCACCAACAGCATTCATTGTTTCATGGATCAAATGAAACAAGGCACTGGAAAGTTTAGCAAACCAAAGGCACTGTAATACAACATGGTATCAAAATTGTAAACCCAGTGCAGGGGGTGGCAGTGTATCCCAATGAGGAAATCACAGATGGACCTGATGGTGCTCTTTGTCATTCTCAAGAACCCACCTAAGTTGTCACATTTGAGAAATGAGAATCAGTATCCCACAAGGACGGGGTGGGAATTACAAATAAAATCTGGTCGGTCTCTAGCAAGGCAGGCACACAGTAGGGACTCAATAAATGGCACCCCTTTTAACAGGAAAGAATTCGTCGAGTGAAGCCAAGTATGCCAGTGTTTCAACACTCACCCCCTAACAGCTGAGCGCTATTCTGCTTAGAACAGTACATCCATTAGCAGAGTCCCAAATAGACCTCTGCGACGGCGGCCAGCACCCTGGGTTTATCCCACTTTAGATCCTAGTGGATTAAAGCTGTCTAGCTGCATTCACTTTTCTTGTCTTAGAATACTATCTCATAGAACCTACTAATAGATCCTCAGCTGCACCAAGCCAATGCTACCCATCGGGTCCACTCCAACTTTTTCTAACCGGCCTTGAGTCTATGAACTTGCTTTGGCTTTCCACTCGTGTAGAGGCAAGCGTGGGGTGGCTGAAAGGGATCAGGAAGGAGCCCAAGTGAGTGCTGTTGTTACTGAGGCTGTTCCCTGTGGCCACTGTGAGCAGCCTTTGAGAGCTGAGGTCCCTCCCTAGCTCCAGCAGTAGAGGCAGGGCCCCCTGCAGGCCCGGGAGCAGCCAGCAGAACTGCACCGTCCTCCCGCGTGCAACCTCGCCCCCCGGGAGACCCACGGAGCGCGCGAGTTAGAGGCGCGGAGCTGGGAAGGGCGCATGCAGCTGGGTTAGTCTTAACTCGACCATGCGGGCGGCTTGGCATTCCTGTTTGGCAAACGCATTTTAAGGCAAAACAGACTCGATGCTTACAATGATCCCAGCCCAATATGGAGTGTCTCTGACTAGCAGGGAGGAGCTGATGCTCGCCATGAGGAAGCCCACCACGGTCACGGCGATGCCCAGGGCCAGCTGCAGCAGGGCGAGCAGCAGCGGGAACCGGCAGCCGCAGCACGTCCGGGCCTCCTCCTCCCCGCACTCCTTGGGGGCCCCTTTGCCCTTCTTCGGCCCCGTGTCGTCGGGCCCGGCGGCGTCCGCGGCTGGCGGCGCGCCCTGCCTCGACTGGCCGCGGGACTGCTTGTCCTTGCCCATGGCGGCCGCAGGGCTGGGGGGCCGGGTGGCCGGTGGCCGGGTGGGCGCGTGCGCGGCGCCCGGGGCCCTGGAGCGCGGCTGGGCGGACTGCGCCTGCCCTGGTATTCGGATTACGGAGGCTGAACAAATATGGAAAACATTCGGAGCCGCCTCGCCAGCCTCCAAAGGCCACGGCAGCCGCGGCGGAGGGGGATGCAAGGGGGGTCGCCAACTGCCAACGCGCGGGGACGCAGACGTTCCCCACTGCGGGGCCCCGGGCCTCCCAAGCCTGAGCGCTTTGCACGGGCGCGAGTGAGTGCGTGTGTGTGTGTGTGTGTGTGTGTGTGTGTGTGTGTGTGCACGCGCGCGCATGCCTGTGCGCGCACGGTGTTTATTAGGTCCCTCTCCCAAAACCCCAGGATTTTATTGTTGTTGTTGTTGTTTTCTGGGAGGTGCAATGCAAGGTGATGAATGTTTAAATCATTTGAGTTTAATTAATAGACAATTTAATCCCTAATAGGCTTTGCCAGGCTCCAAGCTGTGAAGTCATTTCCAGAAGTTAAATTGTTCTAATTTTCCAACACAGGCATATACTCTTGTAAAGTTTTGCAAGCCAAATGACAAATAAAGGCATGTTCCCATTGAGGTGTTTGCTTTTAAAATAACTGCATACAGAGATGATGAGCTCTTTCACACGTTTTTGTTTTTTAAAGCTCTTTTATGAGCACACTCCCCCCATAGGGCATATAGCGTCTCTCCAGCCAGTGCTGCCTGGAATGTTTAGGGGGTTGTCCCCCACTGGAGATGGACTCTTTTTTTTTTTTTTTTTTTTTTTTGTACCGGGAATCAAACTCACAACCTAGCGCTCAGCTATGCCGCTGAGCTAAATCCCTAGCACTTAAGATGGATATTTTTACCCAGGAAACATTGAGGATTTGTTTTTAAACATCTATAATATGCTGGAAGGGAGTTCCAGATAGAGACACACCTGGCCTTTCACCCAAAGTCACGAAGCAAATCCATTAAACTGATCACTGTCATTCTTTTGTACCTCTGTTCAGTAGCACTTAGAGCAAATTTCAGTGAAGCCCTTAGGAAATGACCCTGTCACCCTGAGATATTTATGCCCGCTTTGGTCATTTTACTAGTGGGAAAACTATTGAAAAATAAATGAAGTTGCCCAGGTGCTAGCATAAATGAAGCTTATTCCTACGTTGCTTGCAATCAGTGTATTTAAAGAAAGTCTAATTTTCCACCGTTTCCTCAGCTCCCCCTTTAAATGGCCAAGATCTCACAAAAGTACCTATGAAGAAAACATATCCTTCACCTTACTTATTTTATACACTTCGGTACTCTCCCTATACTTGAAAAAAACATAGCCCACAGACACAGTAATTTAGAGAGTAGAACACAGCTGGGTGCGGTAGCTTGCACCTGTAAATCTAGCTAATTGGGAGGCTGAGGCAAGAGGATGGCAAATTCATGGCTCGCCTGGGAAACTTAGATCTTGTCACAAAACAAACAGACAAACAATGACAAGGGCTAGGAGTGGACCTCAGTGGTAGAGCGCCCTTGGGTTCCAACGCCGGGCCTGAAAAATCAAAGAAAATAGGATCCAAACCCCCCCACCCCAGTTAGCAACAAAGGTCACTGTCACCTTTGGAACCATCACATCACTAGAATTTCTACTGTGAACAATTCAAATTGGCATCAGACCAGGGCACCTACTTAACTTGGATCTGAGAACAACCCTAATAGTGATGTAGTGCAGTGCTTGACTTTTCTGTGTGAATGCAGCAAACATTTCAGGAAGCCAAATGAATATCTACAATTATTTTCTCTTGATAATATAGCTCCCAACCACTGAGTATCTAGTCTGCCACAAGCACACGCTCAGTGTTTTAGTCTATACTCTCACTCCTTACAACCACCTTGGAATTGCAGTTCCCCCGGTAAAGATGAAATATGCTGATTATCAGCATTGTTAAGTAACTGGATTATGGATTCACTCACCTAGTTAGGAAGAGAGTAAAGGAAACCAGATGTGAGCTCCCAAACCAGTGATCTTCTGAGTTACCTATTTTATTACTTTCATCCTCTATGTGTACTGCTTTTAGGCAAATGAGTACTGGACCTTTTGAAATTTTATGATTGTTTAAACAATTTAATTATGATGGATAGTGTTGTTTCTACCACAGAATTAACTTTGGCCTTGAATCAAAGGCTGAGTACTTTACAAAAAAAATCTTGATTTACTACTAATATATACCTATATCATCTGTACTATATGACAAATATCCCCCAGGGGGCTGTGTGTTAAATATTTGGTCCTCAGCTTGCCACTACTGAAAGTTGATGGAGGCCTTTAAGACATGGGGTCCAGGTTACTGGAGGTGCCAGTGCTAGGGATTGTGGGAAGGAAATCCCTCCCCTCTTTCAAACATCCCCTGCCAGCTACTCCCACCATGATGTTCTGTGCTGTCACAGACTCAAAGCAATGAGACCAACCAGCCAGAGACTGACACTTCTAAAACTGTGGGACAAAATAAATCTTTTCTCTTTTTAAACTGACTTATCTCAAGTATTTGTTATAATAAAAGAAAGCTGACCAAGACATGAATGGAGATCATGAAACAAGTTTCTATTTGTTGACTATACTGCTGGGCTCTCATTTATTTAGGAATAAAATATTCCTGGCTTTTCCCACAAAAACCTTAACTTTGACTTAAGTTAAAGTAGTTGAGTAAGATAATAGGATATTCTCTTCATTATTGTTAAGCTTAATTGTGTCAATTTGATTGGCATGAGAGCTGCCCAAGGGAGAAGGAAAGCACACTTCTAGAATTCCTGGGTGGGTCAGGGAGGTGGCACCTTGGGTACTATGCATAGTTCCTGGCCTGGTCCTCTCAAGCACTGTTTCCTGCTGTGCCTCCTGAATGTCACAGTCTAAGTGTTTTTGTTTTGATATATCCTCCCACCAGGATGTTTTTGCCTTGGAGTCAGCTGATCAGAGAATAAGTCCTCTGAAACCATAAGCTAAAGAAACTTGACTTCCTTTAAGTTTGTGGTATCTCGTAATTTGTCCTAGCAATGAGAAAGCTGATTATTATGCTTGTGGATTAGATTTGACTTCCAAGTTTCAGAACCAGTTATACACATACTGTGTCTGTTACTGATGACGATAGCTTCCAAGACCCTATGTGGATACCCGAACTTGCAAATAGTAACACATCCTATATATGCATTTTTCATATGCATTACCATGATAAAATCTGACTTATAAATTAGACATGGTAAGAGGTTAACAATTAATAATAAAATAGAGCAATGATAATGATATACTATAATAAATGTGACTTAAAACTTAAGAAATTTCTATTTCTAGAATTTTCCATTTAACATTGTCAGAAAGCAAAACTACAGGTTAGGGGACAAGTTTATATTTTATTAAGAAAGGCGTACTTTGCATTTCCCAGCTGATACTAGTTACCAATGCAACTAGTTACCAGTGAACAACATCCCAGATAAATTGTGATGTTGCTAGTCTGATTACAGCTGTCTAGTTCAATTTTCAGATTCCAGGGAAGCAGGCTATAGTGTAGGAGACCTCACACCTGCTTAGATTTCTAACAGCACTGGTGCATCAGTATGTGACAGGGCCTGGACTTTGCCAGTATCAGGAGATCATAGTGATAAGGAGAATATTTTCACTTAAATGACACAGGAAAGCTTACACAACGAAGACAGTGAGAAAAGTTGTCAAATAGTGAATGAATTCAAGGCTGATATGAGTGTGTGGTTGTCATCCAAAATGCAGTGAGAAAACTCTCCCTTTTGCATGTTTTTTTCCACTGACAAAAATAACACCATTTTAGCAGAAATGAACAAAGTTTAGCAGAAATGAGCAAGGGCTTTTTTAATATTCATAAATTACGATGGCACTGCTTTATAGGTTAAGCAGTAACTTCAGATATTTATATTGTCAAAAAGAAAAGCAAAGTAGAAAGTGTTTTCAGATACTCTTAGATGCTCTCGTAACTCAAAACTGACAGAGATTATAAATCACAAATTGGAGGAGAGTAGTTAATATGTGTTTTGAGATTATTTTGATCCTCTGGGAAAAAACAAAATTAAGCTTAGTATCTCTGTCTTTATAGTCTATCTCAAATTTAGCATTATTTTGAAGTATTTATGTTTCAGAGGTTTAGAACAAGAAAAATGATAATAACTCTTTCAAAGGAGTATCATTAACAAAATGTCTTTAGGAAATCCAACTAGAAATAATCTCTAAACCAATATACTTATGAAAACATAGTCTTAGATAGGCCAGGAACAAAAAAAGATTTGATAGAGAAATTATTACAATTCCAAGGTTGATATCATCTCTTTAATATGTAATTACATATATCAAAAACATTCCATTAGATTTGATATAAAGGAGTATCAAATGCTGTGCAGAAAATAACTAGGGACTTGTTTTCCTGTGAAGTACTATTGTCCCCAAATGTCTAAGAAGCCTCCATGCCCCAGAGATATTACTGATCTGTGCATGTGTGCATAGAAAAAAACTGTATTCCTCTCCATTTTATTTCCAATTTCTATGTCATTAATTTCTAAAATGTCTGATGGCCTGATTTTTTTCTCAAAAGAATTGATACACTTATAATTTTTGCATGGTGGTTTATATTTCTGAGTTAAATGTCATAGAAATAACATTGCCTAGTGGTCAACAGAGGGCTTGTAACTCTCCATTCTACAGAAATTCTATAGTGATTATAACTACCAAATTGTTTCATGATGTGTTTTACCTACTTACAAGATCTACCTTGTATTTTTGTCAAAGTTTTTAACATGTACTTTGGATATTTCCACTAGATTTGATGAAGTAGAAATAACTACATCTATTTGAATTAAGAAATACCAGGAGAATAGATAAATTATATTTTATAGTCAAATATATATATATATATTTTATAAATAAAGGTAATTAAATACCAGAATAGATAAGTAAATTATAACATATTTATAGTCAAAGGTATATATATATATATATATATATATATATATATATATATATATATATATATATAAAATATATTTTAAAGTGAAAGGTAATCACTAAAGATGTGATTGTGGAGCTAGGATGAAAGAATTAACCAGAAAGTTCCAGAAGGGACTGTCTGGGCAATGGAAGTAAGTCCACTTCTATCACACATGGGTGTAAATAGTTTCAAAAGTCGTGAAACACTTAAACTCGATGTAATGACAGCTTAATTTTTTTAAAAATGTAATAAAAAGAAAAATGCAGGAGATCACTGAATATGTGCCAGTAATTGATAACATAACAAGCAGGATTTTAGGGTGCTTTGTTTTTGTCTTTATAAATTTAAATATCTTACCAGACTCTCCCAATTTCTCTCCTCCCTATCTGCCTTCTACTGATTATGTATTGCTACTTAATAAGCCATCCTAAAACTAGGTCATTTGAAATAATAATAATCATTTGTCATTTTATGGCTTCTGTGAGTCAAGTATTCCAACAGGGCACCGCAAGGATAGTCTGTTTCCTTCTGTTACCTGGAAGCTTCGGATCACCCGGGGCCTTCACTGGAGCAGGAGACTCTTTTCAAGCTGGCCCATTCTCCTGGCTGGCAAGTTGCACCCTCCATCCTCATGGTGGCTGCTTCACCTGGAAACAGAGATTCAAAGACTGAGATTCAAGGCCATCTTTTCTGTGGTATAGTCTCAGGAGTCATTTGGTGACATTTGAACCACATTCTTCTAATCTTTAGTAATAGTTCACTAAGGCTAATTGTAGCTCGCAATCAGTGAGAGAAGAACTAGGATCTAGCATTTGAAAGGAATCCTACCTCCACTCTGGGAGGCTGAGGCAGGAGGATCACAGTGTCAGGAAGACACTGTCTCAAAATTTTAAAGAAGACTAGGGGGTGGAGAGCAGGGTTTGGGAGGTGGGAATAGGGATGTAGCTCAGTGTGAAGGCCCTGGGTTCAGTACTCAGTACTGGACAAAAAAAAAGTCCTAACAGAACCAGGGAGCATCAAAGACTTATTTTAAAACTGCTCAAGTGTCTGCATGAATAGAATGGCCTTTGCTAATCTGTTGAATACTGTGTTCCTCATGGTTCCCTTCTTGGTCCTCATCCTTCTCCTCCGTATTCACCAAAGACTCTGCAATGCATTTTAGCAACCCAGACTTCTCTCCTTAGCTTTAGATCTGCAAATGCAAATACTTATCCCCATCCCCATTTAGAAGCCTTAAAAGAAACTCAAACTCATTCTGTCCCTGAACTCACAGAAAAAAATCAACTCAAGTAAGAGTCCAAAGCCTACAATAACAAGATGATCATTGGTTACTATTGTGAATATAATCCTTTAAAGCAGCATCAAAATTTCAACAGGTTTAAGGATAAGTAGGAGACAAAAAAGCAGAAGACAGGTAAAGAAATCTATGGAGTCACTCATCTCTAAAGAGAAGGAAATGAAACTGGTTAAGTGACTAATGTGACATCATGGTAATGTTTAACTCTTATTCTAGATCTGAGACCTCTTCACGAAGGCTTCCACAGCACGATTGGGTGGATTAGTTTTTTTCATGCCAGGAATAAAATTCAGGGCCTTGCTCCTTGCCACACAGGTGCGCTACCACTGAGCTGTATGCACAGCCCAGGAGGTGGACTCTTTAGAAGGTGATGTCCAGTGAAAGGAAGTGAGGTCACAGAGGGCGCACTTGAATGAGACATTGGGACCTCTCCCTCTGGGAGCTGCTGGGAGGTGATAAACTGCATTGCCAGAGGCCCAAAGCAGCAGCCAAATCGTGCACCAAAGCCATCAGCCTAAATAAACCTCTCCTCTTTGAAGTTGATTTTCTGAGTATTTTTTCACTGGATAGAAATTTGTGCTTCTCTCTCTCTCTGTCTCTCTGTCTCTCTGTCTATCTGTCTTTCTCTCTCTCTCTCCCTGTCTCTCACTGTCTTTCTCTCTGTCTCTCTCTGTTTGTCTCTGTCTCACTCTCTGGGTCTCTGTCTCTGTCTCTCTGTCGCTAGGGTATGTTTATGTGCTAAGGAAGAAGGTGATGAAAATACCAAGGATAGCTGAGAATTGATCAAAGAGGCTGCTTGAGGTAGGAATAGTCTTTAAAATCCTTAAACTGTATATTTTATATTTTTGTTTTAAGAGTAATTTTTAGGAATATCTTCACCAAAAAACCTGAGAGGAACAATAATCACACTTTCTAAATACTAGCATTCAAAATATTCCAGAGTCGTTTTAAACATCGCATGTGTTCTTTGCAAATTCTAAGATGTTCATTTGGACCAGTAATCCTCTTTGGCTGAATCATCTTCAGCCTCTAAGTCATAGTGACATCTTTGGTCATTTTTATAACAAGCATGGTTCTGTGACCTCAGCCCCCTGGATTCGATTGATTTCACATCATTTCACATCTACTCATCACCACCTTTAAAGTCATCTTTGGTCTTAAGTCTTACAGTATTGTCCTTTGAGTTTGCTCATTTTTTATGCAGTTATGAGTACAAATGTTGGTCTCAGGCTGCCAGTCTCTATTCCTTACCTCCCCCCAAGTGTTGGTTTCCTCTCTGTGCAATGTGAATACTAAAAGTCCTTACCTCAGAGGTTGGGTGTGGAGTATATAACTACAATAGCTGGTGAAAACACAGAGAGTCCTTCCTGTTATCAATAATTGATCAGTCACAAGCAAGTAATCAATGATTGTCAGCTATTGTCCTAGGCTTGCTCCTTTTCCTACTCACGTGTCTCTCTCTATGTATTATCTTTCACTGCCATTTCTCTTTGGCAACCTTGTCCTCACGATTTCTCCTCTGATACTCTCCACAAGGGAGGGGAATCCTTTCTGGTGTTGTGCTCACTGATAAATCTCTGGACTTTCAACAATGCAGTTAGCGAGTGCTTCACTTTACAATATAATTTCATTTTTCTTCACTGGTGCCCTGTGCCCAGCTGAGTAGTTGAGAGTTTTTGAGAATGACACCTAGAGAAAATCAGTTCACCCCCTTAATCTATAGTGATTTCTAGTTCTTTAAAACACTCCCCAACCTCACCTCTGCCCCACCCACTGTTGCAGGGAGGTGGCCGTTCTCCAAGACAGCAATCAAAGCTTGATTGTTTTATTTCTAATCTTCTACTGTGTACCTGGAGAAGCTTCCATCAAATAAATAAGAACATCACAATTGATTTCAAAGTATTTCATACAAGTTACTGATAGTTGGTACTTCAAAAACAAGGTTTTGATAATCTAACAGTAAGCTAGATCTAGTCAAATCTTGCCAGGAGAAAATCCATATTTCTCAAATGTTTCACCCCTAAAATATTGCACATCGTGTGAGGCCCCAAATCTCTTTTTTGAGTGAGAAATGACTCCTCACCCACCCCATCAGGTGGGACTGCTTTTCACCTAATGACCGCAGTAGTGGCTCTTGGTTGATAAGTTTCAAATCAGGGTTCTTTTGTTTATAGGCTGGGCACACACAAGGCTAGGTCAGAGCAGGGCAAATCAGAATCCTCCCATCAAATAAGGCAATGATGGCCCAGGGAAGGATGCATCCTATTTTTCTGTGGGAAGGGCAGCTGGCAATGGTCGGCCTGCTACCCACAGCCTGAAGGGAATCTTTGTAAGTAAGAGAAAGACCAATGTACAAAGAAAAACAGAAACTAAGAGACAGAAAAAGATGGTGGCAGGGTGGGGGACACAGAGAGAGACTGGATGACCTATAAGTATCAGAAAACAACTATACCGGCTCCCTTCTGGACATGCCCAGGCGGGAGGCTGTCATGGTCACCGCTGCAACATCACAGCGGTATACAGGAAGTGCTCAATCAGTAGATGTTGCATGGTGAAATAAACAAGCCCGCATAGTCCTTTGTTTAAGGGAGCTATTTCTAGCTCTTGAAACTGAATGTACTTGGACATGGGCCCTCAACCAGGCAAATCTCAGCATCATTGCCATGAGCACCCTCATTTCTGGGATCACAGATCTGCAGTATCTAAAGAAAACATGGAAATGACACACGAGCGGGGAGTTCATTTCCACAAAGACAGGCATATTAAAATAACTCATTTTTTGGTCAAGTTGTATGGGAAGGTACAAAGACAGTCTAGGACAGGATAAATGTTTTAGAAGGTGCTATTTACAATGCCCTCGCAGTTTGGCATATGGAGGAATGCCAGGTGCTATTCAATAATCCATACCAGTTTCCACTGAAGTACATTTTTATCAATATCGTGCTCAACTAGTTTATTACACTGGTGCTTTTGTTTCTTTGTCAGCCTGAATTAAAAAGTTAGCAATATGCTACATACAATTGTATGCACCAGGCTTTAACCAGGGATGCAGGCCAGAAGCACCTGGAGCACACTTAAAACGTGTTTTACGCATGCCTGGTTTGGGTGTTTGGAGTGTGGTACGGGCATTTGCATGTTTGGGATGCAGTCTACTGATTAAGCCCTACTAAATCCCTGCTTAGGTCACACCCCAAGCTCAGCTCAACACCCCTGCCACTCCTTGGAAATAAAAAAAAGGACACGTTCTTTCTCTCACGTCTATTGCCTCTTTTTGATTTCTTTTCAGTGGAGGCTGCTTGCACGGCATTGTTCCTTTAGTTCATTCACTGCTCGGTCACTGAGTACCCGAGACTGCCATGCGCAATCCACTAGCACAGATTCCTGCCTTACAGAGCTCCCATTCAAACGGAGAGATGGACTTGTGATGCCAGGAGAGTCACGAAGCGCGTCCCGTGTTAGGTCAGAGCTTTGTGTAAGGTACAGTAAGGCACACAGGGCAAAGGTACGCGGCCACAGCATGTCGCAATCTCAGGCCATGGATTAGAGCTGGGACATGTGCGGGCGCCTGATGATTCAGGAACTTTGCACAGCAGTGTGGTCATTCACACCTTGGGGCTATTTGTCTCCAAGGCGACTGGAATGTGTGAGGTCAGACCTAGAGGCTCACAGAGGACTTTAGCTCAGACTGACCTCACCTGCTCACCCAAACCCGGGCCTTCCCTAGTCCTAGGCCTTAGAGACGTTTCTAGTTGGGTTTCTTCTCTCCACTGCCACAAGGTCCTCAGAGCATAATCAGACCAGAACGTGGTACTGTGTGAATGGAAAGGTGGCTGAAAAAAACACATCCAGACACACATTTCAAATATATATCTACACTGCATATGCTCTCTCCATATATCAAAGTTGACATATAATTATGTTACATACTAATTATGTTTCACTATATTATTTGTAAATATTTCATATATATGAATATAAGTTGTAAATATACATTGATGCATACTTCTGCCGCTCCTGCACTCACAATCCTGCACATGCAGTATGTTTGTATGTATTTTTCTCTTTCCTATGTCTTTGCTATCCTCTCCTGAGCATTTCCCTTTGTGATGTAAAAACAGAACAGAGCAAGACTACTCTTAGTTTTCAAAAGGAACTCACTTCATTTTTTCTACAGGTTGTTTTGCTGCTTTTCTCCTCTCCCTGGGATAAGATATTTCCATTTGTTTACTCCTTACCATAAAGCCTTTCCAGTGTGAATGTCACCTAAAAGAGAAATTAATGACGCTACTGAATGACCACGGACAATCTTTGAACTGACTTCCAATTCTTATTAACTTTGCAAGAGACGGCTGATTTGTGACTTGTTGCCAGTAGCCCAAGACAATCCGCAAGTTGGGTTACAGGTCAGGTACCTTTGAGTCGACATGGAGGTTTTACTGGGGGAAGGGAAGGTTCTGCCCCCATCCTTTTCCATGGAGATTTTCTTAACTCTCCAGGCCATTGGACGGTTTCTTTCTGAAGCTTCTGTGGCATTATATGTATTATGCATTATTATCTAATACTCTATGTGACCGTCTTTATTTACTTATATGGCATTCTTTGTTACTTACTGAGTGTTAGGAACTACGGTGAGCTACAAGGAGGAGGAGTCAGATGAAGAGCAATAAACAGGCTCTTAGAATAAAATGAAATACATAACTGCAATTTATAAATGTACGCAGCGCTTAAGAAAATGTACATCCCGCTCTTTGCCTATCCAGGTCTTCTTCGGCAGCCTTTGGAGCAGCAACTTACCCACTCGTTGTGTCACACTTTGGCCGCAAGCCCTAAGAAGTTTCTGTGGGCTGTTAGGCTCTCATAGACCCACTGGTACAGCGCTTGGAAGCCAGGCATGTTTGCTGGCTCCTTCTCTGCCCACGTTTTGACTCATAAACAAAGATAGTAGGCTGAGTCAGGAACCACTTCCTTAGCAGACTCGTGGGCTCTGATGGTCTTATTTGCTGACAGCTTCCTTTTTCCCAGTGCCCTCCTTTCCGTGTGGCCTTCTAGTCCAGGATGATCCGGGATGATGACCCAGAGCTGTGATGCAGCACAGTACGGATACCTAAGCTTTATGGTCCAGCTGAGAATCACACCACAATCAGCAACGCTGTTTGGGATCAAAGTCCACCTAGAGATTTGCAGCCCTCCCTGCACATATACAACCCTTTGGAGACTCCTAAGAAAAGGATAGCCTGATCCTGTGACTCTTTTGAATGCCTCTTTCATAACTGTATCAATATTCTCCACTACCATGAACACTGGTCACTAAGGGTAGAGACTGAATCTTAAATGCCTTTATAGTTACTTAACAGAGTTAGGTACCTAATGGATGCCCAGCTCAAAGATAATATTATTGGTAGATGGAGAAATTCTCTCTGAATCTAATTTTTGTTTATGAATTGAATTTAGTTTCAATTACAGTAAGATGCTGCTAAGATGGTATTTTTAAAAGGAAGTTTTATGAAAAGAAATAGGTGTAATATGTAAGATAAAATTAGAAATTTTCAAAAGTATAAGAAGTTATAATAAGCTCGTGTTTCCTACCCTAGCTATGTATCAGAATCACCCATGAGGCTCTTTAAATGCCTATGGGCAAGGGCTTTCTCTAGAGATTGTAATTAGTAGGGAGGTTGCCAGATAGCATCGTACTCACCAGAGTCCCCTGGATGATTCTGTTACGTGGCTGTGACTCTAAGCCATCGGCCCAAATTTAAAAAAGGAAGAAAGGAAAGAAGGATAAAAAGGAAGGAAGGAGGTGGGAAGAATAAAAGAAAATAAATTAATCTACCAAACAAATGTAAATGAAATGAGACTGTTTCTTCATCTTTATCAATTAAAAGAAGTTAAAATCTTACTTACTAAAATCCTAGTTACTCAAAAATCTTTGGAACATTGTTTTGGGAACTTTTGTCAAAGATAATTTAAGACCCACCACATGACCAACTTTATTAATCAATTCCAGTGCTCACTGAGCCTGTTATCTTTTTTTAAAAGATTGATTATCAATCTAGGACAGAAATGTAGAGTCAAAGGTAATGAATTCACCCTTCGACTCCCGGTATCCACACTGAGTGCATGCTCGCTGAAGTGTATGTTCACTGAATGAATGAATGAATGATTCTGCTTCCAAAAAGCTTAGATCGGTTACCCACCTTGCCCACACTCCCACAATAGATTACCACACTGGCCTCAACCCCAGGTGAGCATAGTCCCAGGACTTAACGCCTCTTCTGCCATAAGCTTTTCTCCTCCCCAAACAGCCATCTGCTGTTCCCAATGTTAAATCCATCCATCAAGAAGACCATTAGCTTCCATATAGAATTATTAAAAATAGCATGTCACCCCAGGTTTAAAAGCAATTTTCAAAAAAGAATTAAAACTAATTAGAGACACAGCAAAAGTACATAAGTGAAATGCCTCCCAAAGTGACTATTTTGAAAGGGACAACAGTATTTCTGTGTCTATAATCTGGTGCCTTAACAGTCAGCCCTTGATTTTGATTTTTTACTTCTAAGTTGCACTGTGTGATCTTCTGTCCTATGTGTTCGGGTAGAACACGTCACCGTGACAGGTTTAGTTTACAGATTTCTGTCAGGTGACTGTCATACTGGACACAGGTGACTATCTCACTGGACAAGTTTGGCTCAGACTGTCCTACAAAGCATGAAAGGTTACTAAACTTTGATCTATAATTATTACATGTGTTTTCACAATCGTAGGCTTTTAGATAACATTACCTACCTGCTTTTGTAAGCTTCTGGTAGCTCCAAGAGAATTATGCTTTTCAAATGTATTCTCATTGTATCCCCTTTTAAAGTCACTACTGAGAAAACAACTTATAATATTAGATATTTATTTACATATTTTCACATATTTATTTACATATTTGCATATTATTTATTTATTTATTACATTTTTATTCTAAAATCTAATCTTAAAATCATTGACACATTTTCCCTTAACAGAGAGTAATTGACTCAGATCCTAAATAATAATCTCATTTTTTACAACAGTAAAAAAAAAAGCAATGTTTTGGGGAAGTCTGATTTTCTAGCTCTCTTTTTTTGTTATTCGTTTGTTTTTGATATCCTGTCTTCAAATAGAAAATAACATAAACAAAGTGGATCAAATGAAAATTTTTCCAATGAATACTTAGTAACATTGCTCAAAATAGCTTCTTTGGACAAAAAAAAAAAAAAAACAGTGCAGACATCATAGTTTCTTTACCTATACAACCAAGTGGGAATGACAATAGATCTCCTTTAAACACACGGCACGCATGTAAACATTGCATGAGAGTCTGTGTTGTTTAAGAGACTCAATCCACTTTTTTCTCAGGTGACCTGCAGTCTCCTAACTATGGCTTCCCTAAGGCAAAGTCTAACTACAGAAGATTCTGGAAGGTTGAAGGACCAGTACAGACTTCTAAGTAAACTGGCAGACACTTGGAATAGTTTCCTTCTTGGAAATTTTTAATTTTTTCCTTCCAGGGCAGTAAACTCTGTTGAATAAATTCTTCACTTTTTTATTTACCTCTAGTATGCTCTATTCATGCAAATAACATTTGATATTTTATCTTGGAGCAGCATTTAGGCTTTTCAACGTTTATGGAGTCTCTATTTAGGAGATGCTGTATAATTCTGAAGAATATAAAATCCAAGTGTCCAGTTTCCTCCCCATTGGTCTCAAGACCTCAAGTGTATTTTGAGATAATGTTTCTTGTACCCCAGAATATATATCTTATCCTAAATGCTTAGTTATGAAGAAATGAGCTTTAAATTTTAGATTGGAGAAAAATATGCTATCTTTTCAGAAGGAAAAGGGGGCAGTTGGGGAGGAAATGGCCCTTCTTATGTGCAGTGGTTAGTTCACATTTTGTTGCATGACATTGTGTATGTGATTTTGCATGCTGGTGGAGTTTGGGGGTTAGTGTGGGAGGTGACGTGAAAATCCCTTCTCTTGTCACCTCTGACTAGGTTCTGCAAGCACCCTATTGCCTAGAGGTGTCAGGACACTCTGTTCATTGTGTCAAGAAAAGAAATCTCACCACGACGTGCACGATCGTGCGAATGAATATTCAGCACCTCCAGCTCGGATTCACGGCTAATGATCCAGATTTTGAATTTTCAAGGGCCAATTGTGCAGCCTCCTTCTTTCCCGTCGCCTTTCTTTTTAGCAGTTTCATTATTTGTTCGCACCTCCAGGAGGAGAAGATGAAACATAAATTCATCAGCTTTTTCCAATTCCTCCTTAGCCAGCTGCTTCTCTGGTTCCAAGACAGGTTTTTGGGAACCTGGGCTGGGGGTGGCACAGAGGATCATCTTCTGCACATTTTGCAACCCACATAGCACACAGCCTCCAGTCAGGATCAACTGGATACTTTCCATACAAAGGGTGGCAGCCTACATAAATATTTTAGTATGGGACTGGCTGGGTGGGTGGGGGGATGTATTGGTTAAAATAAAAACCCAGTCAAAGGGCTTCGGTGACCTAAGTGATAAATGTCATGAGAAATTTTGCAACCCTGTGTGTAGATGTGTGAGTGTCATAGAGAAACCAGAGTGACATATAATTCTATTACATCTCTTCCCTCTTCACCAGATGGCCTGACCCTCAGAAGCATGACATTTGGTTGTTTGTTTTTAATGGCCGTCATACAATCTGCTGCCACCATTTTGTAGGGTCACCTAAGAGGCATTTGGAACCAAAGTCATACAATAAAACCAATATTTTTGATGTTGTGTAGCTATAGATACACAAACTGAAAATTCACCCACGCAGGGGTTGGAGGAAAATCATGGAGAAAATGAAGCAAATCTCTTGAAGCAGATCCACCTTGCTTTGGAATTCTCCTATGCTTGACGGTACCACAGCACCAAGCTCCCTTTCAGGCTGCTTGGCTCTTGTCCCCAGTAAGACAGAAGCAGGCAACCTATCTTTGTAAGACCAGCCCATAGAGGGCAGGTTTCATCTCTTCCATCCTTCCTATTGCCGACCTCTTAGTGACTACTGTGCCAGCCACACTGAGTGCTTTCGTTTCTCAAGCCCTGCTCTCCTTGCTGCTGGGCCCCTGTGTATAGTACCTTGTCCTCCATGCCTAGGACTCTGCACACTTAGCATGTGTGATTTTCTCCAGACATCCTACCCTGACCATGCCCACAAATGTTTTAGATCAGTTCTGTTCTTCACATTTTACCCAGCTCCTCCTTTGGAAGGTCTTCGGTCATTATTTGTCCTCCATGCAATGCCGTGCCTCCCCACCGGGCTATTACCCTGTGAGTCTCTGAGTCTTATGATAGATGAATGTTATTGTTGCATTCCTAGCACAGAGCTATTCCCATGGCAAGAGCCAAAGAAATATTTGATGAGTGAATGATTTAATCTTGTTCAGATATCTATACCAAATATCAGATCTTGGCAGAATCTGGTATCTTTAAACTCCTTGGGAGGCATGCTAGTTTTTATACCATACCAGTTGCTTTATTGGTGGGACAGACATGCTTTGGGAGACAGGGTTGGAAGATGCCCAGGCCATAGGGTATATCTAAGCTTCTTAGGTCTGTACTGTAGAGGTGGTGCATACAACCAAGATAGGCCCATTCTGTTCTTTTTTGCTTTTCTCTACCCCTAACCCATCATGTATTTCTGTCCTCACAATTTCAGCTGAAGAATCAGAACCTGTTGTTAGTGTGATCATTAACTGATTTTCCTTTCTGCACCTCCGTACTGAAGCTGGATGTTACCTTTCACCTAGGTAGTTATTATCCAACCAGTGATCCATTGTTCATCTTAATTTACCACATTCTACATTTCCATCCTGATTACTGCTAGCTCTTCTATGTCCTATACCAAGTATGCAAGTATTTTCACACACACACACACACAATCCACACAATCTTATAATGACTGGGAGACGGATACCGTTATTTTTCCATTTTCTGAAAGTACACGAATAAGTCAAATAATGAAGTACAGTAATAAGTTAAGTAACTTGTTCAATGTTACTAGCTGGAACAACAATTTCAAACCAAGTGCTCTGGCTCTAGAGGCTCCACTCTAAGTACTGTATTCTACTTCTTCTCACGCGGTCTACATGGCAATTGCTTTTGCCTGTTGTCCTAATAACTTTGCCTTCTGAAAGAATTCTCACTCTCGGTGCCTACTATGTGAGCATCAAAGCATGTGACCTTGCATACTGTGGCCTCAAGCAATTGGTTACCCTGTTAGTACCTGACCCAGGAGACCCAATTCTTAGAATCTCCAGCAAGCTAAGATTTGGAGTCTTATTCAAATGACAACTTGGAAGAATCCTGTTAGGAAATCTGGAGTTGAAGAAAATGAGCAGCTAGACTTGTTTTCAGTAGGTGTCAGAGATGAACACTGGTGGCGTACGTGTTATGTAGAGAACAAGATGCTGCCGTGCTGAGTGTTTTGCTAGATGAGTAAGTAGCGAGCTGGCTGAAGCAGAAGAGCAGAGCATGTGGTCAGATGAGTGAGAAACAGACGATGCGTCACTTACAATATGGTGAAGCTAGCTCCAGTTCCTCATTTTCTAGTTTACAGTTTTGGAGATTTCTAGTCTTTGCATCCAAAGGAACTGACTAGAATGCTTTGCTCTCAGATTTCTGGTCCCTAAGGTTCCCAGTCTGCCCTTACAGGTGATCCCAAGAGGAGGAGAAAGAAACAGGGGGCTCCTTCTTGGGAGAGGAAGGTACAGCTGTGGCTGAGTGGGTCTAAGTCATGCCTCTGGGAGGCTACTATCTCCCTCACATTCCCTCACCCAGGCTGGCCCTGACTGTGCGGCCACTGGGCAGCAGGGGTGGTCACACTTGAACCTCTCTAAGGATTAGAGATACAGAAAAAGATGCCCAATACCCCAGTGTTTATCTGAGTGTCCAGATAAACCAACTCCACAGCCAGGGTTTCTAAATCTAGGCTGAAATAGAAAGTCACTTAAATGAGAAATTCTAGTATCAGTCATTTTCAGAAACTCACTAAGAGATGGAAACAATACCATGACAGAGGCAGTGAAACAATGTTTTTTATGCCTCATTCATTTTCTTTAAATCTTATTGGATGCTGCTGTAGTCAGGGATTGCAAGGAGGACAGAACAAATAATTTATAGTATTATTCATAATGGTCACTCAAGGAGTCAATTACAAAGAAAGTGCAGAAAATCTGTCCATACACTAAAGACTTACAGAATCCAGCCAAGGGCCTGGAATCCACAGCAATGTCCTGCATGAGTCCAAGTGAAGACTTAGAGCCCACCACAAATCCAACTGGAGGCCTAGAGCCCACAGCAATGACTCAAGTCTGTTTCATGGATCTGTGCTGGGGAGGCCCAAAGTTCAATAGTGGAAGCTAAAAAGTCTATGCCAGTGAGATGAAGGATCTGTGCCAGTAGCTTGAGGATTCTGCACTGGAGCCAAGAAATGATGCTCAAAATAAGAACTAGAAGGTACCACAGCTATCCTCAGCAACAATGAGGTCCCAAGCTTCTGCGACAATGAGAACAGCCTGGTACATATTAGACAGTCAGCATGACAGACATCTGGAGTTTAAACGGCACATATCCTCCCCTTTGGAGCCAGGAAGTAATGTTCAAAGTGAGGACCAAAGCTCCCCCAAAGTAAACCACAGCCATTCTCAGCAACAAGGTCTCAGAGTTCCGCCAGTGGCAACAGCCCCGTTCATATCAGAAAAGCTAGCATGACAAGTTCCTCCAGGAGAACCAATAGCTTCACACAACAACATGTAGGAGAACCTACAGGGCTACTCTTCCTCTCCAGGTCTTTTTACACTGGCAACAGTCCTCAGGTGGGCCATCCTCACTCAGCACCACACTGATGCAGTTCAGCTCGTGTTTAAATTGACTACCAGTCTGTAATCCACCACAGATGCTCATCAAAGCACTCTATCTTTCCAGTCACTGAACTGTTCAGGTTTTATAAGCTGCACTTTCAAGAATTCTAATTCTATCCCTTCTTGTATACTAGTTACCTGAAGAGTAAACTCCATCATGGAAAGCCTTATGAAGTCTCACTAAGGAATATGACTTTTTATTCTTAAGGTGGTGAAAATCTAGGATAATATATGAGCATAAAGTAATGTGTTTGGATTGATGTCTGGAAATATCACCTGACTGCAGTGTGGAGGACCCACTATTTGGAATGGAAAGAATGGTGGCAGGGACATCAGCAGGGTGGCTGCTGCAATAATCCAGCAGAAACAAGATGGGGGCTTGAATGGGGGCAGTAGGAATCAAAGAAATAAAATAGTGTACAACTATCTTTCTTGGAAGACAACTCCAGTGACTCCCTTTGAATCCAAAACAATTACTGTGACTGATTATTTGGAGATTCCTTTCCTTATACTGATATGTAAAAAGCTGGCTGGGGTATTTCCTTCTCTCTTCAATTGGCTCTAAGCATCGCCAATAAGGCTAGCTGAGGTGCTGTTATGCAATCTTTATAGCCAACAGACAGTCCTGTTTCCTCGCATAGTGTTCTCCGTGTTACAGGTTGGAGCACACAAGATGCTAGAGCAAATAGCTCCGGGAAATGTCAACTAGGGAGCCTCAAGATAAGAGGCTATGATTCCCCAGGGCACAAGAGTTTGCATATCAGAAACTGAAGCAATAGCCCCCCAAAACAGTTCCACTGCTACCGTAGTTGGATTATGTAAATAGATCTTCTGCATACCTTTATCTGCAGTTTGCAGAGATGCCAATCTTGCACCTGGCCAGCCAGCTCAAGTTACTCGGGTAATTCCCAGCATCCATATTGTCACTCATCCCTGAGCTACCCTCCTTCTTCACAAGATAGTAAACTCCTGGAGAGGACCAGGATCAAGGCCTTCGTCCACATGTCCTCACCGGAAATGGACTTGGGTCCCCTTGGCTGCCCTTAACTTGGAACATGTCTTGGTGTCTTTACTCTCTCCCTGTGGGTTGGATTGCTGGTAGTAGATTGGAATTAACTTGCTAGGATTCCAATAATGTCTCAATTGGATTACAAACATAACTTTTTGGATTGTGAGGAGAACTAGAAAGAGAATTACAATACTTGGATAACTGAACTCGGTATTTGGGTTTACAATATTTCTGACTCAGGTAAGTGAAGAGATGGTATTTGCACGACAAAGAATAAAGTAGTGACTCCAAATGATTATCTATACTTCAACCATTTTTGGAGGAATTACTACTTTCAGTTGGCACAATCACTTGGGAATACAAGACAGGACAGATAAAGGAGAGGATTTTCGATATTGAAGTTACTGGGTAGATACTCACCTTCCCAAAGCACTTAGAAGAGACCTCGCCATGTCTGGGAGTCTAGCTTTAAAATACACTACTTCGGAACATTCTCATTTGGAGTTTGTCTTAATTCTGGGATTAAATTTATCAGAACATTAACATCCTTAAGAATTTAGAGAGCCTTGTAAAAGATTTAGGCTCAACATTCATGGTCTCTCCTTTCGTATATTACTGAATGTAAGACTCATAACCAAATATTAAATGGCCAGGCTCATGGCTGTTCATGAAAGGTTAAAAGACAGACAGACTGAATAAGTTATTTCATTCAAATAATTCAGGTGAAGTATCTAAATGAAGAGTTCAAAGGATTTTAAGAAATAAGCTCTGACTTAGGTAGAATTGATTTCCCACTATATAACAACTAAAGCTGATTTCCTTCATATACAACAGCTCAAGTAAATGAACTTTTAAAATGTAGACTTACTGAGCTAAAATTCTGGGATCATCTCAGCTTTTCTGTATAGCTCTCTACGATAACTTAATTCCTAGATATGCTACTTATAAAATAAAAATTATCATTGCTTGCAACATAAAATTTCCATGTAATACACACAATAAGATTTGCTAGATAATAACAGAATGAAAAGGTAAGCCTCAGACTTGAAGGAAATATTTACAAATCACATATTGATGAAGGACATGATGAACATACATGACAAACTCAAATCTAGTAACCAGAAAACCATTTAGAAAGACTTTTCACAAAGAAAAAAGATGACAAACATACACCCTGAATGATGTGCAATCTCATCGGTCATTATGGAAATTAAATTCAAATCACAATAAAATATCACTACAATTGGATTGATACAGCTAAAATTTAAAAACACTGCAGTTCCAAGTGTTAGTGGGATGTGGAGAAAATAGAATGCTCACACCTGACATGCAACATGGTACAACCACTCTGGAAAAGAGTTCAGTAGATTTTTCTAAATGTTAAACATACACCTACCATATGACCCAGTCTGAGCGATTATCAAAGCTGATGTATGCACACGAACATGTTTGTAACAATTGTAGTTGTAATAGCCCTGAAGTAGAAAGAGTTACAGGCTAAACTGCCAAAAAATTACTCTCTTTTTTGTTTGAGGCAAGGATTTATGTCACTTAGGCTAGGCCCACGCTTGGGATCTTCCTGCCTAAGCCTCTCCAATGCTGAGATTACAGGTGTGCACCAACGTTCCTAGCAAAATAACCACTCTGAAAGTAAAAGACCTGGAAAAAATATATCTGGTGATTCTGTGTCAATAAAATCCTAGAAAATAAAAACTGTACTAGGGGCCTGGGGATATAGCTCAGCGGCACAGTGCCTGTCTAGCAAGTGTGAGGTCATGAATTCAAGTTCCAGTACCAAAAAACCAAAAACTGTATTAGGGAAGAAAACAGATCAGTGGTTCCTGGAGATGATGGAGAAATACAAAGAGCTAGGAAGCAGGGATTACCATGTGACACAGGAATTTTGGAGAGTGATAGATATCAAAATTTATCAAACTGCACACTTTTTTGTATAGTCTGCAAGAAAAAAATAGGTGTCTGTGGTCACTATGTATAATTTAGGGGTAATGTAGGGAACTGCCTGTGTGTAAACAAGAAGGTGCAGAGAGATCAGGTGTGTATAATGTGTTAGTCACTGTGCCCTGATAGCATGAGTTCGGCCTTTAAATAATGCCTCACATTTTTCATAGTAAAAAATGTAAATGTACAAATTTCATGTATCACATATTCTCTTTCAGTTTTTGACATGGTTGTAAATGATTTTTCCATGTCTAACTATTCAGAGTATTCTTTAAATAAATCATCATTTCTTTATTCATCCTTGAAGACATTATTTAAGTTTAATCATCCACATAGATGAGCTACAGTCAACATAACAAAAGAAATAAGAAAAACTATAAGGGCAATATATTTTAGTGTACTGAGATTTAGTCTCTAATTCACTGAAATGTAAAATTTGAAGAGAGAGACGAGCTTACCCATCAGTGCTTAAAATAGGTTTCAAGAGAAACACAGCAGGCTTCTGAAATAAAATGATTAAACATAGGTATTTATCTATCTTCGTTACTAAAACCCCCCAGAAATGGCCATAAAAAATTAAAAAGGAAGAAAAAGAGGATAATCCTATATGAGTAGAGAGAAAACAAATAACTCATTTGTGGATGAAACGGATCAACAATTATCTGGACCCTGGATAAGGAAGCGGTACCTGTTGGCAGAAGTCGCCCTGGGTAGCTGCACAGGGCTCCAGCCTGACTTTGAGCTCTGTGCCTGCTGCTATAGAGGGCAGAGTTCAGAAATGGACCTCAGAACTGGGGGCTTCATTAAAACCTGTCTAGAGAAAAGTTGCACCCATCACCCCTATTTCCATTGGGAAATGCAGAACACAGCTTTACATACCTCTTCTTATTGTGCTCCTATTGAAAGTAAAAACATAAACTGCAGTTCCTAGAATGGCACTTCATGCTCCAGAGTATTACGTCCCCACTTCTAGAGGCTGGAAGTCATCGGGGAGCCAGCCAGTCACTATATCCTTTTTGTCTAAATATGAACAGGCAACCCAAAATCACAGAATGTGTAAGCATGGTCAATGGCACAAAACAGGAGGATTAAAATGAGTAGCCCTCAAATGTACTATGAAAGAAAAGCTATGCTTTGAATTCTCCAACTTAATCTTCATAGGTTCCTGTTAAGAAATGTACCGAAATTTTCTCAGAAATTTGCTCATTGCTGGGCAAACCATTACTTGAAAGCCTAGAGAATTCAGAGAATTCAGGAAACAGGAAATAACAAGTTAAAAATAAATATGGAATGAATGAATGGATGGATGAATGAATGAAGCCTAGAAATGGAACACAGCAACTTATAACAAAATATGACCTGAAAAACTCTGACAGAGAAAGGCAACAAAATTAAAGTAATAGTGGCATTGTTAAAAGAATGAGCTAGTAAGCTAAAATGAATTATCTTGAATCTCATCTCTGTCACTTATTAGCTGTATGCTTCTTGATCACGTTATTTAATTTCTCCTTAAGTCTGTTTCCTCCTCTGTCAAATGAGGATGAAAAACAAATCAATGTGTAGAGTTACTTTGAGGATGAAATGTAATGATTTCTATAAATTAATTATAGTAACATACAGCGTCTGACAAAGAGAAGCATTTACATTTATTATTATTTCTGTTATTGAAAGGGCAAAGGTGTTGCTCTCTTAATCTTCCTCTTTGACCAGTAAGGAAGAAAATAAAAGGTAAAAATAAGTATAGTAAAAAGATCCCCAATTTAGAAGAGGAACTTTCTCAAAAAGTATACATGCAATGAATTTTGAAACACAAACCACCAGATTCTGAATCAAAGCAAATTTTCTCTAGCCTTCTTGGCATTAGCAAATCATAGACGACAGGGAAAATCAGAGTAATGACAATAGATAATTAAAGAACAAGAGGTGAAGCATACTATTCAAGGATGTTTGTAAAGACATTTTATATTGCTTTGTTACTCTGAAAAGATTTCAATAGTGCTAATCAGTCTGCTTGTTTGGATCTCAGTAAATACATGAAGACTCTTAAAATAGCACCATATTCTGAAGTCTGTTTTAATGTCATGGGAGGAAGATGGTCTATTAATGGCTTAGGACAGTTCTTACTTACAGAAATTGAAATTAGTGCCATGCGTTTGAAGGCAAGTTTCTCAGTTCCACTTTAGTTTAGATCTATAGTTACACTGAGAAGCTGAGAATAATTTATTGTCATCAATCTTCAATTAAATTCCTAATTTTAACTATGTATAACAGTAGCGACAATTCACTCACATTGCATACAGTCAGATGTACCAAACTATGCAGGCTTCTCTCTTTCACTGTAACAAGACTTCATCATGAGTCCCCATATTGTTGAAAACTGGGGGGCAGAGGGTGGGAGGGGGGTCCAGCGTAGATGTACATGTCGATCAATTGCAAATATTAGTCCTGTGCATTCATTTGCAAATTCTCTTTAGATGACTCAGCTTTTGGTTGACTTCTGGGATCCTTTAAGGTCAAATACGTGATAGGAGGCACCAGGTACTCATCTCTAGCACACACTGCTACCGCCCCCATGCTGTCTCTTGCACCATCTTGGATTTGCATCAGATGTGCCAGGAGCTGGAGATTTTCTAAGGGCTGCAGCCTATCCCATGCTACCTTCAGAAAAGTAAGCATTAGTCCAAATGTCCTTCACTTGCAACACTACTTATTGAAGTTTCCAACTTACATGGGAGAAGACTGAGAACTCTGATATGTGATCTCCACGGACTCCTTTTCTCCCTTCACTGAGATCAGAAGGTCCAAGCCTCAGTCTTTCTCCTTCCTCTGTGTCATACCCTCTAGTGTCCTCCTCTAGCCATCCCATAGCTTAGTTGTCTTAAGAAGAAGGGCTGTACTCTAAGCTCTATGAAAGAAAAATCCATGATTTGAACTCTCCAACTTAATCTGCCTTCATAGGTTCATGTTAAGAAATTTATAGAACTCATCTTTCTGGGCAAAACATTACTTAAATGCCTTTCATCTTCTTAGAACACCTACTTTGATATCAGAGGTTAGGTACTAAGCCTTCCTAGTCCTTTGTATTCCTTGTCTAGAATTCTTAAATCCTCCTGTGGCAAATGTGTACTTATGGAAAAATAAGGAAAGCTTACAAATTTCTTTCACGTGTTTCAACAAAATATCTCCCACTGTGAATTACCATGCTTACTCCAAATTCAGGCAATTTTCATCGACAACTTTAATTTGTATATTAGCTGAGAGCCTCCAAACTGCTTTTGAAGTAATACAACAAAGCAGCACACACACACACACACACACACACACACACACACACACACACACACAAATTATTTGGAGAAGTCAAAATTGATTTCTCCAGAATTCTAGTCAACAAACTAAGTGAATATTGGAAGGTAGATGATCCACTGTTATGTGAAATTATTAAAAAAGAAACCAAGCCCATACTTTTTCTTTAAAAACAACAACTAGTTTGTTTTCTTTGTCTTTTAGTCTCATTAATAATGCCACCTTTTTCCAAGGATGGCAATCATCTTGACATGGGTTTAATCCAAAGTACATTTGCTACAGACATGGTAGGTTCTCTATTAGGTATCATAGCATGACTGGAGCACGAACTTGAGCCTCAGGGAAATTTCTATATAGCATCATCTATCTCATCAATCACTGAATCACTAACATTCTTCCTTTGAAACATGTCCTATGTCTTCCATTTGCCTGTTGTTTGTATTGTCACCATGTTCTGCTGAGTCACAGCCATGGTTAGCACCACGTCTAACGCCCTTTACACAGCCCCGTCCTGCTGCCCAGAACACAGGTGATTTCAGTTATTTCTTAACTTCAGTATTGTTGGTGCTCAATATGTCCTTTCTGGATGTAGTTAAGTTTTCCAATGCCATATAAATAGATCTGGAGAACTGTAGCCAATAGTAGAGAGAAGGGACTGTCTCGAAAGCCAGTGTTATTTCATTCATGTAGAGCAATAATCATGCCACCTGCCACCCTCATTGGGTCATCACTGTTTGGACAGCCTGGGGGTTGGAGAAGAACCACTGGATCATTCTAGTATTTCTGAAACTTCTAGTCTCCATCTTTGTACAAATCCCTCCTTATGCACATAATAAGTTCATAGTACCTTTCCTGTTCATGTCTCGTGCCAGTCATATATTTAAACTTACAAATATGGTGTGCTTGCTGTTAATGTCATTCCTTGTTTTGTTTTGTTTTGTTTTGGTACCAGGGATTGAACTCACGACTTCGTGTTTGCCAAGCAGGCACTTACACCACTGAGCTAAACCCCCGGCCACAAATGTCATTCTTATATATCATGAAACATTCAAAGCAATGTTAACGAGTGGCTCTTTTATTTCAAAGACTGCAATGTAGCCTTACAGATGGCATTTTCTTGACCTGGTGGGAGGGGCAATATGCAGGCATTTGCTATCTGGGTTCTATACCAACCCTACTTCAGAAAAATTCCACCTGGACCACGTTCACTTGCAGGTTCCTGCGTTATCATGAAGGGTCATTTCAATCTCTTCAAGAGGGAGCTGCTGTTTCTCAAATGGTACAGCCATTGGTAAACAAGTTTGTTTATATTTATTAAATAAAGGGAAAGTCTTTCAGGCCTGTTGGCTCTTTGGGTTGATGGGGAATGGAAACGGAAGATTTAAAAAAGAAGCCCACCCTTCTGTTTCCTGAAAAGATCCACAGTGAAGAAGAAGATAAAGACAGAATTGCTGGAGCAGAATGAGCTACTGTCCCTGATGTCAGGGTCTCCCTGCTAAGCCCTGCCAAGCAGTCTCAGTCTTTGAGAGAGCTTCTCGTTATCTTTTCAGGCCTGCTAATACTTGTTCCAATCTTTTCAATAAGGCTTTTCGTAAGTCACATTAACATTTTTACATGGAAAAAATAAAAATAAGAGACAAGGAAAAAATCAACAAAATTGATCACTGCTACCCAACCACTATGAACACTTTTGAAGTCATTTTCTCTCACACGTAAATTGTATGCCTTAGTAATCTAGTCCCCGTTGATACTGGCTCACCAGATAACTGGTGGATAACTGAAGGAGCTGGCTAACTAAAGGCTGTAATCACTTAGGGACCCAAGTTTGTGCTCTTAATTTTTCCACCTCAGTTAACATAGCTATTTTATTTTTCCATATTGGATATTCAACACCTTCCATTTTAATGGTTTTGAAAAGTTCCATTGAGTGGATATATTTTACATTTTTCTAATTTTTCTATTATAGATCATACAGTGTAAGCTTCCTCCATATCATTTATTCTGCATTTTGGGGGCCACTTCTTACAGATAGATCAAGAGTTAGCAACCTTTACTTATAAAAGGAAATAGTAAATGTCTTTGGCTTTGTAAGCCATGTGATCTCATCCTTGTTATGCAACTTTACTTACAAAAGTAGCACAAACAATACCTAAATGAATGGGCATAACTATATTCAATAAAATTCACGTATGTGCAGTGAAATTTGAATTTATTTAGTTTTCAATGTGTCATGAAATGCTGTTCTTTTTTACATTTTGTTTCAAGCATTTAAAAACATAAAAACCATGCTTAACATATAAAATGTACAAAAATCAGAGTGAGCCTGAGGCCTATAGTATGCTGGTCCCTGCCCTTGAGTGGTGGAGTCAAACAATCACGGAGTCAAAGGTTATGAGCTACCTGTGACCCTTGATATACAGTCAGTTCCTTGCTGAGAATATTGATCGTTTCCTCCAACCATATATCTTAGTTGTTAATTTCTGAGTTTGGGCATTTAAATAGTGTTTTTATCACCTGATTAAAGGAGTATGCAACAGAACTACTCTTTCACTTCATTACCTTTGACCAGGAACCATAGCCTTTAAAATCCTCTTAGAGTGACAAGTCTGTAGGAGAGGTCAAGAGTTGGCGAGGTCAAGAGTTAGCTAGGTCATCTGGTCCCCCTCTGCTAAGCCCATCTGAGGGAACAAAAGCCCCTGTTAAAAACTACTCAGAAGGGGCTCTCCTAGATTTCATCATCTAACCTGAGCATTTCCAGTCAAACACATTTCATTCTAAATTCTTCATTTGTGCATGAGAACACCTGGCCAGCTGCCACCTTCAAACACAAAGACAGTTATTAAGTTAATCCGTCTGCATTTCTTTCTGTATCCTAGGTTGATAATGATGATCACGAACTATTTCCTTTTGTAGATTGTGAAACTGAAGTATAAAAGCACCTTTTCTCCGAATGGATGGTGATTCAGAGAATAGGAACACTAACTTGAAATTCCATGTTTCCTGCCTCTAGGGCCATTGGGATCATAAATTAATATTTATTAAACATCTCCTGGTTGCATGCCACTGTGTGAGGCATGATGGCAATTAGTCCCACTCATTTTTTCCAATTTATTAAATTGTATCCTGGATGATTAAATTGCTTCAGGTCATAAGTACAAAATCAAAAATATTTAATTAGGACACATAAAACAGAGCGGTGCCAGTGAGAGCATGGTGCACTCGAATATCAGCTTTGCAGTGTCCAGTCTCAAAATTCAGGGGGGACAGGATTACTAGCAATTCTGAAGGCCAGAGACTCCTTTCAGACCAAGGAAGGCAGTGAATTCCTTACAAGGAAAACATCCCTTTTCTAGATCTCTGCAGATGGAATTTTAGACTCAAGATTTGCAGGTAGCTTAATATCTTCTGCCAGAGGTTTTCTAAATTATTTCCTAATTTTAAGGTATGATGAAGGTACACCTCTGTTCATATTTCAATGAAAAGTTTGTTTTTCAAAAAAATTATATTTTTTTTCAAATAAAAGCACCTTTAAAATATTTTTAAAAATAAAACTATTAAGGGATGTAAGAAACGGTGGGAAGGAGATGAATATGATCAAAACATGTTATATGCATAACATGAAGATACCACATTGAAGCCCAGTGTTTTGTAAAATTAATGTGGACAACTAAAAAATACATTTTAAAATACTACTGCTTATTGAGACACGCATTTAAATGATATACACTATTATTTGAATATGTCTCTCATTTTTTAAAGCAGGGTCTGTTTTGTTCACCTTGATAGCCTCAATAATATTTGGTTCAATGGTCCTTGAATTGTTGGATATAAGGCACAGTGTTATTGATTTATCAATGCAAAATACATGAAATACGTCTGAATTTAAAGAAATCTAAACCTCTGGGTAACAGCGGTTCCCCAAACTTCTTCCCTATAAATGGTGCTACAGTTTGAGGGCTTTTGTTCCCGGGGAAACAGCCCATCTGAAATGCAAGTGTTGCCAATGTGACAGTAATAAGAGGTGGCTTTGAGCAAGTGGTTAGGCCATGAAACCTTCATCGCCATTAATAGAAGTCAGGTCCATTCTTTTAGCTAACTAGTTTACTTCTCCATTTTTTCTTGCCTTTCTGCCTCTGACGTGTGAGGTTACAGAAAGGAGTCCCTCTGCAGATATGAGACCTTGATCTTGGACTCCTCAGTCCTTGGAACTATGACAAGCAAATTTCTGTTCTTTATAAATTACCTGGTATCCAGTTTTGTATTATAGTAGCACAAATTAACTAAGATAAATGGAAAGATTTTTCTCTCGTATTCTTATGTTAGGCATTTATGCAATTCTACCTACTCTATTTCTAAGGGCTTCAGAGGTTTTTCAAACTATCTTAATAATTAGTTACATTTTATTATGGAGAATGTATTCATTGCCTTCTTAAGAATAATGTGTTTACTCCATATGTCAGCCAACTTTCCATCACTGTGTCAAAATATCTGAGAAAATCAACGTACGAAGAGAAAAATGGTTTGTATTAGGTCACGGTTTTGATGATTCCAACTCTTGATCTGTTGGCTCCAATGCTTTGAGTGAGATTTCATGACAAAGCTGTGTGACAGAGAAAAATTGCTCACCTCATGGATATGCAGCAAAAGAGAGGCAGTGAGGATGGGGGTGCAGTCCCATAGTCCCCTTCAAAGTCACATCCCCAGTGATCAAGGAGCTTCCTCAGGGACTTGCCTCTCCAAGGTCCCACCATCTCCCTGTACCATTACTGTAAGGACCAATCCTTACAGATCCATACTATAGTACCCCTGCATCTTTAACTTTGAGCCATGCAGGTTTAAACCCGCTCTCTCTCAAAACAAGACTGCTTTCAGCTTTTTCATGCTGTGATACTGTGGCCTAAGTTGCATGCAAAATTCCAAGGTCCCAAGACCCAGGCTTTCTTTTCCCTTGATTAGCAGACACCATACAGACAAACAGACAGACAGACACACACACACACACACACACACACACACACACTTTGAAGCACACAGCGCTTGATTCTACATATTCCTCTTCTAAAATATTCTGCTACTAACTTATCAACCTCATTTGGGTGTTATTCTGTACATACATTTTGCGGGGGGCAAATATTAAATTATCTTTTCAAGCTTTCAGATCATTTGGAAGTTCTGTCTTAATAGAATTTCTTCTGTCATGAACATTTTGCTGTTTTAACCAAGCAGAACTTTAAACTAAATTATACTGTGATTTCCTTATAAAAGCAATCATAGCTCACCATTTTAAATTTGAGGTTTAGTGAATTACTACATTTGCCAAATGGTTGTGAGACACATCTATGCCACCTTTTGGTTTTTATTGGCTAAAATAATATGGTCTGCTAAAAAAAAAACTGTGTCTACTAGGGAAAATCTATTATATTGGGGCAGTTTCATCCATAAACTAGAAATACTGAAGGTTAGCTTTACTGTCCTCGGCTCTGTGAAGGATTTGTAGGGGAGAAACATGTGGTTGCTAGTAACCTATGTCTAGAGAGAATGGTTAACAACCTCGGGACTTAAGTTAAAGCAAGAGAGCTACAAGTCTGACAGCAGGAGGAACCTGCCCTATATTACACACAGGATGATAATCACAAACACACTTGTAAGTTTGCACCTTCCCGAACTAAAAGCAAGACCTGGCTGGAGACTTCCTTGAAGCCTATTCAGCTAGATAAATTATAAAAAGCAAAGGGCACAACTGCCTCAATGAACATAGCAAAGATTTTTTTCTCAAATCAAAGCCCAAAAAGGAGCTCAATAGTATTTATATGTAAAATGACCAAATGAGATAGTAGCAGACCCAAAGAATAATTGAGGAGGTGACGGAAAGGACTAGCCAAAGACGTGTCACACAATGAATGTGCATAACAGAATACATGTCGAAAACATTTATTGCTCCCTCATCCAAGAAAGAAAGAAATGTTAAGTGATGAGAAAGGAAAACATTGGAGCAGGGTAAGGGTGACCAAGTGTGTAGGGCCAGGTGCCAGCTGCGGACTTAGAGTGGTCCAAGCAGGCCTCCCTGAGGACAAAGACTGGGATAAAGAGTGGGCTCGTAGAAGAGATGCACTGAGCTCAGAGTCCCACAGGGAAGACCGCTGCAGACACAGAGATCAGAGCCAAGGCCCTCAAGCACCAAGTCACCCAGAGAGCTCAAAGAGCAGCAGAGAGAGGACCAGGGATATAGCTTATGGCATAGCATCTGCTTGGTGAGTATGAGGCCCTCAGTTCGATTCCTGGTACCAGAAAAACAGCAGAGGTCACATTGCTGGAATTTGGTGAGGGCTAACAAACTAAGGCAGATCTAAGGAAAGAGAGGAGCATGGAGTGCTGTGCAATCTCAAACAGTACTGGTATTTTATTGTCAGCGCAAAAGGAGCCCCACGAGGGTTGACGCTGAAGAGAGGCAGGATACAGCTTTGACTGTAAGGTGCCTACTCAGAGTGCCGTGTTAGGAGCAGGGCGAGGAGGGGAGACCTTCATAAGGCTCTTGCAGTAACGTGAAAAATGACCATGGCTTTGACCAGGAGAGGAGCTCTAGAGGTAATAAATAAGGGGGACCAAGGTGATAGTGATTCTGAATAGGGAACAAAAGTGACTCCAGAACTACTATAGGTTTTGTTTTGTTTTTCCCTGCAATACAGAAAGGACAGGTGTACATGTAGAGACTCACACATGCGTAGAACTTCTCCTAAACAGTTTATGAGAATCGACTATATAATGTATGATGAAATGAACAGCTACTTTGGAAAAAAAAGAGACCTTAAGGTTCCCAGTGCTGATTCTGTAGTGTCATGCTGTGAAACCCAGCAATACTATTATTCTTTGTTCGGAGTGATTTTAGTCTGTTTTGCATTGTTCAATTTCAACCCACATGAAGGAATGGACAGCTATTTTGAAGAGAACCAGAGACATTACGGCAGCCATTGTTGATTTCCCTATAGTCTGATTTTGAAGGCCTAAAAATGCCTTCATCATTCTGTTCTGATCAGTTTAATACTGTTTTTTTATATGAATTCATTGTGTGTGAAGATATGAACAACTATTTAGAAGAAAATAAGAGACAATATGATAGACAGTGAAGATCTTCTGTTGTCTTGCTTTGAAATCTGTTTTCTTATATTATTTTCTTCTGATCTGTTTTGTTCTTTAGTTTTATCCTCTTTAAAATAAAACTTAAAAAAAGAACTACTATAGGTAAGTTTTACCTATAAAGGAAAAGTTCACACACTCCCTTTTTCATCAGAGAGACAAGTATGGTCAGATTGCTTGGACTGAACGCTGACACTTGCCTAATTTCTTGAAGTGACCGACAGGACCTGACGTACAGATGAGGTTGTTCTGACAGTGACGTGGAACAGTGGAGTGATTTCTCTTGCCACCTAATACACCAATGATATTTGTGTGTTAAGGATGCAGTGATTATTTGGGCCTACAAGAAAAAAGAAATGTAAATTGACTTTAAAAATAAATTGGAAGCTCATTTGAAAGTAAAAGATCACTGTGGTGGGGGACAGGGGCAAATGGGAGATATTTTAATAAGTGTCCACTTTTGTACCTAGGAGTATTTTTCTATTTTCTTTCTCTTGATCAAATATGAATGTCATGGACTTCCCAGGACATGTCCTATGCTCTTGGCTTCTCTCTTTGCATCTCCCCTGCAGCTGGGGAAATCACTGCGGTGTCTGCTCCATCAGGGGAAGACAGGTGCAGTTTCCATCCCTGCCATGAACCAGGCCTCTGTGTCAAGGTTTTCCGATATGGCCCTCAATACTACAGGGAAAAGGTTCACCCAGGTCTGCAAAATCATCTACAAACCCTTATCGAGGAACAGATGACCCAGACTTTTCAGAGGTACATTCTGGTTTGTTTGTTTGCTTGTTTTTGTAGCCAGCCAGTATCTGCCCCTGAAATCCTACCACCATTTGAGCTTCTGTCCTCCAGAGAAAATTGTTCAAGGATGAAGTACATTCCTGCATCTGCACATCAGCCTGCTCTGTGTCTGTAAATATGAGCAGCCTCATGAATGGGTGCAGAATGGATCCCACGTCTGTAAATGTGAGCCACCCTGGGACAGCTACAGTTATCATCCAGAAAGATCTCAGGATGGCTGGGAATCTCCCCGCACAAGGCCACCTGCCCCATGGAGCTTACCTGAGTACACACAATACCTGGGACACGTGGGGCCCCCTTGACATTCCTCCAGTGGCTGATCTTTAAGCCTGGTATGTTGTCTGGCCTCCTGCCCTCTCTGTGTTGAGTCATTTTTACAGTATCACTGAAACTCCTGCTTGAGTGACTAATTAGTTTACTGCACAGAGTTAGTCTTGGGGCCTCTCACCTTTGAAGACCCCTTCCCACGCCAGGCCATGTCCCAGCAGTGTGCAGCATCACCCTCTGTCTCATCCCATGGCCTATTGTGCTTTCCAGGCAGCCACACCTCTGTTCCAATCCAGACTGACTGGAGCCCGGTTGCTGCCATGGGACAGTCATAATTAAAGGCAATTTAGCAAAGGTTCCTAACAGGGTGTCAACACCAGTCACTGGAAATGGATGCTCTTCCAGTCCCCGATATCTTCCCTTAGACCTTTAATCTTGACCACACAGTAGATTTTCCTGGCTAGAGGGGGTGATCAGTGTCACCCAAATCTTACAACAGTGCTAGCCGGCCACATCTGCCACCAGAGAGGCCACAGTGTACAGCGGGCAAACCAGAGCATCCTAGACCCCAAAAGTCAGTTGTCAGCTGTGGGAGCAGCACTGCCTACTGAGGCGCCTCCCTCAGCACCCCAGCTAGGGCCCTGCTGCCTCTTCTGGTTATAAAAAGACCTGCTGTAGGCTGGTTTGACTTCCTTTGGATCCTGAGATGTGGGTGGTGGGGGCCCCGTGACCCTCCCAGCCTGAGGGTGTCATTACTAAGCTGTGGCACTTTCCTTATCATGGCTCATGACTGGGCTGCTGTACGAGGGGCTGTCAAGTGTGGCCGGAGGTCACGTGTGTGTTCCAGAGCTTGCACAGAATAGGCTCTTACAAGGGAAAATCATGGGGAGGAGACTTGTGAAGGAGGGATTTACAGGGATGGAAGCATTTTAAGGAGAACGGAGAGGAAGGAAGTGGGGCCGGAAGGGAGGAGAGAGAGATTAAGAGAAGTGATCCACTGGGGTGAGCAGTTGCTGAAATACATAACATTTAACATTCTATGATGCTTCTCTCATGTTGAGGCATGCTAATTAATATCCCATGTTTGTTTATAGCATCTTAGAATGAGCATGTTTGATGGCTGGTAAGGCAAAGCCTAGTCTCCGTTCCTAGTGGCCTTAGATTCAAGCTCCTAAGCAAAGAAAAGAGACAAAGCAGTTACCCTTTTGGTGAAGACTTTACCACAGATCAGAAAGTAGATCATGGGCTTTGCAAGTTTTTGTTTTTTATCCTGATAGAAAAACCTTTAAATCTCGAACAAAATATGTTAAAATAGGAAAAAGGAAAACATTGCCCTGGTGGACTTAGGAAATAGCTGATTTCTTCATGAAAAGCCTGGTTCCTGGTCAAGGCATTGACTACTGTCTATGGTAGGGGTTTGCCATGCTGCCTCTGGGCCACTTAAATCTTATCAGTAACTGGGTATTTTTATCTCATCCCAGTGGAATGAAGCAGAGCTATACAATACAGCCATGAAAAGCATAAATACATTCTATGGCAATATGGAAGTCACCTTGACCATGATTTCTAGTATCTTCTATTCATCTTAATACTGATATCCAGATGCGTGGGGCTATTCTCCCAGATTTTCTTAAAGGAAGCAGCAAAATTAGTCATCTGAATGGTTTCAGAGTGTCAGCGTGTCATCGATTCTAGTGGGTGCATCCACTGTGAATTTTTGTGGGCACGAAGATGATTCAGAGCGGGG
Organism: Cavia porcellus; assembly: GCF_034190915.1. NCBI lineage: Eukaryota > Metazoa > Chordata > Mammalia > Rodentia > Caviidae > Cavia > Cavia porcellus. The sequence goes on along the minus strand of NW_026947510.1, from coordinate 50,332,367 downwards.
GCCAAACTTACTCCATCTTACTCAAAAATGCTTAAGTGTAAAACAGACTCCCGAGTCTGAGAGTGAGAATGTTATTTCCCAGCATTCTCTTCATTTTATGAATGATACTAAGTTGGCCATCAGAGAATTGCTTCCACCAATCACTGTATCCTGGACAGCTATCAACAAAAGAACTTGTAGTAACAGTCTGCAGTCACTTGGTGAAGTCGGAAAGCACCTTTGTTAATTATTAGACAGCACATGGTTAAAGTTCAGTATGAATGTGCCTCTGGAAACCACTCCATTCACCCAAGACAGCATTAACAAGAGCTGAATGACATTTTCACCTACATAGTAGAGCTGCTTTTATTACGGACCAAAATCCTTAAAAGGAGCTACTCATATAAAACATGGTAAGGAACCTTACTCCAAAATGTCTCCCATGATGAGACCCCCCAGATTTATCACTGGAAGTATATTTCACTTAAAATGAAGATGGAGCACAATGAAGCATACAAGATTTAGAGTGAGACACCTGGATTCTAAAACTTGGTGACCCTAGACAAGTCCTCCAACCCTACAGGCCACGGTTTCCTCACATGCAAAGTGGCAATAATACAATTCACCCTCCAAACTGCTCAGGGTTGTTTTTCATACCCAGCGATGTCTGAGCCCTGCGTACTTCCTGCCAACCGTCTTTAGAAAGTGTGTCCACCTGAGCGGCCCTCCAGAGCGGATCTTTTTAAAAACTGTCATTTTCTGTGAAACTTCTGTTGCCGTCTGCAGAGCATCGGTTGCCTGGGCTCTCTCGTTGCCATCTGGGCTTTCTCTCAATGCTTCCTCGCACGCTTCTCCGTGGTAGAATATTCCCCATTTGGACCAATGGCAGGGTCTCCGTTGGCCTTTCTGTTCCACTTGGTCACTTTGTTTTTCACTCAGACCCTTAACAACGGGCCTCTTTGGCCAGAGGAAAAACAGGTGGTGTGGGCCTAATTACCATTCTGCGGTCCTCCCTTTCTCATTTCCCTTTTTTGTCTTTCTAGTCATGCTTTATTTGCATTTTGACCCTACCATTCGAAGGAGATGCCATTTCTGCTCTCTCACACCCAGTCAGAGCACTTCCTTTCCCAAGGCAGCTGTGCAAATGGAAATACTGTGGGCTTTCTAATGCTGCAGGCAGCGGTTCTAATCCTGGCTCTGGTATTTACAAGTTTGTGATTAACGGTGACTTCTTTGAAGTCGTATCTTCTCATCTGTGCAAACGGAAATCGTATCTGCTTCACAGGGCTCTTGTGATTGAGGGAGATAACATACGTGCATCTGAATCATACCAGGTGATCAATACTTACTGATTTCCTTGTTCTTTTATGGATGCTTTCTCTTTTTAATTCTACTTTGTCTCAGTTTCCTTGGAAGAGCCTTTAACACTGAAGTTCCTTGCTTTTTCTACCCTGCTCTCCATTCTCTCTGCTCCTTGGGCACCTGGCTGAATACTTAGGCATGAAACCTTTGTCTTGTCTCAGATTCAAAAAATCAGTTCTCTGCCACTCAGCTGTCACTGTGGATAAGCCTTGGTGCGTCCTATTAAGTGGGCTACTGACAAAGGGCTCCCCTCATGGGTGGTTGTACTATCAAAGTCATGGTACACAAAAAAGTTTAGCACAGTGGGCTTTTTGTGTACTCAGGGGTAATTAGTGTTGGCTCTGTCTGCCTGGTTCATTATTAAATCTTGCTCTTTCCTTCACATTTATCAATGATTTACCTTCATATTCTTCTAACCTCAAATTTCCTCTTTCAGATTAACTTTTGCCCCTTCTGCCAAATTACCCTCTCGCCTACACACATATTTCAAAACCACTCAGGGGTCATCATTCCATTACTGAGGTGCCAGGGAATTTTTGGTTGCTGTTCCTTTTGAGGTCCTCATGTGTGTAATAGCCATTTCAGGATAAAACTCTGGTGACTTCTATCTTTTTGAAGAGTTAGTTATTCCTGTTTGTCATTAGTTTTTTTTTTTCCTCTGCACAAAATACAGTGTGTCCCCTTCTATGTTGAAATGCACTCTCCCGTTCATTCATCTGTGGCCTTCCCCCTGTACTAATAATGGTTTCTTCTTTAACTTTCATTCTCTGACCTCCCAAATCACCTCTCCCCAATCAGTCTAGACCAGTAAATTCAACTCTTGATCAAATCTCCATTATTTGATCTATCCAGTATAATAAGAAATATGTATAATCCAATGGCTTTTTTGTATGCCAAGAATACAATAGTCATGTTTAAAATCATCCAGTACCAAGTTGTTCTAATCTGATGATCACAGAACACAGTTTTGATGTTTCTTTCCTCTTTAAAGAGTTGATATTCAGTGAGGATTGGGGATTTTGGGTAGTTTAGGAGAGACCCACAGATCAGTCCCAATGTAGGCTAGCATCAATACAAATTAACCTGCTTCCATTTCTATGGATTATTTTCTCTGTTCTTATGCAACAAGACCCATTTTTCTCACCCCAACTGTCATCCCAGTGTCCTAACATGTGGCTCCACCTCCACCCCTTCCTAATACAGCTCTGGCCTGGGATCTGTGGTGACCCTAAGTTTATTGAACCCAGTCCTACTCTGCTCTTAAACCCTCAGCCCCTTATTCTGTCTGCCCATATGAAAACAGAAAACACCAAATTCATACCCAATAATTCAACATATTAGGTACCAGTTTCTGGGCCAAAATGTTGATATATTCTTTCTCAGTTAATTTTCATGGGTATCAGTTTTATTCCCATTTACCAAGATAGAAAACTCAGGGAGGTTAGGTAACTTCTTCCAGGTAGGGTAGCCATTCCTTGAAGGCAGTTAACTAGTGCTGGAGCTGATGTCACGTCTGCCTGATCCCAAAGCTGCTGCCTTGCAGGACATCTGTGGGTGAGACAGGAAGAACTTGCTTCGTGCTGCTCTGAGCTGCATAAAGACCTGTTTTCTAAGATTTCCAGTACCACAGTCTAACTTGATATCATTCTATGCGCATAGAAATCCTGTCTTTCACCTGCTGGTTATCATTCAGTGGCAGGCCCACTGAGATCCTCAATAGGTAGCAGTGAAAAACACATAGTACCTGTCCTCAAAAGACTCCCTGGAGAGCAAAGATGCAGTTAGATTTCCAAGATCGTCACAGGGAAAGTTGCATAAAATCTTCATGAACCCTACTATTCTTTGACATATCAGGGACATAAATGAAAAATGAAAAATGAAAAAATAGGGGAAATGGGCCTTTTCCCAGCACCTTCTAAAATGCTCAGATTCAAGGTAAGTAAGCTCAAAATGAGATTTTATCATGACTCTGCTCCAAACAATAGTCATAGGTTTAAAATCGGATCAAACATAACCATCAAAAGATCAAAGGCTGGAAAACTTCCTGGGGCTACTCTAAGTTCTTCCACCAAACGTACCCATTGCTGAGACTTGTCATCCAAAGCCAAGGCATCCTGAGGTCCCAGGCTTCCTTCTCCCAGGTTCCTTCCAGAATCCTAAGCTTGAACTTCTTCTACAATGGGTTTATCCTTCACTAGGGACACAAGTTACCAGTTTTGCCAATATAGACTTCACTGGATCTCAGTTTAACCACACTGTTTTGAGACAATCAACTACTTGAAGGACCAGTACGACCCAAGAAAGAGCAGAATCCAGAACTCATGGACATGCTTGCTGTCCTGTGGCAAGAGTCCAGGAGCACCCAGCCTAACAGAAGGCTCTGCCTTCACCAGCATGCTAACCACAGCCTCTTTGATAATACTTTCCTCAAATACGCCAGTGCTCAGAATAATATCACTACTAATTCTTCTATTTATTCACCTACACATTCACTCAAAAGTTCTTGAGTATTTACCATGTGGTCAGCATTGTCCTAGCAATGGATAAGCAGTTCCAGGTTTCTGCTCTCATGGAGTTCACATTCCAGAGAAGGAGACAGAAAAAGAATCACACAAATAGATCCAATAATCTTAGAACATGACAAATACTTTGAATACTTCAATAATAATAATGAAAATGATAATAATACTTTAGAATAATGATGATGGTAATGTTAGCAGCTAAACTAACAGAGTGCTTAATACAATGCAGCCCACGGCAAAGTATTTTCCATACATTAACTCACTGGATCCTCGTAACCCTATGAAGAAAGTATTATAGTTACTTCCATTGAATGAGAAAACCGATGTATAGAGGCTGAGTAATCTGGCCTAGTTCATGAGAGTCAGGGAATGTGACAGGGAATGGTGCTACGGGGATTCCATCTGATGAAGTAGTCATGGAAGACTCCTCTTGAGAGATGATATTCCAGCTGGCACCCGAAATATAGGAAGGCATCAGCTGTGGAATGTCACAGGGGAAGAGCATTCCTGGTAAAGGCCCTGCAGGAGCTACAACGCAGACATGTTTTAGAAAAAGAAAGCCCGGTGTGATGCCATGGAAAATGGGAAGCAGGGTGGGAAACAGGCAAGACAAAGGGGACAGGGAGGCTGCTGCCACATGATCCAGGGCTCTCCTAGGCATGGTAAGAGCCTGGATTTCCTTCTGAAGTACGAGCTGAAGGAAGATGCTGAAGGGCTTCCAACAGGAAGAGATACAATACGATAAATATTTTATTGGTAGTCTGCGCCCCTGTGTGAAGACTAGGTTGCAGACACATTGAGAATGGAGACAGGAGAGAGCAACTCGGGGGATGCTGCAGGGGGTAGAAGGGGCCAGGGGATGGGAACCAGGGTGGAGGGAGGGAGGAGATGGCTTCTGAGCACACACTTCGGGTAGAGTCAGCAAGTTCGCTGCTGGATTATAGCACAGGGATAATGAAAGTGGATCGTCTACAATCACTGGTGTTGGTCTGACACTAGATTCATGGAAGCTGAGTGTGACACTATCAGATATTTTCAAGTCAATTGTTAAAAATGACCATTACTAAAAATTTAATTACGTAGACTTGAAATTGAGGAAATCATGTTAAAAGCAAAGATAATAAATACCTAAAGCTTATCCTATTATTTTACTTTTATGACATTTTTATCGTTACCTGTGGTACCATGGTCACTTCTGGCTACCTGTCACTTTGGTGGAAATATTATATAATGAACAGCTGCTTCACATCTCTATGGTCAGCAGTGTCACATCTGTAGCTTCAAATCCAGCACAGTGAAAGTATTAGCACCATGGAAATATTATAAGCTACAAATCAGGGCTTGAGTTATTTTTTTATTGTCTAGAATTAAGAAAATCACGAGATAGTATCAAGTTTAAGGGTATAGGCAACTACTTGGAAGGCAGTAAGATTCACTATGATGCCCATTCTGGTTTGACTATTACCTTCTTCTGAAGTTCAGTAATGTCTCCAGTGTTTAGGTTTTATTGGTTTTGTTCTGTACTGTTTTGTTCAATTTTATTATACCTGATAATATAGGCAATTCTTTTTAAGGTAGCAAGAGGCATTAGGGTAACCATTATTGATCACCTTGTATTCTATTTTTACATCATGTAGTATGTCCATCCTTTGTTTTGACTGACTGCTTTGTTTTGTCACATTTGGTTTTATTCTCTTCCAAAAAAAAAAAAGTAATAAGAACTGTGAGAGTAATAAAACCCAAAATGTGTAACTGTTATTATAAAAAAGGGAGGAAAAGAAAGTGCTCTAACGGACACAACTGCAAGTGTGTTTAGGTGTGTAAGATAGATGACCATATTACTAAGTTTTTGTTGGATCATTGAGCACAACTGTTTGCAGTCTCACTGTTTGAATGTCCACTTTGTATGCTTTAATTTTGTAACTTGAACAACTATTTCTAAGATGACAATATGTAATCTATTAACTAGTGATTTCTGTTTATTTTTTTTGAAATTCTGTATCACTTGTACCCTTTTACTGTTTTATTTTTCCTTTAAATAAAATTTTTTAAACAAGAAAATCATGAGAGAAATGTTACTAATGCCACTTAGACGTAAAGCGTGCTGTGTTTCTGTCGCTGAGTTAGGAATGGCACGAAGTACTGGGTAAACATTTTCCCAGCACCTCTTCTCTTCCTCTTGTTTTCAGTCTAAATTAGTAGTGTTACCCAAAGCAGTGCCAAATGATTGCCTTGGGTGAGGAAAAAAAAAATCTAGTTGTTTCGTTTCATTTTCACTTCCTATTGCACAGGGCACATGAGAAGGATTAGATCAGATGCAAATGGAATTTTAAAAATGTATTTATGTCCTGAATGTAATATGTTGGTGGATCTTTCAGTCACGTTACAAGAAACTTGTGATTGATGTCTTTGGGCCACAGGAATTCTGAAAGCATGCTGAAGGCTAGATCTTGTCATGCCTGGGTAATTCAGGCCGATGTCTGGGCTAAAATGAGAGCCCATGAAGGCACAGGTTTGTTAGCCTTGTATATTTGTTCTGATGCATCACGAGAACTTTGAACTGCTCCTGATGCACACTTAACTATTTAATAAACATGTGTTGAATGAATAAACAGGTCTGTTTTCATTGCCATCGTGAAAACTATATGAAATACTGCTTCTGAAAACCCCAACCAAGGACTTTAAAAAGTATTTATGCTGAGAGACTGCAAGAGAAAAACTAATGTAACGTTTGTGGCTATTTCTTTTTTACAAGTTAAGCAGAGATCTACAAAAGAAATAATGCTTGTGCTAATTCAAATATTTTGGAATAAATAACATCTTCCTCACTTTCTTTCCTTTCTCTAGCTTTTCCAAAAGATTTAATAAAGTTTATGATATTGGGGTTTTTTTGTTTTTTGTTTTTTTGTAGTACAGAAGATTGGATGAGAGTCTTTATTTTGTTTTTGTTTTGTTTTTTGTTTGTTTGTTTTGTTTCGCTTTTGGTACTGGGGAATCCAACTCACAGCTTTACATTTGAGGGGCAGGCATTTATGCTTGCTGAGCTAACCCCCCCCCATCCCTAAGGATGGGAGCCTTTAGACTGAGCTATGTCCCCAGCCCTTTTTAAATTTTTTAAAATTTTGAGACAAGTTCTAGCTAAGTTGCTTAATGGCCCAGGCTGGGTTTGAACTTGTGACCAAATTACCTCAGCCTCCTAGAGTCCTGAGATTACAAGCATTCACCACCATACCCTGCTGACTTGAGCATTTTATCAAAAGTAGATCTCATGGTGGCATTATAGCAGATTATTTTTCCCCAAAGGAAAGGAAAATAATAAAAACTCTTCTGAATACTAACAAGGCACTTAAAAGGACAATCATGGATACTTTTAAAATACATATTTGCCCCCTTTATTTTCCAAGTTTCACCTGAAAACCTAACAAGGGATGCCATTCCAGTGTCTGAAATGCAATGCAGAATTTCTGTACCTTGAAAAATTCTGGCAGCGATTGGTACAGCACGTCACTTCTTAACCACTGTTCACCCTGGATGATGAAAAGCATTCTTGAATTTTCTACTGAGCAGAGCCAAACAAGTGACTTCAGACTGCAAAATCCCAGGAGTGATTTTGGCCTGACTAACTTTCCCAGAGGCAAAATTAATCCTCATGCAGAATGCATCACAAATCCCAATGACAACTGTTCCTTTCCAGGTTTTAAAAAGAGTCTAAAAATTCAGAAGCTGTATGTCTCCTTCCAAAATCCACTAGTACTCAAACCACTGGACTTTATGCTCATTTATAACATATATTTTCAATTACAGAGTCTCTCTCCCTTTCCATATTTATAATACATAAATAAATTATAATGATGTAGATGGCTTCCCCAAATAAAAATATATAAGGATTTGCACAAAAATGAAAAGTATATCTTTTCATTTGCCTTTTACTTTAAAAAGATACTTTTCAATAAGTTCTTTTTGAAGGATATCTAAAAGGTCTGTATAAAGATTTAAGGATAAAGCAACTACATAGTAATTCCTGGGAAGACAATCTCAAGACCTTAAATGAAAAGAAATCAAAGTGGTTTAAGATAAACCCATTGTTAGCAAAGATCAAAACGTGAGGGTGCCATATTTCAGAAGGTATCGCATGGATGTGTTCATCAGCTCTTGCTAGATTAGGCTGCTCAGTGTCTAGATGTTCAGTGACGTGATGTTGTGCCCAGCTTTATGAGAAGTGTCACGTGTACGTGTTAGAAAGGCAGAACAGAGCATCCCTGTGCTGCCCCAGAGTCAAATCCATTTCTGTTCCCTCCACAGTGTTTCCTTCCACATGGCTAATGTCAGCTTGGCCTTGAGCTCTTCCTGACACAATCAAGAGGGAGCCATAAACCATGGGTGCCCTGGGTTAGGACAGCATCAGTTGATGGTAATTGTCTCCAAGTTTGAGACAGTGTACCATACAGCATAGTTATATCCTCATGTTTCTTCTGACATTGCACAATATGGGAGTAAGAATGGACCTGAGAATATATATACATATCCAAATCAAGACAATCTCAATTCTAGAACCTTCCCTTAGAAACCTCAGGTGCAGATGTGAACACATGCACTGATCTACATAAATTAGCCATACATAAAAGGAAGAGTAATTAAGTAATGAGGTATCCCACTATTTGGCAAATAAATATGATAACATATGTTCCACATAGAAAAATATTTCCAAAGTGTTATTGTTGGAATCGCTGTTGTTGACAACAACAGGCGACATGTATGGAGTACAAATTATGAGCCAGACATGTACATTTATTAGCTTGTTGCAGTCTCATGAAAAATTTATGAGCTAGATATAATTATCAAAAGAGAAAAATGAGGAAAATGAGACTAAGAGAGGATAAGTAACTCACCCAAGGTCAGAGCGGGGAGAAGACAATGCCAGACATCAAGTCTGGTATCTGGTTTCCCTGAGCCCTATTAATTCCACACAAACACAATGAGCTAAATATTGAAGTTGTTAGAGACAGAATTTGATCTTTCTTAGATGATCATAAAAATGAGTGAATGATTTTATTCCCCTACCACCTCTCAATCACTGTTTATTTACCAATTATCATGTGATGGGGTAGATACACAAAAAGGACAGCACAAGATATTAAGCTTTCCAATCATGAGAAATATGAAGTTAATTTTTATGACATGTTTACAAGTGCAGGAGCACAAACCAATAGATAGGACTTTGGGGTGAAATGTGTAAATGACATCACCTCTAGAGCTAGTTTTAAAGTAGGTTTTACATTACAATTACAGAGGATAAGCTCTGGGTTCATGAATTTATAGTAAATACTTCTCTACATGAGATTTTTTTTAAAAAGGTCCAGACGGGGAAAAATCTACTATTACTTTAAAATTCAAAAGAGCTTGAAGTCTTTCAGATTGCAAACTTTAAATAGGAATAATGCCTGATGAAGCACAAAGAGAATGTCTGATTAAAGAAAAAAAATTCAGGGCTTAGTGTGGGTCACACAGCAAGTCTGAGTTTGTGACAATACAAATGGGAACAGTAATTGTGCTAGATTAGCCAGTAATGATGGAGCAGACATAGCATTTTGCCCATTGTGATTCCTGTAAAGTCTTCATTTATTTTCAAGACATTTCTGAATGGAAATGTCACATAGAAGCCCGACTGAGGGAATCTCGTAATGCTGAAAGGTTTTTGTTTTTTGTTTTTTACAGAAAAATAAATATTAGTCTTTTGAGTTTGTTTCTTTTACCTGTTGTAGGCAGTTTCAGAAAACCAGGCTGGCAACAAGAAGAGACTGAGTTAAAATAGGGTAGAATTCAAGATGTCCAAATCATAAACCCTAATTATAGGAACCACAAATTTTTCACTCACATGCACTCTGTAAGACAGCACATTGTGTTGGTCCATTCTTTATCAACATGCAAGACTGAATGGCTCATTTTTACCTCAAAAAATCAGTTCTACTAAACGCAGCAGGCTGATTATTCTTTATATTGTATTCAGATCAATGTAGGGTCTTCTCTCTATCAGTTCTCAGAATAAAACATGCAGATTGTACAACATTTTCATTCATTTCACACAAACTTCACCCTAGGCCCATCTGCCTAATTAGAAACTCAGGAAGTAACTGGTTCTCTTCAAAATCTCCTCAGGGTAAGGCTGAGACACAGAGCTCATCCTACCAGGTATTTTTAGTCAGCTTTTCTTCACTGGGATACAATATCCAGTACTGACAGTTTAAAGATGGAGAGGTTTAATTTGCTCATGGTTTCAGCTCATGATGGGCATGCTCCAAGGCAGAGACATCATGGCGGAAGCGTTTGGTGGAACAAAGATGGCTGCCAGGAAGCAGAAGGGGCCAGATATGGTACCCAAGGTCAGCCCTCCATGCCCCACCCAGACATACCCAGGAACTTGCTTTATTAATCTACTAGGAGTTTCAGTCTATGATAAGTCAGGATTCATGATTGCAGTAAAGAACAAAAAAAGCACAGGCAAAGTGGCAAAACTGCCAGGACCTTATCACAGAAGTCCAGAAATTATGCTAATTTACGGGCTATTAGTCACAGGTAAGATCTGTTAGTCCCTAGGACAACAGAAATGCACGTAATGGAATTCCAAACTACAGAATAAATGCACTAATTGCCTAAAAACTCCACTTTATTTATTGTAAGAAATAAAGTATTTAATTCATTAAATAAACACTAAGATCTATCCTCACATGCCAGAAACTTGTCTTAGGTGCAATGTTCCTAAAAACAAAATTGGATAGTGCAAACACAGAGGTAGGAAAATGAGCACCCCGTACATTTTGAAAACCGTATGATAGCCTTCAAAATTGCACTGAACTGTCTACCTGTATAGCCCGTGATTCTGTAAAAATTCACTCAACAAACAGAGAGGGACACATAATTACAAAACAAGAACTTGCTCCCTTAAAAGCTCTCCACTGCCAGGCTGCCAGAAGAGTGCGGAGCAAACCAGAGCACTGCATCTTCTATAGTTGTCTCTGGTCAGCTAGAAATTTGACATTGTACTCACTAGTATTTGAAGTTGAACCTCCAGGACTTTCTGACCTGTATAAATAGTATTGGGCTTTTATCTGTCTCCTATGTTAGCTACTTGTATATTGCTTCATTATGTTACAAGATGTCTCGTCTGCTAGGGCTTAAATAGGGATCTATCCAGAGAGCAGAACTGAGGTCTCTACCTCCGTCTGTGCACTTGTATCTGCTAATTTATTTATGTTTTAAAGAGCATCCAGGGAAAAGGAGTTGAACCCTACCAACCTGAAATTTTGTTCAGGCACCTAAATTCTTGCCCCTGGGTCATATTTTAAAACCCATAGAATAAAACTTGTTCTGCGCATTGAAGTTTCCTTCTTATGTATTACTCACCAAAAAAGACTTCCAGAAACTGCTTAAGTGAATGGGAAGAATATGGGATGAGGGTGCTCAAAGCGAAGGGGAGTATCTTGAGAGGAACTAAGGGCACTGACTGTGTCTTTCACTGTGATAAATGTTCTAAAATTGAAGCATTCACTGTATAGTTTGATCATACCTCATATGATACGAGTGCATTAACATGAAAAGTCCAGAATGGGCAATTCTGTAGAGACAGAAATAGACAAGAGGTGGCTAGGACAGGAGAGGGGAAGGCAGCAATCCAGAGAGCGACTACTATTGGCCATAGGATTTTTTTTTTTTTTCAGTATGGAAAACATTCTAAAATTGACTGTAGAAATGGCCACACAACGTTGGAACATACTACAAACTAACTGTACAGTTTACAAAGGTAGATTTTTACCATCTAAGAATCATATCTCCATAAAACTTACTGTTAAAACCTTACAAACAGTAAATGTGCCTTCACTTACCCTCTGTAGTTCAGTAAGACAATAGTTTTGTGCAGAGAAGGTGTGGTTCAGGGAAATGCATTTCAAGGAATTATGTAGATAGAAACAGCAGTGGATATCAGAGAATCTCTCCTGGGTGGTCCAATCTAGCAGCATAAATGTCTCTTACACTCAATAGAGGTCACAACAGGAATGAGACTGAGACTATTCCAAGAACTCACCCTAAGAACAAAGGTAACTAGTGTGGTCTTGCAACTACATATGACTTAGAAAGTGACAGGGAGTCCATCTAGCCCAAACCACCCATTCTGGAAGGCTGTGAACTCAGGAGATCGTAAGTGTAATGTGAAACCTGGTCCCTCGAATTGGAAAGCACCATTCCTTCTCTTCACTTCTTAAATTAGTGTGGCAAGTGTCTCTCTGGAGCAAAGGACCCACTTTGTTCACTCTAATGTTACCAATATCCAGAAGAGAGGCTGACTTCAGGTTCCATGGGCAGCCAAAGGCAGTATCTGTGGACAGGAGAGGGCAGACGCAGGACCCGGAAGAGTCCTGACTCGGCCCACTGTAGCATCAAGCTAGGAAACTATGCCACAAGTTCATGAGGCTCAAGGACTCTACTGTGAGCTTCCTCTTCCATCTCCTAGGACAAGCTTCAATCAGAAGGAACTAGCAGTGGGAACTTGCAGGCTCCCGGTAGAGGGGCAGGGGACAGCATCCTCACTGAGTCACATGGCCTAGCAGTGATGGTAAATCTTTTTTTTTTAAAAGAGAATAAAACCAAACAGAATAAAGTCAATCAAAACAAAACAATGAACTTGATACAGAATTTCAAAATAAGATAATAGGAAACCAGCAATAGATATCATAATGCCTCTTGTTATCTTCAAAACGGCTGCCCACGCCATCAGACATAACAAAGTCAAGCAAAACAGAACAAACCAATCAAAACAGAACGTTGAATAAAACAAAACAATAAAACAGAACAAAACAAAACAGTGAAAACAATATTGGATCTCAAAAATAAGACAGAAGGAAATCCCCCTTATTTGCTATACTGCATATTGTTATTCTCTTAATAGATGCACAGACTACTGGCTTTAGGCCTGCAGAGTCAATCAAACAATACAAGCATTAAGTTGGTTTGGTACTTCAGTTGCTATCTACTCAGCCTATGCTCCTTTTGAATCAGCTGGTTGTTTGCTGGGTAGGGGGTAAGGTGTTCTTATCTACCAGCCGTGCACTGGTTGGCTCACAAGAAAGGCGAACTGGCTTCTTGCTTCTCCTCCCAAGGCCCACATGACTTCTGTCAGCTCATGGGAAGGGTGAACTGGCGAATCTTTTAGAGAATGACACAAACAGCCAGCTGTGACATGTGTGCCATAGATTTGCCACCACTGGCCCAGGGTTTCATTTACACCAGAACCTAATCAGAGGCTACATTGCTGGCACAATTCTGGCTTCATAAGAGGAGTTTCAGGAATTTGTCCAAGACTCCGGGGGATGTAGTAGAAAGGGAAAACGAGGATCAAGTTTTGGTTACTCATAGGCACTCTGAGGAATTCCAGAAGACATAATGGGCAGAGGCTCGGTATAGGCCAGAGCTTCCTACCACCTGTTGTGTGAGACTGAGAGTCATCAGGGCACAACGCTAATGTCCTGGGCATAGTGGACACCACCCCTATATTCTTCTGCTCTGCACCCTTCCCCATTCCCTCGGTGCATAGTCCACGCAAGTACCACTGTAACGGAAGGTGCGCCACTGTGGCTGCATGAATCAGAGTCCCTTGCTGGCTCTCCAAGGACACAGCAGTTGATCAAGTGCCTCAGGCAGGGCTCCCCAGGACTTTTCTCCAGCCTTGCTTGAACCACAACGGGAAGAATCAACCATTCTCTCTGATTACTAAGCGGTGAAGATGGGCTCTAAAATTGCAGCCCTCTGTCTCTTCCCTTGGTTTGGGCCATAAAAATGAAACTGGCTTCAGAGAAGAATGCACATTTGCAGAAATGCTGAGGTCAGAGATGGACAGAGGCGATACAAGGATGTCCACATCTGTAGCTCCTCGTCTCCACTGTCTTGGCACTTTGACTTTGGTCTCTGTCACTCGCAGCACAGTGAGTCCTGAGTCATACAATGGCACTATCTAGCTAATGAGGTCTGAGACATTCTAGTTACACAATGTAGATGTGGCGAACATTTGATGGATGTGCCAATTCTCATTTTTCTGAATAAACTGGAAAAAGGACTAAATTCGTCATGAAATACGAATTTGAGTGAGTGATATTTCACATTAGGATTATCTTTTCTCCACTAATACAGTAAGACCGTCAGCCATTTAGATTTATGTAGTATTAAACTAACTGAAATAATAATTTACAGTAGTCCTAGACGAGGCTATAGAAATGACTGCGTGCTAGCAAATTAAATCATTGTATTGAATAATCTCAAAAGTTAACTTAAAAATGAGTAGAGTACTGGCCGAGAAAAAAAGTGACCACTTCATCATTTTCAATGGGAATTCAGAGTATGAATAACGTAACTACAGACCGTGGCAATGGAGAGATCCAGTAGAGACAGTACATTCTACCAGTCAGACAAGGCTGCACGGCCTTTCCACAGCTTTTTATTAGTACATGGTTGTGATACATAATGAATACACTCATGGTGGGGAGTTGGCACACATACAGTATATATCACATCTTCGTGATATATACTGTACTTTACTTCTCCCTTTATTACCCATTGCTCCCCATTTCCTCCATTCTAGCCCCCCCTTTCCATCTGCAAAAAGTGCACCTCTTTGCTTCCTATCAGATCTTTTAGTTTTCTCTTTAAATTATTTATACTTTTGATTTCTCATATAAAAACTAAATATTTAACCTGTGGTTTTTAATATTTAATAAAAGGTGCTATTTAACCTGTGATTTATTTCACTTAGCACTGTGGACACAAAGTGCATCCAGTTTCCTATAAATGACTCAAGTTTATCCTCCTTTATAATGACCAAGTGTGTCAGTAATGCTCCATTGTATATATATCACATTTTCTTTGTCCCTTCAATTGTTGATGGACATATAGGCCATTCCCAAGATCTAGCTATTGCTTCCAAAAATATTTCCTGAGTTCAGGACTGGTATTGGAGAATGAGTGGTAAATAAATAAAGGAACAAAAAGGCAAACTCCCAATATCCTTTGAGTTTCTATCTATTTATATATCTGCAATAATTATTACAGGTCATATCCTATTATTCATCTCTAGGTTTGGTTTGTGTTTTATACAGAATAATAGAAAAATGAACTCTGAGTTGAGGGACTCACAGTTTAGGAGAGAGACATAAATTCTATCCCACCTGTTCACATTTTAACAGACTGTGGAAATGAAGACCACCTCCACCTTGTTCCTAAATGACACAGAAGCAGCGAGGAGGATACTACCACTAGGTCTATAGTAACAATAACTCTCAAAGTTCTGTTTGGCCACCAAGTGCTCTCTCGGGTCTTTTATATTAGAATCACTTGTTCTTGCCTTAGCACATGGAAGCCAGCATTTGATTTGGGGGTTAGTTTTGTAAATCATCGTAAAGTTCTGCGTTTCAAATTGCCTGCTGAATGAACTAATATTACTCTGGTATTTGTTGAGATCCCATCAAGTCATTATTTTAAGATATATCACAAAAATATAACTATTAATTTCACAAGCCAACATGTCAGGGGTGTTTTGAGCCATTTGAAATGTATAGTTGCTCGTGAGAAACCCATTTGCAGGCCCATGAAGCAGCTTGTGCTGTACCCAACTTGCCCGTAATGTCACATAAGCGGCCATAGAGAGGCACTTATCTCACCAGCTCTAGAGACAGGCTGCCTGGCTTTAAATCTTAGCCCTTTACTGCCTTAAGGTCTTGGGCAATTTATTTAACCTGCAATTTCTATACTCCATCTGTGAAAGAGAAATAACTCCAACCCCATTGAGATTATTTAGTGAAGATGACATAAAACCATCTGCATGATTTGCTTGACAGATTATTTGGAACATATAATTACTCAATAAATAAGATTCTATGATGATTACACAGGGACTCATAATGACCAAGTGTATCAAGATGCGACAGTACTGTCACCTTGAAGAGTTCGCTTAGCTGTTTGGTACCACCTGTGCTTATTCAAATAATCACTGTTTCCTTTAAAACGTAAGTGATAACGTCCCAAGATATCTGCTTTGAGTTCAGACATAGTGCAATCATGCCTGTAATCCAAGTACTCAGGAGGCTGGGAAAGGAGGATTTCCATTAGTACAAGACCAGCCTGGGCTATATTGAGTTCAAGACCAGCCTGAACTACATAGTGAGACTCTAGCCCCCATATATATGGGGGTAGAGTTAATATATATATATATATATATATATATATATATATATATATATAGTAAAGAGTCACAGTGATATATATATATATATATATATATATATATATATATGATGTTATCAGTAGAACATCATACAATATCTCCTTTAGGACCCAAGCTAAACCCCTAAGGGTCACTCCTAATCCTTCTTTGTCATCTTACCCAATAAACTGCTCCCTGATCCCAGATGCACTACCTCCAAAGTGCTCCTGCTTTGCCACTTACTCTCCTCCTTCCTTGTTAGTGTCTCCAGGTCTTTTATCCTTCTGACCGACGCCCAACCT
This sequence comes from Cavia porcellus, assembly GCF_034190915.1. Classification (NCBI taxonomy): domain Eukaryota; kingdom Metazoa; phylum Chordata; class Mammalia; order Rodentia; family Caviidae; genus Cavia; species Cavia porcellus. The sequence continues at coordinate 50,315,958 of NW_026947510.1, read as the reverse complement.
CTACCGTTGCTCCCCGTCTATCTATCCTCCGAACTGTCTTCAGAACAGCCTTTCTAAGCCACCTTAAAATCCTCTGATGCCACCTAGCCAAATGAAAACTCCTGGTAATCCATACCCAATCCTATACCCAATCCCTGCGATGAGGCACGGTTCATCCTTCATTTTTGGCCCCAGGCGTTCCAGCCCCTCCTCTTCCCCTAACACCTGTGTGTCCCGTCTCAAGCCTTTATGTCCTTGCCTCTGCCTCAGTCTGGGCTAGAACTCCTACTTTTTCCTTTTGCCTGTCTTCTTTTGCTTTCCTGTTTTCTATCCAAAGGATCCTGCCCTAACTTTATTCTTCTGGAAAGTTCGCTGAGGTGCTTTTCCTATGGTACCCCTAACACCCCACATGAAACCCTTTGATTACATCATCTATCCTGCTCTACAATCACTGCTCTCTTCTTCTCTCCCACAGCCTCTGCGGATCCTGAGGCAAGCCACACAGGCATTCTTCACTCGGTGTTTTCAGCAATATATGCAGGGCGCTCACTGTATAAGCGCGATCGACGAGGTCCCTACTCTCATGAAGTTCTTGTTTCAATGGTGTGTGTCTGATAGGAAGGTATAAACATGATAAACAAAGTCAGAGTGATATGAACTATTTGGAAACACAGTAAATAAATACATGAAAAAACGTCCAGCATCATTGCTCATTAGAAGTGCAAATTAAAACAATGCCTGAGATTCCATCTCACTCCAGAAAGAATGGCTAAGATCAAGAAATCAACCAATCACAAATGTTGGAGGGGCTGTGGGGAGAAAGAAACCCTTCAGCATTGTTGGTGGGGGTGTAGACTGGTGCAACCACTGTGGAAATTAGTGTGGCAATTCTTTAAAAATCTAGGATTTTTTTAAAAAGCTAGGATTAAAGGTTCTATTTAACTCAGCTATCCCTCTGCTGGGCATTTTCCCAGAAAAAATTTAAAACGTCATACCACAGTGATACATGTGTGCCATGCAGCACAATTTGTAATATCTAGATCCTGGAAACCACCCAAATGCCCATCAACTGAAGAATGGATGGAAAAGATACGATATTTTTATACAGTGGAGTACAACTCAGCTACCAAGAAAGACTGACTTGAGGCCTTTATAGATAAGTGGATGCGACTTGAGACCATACTCATAAGTGAAATAAATCAGACTCACATGTGTATTGTCTCCCTAGTATAAGAAAGTGAAAGCGTAAATAAGATCCAACATCTACAATAGATATTGTGAAAGATATTAAGAAACTGCTCAAGGGGAAAAAACAACTAGGGTATGGGAAAGGAGAAAAGGAAGGAAAAGTAAAAAGTTATAAATTTGTATAAATATACATAAGACAGCTAAGATGATTACCCTACTAATCCTATTAGTGCATGGAAAAGAATAGTTAATACTCATATGATTTGATCAATTTTGCATTGTATCTGGTCTGTATCTGGTAATCTAAGCAACTCTTTTGAAGATAACAATATGCAATATAACAACCATTGTTATATTGTTAAATTCCTATCATCTTGTTTTGAAAGCCTACATTGTTGTTTTGGGGTTTTTGTTGTAGTTGTTGTTTGTCTCTCTCTTTTTTTGTTTTTCTTTTGGCTTTTTTTCTCTTTAAAATAAGAAAGTAACTAGGTTGAGGGGTCTCTTTGAGAATCTAAAGGTTCCCTAGTTAGTTTGGGGTAGATTTGAGGGAGAAATCAGTATTGGCACAAATCCCTAAGGAAGGCTCCTGCTTGCTGACCAGACAAAAGGCATGGGTGAATAGAGCCCAATAAATCAAGAGAGAGAATGGAGGGGATGACATTGGAGAGACTGATAGATCTTGTAGGGTTAGATGGGCTACTGTGCTGGTTTTCTATTGCTGCTCTAACAAACCACTACAAATTTAGGGGTTTAAACAACATTCATTTATTACCTTACAATTCTAAAATTAGAAAGCTTACATGCATCTCACTGGGCTAAAACTGAGGTGCTGGCAGGACAGCTTCCTTTTTGGAGGCTGCAGGGAAGAATTCATTTTTCTTGCCTTTTCCAAGTCCCAGAGGCCACAGTTCCTGGGTCTGTGCTTGTCTTTATCCACTTTTTAACCCAGCAACACCGCCTCCCCTGGGGACTGTATAATTACATCTCCCTCTAACTCTCTTGTACTCATTTCTTCTACTGTTAAAGACCCTTGTGATAATGTTGTGCTCACCCAGATAACCTTGGATAACCTTGCTACCTCAAGGTCCTTAATTTAGTCTCATCTGCAAAGATCCTTTTGCCAGAGTAGGTAATATACTCACAGGTTTCAGCAATGAAGACCTGAACATCTTCCTTCACCTACGACTGATACAGAAAGAAATCAGAACTTTAATTATGATAAATAATTATGGGATAGAGTTTAAATAAAGGAGCAATATGAGCTGGCTTATTTTTTAGTCCCTTTTTCATGCTGTGGCAAAGATTTATCATGGAAAGTAAGCACATGGAAAGTAAGGGACATAGGGCCACTTCCCAGGAGTCCCCGAGAGACACAGCAAGTGACTTTGATGAGGAGGATGGCGTGCAGATGGTGAGGACCATCCAAATTCAGGAAGGATTTTGGAATAAAGAAAAAAGAACTTGCTGATGGATTGGATGTGGAAAATTGATGCAAGAGAGGGACCAAAATTACTCCTAAAATCAAAGTCCAACAGGTCAGCATACGGCACTGTGACTGACCGTAGAAAAGTGTGTGAGTTGGCAGGTGGACACGAGGGTGTATCAGGTTTAAGTGGCCATGACACGTTTCAGGTAACTACGTGACATCTTGGCAAGGGACAGAGAAGAAAGCGCAGTTGACGAGGCTCCTGGAGCTTACTGTAGAAAACAGGGACAGAAACATCAATTTGGGAGTCATCAGCACATCAGCATAAAGATGATCTTAAAGCAATGAACCTAGAGATGCTAAGCCAAGAAGGAAAGTAGATACAGAAGAGGTAAGAGCATCTTCAGAAACAAACACCGAGCCTTTTCATTCATAGTTTAGCCTTAGCACCTGTGCCTGGCAATGTTGCCCATAAATTGTTGGTGAACATAGAACCAATGTTGAGATTAGCCATTACTAGAAATTAAAATATAAAAATTTACAGCTGAACAAATTGTATTTAAAAACTTAGTAAGTTCTCAAAACTGATCGTTTGCTAGTTATTTTATTACCTTTGATCTTGAGGTCAGTGTATCTGTTGTATTTTCCTGGCACCACTTACAGGGATGTTGCATTGGTAAATTGAAATCAGCCCTACTGGGACGCTTTCCATCATGGGAATTGGCAAATGGTAAAACTGGGGTTTGAAGCATTATTTTGCTGATTATTAGACTCAAAAGTGATAGAGAAAATATTAATTACACAGATTATACTTAACAATGTGTCATGTCTATAATCATTGCATTGTGAATAACACAAAAAGTCAGGAAGTATTTTCCTGGTACATGGAAATTAATGCAACTTAATGAAAAAGTGGCTCATGTCACTGACAAATGAGTGAAGCTTTTAACATCTTCACTGTTTACTTTCACTGTAATCACTAACGTAAACAAAAATATGAAACAACGGCCATGTTGGAATTATACTTGTGAATTAATTGCAACCATAATTTGGCAAGGGATTAAAAGGTTTAGCAAAAAATCAATAAAAGCATTTAGTGACAATTAACAGTATGGAACTTACAGGAGTAATGCATCTTTTATTACTATGTATAAATGGTTACTTTGCTACATTCTTTAAATAGTAAAATGAATAATAAATCACATATACACTATTTTTCCTAGAGATCCAGTTGAACATTTACCAGCACACCACTGCTTACATCTAACCCTAATGTATGTATAGTATTCAATGTAGCATTAAAATTATTATATTTACTATCTACTTATGGGAAGTAACTTAAATAGTTACAGCAAATTCATGATCCCTATTTTTAAATGTTGACTGGTTATTGCACTTAGGTTTCAGTAAAACAAAAATGAATTTGTCACATGACATCAAATGTGGAAAAACTGATAGATGCAGTTTCTTTTTTATTTGCCTGAATTTATGCTGTTAATTGGTATTGTTTTCTCCATACATAAATGCTGAGAATCACAGGCACCTTGGAAAAAGAGCAGACTAAAAAAGCATCATGGCTTTCTTAAAAGAATTGCCTGTTGGTCAGTCAGAATCTAGACTGATTACAGCACAAAGCTTTCAGCCTGAATATGTGGTTATTTAAATATAAATAATAAAAATTAAATACAATTTAAAACACAGTACCTTAGTTAAGTTAGCCATATTTGAAGCACTCAATAACCACACATAGTTTCTGGATACCATATACAGCAAGGCAGATTGTAAACCACTTCCATCACCTTAAAAACTTCTGTTGGATAGCACTAATCTAGAAAATTCCTTACATAGTAGATAGCACTTTAGGCTTCTTAACACTGTGATTAAATTTTGTCCCACTATTTTTTTAAGCTGAGAAATACAATGAAATCAATAATTGTCTTTTAGGAAAAAATTATTTCATCAAAATAATTGCATATTTGCATACAGTTAGACATTTACTATTCAAGGTAGTAGCTAGTATTCAGTGGGCATCTCATGGCTATAAAGTTCAATACCTTGCCTTTTACAATCAGGCAAACAGGTAGCAAAAATCCTTAAGCTGCTCAGAGTTTCAGTCTCCAAAGCCCAGGTTCCTTCTGACACTGTGCATTTCTCTTTTTTTTAAACAAAAATTATGGATGACGGATAAAAATTTTCAAATTTTATCAAGATGTCTGGGGGCCAGCAGGTAGACAGGACACTGAGTCCTTGGTCCCTGAGCCAGCTTCAATTCCCAACTCTGCCATGGACTAGTGTGTGACACGGACAAATGATTTGAACAGTGCCTCAGTTTCCTCATTTTCTGAAAGGCATTATCACCAACCCTACTTTAAAGGGTGGTTGAGTGATCAAATTTGGTTTTGTAAATCACTAACAGAAAGTATTGCACACAGCAAGTGCTACAAGAGTACTTTAATAGAAGAGTCGATATAAAAAAGGGAGAAATCAAAATGCCTTTTACTGTCAGCGGACAAAATATAAGCCTTATTTAAGACCTGAGTAGGCTTTTATTTATGACCAAGAATGGACCATGGGACCACCACCACCCTCCACCCCATTCCTGCACAGATGTGAAGCTGTGTGACCTCCCAGAAGACCTGTCTGAGGAGCACGATTTAAAAGTGTTGTAGTCAGGAGTTATACTGAGAACAATTAGAATCAGGATATGGATTTTATAATATTATTTTTATAATGGTCACCAGGAATTAACACAAAAAAATGCAGGAAATCTATCTGCAACACCAAAAAGATAGAATATTTAGTCAAGGTCTAAATCCCACAGCAATGTCTCACATGAGTTCAAATGAAAACCCAGAGCTCAGGACAATGCCTTCCACAAGTCCAACTGGAGGTCCAGAGCCCACAAGAAGGACTCATACCAGTCTGTTTTATGGATCCGAGCTGGGAAGGCCCAAAGGTCAACGATGAAAGCTAGAAAGTCTATGCCAGTGGGGTGAAGGGATTGTGCTGGTAGGTTGAGGTTCTACACCGCAGCCGAAAAGTCACACTCATAATAAAGCCCAGGGCTGTCCTGAAAAGCACCACAGCCATCCTCAGCGACACGGAGGGGTCCCAAGCTTCTCCTCCGACAAACACAGTCAAGTATGTGCCAGAAAGCCAGCGTGACGAGTTCATCCTGGAGACCAAGCGGTACACGTCTTCCCCTCTGGAGCCAGGAAGCAATGCTCAATGTGAGGACCAGAGCTTTTCCAGGAGACCAACAGCTCAGACAGCAACACGTAGGAGAACCCACAGTGCCTCAACACAATAACACATTAACACCTTCCTTCTCCTTCCCCACCTATTTATGCTGGCAACTTTCCTCAGGTGGAGCATCTTCGCTCAGTGCCATGCTGATATAATCCAGCTGGCGTTAAGCTGACCACCAGTTCTTAATCCATAACAAAAAGCATTAGGTTACGACCAGAACTGCCTATTTCCAACCAGCACATGAAATAGAGTAGACCCTTAACTATATCTCATTAATAGAAATCCACCTGGACACGTCTGGCTTTCTGTTTTATTATTATTCACCTACTAGTGAAACAAAGGATAATTGAAAGTGAGGTTTATCTCTTGAATTTAATGTGTTTCTTAGTTCATCAGCTATCTTCCAACACCCATATTTTCTATGACAACCACATGTTTAACCAGGCAGCTCATACAGGGAAAACAATACCCACCATTTATTGCTCACCTACTATCTCCCAGACCTGCACAGCAATGCAGCAGGCAAATCTGAGAAAATGAATTCATTAATAATTTCACCAAACAACGACTCAGAGCAAAGAGCCTTTGAAATCAAGTCCTCCAAGCCAAGCGTGGTGGCACACTCCTGTAATCCCAACACTGAAGAGGTTGAGGCAGGAGGATTGTTGCAAGTTCAAGAGCAGCCTGGACTATAAAGTGAGCCCAAGGCCAGCCTGAGCCGCATAGTGAGACACTGTTTCAAAATGATGAAAAAAAAAAGGGCCAGAGATTTAGCTCAGTGGCAAGTGCCTGCCTGGCAAGCGCAAGGTCGTGAGTTCAATCCATCTTTGGTACCAAAGAAAAGAAAAAAAAAATCAACGCCGGGGGTTTTAGCTCAGTGGCGTAAGTGCCTGCCCTGGCAAGCATGAGGCCGTGAGTTCAATACCTGGTATGGAAAAAAAAAAAAAAAAAAAAGAAATCTTGAACTCCAAGCCCACGTGACCCTGCTGCCATCAGCAGTATCGCAAACTATCAGGAAAGCAGCACAGAAATTAGCGCTGAGTTTATTTCTTTACTTTCACCGTATCTGAAACAGAATTACTAATTATAATAAAAATATAATAAAAATTTAAAATGGCATCAAAATATAATTTAAAATATTTTTAAATAAATACAACCAAAAAAAGTAAAGTGCAGAACAATCATCGGTGCTGTTATCTAAGAACCAAAGAGGCTCCTCCGAGCTGTGTCTGTAAGAGGCAGGAATGCTGCACTGCTAAGCAAGTGGGAACTGGGTTCCAGGCTGCGTGAGGCCTGCTCTCTGTCCTCGGGGCTGTGCTGCAGAACTGCATTCTGACTTGCAGTCCCTTGATCAGGAAAATAAATGCTTCCCTTCCAAGTGCTTACTTAGGAGACTGCTAAGTCTGTCTATGCACGTGGAAGTGCCAGGAGTAAACGCGAAGTTGCTTTGGGGATGAGCGCTGAATGGACCTGGCCCAGTTTCCGGCCTATCACAGCATGATGCATCACCCCACGGCCACTCACTGCTGCACACCAGTGTCACATTAGGAAGACCTGGTCCCCACGGACCACGTCCTGCTCCAGCTCTCTTTTGTCCCTACTGACCCCTAACTTCTGGTCTCCTCTGTGCCGACCAGCCTGGCATTCTGATGGACTGGCTTCGCTGGCTCTCAACCCTCCCACTGTGTTCCTGAGTCTGAGGTTTGACTCCTACATCTTGGCACAGTGCTTGTTTCTTTCTCCACTCCTGGTAACCAAGCTCTTTGGCGCAGCCCCAAGACCCCCTCTTGTGATCCACTCAGCCAGAAGACCTAGAAAAACAGCTCGCTATGCCAAACTCTGCACCCCATTCCCACCCTGACCGCCTAGAGACATGCCCTGGATGTTACCTCACCAACTCCCGGTCCCTGGAGCACCTGTGGAATTCAACTGGACCTGCTCCAGCTCCTGAAGTCTCTCTGCCTTGCTAATGTGCACTGTGAAAGGAGGTAAAAGTTCTGTGAGAGAGAAACAGCAAGTTACCAAGGCTGTTTGGGAGCACGCTGGCAGAGGTGACTGCCTTCTGGGCACAGAGCATGTCCATTCTGGTACATTGACCAACACTGATTCCAAGGCTCAGACTCTACCCCCAGCAGAGGTTCCCACAACTTTGCCGAAGGCCCTGCCAGGCCACCGGGCTTCTTCCTTCTCAGGAACACTTTCCGATCCTCCATGCTACCCTTGCCAAAGGCTCCTAATCTTCCAATGCTTGGAGAGGATGAAAAATAACTACGCAGTACCCAAGGAAAGTGAGGGGAGCCCTCCCCACGAAAGCCATGCCAGAATATGACAATCCTCAGAGGGATGGAGAGGTGGGTGCCAACACTGTACTCCCCGCCCTGACAGGTAGAAAGGCCCTTCAGATATTGTGTGGCTTAGCTATGACCTGTCACTTGAGCATTTCCCTTAAATAAAAACCACCCTCAGTTCACAGATGATTTGGTGGAGTAACTGTGGGAATCCTTCAGAGCTGCGCCGAACACTGCAGGGCATGGAGAGCCACAGCTGGTGTCTGTTTCATGCAACTCACAAATCAATTGGGAAGACACTGGAAAACCTTACGACCCTTTCAAACAGAAGTGCTATGCAAGAAAATACAGGTACAAAGGAAGCTTCTAGACAGAGATGAACCTAGTCTGGGAATGCAGAGCAGGCTTTGTGGAGAGAATGATGTTTTGGATGTCACCCGAAGGACGAGCAGAAAGAGGAGTGTTGGAAGGAATCAGGAAGGAGGAGACATTCCAACCACCTGGCAGAGCAGGAGGGGAAGGTCTGAGACGGAAGAGAAGTAGATGAAACTGAAGGGGTGGGCAGCAGCCAGGTCCCACATAGCATCTTCCAGGTCATGGAAGAGCTTTTATTTTTATTTTAACTTAGTGATACTAGGAAGTGATTGCAGAGTTTTGATCAAGGGAATAGCCTGGCCAGAAAAACTGTTCTGGTAGAACACTGAACAGTAATTATTAGGTGTGCTACAGAGAAGTACGTGTATACAGTGGACATGGGCTGGGAGACGATCATGGTCCACTCAACACAGCCCCACTGCCATTTGTCCTCAGCACAGAGGACACATTTAGAACCCACATTTTTCAACAGTGTTCCATTTAGACTGTATCCATGAGAGGCCATTGTGCCAGATATGGCAGGTGAAGGGGACACCCCATTTTTCTGCAGCAGTTGAGGTGAGCAGATTAAGGTTTACAGAGCTTTCAGGAAAGCTCCTGAAAGTCAGCCTCTGCAGCATGCCGGCACTTAAGCCGTAGACCCTCTAACAGTCAAGACTTCCTGAAGGCAGCAGCAGTTTTTCCAACCCTGATGACCCAAGCTATGCCAAACTCTGTAGACCCAAGCCTTGCCAAAGGTTATGTATGCCTTTAATCCCCTCTGTTAAAACCCTCCTACTTAAAACACCTATCACACTATTTGTTCTCCTTACGAAACTCTGATTGTTAAAAATCAGTGAAAAAGACAAGAGAACAGCAGGAGGAATCATAATCCCAGATTTCAAGTTATATTACAAAGCTACAGTGATAAAAACAGTATGGTACTGGCACAAAAATAGGTATGTGGAGCAAAGGAACAGAATAGAGGATGTAGAAACAAACCCAGGCATGTACATCTCTCTGATTCGACAAAGGGGACAAAAGCATACACCAGAGGAAAGATAGTCTCTTTAGCAAAGGGTGCTTGGAAAACTGATTATCCACATGCAGAAACAAAATCAAAATGAAACAAAGATCTACATACTAAAATAGAAACAATCTACTAGAAGATAAAATGCTTGAAGACATAGGCATAGGAAAGGACTTTCCGAACAAAATACCTATTGCCCAAGAAATATCAACAAAAGGGTTATATTAAATTAAAAAGTTTCTGCACAACAAACAAACAAAAGAATGAAGAGACTATCTATAGAATGGGAAAATATTTGCAGCCACTCCAAGGACAGAGGACCAATATCTAGAATATATAAAGAACTCAAAAGAAATTAGACTGGGGCTGGGGATTTAGCTCAGTGGCATAAGCACCTGCCTTGCAAGCAGGTGGTCGTGAGTTCGATGCCTGGTACCGATAAAAATGAAAAAGACAAAAAAAAAAAAAAAAAAAAAAAAAAAGAAAGAAAGAAAGAAAGAAATTAGACTCCCAAAATAAAAAAGCCTAGTTTAAAAAATGGGCAACTGAAATGAACAAAATCTTCTCAAAAGTACAAATGGCCAATAAATACAAGAAAAAAATGTTCGACATCTCTGAACATTAAAGAAATGCAAATTAAAACAATAGTGACATCCCCTCTTATTCCAGAAAGATTAGCCAGCACCAAGAAATCAAATAATAACAGTTAGCAAGGCTTCAAGAAAGAAAGAACCCTTCTGCATGAGAATGGTGAGAATATAAACTATGAAGTGCACCCACTACGAAAATCAACATGGAGATTCCTCAAGAAAACTAAAAATAGAAATTCCATTCAACCCAGCTATTCTCCTTCTGGTTATCTTCCCAAAAGATTTAAGTACGTATTACAGTGATACATCCATATCCTGTTTATAGCAGCACAGGTCATAGTAACTCAATCTTGGAAGCAGCCTACACACCCATCAACAGAAAAGCAATAACTAAATGAGGTATATGGAGTACTAATCTGCCATAAAGAAGCATAAACTTGAGTTATTTGCAGGAAAATGGCTACATCTTGAGACCATATTGGTAAGTGAAATAAATGAGACACACAAGCATAAATATTACATGGTTTCTCTTATATGAGAAAACCAAGATAGAAAAGCTTTAAAGAGCAAAAGTAAAGATAAGTAATAGGAAACATGGAGACAAATCTTTTGCAAATGGGAAGAGAAATAAGATAGAGGAAGAGAGAAGGAAAGGGAATGGGGACATAAAAAAGAACCGAAATGTGTTATGTATACATCCAGCTCCACCGGTGACTGTAACCATTAAGTACTGCAAAGAAGTTTTAACATAATTTTTTTTAAATCAGTGAAGAAGGTCTTAGAATATTCAAGGTGCGACATTACAGGTGCTTGGTCTGGAGTACAGGTAATGAGTGTGGAGTGAAGAGGACACATTTAATATATAGTTATGAGTTATTTAATATGTAATATATATGAGTTATTTAATATAGGTAATATATAGTTACAGGACATCATGGTTAATTGGATGGGCGAAGTGAAGGAAATGAAGGAGTTAACACTGGCCATAAATAAGAGGTTTAAAGTTCAGCTTGCTAAAGCTGCCATGCGGCAGGAGGGGATAGGGACATCACGCTGCCCCGAGTTGCCAGTCCTGCCCAGCCTCTTTTCATATTGAAGTATGAGGCCAAAAACATAACTCAGGGAGTCAAAGTATGAAGGGAAACTTATGCCATCTGCATGGCAAGAAAACCTACACACTGGATATCTTTAGCCATCATAATGAGTGTTACCTTCTCTTCGGAAAACACTCCAGACTGCTGTGGAGCGGAGAAAATTAGCTACCCTGCCCCTGTCCAAATTCCCTTCTTAAAAATATTTGTTAGGGCAATGACCAAGCAAATTGGTCATTGCTTGGGGACAAGCAGGAGGCTCTTCATGGAGAAGACAGAGAGTGAAAAACAAAATAAAACAAAAAGACAGAGTATGTGGACAGTAACAGGGCAAACCAGGCCGTATTCCACAGGGCAGCGTTAGTTTCCAGTACCCAAGACAAAAAGTTCAACAGGTAGCCGTGAGAAGGCCAGACCATACTGCTTCTCACAGGAGGTGGCAGAATCAGGGACAGAGCCAGTTGGGCACATATAAAGTGACACTGTATATGCCTAGAGGAGCTGGGGATCGAACTGGTGACCTTACTAAGACCACAGACTTAGGGCTTATTGGAGGCTGGGTGTAGATTGCTCAGGGAAGACAGCATTCTACTTGCCAGGCTTTCTGTCCAGTGGTCTATCGATGACACAAAGACCAGTCTCACTCATTGTTGTAGTTAGGGGTTACACAGAGAACAATTAGAATCAGGACATAGAGTTATAATATTATTTTTATAATGGTCACCAGGAGTTAACACAAGAAAATGCAGGAAATCTATCTGCAACACCAAGAACATAGAATATTTAGTCAGGGGCCTAAATCCCACAGCAATGTTCCACATGAGTCCAGATGAAAACCCAGAGCTCATGACAATGCCTCCCACAAATCTAACTGGAGGTCCAGAGCCCACAAGAAGGACTCACGCCAGTCTCTTTTACAGATCCATGCAGGGAAGATCCAAAGGTCAGCAGTGGAAGCCAGAAAGTCTATGCCAGCAGGATGAAGGAGCTGTGCTGGTGGGATGAGGGTTCTACGCTGGAGCTGAGAAGTCACACTCACACAAAGGCCAGGGCTATCCTGAAAGGCACCACAGCTGTCCTCAGCGACACGGAGGCCCTCAACTTCTCCAAGGACAAGCACAGCTGGGTACCTGCCAGGAAGCCTGGAGATCCTGGAGACCAAGTGGCACACGTCTTCCCCTCTGGAGCCATGAAGCAGTGCTCGATGTGAGGACCAAAGCTTCTCCAAGGAGAATCAATGGCTCAAACAGCAACACGTAGAACTCACAATGCCTCAATGCAATAATGCATTAATGCCTTAACACCCTCATTCTTCTCCACCTATTTATGCTGGCAACTTTCCTCAGTTGGAGCATCTTCGCTCAGTGCCATGCCGATGTAATCCAGCTGGCATTAATTGGACCACCAGTTCTTAATCCATAACATTCAGAGACCAAGGCCCCTTCCTGGAGGGATAACTACGTGCATTACTATAGAGGCATAGCTGTAGGTACACTTTGAATGCACCAACGAGGAGAACACAAAATAGCTTTAAGCTAATTACTCAGCTTTCTTAGTGAGCTCTTCTCTTGAGAAATGTGATCCACAGAGTACAAATTTGTTAGGACAAGGCTCATTGTTAAATCACTAATGCCCACCACAGAGCATCATTTAACAGCTGGGAATCAAGTAGTGGATTCCAAGATGGTAGGCAATGCTAGCCGCTGGGCTAATGGGAATCCTTATCTGTGTGTCTCTCGGAAAACACACCCAGAGACCCAACTTCAAACAGCTGATCACCCCTCTACATCTAGAATGGGAATCTGCATCTGTGCATCTATAACATGCAGTGAAGAACTGGGAAGCCTAAATAATGTTTGGCTTCATATCATAACAAAGTGCTCCAAATACACATTCTCTGCCAGTACCACCTCCCAATACCGCCCTAGAAGTTGGTCCCATGCACCGCATCTCCTTTGTCCTTCTCCTACTTCAGAACCCCACTGGATCCCATAACTCTCTTTCCCCATTTCCTGAACCAGAAGCAAACAAAGAGCAAAGTCCTAGCTGCATTCTGAGTTCAAGTGGTGCCTTTGCGCTGGCAGTTTCTCTCTTCAGCCCAAATGTCCAGGGCAGAGGGCAGAGCTACCGCGGCAGAAGGGCCAGGGGACAGGTGATGCTCTGTCAAAAGGGACAGACTCACTTCCCAGAAAGCACACAGCTGCAGTCTGCATGCGACAGGAAGAGAGGCCAGCCCTGTTCATTTCCTCTCTGAGCAGATTTCTGTAATTATTAGAACCTAGAAATACAGATGTTAAAGGCCATGGGCGTAAGGAGTTATTAGTTAAGGTTGTACAACTGCAGACGGAAAGTTTGAACATTTTCTGAAATTGGAAGCGCCCTGGTGTAATACAGCAAAGAGACGCTGCCAATGCATGTTACACAGTAGGGCAGAAAAAGATACTGATGAAGAAGAGGGCCTGACTAAGCCACCTCCTTTAATAACACCACTACAAAGATGACTGTAGCCAGCCCATTCTCTGCTCCCAGAAACAAACAAACAAACGCCATGTTGCTGAGGAACCTCAGCTTGGCAATTATTTCTGACTCTTCTGTAATACGATTGGATAATAAAATGCAAGCCGAAGTCCTTTCAGGAAAAGCTCCTTAAAGGGACTTTGCTCAGTGGCAGACCCCCTTTTATCTTTCCCCAAGAGTCACAGCAGCCATCTCATCACCATGAGGCAATCATGAGGATGAAAGCCAGAGGAGAGAGGAAGAGAAAAGCAGAAATCTGGACACTGATGACACTATTGCTACTTCAAGCTACCTCTAGACTCCTTCCCTTCTGACTACTTGTACACGATCAAAGAAGAAATTCGTTACGTATTTCAGCTACCGATGTTCGGGCTCAAATACAGCTCTCAACGGCTATGTAGCATAAATTTTCATCGGTTTCTCTAAGAGTAGAAATTAGAGATTAATATCAGAACTAAATTTATGGGTAATTATTACATATGAATTCTTGCTTCAACGGTTGAATAAATTGTAGACCCCATTTCTCAGTACACCTTCACCCTCCCTAATTCATTTTTGTTTTGCCTTTATAAAAGGCAAAAGTCTTTTATAAAAGTCTTTATAAAAGACTACAGAATCAATCAGTAGCTTCCTACCACAAGGACATCACCCTACAATTGATTCTAGGATTTTCTGAAGCCATAGCAGGGGGGAGAGAGAAGTGGCTGTGTAGCACATTTTATTCTTATTGAGTGTACTTCACATTACGTAACATGTTTTTCTTTGAAGCTTTTTCCAAGGGTTCATCAGCAGAAACAAAGAAAATAAGAAAGTTAAAAGATCCCCTCTTCTCGAAGCCTTTCTCAGTTTCATTAGCCAGCTAATCCAGAAAAGAGCAGGCATGATTTGTGGGATCCTTATAGGTTTATCATCTTTTTACTCTCCTTTCCTGGTGGCATTCTGGATCAGTGACAGAGGCCCACCGACACTAAAAGAGACCAAGCAGACAAGGGACAAAGCTTCAGGAGGACCCCCTATAGGCCTGGCTCTCCCCCGCTGTCCTGTATATCTTAAGGACTCCAGGAACACTGAGGACACATTAAGTTCAGACTAGCCTGCATGAGTGCTTTGCAATAATCACATAAATATGAAACTACAACGATGCAGGCATATCAAATTAATTTCCGATACTATTACCTGCTCTTATATGCAAAAACAAATACATGTATAATGGTCTTGAGTGGTGCCACATAAATATAAAATGTTATGCGTGTGTGTGTGTGTGTGTGTGTGTGTGTGTGTGACTGCAAAGACACATTAATCAGTGATCTACAGGAAGACTTAAGTTATTTTGCAAATTAAAAGGAGACACTTGGGCTGCTGCTGTTAATGTGCTGACCGAGCAACTGGGAAACCTAACCTTCTATTTCAGGATTCTAAATCCAGTGCCTTCAGCAAATAACATCATCAATATTCTAAAGTCATATTTGGCTTCTGGTGAGCAGCGGTGGGGTTTCCCTCCCTCCTAAGTTCCTTCTCTCGGAAGGTACCTTTCTTGCTGTGGTGTGCCTGTCGCATTAACCCTTGTCCCCTGAGAGCAAGTGTGCTTGCCAAGCGAAGGAATTCCACTCCAGGCTTTGAGTGTTGCATCCATCCGAAACAGTGCTAGATGTTTTATGCACTCTGCTTAGTAGGCTAGATCTCCTATTGGTTGTAAAGCGATGTAGAATGGCATAGATTCTTATTTACTGCTCAAATCAGGAGAGTGGTTTAGAAAGGAGAGAGGATGGTGTGATAGCAGCGCACCCACGTAGCATACTTAAGGCCCTGGGTTTGACTCCAGGCCCATAATAAAGGCATCTGGAGGGTTATTTGCATGGCGCCACAGGCAGGAGGCTCCAGATCCTGGTGGCACTGGGTCACCATTAGAGGTGCTGTTGGTTTGGATCAGGCCTGGAGTCCCAAACACTCAAGAGTCCCCTTTCCAGAAGAGCAGTGGGATTTGCAGAGCCATTGAGAGCCAGAAAACCTCTACCCTGAATGGAAATGTAACCCTTTCCTGAGAGTTCTGTTGATGTTAGAAATGAAGACACCGCAAGCAAACAGGACAAGATCGTCCAAAGCCACAGGTGAACAGAATGAGTGTGGGCTTAGAGTTCTTAAGTGGAAGGGGAACACTGGGCCAAATACTCCCTTTTATTCTCTCTAGTAGTCATGCCCCTACTTAACCAAAGAAAAGCAAGAGCAAGGTGGGTGTCTCTAATTGGAAGCAAAGCATCACAGAATTACTTAATTTTAAGTGTAAAAAGGCCTTTGTGTGCATTTTGGTATCTTCCTGGCTTTCAGCAAGGTGGCACAAAGCCTTCCTAAAAAGATAAGACTGCACCTATTTTTAAACATAACCAGTGAAGACAGCTCAGTTCCTTTTCCTTTGTCAGACAGGGGAGGTTTTTCCTGTTCTGAGCTCGACACAGGTGACCTTTTTCTTCTTTAGTAATCCTTCAAATTAGAGTTTGGCTTGGTTTCTTCAGGGACGACTGAGAAGAGTCCAGTACCATCAGCCTTTTCTAAACTCAATTTCTAAACTCAACTTTCTAAACTCAACTTCCATGTGCATATCTGTTTAAATGTGTAACTGTAAGTGGAATATTTGCATTTAAGTCAATAAATGTGTAGCTAGATGCCAAATGACTGACTCACGAACATGGCAAAGGACTGCTGCCTGTCTTCAGTCGCACCTTTTCCATTCTCTGCCATCAACTCCCCTAATACCTCTCTCTCTACCCCATCTTTCTTCCAAAAGTGTCCACAGCAAACGTGTTTACTCATGCTGTTAAACAGAAAACTCCCCAGGAGCAATGAACTACTATGTAGAGCAAATGTGTACACTCACACTGTTAAACAGAGAAGTACCCCAGCAGCAATGAACTACTGTGTAGACCTCACCCCCATATTCACGTCCAGGGGTAAAGGGTAAAGCCTCTGGAGCACAGTGCCTGGGTTTAAACCCTGGCTCTGGGATCGTTGACACACTGTAATCTCACTATGTAAGCAGTTTCTCATCTGCCCAGTGCAGATAGTAATGGTATTTGCCTTACCGGACTGTGGAAATGAGTAATAACTTAATGCAGGAAAAGCTCTTAGAGTCGAGTCTGCAACCCAGCTGTGAACCTAAAAGCCAGGTTACCAATCCTTATGCCCTCCTTGGAGTAAAGGGGCATCCAGAGGCAATGAAATCGGCCTGACATCAAGCAGGCAAAATCCTGATAAAAAGTAGCAGGGCTGGTGTTTAAAGGACGTGAGTGGGCAAAAAGTGTCTCCAGTTGAAAGGGCAAAGGAAAAAGACAAGACACGAACAAGAAATGGAACAAAAGCTATAGGGAAAGGGCAAAAGCAGACATTCAACCGGGAAAAGGCAGCGAGGATAACATAAGGAAAAATCGGAGAAAGAAGAGGAGTAAGGGGACATGAAAGAGAAAAAGTAAAATCAAGAGTAACAGATCATATAAAAATTTAATTTTAAAAGAGCCCATTTTCAGCTTGAGCTGGGTGTTAGGAAGGCAAAGAGGGCACAGCAGAGCAAACAAAATTTCTGGCAATTGAAACAGGGAACCTTGAGGCAGAGGGAGAAAAGAGAGAGGAGAAAAAAGTGGTCCTAGAAAAAGACCTCATTGGCAGGATCCTCCATGTCTCTAAATGACATGACGGGAAGTTTACATACTCACTTAACCTGCCCTTGACCTTCAAGGTTCCCGTCCTGGAATCTCCAGTATTAAATTGCTTTACTGACTGCCCAGATCGCTTAGTCTCTAAGGTCAGATGTCTGCCTATGTCTCCTCAGCTCTTCCCACAGGGCCAAAATGCAGTGATCCAATCTCTATTTTATTTTCACTGAATATTCTAGACACCGTCTTCAAGTGAAATTTAGCTCTGGAGTATGTATTTACACCCTACTCCAAACATCAGGAAACTTGTAAAGAAACCTGCTATTTTAATTATTAAAATATTTATCTTAACAGTCCTCCCATCCACCACATTGGGTCTTAAAAGGTAAGAGGGAGAAAATGAGACATTACTGCAGGAATACAACGTGCTAGGGTTCCAACTTGCCTTCCTCATCTAAAAAAAAAAAAAAAAAAAAAAAAAAAATTCAATTGAAAAAAAAGAGGTCAGATCGAGGTTTTAATTTAAAAATCATTTTTTGTAAAAATGCTTTTTCAGTATTATTACTATTAAGTTGTCTATTTAGCACAACATACGTCCCCCCAATTTGAGGAAGTCCAGAGATCTGAAAGGGTCCTCTTAAGGGGTCCAGGGAATCGACCTGGCCCTGGGCGGCTCCTCCTGCCGGGGTGAGCCTGGGCCGCGGCCGCCGCGCGAGTCACGAAGCTAGAAGCGGCGCCCGGACTCGGGAGACTGCAGCAGGCGAGCGGCTCCAGGAGGCGGGAGGAGACGCGACGCCCGCAGCCACGTGATCCCCCCCTCCGGCCGCCCGCCGCGACCCAGATCCGTCCCCGGAACCCGCACCCAGCAGGGCGGGCCGGGGACACGTCGCGACCGCCCCCTGTCCCCGCCGCGCTCCTGTGAGCGTACACAGAGCTCCTTCTCCCCGAGCACACGTGCCCCTGGCAGTAATTAATGCTTCCGAGATCACCCAGAGAATGTAAATATTACTGCTCCTGCAAGGAAAGCCTGGCTTCTGTACGTTTATTTGGCTCTAGGAGTCTATTTATTCTGTCCCACCCAAGGCAGACCCAGGTGGCGCCTGCAGACCCGGGAGTCCCGCAGGACTAGCTGTTCCCGGCCTCCCAGCCCAGCCCCGCGCCGCACCGCACCACCGCTGCCCAGGGCGGCGCGAGCAGTGCGGCTCTCCCGACGCCTCCCGGGCACTCTCACTGGCGATGAGTCATGCTCCGAGGTGGCTCTGGGGAAAAGCGGCCGGGCCGGTGCCGGCCTGTGCTTCCCCGCGCCGGGCGCCGCGGTGCAGGGCGAGCGAGCGCGCGCGCGCACGGGCTCCCCGCGCAGTGATGTGGCAGCGGCGCAGGTCGGATCACGTTGCTGGCCCTGTGCTGGTACCCGTTTGAGACAGGATTAAGGAGGGAGGCCCTGGAGGTGCCAGCGGTAGTAAACGTGGGCTCGACACACTCCCGGCGTGGCTTATCGCATGCGGCTTGGGGGGAGGGGGTGGGGATCGGAGCAGAACGCGGCGTACCGGAGGAGCGGAGGGGCGCGGAGTTGAGCGGACGGGCGGGGAGAGCGGCGCTGCCTCTCCGCCGCGGCCCCTCTCGGGCCACCCCAGTCTCCTTCTCCGCCCCACCCCCGCTCGCTCCCCACCCTCGCGTTCCTCCGGGAGCCCGAGAGGCCCCAAAACGTCGTCATCTGCCACAGTGATTAGTGGCACCGCAATTCCGGCTGCTGCGGGAAGTTTAGGTGACCCAGGGACACGGTGTCGGCGAGAGGCACTTGGAATGCGACATTTGGAACCCAGTGACTACATTTTCATTGCTCTTACATCCTCCAGGGAATGAATTTCAAGTTGCCGGGGGGGGGGGGGGGTTAACCTTCAATCCCAGCTCCAAGGGGGTCCTCCTCTCCCGGGGCACTGAGCCACGGTGAGCAAACAAGTCTCCACAGTTTCCTGGGACTCAGTCTACCCAAGGCGAAGGCTCTCTCTCTTTCCTTTCTCGGGTCCGAAGCAACAGCACAGGCGGTGGAAAAGCAACAAGCCACGTTCGTTTCCGCACCGTACGGCCGGCGGAGCCCAGGAAGCCCCGGCTGCCCCGCTGCCGGCGCCCCCTCCCCCCGCAGTCGCCTCTGGAAGATGAATAGCTTGGCTGAAGTTGTTTTTCCTTTCCGGTGGCCCTGATCAGGTGTCCCCGCCCACTCCGCCGCTCCCCTGCTCCCGACGCCCCCTCCCGGCCCGGCCTTCCTCCCCCGCCCCCCTCCGGGCTGGACCGCGGATGGTACGTTCCGCACGTGAGCTGGGTGCTGGTCTGGCCGGCGACGCGCGTGCCCTGTGGCCAAACACTGCCCCGAGTGAGAGCAAACTACCAGCGCAGCGGGGCCGGCGCGAGCGTGTGTGTGTGTGTGTGTGTGTGTGTGTGTGTGTGTGTGTGTGTGTGTGTGTGCGCGCGCGTGTGTGCGAGCGAGCGCGGGGGGGCGGGGGACCAACTGGTTCACACTTTCAACACTGCACTGAAGAGGGAGAGAGAGAGACTGGAGACGCAGATTCCCCCCAAGATCTCCCAAGGCTACCGTCCCGCAGATTATAGAGCAGAGCCCCAAAAATCGAAACAGAGGAAACGGACAGCGATTGAACATGGACGAAGGAATTCCTCATTTGCAAGAGAGACAGTTACTGGAACATAGAGATTTTATAGGGTAAGGTGCACGCACCCTTGTGAATATCTGCCTGGGCTCCGGTTTGATTTTTTTTTTTTCCTCCAGAAAGTGATACGGAGCGGGTTAGGGCAGAGCCCCTCCCGGAATGGGTGCCTGATGCTGATTTCTATGTTGCAGATTGGACTATTCCTCTTTGTATCTGTGTAAACCCAAAAGGAGCATGAAGCGAGACGACAGCAAGGTAAGTGTAAGTTTCTGACGTTTCCCATACCTTGCCTGGATAGTTAATTAGGGCCATTGATTTCACAGTGAAGCTCTGCGCGCAAATATATTCTAGCCCCTGAGCTTCTCCAACTGTGAATTTTAAGCAGCTTGCTTGGATACTCTCAGGGGGATATTAAACATCATACCTGAATTTAAATTGCAGTTCAGAACAGTCCAGAGCAAAGAGGTTTCTTGGGCATAGTTTATCACATAGTATGGGGTAGGGGGTGAGACTACAGCCGCTAAGTGAATGTTCAGCTGACTGTTTTCTCTTTCCCATCACTCACATATTAAGGATACCTACAAATTACCGCACAGATTAATAGAAAAGAAAAGAAGAGACCGAATTAATGAATGCATTGCACAGCTGAAAGATTTACTGCCTGAACATCTGAAACTGACAGTAAGATGCACATTTTCATTCTTTGCTGCTCTCCAAGGACGTGTTAATAGCCTGGTAGGACTCCCAGAGATACAGCAACAAATGTAAATATTAGAGGCTTGACTTACAACTTGTGCTATAATGTACAGGTTCCCACAGACTCAGAATTGGGGCAAGAGATCATTTAGGACCCTGTCTTGAGGAAAGCTCAAAAAGTGTTAAGAATAGTACTTCTTTCAAAGTGTTTGCCTAAGTTGCTGTGCTGAATGGAGAGCCAATCAAGCCAAATGTGTTTCTAAGTAACCAAGCGCCCCCTTCTCTTTTGCACACTGCAGACACTTGGGCATCTGGAGAAAGCAGTAGTCTTGGAATTAACTTTGAAACACTTAAAAGCTTTAACAGCCTTAACCGAGCAGCAGCATCAGAAGATAATTGCTTTACAGAATGGTAAGTCAGTTCAGGGAAGCCAGCCTACCCTGAAGCGGGCAGCCCACAGGGTAACTGTGTTAGGAAACCTCCCCCCTTTCCTGGGCTCACTGTCACTTGTGAAAATTGCGTGTACTTTCCCTTCATTGGAGAATGCCCATTTCCCGAAGCATCCTAGAGGCTGTGGGCAGAACTCGGGAGAATCAGATTTATATTTAAAGTGGCGGTTGCGCCCTCTCCACTTTGGTTTTTCAGCTGGGAGAAGAGCGCCCCCTTCTCCGCACTGCTCCCTGTCCCCTCGGCCCCCTCCCCTCCCGGCAACCGGTGGATTATATCACTGGAATCCTAAGGAAAAACCGAGAGCACTTTAGTCAGTGCAGGGCCCACGTGATAAGCAGATGTCTTAACGTCGGTATTTTTCTTCTTGACTCTATTCCTCGGCCTCCCACCCCCACCCCTTGTTCACCCCAGGGGAGCGATCTCTGAAGTCGCCCATTCAGTCCGACTTGGATGCTTTCCACTCGGGATTTCAAACATGCGCCAAAGAAGTCTTGCAATACCTCGCACGGTTTGAGAGCTGGACACCCAGGGAGCCGCGGTGTGTCCAGCTGATCAACCATTTGCACGCCGTCGCCACCCAGTTCTTGCCCACCCCCCAGCTGTTGACTCAACAGGTCCCTCTGAGCAAAGGCAGTGGCGCTGCCTCGGCCGCCGCCCCGGTGGGGTCCCTGGAGCGCGCAGGGCAGAAGCTGGAGCCCCTCGCCCACTGCGTGCCCGTCATCCAGCGGACTCAGCCCGGCGCCGAGCTCGCCGCCGAGCACGACACGGACACTGACAGCGGCTACGGCGGCGAGGCCGAGGCCCGGCCGGAGCGCGAGCAGGGGAGAGGCGCGGGGGCGAGCCGCGTCACGGTCAAGCAGGAGCCGCCCGGGGAGGACTCGCCGGCGCCCAAGAGGATGAAGCTGGACGCGCGCGGCGGGGCGGGAGGCGGCCCTGCGGCCACCGCGCTCCTGGGCCCCGACCCCGCCGCGCTGCTGCGCCCCGACGCCGCCCTGCTCGGCTCGCTGGTGGCGCCCTTCGCGCAGCCGGCCGCCGCCACCCCCTTCTGCCTGCCC
The DNA here is from genome assembly GCF_034190915.1 of Cavia porcellus. Taxonomy (NCBI): domain Eukaryota; kingdom Metazoa; phylum Chordata; class Mammalia; order Rodentia; family Caviidae; genus Cavia; species Cavia porcellus. The sequence goes on along the minus strand of NW_026947510.1, from coordinate 50,293,738 downwards.
TTCTACTTCCTCTCGCCCTCCGCCGCCGCCGCCTACGTGCAGCCCTTCCTGGACAAGAGCGGCCTGGAGAAGTATCTGTACCCCGCAGCGGCCGCCGCCCCGTTCCCGCTGCTGTACCCCGGCATCCCCGCCCCAGCGGCAGCCGCCGCCGCCGCCGCTGCAGCCGCCGCCGCCGCCTTCCCCTGTCTGTCCTCCGTGCTGTCGCCCCCTCCCGAGAAGGCGGGCGCAGCCGCGACCCTCCTGCCGCACGAGGTGGCGCCCCCCGGGCCGCTGCACCCCGCGCCCGCGCACAGCCGCACCCACCTGCCCTTCGCCGGCCCCCGCGAGCCGGGGAACCCGGAGAGCTCCGCTCAGGAAGATGCCTCGCAGCCTGGAAAGGACGCCCCCTGAGTCCTCGCGCCCCTTCCTTAGAAAGGACGGAGGCCCCTGGCGGAATAATATTAATAAGTTAAAAACACCCTTAACGTTTCTAAGGGAGGAAGCGTAATAGATGTACGACAGGCTTAAGAGAAAAAAAGACAGGTGTTTGTGTACATTTGGAGTTCCCGTTTTTGCTCATCTCCTCGCCACCCCACCCTCCGCACACTAAGATCCTTCCCCCCACCCCAGCTATAAAGCATCCTCTGCAGTAGATACCGGTTCTTTTCTTTGTTTAACCCCCTAGATAAGTTTCTGCCTCCTTTTAGGCCACGTTCCAGGGACTTTTAAAATGGGGAGCTTAATACCAGAGGAAGTCAGAAAGGTGGCTGGCTCGGTGCAGGGGTGAGCTCATTGAAAAGGCGTTCATGTCTGGGACAGCACTGGCAGTGACCGGAAACAGCAGGTAGCAGTCACCCAGAGCTGTGTCTCTGAGCCGCCCTGCCTGGTTCAGAAGGCAGTCCTCTGACAGATTCGAGGAGCTTTGAGTATTGATTTATTCTGCACACCATTGCATAATGGTCATCTTTTCGGAAGGCATGTATTTTTCAGAGAAGTGAAGGTGTAGTTGGCTGCTTTGTGACCTATTCTGAAGTGGCTGAAATGCTGTTAGTAACTTACACTCGCTTCCAGAAGACAGGGAGTTGGGCCACTCTACTAAGCACTAAGGCAGGATACGGAGGCTGAGGCGGATGAGGGAGGCCAGAATCCTTTTTCCTATCTTTGCTGGCACTTTATGATGAAATTGACCATAAATCAATTGACTTGTATTAATTTCTTGGTTCACAAATATATATATAGTGTATATGCATCTCAAGTGCATCTATTCCCATTCATTATTTAAAATATCATTCCCAAATTTTTATAAACTTACTGTAAAAAAAAAGTGCACTGAAGTTAAGAAAACAAAAGTCCAAACTGATTTATTCTGACTGATCTTTTCTTTCCTTGTTAGATCATAAAGTGGAAGGAAACATTTAGCTGGTCGGTTTTGATCAGGGAAGCTGTGCAGATGTGGAACGAAGTGCCGTGTGGCCTTCTATCTCCAAGCCCATGTATTTTCTGGAGACCAAACCAGATGCCAGATAATCACCAAGAAAGCTTTTTAAATAAGGCTTACACCAAGACCTTGTCTAGATATTTTTAGTTTGTTGCCAAGGTAGCACTGTGAGAAATCTCACTTGAATGTTATGTAAGGGGTGAGACACAACAGTCTATGGGGGAAGAAAATATCTGGGTCTTTTAGTCAGTGTGGTGCATTTGCTGCTGCTGTTGCTACTGTTTGCCTCAAACGCTGTGTTTAAACAACGTTCAACTCTTAGCCTACAAGGTGGCTTTTATGTACATAGTTGTTAATACATCCAATTAATGATGTCTGACATGCTATTTTTGTAGGGAGAAAATATGTGCTAATGATATTTTGAGTTAAACTATCTTTTGGGGAAGATTTGCTGAAACGTTTGCACTTTTGTTACAATGCTTATGCTTGGTACAAGCTTATGCCGTCTTAAATTATTAAAAGTAAATAAATACTGTCTGCAAGAAACCAGCTGGTTTAGAAAAGTTTAGTATGTAAAGATAAAACTAGAAATTATCTTTATATTCTAGTATTTTCAGCACTCCATAAATTCTATTGCCTAAATATTGCCACACTATTTTGTGATTTAAAAATTCTTACTAAGGAATAAAAACTTTATATATGATACAAGATTGTCTAATAATTAAAAAATATATAATGTCTGCTCAATTAGCTTTAAATGTCTATGACTATGAGGATGGAAGTTATTAAGGTTCTCAGATAAACACCTTTTTGTCATTGGACTGGTACCACACATGTCCAATCTCTTGCCTTCAGGCTCCGGCTATGGTTACCTGCTTGTTTCCAATGTATCCTAATGAAAAGTACAAAAGAAAAACTTACCTATCATTTGTGTGGTTTGTTTATGCTAGATCCAATTTACTGTTTTTCTGATTGATGAGGTTGTCACTTCTGTGACATCAGATAGCCTCTCCTTCGTGGTCTGGTGATTTTCTTTTACTGGGGTCCTGGTTAGATACACTGCCATCTAGGGATGCTGAACTTCCGTGAGGTTATTGACTTGACTTTTACAAAATAATTGTTGTCATAGGATTTTACCGTGGAAGTCAAGAAACAATGTGTAGACTGTTTTCAAATTTATAATCAAATCACTGATTAGAAACAGACTGAGACTCTGTCCATTATTTTTTTAGTTTTAAGAGTGTTCTCTATTTTTAAAAGGTGTTTAAATGATAGTCAAAATTTATAAGATGTAGAAAAAGTGCTCCCTCTGCTGACTTTGTGGCATGTAAACTGCAGAGACAGACTAGCTTGCCTGAAAGAACTTCAGAGATCAGCTGCCCCACTGCTTGAATTTTACAAGAGGAGGAAAATGAAGCCTAGAGACAGTAGTAGCTTCTCAAGGGTACAGCCTCATGGAGCACACACTGTTCTATTCTTCAATCAGTGAACTGTTTCCCACCGCAGCATCCCAGACCAAGGAAGCTGAATTGGATTGGGCAGCACTCATAAAACTTAATGAATAAACCATCAAAATAAATACAAATTAACCCTCAAAAATCCTAGGATGTTTGAGAACCATTAATTTATTAAACTTTAGAAAAGGAGTATATTCATTTAAATCAGAAAAAAGAGGGGAAAATGTTTTCAATATTTTGGGCTACATTTTATTGTCATACTAATGTCAATTTTTATGAACAAAAAAGAAAGTAAATCAGAAGATAAAAGTGTTTTAGCATTTGTTTAATTTTGGCACATTAAAGTAGAAAACTTCAGGGTTGGGCCAGATTGATTAGGACAGCTACTTAGTCTAAATGTCTATCTAAAAACATGATAATAAGATAAAGTTACAACACAAATGCAAAGTAACACTGCATCTAAAATATTTTGGTCCCTTCATGAATAGAAAGGCTGCTGTCATAATTCATAAGTCATAAGTCATAATTTATCTGCAAAGGTGAAACCAGCTAAATTACTTTTAAGATATGATTTTCCAACTTAAGACAAATATGACTTAAATTAATAATGCTCTTACAACTATGGAATTCTTCCAATTAATTTTAAGTATGTTTGTTTCTCAGCAAACTTTGTACTGAATTGATAAGACTTTTTCACCTCTCCTCAAAGAACTAAATGTAAGTGCATTTTCAAGGCACTGCAAACTATGGCTATGTAAATATGCTTGCAGTTTTGGTTCCTCTCAGTATGAAACTACTTTTCATTTAGTTCTCTGTAACTGAGAATGCAGGCCATAACTGGTTACTACCTGTCACCTGGGATCTGTTCAAAAGTTACACTGAAAGACACTGCCTTTTTCTGTTCATGTCACGGGTCAATTCTTGACCTCTCTATGAAAATAATGATCACTGGAGACCTTGGCAAGTACATGGCTGGGCAACGCGTTTTACCTGGATAAATGAACAGAGTTCTCCTGAATGAATTAAAGCCACTGGCATGCCAAAAGCTGGCTGTACTACTGTGATACAGATAGCAACCTGATATTTTAATTTTTCAAAAAATCTTGTTAATCTTTTGGATCATCAATACATTTAAACTCATTCATTGTTTCTCATTGTGTTCTTTTAAGTAAGTTCAAAATGGATTTCCAGTGCATACTGAAATCCAATATCAGCTCCAGCTTCTCACGAGAGAATTTAAGTAGGGGATTGACACAGAAAATTATCACATATTTTCTGTGATTAAGATGGGATTTATACTAAAAACATGTGCAGCGCATGTACTTTAAAAACATGCTATTCAAGGAGTTGTATATTTGTCCTCAAATTGTATTTGTTGAACTTTGTTTAGTGAAAACTAACAAAATATGTAAGATTTTACTTTTTAAAGGCTGACATTTTAAAGTTCTAAACTCAGTGACACCCTCCATGAAATAACAGTCCAGCAAACTGAAGTGTCTACTTTCAAGCTCTAATGCTGTTTTCCTTTTAAAATTTTTAGCAGATAACATACAATGTATTCTCGACATCCTCTAAAGTGTCTCACACACAAGACTTTAAAAAAAAGAACCTATACAAATTAAATTTTTCTCAACAATTCAAGGCTCCTATTCTAAACGTCACTTTTGTACCATGTGTTTCTTCTGGGAGTATATGCACCTATGAGACTGTTACTTCATTCTTACATCTGCTTTTTGCAGGGTTTTCATTTTATTTCCTCACTGCCTGGCTGTCAGGTGTCACTTCTTGATAGTTAGAGTGCTGCCTCCAACTCTCATCTCCTGTTCTGCCTCTTACTGTGGCTGGGAGACCATTTAAACAAAGCCACACCCATTTAAAATGTGTCTAAAATTAGAGTGAGCCGCTTCAGGGAAGCCAAGAAGCTCTTTTGTAAGTAAATTGTGTGAGCTTGTGGCCTCTGTGACTTTTTCTCATCACTCTTCTTTATTTCCTTTAACTTTCAGATTCTCCATGTTTCACAGATTGTTTATTCAAAAGCTTCAAATACTCATGTATTTCTCCACCAGTGTGTTACACAGACATAAAAGCAGCTTGCTAACTGTTTTAGCCTACAGCTAATAATAAATTTTCATGTCAGAAGTAATGCATTTAATTGGATGAACACTTATGCTAACAAGACCAGGGGACTGAGGGAATTAATAAAAATCAATTGGGTGTTTTGACTCATGGATGACCCTGGCAGGTGCTTCAGGTGTGTCACCTCTCCCCATCCTGGGCTTTGGACATCTTGGGTGCCAGCAAAGAAAGCATTCTGGTGAAGTAGCAGGGTGGAGGCCTGGATGCTGCCTCTGTATTTAGACACACCCAGTGCAAAACTGCTCGGAGAGGTTTCAAAGCCATCAATTGCAGAACATTGCTTACTGCCAACAAATGCAATAAACCGTAGACACAAGAATTCCCTTCCTCCCCCCACTCCCTCCCCACCAGGGTTTCTGGGGATTCTACATGCTAGACAGTGCTCTATCACTGATGCTATATGCCCAGCCCCCGATGTTTGCTTTGCTCAGATCCTATGCAAGATTTTGCAGTGAGTGCTGGAGCATGACATTAATTTCAACATCTCAAAGTCTCATGAGGGCAACAGAGCTATACAAAAATAACTCATGGTGCAGTGTGTGCTATGCAGGGGTGGACACAATGCTGGGTGGGGACAGAAGCTGCCAGCTTCCTGTAGGTGGAGTTGGAGAAAGCCCAGAGAAAAGGAAAGAGAAAGCCCAAAGAAAAGGATGGGTTTACCAAATGCATGCAACAATGAATGCAAGGGGTCAGATCCGAGGACAAGGTGCATCCTCTACTAAACTGCTGGAAAATTTGTGTTATCTGTTATATTTGATCTGTGGTCTGAGCAAGAACTTCTTAACTTCTCCATCTCTTTAGAACTTTACTGCCCAACTGGCTCTCACCCGCATTTGCTCCTGAAGATCTCAGCTGTGAACTGAGACTGGGAACCCACACTTCTTGGTGTGAGAGGGGCTAGGGGAGCATTTATCCCACAATTACAGCATCTTATGCTGGGGAGACAGGCGAACTGGATACCTCCCAAGTAGCTCTGTGTCACCTCCTCTATGCATGTGTTCTACAAATGAAGCCAGGTGATGACCTCTGTTCTCCACTTAGCACCCAAAGGGGAAATGAGTGGAAGAGCAGCCCTAGCAGGAAACAAGGCATCTTAAACCGTGTCTTCTGCCAAACCTCTGGGAGGAAACTGAGGCAGGGTCACCGTAGTTCAGTAAAGGAAGCAGACAAATCAGATCTGTTGGTTCTTAGTCTAGTGCTCAGATTATTACAAGAATTTTAGTAAGAAGGAGGGGAAAAAACCGCAGCGGTTTTCTCATGGAATGAATTGAGCTGGTCCACACGAGGTCCTAGGACCCACAGTAGTCACTGATGGAAATGGAAAGACTATTGTGGAAATAATCTTTCTAAATTAGGCACAGAACATTCAATGCTCGTAAGAGATGGCATTCTGGGGAAATAATTTTCAGTCTTCTACAAAAGACCATACTATGCTGCTGTTTATTCAGGTTGGCGACAGAAACTCAGAAACTCACCCTCCTGATTTCACAGTCTTAGCATGATCTGGGGGAGCTTTTTACACTCTGTTCCTGCGTGGTCACCCTTGAGCTCCGAGTTCCCCAAAAACAAGAGGGCGGGTCCAAAATGACCTGGGAAGCTGGGAAGAATTGAACAAGTAGAAACCTGCAGAATTGGACAAGCAGGAAAGAGGGTCACGCGCTATACTTTTTATATAGTGTATTTTTAGGGCGTTGTGAACTTTAGGTAGGGTTTCAGTGTTGGAACCTTTCCCTTATGGGTGTGCACAGAGAATATTATGTGCTTAGGACAGAGGTACTAAGTATCCACCAGAGAGTTCTATAATAAATTCTGCTTCCCTATGCGGCTTTCCAGCTTCCTCACTGTGACTGTAAAATTAGCGTTAGGGCCAGCTTGGATTCAAGTTCTGGAGCCCCAACCATGCACAGCCTCCAGAAAACCCCAATAAGGGGCAGGATAAGGACACCGGATGGATTATCCTTCTGTTATACCCTCATTTTCCAAGCATTGCCATCTCCAGCAAGGCCTGTCTGCCTAGACATAAGGTGGCTGTGTGATTGCCTGTGACTGAGCAGGTGAAGACCCCTGACTGTAGGTGCCCACGCCCCGGAAGGCCCTAGCACACACAAGTGAGTGTGTGAGTGCAACGGTGAGCGGATGCTGAGCTCTGTAACTCACCCTTTCAACACTGATAAACCAACCCTGGCTTCTTCCCTCGCCGCCGTCTGAGCGCCGCCGGCTGAGGGACCCAAGGGCGGGGGTAATGTCAGCAGCCTGCAGAGCTTCCAGGAGCTCCAGCGCCGGAGAGACAGAAGCCTTCCGCGGTTGCCTAGCGATAAAGCTGCAGGTGACGTCATCCTCCCGGAGGCCAGGCCCCCCCCCCCGCGCGCGCCCTGCTCCCCTCCCTCCTCCGGTCTCCCACGCTTGGGTTCAAAGTACAGCCGCGCGGGGTGAGCCGGCCGGAGCCGGACGCGGCGCAGTCACGTGCGTCCGCACATGTCGGGGCGCACGCTGAGCGGCACGTGATGGAGGCCTCGGAGCGAGGGCGGGCCCACCGCGGCCCTTCTGCGCGTGCGCGCTGCGCCTCTGCGACCGAGTCTTTGCAGACGCAGACCCTGGAAAGCTGACGCGGGGACCAGGGAGTGCAGGATGGGGATCGGGGATCAGGCGTCGGGGCGGGGCAGCGGGCGGGGACGCCGGACGCGCTCGGCAGACAGCTGCGCCACACCCTTCCCCGCTGCGCCCTAGCGGGCCGGCCTAGGATAGTCATCCCTCTCAGTTAACGCTGGCTCCTACCCTCGGGACTCCTCGCTCCATCCTGACGCAGCAGTTTCCAGCAGCCCTGCCGGGCGCCGCCTCAGGGAAGGTCGCCAGCCACCCGGGAGAACCTGGGGGCGGAGCTGCGAGCCCGGCGGGCCCCTGCGCCTGGACCTGGGGAGACCCCGGCGGGGGCAGGGGTGGGGGCAGGCGTGGGGGCGGGGAGAAGGTGCGAGCCCAGCGGAGGTGCCGGGTGTCGTGGACTGCAAGGGCAGGGTTGCACCTTCGCGTTGTCATCGCAGAGTTTTGCAAATTTAATTTATACCAACGAGGAACTAGGGATTTGTTTAATTATGATAAAATACACTGGGACTTTGCTTTCAAAATGTGGAGTAAAAGAAATGATTTTATACTAGTGGATTTTACATGGTGAGAAAGACGGAGGCTAATGTAACCAGGGCTTGAAACATGCATTTTTTTTTTAAAGTTACGTCGTTCAAAAGCCATTTACAAACCCCCTTTGTGGGGGGAAAAAAAAGTTGCCTTTCACTCTTCGAAAAGGCGTTATTTGATTTTTTTTTTTTAATTTCCCAAAACGTGCATATCAGTAAACAGTTTAAAGTGAACGGTTTGGAGGAACTTGAGGGTCGTAATACCCTCTCGATAATACATTTATCCCCCGGGCGTGCTTGTTACATAAGCAGGGAAGCATGCTCACTATGGTTTTGGTCATGTGGCAGAGGGGATCTGAGGCGATGCTAGTCGTATTTGGGCAGTCAGGTGCCACTGTTTGCTAAGACAGCACAGGATGGTGGTACATTCTGCAGTCTAAAGGGCACAGGGAGTGGCACTGGTGACAGACTGTACAAGGAGCTAATAACAACATAGTGCAAGGCTTGCCTTATGTTGTTGCTTTAAAGACATGTATGCATTATGCCCTGTAAATTGAGTTGAATGACACCTTACCCTCCATTGATCTGTTTGTTCCAGACGGCTTAGATGCTGTGTAAGTGAAAATTCTGAGAGTTACAGAAGCACAGAGAAACTTCATTCACTGGACAAACACAGACCGAGCTTCGGGAGTTAGAGATACAGTCTGGCCTCATACTAATTCTTGGCTCTCGTGGTACTTAACTAGTAACAAAGCCTCCCAAGCTCCCAGAACTTTGCTAGCAGTTATTATTTACGACAGTGAGTGATGATGGCCCTCTGCCTGAGTTTTTCATGTTGCACTTGGGAAGAGTGCGAGGTGAAAGTACTGGGCCTGTGGTCCCTTCAGTTCCTATTCCCTCCTCCCCTCCTCTTTGCCTACCTTTGGGGCCATGTAACCTCCCCGCTGTCTTCCAACAGAACAGACTGGAGACTCCCAGGAAATTTGTACTTGTTCATTTCTCTGCCTGTACCTCTCTGACTCTGGATGTATGTGTCCAACGTGAGCTAGCCGTGCCACAGCCTTTCTTAAGTCTCTGTTCAAATGCTGCCACTTCAGAGAGGCCTTCCACAAGCAGCCTATAGGCAGTGCCTACCGAAACCTCCCCACCACTGACATCGTTCTTTTCTACCTCGCAGGTATCATTCCTGACAGTAGCTGACACAGTGCATGTGTTTATACACATCTAATCTGTTGCTCTTGTCTTCCTCACTAGAACAAGCAGGGACTTTGTTTTGTTCATTGCTCTTTGTCCATTGCAAGAATGGTACCTTCGGCAAATAAATATGCATCGATCTTCGTTGGTGTTTCTATATGAATGAACCTCTTCAACCTCTTGCATCCTCTTCAGTTTAATAACTTCAAAGAGAACAGCATGGAACTTTTCAAAGCATCACATTCCCTGTTCTGAACCTACTTCCTGGACCCTTACTGGACACCCTCTGTGTTCCCGGCACCGTGTGACTAAAAGAATAAACTGCAGAAAATGAACAAGTAAAACTGGTTAACCTTCCATATTCGCAAATGGAAAGGATTCATTACGATTTGGAGGCTGATTGGGCTTTCCCATTTCATTTGGATATAATATAGAGGCATCCTTAACGATGGCATCAATATCTGTTTCCCCTATTACTCTGTGTGTGTGTGTGTGTGTGTGTGTGTGTGTGTGTGATTGAAGCCTTTATTGTGTGAGATTGAAAATTAAAGAAGATTGTGATCATTGCTCTGTTCCCTTAACATAGCTAAGAGGAAGGATAAATTTCAAAACAGGCCTTAATTCATTAAATATCTCTGACCCCTGTGTAAACTGAGAGGGAACCCCTGAATGTGAGCCCTAATGGAATGCACAACAGGGGCGACCACGGCTTGATGATCCTAGTGGCTTCAGTTCTCAGTCAACTCTGCGAGGTATGCTAACATCGGTCCCTTAGTTTCTTCAAGGGAAGCGGGAGTATCCATCAGTGTATCTTCTGCACCTATCATAATGTCTGGTGTATGGTCAGCAGTCAATCAGTGACTCTAAATATAAAGTCAAATCCTCCTTTTCAGGCCCACATTCTCCTCGTTCAAACCAGCAGCATCGCTCACCCGAACTGTGTAAGAATCAACTTAGTGGCATTTGTCCAGTGTCCTTTTCCCCAAGCATTGGTGATACAGAGAAATTAATTTCTAAATACAAAAAGTGCATTGAAGAATAACCAAGGATGCCCTAGTATGTGAAGAATGCATGAAAGCTTAAACTTTCCCTCTGGTTCCGCCCTCCTCTGTTCTTATCATTAATAGAATAACCTCCACGTGAAAGCCTCCTACTCATCCTTCAAAACTTGGCTCAAATTGTGCCTCATCTGAGAATTTCCGTAGCTATATTAGTCAAAATTTACCCTCGCCTACTCCTTTGCTATTAACACTTTCCTTTCTTCCTTCTTCCCTCCTCTCCCCTTTCTCCTAGTACCTGGGATTGAACCCAGGGCCTTCACACCGAATTACATCCCCAAACATTTTCTTTTTATTATTTTGAGACCGGGTCTTACTTAAGTCACCAAGTTTCCCAGGCAGGCCTCTAATGTCTCATCCTCTTGCCTCAGCCTCCTCAGAGTTCTGGGGTTACTAGTGTGTGCCACCCTTCTTGTGGAGGAAGTGATGCACATTCTTATATTTTTTTCATGAAATCTAAGTTCCAGCCACTTTCCAAGACTAGTAGAAAATATTCTCAGTCTTACGGGCTTTCCTGCTCTCCTGCCCCGTTAGGGTTTTCACAAACTTCTGGAATTCCAAGATAGCAGGAAAAGATCCCCTTCCTTCTCCGAGGGTTGAGTTCCAGGTGACTGTCAGTGTCCAGGCCTGCTGTTTTGTGACACTCCACTTTGCTACTCTGTGGGATGAAATCTTTGTAAAGCTGGGAACCGGGAGGCTTTCGAAGCCCAGCAGCCCCATTCCCCTCTGGGGCTTCAGCACTCTTCAAAAGCCGTGCACCACCTGTAGCCCTGCTGTATTACTGCTTCTGCCTTGGCGGGGAGCAGGGGACAGGGATCAGGGAGGTCAGCGAGTGACACTGTATGCAGCCCAGCGGGGACCAGAGCGAGCTCGGCTCTAACCTACTACAGCCCAGGGAATGTGTAGGCTCAGTAGTCCAAGATCATCAGTGTTCTCTAGGAGAAGCTGAAGACATCCAGATTTGATGTGAAATATACTTTCACAATGTTGGCACCTGTTTTTAAAAACGTCACAAGCCTTCGTTACAAATGGAGCGTATCTGTAAAAGTAGACTTTTACAGAGAAGACTACACTGAGCAGACTATGCGGAGATCATTGTTTTAATGGAAGAGGGGTAAAAACTAAAAGATGCTGGATGGAGTTGGGTCCTTCGACTATTTAACTAAAACTCTCCGGACGCAAATAGTTCTGAAGTTCTTCTTGAAAATGGGTGAAGGAGGAAAGGCAATGAAAACAACCAGATTAATGTCTCAATAAATTGATCCTGTCACGTAGGGACTCTTCCTTTGCACTGTAATCAATGGCAGGTGTCTCCTGCACGCTGCTGTCACATGGGTTGGCACCTTCTCCAGCCCCTGCCTGGCCCTGGCTGCTGTCTGTCAGGCTGTTTACTTATTCATAGCTGCTGCTCAGGTTTCCTTTATGGCCCTCCCAGACCTCTCCTCCACCTCTCCTGCAGACTTCTGCTTAGCCCCAGACTCCTGGGAATACCTGGGAAAACCCTCACACTTCACACAATTCAAATTGGACCATCAGTCACTGTGGGGGACGCTGGGAGCTCCAGGCAAGTGAGTCCTCTCTTTGCTAAAAGAGCTGTGTTGTTCATTAATCAGCACACACCTAAAATCCACTGCCCGGCCCAGGAAAAATGCCCAGTTAATATTTATTGAATAAATACCTTTTTAAAAATAAATAAAACAAAAACCCCGGGGGCCATGCCAGACTCTCAGATGATTTCTGGAGCTCCTGGACAACTGTGGAAACCTGAGGCTTCATAGGTGACTGATCCAGAGAAAGTAGTTTCCCCTGACTCTGAGTATGGGCTAAATTTGGAGGAGATAATCCGGGCGGGAATGCAGCTGGCAGGCCAGGGAGTTGCTCAAGGGTCAGGCTGGTGCCATCCAGCTGTGAGCTGGCTGTGTTACTAGGGCCTCTCCTCCTCTCTGGTTACTTCGGGAAGGCAATGGCTTCTGGACCTTGTGAGGGGCAAGGGAGATGCTTCCAGGACCAAGGTGTCCCTTTGCCTCCTGCCCTTGGGAATCCTGAGCTGACACTGTTCCCCTGGAAGGTTGTCTTTGACTGAAAAATCAGATAAACCCCGAGGTCTTTCCTCCTCTTTGTGTATTTCCAGATAGTTTTTTCTTCTTGTTTTTTTTCTAACTTCAGAAGTATTTTTAAAAATATATCTGATGGTATTTTAAAATCATCTCATATTGTCATATTACAAACCATCTCATATTGTCTTTAATGCTACTCTAATGTTTTCAGCAAATACCCCATACCCTATTTTATATCTTATTTTATTACCCTGCTGTCTTTCAACTTTTTTTTGATATTTTCATTTTTTGAGCCAGGGTCTCACTCTGTAGTGAGGCCAGCCTTGAACTCACTATGTAGCCCAGGACGGCCACGGATCCTCCTGCCTCAGCTTCCTGAGTGCAGGATTATGGGCGTGAGCCGCCACATCCTGCTCAACCTTTACTTATTTAGAATTTCATGTTTTAGATTATAACTGACTTTATTCTTATTCAGTTATCCTTTGGAGTGCTGGGGATTGAAACCAGAGAGTACCGAGCTCTATCCCCTTCCCTTTTCAGTTTTTATTTTGAAACAAGGTCTCACTGGGTTGCTCACCCTGCCCCTGACTTGCAATCCTCCTGCCCCAGCTTCCATGGTGGCTGGGATTACAGGTACATGACACCATAAGCAGCTTTCGTTTTTATTTTAATGCTTATAAATTATTCTAATCTTCCAGGTTTTTTAAAGTTTATCTTCTCACTCTAATCTTTACTCACCTGATTTTGTAGCCCATAATATATTTTTGTCTTATGAGGTTTTTTCCTAATTCTCCTGGTATCTCTTAAAGATTTTTCTAACTTCTTATATTTTTATTTACAGCTGTGACTTGGCTGTAAATCCTCCTTCCTCTGGCACTGCATTTTAGTCTTTTACTGGCTCTTTCTTTCTGTTTTGGCACCACCACTCTTTGACTCTTCCTCACCTATGTATGTGACAACATAGCACAAATACTGACTTATGAAACCCCCCTGCCTTTGTTTCCTGCCCACCAACCGCCACTGTGGCTACTTTTTGTTTATTCCTAATGTTGCTTTTCCAAACAGTATTCTGTGCACCTCTGATTTTTCATACTGTGTGGTCTAAAATCGATAGTCACTTACTTTATTCATTTGTTTTGGTTGCAAGGAACAAACTCCCGCCAGTTACCTCAAGTGATGGGTGCTCTATAGCAATGAACTTGCAGATGAGGAACCAGAACCTCAACCACATCATGGGCCGGGCATCCTGCCAACCCTGTGGAAAATCCTTAGGAATCACGGGAATTTAGAGCTGGGCCTAGAATCACAATAAATTACTTAAAAAGTTTTATTTGAAATTTCAGAAGCAAATGTGGGAATCTATCAGATACTTTGTTAATATGTAACCTGACTAAAGTTGAACCTTAACTGTGAGGAAAGAATCCTGTGGATGTCCAGGGATAAGAAAGCCAGGCTCCTTGAAGGAAACAGGAGTTGTGTTTAGGTAGCCCTGGATTCCTGCATAGCAATATCTATTACAGAAGACAGAGAAGCCAGCTTACACTGGACCACAAGCCAGCAGCACTGGCTTCACTTGGGAGCTAATTAGACAGATGGTCTCAGTGGCCACAGCATCTGAACCTGCATCTTGATCAGGTGATTCCTATAACATTAAAGTTCAGAAAGCACCATCGGCCTGGAGCTGTAGCTTAACAGTAGAGTGCTTGCCTGGCATGTGCAAAGTCCAGGGTTCAGTCTCCAGCCCCTCCAAATAAACAGACAAGTACATTTTTAAAAATCAAATATCAAAAGGAGTTCCTCTAGTATGAAGGCAACCAATTAGCATTCTCATCTTTGAAAGGAATACAGCAAATACTTCTCAACCCACACTGCTGTTTTGCTTAAAACTTTGTTTTATTTTACTTTTTCTTTTCTCTAAGACAACTTGAATATGCAAATTGGGGAAATTCATTATCACATTAAAATTACTTGAGGAAATTTTCTTTGATACCATTGCATGGATTCCATCCTCAGACACTATGGTTGCATTGGCCTAGGGCGATGCCCAGAATTCAATAGCTTTCTAGAAATTTCTCTACTTTACCTGGCAGACACCACCTTAACCAAGCATTCAAAGTCAGCATCAGCAGGGATAAGTCTTGTGGATATCACGTACCCAGTGGTATTGCCCAGTGAGCAGAGAGATTTACCACTGTAGTTTTCTCACTCAGAGAGTTTGAGTTTACAACTCAAATTAAGAACTAATGGATGTCTTTAATGTGCCTTTCCATGGACACTCTTCCAAATTGGCCATTTGTTTTGTTTCTACCTACACAAGTAGCATCTTTCTTGATTTTTGAATCAAGGTTTGCTATGCAGTTCAGACTGGGCTTCAACTCACTATATAGCTCAGGCTGTCCTTGAACTCATGGCAATCTTCCTGCCTCAGCCTCCTGAGTGCTGGGATTACAGGCCTGTGCCACCATGCCTGGCTAGCTTCTATCTTTAGAGAAATGAAAGCTGTATGTGTTTATAGATTTTAGTTTCATTTTATAGTCCAGAGACATGTATCTTTTTATAAGACGGTGGTATTTTTATGGAGAGTCCTGTTTTAAGACAAAAGCCGATGTTACTAAATCAGTGCTATTCATAGAATCTGCATGATATTTAAGAAATCTTCAATCTTACGCTTCCTGTTGTTAAAAAAGAGAGAAGAAACATTTGATTAAAAATGGATATTTGGCTCCTGTGGAAACTCCCCATGTCATGGGTTAGGAATTAGTAGGAGTGTGGGCCTGGGAGCTGCTACTCAGGCTGGTGAGTTGGTTTAGGAGGAGAAGTGTTTTTATCATTGACACCCACAGACATGATTAGGGGAGAACGTCCCACAGAGTGGAGGGCAGACAGGACCTGTCACAGGCGCCACACACAGCAAATCTCTGAAAACTGTTACTATTATGTCTGCGGCCAGAACTCATATCTTGTTTGCTCTAATCAAAGAATCGCTGGGTTGATGGACCTTGGATAAAGTAACTTTCCTGCTCCAGTCAGCTGTGGGTAAGAGAAAAGGTTCCAAGCACAACACGACTGCACCACTCAGCAGTTACAGAGCTCGCAGGAGCTCTACCAGAGCAGACCCTCATGGTGCACCGCACCCCCAGACCCAAGCTCCATGTTGCATTGCATCAGGGGCCAGCACTGAAGGTTGGGGACGGTGGCTAATCCTGAGTTGGATTTTTTTTTTAAAGCTACTTGTTTTCTTACTGGATAACAGCTAAATCTGTCTTTATTTTTCTATAGAAAGCTATTCCAGACCTGGTCTGGAAAAATCCACTTTTGTAATCCCATGCAAAAGTTATTGGCATTCTAATAAATTAATTCCAATGTACCAGTTCCAGTGCAATGCACTGTGAGAATAAAGACAGAGGGTATCTGTAGTTGTGGGGAGAGGAGCGGGTCTGACATCCAGCTGGTGCACTGGCTGCCTGGAACAAAGGCCTTGCTTGACCCAGGGCAGAACCCAGGATTCATTAATTCGTGAAGGGAGAAGTGGCTTGGAGACCAGTGACAGCCAGGATGGCTGAAGTAGGAGCTTGCTGTGAGCTGGGCTGGGTGGGTGGCCTGAAATCATCTCTGAGTATTCAAGGGGAGAGAGAGAGAGAGAGAGAGAGAGAGAGAGAGAGAGAGAGAGAGAGAGAAACAGTAATCTGCATGACACTTTTGGGGCTGGTGCTTCAGTTCTGATGTGTAATTTCTTATGCCCAGGGAAGTCATAGCCTCTCATCTGAAGGCTCAGTCTAAGGAAAAGTCCTCACCAGCTCTACACATATCAATACACGGAAATTGGGCCAGGATTAGCCAAAATAGAGACAGTTGTTCTTCTTTTAAGAAAAATCAGCCAGGTAGTCCCCCACAATTTTTAAGGTGCTTAATACCACCCCGCCCCATCCCCAAATATGTGCATGACCGAATCCCCAGAGCCTGGGAATATGTTACTTTACACAGCAAAAAGACCTGCAGAGGTGAAATAGGGGAGAGCCTTGGATGATCAGGCCCAATCTGATCCAGTGTCCTTGCAAGTGGAGAATCTCTGTTGACTCAGTAGGACTGAAGAAAAGGAAGTAGGAAGCTTTGAAGAGCCAGACTGGACCGTCTTTGCTGGGTTTGTAGACGGAGAATGCAGGAATTCTCTGGAAGCCAGAATAGCCGTCTACTGACAGTGGAAAAACAGGAACCCCAGTCCTATACCTGGAGGGCCTGACTTCAGCCAGAGCTGGAATGAACAGGAAACCAATCTCCCCTGGGGCTTCTTAGAGGCTGCCCTCACCCTGATGTCAGCTTGGTGTGACACACTTGATCCTCGGACCTACAGGATTATAAAAGAATGGATGAGTTGTCTCATGACACACACTGCATATAGGAATTTATCCTACACCCTAGCCCCCAAGTTCATGGAAATTTATTACGGCTACCATGGAAAACAACCACAGTCAGCCTCCCTAAGAAGTGAAATTTCAGCACCAGTTTGAAGGAGGTAAAGCTCTCTGGAGATCTGGGAGAACAACATTCCACCTCAGAGAGCAGCAAGTGCAAAGGCCCTGGGTTAGGAGCAGGTGTGGCATTTTCTGTGTCA
Organism: Cavia porcellus; assembly: GCF_034190915.1. NCBI lineage: Eukaryota > Metazoa > Chordata > Mammalia > Rodentia > Caviidae > Cavia > Cavia porcellus. The sequence goes on along the minus strand of NW_026947510.1, from coordinate 50,276,679 downwards.
GAGGAGCAGCTAGGAGGCCAAGTATGCTTAAAGTAACAGTGAGCAAGAAGAGAGTCAGAGGGGAGAATCAGGGCAGGAGCGTTTGCCTTCTCCATTGTGAAATCAGACCAAATGCGCTCTCTACCCAAACTCGACCCAAATCAGGCACTCAGCCCAGTGTCTCCCACCACCCAAGTCCACCTGGCCCCATGCTTTGGATCATTCTCAGTGTTGGGGACTTCATGCGTAAGGTCCACTCTCATTCGATTGGCCTGACTAGATATTCTTAGATTGTCCAATTTCCAAACACTACTTATTGGACCCAATGGATTGGCTTCCCATGACTCGGGCCACTTCGAAGCTCAGCATGATTTATTCCTTTACAATCAGTAATCTCTCTGTTACTTGCTTTCTGAAGATTAGGATTTTTTTCCTAGAAAGCTGGTTATGCAAAGAACCCAGAGGTGCTGTGTTTTTAAATAGATTTAGCATTAGCCGAAAGACATCAGGGATTGTCAGTGTGTAACAGCCCCTGTTTGTGGGTTTAGCCATTTTATCTTTCTGGCTGTTGCAGAATTTATATTTTGGCAAATGTGAACTGGCTACTTTTTTATCTGTTAAACTCTGAAGTAATGTTATCAAGCATTGCAGGTCACATTTCTAGAATCTTTTTCCTTTGATCCCCCCCCCAACCCCCGGGGGCCTACCACAGACTGGTTGTGATTTCTCTAAACATTGACAGTTTCTGCCCAGAGCAGGTGTGGTTAGTTCAGAGTGAATGATTTCTCTTTTCCTTTCATTGTAGGAGTGTATGAGCTCTCTAACTTGCTCAGCTGAACCAAAATGGAACAAAGAAAACATCTCTTAATTTCTATTTTTGAATTGCCCCCAAACATCCCCTCTTGAAAAGAGTTCTGATGTGCTCACATTTGTTGTTCCGGTGCATGAAATTATATTGATGTTCCTGTTTGTGCAATTATATTGATGGGGCTACTGGGTTCTGGTTAATTATTAATCTGAGTATCCCTAGTACCTAGCACCATGTCTGGAATTCAGTAAATATTACAAATATTTATTCACTCATCTGCTCACTCAAAATGACTGACCCTTCTAAGCTTTTTTTAATATCTCCAATGTTGATACTAAGTAAAATTTAGTGGTGTTGATAATTTACTATGTAGCTGAAGAAAATGTTGCAATATCTTTCACTTAAAGAGATCTTGAGGACTTAATAGACTGTAGTTTTAAAACTGATAGAAAATCAACTAGAGGAAATTAAATAAAATTTAAAAATGAGCACAAAAGGGTAAATTGATGAGAGATTTTGTTGAATTTTATAACTTTCAAAAATTCTTCTAGAGGGATATATTCAGAGAGCCCTGTTAGGGAAAAGGTGGGACAAATGAATACAAAGTAACAGATTTCAGTAACGCTCCTCTTCCATAGCCACCGAGGCCTCTGTGTGATTACAGGCATCCACCAAGCTCGCCAAGCTTCCCTGCATCCTGCTAGTGTTGTAAGGTCAGGAAGTGTCTCGAGACCAACCCAGCGAACTTTGGCAGATATCTGCGTAGGTCATTTCCTTCCTTCCTTATACTGCACAGTCTGCTAAAGATGCAGCTACCCTACCCTGACCAGGCTGTCTGAAATGCATACTAAGCAGCACGTTATTAAAGTCATGCAATAAATCTGCAATGATATTTTCCTCCAAACACAGATACTTATAGTCAGTCACGGTGCTGTAACAAAATACCAGCAACTACTTAAGCCAGACAGCATTGCTTAAAGTTCTAGAGGTTAGAAATCTGAGATGGGCCAGCAGGGTTGGGGTCTTGGTGAAGGATCCTCTTCTGGGTGGCAGACTGCTAATTTCTCATTGCTTCTTCTCATGGTGGATAGTGAGGGACTCCTCTCCGGACTCCTCTCCTAGGAGTAGTAATTGTATTCATGAAGGCTCCACCCTCAGGGCCTGCTATCTCCCAAAGTCCTCCACACCAACACCTCTGACCCTGGGTATTAGATTTCAATGCATGGATTTGGAAGGTCACAAACCTTTGGTCTACACAGGGAGCGTGGAAATTGCTAGTGTTTGATTTCTTCCCAGGTGTTGGTGTCTTGGGAGAATAGTTAGCTTTGGGGGAGTTTTAGAATTTTTTTTATTATTTTTTTATTTGGTGTTTCCATGTGGCACCAACACATTTCTTTAAGGACATGGCTTAAATTCAAAAGTGCTATCTCTAGTACTCATCTTAGACAGAGAAGAAAAGGCCAGATTATCCAAATGCTGCCTGCCGCCTAGCAAAAACTGATGTATCTAGAATGGACAATGCAGCAGTGTGGATGCACGTGATCATCAGATGATTCTAGTGGGTAAAAGCCTGGCTAGAAGCATGCTTTTACATGTTGTCTGGGCAGACAAAGCGGAGGTAAAAATAGGCAAAGGTCCTGACCACACAACTCTGCCCTGCTCAGGTTTTGTGTTCATCACAGCTTCTCCCATTCTGTTGGAATCCTTGGGCTTTAAATTCTCCTTAGATGAAAAAGACCTGAGGTTCCTGTCTTGACTCCCCTGGTTAATTTTTTAAACTTGGGAGAACTCACTTGCACATATTTTTGTCTATTTCTTTGCTATAGACCAGAGATGGTGATGAAATAGGTGTCCGTGGGTTCAAGTTTTGTGAATATCCAAGCTCTAAACAAATAGTGTGTAACTGGTTCCTAGGAGACAGGCTAGCAGAGAGGTCAGCTGCATGGCACACGCCTGGCCTGAACTTCACTAGTAGTTCTGGGATCTTAAGCAAGTTACTGCTCTAGATTTGTGTTTCTTTGTAAGAGGATGATTTGAATGAGGATAGCGTCCATTCCCAGGGTTAAATGCTATAATCTAAGACCTCCTTGCATTTGCAAGTCATTCTGGGAGAGTTCTGTGGTCACACAAAACTATGGAAAGGCTGGCAGGAAAGAAGGCAGACATATAGCTTCCATCTGGCACAGTGGGCCAACATGTCCTGCAGGTCACCCGGAGCGGCATTTCTATGACAGTGGCCCCTGTGAAATGGTATGGGTCTATGGTTCTGGTCTTCCTGCTCCTCCCCCACCCCCGGATGATGGGATCAACCTTTAGCCAGGCTCACTCACTTCCCAAGTAGGTTGCAAAACTAGTTTACTTGGTATCTTACGATCAAATCCATTCTCACCTGCATTTTTTTCTGGGTCAGAGGATCATGAGTTCTTGGGTCAGGAGCTGTCTATCAGGAAGTTGCTTTGCTAATGAGATCACTCTGAATTTCTTCAGAAACTTTAATGTGTTGCTGGGTAACAAACCTTTTAGTGTCTAAAACTCTACAGACCTTCAGTTTTGCTAGCTAGGGCAACTGAATGATAGCTCAGTTAGAAACATCCTGGGATTAGCAGGCTGTCAAAGACTCTTAATTAATGACTCCAGGCTGGTTAGTGTCTTTTACACAGTCAGCACCAAGCAAGTCATTTGGGGGTGCGGTCTGGTCACAACGCTGGGCGATTGTTCCCATGAAGGCTACCATAGTTCTCCTATGGAAGAGAGGTGTAATCGTGGCTGTTATTTGCCTGTGCCTCCTCTTATATATGCCGGGCACTACTATACGCACATAATGTGCATGAATTCTTTTAATTGATTAGCTTAGCTCTACCATATAAGGAAATCTAGGTGTAGGAAATTAACTGTATGACTATAGTTGCTTCCATAGTCACAGACTCTCGCGAGGCTATTTTGCCGTTTGCTGTTACCAACGGCGCAGTGACGGGCATCTGTACAGTAACACTTAACTTGTTTCTAATTATTCCAGAGGACAATTACTTTCCAATTACTCGACTCACTCTGAAAAATTTATATTTGAGTCATGCAAAAGAACTCGTAAGACTTGGTCAGCAATCATGTAAGTCTGATTTGTAAAAATATACATTTGGACAAGGAATTATTTACCTAAAGTGAACTTTTTAAAAATTTGCCTTGCATATCTGCTTTCATTTGGCTTATTGGTACATAACTTTCTTGGTGTGGATAGAAGACAAATTAATTGTTTCCAAAATATCCAGTTGTTAATTTCACTTGTCTAAATTGTTTTGTTGTCTCTTATAACATCAATTTCCCCATACTCCAACCCACACGAAGGGATTTTTTTTTCTTTTTTGTTGCAAGAATTATGGTGCAACTTATACACTATTTAAAGGCAAAATGCCTTATACGTAGTAGGTACTTAGTCATACTTAGTAAGTTAGATGACTAACTGACAGTTCTATACTTATACCCAAAAGAACACTCAGCTTACTGATGACTTTGAAGAATTATTAATTGAATAGAATTCATTTCATATATGGAAATAAATATAGAGATTTCTAAAAAAAAAAAAAAAACCCTAAAAATAGAAACCTCATTCAGCTCAGAAATTCCCCTTCATGGCATCTTTCTGAAAGAGTTCACGATACCATATTATAATGATACGGGCACCCAGGTTTATAAAGCACAGGTCATTCTGGCTCCGTCCTGAAAGCAGCTTGTACATCCGTCAACAGATTGAATGCATGAAGCAAATATGGTGTTTATACACAGTGGTATAGACTCCACTTCAAAGGGGGATAAATTCAATTCATTTGTAGTAAATTGAATTCACCTAGAGACAATGATGCTAATCACTATGATGTGATTTCTTTTATATGAGAAACCCAACATATAAATACAGAGCAAAATGAAGATAGATAATAGGAAGAGAGAAATGGGTGTTTTGCAAAAGGGGAGGGAACTAGGAGACAGAGGGAGAGGCAGGGATGGAGAAGAACTAAGATGTCTTATGGACATGTATCGGGTCCTCACAATGAAAGTAATCATGATGTACTGCAAACATGTACCAATAAAAATAAATTTTTCTCAAGGACCTGGCCACTACCAGCTTCTAAAGGTGACTCATGCAGTAGCTATATTCCTACTCAATTTTATTAAAACCATGCTGAAAGTAACTCGTGTTTCTATATAAAATAGATGGCAGATTAAAGGTTATGAGATACACAGGACAGTAACTTTTCTTTGGGACTGACTTATATACTGTTGGATTAACATTATCTCCCCATAACATAGGATATGATGAAATTATTTTTGTGCTTGTTTTTATTTTGTGGTACTGAGGATTAAAACTGGGGCCTTCGCACTGGACTATTTTGTGACCCCTTTTTGATTTTTTATTTTTGAGATGCGATCTTTCTAAATCACTAAGTTGCCCAGACAGCGCTCCTGCCTCAGCCTCCCAGAGTGCTAGTATTACAACTATGATGCATTATTTTGATAAAACGTGGCAGTTTGATATGTGACATTTTGATATCACATGTAAGCTAGTTAACTTATTCATCCACTTCCTTATCTTTATTTGTGATGCGGATGTTTGAATCTTACCCTTACCTATTTGGAAGTCCATAGGAATGCAGCAGGTTGTTAACTGTAGTCATTTTCCTGTGCTACAGAGCTCAGCACGATCCCTCCTGTCTAGCTGGAACTTCGTGCCCATCACCAAACGCTCACTCTCCCCGTTTGCATTAGTTCCATTTACATTTGTTCAACTTGTGTTAGATTTACACTTAAGTGAGATCATGTGGCATTTGTTTCTCAGGGCCTGGAGTATTGCGCATGGGTCATCTGTGTGGCTATGAATGACGTCACTTCCTGTCTTTAAGGGTGAATAGTGTATGCTAAGCATGTATATATTACATGCATGTATTAATATGTGTCATATGTCTCACATGCATATGCACACATATACATACATGTAAATTCATGTAATATCTCTAGTATATACATACATATACACAACAGAGTGCTATTCAGCCTTAAAAGGGAAGAATCTGTTCAGTATGGACTTATATGTGCATACACACCATCTGCGTGTGTATTACATGTCTATATACACATTTATGTGTCCATGTTTTCTTTATTCATCTGCCGATGACTCTTACTTGGTTCTGGATCTTGCTTATTGTAATCTTGGTTCTGTGATCTTGCAGAGACGACAGGCCTGCAGGTATCTCTTTGGCACACTGATTTGCACTCCTTTGGTGACATACCCAGCAGCGGGATTGCTGAATCATGGCGGTTCTATATTTGGTTTCTGAGGCTCTGCCATTCCATTTCGTATAATGGCTGTATCAGTTTACATTCCCACCCACAAGGTGCAGAGATCCCTTGTCCTCTACATCTTTGCCAATATCTCTCATTTATCTTTCCATCACAGTCATCCTACCAGGCTGAAGCAACAGCTCACCATGCTTTTAATTTTCACTTCCTCAATGAGTAATGGTGTTATGTTTTGTAATTTGTATTGTGTTGGCTGTTTGTGTGCCCTATATGGAGAAAGGTCAGCTCAGATTCTCTGCCTGTCTCTTAACTGGGCTATTGTTTTGCTATCGAGTTGCTTCCCCACCACATTAAATGGAAATAGTACCACTCATTTCTAGGACCCCAAAAACACCTTGTGCATTTCCAAATGGCCCTAGCGGGAAGAACTGTCTTTATTGCAAACTATCACCTTGGAGATTGATGGTAAAGTGAGGTAGAAAGAATTGTTTTTATTGGCCTTGCCAGAACATCTAGAATTCACAACAGTGGTTTCTTACCATGTTGTTTCACGGAACTTTCAATCTACTTTTTGTTTGTTTCTTTGGTCTTTTTGAGACATGGTCTCTCTATCAGTCAGGATGGGCTCAAACTTACTATGCAACCCAGGCTGGCCTCAGACTCAAGGAAGTCCTCCTGTCTCAGCCTCCCACGTGCTGGGATAACAGGCCTACATCACAAAGCCAGGTCTCAATCTACTTTTCATAAAATTTTTCTTCAGAAATCTTTGTGCGTCAAGGAAGTATAAAGCTGCAATCTATGTCTGACCTGCTTTCTTGGGGTGGCTCTATTCCTATCTACTAACTAGGGAGCTTTCTGTATCTTTGCAAATATAACTATCTTTGTCTTGGCAATGGTTTATTTTGTAATTAATAAAGAGTGAGGATTTTAAAAGAAACCACCAAGGCAAAAGATTAATAAATAACAAGAATTTAGACGTCTCTTGTGAAATCCAGCCATCTTGTTCATATGTAAGACATTCTGATTGTTTAGTAATTCAAGCCAAGATGAGTTTCTCAGTGTGGGTTTTTAGTGCTTTATTAATCTCTTGCCTGGTGATATCCTTCTAAAATCTTCACTCTTTATTAAATTGTTATCACTAGACAGCTTCCCAGTGATCTCAGTGAAATGAGGTGTTCCTTTTGATTAAATTGCGAGTAAATGAACATGACCAATCACTGCAACGTTTACAGAGGCACCAAACTGGAAAAGATCTTTCAAATGATCTTCATTTCAAAGAGCGAGTTATAAAACAGTGGCTAATTGTGTTTTTCATGTTGAAACAAACACCTGAAGCCCTCAGCGTAAGTTGCTCATCTTTCGAAAACAACTCAGCAAATAACGTGAAGATAAAAACCAAAGTTCCTAGGTAATGAGTACGTCTTTAATTGATTATATTTTTTTTTATTTAGAGAAAGATAAAACAGAATAGAAAATGGTCAGAAATAGTACATACTTTCAAAGAAAAGAAATAAACAGTAATCAATCGCTAGTTGATTACCATCTCTCGGTTAAGTTTACCACCACACTGAGGCTTTGGAGCCCAGGCAGGTTGGCGCATGGTAGCTGCTGCCCCCTAGTGTAAGAACCTTGTTACTGCAGACAGTGAGTTCCTTTTTAAAACTATTATTTTAAAAAAACAAAGCCCCCTCAAAGCATAAAAACGACACAGAATTGCCAAACAAACAAGATAATAGGAAACCAACACTAGTTAATGCATCAAAGTAGTTGTTCATATTACAAGATTTAGACATGAAAAAATGATCAAACAATGAAAACACAAACTTGTCTTTGATGAACTAGCAGAGATTCGTGGTATAGTTATCTATCTTGCGTATATATACTCACACACACCTAGATGTGAGTTCTTGAACGAGCCTAAGACACCCACTGCCAAATGAATGGGAAGTAAGTTAAGACGCTTTGTTTAAATGACAAAAATAATTAGAAAAGTTATGTTAGTCCTTAATGTTAAGTGAAATAAAGCAGGCACATAAAGTTAAGTATTGCGTGGGGAAAACCCAAATAGAAATGATTTAAGGAAAAACTAAAAGAGATCCTAGGAAACAGCGGGGAAGACTCTGGAGATGGAAAGAGGGCTGGGCAAGTGAGGAGAGGGTAGGCATGGGGGGGCGGCAGAAAGGAAGCCAGGATGCAGAATGTGTGTGAACCAAGTCCCTGAGATGCGTGCAGTCAGGCTGTGCCACGTGCAGTCATAAAAATGACATCACTCTTTCAAAATGAGGACGGAGAACTATTTTTTTTTTTACTATTTTCTTGCAGAAACAGTTTGATGTTGTATAATTTTGATTTTTTTCTTATGCTTATTCTTTTTTTCTACTCATTGTTTTTCTGCTTTTGAGATGGCCACATAATTTTTAGGGTCTGGTGCTAAATGAAAATGTGGTATCTGGGGCTTGGGATTTAGCTCAGCGGCATAAGCACCTGCCTTAAAAGCAGGCAGTCGTGAGTTCGATCCCCGGTACCGGTAAAAGTGAAAAAGACAAAAAAAAAAAAAAAAAAAAGAAAGAAAATGTGGTATCTACCTCTTGTTCAACAACTAGAGGAAAACCAGGCCTAACAATACACTTTCTTTCCCTCTACACGTGTTTTTGTCTTCTTGTAGTGCTTTAAAACTTGCTACTCAATATTATTCTAAAGACAAATTAAAATTTTGGTTGTTAGCATGAGTTCTATCATTCATCTTTATTCGTCTCTATATTGTCTAATGCCAGGAATATGCATATAGAAGCAAATATAATATATTAATTGCAAATACAGTATGCTTTGGAATTACCAAAATTACACAATTTGTATTTTGTGACACTCACACGCATATACATTTTCTCCTTCTCCTGTCCTCATTCTGTTTTTTTTTTTTCTTCATTAATATGGATTGAAATCAGGTCTAACACTGAACTACATTCCAGCCCTTTATGAAAAAATTTTGTAAAAAAGAAAAAAAAATTGAAACAAGATCTCACTACATCACCCAGCCTGGGCTTCGACTTGTGATCCTCCTGCCTCAGCCTCCTGAAGTGCATGGATTACAAGCCTGAGCCATTACACCTGGTTACGTATTTCATTCTTAACAGAAGAGCGATGCTGCACAAAGCTGGTTCCACGTTTTTAGTCCACGTCTTGGTCTGTGCCCATGACCTTTGGCTCATTGACAAATAAAGAACAGTAAGGAAAAAGGACCAGGAGATGCCATTTTCCCTTTGAGTGTGCATTAAAATTTTCAGTCGAAGTGGTTGGTCAAGTAACGGGAGTAGGAAAGCACAGGACAGGAAGGATTTCTTCTTCCTTTGTTTTGCTAAGGACGCCGTGGTCTTCTGTCTGTGGTAGAAGCAAGCTGTGGTTGGAACCCAGTGATGGCCTCTCTGCTCCCGCCAGCTCCAAGTGTTGCAGGTGGAGCACTCCCTCGTGCTGGCTTTGAGCCTTGCTGAACCTCCTCACGCTGTGGACCCACTGGGGTTTTGTGTGCCTGAGACACTGTGAATACTGTTTGCTGACAGGAGGTAGAGAGTGGTGCATATGCACATCACAGGCATCTTTTGCTGTCACACACGCTCCACTGTCCCATTAAAGTCACCTACCTACGGAGCACAGGTTTAAATATATATATATATTGATATGGAGTCTCATTATGTAGTCCAGTCTTGGCCTGACCTCACTCTGTAGCCTAGCTGGCCTCAGACTTGTGGCAGTCCTCCTGCCTCAGCCTTGTACATGCTCCTATTGTTATGGGCAGCTGAACTAGTTAGAAATATTATAGGCAGTCGGACAGGGCTAGGCTCTTGAAGAAGCTGGCACAGAGGACCAGAGGTCTGTAGACCTTGGAGGAGACACACACCTCTTGCTGTAGGCCAGATCTTGGGACAGAAGGCAAAACAAATGCAACCACACCCTTAAGTATAAGGGGTTAAATCTGCATCACTTTGAGAAACCAGGAGTCACCATCCCAAACCCCTATAGGAAGTCACTGATCCGTAAAGAATGCTCGCTTGCTAAGTGACTCGCTTCCCCATGTGTCCCTGATTTGGTCAACTTTACCTGAACAATTAAATCTATTGGTTGACCTCATGCTCCTCTGCCTTATCAGTTCCCAGTTTCCCCCACTTTAAACCCGCCTCACCTCCTGGTTTTACTCTATAAAAATCCCAAGAAAACACAGAATCTTTGGCAACCCACTCAGGACCCATTCTGTCTCTCTCTCAGAGCGAAGCTTTCTTTCTCTCCATAAATATTTCTGCTCTTAATTTCTATTGTTCTAAAAATTCATTCTTCAATTTTAGAGAACACGAACTCGTTCTGGACATACAGTAGGTGGGGAATTTCGTTCCCCTATATCACTACTGGTCTTTATGAAATACTAACCTTGTTTCTTAACAATTGTTGAAAGCACAATATAATAGCCTCTAAATCTAAAGTAAAGACCTGTAAGAGTAAGAAAGAACTATAGAACTGTATAGTCTGATTCCTGCTTTGTTTCCACACATATAATTTTTATGTTTTATAAGTGAGAAAGTTTAGACAGTTGTGCAAAACCAAGTTCCTTTGCCACATGTGTGTAACAGAAGCCCTGTGCTAAGTACAAGATCATGTTCCTCTGCTTCAGATTATTTGTCTGTAACAGGGAGCTTAGATTCAATTCATTTTGGGAAACAGCAGAAGTAAAGAGAACAATTTGGCAAGGGGATAGAGAAATAAAACTAATTTTTCTGAGATTTAAAAATAGGTTCCTAATGACCATGTCGTTGTCTTTTGCACAAGGTCTATCTAAAAATCACTGATCTCTGTTTGAGAGACTATGGCAGATACTATAGACCCAGCAAGCATGAAACATGAGATAGATAAAATTAATGTGCATGAATTTTTGAAAGAGCAATAAATATTATGGAAAAGGATGACCTCAGAATAAGGTGACTGATTCAGAATGGGAAGAAATTTTCATTGTCATTATGACTATTTCCTTTGCAGATGCCCAATAAACGAGATGGCTTTTCAAAGCCACACAGTAAGCAGCAGAAAAATGTTATATTTCACTGCAGCTCCTACTTTTTAATCTAACCTGCTCCAAATGTTTTCAGCTTAGGAGATCCAATGAAAATATAGATTAAGGATAAAGATCCAGAGTGAACGGAATAACAAGAAGGTAATTAATTATATATGGCTAAGTGTCTTTTTAATAAATTAAAATCTGAATATTGATATCCACACCAGAACCTCCCTCTGAATTTGAAAGTTTTCCAAGCAGCAGAAGTTCTCAGCATAAAATGATTTTTTTTAGTGTAGTGTAGCAGCAGGAATACAAATTCTAATCTGTAAACAGATGGGAATCTGTGAGCTAATTACAGCCGCTATTTACGATGTCACAGGATCAAGCTTTGTAAAGGATCTGTAACTGCAGGCTGCTCTGGACATCACAGCGACAGCCCAGAGTCCTCCTGCAGAGGGCAGAGAGCGACCGGGCAGCGGCCACGCGGCTGTGTGCAGTGGGAGATCATTTTCATCAGCCTCCTTGGAGGACAGCAAAAAGCTGGTGGCAGCCTGCAGGAAGCCAGGACAGGTCAGGCTTCCCTCGCAGGTAAAACTGTCCAGCTCTTTCTGCAGGAATTCTCTATGTTGAAGCCCCATTCTGAGAATTGTAAGCTTTTTCTACATCAGATAAATGGCTGACAGAGGTTAAGAAAGTCCATTGGGAATGCATTTTTTCCCCCTTTAGGGTGTGCTAAATTAAAGAACCAAGTGAAAGATTTATTAAAAAGTGCTTTGAGCTAGATGTGGTGGGACAGGACCATCATCCCAGCACTGGGAGGCTGAAGCAAAGAGGACCACAAACTCCTGGGTAGGTGGTTTAGCAAGTTAGCAAAAGCCTGTCCTTCCTCCTCGCAAAAAAGCACGGGTTGGGTGGGGGGCTAGGCATGCAGCTGCGTGAGAGCCTTAGATCCCCAGCAGCATAGAAACTAAAGAAAAAGAGAACAAACCACTTGGGCAATTCAATCTGAGAATTTACTTTGAAGATATTATTAGGTGAAGAAAGACAGCAAAACCAATTTCCATTGAAGAATGTGTTTGCTCTGCTTATCTTAGAGATGTTAAGCCCAATGGGTTTTGTTTGTTTGTTTGACGAAATGATTGAATGAGGCATAAGGAGTTCAAGGAGAGGAGGCAGGCAGTTATAGTAGCGAGAGAAATAAACATTGCTTCAGGCTGAAAAAAGGAAACTGAGGCAAAGGACACCTGAACTTTGGAAATGGACCTGGAATTTGGTATGGGTGGGTGACAGCCTGACCTCAGATTTTGTCACCCAAGTGTTCGGGCTAGAGATGTGATCACTGCACTAGGAGTAGGTGGTGATCCTGAGAAATCCACTGAGAAACACCAATTTCATAAATCTTCATCCTGAGCATCCATGTCCTGGCGTCCGCGGTGTCCATGCAGGTGGGCAGAAGGGCACCGGACAGACTGTGAGGCCTCTTGCAGACAGGGAGCTTCTTGCCTGTGGGTGCTGAGCCCATGTTCCGGAGCGCTTGCTGCAGGACAGATCACAGGGACTCTCACCACCTCCCCCAGTGCAGAGCACTGTTCAGGATTTCAGAGTCCGCAGGGAAAAGAGCTCACCCAGCATGAAAGGCAGACAGGCAGGGAGAACACACGGTGTTCTTTAAAAATCTTTAAAATTTTTTAATTTTGATATTCTATTTTATTAAGCCTAATATTTCTAAACTATCACCATGTTCATATGTCATCAATGTACAGTTACTCGTGAGAAATTTTACTTTTTTTTTTTTATTGTGGTTCCTAGTCTAAAATCCAGGGTGTTTTTAACACTTACTTCTGATGCTAAATTTTCATTAAAAACATCGGACCAGTATTTATATTTATGGATGAAAAAGTAGCATCACACATCATCATTGTGCTAGACATTTTTAAAGTGTCTGATTAGTGAATTTAACACCAAAATACAAAAAGCAAAATGAAGGGGAAAAAATCCGTCTTTTATTTTGCTCATTATTTACACTTCTCATATGAGAAAAACAATACGATGTGTAAGCTTGTGTATGTTGGGGGCTGGGGATTTCGCTCAGAGGCATAAGCGCCTGCCTTGCAAGCAGGCAGTCGTGAGTTCGATCCCTGGTACCGATAAAAAGGAAAAAGACAAAAAAAAAAAAAAAGCTTGTGTATCTGATTTATTTCAGTTAACATTATAATCTCAAGGTACATCCATTTTCCTGCAAATGATACAAGTTTCTTCTTCTTCACACCAGAGTGGTTAGCACTCGGTCCTGTGTGAATGCCACATTTTCTTAATCTCTTTTCCTGTCCATGAAAGCACAGCACTAAGAAATCAGCACGAGACTCATCATAAAGATAAAAGCAGAATTTCAACTCAGTATTATCAATGTGTACTGTAAAGGAGTATGCCATACATTTAAAATTCTACATTTGTCAAGATCTGCAATCTGTTATTAAATTTGTCTTGTAAAATTTGAAGATAATTTACCTAACACTTGCTGGCGATTTCACGTGAGCGAGGAGTCTCTCTCTTCTCTAAGCCAACGCAGAGTGATTCATTCATTTTTTCATTCAGTTCATAGTTATTGAAGGTGCTGATGCCCCAGGCCCTGGCACGCAGGGGAGGATGAAACAGACAGGGTCTCCATCTTGTGGCCTGTGCAGGATGGTGCTGACAGATTTGAGGAGTCGCTGGACCTGGGATGACTGTGTGACAGACTTCCCAGGGAGGTACACTGTCGGTGATAATAACCTGGGGCCCAGGGGAGGCGGGGAGGTTGTTACATCAAGGTATTTCTCAGGTGCAGTCAGGAGGGCAGCACAGAGGGCTCCCCGCCAGGGTCTGTTTTGAAGAATGACAGCAGTCACATAGGTTCTGTTTGGTCACACAGAGTGGGGAGCCCCTCCTAGGAGGCGTTTTACGCATTGTTCATCTTTCTTTGCCTGGATTTCCTCTTAAAATATTCCGTGTCCCTGGCTGCCCACATGGTGGACAACGCTCAGAGAAAAACTTTGAGACTGAATTAACTGATCAATGTGGCTGCTGCTGTCTTTGTGATTTCTGGTCTGCATTTTCATCATTTTCAAACCTTTCTACAGTTATTGTCTGTGTCACATGTCAGAATCCTGGGACCTGGAGCTGGAAGAGAACTAGAAATCAGCTCTCCTGAGCCCTTTATTTGACAAAAATGGAAACTGAGGCCAGAGAGAACTAATGCTTTGCCTGTTGTCATGCGGCTCTCAGGAGAGAGAGATGTGAGAATGTGGGTCTCTGGGTGCTTTTACACCTTGTTCTGGACTGTTTCTTTCCCTTTAGAAGTATCAGGCCAAGTTAAGAAACGGGGAGCTCAAACTAACATAAAGTTAATATGCTAGAAACCATTTCCAGTAACAACCTATCAAAAATGAAGGCACTCTGGCCTTAGGGGACAGTAGTTCAATGCCATCCATGTTTTGTGTGTGTGTAAGGTTGCATGAAGTTTGTGGGCAGCGTCTTTTCATCATATGATACAGTATCTATCATGGTTCTCTGCTAGTAACATTTGACCTGTAGGTTTACTCTGGATACATCATTGTAAGTTTGCCCCTTTGAGTCACGTGTCCCCATTCCTCCCACATGTATTGGATGTGTTTGTTTTCAATTCCACATATGTTACGGTTGATACATTGTGTAAACTTGAGAAATTGGGAAGTTTAAGAGACTCAGCAGGGAGTCAGAGTTTGTAAACATTCTCTTACTTTGTAAACATTCTCAGTCCTGCAAGAGGAGGGCTGGGAGATTTTGTGAGTGCTACATTGGCCCTGTGTACAGTATAAAGGAGGAAAAGAGGATTGCTCTTCCCCCGCTTTTGCACTGGCTGCTTTTGCTGGCTGCTGCCTTGAAGTGTTGCCTCTGGGCTATGTTATCCTGCCTTGGAACCAGCTGATTATGGACTGAAACCACCACAAAGCTAAATAAATCTTTCCTTCTTTCATTTGGAGTGTTTAGTATTTTGTCCCAGCAAGGAGAAAAAAGTAACCAAGACAACATATATCTGAGACTACATGGTTTTTTTTTTTCCCTGTGTCTGGATTATTTTATTTCATGCAATGGTTTCTAGTTTACATTCATGTTTTTCAGGCTGAATAATATTCCACCGGGGGACAATATATGAATTTATGTTGATTCCATGCTGTTCTGGCTATTGTGAATGCCACTACAAGGAGCTTGTGAGTGCAGACATCTCTATAAAGTGCTAGTTTCATGTTTCATGGATATACTCTCTCAGAAATTGCTATTCATTTGGTAGAGATTTTATTCCTAATTTTTAAATTCTTTCATACTGTTTTTTTTTTTTAATTTTATAATGACTGTACCAAGTTTACATTATAATGGTTTGTTTTTCTCTATACCTCCAAAGACATTTCCAATTTTATTTCCTCCCATACTGGGAACTTAACCCAGATCCTTTGCAGTCATTTTTTTTTTTTTTTTCAAGACAGGGTCTTGCTAAACTTTCAAGGTGTCCTAGAGCTGATGATTCTCCTGCCTCAGCTCCCAAGTAGCTGGGATGACAGGTAGGTGCCACTGCACCAAGTCATCACTTTTGGATAATAACCGTGCCACGTAACAAGTGTAAGAAGCCTCTCATGGTTTTGATTTGTATTTTGCTGATTGGTCCACGTTTGGCAATTTTATGTATTTGGAAAAATGTCTCTTTGGGTTCTTGCTCATTTTTAACTTGGATATTTGCTTTTCACTTCTAAGTTCTTTGAGTTCCTCTTAATTTGGATATTAACTCCTTGCAGATACGTGGCTCACAGATATCCTGGTTGGGTGTGTCACTCTTTAGTTTAATGCTTCCAATTTGATCATTGATCCTTTTATTGCCTGAGCTTTTGAAGTGATATCCATGCTTTATACTCCTGTTTAGCAGAAAGGTGATTCCTACGTAAAATAGAAGAGTTGAGTATTACTTGACTTATCATTTATAATTTGTTGACAATCTCTTTTTAGGGCGTCCTAGAAATATTCATTTAATGTTACAAAGCCGTGCCTGACAACAGCTTGCTTTTAAGGTTTTGAGTTTAAAAATACAAGTCCACATCCATACGTATCAGGTGTTTAAGCTGCAGTTTGGAAGGATCAACCTAGGAAAAGAAAGCATCTTTAGATCTAAAGGATGTTACTGGGGCCACGATTTTGGAAACCAGAGTAGACTGTTTTACATCTTTCATGAAAGGTCATTTTATCCATGAATTTGATTTTAATTGGAAACATGGAGGATAAACCGATGCAGATTTGACACCTTTAATATCTTTAAATAACTTCCTGCATTCTCTGATACTTGAGACGTGAAAAAAATGCACAACTAGGGGGCTGGGGCTTTAGCTCAGCAGCATAAGTGCCTGCCTTGCAAGCAGGCAGTTGCGAGTTCGATCCCCGATACCGATAAAAAAAGAAAAAGACAAAAAAAAAAAAAAAAAAAAAAAAAAAAACATGCACAACTAGTCCAAAGGTTTAGGTAGTGGGTCCCAGCCAAGAGAAGCTGATCCGTTCTGAGTCAGTTGCTAAGAAAGAGAACGCGATGTCACAGGCTTCCCAGGCACCTCCAGCCTCTTGCTGAAGATGTGGGGTGTGCAGCACCTCCCTCCTGGGCTCTGCCCTCACTTCAGATCTTAACTCCAGGGGCATCTCTTTTGGTTTTACATGTTGGTAGTATATTAACTGTTATGTTCATTGTGAGGCGTTGGTACATGTACATAACACATCTTAATTTGCAAGAAGATCTATTTCTTTTTTCCTATTATCTTTTATTTGCTCTTCATATAGTACTGTATTTTGAATTTCTCAGATAAAATATTTGATATTTACACTTGTGTGCTTGATTTATTTCATTTAATACCATCACAGGGTGCGTCCGTTTTCCTACAGGTGGCTCAAATTTATCCTTTATGGCTGAGTGACACTGACTGCATATAAATATCGTATTTTCTTTATCCATTCATCTGTCAATGGACTCCTAGGCTGCTTCCACGATTTAGCTATGAGTTGTGCTGCTGTAAGCCTGAGTGTGCATGTGTCACTGTCATCTCTTTAACCCTTTCTGAATGTTAGCCTGAGGGAAATAATGGTCAGTTGGAATTGCTATTGCTAGTTTTTGGAGGAATCTCCACACTGATTTCCATAGTGGCTGTTCCACTAGTTTCCATTCCTACCAACACTGCAGAAGGCTTCCTTCCCCTCTGCAGCCTCACCAGCATTTGTTACTATTCGATTTCTTAACGACCACATCTTTCTAGGGTAAGACGGACTCTCGGGACTGTTAATTTTCATATCTCTAATGGCCACGTATGCAGAACATTGTTTCATACATTATTGCCTGTTTGCACTTTGAGAAGCACTCTAGAGGCTTTCTTATGTCGCATATATAAAACTGCAACTTGTGATAACTATTTTTCTTTACTGCTGTTCTTTTTTTTTGCTTTGTCCACAATCAAACATAATGTCTTGCTTCTTTGTTCATCGTATTTTTCTTTCTAGAATAAAAGCTCCATTTTGGCAGAGACTTTGGGCTTTCTTGTTTATTGTTCTATCTGCAGTGCCACCCAGAGTAGGCATTCAGGAAATACGAGTGTGGGGAGGCCTTTTCACCTTGGAGGGCCTCAACCATTTTAGTAGAGCTTTCTCTGATTGTTCTCACTCATCTCTTGTGTGTTTCTGTAGAACTCTGCTCTAGACAGAATTAACGTCACATTACCTGACATTAAAGTCCACATTTTTCTTCTAGAATTTATTGCTTCCAGTTTTTAACAGTAACTATTTGGATAAAGCAAGCTTCTATACATGTGTTTGGAAATTCAATTACATTCATTCAAGTTAGGATAATTTCACTGACAGCAGAGAATATGAAAAAGATAGGATTTTATTAAACTGCCAGTTCAGTGATTCAGCAAGATGAGATTCAAAAAAAAAAAAAAAAAAGGAAATCCAGCAAATCCAGTTTAGTTTTCAGCTGCATCACAGTGAATCAAGCCTTCTGTGCTGGCCTGATCCAATCACAAATGGAGTTTTATCAGCAGCACTGGCTGAGCTGCTCAAACGGGACACAGCAAATGTTCAGGAGAGGAGGGACTAAAAGCCAGTATTTCAAAAAACTGGGAAGTATTTTGCTTGGAAAAGAGGAAACCTAGGGGGCATGATGAATGTCTTCAAATATCTTTAGTACTATCACATTGGTGAGAAATTGTTCTGTGTGGCCTTGAGGAAAGCTGAAATCATAGGGAAATCTATTTGGCTCAATAAGAGGAGACTTTTTTATGACCTGCAGTAAGAGGCCCAGCATGGGGAGGTCCCAGAGTTCTGACGCAGCTGGCATTTCTGCGACAGAAGTGGTTCATAGCTGTGCTCAGTAACCATCACCACGTCCTGTCTCCAGGGGCCCCGCCCCTCGGCAGGCTCTGCAGCCCTCCGCCCCTTCCAGTGTCTCTGTGGTGTCTGAAGCTGTATTCTTTGCTTCATGTGCCTGTGATTTCCTTTATGCTTACAAACTTTTTGCTATTCTCTCTTCTTCCTGTACTGATCTCTTGTTTGGCAACACACAAAGCAGAATGTCTGTGAACGTTCAGCACCAGGAGACCCACGGCACCACGGCCACCAGCCACGTAAGGCTGTGAACAGCTGTTAAACACCTGGGCTTGCTTGCTTTATTGTGCACGCCTCCTTGAATGCTGTCCTTTCACTGCTGTCTACTTGCATGTCTACAACCTGCTCAATCCTATTCTTTTCCTGGTCCCAAGAAGGTGTTCAGTAAAAACTTACCCTGTGAATAAAGCCAATGGCAAGCTACCATTGTCTCTGGCTTGGCTCGCAGTCCGCCTGAGTGGCCTTCCTGGCCTCCTGACATGACCTTCGGCCAGTTTGCCACGCTGCCAGCCAGAAGCGTCTTCCTTCCTATGCAGATCTGATCCTTTCTGTGCTTAAAAACAACCCGGTGGCTCCCCAGATGAGGCCCACACTCCTTACAGCACGGCAGGCACTGCGTGGCCCGATGCCCACCTCCTCTCTCAGCCCTCTGCCCTTCATCATCCGACCACAGCTGCTTCTTCTTCCTTTCCTTCAGCCCATGCCAGGCAGCCCTTCCTGGCTCAGCCGCCTTCTCCCGGGTCTCTGACTCCCTGGGCTCGGGGGGCTCCTTCTGCTGTTCCCATGGCATACTGTCTTGGCCCCTTTAATTGTGCTTAACAGGTTGTAGAGAGGCTGTCGCTTGCTCTTTAGATCGCAGCCTCAAGACTCCCCTGGCCCGTCCTCAGGCACACTGTACGGTTTGGGCACATTATTTCCATGTCCTTAACAACGCACGACTTTAGAGAGGGGTCAGGATGGGTAATTAAAATTCTAAAAGTTCTCCAAGCTAGCATGTAGTGTAAACATGTCAAAGTTTCTCAGTTTTTTATATTTACTCATGTATGATTTCTTGATCAATCTATAACTATTAAATATTATAGGAATATTGAATATTCTTATAAGATTTATGTTTCCACACTAGAAAGTGATTAAGGTGCAGACACTGGGCACTGGAGTTTAAGCTGTGCTCCCATGCAAGGCAGGAAGCGCTGCGGGGCTGGACGATGCAAATTCACTGCTGCACCAGCTGCCCATCAGCACTGACTTGGGAGCTGTCCCCTGGTGGCTGTGCATGTCTGAGGTGACAAGTGTCTTCTGTGCTTAAAGAATAGCTTTTCCACTCCCCTTTTGAAATAAAAAGAGGCTTATTAATTTCTTAAGTCCTACTTTGGTGAAGCAGCTACGATGTGAGCCATAGCTAATTCTTTAATAGTAACAATTAACATTACATTCAAGAAATACATAGCTTTGCGTCAGTGATATAGAGATCCGTTCTCTTTGGCATCTTTGACAGGAAATAAAACTGTACTTTAAGATACGAAACACGTAAGAAACAAACCAACAACTGCCCCAATGAATCCTGAAAATTTATTATTTGGGAGAATATCAGGTATTGATCTTTTGCTTTACAGCTCATGATAATAATCAGAAAATATTCATTTTGAAATGAAAGTCAAAAGAAAATAATTACATATAATACATATTACAGATCTTTTCTTTGTACATAAGCAAAGCAGTAAAAGCATACTTATGGCCCACAATTAGTGAACATGGCAATTTTTTGTTTAAAGCTGCAGCAACTCCAAATCCTCCCGGGTCAATGAAGAAAGTCACCAAGACATACACTTAGGGCGATTACCACGTCTGGCTGTAAATCTATATTTTTCATCTTTCCCTCCCCTCATATATATGTATATACTTTATTGCCTTTATATTTCTGCTGGTTTAATATAATTAGTATACTAAATAGTTATCTGCATTTATTTGGTTTCTAAAAATATATATAATGCGTTGGAAAGAGCTTCTGCAGCTTTCAGCAGTCACTGTCCTTGCATCCAAAACTTTGACTGGGAAATGTAAAGCAGCAAGACCAGAATAAATAGCGATGGTCGTGTCTCTTTGATACAGCTAACGGCCTTCACTTGGAACTCAGAAACACTGTGGCAAACAGTATAAACATGCAACTTAAAAACGGACAGAATATAAAGCGATACTTATGAGCTACATTTTAATACAGACTAATACAGACAACTTAAGGTAGAAGAGAGGAACGTGGTGCCATTATATACAGATAAATTAAGGCCCAGTTTCTCAAAGGCAATCGATGTACAATGCTAACTGCCCATCTGCCCACATCCTTTTTGGGCCTGAAATCAAGTTTTTGCTTTTTTCAAATTATTTCCTCAACCCACTACAGTCTAGTTGGAAATGGGTTCACAGAAATGGCTTTAAAAGAAGTTACTTCCTTTGAGGATCACTTTGTTCTTATTCACAAAGAAAGTTGTCTTTTAATGCAGGAGTATATCTTGTTTTTATTGTGGAAGCAAAGGCTCATTTATTCATCTTATATGTCACATAACCATACCATAAATTCTATTATGTACTTTAGAGTATATATATATATATATATATATATCACTTCATCCATGTTATTTTAGCTTGTTTATGACTAATTTCAACTACAGGAATTGATGATTTGCTCATTGATGATTGGGAATTAAGAGGATAACTTCTACTTATAAAACGGAAGCCTCACATATAAAACATTCTGTGCTTTAAGATAAAAAAGAAATGCAAACAACCCAACATAGCTTATAAAGAAAAAAAAAAAAAACCCAGGTAAGCCATCTTTGAGGACAATGATACTCAAAAGGTCAAAAAGACTGTTATTTGAGATTGTTCCTTGGTAAAAAACAAAAACAGGAACTATTTTTGGCATATATAATATTGTAGAAAATTGCCGTGTCACTAAAAAACACAGAAATTTGTAATTTATTATTAGAAGGTGAATATGCCCCCCCTGTAAAACTTTTTACTTGGTATTTTTGTATAGCATTGCCTGCTCCCCCCTCCAAAATGTATCCAAAGATGTGGCACTTAATCCAACTTATATGTATTCACAATAAGTAAAAATGATCACAAAGAGACTAAAACATTTTAAGATGCTCCTATGGAAATGAATTTTTCTATTTTAAAAACGGATTTAAAAAATCTTCTTTAGGTATGTGCTTCCAAAAGTAATGTAACTGATTAAAAAGTACAGCTGCTTAGTGTGTTCATTAATTCACATTGACACACTCTTCCCTTCGAGGAAACAGCTTTGCTATAGCTAATTAGGTCCATGAAGATTATTTGGCAGCTTGAAAATTCTGTCAAGTTGTCAGACAGGTGAACTGTGAGACTGCTGGAGAATCTCAACGACTACAAGTTGATGGAATGGTACCTGGTCTTCTTTAGCTACTATGTAAATTCTGAAGATAAGTTACAACAAGTAAGTTAGATATTGATGCTGTTTTTCATGGTATACCAAGGCATCTTTGCAATTAATTACAAAGTTTAACATAACTACAGTTCTGCATTTTCACTTAAATAGAATACAATGAATTTATAAAATGTTTTTCTTTGTGAATAAGGTCTTAATTTCTCTGAACAACAACAAAATGACTCAATATAGGGTAGGACTCCTTAAAAATAAGGCATATATTGGACATACATAAATCATTATTATCACAAAGGCTACAAATTATTTTGGTTTTTAAATATCCTAATTTTAAATACATGTAGATATGAAATGACTATTATAAATTGAGAGCAAATGTATACAGGTTGTGATTACACAGGTAAAGAATCATTTAATATTTCTCAAGTTATCTAGAAAGTAGTGGCAAGATCAATTTGATAACTCCAGGAACCCAAAGAAAATATTTTCAGTTGAGGTCTATTGTTCACCTGAACTACAAAAGGCAAACTGCATTGCTTTCAGTTCTCTAGAAGCTTCTACATATTTTCATAGCCATTCTTAAAGTTTCTCATAGGTAACCTAAACAAAGCAGCATTCCTGGCATTCATTAAACCAAAAATAAGTCAAATGTGCTGAAACATCCAAAGTTGCCTTCATGCATAAGACATTTCTTTATCGTTACCATGGCATTACTATATTAATCCACTTTTATTTTGTTGCATATAAGTAATACAGAGAATATATTTTCTTCAGAAGGACAAACTACCTTACATTTCAGGTCAAAATGTTAATTACATTGTACCAAATTTGTTCAGAGGGAATGTAAAAATGGCTATGAGGTGTCAGACAGTATCTGTCTGAACATCAGTGGTGAATCTTCGTTAAGCCACCACTCATGGGACAGGTGCTGACTCATTCTGCTTTTATAAATAAAACAATATATGTACAAAAGGAGATTAATATCCTATAAAAGTCAAACCTAAAAAAGAAAACATACTCTGAATTTAATTTTATTTCCTCAGTAAAATGTACCTAACTCCAATCTTTTTTCCTTCTAAGTGACTGGAGAAAGCACATAAATTATGTACAAAGAATAATTTATTCGTGGGTGTGTATACAACAGACCATACTTATTAAATGGGTTATTTGAAATATAGCCCCCAAGATGAATGCAATCATTGTGTACTGCAAATAAGTACTAGCAAAAATTTTTTAAAAATTTAGCATCTGGTAGATCATTGGCATCCCAAAGTATACCAATCTGTTCCTTAGATATCTATAAGTTATGCGTCACATTAACTCTGAGAATCCATGGCAATAAATGATAAGGCATAGCTCAAACAAATCACACAATGTACCAGGAAACCCCATGTCCATTTGGATAGATATCCAATACACAGTTTTGTACAACAGTATATGAAAGATTGCAAACCTTTTATATGAACACTTTTAACTCATGAAATATATTTCTGTTATGTTACATGGTCACCTATGTATTTGAAAATGCTGTTAAGAAAGATTAAAAAGAAATCTCAATTACTTTGCCTAAGTAAGCAATGGCTACGACAGGTTCATCAATGAAACGCAGTGGGTTCTTCTACAGTTAGTGTGGGTGGTGGAGCTCCCCACACTTCTGCAGAATAAATTAGCAATGCACGGGTGAAGTCTGGCAACGTGCACACAGAGATATCCACAATATGTAACAGTAAGTCACAGGATAAGTCTTAACAAAATTACTTAAACATCAACATTCATACATTCATCAATTACATGGAATAAATTAAACTAAGCCAGTCACATAATTCTCTGTACTCTTAGTTCATGGTTTATTTATGTACAAATATAGTATAATACTTTCCTAATGAACTCAAAATGCTAGAAATAAAAATGAAGGCTTTGCATTACAGCTGCTGGACAAAACTGTCAATACTGTTGATGTGTGAAAACACAGTTTCTTTGTTCTTTAGCATCAGTGCACAGGGTATGGCTCCACGTGGTATGCAGTTTAGGGGAAAAAAAAGATACAGTGGCTTGTGAAACATCCTCTGTTCGTCATTGGCACAAATTGAAGAAAGAACGTTGTTGTCCTTGGTACCTTTATTGGCTCTCTCCCCGAAAGACAGACAATGTTATACATATATGCCTTCAGGATTAAAACCAGATGAGATAGGGTTCTGCAGAATACGAAGATTACTGGGGAGCTGCCGAGATGAACCAGGTCGCTTCAGGGACCCCGAGTGGAATGGTGCCTCTATACAGGAAACAGAGACTCATTAAGCAGGAGATTAGCAATCCGACCAATTAGAACACTTCCTGTCCTAAAGGACCTGCAATGCCCGCGGGCTCTGGGCTCTGCAAGGGAAGGCTAAGCCCATTTCAGATGGGCGTCTACTGGATAAACCAGTGTTTGCTGGAGTGAACAGTGAGTGGTATGTTTAAAAAGTGAGCATTTTGCTTCTTGTGGTTGTTTATTGTAGAATTTACGGACTGATAACTGCCTTTTAAATATCAGTGCAAATTAGTAACAAAGACTTTTAGGAAAGGAAGAAAGGAATAAGGAACTGAGAAACTAAAATTCAAAATTAATAAATATGAAATACATACTTTAGGAAAAAGTTTTATAAAGAAGCATCTTAAAATGAATGAAATAAAATTTGGTGATTACATGATTACCTAAATAAATAATGTAAATACAATTAATAATAAGTATATAACATATAATAAATAAATGTTACTGTTTTTCCTCAGAATCAGGAAATAGGATGAATTTTTCTTTTAAGTAGTTCACTTAAAAGTTAGCTATGAATGGCTGGAACATGCTTTAACTTGAATGCAAGCAGTTTATTCCCAGTTCACTAGGGAGAAGCAAGGGGAAAAAACCTCTCATCACCACTTACCCCTTTCTATGTCTGCCTGGGAGGCCTCTATTTCAATGGGCTCTGCCGGCAGGACGGTGACTTTAGTTCCCGTCTGCTGGATGAACTGCTGGAGATTGACTTGCCGCAGCTCTTTGGTCAGCTGCTCCAGCTCTTGCTCTTTATCCTAGTTGGAAATCATTAGTTATCTTTTGAGTTGAGGATTCACTGCTGGCCAGTGAAGACAGCCTTGCCAAAGTCCCTCCATGGCAGGGCAGGCAGTGCCCTCGCAAGGGCAAACTTAACCAATCTGGTTCACAGAGATAGAATATGCGAAAGAGGTCACTGTTATTCTGGAATGAGCCCCAAACCAGGCAAATGGAAGACAATGGCTTTTCAGTCTTTTTTCCCCAGCACTGAGGACTGAACCCAAACCTCTGCACCATCAGCATCTCTACCACCTTTTGCTATTTTACAACAGGGCTCATTAAGTCTCTAAGTTTTCCGGGTGGGTCAACTTGCGATCCTCCGCCCTCCTGCCTCAGTCACCTAGTAATACAGGTGTGGCCACCACTCAGCTGTCTGTTCTCTAACTACACGCAACGCCTCCTTTGAAACATCAATCGCATAAAATGAGTACATGGTTATAAACTTTCATCACAAAAAAGAATAATACTACGATTCTGTACCAGTACTACAGCAACCATGTTGAACACCCCTATTAACCCCTTCATCACCAACTGCACATTCGCAGCCATTCAGTCCACGACACTTCGATTTCTTGGTTTTTATAAGCTGTTTAAATTTTTATAGAGTCCATTATTATATTAAGATTTACCTTATAGTATGAAGAAAGCAAGATTCTCAGTCTTAAGTTTTTACGTTCTTGACAAAAAGTGGGAGAACTCCAGAGCCCTGGAGAAAGGGATCAAGGTTTAGATAGCTGGGAAGCCCCAAAAGCACCGAGCCATCCTGTGAAAGGACTTGTCACTTTCTGTCCTCTCTGTACTGCACCATCAGGAAAGACACAAAGCCCCACCCAGGCAGATGTGTCTGAAGGATTTATTAAGCTCAGGGAAGACATACTAGAAGTGTGCTTACTGGTTTTTAAATTTTTTATAGAGCCACAAATCTAGTTTGTACAGTTAAAGGTGGTAAATTAATAGTCATCACAGTTTGTCATTTTCTAGGCTGTGTCGGATGCTATTGTTTTTGCTCATTGCACTACGTTAGCTAAGGTGACATAATTGTTCTAATTTGCTGTTCTTCCTGGCACACCAAGACTGAGACTGCCTAAGGGTCATAAGCAGTACTATAGGCCAGTGCCAAAGAGCCAGCGGCCAAGTATGCAGCAAGTTCTCATCTCTAATAAACTGAAGAGGTAGGATCTTGCAAAAGGCTCAAAATCTAAAAGCCAGCTACACCTGGAAGACAACTCTGAGAAGCAGTCATTTCCTACGGGTTCTAAATAATAGCTATAAAGCTACGCACCATACGCAATTTACAAATATCGACCCAGGAATTAAACCAAAACAACAAAAAGAACATGAGAAGACACTTAAGCAGATGCAACTCCAAACTTCCAACTCACCACAGGCAAACCCAGGGGGCAATGAAGTGGGACAAGTCAAAAGCCACCCACCTGGACTCCCTGAAGTGATAACAGCTGAAGTAACAAAGCAGATGAATGAAGCTCTAGAAAAAAATCAAATGAGAAATAACTTCTCAGATAGCTACAAAAGATGCTGACCATAATGAAAGACATGATTAGTGACTTAAGAGTAGATACAGATAAAAAAAAATAGAGGAGCTTAAGAAAATGATGGAAAGCACGAGCACTCAACATAGGAAACAAATGGAATCCATGCAATACACTGAAGCACTTAGGAGATTAAAAATTCCACTGAAAGTATATGCAGCAGAATGAGCCAATATGAGGACAAAAATATTAGTTATGGAAGACAGGATTGTGGTTAGTGATCATGAAAAGAGAAATTTCTTAAAATTAGCAAAGGAATACAAAAAAAAATCAATGCAACAGGTGCTAGATGATGCAAAGAATAATAACATAATACTCATTGCAGTCAATGAAAAAGCAGGAGATAGCACAAATGACATTAAAAAAAGCCTGTTCAAAGAAGTAATGACAGAAAACTTACCAGCCAGTGTAAATAATTTGACATATAGATGAGTGAGGTATACAGAACACCATTAGCCATGATCAAAGAAAAAATCTACACCAAGGCATATAATAGTTAAAATTCCAGAAAGTCAAAATAAGAAGACAATATTAAAAACTGTTGGAGAAAAGCAGCAAATCACCTATAAAGAAAAGCCCATCAGAATCGCAATAGACTTCTTAATGCAAACCCTCATGTCAAGAAAAGCCTGGAGTTAAGTATTTCAAGTCCTCAAAGAAAACAACCTTCAACCCTGAATGATCTACTCTGCAAAACTTTCTTTCAAAGTTGATGGTGAATTAAGACATTTCAATGACAAAGAACACCTGAGGAAATTCATGATCATCAAACTAGCATTCCAAAATGTTCTGAAGAACCTTCTAGAAAGAGATAATAAGGACTACAACTCCATGAACCTTCACAAAATGAATCTACCAGGCAAGGTAAGCAATTAAACAGGGGAAGAAAAGGGAACCAACAACAGAAAAATAACGTGACAAGGATAAGTCAATATATTTCAGTAATAACCATCAATGTTAATGGTCTCAATTCACCAATCAAAAGAAATAGACAGGCAGAAGAAATCAAGAAGCAAGACCCAACACTATGTTGCATACAAGAAACACATTTAATCCAAAAAATTCATAGTTAAAAGGGGCAAAGATAGGAAAAGAGGAAGACAGTGTGAAAGTTGAAGGATGGAAAACAATACGCCATGCAAAGGAACTCAGGAAAAAGCGGGGGTAGCTAATCTATTTGTAGACAAAGTGGATTTCAAACCAAGACTAAGAGAGACAAAAAAGGTCACCACATTCTCGTAAAGGGAACAATCCAAGAAGAGGTAACAATCATAGATACCTCTGTGCTCAACTATGTAGAACAAATAGTAATGGATATGAAAAAAGCCAAGCAATAATACAATTGCAATGAGGACTTCAAAACCCTGCTGTCACAAATAGATAACCAGATGAACAATCAATAAGGAAATATCAAAAGTGAACCAAACTTCTGAACAAATGGACTTTATAGATGTCTACTGAAATCAGAACATGAAAATACACATTTTTCTCAGCTGCATATGGGATGTTTTCCAAAACAAATCACATACCAATTCATAGAACATACTTTAAGTAAATACAAAGGAACTGAAATTATCCTATGCATATTATTAGGCCATAGTGCAAGGAAGCTGAAAATCAATGGCAAAGAAACCACAAGAATTTCATAAACATATACAAATTAAATAACACCCTCCTGAATAAGCAATGGATCACAGATAAAATTAAAGGAGAAATTAGACAATTCCACAATTAAACAACATTTCCAATACAACATACTAGAACTTATGGGACACAATGAAAGCAATCCTAGGAGGAAAATATATAGTGATGAATTCCCATATTAGAAAAAGCAAGGCACATAAGCTAATATTAAACCTCAAGCTTCGAGAAAAAGAGTAAGTCAAGCACAAAGCTGACATGAGGGAGGAAATTATAAAGATCAAAGCAGAAATGAATGCAATGGAGACAAAGAATCAATGAATCAAGAGTTGGTTCCTTGAGAGACAAGATAAAATCAAGCCCTTAGCAATCTCATCAAAAAAAAAAAAAAAAAAGGAAGAAAAAGACTCAAATTCATGCAATTAGCAATGAAAAGGGTGAAATCAGAATAGATCCTACAGAAATCCAGAAGATCATCTATACCTACTTCGAGAACCTATATTCTAACAATATGGAAAACACAGAAGCAATGGACAGATTCCTAGATAGTTATTAATTAACAAAGCTGAAACCTGATAACAAAGCTGATACAAAAATTCTAAACCAGTATCAGTCAATGAAACTGAAGATATAATTAAAAGCTTACTAACAAAGAAAAGCCCAGGTAGTGATGCATTCACTGCTGATTTAGAAGAGAAATTTAGAGAAGACATTATGCTGCTACTTCTCAAACTCCTGAATGAAACTGAAAGGGAAGCAATATTCTCAGTTTCACTCCTGCAAGCAAGATATCAAAACCAGAGAAGGAAGCAACCATAAAAGAGAATTAAAGGCCAATTCTCTAATGAATGTAAGACACAAAAAATTCTCAATAAGACACTGCAAAACAAAATGCACCAAATCATAAAGAAGATTATAAACCATGACCATGTAGTATTCATCCCAGGAAAGCAGGGATGCTTTACACATGCATATCAATAAATATACCAAATTAACAGAGCCAAAGACAAAAGCCATATGATCATCTCAATAGATGCAGAAGAAATGTCTGACAAAGTTCAGTACCCATTCATGATTTAAAAAAAACCCTACAGAAAATTGGAATAGATGATCTTTATCTCAATATAATAAAACCATCTCTGACAAACCAACAGTTAACGTACTAAATGGGCAAAACCTGAACACTTTCCCTTTAAAATGAGGAATAAGACAAGGATGCCCACTGTCTCTACTCTTACTCAACATAATCCTGGAAATTTTAGCTAGAACAATTAGACAAGAGAAAAAAAATAAAAGGAATAACAATAGGAAAGGAAGAAGTTTTATTGTCATTATTTGCAGATGACACGCTACTCTACATAGAAGACCCCAAAACTCCACCAAAAGACTTCTAAATTTAATCACTGAATCCAGTAGTGTGCCTAGACATAAAGTCAGCACTCGGAAGTCAGTAGTATTTCTGTACACAAATAACAAACTCACTGAGAAAGAAATTAGGAAAACAACACTTTTATAATAGTACACACAAAAATGAAATACCTAGGAATTACTCTAGTGAAGTAAAAGACCTTTTTATTGAAAACTGTAGTACTCTAAAGAAGGAGATCAAAGAGAATATCAGGAAATGGAAAGCTATGCCTTAAGCTTGGGAAAGAAGAACAAATATAATTGAAAATGGCCATACTTCCAAAATTGTTGTAGAGGTTTAATGTAATCTCAATCAAAATACCAGTAGTGTATCTCACAGAATTAGGGAAAACAATCTTAAAATTCATTTGGAACCAAAAGTGACACAGAATAGCCAAAGCAATTCTAGGCAACAAAGGTAAGGCCAGAGGCATCACAATCCCTGACTTGAAATTATACTATCAACTGCTGTGATAAAAATAGCACGATACTGGCAAAAAACTGACCCGAAGATCATAAAACAGATTAGAAGACACAGATACAACTCCGAACATACTCAGCCACCTTACCTGTGACAAAGGAGCCCAACACCTTCACTGGAAGAAAGCCAGCCTCTTAATAAATGGTACTAAAAAACTGGCTTTCCATATGCCGAAGATTAAAATTAGACCTCTATCTTTCACCATGCACTCAACTAAAATTGAAATGAATCAAAAAAAAAAAAAAGAAATGAATCAAAGGTCTAAATATTAACACTAAATGTGCCGGAAGAGAAAATAGCAGAACTCTTGAAAACACCGGTGTAAGCAAAGACTATGAACAAACCTTGATCGCATAGGAACTATCACAAAGAATCAACTGGGATCTCTTACCTAAAGCTTTTGCATAGCAAAACAAACCACCAACAGAGTGAAGAGGCAACCCTGAGTGGGGAAAAAAGTTTGCCAGCTGTTCATCAGACAGAGGACTTTCATCTAGAATATAAAAAGAACTTAAAAAAAACAAAACAAAACAAAACAGATCCCCCCCAAATTTAATGACCCAATCCAAAAATGGGCATCTGAAATGAATATACATTTTTCAGATGACAAAAAAAGTATGAAAAAGTGTTCAACATCAAGAGAAGCAAATTAACACAATGCTGAGATTCCATCTTACTCTAGAAAGAACGGCTATTATCAAGAAAATAACAAATAACACATGCTGGAGGGCTGGAGAATAAAAGGACCTTTCTCCAGTGTTGGTGGGAGTGTAGACTGATGCAACCACTGTGGAAATTCCTTGGAAAACCAAAACTAGAGGTCCCATTCAACCCAGCTGTTACCCTTGTTGATATCTTCTTGGAAGAATTGAAAGCAGCAAACTACAAGGATATACGCATACCCATGTTTAGAGTGGCACAGTTTATCTCAGCTAAATCTTGGAACAAATGCCATCAACTGATGAATGGACAAAGTTTTTTTTTTCTTCCTTTTTAAAATAAAATAGAATTCTATTCTGCCATAAAGAAGGAGAAACTTGAGACATTTCTAGCTAAATTGCTACAGCTTAAAACCATACTCTTAAATGAAATACATCAAACACATTTAAAGCCTGCATTGTTTCTCTGGTGTGAGAAACTGAAAGTATAATAGATATTGGGAAATGGGAAGAAAATATTCAAATGAAAAGGGGAACAGAGGAGGAAGAGAGGGAATGGAAAGAAAGAACAAGAAATAAAGAATAGAAAGAAAAAAATGGAAACAAAGCTTTTGTAAATAAGGAGGGGAAGAAGGGATAAAGGAGGGAAATGGGAAAAAAGTCAGCAGCAAGATACGTCATATACAGACACAGACTCCCTATGGTGAATGTTGTCATTACATATTTCTAAAATGTACCAATAAAATAAAAAAAAATTAAAAAGAATTAAAGAAAAAACAAGAAGTGCGGTTACTCTGAGTAAAGGGGTACTTAGGACACATTAGTAATTTGATTAATAGACACTGTCCAATGGGTGGCAGGATTTACTTAGAATAATTGTTACAAGTTAGTGTTTCCTATAAATAGCACCAAACGCAACGTAACTTCCAATGCACCCTTTTTAAATGTTCAAATGCAACCCGGTAGTAAAATACTGATAAAGCAGAGGTTAACAACTTTCTATTGCATCAGAAATTCCTGATTTTCTAAATTTTAGTGGTAGGTTTACCCTCACTTTACCTTTCACTACAGTAAGAGAAAGGAACTCAGAGCAGTTCTTGATGACATGGCAGCCTTCTCTGATTCCGGGACTGTTGAAGCGTTTGCACTAAAGGGGCTTCTCTGATTGCACTGTGCACAGGTAGGACTGGGGGTCGCCTTAGGATGCAGATTCTCACTAACAGAATGTGTGCTCAGGCTGCCTGCCCGGACTGCGCTTTGAGTGGAAAGCCAGCTCAGTGCAACGGGGCTTCCTGCACTGAAGGAAACATCTGATATCAGTGCTGTCCAGCACAATAGCCAGCCACACGTGCTGCTGAGACCTTGAAATGTGGCTGGGATCAAACACCGAATTTTAAAATTATCTAACATTTTAACCTAGTTTGTTGAATATTTTAATAGCTATGTTATAATCAGTTGTGTCTGTTTCTTACTTCATCTTCTAGAGATAATTTTATACATCTTCACAACTCCCAGATCACAATCACAAGATCTTCAAGAACAGGTAAGAAGAAAAGTGAGTGATCAGGGTGTAAGTGGTGAAATATCTATGAAGAGGGGGAAGACTGGCGAAGATCCCTTCTCAGGGAAACAAAAGAGGGAACTAAGGAGAGGAAAGGAGGGAAGAGACCTAAATCTTGGGGCAGAAAACAGGTTGGCAACAATGGAAATAGAGAGAGGCAGTCAACTGGCCACATATGCCCTGGCTGACCAATCTGTGATAATGTCATTTGGCCTCAGTTTCCCAAAGGAGCTCAGATGCACTATCTGATCGCCAGTGTCCACTCCAGCTCTGAGAATATATGCTCCTCCATCCAGCTGGCTAATGTCACAACAGCACAGTTAAAAAGCCTCTTATACAGAGGAAGGATGAGAGGGGCATTAGCTCTTGTCTTGTTCTGGCCTCATGTGTAAGTGCTTTCTTCTTACATCACAAGAATCTCATAAGACTTTTAAACGTACTTAGGTTTCTAATTCTTTCCATACAAAGAAATTAAAGCCTTTAAAAATAAGGGACATAGGGGCTGGGGATTTAGCTCAGCGGCATAAGCACCTGCCTTGCAAGCAGGCAGTCGTGAGTTCGATCCCTGATACCAATAAAAAAGAAAAAGACAAAAAAAAAAAAAAAAGGCACATAATTAAGAAAGAAGATCCCAAGAGTATGTTAATTCTCCTAAATAGGTGAAACACCCCGTTCATAACGATGCTCTTACCTGTAACCGCTTGGTGGCCTGTCCGAGCGACCTTTCCACAGCTTTGATTCCGTTTTCCAGCCTCAGGCTCTGCTGGCCTTGAATGTCTATCTCCCCTCTGACCTTCCCGATCTTGCCCTTCACCTCCTCCTCGTTGACTTGCGCCTCCTGAACTTCCCGCTGCAGCTTTTCTGCTTCCAGGCCGCTTTCCATGGTCTGGATTTGGGTCAGATAGTCCTTTAATTTGCTTTCGCATTCTGTGATTTTTTGTCTTATTTCTTGAAGTTGATCCTTCAGCTGCTTTTCATTTTCCTGCTCAATCTGCAATTCATTTTCCCAAAATTCTTCCTCCTCAATTTCTACATCATTTCTTTTGATCTTTTGCTCCAGGCGGACGATTTCTTCTTCAAGATTAGAATTGTATTTTTGTTCCCAAAACTGTATTTCTATTTCATTAGATTCCAGCTGCTTCTCAATGGCTTGAAGCTTCTCCGTCTGTAGACGGATCAGTTTCTTCAACTCATCCGCTGTGGTTTTGCAGTTATTCAGCATCTTCTGCTTAAATTCAGTTTCTTTGCCTTTTCCAAAAATGTCCATTAATCCTTTGGCACCTCCCGTGAAGGTCAATGATTTCCGCTTAGGTTCTCTCCTTTTGATTGACTTGTCTACCTGAGGTCTCAGTTTGGCTAACGGGGGCAGACTCTGCCTGTATAAAGTTCTTTCAGGAATCCGAGCCACACTATCTGAAGTGGGCCGCTCACTGAGAGATGGCCCTGTCCGACGCAGAATGAGCTGTACGTCGCTAGCATACTGCCCCCATTTGTTTAAGGAGATGATAGGATTTTCATGAGGTGCTAAGTGCCTTTCAGTATCTCTCCATTTTTCTATAAGGGTGTACCTTCCAGTTCGACCTAGCCAAAAAGACAATTACAAAGTATTAGAATGAAATATATAATTGTTAAATAATGGAACAAACGATACCATTTGATAACTGTGCTTCTTTAAAAAACATGATACTGGTTATTGAACTGATAGTCTTTGCACAGAGCTACAGCCCTGGTTCTTCTTCTTCTTTTTTTTTTTTTTAATTTTGAGACAGGCTTTTGCTAATTTGCCAGGTTGCCCAGGCTGGGCTTGAGACTGCAATCCTGGTGCCTTTGCCCCTCAGAGTGCTAGACTGATAACTATGCATTCACAATATGCATCACAAAGTCAAATTTTAAGAATCTGGTCCACTTTTTCAGTAACACCTATATATACAGCAGAGCCCTGGGAGGTTGGAGGCCTCAATTCTGAAGGGAGACAGACCCAATGGAACTCAGCTCATTGACTGCTGCTGATTCTTCCCTGTCTCCCTGAGAGTGTGATCAATCCATAGCTCACCATGCTGGGGCCCTTCCCACACCTCTGTGGCCAACTAAAGATCACAGCTCTACAGAATAGTTCCATACAAAAAGAGAAGCCTGAAAAGGAGGCCTTGGTCAGTCTTGATAGTAACAATTACGAGAATTATCCTAAGAAGAAAAAGAAAAAATTCATAAAGGCAAAATATAAATTTTTATTATTAAAAACAAAACAGACTCAAATTATATTTAAATTAAAAAATACTAAATCTATTAATTATGGAATTTAGATAAAATTTCCAGAAGACAACTTAACGTTACAAACTTTAACAGACTTCCAAAATATTTTCATTTAAGGCGGGCAGGCATTTTCATTTTGGTAAAAGTATACATGGGTAATTAATCTTATTACAAAGAAGAAAATCTGATCCTGCCATGTAGTACTGTATTGACATACACAGCTATTAACTTAACTTCCCTGCCTTTTTAATCTTCATGAGCTTCTGAAATAATAGTAGCACTGTATTTTCTTGATTACTGCATCACTAAACAGGTATCTAGATGTGTATACATGAACCCTCAAGTATACAATTCAGAGCAGCACATAAAGAATGATTATGCTGTACACATGTGGAAATGTTCTCCTTTAAGAAACCTGAATCTTAGATGTAGATAAAAGATTGAGACTTTGAAGACAAACATAGTGGGGTTTTCATCCTGGGTCAATTACCAGATAATTGTAAAACTTCACTTGTAAAATGCTTTATAGATTTTAAGCATCATCTGATAACAAGGAACTACCACTCCGCCTGATCCACTGCAGATATTTAATACGTGGCAGGTATTATTAACTTAACACATTGTTACCTTCATAACAAAAGGGATAACTAGAGACCTCCTTTCAATGGTGATGTGTCATAACAGTAATATGACTTAAAAGAAAATTCTTAAACAACTTCTAAGTACGCGTAAAGCTGGATAGAGTAGAAAGGACAGGGCTTAGGGGTCAGAAGGCTGTGTTCCAATCTAACTCTGCTTCCATTTACATGCTTGAACAAAATTTCTAAATTTTCTTCAGCCTTGGTCTCCCTGTCAGAAGCACTCTTTCCATACCTAAAAGACCTGCTCTGAGTCTCAAGTGAGAAGGTACAATATAAAAATGCTTCATAATATTGAAAAGTGCTGTACAAATATGTTCTTATTATCAAAATACCCAGGCAGATAAGGAGAATGAAAAAGAAAGCCAGAGCACATTGGACTGGCTTCTTGGAATGCAAAGTGTTTCTAATGGGTTTCAGGTTAAAAATTACTATAATCGTCCCATGTGAAACCACCAATACATCTGCAAGGTTAAAACTACGCATGTGTTTAGACCAGCTTTGAAGGTTGCAGCAGTTTTTGTTCCTCGCTCCTCTGCCTGTCCATTACTGTAGGCACCCTGCTCCTTTGCTTTGGACCTTTCTGCCCCCATTGGTAACATACAGGTCAGATCAGAGGGGTAGAGACTCCTCCAATTCTATCAGGTCAATAATGAATTTTAAAAAGAAAACAGAATCATCACATTGTACCTGAAGGACCTGCAGACATTCAATACATGCAGGTATTATAAACTTAATACATTGTTATCTTCATAACAAAAGGGGTAACCAGAGACCTCCTTGAAATAATAGTAGCACTCTATTTTTGAGAAATTCTGAGATCCCTACATTTAGTCACTGTTATGTATAAAGCTGCTATAATTGCTTTTACCGCTGCTGTTTCTGTTTGGTTACATAATGCACATTTTGTAGTACTGGCAAAAAGAAAGTATTCCATCCAGTAACATAAATTTTTTAAAAGAAATGAATGCATAGATTTGATTGTATTATAAGAATTGAGTTTTAAATATTTTATATACCAATCAAATCCCACAATCACTGTTCTTAAAATCCATAGTTGGCAAGGTCACACAGACCCTTTCATTTAGATAAGATTCTGATTCCTCCTGCATAGCTCATTTAGGTGCATTTTATTAAATGGCTACATTTAGTTCTGCCTTGAATACCATCTTGGTGTGGCCTTAATATTAATGCAGAGGAAGATCTCCATTGTTTGTCTCTCTGTCTGTCTTTGGCATTTGTAGTTTAAACCGTTCCATGAGTTAACCAGCACAGATATAATTATCCAGTGAAGAAATTAAAGTATAAAGAATTTTAATAGGTTTCTTAATGATATAAAAGCACCATACAGATTTATCATTGGATTTTTAGAGTTAAACTATTAAAGTCTTACTGAAATTATTAAGGTAACATTTACCATAAAGTATTTATCCTGACTGATATAATAAAAGATGTAGCTATTTAGGTATCAGCTGCTTGTGAACTCAACCCATGGTTAAACTGTTCATAGTATATTTTTCAAGTGTGTTGAGAATATTTAATCACAGAAGAGTAAAAGAGTATAATCTGTTTTTTAAAATTTTACCCATAGATACACTAAAAACAATGCTTATAGTATTGTTAGATACAATTTATAGAATGCTATTGGTTTGGACTCAGTTCTTGTACCAGTCCTGAAAGACCAAACCATCATTAAGTCAAAGCTGGCTATCTGATCTTCTGAGCTATCAAGAGAAAGGGAGAAAACAGCAGGGTAAAGACCTCCCTATTGCTTAAGGACAGTAACTCTGAAATGACCAACCTGCTGTTTTTCTTTTATTTAGCCTACTGGAACATGCATTCCACTTTACTGGGTGAGTTGTTGCCCAGTTCTAGAATTGCGAATAAAATTAATTAAAGTCTTAAAGCCAAATTTGCTCTAATTTTGCCTTTGACAGTAGTTAGTTCTAGGAAATAGTCATGAGTGATTCTTTTACTTTCTTTGTATTTTTCTAGATTTTAAAATAGTTGATAATGAATATTGCATAAACAGATACAAATTTACCTGTAAAATCAGAAGTTAAATATAGCTAAAATACATTCTTGTATTTTAAAGGATCACATGATCAAAGAGATGAATAGGATGTTAGGTAGCCACATATTTATAGAAAACAACCTTAAAATTCATTAATTTATTCACAAATATGTACTATTACTATGATATAACAGGAAATGTATTTGGTCTTTGTCCACAGTTTCTGACAGTGCTTTGAAAATTCCTGGCATTTCCTGAATACCAGGGGTGATAAGAACTTAAAAAAAAAAAAAATCTTCGTAAGAACTCCTTTTCACCCCATCCAAGTTTAACCAATTAGCTGGTTCTTGGTGGACCTCTAGATAGCTTCAGGATGGGGCTTGGTTGCCAGAGGAACTGACCAAGTGACTAGAGGTTGAACTTTCTGTTATTCTCCAATGAGGGCAGAGGGGCTGGAGATTGAATTAATCATCATTGGTCAATGAGCTATCAATCATATCTACAGAATGGAATCTCCAAAAATACCCTGAAACGATGATGTTCAGAGAGTTGCTGGGTTGGTGAACACACCAAGGTCCTGGAAGGGTGAGAGAACAGAAGCTCTGCACAAGCCTCTCCGTAACCTATCAAATGCTAATGCACCCCATTCCTTGTCCTCTGCATCTCTTCCCTTTGGCTGTTTCTAACTTGTATCCTTTCCTATCACTGGTTCCTTATAATAGACTGGCAATAATAATGTGTAAATCCTTTTCCTGGGTCATTCTAGCAAATTACTGAACCTCAGGAAGGGTTCATGGGACTCCTCAATTCGTAACTGGCCAGCCAGAAGAATGGGCGCTTTGGATCTGTGGCTGGTGCCTGAAACAGGTAGTCTTGTGGGACTAAACCTTCTCTCATGCTAGTACTAGGTGGACAATTTCAGAACTTGTACTAAACTACTGAACTCCCAGCTGGTGGCAGAAGTAACGTAAATAGAAAGCTCAAATACTTACTACATTCAAAATATGGTGTAGGCATTGGGAATAAGCAGTAACATACAGTGGTGATGATAGACAATATAAAAATAAATGAAGTCCATTGTCCAACAGCTTTAAAGCCACATGTGTTGAAAATTCCAGAATTTTTAGATTTTAGAACGGTGGCATGGTGCTATCCTTCAGGTTTTATAATAAAATATTTTGAAATTTTTAAAGTACAATGTACTAACGTTCATACTACCTGGGATAAATATAGATATAAAATAGCCTTAGATGAAATCAGACCAATTTTTGCCACTGAATGAGTTTAGGCCATGCCAAGCACTGCTAACAAAGTATAATAAACTTCACGATTTCAGAACTTTTTAGATTTCATAAGCTGGGTAAGGGACAGCAGCCATATGTGATATATCAGGAAAGGTAAGCAATACAAGAAACAGTGTTTGAGACAGGGAGTAAGTGTGTACAAATGCATGTGTTTGTGCACGTGCATAAACAGTGTCAGAGAGGGGCTTTGTGATAAGATTACATTAGCGCAAGATGTAAGAGAAAAATCATAACGACATCTGGATGCAGAGTACCCTCAACAGAGAGAGAAAAGACGCAAGGACTGAGGTGGGAATGTGCTTGGTGTG
The DNA here is from genome assembly GCF_034190915.1 of Cavia porcellus. Lineage (NCBI taxonomy): Eukaryota > Metazoa > Chordata > Mammalia > Rodentia > Caviidae > Cavia > Cavia porcellus. The sequence goes on along the minus strand of NW_026947510.1, from coordinate 50,237,815 downwards.
TCACGAGGGCACTCTCTGACAGATGGTGGGAGACGGCATGAGGTTGGTAAGAGTAGGTCCAAAGGATCACTACGTGGATTTGGAAATTCCAAGTCAGGAAACCATTAAAAGGTTCTGAACAGCGGAGTGAAAGGGTACAGCATATTTAAAAAGTATTACTTGAAAAGAAATCTGTTGAGAATAGGGTAGTGAGGACAAGGCTGAAGTTATATATTTTCCTATGAAATTCTGTGCACAAAATACGATCACCACATGGAGAGATGTGGCCTGCAGCACCACTCAAGCACGTTAGCTTTTGTAAACACTACTCCTTCAGCACTGAGCATGGCTTGATTCTCAAATATAACAGAGAAATTAGATTTGAAAATTGATAGTGCCTACAAAGCAAAAAGAAGAGCAATGTATCTTAATTCAAATAAAAAACAGAGGTTCTCATAAGGCATAAATATTAATAAATATTAAAAATATGGAATAAAGTTAAATACCTTAATTTCCCCTTTTTAGTCATGAAAATTAAGTTGACAAATACAACACGAGTCTCAGATGCAAGAAAATTTCATTGGATGTGACAGCCTAGTATTTTTAGCATTGTTTTAATATATTAAGAGTGCTGCAGTATTTAGGGGAAAGTGAAAAGCTATCAGTATTAAAACAAAGTATCTATGCTGGCACAGGACACTTTCAACTTCTACCAGGTCACCTGCTGCAACCTGGGTGGCACAGTCACCTCTGTCAAATGCTACCGTGCAGTGGCAGCAGAGAGACTCATTTCAATCTTAATCTACCTTGACACGCTTCCAACTAGGAAGCATAAAACAAACTTCTGATAAGGAGCTCAAAGGCAAAAACAAAAGCACAGACACACACCTAGGACACACAATTCTCTCTCAATTCATGTTTGCTATAAATAATGGAAGATCTACACAGAAACTTCAACCCATGGCATTTGTGTCACTGAGATAGGTGTTTAGACACTTATCACGTTCCAAAAACATTTAACATAACTAATAAACATACAGAAATTATGACAAAGGCAAACAAAGTAAGTTAAGTGGAACCGGTGAGAAGGGTAAGATGGTACCAGGAGATGTGCCAGTAAACACATTCAATACAACTTCCTTTCACTGGACAGTAAGACTTAGAAAATGTGTGCTATCTTTCTAAGAAAGAACCACATTATTTAATTTGCTGTACTAGCTTTTCTAAAAGTACTGAGAAACTAGTAATAGGATTTTTCCTTTTGAAGGGTTCTGGGAAATAGGAATCTACATTTTGGATTAAGAAAACATCTGTAATTTCAGAAATCACTGTCTAGGATAAATGTCAGGTGAGAAGACAGTGCCAACTCTAGATTCAAGGTCAAATCTGGGGGAGGATGGCGGATCACCAGACATCACAGGTTTTTCTACACATGGGCAAATGGTAATAAACAAAGCGTGCCTTATCTGTGAGATTTATTATGGAACCAAATTAACAAAAACCACTAGAGGTCTATATTTAAATAAACTGCATGTACACACATGTGTGCACACACATGCACACACACATGCACACACACAGACACACACACACACACACACACACACACACACACACACACCCTTAAAAGGAATCATAAAGTGCTTGTATCTCAGCTAGCCACAGAATTACTTACCTATAGCTTGAGCCAAGGCTATTACAACCTCTTGGCAAGTGGTGACTTCCGTAACCCCACAAACGATCCTCTGGACTCCATCCACCCATACTTTAAGTTCCATGGTGCACTGGCCAGTCACCCAAAGGCCCAGAGAGTGGTATTCAGGGTGTCAGGTCATGTCTCTGGTTTCGGGGACACGGAAAAGGCAGTCCGGAGTCAGCTAAAAAGAGGAAAATATTACTTACAATAAAGGAAACTAGTATTTATCACATAATATCATTGTCTAAAATATTATAGGAAACAAAACAAGCTTTAATATAGCATAACCCCACTATCACCAGAGACCACATGTGTACAGTTTTTCCTTCAGTGCTGGAATTGAGCCCAGGGCCTCAGCACTGGGCTACATCCCTAGTCCTGTATTTTCTATTTTGAGACAGGGTCTCACTAAGTCACTGAGATGTCCAGGCTGGGCTTGGGTTGGCTGTTCTCTGTCTTAGTCTCCCAGAGTGGTAGGGTTACAGGCATGTATCTGGCTACAAGCCTACTTACTTTACAGGACTGACTTTACCAGGCATGACAATGCTTCATGTTACTACTTCCATAATAATAACTTTAATTATGTTATGATCTACTGGATTAAACATTACTATTCAAGCCCTATTACTCAGTTTTTCTGTCTCTTTTTTTTGGTGAACTGTTTCATCAATGTACTTCTGAGATTAAAAAAAGAAAAATTTCCTGTCATTTTAGGGATCTTAAATAACAAAACCAATTCCAATAGCCTTGCCTGCACCAAATATGAACAGTTTCAAAAACAGCTGACAAGGTGTCCCGCGAACTCACTTTGCATCCCTTTCCCAGGGTGCCCCTGGCCTCCCCAGGGGACGATGGAGAGTGGGAGCCTCCCGTGGAAACGCCTGCACCAAGCACTGCATGAACACGGGTGTGTACGGTGGAAGGAAATGGATTTCCTTGGAGGCTAACAACTTCTCTATTGGTGAAATGCTTTTTCTTTCTCAATTAGCTAAGTCTATTAATTTTATTAAATTGGGAGAGTTATTGGAATGATATAAACCATTCCTGTCTTTGCCAAGTGCTTGCTTTTTTATATGCCAAGCAGATTTTTCATATGCCAAGTATTCTCATTTAGTCAAATCAAATGCCTTGGTTTCATCTTTTAATTTAAATATTATTATCCTGCAATCACTTATACATAGTTCTTAAAAAAAAAAACTCAACTCTTTCTGAGTTGTCTTTATAATGAATCTAGGATTTATTTTGTTTTCCACTGTTTTGTGTTCTTCCTCTTTGTTTTAAAAAAGGAATGCCAAAGCTTGTAAGATACAGTAATCACTGACTTGAGAGAACATTTGGATTTAAGATTTGTAATAGCACTGGTATTTCAGGGTTAATGACTAATATGAAAAGACTACTTAACACTAAAAGCTTTTGCTATAAAATAATATTTACTGCAAATAGCAGCTTGCCCCTTATACATTGTCTTAAAGACTCTAAGACAGTTCTGGGCTAGTTGGCCACTTAGGGGGATGAGTTGGAACACATATGAAGTGAAGGAGAAAGACCAATTACTTTCTCTAGAAAGTGCAAAAACTACTTTTGGTCACCTGAAAACAAGAAAAGACTATTAATGTGAATATTACTTTCCCTATATAAGTGTATGTGTGTCCTACATACATACACACCATACAGACACAAACACAGGGAGGAAAGGACTGAGACACACATACCCACAGGGAGACAGAGACAGAGACAGAGAAGTATCTGCCAAAGACCAGCTGATTCCCATATCTGTGTTCCTTAGTTACGAGGCCCTGGGGAAAAAAAAAAGGGCTCCAATGTTAAGGAAAAAAAAAGGAAGAAACCCAGTTTATAAAGTTAAGCAAGTTTCTTTCTTTTTTTTTTTTTTTTTGTCTTTTTCCTTTTTATCGGTACCGAGGATTGAACTCGACTGCCTGCTTGCAAGGCAGATGCTTATGCCGCTGAGCTAAATCCCCAGTCCCGCAAGTTTCTTTGTAGCTATTCTTCTGAGTCTTCAATTGACTGATGTGTGGTTAAAATTTCAAGTAAGTGTTGCACATGTAGCTGTCTCCCATTCCAGAGAACATTTAAGGAAAGAAACAGAAGAGTTCTGACTTGGAAGGCTGTTTCCTTGAATGCTAGGCACCCTATTTACTAAAAATGGAACATGCACTATTCTTTCTTGTTGGAAACAAACCAGACGTAAGAAATGGTTAGATATGAATGCACCGCTTTATTAAATTAAAAATCTGAATTAAAGTTCACTTATACTAGTCTTACCTTTCATTAAAAAAATCTTACACATGATAAAGCTACCAAAAGCGCTGCAGATCTGATTACTCCCTTCCCAAAGAAACCTATTATTCAAAAGAAACTCAGGGGACTCTTATTTTAATAGTAGAACACGTGATCTATCCACTTAACACATTTTTAAGTGCACAATGTTGCCAACTAGAAGCACAATGCTGCAGAGCAGGTCTTTAGAACTCATTCATCTTGCATAACTGAAACTTCACACACTATCAGCACCAACTGTCCATTCCCTTTCTGCGCTCAGCCCTTGGCAAACATCATTCTATTCTCTATGTCTATGAATTTGAGTGTTCCCCATCCTCATCTATATGCTACAGTCTTATTTAGTCTTTAGTATACTAGCATGTATTCTCCTATCTGAATTATCATTACTTCATGCTGAACTTTTAGTCATTAAGTGAATAAAAATGCACATAAAACACACCCACACACCTGTTCAATATTACAAAATAATTTTGTATGAAAATGCTGAGCACAAATAACATTGTTTCAAAACACAAACATGAAAAGTATTCAAGTTCTTAATCAGAGACTTCCTACCATGGCTCATACAGAGACGACCAGTACCTGCACATTTATTTTGTGTCTTTTACAGTAGGGAGCGGAGAAGAGATGCAAAAACCCTTCATGAAGCAGATCAACGGAACAGCCTGCCTTATTTCTAGGAGAGCTATTGTTTCTGGAGAAGATGGCTCTGTAGGACTTTGGGCCGCACTGACAAGCATTCCAAGATTCTCCAAAAAACAGTGCGAATCCACATCCCCGTCTTCCTCGCAGAAAGCCCTAGCACGTGTCTATAGAGCCGCAACCCTGATCCTTCCCTTCATACCCTTCCCAGCCCAATTCCTACAGCTCTACACCCAGCTCTGAATCAGCTGGAGGGGAAAATGGAAGTCCTATACTGTAGAGGTGGATCATACTGATACTGAGGACCCTGCAAGCAAAAGTTGTGTGCATTCCAGGTGGAATCTGGGATAAGTTTTTCCATGGAAACAGTGATTCAGACAGAATAAGGTTCACCTGTAAGGTTATTAGTATAGCTCAATTATTGCTATCCTTATGAGGCTTCTATATTTTAACAACTTCTGTTAAGTACATGCTTTCAGGGAATAAGTGTAGCTAAGCATTTACCACCTGCATTTGTGGAGATGCTCCCACGAGGTCAGTGCTTTTGTAAGGAATTTGAGTCAGACGTCATTATTTACAGGTGCCATATTGGTGAATATGCCTCCTTACTAAAATTTATTTGTAATCCCAGAAATCAGTACTGGCCTTTCATGGTTATTCAAGGATATGCACAGAAGAATGGAAATTTGGGGCTAGGGGCTTAGCTCAGTGGCACAAGTGCCTGCCTGGCAAGTGCGAGGTCGTGAGTTCAATCCTTGATACCAAAAAAAAAAAAAAAAAAAAAGACTAATGCAAAGTCTGAGCGGCCTGGGTTACATTCTGGGCTAAGGTTGAGCTGGGTGATGTGCCACCTTTTTGTTTTTAGCTTTCAGACTGTCAGCGCTCTTTTATCAGTCTATTTATTGCCATGTACTTTTGCACTTTTTTCTTTTTGGTGATGTCACAGTTTAGAATGGTCCCCTCATGTTTCTGCAGCAAGAAAAGGCTAAGTAAGCTGGGTATGCACACCTGTAGCCCCAGCACTTAGGACTGAGAGGACCATTGTTAGTTTGAGGCCAGTCTGGGCTACGAAAGTGAGTTCAAGGTCAGCCTACACTAAATAGTGACACTCGATTTAAAAAAAAAAAACAACAAAAACCCAAAACTAAGTAAGATGTGGAGAAAAATAGATACTTGAGAGTTTAATGTTAATGAATCAACAGTTTATATTAAATAAAGTACCTTGAAACAGAATAACAAGTAAAATAAGATTATCTGTTAACTGGTTTACAAAAATGTAACCAAAGGCTTACAGGAAACTATCTCTCTATTTTCCTTAGGAAAAATGGTTCAATATTCACTACATATTCATGCTGACCTTACAGAAAATAAATTGGTGAATAATGACAATCACTCTATATTTTAAAAGACGATAACCTTCTTTGTGTTGGGAACTATAAAGCTATAAAGTGAACACCATTACCGGTACAAAAGAAGCGAGCACAGAAGTAGCTTATGACCAAAAATTTTAATACTCTGGGAGATACACATGGATAACAAGCTAAGGATGCTGATATCCCAGTATAGAAAAACTGGTTAGACTGTGTTAAACTTACCAACTGCGAATGGGGGGAGCATTACAGAAAAGGGCTATAATGCCTATAAAATATCCTGCTAAATTACAGGATGCGAACTGTAACCTTTTGAAAACTGTATCTCCATATAAAATAAGAAACGTATGCTATCCCTTCAGTGCATACTGAGGCACCTAGAAGTAGTGATGGATACACAATTTAAGTTCTGTTAAGGACAATATAGAACAGTTGAAAAAATTTAATAGTCTTGTATTTCTCTTTCTCCATGTGAAAAGTCTCCATTGCAACTACATCTCTTCTAAAGACTGGTCTTAGAATTTCTTTTAGAGATATTTAAAATCCTAAGATTCCTTCTTAGTATGTTTTAAAATTTGCAAGTATAACCAGCTGTATATAATAATTATTAAATCAAATAACCTATGTTCTTTTCTTTACTATTCATCAAGTGACAATCCGCTGATTTACCCTTGTCAAAATATTACGCACTCAAAAGACTATTCTGCAATTACAGCAACTGCCGTAATTGGCATCTGAGCTTACTGTAATCCAGGCACCATGTCCCATTTATCTCTCACAACACAATTCACTGAGTTAGACAACATTCATCTCTTTTTAAAGATGAGAAAAGTGACTATCATAGAACTGTTAACTTTTTCAAGGTCATGAATCTAGTAATTTAGATACACATCTGAAATTTAGTTGAATAAAGAAATTAAAGAACAGATAAGCCCAGCCTTCTCCCTAAGAACACCAAATACCCAAATATATGCTTTTATTATTATGCTGAGCTACTGGAGATTGCACTCAGGGCCTCTGCACTGAGCTATATCCCCAGCCCTATTATGCTGGTCCAACTGGCACGAACTACCACCCTGGGCTCAAATATGTGCTTTTAAAATGTCCTAAACTGGGGCTGGGGATTTAGCTCAGTGGCATAAGTGCCTGCCTTGCAAGCAGGCAGTCGTGAGTTAGATCCCTGGTACCGATAAAAAGGAAAAAGACAAAAAAAAAAGTCCTAAACTAGGGCTGGGGATATAGCTCAGTGGTGTAAGTGCCTACCTGGTGAGCCCAAGATTGTGTCCTAAACTACCCTAACAAATCACACCTGTAATTTCTTGAAAATTTGTTTCTATCAATAACCAATATGTACAAACTTGCCATTATAGAAGAAAGAAAAAGCAAACTAACTTCATCATGTTAACAAACTGGTTTTAATTCAAAGGGATCTGTGATAAATATACATCAGAATAATGAATGTCTGGTGATCATATTTGTTTTTTAGGCTCAATAAATTATCTTGTAGTTTTAGGAAACTACATTCAGGTTTATTTTTACAGAGTCCTAAATAAGATGCTTGAACACAGACGATTATTTGTTCCTCTACCTTAAACACAAAAGCAAAGCTTTTTAGTTTCTGCAGTTTTTGTGAGTTCAAACCTTTTGAATTTACTCTGTTGAATACGCCTTTTCCTATGCAATGTCGATTAGCAGAAACAGCATGATCTATCTTTCTAAAACGTACCTAGTGCAGGCTTTGTGATGTGTACTAATTAAAAAATTATTTCTGAATGTAGAAATAAAAATTCTAACTTTTAAAAATTACAAACTTATACAGAAGGGAAAGTCAACAGCAATGAGAATGTTTGCAAACACGACAGCATCAAAAGTAGTCATTTTAGGTTATCATAACATAGGTTTGAAGAACAGTGAACAACCTCATATCCTACATGGACATGAGAAAAAATAGTCATGTAGTAAAATTTCAATTATGTTTAGTATAAAGTATGCTATAATATAAACTTATTTATACAAGAATGATCTATTAGGAATCTTATTCCTTAAAACTAATGTTTAAAAGACTTTAACTTTCTATTTAGCACTAAACGTAATGCTAAAAAGGTTCTGAACCTTCAGTTAATTTTTTTATGTCAAATCTCATCTCCAGACAGATTACTGATGATTCTATTTTTCTAAGCCATAATAATGTTCAACACGTATCTATGTCTTTGAAATAGAGACTTCTTCCCACCTAGAGGTGACAATAAACATTCATGGAACAATATCAAAAACCTATAGGAGCACTGTAGTTTGCAGGCCAAAAAATGGATGGCACTTAATCCTAAATTAACAATTTGGGTAAGATTTTGACCTGTCAAAGTTCTAAGTGGAAATATAGATCTTATGTCATAGTCGTAATTCAAGAAAAAGCAAAATGTTTTAAATTTAGAAAAGATGTTTCTAAGAACTAAGGTTAGTCTCAAAAATCAATTCTGCTTCAAAATAATTCCCCTTATTAGTCTAACACCCTGACAGCACTAAAAAGTTATTTATTCCCTATTCCTTCTAAATCACTTTTGTAAAATCATTCTAACTGCCCAAGGAAACACAAAAACATTGCTATTACATTGAATTCTACTTTGGTTTCTAGTTGACAGGGAAGCAAGCCGTTCACTTGGGATTTCAGGCTGGCACATCAGGCCTTGAACGGGATGATGGGAGAAGACACAGCGGTCAGAGGGCTGCTGGTGGTGTGAGAACACGGTCAGTTCATAAGTGATGGATGGTTGGTGATGGAAACACACAGAACTATGCAATTCAGCCTAGCTCAAGGCTTCCAGTGGGCCTGGCAGCCCTCAGCGGAGGCAATTCCTGATGGTCTCAATCCCTCTGGCTGTGGTAACCCTGTGTCAGCTCTACCCCAAGGGCCACCCGTATACACAAGTGCTGCTATTCTTAGCATATGGATCCTTCCACCCTTCTCTTCTTGCTACATCTTCTTCTCAAGTCACACACTGATCAATGAAACCCCAAATACACTTGGCTTTGTCTGCTGAAATGCTAAGGAAGCTACGGACTCCTTATGCATTAGAGGTGTCAGGGAAGAGTGGGTACAGGATGGTACTTTATATAGTCATTGTGTATCTATTTTGTTTGTTTGTTGGTACCAGAGATTGAACTCATATACTTTATATAGTGATATAAAGACCACTGCATTAGTCTGTTTGCATGACTACAATGAAAACACTGGAGGCAGGTACAGTCTCCAGGTCAAAGACTGGGTGGCCTCATTGGTTTGGCCTCCAATGAGAGCCTAATTGTGGATGGCATGACATCAGGGCAGGAGCACAAGAGAGAAGAAGCAGTCACACCTCACGCCAGGAAGCAGATGCAGCACAGGCCAGGTGTGGGCTTTTATAACCACCCTCTTGCCAGAACTAGCCAGGGTCCTCCCTTTTGAGGATAGGGGTTCAACTGACTTAAGGACCTCTCTCTAGGCCTCACCACCTCTTAAAGGTCTATATCAACTCCCAATGCAGCCAGCCTGGGAACCAACCTTGTAACACAGAAACCTTCAGAGGACACTCAATCCATATCTCAACTGTAGTAGTCACTCATTTCACAAAGTGGATGTGGTATGTTGCCTTTCGGTTAGTAATGCATTACCATCAACTAGCCCAGCCAGATTATACCACTGGAACAGGGACACAAACAGAGGTTTACAGCACCCATCTTTGGAATAACATTGATTTAGATGTTCAGAAAACTGAAGTTAAGTGATTAAAATTTACATATACTGAAGTATAGAGTACAGAAGATGTTAAAAAAGCTATTTCTGCAAAGAGTTATTATTGATATCAGAATGTTAGCATGAAAACAAATTATATGGGCTCTGTATTTGCTAATTTTTTTATGTTTATGGAAGGTGAAACAATATAGGATGACCTTAGAATTTGACACTAATACCAAAAAATTTCTTAACTCATATAAAAATAATACGCCATTGGGAATCCATTTTTGTTGCAGTGTTTAAAAAGCCATCTGTTTTGCAGTTATACTTCTGTTAGGGTCCCAGTCTGTTCTGTGTGTCTCCGAAGATAGTCTGAGACCTGTGCCTACTGCAAAGTTCTGTGATGGGTTAAGTCCTGTTAGCTCTTCAAAATTGTGATTAGAGACTACTGTACACACACCAAAGTCTTAAGGTAAAAAAAATGCTGCATGCTAGCACCAATTAAACCATGCTTTCTAGTCCACATAATATGACATGGCTCTTGTTTACTGATCACTAAAAAACCAGCAGTGAGTACACGTCTACTGAAAAAAAATTATCCAAAGCTTGCTGATATTTTAAAAGGTCAGTTTAATCACAAATATATTTGTGGGATTTCTCCTTGAGCAGGTATACTTTAGTACTGCACCTTCACTGCAAAACCAGACAATCAAATGGTAATGTTTCCCTGCTTTTACCAAATCTATCGAGAATGAGAATAAACAACAGCTAACACTTACGGTACTCAATATTTTTTTGCTTCAATTACATATAATTCTTTCAAAACTCACCTGCAACTCTATGTTATATTAATTATTATTTTAAAATGAGGAAAATGAGGCACAGAGAAGCCGATCACTGAGGGCCACCTAGCTAGCAGGTGGCAGATCTAAATCGAGATAAACTCATAACCACTAAGCAGTGACTTACATGTATAAAACAAAGTTAGCAGTAAAACTTATAAGGATATTACTAATCACTAATTCTGGCTCAGGAGAAAAAGTAATCAAGTAGAGGCAACCACCGTAACTATAAATCCCAACACTACTAAGCGGAATGACAGAGCTCAGTACAATTATTAACACAAAACTGAGAAGCATGGAGCTCACTTAATCATCAAATCAGATGCAGTAAAGAATATACGACCCCTTAGGCTCCTGATAAAAAATTCCTCCCAAGTCCCTCATGTCAGTAAAGTGTTATCTGCTCCTCTGAGCCTGCATTCTTTCCACTATACGCTGTCTGCCAAAGACAGAATCATTTTTCTTCTCTGCATCTAAACACATAGGGCCACTTCATTAGTGATGGAAAATTATGTTCATTATTTTATAGTCACCATCCAGATATAATAATCTACTTCCCAGCCTTCATATGTAAAACAAATTATTTATCATTTTGTAATTAAACCTCCAGTTTACTTAACAGCTTACTTAAAAGATTTTTCATCCATGTAGCAAAGATGACTTAAACGGACTTGTTATTCATAAACATAAAACCCATCAATTCTAACAAACCCACTTTTATAATTATAACGAGAAATGTGAAAATTTTCAACGAAACACTGTTTTATTCTTATGACTACAGTGTTAACTTCAAAAATCCAAACTTCATTTGCCAAAACATTTTTCTTTGAAGGTTTGCATTTCTAAGTTGAATTATTATGTAAATATTTCAAAGCAAAGTAAGTAATTTTGTGAGGAAATATTAAAAATTAAATTTACATAACTGAAGAAAACTGAGCTCATGACTGCTGGGCCAAAGCTGCTGCTAGACTATAAAACTTCTATCAGGTTACATTTTAAGATTTGATTAAGTATGCACAACAGTACATAATATATATATATTGGTACCGGGGATCGAACTCACAACCTAGTGTTTGCTAGACAAGTGCTTATGCCACTGAGCCAAATCCCAGGCCCAGTAGTACATTTTAAATGTTTCTTAAAATTTCATTATTGTATTTATTCAGTTGATAAAGAACTAAATGCCTCAATACCATGGAAGCCAGAAACTGTACCTGGCAAAACTAACCATGCATGATCCCTAAGAATCTTTGTTAAACTGGAAATATTTCAGTTCACTGACACAATTTTATAAAAGTATCCATTTGAACAGTTTGAAAAGAGAGTAAGTGCTCCTTTAATCTTTAAAGGTCAGAAATAACTTTGGTTTTCTTATTTGTTTTCTGGAGAAAATGTAAGTCAATTAAATACTTAAATTTCTAGGTATGCAACATTAAGTGTATCCTTTGGTGATAATCCTGTGACAGGTATTTTCCATTTTAATAAACTGTTGACAGAGAGATTAACTGGCTTAAGAAAGTAAATACTGATACTGTTCCAAAAGCTATACTTTGTTCTTCATACATATTTAGTTGCCAAAATCTCTTTAAAAACATTCTATGTGCTACTCTGCTATTAGGAGAGTTTGGGGATCTAGGGCTGAAGAAATGATACATTGACTCTCGGGCACTCAATATTACCAGGGAAGACAGATGCTAACTTTTAGATGTACAGTGAAATCTGAGGTCAAGGAACCTGCTATTTATTGTTAACATCACCAGTGATGCTGAATGAAATGGTATTCTAATGGACAACAGCTTACCTACAGAATTGAGCTAGGTCTAGTTTCTTCTACAGTGCCACGTGAACACAGACGTGTCCTGTCAGTCAGCAGACTGAATGAGGAAAGCACACACTTAATCGAGAGCACATGAACAATCTGAATTGCTCAACTGTAATCAGCTCAATTGCTCCTGAATCAACTGTTTAAAACTTCAAAAGACTCCAAATTAAACTGCTTGCACAAAGCAGGTAACCAGTAGATTCCCCTTTTAAGTTTATACACTTCCATGTCCTTTGTTTATATTTCATCAAGGCCTAGATTTTCAAGTAGAGAGCAAAGCTTAAGCTCTGGCAAAGTTTCTTACAGGAAAAACATCACTCTGTAGGATGAAACGGTTTAAAAACCATGGCCGAAGCTTGTACCACCAGCCACTAAAGTCTTTATCCTGCTTCAGTGAGTTGCGAAGTGGAAGGTATAAGCAGCAGCCCAAGAAAGTGACTGTTGAGACAGGAAGGGGCCGGGAAGGCATCAGAATAGTATATATGCCTAGCAGAGCAGTAAGTGTGATGTAAATGCATTTTAATTAACATATACTCCTGGGAAACTAAGAAATCCTTGTGTGATCTATTTTCACAAATTGAACACGCCCATGGCATCACCTTCAAGAGCTAGAAGAATCCACTGCTAGTCCCAGTCTCCACTCCTAAGGCCACCACTGCTGTGATCTATCATCACGGACTAGTCTTGCCTGCTTTTGGACTCTATTATAGAACAGTGTCCAGTTTTGTTGGTCTAACAGCATGCTCTGCCGAACCTTGTCCACATGCTGTGCACAGCAGTAGTTCATTCTTTCCCAGTACAGCCGAGGTTTCCACTGTGTAAATGTACAACGATTTATTCATCCATCCTATTGCTGACTTGTGTTGTTCAAATTAAGCTGCTTTGAGCACTGGTGCCTCGGTGTAAGACTGCTGTGTTTTGCGAGGGTGTAGCCGCTGGTCTCCCTGCCTTCCCATTCTGCCTGTCTTCTTTGCATGTTACAGCTAACAGTCAAATCTTTTTAAATACAACTCAGATTCCACACTCCTGCTCAGATATCAAATAGCTGTCTACTTCCTTCAGAAAAAATCCAAATTCCTCAGATCACTGACATACCACCCCTCGATCATCTTATCATTCTCTACTTTTGTGCAGAGACACTTCAGTTCTTTGAATATGTTTTTTTTCATCTCTGAGAAGTATATGCTGCTCCTTTGAAAATATTTCTGATTCTCTGCCTGCTATTTCTTGCACATTCTGATTCTTATACTACTTTTAGATCCCTGCAGTGCGGTGGCTGACAGAGTGGGTGCACCCCACTCTTCCACTTTCTTTTTTAAAAATAAAAAAATACTGATTCACTTAAAATTATTATTTAATAATGCAAAAAGCAAAGTCATGAGATATTACAAAAATTAAAAATGACTAAGTGAATCAAATGCTCAAATAAATGTGCTAAAAGCATGGGATCAATGCATGCCATATGAATGTATAAAATTATCACAGTGAACCCCATTCACGTGTATGATTAATGTTAACAAAAGCATTAAATATTTTTGGATCAGTAAAGTCCTATAGTATTAAACTCCTGGAATAAACATTAAATCTTACCACTAATTGATGCTGCTGTGAATACCATTCGCCACATTGTGAAATTCTTAAATATATTCTAATGTAATACCTAAGGAAGGAATGTTATCATTCTAATGTATGATCTGCAGGTTCCACATGGCCAAAAGTGAAAACAGTTAACTGAAACAACTTTATTGATATTATTTTAAAAATACTCAGTGAAAGGAAAGTGCTCAAGTAAACCATACCTATGAAAGAGTGGATGGAAACATAATTATGTCTACTGTATCTAGAAATGGGAAAAATAATTACATAGTAGTCAATTCTCCCAACACAGCTGTTTCCTAACACCTTATCACTATCAAGGCTTTTGTTTCCCTAAAAATAAACTCATCAAAATACATCAGCTGTAACTAGTCAAGAGGAAACACATGCTCCGCCCTACAAACTCAGGGTTTAAATAAAAAGAATGTAAGGAATCCAGTGAAATCACAATAAAGGAATTGATAAAGTAAATATCACACATTTTCCAGACCATTTTCAGGTTCTGGTTTATAAATTACCTATCTGAATAAGTTACCAAAGATTGTGAAAACAAACAGACCTGCAGATAGGCCGAGGGTGACTGTTCTCCCCTATTTCCTGGCTGAGGACCACTCAGCAAACACCACACAGGCGCTCTGTCTAGTTCGTGCCTCAGTTCCCTGCTTACTCCACTGACAGAATTTTAAACTGCAGTTTTCTCTCTAAACTGGAACAAAAGTAAACTAACCTTTTACAACATATAACTACATCATTTCACAAAAAGAGCTATGTCAAATACAGTCACAAAATGCCCACAGTATATTCAGAGGAAAAGATTCAGTAAGTTATTACATTTAATACTAGGAAAGAAATTACATAGTGGAAAACTGTGCAAATCATGGTCTAATGAAACAAACCCAAGGAACAAAAATTCACAGTCCTGGAAGCAGCAGTATTTACCTTACAAGGAACCTTACAAGGGTTCCCACTGAAGGCACTGTGCTGGGGACGGGGTGGGCAAAGGGTGCCGTGGAAGACTTGGCCCTGCAGCAGGAGCAGGGGTTTTCAGGCGAGAGGCACCCACCTGCTCCAAGCTGGTCAGCCAGGCACACAGAGTGGTGGCTTCTACTGAACAGGTTCCCAAACGTTGTGGTCAAATTCATCACAAAAACCATTTCCTACCCCTACTTCTGCCCTTCCAAATTTCAGACTAACATGCTTTTTCTCCCTCAAGCAAGATGCCGCTGCATCACTCTCCGTTGCTATCCTTACTCCCAAAATCCTCCCACTACACAACCTTGTGTCAGTTTCCCCCCTGCTCAGAATGTGCCCTACAAGTGCCAGGATAGCATTGCATGAAGTGGTTAAGTTTTTAAGTTCAAACCCAAGGAAAATGTTATTTGTGCTTAGCTACTAAATCCGAAATTCTACATTTAGGAGATACACAATTTCATACTTTCTTTTTTAAAAATAAAAATACTGATACATTTAAAATTATTATTTAATAATGCAAAAAGCAAAGTCATGAGAATATTACAAAAATTAAAAATGACAGTTTTTTTGTTTTGTTTTGTTTTGTTTTTTGGTACCAGGGATTGAACTCACAACTGCGCGCTTGCAAGGCAGGCACTTACGCCACTGATCTAAATCCCCAGCCCCAAGATGGTGTTTAAGTGAATCAAATCCTCAAATAAATGTGCTGAAAGCATGAGATCAATGCATGCTATCTGAATGCATAAAATCATCACAGTGAGCCCCATTCATGGGTACGATGAATATGTTAATAAAAGCATTAAAAATAAAATTATAGTTTAATTTTAAATACATAATATGATCTACAAGCTTATGTTATCAGAGTCAGATATAACACATGTTTAGGAAAAACACAAATAACATTGTTTTTCTTCTTATTAAATCTAGACAAAAAATTTAATTTCTCTAAATCAAGCCATTAGTTTTGTTTTACTTAAATAAATCCACTAAAGAAGTAAAAGCAAAAGTAATCCTTTCAACTCCAAAACCAAATGGTGATTCTTTTAAAGCAGGAAGGCATCAAGATTGAGAATTTACACTACTAGAATAGATAGGGTACGTAGAGTACATGGAACATGACATGGAGATCATCAGCTGCCAGTGCCGTGAATACACAATGGACAATGAATGTAAGTACAACTCCAAGATGACACCTTCGACTTCCCTTGAAAAATGCCAAGTGTTAACTAGTGTTTAAGTAATTATAAATTGAGTCAAAGTAGCTATCACTATCATTTTGTAACATCCATCCACTCTTTCATTTACCCCCAGGACCCCAAAATATCAAACAGCTGAAGTTACCTAACATACTTGGGAGTTGAGGTGCATATAACAACTAGCCAGAGTGAGGTGTGGATCTTAGTCCTTAAATGTCCACCTTCAACAGGAGACGGCCACTGAAGTCAGAACTCTGCTCACGACGCCACCATCACCTCAGATTTGCACCAGGTAAGAGCTCTGAACAAAGAAGCCTGTTCCACCTACCAAAGAAAAGTCAAAGCATGGAGACGGTCCCATCTGCTTAGCAAAGCTGAATCTGGGGATGCCATGAATTCACCTTCTGAGCCTGTGGGGGCAGGATCCCCACTGAATGGCACAGCCACGGTTGGTGTTGCTCTCCAGGCCAGGGAACAGCCATGACGATGTCCCTTAGGGGTCTGTGAGTCCTGAATCTCACACTGTGAGCAGCATTTAAGACTGGTTTTTTAAAAGACTATCAAAAAGCAACTAAGGGGTCGGAGATATAGCTCAGCCATACAGCATCTGCCTCGCAAGCATGAGGAGGAAAAAAAAAAAAGAACGTAAACATTTTTCTAAGAAAATAAGGGGAAAAGTTCTCTGATTATGAAAGTATAGACATCTGTAAATATTCCACCGAACTTTTAAGTAGCAAAGATTGACAATACTGAGTGATAGGAAGATTTGTCTTTGAAAATAAGCTACTTATTAGGGCAATAATATTCACTGTGTAGATGTTAACATCAAATAAAACCCACAAAGGACAAAGCAATGTCCTAGCTTTGTGCACTGGAGCCAAAGCATCAATGAGCACTAATTATATCTGCCTGAAAACCAAACGAATTTGTGTTTCCTCTTAAACATGTTTTTTAAAAAACAAGAACATTTAAAAAAAAGTATTTTGAATTATTTTCCCAAACTAACCTTAGGTGTTAAGGAGTAGGTTTCACAAAGAGTTTGGCTACTTGTTTTTACCAGTGTGTCCTGAGGAGCAGCATGAAAGTGTGTTTGGATTTGCCAGCAGGCCCAGGCTGGGAGTCTACATGAAATGGATAAAACGTATACCTACCTCTGTAGGACCTGGGAGGTACATAACTGAGGATGTAAAATACTTTTAGGAAACTGTCAAGGCTATTTTTAGCTTATTTATTTTTGTAGTTGTTGCTAAATTTTTAAAAATTTCTAGACAGTTTTAGTTCCAAAAGGAACTAAGGGTGTTTTCTTTATAGAGACTTGATTTTTGAACCAAGAGCTTCATTCTAAGACTAAAGGTACAAAACAGTGGAGGGCACTATTAAGAGAACAAACTTTTATTACAGGGGTGTTAGCTTACCCAAAGCACAGACATCACATGTAATCTGTGTGTCAAATCACAAGCTCTTAGGAAAGTGGGAGCTGGACTTCGTTTAATGTATGTTATGTTGTTTTCCTATTTTCTTCTCTCAGTGACTGCTGACTCTGTATCTAGTTACACATTTGCAACTGAACTTGCTCATTAAATAGCAATTTTTTAGTAGAGTTTTGGGATCATGTGAAGTATCAATGTCATCCGCAAATAATGATAATTTAAATTTTCTTTTCTATTATTATTTCCTTTTCTTTCTCTTGTCTAAATGCTGTGGCTAAAGTTTCCAGGACTATGTTGAGTAAGAGTGGAGACAGTGGACATCTTTGTCTTGTTTCTGGTTTTAGAGTGAAGGCTTCCAGTTGTTGTCCATTTACTATGATGTTGACTGTTGGCCTGTCATAGGTGGCTTTTATCAGATTGAGATAAAGATCATCTATTCCAATTTTCTGTAGGGTTTTTATCATGAATGGGTACAGGACTCTGTCCAAAGCTTCTTTTGCATCTATTGAAGTGATCTTATGGTTTTTGTCCTTGTTTCTGTTAATATGGTGTATTATATTTACTTGATTCATGTTGGTTGAACCATCCTTACATCCCTGAAATGAATCCCACTTGGTCATGGTGTATACTATTCTCAGTGAGTTGCTGCATTCTGGCTACCAGTATCTTATTGAGGATTTCTGCATAGGGAGATTGGCCTGTAGTTTTCTTTCTTAATTGGGTCAATTTCTGGTTTTGGTATCAGGGTAATTCTTGCTTCTAGGGATGGATTTGGGACTGAAGCATTCCTTTCAATTTCACTGAAGAGTCTGAAAAGTATTGATATTTGTATTGATATTGTCTTGTCTAAATTTCTTGTAGAATTCAGTGATGAATTCATTAGGGCCTGAGATTTTGTTTCCTGACACATTTTAAATTATACCTTCTATTTCATAGATTGAAAATGGTTTTTGATTTTTTGTATCTTCTTGATTCAGCTTGGGTAATTCATATGTATCTAGAAATCTGTCCGTTTCTTCTGCATTCTCCTCCTTATTAGCATATAAATTCTCAAAGTAGGTATAGAAGACCTTCTAGATTTCTGCAGGGTCCATTGTGATTTCACTCTTTTCATTCCTTATTATATAGATATCGGTCTTGTCTTCCCTTTTTTTGATAAAGTTGTTTAAGGGTTTGTTGATTTTTTTTTCAATCTTTCAAAGAACCAACTGTTCACTGATTCTTTGTATTGTTTTTTAGTCTCCTCTGATCTTTATAATTTCTTGCTTTGTACTTTTTCTAATAGTCTTAATTAGTTGTTTTTTTTTTTTTGTTTTGTTTTCTCCTCCCTTATATTGGGGATTGAACCCAGGGCTTTTTCACAGAGTTATTTCCCCAATCCTTTCCTCCTACTTGTCCCCTTAATTTCAACACAGGATCTTGCTAAGTCACAGAATCCAGGCCAAGTTGGAGCTTGTGACACTCCTGTCCCACCCTCCCAGAGTGCTGCAATCACAGGCATCTCCCAAATACAGATTTTTCAATCATCTTCTCTTACTGTCTGAGAAAGCCTGCACTGTGGGTATAAAGTCATAAAGACTGAGTTTGAATATGACTTGGTAATGGTATACCAAGCGCTAGGGCAGGGCAGTGGGTTATGTGCTAAAGAAATTATGGAATGAGACGCAAAGGACAGAGCTTCAGAGGGGTGGCTGTGCTACTGCTAAAGTCACCGCAAAAGGCCTGTTTTCCAGGTCAGAGACTAAAAGAAGATAATGCCCCAGCAAGTCCCAGTGTGTCCCCAGTTAAAGGACATTGAAGAGAGTATCAGAAAATGGAACGACATCCCTTGCTCTTGGGTAGGAAGAACCAACATAATGAAGATGATCATACTTTCAAAACTATTATAAGACTTAATGCAATTCCAATCACAATTCCAACAGCATATCTTACAGAATTAGAGAAAACAATCTTAAAATTCATTTGGAATCAGAAGAGATCTAGAATAACAAAGGCAATTCTGGGCAACAAAGATAAGGCAGGAGGCATCACAATCCCTAACTTAATTATACTATAAAGTTTACTGTGATAAAAACAGTGAGGCACTGACAAAAAACAGACCTGAAGATCAGTGGAGATTAGAAGATGAAGAAACAGCTCCAGACACAGGTGCCAAAAACATTTGCTGGAGATAGTCTCTTTAATAAATGGTGCTGGAAAGACTGGCTTTGCACATGCCAAAGATTAAAACTAGACTCGTATCTTTTACCACGCATTAAAATAAACTTGGAATGGAGCAAAGATTTAAATATTAAAACAGAAACATTAAATCTGTTAGAAGACAGAATAGATAACATTCTTGAAGACATTGGTCTAGGCAAAGACTTTATGAAAAAAACTTCGATCACACAGGAGCTATCAGAAAGCGTCAGCAACTGGGATGTCATCTTATTTAAAAGCTTTTGCATGGCAAGAAAAATCATGAGCAGAGTGAGGAGACAACCCACTATGTAGGAAAAAATGTTTTCCAGCCGTACCTAGGACAAAGGATTACTACTGAGAATAAAGAACTTGAAAAAAATAATCAGCCCTCCCAAATTTAAAGACCTAATCCAAAAATGGGCATCTAAGATGAATACGCACTTCTTAGATGAAGAAACACAAACAGCGAATAATAAATAAATAAATAAAATGTTCAACATCATTGGTCATTTGAAAGATGCAAATTAAAAAATACCACTGAGATTTTATTTCATGCAAGAAAGAATGGCTGTCATCGAGAAATCAAGTGATAACAGATCCTGGCGGGGCTGTGGGGGAAAAGGAACTCCTGTCCACTGTTGGTGGCAATGTAGACTGGTGCAACCACTGGAAATCAGTGTGGAGATTCCTCAAAAAGTAGGATGAGAGGTTCCATTTGACCCAACTATTCCCTTTCTGTGTATCTTATCTGAAGAATTAAAAATATTGTAACACAGTGGGATATGTGCCCCCATGTTTACAGCCGCACAATTTGTAATAGCTAGACCTTGGAAACAACCTAAATGTCTCTCATGGTTTACATTGGTGGCCCCCAGACCCCATGCATTTGCATTATGCATTTGTGATTGGTTCATTGTCTAGCACTTGGATTGATGGTGTCAGTGCTATACCCGCCTAGGGGTGGAGCCACATACAGTGTAATGGCAGGAAGAAGCTGTGTCTCTGTCTGTTGCCGGTTTCTGCCTTGCTGTTTGCAGCCACCATGAACTGCAGCTCTGCCATGCCACCCTGTCTTGGAGCCAACTGAATATGGACTGAAATCTCCAAAAACTGTAAGAAATAAACCTTTCCTTTCCCAATTTTAGGCATTAGGTATTTTGTCTCAGCAATGAGTAAAAAGTAACTAAGACAATGCCCATCAACTGAGTAATGGATAAAAAAGATGTAGTTTTTTAATATAATGGACTATTATTCAACTACAAAGAAGGATAAACTTGGGACTTTTGTAGGCAAACTCAAGACCATACTCAGGTGAAACAAAGTAGACTCACATGTGTAAACACCGGATTACATCCCGTGTGAGAAGCTGAAAGAGTTAGTAAGAACCAAAAAGTACAACAGATACTGTAAAATGAGAAGAAATTATTCAAAATGAAAGAGCAACTAGGATGGGAAAAGGAGAAAAAAACGAAGGGAAAAGCAAAAAAAATTATTTATACACACACACGATAGTTAAGATAGCTGTAATACTAATTTCTCTTAGTTCCTTGAAAAGAAAATTTTGTGTTAATTTCTTTGGACAATTAAATGACTTGATTTTATATGCTCAATTACTAATTTAAAGGTAATATACAATATATTAACCATTACTATTGTCTTATTGCTTCAAAATTTTGTTTTCTCTTTAAAATAAAATTTTTAAAAATTACTGTAGATATAAAAAGAAAAAAATCAACTGCTTATCAACTTAGCTATTACTTAATCATACATTATAACAAATACTTTAACACATTTACAACAGGGCTGTAATTCATGTGTCTTATTTCTGGGTGGCTTGAATCCCTACTGGTACATGCATGACTGTCCTACTGGGTGGCTTTTTTTGAAAATAAATTTATTAGTAAAACAACTGATAAAAGTGATTAGATTTCTTTTTTTTTCTACTTTTTTTTTTATTTAAGGAGAAAAGAAGAAAAAAAACAGTGAAAGGGTACAAGTTATACAGATTTACAGAGGAAAAAAAATGAACAGTAGGAAATCACTAGTTAATGGATTACATATTGCCATCTTAGAATTAATTGTTCAAGTCACAAAATTAAAGCTTGTAGAGTGGACACTCCAACAATGATACTGCAAACAGTTCTGTTCAATGATCCAATAAAACTCTGTGATACCATTTTCTATCTTATACACTTAAATATACATGCAGTTATATAGTTTAGAGCACTTTCTTTTCCTCTCTTTTGTACAATGACTATTACACATTTTGGGTTTCATTGCTCCCACGGTTCTTATTGCTTTTTTGGAAGAGAGTAAAACCAAATGTGACATAACAGAACAGAATCGGTCAAGTCAAAAGGGTGGACATAATAGATAATGTAAAAACATAATACAAGGTGATCAACAATGGTTACCATAATGCCTCTCGCTATCTCTAATAGAATTGCCTATATCATTAGTTATAATACAATTGAACAAAACAACAAAGAACAAAACCGACAAAACCAAAACATTGGAGACATTGTAGGTCTTCAAAAGTAGATAAAAGTCAACGAGAATGGGCGTTATAATGAATCTCATTATCTTCACAGCTGATGCCTAAACTTTCAAACCTGATACTATCCAGCAAAACAGAATAGGGGAACATCAAATAAAAACAAGATGATGAGAGTAATACAGGGCTTCAAATCGAGATAATAGAAAGTCAAAGTGGGTTACTATAATATATCCTGCGTGATTAGATTTCTTTATACCACCATTGGGACAAGCCGCTCAGTGGGACAGTCAAGCATGTGTTACTGGTGGGTCAAGCCAGTGGAATGTGTTAAAAATATCCTCTGGTCTATGTTAATAACTAGTTTCACAGTTATCTTTGTTCTTTTCAAATAAAAATAAAGATTTCTTAGATTTAAAAAGCTGATCCAGATAGCTTTATATGAAAATGTCTAAAAATTAAAAATGTTAAAATAACTGTCACACTTCCAATAATAGTTGAATATATATGTTTATTAAATAATTTTCTATTTATTTCTCAGTAAGAATTTCTCGTTTCAAGAGACAAGGCCTTGTCAGGCATGATGATGCAATGTGTAATCCTAGCACTTGGGGAGCTGAGGCAGGAAGACTGAAGGGCTGCGAGTTCAAGGCCAGACTGAGCTATAAAGTGAGTGAGTTCAAGACTGGCCTGAATTACAGAGCAAGACTGTCTCAAAAAACCTAAAACAGAAACAAAGAAAGAAAGCCTTTGCCAAAAAGTTTAATGCAAATCTGTAAAATGAATCATAGATTCATAAATTTCTCTCCTGATCTGCCCTACAGTTACAGAGACAGGATTCACAAGGAGTATTTGGGATGATCCTACCACTGCTGAGCTAAAATTCATTAAGTCAGTTATTTTTAACTCCTGTCTGAATGTAACAGGACCAAACAGAAAGAAACACCATGGAAACATCAGAAGCCTTTAAATAAAGATATTAAACACAGCCTAAGTCAAATGAAGACATATAAATCAGTACTCATTTCTGCACATTTAACTCATCTTCCTCACAGTAAATTAGTTTGAGAGGCTGATACAGTTTTTCACTTGTTTCCTTCTGCTTTCTCCCTTCTGCTTATTAAAGGAAGGTAGCTTAACAGACTAAGGAGAACAATGCTGGTCTATATATGATAGGAATTAGTTTATAAGTCACTAAAACATAGATGCTCTATCACCAAGCTAAAGGCTTACTCGTTTTTTTAAAGATACTCACTCACTGACTTTATCTTAATAATTCTTCATTACTGCAATTACATGTACTTGAAAGGATATAAATTTGTAGCACTTGAATGGATCTAGAATCATCTAGGCCAGAGATTCTTTATTTGTTTTCTAACCCTAAAGCCACACACATACAAAAAAAAATACAGCTTTCATGAACATAATGACAAATGAAAACAATCATAGTGGTGGCTGGCTTTGGGGAGGCAGAAGGTGGGAGTGGGGGAAAATATGCCAGGTTCCTGAGCACACAGGGCTGGGGTACAATAGCTTCACAGTCTATCTGTCTAGGGTCTTTACAATCGTAATGGCTTCCAGACATTAAAATTCGTTTTCCAAGCAGGAATGATCCAGCAAATGATCTTTGAATGAATGCATTATCTTTTCTTATCCTCCAACATCCCCATGTTTCAAAACTTAAAAACCTCCTGCTGGATTAAATGAGACTTCCAATCCTAGTTTTCTGAAGAATCGCCATACTGACTTCCATGGTGGTTGCACAAGTATACATTCCCACCAACAGTGCAGAAGTGTTCCTTTTTCCCCACGGCCCTACCAGTATCTGTTATCAGTTGATTTCTTGATGGCAGCCATTCTTTCTGGAGTGAGATGAAATCTCAGTGTTGTTTTAATTTGCATTTCTCAAATGACCAGTAATGTTGAACATTTCTTCATGGGTTTATTTGCCATCTGTAGTTCATCTGAGAAGTGTGTGTTCATCTCAGATGCCATTTTTGGACTGGGTCTTTGGATCTGGGGGGAAAGGGCTGATGTTTTTCAGTTCTTCATATGTTCTAGACATAACTCCTATGCATGAGGTACAGCTGGCGAAAATTCTTTCTCATTCTATGGGTTTTCTCTTCACTCTGTTAGTTATCTCTTTTGAAGTGTAAAAACTTTTCAGTAAGATGAGATCCCATTTCTTGATTATTTGAAGTATACCCTATGTGGTTTGCATTTTGTTCATGAACTCTTTGCCTATCCCTATGTCTTCCACTTATTAAAGAGGCTATCTTTCTTCTAGGGAACACGTTCAGCACCTTTGTCAAAAATAAGGTGGTTGAGGGTCTTTCTAGTTGTGTTTGCATCTTCTAATCTGTTCCATTGACCCTCAGGTCTGTTTTTTTGCCAGTACCATGTTGATTTTATCACTGTAGCTTTGTAGTATGTATGGACACGTATACAAGATATAACTATACTAACAATCTGTTAGGCTCATCAAAAAGAACAGTTTGTGCTGTCATTGTTTGATTGATGATTTTTATGCCTAGATCCTGTAACCTGAACAACTACTTCTAAGATAGCAATATGCAACTTATTAATTTGTGTTTATTTCCTATTTTTGAAATTCTGTATCATTTCTTTTTTTCTGTTTTGCTTTTTAAAATAAAAAGAAAGAAAGAAAGAAAGAAAAGAAAACAAACCTCCTGCTTACATCTTTACTAAAGTGAAGGTAGAAGGGAGGGAATTGAACATAGGAGAGATCTAAGCTCAAGAAAACTACCTATTCCATCTTTTCTACATAATGTGGCTTTTAAAATTCATGATTAGATTGAAAATTTCTATAAGCTCATCTTATTCAAATCCATCAAATAGCAGATTCCCCATCAAGCTGTAGACTCATTCTAATTGGTCTGTTACTGACTGCTTTTACCTTCTATGTACTTTTGTTGGCCATGATGACATTTTGGTTTTAATTCCTAATGGCATTAGTTAGTACTAAAACCTCTGGTTTTTTTTTTTTTTTTTTTTGAGATTTATGGCAGTTAATCTTGGTGTTTCCTTATAAATTTGCCTATAAACATTAATGGTATTTTCCTACTTGTCCAGTATTTCTGCTAGAAATTATTAATCTCTAGAGGCATGGGTTGTTAATGATCTCCTTCTCCAGGCTGCACCAAGACACTGACCCTGTACTGTGTGGATTGACCTTTCCAGCCTGACGTCACACTATCATCCCCACGGTACAAATGAGGACCTGGAGGCTGTGAAAGGTCAGTTAACAACATCGATCCTACAGGAATAGAAATGTGCTCTCACTCTAGTGTTTGCTCCTAACTTTACCTGGTTGGCACCAGGCAGATTTGTACACTACATGCAAAGAAACAATCCTCTACAAAGAAATACACTTGAAAAACAAGTAATATATGGGCTCTTATTACTTTCTATGAAGACAAGCCACATTCATACTCATTAATTAGGATTAGTTTTATTTTTCCCTTCTAAAATACCAATCTGGTCAATTATATTAATGTCATTTTTTAAAAAGTAACCATCTACCTTGTGGAAGTAGCCATCTGTCTTTAGGATGAAAGAAAGAGAACAATAACTTATCAAGGTTTGATAAATAATATAGAAATATAAAGTGATATGGAAGATCTCACTACTTCTGTCATTTTAAATTGTGAAAACAAAAAACACTACCAACAATTTGCAAGGTTTCTGTTATGACCTGAAAAATCACCAGGTGGAAAATTCTTTTTTTGGTACCAGGAACTGAATTCAGGACCTTGTGCTTGCCAGGCAGGTGCTAAGCCACTGAGCTATATCCCAGGCCCAGTAGCAAATTCTTTTGATCAAAGGATTTCCACTAGGGCTGGGACTGGGCTCAGGGGCAGAGCATATGTTTAGTCCACATGAAGGCTTTGATTCAACCAGCACACAAACCCCAAAACAGAACAGAACAGAACAGAACAGCACAAAATAATAAAAGGAGTAACCAAAACAAAACAAAACAATAAAAGAAGTTACACCATCCTCTGTAACAGCCTGAGAATTGGATCTCATAATATGGGTAAGAAATTGGTCTCCAACTAATCCCATTTAGTCTCATTATGTATAATTCATGGTTCAACTTAACTCTTGAGAAACACCTAAATCATTCTTCACAGAGGAAAAGTCGTAACTGAAAAATGGCTAAATATCTCATATTTAGTTGATACTTAAAGAGAGACAGGTTTGCTTTAAAGTGAGATCACACAAAAATTACTCTCAGCAGTACATCTGTGTTTGGGTAAGTTCTTTCTTTTAACTTGTTATGTAATAGCTTAGGTATTAAAAGATTCCAGATGTTTACGCTAACAGCTTTTGTAGACTCACAGGATTAATGTCAGACACGTAATCACTGGTTTTGGAGTGGAGCCAAAGCATGTTCATATGCTGTTAATTATGTTGTCACTCCAGGCATTTCAAACATCAACAGAATTTCTCAGCTGATATTCCCATGGGGGATCCTGCACTGAGAGGTAAAGAACTTGGGTGTTACACGTTCTAATGGAACCTATCCAGTTCATTATACTTTTAGTGGACTTGGAGATTTTATGAATTAAATTTTTTTAGGCTATAACTAGTAAGTAAACATATAACAAAAACCACCAAGAAACACTCCTCAGAATTCTTCACTCCATGCAAATGCAGTAATTTTTAAGTTATTTTTATTACTCCCCTTTCCTGAGAAATTCATGTATCCGTAAGGGACATTTGACTAAGACAAAAGATTCCCAAGAGTCCTAGATCTTGAGTTGGGTTATACCTTTCTAGACCAACAATGCTAGAAATTTGTTTGGTATGACCCTTCCAATGATACTGGCCCAGATAATTTTATATTTTGACTTACATAAATTGAAATTCTTCTGTTTCCTTCAGAAAAACTTTTAAAAAGACCCTTGGAAACTTTACATATAAAAATAAGGAAATCACAAAAAAAGAATGAAGTGGGCTCACTGGGTGTGGTGGTGTATGCCTGTAACCCCAGGAGCCTTGAGTTTGAGGCCGGCCACCGAAACATCCCAGGTTATATGGGGGTATTTCAGTTGTGATAGAAATGTCTGCAGTTTTATATTTGTGGCTGTTATTGAAATCACACACGTCTCTGTTCATCAGCTCTTCCAGCCCCACTCTGGCTCCCCAGCTCCCACTTAACAAGTACCATTAGAAGCAGGCAGGCAGCCTCTGTCCTTTATTTTAAAATTTATTAGACCATCAACTGTTTACCATTCTTACTGCCATTAACAATACTTCAAACATTTATTATTGCAGGCCATCATAATTTCTGTAGCTACGTGTGCCTCTAGGCAGTTTGCCTGACACCCTGCCCCCAAACTGTACCCTTTGTTCAGCTTGGCTCGAGCCCTATTTGTACATCTAGTGCACATGTGACAGAGGTGAAAGGGTGGCAGATCCAGTTCAAAACCTCTACCCTGGCTTCACCCCTCCAGGACGAGGAAGGTGGTGAAAGAGCCAAAATATACTCTGAAAATCTAAGTAAGTGACACCCGTAAAGGACATAAAAACAATAATCAAAAAAATACAGTGTCTTGGGGTGGTTAAGTTATAGGTATGGAAACTGGCAAACTCAAAGTACAGAAATCTAGCAAAATATAACTCCTACAATCTAACCCTCAATCACTGCCTAGACATTATAAAGCTGGCAAACTCAAAATAATACACCAAAGAGCATATCTACTTTTGAAGACCTACAATGTCTCCAATGGTTTGGCTTTGTCGGTTTTGTTCTTTACTGTTTTGTTCAATTGTATTATAACTAATGGTATAGGCAATTCTATTAGAGATAGCGGGAGGCATTATGGTAACCATTGTTGATCACCTTGTATTATGTTTTCACATTATCTATTATGTCCACCCTTTTGACTTGACCGATTCTGTTCTGTTATGTCACATTTGGTTTTACTCTCTTTCAAAAAAGTAATAAGAACCGTGAGAGCAATGAAACCCAAAATGTGTAATAGTCATTGTACAAAAGAGAGGAAAAGAAAGTGCTCTAAACTATATAACTGCATGTATATTTAAGTGTATAAGATAGAATATGATATCACAGAGATTTATTGGATCATTGAACAGAACTGTTTGCAGTATCATTGATGGAATGTCCACTTTACAAGCTTTAATTTTGTGACTTGAACAATTATTTCTAAGATGACAGTATATAATCCATTAACTAGTGATTTCCTACTGTTCATTTTTTTTCTGCAAATCTGTATAACTTGTACCCTTTCTCTGCTTTTTTTTTCTTTTCTCCTTAAATAAAATTAAAAAAAAAAAAAAGAAAAAAAATAAATAAAATAATGTACTAATACTGGCAGTGTTTCATAAACTCCCATGTACCTCAAAAGTGGGGGGTGGGAAATATCTATAAGAAAACTGACACCAAGCTACTAGAAAGAATTTACTGGACTTTTAACTCAGGAATTACATCTGTAAAACATTTTCATGGATACTGAAACTATCAGCAGTCAAGCTGGTCAGAAATCAAACATAAGAAGCACTGTATCTTCTACTGGATCCACTGGGTATTGCTGATCTTTTTGAAAAGCTCTGCCAGTTATGGCTCATGGCCTGTTTCAGTAAAGAAGGAACAGTCAGGCTCATTTATTTACAGTCTGTGACTGCTAGCACGCCAACAGCGTGAAAATTAAACAGAACAGAAACCACACAGCCTAGGAAGCCTAAAACGTTTGCAGGCCTCTGACGGGGTGACAATTTTGAAGAAGGTCACCTAATGGTCCTGGTCTTAGAGCAGCTGCTGTCCTGTCTGCACAGCCAATCAGAAGGGCAGCTCTGGGGCGGGTTTCATCCCCCTTACATTAATGAGTGCAGATGATATTATGTTATGCTTCTGGATGTCCCCTCAAAGCCTCGTGCAGTCATGGGTGGGGCTTCTTCAAAGGTGCTGGCTGGATCTGGAGTGTGATGCGGTGATTCAGGGTGTGTGATTACTAAGTTAGTCCCCTGACTGGTTTGGCATAGTTCCGCATGTCAGTGCTCCCCACCCTGAAAATGTAAACAGAAACAGCTGCCATCGCCACCCGTTCATCACTTGTTGCTTGCCGCTTGGACGCTTTGCTGCCTCTGCAATGCCCTCACTGAGTGCCACTCTACCTTGGAGGCAGCCGGTTATGGACTAAGTAAGACCTTTACAGACTGTGAACCAAAGAAACCTTTCCTTCTTTAACTTTGGGAACTTGGTATCTTGTCTTGGCAATGAGAAAAGTAACTAACACAGATGATATTCTTAGAAGTATTTTTTAGTAGTAAATAATTTTAAAAGGTATAAAACAATAATGATTGAAATAATGTGGCTATTTTTTATTTTTGAAATGTCCATAAATATCATACTTGGATGTGTGCTTTCTGCACACTCTATACTCTATACCGTATAGAGTATGCAAAAATGATTACAGAGATGATTTGGACTTTACAGATCATCTATGAGGTACTGATATGATAGCAAAAACACATGCAAATAGTGAGTAATTAGAACATTCTTTCTGTAACCAACTACAGCATATCTATTATTACTATAGAACATTGAAATAACCTATTTCTACAGGAATATATTAAATAGTGACTACATAGTTACAGAATTAAGATGTCTTGGGTTACCAGAACAGTAATTAGTAGTCCAAAGACATGATCAAGTATAGTCTATTCTTTGTGTCATAATTTGGATATATTTTGTGATACACAACTAACCTTGAAAAAATCCACTTGTTTGTACTATATCAATGAAGTCTTAATTTTGATCCAGTCATAATTTTGAAACTATGTATCTATTAATATCAAATTTTAGAAAAAATATAAATTCAGAGATACCTGTTTAGTTTACAAGAAAAAGAAATACTACTCAGTCTAATAGTGTACTTTTCTCCTCTATTTACTACTGAGGTGCTTTTTTACTACACTTAGGGGAACCTCGGAGTTTCTGTTTCACTTTAAATCTATGTCTTGCCCATCACACTATGTGCATCACAGATTGGAAAAACAAATCTGTCTGCAACACACACAAACTTACGACAAAAGAACACAGTCCACCTTAACTGGATGGGTGATTTTTACAGAGTCATCCTACTGAAGTCTATGGAACATTTTTAAAAAACAAATATAAGCAAGTGGACTGGATTCGCTCTGGGATCTTTCAGTTCCTCTGCTTGGAACTATAAATTATGAAAAGCAAGTAGATTTACACTGTCCCAGAAAAACCTTGAAAACCACAGCTTTTGAACAGAACAAGGTTTTCTTTCTGAATAAAACATTCTTTTGATCATGGTTTAAAACTCTAAGACTTTGTCATTTATTGTGAGGGTAAAACATTATTGTATCACATATCAGTAACATTTTTAGAAGACAAATAAAAATCAACTTGAGGCAAATCAGATGTTTTGCAGTGCAATGTATAACCCAAGAGAAGGAAACTTTATCCCCTTGTCTCATTTGTATTATAAAATTTATTTTTGTGTTACAATATGAAAACAAAGTTGACCATCTGCCTGCATTTCCTGATAGATAAATATCAGGGACAAGGATCTTAGAGGAAGCAACTTACTGGTTAGACAGGTGATTCAAATATAAATATTAGGAAAGTATATAATCAGCCAGTGTGGTCCAAAGTGTTTCTTTAACCAGTAGGTAAAATTTGTTTTTCTTACTAGAACAGTAAAATTTTAAATCAAAAGATAAATTTTATTTTATTATCATTATTACTATTTTTTTGGTACCAGGATCAAAGTTACAACCTCACACTTCCCAGCTAAGCACTTGTGCCCCTGAGTTATAACCTCGGCCCCTTAAACTAGAGAATTTAGTATTTAAAAAACACTCTTGTTTCTTCCCTCAGGAACAAGAGTATTTTTTAAACAACTATGTATATAGGTATACATATGTATGTATGTATGAACATATATACAAGATAACTATACCACTAATCTCTGTAGGTTCTTCAAGAACAGTTTGTGCTCTCATTGTTTAAATGCCTAAATCTTGTAACCTGAACAACTACTAAGATAACATTATGCAATATATTAACTAGTGTTAACTTCCTACTTTTTTTGAAAGTCTGTATAATTTTTATCTTTTGTTTTTTTTTAAAAAAATACTCTTGTTAAAAAATATTTTGGACCTGGAATTAAGGCCGGTCATGAATACAGGGGACAGGTGATGTAACGAAAGCTGCGGCATAGAAGCATGGTAGCAAAATACTGATTTGTTCAGAATGAGTATGCAGGGCACTATGAAAAGTGACGAGACAAGAGCACAAGCAGAAGTGAAGCTCTGTGGCTCATGACTCTGGGGCCTTTGGTCTCGGCCACCAGAGGTCACTCTTTGCCTGAGAGATAAAGGCAGGATTTTTGAGGCTCTTCTGGAATACTGTGTTTGTTAAAAGGATGTAATGGGAGAGGGGATATGGTTCCCTAGGAGAAGACACATTTTCAGATTAGCGGCCAAGCTAGGAAGAGACAGTGGAGAAACTGGAAGATGTTTCCTGGCTTTTTAGTGCATCATAATCTCTCGTGGGCATTCTTCAGCTAAAGAATGCTGTTACCCTTCTACATCGTCTTTTTTCAACTAGCCCTGCAAGTCAGAATTAGCTAGGGCTCCTTCAGGGTTCAGTCACATGTGAGATAGAGACCCTTAATTCATTACAGTGCCTTGCACAAAATATACTCAGTAAGCACGTCTCACCTACCACACCTCTCAAGGAACTGAATCTGAAAATCTTGATCCTGTTAGTAAGGAAGGGCCCAATTTAACTGTCACTTATTCTAGGTACAAAAAGAAGTAAAAGTCAAGGGTGATAGTGGTCTTTAATAATTTCATGTACAGGCCAAGAGACAGTCTAGCACAGAGTCTTAGGATTACGAAACACCTCTAGAGCACAGTATTTCTTACTCCATGTAGTACCACAGGAAATTCCAAAGAAAGAGTATTTGTAGTACATTCGAAGTCCTTGGCAGTTTATTCATTAAACACTTGTTTAGAACACACCATTTTGAATTCCAACATGTTGGCACATAAAGTTATTATACATCACTGTATATTCTGGATACCTAACAACTCTTTTTTTCTCCACCTGCTAAGCGAAAATATGTTTAATACAGAGTATTCAGAAAAGGGCAAAAAAGCTTTTAGAAAATAAAACCACCTATCATCTCACAGAGTATGAGGCAAAATTAAAGTTCTGAGTGAAACATTTTAAATACCCACAATTTATAGTTTCTTTAGAGTTCGTCTATATCTATCTCCAAATTAATGAACCTCTGCTCCCCTTAACCAATGACATGATTATGACAAGCTCACCAGGGCCATGCTTCTATACCGCATTCATGAAGCCTGACTATCAACCTGATTGGCTTGGGGCAGCTAGGAGATTAGCTTGGGGCAGCTGGGAGATTAGCATCTTGTCTCTGGGCTCTTCCTGGTCCCCTTCCCCTGCTTGGCTTCCAGGCTGCCATGAAATGAGCAGCACTGCTATGCCACGGCCTGCTGCCTTGATGGTCCTACCTTGGAGCCAGCTGACCCTGGACTGAATCCTTTGAAACTGAGCCAAACAAACCTCACTTCCTTTCAGTTGTGGGTATCATGTATTTTGCCCAACAACGGGAAACGGACTAATACACACACTGTTCACTCTTTCCCGTACTCTTTCAAGTCTGTGCAGCATTTGCTGACCACTCCTGTTTAGCTTCTCGCGCTCTCCTTTCGTGTTTCTCTTGCCTAGCTGGTCATTTCCCCCTGACATTATTTTGTTCTTTTTCAGGTTAACATCACTGAATTTCTGCGTCCATTTTCTGAGCTTCTCATTTCCACCCTTCTTCCAGGATGAATATAGTTGTTCTCCTGATATCAACTACTAGCTACTTGGCTGATGTGCTTAACACCTAAGGGGTGTTTAACAAATATTAATTTTATTGATGACTTAGTGATTAATAATTTCCAACTGTAATCTCCAGGAAGTTCTCAGCCCCCAAGGTCAGAAAAAAAAAGTACAAGGCATTAAGTGTCTTATCTAACACAGCTGAGACTGGTCACTGCTGTAAATCACACAAGTGTGTGAAAGCATTGAATCATAAAAACAGGACAAATAAGCTTTTTATATGCTGAACTTTAAATAAATGTCACTCATCTGGCAACACTTTTAGAGTTTAAGCCTTCTCTTAAGGGTCTGCTGATCCATTAGTGTCTGTTTTCCCTAAGTCAGAGCCATGCTCTGAATCATTTGCAATATCCGGTTTCTGTCTGATTGTTTAACAGCTTTACTAGCACACCACTAATCTGCCAATTAATGTACACAACTTGTTTCTAATATTTTCACAGAACTGTGCAACCATCACCAAAATTATTTTGGAATATTTTCATTATCCCCAAAAAAGAACTTAATGCCCATCAACTTTCCCAACAAAGTCCTAGCCCTAGGCAACAATTAATCTTTTTTGTCTCAAGGATTAGTTTATCCTTGGATATCTCATACAAACAAACTCTTAAAACATGTAATCTTTTGTGGAGTTTCTTTTTCTGAGTGTGTTTTCAAAATTCATCTTTTTAACAAATAATGTTACTTCATTTCCTCTTATTGCCAAACATTTTATTGCAGAGATAGACCATGTTTTATTACTGTTATGGTTTATGTCTAGATGCTTCCCCAAAACCTCATGGGGTCATAGAGTTCTTTCTTTAGAGCTGGTTGAATCTAGTGTGTGTGACTGATTTGTAGTGCAATGCTGGGATTAAGCGTGGGTGATTGCTAGATCAGTCCATTGGTTGGACTGACACCACCCTAATCCTGGTAGACTGGACACAACATGAGAGACAGAAAGAGGCTTGTCTCCCCACCTCCTCCCTTTCTTGAGGGTGTCTTGCATCGCCATGAATGATTACCCCTCTACCATGCTACCCTTCCTTGGAGCCAGCTGATTGTGGACAGAAACCTGTACAAACTGTGAGCTAAATAAACATTTTCTCCTCTACTTTTGGGTGTTGGATATTTTGTCTCAGCAATGAGAAAAGTAACTAAGACAATTATCTATTCAGGACATTCAGATTATCTGGCATTTATGAATAAACCCTGCTATCAACATTCATGTACAATTTTTACACAGACATAAGATTTAACTACCCTTGGAATAGAATTGGTGGGTGATATAGTACCTCATAATTAACATTTTAAGAAACTGCCAGGCTGCTTTTCAAAGTGACTGTATTTTACATTCTTACAAGTATGACAGTTCTTCTTTACAATCACCCTACAACTTCTCATTGTCTGTGTTTTTGGTTACAGATAACTTCATAGGTATGAAGTGATACCTCATTTTGGTTCTGAGCTGTGTATCTCTGAGTATCTCTGTGTATCTCTGTGTATCTCTGTTAATAAAGAACTGGCTGTTGGTCTTTTGTACATCTTACTTGGAACGATGGTTATTCAGATCCTTTGCCTATTGTCTAATTGGGATATTTGTCTTTTTAATTACTAAATTATAAGGGGCTTTATATTGTCCAGAAAAAAGACCCTATCAGAGAAGTTGCATTTATTTTTCTTTGATGATAACACTTGAAATACAATGATAACACTTGAAATACACCATGTTTTTTTTGGCATCATATCTAAGGAAGCACTACATAATTCAGATTCAAGAGTATTTATGGCTAAGTTTACCTCTAATGAGAGTTTTATAGTTACACTTCTTACATTTAAATCTGTGATCTATTTAATTTTAATATATGATGTGAGATAAAGGAATAACTTCTTTTTCATGTGGCTAAACAGTGGATCTGTAAATATGGGCTATCTTTTCTTTCCACATCTTTAATTTCTTTCAGTAATGTCGTACAATTCTGGTCTCTAATTTTTATAATTCTTTTATGAGATACATTCCTAAACATTTAATTCTGATGCTGTTATCAGTGGAAATTCTTTCTTAATTTCATTTTTTTCTATTTTTTTTTTTTGCTTATTGCTACTGTGTAGGAAAACAAGTTTCTTTATAATGATCTTGTATTTAATAGCTTTGAACTGTTTTAATCATCATTTAGTAGATTCTTTCAGATTTATTCATACAAGATCACTTTATCCGCAAATAAGAGGTTGTTCTTTCTACTTCTTCCTTTCCAATCTTAAGGTTTCATTTTATTTTCTTCCCTAGTTCTCCTCACTAGAAAATCCAGGGTAATGCTGAACATAAGTGGCAGAGATGAAAATCCTTGTTTTGCTTCTGATCTTAAGGAGCAAGTACCGTTCAGCATTTAGTATGATGTTAGCTTTGGGTTTTCCTTAAATACCATCCATTAGGTTGAGTATACTAGTTCTAATTTTTGACTATATGCTATCATGAAGAGGTGCTGAATTTCTGCCAAATGTCTCTTCTGCATCTATTAAATGATTATGTAAGTTTTGTCTTTTATTGATACAGTATATAAGACTGACCAAGACAATACAGAAATGCTACCTGTCTACATCTTTAGTTTGCCATACAAGGTGACAGGAATATACCTAAAATATGTAACAGATACAATCTTTATATTATTTGCTTTGGTTACATCTGAGAAAGATGATGTAAAAGTACAAATTTTAAGCTGCTGCCCAGAGGGACTTCCAAGGACACAGAGTTCAAAAATCATTATCAATTAATGCACATCCATTAAAATAAGTTTCTTTGTGTAAGAGAATTATATACAAAGTCACAGTTAAAATATGGCACTAAAATGAAAACTGTACAATGAAAGTAGTATGTTATCAAATTTAGACATTTTTAAAAAAACCTCAGTGCGCTTCTGAAAAAGGATCAATTTTTTTCTAGATTCAGAAATCATCTTAAATTCAAGCTTCCTTTTTAATTCAATTTGATAATATACATTTACATTTCTACGTTTCCAAACAAGCTTACTCAGGAAGAATATTAATGTTATTTGCTATCTACTCTGTTATGGGATGATAAGAAAATTTACATTTTGCTGCACCAAAGCCATTTCTAAGAGTTATGGCTGTAATGTAGTGGACTACATTTTGCTTTAACATACAATTTCATATCCTTTGTATGTATATGAGTGCTGAACCCATTAAGGCAGGAAACTTGAGAAACATTCACTTCTTCATATTTTGCTATTTCTGAAAATATATCTGAACTCTTACTGAAATTTCTGAAATTTCTTGTGTATCAGTTTTATTATACCCTCTTAAAATTGTATTTTAAAGGTTGTTCTTTCAAAACAATATTCCTAAACTCATTCAAGCAATAGCTGAACACAACATGGTAATCTCTTAATTTTTAAAATGCAAGCTTATCTCCATGACAATATTTTTGTAATTACTGAGATAATATTGAAAGAACGCAGCATAACACAGCTCTAGTGAGTACACTATTATCAATACTAGTGCACTGCAATCTATAACTGAGTGTGCTGGAGACACTCACCAACGGACAGCTGTGACTATCTCACAACAACCTGAGCTGACCAAATCTCTAGCCGCCTTTATATAAGCTATCCCCATACCACCTGTAACCTGAAAGATCCCCTTTAAGTACCAACCTGATGGAAGGCCAGAATGCTACTCCCCACCACTGTGGCCATCCCAGGACATCGAAAGTCAACAGTCTCAATATGCAATGGAATTTAGGCTACCACCTGAGAAAAGAAAGCCTTATTGGACAAATGTGAATTAGCAACTCAAGCTACTCAAGAAACTGGTGTTCTAAATAACTTAACTGATCGCCAAGAGGCCAACAGCAGTTTTGTGGGCTGATTATGTGTCTTGGTTACTTTTCTCTTGCTGTTGAGACAAAATACCAGATGCCCAACATGAAAGAAGGAAAGGTTTATTTCTCACAGTTTTGGAGGTTTCAGTCCATACTCAGCTGGCTCTCAGGCAGGGTGGCGTGGCTGAGGGGCACCATTCATGCTGGCTGCAAGGGCAAGAGTGAAAAAGGCAAAAAAGGGGAAGCAGGCTGCATTCCGCCCGTACGCTGTATGTCGGCTCTCTGCCACTGGGCGGGGGCAGCACTCACACCGTACCATCCCAGCGCTAGACAACACATCAATCACAGACACTGGACTCTACCACCTCCAGGCTTGGGGAGGGGGCGGCATCCCAACAGGAACCGTAACACTATGTTTGCAAAGACTCTTTTAGAAGGCAGCTTGTTACCCTTGCTTTGACCTATGCACCCAATGCCGTTTTTTTCTGAGTGGCACAGGGTCCAAGAACACAAACTCAGTTCTAATTCTCGGTTGCTGATTCTCTCTATGATGAATTTCTGGAGTGGGGGTCCAAGGTTTTAAGAGTTCAGTTATTATACAAATATATCACCCTCTAAAGAAATGAAAATTACATTCTTTGACTACTAGTACCAGGCAGGACCCATATTTGTTTTTTTTTTTTTTTTTTTTTGTCTTTTTCATTTTTATCGGTACCAGGGATCGAACTCACGACTGCCTGCTTGCAAGGCAGGTGCTTATGCCACTGAGCTAAATCCCCAGCCCCCATATTTGGTTTTATAAAATGTTCTTTTTAGTTGTATTATTTAGCACATGAATTTTATTTCTGTCAATAACGAAACATTAAAGTAGAATGTTAAACATTTTCAATGTTATACAGTATTAAGAATTTTTAAATTTAAAAAATGGATCTGTTTAAAAAATTAGGTTCTAGAGCTATTTCCAAAAATATGTTAAGCAAGAATGAATCTTCACAGGTGACCACTCAATTGCTATGGATCATTTCTATGTCCTAATGGATATGGCTAAGAACTATGATGAAATAAAGTAACTCTTAACATTAACAGTTTTCTATATTGATGTTGAAGGTCTCTCTCACAGATTCATCCCAAGACTGTAGATATATTCCACATAAATTTTTCATTAGAAGCTGAATAAACCAGTATGTTTAACAATTCATGTATCTCTTATGGGCATTTTGGTAGAAAGGAAATCAAACTATGCTAAGTATCATATGATAGCTCACAGGAAAGGGAAGGCACTTTTAATCATGAAGAATTTTTTTAGGTTGTGTTTACATGAATTTTTGCTTCTAACCTCCAGCTTCCTCTTCTTGAAAAAGAGGTGAGATCTTAAATATTTGTCCATGTATACTTATATCCCATGAGGTTTTGTCAAGAGAGCCCCAAGAGACCCTGGAGAGGCCACGCCACTGTTCTGTTTCCTGGCATGCTGTTTAGCAGCTCTGTGGCATGGGTGGCTTCCTTGGAGTTCAGGTCCTACAGCAAATAAAACATCCCTAGAGCCCAGTTCCTACAGTATATAAAAGTCAGTAGTCTTCTTAGTAGTGTACCTCTGGCAAGATATCTGCACCAAAGGGACTTATCTGCCACCAATGACCCTGTCCAAGATGATACAGGTATGAGTTCTAAGAGAGGACTTTTCGAACATATGATCTCAGACTCAGCAGCAGTGGCTATTAAGATCACATTACATAATAGCATATAGTACCTGATAGCACTCCACACTCTGAAAGAAGTCTATTAGAAAATTATTTTGTGACAATTATAAAATTTAGTATTTTTTTATGTATTTATTTTTTGAAACAGGGTCTCACTAGTGGTTCAGGCTAGCTTTAAACTTACGATGTACTCTAGGCTGGCCTCAAACTCACAGTGATTTTCCCACCTCCGCCTCCTGAGTGATGCGATTACAGGTATGTGCCATTATGTGTGGCACATTTAATCTTTTAACTTGCCCATTCAATATAAAACTTGTACAGAACTCTGCAATTTATAAAGCTCTTTCTCAAAACCCTTTACATGTAGATAACAGTAGGAACTAAAAAGACACCCCTCCTTCCTATGTCTTAGTCCTAAACTGTGACTTTAGACAGTAAAACATGCAGGTTAATATAACACCACAAGAAAAAATATCTGCACAGGAAGACTACAGTGCAAGACCATTGGGAGATCTTGCAACAGGAAGCCAAGGAGAGACTCAAGGCAAAGGACCAACAGCACCGCACAAGGAATGGAAACACAGGCACACAAACCCCCAAAAACAAACAAGAAGAGGATCAACAGATGCAGTGGGGTAGCAAGGAAAGGAGATGAAAAAAGAAATTAAGATGCGTTAAATACATGTACCAAATCCACACAAGAAATGTAAACAATAGGTACTGCAAACATGCACCAAGAAAAAAAAAATCTAAAAAAAGAAATGCAAAAACAGCAAAGCAAAGCACTGGTTAGAGTGTAAAACCAGGGAGATGGTTAGATAGTCTAAAACAAAACAACAAGAAAAAACAACAACAACAAACCACTTAGTGTCCTTCAGGTTTTTGAAAGTTTAAAACAAGAGATGAATGAATTTTCCATGCACATCAAGGGAAAATAGGTTCTTCCTGACTCTGGTTACACAGTCTTTAGTTCTGACTCCAATTTTGGAGAATACGACTGCTCAACAGGCAAAGTACAGGATGAAAAAGAAGATAATCAGTGACTTGGTAACAAATGACAAACTCCAACTGCCATGGAGCCAGCAGTAAGTGACCATTAGTCTGAGTTAGTTGGGTCGGACGTCACAGAGTTACAGAGAAGTACTGTCTTCTGTTTGTAAAGTACGTATGTAGGACCTTATCAATAGAGACAAACAGAAATGATTAGTGCTGAGAGGTTATTTTGCTTCATGTATTTTTACAAGGCACATTCGGATCAGCATTTCTTACAACTATGTATAGTCAAATTTTAGTTACTGTTTTTTTTTTTCTAAAAATAAGTAGGAAAAACTTCTACTTTGCAAGTTGAGATAAAAGTATCATCCTGACTTTAAAGTTACCTATGTCTTCACGCATTAATTTGAATTACATTTCATCCCAACCTTCTTCACTGGTCAGGTGGTCTATGGAAATATATTTTGATATACATTATTTTCTATTTCCCAGTTTTGTGTTTCAGACTGCAGAGGAGGAAAATAAGGACAGCATTTTCTAGAAACCAAAAGACTATGCAGCAGACAGGAGTAATTATTACTGTAGGCACAGTCGTCAGGCAAACCCTTACATCCTGATCTCTGTACCAAGATGCTCGTCAGTAACCACTTGGTTATGTAGCCCCTTAGATCAAGGCATCAGGAGAAAGACTAATATATCTATTTGACTTCTATGGAATTCTAAAAGATGCTGCTGCCTTCATAGGATAAAATCTCAGAAAATAACAACAACAAAAAAGTGTTAATAGTAATCTAACGTGTCTTTTATTTCCACAGTTACAGCCTTAACATAGTTTTTAATTCAAGTCTTAAAGGATTGCTATTTTCATGTCAGATTAGAATTTAATGAGGAATTCACAGACAGTTTCTATTGACTGTATAAAAGAAATCTAATTTCATTAATGAAATTCTATAAGCACTGTCAACATTTGTTTCCTAATTAAAATATCCATTTGAGGATAGTTTTCAAATAAATACATATTATGAATCAATAACCAATTTGTCTTAAAAAATTTTTGACATGAAGACAAAATGGAAAAGACCTGTATTAACTTCAATTGTCCACACTAATCACGACCTATTCAGAAAAAATGCTGTCCATATATAAAAGAAAGCAATAATTTATTATTTCCCCTAAAACATACCTGCCTAATTTCAAAACACCACTGAAATTTAGAAGAAACTTAAAG
Organism: Cavia porcellus; assembly: GCF_034190915.1. NCBI lineage: Eukaryota > Metazoa > Chordata > Mammalia > Rodentia > Caviidae > Cavia > Cavia porcellus. The sequence goes on along the minus strand of NW_026947510.1, from coordinate 50,196,914 downwards.
ACAGACATTTAGAGTAAAGACAGACTATATACACCTTACAAAGCCTACTATGTCGGATTGTTAGATGGCAAGAATGAGATGCTGAAAGGATTACCGGGCTCTGAACAAGCATGTGCCATGATCAAGTATCCAGCTATGAGCACAGGTAGCATATGCAGGGCATATTTTACCAGCCCTAGTAAAAAAAAATATAGACGGTTACCACATTTGAGTCAACAGACAGCCGTGGGCTGAAATCCTGGCTTTATCATGTCTTAGCCATGCGATTTTAGACAAATTACCACACTAGTATCTGTGGTTCTAAAGTGGAATAGTGATCCTTAACTTTTCCAGGCATAAAATAACATGAATACGGTCTGATGTGTCACAGTTACCTAATCGGTAATAACTCTCACTGGTACTAGCATTAAGAGTCTGAATTTTCCAGAGGTTACGACATCGAGCAGTCACTGAACCTGTCTTGACACGGGGCAGGTCTCCATCACAGCTGGCTACTGTGTTGAGTAAGCCCTCCCCGGACCCCAGGCACCAGCCCGCCGAGGCTGTCTGTGTGTGGATCAGAGGCACTGGCAATTCGAGCAGGGCACAAGCACCCTACTTTACAAAGCTACAAAGGCTCACGCTCTGCATTCCTCAAACCAGTGCTACACAACCTAGTTTTGATCATGAAATGCAGAAAAATGCCATTTACTCAGATGAGGTTTAGAAAAATAATAGTTACAAAAACAGAACCATTTTCCTCTTCTTGGGACTATTACCTACCCATCAAGTACAGGATAAAAACTGGTGATTACATCCTGTGAGAGTTTCACAGTCTTAATGTAGGCCTCTGCAACGCTAGCCACACTAAAAGAAAAAAGGACTTCTACTACACGAAACGTACTTTAATGTTGAAGTATACAACTATAGGAAAAACATCATTAAAAATAAAAAGATAAGTTACAAAATGCTTCTTGTACATACATATATACATATATTTTGTACATATATATATAAAATTATAAAAAGGTTATATAATCTTTCACTGGTTATAATCAGTAAGAATGGACAGTACAGCTAAAAGGAAAATAGGTCTTTTTTATTATAAAATAGAAAATTTCGACAGTTAACAAGTATCAAATCTTACAATACTATTTGAAATTCTTAACTCCATGTTTATGATTCCTAATTAATAGGCCTGACTCCACTCCACATCCTGTTATGATTTTAGTGAGCAGATTAAAAGGCAGTAAAATTAGAAGGACACAGGACTTAAGGAGTCAGCAGATGTGCGTTCCCAGCTTATTTTAACTGTAACGCTAAGCCTTAAACACATAGAGACCTATTTCTTCTAAGGACACTGGAGCGTCAGACTAGACTCACCTATTGAGAAGTGTCTGGTGGGCATCGTAGCACTGCCCTGTAACTCAGTACTCTGGGAGGCTGAGGTAGGGGGATCTCAAGTTTTGAGCCCAGTTCTGACAGCCTAGTGAGACTGTCTCAAAATAAAAAGTTAAAAAGGAATAGGGATATCGCTCAGTGTGAAAAGCTCTGGTTTCAATTCCCAGTACTGAAAAAATAAAAATAAAAGTGTCTTACAAACTGTAAAGTGCTATCCCTCACTGGGAAACTATCAAAAGACAAGCCACAGTTGTCTACCGGTTTATAAAACACAGTCAGCTTACTAGAAATGAGAAGATGGCAGTGAATCCTGCAGGCAACCACACTACAAGAACTCTGTCCCCCTTGACTGAGCAGCCAGCTCCCTGAAGACAGAGGCTATGACGGAGGAGAATCAGGGGAATCACGCTGCTCACTCTACAGAAACCTGGCCGGCTACTTATTCTGGAAGATACATTCTCCTTTATTTTGATTCTATAAATCTTGCTCTACGAACAGAATAAGAAAGTGGAACAAATTGCATAGCTCCAAAAACTAAAGGAAGCATCGTGGATCCACAATTGGATGCTAATCATAGACCCTCACATATTTTGAAAAATTCAACTCACTCACATGTTTAGCAATAATAAAAAAGTTGTATTATTTATATACCATATATTAGGAGGTAAAAGCAGTCAAGTTCCATTCTAACCATCGCCCAAAAGCCTCACTTCCTGCCTGATACCACTGCATTAGTGGTTAAATTTTAACACATGAATTTGAGGGGTACACAAACATTCAGACCACAGCAATCAACTTCAATTAATTAACAATACTAGGTTATCACATTTACTTGACTCAAGTGTTTGTGAAGTTGAGGCAGAGAGGAAGTTATGTTCAGGTGTCTGCCGTGACGTACTGATCTGACTGGAAAAGAGGAGGATGACTATGCCTCCATCTTTGGAAACACAAGAAGCCATTTTCAGTCATTGCAAAAGGCTAAATAACTACATCTCACACAACCAGCACTCCAATATTCTTTGCCAGTTGGAGTGCTATTTGAGGAAACAGTGGAAATTTGTTTTTCTCACTCTCATTAAATGGCTGACAGCTTTTGTTATAGTCGTTTGTTAAGTGTTACCATATGCCAGACAGTGTTCTTAGTTCTCTATCTGTATCCATTTATAAGGTATTACTATCATTCTCACTTTCTGGAAGAGACCATATCCCAGGGCAGTTACCCATGACCATAACCTTATTAGAGAAAAAACCAACTGAGATTCAGCATTCTAGGATCAGAGTTTTAACTAATATACTCTACTAGCTAGGAAAATAAACCATTAAGTAGAATATGCAGGATACCTGATTGTTTAAAAAGCATCTACTAAAGAACTAGTATGTGGTATGCTTTAAAGATACTGGGTTTCAATTAAGTTCATGGGACAGAGTATGAGTCCATTTGGGCTACTCTAACAGACTATTATAAAATGTAGGCTTACGAACAACCAAAACTTATTTATTACAGCTTTGGAGGTCAGGAAGTCCAACATCAAGACACCACTGGCTTTCAATTCTGATAAAGGCCTGCTTTCTTGGTCACAGACAGTGCCTTCTCACTATGTCCTCACTCACATGGTGGAAGGGGCGAGGCAGCTCTCTGGCACCTCTTTTATTAGGGCACTAATCTCAGTATGACCCCGCATGCCTAATCATCTCCCAAAGGCCCTACCTCCTGTTACAGTCACCTTGGTGGATTCGACTTCAACATATGAACTGAGATTTCGACGTATGAATTGATTCAAGTGTTTATGGAGTTACACGCAGAGAGGAAATAAGGACTGGATGAACAATCCACTACCAAAAACAATATTGTTCATAAGAAAAAGAAGACCTCTTCTGGGAAACATCTAATTAGTCTTTTTGGAAAATGAGTCCCAAGGAAATTCTCAAAAGTGCAACACTCACTTTGAGTCAGTACTTACTATTTTCAATGGAGATTTCTTTCCATGGACATATGCCTCACTCATTTTAGGTATAATGGGGACGAACAGAAACTAACACAGCATCAGTACCTACCCCAAAGAATAAAATAAAAGCTTCTGCTTTGAGACTTGTTTTCTGGTTTCTACAGATGCTACTATAAGGTTTTCCTTGGTTTCTAAGGTATAAAGATGGGAATTTTGCTCAGAGAACTGCAAGGGATCTTTCTTAGATCTGCCCTGAGCAGAACCCCAGCATTAACAAGTGAGTCATAATGATCACCTTTAGATTTTCTAAGGAAGGGAAGATGAAATGGTACTGGGGTCCTTAAAACACTTACAAATGACAGAAGTATTTAGTTAGGAGCTATGTTTACTCTAGTCTTCATGACCAATAGTGGGCCTAACTAGTCTCTTTTTTATTTCCCAGTCCCTCCTCTCTCACATCTTGGTGTTTAGAAATTCCTTAAGCTGCTTCCTGGTTCTTCAAAGACCCCCAATCAATCATTCTGCTCTCTCCAATCACTGGAGACAGAACTTTTTGGCCTGGGTGCTTTCCTTTTTCTCTTCTTCCCATTCCTCAGAGCAGCTTCAGCCAACTGGCTGTTAAGGGGAAAGGGCAGTAACAGATTAAAGCATATCAAATTAATCTACAACTGGTAATGTGAGAAGACATACGGAAAAACTTTTCCTCTTATCTCCAAAAAGAGAAGTGTAAGGAGAGACGTCTTCTTATATTATGTAGGTACAACACGTGCCTTACTGTAAAGGTCCTGATCCAATCTGGTAAAGATACCAGTGGGCAAAAAGGTAAGCCACTGCCGTACTGAGAAGATATTAGTTCTACCATCTTTTCTAACTCCCCATTAATTTCTAATTTAATTTCTGACTAAAGCTCAAACCTTTGACTGATGCTTGATCAACTCTCCTACACGTAAGCCTGGAGATGGAGAAAGCCTTCTGGAGCCAGAGCTTCAGAATTTAGTGATCCCTGCACAGAGACCTGGAAGGCTGGTACCGCAGCCCTGGAGTCCTGAGGACAGCCAGGCCGTGAGCCCTCATGCCTATTCCATAGCCACCGCTCTCCCCATCACTGTATGTGTTGGGTTAAAAGGTAAATCTGAGGCTACTTTACCCATCTTAAACACAACACAACACAACACAACACAACACAACACAACACAACACAGATTTCTTCTGACAGTATTTCTACAAGAGCTACCCACTTTTTTCTCTTCACAGCAAAACTCCTTGAAAGTTACTTATACTGGTTGTATTCATTTTTTTTACCTTCCATTTTCTACCAAGCTCATTCATGCTAGGCTTTTGCCCCACCACTCGACCAAAACTCTCTTATCAAGGTCGCCAATCACCTTCACATTGCTAAATGAGACCATTTATCCCTCCTTCTCCTGATACTCTTCCAGTTCTCTCCCTGAGAACTTTCCTATTTCCCCCTGTGTACTTCACTGGATCCTTTTCAGTCCTCTTTGCTCTATGCTGTTTTAGTGTTAACTAGGTCTCCATTACTTGTTCTGTCCTTTATTTATAATATGTCCCTTATGTCTATAATAGTCTTAACATGTTGGTGAGTTTGGATTTCTTGGGAGTAAAGGGTGGAGTTATCAAAGCCAATAGACAAACCCTTTACATAATTTGAAACCCTAGGACTGTGCTATATAAATTCATTTGGCAACTGAAAAAAAGATGGGAAACTAACTAGCAGAATACAGGAAAGAACACTGGAATGACAGAAAAATTATAAGACCTGAGTTGTTATTTAGGCTCTGTGAATAAAAACATATTCATCCATTCAACAGACCTTTATTTACTAGCTACATACTAGGACCACCAAGATGTATACAAACATTTTTTGATTCAGAAAGATCAGAGAGTGTCATTGGTATCCAACAGTCTTGGTTTTTTCAGCCTCAAATCTGAATCTCTAAAATACTCCTCCCTCAAAAAGAATTAAAATTCTATATATGTGCTTGCAGTATGCTTTAGTGCAAAACTGCAAACAGAAGCAGGTTCTAATAGTACTACAGAGCTCAGGTAAAGCTATTCACATGACATTATTCTATTTTTCAAACACAAATATGAATATTACTACATGAAATTATTATTTTATTAACAGTAAAAATTATTGCACTTCTATTTTTTGATATAATAAAGAGTAAGGGTACACATTCAAATGGTTCCCTGGAGAAAAATGAAATAGAAATGGCAATAAGTATTACCCTATTCTTTTTGAAAAGCATTATCTGTTGTACTCAAAAAAAGAGATGACCTTTAATACTTTTGTTCTGTGCACATATTTCCCTTTCTCACCAGCCAAGTTTGCAAAGAGCTCACATACTAAAAATTGCCTATTAGCTAGAACATGTTTAAATGAATGGAATACATTCAATCAACTGGCTGAGTAGCACAGCCTTTGTTATCTATTTACATCTACTGTTTTAAATAAGAATATTTTTAAGTAGCAGCAGCCTTTTGAGGATATGTTAAACATTTAATTTCTTGTGATTATAATGAATTAAGAATAAGAATAAAAGCATGAGTCACTTTGGTACTAACAGAGTTAATGTATCCTTAAACTAGAACTTTGTTGTTCTTCATCCTTCTAATAGAATCTTATTTGTAAATAACTTTGGAGCACTTAATTACCCTAAGGCCCACCCAGTGACCCTGACCGAAGACGAATGATGCTTTTACATGAGATATCTCAGCCCCATCCACACAAATATCCACACCCAGCTGTACCTGCTTTCTTCCAAACGCTCTACTTCCCTTCTCTTTTTAGGCTTTGCAGATGCCGCTTCCTCCTTACGTGGTCATAAGCAGGCCTTAAGAAGTAGACTTCTCACCTCTGAATACTTGTCTCTATAAGAAGCCTTCCTTTACCTCCGCACAGTTAAGGTGTCTTCCTGAGAGCCTTTATCACTGCACAACTACAGAACTCCTGACACGACCGAGATCATCTGCTACCCGTCTGTCCTCTACTGCCCACCCAGCAGACTTGTCTTTTAAGCCTAAACACTTCATTTGCTTCTGAATGAAGACCTGCTAAGGAAGAAAACTGTGGAAAAAAATGGTAAAAAGGCTCTGTTCCTTTTACAAAAGCTCCAAACCTTGAGGCATGTTACCTCCTGTTTGGTACTGTCAGCAGAAATTATTTATGTATTACAAGAAAACCGTATCTGGTATGTATGTTACTAAGTAGTCAATTACTTTTCAAATTTTACGCAAAAGAAACTCATTTGGGCAGCTGGTACAATAAAGTAAGTGCCTTTGATTCACACAAAATATAACATGTACATACAAATTCATACTTGAATATTTACAAAATGGTTTTTTTTACCAATTTATATAACTTATAGAATAGGAACACACAAAATAAAGCGTATCACAAAGTGGGTGTTTATAATGAAATTGGGTGTATTGCTGAACCACCAGGACTCATGCCTTCAGTGCCAGGATGTACTTGATTCAAATAATACAGATCAACCATCTACTGTAAACTGAGGAACTATGTAGCTACGTAGGGTTACTATCTGCCAAAATTACTGTTCTGTCCAATAAAATAGACTACAGGAATACACTAGGAAAGTATGCAACATGAATCACCAGCAGAAATGTCCCCACACAAAACTACCCATCTGTGCAGCTAAGGTCATCTGCAGAGATGGAGTGGGGAATTCATGTTATTCTGCCATTCTCTTTACTACTTACTTCACCTAGATGAATTTCTACCCCCACCCTGATCTTACGTTTAAGGACAGGGCGTCCCTCTTCAGGTGAAACTGGCTGGATTTAAGATGGCTGCCACAGTGGCCACCAGACAATCTCTATCTTCATTATAATCTCATCCATATACTTAAATGACGTACCCTGCACACCATGATAGTGGACAATTACCATGACATGCAATAGAAAGAACCATAAAAAGAATGAAAAGTGGTATCCAGGAGTTCCTAGAACATTTCCACCCATTTCTATAAAAGACACAAGTATTCCTTAGCTCTCTCCCTTCATTTCCTTTACCTATAACCATAACCTCCTGATGCCCAATGACTTGAGAAGTTGATTTGTAAGTTTCATCTCCTACTTCTCTATTATTGGCCAAGAATTAAAGTCATTGTTCCTGATTAATTGGTACAGTCCTGTTATTGGCTCCATAATTCTGAGTAGAGTACAAGGGCTTAATCTGGAGTCAGAAACAGGTAACATTAACAGGTGTCCAGTTTTCAGACATTCTCCATGCTTTTATGAAGCCACCTTGGAGACAGGCATTGCATACCTCAATTTAATGAGTAAAAACTAAAGCTCAGAAAGGTGAATGTGACATCACCATGTCCCATATACCTACTACTCCATATTCCTGGCTCAGGGGTCAAAGGATCCTGGTTCTTTGAGCCCTTATCATGAGTAGGACACTAGAAGTATTTCCTGAGTGACCAAGAGTACTGGCCTGCCTGGAACAGTAATGGTTTATGCTATGATCCTAGTGTAATTATCAATAGTAAGGTTCAACACTGGACAAAACTGAGAATCCCACCTAGGAGCAATTCAGACACAGGAGGGGCCGTTCGCCTAAGGGGACTCTGGACTTAGCAAGACCATGGGGAGACGACCACGACTGTTGGAATTTGAGTTTCAGTTTCCTGAAACTTCCTAAAAAACAGGTACACCATAGCTGAAATCTCAGAGACAAACTAGAAGAAACAAAAGACAGAAAGAGTACAAGAGTTGATATAACATGAGATTACAAGGCACTGAAAGCTGTGCTTCTACCTGTTGTAAACTGTCTTCATACAATGAGATCACGATGGTCCTCAAAGGCAGAAACCCCATTCTGACAATCAAAAGGCCCACTTTAGATGAAGATACAATTTTTAGGCCGAGGATGCAGCTAAGTAGTAGAATACTTTTCTAGCATGTGTAAGGTCCTGGATTAAATCCCAATTCCTGCAAAAGCAGCAACAACAATAACAACAACAACCAAACAAAAACAAGAAGGAAAACAAGTCATAAAAAGATCAAAACTCTAACATCTTTGAAAATTTATCTTATTAGATATTAAAAATATCTGTATTCTGACCGTGTTTAATTTTTATATTTTCCCTACTTCACTTAGATGAATATAAACACTGTCTCAATAACCAGGGATGGAAACCAGAGAATGACCTCAGACAATAGTTATTGGGGTGATTAGGAGCAAAATAAATCAGTCACACATCTATCAGGAAATTGTATGTTGACCTCATTTTCTACAAACTCAGTTAAATGGAAGAATGCAAATCAACAAATAATGTCCACTGAACTTAAACCAGTTCACCCATGATCTAATAATCATATTTGTCTTTAAGGTTATTCTGAGTAAATGAGTCAATCTGCGAAGAATCTGGTGTAAAACACACACAGACAATGGCATCAATATAAATTTGAAGATGCAAATATGTGCTATATATAATATTAACTATTTTGTAAAGAAACTGCTTGCTAATAATAGTTACATTTGGGTAGAGGAAGCTTAATGAAAAAGGATATAATCCTATTTTTCATTTTTTATCTTTCTATACATTTTAGATACTGCATTGCTTTTTTCTAAAAACCTCTTTTCCAGAATTTCAGGAAAAGAGTAGGTGTCAAACAACAGAGAAGAAAATTTTTCAATAATCTTTGCCTTGTAAGGAGGAAACTAAACTTGAAAACTGTCTCAAGCAGTGTAAAATCAAATTTTACTTAAGATCAAAAGTGGCTCATTTGAAATGAACTGCAACTCTACAGAGCAGGCCAGGATGCTCCTTGTTGCCGGGAGTGATCTGACCACGCTCATTCTCACTGTTTTATGTCCTGTGCGGAGAAGTCCAACACTGCCAGAGCAGAACCTGAGTATTCCTCAGCATCACCAAGTCCAAAGTCAATCCTAGTCACAAAGAGGCTAGGAATGTTTATGAACGCATAAACACTGCCCAGGAGAAAGCCAAAAGCATTGTAATAGCTATGTTCAGAAGGAATACCACAAATATATTAAAGTAATACACTTTGAAGGCATAGTATCTCAATCTGAATATATTTCCTAAAAATTCCTTATATGTCTTGCCAAGATGAAACTGCTAATCAGAATAGAGAAGTCAAAGGAAAAGAGGTGGACAAGTAAACAGCATACACCAATGGCTATGGAACTAACATAACTGTCTTAATTACCTCATTTAATCCATAAAGACTGTGTAAGTTTGATTCAATGTCATTGACAATCTCAATATTTGACCATTTAAACTGAAGTGACATTTGATATAATAGTTACAGGGAAAGTAAATAATATGCACTATTGGCTACAGAACTAAAGTAATTGTCCTAATTACCTCATTTAGTCCATAAGGACTTTGTAAGTTTGATTCAATGTCATCGACAACACTTGACCATTTACACTGGACATCTGATGTAAGAGTTACAGGGAAAAGGGTAGGGATTTAAACATAGAGACTGCTAGGATTTGAACATCTGCAGTCTTCACATGTTGAAATTTAACTGCCACTACCACAGTATTAAGAGCTGGAACCTTGAAGAGGCTGTGAGCTTGTCCTCACGAATGTATTAGTGCAAGGACCTTATTCATGAGTGGGTCCCCTTTCACCTTACCTATCATGCGATGATAACAGCAAAAAGGCACTTTTCAAATGCCAGCACCTTAATATTGGCTTTCTCCAGAAGTATCAGGCAATGAATTTCTGCTTATTATAGATAACCTACCCTCAAATGTTCTGCACAAAACAGACCAAGACAAAGACACACTCACTGCTCTTCATCATTCCCAGGGATGCTTGGTCCCTGCCCCTCTAGAAGCATGACGCTGGTTACCCACATATTCATCACAATATAACACTGAATGAGCTTTTAAGTCTAGGTTAATTCATATTATTCTGAATGACAGCCCAGGAGTTCAATTTGATCTTCCCTACCCACTGGTTCTGGTGGTCCTGTTGCTATTTAATTCTGTGGCTAGTCCATCTCAGTGAATAAATCTTTATAGCGAAGTTTATTTTTCCTCAGTAGAGTCAAATAATAAAATGTAAGACATCTGGCCAACCAAATATTTTTGTGGCCTTTTAAAAACTGTATATGTTTATAGAATACAGATATATGTTTATAGAATACAGAGTGATACTCAAATCAAGTATACAGTGTATAAGAAGCCAATCGGGGTAAGTGGCATTTCTATTACCTTATTCACCATTTCTCTGAATTGAGAAATACCCGAAATCCTCTATACTAGCTATTTTGAAATACTAAAAGTAATTATTGTCACCCACAGTCTCTCTATCCTTTCTCTTTTCTCTATCTTTCCTTCCCCTACATCTTTCTAGATCCCAATAACCACTATTTAATTCTCTTTCTTTGAGATCAATTTTTTTACCTTCCATACATAAGTCAGAACATGTAGCATTTGTCTTTTGTGCCTTTTTCAAGTAATATCAAAACCTGCAGTTCCATTCATATTTATGCAAGTAACAGAATTCCATTCTTTTCACCCCTAAGTACATTTCCATTATACAAATATAGCACCATCAAAAAACTATCAACTGGTCAGTGGACACCTAGGTTTATTTTCTGTCTTGGATTTTATGAATAGCTACAGTAAACATGTGAGTATAGATGGCTCTACATAAATGATTTCGGTTCCTCTGGATGCATATCCTGTAGTAGGACTGCTGGGTATTACAGCAGTTCTAGTTTGAGTGTTCTGAGGAACTTTCTGACTATTTTCCCTAACTGATGACTAATTTATATTCCCAGCAACAGTGTATGACAGTTCACTTTCTTTACCTCATCAGCAGCTGACAATCTTTTTTCTTTTTGACAACAGCTATCTTAATAACAGGGTTATATTTCAGTGTGATTTTATCTTTCCTAATGATTAACGATGTTAAACATTTTTCTTGCCCTTTTTGGCCATTTCTACATCCTCATTTTGAGAAATGTCTATTCAGAACACACAGTCATTTTTTAATCGCAAGATGATAATGATGACAAATATTTGTTACTGAGCTGAGTTCTGTATACTGTATATCTCAAAAATTAATTCTTTGTTGAATAACTAGTTTTGTTTTATTGTATGATTCACTCTGGTCACTGTTTCACTACCAACATCCTGAAACATTTCCTTTGCTTTCTTCTAGAAGTTTCATAGTTTCAGACCTTTAAAAACAAAATAAAACAAACAGACAAAAAAAAAAATCCCAAAATTAAAAAAACTAAAACTTTTATCCATTTGAGTTGACTTTTGTATATGGTGACAGGAACTAGTTTCTCCTGCATATGGACATTCAGTATTCCTTGCATCAATTATTGAAGAGACTGTCCTTTCTTCAAGGAATGTTTTTGCTTCCTTTGTTGAAAATCATTTGGCTATAAATACATGGATTTATTGCTGGATTCTTTATTCTGTTCTTTTAGTCTAGCTTTTGTAACAGTATCATGTGGTATGTTTTGAAATCAAGTATTACAATGGCTTTGTTCTTCTTTTGCCCAATATTACTTTATTCAGTTTTCTATAGCACCAAAGAAAATTTAAGAGCTTTTTTCCCCATAGTTTGTGAAAAATGTAATTGGTATTCTGTTAAGAATTACATTGAACTTACAGATTACATCAGATGATATACATTTTTAACAACACTAATTCTTCCAATCCACGAACACTGAATGTCTTTTCACTGTGATTTTGTGTGTGTGTGCGCACGTGTGCGTGCTCTTTAATTACTTTTATTAATGTTTTATAATTTTCTTTGTCAAGACTGTGAAATTCCTTGGTTAGATTTGTTTTTAAGAGTTTTATTTAGTTTGATAGCTACTATTTGATTGCTTCAATTTCTTAGCGGTTTAGTTTTTGGTGTATAAAAATTCTATTGATTCTTACATGTTGATTTTTCACCAAATTTATTTGTCAGTTCTATTTTTTTTGGTACCGGGGATGGAACTCTCGACTTTGTGCTTGCCAGGCAGGCACTTATACCACTGAGCTAAATCTGCAGCCCAGTCAGTTCTAATTTTTATTTGGTCCAGTCATTAGGATTTTCTATATGTAAAGTCAGATCATCTTCAAACAGGGATCGTTAGATCTTTTCTTTACCTATTTAGGTGCCCTGATTTATTCTGCCTCACTAATCAGGCCAAGATATCCAGTAATATATACAATAAGAATGTTACATGTGAGCATTTTTTGCTTTTTCTTGATTTTAGAGGAAATGATGGCAGCTTTTCTCCATTCAGTATGACACAGGTTGTGAGTTTGTTATATGTATCCTTTGTGTTCATGTATATTCCTCCCATGTATATTATTTTGAGGATTTCTTAAATCATGGAACATAATATTTTTGTTGTTGTTACTGGATTAAATTTGCTAGTATTTTGTTGAGAATTTTTGCATCAGGGATTAATGGTTAGTAGTTTACTATTATATCCTTGTCTAGTTTTGTTTACAAGACAATGCTGACCTCATAGAACGGCCTCTTTTAATACTATAGAATAGTCTGGAGTCAGCTGGTGTTAGTTCTTTAAAAGCTTGGTAAAATTCAGTAGTGAAGCTGTCTGGTCCTGAGCTCTCCTTTTTGGGAGGCTTGCTATTACCTACTTAATCTTGCTAGTTGTTTTTGGTCTGCTGAGATTTTCTATGACTATCTTTACCATTCAATTTTGACTGGTAAGTAATATGTCCAGAAATTTATCTGTGTCTTCTAAGTTTTCCTATCTGTTAGAATATATGCTGTTCTGAATAGTTTCTAATAATCTTTTGTATTTCTGTAGTAATAAGTATAATGTCTTCTTTTTGTCTGTGATTTTAACTTTTGGGTCTTCTCCCCTTTTATCTTAGCTACCGAAGCTAAAGGTTTATCAATTTTATCTTTACAAAAAACCAACTCCTAAAGTTCTTCATGGTGACTTACAGTTTTATTCCACAGTGATCAGAGAAGATACAAGCTATGATTTCAATTTTTAAAAAAAATCTACATGCTGTGAAGAATGTATTTTTCAGGTGTTGGATGAACTCTTCTGTGTACGTCTGTTAGGTCCATTTGGTCTATGAAATGGTTTAATTCAGATGTTTATTTATTTATTTGTCTAGATGATGGGTTCACTGATGAAAGTGGGGTGCTTAGCTTCCGAACCATTATTGTATTAAAGTCTTTTTCTCCTTCAGATCCAAATATGCTACTTTATATAAATGGGTGTTACATCATTATGTGCATATATATTTATTCTTTTTTCTGTAATTGATTTTTTATCACTTTTTTACAGGTATTGACTTACTTTCTTTTTATCCTATATAAGTATAGATACTACTCTTGCTTTCCTTTGCTTCTTATTTGGTATCTAGACTATATCTGTGTTTACTGGCTAAAGAAGTGAGTTTCCTTAGGCAGCCTACTGACGGATCTTATTAGTGTGTGTGTGTGTGTGTGTTTTCTTTTATCTCATTCAGTCAGGTTATCTCTTCTGTTGAGCAATTTATTATCTGTTTACATTTAAGTTGACCTTAGATTAAAAAAAAAAAACACAACCTTTTCCAACTTTATGGTCAAAGATATAATACATATTTGTTTTATAGAATCTGGATGTTTTAAATGAAAACTGAAATTATTTTCCTATGGTTCTGTCATTTGGAGGTAATCATCATTAATGATTTGCTATATTTTCTCCTACAGTTTTGTGTATATAGATAATTTAAAGAATAAGGTTAGATCAAGCATGGCAGCACACATTTACAATCCCAGTACTCTGTAGGCTGTTGCAGGAGGACTACAAGTTTGAGACCAATCTAGGCATATTAGGAACTTAGTGAGATGCTATCTCAAAATGAGATGTAATTCAGTGCAAAGGCCCTGAGTTCAACCCCAGAACCAAGGGGTAAACATAGAATAAGAATTTATGTTATGTCCTGGCACTGTACTTTTTTGGTTACTGTAAATTTCCCATTTAATAAATAATAGAAAAATCCCTAAGTAGATGCAAAATTATTTTATGGACTGTATAACATACTGTCTTCTAGTTGCATGACATGAGCCTTCTGATCTATCTTCTCTCAATGCCAGCATCAGGAATTCACAGGTCTTCATACATTACATTTTATGAATAGGTTTTTAATGGGTTTTTCATACATGTTTTGAATCCTTAATAATGATACATCATATATATATATATATATATATATATTCTTTTTTTAATTATATAGACTGAACAAATTCTTAAGTCTATGTCAGTTTGTATTTTTAAAAAGTACTAAGAATCACAGATTTTTTAATTGAGAATTATTTTCTTACTGAGCTGAAATAAAGTTTTTTATTTTTAAATGAAACATAAAAATTTATATATACTAATGAGGTATCGTGTGATGAGGTAATTATATAGGGGTATTAATTCTATTCATTATATATCATGTATTTTATTATACCATGTATTTTACAATAACTATACCATGTATTTTACAATAACAATTTTACAACAATTTTATAACAATACCATGTATTTTACAATAACAATTATATATTTTTCTACCTAACAATCTGAAAATATGAATATATAAGCTGAATACTTTTTCTATGTGACTGTTTTCCTTGTCATTTGACACATGCAAAATTTAACTATTTTTTTAATTGTAATTACATATTGAATCATTTCCTTATTTTAGCTTTTGCTTGTGTACTTCCATACGGGGGGAAAAAAATCAGCTTTATAATGTACATTGTCTCCTTGTACACTGTTGCATTTTTACATTCATTCTTTGCAATGGTATTTTTAGAAATTCAACATTCGTTTGAGTTTTTTATGCAGTTCCAAGTATTTCTTTTATCAGCATCATTCTAAGTTTTATTTTTGGGGACACTGAGAATTGAATCTAGGATTTTGCACATGTTAAGCATACACTCTATTCATGAAATACACCCTTTATGTGGTCCTGGGAACTAAACCAGGCTTCACATACTCCTTATTTTAAAATAAATATTTACCACTACAACTCTCCCTTTATTCTTCTTCACAAACATTTTTAGGTCTTATAAAAATGAAATTCATAATCACTTACTGTGAAAAATCCCTACAGAAAATTTTAATTTGCATCATATTAACTCATAAATAAATATAAATAGATTAACAATTATTTTTCTAGTCAGAAATGCTCTTTTAATCCTTAGAGTAGTAGTCTGTTTCCTTCCCATAGGTCATTTGCATCTCTTGTGCATGCAAAGCTTAATTTTTAGCATATTTTCTTTTGCCATATCAAGAGACTTTTTCTCATATTTTCAAATTGATTATATATCAACATTATTTTTCAAATTGATTATTTTCAAACTGACTATCATATTTTCAAATTGATTATATATCAAAATCATTTTTATATTACAATAAAAACTTACTAAACTTTTAGTTTCAGTTGACTGTCTTGGACATTTTTATCTGGAAATAACTTTATTTTCCTCTCCCACAGTTCGTTCATCCGGTTTCTTCTCTTACTGTGCTGGCTGGGCACTCTTAGAGCGGTGTCAGCATGGATGGTGCTAACGCTGACGGGGATACAATTTAACATTCACCACTATTAGTATTTCAGCTATACACAGCTTAACCTCAACTTTGCTCATAAAATTATAGATACTTCCCATAAAATACTAACAGTGAAATATCTGTAAAACAGTGCGATAATAGGTCATTTCATTTTCTCCATAAACAATTTGTACATTTTTAATTTAACCATCCTGGCCATGAACTTTTCCAATTTAATTTCCAAACTTTCTGAAGTGAATGGACACATATGTACACATGGATTTATGCATATTTTTGTCTCTCCCTCCTTCTCATTTTTTCTAATGTTCCTTAAGGAAAGTGTTTTAAAATCCAAATAATCTTGGTTAGCAATTAAGAAGGCAAGAGAGAAGTAAATTCTAAGGAAAAGTTTTTTCTTTAGAAACAACATCCTACTTTGTAAGGATGCCTAAAAATAGTATCTTGATACAGTTTTTCATTTTTATAGTGTACCTCATCTTTTATCAAAACATATTTGCTGAGACTGAACTCCATGACATAAAAATATGAACAAGCTGACATTAAGAAAGTAGTAATATTCCTAAATCAGTGCTCCAGGAAAATCAGATTTTAATACTCTTAATAGCAGTACTGCATGTCAACCAGCATATTCAGCAATTCTGTCAATTCTTATAAAATACTGCTTCTTTCATATTTCATTAAGTAACCATGACACTGAACCTATGTCAAAATCTGAAACACTGTGGGACACATTATCAGAAAATGTCCATGTTAAACATAGACAACTAAGCTTTGCAGTTTTAGTCTACCCAAGAAGTTCCAAATTGCTAAAACAGGCAAATTGCTACCCATGTTCTAAAAATAGAAATATAATAATTAGGTCACAATGGATAGCTCCTTTCTTGGTCAAAAAAGGAAGAAAGAAAAAAGAAAGAAAGAAAGGATGATGAATGCAATTGGAATGTTTATTGTTGCTGGAATTCTTTAGGCCTGGATTCAAGTAAGTGTCTTGATGCAAGTTACTATGACAACTTAAATAACAGAAAATGCACCCCCACCTTCTACTAAGTTGTTTTCTTGGGTAAACCATTTCAAGCCTTCTAAGATCTGTGTGCACAAATTATCTGCAACAACAAGAAACATCTTACAAGCTTTATTCAGAAATATCCTCTTCTAAACCCTTAAAACCAAGTATAAGCATAAAATAAGTATTTTCCATTAAATCATGAGAATGAAAGCACACACACACACACACACAAGATTAAATATGCAATACTTAGGAGTGTTCCAAAACTGCTTCTCATTACCAGAAGTATAGTATATTGCCACCATATGCCTCATTCCAGAAACTATGTGAAATTACTTGCAGGGCAGTTTTGAAAGCAGATTATGGAGCTAAGTCCTGTTTATCATTATCTCCCCCTCAGTAATGCTTTTTGTAGAAAGTTATCAGAAAAGGGGCTGCGAGAAGACTGTAACCTTATTGTGAACACAAGGAAAAGCAAACAATCTGTAAAAGGTATTCTGTTGTGCCAAATGTCTTTTCACACAAAATATAAACTTTAAAATTTGTTTTCACAGTTTCAAATTTATAAACCTCACAAAGGTGCCTTGTGATAGAGTGCAAATTATCTTCTATCATTTTCTCTAAGAAAAATGCACTCAAGAAAAATTGCATCTTCATGGAGAAAATGTGATGAAGCAGAGATCTTGTGATTGCTGGACATTAAAAATTTAGAGCAGCTCCATGGAAAAAAAATGACAGACAATTTTTCAGTGTAGCAATGGTGAGACTTCAAAGCTGATTTTGTGACCCGTCAAAATTAACCTTACAGTATTGAAAGTAGAGGTTTCATGAGAGAGGCTTAGGGAAGTCACCTTCTCTGTAGGTTAAACAGGATTATTACCTCAGATTCCAGTAGAGCTTTGGAAGTTTTTATGTATATCTAAACCCTAGCCCTGGGCAGACTCTTGATTTATATAAAATATGGTTTCTCAGGGCTGGGGATTTAGCTCAGCGGCATAAGTACCTGCCTTGCAAGCAGGCGGTCGTGAGTTAGATCCCCGGTACCGGGGGGGGGGGGGGGGGGGGGGGAGAAAAAAATATGGTTTCTTTTATATGAGAAACCCAAATTATAGATAAAGAACAAAATAAAAGATAATAGAAACAGGGAGTTAGATCCTCCTCAGATAGGAAGGGGATCAAGAGATGGTGGAGTCAGGAGAGGAAAAGGATGAAAAAAGGAACCAAGGTAAGCTATGGACATGTACCAACTCCACACAAAGAATGTAAACATTACAGACTGCAAACATGGACTAAAACACACAGAAGTTCATCTGAAAAAGACAACTCAGCACGATAAAATAGTTTCTGCACCATGAAAGTCAAACGTCAAAGGCTGCTAAACTTGGGCATAATAAGCATTTGAGAAGAAACAGCAAAAATAGGATCTCTTTATCAGCAAACTCCAACCAGCTCACACAATCCCTATCTATCTAACTTTAAGTGACCCAGAGAAATCAAGTAATTGAAATGTTCCAACTCAAACCATAGTATCCCTAAATAACAAGCCTAAACCACAGTTCCTCGTGATATGACTCACACATAAATCTTCCTAAGTAGAAAATAAGCTACATATTTTTAAAAAAACTTCATAGCATAGCTTCATGCTAATGGAAGCTAAAATTTAAGTGACTGTCCAAACACAGAACCTTAGTTAAACTAGCACATTTTTTTGTTTTTCTTTTCAAATCATATTACAAGTAACAGCACATTACGAACAGGGATTGAGGGACTGGAGATTTAGCTCAGTGGCATAAGCACCTGCCTGGCAAGTGTGAGGTCCTGAGTTTGATCCCCAGTACCAAAAAAAAAAAAAAAAAAAAAGAACAGGGTTTGAATATATCTTTAGCTCTTACACAGATGTAACAAAATTGCCTGATTAGAGCCATCACCTTTCGCTCTCAATACTTATGATCTTGTAGTTACAATTTTTGCTAAGGGCACAAACAATGTCCAGCAGGGTCTACATTAAGAACAAAACCACTGAGGATATGGATTTACGGGTGTAGGAGCTCCATCCCCCCAATATAATCTAATTTGAAGGTTCTAATGTTATGCTTTATTCTTCAGAGGAAGATTAATTTATGTGAGAATTTTGAGAGTCACCTAGTAAAAAACACAAGCACATAACTTTTGCAAATGAGGGACTAAGGAATTTATGAGACAGCATACTGATTGGTGCCCTTAAGGAGTTTATTCACCTGTAAAATGTGAATAGTTTCTTCATAAGTAATTCATTTACTACATACAAGGTCAAATTACTCTTTATTTTGGGACCAATAAGTCACTTAAATATTCAAGAGACAAAAGATAACATGCAAGCAAACATACTAAAACCAAGTGAAACATAACTTAATCATGTATTTTCATTTAATTTAATTGGCTGAATTTAATTCAATTAAATGAATTTTTTGCTCACTTTTACTTAAGGAAGTCAAGGATAGAAATTACTGAAGAGATGGAAGCTGAAATCATACGACATTCCAGACTTACCCCAGACCATCGCAAAGAACTGTCAGAAAGTTTGGTTAACCATCAAAGACTTTATAAACTTTCTCTGTTTGAAAGACTTGTCTGCCTTAAAAGAGATCCCGACTTTAGAAGAGAAAGCCACACACCAATTCAAAGCATCAGTATGGTGCTCTTCCAGAAAATCCAAGAGCAGTAACGCACTACTCTGAAAACATCTGCTTCAGGCTCCAAATTTGAATCCTAGGCATATTTTAAGATGCTTTAGTGTCAACACAGATTTAGATCTAGGAATTCTATAACAGTGGCAAAATGTTATCACTAGCTTTACTTATCTAGATAAAAACATCTTAAATGATTCTTGGGTTCACTAGTAAATATACCTATAAATGTCTCTCCAAATTCCGGAAGTCTTTTTAGTTACTTAGAGTAACACATATTAACTACACCTGCGGGATGCAGGTCAGGAGCGCAGGTTTTCTCACTCACCTCAGCACGCGGGACTCTCCAAGTCAGGGCCAGTATGATGTCGTCCCAGGGACCAGCACAGCACCCTGCTAGGAGGATCCACGCAGGTACCTGCAAAGGCACACAATGTTCTTACAATCCCAGCTAACTTCTATCTTAGGAATGCTAAATTATTCAACTTAAACGTAATAGTTTTCAAAGAGCAAGCAAATTCACCAGCTTGGAGTATGGGTTTTGCAAAAAGTAATTCCCCCCTCCACCCTCTTTTAGGTCATTTGAGTTGCAATACTTGTAGGGTGAGTTTGTTTTCTGTTTGGTTTCGATTAGCATTTATGTGTTTTTGAAAAAGGAATTTCAGTTTTTTTGTTTTTTTTTTTAAGGGCATCTGATGAGACTTTCATGTTCTAGGAAGGCTTTTCTTGCCTTCTTTTTCTATTGAGTAAAGCTCCCTGAAATACCACCATAATTTCTTGAAAGCAGTTAGCAGTTAGACATTTGGAAAATTGCCTAAAGCCAGGGCTAAAAATGAAGTTGAATGAGAGATCTCAGGTTTTCAGTCCTGAAAAATAACAGAAACACACCACATTTTTCCTAGGTTAGTACAAATTACCACTGACTGGCTAGGAAAGAGGGCGACGCAGTACCATTTCTTTTGACCGCTTTATTGCCCAGTGCCGTGAGAATGTGAAGCTCTGCCACATTATCGTAAGAAAAGCCTAGGGAAGAAATCTTGGCCACAAGACGAAAATTGATGCAATTCATATGTCTGCCACATTCAGACCCTGCCCTTCACAGATGTTTCTGCATTTATTTATAGAAAAGTTTACTTTAGTAACAAGACTAGCTTCTGTCAAGCACTTTTTAAAATATATCCAGACACTGATTTATTTTATTATGAATAAAAAAAGTCACTCAAAAATGTTGCAGTTCTTAAATTTTTAGTCATGAAATATCAAATTAGAAATTGCACAAGAAAAGAAAAAACAAGGTAGACCACCCGCCCAGCCTGATGAAATGGAAGAAAATAAATATGTTTCAAATACAATTTAGGAAGGGGGAACGGTCCACGGCTTGCCCTTGCACAGTGGATTTCTCCCCACACAGAGGCTGTGTCCTGAATGGAGACATTGTCTTCAACTCCAGTTACTAGACTGACTAGCCTAACACTTCATATAATTTAATATTGCTTACAAAATTGCCAATGGCTTCCTTTTTTTTTTTTTTTTTCTCCATAGAGTTACAGTTGCAAAAGTGTCTGCTTCCAAACACAAGGAAAAAAAGAGTAGGGTGGTCACATTTGAAAATAATGAAATAAACAGGCTTTAAGTCAACTAGGTATCACAGAATTTGTTTTATCCTATTATACCAGATGTTGAGGGAGAGCTTCTGGCTTTAACTAGATCTATCCACCTCCTAAAGAAACTGGAAGACATTCACACATTGGACTTTGAAGGGACTTGGCAAAAGAGCATGTCAAATAAAAGTGACATCCAAACAGCAAAGGAGGGTCACTGCTGCTATAGAAGACTCAGGGCCAATTGAGAGGAGGCCGCCTAGACTTAACCACACTAACTCGCATTCTTGGGCCTGGTGGGCAAAATACTCTTAAAGACCTAAGTCAAAATATCTTCCTATTCATCTTCTTTTCTTTAAACACTCATCTCTCTTTCTGAGTTGTTTTCGAGGAAACTTTTGGAAATGAAAAGTGAGCAGTTGAGAGGGAGTATCTAAATTAACATAATCTTTATTGTCTTTTGTTTGCAAAATAAGATTATTAATACAGCCAGACATTAAAGGCCAAGAGGATTATGATGCATATTTCCTCATATACAATCCAACACGTACTTGTTTTCACATATGCTGAGATTAAAATCTCTCCTTTTTAGATTTTCATTACAAAAGTCTGAACAGGTCAAGGCTCTTTGAAGTAGATTAGGATACTCCAGTTCTGCAGGGCCCTGGAATGTGCTTTAGGGATGCCCCTTGGAAGTTCCAAGTAAGTTCTTGGGTTCTTAACTACCCATCCCCTCCTCCCAGTTCCTAAGGCATCATTTTTCGTCTTGATTATTACACCTGCTCTAACTTACTCAATGCACTATACCCCCTTTTGCCAGGTCACTTCACAGAAACAAACCAAAGAGATCAAATCCTGTCACATTTGACTGCTTTGGAAAGCCTTCCAAAGTAAGCCCAAACTTTTGTTTTCCATAACTGCTTTTGTAAACCATAACTACAAAATACAAATAAAAGATCTAACAATTTTAAGAGTTCTTAAAGAAGGCTAGAATAAGATACCTGAAATTTAAGTGGGAATGATCTCAGAAAACATGATGTAAAGGATGCTCTGTTTGAGACCTCTGGCGCCTTCTCAGGCCACCATCTCCAGCTGGTCTCCTGAAGCCACCACTTGGCACACCCGAGCCTCCTGTCTGCTCACTTTCCCAGCCCCAAGCTGCTTTTCAGGTTGGCACCCCATACCCAGGACCAACAACTCTCTGTACTGGCCAAACTCTAAGTCACTCTCCAAGAGAGACCTGACATTTCTTCTTACCATGCACCATGCCCTGGAACTTTTGCTCACAGGAATTAGTCTCAAGGGGCCAACACTTAGTACCTGCTGGCACTATTTACTGAATCCTCCCAACAATCCACTGGGGTATGTAAGCTGTAGAGAGGGACTCATCAGCAGAGTTCTTCAGTTTTAAAGAACAGAAAGGATACCAATAATTAAGAGGGGAGCCAGAAGTTAAAGTCAAATAAATTAATGTCTGAGCCCATGATTCCAACAGCTGTAGTTGTGTAATAATACTCAGTACAAATTATAATTAAATAGTTGCCTCTTCTTGATGACAGAGACACTCTGCACTAATATTTGCATTCATAATATTTCACATATGAGTTGTCCAAGAAATGTTCAATGAACTTGAGGGTTCTACAGAATGACAGAGGACTGATCAGTAGTGCTGAGGTTATCTCAGCACAAGCCTCTATAATTAATCCTTTTTACTAAGAAGTAATTCTGACCATGTATCTGAAAAAGACGTATGTGTTATACAAATAAAAACTGAAGCAAACCAATAATCAATGTGTAATTTGGAGCAAAGGAAGAAACCTGGGAAACTTTAATAACTGTATTACTTTTAGGAAAGTTTAAGGATATCTGAACATTAACTGGATACTTACAAAAAATATCGAAGATTAAATGTTCTCCTATTTCAGTAGCCTGATAGCTCTAAGATAGTTCCCCAAAGTCCATGTCTTGTGGTATCTATACTCTTCTGTATCCTCCCACAATGAGAAGAGTTTACTTATATAGCTAGTAGGATATTGTGGAAATGTTTGAGAAGACATGGTGACTTCCATCTTGTTCTCTCATTACATGCCGTAAGGTAAGCCAGCCAACAAGTTGGCCAGAAAGAAGTTCAAGCAGCCTTATGGAATGGTCTACATGGTGCCTTAGCTATTGTTCTCATTGCTGATATAAAATATTGATACCATTAAAGGGGAAAAGGTTTATTTAGCTCATGGTTTGTAGAAATTTCAGCCCATAACCAGCTTCCAAGACAGGGTGGCACTGCAGACAGGCATTGCAGAGGAGAAACAGTTCATGGTGGGCAGAAGGTAGCAAAAGCAAGAAGACCACAGCTCTTTGTATGCCTTACATCTTATCCAGGCTACTCAGGGCAAGTGCCTTTGATTCTAACACTGCCCTATGAATGAACTTCTGTACCACACACTCTAGATCCAGCACCCTTGGAAATAGCCCTGTCTATGACCACATGAAGCTTTGGGGGGACATCTAGACACCAGCCATAACATATGGTGAGAATCTGAGGCCTCCTACCACACCGGCACAAATTTACCACACAGCTGAGTGAACCCCCTTCAAAGTGGATGTTCCAATTTCAGCGAATGAACTATATACAACCTGGTATAAGTGACACTTGGACCTAATCCTTACAAAAGATCCTGAGCCAGAATCATACATCTAGGCCATCCCTGGATTCCTGAAAGAAACTAGTCAAGATTTTAAAAGTTACCATTTTAAGACCCTAGGTTTGGTGCAACTTGTTACTTGGCAATATATAATTAAAATACCTATTATCACCCACACAACCCACACAATTTAAGTAATTCATAAGAATGCTAACAGGAGTACTGATGTTAATTAATACAATGTTGGGGTACTGCAATTCCTAAACAAAAAACACAAACAAAACAGAATGTTGAACAGTTCAAAAGCAAAATACTATAAACTCCAAGGAATTCCACCTTTTTTGTTTTCTATTTTCACAAAAGAGATAAAGGACACAAGCTTCATTTCCTGACAGATGTCTTCTAATTACTGCTAGTTAACTGCTGGGTCTGTTCCCTTACTCCAAAGTAGGCTCACCAGGAGAGACAAGGGATGAACGAAAGTGGGATTTCTATTACTAGAGAAATGAGCCAAGTTTCTTCCTCTGGTTGTTCAAGTATTCTAGGTCAGATATGAAAGGTTTAGAGAAAACCAGCTATTCACTATCCTGTTATACTCCAAATGACTGAAAAGTTTAAAATTAAAAAAACAAGCATGCTTCTTTCTATTGGAAAGAGAATACATCTGAATTTTTAAATATCTGAGTACAGAGAAATTTAATAGTTCATTTTCATAAATGATACATTTTTGCTTCTACAAAATAAATTAAAGCGATAAATATTATACAAGACTGAAATACTCTTAAATGTTTGGTTTTTCTAACAGAGAAAAGGGTGGAGAACCCTCAGGTGCTTTTTTTTGTTTTGTTTTCTTGACCCCAAAACTTACACAGTTTCAAAATATAATGTCATTCTCCTAAAATCAATACGGAATGTTAGCAAGAAAGGTTTCTAAGGTTTTATACACTCCACATAAAATGTTAAAACAATAAAATGATTCTGAAATAAGGAAAACTTTTCATGAAAATAAATCCACTGTGATGCTATATAATGCACTATTTGCAAAGCAGAAAGCAATAACAAAAATTAATTACACAATAAACATTTGCCAAGCCCATATATTTCTATTTTTAATTTGTTTTTATTTATTGGCACATGTTAGTAGTACATAAGGTCTACCTTCTTTGTGTGGAGTTGGTGCATGTCACATGTTAATTCCTTTTTTCATTCTTAATCCTCCCCCTCTTGATTCTCTCCAGCTGTGAGAAAGACATGTCTCTCTACTTTCTGTTATCTACTTTTTATGTTTTTACCAAGTACGCATACTTAAAATAGTGTAGGGATTTTAAAAATAAAGATATGGATTTCTTTCTACTATCACTGCAACATTTATCAGACATAACTAGTATCTAGTAACAAAAAAACCAAATAAATGTCTGGTAAACACCAAAGAGACTTGAAAAAAAGTTGTTATGCAGTTTATACAAGAAAGAAATTGCTTTTGGCTGGTGACTATTCAGGAAACCTTCATGAAATATGCTTTGTATATTTGTGATGACTATAACTTAATTTCTAAGTGTTTTTCTATTAATGTATTAATAGTCCCAAAATGCAGGTGACAGAGTTGAGGATCACAAAGATTAGGTGACTTGATTAGAATGCTGTTACTGGTGTTTATAAGTAATAATAGATGCTTAAAAGTAATAACAGTCAGTTAAAAGTATCAACACTCAAGATACTCAGCAAATTACTGCCAGGTACCACTCTATGTCCATTCATACATGGTATTACAACAGTCCTCATTTTGGGGATGTAGAAACCAAGATTTTGGGAATACTTAGTATCTCTTCATGTTCACATGGCTAATAAATGGAGGAATTCTAATAGAAACTCAGATTCCCATCCCAGGTTATCCCTATTGTTCATGGTAATGTATTTATATTCTCCTTGATCCCCCCCTCCAGCCTAACACTGTACATGGATCCATAGGCTGGAAGGAATTGAAATACACTCTTGCTGGTATTATGGTTTGTGTTAATAAATATCATTAAAGAAATCAGAAAAGCATCAGAGGGTAAGAAAGGGATACAATCAACTGTTTTTCAAATAGTTGAGTCATCATTTTTGTTTAAATCAGCCTAAAATATTCATCAACTTTCCTGGATAATTATTCGGCTAGGGTCTTTTTCCTCTGCCTAATAATGTCAAGATCCCACCTGTGAGACAGAGCTGTTTTCAGAAGACTGGCTTTAGAGTTTTGATCATTATTCATCAAATTATCTAGGTATCTTTTGCTGAAGATCTATTACCCCAATTTCAATCAACAGAGAAGAAAAGGGAAGGCAGGACAGAATGGGAAGGAGGGAGAGAACACCCCTGTACGGTAAATGCATATAGATTAAGACAAATATGATTATACAAGTAGAAACCAGTTCATGATAGAACACTCATGTGATCCTAGATCATATTAAAAGGTTATATTTAGCAAACTATATAAAAAAAAGTTTGGTCAATGGTGTGGTCCAATGATTATTGAAAAATGGCTAGGTCACAGTTTTAAATGCAAACATTCAAACGGGAAATATACAGTGACAAAGACACTTGACGCACAGAGAAGGCGGGTCTTTCTGAAAAGAAAACATCATGAAGCTGTTTACTCACAGTACACAGTTTTTTCTGGAGGCACAGTGAGTTTGCAATGGAATCTGGAGGGAAAGGTATATCCCCTCACAGAGTTACTTTCTAAACCCAGGAAACTTTCAAAGGCATTGTCCAGTTTTTAACTTAAATGGAGTAAACTAGAAAGGTAATTACATTACCTAGGTGTAAAACATCCTTCAGAGATGCAGTTTCTTTGAAAAACTAACAGGATTCTGTGGAGGTTTCCTAACTTGCTGTGTTATTGCTTAGGTACAGTCCCTACTGTATGAGGGAACCTTGTCTTATTTCTGCTTTATGGCCACGGTACCTAGAATCCTGCATACTCAATAAAGGAGTGTTACAGGCAGCTGAGTTAGTCAGAAATATGATAGGCTGAGCCCTCAAATGAGCCAGTGCAAAAGTTCAGATACTCTGAGAAGATAGGCACCTCCTGCTGTAGGCCAGATCTTAAGGCAAAATGCAAAGAAAGACAACCACATCCTATGGAGTGATAGTCCAAATAGTTCTCTATCACCCCGAGGAAGTCAGGAGTCACTCTTTGAACGCCTTACAGGAAGAGTCACTGCTGTTAAGCACGCCCATTACCACATGACTCAGTCTCCCATTTGTTCTTGATTTAATCAATTTTACCCGAGCAATTAATTTTCCTGTTGACCACAGTTCTATCCCACATTATGCTCACCTTGTGAGTTCCCATTTTCCCCCACCTTGGGCCTGTCCAACCTCAGGATTTTTCTCTATAAAAGCCCCTAAAAAAGACAGGAGTCTTTAAAAACCTGCTCAGGACCCCTTCTGTTCCTGAGACAGAAGCTTTCTTTCAATAAGTACATTCTGCTCTTAAACTCTATTGTTCCTAAAATTCATTCTTTGATGTTAGGGAACATGAACTCATACCAGACATATAGTAGGTTGGGAGCTTCATTCCCCTTTATCACAAGGATCAAAAGAAGGTCAGGAGCAGTGTCCTAACAACCCTGTAATCTAACCTGCTCTTTCCTGAAGAGGCAGTGCCACAGGCTAGCTGATAAATATCTCTTCTCCTCCCCTAGGAGGAAGATTGTTTGGGGTGTGGGAGTACTATTCTATTAAATGAAAAAAAAAATCTAGCTGTATCAAAAAATATTTTTAAAAAGCTTGCAGCTATATGTTGTGTCCTAGAAGTAACACAAAGGACATCCCAAATACTGACTACAGGTGACTACGGTCACCACTCTCCAATCAATCTGGAAACTTTTCTAAACACTACAGATTGCTCTACTTAACATCTTAGCTTATCAGATTTATGTATCCAGCTTTACTATGAAAATTAACCATCTGTTCAATAATAACAATATCAGATAACAAGAATACTAAGATTGCTTGTAACTTTCAGTTTTGACTTTCTCCTATTTTTATGGCCTAATGGACTCAGAAAACTAATTTAAAAATTGACAGAAGAGAAAATTTAAGGGTGTTTTTAAAAACACTAATATTAAGTAACAAAGATTTTCATTCTTCTGTAAAACAAGAGCTGACAGAAAATTTTTAATATCCATATTATGCCATGTACATGCACACGTATGGCAAAGAATATTATCTAGCAAATAAAAACTACTACAGTATATTGACATATTCAAGTATGTTTTGAACAATTACCTAATTCCTAAATTGAACTGCTGTGTAATGTTTGTAGATCATGAATAAATGTCCTTATTTTAGTTCAAAGGAGAGCATAAACAATAAAACTACCTTAAGTTTAAGAAAGAAGTATCTTTAGGTTTAAATGCCAGTTAAGCCAAGGACTAGTGCAGATTACACTTCACAAATCTGAAACATTTCCTGATGTAGTGTCTGCATGAATGGAAGTCCTTAGTCCTTTGACTGTTTCTGGAGTTACGGTATCCTCCAGTTTTGGGCTCAATTTTGGTGCATTCATTCCCCTTGTTGAAATCATGTGCTAATGACTATAATGCTCAGTTAAGTAGCCCCAAGGTAGTCAAAAGACAGCTAGTAAACAAGACAGGAGGTAGATACCGTGATTACAGTCAGTTTCTATTATGAATAGCCAACTATGTCCCCGAGACACACAAAAAATGGTAGAAAACACACTGGGAGCAAGTGTTTAAGAACAAATAAGGGAAAACGAAAGGGAAAGGATGAAACGGAAGCAAACAAAGAGGTGGCAAAAACGGGGATGAGGCAATTAGTAGACCCTTACCAGAGTCAAAAAAAGCCAATCACTGCTGAGGACACCAGGTCAGAGCTAACAGGAAACACATGCACAAGTCACTAGCTGTCTGATCCTATATGCTTCAGAAAGAACCTGGATGAAAGCCAGGTGTGCTGGCAACACACCTGTAATCCCAGGACTCTGGGAACTAAGGCAGAACTGCAATTTTGAGCCCAAGTGGGCAACGTAGCATCTTTGTAAGACCCTGTCTCAAAAAAGTAAAAAAAAAGTTAAAAAAAAAATTAAAGGTTGGAGGTGGCAATGTAGCTCACAGAGAAGACCCCGGGTTCAATATCCAGTTCTGAGGCAGGAAAAAAAAAGAAGACAAAGAAATTGAGCAAACAGCCAATGGAGGTGCTGAGAAGAAGGAGGGTACCCTTCAGTACAGGTCGGGGAGTCTGGACATCGAAGGTTCCCAAAAGGGCACAGAGGACCTGAGTCCTCAGAGTCCAGCAGAGCTAAGAAACAAGGGTCCACCCTCACTGCATGAAATCAGGCTCCAAGGAGAAAAAGACCTTGACCTCTGAACCTGCTGTTGTGATGTGGCCTGTGCTGTGTCTCTCATAAACAGCCCTCTGCACATCTCTGGCCCCAGGTGAGACCGGAGGAGGAATGTGACTGAAAGCCAAATCTACCTTCTGGGTGAATCCCACTGGGAAGGGTGGAAACCAGAATGGGTTTAACAACCTTATTCCTGTTCAGACTGAGGGCAGCTCTGCTATCAGGTCACAGAGATCAAGAGAATCACTTGACCAGCATTAAGAAAATTCCCCAAAATTTTACTTGTATAGCTCTATGTGCCAAGTACTGACTTAGTACTTTATATTAATTCATTTATTTCTCCTAAACAATCCCACGAAGTAAGAGGCACAGGGTATTTACATTCCTTAGGGCCCAGGTCTCCCAGTGAGGAAGTGGCATCTGTCTGTGAATCCAGCCCTATGCTGCTGACCACGCCAGGGCTACACAGGCCAGCTGCTCAGCTGACAGCTTGATCTCCGGAGCTTCTCTCCCCACCTACTGATTTCAGCTGCCCATCCCCAGATTCCACATCTGAACACTTACATACCTGCTGTTTTTAATCTGAATGCAGAAATTCATATTCTAACTAACTAGTTTTTGATATCTGGCCATTGTTGTAAACTATTAAAATGTTTTCAGTCTCTCATTTTAAAATAGTATCTATATTTCCAAACATTTTCATTCAAAACTAATTAACATACCTTCTGTATTTTTATTCCAAGCTGTAAACAATATGAAACATCATGTAAGTCATTTTAAGACAATTCCAAAAAAAAAAGGATAAATTTGGAAAGTAACACCCAGTACTTTCAATCTCATACTAAAAAACATATTGGTTTGGAAATTGCTTTTAAAAAAATCAATGGTATTAGTTTTACCCAACAGTAGTTTACAGCTTACAAAGAAAAGTTTTAGCGTATCTCTTTGAAACAAGAACTGATATCCCTCTCTGACATACCACAAATTCAATCTGATACAGACATAAGAATAGGTTAGTGTTAACAAGGAAGATGGCTTTGAAAACTATGACATAGAAATAATCAAATCATGCTTCAAGTGGTGCTGACAGGTTAAAAACTCTAATAGCAACAGCACTGATCTTTCAGGGAAGGCAGAGGGTCATTCTGAGGTTCAGCTTGTGTTTCAGGGACTGATTTACAAGGAGCAAGAGGTCATTCAGCCTACCTACCTCATTCTACCTCTAACAGAAAAAGACCAGCAACTAAACTACATTTAACGTGATATATGGTGACCATGTAATTTGTCACTCAGGCCCAAAGATCCCATTATTACACTGGGAAAATGTAAGTGGATGAAGACTGAGCCAATAAACTAGGATATAGCTGACCTATCACATACACATCCCTCTTTTTTAACAAAACAATTTCAGCACCTTATCTTATATTACCCATAAAAGTACCCATCCCTGCCTACTTTTTACAGAAAGCATTTTTATAGCATAATAGGCTAATAATGTCCCTCAGCCCACAAAATATTTGTTAATATACTATTTGTTAAAGCAGATAGTTTGACAGGTTTCATTCTTAAAATGAAAGTTTTTAACAAATTTAAATTTTCTTTAAAATTTCAATGAATTAAATACCTTTTTATGGATTTTCTTAGCTAGTGATCTGAAATGATTATTCCAACCAGTCTGTCTCAACACCCACCTAACGCACAAAATAAAACAGGGCATTTAAGAACTATGGCCTTGCCTTGACCAGACCTGCTCAGTAGGTGGCTGAAGATACTCAGGCAAGAAACGCTCTCGGGTGGGGTATGGCAGCACACACCTGTAATTCCAGCATTGAAGAAGTTGAGGCAGGAGGATCACCATGAGTTCCAGGCCAGCCTGGACTATACAGTGAGTCCAAAGGCGGCCTGAACTATATAGAGAGACCTGGATTCCAAAAAAGAAAAAAGAAATTCTTCTTCCTAGGCTTTATAATGTAGTACTACCTTACTTACCCCATTAGCTAACAGGAAACAATGACAGAATTGTAAAGTACAAACTCTAGCTCTCATTAAATGTTTTATTTGACAAACTTCTTTTTAAAGGGTGGAAAGCACCCAAAAATTCAGACATATGGCTTCTTTGAAAAAAACCTGAAGATCTTGCAAACTGGCTCCCTCGCGTTTCTGATGGGCAGGAATCAGCGCAGTTGAGCGAGGGTGGCCCCATGCAGGGAAGACATGCATCCTAATTTACCACCATTCTCACCACACTCATCTTTTATACTCAAGTCATTTCATCTCTGAATGTACTAAGCCCAACTGTATGAATTTGCAAAACATGCAACAAAGCACTTGAAAATACCTCTCATTTCCCCCAATAAACAAGGCAGTCCTTGAGGTTACTAAAACAAAAACTTTCAGTGCCATACCAGGTTAGTTTGCTGGTCAAACACTGGTGGTCCCTCACTCCTGGGGCCACCTGCATGTCTTCCTCATCTTTGCCTCTTCTTCACATCGTCATCTGTTCTCTCAGACCTGCTTTTCCCACTCTGTGCAGGGCTGGGATTCCTCAGTTCTAAAAAATCTCTGTAAGCCTGCCATTTGTAAAGTGAGTAAAGTACCTTGCACAATTGTGAAGATCAAACAAAAATGTGGGTAAAGCACTTAGCAGAGCCCTACACATCTTATATTTATTCAATTCAATGCTTTTACTATGACTTTAAGTCAACAAACCTAGAAGCAAAATCAATAGTGAGCCAGCAAGACAAAATAACTTTGTTTTATGGAATTTATATTGAGCTTCATATAACTTGCTTGCCCTTAAAGAATGCGTGACAAAATTTTGAATCACATAAAGAAGAAACGAACTCAGCCAAACCATGTAACCACGTAATGGAGAGATGGCACCTGTGGCAGACAGGAGCCACTCAGAAGGAACCTGCAGAACTTTTTTGCTGATTTCCATATTCTCTGGGTAATTCAAGATAAGCTATGACTTAGTGCCACAAACTGAAAGTAGACATTCAATTCTAAATCAAAAGAAGTGAGGGAGATCATTATGAATTTCAGTCACAAAACACAGAAATAATTTATATAAAGTATACTGAATATTTTTAATAAATAATTGAGACTTTTTTAGTATCCTGTTCTGGCATAAAAATCTTTCAACAACTTTGCTTGTAAATATTGCAATTATAATTCAGTCTAGCTTCTTTGGAAATGAAGGCAAATTAATCAATGAATTTATTAACTGAAAAAAAAAACAAGAGCAAATTGGTAGTCATGATTTAGATATTCCTAGTCATTTTTTTTCTACATCTTGGTAAAGAATTGCAGAAAACTTAAGAATATAATGCAGTTGTAGTCTACCAAAGAAAACAAATGTCAGGTAAAATAATTTCCAAGCATCTAAAAAAGCAGTTACTTTATCTTTTTAATTTAAAATTCTGCATGTGATAACACCAAATGGAGCACCACCAATGAACAATATTCTGCACTGGAGATAAAAAGGAAGGGAAGGGATGAAGGTAGGGGGACTACTAGCCAGACACTCAGAAGAAAAAGTACCATAGCTCATCAAGGTTATAAGTTAACTTGAAGCCCGTGAGGTAGACAATGAAATATAAGACAGAGAGCAGAACATTTAATATATTTTCTTTGAGAATGACTATGGGAAGCTGCTGCATGTTGGTAATTTAAAACTTAGAAATGGGGTGTGCATGTGTGTATACATGCCACACACTGCCTCACATATAGTCAATAGGAATATTCCAACTAATAAAATCATATATATTAAGTTTAACTACCAAAATGCATCTACCACACATTTGTACCTGTATGTGCACAGCATTCATAGGCTGTAGCTTGTTGAAAGTGTTTGGATGACTGGCAGGCCGGGTGAGTGTGATAGGAGCAGTATCAAGACATTAGCTTTGTCTAATTTATGACATCTAAAATGTTCTGTCTTTGTATCTTTTTAGAATAGTCACACTATCCCTAAAAGTTAAGAAGTGGGCTATTATGAGGTGGATGCATATGCAAATATGCACTTAATGGATACAGCACAAATGTGCCTAGGTAATTCACAGTGACATGGGCACAACTAACATCACCACAGATCCACTTCCCACATTTTGATAAGATCATTCTACTAGTAAATTACTACGCCTGTTAATAGGCACACTTCTCTAGTTTATTAAGGAGAACACACAGACAACAATGTAACCTCAGGTCAATCGCATAGGAGGCATGCTTACCTCAATTTATTTTTTGAGCTATTTTAGCTATTTAGCCTGTAAAATCTGTAATTTTGGTTATGCTGCAAACTCAGTGTTACTGGGAGCACACTGTCCAGTGTAGGATTGGTAGGCTTTGATTAGGCAGCCTGTAAATTCTAAATTCGAAGAGGTTACTTTAAATCCTTTGAGGACACTTTATTCATTAGCCTCTAGGATGGATTTTCTTTAGTGAAATCAGCAGTTTGCTAATCAACATGATGAATCTTGGAAAAGGGCTCATGCTGTAGGCATGCTACAGTGTTTGGGAAACACTCCTACCTCCTTTCATTTTTATATAAACAGAATCTGATGTCACATGCATCTTTGATGGTGAAAGGATAGTCCAAAATATCTCCCCTATCATGCTTTTTATACCTGCTTTGAGGCAATGTTCCTTGAAAGATGTGTGAGAACACCTGAAAACAGAAATCTGAGCCATCATTAAATTTACAAACTAGCTCTGTCATTCTGTGCTACTTGCTAGTGAATATTTATCCAGAAATCATCTGTACATGCAGTGGCACAGGTAATGTGAAGGATGGCTATCCACTACTCCACAGGCTCGCTGTAACATCACTGAAAGGATGAAAATGACCTGGAAACCATCATGTTCAGTATTACTTAATCTTTTTTGGCTTATACTGTGAAATAGAAAGACGCTGTCCATGTCTTTCTTAAATGTTAGTTTTATCTGAGTGCCTGTGTTTTAAGACCTGCATTCTGTTGTTTCTGAAACCCCGCTATAATTCTGAAATACAGTGTGCTCCTGCCTAAATGCATGCTTCTGTCTAAAATCTAAAACAACCTAGGCTGGAAATGTGAAAAGCAATAATCATTAATAATTGACATAGAGTATTAAAACAATTATAGAACAATTATAGAACACATACAGTTAACCTACTATTAAGTAAGGATTAACAGAGCCAAGAATGAAACAGTGTGGAGTTTCTGAACCACCAGGGCAGGTACTCTAATTCTTAGACACGTGAAGTTGGCCAGACTGACTTACAGAATATGTAAGGCGGTTATATTTAGGCCAGCCCTAGTCATCTAGAAGCTTAAAAATAACTTGATTTGACCTTAGAATTAAATAGTGCTCCAGAATGGCTCTCTAGATCACAGGCTCACAAAGCACCTGGATTTCTACTGTATATTTTAGTAGTGTTAGAGCAGTTGCATAGTTATTTCCATGCAAGTCATGAAACTTATGGTCATTAATACAATGTCATAAATTGTACGTATTCAATCTAATCAAAGGAGATAAAAGGGCCAAGCTGAGGGTCCCAACAGAGAGCAGCTGAGGAACTGATCAGCAGTGCCACAAATACTAGTCCCTCATTCTACGACTAACTGCATGATTTTCTACATCTTCTTCAGCGGTCATCCTTCTGAAAAAGAATATGGTGCGGCGACCTCTCAAGGGTCTCCCGGTGCCACGACTATTGTTACAGGGTGATTCTAGATGCTCCCCCAAAGCCTCACGTGGTGACAGCTGGAGCTTTCCAAAGGCTACTGGATCTACAGTGTGTGATGCCAGGATCAAGGGTGTGTGATTACTAAATTAGTCCACTGATTGGTCTGGCACAGTTCTGGATATGGATAATGGGATGGTGGCCTGGCTAGGTGTACAGCCTGAATAAAATGTAAGGAGCAGAAAGACAGTTGCTGCTGTTGATTGTTGCTTGTTAATCTGCTGCTTTTTGTCTGCTCTGCCATGCCAGGTACTATTTCTCCTCTGTGATGCCCCTCTGCCATGCCACCCTGTCCTGGAACGAGCCTCACTATGGACTGAAACCTTTACAAACTGTGAGCTGAAAAAAATCTTTCCTTCCTCAACCTCAGGTGTTGGGTATTTCGTCTCAACAACAAGAAAAGTAACCACGGCAACTACCACGTCTGTATAGGAATCATACAGGCTATTTGACGTCAGTGGTCCTCAGTTACAAACGCCAATATCTCTGCCCTTACTGTAGCTGTTCTCTGTATGATTTTAAATGGCTAACTTTGGAAAATCTAAAGGCATAATTGTAATGCAAGGTTCTCAAATGTGTGTCTTATAAATGTTTTAATTTGTGCACTTAAGTTGGCAAGTGACACTGCCAATTAAATTTATTAAATTGGTACACTCAATTTTGTTAGCTTGCTAAATATCTGAAAGGTGGAGAACAATTGTTCCAGCTAAATATTAGATCAAGAATACAAACTGCCATGATTTGGGTTGATTTAAAAAAAAAAATCCAGTGATTGACTGAATGGAAGAGATTTACCATGAAGTTAGGTTGTCCCACAGGATAAATAACAAGATAATTATAGGCAAATTTCCACACAAACCGCTAGGTTCTCTCTGTACAATGGTTGTATTACATCTCATACTCTCAGTTATTTTAAAGTACTGTATTTAAGATACAGTCCAACAGGAATGAACCCATGCAACCACCTCACCAAACCATAACAGTTAGCATGTACTCATTGATAATAAACTAGAAGCACTCAAGTGGAAGGGTGCCATGTTCTTACGTCATGGAAGAAACCCTAAGTGAACAAGGTGATTAAGACACCACTTCTAATCTCAATTTGAGCATTCACCACTGAATGATCTTGGGCGATTCACTTAGGTTTCCTAAGCTAATTTCCCTGACTGTGAATTGCCAGACTTGATTATTGCCAATGATTGATAAGAGTCAAATTTGATATGGTTAGACACAAAAGTGGCTGAAAAACTGGTGTTCTGACAAAAACCTAAGCAAGACGAACCAAATCTGAGTGAATAACCTTAATCTTCCTAGACCAGTACCACACTTAATGGATAATCTGCAAAGCCAGAAGTCCAATCACTCAGCATCAGTATTCAGTGTAATATACCAGGCTTGGACTGAATATGTCAGATGGGAGAGAAAGGAGATGGCAGCAGCCTGTGTCAAGGGGAGACCAGTAGAATATCTGTTCACAAAAGCTCCCTCTTGGAATGAAGTCCACATTCCTCAGGGCAGCACATGAGACCCTCTGCAGCTGGTCCTAGCCACATTTTCATCTCCATTTCTGTGTCCAGCACTATATCCCACATTAAATGATCCTGGATACTGGGCAACCTCCTAAAGGTTCTCTGCACATCCACACTCCTGGGTCAGCTTCTGCCGTGGCATTAGGTGGTGGCCTCTGCCTAGTTTCCCTGTTACTTCTCACCCACCTTTGTACCACTGTCTACTGCTCATGTTTCTTTTGATCCTCTGGTCCCTGGTCAGCATATACTATCTTCTAACTACCTTTCTCTACTTTCCACAGCAGTTCTAACAAATTCTTTAGTTTCTCTTCTTTCCTATTACACTGATCTTTAATTCTCTAATATAGCATTTATTTGTTTTTAGTGCTGGGCATTGAACCAAGGACTCTGTGATGCCAAATATGCATGCTAAAGTTCAGCTTTTGTTTTGCTAAACTATAGGGTTCTTCTTCTTCTTCTTCTTCTTCTTCTTTTTTTTTTTTTTTTTTTTTTTTTTTTTTTTTTGGTAGCAGGCAGGCACTTAAGCCACTGAGCTAAATCCCTAGTCCAACTATAAGCTTATTAAGAAGCAGATACCATTTTTGTCTTTGTTAAACCAACCACTACCCAGTACAGTTCCTTCAACATAACATGCGCTCCATAATGTTCGTGGAGTAAATATAAACAAAGTGATCTCAATACACATGGCACTCGAAGACACTAAGAAATACTTTAAAGACAAGCTAAGTCTAAAGAAAAGTAAAATCTGAATAATTCAGAACCATGACATTTAAAGTGAAAATATGGTTTTCATAGCCAACTTTACTGTCAGCCAAAAGCTACACAAACTTTAGGACAGAGTGATGTTCTTTACCTCCCTGGGTAGAAAATTACTGTTCACCTCAACTCCTGCCACCTCTCCAGTCCACTGAGCATGTGTAACTTTAATAACAAAGAAGCTATCTGTAGTTCTCCGTGGACCATGTTCTCTCTTCCACCCTGTGCCTTTGTCCCCAACGTTCTGCTTGCATGGAGTGGCCTCCCAGAAATACGCCTCTTTGTCCATCTGTAAGTGCTGGCTAAAGACTGAACTCTCTTCATAAAGGTTCCCTGACATCCTCAGGCAGATTGAGGACCATTTCAGAAGAATTCAATTCCAACTCTACCAATGGAGCCTACACATTATCACATTCCCCAAGTAACTTTTTAAAATACCTGACCTTTCATGCCAACAAATATCTGGAAGACAAGAATGGTTCTTTATCTTTGCATATCCAGCTCAGAAGGACTCAATACTGGAACAAGTAACAAATAATGGCACTGCTCCACCTACCAACATCAGCTATGGACACACTGCTAACCTGCCCACATTCTTTAGGGTCACCACACATCTGGAAGAGGAATCCAAGCTCGGAATGCATCTCCAGCAGTTCTCACTGCAGCTGAGTGATTTTCCAACAGAAATAATGACATCATCAAGGAGCAGAATCCCATTTATCCAGCCCTACTCAATTCGAAGGATCTAACTGAATCCTGAAAATTGTACCTAGAGAAATTAGAAGTTCTACTAACTCAGATTTTACAATGAGAATGTTGGGACTGCTTTCAAGTTAACGGGCTCATTCAGTGCCTTTTGATACAGTTATGGTTAGAAAACATAGTATTAAGCGGGTAAACAGTCACAGTTTCCTGTCTGTTTTTGGACTAAAGGCTTAGTTAGCCCTCTGTTTTAAAGTAAACATCTTTGGGAAATGTTCCACATCACTGCAGACTTCCATAGGGAACCAGAGGCAGCCTTGAACAGCACTGCCCTGCGGGGAGATTAGCCATGACAGGGCTCACCACGGAGCCACACCTTCTCCCTCGTCCTTTTTCTTTCTGTTTTTACCTCCCTCATTTGTACAAGCAGAACAATTTTTTTTTTATTTTAAAAAAAGAAAACAGAAAAGAGGAGAAAATTTCAAAAAAAATAGTAGGAAATTAACACAATATATTGCAATATCTTAGAAGTAGGTATTCAGGTTACAAGATGCGGGCACAAAAAATGATCAAACAACTAATCAATGAAAGCACAAACTATTCTTTTGGATGAACTAACACAGAAGAGCAGTATAGCTATACATGTTGTACACATATAAGTACACACACATTATCTATCTACATATAACCTTTCCCTTCTTCCTTTTTTCTCTCCTTTTCCCTATCCCAGCTGTTCTTCCCTTTTGAGTGATTTCTTTCCCTTTCATTAGCACAATATCCATTGTATATTTTGGATATTACTCTTTCAGGTTTTTTTACATTAGGGAGACAATATAATATTTACAAATGTGAGTTTATTTCACTTATGAGTATGGTCTCAAGTTACCATTTACCTATAAAAGCCTCAAGATTATTCTTTTTATAGCTGAGTAATATTCCATTATACAAAAATACTACATCTTTTTTATCCATTCCATGGTTGATGGGTATTTGGGTTGCTTTCAAGATTTAGCTATTATAAATTGTGCTGCCATAAACATGGGCACACATATATTGCTGTACATGTCATTTTCAATTTTTCTGGGAAAATACTCAGAAGAATAGCTGGATTGAATGGGACTTCCAATCCTAGTTTTCTGAGGAATTTCTACACTGATTTCCACAGTGGCTGTACCAGTCTACACTCCCACCAACAGTGGAGAAGTGTTCCTTTTTCCCCAAACGCCAACATTTGTTCTTGGTTGATTTCTTGATGGCAGCTATTTTTTCTGAAGTGAGTCGGAATCTCAGTGTTGTTTTAATTTGCATTTCTCGAATGACCAGTAATGTTGAACATTTCTTCATGTATTTATTTGCCCTTTGTATTTCTTCATCTGAGAAGTATGTATTCATCTGATATGCCCATTTTTGGATTGGGTCTTTGAATTTGGGGGGCTTCATGTTTTTCAATTCTTTTTATGTTCTAGATATAAGTCTTTTGCCTGAGGGCCTGCTGCTAAAATTCTTTCCTACTCTGTGGGTTTTCTTTTCACTCTGCTGGTGATTTCTTTTGACATTGTAAGATGAGATTCCAGTTGTTGATTCTTTGAAGTACTTCCTGTGCAGTTCGCATTTTGTTCATGAACTCTTTGCCTACCATTATGTCTTCAAGATTTCTACGTTATCTTTTCTTTCAGTAGATTTAGTGTTTCTATTTTAATATTTAGATCTTTGATCCATTTTGACTAAGAGTTTAGTGCATTTAGACATGGGTCTAATTTCAGTCTTCAGCATGTAAAAAGCCAGTTTTTCCAACACCATTTACTTAAGAGGCTATCTTCTTTCTGTGAACACAGTCAGCCCCTTTGTCAAAGACCAAGGTGGCTGGGTGTTTTTGTAGTTGTGTCTGCATCTTCTAATCGGTCCCACCGATCCTCAGGTCTGTTGTTTGCCAGTACCATACTGATTTTTATCACAGTAGCTTTGTAGCATAATTTCAAGTAAGAGATTTTGATGCCTCCTACCTTGTTTTTGTTGCCCAAAAGGTCTCTTCTGTTTCCAAATGAGTTTTAGGAATGCTTGCTCTAGATCTGTGAGGTAGTGATATTTTGATTGAAATTGCATTAAATCTGTATACCAGTTTTGGAAATGTGGCCATTTTTATGATGTTGGTTATTCCCAACCAAGAGCAAGGGATATCTTTTCATTTTCTGACCTCTTTTCAATCTCCTTTTTAAGAGTACGATAGTTTTCACTGTATAGGTCTTTTACATCCTTTGTTAGGTTGATTCTTAAGTATTTCATTTTTTTGGATGCAACTGTGAAAGATGTTATTTCCATAATTTCTCTCTCACTGAGTTATTGTTTGTGTATAGGAATGTTACTGACTTTTGAGTACTGAATTTGTATCCACTGTTGAATTTGCTTATTAACTTTTATAGTCTTTTGATGGAGATTTATGGGCTAATATATGGTGTATTTTAGAGAACATCCCATGTACAACTGAATAATGTGTATTCTGATATTGCTGGGTAGATTACTCTGTAAACATTTAGTAAGTCCATTGTTCACAGGTTTGATTCAGTTCTATTATTTCTTTGCTGACTTTATGTCTAGTTGATCTATCTCTTTGTGACTTCAGGGTTTTAAAGTCCCCTGTTACAAATGCATATCAGGTTTTTTACGTCTATTAGTATTTGTCTCATAAAGTTGGGTGCTCTTGTATTTGGTGCATATATATTTATGACTGCTATCTTTTTCTCTTGAATTTTTCCCTTAACAAGTATGTAGTGACCTTCTTTATCTCTTTTGTTTATTCTTGGTTTGAAGCTCACATTGTCTGCAAACAGAATGGCTACCCCTACTTTTTTCTGGGGTTCCGTCACATGCAATATTATTACCCATCTTTTGACTTTCAGTCTATGAGTTTCCTTTTGAGTCAGATGTGTTTCTTGTATACAGCATACTGTTGGGTCCTGTTTCTTGATCCATTCTGTCAACCTATTTCTTTTAATTGGTAAATTGAGGCCATTTACATTGATGGTTATAATTGATATGTACTGGCTCAATTTTGCCATGTTATTTTCCTGCTGTTGGTTCCCTGCTTTTCCCCATTTAATTCCTTGCCCTCCCTGGTGGTTTCTTTCTGTTATTGTTCTGGGAATTGTTTAATTAATATTTTATCTTTAGAGCTGCTTTGGTGAACATGAACTTCTTCAATTGTTCTTTGTTATGGAAGTATTTTATTTCTCCACTAATTTTCAAAGAATTAAATTTTAATTAATTTGAAAATTAATTGATGCAGGGTACATCAATCTGGGCTGAAAGGTTTTTGTTTGCTTGTTTGTTTGTTTTTTAGGGCTTGAAATACCTTACTGCAAGCTCATCTTGACTTAAGGGTTTGTGTTGAGAAGTCTGCTGTGATTCTAATGGGCTTTCCCTGATAGGTGAGTTATGTCTTTTCGCTCACAACTTTTAGTATTTTGTTTTCATGCTAAATTTCAGGGATCTTTATTGTGTGTCTGGGTGTAGATTTATTTTGGTTATGCCTGTTTAGAGTTTTATATGCATCACATATCTATGTATCACATTCTTCTCCTATGTTTGGGAAATTTTCTGCTATGACTTCTGCTAACAGTTTTTATGTCAGTTGTACTGACTCCTGTATTTTCAATGACACCTATCAATCTTATATTGTTTTCCTTTG
The DNA here is from genome assembly GCF_034190915.1 of Cavia porcellus. Lineage (NCBI taxonomy): Eukaryota > Metazoa > Chordata > Mammalia > Rodentia > Caviidae > Cavia > Cavia porcellus. The sequence continues at coordinate 50,155,356 of NW_026947510.1, read as the reverse complement.
CATTGTCTTGAAGCTGTTGAATTGTTATCTCATGGTCCCTTGTTATTTTTAAAAGTTCTTTCCTGTTCACTAGCTGTGATCCTGTCTTCAAGGTCTGAAAGTCCATCTTCAATTCCATTCAGGTTCTGCCAGCTTTCAGTGGGATTTTTAATTTCCTGGATATCTCATTGAATTTGTTTCATGCATTCTACTTTTTTCCTATATTGTTTGTTCATGGTTTCCATCATTTTCCCATGTTCCAGTATTTTTTTAATCTGTAACTTCTCTAGCTATGCTGGACAACTCCTTTATTAAGGTTGACATTTCTTTCTTTACCTGAGTGATTATCTCTAATCTGATTTCTTATAGCATCATAAATTTGTTTCTTTATTTCACTTGCGATCTTTTCAGAAATTTCAGGTGTATGACTTCCAATGTTCTCTATTTTGATGTCTCCTGTTCTTGTTCCTCACGGACTGGGAGTTTGAGATTATATTTTGCTTTTTCATTTTGTCAATTTTCACCTTTTGTGTTACTATTTTGGTCTTTTCAATCTCACTAGTCTCAGCTGTCTGTTGTGTGTGTCTTAGTGTATGGCTGATGTTCACCCAATTGCTGGGTCTGATAGTGTAGGGAAGGGGCCAGTTACCTGAATTCCTCCTGCAGGGCCTGTTGAGTGAGTCCTATAGTTTTCCTAGGTTGGTCAATCTCAGAGTACTGATGCAAACCAATCCTCTCCTACTGTTACTATGGCTTAAGCCTTTCCAGGTTGCCAGATTTACATGGCTGTATTGTCCGCCTCAGCTGGGACTCTACTACATCACTAAAGGTCTCTTAGGTCCTTACTGGTTCCTCCAGATTGTTGCTGGCACTTTCAGCAACCCACCCAGCATTTTCCTTATGGAAAAGGGACTCATCAACACTCTTGCCAGCTCACCAAGGTGCCAGAGTTGGGGGAAGGGTTCACTGTTGACCCACTGAGGTCCTCTACTACTATCGGAGGCCCTCTAAGGTCATCTGTTTAGGAGGAGAGGTTGCCAAGGCCCCACCAGTCCACTAAGGTACTACAGGTGGTGGAAGGGGTTCCTGATGGTCTGTGGGCTGCTGAGGTCTTTCAGGTGGGAGGAACAGTGGTCCACAAGCCTGTCAGCAGCTGAGGTCCTTCAGTTGCAGGGGAAGGTCAGCCAACATTCCCCTCGGCCACTGAAGTCGTGTGGGGTAAGGGCCTAACAGTCTAAACAAAGAAAAAGCAAATCTTCTGGGGGAAAATTATACACTATATTTTTATTTATATTTTTGCTCTAATCTCAGCTTGGCCCTCACACTGCTGAGTTCTCCCTTCCTGCTCCTAAGATCCCTAAGTTCACAGAGCACTTAGGGGCTGCTGGCCTCAAAGCTTCTGTTGTGCTCAAACTCCAACCTAAATGCCACTGGCTTTTACTTTTAGGTAACTGCTTTTCCTCATCTACCACTTTGCAGAGAAATTTGTGCCAAATGAACATAAGTTCTGTTTTGTTCAATGTGAGCTGCTATAAGAAAATACTGTTAACTGGTTAGCTTATAAGCTATGGAAGCTTATATTTCCCAAGGCTGGAGAAATTACACCATGATCACTTTCTGGTTCACAGTACCTTGCTGCTGTGTCCTCACATGGAAGAAACTAGCTTTCTTCTTTCACAACAGCATTAATCACGTTCTGTTTTTGTGCCCTGTTTTTGTGACCTAGTAACCTCACATAGGATCCACTACCCAATACTATTATCACGAAGGTTAGGATTTCAATATACAAATTAAGAAGATACAACCACTCAGATTGTGGCAGTTTCCTCCCTAAGCACCATCCTCATTAATCTTTAAATGAAGTTTAGACCTCAGGTGTCTCACAGACTCAAGTTAATCCTACTGATCAGTCTATAAGGAAGACAGCTTTGGACCCAGCTGACCAATGGACAAGCCAACTAGCACCAAAGAAAATAAAGAATGTTTCCAGAGTCCTCTGACTACCAAGTGACAAAACCAAGAGAATCTAGTTTTCCTGACCCTGAGTCGACACTGTGCCAAGCCACATCTGCTTCAGGATACCCCTAGTTTGTTTTCTCAGTTCTCCCTTACCTCATCCCATGGTCCAGCCAAACCTGCTGATTCTACCTACTCAAGCATTTTAACAAGTAAACTTGTCTTTGCTTCTTTCAAAAAAATGAATGCTGATGAGGTATAGATTAGTGATGCTGAGAACTTTCTACTCCTTGACCTGCTATTTCCTGCATAGCTATGTCCAGTGTGTAAAAAGTGAACCGCGAATTTGTCCATATGTGGGCATGTACACACACATCTGCAGATGCACACGCATATACCTGAAGCTAAAAACAATGTCAGCATTTTGGTGTGTTTTCATTCTGGTGCTTTTCCTCGCTTTGTTATGACTATTTAAAAATAAAAATCATGAACACCACATATGGTATTTTACATTCTGCCACTGCACTTCACAAAAACGTGTAAACATTTATCCAAATTATTGTTGTTTTTCATAAATACTTTAAATAATACTTTTAAGGAGTACAGAAGCTCCCAGTGCCTGCATCACAAACAGTGCTCTAACATCAACCATTTAAGTATTTCCAATGTTTGTTATTATAAATATTACTGTAATGATTATCCTTGTCCTTTAAGGTTTTTAGCTGCACTCTTTTTACTCTGCTTTATCCACTTACTGTATTATATAGTCTTGTGAAATTGTATATGTACTTACCACATCCTCCGTGCTCAACAATAAGCTTCCCAAAGTCAGACCACATCATCCTCACACCCCCTACAGAACCCTTGGTCAGTGTGCGAAACATTCTCAAGTATTTACTTTGTTGAAGTGTTTTCAAAAGCTAATTAAATCTCTATTCCACCAATCTAGATTTCAGGGTCACCTTAGACATCTGTGAATGACTTAGTCATTTACGACTAACATGAATGTTTATGTTCCAAACTGTTTGGTCTGCCCAGCTAAATGGTTATAGGCAGTTTACTGTTGTTCTGCTTGAGGGTATACAACACTAGATAGCATTCTGAATTTATTCAACATCTGAATGCCAAGCCCTGTGAAGCCAGTGAAAATCCAATAACCCCTGCCACTACAGTCAGTGGATAAATGTGGGTGCTGCTTTCAAGAAAACCCACAATCTAGCAGGCAGGGTAACTTGAATCCTCACTCTTGAGCTTTCAAATCACAACTATGCAGACAGGAACAGATAACACATTCCAGAAACAAACTGAAAACTTGAACTGAGTGGGTGCTTTCAATCCATTAGTCTGTGAATGTGTGGGTCTGCAGTGTTTAAAATATGCTTTGAAGGGTTTACAAACATTATTAACCCCCTTTACACCTGGCACTGCAAAAATCACTGTACATTTTCTTAAAGTACTAATAAAAAGAGATGCATAATATTAAAAGAAACAAAAGGAGACCTAAAAAAAAAGCTGAGGGGAAAAATATGTGTTTTTTTCTTTTTCTTCTTTCTCCTTACCTCCCTTTCTTTCACCTAAGGAGCAAAGATCCACTGGGAAGACCCTCGAAGTGGCAAAGATGAAATATAAGCAGGACTGATGAGCTAAAACGTAACAGCTTCAGCTTTTCCATTTTGAATATGCACTAGCCTCATCAATGCCAAAGGTGGTGCCAGCAAATTGAGAACAGAAAGCCTGAGCGTAGCCAGGGTGAAGCCCATCAAGGCTCCTGCAATTCAAGAGGTGAAGGGTGAACCTGACATGAAGGCTGCTGAGGGGATCCTCAGGCTCTCATTGAAATCATGAAGACGCTACAGGTCTCAAAAGGTTTTTCAATGTAGAAGGAACTACTACACTTCAGAAAAAAAAAATGCTCCATAGAATATCTAGCAGCAAGGGCATAACTGGGTATAAAGCTTCAAAGAATCAATTCACACTCCTTGAACTGTATCAGGGGACTGTGAGTTTAAAGCCCGCTTAGTCACTTTCAACTTGTGAACAAATGAGCTTAAGAAGAGCCCCTCGGAAGCTCACCTGTTTGAAGTAGAGAGCACTGAAAATTACAATGCAAAGGAGCAAGAGCACCAGCTGTGCATATGGCATAGAAAGAAGGCAGGACCAGCTCCCAAGGGATTGAGCTTCTCCTTTAGGAGGAAAGGACAGCCTTGTGCCTGAGGGCTACGGAGTACCTCGGCAGATAAGGGAGGGATGGAATTTATTTTGTGTGTGATCAAACAGACACTCTGCCATCAACCCATAGAGGTCCTGCTGGACACTTGGAGAACGTAGACAGGAAGGGAGGCCAGATGGCCACCTAGTCAGCAAGGGGCGGAAGACGGCAGCCAGATGATACAAATCCTGTGTGCTGCAAGAGTTTGAATTCAATCCTCATGCATGGACTGAGCTGAACTTTTATTAGCCTGTCAGGGACACAGTGAGATATGTGTACCCAAGAAGGTCTCCAGTGGGGAAGACTAGTCAACAGGCAACACTGTGAGACATGATAAATCGGGGCAGTGAATCATGAGAGGCAGAGAAAATGTCCTCAGCTGTCCAAAAGGTAAAATGAGAAGGAGGAGGTGAATCAGTCGAGGTGAGGAGGCACAGGAAAGGCAAGATTAGAGTAAGACGGATGGTTCATGCAACAACCCCAGGCAGGAAATAGGGAAGAAGTTGAGACACGCTGACCCCGAGGCCCTGATATGCCGTCCAGTGGGCTGAGTTTGAAACCCAGGGCAGAGCATGGACTTTGATGTCCACCACCACACAGACAAGGCTGGGGTAAAAACAGTGAAAACGGGTGAGATCACTCGGAACAGAATTCTTACATTCTTAGGATAAGGAACCTTTTCGGAACTCAAATTTTGCAACCTCTCATGAAAAGATGAATGAAAGAAAGGAAACGAAAGGAAAAAGTACATAAACAAGTACCTTGAGAAAAAAATATGAGGAACCATGGGTACGTTCCCTGTTACCTGCACAGAGACCCAAAGTTGAGGAATCATGGGTCTGGGGGAGGAGGGTGTTGGGAGTGCTGAGGGCTGGAACAGGGCCTATGACAACATTTCTCAACAAAGATGCTACCAGCAAATTATGAGGGACAAGTCTCCACCAAGCCCTGACCACTGAAATACCAGAAATATCAATATCTCAGTTTGTGATAACTAAAAATGTCCCAATATACATCCAAATGGTACCAACTCACTTCAGAAACCCTAAAGAGGGACAGAAGAAAGTAGCAAGAAGAGTTAATGAGAAAGATCAGAGAGAGGAAGAAAAGCAGAGCCAGCCCTCCAAGCAGCAGGCTGGTTGTCTATCCAAAACAGCCCCAGGACCAGCCCTGCTTTTCACGGGTCCAGCTCCACCAGCAGCATCTCATGGAAGCCGTCAGACGGATGGATCACTGCATTCGTTTTCTAATGGGGCTTTCTGCTTCAATCCTGACCTCTCCCTGGCACGTTACTTTTTAAACAGCAGCAGAGCAGGCCTCACTTCTCTGGTTGCTACCACATGGGCACAGGTATAAGCACCTGTTCCAGGGCCTCTGCACTGATTGTGTCCTCTCTCTGGACTGTTCTTTCCTGGTAACTACAAATAGGGTTCCTTTCACTTCATTAAGATCTTCACTCAAATACGCTGTCCTTAGTGAAGATGTCCTGCTCATCAAATATCAAGTACACACGTATCGCCTATGCTTCCATTCCCAGTATTTTCAATTCCACTCCTTGTTAGATATTTTCCATTTATCATCATATACATGTGCAAGAGCAGATTTGTTATCACCTAACTCTCCCATTACAGTGTATGCTTCATGGACGTAGTTGCTTTGTTTTCCTTACTAAAATCCCAACTGCGAAATTTGGAAGAAAGTTCAGTTTTAAGTGAATAAGTAAGTAACAGACTGTAAAAAGAAAATCTGGCAATAAAGAAGAGATGTTGCAAGACAGGGAGGTAGCCCAAAGTGCAAATATGTTGCAAAAAAGATCAGGTTCACTAGGGCTATGAAGCTTCCCCTGACAGCCATGGCTAACTCACTGGTGCTTGCTACTAGAAACGTATCTAAGAAAACATACAGGTAAAATAAATAAATAAATAGGTACAGGTTCTGACTGAAGACAGCCGGTCAGAGAGGCAGAGGAAGCAATAGCTAAGCACAGAAAATGCCTGTACACGTTTGGCTGAGAAAAGAAACAGCCAGAAGGAACAGAAGTGCACAGAGAGAAGAACAAACTGCAGACTCAGCATGAGGAGCCAAAGGAAACTGGGGCTAAAATTCTGCGAAGAGAAAGGATTACGGATGGGAAAGGCACTGGAGATGGCAGACTCCAAAACATGGGAAATAAGGAAGGTTTTCCAGGTAAAGATGCAAACCCTCTTTTGTCCCTCTAGATAATCTAGGGTGACTGGACTGTGCTGTGTGTCTAACACTGGTGTTCATCAGAACCATTAGACCAGACATACCTCAGAGAGCCACACCTGTCCTCATCAAAGAGCAACGAGCCCTGTGCAGACTCCCAGCTCGCACAGAATGAGCAGGTGGAGCCCAGAGGATGAGGGGGCCCAGGGGATGTGGCGGAGAGGAAAGGCATTGAGTCCCCAGGGAGAGACTTGGTATGTAAGCATTTCCATAGATGGAGAAGATAAACATCCCTTATATCAGAACAGTGCTGAGTGATAAATTAGTAGTCCAACTTAAAGATTGGGAACTTGAGCCTCAATATACCTCCTAAGGTCTCCAAGGCAAGCCAAGCTTTTAACTTAAGCAGGCACTCTTTCTACTGCGTATCTTATGCCCTTACTCAGTAATATATCACAGAGGAAGAGTCAAAACTAGAGACATTATAATGAAGGGAAGGAGCAAGTTTGGGGGGTTATCAAAGAGAGGAAACAGTGAAATGATTGTCATTAACAGGCAATAATAAAAAACTGGTTAAATGGGTGTTATGGATTAAAAACTGTGGTCAACTTAATGCCAGCTGAATTAAATCAGCATGGTGCTGAGCATAGATTTTCCACATGAGGAAAGTTGCCAGCATAAATAGAGACGTGGAGAAGGAGAAGCGTGGTGCTGTGGGTTCAGCTACGTGTTGCTGTTTGAGCCGTTGGTTCTCCCTAGAGGAACTCATCATGACTAGCTCCCACAGTGTAAGTTCGACCACTATCATCAGAGAGCTCGGGACCTTGTTGGTTAGAGTGTCTGCAGTACACTTTGAGGGAGCTCTGGTCCTTACATTGAGCACTGCTTCCTGGCTCTGGAGGGGAGGACATGTGCCATTTAATCTTTAGACCTCCATGTCACTGAAGATGGCTGTGGTGCTTTTCAGGACAGCCCTGGTCTTTATTATGAGCCTGACTTCTTGGCTCCAGTATAGAACCCTCAACTTACTGGCACAGCTTCTTCACCCTGCTGGCACAGACTTTCTAGCTCCCACCACTGACCTTTGGGCCTTCCCAGCTCAGACCCATATAACAGACTGGCATGAGTCCTTCTCGTGGGCTCTAGACTTCTAGTTGAACTCGTGGGAGGCACTGTTATGGGCTTTAGGTTTTTATCTGGACTCATGTAGGACACTGCTGTGGGATTCAGGCCCTCGGCTGAATATTCTATGTCTTTAGTGTTATGGACAGATTTCCTGCATTTTCTTGTGTTAACTCTGGGTGACCATCATAAAATAATATTATAAATCCTGTGTCCTGATTCTAATTGTTCTCCTCCTAACCCCTGACTACAACTATGGCAAAGTATATTATGTGCCGTCTCCACTGATTTTATTATTATAATAGCAGAGCAAATAACAAAAAGAGAAAGAAAGCAAGGGGGAAGGAATGTTTGAGTAGGAAAGGTTTTCATAAACGCTACAGTATGGAAACTTTATAAAGCAAACATGACAAAAACATTATCATGAATCAGATTTAGTTGCTTTTCATTTATTTTGTGTTGTTTGGGTATGAATGCCGACTGACACAATAAAAAAGGCATGCCACAGACAAGTGATTTTAAAGACTAGAGACAAACATACTCTTTTTAACAACTACAGTTGGAACAACTGGATTGTCATATGCAGAAAATGAACACCGATCCCTAAATCATATCATATGAAATGAACACAAAATAAATATATTTATATCTAAATCTAGGGCCGGGGATTTAGCTCAGTGGCATAAGCACCTGCTTGGCAAGTGCGAGGTCGCGAGTTTGACCCCTAGTATCAAGGAAAAAAAGTATATATATCTAACTCTAAAGATATAAAACTTGTAGTAAAAAAATAACAGAAAATCTTTGTATCTCGACGTTAGGCAAAGATTTTTTATACCACACCAGAAGCACGATCTACATAAAAGCAAAATTCATAAGCCAGACTTCATTAAAATTTAAAATTTTTGCTTTTCCAAATTCACTGACAATGGGTCACATAGTGAGTTCAAGGCCAGACTAAACTACTTAAGAAGACTCTGTCCCCTTGCAAAAAATAAATAAATAAATAAATAAATAAATAAAAAGAAAGAAAGAAAGAGAAAAATCACCATCAAGAGTGAAAAACAAGCCACACAAACTGGGATAAACTCTTTGTAAAGCGTATATTTGATGAACAACTTATATGCAAAATATAAAGAAACTCAAAATTCAATCTAAGAAAACAACCCAATGAAAATACTGACAAAAGACACAGACAATTCACAAATAGTATAAAAATAGAAAAATATACATTGTAAAGAGCTCAGTATCACTGGCTATTAAACAAATGTAAACTTAATCACAAAAAATACATAAATGACCAAAATTAAATTGACTGATTATATCAATATTCAGTGGAAGAATCAGCATGGATACACCGCTATTAAAAATGAGAAATGGTACAGCTGGTTTGGAAACAGTTTGGTAGGTTTTTAAAAAGCTAAGCATACACCTATCACATGATCCCAACATTCCACTCCTAAGCACTGAAGTGAAATCAAAATATTCCTAAGAGCTCTATTTGTAGTACTCAAGAGTAGAAGCAAACCAATGTCCACTAACAGATGAACAAAACAAATTGTTATACACATGTATATATATATGAATACTACTCAGCAACAAAGAAACAAAGAGCAATAAACTACTGCCACATATATCAACATGAAGAAATCACCAAACAGTTACTCTGTGTGAAAAAAGCAAGGTCACAAAACAAACAACAATAAAAACACAACACTTATTACATGATTCCATTAATATCAAACTCTGGAAAATACAAGCTACTCTATGTTGACAGAAAGCAGAACAGTGAATATGAAGGACAGAAAAGCATGGAAAGGAGAGAAATGAGGAAAAAGAAAAACTGTAGGGGTGTTATTATACATGTTCATTATCTTGATCACAGTGTTGATTGCATGTACGCAAGTGCATACCCCAAAACTTGTAAAGCTGTACAGCTAAGCATACACAGCACACTGCATGTCAACTACATCCCAAAAAAGCTGTTGAAACAAGAAATGTAACAGAAGGAAGGCACTTACACTTACAAAATAAGGAAAATAAATTAAGGTTTTCCAACATCTAATGCATTATCTATTGGAACCTTTTGTAGAAATATTACAAAATATTCTCTACATATTTCAATGGTATTTCTATAGAATTTCATAGATCATAAACGTATCAAATTAAGCAAAAATATGAATGAATTCTTAATTCTCAGCTAATCATTAGATCTCTAATTATTTCAATGTATATTACAAAGGATAGTCATAAGTAATTTTCCAATAATACAATGCTTTAATTAAGGACAGACATAATGTAGCACTCACCTGCCAATGACAGTTAACAAAAATGACATTATCACCTACATGAGTAAAACCTAGTGGGGATGATCACAGCTCTCTTGTTATGAACCCACATTTATATCTGATCTATTTTCAAAACAAAAGAGCAAAACATATGCTAGTGAATAAGACAGTGTTCTTCTTAATGCATAAAACTTGGGACAGCCTGGGGGTTAATTATAATGAGGTTTGTGATATATCTGAATGTGATAAAAAAAAAAGAACCTGCTAAAAATAATTCCTCTCAATCCTATACTTAAGGCTGTGAAATAAACAGGTAATAAATGCTACTGGTGCTAAGAAGCTCCAGGCAATTTGTTCAAGGTCATCTGCTTAACCAATAGGCATCTATACCTGAGTCAAATAACAAGAGCTCCCAAGCATAACTTTCCTCTATAGGGTGACTACTTGTGCAAATGTCTCTATAGGGTGACTACTTGTGCAGGGTACAGAGCCCTGCGCAAAGCAAATCACACAGTGTGCCCCTCTGCAGCCATACTCCTGTGTATTTTTATATAGGTAAAACTGGGTCTAAACAAGCACTAAGATAAAGAGGAAGTATCTGCCTCTAAGGAGTGGGGAAATGAGGGTACAAGGAGAACTGCCTGGAGTGACGTTAAAGGTGTTAAAAGCTAAGCTTCCTTTTTTATGATCGTCACAAGTGAAACGCACACCCCTCTTTTGCAGGAACCCCCAGCAGGGGGCTTGGTCTATCAAAAGGGGCTCAAAAACGCAGCTGTATCTTCCCTGCTCTCCAACCCAACAGCACTGAAGCTGGTAAAAACCTTGAGGTCCAGACCACTCATATGTATCACAGTCCAGGAAAACCTGGTGGTTGAGGGCTAGGAATAAGCTCTGAAGACATGAGAATTAACTCTAATACCCCTGCTTTGTGATTGGGCAAAATACAAAGCCACAAAGCAGCTGGACTTACATAAACACTCCAAGCATGTGAGGGGAAAACTCTAAAGGAAAACGACTGTGCCCAAAACTAAGTCAAGGGAAAACGCATGATCATATAAGAAGTAAAGGTACAAGCATCAGTGATAAAGGTAGTAAAGGTAAAGGATTTAGCTCAGCGGCGTAAGCGCCTGCCTTGCAAGCTCCCATGATCCCTGGAACCAAAATAATAATAAAACAAAGGTAAGTACAGTATGTCAGAGCTGACACCAAAGGGCAGCCACATGACCTGAACAAAACTGAACAAAACTTCAGGACTTCCTTTGCCTGGGGAGGTCATGAGACTTTTTTCACTAAAACAAGGAATGGTGTAGTGAGATGGGAGAAAGAACTTCCCCTTCTGGGTGGCTCCAATTTTTAAACCTCTGCTCTTAACTGTCTGGTCAAAGGATGTCGAGGGATGCCAGCATGTCATCTCCTGGTCATTTTTCTACTGGAGATTTCCCAGCCGTCTTGGAAGTCTGGCACTAGCAGTCACCAGCAGCTGACTGGCATGTTACCACGTGACACTGTGTAAATCGTGTGGCATAGTAAGGTTTTTCTTTTCCTTACAGTAATCCCGTTCTGATGAAAAAAAAAAAGCATAATCATTTTAATTATGTACTTAGAAAAAGGATTATCTCCAACAAAGAATCACAGGGTAACACTAATTAGAGAGTGTCTTGACTCATTACTATGAATTTTTCAGAGCTGAATGTATTAATTTTAGCTGGTATCTGCAAAGGCTGTTTCCTATTATTCATATAACCACCACAGAAGAAATAGGAGAAAGTCAGTCTGACCTTTTTATCACGAAAAGTAACTTTAACAGGGAAAAGAAAGCAATTAGGATACAAATACAAAACTGATACTATTGCCTTATTTGTTGCATCAACAAATACTTACTGAGCAGCTAATATATGTACCAGGCACTGGTGAATAAACCAGGTATTACTACTGCCCTCAAGGGCAAGAAAGAGATACTAACCAGTAACACAATACATAATTACAAATTACTGTAAATAGTAATATGCAAAATCATTATACCTTGAGAGAGAAAATAAAGTTACATGGTAAGAAATGGCTTCTCAGAGAAAATCTTTCTAAGAAAGGATATTTGAGCTGGCACTCAGATGGGAAATTATGCCTGGAGATGGTCCTAAGTGAGAACCACAGCAGCAAGGAGAAGCCCAAGGCAAGACTGCTGGAGATGTGGCCTAGATGATGCAAAAGATGGTCCTCGGAGGACAAGGATCAAATCATATAGGGCCCTAAAGCTGCAACTGTGTATCTCACCTCAAGAATAACTGTGTTTCCTGCCAGCCTTGAAGACTTAAAAACAGCAAATGAGAGCAGGATCTATCGGTCTCCTATCTCTGTAATTCCAGCAGTCTGGAAAAGTGGAGGCAGTAGCATCACTTTGGACCTAACTTGGGCAACTAAGCAACATGCTATTTCGAAAACAAAAACAAAACAAAGGCTGAGAATGCAGCGCAGGGCAAAAAGCCTTGGGTTCAATACCCAGTACGGTCAAACAACTACACAAAAAAACAAAGTAAAACCAACAAAAAGCAAATAGCAAGTGATTTTATTTTTTAGGCTGTTGGTGGAAAAACAGACTGGAAAGAGCAGGGTGTAGGCAGGAAGCCAGTGAATCAGAGAAAGACAACAGTGCCTTGAACTAGTAGAAACTGGAAATCAGACAGGTTGGAAAGAGATTTAGCAGGAAAGATGGGCAGACTTTGTGACAGTGGATTGGAGGGCCTGAAAGAACAGAAAAGGGTGAAGTAAGTGACACCTTGGGTGGATGAATTAAAAAACAGATGAGCAACAATTTGAAAAACTAAACAGTCACAAGCTCAGTCCTATAAAAAACTGAGATGCTACCATTTATTGGTCATCTAAAGTGTGCCAGGCACTATATGAGGTGTTCAAGTCATCGCAGAACCCCCTTTAATAGTAGTGCTCCCATTTTACAGAGAACAAATTGAAGATCACAGAGGTTGAGAAGCGTCGTCAAGCTTACTCACCCTGGGAGTGATATACCCACATCTGGCTTGTTGACAGTAGGGTAAACATTCTTTCCAGTACACAGAGTACTTGGAAACTGTCTTCATATTTTGAATTCTCACATCTCTTAAGGGTTGGAACAAGCTAGTATCTAAGGAGAGTAGATTTTATGGTACAGAAAGTTTTCCTATCCAAATCATAGACTCCATGCCACTCACTACACCAAGGGGTTTTGTAGCACTTTGAACACTAGCAAGATATCTATGATCTTAGCATAATAAATTACCAAAGCCATGAGGCCAAGTGTTAACCATAATGAAAAGGGTAACGAACAATAATTTCACTCCCAAGTCATGATAATGCATTAACATAAGAAAAATCAAATAAGGAATATGAAACTGAAGAACTAATCATTTCTCAAAATGCAAGATATTCAAGTCAAAAACTGGTATAAGCCACCAATCACAGAAGGCTACAAAAAACAAGGATTGAGTATTCAAATTTAAAAACTGCACCTTTAACAAATAAAAAAGAATGGCAAAAATGACACCACAGACATGCAGTTTAAATCTCCAATTTCCACATATCTCAACTAAGTGCCAAACACGCACCCTAAAAATGACTTAAACATAGTCCCTTCTACAACTGCTTTTCACTGCACCCCATTCCACTTCTGAAAACTGAAATGCCTTTTCTGTTTGCACAGTCCCATGATTTGCTCCCTCTAGGGGACCTCTAATGTCCCCTTGTGCTACTGAATCCTAGAAATAAAGTTTGATCAATGAACCCACAAAGAATTCAGCGCATTACTGCCAATTGTGACTATCACGGAAAATACCACCTTGAGACTATTAAAGGGGGTGCGGGAGAGAAAAGGGAGATTTTTGAAAGGTTTAATCACCTGCATTACAAAGTATATTTTTTCGCACCTGATCCTCCAATAGAACAATTATCATACAATTATTTTCAGCCTTCTTAAAAGTAGGTGATTTTGACAGTATGGGGAGAGTTCTCCATGGAGGTGAATAAAATTAAAACTACCATTAAAATGTCCATTAAATAATACACAAACCACTTCCCAAACTAACACACTGCTGTGTCCTATGCCCTGATTCTTGTGTGTCTCCTTACCTCTCCCTGCAGAGGACTGGAGGATATTCATCACTACAGCCTCACTCCGGCAAGGGACAGGATGTTGAAACCCATTAAGAAAGCTTCCCAGTTTCTGTTCCTTCATAACATAATCCCACCTCCTGAAACTACAAATTGAAAGACTTTTTTTTAATGGAAAAAAAAAGAAAAAAAGAGAGAGAGAACTCTCTAGATCCCCTATCAGAAAAAGTACACAGAAGAGCAGCGATCTCTACATACATAAAGATGCTTCCTGGGGAGACAACAGATCTAATGAAGAATCGCTGAGCCACAACCTACAGGAAAATCCATAAATGTTCATCCTTCCTGTCACCAAGCTGGGGCAATTTTTTAAAATGCGACGCTTTGATGTACCGACAGAGCTAGCCTGACAGGGTTAAATCAGCTAGGAAACGTGCCCCGCATCTATTTCCCTTCCAAATCCCTGAAGATCAGAGGCAATACTGACCTACAATTACATCTTACGATGGCTCTGCTCAAGATGCCATCTGATGCTGAGAAAGTAATGCTTTAGCAACACCAGGAGGTTCTCCGATGCTAAAACAACAATGCAACACTGCATTACAAACCTAGGTTTTGGACGATAAAATCCAGGGCCCTGCAACGATCCGCATTCAAAGCTCCCAAGCCTTAAAAAAAAGTTGAATCTTTCCAGGCTTCCTGCAGTTTGTCCTCTCAAAGTTCTCAGTCTGCAGAATGGAATTACTTTCAGAGTCCCCTCTTACCAACTCTCCTCCCTCGAGGGGCTAGCGACCAGGCAGACTAGGGACGAAGGATGGTCAGCGTTCAAACACAATTTTAAAACCTTTTACTCCAATCAGTTTTTTTTCACAGAGGAGGAAAAAAAAAAAATAAGCGTTTCCCCAACCGCCACCCAGCAGGCGAGCATCCGACTTCCATCCGGAGGGGGGAAAACACATACCTGAGAGTAGCCAGACGCATATGTTTCCCTTCCCCACAAAAGTGGCCTCTAAACTCCCTCGCCAAGGACACCAGGAAGAAGCAGCGGAGCCACGAGCACTTTTCGGTGCAAGCGCGCAGGCTGACACCGGGGGAGGCGGCGCGGCGGCGGCGGGAGCCCGCGGCGGGCCGGGCGGAGGAGGCCGGGGCGCGGGCCAGGGTCCCCGGCGGCGCAGGAAAGTTAATACTCACTCAGTTCCGCGAGGGCGCCGCCCCGCGGGCCGCCGGCGGCGCTGCCGGGCGCTGGGGACGCGGCGGCGGCGGCGCCCGAGTCGCTGCCGCGCTGCGCTCTCGCCGGCGGGAGGCCCGGCTCCGCCGCGCCCTCTGCGCCCCTCGGCGGCGGGCGCCGGTGAGTGCGGAAGCCTGGCCGGGGTTGCGGGAGTCGGGGGCCGCTGAGGGTGCGGGGCGCGCCGGCCTCAGGCCACCCCGACACGGCGACGGCGCCGCGCACGGCAGTGCGGACCGGCGAGGCTGGCGAGCTGCGCGAGGCGCGCGACGGGGGCGGACGGCCGAGTCGGCGTCCGGCTCGCTCCCGCGGCCGGTGCCTCGGGGCCGGGGCCGGGCTGGGGGCCGGGCCGGGGCCGGCCGGCTCCGCCCCTTCGCCGGGTCGCGGGCGGGGCGCGCGGGCGGAGCGGCGCGGGGGCGCCCCCCTCGGCCGGCGCTCGGGTTACAGCCGCGCTCCCGCCCGCCCGCGCGCGGGACCGAGCTGGTAACGGAACCGGGCCGCGGGCCTGCATTGTGGGAGCCTCGCGGGCGGCGGGGGGCGCGCGCGGTCCCGGTCCGGGAGGAGCAGCCGGGCTCGCGAGGCGGGGGAGCACGCGTCTCCGGGAGGCCCGCGAAGTCTTCACGGCCTGGGGCTGAGACTTGCACGACTGCCAGCCCTCAGTGGTCACCGCGGAAAGTGGGAGTTTTTTTCCTCAGGCAGAAAAGGGGGTAAAAAAGGAAAGGAAAAGGGGAAAAAAAGCCTTTCTGTCCCCCAGCACTGACTTGAATTGCTTTTCATCTGGAGTAGCTGTGATTCAGCGGTCCCCTTAGCAGCAAGCATGACAAGAGGCAGAAGATGAGGGAAAAAACGCGAATGAATCAGATGTGAGTAACAAAAGTTTAGAAAGAGCTGGGCTCAGATTCAGACCCATCACCCGCTTAAAAATAGCATATAATCAAGAAAAGAAGTCACTGCTTTCATCTGGAAATGCAGATATGTCTGTAGTTTGTCACTCTTCACTTAATTTTTTTTTCTTTTGATGTCATGCAATTACTCTAGCCACTGGACAAAATTCAGTTGTTGGTCCAGGCTTGTGCCCACACTTGCCCACAACTCAGCAGCAGCTATTAATTTGAAGGGAGATGGGCAAAGATAATGGATGAGATGCCAGAAAACATTCCAATTAGAAAATGCCCCCCCACACACACATACACACTTAATTCCCAGGCACTTGCTTGTTGTCAAAACAAGGATTTTAAATTTGGAGTGCAACTTGTTACAGCTCATCTGACTCAGGACCTGCATGGTTTTGAATTTTGCTTTTATTTTTGTAATTGGATCCTCGTTTCTTCTTGCTTTTTGACCTTCAGTTTTTGCACGGTTTGTTTCAGAGGTAGACTGGGATGAGAGTGTATGCAGGAAGATTTAATCGGGCAAGTTAACATTTGGAAGATGTGGGGAGAAAAGTTCTCCATGCAAATGCAAAACTTTAGGGACTATGATTTAAAGGTGAATCTGCAGGCCACCCCTCCCGTAAGCTACTTAGAATGTTTTCCAAGCGGTTTTTTAGCCTACAGGTGAATATGTCCTAACTTCTAACTGCTGTAACTTGTCATTCTCTGTCAACCTTTTGCTCCACTGAACATAAGTCGCTACCTGGTTGCCAAATCTAATGGAAAAATTTAATCTCCATCTTCTGTCCTTTGTGGTGTTTGCTAATACTGACCTCTCCTTTCTTTTCAGAATTTACTTCCATTGTTTGCTGTGATAGTTACTCCTCTGTGGAGTTCCTGAAACAAGGGTGAGTGATAGCAGGCAACACAGGCGCTATTGTTAAATCACAATTCAAGATCTTCCTGAGTAGCTTGACCTTAATCTTGCTTCTGTAGGTCACCACCTCAATTTTATGTCCAATCCACAGGTAAACAAGTTGTCTGACTCATGACAGCCACCTCTCATCTGACCAGCATTTAATAGGATTAAATTTATTGATTGACTAACCCTGGCCAGTGTCTAGGACAAGCCTTTTCTGAGATCCAGCTACCTGGTGAGGTGTCCTCATTTCCAAGCCAGAATATGCTTTACTGGTAGTTGCCAAAAGCGGTGAATTTGCCTCCATCTGTGCTGTAGAAACAGGAAAGTCTTTTCCCTGTATCAGCCTCATTTAGTTAATACATTCTTTCTTCTGAGTAGACTGTAATTTGTTTCACATTTTCTTAGCCATAATCATGTCCCTGTTAAGCTTTCATGAGATTACACCAAATGTCCTTGATGGAATTTGTAAAGGACCCTTATTCCTGTTTGTACTTATATTCCTGGAAAAGTACCTAACAAGAGTGGCTGAGTATTCATACACTTTAACGTCTGTGATACAATCAGATTTCATTTTTAAGAAAAAGAACTTGAGAGGTGGATTGAAAAGATGGGTGAGTCCAAAAGTTGACAACATAGAGAGCAGTGGAACAGAAAGTGACTGTACCTGGAGATAAGTTACCATGTAAGCCATAGTTTCCTCTTGTACAAATTACCTCAAACTTGGTTGTTAAACTGGAAGTTACCATCTTACAGTCCTGAAGTAGGAAATCTAAAATTAAACTGTGGGCTATGTTCCTTTCGGAAGTTGGCAGGAAGAATCTGTTTCCTTGCCTTTCTAACGCCTGTGTAACACCTACATCCCTTGGCTTGTGGCTCCTTCCTCTATCATCAAGGCCAACAGCCGGACCGGCCCCAAACCTCCAACATACACACCTTTCCTTAGTTCTCTCTTATTCCTTGTCCTCCTCTCTTTCCCTCCTTCTCTTTTTCCCTGCCTATGTCTGTTTCTGTTTGCTTCTACTTCATGGTGAAGGGGGGACATCTCTTTGAGGCTAGAAATTGATATGGACATAATTCTAGCTATATGTTAGAGACTGAGTGGAATTAAAGTACTTGTTGGAAGAGATAACAAGTGGCTTCATTACTTGTCAAATCATTTTTGGGATTACTAGCTTGACTGTGAGATGGCCAAAATGGAGACTTGTGTCCTCAGCTAAATCTGCATTCATCCCATGACCCGTGCCACTGAAACCAGGGTGTTAACCCTAATAAAGCCTAGCTTACTTCTGCAGTTCTTGGGGTTAAATCCCTGTCTGGAAATATATATATATATATATATATATATATATATATATGCATTCATATAATTTTTCTATTTTTGAGAGGAAAATAATGTGCATTTTCTCCTCTAATTCTGTTCATCATGATATTTTTTTTTCCATTTTATACAAACGGGGTCATTTAGAGCTTGTCAGCCTGAATTACTTAGCCTTTGTTTACTATAAGTTTAGAAAGAACAAGAACCCTATCTCCTCTCTTCATCAGTGTATGTATGTATTAAGCAATAACTATGGTGTTGTTTCCCATTCCTAATGAAAATCTTATTCACATACTGACACACTGAAATGCTCTATAAATATTATGTTATAGTAACCAATGTAAAGGGTCTTTGAGAATCAACTAACAGTTTTCAGACCTTATAGAAAAATTTAATTTAATGAGAGTTTCTTCTTAAAAATTAAATGATAGTCACTAGATCATAAACAACCCTTTAAGTAAGCCAAAAGTATAGGAGGATGATGATCAATGTATTTTGCTAAGCAATAAATTACAGTATGGGAGAGCAAATAAAGTATGAACTATAAATAGAAACCATGACATATTATAGCAAAAGAAATCTGTTCAAACATATTTAGAGGTAAGATTTAAAATATGCTTGGATCCTTCTTTAGGTGGAAGTTACTTAAGAAGATAATCCCATGAAAATTAAAAAGATTGGATCCTTTTATTGTAGGCTGGAAGAACAGATTTAGTTAGCCTAGTCTAATGTGGGGGATTACTGGAACCTACTCTAGGTAAAAAATATTGTGAGGAAACAGTGGAGAAGGTACCAGATGTTATGAAGCTGCATCCTTGTAAATACAGGCAGTAAAATGCGGTCCGTCCAGCATTCTTTCAACCCCAGTGGCGCTCACCCATCTTTCTACACTTCTGTAGCACTATAATTGAGGTTTATAATGATGACCCTGATATGACTTCTGAATCATAGCAGAAAGATTAAATTATGCTGTGCTTTGCCTTCATGTATTTAATTACATTTTTATTAGCTGCACACTGGGAAATCTGATCTGTTTTATTGCCCTGCTGGATTGACGAGAACCTCCTTATCAGGGATCCAGACATTCTGGATAGCAAAGCTTACAGTTCATGGAGGAAAAAAAACCAAAAAAACCCTGTAACAACAGATTTTTTTCAAGTGTAAGATTTAACTATCATGACCAGAATAATTATTATGAAAAAATTTGTAGTCACCCAGCCACATTTTTAAGAACTATAACAAATGTTGTTGGCTAATAATAAATGTCACATGGCAAATTCTTTCAGTAAGTGTTATAATTCATCACCTGTAGTAAAAAAAATTTAGCTTAGAATATGATTGAATCAGTCTTCATTTTGGGTTGAGAGATTGTGGTCTGTTTGTGTCAGCAGGGACCAATTCAGGAACTGACCCAGTAACATTATAAATTGAGCTGGGTGGTGTGTCTGAGTTCGACTTGAGGGTTACTGTGATTTCTGGAATGTCCCTCCAAAGCCTCATGTGCTCCGAAATGGGCCTGGTGGAAACCATTTGCCCAGGGGGGCTGTATCTGGTGTTAGGAGGTGGGCCTGCTCTGCAGAGGCAGCTGCTGCTTTCCTCCCTGGCTTCTCCCTTCTCTTTCTGTCTCTTGGTCCCCTTGACATGAGCAGCTTTTCCTCCACTAAGCCCCTCTGCGATGCCACTTTCTGCCTAGGAGCCAGCTGCCCATGGACTGTAACCCTGAGCCAAGATGAACCTCTCCTCCTTTAAGTTATGGGTGTCGGAATTTGTGTCGCAGGAACAAGAAAGTAATGAAGATAGGAGTCCTGTCCAGCCACTCTCTTTTTTCACCCTTTGTTTTCCTTCAGATACATTGATGGTTCTGGTGAGAACAGCAGGCCTCTAATGCACATATGGGACAATGATGTGTGACAAGGTCCCTGAAAGCAGAGCTCGAGACAGAGATTCAAGGACATGATTCCTGCCAGAGAATAGTTTGGGCCTGATCCACTGAACCCTGAAGCTGGTTCGCTTGAAGCAAGGAGACCAGCCTTTTCCATGTCCCTTGGCAGTGGGGTGAGGGTGACCGGAGAGCTTCTGCTCCCGCAAGAACCAAGGAAAATCTCAGAGACCAACCGACAGTGGCTGCAGCTGGGGATGTGTGTTGTCCCAGTAGAACAACAACAATACCCATGTCACAAGGAAACACTGTCACATTTTGTTTAGAGCACCAACACCTCCGAATTCTGTAACTGTTGTATCATCCTGAAAAGTACAGCAGAGTCCAAATATGTCCAACCTTGTATCTAAAGGGAAATATATTCAGGGTACAACTAGGTGTGCAAGGAACATGTTTCCTCTTCTAGCAGGTGACTTGGAAACCCTGGCCCCCTGACCCTCTTGTAATTTATGCCAAGTGGTGGCAGCTAGTGGTAGCTCCTGGGAATGAGGAAAGGTGCCCAAACAGGGAAGATACTAAGGACATGAGAAAAATTGGGTAGATTCCCGAGAGTCAGGGATGGAACAAAGGGCCCTTAGGCTAAGCCGTATGACCTCAGATGCACAAGCCAGTCTCCCAGTGGATCAGGAAATGAACTTGCCTGCCTGTCTGCTCTGCCAACATCCTTTGCTGTGTCCTGGACTTCTAACTCCCCTGGCCTCCTTTGCTCTTGTACTTCCAAGTCTTCAGACAGCTCCTACACCACTCCACTGAACAAGCATCTATCTCCACTTTCTCTGGGATTTTCTAATAGTTGGACAGCTAAAGGTGGTGGCGAGTTTGGCGGTGGACAGTAAGGGACTGGCTGAGTAGAAGTCATTCCCACCCTTCCCCTTCCTAAATTCAGCCTGTTGGGGCTTCCCTGCAGGAGTGTTACTGGTGGGTCCCTGTAGTAAGCAGAGGCCACCCTGTTCAGTGGATTGCTGCATTTCAGGGGAGTGCCCTGGGGCTGCATTGGGTGCAATACAGGGTGAAAGAAGCAGATGAGGAGCTCCAGAGGCGGTGCAGGAGCAGGGACAAAGCAGTGCATGGGACATTGTCAGCAAACGCAGGACTGCCCTTTCTTCTCTCCCCAGGCTGTTGGCCAGCCCCAAGCCTTCTGCTGCATATATCATTTTAGACTAATGGAAGATGCATCAAGAACTGGCATGGATCGGTGTGGGACAAGTGGAGAAAGATACTACTGTAAACTCTGAAAGAAGAGAGAGAGAAGTCATTGTGTGTGTGTTGGGGGGGGGTGATTATACTTACATTTTATTCTGAGGCTGGAAGAGAAACTTCCTTTATCTTAAAGGTGGGGCAAAAATAAATTGCCCCAGTAACATACAGAAATGATAAATATTTCCACTTTGACTGGAATTGGAGCCATATCTCTTGACATGGCATACAGCTGACTAGGGCTCAGGTGTGGGCTCTAGCAGTCCCTTACGTGGGCCCCATGTGGCTTGGTGGACCTGAGGGGTGAGCTGGTTAATACAGAACCACTATCCTTGTTCCAGCCTTCCTCCTTCCTGCTGCTCTTCAGCTTCTGAGTGATCCCAGCTTTCCTAGCCTGTGTGAGAGTTGAGCCAAGAAATTAAAGAAAACAAAATTTTAAAAGAACTCTGGATTCTGGGAAAGCTTGGAAAGGTAGCAAGATAGATCTTGGTCCAAATCTTGGCTCTGCTTTTTACTGCTTGGCTGACCACAAGCAAGTTGTTTAAATTTTCTAACCTTAATATTCTTATCTGTAAAAAATAAGGAGAAGTACAGAATAATATTTATAGCACAGAAATAGTATTAAGTTGAAGATCAAATGAAATAAAATGTACCAGTACCTGGTACATAAATACTGTTTGTTATACTAATGCTCATAATTAGTATGTAGAAGCTCTTAGGTGAAACGGTACTTTCATCAAAGCAAATAATTACAGTGTTCTATTTCAGTATATCTGCATGAGGCATTGTTCTAAATGCTCACGTATTAATTCTTAATCCTTACAACTCTATGAGGTATGTTCTATTCTTTTACCCATGTTAATAGATTAGGAAGGCAAAGCATAGAGACACATTCAGTAAAATTCCACTATTAAGATAGTAGAGCTGGGATTCAAACCCATGACGTTCAGCTTCAAACTTTGCACACTACCATGCGATAAAGAGTGAGGTGAGAGTCAAACAGTACAGAAAGAGCCCAAAGCATTGAATTGGTGTGGGTCAAGGTGAAAAGTTCAACTAGAAATTTTAGATTGAGGGTCACAGCCCGGAGTGTGCTGAGGGGTGGAGCGGGTTCAGCAGCAACATGCTTCATCGTGGACTCCTCCCCTAGCAAAATACATTACCATCCGCTTTTATTTCAGAATGATTGATATGTTTCTAAGTCAGCTTCCAAGCAAACTGAGGAAAAAAGGTGACTATGCTTTGAAAACTATAAGCATTTTAAAAGACATTTTGTGTCTTTATCAGGTAAGGAACAATCAAGGAAAATGACCTGGTGAGTTCTAGTTTACAGATTAGCTTTGTGACCATGGGCAAGTCCCTTTCCTTTCTCCACATACCTAAACCAGATTAATGATATGGACAGTAGTGTCTTTCCTTTTAAGCCCAGCATTGACAGATCCTGCTGGCCAGTGGAAATCCTTTCCTTCCCTCTCTGATGCCCCTCAAGGCTATGTGTTTTTTTCCAGGAGGACAGCATCACCAGTTGGAGGTGCATTGTGTGCTTACAAGGACTTGCAAAATTGCCTCAAATGTCATACCTAGCTCTGACATTCTGAAACTGAATAACAAATTAGAATAATTAGTGCCATCTGAAGAGAAGAGACACAGCAAAAACAGTTTCCTTTCAGCTTCTAAAAATGACCTAAATACCTCAAAATTCAACTAAAACCATATAGGAAAGCTTGAGGGTAGATTTGTACTAGGAATATAATATGCAGTGAATGTAATTCTGTTAAATACTTTATAATTCATTCTGTGATTTTACCCCTAACATTTAATTTATATGCAAGATAGGAATTCTATATCTGCACTGTATCTGTGTTACTTGAGAATCCTGTATCTATAGTTGAGAAGGGAAGTGTTTCGGATTTTGGAATTTTGGAGATTGGGAAACATTTGCATATACATAGTAAAGTATCTTAGGGAAGTGACCCAAACCAAAACATAAAATTAAGTTATGTTTTATACACATTTTTATGCATAGCATGAATATAATTTTATACTATATTTTTAAATTTTGTGCATGAAATGAAGTTTATGTACCCTTAACCATCAAAATGAATCTTTTGTAGTATCCTTTTGGTGCTTAAAAATTTTTGGATTTGGAAGACGTTTGGACTTGCACATGAGGAATACTCAATCTGTATTAATCTCTGAGCATTGATTTTTTTTAATCTAAGGAGGTGTATTACTCAATACAGTCGTGTAACAAATGAACAAATAAAACAATTGATACCCTATGAGGAAATGACCCCTTGTTGCTTGTTGTTCTTGGCATTCAAAACGAAGTCCACACACTAATTGGGGTCAGGACATCACATCAAACTGAGAAGAATGGCTGAACACTACTCCAGTGAACATAGGTGGAAGGAGGTAATCAGTTCCGTTCTGGGAGTTTTCAGAGAAGAATTTGAGAAAAAGAAATCTCTTTCTTCTCCTCAGAGAATTTTTTTTTATCTTGTTGTTGCTCTAATTTTAGCACTTGATAATCCCTAAGGAAATGGTGGTTAAACAAAAGCACTATTTATGAGAATCCAAGTGTCAGTAAGTATTGAAAGAAAGAGCAATGCATCATGCCCCTTCCCCTCTTTTATCATAGAAGAGCCATGATGATTGAACTATGGACATCCTGCCTGGACGTGTTATACAGAAGCAAATAAAAAAATGAAATTTTTAGAAAAATATTTTAATTTTAAAATGCAAGAGCCAGGGAAATAGCTCAGTGGCACAGTGCCTGCCTGGCAAGCATGAGGTCCTGAGTTCAATTCCCAGTACAAAAAAAAAATAAGATAATTGTCTTAGTTATTTTTCACTTGTTGCTGAGACAAAATACCCGATGCCCCAAAATTAAAGAGGAAAAGTTTATTTAGCTTACAGTTTGCAGGGCTTTCTGTCCATAATCAGCTGGCTTCAAGGCAAGGTGGTGTGGCAGAGGGGCAATAGTTCATGGTGGTGGAAGATACTAAAAGCCACAAGAGGGGAGCAGACTCCCTCTTTCTGTCCCTTATATTGTATGCAGGCTACCTGCACTAGGGTGCGTATAGCATTCATACCCATAATCTCAGCATTGGACCAACAATCAATCACAAACTCTAGATGCACCATCTCCAAAAAACCAACCCCAACATAACCATGTGAGTGAGGCTCTGGGAGGACATCCAGACACAAACCATAACAACATCATAAAATATGGTAGCTAAAGTACCACATCTTGGTAATCAACAACCAAGCCTAATGCTGTGCAGATAAAAAAAACAATGGAGACCCAGTGACAGAACTGGCCAAAGCAGATGATTTTAGTTATCACATTCCTGGTAGTCTGGAGATGGAAAAGGGAAAAAGTGATGATTTAGGAGAGAACTACTTGGGCGGGGATACAGCTCAGTGGCACAAAGTGCCCATCTGGTAAAACACAAAGTCCTAAGTTTAATTCCAAGAACTCCCCCCTCAAAAAAGAGAAAGCTATTTTGCATATAAATATTTTCTTTTAATAGCTCTGGAAATCTTTAGGATAACTTTATACAGTGTATGATTACATGAATGATTACAATTTAAATCTCTAAACATCTGTTTTGATCATGTAGTCTGTTTATTAATACCCTATTTTGTTAACAGAAATAGGTGGTTATATAGACAGAAAACAGTGTGCTTTGGGAGGTACAATGGTTTTGGAAGAGATTTGGAAAGCCATGGGTACCAGATTATAATCCTTCTAGGACATGGACATCTTGGAGTTATTTTCTGGATTTCAGACTCACTCTCCAATAGTCAGGGGGTGTTATATATGAGAGATTCTTGAGTTTTTTTGTGTTTGTTTTTGGTTAGATAAATGAAAAACAATTTAATACACTTTTCAGAGCTCTCCTCAGAGACCCCAGCCTGAGCAAGACAACTGTCAAAAAGACAGAATATTTGAGAATGAAATCTCAGAAGATGCTGTTTGTCCCTTTTATGCCCCCTCGAAGGCAAGAGAACAGAGTACTCTGGATGGGCCCAGGTAGGCTGTGAAGTACACGTGCCTGGCATCGTGTCTTCCTTTAGTGGTGGCACTGGTGCTGACTTTGAGCAATTTAATGTTTAATGTTTCTGTGAGGGCTGAAACAGATGATAATACCAAGGACTTAGTAAATGGCATGGTTGAAGGACTTGTGTTTGACATGGAGTTGACCCATATTATGTTAACTATTAGCCTTAGTACACCTACTGAAACCAAAAGCTTCAGGTTGGAGGCCTGTTTTCAGTGAGGGCTCTCCTTTGTAGGTGCTTTGAGGTAGGACATTGAGTTAAGTATGAGACCAGATATCCAGCCTCTGTACCTGGAGCATGAAAAGAAAGGACTTGATGCCCTGCTGATGATTTAGAGATAAATACAAGTACCTAAAGTGGTTATTAGTCTTCAGGTGGTGAATATTAGATAGAGATTTCATTCCTGTATGCATTTGGTTTTTTGTTGATTCTGCTGATGAATATCCTCACTCAGATATTATTGCTAATGAAAATAATTATACAGTAAGCCTGTGATATGTTGGTTCTTTTACATGTGTGTTTTATTCAGAATCTGAGTTGAGACTTGACATTATTGTTCTGAGTGATAGTTCTGGGTGGCAGATAGTTCTCAGTTCAGGGCTGAGCAAGACAGTAATACTTAGAGGGTGTTTTGGTGTTGACTGATTGCATTTGTCACTTTAGCCGGTTGGTTTAGCAGCCCAGATTGGGTAGGAAAAATATCTTAAAAGTCATATAGCACCGTTCCAAGAGCTGGGAACAGATTATCAAGGTACTTACTCCAACCTCAGCGCCCACTGACTGAAGAATCTGAACAGATGTTGTGAGATGCCTGTTCAGTGCAGTGTTGCAAAAGCACGAAACAGTGTGCTCCATCCAGGTGTAATCAGAGGCTGCCTGTAAAGTTCCTTGTCATGGCAAAACCTAAGCCAAACACATGATAGCCAGAACCTGTTGAGCTGGAAGGAGTCATGGAGCTCACATCATCCAATTCCTTCCTTTTCCACTCAAGGAATCAAATCCACAGATGTCTAGTGACCTGCTTAAAATAATGCAGCTAACTGGGGTCAGAGAGAAGACTTAAGACAGAATACAGTTATTCTTAAATATCTTCTCTGCTGTTTTTTATTTTAGCAAACTTCCCACTGTTTCCACCTTTCACCTCACCAACTTTTACCTCTTTGCAAAATGATTAATTTTGCAGTAAGCTGGAATAACAGAAATCGGTGGCAAATACTGTACCAACATATTTGGCATTGTCTTAGGGTCTCTGGAAATCCCCCAAAACATTTAAATAGTTTTCAGCCAGCATGAAAATTTGCTTATTTTCGGGTGGTGGCTTTTAGGTTCACCAATTAAATAAATCTTTGTTCCTGGTCTGGGCCGTAAAGACTGGTTTCTCTATACCCATGCTGAAGTATTCCACTGTGAGACCAAGGATGGCTTTTAAGCAATTTGAGGCCATTTAGAGGAGCCCAAATGTCATATCTCTGTGAATACAGGGCGTGCAGTTGTCAAGTGAGAAAAACCAGAGTCTCTTAGTGAGCTCTACAGTCGACGAGCATTCACTCAGGCTTGCTGAGAACAACCCTCCATGGTATTTAAGATGCAACTCATCCCCAGATCAAGCTACTCAGAATTGCCTTTTTACTCAAGATCAAGAGGCCTTAGAAGTCATATTGTAAGCAGTCGGGAAATGATCACGTTGAACTGAAATAGAGCAGCTAGAAAGGAAACAAACGTGTCCTTAAAAGACCCAACGAAGCTGGGTATATTCATCAGAGACCTGTTCTGAGGTGCCTTTTGCTTTCCCTAGACCAACGGAAGAATCTTCCGCCATAAAGATTTATGTAGTTTGCATTCTGAGATACTTTCCTTTTCTTAATGTTAGATGATGAAATTTCTATGTGCCAATTAAAGAAAAATGAAACGGGTTAGTTTCTCCCTGAATTTCTCTCTTACGGAGTTCCCTGCACAGTGGTCAGTGCAGTCATCGAATTTCAGGAAAATCTCAGTTCAAAGCTATTTTCATCCTCTCACCTTCCCCCAAAGAGATGGTGCCTACGTCGATCTTTGTCTCTTCCTTCAACACTCAAGGTCCTCTTTCCCTCTTCTTCCCTCCTTCTGGAGTCAGAGACGTATATGTGATGCTTTTCTTTTCTCCCTCTTCCCTAGTTGCTTTATAAAATCCCCACTCTCACACTCATAGTCATTATTTTTTCCCTCCTAGTTTGTTTCCCATATCTACCTGAAACGCATGACTAATAACCTTTCACACTTGGCTTTTGATAAGCTTTGAAAGAGGAAGATGTAAAGCCACACATTGTGGTGTGTGTTTATAGTAAAGAACTCTGCTCTGATGTTCCAGAAAGTTCATTTGGAATCTGAAGTGTTCATTTCCTCCTTACACATCAACATATCCTTCATCCATTTAAACTTCGTTTCCTTATTAAAGCTATACTTTTGCTTTTTTCTTTTTTAGTAATTAACAGTTTTCCCATTTTGAGTACTATGGTCCAGCATTGTTTTCCAACTACTTCTTCATTACAAATGTATCACATAAGGGAAACAAGCCCTTTTGAAATAATTTTGGAAACTGGCCATTTTCAGGACATTGTTTCCATGAGAAAATGAATTCCCAGCTTTTAGAACATGATTTATTTTCACTTGGCTCTTTCCTTTGTGTGTTTGGTAACACGAATCTTTTGATGTGGTGACAAAATCAGAGAGGTCTGCCTTGGTTTTTACCTTGTTGAATATTTTCATAACAGAACAGATTAACTTGTTGATTTCTCACACTATTGTATTGGAATGGCAGAGTAGAGACCTTGCATTGCACATTGTTGGGATTTTTTTTTATAGTTTTTCCAATCACAGTATATGGAGAGTACAATTTCCCCTTATTTCTGCTCCTTTCTGAACTCATGGAGAGACTGGCTTTTCCAGTCTCCCTTGTAATTGGGTATGTTAGAGTTCCATCACTATGACAGAATACCTAGAAATATCCGCTTAAAACTTTTCACGGTTTCAGAAATTTCAGTCCGTGGTTGG
Organism: Cavia porcellus; assembly: GCF_034190915.1. Classification (NCBI taxonomy): domain Eukaryota; kingdom Metazoa; phylum Chordata; class Mammalia; order Rodentia; family Caviidae; genus Cavia; species Cavia porcellus. Next base: position 50,126,949 of record NW_026947510.1, on the reverse strand, counting down.
CTGGTTCCATCGTTTCCGGTCCTGAGGTGAAGCGGATCATGGTGGAGAGGGTGAGGTCAGCAGAGCTGTCCACTTCATAGCAGCCAGCAAGCAGCGAGAGGGGGAAGATAGGTCAGAGCTTTAGTCATTTTTCTGTTTCTGGAACAAAATATCTATAAAATATATCCGAAATTGAAAAGAGAAGTGGTTTGTTTTAACTCACAGTTTCAGTGGATGCATTCCATGGTTGGCTGGCTGCAAGACAGAGGAAAGCTATTCACCAGATGATGGCTAGGAAGCAGAGAAAGAAAGAAGGATCTGGGGGTGAGACCATACCATTCCAAGTCACAGACAGCCCCATTGACCTGCCCTTTGCAAGCAGGCGCCATCTTTGAAGATGAACCTTTGGGCAGTATTTTACATCTAAGCCATAACAGCAAAGGACAACATTGACCCTTCAAAAGCATCCTCTAGTGACCTACTTCCTCTGTGTGGTCTTCACCTCATACTAGCCCATTTGGCCATAACTCATCAGTCAGTTAACCCACCGAGGGTGATGGTGCCCTCATGATGCAGTCACCTCTGCAGGCCCATATCTGAACATGGTTGCATTGGGGATCAAGTGCCCAATACATGAGTTTTTGGGGGATACTTCACATTTAAACTCTAGCATTTGGTGTGACCATGTGGCCTAACAGTTGCCAATGCAATATGATGAATAATTTGAGGAGTCTCTTCTTCATCTGACTAGAGACTTTCTCCATTTTCCTCATCCAGCCAGCTGGAGTGGAATGGTGACCACCAGAGCAACTCTAGAAACCAACTGGAGATGGCAAATCTTCCATGATGCCAGGTCAACACTGACCGGGGGAAGTGCCTCCCATTAAGATGAAACATTTGCCTGCACTGTTACCTGAGAGACAAAATAAGCTTCATTGTTAGAAAATGTCTTATTTTAATTTGATACAGAATTATTCTCTATGTACAGTATATGGGATACAGTGTGGTACTTTGACACCTGTGTACAATGTGTAAAAGTCAAATCTTGGTAATTAGCATAATTGCCACCTCAAGCATTTATAGTCTTTTTAATGATGAGAATGAATATTCAGAATTCTTCTAGTTATTTTAAAATGTACAATAGATTACTGTTAATGTAATCAATCTTTTATGGTATAGAACACTAGAACTTATTCTTCCTATCCGCTTCTGAACCAGCTTCTCTCCAATTCCACTTCCTCGTCATTTTTCTCAGCCTCTAGTAAGCCTTGTTTTTGTCTCTCCTTACATGAGATCAATGTTTTTACCTTCCATCTGTGAGTGAGATGTAGTATTTGTTTAAATTCATTATTCCTTGAGCTACTGAATTTTTGGACTCTTTTTCTTGGAGCACCCTACAAGATATCTTCTTGGAAAGTATTTTACCTCACTGTACTGAATGGTCAAACTGTAGAAGTAAAAGCAATTTTCTTTAGAAAATAGACCTCTGGACATACAAAACTATTTTACTTTGGTCCTGACAGTGAATTTCTCTAAACGCTCAGTATAGGACTAATTTAATCTTTCATTCAAACATAGAAATCTATTTACCAAAACTAGACATATTTTCCAAAAAGCTGTTATTTGGAAAGGGGTAATTAGTTCTGCCTTTCATTTATATCTGTTAAAGAAAAATATGTAACAGAATACCATCTCAGAAGCTCATTTCTTGGATATAGTAGCCCACAGTAATCCCATTTTAATTAGGACCACATTCTGCTTATGATTAAGTACACCCCCTAGAAACAAAATTCTTCAAGTGTTTCTTGTTAATACAATAACAAAAGAAGCATAAGCAAGGTCAACATCATTGCATTTAAAAAGTATAAGTGGGAATGAGGGTAGAATCATAAACCTGTTCATGAGTTTATGCTCGCAATTGGTGTCCTACCTAATGGCACTTCTTCCAAATGCTGAACATTTTCTTTTGTATACTTGTTGATTTGTTGTGTTTTGTTTTTCCCAAAGCAAAATAATACTTATAATGTAGGGTTTTTTGTAAAGTTCTTTCAGTAAAATAACTATTAAAATAATATAAAGGGGCTGGGGGTTTAGCTCAGCGGCATAAGCGCCTGCCTTGCAAGCAGGCAGTCGTGAGTTCGATCCCTGGTACCGATAAAAAGGAAAAAGACAAAATAAATAAATAAATAAATAAATAAATAAATAAATAAATAAAATAATATAAAATGTGAACATTGAAATACACCCTGCCAAATTGGCCCATGACTGAAAAATACATGTAATGCATGAACAAAGTAAGGATGGATACATTTCTCACAGTCCTAAAATTTAAGAAGTTGGAAAGAACCTGTGACCTTAATAACTTCATAAAAGCTAAGTGAATATTTTAATATTCTTAAAGCAATTCTGAATTCTGAATGAATTCTAAGGAGCTCTAAGGAATACATTTAAGAGGATAAAATAAGCATTAGCTACAGGAGAAAAATCCATTCTCTTTTGATATGCTATAACCAATAGCAGATGTATCTTGCTTTTTAGTGCAATAAAGGATTTTAGCTCTCTTCCTGTACCAAAATTCTTATGATAGCTGTAATCTCAATTTTCATTATGCGTATGAAAATGTATACTTCAGGCTGAGTGTGATGTTGCACATCTGTAATCCTTGCATTCTGGGAGACTAAGGCAGCCTAGACCATTTAGCATTTAGCAAGACCTCCTTAAAATAAAAAATGAGTTGGGGATGTAGCTCAGTACTAAGGCCTGTGTCAATCCCTAGTACCCTTCCATGCCCACAGAAACATTTTACTTCTCTTTTTAAAGTTGAATCTGTGGAACTTTACCTTTGCTTCAGTAAACTTTGTTTCTTCCCATCCACTGACCCTTGCTTCCAACCTAAGAAGCAGAGTCACAACCAGTCATCAAATTGGCCAGAAAACGTACTTATAGCAGTTAGGATGCAATATAATATATGGATCATACATTTAAGAAGAACCATGACGTTTTCTGTTTTTCTGTGTTGAAAGATAATGAACTGCACATTATAGGTAATCGACTTCTTTGTGGCAATTCATTTGGATTTTGGTCTGAAAACTCCAGAACGCTAGTGCTGGCTTCAGCATGACTTAACTCCTTGACAAATTCCAAGTTGGGGCTCAGCTTCCTTATCTGAAAATGGGAATGCTGTGTCCATATTTGTTTTTACCAAACTCATGGTAGAAAAATTTTAACTGTAGGAAATCACACAAAACAAAACTTTAATTTTAAAATAAATATGCTAAACAGGAAGCAAAATCCCAGTGGAGAGGGAGGAGTAAATAGTCGAGAGATACACCCATAGAACGTAGAACAGCGGTTGGCAAATGGCCCGAGGGCCAGGTCAATCCTGTCAGCTGTTTTTCCCAAGAGCTAAGAATAATTTTTTATATTTAATTTTTTTAGTTCAAAGAAGAATATATGGTGATACATGAAAATTACATGAAATTCAAATGATCAGCACTAATTTATAAGTGCAGATATACTCCTGTGTTTGGTGGCCTTCACACTCCAACGATAAGAGTTAAGTAGTTGTGACAGAGACCATATGGCCTAAATTATGACCTGTGCTCTATAGAGAGGTTTGCCAGTCTTTTAGAACACCCAAGATAAAAACATCCAATAGGCACAATTTAAACTTTGGAAACATCCATATTATGTAATAATTTAAATGCAGGAGCTGATGAAGCCAAGGAAGAAACTAAGGAAATGATGTTTGGTGAAAGCACTGGTGGAAATCTTTTCCTGATAAGGTGGTAGAGAAAAAGAGGCAGAGAAGGCACGGCAAGAGTATGTGTCCTCCCAAAGGCCAAGCAGGGAGTGAGTTCAAGATGTGTTCGTGTCTAAAGGCAGACGTTTCAGAAATATGAGATGAATCTAATAATAAAAAAAGCTGGGTCACTGGATATGGTAGCTAGAAGTGATTGGTGGCCTCTAAGAAAGCAATTTCTGTGACATAATGGGGACATTGGCCAGCTTTCAAGAGGTCCAGGAGTGAGCAGGGTTAGCCTAGGAAGGAAACGGAAGCTAATAATCTGAAAGAGTTGCAAAGAAACTCTATTTGCTTGCTTTTCTATTATTTGTCATAGGAAGTATTAGGTCTTACAAAAGTTTTCAAGGGATGAAAATGAAAGCCATGGGGAAAATTGACTAAGTTAGGTATACAAATGACACCAATCCTGCTAAATAATAAAAAGGAAGGAAAATAGTGATATGTGAAGCAAACGTGAGGTTATAGAGAAGAGTTTAATGATAGAAAGTGGCAGAATTGTCCTAGAATAAAGGGGTTGAGACTGTGCTGGGGCACATCAGAAGGGTTAGCAAATGCCCATTTTTGTGAAGCTGTATATCATCCTGTGGTCATCTCAGATGACTGCTGAGGAAGAACGTTGAAAATAATGGTCAATGTTTCCCTAAATTTAGGAGTTTAGGTGTAAAGATGGTGGTGGTGGTGGGACTTGAGATAAGGGCTGGAATTAATATAGAAGACTAAAGAAAAGTTAGTCTTCTAACTTGTTCTGGCGTCCAGACTTGGCAGTGAAGAAATTAGGAAAAAGACTAAAAAAAAATCAAATAAGGCCAAAGTGCTATTTTTTATAAGAAAATACAAAAATTAGAACCAACGAAGATTAAAAACTAGGAAAGAAAACTTCTGACATCACCATCTTTATGACCCCTTAAGGCACAAGGCCATTCTGGTAGGTACCACGTGGATCTCCGGAAACACCTGAGGGTGTGGCTCTAGGGATGTCCGCTGGATCCTGGAAGGTCCTTATTCTTCAGGGAGATTCCTTGCTCCTTTGATAGGTCCAAGAGTCCCACAGGTGGTAGGTGGTCAGAGTGCAGATCAGTGGTCTGAGCAGCTGTCAGTGGGAATAAGTCACAAAGAAAAGCCTTTGCCAGAGAACCTTAAACTGAACCTAAGAGGTTTAGTTGAAACTGAGTCGTTCTTTGGAATGAAGCTGAACAATGACTCAACTCATTGACTTTGGCTGCCTAGCTCCTTTTCCCTCCCTCCCGGGGAAACTGAGATTGAATGAATAATAACTATGAAATACTCCCTTGAGAACAAGGCCTCCTACACACTAATAAAAACTAAATGCTTTTCATTACAATTTAAATGAGTGACTTGCTTCCCCCTACCAAGTGCCTCATAATGAATGACACAAAGAATGACATTTCTACATAAGGTTATGCATTAATATTAGTTTATAGTGCAATCATGAATGCTTACAAATTTTGTTGTTGGAAATTAATTTGCATAAACGTGGGGAATTCTGCTAGGGAAGTTAATAAACACCTGAACTATTCAATTATTTGAAGTATCAAGGCGCTAGCTAACATTTACTGAAGTATAATTGAAAAGTATATTAAAAACGAGGGGAAGAGTATAATGAGCAAATTAAATAATTATCAATATTTGGGGTCCATCTTTCTTATCTCAGCTCTAATTTCTTCTCTTCCCCGTTCCTCAGATCAAACCACTCCCCAGCTCTCCAACCATCTCCATTTCTTTCTGAAATTTAGAAAAAAAATAGGGAAAAATTCACATATTCCAGAAAGCAGCTAATTTCCTGGTCTTCCTAACAAAAATACTAGCTCTCCCACAGAGAAGCAAATTGGATGACAATTTTAGAATAATTGAATAGCTTGATGCTTTTCAAGTTGTTAGGAAATCAGTGCTGTGAAAACTCATTTTTTTCCAGTGTTACCTGTAGCTTGCTATGATAGAAGATATTGTTTGCCCATTAAAAACAAAATACAAAGCAAAGATTTGCAGATTTGTGAGTGGTTGTGTTACACAATGGGCTGTGAAAATGAACACCTGGTAAAATAAATTAAACAAACCGAGTTGCCCAGATTTTCAATAAATCACATATCATAATTAGAAAGTGTTTAAAATCTATACAAAAACCCATAGATCCTAATTTCAAACCCTTTAAGGACTGAGTAATTACTCATTTTGGCATTAAACAGTTGATACCATGAGACATAACCAAATGGTCAGTAATTACAGAAGAGACTAAGATAGAAGTAGCTGGGCAGTTACAAGCCAGGGAACTCATGATTTAACAGTCTCTGGTTCTCAAACTAAAACATGCATGAGAATCACCTGGAGGGCTTGGTTAACCACAAATTACTGGGCCCTGTCCCCAGAGTTTCTTATTCAGTGGATCTGGGGTGGAGCTGGGAGCTTCCATGTTTAACATGTTCCCAGAAGATGCTGCTGGTTCTAATGTTACACTTGAAGAGCCATTAATTTAGCACAGTATCTAGAGATAGAAGGGTTTAATAGAAGGTGTTGAGTGGAGAGAGATAGAAGAAGATGACTTACTGGAAGAAAATAAAGAAAGAAAGGCATGAGGATAATGGGATGCTCACTAAATTAAAAGTAAGATAATAGAAAGAGAAAATAAACTTTAATTGAATGCCAAGACCTATGCCATACAGTTAACATTTACAATCCTTCTCTGTTGACAAAATGATAATATCCAGAAAAGGAGGAATCAGAAGATGCTCATAAATTTGACAAACATGAATGGAAATGATGTCTACTGACTGATTTTTGAAGGGCAACGCAGCTAAAAAGTGGTCTTGAGTTCTAAGCTACTTAAGAGGTACACAAAGAGTAGGACAGATGGAGCTCAGAGCATGGTACTTACTACCGATTAAGACTGGAGGGATCATGTGGCTTAGGCACACAGCAACTGTGAGCTTCCTAATATGTACCGCATTGCAGAAGGAGGTAGACTAACCCATCAGTCCTGCCATATGGCATGTCTTCCACACGGTGCCTCCTCTTGGAAAACTTCTGGTGTGCAAAAGATGATGTGAGCGTGTGCTTTACTGTAGCCATTGTTTAAGCATGGAGAGGTTGAAGGGTTGAGGCCCACAAATCTGTTTACTCTTCCCAGATTTGCCAATTGCATAAGTTGTTCCTCCTTCCCTGAGGCAGAGTGGTAAAGGAACACAACGCCTGTAATTGTTACTTGACTTTGATTGGTCTGCCTTAAAATGTGTATGCAGGTAATGAGATTATTGCTTTTTTGATATAGATGTTATTTATCTGGGCACTAAACTCTACTCTTTTTGTATTTTGAATCTACTTAAGAATAGAATATCTAATGTTATAGGTAATTTCCCATTTTTGTCCTATTTCAGTTAATTTCTCCTCTTATGATGTATTAGCTTTTAAAATTATGTGAAGTATTTTAAGAAATGTCACTGTAAGGTTTACAAAACATTTCTTGGCACTCTGTAAAAGTATAGCATTCCAAAGTTCTGCAGTAACAAGTATAACTGTAAAAATGACTATATAACTTCCCATATTTATCTTTCCTCGCTTGCTTCCTCATCAAGTTTGCTGATTAGTTTTGTAAATAACACTTCATTGCACCCATTGGTGCCAGTTTTGTTGGGATATCAAAGCTGTTTCTGTCTTACATCTTATAAAGAGTTGGTAAGGATAATTCACATGACTGTCATGGTGATTTTTGAACCAAACTTTGGTTAGGCTAATTTCCCTTCATCATTGAAGTGGTGTTGAATCATTTCAGGGATTTTAAAAGAACAAAAGCAGGAAAATAGCATGATTAGTTTTGGGCTTATTATGGATAACTTTGCTATTAGCGTATTTTTGAAATTATACTTCTAAATCAAAGGAAATTTCCCTTTGTAACTAATACGTGGAGATACTTTAGGACTAGATAAATAATCCTGTTTCTCATTTAGCTTTTAACCACCAGTTCTAGTATCCAGTGATTTCCTATCTCCATCATTTTTCCATATTTAATCAGTTGGCCTTCTATAATCAGGAGCACTTTCCTTTTGAATTTGCTGATTTATATATGATTATTGACTTACAGATTCTTTCTTTGTCTTTTTGAGACAGGATCTCTCTACGCAGTTCAGGCTGGCCTTGAGCTCACTTTGTAGCCTAGGCTGGTCTCGAACTTGCAACAATCCTCCTGCATCAGTCTCCCGAGTGCTGAGATTGACTTATGGATTCTTATTTCATTTAATACAATAGGTTCATTACTACCATCATTTAATTTGGTAGTCAAGTCACTTTAGATTTGGCCAGTGGGAGAGCCTTAAAGATGATTCCCTTGTGTCATTTTGCTATAGCCTATAATTTTCTTTGAGCAAATTCCTTACCTTGTGAAGTGAGATGTTCTAAGCTCATTCTGCAGTGTTCCTGCCTTGTCTCTGAAATCAGCCATTTCCCCTAGTGTCTCTGTTTCCTTTCCGTAGAGAACAATGCCAAGACTTGGGTGTTGGCAAGCCTCTTACTACTGGTATCTCACTGTACCCAGCACCTTTCAGAGAAAACTGATAGACATATGGATAGACCTATGGGTTCACATATTAAACTATGATATCTCTACTTTCAAAGCTACATTATAATCCAGCACTACAATATGGACACACTGTGAACAATGTATTTAATTCAAACTTCTCTAGTTGCCATGTTGAAAAAGTAATAAGAAACAGTTGGAATCCATTGCTACAATATATTTAACTCAACATATCCAAAATTTTATCATTTTATCATATAAGTGTAAAGTTAGTACTGGAATGGTTTATTTTTTGTACCAAGCTTTAGTAGTCTAGTATTTGACACTTGATAGCATGTCCTCAAGTTTTTGTGGTCACATTTTCAGGGTCCAGCAGCCTCGTGGGGTCAGTGACTACCATCTTGGCTACATGGCTCTGGTCTCTTCCTTTTGTGTTTTTTACTGACTTCTCTCCAAGTAAGAAACCTGCCTCTCATTATTTTCCTCAAGCCTATGATAAGATGGACTCAGAATGGCTAATTTGAACCACCGTAAGACATCAAATCAATTTCCTGAGATTAATCTGAATTATTATATATATCAATAATTTATTCCTTTTTCATCACTGAGAAGTGTTGCATTGAATAAATAAATACACACAATTTATTTCCCTGTTAATAGACATTGGACTTGTTTTGAGTTTGGGCTACTATGAGTGAAGCTTCTAAGAACACCTTTATTTCAGATTCCCTGTGAATATGTGTTTTCACTTATCTTGGATAAGCACTGAGCAGCAAAATTACTAGGTTATAGGATAGCCATAACACTTTTATTTTATTTTATTTGGCTAAATGTTGTTAACATTTAAATGTTATTGACAATTCCCTACTTTTTATCTATAATTGGACTAAAAGCTAATTAATGTGTTCATATTATTATGACAGGTGTTCATGCTGGTTTAAGTAACATGCTAGGATAACATTTTTCTCTTTCCAAGTCCACTATCCTCATACACTTGCTTCCCTTTCTCTTCCCCTGCTTCTGTATCCTCCTCTTCCTCTTCCTCATCTTCTCCCTTCCCTCTTGAATTAGATATCTCCTGCCCACGCTTCCGACCTTGTCTGTGACCTGCTCCCTCCTAGCAGCCCACTGTGAACCTTCTCCTCTGGATAATCTCCTATCTCGTGTCTCATAGATAAATCCTCCATGAGCCCCCTCATTTCCTTCCATTTCGATCAGTGTCACCAAGCACCGTGAATGCTGGTGTGTGTGTGCATCTTCTTTTTCTCATTGTGAGCATATTAAGAACCACAAATGCTCCTCATTTTCCTCTGCATATCTGTTTCCTAAGAATGTTTGGTCCAGTAAGAGCCTCTGCCAACATCAAATGAACAATGGCTGATAATTCACTCAAGGTCCACCACTGGAAAATAGAATAACAATTCAAGTTACATTTTGTTTTAAGATTCATTCTTTGTTCTTAGTTTTCCAGTGTAAGTATTTTTCTTCTTGGTTTTGTCATGAAATCTTGCTGTGTCGTCCAGGCCAACCTTTAATTTGAGATTCCCTGCCTCGGTTTCCCAATTAGCTGGGATTACAATTTTCTTCCATGGTGCCTGATTGGTATGAACATTTTTCCTAAACCAAAGCAAAACTTTAAAGAGAGTTTTTCATACTTAGAGTATATAAAAAGAGAAATGAGTCAGAGATTCAGATGATTTTCAGAGATCAGAGAGATTATGCTGAGACAAATTGCTGGGGCCAACAGTGGTGTCTTGGGCGCTGGTACGGATGGACAAGCGAGCTAGCAAATTCAGAACCTCAGAGCGCCTGTGTAGCAGGCACCAGTACAATGTTAGAGCAGGACCCGTGGAGCTGAGGATCAGTGGGGTACCTGCCCCTGCCCTGCAGCTGCTTTTCCTAATGAGAGGCTGTAGCACTGGCATCAGTCACATGATGCTCATATAATTTTACCCACCATCTAACTCTACATTCAGGTCATTTGGTTAGATTTTTCAGTATCCATTGGTGACAGGTTGATCTATTTCCATGCCAGGGTTATACCTCAGGGGAAAGGGATGCATGATGTGCCACAGTATTTCTAGATATACTCCAATGAACAACAGTATCATTGTCGGTTACTGTCAGGCAAAACAAACTTTCAGCTTTTTGTTTTTTGAAACACGGTCTTGTTATGTAGTTCGTACTGGCCTTGAATGCGCTGTGTAACCTGGGCTGCCCTCAAACTTGCAGTGATTCTCTTGCCTCAGCCCCTCCAGTGCTGGGATCACAAGCATGCACACTACACTCAGCTCAGGCTTCGTTTCAAAAGATGAGACACTGCAGTGTTTAGTACTCTCTAGTTCCTGTGAAGAAGGAAATGGAATTCTAGCTGTTGAATTGCTCTTGAGGACAAAACATAAAACAAAACAACCAAACCTAACACAACCCAGCTGAATATGACATCAAAGCTCAGCATTAGTTTATGCCTTTTTATCATCCAGTATATTAAACCTTTGTCATGTCTTAGATTGAAGAAAGGCTAATGAAGGCACATTAGTGATAATACCCTTTGAGTAACCCAGCATTTCTGGGTCTAATCCCAGACCTATTTTTTTTTTCCCCTTGGAGCAGTCTTAGTACACAGCCTGTGGACAGATGGCCAGCAAGCCAAGTGACAAGTTTTTCTTTTCTTTTTTTTTAATTTGATCTCTCTGCCTGTTTGATATTAAACAACCACAAGTTTTGATTATAGGGCTTTTATCCCTCCCAATAGGCAAAACTTCAGCCTCTAGCCTTCTGTTTGTTTTTTGTTTGCCTTCTGTTTTCATATTTTTTTTGGCTCATTTGAGTTTTCTAAATTATGCTGATTATAAAATGGAATCTGATTTCATCTCAGGCATGTATTTTGTGATTATTTTTGTGAAAAAAAAATTTTTTGGTATCAGGGATTGAACTCATGACCTCAGACTTGCCAGGCAGGCGCTTATGCTGCTGAGCTAAATCCCCAGCCCCTGTGAAATACTTTTATCAGATGTTCATAAAGTTTTAACACGATGTAATCAATTTCCTTTCAACTCATGATACCAGCTAGCTTCACAGCTTTAACCCACAAAAGCAAATTGTTATTGGTCACCTTCTTTAGTGTCACAGATTCATTTACTGATTTTAAAATTCTTTTACCACACAAGTGCTAATGGAAATACCTGATACCTTTGTAATACTTTCATCAAATTTTGAAGACATGAAGCATGCTAGTTTAAACATACAATTAATGCTATATTTATATTGATCAATATGCAATGTTATTTTTTTCAAAATGATATAAAAGTAGATATTAATCTTCCAAATGAGTAAGGACCTCTGATAGGTGGGAAGCACAGATGGATCAACCTTTGTAGGCCCCAGTTTGGCCTATAATCAGATTTGAGCTTTAAGTTCCTGTTTAAACATCTCCCATGATTATTGATTGACTCTTAAGTGCCGTAGGGAAGATATATTTCATAGGATGTTACTTACATGAAGATCAATCACAGCTTTACTCAAATTATGAGTTTTGTGAATTTATCTACTTGTGCATTACATGACTTGTCTAAAGACTTATGTAGAGCATATAGATGTGAGAGCCTATTTAAATTATTTGTCCACATTTATGAATAAATGAACAAATGTGCTTCATTTGAGATTAACTGAAAAATTCTCTATCAAGTAATTGCATCTTGATTTTATATATTTATCATTTCACTTACAGATATGTCAGCATGTATTTCAAAAATAATAAGGGCTTTTAAAATATTTTTTTAATTTTAATTCTCAGGTCCATATCGTTATTAACATGCATTTAAGCTGTGAATGTTGGGAAATAATTTAGGCTGTACTGATTATAATTTTAATAATTAAATTAATATTATGTGGATGCTAGAAGACACACCAGTGACAGATGGAGTTGTAGTCATTGATAAAGCTTTCAATTAGCAATAATTGTACCTGGATAAACCTTGTTGGCTCTGATAGTACCACTGTGCAAAGTTGTGGTCATTGATAAAGAATGAAATTTGCACCTTTTCAAGCCCAATCATATTCTCTATTGTGACTCTGGTATCAAGGAGAATACCTAATTCACATACATTCATACCGAGAAACAAATGGAAAGAATGGAAAGTTCCGAAATGTAGGGTTATGCCAAAGGACAATCTCTCTGACAATTAAGAGTTCTTTCTGTTGTGAGTCTCCCAACTCTGTTAATTCTCAAGTTGGTGTAAAATCCCATTATACATTTGCAGTGCCCGTTCCTGAGTTACAGAGAGTTTCTAGAGGTAGTCACTCTACTCTGTGCGTTCTTTGATCACTTCCAAACCCATAATGCACTTTGGTATTCTTTAAACTGCTCTCCATTTGATTTACTTTCGTAAAAAATGTGGAGCTCCCACAATGGTAAGTACTCTTCCTGTCACCACAGTAGAAGACAGAGTATCAGACACATCTAGACGAGTGTCGTGAAAACTGCGGGAGAGCAAGAGGGTAGGGATGAAGCAGGAGGGCACACTGCAGGGCTCAGTTACTGAAAGGACTCGCTATTGGAGCCCGGAGAGGAAGATCAAAGTCACAACTGCAAACCTAGGACTATTTGGAGAGCAGGAATTAATTAAATCAATAACAAAATTACCTGAAAAGCCCGCCAGGATTTGGAATTTAATATATACTAAATGATCTATGAGTCAAAGAAGAACTCACGATAAGAATTAGGAAATACTTTGGAAAATGAAGCCAAAACAGTGCTTAAAGAAATGTCTAACACTAAATGTTTGTTTTGGAAAAGAAGAAGTATTTCAAATCAATGATCTCAACACTAGAAGAATAAGAGTCAATTTAACCTAAAATAGGTAGAAGGAAGAAAATAATGGAAATAAGAGCAGAAACCAGTGAAAGACTAAACGTAAAATTTTTTTACAAAAACCCATGAGGCTAAACCCTGTTCTTTGAAAACAGCAATAAAATTTTAAAACTTCAGCTGGACAGAGCAGGTGCAAGGGAGGAGGGAGATACTGATGGTTGATATTACAAATGCAAATGGAAATCACTAGATAGTCCATGGATCTATCCTTAATTTTGATTTCTATTGCCATCAGTATTTAAAGAATATTAAGGGTTCCTTTCAATCCAGCTATTCCCTTCCTGGGTATTTTCCCAGAAAAACTGAAAAGGTCATGTCACAGTGAAATATGTGCACCCATGTTTATAGCAGCACAATTTTTAATAACTAAATTTTGGAAACAACCGCAGAATGGAAGAAAAAGATGTGGTATTGTTATACAATGGAGTATTACTCAGCTATAAAAAAGATGATTTTGAGACTTTTACAGGTAAATGGAGGCAACTTGAGACTATATTCATAAGTGAAATAAATCAGACTCATCTTTGTAAATATCATATTGTCTCCCTAGTGTAAAAAATAAATGATGATAATAATAAACTGAAAGAGTTATAAAGTCCAAAATGTACAACAGATATTATAACAATGAAGGGGGGGAGTGCTCAAAAGGAAAAAACAACTTGTAGATATCTACATATAACTGTATATATGTTTAAGTGTGCAAGATAGATAACTATATTACTAATTCTGTTCATCAAAAAGAAGTTTGTGCTGTCATTGATTGCCTGTTCATTTTTTATGCTTTGATTTTGTAACTTGAACAACTACTTCTAAGATAACAATGTGTAATATATTAACTACTATTGATTTCTTAATGTTATTTTTTAAAAATTCTATATTATTTCTACCCTTCTTTCTGTTATGCTTTTTAAAAATAAAAAAATAAAAATAATAATGGTATATTATGAAAAATTTATATGAAATTAAAAAATTCCTAAAGAAGCAAACACTACTTAGATTTACTCAAGAAGAAATAGAGTATGTGAATTGCCCTGTATCTATAAAATCAATCAAATGCGCATTAAATCTAACTGGGACTGCTTTAGGTTTTTCTGTGCAATGAGGAAGTCAAGAATGGTCAGCCTTTCTAACTATCCTGTCTGTTCATCTTAAAATGCCTCTAAAAGCCCAGAAATCTGTTTTCAATGCCTTTTGAGACTGAGAATTGAGGATCCTGATGACCAACTCCCAAATATTCTTCGTCTTGCTCATACAAGTAGGAAGGCTGAATTCTCAAATAGGAATAGGACAACACACAGTAAATTTCACTGAGAGATGAAATTGGATCTGGATATTGAAGGGTAAGACACAATTAATGTATTGTTGCAAAAAGAAAGATTTCCAACTCATAGTGCTTGCTGGAGCATTCTTGATAAATTTCCAGAATGGGCTCTGCCCATTGGGGGAGTTCCAGAGATGATAGAAACCACAGCCCAAGGTGCTTCCTTTCTATACCCGGAAAACTGATGGAAACTAAGATTAAGCAGAGACTAATTTAATCCCCTAAAAGCAGAATTCACTGAGAGAAAAGTTTCTTTTCCCCTAACAGACAAACATTTTATTAGAGCAAAGTCTTTGAAGAAGGATTTTTAGTTTTTTGGACAATATTCCACTACCTTGTCCAGGCTGTCCCAGGCTGGCCTCAAGTGTAGGCGTTAGGGCAATCCTCCAACCTCAACTTCTCAAGTGCTGGGATGAGAGTCATGCATACACTAATGCCTGGCTTGAAGAAGGCTTTTTTAGTGATCACAGAGACTGAAGAACAAGTTTTGTCATAGATAGAAGAGTAGCTTGAATACCTAAAAGAAAGCATGAATACCTAAGTATTTTCTAACTAATATAGAAGTACAAACAGTGGGGATATCTGGGATCATGACTAGAATTTGGTTGATTTAAAACTTTTAAGGGTGAATTAAAACTTCAAATTCGAAAGTTATAAAATTATAAATTTTTTTTTTTAGGTGAAAAGACATACACAAGGGAAAAAAATCTGAAACTGGGCTAAAGGATAGGAAAGTAGCAGATGAATTTCTTTTTGACAACCATCAAGTATCATTCATTTAGGTAAAAATTACTCAAGTTGTACTTATAAAATGAATTTCCAACACTCAGTCACACTTCTGAAAAGGAATCCAGGAGTTTTTGTACAGTAATGTTATTTGCCTGTTTTTAAAATGAAAACAAAATGTATAGAAATTTGCATGTGTGTGTGGGCTTATGGAAATAGTTTATAATCAAATTCCAACCAACGTCACCAGCCATCCTAGATTGCCTGGGAATGCAGCAGGGTTCCACTTTACTCGCAATTCCATTAAATTACAGAAATAAGGAACCGTCATTTTAAGAAACCTCGTAAGAATGTCTCTGGTCGCTGGCAGTGATGAGGTACAGGTTGTAATTTATAATTACATCTGTGACAACAGTCACATTTACTCTTGACTGCAGTTAGCATGAAGTAATTATGAGTTCCAGATTGAACTGCATTAAAAGGTCTGCTTAAAATCAACCTGCAGATTTCCCGCTTTTCTCTCAGAAAAGTCTGCTCCTAATGTTCTGCTCCCCTCCGGCGTGTCGTAAATGGACACCCTAGAGATCAGAATAGCTAATAAGTAGAGCTAGTCTGGCACAAATCACCCTGGAACAAATGTGAGACCCATATAGCAGTAACCAAATATATATTTCTGCAAATTCAGATTTGATATTCTTTATGGGCTTTAGTAAAGCTAAGTTTAAAAATGGCTTCATGAATTTAAGAAAATGAAGTTAAATAGTCAATAAACAAGAAATTTAATTCATTTCGCTCAAGGAATATGGTAGCTATAATTTTTCTTTGGTTTAGCTCTCTTCTGCCTCAATATACATTCAAGCAAGCATAATAATCTTTTGTGAATTGGCTGTAGCTTTTTTTTCTTGTATATTATATATTCCTGGCCTTGTAAACAATTATGATTGAGGCCCACTGTCATGGCTGCCTCTACAGAGAAGTCCATGCTTAGCTCAGTCAGTAAAAATAGGTAGTTCTGGGGCAGTGTAGGCCGCAGGGAGATTGAATCATGAAAGAGATTTCAGCTGATAAAATCTATTTTCCTACTTAAAATTCTAGGGCAACCACTATTCAGTTGCCTTGCCCTCACTTTAAGTCTTTTAACTTCTCTTTCAAGGAAAGTTCTTGAAGAAAGAACCTAAGTGATCTTTATCACACAGGAAATAAAAGTGGAATGTATTAAGCAAAAGAGCACGAAATTTCCATAAGCTACACCCTAAATGCTTTCTAGACCATTAACTTACATGAGATCATCTCTAAAGAATTTCATTTGTGATGATCCTTCGCACATCCCTATAAAAAGTCCTTGATACTAAATGGATGACCTTGACCTGGTTTTAGGCAGAGAGATCATATATCTGTGTGAAGTGTTTCCTGTTTCTGACCTCACTTTACACCTACTTTATGTACTAAATCTTGACAAAAGAGCTCAACAGAGACCATCAGAGTAACGTGTTGTGGTGATAAAATGCTCTCTGTATGAGGCTGTGTCCAGAGCTTGGAGTAACTTAGGGATGAGCTTCCTGACTCAAGTATGTGATCTGGGAAAATTAATTCTCTTAGCCAGTACAAGTCTATTCCTCAGGAGACAGTACCAGGAATAATAACCACAAGCCTACTCATCTGGTGGTCTTCCATTGTAAGAATGGAAAGGGTTATGTTTGAAAACGCTTTGTAATCTGCAAAGCACCCCACTAATGTTCATTATTGTTATTGTTCCTTGTTTTGGATAACAATGCTTATACCACTGTCATTTCCCAAGCCAGTTTTTCAGCTATACTATGATGGGTGCTTTTGACATGGACAATGACTGGCATTCTATCCCCCTCTGCTTTCTATGCACAGCTAATCCAGAAATACACAATGCAAAACCCTTGGCGAGTGTCCAGCCATTCTCTGAAGTGCTGAAGCTGGTTTCCCTTTTGCATCCTACACAGCACTGTATGCTCAGATTTCTCTTGGACTCCCTACAGTGCTACCTCAAATCACGCTGTTAAGATGTGTGCAAATAATTAAATGTTGTGGTCTATGTATCTGATGTTTGTTTTATCCTCAAAACTTCTTGAAACATTTAAAAATTCTCTACGACCATGAGCAAGTCACTTAAATTTTTCCAAGTCTTAGTTTCCTCATTTACTTATCTATTTTTTATTATTTATTGGTACAATTTAGATATATATGATGATAACCTTCATCATAGGGAATTTGTAGCTATTCATGATGTATTCTGGTTCCTTTTTTTAAAAAATCCCCTCCCCTACCTCCATCCCCTCTCCCTTCCTATTTACAAAACTTTATTTCCATTTTATCCTTCTTTTATCAGTTTTTCTTTTTCTTTCCTTCCTTCTCCCCCTTCCTGGCTCCCTTTCTTTTGAACAATTTCATCTTATTCATAATACCTTTTAGGCACTTTGGCCCTTATTTATCCTTTTGGTTTCTCACACCAAAGAAACAGTGCAATATTTGTCAACATGTGTGACCAATTTATTTCACTTAAGCGTATGGTCTCAAAGTGCATCCATTTACCAAAGAATGTGTCAAGTTTATCCTTCCTTATAACTGAGTGGTATTCTATTGTATTTAACAAAACGCATTTTTAAAATTCATCCCTTGGTTGTTGGGCATTTGGTTTGTTTCCAAGATTTAGCAATTACAAACTGCTGTGCGTATTGCTGTGCTATGATGTTTTTAAGTCTTCTGGGAAGATAGGGAATTCTTGGGTCAAATGTGACCTCCGATCTTAGTTTTTTGAGGAATCTCCACAATGATTTTATGGTGATTGCACCAGTCTACATTCCTACCAACAGTGGAAAAGGATTCCTTTTCCCCCACAACCCTTCAGCATTTATTATTAGTTGATTTCTCAATAACTGCCATTCTTTCTAGTGTGAGATGAAATCTCATCATTGTTTTAATTTGCATCTCTCAAAAGACCAGTGATGTTGAGCATTTTCTCATTTATAAAGGGAGGGAAGCTGGGTATGGTGACACCTGCCCGTAATTCCAGCACTCTGGGAGGCTGAGGAATTGCAATTTTGTGCCCAATCTGGGCAATTTAATGACTTAGTGAGACACTGTTTCAAATTATAAAGAGAGCTAGGGATGTAGCACAGAGGAGAAAAGCCCTGGTTTCAATCCCCAGTACTACAAAAATAAAAATAAAGTGGAGGAGTTTATATGTCTTCTGCTATCTTCTCCAACTTTAAATTTTTATGTTATTTCTGTAATGTTTCCTTTAAGGGTTAAAAAACACTCATTTGAAATGCTATATGTATAGGAATATCACATTTTTCTAATGGATGAATTTTTAAAGAAACTTTGTTAAATCATTTTATCCATCAACTTGCTGATTTCAAGTGCTTTACACAAACTTAATATTAGACAAAGAGATTAAGTTTGATATCCAGCAGGCATTATTATCTCTGTTTCAGTCCTTTCATGAATATAATGTGTCAGTGTTACTACCCTGCAAGACAAAGAGGTTATTCTTTTTTTTTATTTTTATTTTTAATTTTTTTTGAGAGAAGCTATTTCATAGTCAAGGATCAGAGCTCGCAGGGAGAGTGCAGGATACTGGTGAGCTCGGCAGGCCAGTGCTTGTCCTTCCCAGCTGCTGTGTCCAGGGTCATTACAATCTCAGCATCTGTCCCTAAGGTGTCCATGCACAAATATAGCTTTAGACAACTCGACACACATTCTCTAATGCACATGTACATTTACAGTTAGGTAGATGTATATAAATGTTTGAATGTATGGATTAGGGTTTATATAATCTTTAAGAATATTATTACGTTCAGTCTCAAGGAATTTATTGTTTCAAACAGTGCAGATTAAAATGTGCAACTGATGTAAGTGCTCTGATTACCTCCGTGTTCCTGACTATACACTGCTGTGCTTTGAGTGTGTTTAATTGTTTACTTAATCTTCTAAGGGTCCATCTACAATATACCTTGTTCATAGAGTGGTGGTATTAGGACATGGTATGGACACTTAAAAGGTGGGATCTTGTGGAAGATCCTCAGGTCACTGGAGTTGTGTCCTTGAAAGGGATTATGTGACCCTGCCCATCCATTCTGACTTGGTTTGAGATGTAATTTCTTACACTATATATGCTCCTGCTATGATACATAATGTAATAATCATCATCCATCCTCACAAGTGGCCAAACCAATGGAGTGACTAATCTTGGACTTTAAATTTCAAAACTATGTGCTAAATACACCTTTTTGTTTTATAAACCAGCTGCCTTGGTGTGTTATTATAGTACCAAAAGGTTGACTGTTGTACTCACATGTACAGATACACATATATACATGGTCCAAACCTAATATATACTGAGTGTAAACCATATAATAAAGCTAACATAAATGTTTTACACATGTTGACTTAGTTCATTCTCCCAACATGTTTTGAGATAGGACTGTAATCCTCAATATGTACAAGAGGATGCTAAATCACACAGAAGTTAAGGCACTCACCTGAGTTATTACAACCAGGATTCTTACCAGGCAGTCAGCTCCAAAGACAAGGTGCTCAGTCTATTCACTAGCCTGCCTCTTTGAGAAAAGCTTGTTTCCTGTCAAACTTTGGCAACAAGTACTCCCAGACCTCTTTCCTCTTTATTTCTCTAGGTCCTTTCTGAAGAACTGTGCATATTATTAATGGATTTTCATGAGGTCTACTAACTACATGATCCTACCAGATTCTTTCCATTATTGTCAAAGCTATTGTCATAGCCTGTTAGTTTGACTTAGGCTCTTACGTGGAGATTTGCATGCAGGAAGGTAACCGGGGAGATGGCGCACCTCTGAGAATGTGTAGGAAGCAGGGAGGAGCCAGAATTCGTTCAGAGGAGACAGAGGACTTCAACTGTGATGCAGATAAAACACATTCCCTCAACAGATTCCTCGGTTTCTCTAGCACTTTTGAATTAAAAGAAGGTTGCAGGGCTTCTGTGCCTGCATTTCCAGTAGTCAGTGGGTCCGGGCTGCCCTAGAGAGGACCACAGCACCACTGGACTGAGGGCAGTGCATGGGAATGGACTGGCAGTAAACCCTTTCGAGGCAACTCTTCGAACACAGAGAAAGCAAGAGCTCAGATCCAAAGGAAGGCAGCGCAACATATAGCCATGCTAGCAGAAGCATTGACAAGTATCAAAGATAATATGTTAAAGAAGGTGTGTTAGTTACTTTTTACTCGTTGCTGAGACAAAATACCTGATGCTCAAAGTTAGGGAAGGAAAGGTATATTTCTTACAGTTCTTGGAGGTTTCAGTCCATACTCAGTTGGCTCCAAGGCAGTGTGGCATGTCAGGGCAGCCAGATCATGGCAGCTGTAAACAGCAAGGCTTGGACCTGCAAGAAAGAGAGACACACCCTCTTCTCACCATTACATCCTGTGCTGGCTCCACTCGTAGGTGGGTATTAGCACTCACACCGCCAATCCAAGCACTAGACAATGAACCAGTCACAAACGCATAATTACATGAGGACTGGTGGCCACTGACATGAACCATGACAAAAGATTTCTACTTCGTTCTCAGCAATATTTCTTTGCCTTGGAAACTCTAATAATGTCATGTAGAATAGCATGTAATCAGGAAAAACAAACATTTGCCTGTTCCCCTCTTTCACAGGTTCTGCTTTTCCCTCCATAGCTGGATTGGCAAAGCTTTTGCAGAAATTTGCAGCAGTAGCTCAGCCAGGGTAACTCAGATTGGTCCGTCACTCAGAGCAAATATGACTGATGGACAATCAGTCCCTCTCCCCCTGCAAAAAAATCTCATGTCCATTCTCTGGGACACTAAGGCAATATGTTCTTCTGAATGCAAACTGACTTCTGATTAAAAACCATAGCTCAGGTAAATTTTATATGGTATCTAAAATGGCAAAATGATAGGGTAGTAGGAATCTGTCTCTATAGATCCCCTCTTACTCCACAACCTAGAATTATTACACTATGTTCTTTTGTTTGGCTCTTTTTCCCCCCTCACTCCCATCCCGAGTGTGTGTGTGTGTGTGTGTGTGTGTGTGTGTGTGTGTGTGTTTGGAAAAACATGGTAAGCAATTATATTTATAACAATATGGATATTTTGAGGGCTATAGTTTCTAAAATCCTGACTTCAGAGTTTATGTGATTTACCTACAGTCAGGGAATGAGAAAACATGGATTTGAAACTCCCTATCCACATCCAAAATTCACATAGACTTCCTATGAGCATATTGGAAAAGGCATTAAAGTTCCTTGGTCTCATGGGGTGTTTTGGGGCAAACGTGAGCCTTGAAAGGCAATACAGTGAGTTTAGGTGTGGATTTGACTTGTGCACCTGCCCACGTTTTCTCTAGGAGAAGATTTATGTGCTCTGTGTGTGGTGGCAGGCGCTAATTGCTTACACATCCACAGTAACACACAGTCTTTATTTAACTAGAAACCTTTAATGACTGGTTTTTGCCTTGCAAGAAACAGCCTCTAATCTTCCTGGTAGAAAGTGGTAAATTTTCCTCTCACAGCTGGTAGGGGCTCCAATTACAATAGAATAGTTAACTTTTCATGTGTTGTAAGATCTCAGATAAGAATATGCGTTGTACAGCTGCATAATGTCATTGTCCAAACTCCAGTGAATTTGGCTTTAAACGTTTCTTGTAGGATTTTTCCATCACACCTCCAGTTGCAGCTGGTAAATTTATCTGAAGACTTTAGAACCTTTCATGTCTGTGTTTTGATGGGTGCCATTATCTAAATGATTGCACTTCACAACAAAAATATTAGGCTTGCTACCTGCAAATTAGAGAAAGACTCTAGTCTTTTGGTGAGGGGGCAAAACGAAGTGAATGTAAGGACAGTCCACTCTTATCTTGGCACAGATATAAATAAAAATGTGCCTTCTCCCATCCCTCAAGAGCCTCTCCCCAAAATATCCTTCCATAGACTGTGTAAGTTCAGTCTCAGCCACACCCAAGATATGCCTGTGATTTTTGTCTTTTCCTTAAACAATACCAAATTTTAGAAGGTTATGTTAGGCTTTTGAAATCAAAGCAGGAGAAAATATTTTGCAGGTTAAGGCCTTTATTCAGATAATTGAGTTTGTGAAAGATTAGCCTTGTACCAAAATACTAAATGGCTGTGGAAGAAATCTGAGAAACACAATTTAATATTATTAAAGACTCGAAGAGACAGGAACTGAGTCATGGGAAAAGAAACTATTGAGGGTCAGTTAACCAAAGGCTCAGAAACATGTTCGGATCTGTACAGGACACAGAAAGGACAAGCAGAAATGCCTTAGTTTGTACTGTAGGCAGTTTTTTTTTTTTCCTTTCTCACACAAGTGATTAAATATTGCTTGTAGGCGGTTTAAGTGACTGAACAAGCAGTACAAATTCTGAACTATGACCACAGGAAGTTGAGTGTACTCCATTTATTACATCGTTTTGTGCACTATTACCACAAAACCTTCTGTGACAACATGATACATTAGCCAATACAGCACCACAGGGCTAAAACATAGTAAGACACAGTCATTGAGCAAAGCAAGCCACCGGCACTTCCCACCAGGTCCAGGGAAACTCAATAAAGAGCATCATGAGGAGTGATGTCATTCAGCAGAGATGCTCTAGGCATTAGGACGCGACTTGGGATGTGAAGACAAAGGACAGTGAAACCTTCTTTCCATATAAAGTTGTTTCTCTTCTCACGTCCTCATGAAGGAATGCTGCCACTGCCAGGTTGTAGAGCTCGGCCAACGATCTCCAAGCCAGCTATACACAGGTGATTTTGAAAGAGGAAATCTTCAGAACAGAAGCTGTCTTACACAAGGATGCGTACAGTGAAGCTGCTCTCTGTAGTGTTGCCTATACACGAGATTTTAACTTTTCTCTCTGACTTGTTGATCATGATTTTCCTCCCAGCATGAGAAGCAGCCTTGCTGGAACTGTGTGCTGGAAATGTTCTTGATGAGGTTCAGGTTCGACTCAAGCCCTGTCACTTTCTTAATCCCTAATTCTCCTTTTTAACCTCTGCCATTTTTATAACCTACGGTGTGCATTGCCTGTAGCTTTTATTTTATCTGGGAAGAAAAATCATCCATCCCTGGGAAGTCCTTTATAATTCCTTTTAAATATGGAGTTTTTAAAGTAGAACAAATGGAGATTTGTTTGTACCTATAACTATTCTTATATTTCTTTTGTTTTTATTCAATCTCCTAACCCAGTACTTGGACTCAGAATAGGCAACTAGCAAATACTTGGTAAGAATGAGTGAATGAAATTGTGTATTGGTTATGAATTGTGAATTTTTTAGTAACAATTACCTGATAACAGTGATTAAAAGATACAGGCTTATTTTTCTCATATTTTTTTTAAAGGGCAGGGGCTTTAGCTTAGTGGTAGAGTGCTTTCCTAATATGCATGAGTCCCTGGGTTCAATTCCCTATGAAACAACAATGAAAAATGTTTGAAAGTAAGAAGTCCAGAGATAGGTACTAGTTGTGCAATATGGTCCATAATCCAGGCTCCTTTTAGGTGTCTGCTCCACTGTGCTTAGTACGCAGAGATAAATGTTTCCTCACAGTAATAAAATTGCTGCTGCTGCTCCAGCCTTCATACCTCAGCTAAAGATAAATCAATCCCTTTAAAGAGGTTGCTAGGAAACACACACACATATAACCACTGCGTATATCTCTTTGGTCACCTCAATTTGTAAAGGAGTTTGAGAAATACAGTCTTTAGTTATGTACATTATAAGGCTGAAAAAAAATTGGATTCAATTGGTAAGAAAAGATATAGGTTAGATTATTACAAATCTCTACCATAAATAGGTATCAAACTTGGATTCTAAGAGGAGTTCTCTTAGTTTACCTGAAAGTCTAGAAATTCTGCAAATATAATTGTGAAGGAAGAAAACCAGTGATTTGGAATTTAATCAATAAAATATTGAAAAGAAGTTATATCAGTCATCCTACATAGGACTGATAAGCCAAAGATCTGGAGATGTCAAAGAGAAAGGCATGATTCTAGTGATAAAAGGAAACTGCAAAGGGACTATAACTGGGTGGTGTTAAAAAGCAACCACTGTTATAAAGGTAAGAAAGAATGGAAAGACCTCCAGCAGCTGTGGGCTGACAGTGGGATGTGAGGTGTGAGATCCCAGTGGTCCACCTGCTCCAGGGAGGACCTAGATCTGAACTCAGCTGTCTAAGGGGAGCAGAGATGAAGATGCTCACCATGGAAAAGATTCCTAAGCTCTCACAGTATAGCAGCATATGCATTGAATATGCTTTACATATTTCCTAGCAGTGCCAAGCACAGATGGGTTTTCACTTTGTTGTAAAAACAGTATAACTACATTTTGGAAAACAGAGGGGGAGAATTACTCACAGTCCCGCCACCTACACAACTTATGTTCTCAGTTGGTTGTGTTGCCTCCCACATGAGACACACAGTTGCAGTCGTGTCTTATATATATATATCTGTCAACCTTTTTTAAAAAATGATAACATAAGTATCGTTTCATCCTATAGCATAGCTTTTATAATTATTTCATGGGTTTTTGGTGTTTCAAGCAACAAATTTGGAGTACTCCAGATTACAAAGACCTATTTTTGTGAAACCTCAACCCAATTATCAGGAATAAAAAAAAAAAAGGACATGACTCATTTTTTTGTCTTGCCATCAAGAGATCCTGATCTGATTTTTTTTAAATCTTGATGTTGCAAATGTTACTCTTCTCTTTCAACTTCATTCCTCAACCCTTTGAAGTCAGGGATATTACAAAGTTGTTTGGAATTAAAAATCAAGATCTGTGGCTAATAAGGACAAGAAGGACCTATAGGTGGGTCTCCCCATCAGCTGATGCCCGGGATATCCTTACCTGTGGTGCCAAATAAGAAATTTTGATGATATTTTATTGCATTCTATCTTTCTGCCTGGGGCCAAAGGGCATCACTTGTCTTATCGTGGGTTGGAAAAGATTTAAATTTACTAAAAACTTACTTGTTTTATCCTGTTGTTGAACTCCTACAGTCTTTTGTTGGGTAAGACTGAATTCAAAGATACATGGAGGAAAATTGTCATTGAGTTAGAATTTAAAGTGAAAAAAAAAATCAAAACAAACAGGAATCTTGGCGCAGTTTCCAGTGGTGAGTGTGATGTTAATAAGAGTCTTTTGAAACATGATCTTGGTCTGTGATCTGGAGTATCCCCAAGTTGTTATTTGAAAAATCAGGAAGCCATAAACTAATTATAAAAACTATGTCATAACATGAAAAGTACTTATGTTATGTTACAATAAAAGGGTGGACAATCATATACAAACCGTGACTTCAGCTGTGTGGGTCGCTGGGAGGCAACACAACCACCTGAGATCATAAGTTGTGTAGGTGGTGGGAATATGAATATTCTCCTCGGCCCTCCTGCCTGCTTTCAAAATGTAGTTATATTGTTTTCACAACAAAGAGAAAACCCATCTGTGCTTGGCACTGCTAAGAAATATGTAAAACACATTCATTGCATATGCTCCTATACTGTGAGAGCTTAGGAGTCCCCTTAGAAAGCTGAGTTCAGATCTAGGTCCTCCTTGGAGCAGGTGGACCACTGGGATCTCACACCTCACATCCCACTGTCAGCCCACAGCTGCTGGAGGTCTTCCATTCTTTCTTACCCTTACCATAGTGCTTGCTCTTTAACACCATCCACAGTTCCAGTCCCTTTACAATCTTCTTTTGTGAGCAGAATACTCAGTTTTTCCCACTGTGGCATCTTACTTTCTGCAACCTAAACTCAACTGCTTTTTCTCTTGCAACCTTCTCACTTGACACTTCTTCCTCCTGAATCTGTGAGCAGCAAACGTTTCATCAAGGTACAATGCCTGTCCCTCTGAGTCACTTAATATTGCTAGATACAGTGATACCACTCCATGAGCAGAATGCCTACAAAAGTGTTTTCTGCCATATGCATCTAAATGCCACTTAATAATCTTACACTTTCCACTGACCACCTCTGCCTGTTTTTTCCTACCCTGGTGATCCAAAAACTCTCTGGTTCTTCAACTCCTTAAATACATATTTATATTTTCCAAGGTTCTGTCTATAGTATGTTCTCTTCCCTGTATTTGTTCTTTTCTAACTACCATTAGTGAACCATCTATCTCATAATTCCACCCATCCTCTGACCCTATGCATGCATATTACACTGAACATTTGGCTACTTTTGTTCTTGGGTCCCACACAAGCATCTCAAAACCAAATTCATTGTATTTTAACCAGAAAACTTTGTGATTTTAGGTTCTACATTTTAATTAACTAATAACAGCATCGGTCTAGCCACTAATTCAGATATCTGTGATGATATTTTACTGGACACTCCCTTTCACTGACTCCCTCTGCCCCATCTGTTTAATCATATTCTGTAAATTCTTTTTTTATTTTATTTTAAAGAGGATAAAATCAAGGAAAATAAAACAGAATAAAACCAATCAAAATAAACCAGTATAAGTGATACAGGACTTCAAAACTTATGAAATCAGCAATAGTTACCATAATGCCTTTTGTTGTCTTCAAAATAGCTGCAGATACTTTTGAACATAGTAAAAATCAAACAGAACAGAATAGAGCAGAAACAGTAAAAACAGCTAGTAATGCAATAAAGGACTTTGTCTGTGGTTTATGTGGGTGACCCCCAGGCCTCATGCGTTTGCATTATGCATTTGTGACTGGTTCACTGTCTAGAGCTTGGATTGATGGTGTCAGTGCTACACTCATATATAGGAGTGGAGCCAGCATACAATGTAATGGCAGGAAGAAGGTGTGGCTCTCTCTCTTGCCAGTTTCTGCCTTGCTGTTTGCAGTCGCCAGGAACTGTGGCACCACCGTGCCACCCTTCCTTCGAGACAACTGAATATAGACTGAAACCTCCAAAACTGTAAGAAATAAACCTTTCCTTTCCAACTTGGTGCATCAGGTATTTTGTCTCAGCTATGAGTAAAAAGTAACTAAGACAGACTTCAAAATAAGCTAATAGCAAATCCCAAATGGCTACCATACTATGTCTTGCTGTCTTTTAAATTCCTGCTCATGCCATCAGATTTAAGATAAACAAAACAAATGAGAATAAAACCCAACCCAAGAAAACAATGAAAATGATATGGTTTCCAGGTGGAATCATCTCCTGGTGAGGCCTGGTTCTCTCCTCTTGCTGTCTGCCAATGGCCGTAAGCTGTGAATTCTACGTCTTAGATTTTTTAAAGCATATCCCTCCTCTTCAGTATCATCTTTGCTATTCAAGTCATTTCTGCATCATAAATGACCCAAGTTAGTACAGTGATCTCATACCTAGTCCCCCTAACTTCAGAGTTGCTTTATTCAAGCCAATCTCTTTTTCTCTTACTAGTTTAAAAAACTTAATTATTTGTGCCAGTATAACTTGGCTGGTTTAAATCTCTTCCATAAGCTATCTCATCATTTAGCAAGCAGAAAATGTTCAAATTCTCTAACGCGGCAAACAGAGCCCTTTAGGAATTGAACTCAGCCATACCTTTTCAGTGTTGTCACTTGGTTCCACCAGTTTTGTGCCCATAGCCACGCTGAGCATTCATTTCCGCAAGCGTGCCCATCTTTGACATGTCTCTGCACTGTTCCTCAGTGGTGTGGTTTTCTGCTGATCATCTGTTTGGTCTGCTAATTCAGTGGTGGCAAACCTGCGGCACAAGTGCCATGGAGGACTACTTGTATCATCAAAAGCTCTAAAAGGCTCACCATCACCCTTAATTCCTTGACTTCCAAGCAGAGTCAGGGCTTTCTTCTCCCTTTCCATGGTTCTTTGATGGCACTGCTATCTCTGCCTGAAAGGTTTTTGCCCCAGATGAGACCCTGTAGCTGGTAAAGCTTTGGAGGCAGAACCAAGGGGCTCTATCTTGAGGTCATCTTCCCGCCCTAGGCAATTTACTTGTGGCGAGAAATGAATACTAATGGGCTACCTGTGCATCACTAATGCTCATTAGGCACCACCCCAAACCTAAGCTCCCACACCATGTGTCTGATGGAGAGAATGCCAGACCCCGGAGGGTCAGGGGGTCTCTCTCCACATTCTTAAAATAAAGGTCACTTTTATTTCATACTTCTTTTCAGCCGAGCTGATCTATCAGATGGTTCCCTACCGCGCCAAAAATTCTATCACTGTCCTCATTCCATTTTACTGTGACTGTTCTTTTATGGGGAGATGGGGTGTGAGACAATGTCTCTCTAGTCTCACTCCATAGTTTATGCTGGCCTTGAACTACTACATGGCCCGTGCTGGCCTCAAGCTCACAGTGATCCTCCTGCCTCAGACTCCTGGATGCTGGGATTACAAGTGTGTGCCACCATGCCTGGCTAGCATGACTATTCTTATTTCTGTCTTCGGCACTACAGCATAAGTCCCTGGAAGACAGGGATCATATTTCTCTCATTTTTGTCCTCCTAAGGACATATATTAATTGTCTAGGAAATGTTAAGAAGAAAAAAATCTGTCTGACCATTCAGACAGATTTCTATGTACATGTACAGACAAAAAAATCTGTCTCCCATTCTGCAATCACTTACCTTCTTCTTGAATGAATTCTTGGCACAACATAATTTTCCTCCTTTACTTCCCATTCACCTTTCCGACTCAAGGTAATCAGATTCCCACCCTGTGCACTTCCGAGAAGCACAGTGGGAGAGGTCAGCAATGACTTGCATGTGGCCAAATTCCACAAACACTTTCCAGTGCTGACTGAGTTTGTCTATGCCTGTGACACCAAAACTCAACCCCTCTCCTCCCCACCCCTTCCACCTCCCTTCCCCTCCTCTTTCTCTGACAATGGACATTCCTCCTTTATCTCCAACCCTTTGTCTTCCTCTGTAAATTTCTCTGCCTTTCCTTGAGGTTCAGGCCTCAGTCTACTGCTCTTCTTATTTTTTACATTCAGTATGACATGATGTCATTTATTACAATGTAAGAAGCCTCCTTCTGAATTTTTTTATGGAGATGTTTATAATCTTAAATTTCTTCATCTGCGAAGTGGGATAAAATAGAATGTAACTGATGATGCTCTTACAGGCTTAAATGAGATGCACAGAAGCTGACACATAGTAACATATTCTACATACTTTGATGTCCTGGTTATTGTCTTTATGCCCTGTGCCTTAGCCACTCTTGCATCACTAGAACAAAGCATTGGTTTGTGTATCATTGGAACTCAGCACATCACCCGCCATTCATTCACATGGAATTGAATCAAATAGCACTTAGGAGTTAGAGAATTTTTATGAGTTAGAGAATTTTAATGGTGTACAAATGAGGCAACCACAACAAGAGGCTCAGTTAGACACTTTGTTCCCATGAATGCCTACATCATATTGTAGAGAGAGGTGGTGCATTTCATGTACTGAATACCAAGAGGCCCTGCTGAGATGCAGCTTCCAGGTGCAAGTTCTCATTCTGGGCGATCTCAGCTCTAGGTCATCTGGATGACTGGATGAAGCTCTGATGAGACACTATTACAGCTCAGTTTCTTCCCTCTGAAATTATACCTTAAATATAAATTGTGAGTCTTTTAGGCTTTCTGCTCACTCATTATGACCTACTGGGAATTGCAAACACAGAAACTGAATGAAGTCGCCAAGTCTGCTGAGTAAGACACACTTAACAGGGAAAGTGTCACACCCTCGGCCAACGGGAGTCATAAATCCTTAGACAGGCATCATTAGGCCAAGAGCCTAATCCCTTTCCATGGTTCTTTGATGACACTGTTATTTCTGCCCTCATTCCATTTTACTGTGACTATTCTTTTATTAGAGGATGGGGGTGTGAGAAAGGTCTCACTATATGGTTTATGGCCTTGAACTACTACATAGTCCACGCTGGCCTCCCTGGCCTGTGGTTTTACTCTCCAGATGGCATTGGAATTTCACTCTAGAATGATTTATTCTGGAGAAAGAGTACTAAGTACTAAAAGAGGTTTTAGGTATTAAACTTCTCTCAAGGGGTTAGCTAATCATAAATTGATTCTTAGCATGGACAGTTAGGGCAGATTTGACTTTTTCTTTTTTTAAATTATGTGGAATATCATAATTCTGTTTATAAATTATAAAGGAAGCATCTACATTGAATAGTAATATATGTACATAGAAATAAGCAATGCAAAATTATACAAATTACAAGGTGAAAATCCTCTATCATCTCACTATCTAGAGTGCCTCACACCCATCTTTCTGATCAGGTGAATCTTCTGTGTACATGGCAGCAAAGAGCCTAGATCATTGCTAGAAATATTGACAGCTTTTAAAAATTCTTCTTTTACAAAACAACTTCTCACAGAACAGCAGTGGAGTCACCCATTTCTATGTAAGTTCATTTTGTTCTGAAATCGGTGACGTCTCATATTGCAACCTAGTTAGGAGGACTTCTCTCCTGTTTTCATATCTTTAGTCCTTATATTTATGACACATCTCGCTTTGCTCTTTTCATTAGCACATATCACTTTCAGTTTAGTAGTAACGGAGAATTCGTTTCTGCTTCTCAGAACGCTGCTAGTATTTCTCTTTCCCTTTATTTCTACCTGTTACAACTTATGCTGTCTCCTAAATACTGAGCTGTACTTCCTGTATCTATGACAGTAAAAGGCCTCTGTTATTACTGCATAAATGTTTAAGATTAGATTTAAAAAACCGCTCCAGATTTTAAAGCTGGTAAAACCATGAAAAAAGCTGCCAATGAGAAATGACACCTCGTTCTCTGGAGAATTCCAGAACATAAAATATTTGAACATTAAAAAACTTAGAAATCTATTACATTTTACTGAAGCTTAATATTCAGCAACACAGCAGAGTCATCTACTATGCAGACAGAAAATGTCAAAACCGTGAGTAGCTTAGAATTAAATGGATTTACAGACAAGAGTCGGTTCAGATACATTTGGATAGATCCAAAGATTTGGTGTCAGAATGTGGACTGAGTCTATTGCACTAAAAAGTCAAACATTAATTATTATTATTTTTCAGCTTTTCTAGCAATTTGGACCAAAACTATCCAATAAAACATGTAATCATATGAAAAAAAATTTAAAGGTTAGCTATAGCTTTGTTTCATTCAGGAGGTATAAATTTAATTTTTTTCAGATTTACATCAAAACATGGTTTTTAATAACAGATTGTCATTTTTCTTCTAAGAAACAAAAGGCTAATTTATATTTGTGTTTCTTTGTCAGAAATGCAGTTAGAAATAAATGCCAGTTGTTGTATCTATTGCACTGGTTATGTGGAAAGACGATATCGTTCTAGTTTCTATTCTATCTTACAGTACTGAGGAGCAAGCCTACAGGTGCTGTATTACTGACCTACTTTCTCAGTCCTTTATATGTTGAAAGGGGGTGATCTTACTAAGTTTCTTGAGATAGGGGTTTGCTAAGTTATTCAGGCTGGCCTTGAGCTTGCAATCCACCTGACTCTGCTTCCCAAGTGGCTGAATCACATATGAACCAACATGCCTGACTGTTTTTCTAGTTTCTCATGGGTTGTTTGCAGATCTTTAAGTCCTTGCATGGGAATTAATCTTGTCATTCAAACCTTTCCCTTAGAAGGAATGGAATTCACTTCAAACATGAAGATTGGAGAAAATGGGGAAAGCAGGTCATTTGTTTTTAAATCTATGCTGGAGAAAATACTGTAATGCCAACCAACAACTGAAAGATTCAAATGCAACATGAGTTTAAAATCAAATAAAATTTAAAATAAATCTGTGCAGAACATACTGGAAATAGTGTGCAATATGGTAAAACTCTTGCAGAGAGAAAAACAAAATCTATGATGAATCAGAAAATTAGTGATCTTGTCTCTGAAATAGGAGAACTGATATACAACCATGAGAACAACCTTTTATATTAAGCATCCCATGAACCCAGAACTTTTATCTTAGATGGTAGTTGAAGTAAGCAATGATCTATAAAATAAAGACTGTCTACAAAATTTTCAGTTGCCACCAAACATTCATAACCACCAGCATTTTTTTTCTGAGTCAATAGTAAGAAATGTTCCTAAACCTGGAGGCACACATCTATAATCTCAGCACTCTGTAAGGATCAGGTAGAAGATAGTAAGTTTGAGCTCACCCTCAGTAACTCAGTGAGGCTCCATCTGAATTAAATCAAATTAAAAGGACTGGGAATGTAGCTCAGTGAGAAGGACCTTGGTTCGGTCCCCATAACAACAAAAGGAAACACTCAAGAAACAATGGCAGCAAAAAAAAAAAAAAAAAAAAAAAATATCTTAAGGCAGTAAACTTTCATACCGTAAACATTTAATTAAAGTAGCTATTACACCTAGAGTATTATTTACTCATGCATAGTTGACCACATTCACTTAAATATTAGCATACAAGGAAATCTCACCTTTCTGTGCTGGGAGAACCTTCCTGTGTAACTATCAGCCTGGTGCCTAGGACAACCCACAACAAACCTGGCTGTGTCGTCTTGGGGATCCAAGCACGAAGGATGGTGATTTATACTGATATTCTGCTGAAACTTCCCAGCACCAGCAAGAGTTTAATATCTCAGAATATCTAAAAGGAACGTAAGTAGTTCTGGAACAATGCTGGAAAAGGGCTAATAAATTCTTCAGGATTAACACTGAAATCTGATACAGATGCATTTAATCCCCTTGATATTTAGAGAGAAATTAAAGCTTATGAATTAAATATGCAACTCTTCTTTTGTTGCAATTCTCTTTTGCAAATAATGCAATAATCTTGCATTGTCAACATTATTGGAAAGCCTTTCTAGCCTTCTCGAATATATTCCCCTACTGAGCACCATGTGCTTAGAATTTTGATGATGAGGGAATTGATTCATTTTTAAGATCCTGAGCATTTTTCATAAAATGTTAATCTTAGAAAACACACAAAATATGTTATATTTTGCATCAACAGTATTCTGCGATAGATCATAAACTTTTATTCTTGCAATAAACTTATTGAAGGTTGGTATTATCTTTAAAAGAAATGCTATTATCTCAGAAAGATATGCTAAATCATTGGAGGATTTTTGTAAGAAAACAAAAAATTGAGAATTTTTAGATTTTCTATCCAAAGGGAAAGTATTCATAAGATGAGAAATACGTGCTCGTAGTGAAAATTTTCTATTATTTTACAGTGAAGTGTTTCAAAAAGATATTTCAAACTCTGAAACCTTACTAATTCTTTGCTATCAATCATGGAGTTTGGGATACTCTAATAGTCCTAGTAAAAGAACACTCTGTGTGCTTTCCAAAGACAAATTTCCCTTCACCTGAGGTGGTCCTTAGGAACTTGATTATGACATTTTTCTCCACAGTGCCTATGGGGCTCTGTGTCACATCCAATTAGCTAAAAGATTAGAAAATGTTCTCTCCAGTGTTGATGGGATGGTTCTGTGACTGGAGATGTTCCCAGAAGTCAGATTCCTCAGGATAGCTCCTATGCTGTGGCTTTATTCAGTGTAATTATCAAGTGCCTAGTTTTAAAGAATTAAAGTGTTTTCAAATATTGACAATGAAGAATCGTTTAAGAAATGCAAGGCGATTTGAAGACTATAAACCTCTCTAGAACTTTTTATTATATTCTTAGCTCCTTGGGAGGCCTTACATCTTAACGAATAATGTTTTAAAAGAAAAACGATAATGTTTAAAATGGAATCAGGAAAGCAATTTTCTTAATTTAGGAATATAAGTGAAAAATTATTTTTTAAGTGTTTCATTTTTTCCAGAGTGAGACCTAAAGACATTAAGGCTATTGCATCAGTTTAGGTTGTCGCAGTTCAGATCATTACACAAATGTTTTCCTAAGGATCAACAAGTGCTGGCATTGAAAGGGTGGGTCCTGAGAATACCAAGAAGAAGGAGATAATGTGTTTTAATTCAAGGGACTCGGTGTCTGTGAGTGAGGCAGGCACACAAATGGACAATCCAGAATTGTGGCAATGATTGTGTTTGAGTTTTCTCAGGAAGCTGTAGGAACCTGGTGCGAAGCGCCCTGAAGTTAGCCATGGATGGATGCTCTCAGAGGGAGAAAATGCCTGAATTGTGCTTATGATCTGAAAAGAAGGTTTAAGGCTAAGGAAGACAGAGATGGGGAAGAGGAAAAGGAGAAGTCTGGTTGGAGAGACCAGAAAGAAATTCACACATGAGAAAAGTGGGAGGACACAGATTATTATGTGCTAATTGGTGAGCTATGCAATATTGTGAACCACAAATGAACTCAGTGAATGGGGAACGACAGAAAATGTGTTGTGTGGAACAGGCAGGCGCACTCAGGTTGTGGACAGCCTTAGAACCTGCTTTAAGGAACATGGAACTGAGGCGATGTGTAATGCAAATAAATACGAAATAAGTAAATATCAAGCATTGTGAATGGTCTGGGATTTTAGCTTTCTTGCAGACTAACTAATTAGAGACAAAAGACTTTGTTATTCAGAACACAACAGACAGCATAAACTGAAATTCATCTTTATTCACATTGCTCTCTTAGTTTACATCACAGCCAAGAGATCCTGAGTTGAGGAATTCACCACTATTTTGTAAGTGAGATGTGTGCAAACCTGTTCAAACTTCGGACTGGAGGGAGATATTATCTTTCTCATACTGGACAGCAAACAAATCTGAAGGGAGACACTGTATCTTCTGACACTTCTTATATGAATATTCTTTATTTCTCACTATACAAATATTCTTGAGAAGATAGTATGGAATGAAAGATTTCAGTACCTCTTTTCCCAAGACATGCAAAATGTTAAATATAAAAATTCATCTGCCTGTGATATGTACTTCTTAGCTATATCTCTCTGATGGACTCATGCAGATACTGGCTCAGTAGACCACTTCCCTTCTTCCATTATTTTGAAAGCCTCTCTGAAGAGTTGTTTGTTGCCAGTCCAGTTGAGAGACACAAAAGCACACATTTAAGAAGTTGCAGGGATAACTAAAAAATAATCTGGCAGGCAAAAATAAGCAGTTTTTGTGATCTGAAAAAGAGACAATCAGGGATCTGCAAGCCTATTTTTGTCAAGGGCCAGATATTTGGGGGCCATATGACCTCTGTCCTACTCAACTCTGCCATTGAAGTGTGAGGCAAAATGAGCGAGTGTTCCTATCTTTTAATAAAATTGGGAAAACAACTCCATAGGCTATAATGTTTTGATCCCAACATGCAGCAGATTTGGGTCTTATATGATTAAGTATATGGAAATACTACAACTGAGAAAAGAGAGTTAGCCATTTTTTTTGTGATTGTCATTGTTGAGTTTTGTTGTCAGAGAAGTAAAGGTGAATTTTTGAAAGTTTCAACTTTAGCAAAGTAAAGGACATTCAAGTATAGATGTTCACTAGGCAGCTGGATATAGATATTTGGAGCTCATGCACGACTAATGTTAGAGATGATGATTGAGAAATTCTGTCCACATAAACGGAAGTTAAAACCATGAGAGTGAATATTATCACTCAATCAGAACAGAAGAATTGGCAGAAGTGAGCCAAAGAGAAAACCCCAGGGAAGCATCAACAAATAAGGGCCAAGCTTAACTGGAGGTATCCTCCAAAATGTGTTCAGATGAAAAAATTCAGAAATGTGTGTGTGTGTGTGTGTGTGTGTGTGTGTGTGTGTGTGTGTGTGAAAAGAAAGGATTAGACCAGAGGATGCATTTTAATATTAAAATAAAATGGCATTCCCTAAAACTTTCAACTCTGAAAACTATAAGTCATTCATTCATCATGAGAATAATAAGAAACTTCTAAGAAATTTCAGACTTTTTTCTTCTTTGTGATTTATGAAAATAAAGTTTACTGAGAATGACATTGTTTGGTCATGGGAATGGTAGAGAAACTACTTCCTTTGGCATTTGGTTTCATTTAATCAGGGAAAGCCACACAGTTGAGTTTGTTCCGTTCTTCTCTTCCTAGTACAGTTATGGCTACAGTCATAGTGATGCATGTATGTGGCCAGTAATCCAACAGATATTTCATGAGCACCTATAATGTGAACAGCTAGATACTGTGGAAGATAGCTCAATAGGGTCTCTGTCTTTGTTTAAGAAAACTGATCAAACCAAGAAGAGTGTAATGAATATTTCAAGATATGGTCATTATTAAACACATAAGAATATTTTGGTGTGTTTTGTTTGCTACCCTTTGTAATTAACGATGGTTAGGAACTTCCAGAAAAAGCACCAATCCTTGTTTTCAAGTCATAGTGATCTATGGTGACAGGAAGGGGAAACAGTAAACGAAATCACATCAAAGCCCAAACTCTGTCAGGAAAATTTGTAGCAGAAGGGAGAAATTCATTCAACACTGTCACCACCCATCTCAGTTGTAGGGACTCTTCTCCTTGTAGCTGGTTAAAAACACTTATCTTACATGAATAGAAAGTGCCTGCTTCTGAAAAAGACATATAAAACCACATGGTGAAGAGAATGATTATATCCATGTGGGCAAATGAGTTTGACTTTAGCTCAAGCAACTATTTTTTAATCTGTAGGAGAACAAATAATGTAAAAATAAATATTTTTGAAAAATATTTTGAATTGCCTTAGAAATATGTAAGTAGTAAACAAAAGGGAAAAAACTTCAATCTTTTATTCTTTCTTACTTTAGTTCCAAAATGAAAGTATCTGATGATATTTACGGGGTCAGGTAAGTCATATTGGCATGTAGGTTTCTTATTTTCTTCTCAGTGTAAGCAAGCCAGACTAGTAGTCAGCTTTTTCATGTTATGTGTAATCTACAGTTGAAGGAAAAATAATTCTATATATTTCCTTTTCTGAGTCATTACTTTTCAGATCAGATATAATGTCTTGTTTATCTAAACTAATAAAAACAGTACATTCTTCAGTGGTTTACAGTTAATGCTGCAGAGAAAGAAGCTATAATTCTAACTTCTCAATTTGGATTTTAATTCAAATAATTAAAGAAGTCCCTCTGTTATTAAAAGCTATTAGATGTTCTCTTGGAAGGTCTATTGATTTATCTTTTTGAACACTCATTATGGAAATAGGTAGTGTTAAATCATAGCTAAAGATCGATTACTGGTACCAAAAAAGAAAGAAAAAAATCATAGCTGAGCTTAAGCTGTGTATTTCATACCACATTTACAACTATAAATAATGGTCATTGTGGAAAATGTCTATTTATCTTCATCAAAGTGAATTTCCTTACTGACTACTCAGAGAGGAGATCTATTGATGCCTTTGGAAAGCAAGACCTCTTTGGACTCATGCAGATATTGGCTCAGTGGACCACTTACCTTCTTCCATTATTGTGAAAGCCTCTTTGGGGGCTTGTTGAAAGCCTTTTGAGGCCAACTTCATAACAGCAGTAATCTGATTCAGCATGTTTGGGATCACCTATTTCCTGTCTACCCACATTGTTCCTTTAAGAAGAGACTGAGTGTGTCCAGCCTTGCATGGATTGGAATAAAAGAAGATTGTGAAAGGGTAAAATTGAGTTGGAATGTGTTACTCTACCTATCAATTTTGGTCCAAAGTGTAGTGAAAAATATCACTTTTATTCGACCTTTAATGTCACTTCCTAAGTGATTTATATGCTCTGGTGCTATGGCTCCTTCTTTACAGAAAGTGTCTGAATGCTATGTCATCCACAATGGAATTTGAAATTTCTTGAAGTTAATTTTCCCTCCATTATACTGTGTTTCTCTGATAAGCATTCCTGTGTTTCCTCTACAACTCTTCTTACATAGCAAGACGTGTACTTAATAACTGGCATTTGCTGAGTATTCAGCTCATTTGTCATCAAAATTTCAAGGTTTACCGCCATGTGTTACTTAAACATTTTAAAATAATTTTTCTTATATATATTTATCAGTGTATATTAATTTTACAAAATATTCAGTTTAATTTTGGCATTTTCATATATGCATCTAACATATGCTGCATGTTATTGATAAGAAGCCAGGAACTGAAAAATAAGGTGATTGGAAATATATGTTGATGTCAGGTTTGTGGAGGCTTTGCTTGCTGGGCTGATGTGGATTTTATAGGTTTTGTGTTCGCAGAGTGGGTTGTGGGGTAGGAGTTGTACTCGGGGAGACGTCATCAGGCAGGGAGCACTGGGAATGCAGAGAGCCCGTGCAGAGAGATACAGCAGGCAATGAACACTGGCTGAAATTTAAACAAGAAGAATCAAAGTTCATAGCAGCAGAGTACAAACACCACAGGGGCACTAATCAATGCAACCGAAAGAAGAGATGAGATTTGAAGAGTCGAGAAATAAAAGTTGAGCAAAGGGAAGTGGGTAAGCATTCTAATTTGGCTTGAGACATTAATGGACTTAATGGAATTTCAACATCTGAAGTATTTTTTAGTGAAGAACTTCTTCCTTACCAAATTTAATCATTTCCTCCCTTTCTTTCTTCTCGTCTTTCACTTCCTTCTTCTTCAATGAACACTTTCAACAAATCCTAAATTTATTTCTTCTGGAGGCATTCACTTTGTACTTTTCCCCTGGTATGTTCATTTGATTTTGTTGCATGGCAACTACCTTCCTCTTGGAAAGTACCTGTGTAATTACCAAGATGCATAACAGAGAAGTTTAAGAATCCCCTCCCTGGAGACTTTTCTCAGATGACTTTAAGTTAGGTAGGAGTTTTGAAGACTTCTTCCTGTTCAATGCTTCTTTGTACTTCCCAGAGGTCAAAAAATTCACTCAGGTTCTTCTCTCTAAGGTTTCTTCCTATTAAATAGCACCTAAAGGTCAAGAAATGAGGCTTGGAGCTATCTATTGGTTTCCTGGTTTCCTTAATGGCATGCCTCCTTTAGCAGATCCTTTCTCTGTCTCTCTGTCTCACTTTCTGTCTCTGTCTCTCTCTCTCTTTTTCTCTTTGAAGGTAGAGAGGGAAGAGTCAGATGGTTTAGTGAAAAAGGGAGACAAGTGAAATGTGATTTATCACAACTATTACCTTAGTGCCAAAGGACAGATTCTGTTGTGGTGGAAACTAAACTGAATTACAAAGCAAGACTCCACAAAGGGAAAGAGTTTGATAAGAAACAAAGGAGAGGAAGGGCGAGCAGAATGCTAAACAGAATCTGCAACTTCAGTGAAGGTGCTAGGATCACTCTCATGTAGAACTGCCCAAAGTCCAACAGTATCACACAGCACAGTGAAACTTGGGGAACGTGTATCTTCAAAATATGTCATTTTTGGTGGGGCTTCAAAACAAGATGATATTAAATCAGCACTAGCTATTATGATGTCTTGTTTCCTTCAGAATAGCTGTTCATTTCATCACAGGCAATAATATCAAGCAGCCCAGAATAAAGCCATTCCAATTAATAAGTGAAAACTTTATAAGGCTTCAAGGCCACTGTCTCCATTGGTTTTATCATGTTGTGTCTTGCTGGATTTTATTATACATGATAGTATAAACAAAAATTGTTATGGGCAAAGAGATAATATAGAAACCATTGTTCATTTTCTGTTAGCTGGTTCTAAATATCCTACAATGCTTTCATCCACTTGAGTGGTTTTACACTGCCTTAATATGTTTGATGCTATAGTATATGAAGTTATATTCAAATATTTCAAGGAAAAAGACACTATGGTAACTACTATTAAGTTGGGTTATTTGGTGGTGA
Organism: Cavia porcellus; assembly: GCF_034190915.1. Lineage (NCBI taxonomy): Eukaryota > Metazoa > Chordata > Mammalia > Rodentia > Caviidae > Cavia > Cavia porcellus. The sequence goes on along the minus strand of NW_026947510.1, from coordinate 50,087,060 downwards.
AGCACTAGGTTGCTGAAACTGTGATGCTTTGACCTGTATTGTTATGTTGTTATGTCCTCTTTTATCTCAATTTCTCTCTTATTCATTAAAAAAATTGTTTAGTTATTTTTTTTATTTTTTAGTTATTTTATTTTTTTAGTTATTTTTTATTTATTATAGTAACTTTTTTGACTTCCTATTAATTTGCTTTGAAGTCCTGTAATACTCCCACTATCTTGTTTTGACTGATTAGACTCTGTTCCGTTCTGTTTGATAGTATCAAGTTTGAGGATATAGGCAACTACTTTGAAGGCAATACGATTCACTATGATGCCCATTCTGGTTTGATTATTATCTTCTTTTGAAGTCCTGTGATGTTTACAATGTTTAGGTTTTATTGTTCTTTTTCTCTACTGTTTTATTCAACTTTATAATACCTAATGAGATAGACAATTCTTTTTAAGGAAGCAAGAGGCATTACGGTAACCATTGTTGATAACCTTGTACTCTGTTTTTACATCATGTGCTATGTCTATCCTTGGTTTTGACTGACAGCTTTGTTTTGTCATATTGGATTTTATTCTCTTCCAAAAAAAAAGTAATAAGAACTATGGGAGTAATAATACCCAAAATGTGTAAATTTTGTTGTAAAAAAGAGAGGGAAAAAAGGTGCTCTAAAGGATACAGCTGCAAGTGTGTTTAGGGGTGTTAAATAGATGACCATATTAATGTTTTTGGTTGGATCATTAAACACAACTGTTTGCAGTCTCACTGTTTGAATGTCCACTTTGTATGCTTTGATCCTGTGACTTGAGCAACTATCTCTAAGATGATAATGTGTAATCTATTAACTGGTGATTTCTTACTTTTTTTTTTTGGTAGTTCTGTATTACTTGTACCCTTACACTGTTTTGTTTTTTCTCTTTTTCCTTTTAAATAAAATTTTAAAAATATGTCATTTTTATTTGTAATGAAATGGAAGAAATCTATCTCTTGCTGGGAAGTCGTTGCAATTCAGTGGGTGACTTCTTTTAAATCTTTAAGCAGCTTTATTCTAGAAAGGAGAGAATTGATTGAACTGTGTGACTTTCAAGAAAACGTGTTCTTGGCAAAATGAAGATGTAGGGCTTTATGGCTTAAAAGTTCTGTTTCTGGAATCAGACAAATAGGTTTGAATCTTTATCTGATATTCGTTAACTTTTTGTGTTCAAAGTAAGTGAGCATAACTTTGTAAGCCACTGTCGTACCTGCTTTCAGAATTGCTGGGAGAATTTAATGAAGGATTGCGCATGAGGTGCTCAGTGGAACCGTGCCTGCCGTAGAGCAAACACTCAATAATGTTAGCATCTGTTGTCGTTATGATTTCTTTAGGGGTGGCTTCCCAGACTCCCATGTCACGTGGATCTCTGATTGCCTCAACTGTGTTTTTGACAGAGAGAAGTTAGTTAAAAAATCATGTGTACTCCCATGTAAATGTTTTCTTTTAATCTAACATTTGATGCAAATCATACAAATGAAAACACTTGGAATTCAATATAATAGAACAAAGTGTATTTTCTGAACAGTCTGTTGTTCCACACTCCTATACTCTATTCCATGGATTTGGAAATACTGTTCTTAAGTGCAGTATAGTGAGTCTTATTCTAAAATTCTGATATTTTGGAGTCTGCGGTTCAATGAGTTAGCAGCACTGTGAATTATTCACAAATGACCTTAGCAGATGCTATGTGAGAAATGAGAATTAAAAAATTGAGTGTTAGTCATGAAGTTCCTCTTGCCAAGCTAAGAAGATAGAAGACAAATTACACAGAAAAATAGAAGAAAACAAGCAAATGAATACCTTAGTAGACAAATTAACTCACTATTAACCAAATTTGTAAAAAGAAAATAGGTACTATAGTTGTTATTATTTTTGTCTTAAAAATTTTATTTTTGGTTAAAGTACTTGCGCTTGTGAAAATTTTAGACAAAATACAAGAGTGTAAAAAGAAACAATCATGGTTAGTTTGGCATATTTCTTTTCAGATTTACTTCAATCCATGTACTTTACATATAGATGAGCATAAATAGATAATTTAGTATTAGCTTTTTTGCTCAACATTGTTCACATAATTTACCTATCTCATTAAAAATATGTCCTTATTTTTAAGGGAAATCTTGACAGCTTTGTTGAGACACAGTTAATCCATTTGAAATAGTTATTTCAATGGCTTTTAGTATGTTAATAGAATTGTACAACTGTCACCACAGATTAGAATACTTAATCACCAAAGAAGAAATTCCATACCCAATAACAATTACTTTCCATTTCGTTTATTTACCTTCAACATTCTCCCCATCCCACACTATGTAAGTATTAATCCTTTTTCTGTCTCTATGGCTGTTTCTTATGGACATTTCAAATAAATAGAATCAACAAAATATGACTTTTTGTGTCTTTTTTTAACCTGACATCATGTTTTCAAGGCTTATCTATGTGTTCAATACTTTAGTTCCTCCTTTTTGTTGCCAAATAATATCCCATTGTATGAACATATTGTATTTTACTTATCAGTTTATCAGATGACTGATATAGTTGGATTGCTTCTACGTTTTTGTATAGTATTAACTATTGTATGCATATTTTTGTGGGGATGTACAATTTTATAAAAAACCTTCACTTAACTCAATGTCATGAATAGTTACTAGTTACCCCAGTATTTTCTCTAAGACTTTTGTAGTTTTATTCTTGAATTCAGATCTATAAACAGTTTGGGGTTAATCTCCATGTATGATACAAGGAGGCATCCAATTTTCTTCTTTTGCATGTAGATAATCTGGTTCTTTAAGTACTGCCTATTAAAAGGACTAATCTTTCCCCCACTGAATTGTCTTGGCTCTCATCAAAAAAATAATTGACTATAAAATAATTCTAGACCCTCATTTCTTTTCCATTGATCTTGATGTCTGTCTTTATATTAAGATCACAGTCTTGATTAATATAGATTTGTAGTGAGGTTCAAAATCAAGAAATTTGAATCCTTTAACTTTGTTATTCTATTTCCAGATTGTTTGAGACTTCTGGGTCCCATACATTTCCATATGAATTTTAGGATCGGTTTTTTAAAAATTTTAGAACCATAATATTTCAATATGTAATCTTTTAAGTTCTTTTCTTGACATAAAGGTTCTGTCTAGATTCCTAGCACAATATTGAGTTGAAGTGACAGGACTGGACTTGCTTATCTTGTTTCTAATCCTAGGAAAGAAGCATTGTCTCTTATCATTAAGTAAGATATTGGTGGTTGGTTTTTCTTGTACCATTTCAAAGAAGTTCTTTCCTATTCCTAGCTTGTTGAATTTTTTTTTTAAATCATGAAAGAATGTTAAATTTTGTCAAATGCTTTTATGTGTCTATTGAAATGATATGATGATTTTTGCCCTTTATTCTGTTAACATGGTCTAGTACCTCACTTATTTTTCTTGTTAGGCGCCTTTTGCATTCCTGGTCATGGTATAAAATCCCTTCCTATGTGTTGTTAGATTTGGTTTGTTAGTGTTTTGTTGAGGATTTTCATTTCTCTGTTCATAAAAGCTGTTAGTTACCAGTAATTTTTCGTGCAATATCTCGACTGAGTTTTGGTGTCAGGGTGATACTGACCTCCTCAAAGAAAGTTTTGTCCATTTTTTTATGTCTCTGTATCTCTATCTATCTATCTATCTATCTTACGTCTGGGAGGGAGAAGAGGGAAAAGGGAAGTCAAAAGGATCAAGATGCAATATGCATTTGTGCTAATTCTCCACAAGGAAAAAACCAAAACGGTATCACTATTTTTGTTTCACCCGTGTGAAGAAATGTCTATTGTATTTGTTCATACTTTCACTTTCTTTTGTTTTTCTTTCCTTTCAGATGTTACCTGAGCCCTTTTATTACTTACTTTGTTTTAAGAACTACCTTTTGCTGTTCTTATAGGTTAAGACTGCTGGTTACACGTTCTGTTTGTTTTCAAACATCTGATAATTGTCTTGAGTTCTTCACTATTGAAGAATATTTTTGCTAACCATAAAATTCTTTTTTTTTTTTTAAACTTTCAGTACTTAAAAACATTGTACCACTTTCTTCAGCCTAAATTGTTTCCAGTGAGAAATTCTGTCTTCTGGACTATTTTTTTTTTTTTTCCTAAAGAAAGGATTGATTTTTCTCCTTCTCACCTTAAAATTTTTTTCCATCTTTTAGTTTTCAAAAATTTGACCATGATATGCCTGGGTGTGGAATTGTATATTTCTATTTGATGTCTTGAATATGTATTGAATATGTATACACTTTACCAAATTTGGGGGATTTTCAACTATTTTCGAAAACTGTTCTCTTAGTCTCAACATTTTGGTATTCTAATGACATAAATTTAGGTCTTTTTAAAAATAACCTCACAGAGAGTTAATTTATTTACTTATTTTTTCAGGGTTGCCTCTCATTCAGATTAGGATATTTCTACTGTTATGTCTTCAAATTTACTATTTATGTACTCTTCAATCTCCAATGATTCTATTTACTGAATTTTTATTATTTTTAGATCATTGCATTATTTAGTTCTAAAATTTCTATTTGGTTCTTGTATATAGCATCTTTTCATCTTTGCTAAAACTTTGTATTTTTTTCATTTGTCTCAAACATGTTCATCTTTGTGGGAGCCCTTTTTGGCAGCAGCTATAAAATTTTTGTCGGGTATTTCCAACCTTTGTGTTATCTCATCTTTGGCTTCTGTTGATGGTTTCTCCTCATTCATGTCCAGATTTTCCTGCTTCTTGGTATGGTGAGCTGCTTTGGACTGTATCCTAGATTTTTAGAGCATGTCATTACGAGCCTCTGGTTCTTGTTTAAATCTCCTGGTTTAGGCAACTTTGTATCATGCTGTGCTTGCAGGAGTGGGAGAAGCCACTTCCTTAATGACAGCAGGTGGTCACCTCTAGATTCCCCACTCAGACTCCGTTGTCAACCTAGAGATGGGATCTCATATCTCATAGGTAGGAATTGAACTTGGGTTCCTTTCTGGGCCACTGTGGTATCACTCTACCCATGAGAGAGGGTGCTTTTCTTAGGGATTACTACTCCCCTTTTGGGGCCCACCAACACTGTCATGGAGACGGACTCTTCAGACCACTCCTGGCTGTGGAAGCTCATGAGGCCTCCATGTGCTCATCCTTTACTTCCCCCAGCCAATGGATGCAAGTCCAGGTCTCCCTGTGATGTCTTGGAACTCTGTGAGGAAGGAGGTATGAAACTCTTAGCTCCCTGGTGGAGAGGCGCGTGCCTGCCAAAGCTGGCTGAGATGTGCTGTGCCTCCTAATTCCTCTCAGCCTCTGCCTGCAGGGCTGGCCATGGTGAGACTCGGTTTTCTGTATCATTTAGTTGGGTGGATATTACATGAAAGTTGTCTGACTTTTATATAGTCCTTTGTTTTGAGAGAACTGGTTCAAGAAGGGGCTTTGCTTTATTTAGTTTTGTTTTGTTTTAGTTTTGCTTTTGATCTGTTCCAACCGACTCTTGCAGATTATTGCTTTTCTAACAAAAGGAAAACCCAGGAAGTTTACTGCTGTATCTTTCCTTTTCTTTGTGCCTATTTATGAATCACAGTTCATAACTAGTGAATGTAGAAGTTGATTCTGACTTTTGATATTACTGTATGTAATTCTCTAGTCAACTTTATGACTAAAACAACATGGATTAATTATTAGGAAAGGAAATACTAATCCAAAGTATGTGAATATGTTTAAGACTTGAGATATTTTGCCTAATTGCTTTGCAAAAGGAACTTATCTATATGTACTTTCACCAGTAAAATGTAAAAGCATCCCATGTAAAAGATACCCTAATTAATTGGAGTTTAAAGTGTTTCCTAATTTTGTATGCCTAAATTGGTATGAAAGCCAAATTTATACCACAGTTTTGAAAAAAATGATGAGTTGCCATCATTTGTTGTAATGAGCTTCCAAAGAAAAGACCACTGAATCATTTTTGAATGCTTTAAAAAAGTCAGGCACTCTACTGAACAGTTAACATTTTATTCTCATAATAACTTTTGAGGTGAAGATTACAATCTCCTTTTTTATGAGACTTGGAAAGTAGAGGAAGTTTGCCTAGGTCACATAATTGATAAGTAGCAAAATCAAAATTTAATTTAATTCAATTTTCTCCAGTTCCAAAGCCCTTGTAAGAACTGTAGGCAATGATGATGGGCTGATTTGCCTAAATGATTAACAGGCTCATGTACTGTCATCAAGGCAGGGCAGAATTAGAACATTTCCTTTCTCTGTATCAGCAGATGGCATGTAGGAAAAGCCATTCAATCCACTGAATCCTATTTCAGTACTCAGCTCTTAATAAACACTATGGAGAAAACCATTGAAAGTTGCTAAATTTTCATCTTAATTATAGACTATTCAAAAACCTCAAATCAATATCCTGTCATAAAATTTATGAATAATTTTTTAGATGCATTCTAGAAATAGTGATCACATATGGCAGAAAACAGGCAGAGTTCTATCGATTGGGGTTGGACAGGATGTGACTAATGATTTATTACTCTGGGGCAGTGTTGGCAAACCTGTGGCATGTGTGCCACAAAGGGCTGTTTGTGTCATTGAAGGCACTAAGAGTTTCCATCACTGCTTTAGGGGATTAAAAAGGGATCTTTGCTTTTTAAATTTTTCATCCAAGTTCTTAAGAGATAGACCACAATTACTATTCAAAGCTCCTGCTACAATAACAATGCCTTCAGATCCTCAGAGGAATGAGCCAGCAACATATTACCTTTTGAGCCTCATCTCACAATAATTACAGCTTGAATCCGAGCCCAGGGAATTAGAACAATTGCACACAGTAAAGTGGCAGGAAGACTAAATTTTATTCCTCACACCTGGACTATCATTAGTGAACTCCTGTGGAGAGTCTTGGGCATATAAGAAATGTAAATTAGCACAGATGATCTTTTTTGCAAAGTGGACAGAGTGGATAAAGGACAGAATAAGCTGTAGTATTCATCTAATGGCTTTGAAGTTAGAAAATGTATATAAATTGACAGGTGAAATTTTTAGTTCTGTTAGTTTGCCACAGCTTATTGCATTGACCTTAAAAGGAAAAGATCAATTATTTCCAGTTACTATTTTCTCATTTCATTTAAACAGCACAGATTTGGCCTTTAGTCTCTGGTTAAAAAGACTGGGATATGGAAATGATGAGACCTTGTTAGATATCAATCAGAGATTATGAAAATACTGAAATACAATTTGAATTCCTGGTATTTGCAATGGGATTTTGAAGAAGCAAAAATCGTATTATATCTAAATGATAAATGCTACTTTCTTAATTGTAATTCTCATTGCTATTAATTTTTGCTAATAAAGTATGTTTATTCAGAGAAGAGATGGTTTCTCATTAAATAACCCTTTCATACTACCAAAAAATTATTTGATAGCCAACCATAACCAATAGGATGAGCATGAATTCATTTTTGAAAGTGTTTGGAGGAAATCCTTTTGTTCACAGTTTATTAAATAAATTTTTTTCAACTGTTTGTGCACAATCCTTCTGGAAATCATTAAATATTTTCTTCAGATGAGAAAACTTGTTGTCTGTATTTCTTTATGAATTATTGAGGAAATCAGATGAGTAACACTCTAGGTGTCAATCCTGTGATACGATGACACATGTGTAAGCCATTGTGACCTTGAGGCAAAAGTTGACCCTAATGAAATTTGTTGGTAATAAAATTAGATGGAGTCAAAGTATAAAAGATGAAAAAATTGATTAAATTTTGTTTTCTTTAAAGAGATAATATTTTATGTGCAGGAACTAGAGTGACATTGAAGAAATATTTGTAGTACTCCAAATTATAAATAAAATATTTAAAAACAATATGACTTCTTGGAGTACAGTATACACAGATAGAATGATTTACAATGTATTCACTAGTAGCTTATTTCTGTCCATTGGTCATAATACTTGTGTATGGTTGGGATGTAATATATATATATATATATATACATAGATAGAGATATTATCCATATCTATATATATATGACTTTGGAAGTTTAGAAAATTTGACACTATGCTTTGAGTTATGCATTTTAACCACTTTTGGTGAACATTAAACCTGTGGATGTACTTTTAGTATTAGTACATTAGTTTTCCTTGTTATTTGAAAAAGGAGGCAGAATACTAGGAGAATTACAACATATATATTACATTCAATGTAAAGTAATACTTACAAATTAGAAAGAAAAGCATTGATGGGCAGAAATATGAACTAATATGAAAAATATTCAATCTCAATTATAATCAGTGTAATTTTACTACATATATTAATGAAATATATTTAAGTTGGCCAAATAAATATATGACATCTAGAATTGGTTATAAGCATACGGAGACATTGGTACTATCAATGAAAGTATAAAATGTATACCTTTGTTGAGAATAGTTTGGAAGTAATTAAAAAATTAAATATATACACATCACAAGACTTGCTGAATTCATCCTGTAAATATAATCATACACAGGCATGAAGATCTATGTTCACTGCAGCCTTATTTATTTTGTTAAAAGGGTTGTGTCCTGTTTATTGCATAATTACAAAAACTATGGTTTAGATTGCTGCAAATTTACTAACCAATAGCATTATTTTAGGAGACCATATAATTTATTGTTTATACAAGGCTGCTTTTAGTAGTAAAAGATAGGAGTATTAACAAGTGACCCAGAAAAATAGGGTAAACCTAAATATGCAATCACTGGAGTCATTGGATACTGATGTGGGAAAAAGTCCAAAACACACTGTTAGATGAAGAGAGTACTTTGCAAATGGGCATATGTGTGAATATAATTTTCTAAGACTGAAACTGTAGGTATTTAATATTTATGTAAATTGATAGAGAGATGGGAAAAATACTTGCCAAACAGCTAGATTTAGTGTGGATCTGGGAAGAAAGCTAAAGTAAAACCATTCTTTTAAACTCTATGTGTATTAATTTTTTACAAGAAGAAGTTATTTATGTATTACAATATAATATGGCAATAAAAGTCTTCCAGACATTAAGACAATTAAAAGAATGTGGGTGCATTACCCAATAATTTAGTTTTTCAAATTGTGTTGATTGCTTTGGCTGATATGGTCACCTTGAAGTGAAGACTAAAATGTATAATTACAAAACTGAAGGCAATGAAATCATTTTCGCAAAACCCTTTCTCAATAGTAATGAAAAGGACTATTTTGTTGCTACCAGACAGAATATCAAGGTGCAGATTCCATATTATGATAAAGAATTTAACACAACTCAATAGTCATTATCAGGTGAATACTGCATATAAATCATTCTTATACCTACTCCTAATTGTAATGCTTTATACAAAATTCTTTGGGATGGAAATGGTCAACTATATCTGACTTTGCCAGAGGCTTCCTGGTGGAAAAAAACAGTAGGAAACAGCAAGATTCCTTCTGTGATAATGATTTCGTGAGTCAGTCAGTGAGGTCTTTGGATCACCACAAGTGTATGGTTGAGTTCTACTGACCCAGCAGTTCATTCATTTTGCAGTGAGTTTCAGGTGTCTGACACTGTTTGAGGCACTAGAAATACATCAGAACATTATAAATTTCTGCCCTCATGGAACTTATTATTTTTTTAGATGTGAAAGATGGTTAATAAGGTAAAATGTAATTTGTTAGATTGTGGTATTAGGGGAGAATGCATATTGGGAAGAGTATTTAGCTGGAAAGCTATATTATTTCTAATTAAAATGATAAAGGACATAAAATAAATCCTGAAGGAAGAGAGAGAGCAAGCCAGGAGCATACCTGGTGAAACTAGATAAGGACCGACCCAAAGATGATACACCTGGGGAACTCAGGAATAGCAGGGGACCAGCGTGACACCCCAAGATCAGTGAGGGGGATGTCATACAGGAACTAAAGGACTGAGACCGAAATGTTGGGAGCCTGTTCTGAGTCTGTGGCACATGGTAAAGGCTGACTTCTGTTTGTAACAAGATGGGAAGGCACAGAAGAATTTCAAGAGCCAGTGAGACGATTTAACTCTAACTGGATCATGCTTTGGACTCTGTATTACCTGCTTTCATCCGTGAAGTCATGGTTTAGTCACTAAGGTTCATACTGATGATTATTTTCTTTTCAAGCGTGTATTTCCACATAACCCTTGATAAAAGACATGATTTTAAGAAAGTACTCATATTTAGATCTTAATCTCAGGTAACCACAAATGTAAACAGCACTAGATAATAATTACCCAGCCCATGGAACCACAAAGCTAACAAGTTTTTACTCACACATCTTAAGATTCTAGGGAGAAATTCCAAACAATGGGCATGCTGTATAGAAATGGAAGGAGGTCAGATTTCTGAGCCCTGGCGCCCTCTTCTCTGCTCCCACAGTCTTGGTTCAGGACAAAAGTCACTTTTTCCTGGAGGGTGTGGTAATCTCCTCCTATCTGGTTAGGATGTTTAGAAATAAACTTTCTCTCTCAATGCCTTAGTTCAGGTATTGATTCTTTCCTAAAGTATACAACAGCTTCCCCTAACCTGTCTTTCTACCTTTCTTCTTGCTATGCCTGTGGTATATTTTCAATTGGGTTGCCAGAGAACTTTTTAATATTATTGAAACACCATTCTATATTAAAATATTTCAAGTGCTATGTAGAGAACTCAAGTGAAAGCCAAACTCTTCAGCATGATACACAAGATTAATAATCTTTTTTTGTGATTTTGTTTTTGTTTGTTTGCTTGTTACCAGGGATCAAACTCACGACCTTGCACTTACCAGGCAAGCACTTGAGCCACTGAACCAAATCCCTGGTCCAGGATTAATGGTCTTACCTCTATGTAGTCTGTGGATCTATATCTACTTTTAGAGAGCTATGTGTAGCTTCCTCAATGTCTCCTGGTTTTCCTTAATTTCATGCTTCATTCTTGATTCACTTCTATTTGTCATTAAGAGTTCAGTCCATGTGCTTCCTTTTGGGGGAAGTTATGGCTACTTGCACTTCTGATAAGTAACCATTACACTTTTGCTACTGTTATACCTGTTGATTTTCTCCACTGGTTTATAAACTTTATAAAAGAGAACTAAATATTATTCACCTCTATATTTCCAAGAACTGGTGTATGGGAAATGATAAATGCACGATCCCTGAAGAAGACACAGAAAGAACATAGGCATGACCTCTATCCTAAAGTCTAAAAAGAAAAGAAATTACCTAGACTTTATCACACACTAAATAAAAAAATTTAGTGTTTTGAAGTACAAAAATAGTCTGACTGCTTTTCCTATTATTGCTATTAGTCTTTTGAATGAAGATTTTCATAACATAGCTTCTATTATATCTACATTTTTATATGGCTGTTTTCTTAAAATTTCAAAGCGTATGAAAATATCACAGTGGACTCTGGATAGATTAGACTTTTAGGACGGTGCACCGTTCATCAGGTAACTGTTGCTGGTTGATGGACGGTCTAGCTGCCCTGTGATTCCAGTGTCTACTTGAAAGAGACACATGGGAAAGTCATTCTGATACAGCTGATGTCTGTGACAGCCATAATGGGGACAGATAACAAAGTGCATTCCTTTAGCTAGCAAATAGGTTATCAGCTCTGCTGAGCCAGGTGTTGATCTAGATACTAGCTTGTATTAGAGTGTCTCCAGTTTTTTGTTTTATGATTGAACATGGGAGTAGAAATTGTATGAACAGAAATTCCAGCAGGTTAAATATGTCTATGACAGTGGGAGAAAAGAATAAGATATCTAAAAGCTCAACTTTTTCTCACACCTCTGGCAATTTTCCTGTGCAGCCAAAGGGCACTCCATTCAGACCAGCCCATCCGCTACAGTTGTGATCCCCTCATAAAACACAGACCTGTTTACTTTCACCCCAACATTTTGCAATGCTGCTCTACCTAAATCCCTTCTCCCACATATGGGTTTTGGTGTTATGTTGCAATTTCCAGACAGCCTCTTACATTTTTTTCATCTTAATGAATTAGGCCACTTTTATAGTTACATTAAAATTTTGAAAAGACAGCAATACTACCTCCAATGAACAGAACGACAAACAGAGGATGTGTTAAACTTCCTTAGGTTACATTGGATTCAGTGGGAAAACTCATAATGCTAAATAACAACTTCTGCAACTGACTTGCAGGGTAAATTGAATAGTCTGTTAATAGTAAGAGGGAATCATGTCATATTTTCCTGTTTTTCCTTTGACATTTTTAAATATCCAGTGTATATCTCCAACTAAAGTAGCCACTTGCTAGTTCACCAACATAACAATAACTAGAAGTTCCAGACCATGAGTTAATTTCACTTGCAATGATTTAGTAAATTTAGCTGGAGGTATCTGTAAATTCTTAGTACTAGTGATAGCCTCTGTCTAATTCCCAGGGAGTATATCTGGTTGATGGGCTGTTGTCACAAAGGGTTGAAAAGATTGGCTGACACCTCCACCACCACCTCCTAGCAACGTGATGGTCCTGAGGACAACTGGAATTGATAGCAACTAAGGCACAGTAAGCAACTAGATGCCTGTATTGTTGGGTTGATTATGCTGACCTGGGACCAGAGTTCTGAGCATCTCTTGGGAGGATGACAGTATGCAATATAGCAAATATTGAGGGTTTCCTTTTATCTTGTCTTTGAAGGCCAATATTGTTTTCGCTGTTTTGCTTTGTTCTGTTTAATTGTTTTGCTCTATTCAGTATTCTGTTTTGATTGGTTTTATAGTGTTTTGTTTTTGGTTTGATTTTGCTATTCCTGGTGGAATGGACAACTATTGTGAAGATAACAAGATATACTATGGTAGCTATCATTGTTATTACGATATTCTGCTCTGAAGTTCTGTATCAATTTCACTGCATTGTCTTGATTGGCTTTGTTGTGTCTTGTTTTGTTGTAGTTTACAGTCTTTAAAATAAAAAAAAGGAAACGATCAGCTCAGAATTAGGATAATGGGTAGTAAGTACTGGAGTTGGTGCTCTTGACTGAGAGGGCATTTTATGTCACATTGAATATATATTTTTATTACTATCACTATTGCCTTTCTATTATTATTCTATTTTTATTTATACTGGAGCTTTCTATTGTTGTTGTCATATATTTTCCCATTATTGGTCTCTTAAGACAGATAAACAGATTTGAAAAACTCATCTGCAGTTATACTTCTTATTTGGAGGAAGATTTTGGACAACACGCCCCACTTATTCACCTGCAGGAATTCCTCAGTCTACAGCCAACCATATGCACTTAACCTTAGCATTTGCCAATCTTAGTTAGGCTTTATCCAACTTCTCACTTAGGTTCAGAATGATGTTTCTCACAGCCTGCGAGGCATCTCTGTCTCAATGGCTTTCCTCAGGCTTGTCATTCATCAGTTTATCCATCACCAAAACTCAGTCATTCTTAAATTTCTGTCTGCCTCTCATTTTGTTGCACATTCTTCTAATGGTCAACAAACTTAAATTTCTGTCTGCCTCTCATTTTGTTGCACATTCTTCTAATGGTCAACAAACCTTTCAATTCTGCATTCACTTCTTAGTTGCTACGGATATCGCTATACTTTAGGTTTTATGTATATTCCCACTTACAGGCTTTCACCCTAAATCTGATCTGTATGCATTTCCTCCCTTACCTGCCTGGAAAATGACTTGTTATTTCTAGAATACCATGTTTTCTCTCCTGTGAATCTTTCACTTGCTCACTACCCTGCCATCCATCAAACTTACTTTTCTCATATAATTTTATAACATAATTTAATGTATAGGTACCAATTTAATTCATAGACATGATAGCGCATTCAATTACTAAAAATTTGCAATATAGGTCACTATAGAATGTCCTTGAATTTTTTAGATAGCAATTAATTAATAAATTAATTTGATTAACCCAGCTCTCTAGGACTAAATAAATATTTGTGGTTGCTGGTAATTAGTTACTGAAGTTAGAAAATCAGCATGCTGTTCATTCTTGAACAGAAAAAAAAAAGCACTGACAGGCATCTTTAGGGATTTTGAATTCTTAAGCCTAAAAACAATGGAGGACAAGGTGTGCTTCTATTATTTCTTTTTCAGGGGAGTAGGACATTTGAAAGGTAGAGAAACTTCCATGAAGGAAACTACTGACAGTGCAGTTAATGTTGATGCCGTGGGCTGTGATATTTAGGCTGCAACCTGATGTTCTGAAATGATGGGCTCGGAGCAGGGGTGATGTGTATTTTATAAAGATCAAGAGGAACAAATGTATTTTCTCGGAGACGCGCTGGGCTGTTCAAGAAGACTGCACCATGAACACATAGAAAAAGCAAAATAAATTTCCAGATAAAGGTATCATGCTAATTTCTTTGGAGAAGAATAAGTAGGACCCGGAAAGAAAAATAAGTCTGAAGGAGGTTTTCAGTGATTCACACGAGAAAATCATTAGAAAATACAAGATGTTACTCAACTCCAAATACCACTATGAATGTAAAGCACTTGGGTCGTAAATAAAATGAATTCCCATTGCAACATATCTGTACTTCTATAATCTAAAGTGAAATACCAAGACCTGGTAGACATATTATAGTCTAGTTTATCCTATGCACCAAATAAATAAATAACATTTAAAATAGTTTATCCTATGCACCAAATAAATAAATAGCATTTAAAAATTTCATCAGAGGGAAGGTACATATATATGAGAGTTCTATGTGTCAAGGAGCTATACCTTTAAGTAAATCCATTAACTTATACAAGCGTGCTTGCAAATGGACAAAAGAAAAAGTGATACTGAGCTGGCCTCAGAGAGGAAACAGATGATATGTTCTTGATATATGTTATAAAATTGGCACAGAATCAAGATATCATCGCAATGGGACTAAATCTGGCCATCTGTGGAGGCTTAGTCAGCTAAACAAGAGCATCTGACAAGTTTTGATTTGTTTGATGTAAATTTTATCCCAGAGGGTGAAGGAAGAATGTGTCAACACTCATCCTAGAAACTGATATACTAACAGTTTGTACAAAAAAATAAAAACAGATTGTACGTGATCCTATGTTTTTATATATATTTCAAAAGTCTTTTTAAGGACTCTGTCTCATGGAGAGTCTATCTACTGGGAGAGCCTGCCGCTAGGAAAGAAGCTGGATGACCAGGAACAGACACATTAGAGACAGATTTCATATTCGTTTTACTTTAGAAATATTGAAGTGTGCAATTATATTGGCTATTGCAAGATGTATGTTAAAATAATCAAAGACCAAAAAAAGAATAAGAAAAAACAATCCCCAAAGATAACAAGAAAGGATCCTTTTGAGATATATAAAAACACTTTTACATAAGCCATCATTAAACTATTTATATTGTACTATAATAATATAATAGGATTCAGATCTCCTTAGCAACCTGTGACGTTAACCAGAGCATTCCTTGCTGTTTGTGCTCCCTACTGAGAGAACAGGAAAGGCTCACTGAAATCTCACAGTCGGCCAGGAGGGCTGCCTCTCACATGCCTGTCATTGGCTCTCTCCCGCCGCACAGTAATAAGTCAAACGATTATGTTAGCTCTATTTGATCTTCTAAAATATGTAATTGAATTAAATATTTTAAGTGCATCAAATATTAGGAGCGGAATGAAGGAGAGTTGCTATTTCTCAAAAAGTTTTTTAAATACTTTGAGACCAGGGGTGTAGTTGAGTGGTAAAGTGCTTACCTATCCTGCAAGTGGCTCTGGATTGTATCCCCAGCATCCATATTCAAGTACGCAAATAAATAACAGTGACTTCAAATACATTGCAGATATGCTAAAAATAAGATGCTAAAGCACGTGCTGTCAAAATAGATGTTTAAAAGACACCTGAAAGACGGAGAATAAAAATCACAAAAATCTAAATGATTTTATTACCTAGCTGTTTGCACAATACTGCTGTATTCTTACTTTATTTTCAATAACCAAAAAGTAGAAATTATGGTGTGTTATGACTATGCAAAAAAAGAGCATGCAAAGTTGAATCAGTGATTAAACAGGAGGCCTCCATCTAAAGTTGAGTGACTGAATGTTCTGAAAGAGTTTAAACAATTCAGCTGTGTGTTACTATTGTCCGTGTTTAAGAATTTTCATTTAATCAATTGACTGCAGACGTTAGTCAGCTTCTTAGGAGACCCTACCTCATTCATCTTTAGAAGTTGTTATTATATAGCTCTGAGAATACAGTTAAATGTTCAAGAAATGATTGAAAAACACCTAGTATGTCAGCAGAGTTTAAAGTAGCATTTCTCCCAATTCTAATTTTGGAAAATCACCAGATCTGTCACTCAGATTTTCAAAAAGATATCAAGAAAATGACACAAGGCAAACTGAATTTAGAAGCTGAGTTAAAAGAAAGGATATTGAACTTAATGGAAGGAGCCAGAAAATACTTTCTAGTTCTTAAAAGAACTAGAAAATGAAAAAAACTTAGTGCCAACAGAGAGTGACAAAGAAGCAAAAGAGGACACTTAACAAAGTTTAGGTTCATAGGAAATAGTATGGCCAAGGCATACTGAATTATATCAACTGAAAATGAAAAGGTATTATTCTGAATGATCGTGCAATGAATGAAATCCTAAAAAATGTTGGGCTAGTTCTCATGCTATAGGAGTTTGTTGGCAAGGAGTAAACAATTTCTTGGGAGATATTAGTGAAATTATTTTAGAGCTATGTATAAACCAGAGAGAGGAAAACTTTACTCAGATGCAAATAATAGATCAGGATTTCCTGAAGTTTATCCCATGGAATACAAGATACAACATGGTACATTCTCTGTTCTGTTCAGTTTTTCTTTTCTTTTCTTTTTCTTTCTTTCTTTTTTTTATTAATTTGTTGTGTTTTCTCTGTCTCTGTTTCTGAAGTATAATCTCTTAAGAAAGAACTGGCCACAGATCCACAGTCTTAAAATAGTGCCCGGTATGTGCTTAGTGTATCATGAATATTTATTCAATTAAATTCCAGTGGATAGAATTCAGAGGTGGGAACCTGGACTCTCCAGAAATAACAAAGGCCCATGGAGAGGGCTGCCCACAGATGCTAATCACTCTGGACCAAAGAGAAGGTATTAATTATCCAATCTCTCTCCTACCAAGTAGGATATTTTCATTTATAAACAGAAAATAAAATGAGCCCATTTTCAGCCACTTGAAGCCATTGTGATGGAGACTGTAAAATTCAGACATAGATGCCTGGAGACTGATGGTGTCACTGCAAACAGAAGACATCCTTCCAGGAAAGTTGAAAAGCACTGATTAATTGCTTTCTTAGAAATTTTTGTCTTCTTATTTGGTTGATAGCAAAATAAATGTTCATTAACTGGTGAGTGAAATTATTTTCAAATACAATTATGAGACTTTATGTACGACTCACCATATCATCTTCTCTCTAAATCGTTCAACAAAAAAGACTGAACAATGAAGCAATCATTTAAGAATTCTCAACAGAAGCTATCATGTTCATATCATCATCTTTTAAACAATTACTGAAGGACAGGAGAAAGGAAAAGGAATAATTTATGCCTTCTGCATATATAATTCCACAGAGACCACTGACTGTTGACTCTCCCAGGGTCACCTGGGAACTTTGAAGAACAAACCAATAAGCCACACCCTAGGTCAGTTAACTCAGAATCTCTCATGGGGCCCTACAATGCCACAGGGGACACGACAGAAAACTTTTTATACTACTTTTTCATGAGTCATCTAAACTGTGATGAGAAAGTTGGAACTTAAATTCACATCCTCAGTCTCAAATCAGGATCAGACATTTTATATAGAAATCTACTCATAATAGCATGCATTTTTCTGATTAATGATTCAATTTGCTGAATAGGTAGTTGGTTAAAGGAAATAATTCCTTTAGAAAGAATACAGGCCAATAGAATAAGAACCCATTAAGGGTTTGAAATAGTCACTGAATACCAATCAGAATTTTTACTTTTTTTTTTTTTCTTTTGAGATGAAGATTGTGAGCTGCTGAGATAGTTTGTCAAGTGAGGTAGTGAAAATTATCTCTCTATAGATTCTTGATTTCTGCCTCCTAAAAGATAGACCAGATGTTTTTAGGGAAAACTTTTGATACCAGAAGGCTTATTTCATTTGTTATTTAATTCATAATTAAACCTTGCTGGAGGACATTTGAGGTCAGCTCAGTGGTGTCTTGTCCCTTGGCCACAAGTTCCGTGTTTAGAAAGAAGGTAAACTGACTAACGAATGTGGCCATACGCGAACACCTATCTTTCAGCCACTCTGACAGTGTGGGTGACTTCAGTGAAGCAACACTTGGTTTCTTTATTCTACTTCTTCCTTCTCTTGACTTAGCTTTCTTATTACCATCCTAAGCTTCCCCTTACTCTGCACAGATCTTTAGTTATGTGCAAGGAACTCACGATGACCCCCATAAGATTGATGCTATCTGTTTTTTCCTCTTTGGAGATGAGGGATGCGGGCCAATCAGCCAGTTAGATGGTAATGCCAGCCTTGGTCTTAGTTCTGCCATATGGAGAGCCCAAGTTTTAGGCACTGGATCTGGTCTTTCAGCCTTCCTCTGTGGGTGGAGTCCCAAGCCACGCTGTAGGCTGCTGCCCACCAGAATTGGCTCCCGTCTGTGCAGTCTGTAAAATGGAACACGTCTGCTTGCTTTCACACTCCACTATGTGGCTCAGTCTCCCTGACCGTAGATATCACACTCAGGATACGTGACATGTGAGCAAATCCCTCAGAAGGAGAGGACCAAGGATACTCTGGAGAATCAAAGTGTGTCCTTTTCCCATAGTCCTGGTTTTCTCTAAGAGCCACTCCAATGGGAAACTGTCTCTCTCTCAATAAGGGGGTTAAAATCAGGGTCATCTCTAATTATTTTTATTAGATTTTCCATGGTGCAAAGGAGGTAAACATTTCTGCTAAGGCTTCTCCCATTGGAGGATCCCAGTAGCTTTTTTTGTGTTCAGTAGATCAGATCACTCCACATTTTTTATAATCACATATTAAATATGTATGCTTATTATATGCACACATACACATACACATATCTAAAAGTAAATGATAGGTATTACTACTGCTTCCTTTAAATCAGAGTCACAGTTCCATGAAAAGGAGGTGGTTGGCTTTTATCCAGCATGACAAATCTTTCAAATTAGAACCATTGATTTATTGCATGCATTTACATAATTTACACTAAGAAGAAACCTGTCACCCACTCAGAACTTGGTTAACTGCCAGGAAAAATAAGTGCTATGCATCTTTAAAAAAGGAAAGAAGAAAAGATTATGCTACTTGCTCTTTGTGATAAGTAACCTGGCAAACTGGTCCCCTAATGCCCGAAAGATGACAAATGGTGCTTAATTAAACCATGTTTTTGGAGTTTTTGGAGGTTCAGAGTATCTGGCTTTGAGAGTCACATTAGACTGTGGTCTATTCACATTAGCATCTGAAATATTATTTGATTCAAATGCACTAGATGTTATCGGAGGGGACTCACTTAGGTGAAAGTTCTCTAAAGAATTCAAAAGAAACATTTTAGATAAATGATCAATTACATACAATTAAAATGTTGAGGAAAATACAATTATAACTCTGAATCAGGATATTGAATTTGTTTTGCTATTGAAAATTTCAAATAAATACTGTCTAAGTAAATTTTTGAAAGATGCAGTTGCTCCAAATTAATGTTTCTCTCTCTTTTTTTCTTTGGTACTGGCAATCAAACTTACGACTGGTCGCTT
This sequence comes from Cavia porcellus, assembly GCF_034190915.1. NCBI lineage: Eukaryota > Metazoa > Chordata > Mammalia > Rodentia > Caviidae > Cavia > Cavia porcellus. The sequence continues at coordinate 50,067,313 of NW_026947510.1, read as the reverse complement.
GCAAGGCAGGTGCTCATGTGGCTGAGTTAAATCCCCGTCCCCTACTCCAAATTAATTTTTAGAATGTTATGATAATTTTAGAATCTGATTGCTGACTTAGACATATACAAATCAAAGTGTGTAATGTAAAGATTTTATTGTAAGTGGAGGCGATGGGATGATTTCATAAAAAAGACTCTTGAAGAGAATATTGCACCAAGAGTAATGAACATTTTTAAAAAATTTTTTTCTCATGAAGAGTTAAGCAATAAAATAATTTGAGAATGAGTAGAAAACTTGCTGGGCTTCACACCTCAGAACCTTGGAAATTGAACAAGCAAATAATATTTACTGATTTATTCATTATCATATAAAAATTACAAATTATGTAATCAAAATGTAGAAAAATTGACAACTCTAAAATTTTATTTATATAATTTTATTTATATTTCAATGTGTAAAGTTTTAATAAGACATTTATATAATAGAATGTATTCTATGTTTATTTTTGAAAATATCTTTCACAGCATATAAAGTCCTATGAAATGAAAAATATCAAGTCAATACCATAAAAATAAACATTTGGATTCAAACTCATTGACAATTGTAGGAAATTTACTAACAGATAGATAAATGGAATTATCATCTTTAATTTCTCAGCAACTATCAGTATTTTCATGTTACAGAAGTTGATCTAGTCATTAGGGCCAAATCCATTGTTTTGGTAGCATAGGCAGCAAACAGCTGACTGACCAAGATAAAGGTATCGCTCTTTGGCAAACTGACCATTGTGACATGCTGGAATCAAAGAGCATTTTCAGGGATACTGAATTTTCTTTAAAAATACACTTGGGAAAAATAAAAACTAGATAATCTGTACTTCAAAATGTTTTTAATTATATCGGTCATATACAAAGTTATAATCACAAATCTGATAGTGGAATTCTGGGTTGGGTTTTTTTATGAGCAGCTTTCAAAGATTTTTAAAACAATTGGAAACTTTTAGCCTTGTTTTTGAAAACCAAGAAAACCCAATGGAAATAGTTTATACTGTATGGAGGTAATACCTAAATAGTAAGAAGAGGGTGTTAATTTATTATCAGTACAAAACATAAGTCATACTTCCTACTCTTTATCTCGAGGTTACAGGCTCTTTTTATGGAAAGTATAAGTACTAAAAATAAAGATAATCTGATTGATTTCTTTAATGCAAAAGATAACGGGATTCAGTAAACATCATCTGAAAAAGTAAGATTATCTCACTTGAAATAATAAAGCAAATCTCAAAAACTGAACAAATGACCCAGGGCATAAACACTGATCAGAAAAATATGCAGCGATGAGGGCTGGGGATTTAGCTCAGCGGCATAAGTACCTGCCTTGTAAGCAGGCAGTCATGAGTTCGATCCCTGGTACCGATAAAAAGGAAAAAGACCAAAAAAAAAAAAAAAAAAAAAAAAAATGCAGCGAGATGGTGAGAGGAAAACACTGACATCACTCATACTTGTGTTGGAAATTCACAATTAGCAGGAGTAGCTGTACAAAGGCCAGTGACCTGAGCTGTCATAAATATTTGGCAAGTAACTGACCACTTTCATTATCTTTAGAAAATCATTAAACTAAGCTGATTGGTAATTATATAGAAGCTGTAACCTAGAAGATTTATTACTAATAAGCACTGAGAGCGTAACATGGAAAAATACAAAGAGAAGCAAGCCTGATTATTTTACACAGTATGGATGGTGGTAGTATTTCCTGTGATCAAAGAGTTGGACGATAAATAAAGTAAATGAAAATCCCCAGAAATGATCTGTTATCAATGTTTTGATCACTAAGGTGATCCCCACTGGTCCCTTATTAAATGGCTTGTGTCAGGTTGTAGTCTTCCTTTTAAAAAATCAGATAATACAGAAGTTACTATGATTTCAATGAAAGTACTATTTTACCTGAAAGATTTTGCTTTGGCGTTTTTTCATGTCTGTGCCAACATCTCAAGAGTCTGAGGTGGAGCCCTGAGTGTTAGAAACAGAAGCTGTAAAATTTAAGGAGGTACCAAGAAAGGATGCCTTGCATTTTGTACCTCTGACACCTCATTCATCTGGCTCCCGTTCCAATTCTCAAACATATACAAATATATCTGTATGTGTTTAAATTATACAAAATGCATTTAAAATTAATATGAGATATTGTATATGTGACCTATAACTTGAGTCATTCAGTAATATGGAATGAGCCTCTTTTCTTGTGTGTACAAGTAGATCTGCATCACTATGTCAATTACATGACATGTTATAATATGAATGTATTATAATTTATTAAATTGTTTCTCTTTTGATGGACATTTATATAATTTCCACTTTTTAAGTACTGCTAACAATGCTGCAATTCTGAACATACAATTTTGTGTCTTTGTCTATTTTGCTGGACAGATTATTGTGCATTCAACAAATATGCATGTTTTTAAGGTTGATGGAGACTAATTCCCTTCTATCTAAATGGCAGCACTGTCGCATCAAACTTTCTGAGGTACTGGAAATGTTTTCTATGTTGTCCATTAGGGTAGCTACTTACCACGTGTGGCTGTAGCATTTCAAATGTTGGTGAGATGGAGGATATGAATTTCAATTTTAAATTTAAATTTTCAGTTGATTTTTTTTTTTTTTGGCTTCTGGCCATGGGTTAGGACCTCCATAAAATGTTGAATAACAGCTGTGAATAAGTAGCCTCTTCTAGCCTTGAGCTTTAATCGGAGTACTTTGAATGTCTCCTCGTATGTGTGGCATTTGTTGTTGGTTTCTGATAGATTTTCTCTGTCAAAGTAGCAGCTGCTTGGAGTGCTAACCCAAGCACTTTAGTGATGCATCTTTCCACTAAAGATGCTAGAGTGTTAGTCACTTCTTTCTTCTGCGAAAGGGAATTGTGCCCATTTGAAGGATGAGATCATTGTCATTCTCGTAAGAAATGAGTGTTAGTGCATGAGTGGAAACCTCATTATTACCCACCTTTCCTTGGAGCCAGTCTTGATGCCTAGAATTGTGACAACTCTCTTGATCCGTAGCAACCACTGTGAGAATGAGAGGCCAACAGCTAAGACTAAATAAGCTAGAATGAGTCCTGGGTTATATTTTTGGTGTTATTCATTGTCACCAATGTTTTGGTGGTAATTTATTATTTGTTGATCCTGTTTTGAGATACTCTGACTCAGATTCTTATAAAACCAACACAAGGTATTTAAACAACCATTCATAGAATTCTCTTACTTTTTGCTAGAAGTATTCTTGACTGGCACAAGAACATTTTTTTTTTCTCCTAGTTTTGATTTTGTGGTTAGCTTTAAAACTAGAAATAAGTGTTACAATTACTCATATGTTATTTTGAAAATGACTTTCAAAATAGCACACAATGAAGTAATATTATATGGAAGTCACTGTTGTAAAATTTTACATTTATTAAATCTTTATAATAACACTATAGATTAATTGCAACTATTATTTATATTTTACAGATGAGAAATCTAAAGTGCACCAAGGACAGAGGTTAGATTGCTTTAGATCACAAAGGACTGGACAGAGGCAGATGTGAACCTACACAGTTTGGCCCTGGAATTCTAGATCCTTATCTCTAGTACTTCCTCTAGTAATGATGGACCTCGATATATACACTTGTCTATTGCATAATGACTTATTATTAGTTGACTTTATCACAAAGGTGGCAAACAATTTGATCAGATTTAATGGTGAGTATAAATTAGATATTTTCCACTGTGAAAAAGGGAGCCTGGGTAAAATTCAGATGATCAAACTTTAAAATAGATCTTAGTTATTCTTATTGTTTTCTTAAATTATGTTTGACTTCACAAATTTCTTTCTTAGACTTGTTTTTTATTTTGGGGATTTGAAGGAACAATGTCGTTTTTTATCCTTTCTAAAGCTAAGATTGTAAAAGCTGAATGAGAGTAATTTTTCTCATTTCTTTGACACGTCCTGACTTTGGCCAGAGTTCCTGATTTTTTCCTTCCTTTCTCCTTTGATCATGCACAGTATGCTTTTGTTTTCTGTCATCCAATAAAATATTTTAGAAACAAACGAAAAGCGAAGTAAATGTTTAGTATTCCTACCTACTTCTGAGTTTTTAATGTCTCATCTTTCTCTCTCTCTCTTGATTGTGAAGAACTCAATATATGTGCACAATATTTTAAAATCTGGTTGATTCTATAAGTAATAAATGGGATAACAAAATGTTCTGATGAAACACTTTGATAGATAAGTATAAACCTAGATTATCTATCATCCAGGGTACAGTGCAAATTACATTTCAGCTGTCCAGAAGTTGGCAATGAAAAATTATGTTAATACTTGATAACCTTTCAAGATGCTTATCCTATTGTTCCTATTTCAAATCGTTTTTGTGTTGATTGACATCTGATAATGTTTTTGGTGTTACAATGAATTCTAAATAATTAGTGAGAGCTTGTGCAAAAAATAGTGTGAGTGGCATGACTACAGTCTATCATCATACGTTTATTCTATTTACCACCATCTAGGGAAGGAACTGATTTTTTTGTATGTATAGAGGTATGGCAATATTTTGCTTATAGATTTATTATAACCATCATCATTAGAATGTATCCTTATTGTAATTATTATTATGTTAGTTTTTGTATGTTTGGTATCTATTATAATACATTTTCAAGTGATTAATTTTTTTAAAAAAATCATTGCCAGATATGTAATTAAGTGTGATTAATCTATGTAATTAATCTACATTTTGTAATAAACACTGCAATCTGAATCTCAAATACATCCACAAATTAATGAATTTATCTCTGAATTTCCTTGACAAGTATATATAAAAGAGATTGTACAGATGTTATCTATATTGAGTATGGCATTTATTGTGCCAGACAAAAGTGAAGAAAATAAATTTGTATAAGCAGGAGGATTTATAACAGTCACAGGGGCAGGAAAAGGAGAATTTATAATATTCACTACCACAAAAGAAGGTGGAGTAGAATGAACAATAAAAATGAAAACATCAGGACAGAGTGCTTTAATAAAGGCTATAAGATTTAGAGATGCAAAGAGGCTGAGAACAACTGCTTTGATTTAGAATACACCAAAGCCAAGTAAATAAAATTTTAAAAAGTAGGTTGGAAAGACAGATATTCCTGAACATTTAGATAAAGAATTTGGGTTCATTGAGTGTGGGGGTGTTTGGAAATGCACATTCACCTCCTTTTCCAATTTCGTGTTTGTAGGTGCACAATTGGGAAAGTTAAAAAAAATTTAAAAACAGGGCATTTTAACAGGTGCTGGTGATGAATCTAAGGGTGTGAGTTCACTGCTGTTGTTCCTGAAAGCATACTACCTCCCATGCTCTTCAGTTTTTATTTTAGTTTACTCTAGTATGTAAATTAGATGGCCTCATATGCACACTTTTTGAGAAAAAACCCCCAAAACTTTCCCCTCTGCAAACCATAACTTTCTGGCTTACCACACTGGGGCATCTCTCTGTGTGGGGGTCATTTCCATACATAGCTTTTTGAGTGAGGAATCTTAAATGAACCTGTGATTGAAAAGCCCTGGACTTAAGTCCTGGTTCTGTAGGCAACCAGTAATGTCACCTGTGACTTCCTTCTGTTTCCGTTTCCTTGTCTGCAAAGAAATTGTGACTAACACAGAGATTGTAAGATAAGAATGCATGGAACACAGTGAATGTTCAACACTGGTATTATTTCTTTAATATGAACCATCATATAGACATTCACTATCTATGGTTGGTTTGCTTAATCACGCAGCAAGGTACCGTTAGAAAGTTCGTTCTGCTTAAGCAAATGTTAATTTCATTCTGTACACCATGGAGGCCACTTGCTTAGTCTTGGTGGTTTGGCAAGAAAAATAATTTTATCACATTCTTGTGATATTGTAAAATTTATTATGAATCAAAGAATGTTATCTGTTAAAATGTACCTATTATGTGGAAGCACATAGAAATCAATCACTGTGACTCTTGTGCCATTAGCAAGATAAGACTGGAAATATTAGATGCTCCTGAGGAAGAGGGCATAGGGATGCAGGACAGGAAGAGATGGGGAAGATTCCTTTGGGTCTCTTTGTAGCCTAACTTGAGCCTACTCTGGTAGTTGAAAGTAAGAAGAACAAAATCAAGAAAATGGATCACTTGTTTTAAAAAAAAAGATAAAAACATTTACTATTTCTGTTGACTTAATTTATACGTGAAGCATTAAATATATAAAATCTTAAATGTTATTATAATAGAAAGACCCATGGAATTAGTATCTGGGTAAAGAAATAGAAGTGCCGATACCCCAGAGACTGATCATTTTTCCTCCTCAATATCTGGATCCTTCTTCTGCCCCAAAGTTAAATACTATCCTGATTGCTATAGTAATCACTTATTTGATAGGTTTTAATGAAAACAAGTTATAATGCTCAAAATTAAAAATTATTATTATATAGTTTGTTCACAGTGGGTACTGTGTTAATCACTTTCCTGCTGCTTGAACAATACAGGACACCTACAATTTAAAGGAGAAGTTTATTTTGGTTCAGAGGGTTCAGTCCATGGTTGACTGTTTCTGAGTCACAAATGGCAGGTGGAAGGAAGGAAAGCTTCTCAACGCATGGAAGAAAACGAATAGAGAGAAAAAGCAGGAGCCAGGGACAAGAAGACAACCTTCCAGGCCATGTTTCTGGTTACCAAGCTCTTCCAACCAGGTCCCTTTTTAACAGCATATTTAGCTATGAACTCACCAATAGATGAATCAGTCCTCTAATGTGTATGATACTTGTATATTCTAATTGCATTTTAAAAGGGCCACCTGTGAACACAGACTTTTGGGAGCATTTTATTCTAAACCATAACTTTTGCCCTAGAGCTTAATACAATCTTGACTTGTATAATAATCTCTTATTTTTGGTAGATTCTAATAAGGAAATTTATATGATATCTGTGAGTTCTAAACTTAAAAAGGTTATTATATAGTTTGTTCACGATGGGCACAGAATGGTAAATGTGCTCTAAAAATTATGCAAGTCAATTGAATTTATGACTGGATATTTTTAACTACTTTGGTTTAGCTTAATGCTCCATAAAATTAATATAGCATTTTGTTATATAAAGAGATACTGTTTCTTAGATTAATTTTGCTTTATCCTGAATTGTGATCATTTGTGATGTCTTACACTTCCATTACTGTAAACTGAGTGGAAATTGACTTTCTAACTGACAAGTAGCTTCTAGAACTCTTATTTGATATTCTGGCAAAACATATTTTTATGTGGCATGTTATTTATTACCCATTCACCTTCAACTTCTGCATTTTTGAACATGCTGTTAACAGAATATTAAGGTTTTTAAATTTTCCTTTTGATAAGTTTTCTATTTTAATTAGAAAAGTTTGTACACATATATTGAAGATAACTAATGACATATTTGAGTTTAAATCTATGATTTTAATATTTGGTTTCTACTTCACCTTGTCTGAGATCTTTCTCTTCTTATGTATTCTCTTTATTTCAAGTCCACGATTAGCCTGATGGCATTCTTTGACTATTCTTTCGTTTGGTGGTTAACCTGAAAATTTAAACATGTAAACTTGCCTTTCTCTTCCAGGATAAGCACGGATGTTAGAAGACTTTAACTTATACTCTATAGTTGTGAAGAATTTTAATTTATTTTATCTACTAACACCTGTCATCTATCTATCATGCATCTATCAAGCCTCTAAAGCATTGTTATTAATACTGCATATGGTCGAAATTTAATTAGGTTTGCTTATCCATCTATTTTTTCCTGGCTCTTTAGTTCTTCCTGTATCTCTGAACTTTTATATCAAGTAGTTTTGCTTCTACTTAAAGAACATCATGCAGGACCAGGGATATAGCTCAGTGGCATAGTGCTTGCCTGGCAAACTCAAACTGAGTTTGATTCCTGGTACAAAAAAAAAATCATTCAGAGTCCACTGTCTATTATTATCATTGTTTTGTTTTTCTGAAAATGTGTTTTAAATATTGCTGGATACAAGTTATTTTCTTCCAGTTTTTGAAAAATATTCTAATGTGATATAGATTCCATTATTTCTATTGCTATTTCATAGACAATCTGTTTATTCTTTTGGCTGTTTTTAAGATTTTTCTTCTTATCTTTGCATTTCAGTGTTTTATTGTTGTGTGCTTTTATTTATTTATTTATTTGTTGCCGGGAATCAAACTCAGGACCTTGTGTTTGCCAGGCAGGTGCTGTGCCACTGAGCTATATCCCTGGCTGTGGTTTTATTATTATATAATACGAAATATGTCTTTCATTTTTGCTTGTTGGAATTCATAGTTTCTTCAGTCTTTGTGTGTGGCCAGTCAATTTACTTTGGAATTCTCAGTCATTTTACTTTTAAATATTGCTTTCTACTTTACTGTCCCTTTTTCTTGCTAGAACTTAAGTAAAACGGAGTAGAGCTTTTGATGATATCTTTCATAGATTGTTCTGTTTTCTGCTTTTGAATGTGTCAGCACTTCATTTGAACATTTTAAAATTTATATTCTAATCCCTCAGCTGAATAATCTCCCAGACATGAGGCAGTATTTTGGTTAATGTATTTTTAATTCCTGACTTTCTATTTACTTTTGTGGTTTCCAATGCTCTGTCAACATACCAATCTTATGTCTTCCTTGAACATTAGCTGATTCTGCTGAACTGTTCCATTCATTGTCTGTGGTGTCTCTGGATTTGAAATCATATCATCTCGGCACCTCCAGTATCTGGTTATTTATGAGTTCATAATAGTCATTGACTTGATAGTTGTTAAAACAATTGGAGGTTGATCTTTTGATAATGTATCATCTATTTTCTTTCAAAGAAGATTGATGGTTATGGGGGTGGCTAAAAGCATCAAGGCTACAGGATCACACGAATCCCACTCACGTCACTGAGGTGATTTGGAGTAAGATTGTTGTCTCTGCAAACGGTTCTCTCTTTCTCATTTACTTCTTCTCAGCATTTGGGCTAAAATTGAGATGATACTACTGATTTCACAGAGCACTAAACACAACTATAAAGCTCTTAGCATAGTACTTCATATAGTTTGCATTTAAAATCAATTGTGTTGTTGAAAGCCAGTGGAGAAAGGTTAATAATTTGGTTTTAGGGGGAACTTAATCATTCTGTTGCAGTTCTCTGAGCCTGAGTTCTTTCATCTGTAAAATAACGAAATTTGATGAGATATCTTCTAATGTCTCTTCCTGCTCCCAAATGTTATGACTAAGAAAGTCTTAAGTAGAATTGCAGACCCATCTCTGCTCTCTTTCCTATCCAGTTCCCTAAGAACTTTTATTAAAAGCACATAGTATGGGAGAAAACTGGATTTTCCTGGTATTTTTCCACGCAGAACCGTTAGAGCTAAACTTAATGGAGTTATCATTCCAACTTGATTTTTTAGATCATCATTATAAAAATAATACAGGTGTGTATGCCAGAACATGGCACACACAACAACTTCATGAATATATTGCATGATTTTCTTTCCTTTAACTACATTTAAAATTTTTATCTTCACTTTAGTTATATTATGAAGAACCACACCAAAGAAAGGCAACAAAGTTACTAATGCATATTGTTGTTCTTATTTTCTCATAGAAATATTGGGTTTAGCCATGGTGGTGCATCCCTATAATCCCAGTACTCTGGAAGCTGAGGCAGGAGCATCACACATTTAAGCCCACCCTGGGCAACTTAGTGAGACCCTGCCTCAAAAATTTTTTATAGTGTTAGTGATATAGCTCAGTGCAAGGATCTTGGGTTCAATCTCCATTATCATAAAAAAGAAAAAAATTAGTGACAATAAAATCTGAGTCAGAATACAAATACATCATTCCAAAAATCTCTCAGTATTATCTAATGCTTTTCAAACTATATATGTAAGTAAAATGTCTTAGATTATTTTAAACATATCATCCAAGAATCTGAAGGTTTTCTTTACTTTAAATCTTTACGAGGAAGTAAAGGTTTTCTTTACTTTAATAAATTACTTTCTGGGCTTTCGGGTTGGCTTCAAGGACAATTCCATTTTCTCACCAGCCTGTTTGTAATGAAATGGCAAACATTTTAAGTACTGACTGCTTAGTAACACTATTCCATCTGTCAGGAAAAGGTCCCAACTTAAGAATCCTAAGGATACCATACAAGCAACAACTCAGAAAAACACCTGTTCTCTAGCAGTGATCTGGGTCCAAGAAGAAATACAAGACTCCTCCAATCAAATGTTGTTACATTTATGACACATAGTCTTGCTTGATATACTAGTGTTATGGTTCACTCAATTACTCTCTTCAAGTCTGAATCATCACTAGTGTTTAGTAAAGAGAAGTGTGTTCTATCCAATTTTTACAAAGTTTGATAATTTTTTTTAATGTCTCAAAGAAAAAGATAGTTATCATAGTGGACAAACTAGATGAATTAAATCTCTTTTAAAAAATTAAGTTTTGTGTTAAGGTCATGCTCTCCAATTTCTTGGCTATTTTATCTGAATCAATTTTCAATCTCTCTTCACTATAGTTTAATGTACAAAACTAAAATATTAATAGTGCCTACAAGTAGTGATTTAACATGATTATTGTTTTAAATAAATATGCTGACTACCCTTTAAACCTTTCTGTTGGATGACTTTCTGAAACAAAATGCCTCTGCCTGGTGATAAAGGACAATAACATTTTCATGGAGTATTACATAAAATTGAGGCTTAATATTGAGGCAGGTGTTGTGAAAGTGAAGACAGAACCCTGACCTATATGTCTTAAAATTTAGTCATAGACATAAAAACATACAATGGCATGTAAAGTATACACTGTTCAGTTGTAAAACTTTATTTGAGGGAGAGAAAGCAAGAGAATGAGCTGGTTCTTTTTATGCATATTATTAATGAACAAAAACTAGAACACTTCTATAATGTGGACCATGAAACATGACATGTGGAGATTGAGGTGGATGGAAAGATAATGAATTCAGTTTTGCACATGTTGAGCTGTAGAAAATAACAATGACTTGGAAAAGCATAATGAAACCATATTGTTAAGTTTTTATAAAGTAGATTCTTTCAATAAATCAAGGGTTTACATAATTGAAAATGTCTGCAGGAGGTAAAGAAAGAAGGGGAAAATCATTCAGGAACAATTTTCTCTCACAATCAAGCTCATTGTACATTTTATTTGGGTGATTGAAGCAGGTTTGATTTTCTATTTATAATGACTCTTCCATTGCATCTTATGATTACTAAGAATTTCTGTATAAGGAATGTAATTTTTCCCATTTAAAAATTATTCAAAAAATAAATAAATAAAGTATAAAAATAATTCATACAGTGTTTAAGAAATGCAATGAAGCAACACATCATTTCCAATAATAAATGTATTTGGTACAGTCCCTCTTTCCTGACATGTTTTTAATTGTTATAAATAATATTTATTATTATAGGAGTCTAATAATATAGGAGTCATACAATATCACTTAAATCCCATCACTCTGAGATAGCTGCTATTCGCATTTTGACTACGCTTTCATGCACTAAATTTATTAAAAGTGGTAATAATTATATAATATAATAATTAATTATCATGCACATCTCTATCATTTTAAAAAACCAGTGTTTAGTTCTATTCTTTCATTAACTTCTTTATTTTTTCATCCCATCTACAAAATGGACCTTATTAATGATGTGTATGCATATGTTAATACATGTGTTATAGTTTATATCTAGATGTCCTCCCCAAGCCTCAAGTGCTCATAGGTGGAACTTATAGGTGGGAGGTAATGAATCATGGGGATGCGATACTCAATAGTGGATTAGTCCACTAAATGTGATGTTGGGAGGTGAAGGCTGGTCTGAGAGGTGGGTTGCTGGAGGAATGAATTCAGTGGATGTATCTCCATTTCCCTTCCCTTGATCCCTCTCTTCCTGCCTGCCATGCCCCAAGCTGTGTATCCCCTCCTATATGCCCCCCTGAGACGCTGTCCTGACTTGGAGCCAGTGAACCATGGATCAAAACCCCTACAGACTATGAGCTAAAATAAACACTTCCTTCTTTAAATTGTGTGTGTCTCAGTGCCAAGAATGTAACTAAGACAACATATGTTTAACAAATTATATACTGTACAAATATATGCACTTTCTACATATGCATTTATATGTAGTACTCTGCCATTGTTTAAAAATTCTTTTTAAGAGCTGAAAATAAAATATGACTTGATGGTAGAGCACTAGTCTAGTAGCATAAAACCCAAGGTTGGATCCCCACCCCCCACACGAAAAAGCGTTTTCCAGAAATGAGGGTCATATCATATATATTCTTTTACATCTGGCTTTCCCCCTTAACAATACACTGCAATCCACCTCCCAAGTCACTTGTGTTAGGCATCATGTAAGAGCATCTCTTCAACTTGAGTATAACCTCCGCTAAAAGTAGGAGCAGGGCTTAATATTTTTGTAGCACTTATTTTTTATCCCATATAGCAAGCCCTTTAGAATGAATATGCTGAGATTACTCATGCTTTGAAACTAGACTCTAAGAATGAAAATATTTAGACTGAACTATTCACTAAATTTCCTTTATGTCAAATACTATGTTACAGACCCTGTGACTTTTAAAATAGTATTATTTTAATTTTCATTTTATGTGTGAAGTAAATGAGGTGCATGGATATTAAATGCCTTTTCCAAGAGCACAAAAGCTGTGCACTGCAAGATACTGAATCCCAGTCTCACAAATTCCAGCTTAATATGCTATCCCTTGTATTTTGTAAGATAAATGGCAACTGTGATAAAATCAACATGTCCAACATTTATCAGAGAGTTATTTGATCTTGAGGACTCACACTGTTATCTTTGCCTGGAGTTTTTCCTGTTTAGAGTCTTCTAGGTTATGCAGTATGTGAATTTTTACATTTCACTCAGAGAGGAAAAAGAATAAGACCCAGGGAGGTTATTTTTGTCGAATAACATATGAAAAGGCAATAAAGAAAAGAGAGGAAGAAACCAGTTCTGTCAATCCTCAGAATAGAATTCAGCCTCCCGCCAAAACCTGAATTCAACTGGATATGGTGATGCAAGGCTGTAATCCCAGCACGCTGGAAGGAGTGACAGGCAGTCACGTGTTCAAAACAAGCCTGATCAACTTCATGAATTAGCAAAGCCCTGTCTCAAAATTTAAAAATAAAATTTATAAAGAACGTAAGGTTATGTAGCACATGATTTCTATAATATGAGATTCCCAATTATGGATAGAATTAAAATAAAAGAGACAGTTGGAAACAAGGAGATAGGAAAGGGATCTGGAGCAGTAGACGAGAGGGTGACTGATGGAGAAGGGAAATAAAACTAATCAGAATGTCACGCGTATGGGCCAGCTCTCCAAAGTCAGTGTAATTATTATGTTTTGCAAATGTATACTAATAATTTTTTTTCTAAAGGGCTGGTCCATAGCTCAGTGTGAAGACCCTGGGTTCAGTCCCGATACCATCCCCTAACTACACACATCTGAATGCAGGAAAACCCTACTATGTTTAGATTTTGTTATAAAAGTGAATCTCATCACTTGTGCTTGGCTAATTTGTGAATTTGAGGAGCAGAAAAGGAGCTGCTTCATTTGTAATCGGCGTGCAGCTGGGGTGGAGAGGCAAGTAGCAACTCTCTTACGCTGGGTGTGCACACAGATGGTTTGTGTCAGAAGCTCCAGGAGAGCATGCTGAAAGGCGGAGCGTGGGTCCACCACTGAATCAGATCTGGGGGAGGCCTGGGAAATGGGGCTTGGAGTCCACCGGATAGACTGCTAATAAGCACGCCAGATAACCTTGTAGACGTACTGACGTTTGAGAACAACTAGTATGTCCTTCCCAGGCCCCTTTTGTGCATATAGACTTACTTTTGTGTCTATTGCCAACTTACTGTTGGCTCTTGGGAAAGTTACTTAGATTCCTCAATTTCAGTTTCTATGTCTATAAAATGGGATAGCTGCATTTATGAACACATGGGGCTATTGTAAGAATTAAATGCAATATATGTAAACAACCTGGTATTCGATACCTATACATGGTATTTAGCTCAAATCCATTATAAGAGAGGCAATATCTAAGGATATTTCAGAAACCATGAATCCGATTCACTTCATATGGCTCTCAGGTTAGAAAGAATCATGAAAAAGCAAGACTTAGTGATACGCAGTGACTAAATTCTAAATTCAAGTAAAGGTCAAGATATTAACACATTCTGTGAGTCCTATCACTCCTCGGGCCATTCCTTAGGAGTATGGGATGGGTGATGGATCAGAAAGCCCACCTAGAGAGGCAAAGGCACGGTGCAGAGATAGGCAGCTATGGAATGCATTCAGATAGGATGGTGCTGTTTACTTAGTGGTGATAAAACTATGTTGAGTCAGGTGCCAACCAGTGAAGCAATGTTGCCAAGACAGACTGGAAAATGACAGCACCAATTTATACCTCTCGGGAAAAGATTAAGAAGAAAAGTTAAAAGAAAACACGAACTATAAATAACTCATACCTCTGTAAATGCATGTGATGGGAAAATGTGTGCAATCTTCTCAAAAAGAAAAAGCAAATAAAAATAGAATTCAGTTAATTCCAAAGAGCAATGTGGGAAATTTGATCAGGGAAGCTCCTTACACATGATTAGGAATCAGTCTCTGTTAGCTAAATATTCAGGGACCTTAACTATGAAAAAGAATAATGAATTGTCTCTTAAGACCTGCTTCAGTGGGAAAGTCTCCTGATGCTATAATAACAAAATAAAATGCTGACTTTAGTGTAATTTAGACTAAGTTACATCTGAATTAGAAATCTTAAAATAACATTTCGCTTATATGCTTTCTATGTTGTGACTCTTGTCTTAGGTTGTGTTATGCTTTGTTCTTTCAGAGAAAACCAAGTTACTGGCAGGAAGAAACAATGATTGCCATTTATTGAGTGTTTAGCTAGGGCTAGGCACTCAGCCGAATTCTTTTCGCATATTATCTAGACACTCCCCGCCACCAAAACCCAGCAGGTGAATACTATTATGATGCCTGTTTTTTTCTTAGGAGATAATTGACGGGCAAATTCAAAATCTGGTTGTGGCTAGAGCAAGGACTAGATTTGTGCCTCAGTTTATGAATCGCTTACCATTTTAAGAGAGAAAAGAGACCATTTCCTATTGCTGGTGAATTTGGAAGGGAGTTCTTTATTCTGTTTTTAACTAGAGGACTGCTGCTTGGGCTAGATTCTGTTATACATCCACTCCTGTGTACATTCCACTTTCTTTCCTGGAACGATCTCCTTAGAGACCCAAAGCCGAAATTACAGCTATGAAATGAGCCATCTGTCACTGAGTATCTTGGATACAAAGCTTTATTTTGAATCCAGAGAGAAAAAGGCAGTTTGCAGGGTGAAGTCCAGGACAAAGTTCTGAATGGGGCACCATGGGTGAATAAAAACCTCTCATCCCTGCTTCTGATGGCTTCTACTTGCCTGTTCCCCTAGGCAATAATCCTGGAAATGTCATCAGGAAATGACCCCTTCATTGCAGACTGCTCATTTTTGTTATCTAGAGTCAAAAATAACTTGCTTGCCCAGTGAGGTGGTACATACCTATAATCCCAGCACTTGGGAGGCTGAGACAGGAGGATCGCTGTGAGTTTGAGGCCAGCCTGGGCTGCAAGAGAGTTCAAAGTCAGCCTGAATTGCATAGTAAGATCCTGTCTCAAAAAGACAAAAACAAGAATAGAAAAGATTAAAAAAAAAAAAAAAAAGAAGAAGAAGAAGAAAACTTACCTCATGACACAGGACAAAGAAACAAAATTTTAAATGACATGACAGTTTTTAATCTTTGGCAAAGGCTATTTAGAAATGCTCTTTAATTTGGAAAATTAATAAAAATTACTTTGATGTTTCTGCTCCTCCTCAATTTTTTTTGAGCAAAATTTCCTGCTTTGATTAAAGTTCTCCATTTTTTAAAAAAAGTATAAAACTCACAAAGCTTGCATGTCAGTTCACCAAGTTGAGATAGGTCAGCATTTTTCTTTTTACATTGCCTATATTTGATTTGCATGAAAAATTAATCAAAATAAAAATACATATTCAATAACCAGACAGAATAGCTTCCTGCATCTGTTTTCTGAGATGGGCTTGCATCTGGAGAACACAGGGGTTCTACTTAGCAGAAACTAGCTGGGAATGACTTCTGTTCCAGTCACACAGGAAAAGGAATATCTAAATTTTATTTCCAACTTCTTAACTTTTAGCAATCTGACTGACACTTTTATATATAGACCTTGGTTATATTTAACTTTGTAGGTTTTGGCATGAGAGTAATATTTTAAACATCAAACGATGGATATTTACTCAGAACATTTCAAAACCCTGATCATCACTCTTGGTCAAATACTTCACCAAGAATTTCAACATTTGTGTATACCTTTTTACCCACCCATAAAAGTACATAATCTAAGAGAGATAATATTAACTGAAGGATATACAAGTGATTTTTTAAAAGCCACTGAGTAAAGTAAATAACACATGATATAGTTTTTTCATCTATAAATGGAAAAACAAAGTGTACCAAAAATGGGCAGGCAAACAAAGGGAATCCCTCAAAGGGACAGATTCAGGTGTTCATGCAGGATGGTCGGCTAAATCAGATGCTCTGGTGACCTCTCCTCATGGATACACCAAGCTGACCTTTACACCAAGATGGCCTTTACAAGAGCTAAGGGAGCCATCTAAGGGACCACAGTGCCAGCTTTTGGTATTAGCGAAAGGAAAAGTTGTACTGAACAGAATTTCCAGTGTCACTCCTCCCCCAACCCCAAGCTGCCCGGCAAGTAGATGCCACTTGGTTAGGGGAGGAAAAAACCAAGTCCAGACTTTAAACTTGAAACCCAGTACCAGGCTGGTCACAGTGAACCCCACTGCTGGCAAAGCTGCTAGAATTACTGCTGGGCCCGCTATTACCCCTTCTCCAGCCTCACGTGGTGGAGTGGGGAGCAGGATGTCACCTGCAGAGGAGCAGGGCAGAAAAGGTAGCCCAGAGCTTTGTCTCAGAGCCCAGTGCCAGGTCTGCTGCAGTGAGACCCAGGCCTAGGTAGGACCTGAAGTCCCCATATGCATGACCCAGTTTAAGCTCAGCTCAAGTGGCTAAGCCACTACAGTCACCAGCATTGCCCTAACCACTAGTACGTATTACACCCCAGACCCTGTGGATATCAGAGGATAGTAAGCTTGGTATTTTTCCCAGAGCTTAGTTCTGACCTAGTGAAACCTAACACTGGGGACATCCTACTTAAAATCTTCCATTTACACGCCTTCCTATAGACAGAAGCTTCAGAACAGATACTGTGCCAGGGGAGGATATGTGACCCCCAATATATTGGACTTCTATTTCAGCTAGCATCACTTGTGGCTCACTGGCAGCAGTCTTGGACCATAAGTCTGCCTTGGCAATAGGCAACCCACAGCAGTCTGGACCTACCACAGTGTTACGCTGGTCTTGGCGGGCTGTGGGCTTAGGGTGTGACCCAGCCTGGTGGCATTGGTAGCCACAGGTATGACTTAGGGGCTTGGAGCTGGTCATTCCTCTGTGACCGTGCCTAGAATCAGGCAGAATACTACAGTGTCTCATCATATGTTAGTAGCAATTGAGACATCTGGACATATCCCAGATACACAGCAAGAGGCTTCTGGGGTCAGAATACTCTTCCTAGGTACTTTCCTGGTTTGTCTTCTTCTTCTTCTTCTTCTTCTTCTTCTTCTTCTTCTTCTTCTTCTTCTTCTTCTTCTTCTTCTTCTTCTTCTTCTTCTCCTCCTCCTCCTCCTCCTCCTCCTCCTCCTCCTCCTCCTTCTCTTCCACCTCCTCCACCTCCTCTTCTTCCTCCTCTTCTTTTTCCACCTTTTCTTCCTTTCTCCTCTCTTCCTCCTCCTTCTCCTCCTCTTCTTCCTTCCTTTCTCTTCCTTTTTCTTCTTCCCTCCGTCTCCTTTTCCTTCTTTTTTTCACAATATCCTCAGTGTATTTGGAACAAACCTGAGTTTGAATTTCCCTCTAGTATTGAAACAGTGACAATATACCGATAGCAGATTCTCAACAAACCTGGACCTGGATGTCATCTAGTACAGAAATAGTAGAAGTGTCTGTAGGCTCAAAGAAAATAAGCAGCCTGTTTAATTTTTGGAAAGACAAGCACAAAGTCAGATTAGAAAGAATCGTATCCTATAGTGTCCAGTGATTTGATACAGGGGAATGAAACACTCACCTCCCATGTCCGCGAGTTCATATGCTCTAAAATCAAAGAATGAATTTTAGGAACAACAGAGGTTAATAGTAGAATATATGTACTGAGAACTTCTGTCCAAGAGAGACAGAAGGGGTCCCAAGTAGGTTGCCAAGGACTCTGTCTTTTCCAGGGACTTTTATAGAGTAAAATCATGGGGTGGGGCAGGTTTGAGGTGGGGAAAACTGGCATCCACAAGACAGATGGGCATAAGTTGGGACAGACCTATGGTTAGCCAATAAGATTAATAGTTCAGGTAAAATTGATTACATTAGGAACAAATGGGGAAGCCAGTCACATAGAAAGTGAGCATTCTTAAGGAACAGTGACTCTTCCCTAGGGGGTTGGAATGGTTACTCCTGGCTTCCTCAGGGTGATAGGGATCTGTTTAGAATATCAGTCATTAGGATGCAGATGCATTTGTTTGATCCTTTATCTTGAGGCCTGGCCCAGAGCAGGAGGTGTCTGTCTCCCCCACAGTTGCAAGGTATCTGGACTTGTGCACTGGCTCCTTTGAAGACCTAGCCCTGTCTTAGTGCCTATAACATTTCTAACTAACTCAGCTGCCTGCAACAATATGACATGCCAATAAGTATCAAGAGCTTTCAGAAAGCTTAAACAGAAATTCTTGAGCTACAAAATATACTCAATGACATCAAAGATAAAAGGTATCAATGGCAGGATAAATCAAACAGAAGTAAGGAGTAAGGAGGTCAGAGATAAGCTTTTTGAAATATCAAAGTTGGAAGAGGAAAAAGAAAACAATAATTAAAGAAAATAGAAAGTTCATGGAAATTATAGGACAGTATTACAAAAGAAAATATATTTGTGTTATTAAGGTTTCAGAGAATTTAAAAATGCCAAAAGGGCAGAAAACTTATCCAAAGAAATAACAAAAATTTTTCCCAAACCTAGAGTGATACAAATGTTATACAGGAAGGCCAAAGGTCACCAGCCAGATTTTTTTTTTAACTCAACCAAGTCTACCAGAAGCATCTTATGATCAAGATTTCACACGTGAAAGATAAGGAGATGTGTAAGATTGTAAAAAATAAAAAGAAACAAGTAACATATCGTAAGTCCTGATTTGCCTGACACTCTGCTGCTTTGTAGAAACCTTACAGACCAGGGGAGAATGGTATGAACTTTTCACAGTACTAAAGGAAAAAGAAAAAAAGCTGTCAGTTGAGAATACTATCTTCAATGAAGTTATCCTTTACAAATTGGGAGATAAAAAAATTCCCAAAGAAAAGCTAAGAGAACATAGCTCCACCAGCTCTCATAACAAATACTAAATAAAGTTTATCAAACTGAAGGAAAAAGATACCAGTGAGAAAAAAAAAAAAAAAAAAAAAAAAAAAACAACGAAAAGCATGGGAAGATATAGAACACATTGGAAAAAGTAATTATATAAACAAATTCAGAATGTTTTTATACTATAGGCATAGTGTGCAAGCCATTCATATTGTTAATACGAAGACTAAAACCCAAAATAATTAAAAATAACTATATTATTATCTTAAGAGATAGACAATATGCAAAGACAGAAAATGTTTTATGAAAGTTGAAATTGTTAGGAAGAATTTGAGTACAATTTTAGAGTATTCTTGTTGGTATATTTTCTCTTCTTTTGTTTGTTTAATGTTTATGGTGATATTAAGTTCTTTTCATTACAACCAGTTTGTTATATGAAAGGATGTTTTGGGTAAGCCTCATGGTAACCACAAACCAAAAATGTATAATATGCAAACCCCCCAAAATAGACAAGAAACTAAAACACACTACTGGAGTAAGGATTTTTATCACAAATGAAGACTGTAATAGAGGGAGAAAGAAAGCAAGAAGGAAAGTTACATCATGTTTCTAGTAGAACTTTACTTGTCAATGATTGCCTTGAATGCAAATATATTAAATTGTCAAATTAAAAAATAGAGAGTAACTAAAGGATAAGATTGTAAGAGACAATTTGAGCCACTCCCCTTGAATGCAGAACAATTGCTGCAAGGTTGGTTAAATTGAGGCTTATTTCCATATACTGATACGTACAGAGCTGATTATGGTATTTCTTTCTCTCTTCAATTGGCTCTAAGCATTGCAAATAAGGCTAGCCAGGTACTGGTATGTAATCTCTAAAGCCATCAGAGAGTCTCCTGTTTCCTGGCATAGTGTCTCTCTAAAAGATGAGTGCAGAGGGATGGCAGAGCCCCTCAGCCTCAAAACAAGAGGCTATGTCTCCCCAGGGCACAAAAATTTACATGTCAGAAACTGAAGCAACAGTTTCAAAAACCTTCAAAAACCATTCAAATGTTACCTTAATTGTACTACGCAGATTGATCCTTCTCTACGTCATTCTCCCTGCATTTTGCAAAGATGCTTTTTCCCCTACCTGGCTAACCAGCTCAAATTACTCACATTGTTCCTGCCATCCTCACTGTCACTCATCCTTGAGCCACCTACTTCTTTGCAAGACAATACATTCTGGAAGAGGTCTTAGATGAGGGCCTTTGTCTGCATATCCTCATGAGAATTGGGCTTAGGACCCCTTGGCTGCCCTTAACTTTGAGTATGTCTTAGTGTCTTTGCCCTTGCCTTGTGGGTAGCATTGGAGGGGGTAGATTGGAATTAATTTGGGATTTCAATAATGTCTCAAAGGTTTTATAAATATAACTTTTTGGATTGTAATGAAGACTGAAAAAAGGATTACAGTACTTGGATTACAGTACTCAATAATTGGGATTATAATATAAAATAAGATCCAAGTATATGTTACTTACAAGAAATTGACTTCACCTCAGAGGGCACTGATAGACTGGAAGTAGAGAGGAAATAAGATGTTCTATGCAGTGGAAATCCAAAAGAAAGCAGGATAGCTATACTATTATCAGATAAAATAAACTTGAAATCAAAAGCAGTAAAAAGAAACAAAAGAATTAAATAATGATAAGATCAATTCATCAAAAGGATATAACACTACTAAACATGCATGCATTCAATATTGGAGCACCCACATATATGAAGCAAGAATTAATAAGGAGGGATACTCTTTAAAAACAATAGTTTTATGAAATAACAGAGTAAAGGTACAGCCTATAGAATGAGAGAAAATATTTGCAAATAATACATCCTACAGGGGATTGATATCCAGAATATTTAAGGAATCAGAACTCAATTACAAAAGCTCAATTTTAAGTTGTTGTTTTAAAAAAGAAACAAGTTGCTCACACCTGTAATCCCAGCACTCGGGAGGCTGAGGTGGGAAGATTGTTGTGAGTTCAAGACCAGCCTGGGCTACAAAGTGAGCTCAAGGCCAGGCTGAACTGCATAGTGAGACCCTGTCTCAAAAAAAAAAAAAGTTGTATTTTGTACGTATACTTACTCTCCAATATGATTAGAAACTACACTTACTGCAAACATGTAGTAACAAAAAAATTTTAAAATGGACAATAAATCTAAATAGGCATTTTGCAAAAGACATAAAAATAACCAACAACTACATAAGAAAACACTTAACATCACTAGTCATCAGGGAAATGCAAATCAAAACCACAATGAGATATCATTTTATCCCAGTAAGAACGGCTCTTATCAAAGAATCTATGTGGGTAAAGATATGAAATATTTCTTCAAAAAAGAAAAACAGAACCATCATATGATCCAGTGACCCCTCCACTAATATGTATTCAAAGGTAATTAAATCAGTGGGTTGAAGGAAGTTCTGTGCTCCTGGGTTCATTGCAGCACTATTCACAATCATGAACGGCCAAGAAATGGAAACAACGTGAGTGTCGATCAGATGATGGATGAATAAAGAAAAATGTGAATAAATACACAATGAAGCATCATTTTTCCATAAGATGAATGAAATCCTATCATTTGAGGCAACTTGGGTGGAACTGGATAGCATTACATTAAGGGAAGGAAGCCAAGCACAGCAGAAAAACAAGTACTGTGTGATCTGACTCATATGGTACCATATGGTGGAATTTTAAAAGTGGATTTTACAGAGGTTGAAAGGAGAATGGTGGCTGCCAAGGGCTGGGGGAGAGTAGGAGGAGAAACAGAGCGATTTAAAAAATTGCTGATCAGTAGGTACTAAGTTCCAGTGAGATAGAAGCAAGATGCTCTTGTGTGCCATGGCACAGGAGGGTGGCTATGGAGAACAGTAATGTACTATGCATTTCAAAAGGCAAGAAGTTGTCGAAAGCTTTTACCATAAATGATGATGAATCAGAAGAATTGAGATGTGTTATGCATATGCACCAACTCTCCACCATGAATGCAATCATTATGTACTGTAAACATGTACTAATGAAAATAAAAATTAAAAGAAATGATAAATTAGGAGACACATATGTTTAAACATCAGTCACTATATACATGTATTGGTACATGCATCAAAAAATTACATAATAACCCATGAATATTTATAATTTTATGTTTTTATGTATCCAGTAAAAATAAATTAAAAAATAAAAAACCAAATAAAATTCCCAAAATAATATAATTATAATTAATAAAATTTTGCCTACAGCATCTCTTTCTTCTGAGAATATGAAGCTAATACTTTTTTATTAATTCTGCTTGCTAGGTGCAGTAAGTAGAATTCTAAATGATCTTCTTGGACTTCATGCCCACAAATCGCCGTAATCTGTGACTATGTTGTGAATTGGGCACAGCCAACCTTTTAAAGAGAGGTTATCTAGCTATGACTAATCTCATCACATGAGCCCTGCAAGGCAGAGAGTTCTGTCCTGTTAGTGGCAGAAGAGGACGGCAGAGAGATTCCCAGCACAAGAATTTCAGGTGCTGCTACTGACTTGAAGACAGAGGGGACAAATCACTTGTTGATGAATGAGTGTGGTCTGCAGGAACTGAGAATGGCCTTTGGCTGACAGCCAGCAAAGCAAGGTCCTGCAGAAAAAGGAGCTGGATTTGCATGCACTCAAGAGAAGATTTCTTCCCTAGATTTTTCGATAAGAGCTTAGCCTAGCTAATACTTTGACTTTGATTTTATGAACCTGTGAGTGGACTCAGCCAAGACCACCAGCCTTCTGGCAGATAAGAAATGGATGTTGCTGTAAGCTTCTAAGTTTCTGGCAATTTGTCTTATACTACTAGGTAAACATGGTATCTGTTATGTTCAGGAAAATGGAACTCCTGGCTATGTTATGAAATAAGTAAACCCCATCTCAAGTGTCCATCCAAATTTCATAATCCTGTAGTTTCATCTTTGATCCTACTTGTTTTCTTAGCACACACTCTAGTTTTTTGGCCAGAAGAATGTGATTTGGTGTTTGTGTGTTTTTGTCCAACAGCCTGGAATGATACTGCCTTTACCTGTGGGTATCTGCCGATACAGAATTTGGCTCTGTAAATGCTGACATGAAGTTCTAATACCTGGTGCAGTGAAATCTCTGCAGACAAGTAAGATTTACCTATTGACACTCATTCCTCCAAATTCTTTTCATTTAGTGGGATAAAATGTGTAAACAAAAATACATTGCAGGCTATTAAGGCTGCATGATGCAGATGGAAAAAAATCCTTCACTGTAACATCAGGGACATTTTCAAAAGGTTACTGAGGTACGCAGCTTTAGTTGCTAATGTACTTAGACAAATGTTAGGGAGAGTATGTGCCACTTACATATTCATGAGGGAGCTGCCATTTGGAAAAGTCTCAGTGTAAACAAGAGGCAAAGTGGACTGAAAGATTGTCTCAGCCTGCCGTGGAACTGGAACTCGGAGGGACCTCTTGACCAAGCCATTTACAAAGGATCTAGAACACAACAATTACCTGCTTTCTGCTTTTTCCTTTTAATCTTCTATTATGGGTGTGAAAAGAGACAAATTCCAAGCAAAAGCTCTAAATTTACACCTGATCAACTACTAGGTTGATGTTACTCTTAAATACACTTGACAGGGTAAAGCTTCCATGTGTAATCAGAATGGGATCAGTCATGAGTTCTGCTCCTTTTAAAAAATTATTATTACAAAGTAAGACTTTTCTCATTTTTGAAACGAGGAGAAGTTTCAAAAAGGGCCATAATAAATGAAACACAAAACCTACAAAAAACTGTTTCCTCTGTGCCTGATTCCATGGAGCTACTTATTTTTGCTTCCCTGGAGAAAGGCATATAGAGTTGTGTACCTGGAACATACTAGTTCATTCTGCCTAAGTTCACTTCTTTTGGCTTCCATTAACAATGGCAGGAGGGCACCAGGGTATGGGAACCCTCTGAAGCTGGAATCTTGTTAACATAGTTGAAATGTGCCACATACTTTCAAATACAGCACTACTTTAAGGGCACTGTCAAAAATTGATCCTGATAAATTTGTGATAACCCAGGTATTTAACCATATATTTGAAAATGCTTGTCTGATTCGTAGTCATTCTCAAGTCTATTTGACCCTCAATGTCTTCTTCCATTCCTAGCAAATTTAATCAACCATAAAACAGGGTGAAGCGGAAAAGTACAGAGTCACACAGCAGGGTTATTACCACTAAGGTCCATATCAAATTTTACAGTGGTATAGATGCTTCCACCGCAATTATTATAATAGCCCTTTTAAGTTATAGTATAGTATCATTATTATTATCTGCATTATGTGAATCATGAGATTAAAATTTATAAAAGCAAAATGACTTGCCTAACGTTCTCTGAGTTGCTGAGGAATAAGATTTTTATTTTTTTCTAAATAAGAATAAAGAGTAAACTCACTTCTAGGGAATTAGATAAAGTTAATCAGGAAAAAGCAGATTTGTTATTTTATGCCACTAAGACACCAATTTAGAGATTATTGTTGTATAGTACAATGATCTATATCAACTGAAATTTGTTATCACAATGGGTAAACTATGAAATCAAAGCTTAAGCCTTCAATGTGTTCTGTAGGTAAGAATGTAATTGAGAAATGGGTGATACTGTGTTTGTGGTATATAGAAAGAAGGTGAAATTATGCCACATGTTTCCTAGGCACCTCTGTTTCTTCCTGATTCATTCATACCATCAATCTGGAGGGAAAAAAGAGACATATTTTGCACTTTACTTTCATTTCCAATTGTAAATCTGTGGCTAGGGAAGAACTTCTTGCCTATAAAGTCAGAGGGTTGGAAAATATTTATTGAGAAGCCCATTCATAACATTGCCTTAAATTTGGAGTTTTGAAGTTAATTTCAAATAAGTACATCTCTTTATCTTTTTTCTTTCCTATGTCCACATTTGAGACAGATGGAATCTTGTTAATAAAAATCGTTGTGGGTAAATTACAACTATTATGAGGAAAGACATAATAAGCTGACCTGTTTAAGGATGTGTTTTAGGGAATGGGTCTCTTTTAAATCTTTTCCTTGAAGTACTATTAGGAATTACGGATAGGTTACGTGTCAAGATTTTCATGACTTTTGCACTCACCAATTACTGAGCTATTTTGTTTCCTCCAACAGAATATGAGTTGCAGCCTAGACATCAGTATTTTCAGTGGCTCCCAAAACACAAGGCCTAGAATAGTTGCCTGCCATTTGTCATAGATTTACCTTGCATTAACATCCCCATTTTGATTTTTGCAAAGATGATAGCCATATGCATTTAATTATGGAGTCACTTGAGACAGCAAGATTTGGATAATCTAATACCATTCATGAAATTGAAGAGAATCTATTTAGGGAAAAGTCTTTTATACACACATGCAAAACCCAATTAAACAGGGAAGATCCAGTTATCTCCTTTCATCAGGGTTGGAAGGGTTACCGAATGATCCCAGAATATTCTTATGGGTAGTGTAAAAAAAGGGTGCAGAGAGATGGCTATTCAGGGGGGATAAGCTGGGATACAAGTAAAAGTCCTCGGGAAAATGGAAAGAGGGGCTAAGCTATCAGGAGATATCTCATTCATTCCTTTTCTCTTGGGCCACTGCTTATTTTTGCTACTGGAGAATATGAGTTAAGAAGAGGTTTGAGTCTTTATTTTGTGACTGCAAGAATAAATGTGCCAAGTGCTATTGTGGGACTGGTGAGGACTGGTGAGCTGCTTTATGATTCCAGGTATTATTCATGAGCATCCCATGATGCAGTAGGAGTTCAGGATGCAGATAGACCAAGGCCATGGAGCTGCCTCAGTGATTTATCCAACTCAGTCCATGCATCAGAGGGCACTAGCAGGTTGGCCAGCCAGCCTTTCTCTAGGGTGCAGAGGTATTAGTGCTAAGAACGAGTTCTCCAGCCAACCACCCTTCCTCCAGTTCCCTCCCAGAACAAGGCTTCCACGTTATTATGAATAGAGTGAAAAGCAAAATACAGTCCTTGTGGATAGAAGTTATTTTTCCTCAACTCAGATACTATCATCTTCCAAGACAAGGAAGGGCGATCCTAAGATAATTGCCAAGAACAGTTGCTGGAATCTGGGTGGAGGAGGTGATATGCAAACTCTTCTTCCAACAGAGTCAGAAATGAAGAATCTCTTAGACCTGCTGAGGGCTCACTGCTGTCCACAAGTGTGGGTCAGCAAACAGGCAGACAGGCTGCAGAAGCAGGTGCCATGAACATCTTTGTAGACGTTCCCACTATGTAAAGTGCCACCAAACAAACAAACAAACAAAAACAAAATTAAAAAAAGAACACAAGCTGCAAGGAAGTCCAGATCTTAGGTCAGAGAAACCACCATGACAGCAGAGACTCCCAGGCTTACCCAACCTAGTAAGGAGGCTTTGGCTGCATTTCATTCTTTTTTCCCCACAGTGTCAAACTTTAGAGAAACCAGCACCTGGAAAAGAAACTTCTGGGCCTGATCAAAACACCTCTCTTTAGAACCCTCCCCCAGCTCTACCACATAGGTTCACAAAAAATGAGCTTGCCCAGGTTAAGGACAGAAAAAGAAAACCTGTAATTCAGCAGCCCTGAAGTTTTAAATAGTGTTAAGGAAAATAAATCAGATATGTAAGCGTAAACATCCTCATGGGTTTTCTTATATAGACACCTCAAGGGTAAATAAAATTAAGGAGCAAAATAAAAAATGATAATAAAAAACAGAGAAATGGATTCTTTGAGAAAACCTAGAGATGGGACAAAGAGGCAGAAGGGAGGTAGAGAGGATGTAAAAAGAATTAAAATGTGTTATGTACTTGTGTTAACTCCTCATGATGAAGGTGATCAATATGTACTGCAAATATGTACTAATAAAAATAAAAAGTAAAAAGAAACAACACAAGGCCTTAAACACTTTTAGGTTGTTTTAAGGGTGAAAAATGGCTGAAAATGTACAGAAGAGAGTTGATTTGCAGGGGGAAAGGAGAAATATGTGGACCTAGTCATTTATTGGAGGAAATAAGATGTTTTCTATTCACACACACAATAGATAGAGGCTCCTCAATATACTGGGGAAAACATAACTGTGCAGACTCATAGTGTAATGAATTCAGGACATCAGGCCGAATGCGTATGACCAGGAAAGGAGAGGGAGAAAAAAACCAAGAAAGGAAACAGAAAGAGGAGGAAGGAAGGACAGCCCTTGAAGGAGATTGAAGCTTTGATAATGAGCATTGCCTTAGGAGGTGCCTATGTCGAGAGGGTATCTTAGGTCTCCATCTAATCATTGTATAATAAGCAAAATTGATGGCCACTCTCCTTCATAATTGTCAGTTAAGTGTCTTTCCCTAGATGGAATGAATGTGCACAGTTCCTTTCATCATCAAAATCTTTAATCATTTTTACTCCCTTTCTCTTTTCTAAAATGTGATCTCTTTGCCTTTTCCACCCAAGTATTTCATGGAAATCATTTTCTAAGTTTTTTGTTTCTCTTTATGTGCATCAGTGATCATTCAATTTCATCCCTTCAATGTAAGTAGCAGTAGCTAAAGCAATGCCACCTAACACGCCTTCAAGAGAAAAGATTTTTTTTTTTTTTAGAGATATGTTTCCCTAGGTACACAAATAGATGAATTTCCAGGATACATTTTTCTTTCTGGTTTCTAGAAAAATGAATGAGAATAGATTCTTTTTTCCCACCCAAACAGAAAGGGTTTATTGCTTTCTTTTCTTTACGGTTGGTTCCAAATATTGTAATGTGAAGTCTATTTGTGCAAAGAGCTATCACTGAGATTGCCTTTTAATTTTAAAAAAACACACATTTTTCTCTTTTATTGATCAAGGAAATTTTATTTGCCTCTCCACTTCCAACCTGGCTGAATGTATTCATCAATTTGCCAAAACAAAATACCCGTAAATGGAAGATTTTATTAGAACAATCAGTATAAATGGTTCCATCACCACAGTCTGAAGTTCTACGAGTACATCACCTTACTCAGACAAACTCTCTGGAAGAGACCTTACTCCCATATGATTTTAATTTTATAGGCAACTATAACTTTGGAATTTCTAATAAAGGAGAAGAGAGGGCTGTCTTTAGTAAATGCTTTCAGAAGAGACAGTTCACTGCCTTCTGCCAAGATGAACTCTCAAAGACTGTGCAGGTGCCTCATAAATACCTAGGTTTAGACTATGTCAGGAGCACATTTATTGCTTTGATACTATTAATAATATAGATGTTTACTACATGTTATGACTTCATAAGAGAGATTACATCAGGAGCACTCAGATCCCAGGATCTAAAAAAGCTGATTTTGGGGTTACACCTGGAAAAACAAAGCACTGAAATATATTCTTGGCTGTGGATTAGTGGTTATTTATAGAAATCAGAAGTTTTTCTTTCTTTTTGGCCAACCATCTTCTAAAATGAAATAACAAAGGCCAATCTTCAGACATAGTTATCTGGGCACAATGATAGTTTAAAGCCATTGTCTTCTAGATCCCTTTTCCATGAACTTTTGGCTCTCACACAACTGGGAGGAAACTTTTTCTGCTAAATAATAATAATAATAATACACTTGCATTAGTGACTAAATTAGTGAGTACATTAGTGACAAAACTTATCACTAATTTGTTTTCTTATTAACTTTGGATGTCTACATAAGTGTTTTTTTTCTCCTGTTCAATCTCCCTCTGCACAAGTTAGATGGCCTCACAAAGGTTATGAGAGAGACCAGATCTCCATATGCTCTGGAGCCAATCATATCCTCTCAGTTGCTCTGAATTCAGAAGAAATTACAAAATGGGCTAAATATGCCTTCCTTTTAAAATTCACGTGTGTTTGTCAACTTTTCATGATTATAACAAGTACCTGAGAAAATAAACTTACAAAGAAGATGTATTTTGGATCACAGTTTTGGTGGTTTCAGTCTTCAGCCATTTGGGCTCATTGCTTTGTAGGTCTTCAGTGAAGCCATGCATCACAGTAGGGAAAACGTGAAAAACCAAACTCCTCATTTCTTTGGCCCACAGGTGACAAAGAGAGGAAGAGGAAGAGGTTAGGGTCCTCTAGCGCACCTCAGGGCCATGCTGCTCTGACTAGAAGATGTCTTAGAGTTTCCATCATCAAGTTGGGAACTGAGCCTTTAAGATTCAAATTGTAGCATGTATTCAACCTAATGGATGCAGGGAAGATATCAGGCCTTGTGATTTTGGTTAAATATGAAAGGAGTCTAATTCCAAACCAGTTTCCCTGTATATTTTTATTTGGGGGCTTGGGGATTTTTATATCCCAGGGAAATGCCTACTAATTTTATTTGGAGTATATATAAGGGTGTACTTTTCTTCAGTAAATTGGGAGGAGGACCTCATTTTTATGCAACTAAGTTTTTGATAAGAGTACAAATAGAGGTTCAAGATATGGAAGTTGCATCCTTTAAAACTATGTGTGCAAATTCCTCAGCATTTGCAAAGCCCAGTGAAAAACAGCCTACCTAAGCATTATCTTCCTTGATGTCTTACAATCCAGGTGCATTTTACAGCGCCCCAGGGGAATGAGTCTTGATCTATTCCTAGTCGGTATCCTTGGTGCAGTGAGGCTGACTAATTAGTGGAAAGGTTAAATAAACACAACTTTGCATTTCAGTAGTGTGGGGCTAAATGTTTAACTGTTGACAATTTGGGGGTGGAGGAAGCTCTGATCTATCTTATTTGCCCATTTCTGTGGTGTAAATACTCCCACCACAGCCTATTTCAAGCAACAAGGTGAGGTAACCTGGCTTGCAGAAAACCTGAAATTAACAATGAGCTCTCAGGCTCTCATGAGCTAGTCATAAGCCAGGTCTAGTCATCACTGAGTCATGATTTATTAATTATAGGGTTCTGATCTGAGTCAGCCAGAGAAGCAACAGGTTTACAGCCCCCTCAGGGCTTCTCAGTGTGCACACTTACATTCACATACTTATAAAAATACTTACAAAAATCCAGTACCTTTTTTCAAGTTTCTGCCTCGCACATCCCTCAGTCTAGTCCTTCCTTACTGACAATTATGCGCAAACCATGTTATGCTCTGGGATCGAAATCATGCAGTTGAACCAAAGTCTATTTTTCAACCTTATAAAACATAAATGTTAAATCAGACTATTTTATTCACTATTTTTACATTGTGGTTTATTTTGATTGTGCTTAGTAAATACACTTTGAACATAAAAATATCATTATACTTAATGGGTTTTATGCTCTTGATTTGTTTCCTCCATAAACATACCCTGGGATTAACTTTGATTCCAGGAAATTTGAGAGGTGCAGTGAACACTGATAATGGAGCAAGAAAATGATACATGGAAAGGCAGGCAGCCCATAAAAGGTGCATTATCAAGCCAGCTGCCACATGAGTGACTATATCCTGTGGGAAAACACTTGCCTCGGAATTACCCTGCCGCAGAGCCAAGGGAGCAGAGACAATTGTACACAAAACCCCTGACAGTCACAGGCTGAAGACTGCTCATGCTCTAGTATTTCCATTTTCCTAGCAGATTGGTCCTCAATTCTAGGAACACTTTGCAAGCTAGAGATGCACGTACTGGTAGCTGGAAGAGGCCCAAGCACACGGAAAAGCTGAGGAGTAAAGGCAGGGCCCTGCTGTGTTTCAAAACTTGCAACAAATCTAAGCATGTTTATTGGTACAGTTAAGTCCCCCTTATCTATAGTTACATTTTTCTTGGTTTCAGTTGCTCAAGATCTAACATGGTGTCTTAGTCACTTTTCTCATTGCTGGCACAAAATACCTAACACCCACAGTTAAAGGAGGAAAGGTTTATTTGGCTCACAGTTCATAGAGGTTGCAGTCCACGGTCAGCTGGCTCCAAGACAGGGTGGCTTAGCAGAGGGGCATCACAGAGGAGAAACAGTCCCTGGTGAAGCAGAGCAGGCAGAGGCAGCATGTAAAAGCAAATGACTCACGACAAGTGGCCACACTAGCCCCTAATAGTCCCTTGGGGTGGGTAGCAGTCACACCCAGGGTAAGGCAGGCACACTTAGGGTACCCAGAATTATGCCAAACCAATCAGTGGACTGATTTAGTGATCACATGCCCTCAATCCCAGCATCACATATTCTAGATCCAACTACCTCTGAAAAAGCTCCACTTACGACCGCATCTAGACATAAGCCATAACACATGGCCTGAAGATATTAGATGGAAAATTCTAGAAGTAAATCATTTATAAGTTGTGTGTAACTTTTATTACAGTGCATTGCTATTAGCATCCTATTTTATTATTAGGCATTGTGGTCAATCTCTCACAGTGCCTAATTCATAATAAACTTCATCTTAGGAATGAGCACATAGGAAAAAAATCTATCTCCATGTACATGTTTATGTAGAGAAGTTGGTACTATGCGTGGTTTCAGGAATCTGAGGAATGTCTTAGAGCATATTCTCTAAGGATGAGGGGAAACTGCTATGTTACTGTCTTGAAATTCCAGGTCCTGATACAATACATGGATGGCACCAAAACATACAAATAAACAAGCAAACATCCATATTCAAATCAACTGCATCATCTTTTGACCAGAATCTCATACAAAAGTGACTCAAAACATTGAAGCCAGGGACCCTACTTATTCTTAAACACATTAAAATTTGAGTCCTTGCTTTAAAAGGTGATTCTCAAATATGGTGTCGTCTGGGAGCTGGAGAAAGTTCCTCATGAAATAATCATTTTGATGTCTTACAACCTGATTGCATTTTACAGCATCCCAGGAAATGAGTCTTGACCTACTCCTGAAGTCCTTGGTATTCGTGGTGCAGTGAGGTTGGTGAACCAATAGAAAGGATAAATAAAAATAGGTTCACAGCTGTTTTGGACCTTCATTCTCTGTAGGTATGGCTTCTAGTATTTTGTGTAAAGATAGTCAAGTCATAGTAATGGACAATCTGACTTGGAAACCTACAGCAAGCAGAAATGAAAGTGAATCTGTAAATCGACATCAAGTATGCTTTAGCATTTTAAAAGATGAAATCTTTCCCCTTTTCAGCAACAGAGTTTGATGCTTTGCCTTCCCATTCTTTCCTTCTTCTAATTTGCTTTCTAGATTTTTTTTTTTGCCGCAAACACTATTTTTTAAAAATTTCTTTTATATGAACTTTTTCCTTAAAAAAACCCCAAAAGTGTTAATTATAGCAACTCTTCCAGGAAGTCTTCCCTGCCTTCCTCCCCCTGCCCCTGTGGAAGCATCCCTTAATGGCATCTGGCACTTGTCTAAAATTCTGTGTTATGTATTAGTGGCTGCTGAAAGACAGCAGATGTGGGCCTGGTTTTCTTCATCTTTGTATCCTTATCCTTAAACATAGGTCCTGGTAGAGAGCAGAAATTAATAAATATGTACCAAATAAAGCCACATTGCTCCTTAGGAGTACATGAAAGAAATTGGAAAAATAAACATTCTTCGTGAGAAAAAAATGCATGAGTCTTTTTGAGGAGAATTTTGTCTAATAAGCTATAAAATGGTTAGCCTTTCATAAATCTGCATTTGTTAATTCCAAAGAGAATTGATTGAGTGCTCCTGTAGCAAAATATTCTAGCTATCCATGACTTTGAACCAAGAATCTGTGTATATCTATGTGTGTTTTCACTTTATTTTATTTTATTTTATTGGGCTACAGTGTCATCTATGGTGATCAAAGATTAGCAAAAAATGCAGATGGACAAATTCCTTAACTGAAATATTTTGTGAAAAGTTTGCATGATTCATTAAGGTCAACATTAATTAAATCACTAGTTACACGATTTCTTCAATGCAGTAAATAAGAGGCACTGAGATTGTTAAATCATTTTAAAAGCAAATATAAAATTATATGAAAAGTAAGATGTTAATCTGGTAACCTGAGAAATACAAACTGTGGAATGAAAGACTTTCAGGAGAGGCTTATGGAAATACAGAAGGAGGCTGGGGCGTGGCATCACGGCTGGAGCGGCTGGGTACTAGGTACCAACTGAGGAGATCTATTAACCACGGGCACAGGACACAGCTGAGCCTGACACCGTATCAAACTGAGCCCCATCCTGGGCTCCACCCAGTCTTCTGGTCAGTGCACCAAACCTGGCACCTGATATTAATCTTCCTGCATGCGATCAAGTGGGACACTTCGTCAATTATTTTTGCCTCAATGATCAGCTCTTAAAGAAGACATAAAGGACAGCAGTCACCGACTTCACAGCCACTGCCTTCTTGGTCCTGTAGTGGTCTGTTTTGCTCACCAGACTTGTCTTCCTTTTCCTTCAAAGCATCATTTTCTACCTGAGCGTTTCTTTTGCATTTTTCTCCTTTTCCTTTTTTTTTTATTTCTTCCCTGCAATAAATGATAATCTTGCACATTTGCTGATTGCCCTGACCAATTCATTGACTGGGATAAATAAGAAGCTCTCTACCCCATCCAACAACAGAAATAGGTCTCATTCCTGCACAGTCACACTCTAAAAAGCTGCAGAAGGTGTTGCCAGGAGATGTTATAAAATTTTATTTTTTAGAGGATCCTGAGACTTATTTTGAAATCCCTCAACTTAATGGGTTCCAGAATGGTCTGGCTTACACTGCAAAACCCTTGAAGATTTCTTTGAGTCCTAAGAATCGGTGATAATAGTTGTATATTTTAAATGGGATTAGAATAAATTTATTTTAAGAATAAATTCATCTTTATGACAGAGAAAAAAGTGTTGCAGTTCTGTCATATGATGCATTTATTTTGGGCTCTTGAGCTTCAAATTGACGTGGACTTGAATCACAGAGAAATTATAGCTTGTAAATGAGTTTGAGGCTGGATCTCGTTCTCTTGATATTAAAATGAGTTCTATCAGGGAATGCTGAATAGTGCATCAGAAAAACGATCCCCCCAAAATGTTGGATTTCATGTTAGAACAACTAAAAATCCTCCTTTGTTCTCATTTGTTTGTGGTTGAGAACTTCTTATGGTAAAACAAGGTTTTCTTGTCATTGTATCCTACCTTTTTTTTTTTTTTTTTTTGGTCCTGTAATGTACATTGTTAGCTCTTAATTTGGTGACATTTTTATGCTCTGGTCATAGCTGCTCATAAAAATAATAATAGAATTGCTGAATCATCCATGGTATCAAAAGTAGTTATCTCACTTGTTATTTATGAAGGGAGAAAGAAGAAAAGAAAGAATGTGAAAACACCAGCTTTTTAAAAAAGGAGAAAGATTAAGGTGGTTTTAAAAAGTGGTCAGCAGGCCCAGGGAGCCCAGAGAATTCTCTCTGCTGGCCAGCGACTCAGGCTGCTGAGCTGGAAGGGACCCCACAGAGGAGGATCATTTCTTCAGTTTACTCACCAAGGTGCTAATGAGGGCAATTTGTTACCGTGTTAGGCTTTTACTTTAACATCTGTTCCGCACAAACTGGACACAGTAAGTAA
Organism: Cavia porcellus; assembly: GCF_034190915.1. NCBI lineage: Eukaryota > Metazoa > Chordata > Mammalia > Rodentia > Caviidae > Cavia > Cavia porcellus. The sequence continues at coordinate 50,032,283 of NW_026947510.1, read as the reverse complement.
GTCATTTTGTGGACACATCTGAGGAGGCTGGAGGGCAGTGATTTTGACTTCATAAGTTAGAGTGTAAACCAATGTCCTGTACATGAAAGGATCTGAATCTTATACTATACAGCCATGAACTTTCCGTGTCCATGGAAATATTAATACCAGAAAGTGTAGCATCTAGTGCTTTCAAAAGCAATAATTCTTTTTTCACAAAAGAGAGTGATAATACATACATTTTGTGTTGTAGAAATATAGTTAATACTGTGCCCAGAACTATTCAAAGTCATCTATGTACATTAGCTCATTCAATTCCCACAGTGACCTCAGAAATAAGGCTATATTAAAATTGTTCCTAGCTCACAAAGGTTAAATTTGTATAATAAGGAAACTGAGATAGGGCAGTCACCTAACAAATGAGCGGTAGATCTAGGATTCTAAGCAAAGTAGCTTCATCATTAAAAATAAAATAAAATGAAATGTCTACACGTTTATATCTACACAGAGAGAAAAACCAATCGAGATATATTGTGTAGTGGAAATATATGATCGTCTTTTAATCAGTGTTTACTTGAAAGTAATCTAAGCACAACATTAAAGTTTTGTAAAGCAAGAAAGCATATTTAGAATTTAGAATTAGAAACTTCCAGAACCCAATCCTGTAACGTTTAGCAATCTGAATGAATCTCATCTCCTCTAGTTGAATTCCCTTGTTCATGTTTCATATGATTTGAAGCGTAACTTATTAATCTGAATTTTCAAAATGGATACAGGAGAGAAGTTATTTAAAAAGATCAAAACAAATTCATGCTTCCCTAGTATATTGCTGTGGGAGCTCCTTACCTAAGAGAAGGCATAAAATATTAATAGCTAGATGATCTCTGGATCTATTTTGCATAAAGCTCACAAATCATTGTTATTTGTTGTTTTCTTTACCCATATTAAATAATGCAGGTTGTATACAAGAACAAGGAAATCTAGTAACTCATCACTGGTTTTGGGAGGAATATTAAAAAACTACTTCATGGTACAGAAAAATTGCTCCTAAAAATTTGGAGTCCAAGTACTTATTCAGCAAATTCGTGAATGCACAAGAATTGGAAGTTTTTAATACTTGATACTACCCCCCCTATAATTTCTTTCAGTTCTTTCTATAGAAAACTTTGCCTTATTGTTTTTCATTCTTTGCTCATTTGCTGAAAAAGTAAAATTTTATCAGCCTTTGATTTAACTTGTGATTATTTCTTGGCATACAGAAATCATTCTCTATTGGTATGAGGTTGCTCACTGAATAGGAATCAAAAGAATCCTAGTTAAGCTTTCAAATATCTGTTAAGAGTTTTAAGCAGATAGTATTTCAGTTTCTGAAAAATACTCTTAACTAACTGGAAGGTATTTCAGATGCTATTAGTTTGCTGTGGTGCTATCACAGTTACATTAGAGTTCAGTCCAAGTGTTGCCACATGTAGTTAGAATAGGAATAGGCAAATCTTAAGCCTAAATTTTATATGAGAAATATAGAATGCATTTGGAGGTATGATTTCATTTGTTCTTTTTTTTTTTTTTTCAAGTAAATAGCCAAGTTTCCCAGCACCATTTATGGAAGGGACTCTTTCTTCCCCACTGCATTGTCTTGGACACTTATTAAAAGTCAATTGGCCACAGATGTGTATAGTAAATGCTTATTTCTGGACCACTGATTTGGCTTCAGTTGTTTATATGTCTGTTTACATGCCAAGACTCAAAGTCTCACTTCTTGAATTAGAGATGAGAAGGGCCAGGTAAAGGTTCATACCAAGCGTGAAGGAACATGAAAAAGCAGAGTCCTGACAGTGGGATGCACAGCCCCTTGAAATTGTACACAATATTTTCATGGCTGTATAGGTCACATTTATGTAGCGAGAGGGATGCACCATTTGGGCTCCTAACAGTGTGGATAACATTATTATTGACAGACTTCTATCCTCTAACAAATAAAAATCAATATATCGAGACCCCAACCCCTACTGTAATTATTTTTGGAGATGGGACTTCTATGGAAGTAAATAAATTTAAATAAGTTTGCAAAAGCAAGATCTTATCTGCTGGAATTAGAGTCCTTGTAGAAAAAGATATCAAAAGCTGGGCACGGTGGCACACACCTGTAACCTCAGGACTTGGGAGGCTGAGGCAGAAGGATTGCTGCAAGTTCGAGACAGCCTGGGTTACAAAGGGAACTCAAGGCCAGCCTGAACTGGATAGCAAGACCTTGTCTCAAAAAGACCAAAAATAAAAAATTTTTTAAAAATCAGCCCTAACTCATGCCCTTCCTTCTCTCTTTCCTCTTCCCCCTCTTTCTGCCTCATGAGGACAATTTAAGAATGAGCCTGCATTCGTAAGAAACTTAGTGGGGTGGTGCCTTGATATTGGAATTCCCCTCTGCCAGAAAAATGAGAAATAAATATCTGTTGTTTAAGATTGTCAGTCTGTGGTATTTGTTATGATGAAACACAAGCAGACTAATACAAACAGACAAAAGGAAAATAATTCATTAAGAGAACACTTGGTCTCATCCTTGCAGTATTTTAGAATCTCCTGAGAAGCTTTTCAAAACTTCTGATTTTGAGGTTTCATTCTTAGAGTTTCTGATTCCGTAGTATGGGAGTGGTGCCCAGGAATAACCATCTTTTTTATTTACAAGTCTCCAAGGGATTCCAGTGGGTGGCCCGTGGACTCTTGTCTGAAGGAAGAATAAGCATTAGCATTACAACAATAGAGTTTTTAAACACATTATTCATGTAATTGCATTATAGTGTAATATATGCCAAACAAAATTTACAACTGTTTTCCTGTTCCCTAAGATTTCACAAATGATATTTGAGAATTTTTTAATATAATATAAATACTGATACAAAATTTAACCTAAACTTCTACTAGGACAACTGGATATCCATATGTAAAAGAATAAAGCTGTGTCTCTACTTCATACCATGCACTAAAATTAAAGCAAAATGGAACAACCTAATATATAAGAACTAAAACTCCTGGAAGAAAACAGCCCTAAATCTTTGTGACCTTAGATTTAGCAATGGATTTTTAGATATGATGCCAAAAGTAAGCAAAAAGGAAGTAGATACATTTGGCTTCATAAAAATTAGTTAACTTCTTATATAATTGGTGAAAATGATTGCAATTACATAATCTGATAAAGGTCTAGTGTTCAGAATGTACACAATTCTTAAAACTTAACAAGAAAGACAAACCACTCAATTAAAACATAGACAAAGTACTTGAGTAGATATTGCTCCAACACAGACAAACAAATGGCTGATAAGTACCTGAAAAATGCTCAACATATTAGGAACTGGGGAAATGAAACTGAAAACCACAAATTAATATCACTTCACACCCATTAGGATGTGTATAATTTTTTAAATAGAGTAAATCAGCTGTTGGCAAGGATGTGGAAGAATTTCAACCTTCATACATTGCAGGTGGCAGTTTCAAGGGGTACAGTCTTAAAAACTCAACAATACCACTCCTAGGAATATGTTCCCCAAAAGTGAAAAACAGGCACCTGAATACCTGAACAAGGTATTTAAATACTCTAGCCAAAATGCAGAAATAACCCAAAGTCCATCCATGGACAAGGGGAAAAAAGAAACAAAAAACAAATGAGGCTCGTACATACAGTGGAACATTACATAGTCATAAAAAGGAATGGAGAATTGGTAAATGCTACAATGCTGATGTTTCTCAGATACATTGTGGTAAATGAAAGGAGCTGGACACAAAAGTTAAAGATGATGACATCTATGTGAAATATCCAGAATAAATAGCTCTACAGAAACAGACTGGTGATTGAGAGCAGTTGCAGAGGGCAGAAATAAGAAAGTTTACTGCTTAATAAGATAGAAAATTTCTGTAAGATCATGTGAATAGTTTGGAGTACAAAGACATTGTGGCTATATGATGTTGTGAATATAGTAAATGCCTCTGAATCATTCACATTGAAATGGTTAATTTTATGTTACATGAATTTTGTCTTAGCAAAAAGGGAGGTTGGTCATGCTGTCCCTTGCATGTAAGAAAATTTGGGTGCAAAATAAGTGGTTGAATTGGTCCTTGAAGCTATGTTATCTATGATACCCTTAAAATACTTACTGAACACATTAGGTGCCCAGTAAATATTAGTTACTACTGAAAATTACATAAGTCAGAATTTAAGGCAATTTATAGCAACACCGTATGCAATATTTATTCCATATCATTGGCCCTTAGCATAATTTCTGGCATACAATATATATTCTCTTAATGTTTATCTAATTGTGCTGACAGAAAAATCTCATTCTCTAGAGATACTCAAGAACAAACTGTATATGTCATCACTTTAGATTTCCAAAGGTGGCTTGACAGATGCATCAGGAGACAAAGAAACTTGGGGAATATCATTTAATCATATAATATTTCATAGAAAACCACTGAAATATACATGCGAGGAAGTAGCTGATATGGCACAAAAAATCCTGCTTAGATTTCAATGAGGAATCTTACATACAACTGATATAGTGGTACAATTAATTATTTGTCCTCTCAGCAAAAACTCGAGCTAAATAAATCCAAGTGTGACCTCTAGGTGTTTTCTCACTGTCAGTAGCACAGCAATCCAAGAAAAATTAGAGGACTTTCATCCTGAATATGATGGAATTTTATCCCAAGCAAAGTGTGGTAATAATATTTTACATAGTAAGTTTTGCCAGATTCCTCGTTGTCATGCTCAGAGACTGTTAAATTAGGTCAGGATTCATGAACAGAAGCAATAGCCCTGTGTTAACCTGTTACAGGGAGCATTTTACGGGGAGGAAGTTGGGTACCAATGTTAGACCTCCACACTTATTTTGAGCACTCCTGCACTTGACAGCATATTCTTGGGTATTAAATCAATGTGTCTCCATACATGCTCAGTATACTTCTTTCCTTGGAGACCTCATAAAGCGCTGTGCATTAAGTGAAACTCCCTACAGTTCTCATCTGGTTACTATTTTACCAGATTCAGAGAAATAAAATCTTATTTTGTTCTGTAATCTCATTTTGCAAAGCAAATGTTTTATGATCCAGACAAGATCAGCGATAAAGTTCTTTGTTGGTGTATTACTGCTTATTTAAATTCTTGACAGAGCAAATGCAGGTCAATCGGTAAAGAGAACTTGAAATGAAATTCCTGATTTCAGTCATCCTATCATGCTTCGTGGTCCCTGGTCTTATCTATCTCAGCACGTGTCATCACTGGACACCCAGATGAGCAAGACTTGAACCTGGGAATCACTGGTGATTGTTCCTTTTTCTTGCATTTTCACACCTGCCACATCAGCAAGCCGTAGCTCCTCACTTACCTGCAGCTTCTGTGCACCATGCTGGTCCTGGATGCTCATGTATCTTACTGGGACAGCGACCCATCCTCTCTTATTCTTGGATTCTTTTAGCACATTCTGTTAGTCAACCACCAACATTTTTGCACAAGGTAAATCAGTCACTATTGGTCTCTGTGCATAATCCTTTTCCACCTCAGAGCCCATGAGGCAGGTTGTCTTTCCCCAGGAAGTACTTCTGTACTGTGCTTCTGGCTGGTTCCATGTCATTTTGCCTCTAGCATTTTCTGTGAAGTCTCCGCACCCAGTACACATAGCAGCCTTCACTATCACTTAGTTTTTACCAGGTTCTCCCATCAAAGACCCAATTTTACATGCATTTTGTTATTATTTATTTGCTTCCTTTTTTGTCTTTAGGAGGAAAGTCCCATGATGATGGGAACTCTGTCTCTTTCTGACTACCCTGTCCAGCTTTGATAGTGAACCTAGTACCTGCTTAGACAATGAACTGGTTTTTTTGTTTGTTTGTTTGTTTGTTTGTTTGTTTTTTGGCTCTTCTCCACTTATGCTGCCTCTTCTCTCACAGTCCAGGAGCTTCTGATGTCCCAGTAGGAACAGCTAACACGATGGGCAGAAGATAAACACTCAATGGTCTATTTGCTTCACGGAGGATTTTCTTATATTTCATTAACTTTTATTTCCCTCTAAATATGCATGCGTATAGGAAAGCTGGAGATGGGGGAGATTTCATGTTTTTTTCTTCCTAGTTGGTGAGAAACTGAAACGTTTCTCACCAAGGGGAAAATGTTTCTAGAAAATATGAAAATTAAAAGTTCTTTCGGAGACAGATTCAACGTTTGGAAGCTAAGTTCCCTCTCTCCATTGCCAAAAAAGTAACTCTAAATTGATTAATTGGCAGAGACTAATTTTATGTAAAGTGAGCCTAGAAAAAAAAAGATATCAGTGTTAAGAACTTAAGAGAAAAACACATAAAAATCCTTTATGCATTCCCACGAAGTTTCCAACTGAGTAAGTAGTTATAAGTAAACTCTTTGTCTTCAAATGAAACCTTAGAATGATCCTTATTTTTAAATCCAAAAGCAGTAAGGTGTGTACTTGGTGTGGAATCTTCCTCTGATATAATCTTGGAGCACTTTGCCTTCCATCTGGAAAACAAAACTGGCCTTCACTTCCTAGGGAGAGGTTAATTTTTCTTGGGTGACACAAACTGTTTGTGGATGCGTTCACTAACCACTTAGTATATAAAAGCACAAACACTGCTGTTGAGGGGAAATGAATCATTGTGGACATATTGACCAATTTTTGCAATTGTGTGCCTCCATCTCTCTAGAAAGAGTGGCTTTCACTTTGCATTAACTCTGCCAGGTTAGGCATGAGACTTAAAACTTAGACTAGCTCAATATTTATTTTCTCTGTCTTGACAAGCTTTCATCCTTTTTAGTTTTTGAATCTGAGATGTGGTCTGTCTCTTCACGTCTTGATGTATCTCATATGCTTTAGTTAGTTCCTCAAATATCTCTTATTCTGCAAAAAACTATTTTAAATATTGCTGTCCAAAATATACAATGTTTCCAGAAAACTCTTAGATTCAGCACAGCTAATTTAATTCAAGGACATAGCACCAGAAATTGGGGGACAGATAGCTCCAAGGAGCTAGCCTGCTGTCTGTGCTGATCAGTTTTAAAGCATACAGTGAAGTTTGTGATATTTATGAAAGCCAGAGGCTGTTGTAATCATTCATTGCTTCACGATTGTTACTCTGTTGTTCCTTGGTTATTTCCTTGACATCATGTGGTCTGTTACCCCCTTACTAATATTCTTGGTGTTAAGTCACACGTACGTGCTGATTTGTTTCCATACATTATGCATTGAAATTGTTTACCATAATGCAGATAAACAGTAGAAAGCGCAACCATGGCAGAGTTAACAAGGCATGCTTTAGGATTTATCTCAGGAAATGAGAGAAAATACACTCTGGCAGAAAGCCTTTGCTAAATGTGCACTAATATTCTTCAGCCAGGACAAATGCGGAGTGTGTTGAGTAGATCTACTGGCTGAGAAGGCACCACCTAGAACCTAGGGCAGGGGTGGGGTAAACGATATGTGCATATATATGTATATGTGCATATATATGTGCACATATATATATGTGCATATATATATATGATGATGTCTGTAGTATATAGACATATATGAAAATACGCATGTATGCATACATGTTAGTTTTTAAAGGAAACTTTCAGAAACTTATAAGAGTACATTGAATCATTCCTATTTTGACATCATCAATGTGGGTCTGAATGTACTATTGTAGATATGAATCTGTAAAAAATACTAAAGTAAATGCTCAAATTATAACTAGGTTTAGATAATGCACTTTCATTTTCTGTGGTAAGGTCAGTTCACTGTGTTGTTTTTTCCAACTTGTAACTGAAACCTGGATTCATTGTCCAAGAGTTTTCATTGCCTCTTGTTGCTTCTCAATTTTCAGAGAAACTCAGTTATTTGGACGATTAAACAATTATTTACAGTTTTAATTTACTTTGCCATATTATTAGTCCCAAATCATCTATGGGCCATCTTTGCATCATGCACTAACTTTTTAAATTAAAATTCCAAAGAAGCAAAACCAGCAAAGCGTACTATCATTGTTATTCATGGTATGTCATTGGATAAGGCTTTTATAATAAGTATGAGGCACAGAATTATACATTGTGAATATGTATGCAACTACCAGGTAAAGAAACTGTGAGATTGAAAACACATCTAAAAAGGTCTGGAGATATAGCTCAGTGCTGGGAAGCTTGCCTAGCTTTGATGAGACTCTGGGTTCAATCTCCAGCACTACAAAAATAAAAAGAAATTCAAACAATAATACTTTAGAAGTAAAACCCCAATTTATGAAAGAGATAATCTGTTGTAATTTTTTGAAATCTTGCCAGATTTTTTTTTTTTTTTTGGAAAAAAATATAGTTAATGCCTTGTTTTTAACAAAGAGCTCCTGAAGGCAGCAAAGAAATGAGCCTGACCTGTAAATTCCCATTCTGCTTCATTCTGCTGTGGCATTTGCAGGCCGTGATGGGACTTGTTACATAATCAGCTTTGCCTTTCAATGGCTTCTTTTATTATAAAGCAGAATTCTTGCCTAACGCAGCCCCCCCCCTCCCTTTTCTGCCCTCAGTTTCTTAAGTTACAAATGCATTTAAACAATGATCAATTCGTGCTGCAACAGGCACAGGGAACAAATGCACAACTAATGCAAGAAATTGCTGTGTTTGGGTCTGAGAGCCTGGAGAAAAAGGTGAGACCAGTTATACTGGAAAGGCTGCGTTGACGGAAAATTTGGGGTGATTTTTTTGTGCCTCGTCTTTTATCCTTGTATCTCACAGAACACACAAATGTTTGGCATTTTGGAAAGCATTATGAAACCATTGGTTGCCATTTCTAATTGTGCAATATTTGGAAAGTGACCGATGTACGTACATTTGACTTCTTAAAAACTCTTGGGCTGTAACTTAATGAATGCAGTAAAACAATTATCTGATGCAAGATGAATTCTACCCTAATTCCAACAGGTTTTAGATAGAATTCCTTGCTCTAAGTGACACTGAACCTTCCAGAGCCTCACCAAAAATAATACTGCTGCTTCTAATTACTTAAGGAAGTCAAACAACTTCACCTTTCTCCAAATATTATACCAATTCTTCCCCCAAGTAACGCAATACATTTTCCTTAGCAATCAAACCAAATCAAACCAAACCAAACCAAATCAACAAAAAAAACCCACAAAAAACAGTTTCTTATTACAAAAACCAAAACGGGAGACATTTTATGAACTGGCTAAAATTCACTAAAAATATGAAGATGATGTAATTATTACTAAACATAGTTATAACTCTTCATGAAATATTACAGTCACAAGGTGAATGTACTCAATGCCACTTAATTATGTACTTCAAACTGTGGATATTGTGTATACTTTACCACAATAAAAAGAAACACAAAGAAGAGTAATTATACAATGATCGCTTGTGCCTCCACCACCATGCTTAAGAAAGACTATGACATTCAATTTTGCCATCTTCTGAGAGCCCTTTGAGGACGCCTCACACGTGCTCCACAGCCTACCCACAGCCCGGCCGTTGTGATTTTGCATTATCACGCCTTTGCTTTATTGTTCAGCCTTGTACATGTGACAGTGTTACAAATTGAATCTCCTTCATGTGTTTTTCTGCAACAGTTTTTTATCTTTAGTTTCCGATCCATTCATAGTGTTACATATAGCTGTACTTTATTTTTCTTACTGCTATTCAGTATTCTGTCACACTGGTACACTGTCGTATATTTCTTTTTACTGTTGATCTGTTGATGGATACCCGTCTTACTTCCTTTTTTATCTTTTTTGTTGTTCTTGGTATTATATGGTGTTGGGATGAACCTTCTGTGTCCTCGTGCAGCTCGTACTGCTGTGTCCGTGGACAGCTTTTCTAGCTAATGCCACATTGCTATGTTGCTTCCCAAGTTACCTGTTCACCTCCCGAACAGCCTTGTGTAAGCATGGGGTAACTGTGTATTTCTCACCAGGCTCATAACTGCCAATTTGTCTTATGTAATGTGGCAGCTCACTGTGGTTTTAATTTTCATGTCTCCAATTTCTAATGAGGCTGTGTAAATTTTCCTTTCTTGTTGACCTTTTATGTCTTTCCTTCTTTTTTTTTTTTTTTTTTGTCTTTTTCGTTTTTATCGGTACCAGGGATCAAACTCACGACTGCTTGCTTGCAAGGCAGGCGCTTGTGCCCCTGAGCTAAATCCCCAGGCCCTGTCTTTCCTTCTTTGAAGAGCCTGTTCAAGCCTTTTGTTGTCTCTTTCTTGCCTTCTTTTTCTTGTTTTTTTTTTTTTTATTTTTATTTTTTACTAGTACGTGTTTGAAGTATATGATCACATTCCCTGTGAGAAGTTGGTACATATACATAACATTCTTTTTTCCATTCCCTTTTCCTTTTTTCTCCTCCCTCCCTTTGCTTCTTCTAATTAATTTGCTGAAGCCCTTTTGTTAGTGATATCTATACCTAGCAGATATAGACACATTATATACATTATATCCTCTTTTCTCCCAAGTTGTGTCTTCTGTTTCCACTTTCTTGCTATTTGCATTGACAGTTCTTTTACTTTCTATTATAGATGAACTCATAGGGGATTAATATTAATACTAATAATATAGGTTATCTCTTCTTGTCTCAAAAATCAAGGAAAGTTTATCATCTTAGAAGGTTAAGTCTGTGTTTGTATTGACTGAAACTTCATCCCTGAGCTCACCTGCATCTTAATCATCATTTGACAGTGTTTATAGCAGCAGTTTGTGCCTGGAACAATTGATTAGTTCACCAGTTTCTCTGTCCCACTATACATAGACAATCTGATACACAAATAGACCCAATGTTTTTCCAGGATGAAAGTAAACTACTGATATTCTAGAGTCCCACATTAGCACAGACTTTGTAGGTAGACCTGTTACAAATATCGCCTCCTTCTCTTTCAGATCAACGACGTTAGACAAGGTTCAGTGTTCTTATCTCAATGTTGAGACTAGTAATAGTGACTTTAGAGGATTTTAAAATAGATTTCATTAGATAACATATTTGGAGTACCCATCATTTAGTATATGTGCAGTAAATGCCAATTATTCTTGGTATTAGATTACAACAGTACATGGCTGTCCCATGAATCATTGTACAGAAATATTTCCATTTTTTAAATACAAGAAGTAGAAATTTAAACTCGAAGGAAGGTAACATTTTCTATATTCAGATCTCAGGCCTAGAAGCACCGGGATGAGGGAGTCATTTGCATAACATTAGGGCCAATACCCATTTGGTGAAACAAAGGTACAAACTGTCCCCACTTTTGCCCTCCTAGTCCCTACTAGGCTTCTAGTTTAACCCAGCTGTGCCACTGTAAGGAATAAAGTAGCTACAGAGTCTATGTAACAAGAGCATCTTTTATTCCTTCTTATACACGGAGGAGAACCCTTTAGAAGTCAGACTGGGCTCCTTTCTCATCTCTCAGCCCACATTCATCTCCTGCACAGCACAGAAGTCTTGCGATTTAGCCCTAAACTCTGAATGACAAGGACATTATTGCAGCCCATGAGAAATATAAAAGCTAGTTGGAAAGAAAGCAATCTGTGTAAAAGAAAGACAGTAATGAATGAAAGGAAATTGTCCAACTGTGGATTTTTATTTTAATAGCTGCTTCCTACAAAATGTGAATTCATATAGTGAAATCATTATTTGGAACTAGTTATATTTTCAAAACTCACCACTTTTTGAAAACAAGCATCCCCTCCTCATTATCTTGTTTCATATGCACTGTCAGCAACAGTTTCCAATCTGATATTATATCAACTTTTAATGAAGTGACTGTATTTTCTTTGTTTATGCTCATCATGGTGTTCAAAAGTGGTTCTTTGCATGACTGAAACGAAACATGGATGAATTCTCCTTCAACACAGTAGGTGAAGTGAGCTACCCCTCAAAGTTACCTCGGACAGGGAGGCATTTTCACAGACAAAGTTAAAGTGGTTCGACAGTAGTTTTGTCCTTCTTCATCGAGCTGCTTTTCCAGCTCAAGTGAGAATCTATTTTTGTCTGGGGAATTTAAGTAAGGTGTGATGTGGGCACCGGGATGGACGTTCTCACGGGGAAGGAAGAGCTCCACTTCTTAGTGACAGCTTGTGCCTGTCACACTTCCAGTGTGCTTTCCTACTTACCAAATAAGTGGAGACAAGTGCCCTGGGTCCCACCGTGCTGCACTGCCTTTGCAAATGTCTGACGTATAAATCAAGCTTCCATTTCTGAAAAAATTACAACATTTCTCTAGTCCAGAGAATGGGTAATATTTAAGAAGATCAATCTACCTTTCCAAGAGCAAAGCAGATTTTTTTGTTAGTGGTTGCTTGTAATGCATCAAAGTTAACATTTTATTTGAGAAACAGGTATGTATATATAACATATCTAAATCATTTTCAATTCCTTTATTCCCTCCTACCCTCTCTCCTGCCCTGATCCTCTTCTGCATCTCCAAAATGTCTGCTTTTTTTTTTGGTACTCATGACCTTGCACTTAACCAGGTAAGCGCTTGAGCCACTGAGCTAAATCCCCAGCCCTGCCTTTTTGTTTTCACCATCTCTCTTCAATTGTATTCCAAGAGTCACTTTCAAAAATGTATCCAGAAAGCAAAAGAGAAATAAATGGGTTAGGGGTGGGAGAGAGCTGCTATTCCATTGTAAAATTTAGAATATATATCTACTTATATAACTTTTTCTGAAACAAATCTATCATGCTCTCCAGGTGGCAAATATAGAAATGAATATCCAGCTAGCAAAATCTTCTTCTCTGAGTTTACAGATTACCTTGTTTCCAAGAATAATACTTTAGTGAAGGCTTCAGCTGTTACGGTAACAGCCATCACTCACTCAGCAGTTAGAAAGACGTGCTGAACACTCCTCTAAGCTCAGGGCGGGATGCTTATTGTCTAGCCAGGAAATGAAATTTCTGGTATTCTATTTGGCTATTACAGAAAAACACGAATCACTGAATTATGTGTGATAGTGCATTGCTGAGTAAACATTACCACGTCCAGTGTGCCCTTGAAGATCCTTCCTGAGGTCATTGTACGATGGATTTCACCTCTGGACACAGCTGAAAGCTCTTTGTTACAGTTGGTCTGTCTCCATTGCCTGAAGAGGGTGATTGTTTTTAGAAAAAGAAATAATCTAATAAAAATAGACATGCTTAACATGAGATAAACTGGAGTATCGATTTCCACTGTATTGCTTATGTTGTGTTCTTCCAAGTAAATAAGTCTACAAGAAAGTAGGTTTTCATATACTCAACCACTTTCCTTATCTGTTTCCTTCTAAAAATAATTGCTTAAAATAGAATTGAGTTGTGAGTTGGAATTTGTTTCGTACATGAGAAAGTGGAGAGGAGCTGATAGGTCCACCCGAAAAGTAAAATCTCACTGGAAAGATTTGTCATGTTTTTTCCAATGGACCCCTCTTGAGAATCAACATAGGGGTGTTCACAAAACAGTTACTGAGTCTCCTGCTTCTGTTCTTGTTCTTTTATCTCAGCAGTGATGTCCTCTTGTTATTGCTACTTTGTGGATGTTCGACCAGTGTTCGTCAAGTCTCTAAATAAAGAAATATTTCCATAGGTTAGCCTTCTGTCTGTCGATGAACATGTTGGTTATTGGCATTAAAATGTCAGAGAGTTGGTATATTAAAAGATGAGCAACTCTAAATGGCAGGTGGCTAGCTATTGTGTTTTCCTGGTTTGTTATTTTGTTTTATGATGCTCAGCGAGAAGGTGGGTGTGTGTCATTAACTCTCTTGGTCATTACTGACTTTTACTTTCTTTCTCAGTAATCAGAGTGTCGTGGGCGATCAATGACATTCCCGGCACCTAGAAACTTGTTACAAATAGAGCCACAGGCTATATACTAGGCCTCCTGAGTCAGAATCTAATTTTAACAAGGTCTCCAACTGATTTGCAACGTGCACATTAAATTTTAAGAAGCATTTCTCTACCTTGTAGTAGAAAAGGTCCAAATTACCTTCCGCATCCTTGTTTTTTCTCTATTTCTATAAGCCTTTCTGGATGGCTTTCACTATTCAACTTACTTACGCAATAGATAAAGATTTCAATGATAGATTCTACCTTTGTTTCTATTGTGCTATTGTGATATAAACATTATCACACTGGAAGATATCCTATTGATTTAAACCTAGAGAAAATAGGTGACTAGATACCAAAATCTTACAGAAAGTTCCTAAAACTAATACCTACAGTGTGTGAAACTTGTCATAAAAATGTTTCTGCCTTCTCTCATTGAAGATAGGTATCATAGTTCATTTTAGCATTTGTATATTTGTAGTATAAAAGGTTTGGGGTATTTTGGGGAATGTGATGGTTCTGCTAGCTGAAGCCATACTCAGAATCTTGAGATAGTCTCTTAGGATAACAACACTAATAGTGACATCTGCTCAGTTCTCTGTAAACACATTATATTAGGTGTGCTCTAATAGTTTTTAGTTTTATGAAAGCAAAATAGAACACCTATTCAATGATAAGCTAACAGAAATATACATTGCTCTAATATCCTATAACAAAAAGTTGTTCTTCTTTACTAATCAGTACTAATTACTCAGCATACATCATCTCCAGTTCTATTATATAGAAGCTATTATCTGTAATTTAGAGTCAAGGAAACCAGAGCTCATGGAAATTAAACAGTGTTCCCAAGATTATGCAAATAATTTATGGAGGTCATATCAACACCAAGACTGTTCCTGATACTGTCATTACACTAAGCTATGTACCACTCAGCTACTCAATACATAATGTTAGATTGCTGATTTAGGACTCATTTAGGGGACTGAAATATTTCTTGCCACTGAACCATTACAGAACCACTGAAGTCATAGGTGCTGCTGGTTGCCAGTGAAAGTCTGATGGAATTTTGCAACCTCAGGTTTGCAAGGGCCCTACTTGTATCTCCCTAAAGAGTTTCTGCAACCTTGTCAATTTGTTTCAATGGCTAGGATCACTTCCATCAGTGTTGCTCTTCTATTTCACTTCCTCCAGGAATTTACTCTGTGTTAGTCCTTCTCATTTCTGTATTATTCTCATCTCCTTGTCGCCATCGCCTGTTGTTATGGGCAGATTCGAGCCACCTCTTCTTTAAGAAAGTCAATCATGACTAATGCATATTTTCCTTGGTTCTCTGTCTCTTATTCTTTTACAGCCTTTCATCCTCTTCTCCCTGCAAAGGTGTCTGCCTCACTTACTGCCTATAAATCGTTATTTTTACTCACTGTTGAACCTACTGCTTTCTGATTTTGTATTCCATCACTCGCTGAATCTAACACAACATTTTCAACAAGTTTTTATGATGCTAAGATCCAATAATCTTCTCTCAGAGAAAAATTGAAGGAGACCGTAAGTGACACTCATGGAAAATGCTCTCTGAGCTATCATTCTGCACAGATCTCTGTCTCTATTTCTCATTTAACCATCACACTGAGCTTATGATATTTTAAAATCATCATGATTGTTATGGTTTAAAACTTGGGAAATAGGTTCAGTACATCCAATTAAAATAAAGTAGAGCTTCAACGC
Organism: Cavia porcellus; assembly: GCF_034190915.1. Lineage (NCBI taxonomy): Eukaryota > Metazoa > Chordata > Mammalia > Rodentia > Caviidae > Cavia > Cavia porcellus. The sequence continues at coordinate 50,016,751 of NW_026947510.1, read as the reverse complement.
AAACCTAGATGGATCTGACTCAAAATTCCATGGTGTTTCATTTAAACAAGGCAAAAAAAAAAAAAATAGATAAAGTGGGAGCAGGGCATGGGGAAGATGGAAGGGAGGAGAAAGGGAAGGAGCAGGAGAGGGAGACAGAGACAAGAGGAGGAAGGAAATGGAGGGAAGTAGACAACAGAAGAAAGAGATCTGAACATAGGAAATGTTCCCTAAAACAAGCAATAGATTAAAATTGACCTTTGGATTAACTCCATTGATACTATTATTTTTTAACTTTATTATAGAAGAATGCTTTAATTCAGAACTAAATGCAGAACGTAGAACAGGGAAAGAATAATATTAGTTACAAAAATTACTTCTAGTTCAGAAGTTCCAAACTTATGGAAAAACTTCTGATCCTCTGTTAAATTATGTTTTCTATGGTATGAAGGTTTCAGCAAGGGTTTGATTGTACTGCCACGTAGCACAACTCTCTGATGGTTTTGTTAACACACAAGAAAAATAGATCAATAAGGTTAACAGTGAATGAACTTACCAAAATTTGTGTGTGCTATTTAAATTTTTTTGAAATTATTCAAATTTTTTCTGACCTAGAAATCAGGACAGGATCTCAGGACAGATGGCTTGGTAATGAATTTTTCACCTCTTTTGGCTGCCAAGCAATTTGGAAATTTCACTAAGCCTGGCCCCTGTCAGTACAGTTCAGCACTTCAATTTTTGAAGACTAGTCTGACACCAGGAGGTTGTCATCATTATCAGCTAATACTTAGCAAGCGTGGCACATCAAGTGTTACAAAAACGGGAAAAAAAGTTCTGTTCTGATTGAAACTTCCTAGCAAGTTTGGGTTGAAGCTGCATTTCTATGTTGAGTTAGAAGTTTAACCTATGTTTCCAATCCATATTTCCTTCTTAGGTTTGGATCCATTGAGCCAATAATGTGTTGTAAATTTTACTTAGGTATCATGCAGGCATCTCAAAATGCACTTGATCACTGTGGAATTCTTGGTCTTTTCCAAGAAAGTCCCACCTGATCTAGTGCTTCCTGTTTCAATGAATGTTAACATCATCTATTCAGCCTGAGAGCCAAACCTGGAATCATTCTTGACTATTCTCTCCCTTTACCACATCCTATCACCAAAGCCTGTCTATTCTACCTCCAAAACATATCCCGAATCCTTTTAGTTTTCTCCATCACCATGATGTCAGGATCATCATCAGTTCTGAACTAACTGGGCATCAACCTCACCCTTTGTGGCCAAATCCATTTTTCCTTCGGGGCCAGTGTAGTACCACAAGTCAATCATGCCATTCTCCTGTTGAAATCTACCCCATGCTTTTTTCTGGTTGGTGGATGAGGTACAAATTCTTCAGCATAACTTTAAAAGATGTTATCTCCCTCCTGGGTGCTATTTCTTACCAGTAAGTCATTCAGTGAGAAAATATTTTTTGAGTATCTTCTATAACCTTGCTTTAGACTATTAGTGATATGAAGCTATGCAGATGCACGCCACTGGGGACGCACAGACAACAAGGAAATGAATGAATGGTTTTAAGTGCTGACAAATACCTAGAAAGGAGATATTTCCGAGAGGCGCCTCCTATAAACTTTTCCTTGTTCTATCTAAACTAAGGTAACAGTTTCAGATGAGTGTGTTCCTGTAAGTCTTTCTGTCATTGCTTCAGCAGCATCTTCGTATTATTTCTTGTATAATTGTCTTTTATGCTCCATTGTTACAAATTTCCACATCCTATTCTATAGTTATTGGCTGGTTTATGTTGAATGCTTAAATATTTGCCAAGTAAGTGAACATTTTTTCCTAAATATGAAATAGTTGATAAGCTTTTATCTAATTAGGTAAAAATAAAGTTATGTGTGTATATTTAAATACAACATACATATATTCACATATATAAATAAATAAGATTCAGAGTTGGAGATGTACGGAGGACTGTATACATAGACATTGACATTTGTAATTATTCAGATAGTTGCAGACTTGTATATTGAACTTTTAAAAAAATTTTAATTTAAGAAAGTAAAATACAACAAAACAAGACAGAACAAAGCTAATCAAGACAATGTACTGGTACAGAACTTCAGAATAGGATACCAGGATAACAGTAATAGGTACCATAGTATATCTTGTTATCTTCACAATAGTTGTCCATTCCATCAGATATAGCAAAATCCAACCAGAAATGGATCACTATAAAACCAATCAAAACAGAATACTGAATAGAACAAAAAAAATTCATCAGAACAAAGCAAAACAGTGAAAACAATATTGGCCTTCAAAGGCAGGATAGAAGCAAATCCCCCATATTTGCTATATTGCATACTGTCATCCTCCCAAGAGATGCTCAGACCTCTGGTCCCAGGTCAGCATAATCAACCAAACCATACAAGCGTTTAGTTGCTTTATGTGCCTTAGTTGCTGTCAACTCCAGCCGACCTCAAAACCATCCAGTTGCTAACGGGGGAAGAGAGAGGATGACAAAGGCCTTTTGATTCTCAGCCTGTGCCCGGTAGGCTCACAAAAGACACTGACTTATTCTCTCCCTGGTGCAACCACAACTCACGCTGCTTACCAGGAAGGCTGGCTCATTGCTTTCTTGGTTGTTCTCCCAAGTTCCAGCATGTTTTCATTGAACTTTTAAACATGTACAATGATTAGCTTATTTACTTCAAATCACCAGTTCTTACAGGTAACAAATTTTATATATTAATAACTTCTTAGTGTTTTCTTATCTACTAAGGAAAACAAAGAGAAATAATTTTGTTTGGAAAATTGTGAGACAAAGAACATTAAACACTGCAAGAAAAAAAAATAGACATGACTTTTTTGTGTCATTTTAGCTAAAGGAACAAATTGTGTGTGGAATAGGCATCATTGTAGGGACGGCTATATTAATAACTTCTGTTTGCTAAATACTTTTACTTCTGCAAGGTTTATAACTGTTGTTTTGTGATATTAAATGTTAATCTTTGTAAAGACTTGTAGTAGAACAATGGGAGACCCTTCAAAAGGGACATGGACAGCCACATCATCTTTCATCTTCAGGTTCTGCAGCAAGGAACATTTTGTTTATCTATGCTCACCATAAAGCAAAGAAAATCACAGCAAATAGCATCAGCTTGAATATAGTTTAGATTGGCCTTATGTACTTTTTGAGAAAATAGTTTGTCTCACCCTTAAAGTATTTGATTACATAATTTTGACTATTTGGCTCACTATGGAGGAAAGAAACTTCTGGGGGAGAATTTGTGTTCCAAGTCATCTGTTATTGTCTTCTTAAAGTCTTACAGCACTCTATTCTTTTACTGTGGTTTTTAGGGTGTGTATCAGAATTTCTGCAAGAAACATTAGCTTTCCAAAATATTTTGGCATGCAAAACCAACAAGAATAGCTGTCTTATCAACTTCTCTCAAAGGTGAATAGTGGATTTTTTTCCCCCAACCACCATTTTCTCACCAAACCCATTACTTGTAAATCCTTTATGGTATATATCTATAGTTTGAGATTAGCTACCTGGTTTCTAAATGGAAATAGTTTCAGTCAGAATAGAGCACAGTGATGTAGAAAATCATGAGTTTTGGAGTTAAAAGCCTCTAGACCATGACTTTTCTCTGATTTGCATAATGCACCCCTTCCTGTTTAGCCATATTTCTGTCTCTCCTAGAATCTTTATTTAGAATTTATCTTTTGCAATCCACAGAAATTGGCTTGATTACTTTGTTATTCATAATTTAACTAATTGTGTGTGTGTATGTGTGTGTGTGTGTGTGCACATGCACTTATACATGTAAAAATTGATGCTGGGGAAATGCTCTACCAATGACCTCTATCCCAAGACCTTCAATATAAAGATCATTACAACAACCAGAAATCTTTCCACATACTTATAAATGCTTCAACAACTACGATGAGCTCATATTTGTCAGGGTTCAAGTAATATGCACCATATATCCCATTCCATATGAATGAAAAGATACTGATCAGAGGCACATGATATAGAAAAAGTCCTGGGTATTGAATTCTGTGGACCTGTGTGACATTCCTGCTTTAGACACTTAAGTCTAAATTCTTTAAAAAACAAGAAAGTGCTCATATCACAACCACCCGCGGTAACATGGCACAACCATTGAGATTGCCACTAGTAAAACTCAAAAGAGAATCAGCTTCCCAAATATGGGAACACATAAAACAAAACATTCTTTCTTTATGGCAATTACTTGAATTTCTAGTTCTCTGGGCCTCCCAAGTTTATTATGAAAACCATGTTCAGTTTCCCTAAGGGGCAAGAAAGAACCACATGATATTGTGTAGTTATAGAATTATAACAGCAAATTTTTAAAGCCCTGTAATTTGTTCCTTGGATCACTTTATATTGTCCTCTTCTGGATTAGATAATTTAAACACAGAAACATTTTACCCTTGACACAATTTGGAATTTGGAACTGCCTGCAAAAACATGAATAACTTCATTTTTTCCATTTGAAAATTCCCTAAACACAAATTGATAAATTCTTGCAGAATTTCAGTGCAGAGTTTGCAGGCTAACATTTTAACTGCCAAGATCTATATTCAAAGTGTTTTTGGGGGTGGCCAGGAAACAAACGTGCAAACAAATAAACAAAAAAACCCCAAAACGTAGCTATTCATCGACAGCTCAAGAAATCTATACACCATCTTTTAGGTTGGGAAGATTGCAAAATGGAAGTAAGGTTAGATGTACATTTTAAAAGAATCAAATGCAGTGCTGGAATGGCATCTACCTAAAGAAAAGAGTCAAATTTCAAATAGTAACACTAACATAGAATGTAGAATGTCAGAAGCTTTAAATTCTGGTTTGTCTTCAAAAGATTCCCATCTCCCACAACAAAACAAAGTGATAGCATTCATCAATCAAAAATTTTCTCCCAACCTTCAATTTTACTTTGAATAAATGTTTTTGTGTCTTGTTTTAACTTTTGCTTAATAAGTTATGATAGTCTAGGACTGGCCACGTGGAGTTATTTCATGGAGTTATTAATGGAGAGGGTCTCATAAGGCCGGAGTGGCTAGGAAAGAAAGTCTCTGACACTTTCATAAACTAGATCTGATTCTTGGCACAACCTGAGCAGGGACAGCAGGAGTTTCCCACATTGCTGCTCCTTCACTGAATGACTGATGCTTTAATTTCCACAATGATAATGATAATGATGATAATGATAATGTGATACAGTGGGCCAGTTTTTAATTGGGCTTTTGAAGTGCCCTGAGATACAGCAAATTGCAAAATAAAGGATTACATTTTGGAAAATGTGAAATGTGTCTTTTCCCAGCTTCTTTTATTATGAAATATGCGTATGTCTAACAACTTCCTGGGTTGGTTCAGATTTTAATAGGGTGGCTGCTGTAGAGATAAGTTTTGCGTTGTGTATGAATGTCTAAGAACAAAAGCTATTTCCAGCCACTTTTCACCACTGTATTCTTCTGGTATCTTTGTATGTTCTGTTTAGAAACTCTGTTCTATATTTTATAAAATTTTTCAAAAAGCCTAGTTATTCATCCATGCTCTTTTATTTAATCATTATTTACTGAATATGTCTACTTTATGTTAGCTTTTTGTGTATAATGTTTTGATCAGTCCTCTCAAGAATTTTACACATGAAAAATGAGTCAGGGGATTTAAGTAACTTGTCTAAGATCACACAACTAATAAATGGTACACGGACAAATAAATTCGTATTCTCTGGAACTCTGTACCTAGGTTCCAAGGCTGGCTTTGAGACACCTTAAACAAACACAGTAAAGGATGCACATCAGTGACAATCATATGCTGCACAACCAGTGGGACCAATAATAAATATAATATAGCCCAGTGAGTGTTCTCAAGAACCTGCCTTGCACATTTTTTCTGGAATGCAGTGAGTACTGATAATATAAAAACTTGATGAATAATGCAACAAAGTGATCTTTGCATTTCAGAAAAAGAATCCAACTATCCATCAATATTAATGATATCAAATGTCACTTATTCCATAGGTCTCAAGAGACTTATAGCCAGCACCTGAACATATACATTTCCTGATTTAGATTTAATGATTTTCCTTCTAGCTTCTTGCTACCATTTATTAAACATAATGAATGCCTTCTCTTAGGACCTGTTTTGTTTTTCTGGATGTGTGTAATGTTGAATCTCTTTCCTGGCATTTGCAGCTGTGATTTTAATTGGATTCATGCCATTTGATCCAAAGCTTACAATCTCCTAATGAAAATCATAAAAATGTAAGTAGAAAGAGACTATAGAGACCAACTAGTTTCATAGTCTCAATTTGGCTGAAGCTCGCCCCAGATCTCTTGTTATTTGCTCTCCACAGTTATAATCCAAATTTTTTAAAGTCATGTTTTGAATTTGTTGCCAAAAGTTTTAAGTTTTTTAAGTTAATTTCAAATTTTTAAAAACCTGTATCTTGAGGTCTTCTTGAATATTTAGAATAGAGGCAGTCCTGAGCCTGTCATACTGCTGACTTCCTGTCGTCACTGAGTGGGGCAGCAAGCTCTCCCTGGGGCAGGGTTAGGCTCTCTAGGTTGTCATCATTCTAGCTCCTCCATATTGGCAATATTGGAGTCAGCAAATGTTTGCCCCTATTGATCACGGAATTTGTTTTACTTTTTATGGCAGAGTTAAAATGAAGAAAAATCTATGTCTGAAAAGGGAAGATAGAATATAATCTCACAGGGATTTATGTTTAAAAACTAAAGTTGCTCGTTGAAGTGGGCTAATATGCAAATGAAACATTGCCCTCTCAAAGTCTGTAAGTGTATATTTTGTTTGGCTTTGTAAGCAATTGAGAACTAGGATCTCATTTTATTTTTGAGATTCAAACTCCGAGGTTAAAAGGCCACCCCAAGGTTTACATTTGTAAGCCTTAACTAGAGTGAAAATTTTCTTACCTCTTATTATACAGCTGAGCATATAAGAGATAATACATACTTGGTGAATGAATTTGTGGATTGAAAGTTAAAAACAAATTTATTTTAATGCTATGAAGTTATTTAAGAAAAAGATTAAGACATAGAATTAAAGAAATTTATATAAATTCAAAAGGGGCAAAATACTGAAGCATAGAAGCATTGTCTTATCTAGATTTTAGAGTCCCCTAAATCTCTTTTATTAGAAGGTACTTAGCCGAGAATGTTTTTATTGTTTTCCTTGTCTGTCAGGACTGTGTTTTGTCCAAATCACTGTAGAGCTGCGGTAGACTGTATCTTGAGTTAAAATGTTAAGCTAGAAAAAATAATTTTAAGAAAAGTCTCTCTTTCTCTCTCTCTTTCTCTCTCTCTCTCTCTCTCTCTCTCTCTCGCACACACACACACACACACACACACACACACACACACACATACACACACACCTGTATACTCACACAAACTCAGAAAAATACAGTACTTAGCCTGTGAATTTTGCTGTTAACCGTTTCTATTTTTTAAGGTCACATCCTTCATCTTCTGTTTCAATTACTACATGTAAAAAACACAAACATTTCTTAGATTAGATCGTTTTTCTTTTTACTCATAAACACTACAGAGGTTCAGGATCAATTTAAAAATAGAGACATTGGCACTAGAAATAGAGTTCAAGGTTAGAAAACTTGCTCAGCATGAGTTTGATCCCTCACACAACTAGGAAATAAATTTTTAAAAAAGAAGAAAAGAAAGCAAAAATAAATGAAAAGAATGGTCTGTTTCCCCACTCTATTCTTTACATTCCAAATCAGTTACAGAGACTGATTTTTTAAGACATCCTTGAGAAGTTGTGGATTCATTCCTTGGCTTCCAAAATCACCCAAGATGTCAGTTCAAACAGTTTTCTAAGTCCTCCAGATGCAATTATTCTACATCTTTAAGGGAGCTAGAGGCACTTTTAGACAGGCAGGATTTCTAAAATTTAGTGTATTTAATGTATAGTTTTTATATTTTATTTTATATTTTATATTTTTATATTTCGCATTGCTGAGACAAAATACCCAGTACCATAAGTTAAAGGGTGAAAGATTCATTTCAGCTTACTGTTTGTAAAAATTTTACTCCACAGTCGACTAGCTCAGAAGCAGGGTGGCACGATACAGAGGTACTGTGGAAGAGAAACAGTCCATGGCGTGGCCGGGCAGGCAGAAGGCAGCAGGCAGCAAGCATGCCTCTCTCTTTTCTCCCTTTTGGACTACCTGCCTTTGGGTGGTACCATCCATACCCGAGGTGGGCCTTCCCATTATCCACAGGCAGAACCATGCCTAGCCAATCAGTGAACTAATTTAAGTTGTGCTCTCTTAATCCCAACATCACATATCCTAGATCTAGCCACCTTTGAATAGCCCTTCTATGACTGCCTGAGACTTTGGGGTACATCTAGATACAAACTGTAACACCCTGCAGATATTTTATTGGCTTCTGTGTGTATCATCATTTTTCTTCAGAGAAAAATGATTCCATAACAACTGTGCTTAAAAAGTACCATCTTTTTTTTTAATCACCAGAAGTTGTTTCTCATGTATATCCTACACTGCACGAGTACATTTACAATCATTTCCTGTTTAGTTGGATTAAGCAGAAAACAACTGATCATCATTCTCAATAGCAAATTATTTTGCCCTTTAAATATTTTCACTGCAAATTCCACAGATTAATAATCTTGTATATTTAAAAGTTGTTTCCAAGATGAGGTTACACAAAGTCCTAAATATCATTTTTTTTTAATTTAAAGGAAAAAGAAACAGTATAAGGGTACAAGTAATACAGAATTACAAAAAAAAAAAAAACTAGTAAGAAATCACTAGTTAATAGATTACATATGGTCATCTCTAAATATCTTAAAGGAGGGTCCAAAGAGTGATAAAAGATCCTATGAGCACATTATCCCTGGCACTTGAGAAGTTCTGGACCCTGTTATGTTCTCCTGAGCAAATATCACAGATTTGGGCCTCAGTGACTTCTCTGCCATGAAAGGCCTAAAGGGAACAACAATCCTAAGTGAAAGACACTGAAATGTGGAGGTGATGAGTCTGCTTATTCAGGAATGCATTCACTCTGGAATTTGCAGAGAGGAGGCAGCACAGCATGTTGAATGAGAACACAAGACTAGATCATTCTCTCCAGCTTACATCCCTCTTGAACTTCCTATTTAAATTTTATCAAATGACTTCACTTCTCTAAGACTCTTTCCTTATCTCTGTCATGATACTAAGGATGCTAGTAATGCCTAATGTCTTAGCTTGGTTCCCAAGAACTAGACTCAGAATGAAGATTTAGATGTACGAGTTATTGTGGATGTGATGGCGTCCACATATGTGGGGGGGGGGGTAAAGGAAGCAGGATATGATAGAGAGAAGGGCTGAACCATAATGCAGGGCCTCAAAGGCCTCACCTGGTCCTTCATGGAACCTGCAAGCTAAGAATGACCCTTTATTGTTGCTTACCTTAAGACAAGTGGATGGACCATTAATCCCTTATATCAGCCAGTCAGGAATGGAAGCATGACCTTAGGTGACAGCTGAGGGCAATTCCTGGAAAGTATCATAGCCAACAACCCTGCTGGGAACTAAGAGATTAGGGTCTAATTGTCTGGAAAAAATGTGGACACTGTACCATGCACCCCTATACCCACCTGGGAAGATTAAGTGAGATGATACATAAACATCATTGTATCCAGTGTCTGGCATGCTGTGTGCTATAAATATTATCTAATACATACTTAGCGAGCATTCACCATTTGAAGATGCTAGAGGGAACACTTTTAGGAAAGAGAAAAAGTAAATAGTGAAGGGTGCTGTCCTGAAAAGATTTTGATTGAGTAGAGAAAAAAGTGAACTAGAAGCTAAGATGAACCAACACTCTTACTCACTGATACCCCGTGGTTTATAACTCTGGAAATAACCAAAGTGTTCCTTTTAAAAGTACCTGATGGTCTCACTTGGAGAGTCAAGAAGGGCCCTGATAAGAGCAGGACTTGTGACTAAGCCTCAGAATGTATGGCGGGAACCTAACTAGTGCTAAGATGGAAGGGTACTGAGTAGTAGGAGGGATTTGTGGAGGAATGGATTTGACCTGGATGTTGTCACACAAATGGATTTTGGATAGATGCAGGAGGATGAGGGAATGCCAGATAGAAGATCCCAAGTGCAGGCTCTGCCCATGCCTTTGGGTGGTGGAAGAGTCAGCCTGACAGAAATAGGGGTTCTTTTTAAAGTTGGCACATAATATCTCTACATATTTACCGAATACTGTATAATAAGTTATTATATGTATCAATTAGCATCAGCAAATCAGGGCAATTATATTGTCATCAGCAATGGAAATTCTACTTTGACACTCACTACTAAGAGGATTTCTACTGATGGTTGGAATCAGATTACTTTTGTGACAGATTGGGATATTGATGCCTGATGGTAGCAGTGCTCTTGGATTTTTGAGTAACAAAGATGAAATTTTGTAACAGGCAGATTGATCTGATGGTACTGAACAAGAATAACTATAAAATTAAACCAGTAGTTATGGAGTTGCCCTAAATAATCTGAATGTCTTCCAATCAGTTTTAGTAAGTAAGGTGGGTAAAGATAACTGAAGCAAAGAATAGAAACTGGTATTGCACACTCAGATATCAGATGTTTTCTTGAGGCAGTATTAAGAGGGAGATGATTTTCACAGAGAAAAAAAAGCACGTAGACTTTGGACCCAGATTGAGAATGTATAAGACCTGTGCTCTATGTTCACGCCACATGACGTTGGACGGGCTCCTATGTCTTGGTTTCTGTCTGCAAAATGAAACCTAATTCCCATTTCACAGGGAATTCACAAAATAACTTCATGTAATAGGTATTGAAGTTGCTTGCTAGACTTTCAAAGTTTCAATAAGTGATATTATTGTTGATACTACTATGGCCATGTCAGGAATTTGAATTTGTTCCTAGGAATTCACAGAGCTTAAAATAGAACATTTAAAATCTACTCTTAAGGTCTGATTGTAGCCCTTTACTATCTTTTGTCTTATGAATATCGGAAGGATAACAGGCGGATGTTCACTTGGACTTTCTGTTATTAGATGGAAATGTCTTGAGGAGAGGTCACTGGTAGGAGGTGGCAAACTATATTTCAACTCCACACTAAGTTTTCTAGCTGGAAAGCTTTTATTCTTTAGGAGTTGGAGTAATTCCTAGCAAAGCGCACAGAACTGTCAGCATTTCTGTGGCAGGTCACACCAGTTGGCTTTGTTCAGACTTGCCCTTCTTTTCCATCTTACTGTTGTTATGACCCAGAGAGAAGCAGCGGATAGTGGCTTGGAGAGGATCTGTAGGTCGGGAGCTGTGACTTTACAATTGGTTAAAATGAATCACAATTAAGAATTCAGTTTATCAGCTGCAGGTAGCTATGATTCAAATATTACTAGGCATATGTGACTACTGGGTGACTTCTGTGATAAGTAAAACGGATACAGAATACTTTGATCATTGCTGAAAGTTCTTTTGGATAATGCCTCTCTAGCCAAACTTAGTGGTTTCAAGTTCCACTTAACACTGACAGTTTAACTTTTGAGAAAGTAATGTGACCTTTCTATTCCTTGATTTTGTCATGTATATATAATTTTCACTGGTACTGGTTATTTATTCCTCTTCATATGTGTCCTAATGGCTTATGCCTACTTAGTGCTTTTTTCCCCTAGCAGAATTGAACTACCTCAAGAACTGACAATTTCTCATCCATCTTTCAGTGGAAATAGTGGGATTGGAGCTTTGCTAATTTCACTATCTTTTAAAATTACAGAGAGAGACAAAAGACTTGCAGTTACTGAACCACCTTGAGGACAATAATTTAAAATCAGGAATGAATTTCCTGATGGGAAAGAAAGAAAGAGATGGGAAGAAATCCATGATGGGAAGAAAGAAGGAGAATCTAAAAGGGAAAAGAGAGAAAATTGAGTTGATAAATCGGTTGCCAGATAGTTAAAAGACTAATTTTCTTTCTTCAACATGTTACCATAGGCAGGTCCTGAAGCTCTAGATTTAATTATATTGGCTGAAATTCCTGTGCTAGGGTAAACAGAAATCTGGATGTGTCAACAAATTATTTAATTAAACAGAGGAGGTGGCAATGTGGAAACAAATTCTGATGTGCAGTAAGAGAATGTGATTGAAAGGTTTGGCCGTGATAGAATGGAAAGAGTAAAGCATAAAAGATATAAAAGAAAAAATATCCAGTTCTGGAGAACAGACTACAAACTTGACAAGAAATAAGATTAGGAAAACAGAATTGTTTTCCTAATTATTCAAGAAAAATATATGGATCAATTCTTTGAATTTAAACAAATTTAAAAGCAATCGAGATTAAGCCATCATTTTAGACAACCCAAGGGTCAGAAGGAGGATGAAAGAAGCATTAAGAAGGGTTTCAGGATTTGTGCCATGTGCGTAAAAATGGCAGTTACCATTAAAAGCAGAAGTAAAATGACTGAGCCATATAAATGCTTGAGATGAACAGATGGCCACGGCATTCAGCTTGCTAGCATGCTAAAACCGGGCATATTTTATATTTCATTCCAAGTTAACAAATATTAGGACATTAAAATGCATGAAACATGGTGTGTATCCCATCTTGCTATATTTTTATTACCAAGTTAGAATTAGACTACATGGGGTGTCTACAAATGAGTAAGCCTAAGAAATGCTGATCCAGGGAAGATCAGAAAATCAGTGGATTTCCATTTCATAAAGAGGATCTTGGTTACTAAATCTTTAGTGCCTTTTGTATGGACAGTCTCCAGTGTCATGCACTTCTAAAAACACTATGAAGAAGGATGAGATTTCTGGATGATGTTTTCATTAAAGGTGGCAGCAGTTCCTAAGGGCATTTATTGAGAATAACTGGAAGATGGTTTTATTGGACTCTCATTGAATTTTTTGGGGGGTCCTCTTTCATTAAGATATATATATATAACCTTAGAACATTCCCCACGGGCTGAACCCCCATGGTAAGCATGAAGTTTTCATTGGTTCACAGACTTACTGCTTGAGGAATAATTCACAGAATTAGTGGCCTCTCTTAAACCTACGAATCTGTAACTAGATTGTGATTTGATTTCCTAATGGAAAACATGTCAAGTTCCTTTGCTCATAATTGTCACATCATAAGCTATCAAACTGTCTCCTCTGTTTTCAGGATAATATGAATCTGAAAAAGAAGAGAAATTACTTCCTCTCCCCTTTTTTTTAATTTTTTACCTACATCAGGATTGTACTATGTTCATTTATTTATTGAGTCACTTAAGGTATATTTTTGAATGTCGCTTATAAACTGGCTACTGATCCAGGGATAAAATGATCTTTATTCTTCCTCACAGACTGTATTTATTAACACTTTTTTGGCATGATCTAAATGCAGTAGAAAAAAATCATTTAATTCTAACATCTATGGATGCTGCAGCTGCACATATTGAGAATTATGTAAGGGAATGTGTTCCATTTTCTTATTTCTATCCCCTGCCCTGCTCTGTTGCATTTTATAAAATATTTATGCACAAAAGAAGCCAGGGATTTAGCTCAGCAGCATAAGCACCTGCCTGGAAAGTGTGAGTTCATGAGTTTAATCCCCATGATCGGATAAACAAACAAACAAATAAATAAAAAATAAATAAATGGAAATGGCTGTGAACAATATAATTTTGTTTTCATGCTGTGGAGCCATTAAAAAAAAGAGCTGTTATCTGCCTCTAGTATTATACTGGGGTCTGGAAGGAATACCATCTTTGACCAAAGAGAAGGAAACAAAATTGTGTATAGTGATGTATTGTAAAATTTCATTATATTTTATAGACAAGCCTATATTTATACACAAATTACTTTTTATTTTTATATTTTATTATAGTTATTTGTCTATGTACAAACATAATAGGATTATTTATACCTTTGTAAATTATAGCTAAGGCAACTCTCATCACAGCCATATTGTGTTTTGTGTTGCTATCACAAAATATCAGAAATAATACATTTATAAGGAGGAAAGATTTGTATTGGCTCGCAATTTCAGAAGTGTCAGTCCATAGTCCATTGCTTTCAGGCCTCTAGTAAGGCACTATATCGTGGTGGGGAGTGTGTAGAGGAGCAAAACTTTTTACCTCATGGAAGCTGGGAAACAGGGAGAGGAAGAAATCAAGGACCCATATTCCTTTCAAAGGTTTGCACCAGTCACCTAGTTTCCTTCTACTGGGGCACACATTTCAAAACGTTCACTGTCTCCCAGCAGTGAACCAAGCCTTTAGCATTTAGGCTTTACAGACACACTGAAGATCTAACCTGCAACACCACGGAAGGAAGCAGAGTTGTGTGTTCACACATGTGTGCATGTATTGGGTTAAGAATGAAGGCAGAGAGACTGTAGGAGGAATGCAGAGCACAAAAACACAGAATGCTTTGTCCTCATAACCAATAGTAATGGTTGCAGAAGAAAAAGTTTTGAAAGATTTGATAATTAGAAAGTGGTTGAGATTAGTAATGTAGCTGGATACAAAGTCAACACTCAAAAATCAGTAGTATCCCTGTACATAACAACACATTCAGCAAACAACAAATTCACTGAGAGAGAAATAAAGGACACTACACTGTTCACAATAGCATCCAAAAATATGAAATACTTAGGAAAGGAAGTAAAAGATCTACACATTGAAAATTATATTACTCTGAAAAAATAAATAGAGGATATCAGAAAATGAAAAGGCGTTCCTTATTCATGGATAGGAAGAACAAACATTGTGAAAATGGTCATTCTTCCAAAATTGGTATACAGATTTAGCGCAGTTCCAATCAATATATCTTTCACCTTCCTCACAGATCTAGAGAAATAGTTCCTAAAATTCATCTGGAACCAGAAAAGATTTAGAATAGCAAAGGCAATTCTGGGCAACAAAGGCAAGACAGGAAACATCACAATCCCAGATTTGAAACTACAAAGCTACTATGATAAAATCAGCATAGTACTGGAATAAAAACAGACCTGAAGATCAATGGAATAGATTAGAGGACACAGTCACAGTTACAAACATACTCAGTCACCTTACCTTCAACAAAGGGGACAAACATGTTTACTGTAAGAAAACATCTTTAATAAGTGGTGCTGGAAAAACTGGCTTTCCATATGCTGAAAACTAAAACTAGTCCAGTGTCTATCACCATGCCCTAAACTAAAGCCAAAGTGGATCAAAGATCTAAATATTAAAGGAGAAACACTAAATCTGCTGGAAGACAACGCAGGTAGAAATCTTGAAGACATAGGAATAGGCAGAGTTCATGAACAAAAATCAAACTGCATGGGAAATACTTCCCAGAATCAACACCTGGAATCTCATCTTATTGAAAAGTTTTTGCATGTCAAAAGAAATCTCCAACAGAGTGAAAAGAAAACTCACGAATTGGGATAATATCTTAGCCAACTGTGCCTCAGACAAAGGACTTCTATCTACAACATATGAAGAATTTTTAAAAAATCAAAATTCAAAGACCCAATCCAAAAAAGGGCATCTGAAATGAATACATACTTCTCAGATGAAGAAATAAAAATGGCAAATAAATATATTTAAAAAGTTCAGCATCATTGGTCATTAGAGATAATTCAAATTAAAATAACCCTGAGATTCCATATCACTCCTGAAAGAATGACCAAGATCAAGAAATCAACCAATAACAAATGTTAGAGGGACTGTGGGGAAAAAAGAACTCTTCTCCACTATTGGTGGAAGTGTAGGCTGGTGCAACCCCTGTGGAAATCAGTGTGAGGTTCCTCAAAAAGCTAGGACTAGAGATTCCATTTGACCTAGCCATCCAGCTTCTGGGCATTTTCCCAGAAGACTTGAAAACATCATACCACAGTGATATATGTGCACCCAAGTTTATAGCAGCACAATTTGTAATAGCCAGATCTTGGGAACAACCCAAATGCCCTTTAAATGAAGAATGGATAGAAAAAAAAGTTGCAGTATTTTTATACAGTGGTATGCTACTCAGCTATAAAGAAAGATTGCACTGAGGCTTTTATAGGTAAAGAGATACAACTTGAAACCATACTTATAAGTGAAATAAATCAGACTCACATGTGTAAATACTGTGTTATCTCCCTGGTGTAAGAAACTGAAAGAGCAAATAAGATCCAAAATCTACAATAAATATTGTGCAAGTGTAAGAAATTGCTCAAAGAGGAAAAGTAACTAGGATAGGAGAAAAGAGGAAAGAAGGAAGGGAAAAGGAAAAAGAAATAAATATCTATACATATACATAAGATAGCTAAGATCACTATACTAATAATTCTATTAGTTCTTGGAAAAAAAACAGTTAACATCCATATGATTCGATCAATTTTACATGCCTAACAAGTGTGTAGGACTGATAACCATATTACTAAGTTTTGTTAGATCATTGAGCAGAACTGTTGGCAGTGTCCCTATTTGAATGTCACTTTACATACTTTAATTTTGTAACCTGAACAGCTATTTCTAAGATGACAATATGTAACTTATCAACTGGTGATTTCTTACTGTTTATTTTTCTGTAATTCTGTATTATTTATACCTTTTTTTTTTCTTCATGTATTTTTTTTGTTTCTTTCTCTTTAAATAAAAAAAAATTTTACATGTCTATCTGGTAATCTAAGTAACTCTTTGAAGATAACAATATACATTGTAACAACCATTGTTAAATTCCTATCATCTGTGGCTGGGGATTTACCTCAGTGGCGTAAGTGCCTTCCTTGCAAGCTCATGGTCATGAGTTCAATCCCCAGTACCAAAAAGAAAAAAAATTCCTATCATCTTTTTTTTGAAAGCCTGTATTATTATTGTTTTGGATTTGTTGTTATTTGTTTCTTTTGATTTTGTTCTTCTCTTCTGTGTCTTTTTTTCTTTTAAATAAAAAAAAATGGATGAGATAAAGATGGTACGAAGAATATATCAACATTATGTAAATTGAGTATATAATATGTATTTATATATATTTATATGTGTACATATATATATATATATAAATTATGTACTACAAGTAAATAGAAATGTCCTTGATATTTCCTAGGCTTAGAAATTAACAGTAAGCTTCTTTACTGTAGCAGACTTAAGCCATGTTTATTTAAAAACTATGTATCAAAAGTGATTTAAAGAGATCCATATAAAATTTTCTGTAAAGAACATTTATATGTGTATATAAATATATACAAGACAGATAATGGTACTACTAATCTCTTCATAAAAAAAACAGTTGTATTTTCTCTGTCTGATTGTTTGATCAATTTTTTCATGCCTAAATCATGTAGTATGCACAACTACTTTTAAGATAATATGCAATATTAAAAAAAGAATGAGTACATTTTTTTGCCTTTTTCCTTTTTATCGGTACCAGGGATCGAACTCACGACTGGCTGCTTGCAAGGCAGGCACTTATGCCGCTGAGCTAAATCCCCAGGCCCCAAGAATGAGTACATTTAAAAACTGATGCACTATGTATATCATTTGAAGCTATTCCCAGCTGTTGATTACATGATTTTTTAAAGGCAAAAATTATTTCAATATGCATCTAAAATATTCTGATTGAATGAGGAGATAAATTTACTATAAGAAGATGAAAGGAATATGTATATATAAAATCAAAGAGTACTTTAGCGAATTATACAAATGCTTGAGGTAAAATTATGTAAATATCATTTTTCAGAAACTTAAATGTAAAAAGTTCCCGAAGTGGCATACAATTACATCATAAATATGTATCACTCTAAGGGTAAAACTGAAGATAGAAAGGCATATCTTTTTAGGATAAACACTGTTTAATGAAAATAGAAAACATTTTCAAAGTACCTTGATTGCGAAGTGTTTACATCAGCTACAACTGTTTGTCAAAAATAAATGTAGGTATGTAGGTAACTGAAGATGCTTTTTCTTCAAAACACACAGCTTAAGGGTTAGACATTTTAATGACAGGAATAATTTTAAAGGCCTAAATAAACAATGTTGAACAATAAAATATATTTTCCAAGACATTTCACAAATAGAAAGTCCTTGTTCTATCTTTGATTTATTCTCAATCTCATAACTGTGATCTCATGGTGTCAGCAAGGCTACAGACAGGGTACAAAGCCCCCAAAGGAGTATGAAAGGGACAGTAGGTTCCAGGGTAGTACATGCCAATCAGTCTAGGAATTTAAGCTAAGTCTGTAAGAGATAAGTAGCTAATAAAATGCCTAATATGTGCCAAATATTATGAAACTTAGTTTTAATTTATTTTAATATCTGTTTTTTAAAAATCCCTCTAAGAAGTTATAATATTCTCATCTTGTAAACAAAGAAATCAGGAATTAGAGTGATCTATGTTGATGTGTCTGGCATTGAAGAACTAGAAGGTGGCCAAGCAGTACTAAAACTTAGAAGCTGTGCCTCCAACCATCATTCTATAAAGCGTGCCATATTAATGCCAACTGTAACTCTGTATGATTAATTTTATCTCAGGAAGGCAGAGAACTGTAAAATAACCTGCTCAAGGTTATTTCACAGATTAAGTGTCAGAGCAGGATTTAAACCTGAGTCTGTCTTGCTTCAAAGCCACCTTTCTCAGTACTTGCTGCTTTTCATCTGAAATGTTGCAAATACTGTGCCACATACTATCAGAGACCCTTTCCATGGCACCAGGTATCAGGACCTTTGCAGTGAGTCCCTGATCTCTTGTCAGAGTTGCAGCACACTATGAGAAAAGAAAAAGAGAGAGCCAAAAATTGCAAGACAATAGGGATCTGGGACAACTGTCTTAGTTACTTTCATCTCATTACTGGGACAAAAATATCCAACACCCATAATCGGGGAAGGAAAGGTTTATTTAGCTCACAGTTTGTGGAGGTTTCAGTCCGTAATCAACTGACTCTAAGGCAGGGTGGTGCAGCACAGGGGCAACAGTTCATGGCATCAGAAGACAGCAAAAGCAGCAAGAGCCAAAAGAGGGGCAGAGCAAACTTCTTTACATCATATACAGGGTACCCACTTTCGGGTGGGTGCAGCACTCCCGTACCATCTCCATGCCCTTCTCTTGCACAGACTCAGGATGTTTATAAAGTGAAGACCATGGTCCCCTATTGAGTCACTTAAATTAAGCTCCTAAACTTCTCATATTGATACAATGTATCAGCCATTACAGCTTTCAATGTTTTCAAGGAACAAAGACCAAGAATCCCCAGCTAGCCACCATTTTATTAGCCTATGCAGGAGATGGGTATGTTGTTTTTTATGGTACAGTATAGAAGTAGTGGTTGAATGGTCAAGTTTAACATCATAAAGGAAACAAATTAAGATTCATCCCCACTAATTTCCATGTATTTCCCTCAGCAGACTTCAGCCTGCTCTGTAAGGTTCACAACCTCATTGACCAAGATGAAGCAGCATTTCTGCATTTCAAAAATGGCCCACCAATCAGGGCAAGGATAGCCTCCAACAGATACTGTGTCAGTTTATAACTTGGGTCCTTAACAACAGACTGGTGCTTGCGGTACATTGGACACTTGAGATTTGCTCAAGGATTCTCAGAGCTGCTAAGGCAGTAGTAGGGAGCCTAAAGGATCCAGAGAGGACAGGACCTCTGCCTAAAAGTCCATACCAGCCTGGCCTGCTGCAAGTCAGAATTTTTAGCTTCATACCCTGGTGACTCTGATCCTACATCCTATACAATACAGATTTGACCTCAGTATCTGTAAATGAGTTAAAATGTGTGACCTAATCTCAAACATGAATAGTGTTTTAAACAGAAAAGTCAAAGTAGATAAATTAATAGTAATGAAAATCATAAGGATGTGATGTGAGTATTGAGTTTCTAGGAATTAAATGAACATTCTGAAATATATCTGAACACAAATAATCTAATATGCAACTAAAACTTTGACTACATTTTAAAGCTATAGTTTTAAAGCAGTGTGTCACTAGGGACAGTGATATTATTCAGAATTGTGGGCAGTAGAACAAATAAATATTCTTTAAAAGGAGATGAATGTTGTATATGCTATATTGCTGCAGTGCTAATTTATGCAAATCTGCTGAAGAATTTTTTTCAAAATGACACCTGAAGACCTAGATCCTTAAATTATTTTTTAAAAATTTTATTTAAACAAAACAGTAAAAGGGTACAAGTAATACAGAATTTCAAAAAAAGTAAGAAATCACTAGTTAATAGATTACATATTGTTATCTTAGAAATAGTTGTTCAAGTTACAAAATTAAAGCATACAAAGTGGACATTCAAACAGTGAGACTACAAACAGTTGTGTTCAGTGATCCAACAAAAACTTAGTAATATGGTCAGCTACCTTACACACCTAAACACACTTGCAGTTGTATCCTTTAGAGCACTTTCTTTTCCTCTCTTTTTTACAATAACAATTACACATTTTGGGTTTTATTACTCCCATAGTTCTTATTATTTTTTTGGAAGAGAATAAAACCAAATGTCACAAAACAAAGCAGAGTCAGTCAAAACAAAGGATGGATATAGCACATGATGTAAAAACAGAATACAAGGTGATCAACAATGGTTTCCACAATGTGTCTTGCTACCTTAAAAAGAATTGCCTATATCATCAGGTATAATAAAGTTGAACAAAACAGTACAGAACAAAACCAATAAAACCTAAACACTGGAGACATTACAGGACTTCAAAAGAAGATAATAGTCAAACCAGAATGGGTATCATAGTGAATCTTATTGCCTTCAAAGCAATTGCCTAAACCCTCAAACTTGATACTATCAAACAAAACAGAATAGAGTAAAATTAGTCAAAACAAGATGGTGAGAGCAATACAGGGCTTCAAATCAAGTTAATAGAAAATCAAAAAAGTTACTATAATATATCCTGCTAATTTTTAAAAATTTTTCCCTTAATTGAAAAAATAATAAAAAAATTTTTTAAAAAGGGGGAAAGATTGAGATAAAAGAGGACATAACAACATAAAAATACAGGTCAGAACAGAACAATTTAAGCAACATAGTTGTTTCACCACAAGATAACCTGACTTAGTAGTTACCATACTGTCTCTTTCCTTGAAATATTTAAATATAACTTCATATACTATAGCATCAAACATAGCATGACAGTGTGAAACCATTCAAGAGAATAAAAGTTTTACAAGGTATTTAGAACCAGCTAACAGAAAACGAACAATGGTTTCTATATTATCTCTTTGCCTATACAAAATTTTGTTTATACTATCACATATAATAAAATCCAATAAGATACAAGATGATAAAACCAATGGAGACAGAAGAACAAAAGCTTGATGGGACTTCAAAACAAGATAATATTAAATCAGCACTAGTTATTATGATGTCTTTTCTTCAAAATAGCTCTTCATATCATCATAGACAATAAAATCAAACAGCCCAGAATAAAACCATTCCAATTAATGAGTGAAAATTTTATAAGGCTTCAAAGCCATATAATGGGGAATCATGATTACTACATACTTTTATGTATTTGTAACATTTCTTACACTAGGGAAACTATTCAGTATTTATACACGTGGGTCTGATTTATTTCATTTATGAGTATGGTCTCAAGCTGCGCCCATTTATTTATAAATATCTCAATGTGATCCATCTTTATAGCTGAGTAGTACTCCATTGTATAAAAATATCACAACTTTTTTATCCATTCCTCAGGTGATGGACACTTAGGTTGTTTCCAAGATCTGGCTATCATGAATTGTGCTGCTATAAACATGGGTGCACATATATCACTGTGGTATGATGCTTTTAGTTCTTCTGGGAATATGCCTAGAAGTGGAAGAGCTGGAACAAATGGGATTTCCAATCCAAGCTTTTTGAGGAATCTCCAGACTGATCTCCACAATGGTTGCACTAGTCTACACTCCCACCAAAAGTGCAGGAGAGTTCTCTTTTCCCCACAGCTTCTCCAGCATTTGTTGTTGGTAGTTTTCTTGATCCTGGCCATTCTTTCAGGAGTGAGATGAAATCTCAGTGTGGTTTTAATTTGCATTTATCTAATGATTAATAATGATGAACATTTTTCATGTATTTATTTGCCATTTGTATTTCTTCATTTGAGAATTGTGTATTTATCTCAGATACCCATTTTTGATTGGATCTTTCAGTTTTGGGGGTCTGATTTTAAATTCTTTATATGTTTTGGACAAAAGTC
Source organism: Cavia porcellus (assembly GCF_034190915.1). NCBI lineage: Eukaryota > Metazoa > Chordata > Mammalia > Rodentia > Caviidae > Cavia > Cavia porcellus. The sequence continues at coordinate 49,994,555 of NW_026947510.1, read as the reverse complement.
CTTTGAGGGACAGTTCACTAGAATTTTTTCCCAGTTTGTGAGTTTTCTTTTCACTATGCTCGAGATTTCTTTTGACATGCAGAAATTTTTTAATAAGAGGAGATCCCAGTTATTGATTCTGGGAAATATTTCCCATGCAATTTGATAACTGTTCATGAATTCTCTACCTACTCCTATGTCTTCAAGGTTTTTACCCAATTTGTCTTCAAATAGATTTAGTGTTTCTGTTTTAATATTCAGATCTTTGATCCATTTAGATTTTATTTTAGTACATGGTGCTAGGCATAGGTCTAGGTTTAGTTTTTGGCATAAGGAGAGCCAGTTTTTCTTTCTTTTCTTTTTTGTTTTTTTCCTTTTTATCGGTACCAGGAATCGAACTCACAACTGCCTGCTTGCAAGGCAGGCGTTTATGCCGCTGAGTTAAATCCCCAGCCCCGGAGAGACAGTTTTTCAAACACCATTTATTAAAGGGACTGTCGTTCTTCCAGTGAACCTGTTTGGCCCCTTTATCAAAGATAAGGTGGTTGAGTGTGTTTGTAGTTGTGGTTTTATCTTCTAATCTATTCCATTGATTCTCTGCTCTGTTTTGATTCCAGTACCATGTTGATTTTATTACAATTGTTTTGTAGTATAACTTCAAGTCAGGGATTGTGATACCTCCTGCCTTGCCTTTGCTGCTTAGAACTGTCTTTGCTATTCTGGGTCTCTTCTCCCTCCAGATGAATTTTAGGACTGATTTCTCCAGATCTATGAGATATGTTGATGGTATTTTCATTGGGATTGCATTGAATCTGTATAATAGTTTTGGGAGAATGGCCATTTTCACAATATTTATTCTTCCTATCCATGAGCAAGGGATGTCTTTCCATTTTCTGAGATCATCTTCAATTTCTTTTTTCAGTGTATTATAATTTTCCCTGTATAGGTCTTTCACATCTTTCATGAAAGTAATTCCTAAATATTTCATTTTTTTTTTGGTTGCTAGTGTGAAGGGTGTGGCTTCTCTTATTTCTCTCTCAGTGATTTTGTTGTTAGTTTATAGGAATGCTATTGCTTTTTGAATTTTGATTTTGTATCCAGTTACACTGCTAAATTTATTTATTATATCTAAGAGTCTTTCAATGGAGTTTTGGGGGTTTCTATGTAGAGAATCATGTCACCTGCAAATAATGATTATTTAACTTTCTCTTTTCCTATCTTTACCCCTTTTATTTCTCTCTCTTGTCTAATTGCTCTGGCTAATATTTCCAGTACTATATTAAATAGGAGTGGTGATAAGAAACATCCTTGTCTTGTGCCTGATTTTAAAGTAAAGGCCTTCAATTTTTGGCCATTTAGTATGATATTGGCTGTTGGTTTGTCATAGATGGCCTTTATTATACTGATGTAAAGACAATCTATTCCAATTTTCTGTAAGGTTCTTATCATAAATGAATGTTGGACCTTATCAAAAGCTTTTTCTGCATCTATAGAAATGATCATGTGATTCTTACTTTTGGCTTTATTGATATGGTGGATTATATTTATTGATTTATGTATGTTGAACCATCCCTCCATGCCTGGGATGAATCCCACTTGGTCGTGGTGTGTAATCTTCTTGATGATTTGCTGTATCCTATTTGCCAATATTTTATTGAGGATTTTTGCATCTGTGTTCATTAGGGAGATTGGTCTATAGTTCTCTTTTTTAGTTGGGTCTTTCTCAGGTTTTGGTACTAGAGTAATATTTGCCTCCAGGAATGACTTAGGAAGGATTGCTTCCCTTTCAATTTCATTGAAGAGTTTGAGGAGTGTCGGCAGTCTTCTTTGTATTTCTTATAGAATTCTGCAGTGAATCCCTTTGGGCCTGAGCTCTTCTTTGTAGGTAAGGACTTAATTACATTTTCAATTTCATTAATAGAAATTGGGTTATTCAGCAGTTTTACATCTTCTTGACCTAGCTTTGGTGCTTCATATGCTTCTAGGAATCTGTCTATTTCCTCTGTGTTATCAAACCTTTCAGAGTAGAGGTTTTTGAAATAGGTGTTGATGATTTTCTCTATTTCTATAGAGTCTGTAGTGATTTCACCTTTTTCATTCCTTATTGCATGAATTTGAGCTTTTTCTTCCCTTTTTAAAATAAGGTTGGCTAGGGGCTTATCGATTTTATTTATTCTTTCAAAGAACCAACTCTTTGATTCGTTGATTCTTTGGATTGTTTTCTTAGTCTCTATTGCATTGATTTCTGCTCTGATTTTTATAATTTCTTGTCTTCTTTTGACTTTGCGCTTGACTTGCTCTTCTTTTTCTAGCTGTTTGAGGTGTAGCATCAGGTTATTTTTTTGTATTTATTCTGTTTTCCTGATGTGGGAACTCAGTGCAATAAATTTTCCTGTGAGGACAGCTTTCATTGCATCCCACAGATTCCGGTAAGTTGTATTTGTGTTTTCGTTTGCTTGTAGGTATTGTTTAATTTCTTCTTTAATTTCCCCTGTAACCCATTGAATTCTCAAAAGTGTGTTATTCAGTTTCCATGTGTTTGTGGGACTTTTGCAGTTTCTTTTATCATTAATTTCTAATTCATAGTGCTATGATCCAATAACATTCAAGGGATCATTTTAACTCTTTGCATTTATTTAAATATGTTTTGTGAGTTTATATATGGTCTATTTTAGAGAATGATCCATGTACGCTAAGAAGAATGTGTATTCTGATGTTGTTGAATGGAACACTCTATATATGTTTATCAAGTTCATTTGTTCACAGGTATGACTCAGTTCTGCTATTTCTTTGCTGATTTTCTGTCTGGTTGATCTTCTCCTTGGTGTCAGTGGTGTGTTAAGGTCTCCTGTTCTAATTGTGTTACTGCTAATTTGGTTTTTCATTTCTGTGAATACTTGTTTTATATAACTGGGTGCTCTGGAATTTGGTGCATATATATTTAAGATAGTTATCTCTTCCTCTTGAAGTTTTCCCGTAACCAGTATGTAGTGACCTTCTTTATCTCTTCTGATCATTATTGGTTTGAAGTTCACATTGTCTGCAAACAGAATTGCTACCCCTGCTTTTTTTGGGTCCCTCTTGCATGAAGTATTGTTCTCAACCTTTGACTTTCATGGTGTGAGTATCCTTTTGGGTTAGGTTTGTTTATTGTAGATAGCATACAGTTGAATTTTGTTTTTTGATTCATTCTGCCAGTCTGTTTCTTTTAATTGGTGCATTGAGGTCATTTACATTAATGGTTATAACTGTTATATGTTTGTTTATTGTTGACATGTTATCTTTCTTCTGTTGCATCTTTATCTTTCTGTTCTGTTTAATTGTCTGTTTTGTTTAGTGTTTTTTTTTCCTAAATGTATCTAAACTGTCTTTCAGTATTCTTTGCAGGGTTGGCTTGGTGATCATGAAGTTCTTCAGCTGTTCTTTGTCATGGAAGTATCTTATTTCTACATCGATTTTGAAGGACCGTTTTTCAGGGTACATCAGTCTAGGTTGGAAATCATTTTCCTTTAGGATCTTAAATACTTCACTCCATGCTTTTCTTGACTTTATTGTTTGTGCTGAGAAGTCTGCTGTGATTCTGATAGGTTTTCCTTTATAAATGATCTGTATTTTCTCTCTGACAGCTTTTAATTTTGGGGGGGTGGGTACCAGGGGTCGAACTCACAACTTTGCATTTGCCAAGCAGGCACTTATGCAGCTGAGCTAAACCCCTGGCCCCTCTCTGACAGCTTTTAATATTCTATTCCTATTTTGGGTTTCTGGGATGGTGATTATTATATTTCTGGGTGTAATTTTATTTTGGTTATGACTGTTTGGAGTTCTATATGCTTCACTGATCCTGATGTCGGTTTGTGATGTCATGTTTGGGAAATTATCAGCTCCTACTTCTCTAAATATCCTCTTGACATCTTTTATGTTGTCCCCTTCTTTTTCATTTATCCCTATCAATCTTAAAATGTTTTCCTTTGCATCATCTTGCAGGTGTTGAATTGTTATTTCCTGATTCTTTGTTATGTTTAAAAGATCTTTCCTTTCCTGTTCACTAGCTGCAATCTTATCTTTGAGGTGTGAAATTCTATCTTCACTTTCATTGAGGCATTTTTTATAGCTTTCAGTGGACTTTTTGATTTCCTGTATATCCCAGTGCATCTGCTGTATGTATTCTGTTTGTTTCTTATATTGTTCATCCATGGATTCTTTTTGTTTAGTTCCTTCAATTTTTTAACTGCATCTTCTTTAGTTATGTTCAGCATCTCCTTCATTTCTTTTATCATTTCTTCTTTTATGTTTTATCATTTCTTCTTTTACAAGGAGATTATTTCTAGTTTGAATTCCTTTAAAGCTTCTCAGAGTTGCTTCTTTATTTCGTTTACTATTATTTCAGGTTCAGGCATATGCCATGTATTCTCTTCTATGTACAAACTCCTAGGCTTTCCTGGGATGGGCTGGATGTTTGAGATTGCACTTTGGTCTTTCATTTTGTCATTTTCCTATAATTCCATGTTTCAAGTGTTGTTCCAAAGCTTCCCCTGGGCATGTTGGAAATTGTCTCCTATGTTCTGGGCTCCTGGGACTCCTCTGATAGTAGCTCCCTCCTTGGGCAACAAGGCCCCCAGATTAAAAGAAGGTTTCCAGGCCCCTCTCAGGTAGGCCTAAAGCCTCCTCAAGCTGCACAGCTCCCCCCTCGGCAGCAAAGCTCCTCAGAGCAAAAGGTCACCTGGCGTGGTCCAGGCAGGCCCAAATCCCACTAATGCAGTAGTCTTTATATAACTGTGTAAAGTATGCGAATTCAATCCCCAGTACCAACAAACAAACAAACAAAATAGATACACAATAACTATATAAAGTACCATCATGTACCCACTCTTCCCTGACACCTCTAATGCATAAGGAGTCCATAGCTTCCTTAGCATTTCAGCAGACAAAGTCAAGTGTATTTGGGGTTTCATTGATCAGTGTGTGACTTGAGAAGAAGATGTAGCAAGAAGAGAAGGGTGGAAGGATCCATATGCTAAGAATAGCAGCACTTGTGTATACGGGTGGCCCTTGGGGTAGAGCTGACACAGGGTTACCACAGCCAGAGGGGTTGAGACCATCAGGAATTGCCTCTACTGAGGGCTGCCAGGGCCACTGGAAGCCTTGAGCTAGGCTGAATTGCATAGTTCTGTGTGTTGGTCTTGGTGGTTTCCATCACCAACCATCCATCACTTATGAACTGACTGTGTTCTCACACCACCTGTAGCCCTCTGACTCTGTGTCTTCTTCTCCCATCATCCCGTTCAAGGCCTGATGTGCCAGCCTGAAACCCCGAGTGAACGGCTTGCTTCCCTGTCAACTAGAAACCAAAGTAGAATTCAATGTAATAGCAATGTTTTTGTGTTTCCTTGGGCAGTTAGAATGATTTTACAAAAGTGATTTAGAAGGAATAGGGAATAAATAACTTTTTAGTGCTGTCAGTTAGGGTGTTAGACTAATAAGGTGAATTATTTTGAAGCAGAATTGATTTTTGAGACTAACCTTAGTTATTAGAAGCATCTCTTTTCTAAATTTAAAGCTTTTTGCTTTTTCTTGAATTATGACTATGACATAAAATCCATATTTCCACGTAGAATTTTGACAGGTCAAAATCTTACCCAATTGTTAATTTAGGATTAAGTGGCATCCATTTTTTGGTCTGCAAACTACAGTGCTCCTATAGGTTTTTGATATTGTTCCATGAATGTTCGTTGTCACCTTTAGGTGGGAAGAAGTCTCAATTTCAAAGACATAGATACGTGTTGAACATTATCATGGCTTAGAAAAATAGAATCACCAGTAATCTGTCTGGAGATGAGATTTGACATAAAAAAATTAACTGAAGGTTAACCTTTTTAGCACTAAGTTTAGGGCTAAATAGTAAGTTAAAGTCTTTTAAACATTGGTTTTAAGGAAAAAGATTTCTAATAAATCATTCTTATATAAATAAGTTTATATTATAGCATACTTTATACTAAACATAATTGAAATTTTACTATATGACTTATTTTTTCTCATGTTCATTTATAAGGTGAGATTCTTTACTTTTCTTCAAACCTATGTTATGATAACCTAAAATGACTATTTTAGATGCTGTGGTTAGTGTTTCCAAACATTCTACAAGAATTCTACAAGAAATATAAAGAAGACCTAATGCCGACACTCCTCAAACTCTTCAATGAAATTGAAAGGGAAGCAATCCTTCCTAAGTCATTCCTGGAAGCAAATATTACTCTAGTACCAAAACCTGAGAAAGACCCAACTAAAAAAGAGAACTATAGACCGATCCTTAAATTATTTGCATATTTCACAATTGCTTAAATGTGTGTATGCTAACGCAGAAAACTTTGGAATTATCAGAAATGTTCTCCCCAAAATGGATAGTTTTTAGTGAGTACACTGGCCTTTTGAATTTTACCAAAACAGATACTTCTTTGAGAAGAGGATGCTAAAACTAAAATGCTAGCATTACTCAGAAACTATTACAGAAATTCTAGGTAGACAGTGCTATAAAAAAAACACAATTTGATGAGACAAGTGACCTTTCTGGGTTGCAAAGGCATTCTTACGGTGAATTTTTTCATTTAATTCAATAGCTATCAAATGAAGCAATAAATTGGAACATGCACAACCAGTAGGAAATCATTTCTCCTGCTAAAAGGAGTCCTAATAAGAAGGAAAAGACTGAGGGTTGAGTTGATGGAGCTCGGCTCCATTCTTGAGTGATCAACTGTCGCAAGGGCCCCTGGATTGATAAACTGCTCACTCTCAGGTTCTTGTCCCAGCTGTTGACATTAAGTGACTGGACACAGAGTAGATATGTCCCATTGCCTCAGCCAGGCTTACCTTCTTTCCCATCTGAAAGGGAGTCCAGGCTGCAGACTCAGTGTGACATGGCGGTTTCTGGCTTGTAGTTCACTTTTCTCTCCATGTCTTGATTACTTGAACCCTAAGGAATTGGAAAATATTCTTGAAGGAGTAGACCCAACTTCCTTTATGCTAGGAGATGCTAAAATTCAAAACAAAATTGTGGGTCTTTTTCCTACTAAGATCAAACTGTTATTTTGATTAAGACCATCTATATTGTGGCCAAAATAATTCCAATAGAATGCTTGATATATTATGTGATAAGAATAAATTATAAAATCTAAATATATAAATAAAATAAATGATACCTGTCTAAAGGATGCATTAAACCCATTGCTCCCAGTATACACCAACTGACAATTCCGTGTGGGGTTCTGGACCAAGTGTTGTTTCTTCTTCTTCTCCTTCTTCTCCTTCTTCTCCTTCTCCTTCTCCTTCTCCTTCTTCTTCTTCTTCTTCATCTTCTTCCTCTTCTTCTTCTCCTCTTCCTCTCCTCCTGCTCCTTTTCCTATAACTTCATTGTTTTCTATTTCAAAAGAATCAAGTTTGCTCTATATTTCTTTTTTAAAAATTTTTTACTTTAAAAAGATTAAGATAAAAGAGGACATAACAAAACAGATCAGAACAGAACAATTTAAGCAACAGAGTGTTTCACCACCAGACAACCCGAAATAACAGTAGCTAACATAGTGTCTCTTTCTTTGAAATATTTGAGTATAGCTATGATCATATACAATAGTATCAAACATAACAAAATAGTATAAAACCATTCAAGAGAATGAAAGTATTACAGGGTATTCAGAACCAACCAATAGAAAATGAACAATGGTTACTATGTTATCTCCTTGTCCATAAAAAAATTTTGTTTATACTATCACACAAATTTGGTCTGTATTTCAAGAAAATCTAACTCTGTGGAGTAGCCTGCTTGAAAATGTTCTTCATGCAAAAATGTTAAGGAATATATGTCTTACAGATAATTTAACTAATCCTGTAAAAAATTCTCTACTAGAAGTAAAGGCTGATTGACTTCAAATGAGGGCCTTGAAGGATTAATTCACTGTTAAACTGACTACTGTGTTCATTGTCTACACCTGGTTATCAGGAGATCCTTCTTTCAAAGCTCTGGGGTAGCCTAATCTCATTTAATTGCTAACACAATAATCTCTTTGCCAGGGGAATAAGTCTTAAACCCAGAGTCCAAGAAAGGAATGGTGAGAACTGATATGTTTTTAGGGGAAAAATATAAATAAAAAAATCAAAAGCAAAACTAAATAAAATAAACTCTGCTTCCAGTGAGGCTGATTCATTTACTGGTGAGCTCTCCCAGGTTAACTAGGGTAGAAGTTGATTTGCTCTCAGAAAGCTGGGCGGTCTTTAGAGGGAGCTAAATGGGGATTGATCTGAGAACTGGAATATTTGGCTTCTCGTCCTAAATTTTCCTTCTGTTGTATCATCTTGGACATTTTACTGCAGCCCCCTGGGTTTCAGTTCCTTCCTTTCTTCCTTCATGTTTTTTTTTTTTTCCATTGACATAGGGTCTCACTATGTACCTGGAACTTGCATGGTCCTTCTGCTTTAGTCTCTCAAGTGCCAGAATTACAGGCATGCACCACCATGGCCAGCCAATTTCCCAGTATATTGAGGAGGACAAGGGCTTGTTGCTAGGCTAAAATTTTGCACCCTCAAAATGCACTTGCAATGTCATGGGTACGTAAGTCAAAAATGCTATTTAATGTTAATTTTAAATGCTTTTCAAATCCTCACATAAATATATTGTATTTGGAGCTATATTCTATATGTAAGAACCTAATGTTTTTTCCTCTTATTCCTCATTTATAATAACGAATACCTAAGGAGAACATATGTGTAGGATAGTTGGGCAGATTCTGTAGTAAGGTCCAAAGTCATTTTTAAAATCCTTACTTAAAAATCTAAGTGAGACATTGTATGTCTAAGGCACTAAATACTCATGCAGGGTTTTATAAAACATCCTTTTATTTCACTCAAGAAAAAGTGTCATTTGAAATTGGCAAGAATGTATTTTTAAACAATTCTTTTTCTACTTTTTTTCTTTTGAATCAAGCAATCAGAAAAGTTTAATTCATCTATTCATTTCATCTTTTCTGAGTGACCAGTAAATGAATCTAGGGGGACTGAAGAAGAAAATAAGATAATCCTTCTTTCGGTGATTACACTTAAAGACTCAGAATTCAGATGTTCAAAGAGCTAACTGTATCAGTTATTTCAGTATATTATGTCTCTTCTGTTTATGGCTTTCTTTCTTCAATTACCTTACGTCAAAGAAGGGAAAAGTAAGTATCTACCATTTTTGTTACAATATATTTATAGGGACAAGATTTATCACAAGAAAGTCATTGGCGTGCAGGGGAAGGTCTATAGTTATCTTTTTCTTCTGGTCATGCAGCACTGACATAGTGCAAACCATGTCCATTTTGAAACCCAGCTTGCTATGATCCTAAGGTATTATTCACATTGGTTTTTGCATTTACTTATTTATTTTGAGACAGGGTTTCACATTGCAGTTCAGACTGGCCTTAAACTCACTTTGTAGCCCAGGCTGGTCTCGAACTCTCAATGATCCTCCTGCCTCAGTCTCCCCAGTACTGGGATTACAGGTGTGGGTCACTATGCCCAGCCTGATTTTGCTTCTGAAGGCTGCTATCTAAGCATCAGGTGAAGGGAATGCTTGTATAGGTGGGGAGTGTTACTATCCATTCCCCAGGAAATGCACCAAAGGGCCTCTTTTCATGAATACAAAGACCAGGGGAACATGAAAAATATCAAAGGGCAGGGCGTTCTGGGCACTATCATACTGGATGGGAGTCCTTTTGGTATGCCCTTGGGATGTGGATGAACACTCCCTAATCAAGGTTTCTCTGTCCCCATATTTTTCATGACTCCCTGGCATCAGAAATTGTGTAGCTGCCATCTAGAACCTACTGTAGTGAACACTGGTTACCACCTACAGAACAGACAAGTGTAGGATATGGGGACAATGCAGTGGTAGTGAGGGGTTTGTTACACTATTTTTGGTAGCATTATTCTTTTTAGAGAGGAAAGTAGATAAGTTACAAAGTGGGGATCACTAATGATAGCAGTTGGGTGGGTGAACTAATCTTAAATCAGGTACTCACAAATGCAGATAAACCAAGAATATATTGGGAATGTGAGCAGTCACTAGCCACTGGAGATTTGAGCTGCCTCTCCTTCCTACCACCAGCCCCCACTTCTCCTCCTGCTTCTCATTTTCTTTCTCCTCCTTCTCCTTATTATTGTGGTACCACAGATTGAATGAGGACCTTGTACATGCTAACCAAGCGGTCTACCACTAAGCTGCATCCCTAGTCCTCCTGTGATTCTATTAACAAATTATTAACTTTTTGCAAGACCTTTACTAAAGGCAACTTCCAAGCTAGGCATGGTGGCACACACCTATAATCTCAGCACTCAGCAGGCTGAGCCAGGAGCATCGTTGCTAAATCAAGACCAGCCTGGGCTACAAAGTGAATTCAAAGCCAGCCTGAACTGCATAATGAGACCCTGTCTCAAAAAGAAAAAAGGCAAAACAAATACAGGTGACTTCTAGGTAATAGTACCATTCAGATTTTCCTAGATTCTGTCCAACCAATATGAGTTCTTGGAGATTCTAGTTAAACCAAAAATAAAGGAGTTCTGTAACAAAACAGATTTGAAAAGTTCTAGATTAGAGCCTAGTACCCTCTGTTAGGGACGGTGAATATTATCAGAGCATTTTGACAAAGCTGACAGTAGACATTTAAAGTTTTATTAACCCAGGGTTTCACAAGCATCTTTATTTCAAATACAATACATCTGATTGTTTCATACATAATATATCTGATTGTTAATGTTTCAAAGTCTACAGCTTAAGAAATGTTGCAAGGTAAGACAAAACAAACCAAAACAAAACAAAGCAAAACAAACTAAAACAAAAAACCCAATGACTTTTGACCACTGCTGGTGGCAATTTTGGCAAAGCCACTGCTTCATTGTGTGGGCTTGAACAAGATTTTCAGTTTCAGGTTTTAGTACCCTCATCTGAAAGGGGGAAATACTTGGCCATGCAAGCTCTTGTGAATACTAAAACAATTCTTGACTAGCGCCTAACACAATGCCTGGTCAATAGCAAATGTTCAAAAATGGTAGCTGTTTCTAGAAGTTACTGATAACAGGACTTTCTTCCATTTAGGCAGCTAATAATTCATCTTGTACTTTATCTCCACTTCCATATGTCCACTTTGATGGGAAACAGTGTCACTAACCAGTAAAATAATGTGACCCTGATTATGTGATTTGATAGACAGCTGAAGTTGAATCACCAGCCCTTGCTCATGGGACTGAAGTCCTCAGCTGTCATGATCCCAAACTTTAATTTATGGAAGGAGCCTGTCGTTAACTTCTGCCTGATGGTCCTGGGCCTGAGGGCATAGTATTGTGGAGGAGTTCTCTGCATGGTGCTACAACTTCTATTGAGGTGAGGAACTTCTATTTTAACTAGTGTTTCCCTTCCTTTATTGAACTTCTATAAAATTTTGTTTGAATTCCAGTTATGGGATAAAAATGTGAGGCTCATGGTGAATGTGTACAATGTAATTCCTCCTCCCCCTATATTCATAGAATTTATTGACAATTCTACATGTTAAATATTGTTTTGCTGAATGCAAAAACGGTCTTTGTTGTCAGTCTATGATCTGGGTCAGCAAGTTAAAAATTTCAGCTATTTTCTCCATTTGGGGCGTTAGTCTTTACAGGAGCAAACTTTTAAAGGAGAAACTGAACTCTTCATTTTTCCAACACTGCTTTTCTATCAGAATATGACTTCTTCCTGAAATGATGAATTAAGAGAAAAAAATCTGTTATCCTGGTAATATGATCAGGAGGATGACTAATTTACTGAGGGACTTTCCTTAGTCACTGAGGTGGAAATTAAAAAATGCCTTTTGTTGATGAACAATGCCTCTCATGGCAGATAGTATTCTTTTTCTTTGGGGAAAGCATGGCCATAAAGGGCACAGACAAGGCTGGTTTCAAAGACCATTCTTGGGCAAGTTGTCTTGTTTCATTCTCAGATTGCTCATCCATCAAAAGGACAACGATCTAGGGATTTTTTTTTTTTTTTTTTAACGCAGGGTCTCACTGTGTAGTTCAGGCTGGCCTTGAACTCCAGTGATCCTCCTGCCTCAGCCTCCAAAATTTAGATTTACAGGCATATGCCACCATGCTCACTAGATCTAGGAGTATTGTTAAAGGTAAATATGAATGTCAAATTGCATAATTTCAAGTGCTTGCAAGTACTCTATAAAATTAGCTGTCATCATTATCTTTTAAATTTGATTTCTTTACAAATGATCATCATTATATACTTTTGTATATGTATTATTTTATTGTATATTGTGAAATGATTAACAGAGAGAAGGCTTAATTTCCACTAGGCATTTTCAGTCTGCTTTAAAGATAATGTAGACATGAGTCATTTCATTGGAGCACGGGAAGAGAATGATTTTCTTAATGGGATCACTGAATCTTCATTCCACCAAGACATCCAGAAGTAACATATCCAACAACTTTTCCATCAGATAGAAATGTAGTTAGACATGTCCTATTAGTTGTGTGGAGGGAGGGCTGTTTTATAAACCTCATGTAAATTTTATACTAATGACTTTAGTCATCAGATAACATTAATGATTATACAATACTGTTGCCCTTGGGCTCTTTTTGGAAGGTTTTCTATGTAGATATCAACAGAATTTTTTTTTTTAGTTAAACAGTCACACCTAAGTGAAGTTTAGTGATTCCTACATGGCATATCTATTGTAGTCAGGGTTTATAAGATTTAATACAGGACATGTAATTTATAGGATTATTTTATAATATTCACCGAAACAATCAAATGCAGAAGAATGCAGGAGATCTATCCATTCACTAGAGATCTGAAGAATCCAGTTAGGGCCCAAATCCTGTGCCAATGTCCTGCATGAGTTCAGCTGAAGACCTAGAGCCTATGCTAAAGTCCCCCATGAGTCCAACTGGAGGACTACAGCCCATGACAATGTCTCATAGAAGTCTGTATCAAGGATCTGCACTGAGAAGGTCCAAAGGTCAGTATGGAAGCTAGAAAGTCTGCACCAGCAGGATGAAGGATCTGTGCCAGCAGCCCGAGGGATCTGTACTAGGGCCAGGAAGCTGACCAGACCTCTACAGAAGAGAACTGCAGACATCCTCAGTGACAGCGAGGATCCAAGCTCCTCTGACATGAGAACAGCTGAGTTTGTATCTGGAAAGCCAGAGTGACAAACCTCCAGGAGAGCCAACACCATCTCCCCTCCAGTTCTGCTCTATGCTGTTGGCAGTGATCCTTGTGTGGGCCTTCCACACGCAGTACCACACTGATTCAGCTCAGTTGATCATTAGTTAATCCACCACAATATCTTTGAATTTTTTTCCAAAGAAAAATGTATCAGCAATAATTAGAAGAGGGAAAAGATGACATTGGTGACAATCCAAATATAAGATGATAAAAGATCAGCTAGTAGTGAGGAAAGAGACAAAACCATTGCTGTCGATTTGTTAGAAAGGATTTACAAGGATGAATTTTTCTACAGGATTTTTGCAACTCTGGGCTTTCTCTTTTGTTTGAGGGAGAAATGTTTCTTGTGTCAACTTCAATTTTTCCTTAATTTACACATGAAAAGAGATCCGTAATTGCTGTAATATTTCTATAAACCAAAATATAGTTTGAACTATGAGTGTACTTTCATTTTTTATTAATTTCCCTTATAAGTTACATTGTTGGAAGGGAAGTGGGGGAAAACCACGGCCTTTGGGTTTAAAAGCTATCAACATTCGATAACTCAGTAGGCTAATAGTGCTTGTTTATTTTCATATTATAAGCTATAGATAGAAATTCTAACTTTAAATATCTCAAAAGTGAATTCTTCCTGAGTTGTACACACCCACAGAAAAGAAATTATTCCCCATTCCCTTCAAAGACTTGAATTTTTCTTGTGTTACTGAAATTTGTATTTTTCAAACTACCATCATAAATCTTCAGCTAAAAATTCTGAACTGATTCTAACACATTGAAACAATCACTCCACTTAGTATGTTCTTATACAAACAGCATACTTAAAACAAACCCAGATGTTTCTCATCTTTTTCAAAAATTTCTGACTCAGGACAGAGCATATCTAACTTGCCTGCAGAGATTGCTTAGGCTTTTACATTTTTGATATAGCAGGGTCCATTGTATCAAAATCACTCCTTGTAAATTATGGATATACAATTTAAAAAAAGATAATGTCATCTAGTCATAATACCAGGAATTGGTGAGAATGTGGAACAACTCAAATGCTCATACGTTGCTGGTAGGAATACAATGTAGTACAATCATTTCATAAAACTGGTTTTCATTCATTATCTACTAAAGCTAAACATACATGTACCAATTACACAGTGAGGAAAGATATGCATGTATATTTTCCCTAAACACATAAGAGCATGATTTATGATAACCAGAAACTAGAAACTATCCCCTGATTGGTATTAGAGTAGGTAATCAGATATAAATGTAATTATGGAATTCAGTACTACACACTAGTGAGCCTACATAAACTAATACATGTGAAACTCAGAAACAAAATAGCAAAATAAAGACTTCCTTTATAATTCTGTTTATAAAACATTCAAGCACAGGCCAAATGAATTCAGGGGAGTGTTACTGAGCACTGATATCTAGAAGAGGCTGCAGCGGATGGATCTGGGATGCTTGGTGATGTTCTGTTTTTGAATTTGGGTGCTGGACACAAGAGCCATTTGCTTTGTGAAACTAATGCCAGTCATTGCATGCTTGTGATTTACGGCATCACTACTGCATGGGCACTGCACTGTATGTTATATATCAATAAAAGAAATGCTCCAGTGTCAAAATAACAAAGAGCTGGTGTCCAAATAATGCTCCCTAAGCCAATATATGAATTGGTAATAACACTTTCCAGAAAATTCTTAATTGACTCAGCACATTTATAACTTAGGTTTCATGAGCTTTTTTCTCTTACATGAAACCATCCTGGAGATTTCAAAGGTCATTACCCTTGATGTTTTAGGAATTGTTCTTGTCTCTATAAGTTATAGTTCTCCAAAGTCAAGGAACATTCATTTTATAATTTTTTGTCTGCTAGAAATATTGAAAGGTTGTGAATAGTGTTTCTTCAATCTTAGTAGAGGCAATGAATAGTAATAATACTTTATATGTGCCTCATACCTCAGTTTTGTTATGATTATAGTAAATGAGACAGTGTATGGAAAGAATTTCTTATAAGCTTAGTGCAGTGCAGGTGTTTGATGTGACAAATTTCATTATTTGAAAATATTTCTTAACAAAATTTATAACATTGAAATCAATGAAAAAATATCAGAAAGATGTGGTATTTCCTTACAGTGAAAGCATCAATTATACTATTAATCTCTAGGCAATATTTTCCAACTGTACATATGTGGAAAAGATATTTAAACATTTTCAGTAACCATTATAAGAAGGACACATAGATTCTTACAAGTCACTTACCTTTTCTGAGTCTTAATTTGGTAGTCTATAAAATTAAGATTTGCCTAACTGGCATCTGATCTGCTAAATCAACATTCTTTGTTTCTCAGAATGTATTCACATGTGTTTCACAATTTCAGTATGGTGTGAGGGAAATATCTCTATATCTCCAGAACAAATCAAGGCTCTGGTCACAGGCAGGAAAGTCTCGGAAAGGAATTTAGAGTGACAACAGGTCATAAATGAAAAACTCCTTTGTCCCACCCTGCCATCTTGCAAGTGAGGACATAAAGGCAGAAATAGCAGCTGTCATACCTGCTCATAAAATGCCTGTTAGAGATGATGCCAGGACAGCTACCTAGTTCTTTAAAAACCACCCCCATTGTACTTTTTTTTAAATCCAAATAGACCTGTTGTTTTTGCTTCCTAATTTAATAGTAGTAGAAGTAAATTAAATCTCAAAACATTAAGACAGATATCTTACTTTATTTTGAAAATTATTTAAACATTTATTTTATAGTTCATTTTTATCTGACCTTAAACACTTAGTATACAACTATCTAGGTTTCTTCTACTTCATGGTGAAGTATAGTTTAAAAATGATTTCTACGTTTAAGGACATATATATACTAGTCTGGAAGGAATATTTGAATTGTTTCATGGAACATGCAACAATATGCTTAGTATTTATTTATACAAAGATTTATCAATAATCTTATAGTTATACTCAGTATGCTAACATATAGTTATACATTCACACATATACAAACACAAGCACATTTATGTTTACTGGGAAGAAGCTCATTTAATTTCTTGAATGCTGAACTATGATCCTATCTGTTTTGAAGCTCAGTGCAAGTTTAAGACATTAAGAGAATAAATAGTGTAGGAAAAATCCATGGTTACTTACAGACCTCAAAAGTCTCATTTATAAAGCCACAATTTCTCAGAATGGTAAAGCAAGTCTTACTGAATTTTATTGTATAAAATGGTCATGTCTTCTTTTACTACTTAATTTTCAAGAAGTTTGGTTGCCAACTAAACTAAGAAAAGGAAAGCATAACTTTTATTTTTACCAGGGAAGATAAAATAATATGAAGCAAACTCAAAATTAGCATTCTCCTCTAGATCTCCGAGATATAGTTCTTATTTACTAGATACATGATTTTGTGATCATTAAATGACTTGAAAGCCCAGAGATACTGAAAAGAACCAGGAGAATTAAATTTAAGATACCGTCAGCCACTTACTCTGTGATGTTAGGCATAATGCTTGGTTCTCCTTCACTGGTTTCTCTTAAGTATTAAGTGCTATTACATCTGTGAAAAAGCCTTAAAAATAGATATCACTGTGCATCTTTATAATGGTATTATTATTAACTCAATATATGTGCCTGCTAAAAATCTGGCACATTTTTGCAATGCTTAAGTGCTGTCTTCTATTATGCACTGTCCTCCCTTGCACTGAAATTTCCTTCAAGGTTTTTTGTAAGAACATTAGGTTGGCTCCTCTACTTTTAATACGTAATTAGAGAAAATGGACTCACAGAATGTTACAAAAAATAGTGAAAATGAGAAAATCATCACACAGTTTTAAGAGATCTCTTCAAAAATTTCTAGAGTGAGAGGAAAATCCAGTTTTGGAGGCACAGAAGATCCACAGATATCATATTGCAACACCATCACAAAAGTATCATCTGTATTGTCATTGAGAGTTTCATATTGGAAAATATTGAGAAAGTACAGTTCCTTGTAGAATTTATCAATCCTGTTTATTACTATGTATGAGGACAGATATATCCTATTTTAGAAGAAATATTTAAATATTATTTAGTAGAGTATATGCCTAAAATATGCTCTTTACCAAACAAACTAGGTGTATAAGTTGTCAAGACACTAAGCACACATTTTCTAGAGTCAAGACTAATTGGAAGTTCTTTACTATTTCAATAGATTCTCCTAGTGAAAAATGTCTAAAATGCCCTAATTCTCAGTCATTCATTCATTTATTTAAGTAGCATTGACTAAATAGCTTGACAAGGCTTTGTGCAAGATTCTAAGACTCTGTGTAGATGAGGAGGCACATATTCTGCATTCCACTTTATTTGTTTATATCCTTCCTCATTGTATTTTCTCTGCCTTATCCCTGACTGTCTCACTTATCTAATTCACCTTTCAAATTCTGAGCAAAAACTCATATGCCAAAGTGCAAAGAGGCCGATGATACGGATATATTGAGACAAGTCTTAATAGAACAAATGAAACTAAGTAATAAATGCTGTAAGAATGAAGTTATGATATTTTTATTAATTTATTAAAGGATCTCCTATTTAAGCCTCCATGTTGTCAAGATGTTGAGTCTTTCCAACTTGGTATCTAGGCATAATGCAACCCTGTCAAAATTATTTTGTGGATATCAGCAAACCTTTTCTAATATGTACATGAAAACACAAAAGACCAGAATGGCTAACTGAATATTGAAGAAAAAAATTCAGAGGAATGACACCACTGACTCCAAGGCTTACTCCAAAACTACCACGGTCAGGACAGAGTGGCTTGGTGAATGAAGTGGAAAATAAATTAATAGAACAGAATACAGAGCCCAAACGTAGACCCAGGCAATTATGGTCAACTGATCATTGACAAAGGAATAGAGACAATTCAACAGAAAAAGAACAATCTTGAATATGTGATTTCTTCTCACAAATGATATTGGAATAACTGGACATCTACATGGAAAGAGATCAATCTAGACTTTACATTCTTCACAATTAATTCAAAATGGATCATTAGAACTAAATGCAAAAACAATAAAACACCTTAAAGATAACAGAGGAAAAAATCTGGGTGACCTGATTTGACTGTGACTTTTTAGATACCACATAAAAAAAGCACAAATGAGAGAAAATGTAGGATTATATTGAAATAAAAAACTTTGGGTCTGCAAACAAAACAAACAAAAAGCTTGAGAAGGCAAACTAAGACTGGGGGGAAATATTTGACAACCACAAATCTGCTAAGGAGTAGTACCTAAAATACACAAAAGTCTCTTAAAATGCAAAAATGAGGTGATAACCCAATTAAAAATCAGGTAAAATACCAGCTGACCTGTCAAAGGAAGATTTTCAGATGACAAAAATAGCTAATAAAAAGATGCTGAACATTAAATGTTATTAGGGAATTATAAACTAAAGTAAGAGGGAAATTCCAGAACATCCTATTAGAATCAGTGAAATCTAGACCATTGACTACACCGTGGATGCAGAATTCTCATTCATTGCTGATGGGAATGAAAACTTGGTGCAGCCACTTGGGGAGACAATTTGAGTTTCTTACAAAACTGAAAGTGTTCTTTCTTTAAAAAATATTTATTAGTACCTGCTTGTAACACCGTGAATACATTCATCAGTGTTAGTACAAATACGTATCACATCTTAATCTGCTTATTTTCCTTTCTTCCTCCATCTCTAGATACCTTTTCCATCTCCAAAAGGTCTACCTCCCAGTTTCATTTCATCTTTTATTTTCCAATTTAAAATTTTTTATAATTTGGGTTTCTCATAAAAGAAAAACCATGCATTATTTAATCTGAGTCTGATTTATTTTGATAACCATCATGGTCTCAAGGGGTATGCACTTTCCTACAAATGGCTCAGATGTATTCTTTATGGTTTTATTTTCTTTTTCCATTAATCCATTGATGGACGTTTGGGCCACATCCAAGATCTAGCTATTGTGAGTTGTGCTGCTATAAATATGGATATTGCTATTTATCCAAATGAGTTGAAAACTTACGTTTACACAAAAACCTACACATAATAAATGTTTATAGAAGATTTATTCATATTGTCAAAAGTTGGTAGGTACCAAGATATCACTCAATACATAAATAGATAAATGAATTATGGTTCATCCATTCGGCCACTGAAAAACAAGCTAACCAGCCTTGAAAAGACATAGAGGAACATGAAATACATATTGATAAATGAAGCCAATCTGAAAAATTCTGTACTGCACAATCCCAACTATATTACATTCTATGAAAGAGAAACTACAGAGAAAGTAAAAAAGGTCAGTGGCTGGGAGTGAGGAAGAGAGATAAAGATGGAGTGTGAGAGTTTTAGAGCAATAAAACTATCCTGAATGATGCTATTATAATGGATCTGTATAATTCTACATTTAAAAAAAATCTCTAGGATTTACAATACAAGGAGAGAACCCTGATGTAATCTATAAACTTTTATTAGTCATAATGCTCTTACCAACTATAACAGATATATTGCATTAATTTATATAAATTCATAAGTAGAATAAGTTGGAGGAGTTAAGAGGATAGAATTCTATACTTTTCATTCAGTTTTTCTGTAAACATAGAAGTTCCCAAACAATTCTAATAACTGTAAAGATCTCTTGTATAACATTCACTGGAAAGCAATGAAATATCAATTTGATTAACATTTGTCTTCCTTAATCTGTTTCGTTACTTGAATTTTGATGGTCATTATTACCTAATTATAATCGTCTGTGTATGTGTGTGTGTGTGTGTGTGTGTGTGTGTGTGTGTGTGCAGTGCTGGTGTTCAAACCCAGGACTTCGTGCGTGCTAGGCTTGTGCTCTACCACTGAGCTACATTTGTGTCCCTAACCATACATTTTAATAGTTTGTGAGAAGGCAATTCACAATTCCAAGTACAACAACTGTGTTTAGTGGGAAAGTATCAAAATGTCTTTATCCTAACATTTTTCAAATTAAAAGTCCAAGGAATGTTAATCCTAAAAAATCATCATGAGAGAAAGTTTTTGTTGTCGAATTGGTTAGGGAAATACTGAATAATATTCTGTACTGGAAATTCACATATAAAACTTGCTCAGCAGTCCTTCCCTAAAGAAATTGATTCATGCTGATTAGTAAAACTATTTCAATTATTCAGCCAGGGACTGCCCTTTCTGAATAAAATCTCTTAAAATCCTTAAAATTAGGACATTAGTTGTAAGTACTATACTTACAGAAGTGTTGCAGAATAAAAATATGAAAAGACTTATCTGAAATAAAGTGAAGTCAAATATTTTATAGTTTTATTGAAGTAAAATTGTTATATAATAAATCATGTTTTTAAAGTGTACACAATTTAAGACTCGACTGTTTTACATCACATCCATTAACCTCTCCTGTTTCTTTCTTTCTTTTTTTTTTTTATCGGTACCAGGGATCAAACTCACAACCATGAGCTTGCAAGGCAGGCGCTTATGCTGCTCAGCTAAAACCCCAGCCCCATCTCCTCTCCTATTTCTTTGTATTCCTTGTAGTTTAGGGTTAGGGTAGGGCCTGATCTCATCCTTAGACAACTCCTGGCTGGTCTTCTACCACTATAAATTTGTTTACAATTTCTAGATTTTCATGTAAATGGAATTATATGATGTTATGAGTTGAATATGTCTTTCCAAAATTTGTGTGTTGACACTCTAGCTCCCGATGGGATGGAATTAAGAGAAAGGACATTTTGAGAAGTAAGTAGGTAGTTAGTAATGAAATCAGTGCCTTAATAAGAGACAGAATGCTTTTTCTCTTGATCTCTTGATCTCTTGATCATGGTGTCTGCCATGTGAAGACACAACATAAAGAGACATGTACAAATTAATATGTGGACTTTCACTAGACACTGGAAAGCACTTTAATTTTGGGCTTCAGAATTAAAAGAAATAAATGTTTATTTTTAAGCCATTCAATCAGTTTATGTAACTTGTTTTAATGCCCTGAAATATAGTACGTTTTCTTTATGTTGTGGGTTCTTTCACACAGCAAGATTATTGTGAAATTTCAATGTATGGTTCATTATATTGTAGATTCCATTGTATAGTGCTGTCACTATTCATTGATCCTTTAACATGCTAATAAACATTTACATTAGCTGTAGTGGTTGGCTGTTCCACTGAAGCAGCCAAGTACATGTGGGTGCAAGTCTTGGCCTGCACATACACCTCTCTTTATCTTTGGTAAAGACATAGAAGTAGAATAGCTGAATTATATGGCAGGTGTGTATCTTCTGAAGAAACTTAGAATTCCTTTCCAAAGTTATTGAATCATAAAGCAGATATCATTTTTTGCATTCTTATCAATCCTTGATGTGTGCAACCTTGTTAATTTTAGCCATTTCACTTTTTTTTATTAGCATGTGTTTGCAATACATATGAGTTCTCTGGGGAAATTGGTACATACAATATCACATCACAATCCCCTTTATTTCCCTTTTTCTTCTCCTCTGTCCTGTCTTCCCTCAGCCCCAGATCTCATTCCAATCTCCAGAAAGTCTTCTTTCTTGTTCCCTATCATCTATTTTTTATTTTGCTCCTTTTGTTTATATTGTGGGTTTCTCATATAAGAAAAATGAAGTGATATTTAATGTGTCTGATTTATTTCACTTAACATTGATGGCCTGAAGGTGCATTCAATTTCCTACAAATAACTCACAATTTCCTTACTTGTTGCTGGGTACACTCCATTGTGTATGTGGACATGCCACATCTTTTATCAGTTCATCTGCCGATGGGCATGTGGGCCGCTCCCAGGACTGAGCTATTAGGAGTTGTGCTGCTATAAACATGGCCATCACCACTTTGCGAGTGGAGTATTGGCAGCTCATTGCTTTTCAAATTTGAATTTTTCATGATAGTGATCCTGCACTTCTTTTCCTGTGCCTATTTGCCATTTGTGTTTCTTCTTTTACTAATGCTTCTTCAAATTTTTAAAATCAGTTTTAAGAATATCAAGTTGCTTTGTTATTATTGGAATTAGACAGTTTGCTATATATTTAGTATATGAGTTATTTGCCAGATAGATGATGTGAAGACATTGTCACTTAATTGGTGATTTTTCTTTTCATTGTTTTAACAATGTCTTTCAAAGAGCAAAGTTCTTAGTTTTGATGAAGTCATTTACTAAATTTTTTTATGTGGATTAAACTTTTGTTTTTGGGTATGTTGTGTGGGGAAGGACTAGAGTTTTTGTTTTGTTTCCTACATCAATATCCCATTGTTTCATTATCACTTGTTGAAAGTCTTTTTCCTACTAAGTTGATATTTGTTATTGTATTTATCATATGCATATTTAGCAAAAATCAGTTGACCAGTTGAACACTTCACAAAATTCTACTATAATTGTGAATGTATCTTTTTTTTTTGCCGTTCTACTTTATAGTTCATATGCTTCGAAGATCTATTATTAAGTGTCATAGATTTTAGGATTCTTTTATCCTCCTGATGACTGAGACCTTTTATCAATTATGAAATTTAGTCCTCTTTATTCCTAATCATATTGCTTACTCAGATATGAATGGAATCACACTAGTTTCCAGCTTATGTTTTTGTATTCTTTGCTTTGACCTTTTCTGTAGCTTTCTAATAAAGTATATATTGTTAGGCCTATTTTGCATTTAAATTTGTGCTTATAATTTTTACCAAATGCAGAAAGCTTTACCATTATTTCTTTAAATACTTTCCCTGGTTTCTCCCACTTCACTGGAGACTCTAGTTTGGCTGCTTGAAATTGTCCCACAATTCCCTAATAGTTTTCTTCTTCTTTTTTCTTTGCACTTCATTTTGGATCCTTTTTCCAAGATTACTGATATTTTCTTCTGAAATGTCCAATCTGCTCTTAATTTCCTTCAATATATTTTTAATTTCAGTATTATAGGTTTATCTCT
This sequence comes from Cavia porcellus, assembly GCF_034190915.1. Taxonomy (NCBI): domain Eukaryota; kingdom Metazoa; phylum Chordata; class Mammalia; order Rodentia; family Caviidae; genus Cavia; species Cavia porcellus. The sequence goes on along the minus strand of NW_026947510.1, from coordinate 49,971,409 downwards.
AAAAGCTCAAGTTTCATCTGTTTTATATCTTCCAGATCTATAATATGCTCAGTTTTGTTAGTACTTTGAGTAGATGAGATATAATTATGTTAACTGATTTAATGCTATTGTTACTATCAAGCATGTTTTTTTATATCAGTTTTAATCCATTTTTCTTCTCATCATATTTGATTTTCCTTTGTATTCCTGGTGATTTTTTTCACTGAGTTCTAGACGTTCCACAATCTGCCTTGGTGGGTTCTGAGTATTTTTGCATTCCTTTAATTATTTTTGAGCTTAGTTTTGGGACGTGGTTAAGTTGATCGTTTTGGATCCTACATGTGCACTTTTTAAACAGAGACCAGAGCAATACTTAACGTGAGGTTAATTATTTTCCTCACTATTGAGGCAAAATCCTTGTTAGTATTCTAACTGATACTCTGCGAATTATTCAGTTTCAATCTTGGCTGCTGAGATTAAGCACTGTTCTTGTGCCGTTGTGAGCACTGGACGTATTGGGGCATTGTGAGCATCCCTCTAACAAATTCTGCTGGATCTTTACATGGCCTTGGATAATTTTCTGACATACACAGTTAATCAGTCCTGCACTGAAGACTTGTGGGTGACTTTCTCCTGTTTTCCAGAGTTCTGTCTCTGGGTAGGTCTTTCTTTTTCCTATTCTGCTCTGAGAACATGGCCACCTTGACTCCCCAGCACCTGATTCTGTGTCCTTGCCCCAGATGATTTCCAAACCATGCCTGGTTCCCTCTTCCCTCTGCCATGTCCAGAAATGTTCTCTGAGCAGCAATCAGAGGGTTCACCGTACTTGCATTCGCTTAGGGTCTTTGCCTTTGTTTCCTGAAGTTAACTATGTTTAGAAATGTCAGGAAAAGTAGATTTCAAAAAGAGTGGAAACTCTAGCCCTTATTGAGGATTTCTGTGTTTGGGGCACCATGTGTTGTACCCACTAATTTCAACTACCTTGTGAGATCATAGCATGAACTGAATCTATAGTGAAAATAGAGCCTAGGACAGTTTTTAAAAGGTCATGCAGCTAATAAATAGTGGAACTGAGGTTTACATCTCAATGTGCTGACAAAGTCCAATCTATTTTCTTTTAAAGACATTCTCGTATTAGACATTCCATATAGATTTATGCTAATAATGTGTTTGCCTTCTTAAAGTGTATTTAACAGCCTGTCACCAAGTTCTACTATGTGGAACCTGTAGGAGGAGCTACACTCATAGGAGCTTGTAGAATATATGATTTTTCTCAACCCCTATATGTCACACCAGTCCCACAAAAACAATGAACAAGAGACCATAATGAATCTCAATCTGACCAAGTAAAATAGGACTAAACCCATTTCCTGCAGATGGTGGTCTCCTAGCATCCTGTGTGTATTTGAAAGTGTATATGTATCACTTCTCACTTCTATGGATAGTTGCAGCTGAAGCTCTCATGTTGGCATCCTAGATGCTTTTTACTCTCTAACTGATGTGTATTTTTTTGTTTGAATTTAAGAAGTGATTATAAATTTCTAGTGCAATTTAAGAGAAACAGATACTGTAATTATGACTGTTCCATAATAATTTCAAGACGCAGTATTTCTGGACTTTTCATTGCTCGGGAGTTATTTTATAACTGGATTTTTCCTTTTATGGCAGTCTTTTACTGTCACAGAACAGACATAGAATTTTTCCTTCTGGAATGACCCCTGAGTGGGGCTTATGAAGCATATACCATCAGAGTTCTCTCTGCTTCTCTTGGCCTTTTGTGGTTGTTGTTGTTGATCTCTTCCTTCCAGAAACTATTCTCTGTATTTGTGGTATGAAACATTACCTCTGACTCCTTCAGTCTCCATTCAATTTTCCACAAATAACACAAAGCCTGGAATCATTTCTTCTGTCTGTTGGAATGAAAGATTCCTCGCATTTTAAATATTGCTTATTGTCTAATGGTGAAAAATATTGGCATGAGTTACTGATAACTCATTTGCCTATCAAATGAGATCCAATAAATTCTTCCTAGATGGACAGTTTGTCTTGAATATTTAAATCAATAAAGATATTTTTTGTTTTACTTAATTATGCACTGACTATTCTATATTCTCTTATACCTGAATGCATCTACATCTGTCACTTAAAAATATGCCATTTGGGAAAAAAATCTTCTGAACATGGAATTTAGGTCAGATATAGTATGAAAATGTTCAACATTGAAGAAAAGTTTGGAATTATTTTGTCAAGGGCTGATCGTTTCTCAACAACCTTCTAGATTGGTTTTATCATTCCAGATTTATAAATGCAGTTGTTTCTATATCCCAAACAAAACTACATTACATCTGTACTCTAAAATCTGTGATATCCATGAGCTATGTAGAAAAACAGTAGCCATGTTCAGAGGTACCCTGAATTAAAAACTTCATTCAGTAAGACTAAAAGCTCTTCAGACATCTGTGAGTGGGTCCAAAAGGAATGCTGCTTCTACTTCTGACCAAAGGTCTTCATTTGGCTCTGTTTTCAACTTTATTTGTAGAGTAAAAGTCACATTTTACTTAAGAGGATAGAAATCTGAAGTCAGCCAGCAAAGCAGTAATTAACTGCAATCTAAGTTGCCCTGGAGAAGTTCCTTGAATTATCCACAAAGTACAGTATAAGTGATCTCCTAAATACAACCTTCCATAGTAATTCTTAAGAAAATAAATTAGGAGAGAGATTCACGCAGGGAGAAATAAGCTTGAATCCTTTTAACACTGCTATTTTAAAGAAGAATATGAAATGGAATCGAGAATGGTTGAAAAACTCAACTTTATCCTCTTAAAATTTTGTCTCTCTGCTGCTAGATATGTCAGTAGCTTTTCACGTTTCTGGGAAGGACTGATAGGAAAATATACATGAACTCATCTAGCATAGAGCCGTGCACAGAAAATCCCTGTGACGAAATATCTGACATGGCTACTAAGGAAGCAGAGGGGCTTATTTTGGTTCATGGGTCTGAGGTTTCAACTTTAAGACTGAGGAGCATCAGTGCTTTGGTTCTGTGACAATGATGGTGCTTAATGTTGGAAATGTCTGCTTGAATGAGTGTTTATATCCCAAGTCAAGCCAAGCCAGACAGACAGACAGATAGAAAAACAGAGACAGACAGAGACAGAAATATAGAAAGAAAAATAGAGAGACACCGTAGTCCTACAAACTCTTGCAGGGGCATAGACTCAGTGAGCTTCCTTCCATCCATCAGACCCTACCTCCTAAATCCTACAGTGTCTTCCCGCCATGCCACAGGCTGAGGACCAAACCTTTTTATACACTAGCCTTTGGGAAACATTCAAGATTCCAACTACAGAACTCCATGAGAGTTGGGAATCTGGTTTATCCATTTCCATACTTCCAGGAATTAGAACAGAAGCAACATAGTAAGTGCTTCTGTCAATCAATCAATATTAATGAATATAATTGAAAATGTGAATGGATTATTATATAGTACCGGCTATGAAGTACATATTAAATAAACAGGAAAAATCAGAAGCTCTGGCTGCTGGCTGTGTTTCCTTTCCTGGAGTTTAGCATCGGTGATAATGAAGTGTGTGAGTATCAGTGAATGAGGCCCAAGATGTTCAGTCTCTTGAGTAACCTGATTCTTTATTCTCTTCTTCCAAAATGTAGCACTACTGCCCAGGAAGCTGTGCCCTCCACAGGCTCAGGCCCTCAGGCTATTTTTATGACTTCTTTTGAACTTCAAAGCTCTGCTTTTGGCATCTATTGTAGTGTCTGAAGAAATCTAGCACATATAGACTCTGTCTTCACATCTGCTTGATGGACTTTTTTGTTCTATATCCTCTTAGGCTGGCGAATACATAAGGGAAATGACCATAACTGGAGTCTAGAGCTTCTGCCTAATTCTGTCCTGTTCTAGAACATTCCTTCCTGGTTCACTTAATTTGCATAGCTATCTCCATGACATGGTCTGGCAAATTGCTAAGTAATTTCTTAGAGAATTGCTTTCTTTTCTACCAATGTTATTCCTTCCCTAGCAGCTACAAGACCTACAAGTTATTACAATGAGAAACAAGAAAGCCTTTGGTCAACCAAAAGAGAATCAGAAAGTTGAGTGTTAATGCAGAACGATGGTGTGGTATGGGGCAATTGGACAAGACAGAGAAGAACTTTAGCAGAAAAGCTGTAACGAACAAGATTTTTTTGTTTGGCTGTTATTTTTTCCCCTCTTTGGTTTTAGTGTTTGTCTTTTTTGGTGCTACTAGAAACTGAACCACGGACTTCATCTTGAGCTACCTCCCCAGAAACTTTTTAAAATTTTTATTTTGAGACAAAGTCTTGCTAACTTGCTAAATTGCCAGGACTAGGCTCAAGTTTATATTCCTCTTTGACTCAGCCTTCCAGAGTGCTTTTAATTACAGTTATGCACTACAATGCCTTCCTATGGACCAGAATTTAAACCTGATTCTGCTGTACTAGCTCTGTGACCTTGGGCGTTGAACTCCAAGCTTCAGATTCCTTTTCTGAATAAACAAGAATAATAGCAGTACTTATTCCCAATGAAGATTGTAATCTCTGAATAAAAGAATGTTGTCAAGTGCTTGTAGCACATCGTACACAGTCTCACTGAAAACATTTGCTATTTAATATCAGTAGAAGAACTCAGGCTTCTTAATATCAGACATTTAAACTAAAGCATTTTGGATACTATATTTCATGCTAACTCAAGCAATATCTTTATTTACATGTGAATTGCAGTGCTAAAGATAAAAGATTTGTGATGCATTGTCACTGATATATGTCGGAATATCTGCAGTTACTCATTGTTTATAGAAATTTGCTTGTTTGCATATCTACATATACATCAATGAACTGATTGGATAGCTAAGAGACTTATAATCTGGATCTACCCAATTAAAAAGATCGCATGAGCTTTATGACTATCCTATATGATACATCTCCATACCTCACACTCTATAAGACACTATTCCTGCATCTTAGGGCTATGAAGACTGTGACCTTGATTTATTCCACATTTATATAAATTAAGTTATGAAGAAAATGTACTTCTTATTCAAATTTCCTATATTTTAAGATTTGTCATTTTTCCGATTTGAACTGCCCAATGTCACTTCCTTATCATTGATTGACTTAAAGTGACCCATGTCCCAGAGAAAAGAAAACACAATTTCATTACTGTACCTCAATTCCAGGATGGAGCTTATTTATTTTACATGAATTATTTTGTACTAAAAATAAATGGTAAAAAAAAATAAGCATCACATCGGTCACAACCTCTGCAACATCCTACTGTTTAAGTGGAACCAAAATAGCATTCCAGCGTGGAGAGTAGAAAGAGCACATTCTGTGTTCTTGACTCTCTGGCCATCAGAGATCAACAGTTTCTTAAGACTGATAGAAAAAATGTACCGAAAGCCACATGGGATAAAGTGAATAAGCTAAAGGTTGAGGTAGACCTGAAGAAATAAGAAGGAATTTTCCTTCCCTGCCAAAGAAAATCAATTTTGGATGATAAGGGCAGGGACCTGGGTGTTGGAAGGTATGCATCTGCCACCGCTGCTCGTGATCTCGGGTGATTCATTTGACCTTCCTGCTTGAACTTTACATTTTAAGAAACAGGGTGTGAGAACTCTAGTTCTGGGAAACAGGAAAACTGGTCAGCATTTATGAAATTATCAGAATATAAAATCATTCCTGTTAAATGTTGCTTTAGTGATTTATATTAGAAGAAAGACAATTAAAAAGATGAAGATTTTAATCAGATAGCTGGTTGCTCTAATATATACTAGAAGTTAATTTAAATCTTAAATCGTACCCTCCTACAGTCCTGATTAAGATGTATCACTGGGAACATGATGATGATCCTTGGTGGGCCAGTCATTGCATTTAGGAAGGGAAAGCTTTGGATTTAAATTCTTGTATGGCAAGATCTTGGGAAAGCCATTTAACCTTGCTGAATCTCCTCATCTTAGAAAACAAAGCTATGCCTTTCTGAATAAATTATTGAGAGGATTAAATGAGATAATCAAAGTAGGAATATTTGGTAGCATTTGGTGGGACAGGAAAAGGATGCACTTTGAAATCAGAAAAGTGTTTTTTTCAAATTCTCACTGCATCTCTGCTCAGCCAGAGGATGCTGGGACCCTTGTTTGCATTCTAGGAATTTGCTTGCAAACTTGTGGAAGGGAATAAAGTACCTACCTTAAAAGTGACGCAAGAGGAAGAATGACTAAAAACTCCTAATATATATTTGGCCCCAGAAAACTTACTTATAGCCAAAAATGGTTTCCTCTAGAACTTTAATGATACAAAACCACCAACAAAATTATATAAGAAGGAAAATATTCCACACTCGTGTATAATATTGAGTAGCACTAAAATTGATTTTTATATACTGGTCATTGATTTAAGAAACATAAATTATATTGCAAATATCTTTGAGGTCTCCTATGGTCTTTATCCTGTGGCATCTCTTCTCCTTCCCCCTAAGGTAAATACAATCCTGAATTGAGAGTTTCTTCTTTTATTAGGAGTTTCTTTTTCTAGCCACATATGCAAGTACTGTAGAAAAGTACATTTTAGTTTTTAAATGTTTGTATTAATGGCTTTTATCATATGAATACTTCTCTGAATTTTTTGATCCAACATATTTGTGAAACTCATCTTGTTTAATTGTATTTCACAACTATAGATTATTTTCACAGCTAAATAGTATTTCAGCACATCCACATTCATTCTTTCATTAATGTTTATTTGTTCTATTCCTACTTTGCTTGTTAGATAAGTTACCTATGATTACCTGGTTCTCTTTTCTCTCCCAAGTTTTGACCTTTTTGTAAAGTGTTACTGGACCAAAACAATGTTGCAAATAATTTTTTTAAAACTAGCTATGATAAAATCAACACACCACACATATCTTTTCATTCAATCATTTCATCTGAGATTAAGAATATTTCTTTTATAGAACCCCATAGAAAACACTTAGAATTAATACCCAACCTCAGCAAAGTAACAGGTTGCAAGATCAACACACAAAAGTCAGTAGCATTTGTGTATATAAACACTATGAGAATGAAATTATGAAAACAGTATCATTCACAATAGCTTCAAGAAAAATGAAATACTTAGGAATTAACCTAAGCAAAGCTTTTTTTTTACAGAAAAAAGTTTCTGAAGAAGGAGATTGAAAAGGATATCAGAAAATGGAAAGATGTCTCTGGCTCCTGGATAGATAGAACAAATATTGACAAAATGACCATATTTCTAGAACTTCTATACAGATTCATCATAATTCCAATCAGAATATCAGTAGTGTACTCCAAAGGTCTTGTGAAAACAATCCTAAAACTCATATGGAGCCAGAAGAGACTCAGATTAGCAAAAGCAATTTTGGGCAATGAAAACAAAGCAGGAGGCACAAGCAATACTTGAATTTAAGTGATACGCCAAAGCAAGAGTGATTGAAAAATGACCCAATACTAGAACAAAACAGATATGTGAATTGTGGAACAGAATTGAGGATACTTCCCAGACATATTCAGCTATCTGATCTTTGACAAAGAGGCCAAAAGTATATGTTGTTGGAATAAAGACAGAAAATTCACCAACTGGTGTTGGGAAAACTAGTTATCTGTTTGCAGAAGATTGAAACGGGACTCTTATATCTCACCATATACTAAATTAAAATCAAAATGATTAAAAGATCTAAACATTAAAATAGGAATATTAAACCTACTGGAAGATAAAATAAATAAAATATTTGAAGACATAGGTGTAGGAAAGGATTTTCTAAATAGAACCTCAATCATACAAGAAACAGTAAGCAAGGATCAACAAATGGGATTACATCAAACTTAAAAGCTTATGAACTAGGGCTGGGGATTTAGCTCAGTGGCATAAGCACCTGCCTTGCAAGCAAGCAGTTGTGAGTTCAATTCCTGGTACCAGTAAAAAAAAAAAAAAAAAAAAAAAAAAAAGCTTATGAACAGTGGAAATATCAATCAATAGGATGAAGACACACTAAAGTATGGGGAAAACATTTTTTCCAGCTATTTCTTAGAGGGCAAATATTTAAAATATACAAAGAACTCAAGAAAATTAACTACCTAAAATTAAAGACCCAGGCAAGAAATGGGCAAGACAAATGAACAGACACTTCACAGAGAAAGAAATGCAAATGGTGGGCAAATATATGAAAAAAGTGCTCAACATCTCTGTCCTTTAGAGAAATGGAAATTAAAACACTGCTAAGATTCCATCTTACTTTGGAAAGAATGGTAACCATTAAGAAATCAAACAATGACAAATGCTGGTGTGATTGCGGTGAAAAAGGAACCCTTCTTCATTGTAAGTGGGAATGCAAACTAGTACAACTATTATTGAAATCAGTATGGAGATTTCTCAAAGAACTGAAATTAAGAAATTCTATATAATCCAGTTATCCCCTTCTAATGTATCTTCCCCCAAAGAGTTTAAGTCATCCTACTACAGTGATATATGCATACCAATGTTACAGCAGCACGGTCTGTAATAGCTAAATCTTGGAAGTGGCCTGTATACCTATCAGCAGATGATCAGATAAAGAAAATGTGGTATCTATATGTAATGAAATATTGCTCAGCTCTAAAGAATGATAAATTTGAGACATTTATTGGAAAATGGATGAACCTGGAAAATAGAATGTTGGATGAAATAAAACAGACACACAAGCTTAAATATCATGTAGTATCTCTCCTTTAAGTGAGGCAAAGTACAAACAAAGAAAATGACAAAAGGTGGGTAGAAAGGACAAGGGGTGGATCTCTTGCTATAGGGAAGTGGGGAGAGGGAAAATAATAAAGATTTGCTATGCACAAGAAGCTGATGAACTCAATTAAAATAAATATTATTTTCCATAACATGAGCTAAGATAAATAATATCAACAAGAATGAAAAATGAGATAGGGGAATAAGATAAGGAGAAGAGATGGGAAAAGGAAGCAGACTTTTAAAAAAGAAGTGAATGTGCCATAAAATGTACATGTAACCATTCCCCAGGATGATTGCAAACTACGTGACCTGCAAACATGAACAAATAAAATTAAAAATTCTAATAGAATACTCCTTTTATAAGGAGAAACAAATGTGTAATCATATATATACTAGTATTTCCAAGGTTATGTTCTTTTCACTCAAAACTTTTTTTTGCCTCCAAATATAAGTATGCATGTCTATAAAAATTTACTATTTAGTTCTTGAAGATTTTAGAGACTGGAAAAATAAAACCCATTTGTAACAAAGCAAAACAAAAAAAAAGACACTTGGATAGCTCCAAAAATACTTATTATATAATAGTGTTTGTTTAATATTTATTGTATTTGTGGTGTTAATAATCTAAGTTACATAGCATAATGTCTTTGTTACTTTTATCTTTGCTGAGATAAAATACCTAACACCCAAAGTTAAAGAAGTAAAGGTTTATTTAGCTCATAGTTTGTAAAGGTCTCAGTCCATAATCAGCTGCCTCTAAGGGAAGGTGGCATGCCAGAGGGACAACGGTTCATGGAGCGGAAGATACCAAAAGCACAAGAGAGGGGAGAGAGATGAACCTCTTTGGTCCCTTATATTTTATGTAGCCTACCTGCCCTAGGTTGGGTGTAGCACTCATACCTTTAATTCCAGCATTATACTATAAATCAAACACAAACTCTAGAATCCTGCCCCCATGACTGCATGAGGCTTTGGGGGGACCTCTAGGTGCAAACCATAACAATACCAAGGGCAGTCTATCAGAAGTTTTATTGAGATAGATTTGATAAAGAAAGGAAAACTATAACAGATGCCTTACTGAATGGGAAAACTGGGTCACTGAATTGGTAAAGAGGCACACAATGCTGAGAAACAGAAACAAACCCCTCAGCTGACAATGTTCTTCAGGCCTAGCTTTGCCTCCTTTTATCCTGACACATGTAGCCTGACTCTGATGAACACATTTTAAAGCAATTTAAATACAATTCTTTTCTATGAATATTTCCTTGCATGAAGAGAGAGGTGAAAGAGAAGGGAAGGTAGTTAATTATCCCACCGTTCGTAATGTGCTTTACATGCTGGGAACCATGTGGGAATAAATCCTTTCTTTTTAAGCTAAGCAAGAGCAGTTGCTCTCCCATCTGATTCCGTTCCCAATAATTGAATGTGCTTATCATTTTCCTTTGGGATTACTTCCAAATCTCCTTTGAATGTGAGGCTCCAGACTCTTTCTACTCTTCAAATGAGACATTTGCTCAATTCCAAATATAGGGCTTAGCAGGGGGGTCTGATTTTATTCCTACACATATTTCATTATAATATGAGCAGTATATTTGGTTTGTGACTTCTTCAGAAAATTTTTTTAATCATCTGTGGGTAAAATATTATCCATGCCAAGATGATATGTAGCAAATAATGAATAAAAGCCCTCACTTCTAAGAAGCAAAAATAAATCAGATGGTATGATTTAAACGATCATGTAAATGAGAAATTTTATATGGTTATGAAATAGGTTATATACAGAGTAGCAAACTCCTAATCAAGAAATGATTGATATTAAGTATATATATATAGTTACATTTTTCTCTTTTACCTGTGACAAATGACTTTTGCTCTGATGTAAGAATGGCTTATATTAAGAAAAATGAATAGATTTGGTGTAATGCATTAGAAGAGTGGTAAGTAAAAAATTTAGAGCAATATTCATGAAATGGTTTATCATCTTTTCTGTTTCCTTATTCATTCTACTTCATCAATATAGAAAAAGGATTTAAACTAAACTAATTATAAATTATAACAATTTCCTAGATGATAAAAACACCAACATGGGTTAGAATTTCTCTCTTTTGGGATTATTAACAGTTTAGGAAATGAAGCAAAAATGTTTTATTTATTGTTCAAACTGTATTTTATTTATATTGTTAGAAAGGAGAAAAAGCTTTAACCTTGAGGTCACCCATCATATGGATCTCACTAAAATGAGACTTAAAATCCAAGAAGAGCTGCATTGTTTCCAATTTCTGTGTAGCTTTAGAGAAAAGCATGCCTGCGATTTCTGCTAAATTGAGCTCCTAGATGGTTAATTTTGAATTAACGAACCTATTTGTGGAAATAATGAGCAATATAATGATCATAATAAAGACTGAAGAAATAAAAGAATAACCCATTTTTTTTTCTCTTGGAAAGTAGCAGAAGTGGGCTGTGGGCCTCCCTACAGGGGGGAGGCATATTTAATTCTGATGCTCATTTGGAAAGTATTTAGCTTGAAAGGGAAGGAAAAATTATTCCTGGTGAATTTTTTCTGCAAGCAGATGATTGAGAGACAGACAGACAGTTGTTGTTCTAGACACACACAGACTGTTGACAGTAAATGTTTAGTCACGGGTGAGAATGCTTTTGTTTTAGTTACAGATCTTTTCTCCTAGACAGATGATATTTTCCCCTTTTAATCAGTGCCACAGAAGCTTTTGTGCATTATGAGGGTCCCGCTAAATATGATAGATCAGCTGCGTCTTTTAATTTAGTCGCAGTAGGAGACCAAGCCATTCTTCTTTTGCTAAGTGACAAAAGGGGATTTTTTTTGTTACTAAAAGCTCAGCTGTCTGAAGCCTTTGAAAGATGGTGCTATCGCGTTGAACTTCTTTGAATCATTTACCAGGAATAAGTGGCTGTCTCTATTGTCCACAAAGCTTGTGCAGGTAACATTGTAGGGTATTATTAGATTAGTATTATACTTAATAGGGATGACGGGATGAGTAATTAACAGATGAGGACGGTTCTGCATGACCAGCTCAGTGCCCACCCTTCCGTGCACACAGAAGGAGCCTTCACCATTGCTGAGCATCTCTTTGTCCCCTTCTGATGCAAAACTGGGGAAATGAGGACAAGAAAAAAACAAATCAGATGGATTTTTGACAGAAAAACAAAGAGCTCTGAAGAGAACGATGTGTCCAGGTTTCTGTAGGCAACACATCTCCTGTACTGGGATGCTCTAGGAATAAATGTTGGATTTTATAAAGAGAGACATCTGGACGGTGGGATGATAGGAAAGCATAAGAAATTCTTCTGGGGTTAGGAAAGTGAGGGGCTTCCAGGAGTGTGGGGCATTATTAAGCAAGGAGAGAAAACAGATTTTAATGTTCTGTTGTTTATAAACTTACCTCTTCTTTAGGGATGTAGAATTATGTACATAAATATTAGACACCCTATCTAGATTGTGCCCCTCGGTTCACAGTCCCCTGGTACTGAGCCACGTGACCTGGCTTCCTTGGCATTGTATCTGCGTGATACCCGTGGCCTTTTAAAGTTGGCATCTTCTGCTGGAGCCTCCTCCCTTGGATACATTTTGGTATGCTGGAAAATTTCCTATGACAAGAGTTTTCTGTGAGTCATCTTTGAATTGATAGGTTCATTTATCTACAAGGCCTTTTTGGATACCTATAAAGTATTCCCTATGTCATGCAAGCGGTCTATCTATGACATTGCTATGTCATAAAATAAGATTTGTGATATTGTTGAGAGATACAAGATGGTGAGTGACGATGACGGAGTACAACATCCTAAAGGCCTGGAGGTAAACTGGAAAAATTAAAATCAAGTGTCAGGAGATTTATTCGTCAAAAGAAGTCCAGAGAAAACTTGTAGAGTGGGAAGAAATAAGTAAATATGCAAGCAAGTTATCCTTTGGCTTCCCATTTTTCTTTGTTCAAAATATTCCTTTCAGATAGAACTTTGATTATTTGCTAAATGTTCTTTTGAATCTCTGAAGTTTCTCCAGGAGTTTGACTTTACAGCAATTGTAAAACATATTCAAAGAAAAATCTAAGCATCCTTCCAGAATCATCCTTCCAGAAACATCTTGTATGTTTCTAAACATACAACTTTGGCTTTGTAAAATGTAATCAATTGTACAACTTTCAAGGTTTTCTCCTGGCTCCTTGGTGCAGGAGGGGCACAGTGTTCCCATGATGAGCCTGCATTTACCAAAAGTATAGCACTGGGTCATAATAAAGCCCCATGTTCAGCAAGGCTGTGCAATCTTAATCTTGTTGGTAAGATCTTGCCACACAAATCATGTAGCTTGGCTGCAGTTCTGACTAGAGACTCTGAGAGAGATGAGAGAGAGGCTTTTGGATCACCACTGAATGTGTCCTCAAATTTTTATGTTGGCACCTAATCACTGAGGTTGCTCTGAGGTGGGTCCTTTAGGAGGTGACACCCCAAGGGAGTGGGGCCTGGAATTAGCAGTTTCATAAGAGGGTTTAGGGAAATTAGCGAGGCCCTTTTACCTTCCCATCCTTTTCCTCATGTGAAGACAGAGCACTGGTTCCCTGGAAAGGACGCAACAAACTGTCATTGTAGGAGCAGAGAGAGACCAGACCCTTACCAGACACTGAACTAACACTCACCTTGATCTCTAATTTCCAGTCTCCAGAGCTGTGAGGAATACATTCCTGCTGTTTATAAACTCCCCAGCCTCAGGAATTATCAGCACATATGGACCAAAGCATCAGCCTTTAAAGCCCTCTCAAGTCTTGTTTGCTCATCTCTTACGGTTCTGCTTATTTTATAGAACCTGTTCATATCCGTTTTTGTATACAACTGGGTCATGTTATCGGTCACAAGAAGATGCCTTACATGGAGAACTGTGATTTCTGATGAGGTCTGCTTTATTCTCCAGTTATAACAGAGGACTTGGAAAAGGAGAAGCAAGGAGAAACTTTTTCTTCTGTGTTTTGGGAGCATATTTACCCAGATACTTTATAAGAAATGTAATGCACTTTAGTAACTTATGAGGTAGTTGGATACTAGTTGGAGTAAGTAATTAAAGCTGCTTTAATAAACAGATGCCCAGCTTATGAGCATTTACTTCTGCTTTACGCAGTTCAAAGTGAATGATCTTAATTCAACAACAGGGCTTCCCCTAGGGTCATACAGAGATTCAGACTCCTTCAAGTCTGTAGCCGCATTGTCCCTGGGGTGTTGGACTCCTTTGCTAGATCCTCTGTATGGATTCAGCAGACAAGGAAGAAAGAAAATGATGTCACTTGGAAGATTTGTATGGACCAGATCTGAAGGCAGCATCCATCATTTCTGCCTTTTTCCTAAATGGCCAGAGCCATCTGGTCTCATTAAACGGTAAGAAAAGTTGGGAAATACAGTTGAGCTTTGTGGACAGAAGGGAATGACTTTGGCTTGGTGTAAGAACCAATGAGACTCGGGCATACTGTTAATAACCCCACTTTACTGATAGGTGCAGCAGATATAAAGAGACTAAGTAGTACTCTGAAGTCACTCAGCTAATAGATGAGAGCATGAATCTGAATTCAGGAATCTGACTGCAAATCTGGGAATGAAGAAAATCAGACGGGAGTGGAAGAGAAAGGGAAGTAAAAAAGGGATCAGGATGTCATGGTACCAATTCTCCACCATCAATGTATTTATTATGTAACACAACCACACATTAATAAAGATAACAGTTTTATCTGTGATACAAGGTGGGCTTCTCTCAAGGAAATAACTTATACCTTATTTACAGTTCTTCAGACAAGGCAGAGGAAGACTCTGTGTGGACACAGGATTAGTATCTGCAGCCTCACTTGAGATGCACGTGTGACCTGATTTCAGCAGCTCTTCCTGAGGCAAATGATTACAATGGGGCTGCAGGCTGGGTGATCATGGGCTGATAGTCATGGGCAGGCAGCGTGGCAGGCAGCTGTGGCGGGAGCAGACTCTGGATCAGAACTTCTGAATCGACAAAAGCCCAACTGCAGTTTGCTGGTCACTGGCTGTGAACTTTGGTAATTTGAATTTTTGGTCCGCGCTCTAGCCTCATAATGAGAATGTCTATCCCAGAGGGCTGTTATGAGCATTCAGTTCATCAGGTACTTAGAATGGTGTGTGACAGGTCAGAGGCAATCAAAAGTGATTCGTTTTTACTGTTGGTATTATATACTTTCACCTAATCAACCTGAAGGCGTGGCACACTTATTTCCTGGCACATAAAGCAAATTGTCATCTCAGCAAACAGCCACTTCATCTGCTCACTGGCTCATGCTGCTGGATACTGGCTTTCCTCTTCCCCAAACTCCAGTCCATCAGTAAAGCCAGCCAGTTCAACTCCAGTATGATTATTCTATTTATTCCTCTCCATTTTCTGGGTTCCTCCCTAGTTCAAGCCTCTTTCATGACTCACTTAGAGCTCTGCCAAGACTTTTAAAAATCTTCCTTCTCCTTATGACCCCTACAACACAGTCTGCCCACAGCAACCACGATGATCTTTTCTTTTTCTAGCTGTGTGAAGCAAAATTTTTAAACTTGTGTGTACTCAAGGAATACAGTCAGATGATCTGACACATAAGGGATGAACCAAGTATACTGTGAATGCTTAAATTTAAAAATGTTATAATAAAGGACATTGAGTTTCTTCTGTAAGAGAAATCATAGGATATTTAAGCTTGCATGTCTGACTTATTCCATTTAACATTATGGTCTTAAGTTGTAGCCCTTTATCTATGAATACTTCAAGTTTATCTTTCTTGGTAGCAGAAGCTTAACTATTGCATGGCTTCTCTTAGGTATATCATACATATATGCATATTTATATATCAATAGAGATAGACAGAGGGAGAGAATGGCATAGAAGATAGGTAAGTAGGAAGTGGGGGGATCTTTTTCAAACAAGATCAATAAATGGGCGGGGGGAAGGAAAGGAAAGAAAGGGGATTAGAAAAGAGAATTGAGGGGGAAAATGATGAAATTAGAACAAATTTTTGCAAATTGGTGGAGAATCATGAGTTGGAGAGAGTAGGGATAGAGCAGAGGGTTAGGGAATGAAAAAAAGAAAGAGTTAAGATGTTTTATGTCCATGTACCAACTTCCCAGGATAAATGTAATCTTTGTAAGCATGTAGTGATAAACATGAATTCCAAAGACACGTGGACATAATCTCCTCAAACACTTCCCATCGCTTTAAACGCGTTTCCCATCATTCCCACCACTTTCTGAAGCAGCTCTGGCAGCCCTCTTTGGTGAGGGTCTTCACAAATCGTAATCGATGCTGCCTCTGAGTGTTGTCTAGCAGAAAGGCAGGCTTGTGGAAACACCATAGCGGGTCCTTCTCCACCTTCTCCACTGGCTCTGGCTTCTGAGCCAGTGCCTTTTGATGCTTAAATTGAAATGGTAAATACAAAAAGGTAAATATTTCAAAAAGATGAATCGAGGCAGCCACAACAGCACAACAAAAGAAACTTACAAAAGAGGACTTCAAGAAGTGACAAGAATGATGCGTGTGTTAGAAGCAAGAGGGAGTATTTTGAGGAAATTAATGGCAATAACATGTCTTTCACTGTAATAAATTTTTAAAAATTTAAATATTCACTTTATTTTTTCAATCATACATCACACGTATATACACTGTGAAATAATTACTATAATCAAATTAACAGATTCCTTAACACACATGGTTGGATGTGTGTGTGTATATGTGAAACACACTTAAGTTCTAATGCCTTAGCAAATCTCAAGTAAACAGTATGATATTGCTAGTTAGAGTCACTATGATGCACATTAGATTCTGGGAATTCATTCATATTACCACTGAAATTTAGAACCACCATTCTCTGCTTCTGCAAATTTGACTTTTTAAAGATTCTGCATATAACTGAGATCATACAGTATTTCTCTTCTTGGATCTGGCTTATTTCAATTAACAAGATCACGTCCCCCCAGGGCATCTATGCTGTTACAAATGGCAGTGCTTCCTCCTTCGTTATGGACGAATCGTATTGTTTCCCTTGTCCATACACCCATGGAAGGACACGTTGCTTGTTTTGCTATCTAGTCTGTTGTGAATAACACTGTAATGAATGTGTGGGTGCAGCTATCTCTTTGACACCCTTATTTCATGGCTTTTGGATGTGTTCCCAGAAGTGAGACTGCTGGATTACACGCTAGTTTGATATTTCATTTTTTGAAAATTTTCCATATCGCTTTCCGTGCGGCTGTACAAATTGATATCCTTTTGAAAATATAAATCAGATGCTGAACTCCCTTGATTAAGCTTGCGAATAGCTTCCAACTATATTTAACTAAAATGTCAAGTCCTTTTCTTCATTAAGTGTGATTAATTCCTTAATAGGTCCTTATTTGTCTAGGACAAAATTGGCTCATTTTATTGATCTAGGATTATTATTAATAGCAACTCTTTCATTTTCAAGTGTGCTGGCAGATAAACTATATGCTCACTCTATTTTAGCAAGTTGAAGCATCTCTGTTCTACATAAATACCATGTATATTTGGCAATAAAAATTTAAAAATATTTATGAGAGGAGTATCACCTCCTGATTTCATTGAGGTCCATACCTTTAAATTAAATAAAAACTTGAAGCAATTTGACTACCTCACTGAAGTTTGGATTCGGATTTTTAAATAGACTGTGATTACTTGTGTAGGGGCAGCCCTATCCCTGGTCTGCCTTCCTCTCTTCCTGCCTAGACCCAACAGGGTCATTGTTTTGTGCAGCCCCACAAGTGTCCAGCCCCGCTGGACACTCTTTCTATCAGGCAGATAAGATGCAGGCTCCTGGAGAACCTTCTGCCATCCCATCACCTCCCCGTCCTTCTTGGCTCACATTCCTCCTGGACTCACAAGAGGATTTTTCCTTGAATCCCCCTTTTGGATGGAGAATAACCCTGCTCCAAGGGGTGAAACAGGAGATGGGGTAAAAAATCTGACTCACAATGATTTGACTTATGATTTTTTTCTAAAAGAAAAAATTATAACAATAAAAAGTTTCCAGATGGGTTAATAGAGTTACAATAATTAAAACATTGTGTGTCATTATGTTCATCGTAGTTATTCAGAGTACAAGATATAGGCATGGTATCTTCTTTTGACTTTAAGATGGTGAAAAAACATACACTCAGAGTACTTTTCCCTTTCTAGCTAATTAATTACAAGAGATATTCAGGGCTTTGTTACAAAATAGCTGCCTGTTAAGTGGTTTTGTATAGATTAATGTAAATGTCATGAGCATATGTAAGGTAGACTGACCTTATGGTGACCTCAGCAAGTTAGGTGTATTAGATGTACTTTTGTCTTGTATACAATTCACAATAGGTTTATGAAGATGTAACCCCATAAGTCTATGTCCTTGAGCTCCTCATGTCTGGTAAGACCTTGTTCTCTGTGTAAAGCCCAATCACAGACAGAAGCAGAAATGTATTTCTCATCCTTAGCTAGACTTACAGGACCTGACCTCTCCCCACATCTTTGATTTCATTACCTTTCCCTCTCTGCCTTGACTAGTCATACTGTCTCCCTTTTCTGGCTTCAATACTCAAGTGTGATTCTGCCTCAGGGCCTTTGCATTTGCTGTTCCTTTCATCTGGCTGGTATTTTGTTGTTCTGCTTGACTCAGCTTAAACATACTTCTGTGAGAGGTCTGCTCTGATGACCCTATCTAATGGTATTTCCCAGTCTTTCTCCCTCCTAATCCTGTTTTATTTCGGTCATAGTATTTTGTAAAATTATCTTGCGGATCTAATGGCTAATTTCTTTCAGATGCCCTAATAATATTAGTTGTTGGATTTACTATGAGCCCACCATTCTTCTAGGTGCTTTACATAGATTCATTTATTTAATCTCTATAGATCATATAAGATCTATTAATTATTGCTACTCAATAGAAAAATAAAATTAGGTTGCAAGAAATAAAGTAACCCGACAGGGTTCAGAGATGATTCTAGGGTGCAGGTTGAGGCAGCGTGGCCCTAGCATCTATCTACCATGCAGGGTCACCCCCTGTCAAAGTCTTCCTGAGAGGGAGCAGCTCGCCTGTCCTGGGTGTCATTGTGTCTTCCTGCAGCACCTTACACAGGACGTGGTTCCATTAATATTTGTTAAAATTTATGTGAAAAAATGTTATTATATAACCATGATGCTGTTTTATTTTCTACAACTAGAGGAGAAAACCTCCACACAACCACTTAAAAGAGTCAGCAAAACTCAGTCTCTGGTTTCCAAAGTATATGGAAACAGAGTCCAGCCAGGGATGTCCCAGAAATCTGGGGGTTGAGGGAAGGGCCTTTGGTCCCCTGGTAGATCATGCAGGAAGTCTTGGGAAGATTCTTGGGGTGAGTTTTTATAGGGCTTTTGAGGTAGTCGGAAAATAGGCAAATCAGTGCCAGTTCACCAACCCTAAAGGAAATAAAATGCAGATGTAGAATAAAAACAGAGTGAACGAACAAATCCTCTCATGCCCTCCCCGTATCGTGGACGGGCATAGAGAATTAGACTGTATTTTTATTACTTGCAGCTGAGTAGGAGGGAATCTTTTTTTACCCCCGTAGTCTTTGTCTGTTACAGCTCCTCTGGGTTCCCACAGCCTCTGTACCAACACAAATGTTTTCATTTATCATAGTATGGAGAGTTTAGCTAGTTACCTTCTCCTTTCCATGGGATGTGGTGATGCCTTTTAACAAAAGCATGCCTCTTTCATCACCTGCAAGCCACAGCAGAGTTCGCAACATGTGCTCAATAGATGCGAGCCAGTCTGAGCCAGTCTAACCTACCTTAGTTACTTCTCAGAGTACGAAGGAGAGAACTACGTGGCCGGCTTGCATGGTGTCTTCCAGCTACACGGGGCGTATCAGTCAGGGCTGTGCAGTCATCCTGCTTTGGAATTGCTTCTTCCTCTAAACACACTAGAACTGGGTTGTGTTCCAGCTAGTTTTCGTCTGGATGAAAATACACCTTCAGTGTTGTGCTCTGATGTCCCCTCTATCACGCTCTCTCTGCATTGCTCATTGTTTATATATTTAATATGCAAATATGGATTTCCCACTCACAGAGTAGAGTCTTGACCTGGCAACACACTGAGACTGTTAGAAGCATCCTGATTAGAATGAATCCTTTTGTGGGCATCCATTCCTCTGGGCTGACTCTATTTACAATCTGGGGCTTCTCTTTCTCTTTGTATTCCTGATGTTTGCATAACCGTTGTTCAATTCAAGGCATCTTTTATGTAGCTAATCCTAAAAAACAAAACTAAATGTATTAACAATATTCCCTCAACTGTGGGAATTCAGGCCTATTTATACAGAAGACAGTGATTTGTATCATACTTTTTATTTTAAAAAAAACTGTTAATGTGCTAGCATCTCTAAATAAATTATGACTTTGCTAATCCTCAGTAGTGATCAATAACCAAAAGATTAACAGCAAACAAGAGAAACTGGGCTACTGAGTCTTTTGCAAAATTAATCCTAAAATTCACTAATTAACTAAAGGACATTTAGTTCCGTGAGTCTTTGGGCCATAAAGTCTTTGCTCCTCCTCTTTGCAAATTAATGAAGCAGATAAATCCATATATATATACATATATATGATCAGGGCTCTGATGCATGAATCTAGCTAGCTAGCTAGTTAGCCATATCTCAAGTGCCCTATATGTCAGAGAGTAAAACAATAAAAACTTCATTTTGAATATTAATTCCTGTTCAAAAAGTCTTTTAACATATATCTATTTATCTGTCTTTGAACACATTCTGTGTCTTCTTGTAGATCATTACTTTCTTCTTTAAATACAAGACACAAAGAGTATTCATTCATGCCTACAACAGAATGCATAGAAGGCAAACTTAATAATGTTCCTTACAGTGAAAAATAAAAAGACTTTTTATTTCTGTCATAGAGCCAGTGAACAATAAGGACTTTCTGAGTAAAACTGGACATTTACAGTTAATCCATTTTGCGCCATTACCTAACAACCTTTCAAAAGTCCCATTTCTGAAACTAAAGTTTAACAAAATAAAAATTTCCGAATGACACTACGTGGCCCCTGCATTTCTCCTTTGTTAACATCCCTCCTTTCCATTTGCTATTAGCTACCCTTCAGCCTTCCTGGGAGCTGAGAACCTTTCGGTCCCATTTTTCTTCTTGTGCCCTGACACTGTTGACCTTTGTGGTCCTCTAGGAACAATGCTCGGAAGGTTCTAGAAATAGAGACATTACCTGCTCACTGTTACGTTTATGATTCTTGTAATACTTAAAATGGAGAGGAAGGAGAAGGAAATGGGACACCTGAGAAGAAAGAAAATGCTTTGTGCAACAAATACTTCTCAGATAGTTACGTGAGTCCCCATTCTACACAGGGAAGATAAGGAGGTAAACCATGTTTTCTTCATACTGAGAGAAGAGAATATGCAAAGTACAGCGGCTTCTTGATTTCTAAGGGTATTCCATCCTGACAAAAATAGAAACTACTGTAAGTCTAAAATGAATTTAATATACCTGAGCCATCAATCACAGCTTAGCAACACAGCACACAGAAAGCATGTGTTGTTTATACTCCTGACCTCGTGGCGGGCAGAGCTGGTACTGGCCAGCATTTTGAAGGAGTATTGTACTGCATATTGCTAGATGTAGAAGAAAACCCACTAAATTCAAAATTTGAAGTACGTAAAAAAGAAGGGGACAAGGAAATGTATATATATATATATATATATATATACATACATACACACACACACACACACATATATAAATGTATATTTGTGCTATAGGTTTGTGCCACATTGCCTGATCAACTTTTCATACCTACAGCTTGTAATCTGAGCAACTAATCTGAAAAAAAAAATACACAATGTATTAACCATCGTTCCTGTCTTATTACCTTGTTCTGAAATTTTTTATCATCGTTTTTCTCTTTCAAATAAAATACAAAAAAATTTGAAGCATGGTTGTTACTAAACGCATATCATTTTCTCATCATCATAAAGTCCCAAAATTCTAACTCAACCTATTCCAAGTCCAGCATCAGCTGCACACTATGTAGAAATGTTTAAGAGAAAATATATTTTTTTGGAGAATTAAGAGAAAACGCTATGATGGCGAGCTAACCATCCCAGGTGGGGAGACTAGTAAAAGCCTCTCTGAGGAGGTGATACCTAAGCTGAGAATGACAAGAAGGAGCAGTCACAGGAACCTCAAAATGAGAGCAACCTCAGGGAGCCGCAGAGACCCTCAGCTTAGTAAGATCAAGGGTCAGACAGAAGGTGTGTGAGCCTGCGGTCAGCTCCCCTCTGGTCCTGCTGCCTGTCCTTCACTTTCCAGAGGACCATGGATCTCTGATAACCACCGACCCCCAGAGGTGATGCCTACCCAGAAGCCAGACATCCCCTTCCCTCTTTATGCAGGTGGGCAAGTTGGTAAGTAATGGGAAAATTTAGAAGTCTCCTTAAACCAGTTCACACTGTGGTGTGAAGGAATCTCAGCCTGATACCTTTTCATTCAAAGCGCACATTTATTTACTGAAGCCACAGTCTTTTGGTTTGCTTTGGTTTTTGTTTTTGTTTTTGTTTTTATTTTTTGTTCTCAATCCATTCAGAAACCTAACAAAAGTGTCTATTATTATACTGCTGTGCTAGGAAATAGAGTGAGGAAGAATGATTGTTTCTGACAGATGTAAGTAAATGTTATGTATCTGCCTCATATTTGTAATTTTTAATTCAATGTCTTGTTTTTTTATAATTTTAACCAAACCTTGAAGTTTGGCATATGCGTATCTCCACATCAGTCACATCATGCAGCATCTGGCAGGTTATCGATAGCTTTAGAATGAAAATGATTGAATCAAGTCATACTACCGTAAGACACAAATGCAACAGATAATAGTAATTTCCAATATCCTATTCCCAGAGAACACAACTAAATTTGATTTCTTACACCTATGACCGTGATTTTTTTTTTTTTTTTATTGGTACTAGGGATCGAACTCACGACTGCCTGCTTGCAAGGCAGATGCTTATGCCACTGAGCTAAATCCCCAGCCCCCATGACTGTGATTTTTTATTGCAGATAAAATTAAGCAAGGAGCTTTTAAAATGTCAGTACCGATTCCCATTCCAGATGAATTGAGTCAGAATCAAAGGGTAAGGCTGGGGTATCAGTATTTTGAAAAATAATCTAAATCATTATCTGTAGCCAGGACTGAGGAACATAGATACAGACCGACAGGCTGTGAACTAAACAGATTACTATACCTGGTTGGTGTCTTTGGGCATATGTGAAGAGCAGACGCCAGAATCCATGGGATCACTAAAAAGCAGAATTCTCCAACGTGGACTTCATGATGCTTAAAGCTTTGGTGAGGACCACTTGGAGAAATTTGGATAGAGTCTTTAGACAGAGACTCAAAATGCGTATGACCGAAAAGATGAACACTGACATTTTTCAGTGTAATGAGCTCCTTAGTGTACATTTATAAAAGTGCTTAGCACCATGACCAAAGCCATTAGCTGGTATCTTTGTAGAAATAAAAACTATGATATATGGGAGAAAAACAAAAACAAAAAGAGACCTGGAGCTCAGATTTTGTATTAATTTTTAAAAAGATAGCTTGGAAAATTATACCTTATTTTGCTGTAGAAACTCATTATGTTGACAAATATTCATAAAATGTTTCAATAAATATCCAGACTAAGGTCCAGCTGTGTACAGTAAAAGCCAAACCTCCCTCCCGTTTCAAGGTCCAGACTCTTAATTTTCATAAAGTGGAACTGGATCCCACTGTATACTTTCTTGTAATAGTTCCTGCCAGGAAGTTTCAAGCTCATGAATGGTAATGTTTCATAACAACTGCCCCCAATGAAATCTATGATATCCAAGTTTATCAGTGGAGAAATTCTGTGGGAACAAATTTCAATATTGCTAAAAATCAAAACAGGTTTAAATTTGATCTTCCATGGTTGTATAAACTATTATTCTGTCAGAGGAAATTAAAATCTGCCCCCAGATTCTTTTTTATTTCCTAAACATTATGATTTATACTTCTGTAAAGAGGCCTGCCAATGTTCCAGACACTTAAGACTCTAAGAATTTAAAAATCAACACTAAAAAGCTGATTAGGTGAACAAATAGTTGTTAAAAATTGCTTCATCCCATGAATTTATTTAAACAGGACCTAATAACTGAAAGCTGTCTCAACATAAGTTTTTGATTAAAACATGATTTCTGAGTTGAACCCTGACATGACTCTTTCATCCAATCAATACTCATTCAACAAATATCTATACAGCACTTAGCAGTGATATGCACTATTCTGAATGACTGGAAAGTGTCAGTAAGAAAAAAGTGACAGAAATTCAGGTTTCTGAAGTTTACACACTACAGGAGGGGATGGACCATAAAAATATGCATTAAACTTCTTAATAAATTGTATAGTATGTAAAAAAGTGATACATGCTATCTATTGCCTAAAATGGGGATTACAGATGTAGGGTGGGTTGTGATAGGCTATCATGTTAAATAGGATAATTTGCTCGGAATGTGGTATTTGAATGAATGCTTGACAGAGATTGTGGAGCTGGCCTTGCTGATCTCTACAGTTTTGGTGGAGGGAATGGAAGGATAAAGCCTGGCAGCAGGACTTTGCCAACGTGTTTGAAGAGAGCAAAAAGGACAGAGTGGCTGGAGTCAGGCGGGCAAGAGGGAGAGAAGTATGGTATGGGGTTCTGAGAGGGTGGGAGAGGCGGGTAGGACATAGCATCTCTGGGGCCATTGTAGGGAGCTTGGCTTTTCTTCTAAGGGAGAGAATGAATCACTGGAGGGGTCTGAGCAGAGCTGTAGCATGTGTTTCTAAACTTTACTCTGAAGGAGAATTCTACCCTTAGAATGACAGAAAGCAGAGCTTCATGGATCCATTCCCCAGAGAAAAATGATGAAAATCATTTTAAAAAAAAACATTTGGGAATGGCCTAACATATAGACAGCAAATGAAGAAACACTTCTTCAAGAGACTCTATTAAAATTTAGCAAAAACCGGGATACTTGGATCAAGATTCACTCCTTCCTGGCTCTGTCCCAGATCACAGCATGGAAGAACCTGGCAAGAAGACAGGGCTCCTTCCATGGCCAGCTCCCAGTTGGAGGACGATGGTCTTGGGCAGGCAGGATGTAAACGCTGCTCATCTTGCCTCTATTACCTAGGGCGAAGGCCAGATTTCAGGGGCGTGTGGATGAAAAGCGGGAGCTCTCATCCATGGTTTGGGGGTTCTGTATTGGCCAAGGCACTGCTGAGAATGCTAAGACTTCAGTTGTCCCTGCATTGGTTGATGCGATGGGAATCCACGATGAGAAGACCAGTCACTGAAAACAGCTCCTTAAATGTCAGTCACCAGGGAGAAAGGCACCAATTTCCCTGCTTTTAACATTAGTGCCACGGCTCTAAGACATGGCTTGGGGGACAAGCCGGCCATAGGGAACAGTGATAATTCCCTTCCTGAAGGAACCGACTTTATTTTCAGCAATTTAGAGAAGTGAAAACACAGGAAGTTGTGGTGAAAGGCAGTAAAGAGGTTGGGGGAGTCCGTGGACTACAAGGCCAACTTGTAAACAAGCTGGCTTTACAGAGAAAAAGAGGAAAAGAGGGAGCTAGGAAGAGCCCTCCGGGGCTCAGAAGCCAAGAAGCCAAATCTGATGGGATTAGCCATGAAGCAATTCGTACCCCCAAACACTGCTGGAAACCCTAGAACAGAAAGCCTAAACTTTGTGGCATGTAATAGTGTATGTTGTCTGGGAAAGAGGCAGTCAAAGAGGAGCCAGCACAGTTAATGTCATCAGAGAGAGCTGTGGGATTCAGGGGAATGTGCGTATTGGTAAGTGCATCACTGTGTAGCAAGCCAGTGTACCAGAGGAGAGGAGACAGAGAAAGGAGAATAAAAATGTGTAAAGAATGACTGAAAATTGAAATTTATTTCAAAACATTAATTTATAAACCCAGCAAGTTCAGTGAACCTCAAGTAAGTTAAATACAGAGCTCCAAAGAGATGCATAGCAATAAGAGCCCAAAACCAGGGATAAGAAAGTAGCAAGAACATAATGTCTTGTTACTCATAAAAAGAACTTCAAAAGCTGACTCACAGCCACCATCGGCTAGAAGGCGATAGGATGATATATTTGAAATGTTCAATGAAAAAAATTGCTTTGTCTTTCAACAATCTTGTATCCAGAAAAAAAAATAATAATCTTGTGTCCAGCAAACTTACTTTAAAAAATAAAGATGAAAGTGAAGATATTTCCAAATAAACAAAATCCAAGGAGGTTTGCAGCTAGCAGAATTTCCTTTACATAATTCTATGGCAAGTGCTTCAGGCTGACAGCAGGTGAAATCAGATAATAACTCAAGTCCACATGAGAGAAAAAGCACAGATCAAGGTAATTGTGTAATTATGAGGGTATGGTGTACATCTGTTCTCCCTTTCTTCATTGATTTGAGACACAGCTGTATAACACAGATGTGTGATGTATTTGCCCATCAGCTCAGAGGAGGTGAGCAGGAACACAGCTGTTTGGGCTAAGGAAGTGACTCCATGCAGCAACACAAGTTCATGGGAAGCGATGGAGAGAACTCATGCTGAAATTTATGGGGTTTTGTGTGTGTGTGTGTGTGTGTGTGTGTGTGTGTGTGTGTCTGTGTGTGTGTGGTACTGGGGATTGAACTCAGGACCTTGCGCTTGCCAGGCAGGCACTTATGCCGCTGAGCTAAATCCCGACCACTGATGCTGAAATTAAGAAGGTTAACATAAGAAAAGCTTGAGTGAGTTGGTACTTACTACCCTTTTTGTCCTCTCAGCTTCTTTAAAGACAAAAATTGTACAAAATAATGAAAATATGATTTGGGGTTTGTGACATTTATAGGTATAATACGTATACCATCAATATCACAGAATGAGAAAGGGACCAGAGCTATATAAGAGTAACTTTTCTATAATACACCAAAGTAAATTAGTGTAACTCTGAAGCCACTTCTTTGTTCTAGGGAAAACCCTGGGCCAAAGAAATAATATTTTTAAGAATTTGATCTAAAACGATTTTTTAAAAATCACTAAATAAATTACAGTGCTACATTAGAAAATATCTACTGCGTGTGAAAAAGTAATAAGGAGGAATAAATATCAAAAAAGACACGAGACATAGAGAAAGCAAAACGTAACATGTCAGATGTAAACCCAAGAAAATAAAACAATTATAGATGTGTGTATTAACAACCAAGGATCAAAATAAATAATGTAAAAACTGAAATAGGAAATTCAATAGTAATAGGTGGAAACTTTAACAATCCAACTCTATTTAAAGATAGAGCAAGTGGGCTGACATCAGTGAGGGTCTAGAAAAGTTAAATCACATAAACATCAATAACAGAATCAATAACAGAATCTTCTCAAAAGCACATTGACTGTATTCTAAGCTGCAGAAATAAACTCTAGTAGACTTAAAAGGATATAAAATGTGTTCTCTTACCATACAGAATGAAATTAGAACTCAATAGTGAAAGAAATTTGAAAATCTCACAAATGTGTAAAAATTAAACAGCACGCTCCTAACTAGCTTGTGGGTCAAGGAGGAATCCAAAGGGAAATTCAAAAGTATTTCTCCCCCCCAAGAGAGTAATGAGAACTGAGGAGTAATAAAATCCAAAATGTGTAAATTTTGTTATAAAAAAGAGAGGGAGGGAAAAAAAAAAAAGAGCTCTAACGGATATAACAACAAGTGTGTTTAGGGATGTTAAATAGCTGACTATATTAATGTTTTTGGATCATTGAACACAGCTGTTTGCAGTCTCTCCGTTTGAATGTCTACTTTGTATTCTTTGATACTGTGATTTGAGCAACTATTTCCAAGATGATATTATGTAATCTATTAACAGGTGATTTCTTACTATTATGTTTATTTTTTTTTTTTTTGTAGTTCTGTATTATGTGTAACCTTACACTGCTTTGTCTTGTTTTGTGTTTTTCTCTTTTTCCTCTTAAATAAAAAAAAAAAAAAAAAAAAAAAAAAAAAAAAAAAAAAAAAAAAAAAAAAAAAAAAAAAAAAAAAAAAAAAGAAAATGAAGAAGCAATATCACCAAATTTATAATTGTGAATCTCTACATTAAATGATAGGAAATCTCAAATCAAAATCTAACCTTCCACTTTAAGACACTGGAAAGAAGAGAACAAATTAAACCCGAAGCAAGCAGAAGAAAAGCAATAGTAAAAATTACAAAGAGAATTAATGAGATAAACTGTGGGGGAAAAAGATAGAGAAAATTGAGGCAAAAGTTAGTTCTTTGAAGATTACCAAAGCTGAAATATCTGTACCTAGATTGGCCAAGAAGTAAAGATAGGAATATGAAATTAGTACTAGAATCAGAGGAAACATTACGACCAATCTTAAAGTAAAAAAGGGGATCGTAAAGGAATACTATGAACACGTGTATGCCCACATAGGTGAAATGTATAATTCTTGGAAAGACATAAAAGCTTACTCTGGATACTGGGCTTTAAAAAGCTACATGTGCAAGGACAAGAGTGGAAATAGGGACACCTGTGAGCTGTGAATGGCAGGAGGCAATGGGATCGAAGAGTGGGCAGAATTTCTTTCTTTCTTTCTTTCTTTCTTTCTTTCTTTCTTTCTTTCTTTCTTTCTTCCTTTTCCTCTCTCATCCAGGTGCACTGTCTACACTTCCTCTTCTCTCCTGTGTTGTAGGATGCTGACCCAGGAGATCTAAGTCTCCAAGAGAGAAATTGTCTTTGGTAGGAGCACAGGACACAGAAGAATGTCATCTGATCTCTTGCTTTTTGATTTTCCAGTGTCATGTTCACCAATAAGGAGTATTGTTATAAGATTAAAAGAAGAAGACATTTTAAAAACTGGCTCTACTGTTCCACTGAGGGTCACAGTTCCTGGTCATCTCTGTCTCTCTATCTCTCCCTTTTTTTTTTAATAACCCCTCTTGCTTTCATTTCTTTACCCCCCCCCAGGGACCATGAGAAAATAATCACCTTTATTAGTACCAGAGTACTACACTATCCTGTGTGATTTCCCTGTATCCTATAATATTCTCTTTATTAAACTCAAATTACTCAATTAAAGTATGCATTTATTATTATTATTTTTGACCAGAACTATAGTGAATATGAACAATCAGATAAGCTGTTTTGGATATACTAAGTCTAAACTATGAAAGAGGAGAGGAGAATAGCAGTTGAATATCTGAATCTAGAATTTGAGAAAGGTTCTAGAGACAGGAAATTGGGAGTAATCAACTGAAAGAAGATACCTAGAGCCAGTAGATCAGACAAGATTATACAGCAAGTGAGGAAAGAAAGAACAGTACTCAAACCTGTACAATAGTCTGGCAGGTCAAGAGACAGAATGTCTGCTGGGAAGAGTCAGTTTAAGAAGATAAGGAAAAAAGGCAAAGAAATGGGAAGAAATATATCTTAGTTACTTTTCTCTCATTGCTGAAACAAAATTCCCAACACCCAAAGTTAAAGAACGAAAGGTTTGTGGAGATTTCAGTTCATAATTACCTGGACCCCAACCAGGGTGGCTTGGCAAAGGGACATCACAGAAGAGAAATGATTCATGATGGCAGAAGACAACAAAAACAACAAGGTAGAAAGACAGGCCTCTTTCCATCCTTATATTACATACAGGCTACCCGCCCTGGGGTGGGTGTACTACTCACACCTTTAATCCTAGCACTGGACCATGAATCAATCACAACTCTAGATTCAACCACCTCTGAAAAGTCCATCCTCCATGACTGTGTGCAGCTTTGGGGGGACAGCTAGACACAAATCATAACAGAAAGCAAAGGAAGGTGTCCTGGAAACCATGAAAAGCATACGCTGTGTGACTAAAAATATGGTGAATGCTTAAATTTTAAAAATATTGCAGGTCCAAAATTTTTTTTCCAAAAAATGACAATAAAAAAGAAAAATATTACAGTAAAAGACACATCTCTGCTGATTCTCCTTAAAATACTTCCCTTTCTTTGAACACATATATCTCACTGTTCTTGCTACTTTTGGAAGAAGTTTGGGACGCATTCTTTCATGTCTTTGTTGTGGCTGCCTCGATGTCTTGAATTGATCCAGACATTCATCTTTCATGGGCATTTTGGTTCTGTGGAAAAGTCAGAAGTGTCATGGTACCAGATCCAGTGAAGAAAGTGCATGAGAACACACCGTTGGGGTTTTATGAGCATGCCTTTCCATCAGATGGTGGTCTGAAGTATTATTGACAACATTTTTTATCAGAACTCATAAAGCCACTCATGAAACAGGACCTCCAGAACTGCTTCAGAAAGTGGCAAGAATGGTATGATACGTGTGTTCAAAGTGAGGGGGAGGATTTTGAGTGTGATTAATGGCAATGTCATCATTTTTTTTAAAACAAATTAAATGTGTACATAAATTTAAAAATAATCATTTTTTAAAAAATTTAAACATTCACTATATATTTTGATCACACTATGTATCAAGTAAAGGAGAGACATGCTTTGTCAAGTATTCTGAACATACCAGCAATGAAGAGGACTAAGAATTGACCACTGAATTGAGCAATATGGAGGTCATTGTTGATGATGGCAAGAGTATTTTCAGTGGGAAAAAGTAACAAATGCCTGTCTAGAGTTTAAAAAGAATGAGAACTGAAGAGCACAAGTGAAAGCAAACCTTGAGTTATGCTACAAATGAACAGTATATGGGAAGTGGCTGGAGAGACTGCTTTTGTCTTTGTGTTTGTTTATTTTGTATGATTAAGATGAGAACAATAACATGTTTGCATGCTGATAAACTTGATTCAGCAGGCAGGAAAAAATAATAATGCAGATGAGAAAGGGGAGAATTGCTGGAGGATGCTGTTGAATAGTAGTGGTTGAAGTCTAAGACATGTGGTGTCTAAGACAGGAACAACCAGTACAGATGGATCATCTGTAATCACAGGGAGACAGAGTGCAAAGATTCCACGTCCCTATTTTGATGGTTTTTTGTTTTGTTTTGTTTTTTAAGTAAAGTAGGAAGAAAGCAGATTAGCCGGTCATGGGAGGAAAATGCTGGAAATTTAAGAAATTGGGAATGGTCAAGATCAGTGGAAACAGTGGGTTCTAGGGAAATGTAGTCTGAATACCAGCAATATCAAGGGACTATATTAAGTTCAGTATCATGTTCAGCAGGTAGGATATAGACAGAGAATAAGCAGGTGGCTGATACAAACAGAAATTGGGTTTTTACTAAGCAAGAATAACAAAACTTTGAACCAATTATTTAGTCTCTCTGAATTTCCATTTCTTCCTGAAAAATGAGGATAGTCATACAATGAGGATTGCTATATGCACTAAATAACACAAGTGAATACTTGTACAGTGCTTGTTACATAAAAAGGAACAATAAATTTGTTCTAGAATTATTAGTGGAATACCAATTTGAGCTATGAAAATTTGTAAAATACAAATATTGTTCTAATCATATTTATGCCTGACCAAATATTTGTATTGCCTAAGTGGAGTTTAATTCAACTTAGCAGATGTGTTTTTAGCAGGTGGGGACTGAGAGAGTCTATGTTGTCTTAGAGTCATTATTTCGGTTCCGCTGGGCATTAACCTGTGCAAAATAGCTTAGAGAGTCTTATATTTATCTTCACAATATTTCGATTCCACTGCAAAAAACACTTAGAGATCCCAGCATGGTTTGTTTGCTAAAGAGACTTCTGATATTTAATCTTTTTGATAAATTCTTAGAAGTAGCCTTAAAGCAAGAAAGAATTGGGTTGCTTAGATTAGTATAACTTTGAAGCTATTCCTTTGTTTTTAACACTAGTGCTCAAAAAATAGAGATTCTATGAAAGAACAGATCACTGGTATGTCTACTCTATCTTGCAAGCACCATTTCTTTTATTCTTACCATTAATTATAGATAATAAAAAGGTCTATATCACATTACTTTGACCATGTTTTCAGTTATTTCATGGCTTTGCTTTGAAGAAATCTAACTGATCCACTGGCATTCCCGAAGAGACATGATCTTGGCTGCAGAGATCTTTTTTTCATTTATTTCAGGATAATTTGTATCTGGTTGTTGTAGCATTTTTATTATGGCTGCTTTAAATATTTACCCCATAATTCCATTAAGTTGATGTCAATTGATAGTCTCTGCTTATCCAAGTTGTGATTTTCTTAGTTCTTGGTATGACAGGTATTTTTGATTGTATCTTGGGCAATTTTTTACCATGTTAGGAGACTGTACATTATATTGTTTTGGTTACTTTTCTCTCATTCCTGGAACAAAACACCTGACACCTAAATGAAGGAAGGAAAGGTTTATTTAGCCCACTATTTGTGGCAATTTCAGCCCATGATCAGCTGGCTCCCAGGTAGGATGGCGTGGGTGAGGGGCAACATTTCAAAGCAAGACCAAAAGTGGTCATCAAAAGCAAGCAGAGAGCACCCAGCATGGGCAGAGAGAGCCAGAAAAAGATTCACCTCTGCCTGCCAGGCACCACCACCAGAAGGCGCTTTCTTCTGCGTGCCCAGTGCAGGCCGAGGGAGACAGACAAATCCACCTCTGCCCGCTGTGCACTGCGACCAAAAAGCCACGTCCTGCAAGGGGCCAGCAAGGGCAAAGAGAACCAGAAGATCTGCCTTCACCTTCAGGGAGCTGCCACTGTGTCTTAGTTTCTTTTCACTTGATGCTGGGACAAAATACTGGATGCCCAAAGTTGGGAAAGGAAAGGTATTCTTACAGTTTTTAGAGGTTTCAGTCCAAACTCAGTTGGCTCCAAGACAGGGTGGCATGGCAGGGCTGCAGTTCATAGCAGCTGCAAATGGCAAGGCAGAAACTGGCAAGAGAAAGAGCCACACCTTCTTCCTGCTGTTACATTGTACGCTGGCTCCACCTCTATGTGAGTGTAGCACTGACACCATCCATCCAAGCACTAGACAATAAACCAATCACAAATGCATAGTGCAAATGCATGAGGCATGGGGGCCACTGACATCAATCATGACACACTGGAAGGCTCCTTCCTGCAAGCAGCCAGCAGGAGCAGAGACACACAGCCAGGTAAGCCTTCTGCATGCATGGGCCCCCATTAGAGGCCCTTAGTTATCTTAGGCAGCCATCACCCACTAGCAGAATCAGACAAATACACCCCTGTGTGTCTTCCAGCATCATGGGAGCCCCAGTGTAGACACACAGGCTGAGAGAAGCAGCCCCACCTCCATGCACCCCTGATCATCAGCAAAGCCACAGTGTAGCTGCATGGGTCTGGAGAAGCCCACTCCTGCCATCTCCCTGTAAATATGGAATTAGAGGAACCCAAGTGCCTGTCCCATCCCAATACACTGCCTAGCAGCAGCCAACATAAAAACCTAGGACCCCACAACCAGCTTCTAGGGAGGAACCCAGGAGAACATCAAAACGAAGGAACAAAAGGCAAATGACCTCTAGCCCACTCACAATAAGTCTGGGAGATACAGTCATGGAAGAAAACAGAAGTCACACATCTGAAATTTCTGAGAGGATAGTAACTGAAGTAAGGAAACAACTTTATGAGATTGTAAAAGCAGTCAAATCAGAAATAATGTCTCAGATAAAAGAAGAAATCACTAACATAATGAAAGAATTGTTCAGCAGGTCTAAAGAAGACATAGACAAAAAAGAGGAGCATAGGAAAATGATAGAAATCTTGAATGAATGTAGAAAGGAATTATAATGCATGGAACAGATTCAGAGAGAGATGCAGGAAATCAAAAATTCAATCAAAAGCTGGCAAAACTGCTTGAAAGAGACTGAAGACAGACTTTCAGACCTTGAAGATAGGATTGCAGCTAGTGATCATGAAAGGAAAGTGCTCTTAAAAATAACTCAGAATCAGGAAATAACAACTCAATGGCTGCAAGATGATGCAAAGAAGCATAACTTAAGAGTGATAGGTGTAGGTGAAGAAGCAGGGGTCAACACAAATGAAATTAAAAGGCTATTTACAGAAGTAAGAGAAGAAAACTTCCCAAACATGGGAAATGAAGCTGGCACACAGATAAGTGAGGTGTATAGGACTCCAACCAGCTATAACCAAAGTAAATCTATACCCAGACATACAATAATCAAGAACCCAGAAATTCGGCACAAGAACAGAATATTAAAAAACTGTTAGAGAAAAGAGACAGATTACCGTTAAAGGAAAATCAATCAGAATCACAGCAGACTTATCAACCCATACTAGCAAGTCAAGAAGACTTTGGAGTGAAGTGTTTCAAACTCTGAAGAAAAACTACTTCCAACCCAGATTGATCTACCCAGAAAAACTATCTTTCAAAATTGATGGAAAAATAAGATACTTCCATGATAAAGAACAACTGAAGGAATTCATCACTGCTAAACTAACCCTACAAAGAATACTGAAAGGCATTCCAGAGAGAGATAGAGATGGCCATGGTTCCAGGAACAGCAGCAGAGGAGGATCACCAAACAAGACAGGCAATTGAATGAAGGGGAAAAGTGGAGGGCCAACAACAGGAGGATAGCAGAACAGAGACAAACGAATGTATGCTGGTTGGGACCATTAATGTAGGCAGCTTCAGATCCGCATTAAAAAGAAACACAGGGAGAGTGGATCAAAAAACAAGATCCACTGATCTACTGTATAAAAGAAACACATTCGACAGGAAAGGAAATTCATAGATTGAAAATCAAAGGAGAAAAAACAATTGTTCCATTCACAGGAACCCGGGGGGGGGGTGGGGAAGCAAAAGTATCTTGCCTATCAACTGCAGAATGGATAAGAAAGATATGATATTTTCAGGCAGTGGAAAGCTACCGGCTATAAAGTAGCATAATCTCAATGCTCCTTTAGGTAAATGAATGCAACTGGAGATCATGTCCATGGCTGAAACAGTTCAAACTCATACATGTGAACCCTAGCATAAGAAGCAGAAGGAGTTCACAGGATCCAAAAGCAAAACAGTCAATGTAAAAACAAAGGAAGGAAACACCTTGGTGGGAAAAGTGGAAGCTACTGTCAATTTCCTGTTGTCTTATCTTGAACTCTTGCATTGTTTACACAATTTTGTTAGATTTGGCTTTATTCTGTCTTGTTTTATTACATTTATTGCTTTATTTATTTATTGTTTTATTTGCTTATTGTTTTATTAGATTTTATGCTATCAGACAGTAGGGGCCTAACTATTTTGAATATAATGGGATATATTATGGTAATCATGGTCTTATTACATTGCTTTGAAGTCTTATAATGCTTTCATTCATTGGTTTGATTGGTTTTATTCTGTTTGGTTTGATTTCATTATGTGTGATGGTATTTTGAAGAAAACAAGACATTATGGTAGCCATTGCTGATTTCCTATCATATTGTTTTGAAGTGCTACCATGTTTTTTGTTCTTGTGTTTTGATTGGTTCTATCATGTTGTGTTTTATTTGATTTATTATATGTGATGGTATAGACAAATTTTTTGAGGAAAATGAGATACTATAGCAGCCATTGTTCATTTCCTGTTATTTGGTCTTAAAGTTCTATAATGCTTTCATTCTTTTGAATGGTTTTATACTATTTTGTTATGTTGGATATTATTGTGTGTGAAGGTGTGCTTAACCATTTCGAAGAAAAGAGACATTAAGGTAGCTACTGTTGATGACCAGTGTCTTGTTGTGAAGTGCTGTGTTGCTTGCATTGTTCCGTTCTGATTTGCTTTGTTCTTTTCTTTTTTAAAAAAAATTATCTTTAAAATAACAAAAGAAAAACAAGCAGAATAAAAGAGGGCAAGAGCAAACCTCTGTTGCTGCTTTGCATTGTACACAGGCCATCTCCTGTCCCCTCAACGGGGCAGGTGTAGTACTCATAAAGTCTCTATGCCTCCCTCTTGCATGGGATGAGGATATTTACAGAGTAAGGATCCTAGCTCCCGGCTGATTCTCTTAGTTAAACATACAACCTTCTCAAATTCACACAAGGTATTAACCATAACACATATTTAAATCTTTTATTAATTTAGTGGAAACTCCTTACTTGGGTTTAGTACGTGGATTTTGGCCCTCTGCCTTTATTGCCATGCTTCCAATGGCCATTTAATTTTCAGGGACCTTGTGGCATTTTTGGTCTGCTTGATTAATCTGGTGCTCCTGGGATCCCAATGGTTTTCACCCATGCAGCCTGAAGGGTGAGGAGACTATTCCATGGCAGGCTTATGGGTGCCTCTCGGTCAAGGAAATCCGTAGAGAGATTTCTCTTACCAGAGCTCCCAAGGGGTTCTAGAATCCC
This sequence comes from Cavia porcellus, assembly GCF_034190915.1. NCBI lineage: Eukaryota > Metazoa > Chordata > Mammalia > Rodentia > Caviidae > Cavia > Cavia porcellus. Next base: position 49,935,296 of record NW_026947510.1, on the reverse strand, counting down.
TGAACAGGGACAGGCAGTTTCGAGACTACGGGGACAGAAATTTCACAGGTCCCAGAATGCTTGTGAGGCTGGGTCCCCCTTGCCAGTTCTGCCCTCCTAGCCTGATCGTGACCTCTCTAGGCTATAAACACAGTTTAAAAATGCAAGTCGTTTTCCTCAAATAAAATTTGTAATTAATATTAAGAAGCTTAAAAGTATCACTAGGTAAACACATAGGAAGTACTTCAATGTTTTTATTTTAAAATTTTGAACTCACTGAGAAGCTGAATGTTTGGATTCTCCTACTACAAAGGTGTCAGACAAATATAGAGTTCTCTGTTATGTTTGAATTTTAGATAAATAGTAAGCAATTTTTAAATACAGGTACACATGCAAAACTTGTGGCATATTTGCGTTAAAGAATTATTTATTGTCCCTCTGAAATTCAAACTTAATTGAGCATCTTGTATTTTTATTTGCTAAATTGGAAGCCCTAATTTAATCATTAATTTCTGTCCTCACTCTTTCTAATTTTTTCTGTGTGTACTTTTCTTGACCAAACTATCTGGGAATTGATTAAAAAATAAAATTCTAACTAGGTGATATGTGTGTATATGAAGCAAAACTGTCCTTCGGTGTTTTTTCTTACCAGCATTTGAAACTACGTTTTCTATTTCTCACTGTATGGAACCATTTGCTCACTCCTACCTGAACTCCAGGCTCAGTATAAGAGCATACCCATAATATAATCACACTTCAGCTCTCATGTTACAAAACCAGATGCTGTCACCAGTGATGCAGTACCTTAGTGGGCTCTGAGCACTGTCCTTCTAGGATTGATATTGAAACCTTTTCAAGCTAAAGCCAAGTATTCTGTGAAGTTAGCAAAGACCATTGCTTTTTTTTTTTTTTTTTTTTTCTGGTACTAGGAATTGAACTACATCCCCAGCCCTCTTTAAAATTTTTAATTTTGTGATAGTGTCTTGCTAAATTGCTAAGTTTCTAGGCTGAGGTTGAACCTATGACTCTTCTGTCTAGTCCTCCTAATGTGCTGGGGGTTTTTCTATTTCTTCAGTATGGGAAATCTCACTTCAATATTCCCTTATTTAGATATATCCATTTTATCCTCATGAATGGAGTAAACAGAATGGTTAAGAGCACACATGCAAAAGCCAGGTAGACATAGATCACAGTCCCGTCTCCCCAAATCATGGGCAGTTCAGAGAAGTTACTTAGCTTCTGTGTGACTCTTTTTCTCATCTATAAAATGAAGTTAAGTTTCTACTTCATGCATGTGTTGCAAGGCACAGGAGAGCACTGAGTGGAGCACATAGCTCTCATCTACCACACTGCTCTCTATCATAACTTTGACTTTTCATTAGAGCCTACTTCATGTTATGTGTTCCCTGTCTTTCTCTGGAAATGTTTCTCATACTTGTTTGAGGACTTCCAAACCATAACCACCACTAATGTCTGTCTTGCTACAATCTACTCAAATGGTTATGTGTGAAAGCAGAATGGAGAGTAATAAGGACGTGTTTGCTATTGTTTTCTTAGGATGCATCTACATAATTCTGAGTCAGTTATGCTACGAAAAGCAGATTAGAGAAAGACTGGCTCCGTGACCACATAATATGTGTGTATATGTATTGTGCATGCACAAGTACTATCTGGGGATGAGAAAGACCTCAAAATATGTAAAAGTTTATATATCCTACATAGGAAATGATCCATCCTTTATACTTCATATTAGTCAGATTCTTATCTGATTAATGAGTTTGGATCCGCAAACCCTGAAAGGAGTATACAAAACATAGAACACATTCAGAAAAGAGAATTCCAAGTGTGCAAATATTACATGAAAGACAAGTTAAAAGAATTTAAACCAGTCAGCTTTAAAATCAGATGACTTGTTTTCAAGAATAAGAATGACTTCCCATGAAAAGTTCCATCTACTAGCTATATGTCCACATAGGACCAAACACAGGGAAAGAATTATTTTTAGGTTGTGTATATTTTTATTTTATATAACAAAGAATCTCTACAAACTTGTGGGGAAAAATACAATAAACTGCTGAGTGAGGTTATGGATCTGTAATAAGAGAGTTTTGCCTTAAAGTTTGTAGATAATCACCAGTCCTGGCCAGTTTCAGTTTGACAACTTCCTGTGTCATTGCATCAAATGAATGCTAAAGGTGCAGGTATAAGTAGAAAATAGCAAGAAGCTGCATGTGGAAGATACACTGCACAATTTAAAGTCTGTTAAACAGTTATTGACGAGTTGGGTCAGACACAATGCACAGATGAGTATTTTTGGCATGCTCTGGCTGTTACCAGAGCACAACATGAGACTCATCAATCAGCTTCCAATGGACAATTCCAGGGCAGCCAGACTGACAGGATTTTTAGTGCTCATTACATTGGATTTGCATTTGCTGTTACAGAAGAAGACAACCAATAATTTCTTAGAATACAAATCAGTGTGTGAGCTTTGACCCACGGCTAGAGAGACAAAAAGCAAGAAAGAGTTGTTATTATATTAACAATTCCCAGTATGGATGGAAATGTTTTCCTTATTAAATTCAGAGTGGATTCACTGTAGGAACAATTTGGTGGATTGGCTCTCACTTATTATAGATTACAGACTTTCAGTGCTTGGCTGCCAAGATTCTTTGGCTCATTCTCAAGCCTCAGCAATTGCATAAATTTTTCCTCTCCTTATGTCCCCAAGCCATTAACCATATCTCAAGGTGTCTCCTCTTCTTGGTTTTTCCTGATTACTTTGTTTTCAGTTCTTCTCAGATTTCTGTGTTCTTTTCACCTAGCTATATTAATGATGATTCATAGCCACCTGATGATTCTTATAACTCTCCCATAACTGTGTGCCTTTGTCCATTTTCTTAGTTTTTACATTTTTCTTTTGCTTGTCTGTAATTTCAGCTGCCTGTCTTCCACAGGTCCATATTTCTTCCCCATCCACACATGGATTGTTATGAACATTTGTAAATGAAATTTTTATTTTTCAAACAATATTTATTTCCTCTGAGCAGATTTAAAGGGTGTGGCTGACTACATGAACATAACAAAACAATAGCAAGACAAATCAAACTATGTCCTTGTGATTCAAATAAGTCAGTAGTTTATTTATTTGTCAAATGAGTGAGGTCGGGAACCAGAGGTTTGGGCTTGAACAGGCCTTGCTCTCCTGCATGTGTGCTCTGTCATTCTTGGTGCATGAACTCACGTCTGGAGGGTTGTCCTAGCATTCCAAGAAGGGCGGGTGGAGATGGAGAAGGCAGAAAGGCAGATTCACCACCTAGAAATTTACTAGAAATGCCACACAAAGTTTCTAGTTGATTTGCATTGGCTACAACATAAATATTGGCCACTCCTAACAGTGAAGAAAGTTGGGAAGTGTATTCTATATTCTAGGTGACTAAATGAACTGCTAAAGCTGAGCTACTATGATGATGGAAAAAAGAATCAATAGATAATGGAATGGACAATGAGCAATCTCAAACACAGAACCCAAATACTGCTTAGGCAAAAGAGTTTCAACCCAGGTTCAGTGATTTAAACTGTCAGCATCGTGTGGGCACTCCAGATACTGTTTTAAGTACTCCATCATACAAGACTCATGAAACCTGTATATTAGTCAGCTTTCTCATGGCTAGGACACACACCTGACACCACAAATTAAAGGAGAAAGAGAGAGAGAAACTGCCGTGGGGGAAAAGAGATAGGAAGGAAAGGAAAAGGAAAAAAAATATATATATATATATGCACAAGACAGTGAAGATGCTTATAGAGCTATTTCCTCTTAGTTCAATGAAAAGAAGGGTCTGTGCTAATACTGTTTGGACAATATTTCGCACCTATATCTTGTACTCTGAGTAACTTCTATGTAACAACAGTACACGCTATATTATTGTTATCATCCTACTAGCCTGTTTTGAAACTCTGTTTTATTGTTATTTTTACTGTTTTTCTCTTTAAAAAAAAACACTGCAATAAAGAAGGAGAGGTTTAATCTAGCTCACAGCTAAGGGAATTCAGTCCATGGGCAGCTCACTGCAAGGCAGAAACATGGCGGAAGGTATGGCAGAAGAATTCTTCTCACCTCCTGGCCACCAGTAAGCAGAGAGCGAAGGGAGAAGCCAAGGAGGGAGATCTGCTCTCCAAAAGAACCCCCAGTGACACACTTCCTCCAGATAAGGCACACATAGTTATAAATTCATCAATAGATCAACCCATTGTTGAGTATAATACACCCTAATCCAACTGCCTTCCAAGTGCCCGCCTCTGAACACGTGAGACTTTAGGGGGATTTTCTAGATCTGAACTGTAACACCTGGGAGTAAGGTGTCACAGTTATGTCTTGAGGCTAAAGTGTTCCGTTTCAGGGATGACAAGAATGAAATACAGAGAACGTAAGTAACATATTTTGCCACACAGTTCATGGTCAAGTTGGTAATTAAACCCAGGAGCCAGAGCGTACTATTCATATTGCCAGCAGAGTAGGACCATTATCTTTCTGGAGTTCCTCAGCATAAGCTGCAGTGGAGCTCTGTGAATTTAGGGGTGTTACCTTTATAATGATCATACTGTCTCTGTGTATCTTTCGTCCTCTGTCCCTGTCTCTGTCTGTTTCTCTGCCCGCCTCTCACACACAAGCAAAATACACAGAGAGTCTTTGTATGTGAAAAGATAATTTTTTTATTTAAGAGAAAGAAAAAATAGGAAAAAAAAGGTAGAAACAGTATAGAATTTCAGAAAAATAAATGGTAAGAAATCACCAATAAGTTACATACCATCATCTTAGAAATAGTTGCTCAAGTTACAAAATTAAAGCATACAAAGTGATATTCAAATAATGACACTGTAAACAGTTCTGCTCAAGGATCCAACAAGAACTTAGTAATATGGTTATCAGTCCTACACACTTGTTTTTTAAAAGATAATTATTTTTACAAAAATAAGTATTTTTACCTTCATTTCAGGAGAGGATATGAATTCTTAAACAGCTGGTGGTGAAATCTTGCCTTTCTTCGACCTTTAATGTATTTAGTGTTGTCTATTTTTTTGCTTACTAAAAATGAAGGCCCACAGCCTAGCACCTGCCTGGCAAGAGAAAGTTTCTGAATTTGATTCCTGGTCCCCTAGCTCCAAAAACGATAAAAATGTAGGCCCTTATTGAGTTTATTTTGAAAATTCAGTGGTTACAGTGCATCCATTCTTCTGAAACACTTTATTCTCATAACTACCTGGGGCGATTGAAGTCTATCTGATTCAAGATGGTGCTGTCAGTCCATCCAGCTAGAAAACAGCCATTCAGTTGTGAAATCTTGTCAGCTCTGGCACAGGACTGATGACAAGCATAGTGTAGAAAACAAAATTAAGATGATTAAAGGGATTTATTTCAGTCTAGAGAAAGTTATTCCACTGTTTTGATTGTACAGAAAAATATCAAATTTTAATCATTACACAGTGACAGATGTTTGGCAAAATGGAAAATGTATCTTAGTCCTACTGAACATCAAATTAATGGGATGTTACCTTAAGGAGAAAATAATTTCAATACAACCTATATTTTTATTTTAAAAATCCATATTTCTTCAGGTTCAAAATATTGTATTTCCTTCACACAGAGTCAAAACCTTGTCAAGGGTCCATTTGAGAAATACTTCCTGACAGTTGATGTGAGAAGTAATCTACTTTTAATATAACTGATGAAGGGTAGAGAAAATTTAATGCTTATGGAATTCATGATTATTTCAAACTATTCTGAGGAAGGATTTTCATAGCTTTTTGTTTCCATAAATCATACTATTATTTTCCAGAAAGAACAAAAGGAAGATGAATTAAAGACACAGAGACAGCTTTTTAAAATGTTTATTACTGAAAGTATTGAATATATTAAAAGTGTAGAGCTAACAGTCTTAGGATGGCCAGTGTAATCACTACCAGCTTCAATAGTTACCAACACACAGCCAGTGTGGTCCCATGTCCACCTCTACCTTCGTCCCTCTTCCTTTCTACATACCAGATTAATTTAGAATAAATCTCAGACATCAACTCACTTACCTGTGTATACAGCCATAAGGATGATTTGCAGGACCCCAGTGGATGGATATCAAGACCCACAGATATTCACGCTTTATGTTAAAGTTATGGTATCTGCATATCAACTATGTACGTCCTCCTATATCATTTAAACATCTCTGGATGATTCAGAATATCTAATACAAAGTGAATGTTACATAAATGTTTTTAGGGAATAATGACAGAGAAAAAAGTCGATCCAGATGCAATTTTTCCTGTAAAGTTTCAGTCAAAGTTGGCTGAATTCACAGAAGGGAAAGCCATGGATATAGAGGACTGATTTTACTTCATTATGAACCTTAAAATCTGCATTGTCTTTGTTTCTTTAAAAATATATTCCCAAATGCATTATCCATGAAAAAACTAATGGTGGTACCTGCAATATGATATTCTCTCTCTCTGTCTCTCTCTCTGCCTCTTCCTCTTCCTCTCCCTCTCTGTATTTTAAGTTACTACACTTAAATCAAGATTCTAACAGGCACCAAATTACATTTGCTGTCCTGTTACCAGTGTTGTGTTTTCAGAGTTATTTTAATTTATAGGTTCATTTTCCTTCTGCTTATTTATAATTTGTTTATTTATTGAAAAACATTTTTATGTAGTATCTCACATTGCAGATTTTCTTCTGACTTGTATTCCTATCATGTCATTTGTTATATTCCTTAGTCCCTTGAATTTATGTAAATAGGTCAGATTCAAGTTTGACCTTTTTAACTTTTTGCAAGTGTGTTTTGTAAATGGTTTTGTGTACTTTCTTTTGTAGCCATCAGAAGGAACAGAAAGCTAAACTTTCACTCTTCTGTGAAGTTCAGATTGATCAGTTTTTGTTAGGTAATATCAGCAAGATCTCAGTTAGTTCCCGAGTCCTTCTCTGGACTTTCTGGTACAGAAGATGGAACCATGCTTGTTTTTCTTGCCCCAGATCTGCAATCAAGCTTTTCTTCAAGGTTCCTTTTAATAATAGAAAATAGTATTGAGATTCCTACTTAGGACAACAAATTGTAATTTGGTACCTGCTAGGATCTTTCAATAGCGAAAGCTAGAAAAACAATTGAATTTTAATAATGATGCATATATATTTCCAGAGGAAAATCTGCAGAATATTTTAAAGATCCAATTTCCATCCCTGTTCTCCTACCTAACTGCCATTCTGATCTAAAGGAAGCCACTAAATTTTTTAGTTTATCTTGATGATTAAAAAATAAGCAAGTATGTGTATATATGTTTGTGTGTATGTGTATGCATATATGTATTTATACAGCCCCTTTCCTTTGAGATGGTGTAGTATACACACACTATACATATTGCTTGTCTTATTTGACAATATATCCTTTTGGTCATAGCTACTTAGTGTTCATTTGATATTGTGGTCTTAGTTTATCCAAACAGTCCACAATCAATTAACATTTGAATTATTCCTAGTTTTTTTCTACTAGTTTTTAATATTATCCAACTACCACTATAAACAGCTTTCTTTACCAGTTGTAATATATTTGACTAATTTTTGACAAAGTCACTGAATTATTTCAAATCTTTCCTTTTATAAACCAAAGCATGACAAACATCCTTGAACATGCAACTTTGACTATCTTACTAGATTGAAAGCCTCCTGAAGCTAAAGAATTGTAGTTCTATTTTGGGAATAATGCAAAAGTAATTAGTTTGAGAGCATTCTGGAATTATTGATTAAGTCAGTTAGAACAAGAATTATACTGGACTTGGTTGGTAAAACATAGACTGTAATCTACAGTGTGGCATATCATCTCAGACATGGACACACGATGAGCTTAAACAGTCAACCTTCCTGTTCTTAGGAATTTAGAGTTAAGAATCTAAGATAATGAGTCCATAATAAGACAGTACAGACACCAAATGAGTGCCATGAGCCATGCCATTGTATAGACATGGGGCCATGACAAGCTAAAATGGGAGAAAGCAGAAAGCATCCTTCGACACACAACCTATGCTTGATCAATTTTTCACTCTAAATTATAATGATGAATTCAAGAAAAGCTGTATAATATAATAAGAGCTGTTGAAACTCAGTTTAAGAGGCATTTGTTAGAACACTTAAGGAAGATGCCATTGGCTGTGGTCATTGAGAAGATAGACTAATGGCTATTTTGCTATTGCATAAAGAGATCTAAGAACTAAATCAAAAAGATCAAAGCAGAGCTCAGAGGAGGAGAAAGAAAGACCAAATCAAGACGCTGTCATACAAACCCCCAAATCTAGAGAATTTTGTTGCTGAGGCATACAACTGAACAAAGAACAAGAAATGAGGACCAGCATCTGGAGACGTTGCTTAGTGGTGGAGCATTTGCCTAGCGTGCTAAGGGACTCTGGGTTCCGTTTCAGCCCTAAAATACAAAAGGAAAACATAGTCCTCATGTCACAATCTTAAACTGTACAGGTGCTCTTCGCTAGAAAAATAATATATGAATGGCAGTGCTAGACATCTAAGATCCAAATTCAGAATCCAAAAGAGAAAAATTGATAAAAAATAAATAAACAATTGGGACTTTATTGTTGTACCTCTCCTTTGCATCTAAATCCTTTAAATTTTGTATATTTGCTAACACTTTCAAAACACTCCTGATGAATTTTTTTCCTCTGGAGTCCCTTATTTTTCTTTTTATTGGGGAGGAAATGAGAGGACCCAAGTTATTTCTTGGTTTTTGAAGCTCACCTATCCCTGTAATGGTGCTGATATGAAAATGTTTTGTTCTCTGATTTTTCCTATAAGCATCAAGAAACCTAAACTCTAGGTCTGATTCCACCTCTGATCAGCATTGTGGCCTTGGGAGTTTCGTCTTTCTTCTGAAGTTTACTGCAAATTTCTTGTTTGTAAAAGGGGAGATCCCAGAGCTGACCTCTGTCAAGAACAGCAAGTATCTGGTACTTAAGCTCTATTGCCACCACCCACTCATCCCAACCTGCCTTATGAATCTCTCCATCGGTGTGTTGTCTTAGAAAATTCTCATGAGACATAAATCCCATTCACTTCATTAGCTTTCAACTTTTTTCAAAGCCATTAATTCTGTGATACTTCTAGAGATTTTAATGACTTTTAACAGTTCAACATCTTTACTTACATATCATAGAAATGAACTTTCCATGAGTAACAGGCACGAATCAGGAAAGAAATTACATCTGAGGAAGTTAAAATTTTGTTTAAAAACTTAACATCAAGGTATGGATTTGTAATTTCTGATAGATCCTATCTATAAGTATTGCTAAAATAAGGAAATGATGCCATTGCTCTAAATAGTTGGCCAATATTCCTTCCTTCAGAACCTCATAATCTGGAACTAGGGCCAGAGTGACTGTGCTACCTTTTTGTAATCAGTCAGGCTTAAAACATTCAGTCATTTATGGCTGCTCCTCACATCAAATCCATCACCAAGACCTTTAGTTTTTTCCTGATGATGATTCTCATTGCCATTAACCTGCTCCAGGCGCTTATCATTTTGTGTCTAGAGCATTGCAAAAAAGGTTATAACTGGCCTGACAATTTTTTCTTGCCTCATTGTGCATGACATGTTCGTGTAGGCCTTGAAAGGACACTAAGTTGTCAGAGCACCTTCTGGATCAAACCCAAGCTCCATGTCTCAGCTCCATGAATCTCTATAGCCTGGTCCATACATGCTTCTCACTTTTCTCTATGAGCTGTCTGCTTATTGCATTGAATCACAGTCAGAAAGTGTTTATGGTCGGCATAGTACCCTGCAGCAGGATCTATGCTACAGCCAGATGTGCCATTGTGAATAATACAAACACCTATTGTCCAGAGCTAATATTCAATCACAAAAACCAGACAAGACACACCAGGGTGAGCTGTCATATTGCAGAGGATACAGTTATGGGAACCCAAAGCACAATCAACTCACCGAGTTCTGCAGTGCTTCCTGGAGAAGCTGACACTCATCTGAGCCCTGCAAAATGAGTAGACTTCTCTGCTCATTGGGCCTGCTCATGAGAAACACCCTGTAAGGTCCAACAGAAGCTCCTCTCCTCCTCCTGAACTACTCTAGCAATCACCATTCATTATTCAACAAGTATATACTGTACTGTCCTGTGATGAACCAGGAAATGTCTGGGCCCTGAAATATAATTAATACCCTACTGCCTAGAATTTATATTCAAACGGAACAAGGAAGACAATATCAAAGAAACAAACAAACAGCAACAACATATGATGTATTAGGAGGCGGAAGTGGTAAATCCATGAAATCCATGACAGATAAATAAAATAGGATAAGATACAAAATCAGGAGGTGCCATTTAGATAGGGAGAAGTCTCCCTGCTAAGTGATGTTGGGCCGACAGATGCATGAGCTGTGGGGGCCTGAGGGAGGAGGTACAGGCTGTGTGAGGTCTTGAGAACAGGAGTGCATTTCAGTTCGAGCCCTGGTGCTGTCTGGGGATCACTCATTTGACTTCTCAGTGCTATGGCATTGATTCATCACTAAGCTTTCACAGCTCTGTGAGCTGTTCCTCCCAAACATCTTTTTGGGTTGTTGAGGCCAAGGACTATAATTTAAATCTCTTCCTAATGCTGATACTAATTTTTCCCCCAGTTGCTCTGGACTCAGTCCAGTATCTTTATGAGGCTATCATGACCTGTTTGTTGATTGCATGTGAAGTTGCCTGTATGCACACCCTTGATAGACTCCATAGGCTATGAGACTCTAGTTCTTTTACACTTGCGTGATATTAAAAGGTAACACTCCATAACCACTGAAAGGAAAGGTTGTGTGATGGGGAGCAAGGTTTCAGAAACATAAAATACCCACGAAGTCTCTTTTTCAGGAGCCTGAGAGTCCGTTTCTAGGTCAAGAATGAGATTGGTTTTGACTGTGCTTCTGCCGGTTTTAATGTGGTATGGGTGGTCTGGGAACAGGACTGGATAGATGACTTCAGAAAGTGATTTAGTGAATTGTGGTCTGAGGGTTGATTAAGTATTGATCAGTGAGTGACCTGGCCCAGGTCTGAAACAGCCTCAGCACTGCCTCGTGAATAGGCCATAAAGCAAACGAATTGCTCAGTGATTTAACTGGCACTCTCACTGGGTTGCTATGAATATCTAGGAATAAGAAGTTTAGAAAGTTTGAAATTTTACTTAAATTCTTAACTTTTTACAATTGACAGTCCAAATATTACTAAGACAAATGAGACAGCAATTAACAAACAGATGGCTTTGTAAGCACTGGATTCATTCTTATTTGAGACTCAGGAAGTGCCTGAAACAAATTCCATTTGGACTTTCTTAAGGAATTTTAGCATGAAAATTCTTTGGGTGCCAAGTTAAAATCGATCTCAGATCGTACAGCAGTAGTGTGATCTTGGAACGCTGAGGACCCTGTGACATCAAATCTTTCATCCTGGTGCTCTGTTATTCCTTTTTTACTGTGTTGACATTTGCACTGATGGTCCAAGGCAGACAGGTAAGTAATCTGTTGTCTTTGTAGCAATCAAGGAGGTGGCACTAGATACTGTGTTCTTCATCACCATGGCTTGAAAAAGATATGAATCTTATTTTATAATGCTTTTGGTGAAATAGAACATTTATTAAATCTCAGCCCTTAAGAACACCTCTTTTAATTATTCTTTACACATTAAACACTTATGCATACCAGAGTACAGTGCCTTTCTAAAGGAAAGTCATAAAATTGAAAGATGAACAAAATTTTTTTGCTTGAAAGAATGGCTATGTCTTTGCTGATTTCTTACTGTCTTGTTTTGAAGTCCCATAATGCTTTCATTTTTTTGTTTTGATATTTGAAGTCTTGTGTTGCTTGCATTGTTCTGTTCTGATTTGCTTTGTTTTGTTTTCTTTAAAATAAAAAACAATGGCCATGTCATCACTATATTAGAAAATGAATGAAATTCTTGTTAATTTTTTTTCATTAAAAAGAGGTTGTTTATATTAACACGCACTGAATTTGTCACTGTTACTTTTAAGATAATTAGTAAATATTTGAATATCCTCAGGCTTATTTCTAATATGGTAAACATCATCAGACATAGATGGATATACACAAGGGTCTCTAGGTCATACCCTCTTTAAATTAGCATAAACAGAAACTTTTAAGATCCTCTATAATTTTTGAAATGTGAAGTGCTCTGAGCCCAAAGTATATGAGAACTGATGCTATACAGAGTTAATAATAAATAATATTCACAGGGACTTGGCATGCACTCTACCATCCGGCTACCCTTCAGCCCTTAACAGTCATTATAGAACAAAACATATAGTCAAAAGAATATCAGTGTATCGGTCTAAGTTCTTCAGAAAAACAGAGTCAGTAAATTAAACATAAATGTAAATTATATGTAATATATAAAAATCACTATATAACAAATATTTTATTATGAAATGAATACACAAATGTGTGTTGTACCTTTATGCAAATTTTCATAGTTGTGAGTTATATATGATATATAAAATAAAGAATTGGCCTATGCAGTCATGAAGGTTGAGAAGTGAAAAGATCTGCAACCAGTAAGCTAGAGATCCAGGATATTTGACGGTAGAGTTTCAGTCTGAGTTCAAGGCTAAAAGCAGAACACTAAGGACACACTAGAAGACAGCTGGGTAGACAGAGAATTCACCCTTTCTCACCTTTTGTTCTAGCCAGGGCTTCAGCAGATTTAAAAGGTCCACACATACTGGAGGAAGCAACCTGCCTTACTCAATCTACTTTTTCAAGTGTTGATCTCACCCAGAAAGAAGTTCTCTTTCAGACAGATGCAGAATAATGTTTGGCCATATGTTTGGACACCTCATGTCCCACTCAAGCTGACACACAGGATTCACCATCATAATTAGTAACACAGAAAACAACTTCACTTAGCCTTGTTTGCCTGAATGGATGACTACATAGTAGAAGAATCCATATATGCATGGACAGATGGTTGATAGTTAAACGCTTCCCTTGCTTCAGACCTGAGGAATAGAAGGTTAAGTTAATCACAAACCTCGCGCCATGATCAGAGATCTTAGTAAGGCTCTGCTTACTGTATTTTCTTTTACTCTTCTTTTTTCCTAATCCTCTCTTTTCATAAGCAATTCTTGTAATGTGTTTTCTGTGCATCCTTTCTTTCTCCTCTAGAATATATATTTATAAAACATGCACTATGGTTTTATGATTTTATGTTTACACAAATGATATTGTGATATAGAGAATCTTTTTCTGCTTTTCATCCTAGCACTGTTTAAAGATTTAGCCTTGTTACCTTGTGCTCTTAAGAGACCATACAGATCAGCTGATCAATGTCCATGTTTCTCATGACACATACACAGCTAGAGATTTGATAGGAACATTAAAACAGTTTTACTTTGCAATATGACCAACATGAAAACCCAGCTTCATGCTGCAAAATGTATATAATTTACTCCAAAATTGGCCATTTATTCCTCAAAGATCTTGTCCGAAGATGGCTTTTTTTGATGGTCCTTGTGTGCTACATACTTTTTTTGCATTGTGCAAGTTTCTAAGAAATTTGAGTCAAACCACAGAGCTTCAAAGTCTTGACTTTATAACTTGGATTTTGTTCTTGGGGAAATCAGTTAGCCTTTCTGAGTTTCGGTCTCTTTATTGGTAAATTGGGGTTTAAAATAGTACCTACTGAAAGATGTGCTGGCCCAGACCGGACACTTTAACCAGGAGAAGCCTCAGCCAAATTAAGGAGCTCCTGCCTCCCCTGCCCCTTAGAGATTTACCTGTAACCCTATACCCCCATCCCTAAGAACCTACCTCTGGCGCCAAACGTGTGCCAATGGGCCACCTGTGCATCCCTAATGCCCCTTGGGGTCCACTCCAGACAGAGGCTACTTATGGCCCTCACTCCATGTGTTAGTGAGTGAGTGTGTGTTCCAGAGAGAGACCGCCGGCCCCGGGGTGACGTTTGTGAAATGAAATGAAATACATGGAGAAAAGATGCTTTCTGAGAGCACTGACTTATTACTATGAAGTCAGCTCTCCTCTGCAAAGCATTTCAGTGAAAATGGTTTGGTAAAAACCAAACCACTCAGTGGTTAATTAAAGCAGCTATATTTTACTGTGTTATTTTAGGTTACTTAAAATGTTTAAAATTTTACATGATTTGCAAATATTCTGAATGGCTATTAGAATTCTTAGTATAAGAATTAAAAGCAGAGATTCTGACGTTCAAAAGAATCATGAATTATATAGGCTAAGCAAAATAAAAGGTCTGCATATCACATGGAATACAGTAGGTTGTCAAGTGGTTTAGGGCTTCTCTTTGTCTGTCTAATGAAGACATTTTTGACTTTCTTGTTCTGTCTGACCACAGCAAACGGAAATTCCCGGGGCCAGGAGCTAGGTGGTGGGAATGACTACATCAGCCTCAGGTGATACCCATGACTAATTCTTGGCAGGAAGCATGACTTTTTCTCTGCTTTTTTCCTTATCACTGATGATAATGTCATCCTAGAAACACTAACTGAGTATCAGGAAAAGACGCGTATTTCTATGAGGTTAGAAGAAATAGTTCAAATGAAGACCTACCATGGGATTTGTTTCTTAATTTGCAAATCAACCTTGGTTTAATTGCTCTGCTCTCTTTTGCATTATGGATGTTGCTAATTTCCTTTAGGACTGCTTACAACCAGTTACTTTTGCAGTGCTCTGGGATAAAGTCATATTAACTCTGAGCCGTGAGTTTTACAAATACTTTTGTTCAACATATAATTGATTTAAATAGAACCATTCTACAAAACGCAAACAGGGTAATTGGTGCAATTTAATTTTTTTGTGTGAAACAGCGTACAAGAATATGCTGGCTTTGACCTTCTGTTTCTCTGCACAGTCAGAAGTCTGGCAGAATAAACACTGAAGTTCAGATTAAAGCCCCAGATGGAAACGAAAACAGGGGCCACCACTGTGCCTTTTTCATGCTTCGAAGCTCCATTCTGGACAGAAATGTGTTTCTGGTTAAAATGTAATCATCTCCAGTTCCTTCTGATCACTGGGTCATATTTGCAAGACTCAGCCTGAGGATTACAATTGCTTTTAATTACCATTGAATACATTGAAATTATCATTTCCTTTGTACATTTTTGTATTTTTGTTGAACAAATAAGAATAAAATGAAATTTGCCTTCTTTGGATTTTCAATATATGTGTTTGGTATAAGATCTTTTTTTGAACATTATCCTCTTTGAATTAACATTTCTTTGTCAGAATTGGAACTTTTCAGTGTCCCTCACTATAGGATGCAGAAGAACAATATCATTTAACAACTTTGAAACATTTAACAACTTTTTAAAGTGTAAATCGTTGATTTTTTAATTCAGTAGGGCTCCAGAGAGTTTGTATGTTAATCTGATTAAAGAATTTAAAAACTAAAATACCTTAGATAGGGTTCATTCTAACCTCCCTTCCTACATCTTTTTAATACAGAATACATGAGATTATTGAGGACAAAAACCCCAAATAACCCTATTTCACACTAAACTCCACAGAATATTCTGAAATTTTATATTAGTTTTGATCTTGCTATGTTACTGAAATGAAATAAATAATAACTGTTTCTCTCCTTAGCTGAAACCTGAGCTAAGTAGAAAAAAGCCAAACTGGGAGGGTGACACTCAATTCCCACTAAAGGCAGAAATGAGGCAGAGGGGCTGGGGATTTAGCTCAGCGGCATAAGCACCTGCCTTGCAAGCAGGCGGTCGTGAGTTCGATCCCCGGTACCGATAAAAAGGAAAAAGACAAAAAAAAAAAAAAAAAAAAAAGAAATGAGGCAGAAATGTCACATGGCTTGAGTAATTTGTTCTCCTGAGTCTCAATTCTGAACAGTTCACGTGACTAAGTACATGGAGTTTGGGATGCTTTCCTGATGATTTCAAGATTCCTATTACAAATTAGAGAAAAATGTCAAGAAATTGATTCGCTTTTAGAAATACATGTAAAATTAATTTTGCATTTGGGTTTTCCTAGGAAATTTTTCCAATAAAGGAAGGGAATGTGTAAGCATTCTCACAAGGCAGCGTGCTTCATCAACCGACAATATGTTCATTAGAAGCTTCAGCAAGAGAACCATACATACCTAATCAAACCCACCTTAACTTAGCTTCTTTGTGCTTAAACTGTCTCACCTGATAACTGGCTAAGTATAGTTCTTCTCCCAAGACTTCTGGGGAGAATTAAATAAGATAAAATGAAGTGTTTGGCATAGTACCAGGAACACAGTTAGTCCTGAATATAAATTATTGTTTTTATCCTAGCTATATGACAATACACAGAAAGGATATAAATATTGGCTCTGCCTATAGAAATATTATCCTCTCACTGAGATTTGGATGCACACATACAAAAGTTAAATATACAGCAAATCAGAATTGATTCAGTGAATCCAGTAAGGGGTTTGTACTCTAGGGAGGAAGCAATTGTTACGGGGAAGAGAGGGCTTGAACTGGACCGTACATGAATTATGGAAGGGCAGACCTTGAGAAAAGAGGTGTGATTCATTTCACATGTGGACAGTGGAGAGCAAAGAATCACTTGCTTGGGCCCTTGGGGATTACTCCAGATCTAGAGACTTCTGGTGGCTCTTCACCCCCATAGGCTTGGGTACTTTCCTGACATGCATGTCCTTAGTAGTATAGAGAAATATAAAAACTATTTCCATAGTTTTGTTTCTCTTCCCTCCCTTCCCCTACCCCTCCCTCTCTCCCCTTCTCTTCCCTCCCCTCCCCTCCCCTCCCCTTCCCTTTCCTCCCCTCCCCTCCCCTTCCCTTCCCTTCCCTTCCTTCCCCTCCCCTTCCCTCCCCTCCCCTCCCCTCCCCTTTCCTCCTCTCCCCTCCCCTTTCCTCCTCTCCCCTCCCCTTCCCTCCTCTTCCCTCCCCTTCCCTTCCTTTCCCTCCCCTCCCCTCCCCTTCCTTTCCCTTCCCTTCCCTCCCCTCTCCTTCCCTCCCCTCCCCTCCCCTCCCCTTCCCTTCCCTTCCCTCCCCTCCCCTCCCCTCCCCTCCCCTCCCCTTCCTTTCCCTTCCCTTCCCTCCCCTCTCCTTCCCTCCCCTCCCCTCCCCTTCCCTCCCCTTCCCTCCCCTTCCCTCCCCTTCCCTTCCCCTCCCCTCCCCTCTCCTCTCCCCTTCCCCATCCTGCTCTGTCTCCCCCTCCCTCTGTTTCCCCCCTTTCTCTTCCTCTTTCTCTCTCCCTCTCCCTCTTCTCCTCCCCCACCCCTGTCTCCTGCTGTTTTCTCTGGTGTTGTGCTCCATAAATTCTAGTCACTGTAGTCACCTTGGACTCTGATTTCTGTGTGATCAGCACAGTGAGACTACTATACTATTTCCCCCTAATCCTGCTCTGTGTCCTGGCCCCTGTCAGTAGGCACTAAGTTGGTACAGTCCTGTGACCCATCTTGTTTGTGTTTCTGTTCTTGAAGATCTGAGTCTTGTGGTGTCTGTTGTCCAATGCCTGACAACTTTTTTCATCTATTTAATATTTGCCTAAAGTGAAGGAAATCCATTAATGTACTTTGGCCAAAAGCTGAGATCCTCAGTTGGGTGTTCTCTATGAAAAGACACTTCCTATGAGAAGGTCTTTTGCAGCTAATGCTTCTGAGTTTCTAGAGTTCAAATAACTTTTAGAAGTCACCCACTCTGTACTCTATAGATATCTAGTAAGTGGAATTTATGGATGGATAAAAACATATAAAATACAACTCTATGCCACGTAGGAACACATTTTACTCTGGCTGTGTTAATAAGTCACAATACAGTTGTTAAAATGGAGTTGATCAGTGATAGCATGAAGGTTGAGTAACAATTTTTCTGGGCATTATCACTAGTTACATTGTCTTTGGGAAGTACGGGTGATTACTGTATAACAAGATTCTTCTAAGGAGTTTATAAAGGAAAAGAATCACAATTTTGTTGTGTTGGCTGTTAGTTTCCATTTCTATCAATGTTTGTGGTATAGGGCTCTGTTTCTGGAAACTACAGCTAGATAACTCAAGGTTGTAACGTGGTCTTGATTACTTTTTCCCCTTATAGTTATGATCTGTTGCTGATGTTTCTCTGCCTGCTATCACCTTGAAAGCAACTTCAGTTTGACTTGACGTGCACCTAAATCTAAAATCTCTTTACCGCTGTCTTACATTCATTCTCCTACCTCTTTCCAAATCTCTCTCTCTCTCTCTCTCTCTCTCTCTCTCTCTCTCTCTCTCTCTCACACACACACACACACACACATATACACACACATATACACACACACAAGTTGAAAGCACTGAAACATATTCTCACT
The DNA here is from genome assembly GCF_034190915.1 of Cavia porcellus. Lineage (NCBI taxonomy): Eukaryota > Metazoa > Chordata > Mammalia > Rodentia > Caviidae > Cavia > Cavia porcellus. Next base: position 49,916,940 of record NW_026947510.1, on the reverse strand, counting down.
GTTCATCATTCTATCAGCAGTCTTGATGGGCCACTTGTCTAAATATACTACATCAGGGTAGATAAAGCACAAGCCACTACTGGGTCACCTGGAAACCTTGCAACAGAGTATTATAGGAACCCACTATAACATGTAGTTGAAGTGGTACCAGAACAAACTTGTTTCATGCGTTCCCTTTTTGAAGATACAGCCACACAATGTGGTATGATTACTCAAGAAATTAGATGCATATCTGCCCTCACATAAGGAGAAAAAGAAAAAGCGGTTCTGATTATTTTGAGAGTCAGTAAGTCACAGTATGTACAGAGGTGTCGAGAAGCCAAGGACTCTTGGGAGTATGTGTTAAAATAGGCTTAAACAGGTGAGCCTGTACCTTCTACCCACAGAACAAGCAAGTGAATTAGAAGAGGGCCAGGCGGGAGCATCCCACACTGTCCTGTAATCTAGGGAAGGGGAAACAGGGCTCACAAGGGTCCTCAAGACTGCCAGAGGAGTCCTGCCTCTCCTTTCCTGGGACTGAGCCTGTCACCTTATCTCTGCTGCACTCCGTCCTCTCCTAGGAGCAGCCCTGGGAAGCATGATACAAACCCAGGGATGGATCTCAGATGAAGGCAACTGGGCTCTTATTAAGCCTGCTCTAGTTATAAGTCTGTGAGCCGCCTTCTTATGCCCCCTAAAATTACTTTAAATATTAGATACAGTTTTGAATTCAGCAATTAGTCTCAAATAAGCCATCCAATCTGTCTAACTCCAAGTTCTTTTACAATAGGACTTTCACATTATTATTTTAAAGAAGATCCGACACACAGGTCTCAAGACAGCATTCCTTGTACGGGTTTCATGGGAATTTTAGTGCCAGGGTCCCAGTGATGATCTGATTTCATTAGACCTTGAATCAGATTATGTTTGGTAGATCAGACAAAAACAGAAGCACTCAGGTTGCATTCATTAACTTAAAAAGACAAGTTTAGCATTAAAGGCCATCCTTCGTGTTGGAACTATATTTGGTGAAAATTTATGACCCGACTTCCTACATAAAGGGTCATAGCTTCAATTACAAGTTTATAAAAAGGTAAGAAATATAGTTCGAGAAGATAATTTTTGCATTGACCTTCCCTAATGGGAGAGGACTACCATTAAACAGTAACTTAGTCAAGGAATTTCTATGGTAGGCTTTAAAATATGACTCAAAAGCCAGACTCTCAAATGTTAAAAAATAATACTGATAGAGAAATCAAGTAATTTATAAAAGAATTTAATGAACTCACTCATTAGATCAGGCTACGCTTTCTTAATTATTATAGGGAAATCTTTAGCTGGTCTTTTTTTTTTTTTTTTTTTTTTTTTGGTCTTTTTCCTTTTTATCGGTACCGGGGATCGAACTCGCGACTGCCTGCTTGCAAGGCAGGCGCTTATGCCGCTGAGCTAAATCCCCAGCCCCTGGCTGGTCTTTGATGGTGATCAATTCACAATAGAATTTGCAATCAATATTTCCTGAAGCGTGGTATGTTTATTACTTAGTCAAGAGCAGTGATGATGAAACTTTTAGAGATGAGTGTCCAAACTGCAACCCCAAACCCACTGACAAGCCAGAAATATTCAAAGGTAAAGTAACACAGAAGATGAAAACATCTGAAACATATGTTTGAACTAAATGACTTCTTAAGATGACAACTTCCACCTTTCTAAGGTCTGTCCCAAGTGTAAACATGACTATCCCAGGAAGCCCTAGGATAGTCAAGATGTCTTGGTGCCATTTCCAAAATCTGTCTAAATCCTAAGATTCTGGATCAGCCACATCCAGTACAATTTTCGGAAACATCAAAATATCCTATAGCTGCACTGTCCAATATCATAGCCTCAAATAGCTGCTGGACAGGTTAAATGTGAAGAATGTCATTGAGAGGCTGAAATTTTCTATTTAATAACAGAAATTTAAGGAACAACATGTGCCAAGTGGCCATCATATGAGTTCTAGGTAGTTCCATGAATGATCACAGTGAGATGCTTCAAGCGGTACCCCTAGGGGAAACTCTCTGGATAGTGGGGAGAACGCACGTATTCAATACAGGACTCACCAGTTTTCTTTCTGTCCTGTGTCCGTTGTTATACTGATAAACCATAAGTTTATCCAGGACTACTGATAGGACACATCTTAATTATTCTTATGAGATTCAAGGGCAGAATCATTGATGACTTGTAGGAGCATGATTTAAGCTGAATTTCAACAGACAGATAATCACACCCAAAAGAAAACACTCTAGTAGTTAGCACTTTGTGGTTTTGCTACTGAGACATAGAGATTTTAGCTGTTTGAAGAACAAGCCCTTTTTCAACTAGCATGGTGATTCAGTGAAGTTAGGGATATTATTCCAAATTAATTTACCTGGAATGAAGACTGACGTAAAATTTTCCCCTTTAAGAGAAACTCAAGGGAAACTGAAGTTTGCTTTATTCTATCAAAGCAAGCAGTCCACAGAGGAAAAAGCACTACATTACATCCTAAAGATGAGTTTTCTCAAACTGCAGAATGTTGACAACACATGTCTGTCCAACATCAAAGCTGTTAGTTATAAATCTTGCAAATAACTGATCATCCCAAATCCACAAAGGCAAAAGTTGAAAGAGAAGTTAGAACTTCAGAAAAGGCAAAGAAACAACCCCTGAAGGAATTGAAGCCAGTTACAGCATGACACACACCGCGAGGTTTCTGCAGAACCTGGCTGTCCATTTAAATGCTAATGTGCAATCCTGGCAGTCCTAAGAATTAAGATGCTGAAGCAAGCAGCAGTGCTGGAGATTTCAGCACATTGTTGAATATTCAGGATTCGTGTGCTAAAAAGCTCAGGTAGACTTTTAAATATCAGAGAACAAACCACAGTTCTGACTTCCGTTTGCTTTGCTAGGAATTCTTTGGCAGTATGTCATTTTCTTAAAAAAGAGTGAAGTTTTGAGTTTCCAAGTGTGTTTTTTTTTTTATTAAGTTGACCTGATAAGCAAACAAGAGGTCACTGCCTACACTTCATAGATAGTTTATTAAAAGACAAACTCGAGGGTTACTTTTGGTTATTTTCTCTGTCATTTCAATCTTCTTTGCGTGTAAGAAGAGAAAAATTTCAGGCATTTAAAGCAAATTGCAAGATTTTGCCTCATAGTTTTACTTTGTATTTAGATACTACATCAAAACCATACTTAATATAACATCCCTGAGCCAGCACTAAAGCGTCATTTCAATGGTAATAATAACTGTTATTAAAATTTGTTTCCTTGAGAAATAGAAGCTACCCAAAAGTTGAGTCTGAGTTTCCAAAATCTCAGTTATACAGGAAACTTTTCCATATGGATAATTTTTACAATCTCTAGAAAGATGGTCTCGGTAATCATTCAACACACACATATAGAAATAGAGGTATCACCTCCGTGTCAATCATTAAGAAAGGTATTGAGGATGTAATAGTAACAGTAGTAACAACAACAACAATAATAATAATTGCCCACAAATAGCACTATATAAATGCTTTACACACATCAATTTATTCAATCCTATAGGGGTATAATTTGTAAGGCTGTCAACACTCTTTTGAGGTAAATATTAAGGTGAAGCTGAGGCACACAGCTTATGTAGCTGGGCAAAGGTAATGCAAATCCCAAGTGTTGCAAGTGGTATTCAGACCCCAAAAAGTCTGATTCCAAAAGCTGTGTTTTTAATAGCCAGTATTCACAACACCTTAATCCCACAGGCTAATGACACTGGAAACAATCCTCTTTTTCCTAATTTCTTTAGGCATATCTAAAATAATGGTCTGTGTCCCATTAGATTGTAGTTACCTTGAGATTTCTTCATAGTGTGATGACTTGTTCTTAGGCACTGTTTCATAAATGTTTGTGGTACAGTGCAGTGTAAGCAATAATTTGGGGGTTAATAGGAAACTGAATTGGAAACTCAGCCCAGAAACTCCCCTTAGGCAAACACTCAGCTTTCTCATCTGCAAAATGGGAACAATGGCACTATTGTGCAGACTAAATGAAGTAATGCTATAAAATTTCTAGATAGCACCTGGCTCATAACAGACTTATGATAAATTTTAGTTATTATGTGTTTTAAATAATTGTTAAGCACTAACTCTTCGAACTAAAAATGAGCTTAGAAGTATGGAATCATAAAAGATTTGAGAAAGCCTAGGTCAAGCCTGAAGGTGAAGAAAATGAGGTCCAGGCATGCTAGAATCCGGACCATCTAATGTCCACTAAGGCATCTGTATACATGAGGTCCTCCATTCCTCGCTTCCCCCTTCCCACCTTCTCCTCCTCTCCTGCTTTATTCAGTCATTCAGTGTACTTATCATTAAGCAGCTACCTCATTCTGAGCTCTGTGATAAAGCTACAGTGAGTGACGGGTTTCTAATTCTGCTTGGAGCTATATGGCTCACACGGAGAGCACCTTGGACCAGTAGCATCAACATCCCAAGATGGGATGCTTCATTTTGCATCAACTCACCTGGACCACGGAGCACACAGATATACAGCCAAACCTGTTTTTAGCATGCTATGAGGGTGTCTCTGGATAAGATTCACATTTGAATGCACAGATTGCCTTCCCTAAAGCAGGTGGGCTTCAGCCAGTCTGTGGAGGCCTTATGAGAACCAAAAGGCTGCATTAGAGGCAGCTTCTCCTGCCTCTCTGCTTTTTTTTAATTAAAAGAAAGAAGGAGATTAAGATAAAAGAGGACACAATAACATAATATAACACAGGTCAGAACAGAACAATTTAAGCAGCATAGTGTTTGTGTGCAAGTTTTTTTTTTCTTTTTTTTAATTGGTACCAGGGATCAAACTCACAACTGCCTGCTTGCAAGGCAGGTGCTTATGCCGCTGAGCTAAATCCCCAGCCCTTAAGCAACATAGTGTTTCACCATAAGATAAGCAGACATAACAGTAGCTACCATAGTGTCTCTTTCCTTGAAATATTTGAGTATAACTTCATATACTATAGCATTAAACACAACATGACAGTGTAAAGCCATTCAAGAGAATGAAAGTATTACAGGGTATTTAGAACCAACTAACAGAAAATGAACAATGGTTTCTATATTAGCTCCTTGTCTAAAAAAAAAAATTTGTTTTATACAACATGATAAACCGATGGAGACAGAAGAACAAAAGCTTCATGGGACTTCAAAATAAGATGACATTATATCAGCACTAGCTATTATATCGTCTTGTTTTCTTCAAAATAATGGTTCATACCATCACAGACAATAAAATCAAACCACCCAGAATAGAACCATTCCAATTAATGAAAACATTATAAGACTTCAAAGCAATATAATGGGGAATCATGTTTACTGCATACTTTTATGTATTCTTACCATTTTTTACGCTAGGGAAACTATTCAGTATTTATACATGTGGGTTTGATTTATTTCGCTTATGAGTATGGTCTCAAGCTGCGCCCATTTATTTATAAATATCTCAGTGTGATCTTTCTTTATAGCTGAGTACTACTCCATTGTATAAAAATACCACAACTTTTTTATCCATTCCTCAATTGATGGACACTTAGGTTGTTTCTAAGATCTGGCTATTACAAATTGTGCTGCTATAAACATAGGTGCACATATATCACTTTGGTATGATGTTTTCAGTTCTTCTGGGAATATGCCTAGAAGTGGAACAAATGGGACGTCCAATCCCAGCTTTCTGAGGAATCTCCAGGCTGACCTCCACAATGGTTGCACCAGCCTATACTCCCACCAACAGTGCAGGAGAGTTCCTTTCTCCCCACAGCTTCTCCACCATTGTTATTGGTGGTTTTCTTGATCCTGGCCATTCTTTCAGGAGTGAGATGGAATCTCAGTGTGGTTTTAACTTGCATTTCTCTAGTGAGTCATGATGATGCACATTTTTTCATGTATTTATTTGCCATTTGTATTTCTTCATCTGAGAAGTGTGTATTCATCTCAGATGCCCATTTTTGGATTGGGTCTTTGAATTTTGGGGGTCTGATTTTGTTTTAATTCTTTAGACAGAAGTCCTTTGCTTTATACAGAAGTCCTTTGTCTAAGGGACAGTTCATTAAGATTTTTTTTTCCCAGTTTGTGGGTTTTCTTTTCACTATGCTGCAGATTTTTTTGACTTACAGAAACTTTTTAATAAGAGGTGACCCCAGTTATTGATTCTGGGAAGTATTTCCCATGTGGTTTGATTCCTGTTCATGAATTCGCTACCTACTCCTATGTCTTCAAGGTTTTTATGCAATTTGTCTTCCAATAGATTTAGTGTTTCTGTTTTAATAATCAGACCTTTGATCCATTTAGACTTTAATTTAGTATATAGTGATAATGCCTCACTTCTGTGTGAGCACTTTTCCTGCCTCCAGACTCAAATTGGACAGTTAATTTTTCCTGGTTCTTATGCACGCTGGCCTTCTAACTAAAGCTATCGTCACTAGCTATGGTGTTTTTCAGGACTTTGGACTCAGACTGAACTATACTGTCAGCTCTTCTAGGACTCCAGATGGCTCAGCCTTAATAATCATGTGAGCCATTTCCTTATAACAAATCTCTTTAATGCAGCGTCTATACCTGTATCTCCAGTTAGCTCTGTTTTTTGAAGAACCCTGACCAGGCCAACTGGGAGTCAGTCAAGCTTTGCCTTGGGAGGGAGGCCCACCAACCTTTGTACGAGCCCTACAGGAGATTTTGAGTTTTGCTGAAGACCGATAGCTGCCGTGTTAGACAAACACCCCTGACTGACCCTACTAGAGAGAAAGGCAGCATCTTAGCATCTTCAGTGTCCAACTCCTAAGTCATGACTGATTGTCAGACTTCAGAAATGTTTTTCCCCAGCAGGTTTTTGACAGCACAACTTTCCTGCAGTGGTAAACAGGAGGCTCTGGAGGTCCAATTTTTATTGTCAAGAAACCTTAGTGAATGTTTAAGTTTTTAAAAATCACAGTGAAAGACACATTGCGACTGATCCCCTTCAGAGTTTTCTCCTCTGCTTTGAACACACTTGTCCCATCGTCTTGCCGCTTTCTGAAGCAGTTCTGGAGGTTCTCTTTCGTGGGTATCATTAGCTGTGCTATCATAGCTGCCTTAATTGTCCTGAATTGATTAAAACCGCTTACATTTCATTGTCACTTTTTGCGTTGGAAGAGAAGCAGATGTCACAAGGTGCCAGGTCCTGTGAATAATTATGGATGGGGACAACACCATAATGTTGTCACAAACTTGCTTTTCCATTGCACGATCCTTGGCAGCAGCATTCACCATGCAGTAAACACACTCACTAAAGAGGATTTCAGAGCTGCTTCGGACTGAATAAGTGTGGGATAGTGATGGGATGAGTGTGCCTCAAGCAAGGGGGAGTATTACGAAAAGCATTTCATGGCAATGTGGTTTTTTTTACTGTAATACCTATTTTAGGAATTTAAACATTCACCATTGTTTTCAATCATGCTTTATAAATATAAATGTAAGAATCCTGGCTATTTGTTATTGTTCCTCAATATAAATAAATTCTACAAACTACGTAGACAAGTAAGAAATCTCCACTTAAACTCTTCAGGAACCAGAGTTGTTTATCTTGAGTGTGATAGGCCTTATCTGAGGAAGGCAAGCTGCAGGGACCAGAAAGCATTCTTGCTCTCTGCTGCCTTTCACAGAAGTTGCTGAACCCCACAGTGCTCCTTTCTCAAGCACCTCATCTGTTTTATTCCTTTCCCGGGATTAAACATTCAGGTCTGCTTCTCGGGCCCTTCAAGGACACTCTTAGGGGCTGCGGGAATTTGCATTCTGCTGATCCGCTATGAACACAGACTGTTGCCAGGGTGGATCTCAGTTTCTGAGTTGGTGTTGTACGTTTGCCACACTCATTGAAAGTCAAATCAGTAATGAAAACCACAAGCTTTTTGTTCCCCCTCAAAGAAGATCATCCAGAAAGAATTTTTCACTTCTTTCCTATCAATAGAAACACTTGGTTTATTAGACTTTTTGTTCCAAACACAGTGTCCCCATCCTTGGTCCATGTGTGGTGTCCCCAGTGGATGTGAGAGAGCCTCCAGTCAAATAGCATGCTCTGGAATTCTTCACAAGCAGAGAAACCATCTATGTTGCAAGAAAATAACAAGTGGATTAAAACATGCTATGACCATTAATCAAATTGTCCAAACACCCACAAAGCGTTGAGTGCTGCTTATGTGCAAATCAGTGTCTAACTGTTTGGCACATGTGCACACACACACACACTCACACACACACAACTTAAATCATCATACTAACCATCAAGTGTACACGGGGATGCCTAGTGTGTACAAACCAATGCCTAAGCAGTTGTTTACAGGTATGCAAAAGATACTCAAAATATATACTGAGTATCTTTAAGGCACTTTGTGTATGTATTATTCATACGTTCTCTCAAGATCATTCTGAGGCAGGGATTATTGTCACAGTTTCACAGGTGGGAAAGTGACATACAAAGACATTAAATAATTTGCATAAAATCACTTATGTTGTACAATGAAAGAATCAGATCTTAATTCTGCTTCTGAGTCCCCACACTATGGGGTTTTCTCTATGCGTTCAGTTTTTCTCATAGTGGAAAGTCAGAACATATGCACTTAAAAACCTCACCAATAACGCTATTCCGCAAATCCCAAGTGATAGAGGAAGAATTCAAAGTGAGTGTTAAAGAAATGGAGATGACAGATAGAGGCATTGTTCTACCAAGGCCCAGCCAGGAAAAACAGAACTCACACCAGATACCATAATGAAGAGATTATTACAGACCTCAGATGACATCATGGGATTGAAAAGGCAGGAGAGAACTCAGCAGTACCTGCAAGCAGCAGCTGCCCGTAGAACTTTACTGCCCAGAGGGGCACTGCTGAGTTGGGAGTCTGCTCTCCTGGGGAGGGGGCTGTGCTGGTGGCTGGTGATCCTGAGATATGTCAGGCCAGGAACAAGTCCTTATTTCTTCTTTCTGCCTTCAAGGGGCCTCTCCTGCCCCCTATTGGCAGAATTTGGCATGGACCCAGAAAACCCGGATTGTTTCTGGCTAAATTCACCCTTAAGAGGAAGGATTTTGTGCCGCCTTACTTCTTCCCGGATTAGTTGATGAAATCGAGGAGCGCAAATGTACATAGCTTAGCTTCACTTAAAATCCTCTGCTCCATTTAGCATGATTCCATCTGTCATCTCTGCTTATTTCATCCTCGCCGGTTCAAGATGGTAGCATTTGCTGGGTTGTCCACCTGGCAAGTAGATATTTACAAGGTTTTCAACCAGAACTTAGTGACTAGTACGCGGGCCCACTTAATTCTTTCAAAAGTTGCTCAGAATACATTTCCCTGTCTGATAGAATAGCTTTCACCTCTACTTGGCACGTCTTTCTGTTTTTCATTCTCATTACAAAGAGAAATGTATCTCTCTGTTTATTTTTCTTGCTCTGTGTTACTATCTTCTACTCAGAACTTCTCATTATTTGAATCATAATGGAGTTGACATCCCCAGGGATTGGGACTTCTGATGGAAGATAGTTATAGCAAAAAGAATTCTCAAGGAAAATATATATATACCAGTGACTCAGGTTTCAGAGCAGTGCTGGCCCAAGATGAAGTTGAAAAATAAAGGAATAATATTTCCACATACTGAAGACTGAAACTAGACCCATGTCTATCACCATGCACTAAACTAGAGTCAAAATGGATCAGAGATCTAAATATTAAAACAGAAACACTAAGTCTAACTGTAAGACAATGTAGGTAGAAATCTTGGAGACATAGAGGTAGGCAAAAAATTCATGAACAAAGTAAAAACCACACGGGAAGTATTTCAGAGAATCAACAACTGGGATCTCATCTTATTAAAAGTTTTTGCACTTGAAAAGAAATCACCAATAAAGTGAAAAGAAAACCCACAGAATGGGAAAGAATTTTAGCTAGCAATCCCTCAGACAAAGGAATTATATCCAGAACATACAAGAATTGAAAATCAAGCCCCTCAAATTCAAAGACCCTCTCCAAAAATGGGCATCTGAGATGAACACACATTTCTCAGATGAAGATATACAAATGGCAAATAAATACATGAAGAAATGTTCACCATCACTGGTCATTCAAGCACTGCAAATTAAAACAGCGTTGAGATTTCTTCTGACTCTAGAAGGAGTGACTGCCATCAAGAAATCATCCGATAACAAATGTTGGCGAGGCTGTGGAGAAAAAGGAGCACTTCTCCACTGTTGGTGGGAGTGTAGACTGGTTTAGCCACTGTGGAAATCAGTATGGAGATTTCTCAGAAGACTAGGATTAGAAGTTCCATTCAATCCAGCTATTCCCCTCCTGGGTATTTTCCCAGAAAAACTGAAGAGGCCATGTCTCAGAGATTTATGTGCACCCATGTTTATAGCAGGACAATTTGTATTAGCCAAATCTTGGGAACAACCTAAATGCCCCTTAAATGAAGAATGGATGAAAAAGATGTGGTATTTTTATACAATGGAATGTTACTCAGCTATTAAAAAAAAGGACGATCTTGAGGCTTTTATATGTAAATGGAGGCAACTTGAGACTATCCTCAAAGGGAAATAAATCAGACTCACATTTGTAAATATATATTATCTCTTTAGTATAAAAAATAATAATAAAAAACTGAAAGAGTAATAAGATCCAAAATGTATAACAGATATTGTGATAATCAAAGGAAAAGGAAGTACCCTAAGGAATATAGCTGTATGTGTGTTTAAGTGTGCAAGATAGATGACCATATTACTAAATTTTTGTTAGTTCATTAAACAGAATGGTTTGTACTGTCATTGTTTGATTGTCCACTTTTTCAAATGCTTTGATTTTGTGACTTGAGCAATTACTTCTAAGATAACAATGTGTGATTTATCAACTAATGACATCTTACCATTTTTTGAAATTCTGTATTGTTTCTACCCTTTTTTATGTTATACTTTTTTCTCTAAATAAAAGAAAAGAAATATTAGAAGCACCAACGTATAATAGTTGAGGAGGAGGGCCAAGCAGCCAGACGATCTGTTTCAGTTTGTGTTTTTCAATAAGTTACCCAACTCTTTGCATCCTAATTTTCTCATCTACAGAAAAGCTGTTTAATAGTGTTTAATAGTGAATTGTAGGAATTGAAGTAGTTATCGCTAAGCTCATAAAGCAATAAGTGCTCAATAAATATTAAATACCACCGTTTTTGGATAGTTGGAAGATGCTAACAGTCCTTTCATGGCCAAGACTCCCTTGTATTCCAAGATGACAGCTTACCTACTATATTTTATTTGAGCATGATGTCTAGATGAAATGATATTGATGGCAGATGCAATGAAACTTAACAAGGATAGGACACCGTTATGAAACATTGCTAAACTACATAAAGAAATGATTAAAGCCAAATGAAATGTGCTAAAGTGTTCATATTTGTAAAATATCTATTTATTCATTCAATGAAAGTATATCGAGTATCCACCAGATGCCAGACCATGAGACAATGCGGGAAACACCATGAGGATAAGATGGGCGAGATGTGTATCTGCAGAGAAGCGACAACATAGTAGGACTTTTTACATAACTTATCTACATGATTCTTATAATCACCCTAGAAAAGGGTATAATTTATTATGATTACCCCTGATTTACAGAGAAAACTGAAGTCCTATGAAGGGAAATAACATTCTTGGTACCACATAGTAGACAAAAATTGAGGTTCTTTTTACTGCAACAAAATCATATATCTAGACCTAGTGGTTCTCCCAGGATATGTATTTCTGCTCTTAAAGTTGATGGGAAAATAGGCTTGCTGGATGTGTATAAAAGTTTACTCTTCAGAAACATACTAGTCTGTGAAATGAGACTGGGTATAGACTTTGAAGTTTTTTCCTCCAAGTAGAATGCTTGGTTTGGGATTTTCACAAGTGTGTCTCTAGCCTGTCACCTCTTTTCATCTGTCAGATGAAGGGTGTGAACCAACCATGTCTTTGTCACCTCTGGCCTCCTCTTTCTACCTTTCCCTCTCCAAGGGGAGACTTTACTGTGCTAATATAAATCATGAATCTCAGAGCATACATTACTCTTCTTTATTTGTCTTTATTGCTTTTTAAGCAGTATCTCCTAAGAGGTCATTTGATAATAGTTTAAGATGACAAAAATCTTAATTCACAAAAGGTAAGAGGATCTATGATTTTATGTACACACCCTTCTTCAAATCATGTCACTCATGGTCTTTCTGCTTACATTTAAATCTTCTTTCATTAATATCTTTGAAGCCACAGAGACTCTGGGTGATCTAGAGTGCGATCATCACATGAACTTCTGAGGTAGCGTGACAGATGCCTTTTCTATCCAAGCTTCTAAATCTTTACACTTTTAACAGGTAGACACTGCTTTATAGCAGCCAGACATGAAATGAATTTATAATCTTATCTCTCCAAAGACATCCACGATCAAGGAAGTTTGGAAAATATGGAGTATACTTGATTCCTCTGAAGAAATGCAATATGTATTTAGTCAATTAAAACTCTAAGAAATCCTGCTGAATAGGAAAAACAAGCAACTCTGCTTACTTTTGGCTTAGTCTAGCATTTGGACTTGTTTAAACACTTAAAACCGTTGCTATAGAACAGAGACAAAGGACCACTGCAGAAAACCAGGATCACTGCCTGGCTTGTATAAAAGGCATTCTCTTGGAGCCAAGGTCACTGTACTATGATCTACTTAACCCAGAGGACAGTTTTAATGGAAGTCTTAAGGACAGAATATGTTGTGTGGAGAATGGAAAATAATCTTTAAGAGGTTCTTGATTTTTTTTTTTTTTTTTTTTTTTTTTTTTTTTTGTGCTGAGAATCAAACTCACGACTTCACGCTTAACAGGCAGGCACTTTGCCACTGAGCTATATCCCTGCAGTTTCTTGATTCCTAAAAGAAAAGAAGTTCTCTTAGAGAGTTCTTCTTAGCTAAATATGCTGATGTGCCCCCTGTAAATTCCAGCTATTCAGGAGGATATGGCAGAAAGATAGCAAGTTTAAGGCCAGCCCGAATGCATTAGTGAAATTCTGTCTCAAATTGTCTTTTAAAAAGGAGCTGGGAAATGTGTCTTAGTGATAGAGTACCTGCATAGCACACATAAGGTTCAAGGTCCTCGGAACCTTGAACAAACAAACATCAAACAAATAAATAAATAAATATAACAAAGGAGTCTTCTTTGACAGAAAGTACTATGTAGTTAGTGTCACAAGTTAGAAGATAGAATCTGCAATTAAGACAATAGTGAAGTTATAATTTTATAGTTATAATTCATTCATTTTCTATTTTATATATCAAGATCAATAATACAGATTGACTCATTTTCCTAGGTTATCAGGACTTTTGGCACTAAAATTGAATGAGCTCTGGGCAAACCAAGACAGTAAGTATGTCATCTTACATTTACTAAAAATTGATTATTTCCAAAACTTGCTATCCTGTCTATAACACTTGCTGGGTAATCCTAAAATAGTTTTAAAGTTTTTTTATATGACAAGAGTAAGTACATTACAAAGATAACTGATGATGTAGGTTTAATGTAGAATGAAATATTCTTGTGCATTGGATGTTAACATTTAACATATCAAGGACATATTAGTATATATGAAGGACATATCAAATGTTTATTCAAGTCAGAGCAGTAGGCAGTGTCTTTAGCCTGGTATTAGCCCATGTAGGAATGTAGGTCTGGCCTAAGGAGACCTGTGCCGCTTCTGTGGCTCACAGGACAGACTCCCTGGGAAACAGAAAGCAACAAGACTTGTAGCTACCTCCAGCTAGTAACTGGTCATAGAAGTCCTTGCTGTAAGTTTAGCAAGACTGTCAGCTTGCATCAAGCTATCTGTAAGAATCTTGGCCTCAAACTGGAATGTAGGGCAGAGCTTTAGTTCTCAGATAGCAGAACTGAAAGGCGCAAGAGAGGGCCAGATCTCAAGGTTGAGGCAAATGCAAGAGACACAACAGGACATGATAGAGGAATATAAGGAAGTGTGAGGAGCAGCACACTGGGGCCTCCAACTTTGGTGCTGGGCAGGCATCAAGGTATTTTCCAATGTCATGGAAGCCATTAACCCACCTCTCAGCACCTCCTGACAGCCTAGAGATCAAGGGCCCCAAGCCTTTCATGTATTTTTTTGCCTGAGAAGAGCAAGACCTTGCATACAGCTGGGAAGATCATCAGACTCAGTCAGCAGACGACAAATACGGAGGAAATGAACAGCTGCTCATTCAGTTCCTGAGAACCTTGGGATTTGGAGAATGAATAAGCAAAAGAGATCAACTCTGAAATCACAGGATTCTTCTATCCATGTGGTTTGTGAAGTCTGAACAGGGAATATCCATAAGGTACTACATCAACATGTATCATCTCCTGAAGCTCCCCATCAAAGTTGAGCCGGAGAACACTTTTGGTATGGGTAGGATTCCTGGCTGGACAAGGACTTGGTGATCGTGGAACTTTAGCATAGAGCTCTGAATCATCTGACCGGATGAGGGCAAATGTCAAGTGGTTGGTTTATCCATAAAAAGACAAGGAAATGGAGGGACTTAGCAAAGCCACCATCCTTATTCTTTGTCAAGCAGAACCCCTTTTACTAAGAAATTGGCAATCTGTTAATCTTCCAGTTAGAAAAAAAAAGATGTTTTTGAAAAATTCAATTTTGAGATTTACAGTCCTGCATATTTGCTGAACTTACATAAAAATATCTGATTTAAAGAAGACTTTAATGTATTATGAGGCTGAAATCATGCCACTACATTCTAATATCTTGCAAGATAAAAATTTTTCTAAAGTCCCTGTTAATAATTATATGGGTGTGTGTGTGTGTGTGTGTGTGTGTGTGTGTGTAATTTTAACAATCATCTTACAGAGCATTTCAAATGACTGGAGAGGAAATGGAGAGATTAATCACTTTATAAACACCAATTAATATGAACCTTATGTTACTGGACAATCTGTTTTTAAAAAGTAATAAAAATGTCTGGGTCTTACATTGGTATGCTTCAGCTAGTGGCTTGTTTATTATTCCCTGGTTTAACTATGCACTGATTTATATATTTAAAGTACTCACAAATGTTTCCTTGAGAATCAAGTTTCAGATTTAATACTTTGCAGTGAGTTCTCTGAGAAGGAAGACCTAGAAATAAAGAAGTGATATAATTTGCCAGAAGCAACTTTGTAAATTAAGCTCTAAGTGTGATATTTCTTTGGGTGTGAATTTCCTTAAGATCTTCTTTGACCCCTAGACTTAGCATGTTATATAGAAGTCCCATACTGGGGTTATTTTTTACTTCTTTGATAATATAGATAATCCCTGGGTTTTACTGTGTCTTTGGCCTCCCTCATATACTCTCTCTAGATCATTTCCTTGACATCTACTACCTCAAATCGCCTCTAAATTGAAGACATTGAACTTGTAGTGGTGTGAATGCTCTGGTGTGAATGTGTCTCTCAAAAGCTCATGAATTGGAAACATAATCCCTAAATCATATGTTAATGGTGCTTTGAAGTGACGCCTTTGAGAGGTACTTAGGATTAGATGAGGTCATGAGAGTTAGCAGATGATGATATCAGTTGCCTTACAAAAAAACAGAAGAACTCTGAGATAACCTAAGTTCTCTATCTCACCATATGTTGCCTTTCATCATGTTATGATAGCCAGAAGGTCCTTGCCAGCCACTGAGAAAAGCTGGGGTCATGTTCTTAGACCTTCCAGTCTCCAAATGTGTGAGCCAAATAAACTTCTGTTCTTCATAAAGTACCCAGTCTCTGTTATGTTTTTTATAGTCAGTGAAAATACAATAAAGCACAGACTTTTCCTGAATGCTCAAATGCCTTCTGGACAACTTCCCTTAAACATTTCATGGGCACTTCAGAGAGATGATAAACTGATCATTGCCTGATCCTCTTTTATTCTTTATTTCAGGAAATGGTACCACCTCTTATTAGACAGTCAGGCCAGAAATTTACAGATAGTCTTTCGTCTTCTTGCAGAATCACCCTCAAGTCTTATTCACAGTCCACAATGAAGGTCTTAGAAGAGGTCCCGATGCATGTTCACTACTGGTGATCTTGCTCGGTTGAAGGGCCCTCTGGTGCCCCGTGGAGGAGCCTAATGGAGTCCCGTACTTCCCTGTCCCTCTCTTACCCAGATATGAATTCATGAGGCTAAGGAGAGATACTTACGAGATTAGCTTTACCAAACTGCACTCAACAATTATTTCTATATTTAACTATAAGTATGTTTCTTCATCAAGTTGATCATTTTGAATTTTCCAAAAGATCCCTTAGGCTATCATGTTTTCACACACATCAAGAATATGTTAACCCAGTCTGGGCTAAGGCTGGCATGCCAGTAATCTGTGTAGAGAAATTGTTGGTATGTATATAACTATCTTTTCCATAGTGTCATGTGCACTTGAGGTTCCAGACAACTCCTGCATGTCTGAATGCTGTGTGCCCGACATGGGGCTATGATTTTGGGGCTCCTCATCTGTTGAACAGTAACATTTTAGGTGGATACCTCATGTTAACATTTTGAGAATTAGGTTAATATTTGCATAGACAAATCAGAAAGAAGCTCCCTTTCCACAATCCTGAGAAGTAAAGCTCTCTGCTAAGCAAACATGCTGTTTAAGATGTGATTCTTTAATGGTTTCTGTCCATTATAAAAGAGGATTATGAACGCTTGATTTGTATGATCTGGTTATGAAGTAGTAATATTTCATCTCTAAGACTCTGCTGCACAAGAGCTGAGTCACAAACTGAATGGGAAATTGTGGGAACACCTACTGCATGTATTGTCCAGAGATCTTACTTGAAACCATTGCTGAGTTTCAGGCCATTTCTTGTTTTCTTCCGTGCCCACCCTGAGTGTTATATTACTATCATGAAGCAAAAGGTCTGAGAATCTTTTCTGACATTTTTATAAGGAAGTTAAATTAAACTCTGTAGAATGTAAGCTTCATTTTAGAGAATCTGACCTTTTGTACTAACTCGTAGTATCATCAGTGCTGCAGTCTTTTCATAGCTATCTAGAGAAACATTTCACTTCTGATATTTTTTAATTGGATGCATGAAAAAATTATGATTACATTTACTGAGGTTAAATTTGGGTTTCATTTGATAGTCTCAGGTGGATCATAATAGTTGCACACCGTGGGTATTTTGGTTTTCTTCCCCACGCTTTGTACCAGGCTTAGGAAGCAATGTCTGCATCTTTTCTTATATCTATGACCTTTGTCTTGTACTCTCAACATGGGTGTTACACCAGAAAACACAACCCATCCAAAATTAACTTTATGGCATTTTCTGTCAAATCTTTCTTTGCTTGTGTTTACTTTTATTCATCTGATTGCAAAAACCCAGTTACTCCCCTTATGTGTGCAGAAACCCCCAATCTTTTGGGCACCAGGAACAGTTTTCATGGGAGACAGTTTTTCCTCAAACCGGGGTAGGTAGATTTGGGCTGATTCGAAGGAACAAGTTCACTGTAGGATTCAGCCACAGTGCCTTTGTTAACTGCATTCTCTTCTTTTTAAATTGTTGTATATGTTCAGTTGTCAAAATACCACCTGACATGAGTTAAAACTGAACTTGCTGGGCAAACTCACTTTCCCCTGTTCTGTCTGTGGGATAACCATCTCCAAGGCATAAGACTTATTCACAGTTCTTGGAGGTCTCTTTGCTCCTCCATAACCCACCACTAATTGCCAATTGTGTCTTCCTAGAAGCACTGAATGTTTTGAAAAGTGTGAGGGAACTTGTCTCTTTACAGTCAAAATTCATGAAATATCTATCTTCATGGTATTTACTTTCCTTTGTGTTCACTTCCAACGTGATGTAACCTCTGTCCCCCAAATTTTACTGAAGTGCTTCTTATCAAGGTCACCAACTATTTCCTTATGCTAAATTTAATAACTTGCCTCAATCATTACTCTAACTTTTGGAGACTTTGATCTCTATCTAGGTCACTCCCTTTAGGGTCTGCCGCATTTTAACGCCCAGCCTGCTTTACTGCATTGTTCCTCTCAGGATTCTTTTTTCTGTCCTTAAAAAATATTGTGTCTGTTCTTCAGAGTCCTGAGTCTTTCTGTCTCCTCCCTCTATGTACCCCTCTGAGCAATCTTATCACCTCCCCTGACCTTTGACACACTTCTCCGCCAGTGACCACTGACACTAGGCTCCATTAGAGTCACCACTGGAGCTGTGCAGACTTGTGTCTCAGTCTGGCAAGGCGGCACGCCTGTATCCAGCACTCCAGGAGACTGAGGTGAGAGGAAAGAAAGCTGGAGCCCAGCCTGGGCAGCTTGGCAAGACCTGTCCTCAAAATGAAAACCAGAAAATGCTGAGGATGTAGCTCAATGCCAAAGCCCTGGGTTCAATCTTCAATTTAAAAAAATACAGTATGTATGTGTCTCTGGATGTCTTTTTCTAGATATTGGAAAGGCACGTCAACTTTAATTTTTGTGAAATGGAATTTACAGAAATTAAAACATTTTTCTCCTCTTACCTTTCCTGCCTTTTGCCTTAATACTGTGTTTCAACCCACAATGATATCACCCGCAGATTTCAAGTGGGTTCCTTACTTCCGTGCGGGCTCGCTCTCTAATCTGATTTTCAGGCTGCAGGGAAATACCTCTTTCTAAACACACATGTCCTTCCCAACTTTCCTGTTAATATCAACACAAATTCTGACCTCTTTCACATGGCCTTCAGGGCTCTTTGTGGCCAGTCCTCATCTTAATCACTTTCTCATCGTTGGGACAAAATCTCAACACCCGCTAGCTAGAGGAGGAAAGGTTATTCTGGCTCACAGTGTGCAGAGGTTTAAATTCATGGTTCCCTGGCTTCAAAGAAGGATGGCTTGGCAGACAGGCATGGCAGAGCAGAGCTGCTCATGGCAGAGAGAGAGAGAGAGAGAGAGAGAGAGAGAGAGAGAGGTCAAGGGAAGAGGAAGGAGATATATCACACCTCCTCTAACCAGGTTCCACCTCCCAGCATCACATTTATAAATCCATAGTGGACTAATTCACTAGTGAGTACCACACTCCCATGACTGCTTTACATGGGGGAAGATCACTATGTTCCTCAGTCACTGCAGCCTGAAGGTTCAGCAGTACTGCTGGTGCTTATATGTAGAAGGTAGCCAATCACCTCACTTAATTCTTCACTTGGAGCATTTTCCTATCCAATTGCAAATAACTTTCCTTTTCAATTAACACATGCTCCCTGAAGAGACTAACAATAGTACATTCAAGGAAAAAGCTGCAGTTAGAGGCCAGCCAGAGACAATATAAGGCTGAGACTGGACCGCCAGCTAGAGGTCAGTGTCCACGCTCCTGGGGAATTTCCCACTCTGTTTGAGGGAGCTCTTCACCAAGGCAGATGGAGACTTCCATTTCATTCCTTGTATCAAAGAAAGGATAATAAAATGTAATCTTTTACCCCATGAAGACAGTCACATTTCTATAACAATGGCTGAATTCAGGGCATTTATGAGTCATTATCGTGAGTCCTTTGGAGTAGGATATGAGCAGTTATATTATTGGCCAGAAGCAACAGAAGAAGAATCAAAACACAAGGTTGCTTTTTCAATTTTTGTTTCAGGAAAAAAAAAAATCTACATCTGAGTTTTTTGATCATGGGCACTCTTGTGATAACCCTGGACACAGGCCTTTGAGTGTATCTGTGACCGCTGAAGTTTAGAACACTTTCCCCAGCTTTGACATCTGTACAGAGGACATAAATGGTCAGTAAAGACAAATTTTGGAAAGATAAATTAGTAATTCCCAGGTGTAGATGCTTGTACATACCATCTGGCAACACTTGATAACACGAAATGTCTGAAAATGTCAGGGAAGGTTTATGCATCCTGAGAGAGATTCTATGCTCCTGTGATTTATGTTTTCAATATACACTTGGAAATTTAAGAGCAGAGTTGCCAAATGTGGGATCTGATCAGAGAAGTGGGTGGGCATGTGCAGAAACAAAATCTGACTGGTGTTCTACTAACAGCAATGCCTTAGTGTCTTCTAATATATATGAATTATGTATAGATATATATATTTATATCTATATTAATATTGATATATTTAGATGATAATAGTACAACGAATGTTCAAGATGTTTTATAATCTAAAACTGATAATCTAAATATCTATAATAGGGTACTGGCTGAAAATGTGTCCAGAATCATTAAATGTAATCATTAAACAATGTGTGTATAACTAAATTAAAAAATCACATGGGCTATGGATATAGCTCAGTGGCACAGCACCTGCCTGGCAAGTGCAAGGTCCTGAGTTCAATTCCCAGCACCATACACACAAATACACAGATATGTGTATGATATGTCTGATACCCTGCCCCCCTTACCTATTCAGGTAGAAACAGGAAAGAATACATGCCAAGATGTTGACTGTAGTTACTTGTCTGATTTGGAGTGACGTGATCTTTTTCTTTTTCTGATTAGAGTACACTAACTTCAGTGTGTGTATGTGATGGGGGGTGTTTTATATTTGTGTAATGACATACAGTCAAAAGCCCTCAATAGTAGATTCAGAATTAACAGGTAACAACTAATGATTGTTATTTTTAAAGGGATACTGTGAACTACAAAGCCAAGATAAGTTTTTAAATCATCTGGTCAAATTATAAAGTCAGCACAATTCAAGGACAAATATTAACAACTGTTTGATTTAGCCAGTTTTTCACCTGTACTAACTGAGGCATTATAACAGGATTTTCCCAAGCTAAGAGTAGGTGTTAAAAAAATCATCAATTTAAAAAGTCAATTATAATGTAATACCACTTCTGATATTGATTGTATTTAATGATCCCATTTAGAAGTGTAATACTCTTTCTCTTTATGCTAAATGATTTGGTACTACACTGTTCAAAAACATAGCATGTAAAGATAATATGCATTTGGGATTCTAACTTAGTGTTACTAGAAAAATTAGGGAAAATAGGTGTGTTACATGTGACTTCTGTTCCAGTTAGTCCCGGATCAGGATTAAATGAGAAGCCAAGGCTAACAGTTATCAAGCATGTATTAGCACACCCATCAGGCACGGTGCTCATATATGTAACATTCACTCCATCCTTGTGAGGCAGATATTTAGCACTGGACAGACGAAGACTCAGAGAGATTTTCTAACTTCTTGTGGTCACAGAGTCAGTAAGGCGGAGCCACCAGATCCAAACTAAAGCCTTTGTAACTCCAAAGATTCTACTCTTTCTAATGAGACCATAGTTACATCGTAGATTGTATTATTTCTCAAAATTATTCAGTCTCTCTTTTCTTACAAGGAGACCACGCATCCTGGCTCATTGACTTTGGCCATGGCCACCTTTGCAGCATTAGGTGGACGAGATCAACACCACCTGCTCTAAGAGGCAGCCTGGAGATTTGTCAGCTCACTTGCTGTTTTCCTTGTGTTGTGTCACTGTACAGGGCTGCTCCTTCCACGTGGGCCACAGAACATGAAGACATGCGGGCAGAATGGAGCCTCCACAGGGCTGACTTGTGAAGAAGTGTGTATTAGTTTTCCATTGCTGTATAAAAATACCCCATGTATAGCAATCACAAGCAACACAAATTTGCTGCTTCTCAGTATTTGTAGGTCATGTCTGGGCGTAAAGATTTGGGATTACCCATTAAGGTAAAATTACGGGCTAAAATCAAGGTTTCATCTGCTCTCTTCTGGGGTCTGAGGTTTTCTTCTGAGCTCACTGGTTGCTGACAAAATTTATTTCTTTGTGGTCGTTGGACAGCAGTCACAGTTTCTTGCTAACTGCTGGTCAGAGGTTGCTCTTAGGTGTTTTTTTACCACAGTTGCTATTTTCAAGACTCAATAACACTCTGAACCCTCTTCAGAAAAACTCTGACCCCAAGCTTGAGAAAACTCTTTTAAAGGACCACATCTGGCTAGGTGAAGCCAGATAATTACCCTACAGTAGCACTGACTGATTGGTAAACTTACTCATATTTACGTAACGTCTTTGCCATGTAATATAACATAACTGTGAAATAATACTCAGGATTAGAGACCTAAGCAGCCTTCTTAGAATTCTGCCTACCACAGTGAAATGAATACTTGTATACACTACAGAGATTTGAAAGATTGGTTTTCAGCACAAAACTGACCACTGCAACTGATTACCCAAGACTATATGTCTGTCTACCTTTCCATGCATATAGAAAGGAACACAAATCATCAGCGGCAGCTCAGTGGATTATCTCAAAATGAACACATCTGTTCAACCAGAACCCAGGTTAAACAAATTAGTAAATAAATAAATAAACTTCAAATATTAGTAACAGCATGGAATCTTCATTATACCCTCCTTCTAGACATTTTCTCATGCACAAAAATAACTGCTCTTCTGTCTTCTAACATCATAGATTACTTTGCCTTCCTTGGGAATATAATTATTATAATCCGACTTTGTTCTCTTAGTAGAGTTTCATTTTTGTTGTATGCAATTGTAGTTCACTCGCTTATACAACAGTCCATAGCTCATATAGTCCACATTTTATTTCTTCATTTTATTGTTGCTGATTCAGTTACTTACCAGTTTCTAGTTATCACAAAGAAGGCTTCCTACAGCTTTTGTAAACCTCCTTCTGTCACGTCCTCCCTTACCCTTTCTCTGTGTCTTATGGCTAGTTTTCCCTCCCTCTAACAAATGAAATCCTCAGTTAGTACTGTCAATAAGCTTTATAATTGATCTTTAGAATTCTTTATCTTTTGCAAATGAGGAAAGGACGAAGAGATAGAGGGAGAAGGGAGAAAGGATGCAAAAAGAGTTAAGATGTGTCATTTATACATACCAACTACCCGTGATCACTCTATTCATTGTATACTGCAAACATGTACCATAAAAAAGAAATCTTTTCTCAGAGATGATTCAGAAACTACAGTGTACAGGATTCAGACTAAGTAGGAAACTGGAGGAGGGGCCGAAAAACCAAGATGGGATTTTATAACCTTGATTAATCTTAGGGCAGAAATTCAACGTAGGCAAGACAGGTTGACTTCAGCCATTCCTCTGAGCACAGCCATGCATGTAGCAAGGAACAGTGCGAGTTTTGTGGCACCATTTGGAGGCCTGATTCTGGTATCCCCACTTTTCTAGCTTGGTAAGCCACTATCTCCCGAGATTCATTTCCTTTTCTATCATGAGGGCAGTGATAACTGCCCACTGAGTCATGTAGCTTCCTTCCCACACTTTTACTCCTTAAGCAAAGAGCAAAGCTGTGTAATATTCCCAAGTTATCACTGGAAAGCATAAGCCAAACAATTAAAAGATATTGAGGACTATAATGGAGAATCCTTCTTCTTAGTCTTGAAATAAAGGAGCAGAATAAAATCCTAAAGGATTGACTCAGCTCATCAAACCAGTTACTTCTTAGCTATTGGTATTTCAGTACATCTATTCACATCCGTGGGTCATATTACATGAGGGGAATGCTTGCTGACCAATATCATAACCATGTGATAAAGCCTGCAATGATCTATGATCAAAATATATTTAAGAACGCAGAAAAGAATGCTGTTAAATCTACTTAGAAGTTTCAGAAAAAAAGAAAAGAAAAATAGTGAAGGTAGAAAATTTTTAATTAAATTTAATTAAATTTATTCTTTAATAAATAAACAGAAATTCAGGAACTGAGGGAATAAAAAAGACAATTCTAGGTAAAGGACTAGAAAGTGTGTGGATACAATGGTAAAATAATTGCATGAGCTGTTCAGGGGAAAGTGAGCAGTTTTTAGAGCTCTGGTACAAAGCATGTGGAGTGGATCCACAGGGAACAGCCCAATCCTTAACTATATTGCTCAAGTAAAGTTTAGTGCCCTAGCCTGAGGTGACGAGAAGGGGTATCTTAACAGAGTCACCACAGTATCTCAAAACAGCGAGGTCAGAACACATATTTATAAGGCGGGGGCCTAGGCTCGAATGGCTGAAGACCCTATCAATGCTGGGATCTGCTAAGAGTGGGTAAAATTCATGACAAGTAGTAGTTTGAAGTTGGTGGAAAGAGAGCAGACTTTTAAATGAGTTCTGATAAGTTAGGAGCAGAGTAACTGGAGCTATTTGCTCAGTTTAAGCAAGCTATTTATCTGAAAAAGGGCTATGCATCCAAATGAACAACTAATTATTCAAATAAACTATTTTTTTGCAAAATTCCAAAATCAAATAGTGAAGTTGTTTATTGGTTTATTATGGTGTGATCTTGTGGAGCAAGAATTTGAGAAAATAATAAATGTAAGTTACATTGACTTAAGTAGCCTGAGTTCTTGATTTTGACAGATGAGCTATGGGAATGTAGGTGGCCTCAGTTCTCAAATTTATATGATCAGACTGGGTTTCAGGAAATCAATTTGCTTCATGGAGAAAAAGAACAAGATAAGGAGATTGGTTAGTAAACAACAACAGTCCAAATAAGAAATGATAAATACCTGAATCACAGCTATAATAGTAATTATACAGAGGAATAAAGTAGACAGGAAAGATATTTAGGAAGCATAAATAATAGAATGTAGTTCTTTATTGATTCGTAGGTCTTGAGAGAGAGGGAGGGACCCATTGCAAAAACTCTCACTCCGGGTCAGACACAGAAAGAGAATTTAAAAATATGACCCTGTCCACAGAAGTAGACCAACTTAAGAAAGAGAATCATGAAAGTATTATAAGGAAAATGCTAAAAATATAATTATAAGGAAAATCCCAAGGCATACATGTATAGAGAAATGTAGGTAACTTTAGTCTACAGATGAAGCTTCCTTAATCCAGTCTAAAAATTTAAAGATGGTATTGGTAACAGCACAAAGCCTTGAAGGTTTATGCTCATATTTTAGGCTTGGGAGTAAAAATGAATAATGTGGTCATTAATAAAAATGGAGACCATGTCATGAGAAATAAATCTAGCCTGGAAACAGGGGATAGAGTAGGGAAAGGTCAGAATAATTTAGGTTCAGGCATTTCAAACTTGAGAAGCCTGTGAAATTTCTAAACGTTGACCTCCAATAGCCAGCAGAAAATATAAATCAGTAGCTCTGGAGGGAGGCAGGGCTGGCAAAGGGTTGGAGACCTGTATATCATGGTCACAGAGGTAATTAACATAAACAGGGCCATCCAGCAGGGATCATAGCGTAAGAAGGGAAGATTAAAGATGGAATTCAGAGACATCCAAGGACAGACAGAGGAAAAAGAGGATGCAAATGAAGTGAAATGGAACTGTTTGAATGGAAGGAGATCTAGGGTGCCTTCAGATTAAAGAATCAATAGCCACATGTGAAAAAAAGACATAGTAAGACTGAGTTTAGCTGGATCATATACCGTGGTCTTCATAGACTGATTCAGTCAATACTTGGTGACTATGTGAGACTGTGCTAGAAAGTGTCCATTGATAGAGGTCAGTGTGAGAGGCCTGGGAGAAGGGACTTCAGGTGAACGGACACTTAGGACAGGGCTTCTATGTATGATTTGGGAGACTGGAGGAATAACTCCTCAGGGGCGCTCCTCAAGGCTACTCCACTATTATTGACTCACAGAGGTAAAGAAAGCATTGTGTGACATGTTGAGGACATAGAAAGAGTGTCTGCAACTGAAAAGAGAGTGTTTCAAAAGACTGGACTTAAAAGAGTGTTGTTATGGACAAGTATGTGACCAGAGAGGCTGCTGGTCATGTCAGTGTCCATGGAAGACAGGTGCATGAGAAAAAATGATTTATTAATGCTCCCAAATGAAGCCTTATGAACAATTCTAAAATGAACTGTCTGATTCTTGGAGGCCAGGATGTGTGATGGGGGCTGTACTTGATGCAGATTCATGGGATAGATGAGGTGAACTGTAGTTTTGAATCTCATTTGTGTGCCAGTAGACTCAAGATGGTACAGATTTGCGAGTGGAGAGGGCAAGAAAAGTCAGCAGATGTGAAAGGCACAGGTTACTCTTCGTTTTCTCCCTCAGCCTCACTCCACTATCTCACTGTCTTTCTCAGAAAACTGACCTCTGTAGGTTACATCCCCTGAATTCTTTAGTATTTTGCTTTCAATGAGGTCCAACCAATAGGAGGCACAGGCCAGCGGAGAGAGAGGGAAGGAGAGAGCATTTGTGCTATCTCTACACACACACGGTGCCTGCTCGAGTGCTGGGATGGCTGGATTCCTCTAAGACCACAGTGCTTCCACAGTTGAAGCTGCCAACCTGGCTCCAGTGAAAGCATTTTAATCTTTAAACTTAGAGATAAGTACTATTTTTCAGTTATTGGTGCTCTACCGTCTTTTGGCTTATTAATCCGGCCCATACCTCTCTGAAATAGACAATCATAGCATGCATTTCATTTTTAAGTCTATTGCAGGCATCACCCTTTCCTTTCTTGAGATTACCCTGATGATAGAGTAGGAAGGCCAAAGAGAATTTTAGACATAACAGAGAACAAGAAATAGTATTAAAATCTGATCAAAAAGAATCAGGAATTTTAAGAACCAGCAAAATAAGACAGACAGAGGAAGAGTGAATCATAGTCATATGAGTAGTTACTATGTGTTAGGTATTCTGGTAAGAACTTTATATCACACTTAAACGTCTCTAAAATTCCCTAAGTTGTATGATAACTACTTAATTTTAGAGCTCAGAGGACTATGACTTAGAGTAATTAAGTAATTTCTTGAGGTCACTAGTAATTAGCAGAGCTGATATTTGAATCCAGAATCATTTGGCTCCCAAATTCAATCTCTTAATTATGCATTGTACCTATTTCTTATTGCAGAAACCAAAAGCTACGGCTTATGGCTTCCTTTGCATATTTTAAGACTTGCCTCATGCCATGCTTAGCTATCTTTAAGGGGAAAGATATAGGACAATTATTTTGGAGATTTTTAGCGATTTTAGTGAGTGTTGCTAGAAAGCTACATTGAGGACAGCTGGCGTCCTTTCTGTGTGTCACTTCCTTCTCTCAAAGCTAAGTGACTCCTTTGATCCTCCAAGTACAACCATGCAGTCTTGTTTGCCTGACTCACTGCTATCAAACTTCAGCTGACTTTTCAGGGTCCTCACTCAGTATGCTGCTAACAGACTGACTGTTTGTGATACATTAGTTTCTCTAAAAAGTTGCCACTGTTCCATTCTTCTTGTTTCTTTTTTTTTCCCTAAACTCCTCCTGAGCCTTTTGGCTTATTTGCAGGATACCTTTAGATACCTTCTTCAGATGGATCTTTTCTTATTATGCCACCAAAAGTCCTCCTGTCTCCTTCCTCTGAAGATTGACCAGTTTACCACCTTCGTTAGACATGCCATGAGCTGTCTGGGACATTAGTTGTCTGTGGTAAGCTATTGTTCTCTCATTAGATATTACTGGCCAACATGATAGGGAATACAGAGTAAGTAAGCCAAGTGGAACTCGCTCCCCAAGGAGATGAGAAGATGGCATACTCAAGGATATGTGTGAGATGAGAACACAGTGAGTACAGGTGGGGATTTGACTTCAGGTAATTGGTAAGTACTTCAACTCTTCAAATAATGCAAGTTCATCTAGAGTTGAGGAACAGAAGGTGACTTTTAATTGGATTCTGACTTAATCAATTTTACCTGGGCAATTACACTTGTAATCGTATTGGTTGCCCATTATCCTGTCCCACCTCATGCCTGCCTTGCAATTTTCCATTTTTTCCTACCTTGGTCCTGCCTTGCATTGAGGTTGTGCTTTATAAAAATTCTAGAAAAGGCAGGGTCCTCGGCAATCTACTAGGGACCCCGCTAGGGACAGAAGTCTCTCTTTCAGACAGAAGCTTTCTTTCTCTCAATATATTTTGCTCTTTTAAAAAAGGAAGAAGAAAGAAAAGATCTCAAGTAAAGAATTTACCAGTACAATCCAAGGAACTAGAAAAGTAAGAATAAACCAATTCCCAAATTGTTAGAATAACCCCAGCAGCATAAGTGCCTGCCTGGCAAGTGTGAGGTCCTGAGTTTGATTCCTGCTATAAAAAAAAAAAAAAAAAGAAAGAAAACAAAACAAAAGAAAGAAGCAAAATGAAGATTGAACAAAAAATATGAAAGATCAATGAAATTAAAAAATGATTTAAAAAGGTGAACAAAACCAACGTAATTTTACCAAGACTAGCAAAAAACAAGAGAACTCTCAAATACCTGAAATCAGAGATGGACAAGGAAACATTGTAATTGACAACACAGCCATACAAGGAATCATTAGAGAGTACTATGAACAACTATATGCTAAAAAAAAAAAAAAAGGTCAGAAAACCTAGAAGAAATGGAAAAATTCTGAATATACATAACCCACAAAAATTGATTAAGAAAAAACTCTAAACAGACCAATAACAGAAAATGACACTGGGTCAGTAATTGAAGTTTTCCCACTAACAAAAAGCTTGGGGCCAGGTGCTATTACTGCTGTATTTTACCAAATTCTTAGATAAGAAAAGATACAAATTCTTCTCAAGCTATAAAAATCAAATAAACAGGAAGGAACCTTCTAAACTCATTCTCTGAGAACTGAAACCAGATGAGAGTAACACAAAATGACACTGATGAACATGCATGTAAAAACTCTCAACAAAATACTAACAAATCAAATCCAACAAAACCTAAGAATGATAAACCAAGAACAAATGGGATTTATCCCAGGGAGGCCAGGATGACCCAACATATGCAAAACAATAAACATATCATATCAACAATGGAAGCAAAAATCATGATCATCTTAGAAACAAAGCATTTAATAAAATTCAGCATCCCTGAAAAAATTAGCCAGAGAAAAGTTATACCTCAACACAATAAAGGCTATATTTGAAAACTCACAGCTAATATTAAACAATATTAGATGAAAATTAGAAGACTCTCATCTAAGATCAGGAACAGGAAAAGGATGTGCACTTTTCACCACTACTAACATTATACTAGAAGCACTAGAGCAATTAGACAAGAAAAGGAATAAAAGGCATCCAAATAGTAAGGAAGTCAAATTATCCCCATTTGCAGATGATTTGATTTTATATATAGAAACCTAACAGACCCTCCAGACAATTGCTCCATCTGAAAAATAAATCCAAAACAGTTTCAGGGCTTAAAAATCAGTAGTATCTTAAAACATTAATAACAAACTTATTAAAAAGAAATCAAGAAAGCAATTTAATTCCTAATAGCTAGAAAAAATATTCAGGAACAAATTTAGCTACTTTGAAAGGCCTGTACAATAAAAATTACAAAACATTGTTGAAAAATTAAAGAAAATACAAAAAAGGGAAAGTCTCATATTCATATTGTTAAATGTCCATTTTGTGTAATACCATTTACGGATTTGGTGCCATGCCATTGAAATATCGATAACATCTATTATAGTGTGCTTGGATGACCCCCACTTAAGCCTCATGTAATCATGTACCGGGATGAGTTTCATGATTGTGATTGGCTTGTTGTCTAGCTCTTGGATTGGTAGTATGAATGCCACACCCCCAAAGGGTGGAGCCAGTATACAATAAAACTGCAGGAAGAAGGCGTGTCTCTCTTTTGCCATTGACGCTTTGCTGTTTGTGGTGGTCAGGAATCGCTGCTTCAGCCATGTCCATCCTGCCTTTGAGCCAACTAAACATAGACTGAAACTTCCAAACCTGTAAGAAATAAACTTTCCGTTGCTTCACTTTGGGTGTCAGGAATTTGTCTCAACATGAAGAAAAAAGTAACTAAAACAACATCCTTCACAGAAATAGAAAAACCAACCATAAAATTTGCATGGAACTGTGAAAGATACCAAAAAGCCAACGTAACTTGAAAAGAAGAACAAAACTGGAGATATCACAATACCTCACTTCAAATCATACTACAAAATAGTTATAACCTAAACAGCTTGAGTCTGTCACTGAAAACAACTCATAGACTAATGGATCAGGGAATCCAGGAATACATCCATACAAGCCAAGAGATCTTGTATAAAGTTACCAATGACATACACAAGATAATGAATAGTCTTAATAAATAGTCCTGATAAAACTTATTTTTCTCTTGTTGCTGAGACAAAATATCCAATATCCAAATTTAAAGAGGGAGAGGTTTATTTAGTTCACAGTTTGTAGAGGTTTCAGCTCATGATTTGCTGGTTCAAAGGCAGTGGAGCACATGAAGGAGGTTCATCTCAGAGGAGAAACAGTTCATTATACATGAAAGACCATAAAAGCAACAAGGGACCTTAACAGCATCTTTCTACCCTTTTATCTTATCCAGACTACTTAGGGTGGGTAACACTTATACCCTTAATCTTAGTACCCGTGAGCCTAGCATTGCACCATGGATCCATTCCAGCATCACCACTCTAGACTCAGCCACCTCTAAAGAAGCCCTCTCTATGACTGCATGAGGCTTTGGGGGACAGGCAGGCCCAAGTCATAACAATTCACATGCAGTAGAATGAAACTGAGTTCTTGTCTCTTACCATATAAAAAAGCAACATAAAGCAGATCAAAGACTTAAATGTAGTATGTGAAAGTATGAATCTATTAAAAGAAAATATTGGTAATACTTCAACACATCAGTATAGGAAATTATATTTTAGGTAGGTCCCAAAAAGCTCTGGAAACAAACGCAAACATAGTCAATTGATACTATATCAAACTAAGATGCTTTTGCATTGAAAGCAATGAGGAGCATGAAGAGAACCTGTAGAATAGGATAAAATATAGGCTAATTATTCATAAAATTACTATCCCGAATATTTCAAAATTCTGAACTTTAAATGAGAGAGCAGTATGAACAGATATCCTGCAAAAGCAGATATACAAATGGCCAATACATGTCTGAAAAACTGCTCAACTAATCATCAAGAAAATAGAAGTCAAAACCAGACTGTAACATCACCTCATACCAGATAAAATGTTTAAAAGAAATTCTTGAGAAGATGCAGAAAAGGAAACTCTTATGTACTGTCGGTGGGATTATAAATTAGTTTTGCCATACTGAAAAACAGCATGGATATTTCTCAGATAGCTAAAAATGGAACTGCCGTGTGATCCAACAAACTGACTGTGGCTATGTATCCTAAGGAAATGAGTTTGTGGACATAGTTGCAGTCCCACATTGATTGCAACATTATTTCCAGTAGCCAATGGATCTACTGAGATGTTTATAAAAGAATAATGGATAAAGACAATAAGGGACATATACACAGGGGAATAGTCTTCAGCCATAAAAAGAATGAAGCCCTGTCATTTGTGACAAGATTGGGGAAATTATGTAAAATAAGCAAGGTAATAAATACAAAACAGTACATATTTTCCCTTATATGTGAAAGCTATACAGTTAATTTCATGTAAATGGAGAAAAAAAACAGTGGTCACCAAAGACTAGGAAGGGAAAGGGGTTGGGAGAGTATTAATCTAATCAGTTTTCTCATTATTCAGCACAATACTTTACAATCACAATTTTATGGTAGGACAGGTTTAACTTAGCTCATGATTTTAGGAGATTCAGGCCATGACTAGCTGATTCAAAGGGAGGAATCCCACAGCAGAAAGGTGTGGCAGAGCAAACACACAATACTTAGTTTGTAGTGAGTGAGAAGCAGAGAAAGAAGACACATCAGAAAGGAAGGATCCAGGAACCAGATGTAGTGCCCAAGGTTACTCCTCCTTAACCCACCCAGCACATTCAGAAGTGTGCTTTACCATTCTACCGACTCCCACGCCGGTGATGCATACATTCTATCTTAGTTGTCACAACAGAATAAAGGGAAGTCAGACAATGGGCAGGCAGCAAATGATAGTCAGAGAGGAGGAATGAGTCCTAGTGTTCCATGGCACAGTAGGATAGCTGTCATTTACAGCAATTTGCTACATATTTTATCCAAAACTAGAATATAGAGCTGTGAAGGTTTTCAGCACAAAGAATTTATAAATGTTTAAGGAGATGAAAGTTCTAATTTTCTTGATTTGATCATCATATATTGTAGACATTATCACACTGTATCCCATAAATACATATCACAATTTATGGTGATTAAAGTTTTAAAATATGTCTTAAAAGGAAGCCCATGAGATAATATATGAGACCACACTGCATGCCTGTTTCATTTTAGAATCCTTAATATACATTGTACAACTAATATTCCAGAGAAAATACAAACTCTCAAAAGCTTTATGGACCAATATAGTTTTTACATAATATTTATAAACTGACAAAATGCAAAGAATCTATTTACCTGCAATGCAAATCCTTGGAATTCTTTTTTAAAATAGTACTCTAAAACAAAGTTTTAGCTATTTTCTCACTTTTATATTAAATTGGATTAAATTGTGGCCTTTTGAGATACAAAACAAATTCCAAAATTTATTTGAGGAGTGATTTAATTTTTCTGGTGAAATGTTTTCTTTTTCTTTTTTTATTTTAAAGAAAATAAAACCAAAGTAAATAAAACAGAATAAGACCAAATAAAACAAAGCAATGAAAATGATGCGGGAATTCTTGTTATCTTCAAAATAGCTGCCCATGGGGGCTGGGGATTTAGCTCAGCAGCATAAGCACCCGCCTTGCAAGCAGACAGTCATGAGTTTGATCCCTGGTACCGATAAAAAGGAAAAAGACAAGGAAAAAAAAAAAAAATAGCTGCCCAGGCAACCAGACATAGACATGTAAAATTAACCAAGCAATATAAGAACTAAAGGTGCTTCTTTACATCAGTTTTTATGTTTTCAGAAATTTCAGGTGTGTGATCTCTAATTCCTACTGTGTGCCTCCTGAACTTGTTCTGTGTAGACTCAGGTCTGAGACTGTATTTCACTCCCCTGTCTTGACATTTTTCTGTGTTTCTCGGAATCAGCCCATTGTTGCATCCTGGGTGCTTCCTGCATTGACTACCACTCCCTTGGTGTAGTGGAATTACCCAGATTCCTTCAATCTGGGGTACCTGGAGTGGTGGAGAGGCATGGGGCAATGATTCACCAAAGTTCCCTGGATAGCGTCTGGGCCTCCGGGCATGGCTTCTTCATACTGACTCCTTTTGTCCACAGGTTTGGTTCATCTCTTCTATTTTTTTGCTAATTTTCCGTTTAGTCGATCTGTCTCTCTGTGACAATGGGGTATTGAGGTCTCCTGTTACAATTCTGTTATTGCTCATTTGATTTTCCATGTCTACCAATAACTATCTTATATAGTTGTGTGCTCTGGTATTAGGTGCATATATATTTATGATTGTTATGGCATTTGTGCTGTCTCCAGCTTTCTCACTGACCCTAATCAATCCCGTGTTATTTTTCCTTGCCTTGTCTTGTAGCTGTTGGATGTGTTTCTTATGGTTGCTGGATATTACTGAGTTATCTTTCTTTTCATGATCACTAGTTGCAGTTCTGTCTTCAAGATCTAAAATTCTATCCTTTCCTCTATTCAGTCTATTACATACACTTTCCATGGAGGTTTTAATCTCCTGGATCTCTGTTTGGATCTGTTTCATGGATTTCGTTTCTCTTCTATGTTGGGTATTTCTTGCTTCCACCTTTTTGTAAGCTCATCTATTCTTTTATTTGTGTCTTCTCTATGATCTGTGATTTTTAGCAACATTTCTTTTTGTAACTGAGCGATCACTTTCTCTACAGCTTTTTTCCACTTCTGTTATGATCACTTCAGAAAGTTCAGTGTTTGAATTCCAACTCTATCCATTTTGTTGAGTTCCTGGCCTGTCCCGGATGATAGGCTGTGGTTTTGGGGCCCCACCCCACCCCTGTGTCTTGCCAGTCTCCTCCCTCTCTTTTTTCTTTTATTTTGTCTTCTGTGTTGATGCTCATCAACCTCCCATGATGTATAGCTCCACCACTAGCACCGAGACCTCTCTCTAGGATATCCCCATTCCTTGGGGATGTCCTCCAGATGTAATTGGTTCTTTAAAGCTATCCCAAGAACCCACCTTTTTCTGGCATTTACAGTTCTGAGATACTGTGCATGTTATATCCCAGAGATGTGCTGGGTATGGAGCCAATCTTGGGTCCTGAATGTCGGGGCTGGGAGTGGTCTTCTGTCGGTGGAGTTCTCCATAGACAACTGCTATCTCCTTGCTGCGGTTTCAGAGGCTTCCATGTTCCTGGCCTTGCTGACAACTTTGCCCTCTAAAGTTGTGTGTGCGTCTATGCACTAGGCTGTTCCCTAGTCGATCTTACACTCTTCCAGCTGGCCCCACCATCGGGGAGATGGGGGAGAGGCTAGGAGTGTGCACTCATTGTCTTCCAGCTGGTCTGCCCTCCAGGATGTAATCTGAACTGTTTTCTTAAAATAAAACATGATCCTACAGTGATTATGCTACTCACCAAATTGGAGACTCTATTCAAATTCATAGCTATATCTAGTAAATGAGTCTAAAAACAGTGATATTTTATCAGGATAAAAGTATGACAGTTTTTTTCTAAGTCCACGTGGATATTAATTTCAGGGATTTGAAATTTTTATACAGCATAGAATATGGATAAAATTTGCTAAAAAAAGAGTATTTTTCAGATGCTCAAGAAATGAGTGTTAATACACTGGGATTTGCTGAGCTGAGTTTTTATGAACTAGTATGAAAGAAGATCCAATATACTTTCATTTTTATTTAAATCATAAAACAGTTCAGAAATATTTTCTTTGCCTTGTGTGAGAACATTCATCTATTTTCATGACTTACGCACAAAATTGTGGTAATTGTGCAAGTTAGTGTCTTCAAGCCCAGAATGAACAGAAAAGGCAGTCATCATTTTGCATTATGTTTGCAGAAGACAGCTCCAGATAAGGTCAGTTTGAGGACAGGTTGTTAGTAAAGTCAGAGAGAAGGAGGGGAGGAGGAAGAGAGAGTGGGGATGGACGAGGAAGAAGGAGAGAAAAGGAGACAGACAGACAGACAGACAGGTCACCTACTGATAGACAAAAGAACACCATGTGTCCTCCATCCTTCCCTGTGCCTCTTGCTGGCAGAGTCACAGTGACGTCAAGGAACAGCTCTGGAGCTCTGGAGGAAAACGCTAGTTTTAGCAGAGACTACAGTGCTAAATATTTGGGGAGGAAAATTAACATCTGAAAGACATACACTTTGGAATTTTCCAGGCTTTGGTTCAATTAAAAAAAAAAAAACAGTAGTAAAAAGCCAAAGGGCCAGTAGAAAATGAAGCCTTGCAAGTTTGTCAAATTGTTACTCTGTGTATGCATCAACATATGGATTTTTTGGCAACTCAAGCACATTTTTTTGGATCACTTATTCTTGCAAGAAATGTACAGAGCCAAAAGCATTTCCCAGAGCTCTGGTAATAGCCTATCGCCATACTCAACAGAAATAAGACCACAAACCGAGGTCAAGTGTGATTGTTTAAACTATTGTTCACTCCCTGGACTACGTGATCAGCATTCTGGACATTAGTAGTCTGGTAAATATTGCTTATCTGACTAAATAGTATCTGTCAGCCTGGTTTACTTGGAACTGAGATTTCCCACGTCAAAGGACTTTCAGGGCTACTAAAATTGCCACTAAATTGGTAGAGTTCCAAGCAAACCTGATGACTAGTCACCGCACAGTAAGATGCAATGTTTCAGTGTCTGAGTTTTTACAGACAGATAAAATTATATGTTCCTATTGTTTATACTGTGATGATTTTAAAAATATATATGGTGTCATGGTTAAACCTAGCTAATTCAAAAGTTAGTTTTTGGTAAAACACAGCATCTTTTTTGTTAGGACTTTTTAAGTGCAATGTATTGTCATTAACTACAGTCATCTTGATATACAGTGGGTCTCTTGTGTTCATTCCGTTTAACTATAACTTCGTGTATTTTGACCGATATCTTCCCAACCCCCACAGCCTAACCACCCCGCCTCTGGTAACTCCCACTCTAAATCTCGATGAAGTTGTTTTTTTTTATATTCCACACAGGGCTATTATTAAGTGATATTTATCTTTTTGTGTCTTGCTTATTTCATTTAACATAAATCCCAGTTTTATGCAAGTTATTGCAAATAACAGAATTTCCTTTTTATGGCTGAATAATATTCCATTGCATGTGTTTATGTATGAATCATATAGTGAAATAATATACATAAAAGAATATATCAGCTCTGATTTTCTTATATTTATGAATATACACTCACTCTTTATCACTACCCCTCTTCATTTGCTATTTATCTTAGTGATGTTTCTGTGTGAAATCTCCCTACTTCATTGAGTCAATGGGAAACCAAACCAGATGGAAAAAGGATCACATGCACACAGCTTTAAACATCATTTTTGAACTCTCATTGACTCCATGTTGATTACAACTTACTTGATCATTTGAGTCTTTCCTTTTCATTGGGCTGAGATAAGGATTTTGCTATGATTTGATACTTTACCCATTTGTAAAATGGAAGCAAAAATGATTTTCTCCCTTCTTTCAGGATCTTAGGATTGAAAGTGATAACATTTCCATTCACTGATAAAAAGTTCCTTCTCTAAAATGGGACTGCAGGAAATGTAAACATTGAAACAGGATGATCACATAAAAAGTGAAGGTTTTTAAAAAGATTATTACACTAAAAGACACAGTGCCTGTAATCCCCTCAGAATACTCCCCATACTTTGAACAGGTGTATTCACCATTTTTCCGTTTTCTGAAAACTTTCAGGAAATCCTCCATGCAAGTTTCTTTTCATGGCTGCCCTGATGTCCTGAATTGAAATGTTTATGGCGATTTCTGTCAAGAAAAAACATTACTATGGTCCTCCCCACCTTAGTCACCATATCTGGCCCCTCATGACTTATAGCTATTCCCCAAAGTCAAGATGACCGTGAAAAGTAAAGGCTTTGAATTGATCCAGGG
Organism: Cavia porcellus; assembly: GCF_034190915.1. Taxonomy (NCBI): domain Eukaryota; kingdom Metazoa; phylum Chordata; class Mammalia; order Rodentia; family Caviidae; genus Cavia; species Cavia porcellus. The sequence goes on along the minus strand of NW_026947510.1, from coordinate 49,880,080 downwards.
CACTGTGGCAGCGATGGCAGCACACCTAAGGACACTTACAAAAGAGGACTTATAGACCCGCGTCACAGACGGCAAGAATGATGGGACAAGTCTATTCAAAGCAACAAAGAGTGTTTTGAGGGGAATTGATGGCAATGTATCTTTTACCATAATAATTTTTAAAAAATTAAAACTTTGCTTTGTTTTTATAATCACATTTTGTAATGATTGACCAAGGCTATTGTGGTCTTTTGTTTCTGCTGAAAAAAAATCACAAGTGTTAAAAAGAAAAAAAGGCCATCCCTTCACTAGATCAACTGAAAGGCTTCGCACCTTCCCCAAGAAGTCTAAATTGCTATCGTTTCTATGGTAACAGATTGTCAGCATAAACAGGAGTCTCTCTGGCTTGGCTGATTGCTGAACAGAAGACAGCAGAAGGATACTTTATTACTGTCCTTACTTAAATATTTTTCAAAACTATGTCTGTAGGCTTTTGAATGGATGGGAATGCAGGCGCAGTAATAACCAGGGTCCAAAAGGAAATTGCCCAGGAGGATGCTAAGAAAGAAAATCAGAGCCTGGGGCAGTTTGCCATCTGCAACCTGCTCAGCTGGGCAGTGGCCTTGGTTGGTCTTACTGAACTCCAAGTGCCCCCCCTCAGCCCGGACGCCTTTTGTCTGTCATTTATTTCTCAATTTGGAAATGCTGGATTAGTGGAGAATATGTAGATGAAAATTCATTCTCCATCAACATGTGCTTATTGAGCAGGAGCTATATGCCAGGCACAGCCAGGCACCAGGGGCACACAGACCACATTAATGCCTTCATGAACTCACACTCTTGTGAAGAGACAAGGCAAAAGCAAGCAAATAAATCCACACACAGTGTCAGGTAGTAACAGCTGCTATGACAGCACAAAGCGTACTTAGATAGAAATAGGTGGTTTCTCTTATACAAGAAACACCAATAAAGAGCAAAGCGGCCGAGAGTAACCAGGGAATAGGGAGAAGCTCACGTGTTTCCTCAAATTACAAATTCCATTGTTTTAAAAGCATTTCAATACATATCCTAATTGTTTTCACTTATACTACTGATCTATTATAGTTTGTTGAAAAGAAAGATTTATGTTATTCTGTTTGTTCTTTTTTGTGTGAGTTTTTGGTGTACATTTTGTACTCCGAGCAACTACTTTGAAGACATCAATCCACAGTGTAATAACTATTGTAGTATCTCATTATTTGCTTATGAAATTTTATTTTTCATAAAACAAAAATATAGGAATAGAAAATTTTCTGAAAGAACAGGGAAATAATAAAAATTCAATCTTTAAGAAAGTCATAACATTTTGATTTACCTATCAATAGGCCTGATAGACATGGATTAATGTGGATGTACTAAGTCTTTCATTGAAAAAGGAAACAAACACAGATTAAACAAGAGCTTCTCACCTGCTAGGGAAACAGAGACACCCACCCGGCTCCAGGTAACAGCCTTTAGTAAGATTATTCAAAATCTCAGCTATGGACCCTCAATTTTTCAAGACCCCCATATTTTGTACTTCTCTACAATTTTCCAAATATACTTTATCCCTCTAAAAAATGCCTTTAGAATGTTTTAATGTAGTTTTTAAAATTTTTTTTCAGAGAAAAGATGTTTTAGCGTTGGAATCTCGGTATTCCCCTAAGAGCCAGGGTTAAAGTCTCAGGCCTCAGCTTGGACTTCTTGGGAAGTGGTGGAAACTATAAGAGGCAGGGCCTGTTGTCACTGAATGTGCCCTCCAAGGGGACAGTGGAACTCGAGTCCCTTCTCTTCCTCCCTCTCATGCAGTGAACCGTTTACTCTGGCACATTCTCCCTGCCATGTCCTGCTGTCTTACCACAGCCCCCAAAGCAATGGGTCCACCAGAACATAAATTGAAACCTTCAAATTTGTGAGTTAAAGTAAACCTTTCCTCTTTATACATTTAATAATCTCAGGTACTTTGTAATAGTGATAGAAGGCTGACTGCTACAGAAGCATTTAAAATTTTTCTCTGGGGTTTATAATTTCCTGGAAGTTGTTTGTAGAACTCATGACCTCAGAATATGGTAATGGAAGAAAACAGAAAATGGATCTGGAATAGCCATTTCAGCGATTAAGGAAACTTAAATGTTTGGAGTTTATACTCTGCTAAGAAACTTGCAAAACAGAGATCCCAGCATGAGTGAAGGGAATTGGGAAAAGGCAGTACAATTACAAAACCCTGAACTAGCCCTCACATCCCTGCCAAACTGTTCTGGCAACAGACAATTCTGGACCACCCAGTATGGTGATCCCTGTGTCCTTCTCAGCTTGTGTTTTTTCTTTATGGCCTCCTAAAGCGCCAGCCACTGACTTAGCACTTTTGCTGGACAACATGTTGGCATTATATTTTCGTGTTGCCTGAAGCAGCTCCAATGATTGCAGTAACGCATGCTGGCTGCTTTCTGATTATCATCTTTCAGTGTGGTTTATTATTGAACCTTTTGCTCCCTTTACCTGGATTGAAAATCAGATCCTGCAAATGATTCTAAGGTGCTTTGTAGATTCCAGATGCAGCAACGTTGAAATATTGATTTTTCCAGGATCCAGGGTTGAGTGAGAAGCAGGATACTCACTCAGAACTCCTGGGAAATCCTGGTTCTAGCCCCTGTGGATAAATTTCTGAGGCTTACAAGCTGCTCTGTAAACCTCTGGTGAAGGTTTTTTGTTTTATTTGCTTGGTGTGTGCTAATCTTCAGATTATCAGGGTTGTTCCCTATTGCCCTTGATTAATTTATCCCTAGTTGGAATTTGGCTCTGTTATGTCAAGAGCCCTTGAGAACTTCATCAAGCTGAACAGATGATAAAACAGACCTACACCAGAGCTGAGGAAACAGAAAAAGCAATCTGCCCTTGAGCTTATCAATTTCTAGCCCTGTGCTCAAATCTTTCTGGTCCATTCCCAATCTTTCACACACACACACATCTGTTAATTCCCCTTCCACGGACACATTTTTTATCCTCTCCAATTCAGAGAATATTGCCAGTGGGAGCATCATCACCTTAGCATGGTGTGGTAGTTTAGCCCATTTGTCCTGGCAGTACAACCTGTACGGAGGTAGGCAACCACAGCCCTTTGGGAGATCCATTAGTCAGTTAATTAGCAGCAGAGCTCAGATATGCACAGGTCATAATATGTCCTTTTTGAAGGCTTATTTCTGTTCACAGAAATCTAAATCCAGAGAAATTGCATCAAATCTTAATAAGCTAATAAGCCTGTCATTTTTTTTCAAATTTAGAAACTGATTTTTTTAAATTAGATAATTAGCATGTTTCTTCTTTTCCTTTCTACATTAATTAATTTATTTTGAAATGCACAAACAGTTTTTAAAGGCACATAAAAAGGTCTTTGGATGTCTAACTGCAGTGCGAACATGGTGTAAATGACTCTGTGCTTGGTCATGACACTTTTACAGCACTGATGTGCTTCTTTCAAATTCTCTTGTTTTCCTTAATTTCCAGCCTAGCATTAGCTTAGGCTCAATTGCCTTGTTTCTGATTTATTTGTCTTGCACAGTCCAGCTCAGCTCTTTCCCGCGGATGCCTTTCAGTCCACAGAAGAGCGAAGTCCCATCCTCAGTTTTGTAAACACTTTCCTGGCTTTGAGACCTTATCAGTTTATTTTCTTCAGGTCACTGCGACATACTGTATCATTTCTTAGTTGTTTTCTTAAATCCTTGACTGTGATTCTATTTGATCAGATAGAAGGGGCAAAGACATCTTGGTTTCACATTTAAAGAGAAGTTAAGCATGGGGTGAAAGCTGATAGGGGTCAAAGGGGTAAAGATGAGATGTTGGGGTGTAACCCTTCCTACACCTGTAGTAGCAGTGTCTTTTCCCAGCCCAAAGTGGGATCTGCAATGCATCCCTGAGGAACTCTATAATATAACTGTGCATTTTGCCATGGTGATTTCCAAGCAACAGTAAGGTTCCCTGGTAAACTTACATTCTGATCAGCCTGGGTTTCTTTTCAAATCTAGGTAGTCTAAGAGCTGTGTAGCAAATAAAAGCAATGAGAGAGATTTCTGGACATAAGCATTTGCTTTGGTAAAACTCCAAACCTGCTCAGGCTTGTCTGAGGTGTCAGGGTAGTAAAATTGGTTAATTTTAAAAATCTCTGCAGCAGCCTGTTCTACGTGGAGAAGAAGGGTAAAATGAATACAGAGGAGGATTATGTAGAGATTCAAACACTTTTTGTCTGAGAATACAAGGTAAAAAGCAGGTCATAATCTTTCTCTTCATTGAAAGTACGTTGGAAGTGAATGAACTATATATGCATAGTAGCTTTGAGACAGTGTTTACTATAAAACCATATTTATTCCTTACTAAATACAGATTAAAAATGTATAAGTTAGAGATTAAAAATTTTGGTACAGATTAAAAATGTATAAGTTAATATACACTTGAAGTTGCGTTCAGAGTTCCATAAGCAATAATCAAGCAGGCAGAAGCTATGGACCTTGGGTGCTGGCCTGCATTCCTCAGCCCTAGTCTTTTGTAGTCATGAAAGCTTTACCCCGCGTGGTTATTCTGGCCTTACCAACACCAGTCAGACCAGACAGACAGAAACTGCAGAGTTTCTGCCCTCTCCTACTCCTTCCTCCCAGCCGCAGTAGGTGACATTTGCAATTATTCTTGTAGATATGAAGGAGAGCTCCAACCACCCGGGAAGAAATTCCGGGCTGTACCGGCCCTTTTGTATGAGTTTCAGGCTTCTGTTGAACACATCAGTTCCCTGAATCCCTTTCTCACTCTACAGACCAAAATGTGACCCTCCTCCCCAAAATTCTGTGTTGAACTGTAAATTCCAAAGGGACTACAGTTAGAGATAAGAGTTATAAAGGTTAAGAGAGAGAGAGAACAGGGTGGAGTCCTACCCAACAGGACTAGTGTCCATATAAGAAGAGGAAGAGGTATCAGGGATGTGCACCCACAGAGAAAAGTCACATGAGGACACTGCATGGAAGGATGAGAACCCTCACCTAATGACACCTTGGACTTCTAGCCTCTAGGACTATGAGGAAGTGCACAATGTTTTAACCACCCAGCACGTGGAATTCTGTTATGGGAGTGCAGATAGACTAACATACACTTCGAATGGATCAGCCAGCTGGGTGTCCACCCTCTCCAGCTTCTTTGCTTAACTCTGTTGCTCGAGTCATTAAACAAACTGGTCACTTGGCCCAGGAGACTGCCTTTCACATGACTTCAAGAGTCCTCGCTGCCTGGAGTCCCACTTCTTACTACTTTGAGGTTCTCTTGGTATGTAGGATAGATTCCAGCTTGCTTTGGATGCTCCTACTATTGACTACGCACATGAGCTATTGAATACTTTCTGAGAGGCCAGGGATGCAACAGAATCAGTTTTCACAAACGTAGCTCTTGTTTCCTGTTCTTGCTCATGGACATTGACTGCTGAGGTCCCAACACACCTTAGCTGCATCTGTGGGTGGGACAAGAGGTCGCCCCTTCTTTTCTGCTTGGTGGTGCTGTCCCCTGACCCATCATGCAGGCCTTGTCCTTTGCGTCTCACTTGCTGAAGTACTCATCACACCTCTCCAGCACAGCTGGCCTCCTGGTGCTGGCTCTCCTACACAAAGCTTTCCCTAATTCGTTATGTTCTAGCATGATAGGAGGGCTTTTCTGGGTCTTAGTGATTCTTTCATGACCAGTCAGACTCCATCATCTTCACAGAGAGGCAACAAGAAAGCTGATGTTCACTAGATATTTGTTATCTTTGATTCGATTTGATTTGCTGAACTGCATTGTATCTTATAAATTGGGCTCTCTCTAAAAAAAAACTCAGTGAAAATGAATGAACCAAGGCAAATGAATTGCATAGTAATTAATGTCTTTAAAATAGAATTATTTGTGTAAAGATTCAACACAGTGTTTCCTTTATGAAAGTTTTTGGAGCATTTCTTTAATAAATGAGAGATAAAGAGACAGAAAAGCAGTGTTAAAAACAGTATTAATTAAAAATCATGAAGGCACAGAGGCAAAGCATATTTAAAATCAACAGAGGTTGATTTCCAAATTTTATTCAGCTATAGCTCTTTAGTAACAGATTAAAATAAAATTGTGTTAGAGGCTAATTCTTGTATTACAGATGAAAATTTCTATATTCTCAAACGTCCAGCTGCATATTTTCTTAATGCTAGAATAAAATGAACCACAGTCAGCCTCATCTTCTGTATCTTTTTTTTTTCTACCCATACAGTATCTCTTCACCAGCTCCTCAGCTTTTTGTCTGGCAGGCATATAATGAAATGGGAGGGGAAAAACCATGAGTTTGGATCCAAAAAGACTGTATCTGTCATTTTTCAGCAGAGTAGCTAAATGATAGCTGAACTATTTATCTAGGTAGAAGATAAATAGGTACATTTTCTAAAGACACCTGTAAAATAAGGACCACCAGCGTCACCCAGGGTGCCTACAGTGGCCAAAGGTAAGATTTACGTGAAGAACCATGCAGAGTGTCCAGTTTAGCAAATACCGGTTTGTTACTCTCTCATTCTTCCCACATTCTCTTTCAAAGGAAGTGGGGAGAGGTTTCCCCACGGCTACCACACCCCTGTGCTGAACTTTTGCCTCCAGTTCCCTTACAGGTCTGTCCCCCTGATGGCACAGGCTCCTCTTCAGGCTTTCTCCTATGCCTTTGATGGGACTCTACTTCAAATTCTGCCCAAAAAAAAAAAAAAAAAAAAAAAAAAAAAAGTAGATAAAACCACTTCTACCTATTGTTTTTAAGTTCTAGTAATCTTCCTTTCAAAGCCAATAAACTACAGTGAGTAGTGTGTTTTCTTATCACATGGACTCTCCTTACATCTTAATAGTTTGCAGAGACTTTTAAATCCCTCTAGAAGGAAATTCCCAGAGTTTGGAATGCAGTCATTCTGGCCTGGTGGAATTGTTAGCCACTGAAGTCTCCCTGCCCATCAGGTGATAAGGAGGACTGTCACATGCTTTACCTTAGGACCATCTGCATTGAAAAGGCTACTCTATAGAAAAAAAGAGGATAGGAGGAATTCAGGCCATGGACTTTTAAACCTATGTAGTCTTCTATTTTTAACAGCATTAAGAAAATTTATTTCTGAAGGAAATAATAAAATATCAGCCCTAAATACTTAATAAAATATCAGCACTAAAAGATGTATTTCTAAAGCAAGCCACATATAGTTTTGAAGCTACTAAATAAAACATGCTAAAAAGGAGCTTTGGATGAACAGATAGATGATTGAATTGTTAATATCTCTTTAAGAAATTTCTCTTATTATTTGGACCTTTTTTTTTTTTCGTAGATTCAAACCCTTTCAAAAGCTTCATACATTATACATTTGGTAAATTATAGCACATTTATCTAATTGTTCCTGTCAGAGATAATGACCCCCTTTGCTGTTTTGTCTAAGACACCTGATTTAATCAGTCTGGAAAGGGTGGACTCAATCTTGTACATTGCTTTGTAAATTTACATGTAGCTCAAAATTAAGTTCAATTTCAAGAGTTCCCCCCCCAAAGAAAAATCTTGTTAATCTTTACTATAAATACGGCTTAAATCTATATATTTGCTAAAATTTGTGAAGGTGCCCTTGGTGAATGGATTCTTGTCTTTAAGTAGATTTAGTTTGCTATATATACAGAATTACTGCTCAGAATTGGGTAGGGGAATTCACTGAATATGCTGTTTGCTCTCAAAATATTGAAAATCGCAATGTACCTTGAAGGACTTCAGTTAGTTAAGAAATCAGTGTGTGACTTTACAAAGGTGCCATACAGAAAGCTTATCAGAGACCCATCACTGGCACATTTTTCTGTTATAATTACTATTTGCAGAGGGAGATTAGGGGTTGGATTTTTTTTTCTTGAATACATACTTAAATTTCTTGGCCAATTAAAATATGTATGCTTCAAATGGCTTAAAGTATATGTAAAAAGATGAATAATGTAGTTTAAAACTGCTTCCGTCTTCATAGAATCTGAGAATGAACAGTTGAAAAGCAACTAAAAATAGTATATTCCAATCTCTATTAGACAGACAAGAAGGACCCAAGAGAGATCAAGCTATGTGACAAAATTTGTTTCTCTCTGTAAATTGGTGACCAAAATAGGAAAAGACCTCTTTTATAAAAGACTTGATTCCATGGAAAATAGGAGGCATAGACATACTTATGAAAGAATTTTGAAAGAGTTAAAAACTTATTTTAGGGCTAAGGATGTGGCTCACTGGTAGAGCATCTGCTTGGTATATATGAAGTCCTGAACTCAATCACCAACACTATAAATATAAAAATTTCAACCAATAATACAAAATAATACAGATAAAAATGGATTAACTTGGAGAAACATTATTCTAATAAGTTAATTTTCTAGATAGACAAGTTTATGCAGCATCTTTTTCTAACTAAATTTTATATTGTCTTATTTCCTTTTTAATAACAATGAATACTTTGAAAAGTATTCATTTTTTTCTTTTGAAGTTTCTCAAATTAAAGAATTAATTTGTTTCATTGAAAAATAAGAAATCTATGAAGGAAGTTTGCTATATAAAAATTACAAGGAAGTTTACATACTTAATCTAATCATCACAAGTTTGCTAAATTTATTGATAAATATTGTCTCAGCCACAGGAATAGAAATCTAGCATGCTAAAGTGGATTATTAGTTCTGCTAATTACAAAACACACTTGCCTATGCAGTGTAACAGATTTTCTACTATATATGTTTAACCTAACTTTGGTGATAGTTTATAACAGAAAGTAACGAAAGTGATGAAATTGAATACAGACTATATTTTTGATTCTAGCTTTTCACCCACATCAGCCTGTGTTATAATAAACATTTTTTATAACACCAAACCCAGAGAACTGACTTGTGATGATTTCTTTCTAAAATATGATGTTTCTTTGCTGCATAATTTCAGTCTACTTTTTGTCCTATAATACTCAATGCCAGGCAGTATATAATACCAGATACTGCGGATTAATGCACGTGCCTGGCAGATACTATCCTTTCCAACTCAGCTGTACCCACCAAAGGGCTTTGAAAAAATCAGAATCCTGGAGCTAGTCTGGGTCCTGGCAATCTGTCCACAGGAAAATAGAGAGTCATTTGAAAGGGAGGCTGGATGCCATAAGCCTAGATGAATCTAGGAAAATAGAACAATACACTGACAAATTAAGAGCAGATTAGAGACCAGACAACTGGAGAGGGTCATGAAGGATCAGAGGGATCAAGGAACCAATCTTTCTGGCACTTTGATTTTCAACTTCTAACTTTCAGATGTGAGACTCTGAGCTATTGTGTTAAGGAACCTACTTGTGGTGCTCTACCATAGCAGCCTTAGGAAGTTAATATACATCTAATTCAGTCCTTGTAAGAATTTAAAAACCATCTTTGCTTTTATCTTACACCCCCTACACACACCACCACCAAATAACAGTGGGATTACTAGATAGAACTGTATTCACAATATGGTTGGCAGTTGACCAAGTAAAAAACATGGAAAATTTATTTAAACTTTCTCAATCCTACATTTTTTCTCTTATTTAAAGTGAATATCATTCCACTAGAATTGATACTTCTCAATTTATATTATCTGCTAGGAAACTAATAACCACATTTATGGTACACATATACAGAATCTCAGATATTTTCAAATGTTTAAAAATATTTTGGTGACCTATAAACATTTATAGGCTGTCATAACTTTGGGGAAAACTAAATTATGTTAAAATAAAAAATATTTGAGAAGATTAATCCCAATAGAACCCATAAATTATCTGACAGATTGAAAACCTCTTACTGTAGTCTGATCAAGTGACCTTGAAGCAAGATCTTCTATTCATGAGAATGAGAGAAGAAAATGTTAACACTAATATGTATATTTTCATTCATCAAAAAAACTAACCCAAAACAAATAAAACCAGATTTCCTAATACTGAGTGTTGACAATAAATCCCTCACCTTGTCCATATCAGGACCTGCGAGACAGCCACAGGGAAGAGTGGGAATAATAGGGAACACCCAGCTCTTTGGTAAAAGCTTGTGGTCAAATATTGCTTCCAATATAATTTGGCTGATGCTTTAGCCACTTTATTGTGGCTAAGACAAGACTCACATTCTCAATTTGAAGGAGAGGTTTATTTTGGCTCACGGTTTTAGTCCTCAGCTTCTGGCTCCAAGGCAGAAATAAGATGGCAGATGAGTGTGATGGGGAAAAAGTACTCAAACCATGACAGCCAGGAAGCAGAGAGTGAGGGAAGGAGCCAGCGACAATAATATACCCTTCCAGGTCACGCCTCCAGAGATCCACCTCCAACCAGGCTCCACTGATGAGTATAGATCTGCCGTACTCCTATTATCCTCTACACATGTGGAAATTTGTGTGTAGGGGAGAATTTTAAGCTCTTTTATTTTCTTTCTTTTTCTTTTCTTTTTCTTTTTTTTTTTTTTGTACTGAGAATCAAACTCAAGACCTTGTGCTTGCCAAGCAGGTGCCTATGCCGTTGAGCTGTAGGCCCAGCTCTGGGGGCATATTTTAGATCTAAAGTATAGCAGCTTACAAATCATGTTACGTGCTATTAACTGAGTTTACCTTTACAAAAAGAACAAGTAGCACAAAGCAAGAAAGATGACAAAGCAGTGATAGAGCATAATGCACAAACAAGAGGAACAAAGTAAGTGCAGAATAGATACTTTCATTCCTAAAACTCATCTTCAGAGACATTGTGAAATTGAAACAATAATTACTTAATTAGATATGACCAAAAGTTGGCCCCTGAGATTCAAACTTCTCAAAAAGACTTTTTGAGGTGTGAATTTATATCAATTATCATTACTACTGCCTAACTATATATTGTGTTTTGCTATATTGAATGTCAGTAGCACAAGGTAGTTATTCTCCCAGTGCAAACGCTTATGTTGGTGGGGAAGATTGTTTGAAATGCTTACTAGACTGGTGTATAATTATAAACTGTTTTTGAAAACCTGCCTAACCAGTGAATACTCATCAGTCATCAATCTTCTCTTAAATATCTCCTTAAGCTTTCTTAAAAAAAAAACTTGTTTATATAAATATGCCACGACCATACAAAGATTCAGCAAAAATTTGAAGCATGGATTCAGTTTGATAGGTTCAGGAACATAATTTAGCCTAGATGTTGGGGCTATGCCTGTAATTCCAGTATTTGGGAGGCAGAGGCAGGAAGATTTCTGTGAGTTCAAGTTCAACCTGGCTACAGTGAATTCAAGGCAGACTGAACTACATAGTAAGACCTTGTCTCAAAAAGCAAAAACAAAAGCAGACACAATTTATTAACAGGCATGGTTATCTCTTGGTGTCTCTGCTAATACTGTCCAGTGGAATTTTATACAGTGATAAACATGTTCCATACCTGTGCTAGCCAAGGTGGTACTCACCAGCTACATATGGCAATTGAGCATGTATGAAATCTTTGTGAAAGATTACTGAGTTCCTTATATGATTCCCCAGCAGTTAGCTCAGTGCCAGATAAATACTTGTCAAATGAGATGAGAAATCGGTAAATCCAGCTTATCCAACAAGAGGACAGTTCCCCGAGGTGCATACATAAAACACTGCAAGGATTACTGCACTTGTTAACCCAACTTGGAATGTGTAAAGCCTGTGCTTAGGGAAATATTCATCAAAAGTTCTTTGCTTGCAGGCTACCTTACGTAAGAATTTTAAAAAATTAATTATCTGTATGATTAAACTGGCTAAGCAGATGAGATCCTATAAAACCCTTAAGGGCTTGTTGGACCCCTTTCAGAGCATGAGATTAGTGAGCGCCTGGCCTGACTTCTTCTGAAGGCCACGAGGCCTCTGGTAGCCACATTCCTACCTCCTGCTTTATGTTTTTTCTACCCCCTCACACCCTGGATTCAGTGACAGGCTCTTCGGGACCATAATCCTATCGTGTGACTAATTTGTCGCTAAGGAAACCTGGCCCACTGAGTTGTTACTAGGGCTCTGTGTGCCAGGTTTCTGAGTGTCACAGAAGATTGGGGGAATGGTATTCACGAGCCAGCAGGAAGTCTTGGAATTTGCAGGATCCAGAGCCACTGACTACATGAGAAACCGATACTCAGTTTTCGGCCATCAAGCAATTACATCATTTCCTTTCTACACTAATCACCTGACGCTTTGGGAATAGTCATAACCAGGGACAGCTAGGAACAGTATTTTTTCATAAATGTGAAAATGAAACTGAAGGTAATGAATTGAAATGCTGTTTATAAGCAAAACATTGCAGAGTCCATCGTGAAGGGAGAAAAGAATGTTTAAAGGGAATACCAGGTGTAATTCCATGATATAGAAATAAACATGCATGTACAGAATGAATAAGACATCAAAGTATAAATCAGATGTCTTACAAAAGTAGAGTTTTCAGTGATTTTTGTAGTTTCTTTTGTCTTATCTGTGTTTTCTTTTCAATAAATATTAATTATACACTAATGAAAATAAATCCTTAAATTTTTAAAATTATATTCTCTATATTGAGCAATTCATCTTCTGGTAACTTCTGGAAATAAATAATAATAGTAAGAACACAGCAGATATGTCAGAGACAGAGACAGAGACAGAGAGAAAAAAGTTGTTAAATAATTTGTCCTGGTCTCTACTTTTACCAATATTAAAAATTATTTGACAGTTGCTATAAAATTGTGGTTTTTAAAAAAAAATTTATTTAAGGAGACAAAAGAAAAAAAAAACAGAAAAAGGGTACAAGTTATACAGAAAAAAAAAACAGTAGGAAATCACTAGTTAATAGGTTACATATTGTCATCTTAGAAATAGTTGGTCAAGTTACAAAATTAAAGCATATAGAGTGGACATTCAAACAGTGACACTGCAAACAGTTCTGTTCAATGATCCAATAAAACTCAGTAATATGGTTACCTATCATACACTTAAATATACATGCAGTTATAGCCTTTAGAGCACTTTCTTTTTCTCTCTTTTGTACAATCACATTTACACATTTTGGGATTTATTACTCCCACTGTTCTTATTACTTTTTTTTTGAAGAGAGTAAAATCAAATGCGACATAACAGGACAGAGTCAGTCAAATCAAAAGGATGGACATAATACACAGTGTAAAAACAAAATACAAGGTGATCAACAATGGTTACCATAATGCCTCTTGCTACCTTAAAAAAGAATTGTCTATATCATCAGTTATAATAAAATTGAACAAAACAGTTAAGAACAAAACCAATAAAACCAAAACACTGGAGACATTAGAGGACTTCAAAAGAAGATAATAGTCAACCAGAATGGGTGTCATAATGAATCTTATTGTCTTCATAGTTGTTGCTTATGCTTTCGAACTTGGTACTATCAAGCAAAACAGAGGAGAGGAAAATCAGTCAAAACAAGACGGTGAGAGCAATACAGGGTTTCAAATCAACTTAATAGGAGATCAAAGTGGGTTTCTATAATATATCCTGCTATTTTTTATTTATTTTTCCCTTAATTAAAAGGATAAATATGAAAAAGTAAATAATAAAAAAAGGAGATTGAGATAAAAGAGGGTATAACAACAAAACAGCGCAGGTCAAAACATAACCATTTAAGCAAAATAGTGTTTCACCACAAGATAATCCCGACATAAAAGTAGTTACCACAGTGTCTCTTTCCTTGAAATCTTTGAGTATAACTTTGTATACTGTAGCATCAAACATATCAAGACAATGTAAAACTGTTCAAGAGAATGATAGTATTACAGGGTATTTAGAATCGACTAACAGAAAATGAACAATGGTTTCTGTATAATCTCCTTGTCTATAAAAATTTTTGTTTATATTATCCCATATAATAAAATCCAATAAGATACAACATGTTAAGACTGATGGAGACAGAAGAACAAAAGCTTGATGGGACTTCAAAACAAGGTGATATTAAATTAGTACTACCTATTATGATGTCTTGTTTTCTCCAAAATAGTTGTTCAAACCATCCAACCTTCTCTGCCTCATTTCTATTGAACTCTTTTTCTGTCATTAGTTGTCAGTTTGTCTTCTTCATTTTGCTTTCTGCTCCATTCATTGTGGCCTCTCTGCCACTGTTTCTGGAATCTTGGTATTTTTCTTTTTTTAGAATGTCCTGCAGTATTCTCTGTAGAGTTGAATTGGTGGTTGCAAATTCCCCTAATTCCTCTTTATCCTGGAAGCACCTTGTTTTTCCATTAATTTCTAGGGACAGTTGTGCAGGATATATCAGTCTTGGCTGGAGGTTATTATCTTTCAAAGCTTGAATTATTTTCCCCCACACTCTTCATGATTTGATGGTTTGTGCCGAGAAGTCTGCTGTAATTCTGATGGGTATTCCCTTGTGAGTGATCTGTTTCTTGTCTCTGATGGCTTTTAATATTCTGTTCTTATATTGGATTTCTGGAATTTTGATTATTATATGCCTGGGTGTAGCTCTGTTTGGGTTGTAGGTAGCTGGGGTCCTGTATGCCTCATACATCTGAGTATCTTTACCTTTTGCTAAATTAGGGAAATTCTCCTGGATTACTTCTGTGAATAGCTTTGTAGTTCATTTGTTTGTGTCCCTACTTCTTCTTTTATGTTCTTAATTCTTAAGTTATAGATCCTCTTATCTTCTAGCCTTTGTATTATTGCTGTTTGTTTTCTTGTTATTTTTAAGAAGTTTTTCATTTCATGCTCCCACCTTACAAATCTGTCCTCCAGTTCAGATAATCTATCCTGAGTTTCTTTCAAGCTGTTATGCCAGCTTTCAATAGAGTTTTTAGTTTCCTGGTAATTTCTTTGAACGTGCTTCACATATTCTATGTTTTCTCTATTTTCTCCATCAAACAATTCTCCCCTTTTTTTCTGTTCTTCCATTCTACCATCTGTTTTTTCTTGAGAGGTACTTAGAATTTCTCTAACTATTCTACTTATTTCTTGCTTTATTTCATTAAATACTTCATTTTTTAACTCGTCTATGAGGCTCCGGAGATATCGCTTTATGTCTATTGGTGTTGTGTCTGATATTGCGTGTTTTCTGTCCTCATTCTCCTTTGCATTTACCTTTCCTGGATCAGTGTTCTCAGGATTGGGGACTGAGGGCCCTTTCTTATTGCTCCCTCTTCCCCTACTTTTTGTTCCTTCCATACAAGTGTATATAGGAGGCCTAGTTTTTTTTCTCTTTGTCTGTTACAGTTTATTTGAATTGGGCCAGCTAGGTGTTCCCTCCCACTGCAGTGTACCAGGGAGACACAGACCTGGGTAGCCTCTGCTGGGCCCGCCCCTCCAGGTCAACCTACTGAAGGCTTCACTGCTAAGGTGCACCGCCAGGTACTGAGACCTGGTTTGGGCTAGCCTACTGGATCTTAGTCCGTGGTGTCACCAGGCCAAGCGCTCCCCACAAATCCCGCTTGAGAGGGGGAATAGGCGACTAAAGTCACTGCAGTGTCTTGTTCCGGCTAGTCTTCCCGGTCCCAGAATGTCCTCTGTTGGAGCCTCCTAGTCTATGAAAGGGTCCCTGTTCCTCTCCCTCACCGCAGGTCGATGCAGGGCTCCCTGCCAGTTCCGCTCTCAACTCTGTTCGCCAATTCCTGCTCTCAGAGCTTTTGCGCATCTCTTTCCCTGCTGTGCTGATTCAGACACAGCAGCGGCAGCAGGAAATTCAAATCACGGCTTCCAGAGGTGCAGGTTCCAGCTTCCGCGCTGAGATTTTATCTGTTCCTGTTATAGCATCAAGGTTGTATTTCCAGTTGGTTTCTCTCAGCTTAGTTTGTTCTTGGGTTGGCAGGGTATATCTCCCCTTGCTTTGGACTCCTCACACCACATCATTCCTGGATTCTAAGCTGACAATCTCAGAGAGCCTCTGTGCCTGCTGTTATCTGTCTGCCATGTTCTCCCGGAAGTTGCAAAATTGTGTTTTTTTACTCAATTATAAGAGACAAAATTAAGCATTATAGCTAAGTAGAAAAAGTTTACCCAATTCCAAGGCTTTATTTTATTTTATTTTATTTTATTTTATTTTATTGGTACCAGGGATCAAACTTACAACCTTGCCCTTGCCAGACAGGAACTTACACCACTGAGCTAAATCCCAGACCCTCAAGATTTAAAAATAAATCCATTAAAAAGAAGAGTAAATGTCTTGTTATATGTCTTACTGAGAATTCAGAAAATAAAATGAATTAACTATTGTATTCATTCATTCAGCTGGTGAATGCCAGAAAGTATACAAACATATCAGAGACAAAATGAATACAATCACTGTCACAGATTTAACCACACATTTCGTTTATTCTTTTACTCAAATCTTAATAAAACATGGTTTGTGCTGGGTTATAGAAATTCTATAAGGAAAATGTTTATTATTATCTATAACATAATATTATTAAATGATTAAGACATCTATTAGATATAAAGTCATCAAAATCTATTTTTTTCAGTTTTTATTTTTTATCAGTACACATTTACATTACATAATTTTTTTCAGTATTATAATCTTCCTTCAATACAAAAAGCTGATGACAACTTGACAGTTAGTAGAAAAGATTATATTTTGGAAGAACACACTATATAAGGTGACAGAATTCCAAAATGAAATTACATGAAAGTATACATTGCAATTTCTTTGTATAACAGGTGAGGGAAAATATGCTTTATAGAAAAAGAGAGGCAAAGAAACATGAAGGGCTAAGAAGGGCAAGTAGCTTTTTTCTGCAAAGGCAATCCTAGGTAACAAAGACAAGACAGAGGGCATCACAATCCCTGACTTGAAATTATACTATAAAGCTCTGTGATAAAAACAATGTGATACTGGCAAACAAAAAAACAAAGATCAGTGAAACAGACAGATAAAAGATGTAGAAACAACTACAGACACACTAAGCCACCTTATCTTTGTCAAAAATGCCAAATGCATTCACTGGAAGAAAGATAACCTCTTTAAATGGTGCTGCAAAAACTGGCTCTCTATATGCCAAAGATTAAAGCTGGACCCATCTTTTACTATGGAATAAGCTAAAATCAGAATGGATCGAAGCTCTTAATATTAAAACAGAGTTGGTAAAACTCTTGAAGACATTGGTGTAGACAAAGACTATGAACAAAGCCCTGACTGCACAGGAACTATCACAAAGAATCAACAACTTGTATCTCACCCTATTGAAAAGCTTTTGCACAGCAAGAGAAACCACCAACTGAGTAAAGAGACGGCACACAACATGGGAGAAAATGTTTGCCAGCTGTTCCTCAGACAAAGATTACTATGGAAAACATACAAAGAACTAAAAAAAATCAGTCCTCCCAGATTTAAAGACCCAATCTAAACATGGACAGATGAGATGAATGCACACTTCTCAGATGAATAAATAGAAACATCAAATAACTACGTGGAAAAATGTTCAACATCACTGATCATTCAAGGGGTGCAAATTTATACATTACATAATTACTATATTCCTAGTAGGGAGTTGATTCGTGAATATAACACATCTCAGGTCTTTCTCCATCATTCTCCCCATCTCTCTCTATCTCTCGATCCAATTCCCATTTAAAAAATGCCTATCCCTTACTTTGCATTATCTATCTTTTATTTTCCTTTTTGTATTTGGGTTGTTTGTATAAAATAAGCCATGTGATATTTAAGCTTGTGTGTCTGATTTATTTTATTTAACATTATTTTCTCCAGGTTCATTTTTTTTCTATAAATGATGTATTCTTTATGGAAGACCAGTACTCCATTGTGCATAAATAGCACATTTCATCTGTTAACTGACATGTAGTCTGCTTCCAATATTTAGCTATTATGAATTCTGTTGTATCACTTATTATAATGTGCCTAAATCTTTTGGGAAGTTACCTAGCTATATTAGAGGAATAGCTAGGTTAAGTGGTCTTTCCAGAATTTGATTTTTGCGGTCTCTCTAATACTGATTTCCACAGAGGTTGCATACATTTGTATCAACAAATAGACAGTAAAGATTCACTATTTACTTTAAAAAATCTATCCAGATATTGTGATGCTATTCCTGACCTCTAGAATGTTAGTAACCATCAGACCTTCAAGGCTATCTTCAAAATCATTAAATATAGTACAATAACCAATTAATGATTCATGCTCACCTATGCAGTCTCTGTGGGGACAATTTTTTCTTTAGTCTTCTCTTTGGCATTTATTTTCAACAGCTACCTTGCAGGCTTCCCAAAGTGTATGCAAAACCGCCATACAGCAGCAGGGATGGGTTCTAATTTTGACAATGCTTAATATTTACTAGGAATATATTATTTACAGGCACTTTACATATGACATCTTTCCCAATGTGTCCTTAACGACCCCTTGAGGTAGGTAACCAAATCCCATCTTAAAAGAACAATCCAGGATACACAGTAGTTAAGAAATAGTCACAGAGATACAGCTGCTGCTTGAAGCAGGTTGCTGTGACTCAAGCCCAATTACTTTCTCCTTAGGCTGGGATGCTGCTGTATTATTCAGATATTTTGTGGCCCTTCCATTATGTCATCACAGAATTAGCACATTACCAGTTCTGTAATCATATGGCTACTTCTTAGCCACACGTAATGGTACTCTATTAGCAAGCTGGGCTCAGTCAGTACTTTGATCTGCTTGCAAAAGCCACAGTAAATGCAAAGTACTAATGTCTGAGCAATCTAACTCTTAGAAATAAGAACTTGCTCTAATGGTCACTGCCACTTACCCTTTTAGGTCCTTACTCGGGCATCTCCTTGGCAATGATTCCTTTATTTTATTGAAACTTCCAGTCTGTTACTGCTGTCATGCTTTCATATTTCCACTACTCTCCTAACTTTGCTTCTGCTTTCCCCCAACTAGAGTTAATGACCCATTATTAAAATCATTCACTTGAAAGCGCTTGGAATTTTCCAGCTCTACCATCCCTGCACTTACCTGGTTTGACTCTACCCCTGATGAGCCCCGCCAGCCATCTCTGAATGCCTGCCTTTACTGGAGATGACCTCACAACTATTTGTCTGGCTAAGCTTTAAATTTGTGATCCAAAAACCTCAACTATGCCCTCAGGAATGCCAAAGAGTCTCTCTATCATTCCTTAATAAAATACTCTGTTAAGTCTTTGGAATAACTATTTCATATTTCCTCTTCTCCCAAGCCTCCCACACTGTCTCCCTCCCCTTTCCTAGGCAAGCTTAGATTCATATTTTGTTTTTAAAAAAAAAAAACTCTAAACCATCAGGTAGGGACAGCTTCATCTTATTAAATAAATCTATATATCTCTTAATCTCTATGATGTTCTCTCTTTCTTTTTTTTTGAAATGAGATAAATATTTGCTCCTATCAGAGATCAGTCATTCCACCACCACCCCTCTCTACTTTTAAAGTATCTTTGTTCTCATAATTAAATACTCTATGCTACAACACAGTGGCTTTCTCTGCAGGCAACATATAAACAAGCTCCATAATCTCCTAAATTACAAAACCCCAAAGACTTCCCTTGATCATCATGTTGTCCTATATTTTATTTCTCTTGTTTTTTTCACAAAAAACCTTCACAAAATGCCTCTTTGGGTCTCAGATATTCTTTGGTTGCTTTATGAACCTTCTGCTTAACAATTCATTGAATTTGCTTTTTCCATCTCATACCACTAGATATTATGTGTACTTCTGTTTCTATATTATTCACCCTCCTCTCCACAGCATCTGACTCAACTGCCCAATCTCTTCTTAGAAAACTTCTTGCTTGGTTTTTAAGACCAACACATTCTATCCCCTATCTCTGGCCCATCTTTTTCTTAATTTCTTCTTTTATTTTATCTCAAAATATTTAGATATGCCAGGATTTAATACCGGACTGTTTTCTAAATCCATACAGTCTTTCCAGTAATCTTGTCTAGTCCATGACTTTAAATATCTTATATAAGCAGAGCACTTCATTTTCTATCCATTCAACATCTTTTCCGTGACATACAATCAACTGACCATATGGCACCTTTGTTTGGATAACAAACAGATTTTCTGTGGTATTTCCTATAAGGTGTGTGTCCAACCACACCCCCCCCCGCCCCCCGCCTTCTGCTTTGTCAGTATAAACTTGATTTTATGCAGTTATTAGGGGATCATGATCTTGAGGGCCAGGGGTGATGAATCATGCAAGAGATCCTTAATTATTCATTATTGTTCCATCCTTATTATCAGTGATTGGTTAATAACTCAAAGTGTTCGTGTAGCATAATCCTGGCCAATGAGCTAAAAGGATCATTTGCAGAACATCCAGGAATATTTTGCTTACAAAGAAAAAGGAATATGTAAATCAGATCCTCCCTCTGTCCTATTTATCATATGTCTTTCATCTGTAAGTCCCTGTGTTAACAGCCCCTTGTTTCTCTTTTTTTAGTTTCCTGCTATTATATACTTTAATTCCTTCCACACTGGTCTCTTGTTTATTTTTCAAGCACATCACAGTGTCAAGGTCTTTGGTTCTGCTGGTCATTCTGCCTGAAATTCCTTTTCTTCAATTCTTTGAAGACAATTGTCAAAGAAAAGACAATTGTCTCCTGTTTAAGATGGTTTTTCTCAGTTCATTCTAATTATAAATAACATTATAAATTATAGTATTTTTATTTTTGCATGATTACTGTCTAAATCTTGTCTCAATCTAAAAATTACTGTTTTCCGTCTCATCTGCTAGAATGTGAAGTCCCTGAGAAGCTTATTTTAAAGGAATATTAATCTTCTGGAAAGGATGTGATTTTGTTTTATGAGGTTAACCTTCCAAATCTGTGAGTTCTGCATCCACAAATTCAACCAACAGCAGATCAAAAATATGCCGAAGAATTGTGTTTGTGTTGAACAGACTTTTTTCTTTGTCATTATCCCCTAGACAGTATGATATAGTACCTATCTGCATAGCATTTGTATTGTATGTGGCATTGTAAGTAGTCTAGGGATGATTTAAAGTATACAGGAGGTGCATATGGGGCACAGGTTATGTGCAACTATCATGCCATTTTGTATAAGGTACTTGAGCATCCATAGATTTTGATACTCATAAAGGTCCTGGAACCAAACCGCTTTGGGTTCCAAAGAATGCTTGTTATTTCCAATGTCCAGTACAGTGGTTGGCACATTGCATTTATCAAATCATTTATGTACACTCACTCCAAATGTTGAAAATATATGTTAGATAAGACACTTAGGAAACAGTTTGTCAATGAATGCTCTTGAAGTGAGAAAGGGAAATGGTATTTTTAAAAAAGGGGTTTTTTGTTTATGTTTTGTAAAGGAGGAGAAGGTTACATTTGAAGAATAAAGCTAATGTTTATTTCTGGTGCCCTTACTATTGAAGCTGAAATGGCCAGAGAGGGCTAGGTTGCGTTAGTTACTTATGGCTGCTTCAATAAAGCACTGTAGACTGGATAGATTTAACAATACTTATTTCTCCCAGATTTCAAAGTTGTCAAGTTCAAGATCATAGTCCTAGCATGGCTGGGGTCATAGATGGCTGTTGCATTGCTTACTTTTCTCTAATTTCTGAGACAAAATATCTAACACCTAAAATGAGGGAAGGAAAGGTATATTTAGTTTACAGTTTGTGGAGGTTTCAGTCCATACTCAGCTGGCTCCTAGGCAGGGTGACATGGCTGAGAGGCAACTGTTCATGGCAGCACTGACAGAAAAGAGCAAAGCAAGAGCAAAAGGGGAAAAGGGTTGATGGAAGAGCAAGCCTCTTTCCTTTCCTTATATTGCATGCAGGCTACCTGCCCCAGGGCAAGTACAGCACACACACCACCAATCCCAGCACTAGACAATGAATCAATTACAAACTGTGGATTTGGCAGCCCCTGAAATCCCCTTATGACTGCATGGGGCTTTGGGGGGACATCCAGACACAAACCATAACAGCTGCCTTGTCACATGGTAGGGAGGTCCCAGTCCCTCATCCCCTTACGAGGATACACATCTCACCATGGGTGTTCTACCATCACAACCTCTTCTCAACCTAATGACCACTCAAAGGTTTCCACCTCCAAAGACCATCAGAGTCAGGATTAGGGCTTTAACATATGTAACAGGAGAAGTGGGGATGCAAGCCATAAACATTTGATCTATCACATGGTTACATTGTGAAAAGCAAGTTCTGTATCCTAACACCCAAAATAAAATTAAAGGTAATTTCTTACCTGAGGCTTTTTAACATAAATTCTATTCAAAACTGACATCTAAATCATAAAAGTAATTCCATTAAATTCAAGAAATTTTTTTAACATTTTGGGAGCATCATGACATTTGGATTAACAAGATTATGGAGTAAGCAAAAACTGCTGGGCTGCAGAGCTGAGTTTTAGGATTTGTGATTTTTTTTTAGCGTAAATAATTCCAAGCTGTTTTTTGAAAATGAGGATCCTATAATAGTTATAAGTGATAGTAAAAGTAATAATGCTATACTTATTATGCAAGAGTAGAAAAACTTTGGGATGGGAAAACAGAAAAACCTCAATGAACAGGGTCAAATTTTCATCAGTTGTTTAGTATAACTTCTAAATTGTGTGTTAAGTTATAGCATTCTGTAATACGCCTTGTATTATTTATCTCAAAGCTTAGTGAAACATACCAAGTATGTATTTTAAGTATTTACCATTATAGGTAAGTTATAGCAAAAGCAGTCACTCTATTACTTGATGAATTAAGGTAATTTAATTTCAATTTAAATTTAATAACAATACCTTTCATTTACTGGACATTATTCTGCTTTCTAAGGATGTATTATTAATAATGTTACCAAGTAGGAGACATATTATTATTCCCCCTTAACTGAAAAAGGACCTATGGCAATAACACATCTTTTTGAAATTAATCTTGAGGCTTGTTTCTGCACCAGTAGGGCTCTTTTCAATGGCGTCTTTCCTTGTTTCTTTCTGCTGAGAATCTTGCTGTGTGCCATTTTATTTATCGCTATATGGAATTACTAGCCTCCCACTTAACTGTTCACCATAAAAGTCTTCATCATTGTCAATAGTGTGCTTAGGGCTTAAAATTCCTCATATTCTGTTCAAAATAAAATCAAAGCCTGACCCACTTAGAGAGATACATATATAGAGCTCTCTGCTTGAAAAGTTTACCTCCTCCTCAGAGGCATAAACTCTGCTTTGCTGCTCTGGAACCGGGAGGGGACAGCATCAATGTCCCTTGGATTGACACCACACTGTATGTGCAGAGTACTCAGGGTCTGTGAGGGGGTAAACTCTGCTCTTCTTGGCTTGCTGCCGGTCATCACGGAAGCCCCATCTCACAAGCAACTCAGGGAGAGGCTGATTAGGACTCAGTACTCTTGACTGTCAGGCATGAGGTAAAATTTCCACCTTTATAAGTAGAGGCTGGATGAAAGAAGAAAGCCCCAGGCTTCTTGAGTATATGAGTCTGGAGGTTTCTACAACAATGAGCTGGAGAAGATAAGAAATACTGGTGACTTTTCCTGCCTGGGAGAAACGACACCACTAAGCTGGGCTGGAAGAAGAGTGCCTATTCTTGGTCACTCAGAGTGGAACTTCGGTCTCACCTCCCTGGGAAGCAAGATGCCGAAGCTTTTGGGACTTTCATTAGTTGTGATTGCATCACTGGGAAGAGTGCTCACAGTGCCCCTCACACCATCACTGAAAAGTGCTTCTCCATAAAATAATCAGTTTGTTTCCTATATTCGCTATAGCAAATTACCACGAAGCAGCACTAGTGTAATGCAATGCCTATGTATTCTCCTACAGTTCTGCAAGACCGAATTTCAAAATCAGTCCAACTGCAGTCAAGTCAAGGTATTGACAGGACTGGTTCCTTTTGGAAGTTCTCAAGAAAATTTATTTTTGTCCTTTCCTGCTTCTAGAAGCAGAATAGCGTTTCTTAGGTGGGGGCCCCATAACTCAGATTTTTGCTTTTACTGTCACTCACATAGATTTCTCTCTGACTCAAACTTCTGTTGTGACCTTTTATAAAGATGCTTGTGATTATGTTAGATAAGATCAACCTATTTAATCTAAAAAATCTTTTGTTTCAAAATGTTTAACTTGATCATTCTGTAATTGCTCTCCACCCATATAAGTAATATTCCCAGTTTGAAGACTTTAGTATGCAAAAAGCTTCAGTAGGCCAATAATTAAGATTGTATAATTTTATTGTTTGAAAGAAGCTGAAGTCCTTGTAGATGATGAAATGGTATCATGAACTGGTTACAAGTATATAGCTAGTGTGTGGCAGCTGGAATGGTTAAACAAAAGAAGTGTTCATATTATTTATGAGTTCTACTAAGATTTAGATCAAAAATGTTCCCTGAAAGTTTCATGTATTCAGAGGAGTTGCTTTTTGAAAGTGATTGGATAACACCATATGGTAACACCATATTAATCAATGGAGTCCTCCTTTGATGGGTTCAGTAGCTGAATGTGCACTTAGCAGATGGGGCAGTCTTGGAATTGGGTCACTGCAAAGTACCCCAGAAGGGTGCATTCTCATCCCTGGTTCCTCCCTTCTCTCTCTACTTCCTGGAGGAATCAGCTATTCTCCATCAGGCCCTTCCATACTATTTCTTCCTTGAAGTCAGCCAACTTTGGGCTGAACTAAATTAACTAAAAGCCAAATAACTTCTCTTACCTTACCTTCTGGGTATCGGATATTTTGTCTCAGGGATGGGGAAATGGACTAACACAGGTTCCCAAACCATAGATATAAATTGAAAGTGGTAAATAATAAAAGTACAAAATGTTTTCTCAAAAAATATCTGAAGTCTACTTAAAATCATACATGTAATTCAACCATTGCATTCAATTTTATCTTTAACATCCCTGGTCTTTCTTGAAGGAAAATATTGGCTGCAAGAAAGATGTTTTCCCCAAGTAAATTTACATTTATGAATATGCAGTAAAACACAGTTATTACCATATTATCCATGGAATAAACATACACAATTAGAAAATTTATTAATGTTGTATCCTTTGGTGATTCCAAGTGATAAGTTATCTACAACTTCATAAAGAACCTAGAAAAATTAATTGAATGAGTCATGTTGATATGGGAGGATTTCTTTCCAAAAAATACTTTCACAAATTCACATCATAAAGTGTGATTCTCTCTAGAGCTTTTTTCTAGGGTTGCTTTCTCTCCAAGTCCTAAAGGACATGTTAACATTTCTCTAGTGACACAAAATGACCCAGTGGAAAGAACTCATTAATAATTGTACACAAGTACTTCATGGGAAAAGTCTTCATGAAATTTGGAACTGTTCCTTTTTGCAAAAATATCTGCACTTAGAGTTTTTCAAAGATATTTCAAGAGGGAAAGAGAAAGACAAGACACTTCCCAGCATGGACACCTTTCACAGGCACATCACCATTGCCGAATGAGAAGGTAAACAATATGCTCTTGTCAGTCCCAAGCAGTGTTATAGAGAAAGAATTCTGCCATTGAAAGGCATAGATTGACTGTGCTGCCTGAGGAGGTGAGTTCCTGCTCAACATCCCGAGCCCCGGGAGAGTTTAAGATCACCGCTCCCAGTGGTCAAGGATGCGCCCAGCTACCAGCCACACTAGACTGAGTTCTGCAGGTTTTAGGCCTGCCTGGGCCACACCTAATGACCTTCTTTCAGTCCTGGGAGCTGTGCTGCCATAGGAGGGAACTGGGCTTCCGGCAGGAGTGAGTTCCTGCTCACCATCCCAAACCCTGGGAGAGTTTAAGATCATCGCTCCCAGTGGTTAAGGACATGCCCAACTTCCAGCCACAATAGACTAGGTTTGGGAGGTTTTTCAGTCTGACTAGATTACACCCAGTGATCTTCTTCAATCAGGGGAGTTGAGAGAACGTGAAGTGCATTGGTCCAGTGCATTGGTCCTAGCCCAGGGAGAGCTCTGGACCATCATCCACAGTGGTTAGGTACCTGTCCAGCTTCCTGGAACACTGGAGGTGACACAGGAGGTCCTGTGGGACTGACTAGACCACGCTGATCAACCTCCATTCAGTCCCAAGAGTGAAGGGCATAGGAGATGATTTCAAACATGCCCAGGGAAAGCCTTGGAACAACACTTGAAACATGGAAATATGGAAAAATGACAAAACAAAAGACCAAAATGCAATGTCAAACCTCCAGCCCTTCCCAATAAAGCCTAGGAGTTATGTACATGGAAGAAAATATATGCCATACACCTGAAATACCAGAAACAATAGCAACTGAAATAAAGAAGTAATTTTGGGAAGCTTTAAAGGAATTCAAGCTAGAAATAATCTCCCAGGTAAAAGAAGAAATGATAAGAGTAATGAAAGAGATGCTGAACATGTCTAAAGAAGACACAGTTAAAAATTAGAGGAACAAAACAAAAAGATAAAATACCTGCATGAACAATATAAGAAACAAACAACACAGGAAGCAGATTCAAAGAGATATACAGGAAATCAAAAATTCCATTGAACGTTGTCAAAACCAACTCAACCAAAGTGAAAACAGAATTTCAGACCTCGAAGACAAGATTGCAGCTAGTGAACGGGAAAGGAAAGATCTTTTAAAAATAACAAGGAATCCGGAAATAACAATTCAACAGCTGCAAGATGATACAAAGAAAAACAACGTAAGATTGATGGATAAATGAAAAAGAAGGGAACAACACAAATATATAAAGAGGCTATTCATAGAAGTAATAGCTAAAAATTTCCCAAACATGAGAATGGATACTAACATCAGGATCACTGAAGCATATAGAACTCCAAATAGCCATAATCAAAATAAAACTACACCCAGACATATAATAATCACCATCCCAAAATCCAACATAAGAATAGAATATTAAAAGCTGTTAGAGAGAAAAGACAGAACACCTATAAAGGAAAACCTGTCAGAATCACAGAAGACTTCTCAACACAAACAATGAAGTCAAGAAGAGCATGGAATGAAGTACTTCAGACCCTAAAGGAAAATGATTTTCAATCTAGACTGATGTACCCTGCAAAACTGTCCTTCAAAATGGATGGAGAAATAAGATACTTCCATGACAAAGAACAGCTGAAGAACTTCATGATCACCAAGCCAACCCTGAAAAGATTACTGAAAGACAGTCTAGATACACATAGGAAAAAAAACACTAAGCAAGGCAGACAATTAAACAGAACAGAAAGATAAAGATGCAACAGCAGAAAGATAATATGTCAACAATAAACCAAGATGTAATAGTTATAACCATTAATATAAATGGTCTCAATTCACCAATTAAAAGAAACAGACTGGCAGAACGGATCAAGAAACAACATCCAACCATATTCTGCCTACAAGAAACCCATCTGCCCAAAAGGAAACTCATAGACTGAAAGTCAAAGGATGGAAAACAATACTTCATGCAACAGGACCTGAAAAACAAAAGCAGGGGTAGCTATTCTGTTTTCAGACAATGTGAACTTCAAACCAAGAATAATAGTGAGTGATAAAGAAGGTTACTACATACTGGTGAGGGGAAAACTTCAAGAGGAAGAGATAACAATCTTAAATATATATGCACCAAATTCGAGAGCACCCAGTTATACAAAACAAGTATTAGTAGAAATGAAAAATCAAATTAGCAATAACAAAATTATAACAGGAGACCTTAATACACCATTGACACCAAGGGACAGATCAACCAAACAGAAAATCAGTAAATAAATAACAAAATTGAATCAATCTGCGAACAAATGGACTTGGTAGACATATACAGAGTGTTTCATCCAAAAAAATTATAATACACATTCTTCTCAGCAGTATATGGGACATTCTCTAAAATAGACCATATACTAGCCCACAGAACATATTTAAATAAATGCAAAAGAGTTGAAATTATCCCGTGTATGTTATCATGTCATAGTTCCATGAAATTAGAAATTACTGATAAAAGATACAGCAAAAATCCCACAAACATATGGAAACTGAATAATACCCTCTTGAGTAATCAGTGGGTCACAGGGGAAACTAAAGAAGAAATTAAGCAATATCTACAAGCAAACGAAGATACAAATACAACTTATTGAAATCTCTGGGATGCAATGAAAGTAGTCCTTAGAGGAAAATTTATTGCACTGAGTTCCCACATCAGGAAGACAGAATGAATACAAATAAATAACCTGATGCTACACCTCAAACATCTAGAAAAAGAAGAGCAAGTCAAGCCCAAAGCGAAAAGAAGAGAGGAAATTATAAAAATTAGAGCAGAAATTAATGCAATAGAGACTAAGAAAATAATCCAAAGAATCAATGAATCAAAGAGTTGGTTTTTTGAAAGAATAAATAAAATTGATAAGACCCTAGTTGGCTAGGTTGGCTAGTTGGCCAACCTTATTTAAAAAGGAAAGGAAAAGCTCAAATTCATGCAATAAGGTATGAAAAAGGTGAAATCACTACAGGCTCTGTGGAAATACAGATCATCAACACCTATTTCAAAAACCTCTACTCTGAAAAGTTTGATAACACAGAAGAAATAGACAGATTCTTAGAAGCATATGAAGTACCAAAGCTAGGTCAAGAAGATGTAAAACTGCTGAATAACCCAATTTCTGTTAATGAAATTGAAAATGTAATTAAGTCCTTACCTACAAAGAAGAGCCCAGGCCCAGACGGATTCACTGCAGAATTCTACAAGAAATACAAAGAAGACTTAATGCCGACACTCCTCAAACTCTTCAATGAAATCGAAAGGGAAGCAATTCTTCCTAAGTCATTTCTGGTAGCAAATATTACTCTAGTACTAAAACCTGAGAAAGACCCAACTAAAAAAAAAGAACTACAGCCAATCTCCCTAATGAATACAGAAGCAAAAATCCTCAATAAAATATTGGCAAATAGGATGCAGCAAATCATCAAGAAGATTATACACCATGATCAAGTGGAATTCATCCCAGACATGCAGGGATTGTTCAACATACATAAATCAATAAATGTAATCCACCACAGCAATAAAGCCAAGGGTAAGAATCACATGATTATTTCTATAGCTGCAGAAAAGTTTTTGATAAGGTCCAACATTCATTCATGATAAGAACCTTACAGAAAATTGGAAGAGGTAGTCTTTACATCAATATGATAAAGGCCATTTATGACAAGCCAACAGCCAGTATCATATTAAATGGTATAAAACTGAAGGCCTTTACCTTAAAATCAGGCACAAGACAACGATGTCCCTTATCACCGCTCCTATTCAACATAGTATCAGAAATACTAGCCAGAGCAGTTAGACAAGAGAGAGAAATAAAAGGGATAAAGATAGGAAAAGAGAAAGTTAAATTATCATGATTTTCAGATGGCATGATACTCTACATAGAAGACCCCCCAAAACTCCATTGAAAAACTCCTAGATATAATAAATAAATTCAGCAATGTAGCTGTATACAAAATCAGTACTCAAATATCAATAGCATTTCTATACACTAACAACAAAATCACTGAGAGAGAAATAAGAGAAGCCACACCCTTCACACTAGCATCCAAAAAATGAAATACTTAAGAATTAATCTCACGAAAGAAGTAAAAGATCTATACAGGGAAAATTATAATACCCTAAAAAATAAATCAAAGAGGATCTCAGAAAATGGGAGAACATCTCTTGTTCATGGATACGAAGAATAAATATTGTGAAAATGGCCATTCTCCCAAAACTATTACACACAGATTCAATGCAATCCCAATGAAAATATCATCAACATACCTCATAGATCTAGAGAAATCACTCCTAAAATTCATCTGGAACCAGAAAAGACCTAGAATAGCAAAGACAATTCTAAGCAGCAAAGGCAAGGCAGGAGGCATCATAATCCTTAACTACTGTAATAAAATCAGCTACTGTACAAAGCTACTGTAATAAAATCAGCATGGTACTGAAATAAAAACAGATCTGAAGATCAGCGGAATAGATTAGAAGGTACAACCACAACTACCAACACACTCAACCACCTTATTTTTGATAAAGGGGCCAAACATGTTCACTGGAAGAACAATAGTCTCTTTAATAAATGGTGCTGGAAAAACTGGCTCTCCATTTGCCGAAAACTAAAACTACACCCATGCCTATCACCATGTACTAAACTAAAATCTAAATGAATCAAAGATCTGAATATTAAAACAGAAACACTAAATCTGCTGGAAGACGAATTAGATAAAAATCTTGTAGGCATAGGGGTAGGTAGACAATTCATGAACAGGAATTAAACCACACGGGAAATACTTCCCAGAATCAATAACTGGGATCACGTCTTATTTTTCTGCATGTCAAAAGAAATCTCCAGCATAGTGAAAAGAAAACCCACAAACTGGGAAAATATCTTAGTGACCTGTCCCTCAGACAAAGCACTTCTGTCTAAAACATATAAAGAATTTTTAAAAATCAGACCCCCCAAATTCAAAGACCCAATCCAAAAATGGGCAGCTGAGATGAATACACAGTTATCAGATGAAGAAATACAAATGGCAAATAAATACATAAAAAAATGTTCATCATCATTAGTCATTAGAGAAATGCAAATTAAAACAACACTGAGATTCCATCTCACTCCAGAAAGAATGGCCAGGACCAATAAAACTACCAACAACAAGTGCTGGAGAGGCTATGGGGAAAAAGGAACTCTCCTGCCCTGCTGGTAGGAGTGTAGACTGGTGCAACCATTGTGGAGGTCAGTCTGGAGATTTCTCAGAAAATTGGGACTGGAAGCCCTATTCGACCCAGCTATTCTACTTTTAGGCATTTTCTCAGAAGAACTGAAAACATCATACCACAGTGATATATGTGCACCCATGTTTATAGCAGCACAATTTGTAATAGCCAGATCTTGGAAACAACCTAAGGGTCCATCAACTGAGGAATGGATAAAAAAGTGGTGATATTTTTATACAATGGAGTACTACTCAGCTATAAAGAATGATCACATTAGATATTTATAAATAAATGGATGCAACTTGAGATCACACTCATAAGAGAAATAAATCAAACTCACATGTATGTATACCATATAGTCTCCGTAATGTAAGAAATGGTAAGAGTACATCAAAGTTTATGGTAATCATGATTCCCCATTACACTGCTTTGAAGCCTTATAATGTTTGCATTCATTAGTTGGAATGATTTTATCCTGGTTTGTTTGATTTTATTATCTGTGATAATATGAACAGCTATTTTAAAGAAAACAAGGCAGTATAGTAGTCAGTGCTGATTTAATATCATCTTACTCTGAAGTAAGGAACTACTATGCTTTTGTTTTTCTGTTTCTATTGGTTCTATCATATTGTATCTTATTGGATTTTATTATGTGTGATATTATAAACAAATTTTCTATGGAAAATGAGATAATGTAGTAGCCATTGTTTGTTCTCTGTTATTTGTTTCTGACTGCCCTGTAATACTTTCATTCTCTTGAATGGTTTTATGTAACTTTGTTATGTTTGATACTATTATATATGAAGTTATGCTCAACTATTTCAAAGAAAGAGACATTATGGTAGTTACTGTTAATTATAGGTTGTCTTGTGGTGAAATACTGTGTTGCTTACATTGTTCTGTTGTGATCTGCTTTGTTATGTCTTTTTTTGTCTTAATCTCTTTAAAATAACATATAAAAATTTTTAAAAAGGGAAAGTCATAGGTAACAGTGACAGAGAGATTTGATCCAACATCCTCCTTACCAAGGCAAATTTGCATGGTAGTATCAGCTCAGATAGAAGAAAAACAGCATGAGGGTGTTTTACAGGCATATTACTTGGTTTCATGAAATAGTTCCTTTTTTAGTACAAAATGTGCTTTACTAGGCATATCAAATCACTACTTTTCTGTGAAAACAGTACAAGAATATATCAAACATCCATTTAAATAACTATTTTGAAACCTCCTTCCAAAGAACCATCATATAAATCTAATCAAGAAAAGCCATTGTTTGATATATTCACAAGTGAGGTTCAAAATTATTGAGGATATATTTTTGAGGTTTCAGATTAGGTGGGTGCAATCTTTTACGATTATTCTGCTAAAAGTTCTATCAGCTGTAAAGAACTTCCCAGTCCAGAAATAAATATGCTTAAAAGTTACCAAACAAGGTTTTCAATATCTATTGTAGTCTATCCTCTAAATATTACAAACATTGCCTTTTCAGGAAAGAACAAAGTTTTATGTTTTTTCCAGGCCATCAACAAGGTTTTAGAGAAATATACACATTAATAACTTTTGAAATTTTATCTGGATGCTCAGAAAATGACAACTGATTATCTTTCAAAGAGGATACAAAATAGAAGAAAAATACATTTTATTGTGTTTGGTACTATATGTCTTAGGAAAATTGTTTGGACACAAAATTTTATAAACCAAATTTTATTTCTAGTTTCATAGTTAAAGAAAGTTAAATTACTTTAGGGAGAATCTTTTATGTGCAAATAGCCTTTTGCCTGTTTCTAAAATGTTGCTTTTGTACACTAGGTTTTCTTAAATCATGAGGGAGACCAGAACAAATTACATCCTTTAGCATTTTAAAGTGAATTACTTTCTTTAGTACTTTAAAAAGAGTATTCCCATAGTTCAACTGGAAAAGTTTACACGAACCAGGCTTGCTTCATGTTAGTGCTTCAATGCAACTCTAGTCTTGACATAAATAGCACACCTTACGCTTATAAATTTATAAAGCAAGTACAAATGTTCTTGCTACATTGTTTCACATTGAAATTGCTCTATGGCTCAAACTTTAAGAAAGGATAAAACTTATAGTTTGTTGTTACTGCTACCTGGAAATTCAGACTAGGGAATAGCTAGGTGACTAGCCAAATTGTGTTTAGTGTTTTACTTCCAATAGGAGTGTTCCAACAATTCATACTCCTCTGGAAAGGAAGTTATAACTAATGTTTACAAGGAGAAATATCACTGATAGCATTTTCAACCTATGGTTTGTTCTCTTTGAGGAAATCTTTACTGAAGTATAATATACATGCAAAAACATATAGGTGTTATGAATGTTCAGATCTATTAATTTTATCAAAATTAATACACCGGTTTACCCAGTGCTGAGATCAAAGATGGCGGCCCAGAAGCCTGCTTCATTTACTATCTTTGGAAAGGTTTTGATTATTTTTTGTTTAGAAATTTGAATTAATCAAATAGCCATTTTTATATCATATTTTTCTCTTATATGGTTTAGAGGCACCCAAAGTATTTGTCATACAGTTTCCAACAGAGGGAAAGTAGATTATAAGGGAAGATGAGCCAAGCATCCAACTTGTCAAGAGCTCTGAATTAATTCTCAGTTCACAGACTAAGACAGTTGCTTTAGGGAACAGGGACAGTACGTGACCCAGGAGGCAGAGGTCCTGCCCAGGTCATCTATCTGGTGCTGGCTTGGGAATAGGCAGTCCCAGGCATGGGAATCATGGGTTTAAATAATCCTGAGCTAGGGAAGGCTCTACAAACCAGGTCAAAAAAGACTTTGTGCTTAAAAACATTCATGACTTAGGGGAAGACAAGAAGGGAAATAATAATCAGAGGAGTCTGAAATGAATAAGCTTAAAAAGTTAAAAGGACTTGACGGCACCCAAACTTTGTACCCAACTGGAGGAGCTTGGAATGTTCTAGAACCCTACAGAAGTGACAGAGCAGCCTGTGAGGATACAAGGATCTTTTCCTAGATGTTGTGTAGGGTACTACCCTGATATACAGAGAAACAGAGGCCCTGGAGTGTCTTCAGGGACATAGGTACAAATGGTGAGCTCAAAAGAAAATACCCATCTTCTGACTCTCTGAGTTCATTTTGTCTTTTATTATTAGCATTCAGGTCTGATTATTTTCAACCTCATACTAGTGAATTGTGGTGGAAATTTATTATATTTCAGGAGCCTGAAATTGCAAATTAGAACTTAGGACCAAGCACGTATTGGTCGAAGGAGATTTGTAAAGTGGCTGTGAGCTCAGAGTCGCACTATTACTCATGTGGAGATGGTCACGCTCAATTTACACTCCGGTATTAGGAAATAAATGAGGGGTCAGAGAGGAATAAATGAGGTCTAAGGGAAAGAACACAGCTGCAGAGATACTCCCATTGATACCACCCTACTGTGTGTGAGTGTGTATGTGTGTGTGTGGCAAATGTGTTTTTATGTGTGTGCCCAGCACTCTTAGGTGTATTGTGATTATAGTAATGTTATTATTCACTTTTGGTCTACAGAACTCAGTTTTTCCATATAGCAACTAAAATAATGGAAAGTTCCCATTGTGAGGGCACTTTATGGTCTTTGGCATATGTGTTACTTCACTTGCTTTTGGACAAAGAACATAAATAACTTGTTGGCAGACATTAATTTTTTGTGTGGATATATTTTAAAAGCAAGGTCATGTTGAAAAACATAACTAATCTTAACCTAAACAATATAGGACTAAATGAAGCAAATAATGATAGTTCAATATCCCTTTTCCTTGTACAAAAATTACTATTAAAATCATGTAAATGCTATTAAAGCCTTTTACTCATTTGACAATATCTTCTTAATAATAGTGACTTCCTATTTACATAATAAGAAATGAGTGCTGAACTTGCCCTAACACTAAGATCTTATTTTCCATGAGAAAGTGGATGGGTTGGAGGTATTCACTTAACTTTCCAACTGTTGGCCTCTCTAGTTGTGTCTGGTTGGGTGATCTTCCTACATTAAATAAGCTGAGGTCATTGGTTTAATCCTTACTTTATCCTTTTACCTTTGGTCTGTATCACAGCTGTGAACTGAACCCTGGTTACTTGCTTCTTAAGTAAATATTTCTTTTTATATCTGCGGTCCATAATGACATTTACCTTGGGAAATCGGTACATATACATGGTTCATCTTGATCATTTTTACTCTGCCCACATGACCTCCCCCCATAAATGAATGTTAGAAACTAAGGAAAATTGGGAGTTTGATAATGTAGACAGTAGTCAGATTAAGAACTGATGACAAATTTGTAGGACAATTTTAAATCTAAGATTTATGATTTTGATTATGATATTGAAGACAATGGCACTTGAGTACAGCTCGGACTGCCTTTCTGTTGCTGGCATCACGGTTGTGTCATTTCTGTGAGTGAAAGATGCTTTCACTGGATGTTGAATCTGAGGGTGGTAACAAGGGCCAGGGTGACTCTGACCCAAGTTCCAGCCAAGTCTGTGCCAGAGCCGGTTTGGGCTTTGATAGGCGCCCAGCGAGTCCCAAGGTCAGTCCTAGGGAAGCTAATCCTGTCATCAAGTCCAATCTGCGAATGCAGTGCTAAGGAAGGACACAGCAGCGGGGGCAGAGCTGGACAGAGGACTCCTGGGACGGGGAGGAGTAGATGAGGATGTGAAAGTGTCTGGGAGTCTGGGTAAACACTCGGGCACATCCTGCGGTGTATTTTAGCATCTGCTGGCTTTGAATGTGGCTTGAAGACGTGTGAGCAAAATCACAACAGATCCTTAA
Source organism: Cavia porcellus (assembly GCF_034190915.1). Lineage (NCBI taxonomy): Eukaryota > Metazoa > Chordata > Mammalia > Rodentia > Caviidae > Cavia > Cavia porcellus. The sequence goes on along the minus strand of NW_026947510.1, from coordinate 49,844,617 downwards.
CCATGTAGGAAAATGAGATAATTCAGATGTTTGATAGATTTTCCAAATATCTGAGAAAAACTGCTTTCCATGTGTACAGCCATCATTTTCAGGGAAAATAACTTTTCCCATCTTTCAAAGCAGGACACACGAGCGAAAGCACCCTCCGTACTTTAAAATAATGATTTCTTCATTTGTACTATTCTCTGAGCTCTGACCAGTTTTTTATCCATGCAGGAAGTCATGGAGTTTCCTTAGACTGTCACATCTTTTAAAAAAAAAAATGTCCTTGTGTGTGTTTGTGATTTCTTACGTGCATGTATAATCTGTTCCTGTCTAGCAGGAAGATGGTACTTTCACATCGGTCTTAGTTTCCTATGCACCTCTGTTAACACATTTCCTTCTGCCAGCTTATTTCTGATTTATCTGCTTGAGGCTCAACATTCAAGTGTGTTAAAATCATGCATAATGTAGGAAAATGAATCTTTAAAAAATCTTATGAATTAAACACATGAACTTTAATGCTGGAAATCACATTTTATACACCTACCTGCTAAGAATCCTTCTGACATGCTCACATTTAATGTGTTTTGTTTGGTTTCTTTGCATAGCTGAGACTCAGCAGTGTTATCTCTGAATATGTGAGATGTTAACATAATCTTAAATATTATTTGACACTGTACCGTTGCCATCACATCTTTCATATAACTATGGCTGCCACAGAGGAAGGCTTAATAAATATTTATGGCATAAACAATATATTGAGGAATGAGGCAGTCTGAGGTACATGCCAGTTTGACAGAAGGCAGAAACTATGTGTAAGTGTTAACTAAGGGTAAGTGGATAAAACCCATTGTTGCTGATATTGTTTTTCAGAGGTCACAAACTCAAGGTCAAAGGCAATTCTGGCCAGCAGAACACTTTGTTCTACATCAGTACCTGTGGGTCACGCGTGAACTCTGCGGCTCATTGCCTGTCACTGCCACGTTATTTTACACATGGCTACATCTGGGTTAGTTCACCCTGGCTGGTGCGTCCTGAGGGCATTTTGGTTCTCAGAAGATGCTGCAGTTTTACAGAATTGTTACTGAATGGTCTCACCCACCACCTATAGGAAATGCTGCATGGTCAGTGTCATGGTTTATGTTTGTGTCCTCCAGGCCTCATGAGTTTGCATTGTTCATTTGTGGTGGATGGTTCTTTGTATAGTGCTTGGATTGATGGTGTCAGTGCTCCACCCACATAGGGGTGGAGCCAGGATGTGATGTAATGGCAGGAAGAAGGTGTGTCTTTCTCTTTGCTGGTTTGAGTTTGCTGCTGGCGGCCGCCATGAACTGCAGCCCAGCCATGCCTGCCTGTCTTGGAGACAACTGAGTGTGGACTGAAACCTCCAAAAACTGTAAAAAATAAACCTTTCCTTTCCCAACTTGGGCATCAGGTATTTTGTCTCAGCAACGTGCATAAAGTAACTAAGACAGTCAGACACATTCAAACCCAAACGCTTGATACTCCTCCCATCTCAAATCTATTTCTCTGCAGACTTTAACAGAAGTGACAACTGCTTCAAATGGCCCCAACTGTAGGCTTACTCCTGTCTTTCTTACATATTCATGTCCGCTCCATTAGTGAAAGTTGTTCAGGATTTCAGTGTTTCTCCTCCTTCCCTCTGCTCCTGCCTGCCTTCTTCCTATTTATTCTCCCCACAGCAGCCAGATGATCCTTTCACTCTGGAAGTAAATTGCATCAATTCTCTATTCAGAACTCCCTATTAGTTTCTAGCTAAAGTCCTCTCCATAGCTGATTGCTCTCCCCACACTTTGCTGGGCACGAGTCTGTTACCTCCATCAAGAATGTCGTCCTCAGGATGAGAGGGACTTTGTTCTGTCCATTTTTATGTCTCAGCTCTGCAGAATAAAGCCTCCTTTTAGAAGTTCCATAAACGTTTCTTTAATGAACAAACAAACGAATAAGTTAAAGAAAAAAATGAGTAAAAAGATTTATTCATTCAATAAGCCTGGAAGGATGTTGACCAAAGAGTACAAATTTTAAGATACAAAAAGCCATTTCTGGGAAACTAATGTCAAACATAGGTGGTGCTGGTTGTGGTAGTTTGTTGAAATCATTACAAAATGTACACATACATCAAATCATCATGCTGTGCACCTTGACTAAAAATAGAGCAGAAAATAGTAAATTACAGTAAATAGTAATTATCATAGCAAATTAATTAGTTACTCAATTACCTTCAAAATACTTCATCTGTCTTCAAAGACACTTAACACACCAATCTTGCCACTTTCAAAAGCTATTCTGAAAGTCTTGTTTTGTGTCTTTATTTGCACAGTTGTGACTGCCTCAAATGTCCTGAACTGATTCAAAACATTGGGAATGGGAGAGATGAGAGGGAGAGGAGGAGAAGGGAAAGTAAATTAGCATTTTATCAGTTCTCCATGATGAATGCATCTATTATGTATTGCAAATATATATTCACTTTTTGAAGGGGGAAAATAAACCGGTTCTTTTAAGCTAGTAAAAAAAAAATTAACCTTTCATGGTAATACTGTCTTTGGGGAAGAACCAGAAGTTGCGTGGTGCCAAATCTGGTGAATAAAGTGGGTGAGGGCACACTGTGATGTTTTCATGACCTTCCTTTACCGTGCCTTCCTTTGCATGATACTCAGCAGCAGCATCCACCATATTTGTATTTTTACCATAAGAACCACCAGCCTCTACTGTTTGGTTTCCATATCCCCATTTGCTGTGAGCACTGGATATATTGAATAGAATCTATGAATTGAGGTGACCCTGCACCTGACACTGCGGTGCCAAATTTAATAATCTTGCATTCAACGTGGAGGAGAAAATCAGTCCTGAGAAAATTCAAAGTGGAAGCCTTCCTCTGTGAGAAATATATCTGGACCACTGACAACCAGGAGAGCCTCATAGTGATAGAAGCAGATTCATTGCTTTGCTCGGGCAGGAAAAGTTAGCACCTGTCTCCTGTTTTGCTGAAGAAAAAGTAACATTTACACTGAAGAGGTGTCTTGTACCCTCTTTCATACTCTTTAAAGAAACAACATAAGGAAAAGAGAATCTATAGTACTATTTTCTTCACTTTAAAAATTAGACTTGAGAACATTAAATGGAATTAGGCTGAGAGAGTATTCCTACTGTCAGATAAAAAGGCCCATTTCTGTTATTGAAGTGCCCATTGAAAACACTATAGAGAGTGACTGTGGATACTGCTCTTGCATAAAACAAAAGCCCTTCTGGGGAATCCTGCCTCCCCTGGAAGAGTAGCTTTGTTGTCACTTAAACTATGAAATAATTAAGGTTTCTTTTTTTCTCTCAGCATAGTACACCCAAATTAAAACAGCCTTAAAGCTGAGTTTAAATCATAAAACGCACAGTCACACACATATCCATTGTACATCTCCTACATATTTATTAAAAGTGAAGCTTTTGGAAATATAAAGTTCAGAAGTTCCCTGAGAAGGGTTAGACCCTTACTCTAGCTCTAAGTTATTTGATCAAAGCCAGAGTTTACAAGTTGGCCAATAGTCTTTACAATCACTGTTTGGAAAAATTGTAGAAACTGGTACACATACAGTCAGTCTTGATGAGAAATCTTTTGCATTAATTATGTCAGGCTGGCTTCAGTATCCATTTGTCAAAACGCTGCCGTTCCTGGGGGATGAGCAGGGAAGACAAACACAGAGGTGCCAAGCGGGCTCGGAATTGGCTTTAGAAAAAAATGACAAAACAAATGCTTGCCGCCTTCTGTCATTCTGTCCTGGATTTCAGTTTGAACCCCAGCTGCCAAGCTGCCCTGGAGGATCATCTGGAGGTCTGAAGACTGTATTCTCCTAAGCAGCGTCCAGGCCAGATAAGAAAAGAGGGGCGTGGCTCCCTTTCGGCTGTTCAGTGAGCTGAATATTCAAGGTGAATGTACAAGGGTGAGTTTGTTTGTTACATCCTTTACATACATTGGGGAAAAGCAGCTCTAACTTTTGCATTTTAAGCCAACTTGCATTTTAAGACAACATTTTTGTTTAGGTTCTGCTTTTTTGTGTTTAATAATCATAGCTGCCTTTTGCTGTTTCGTTTGAAGATAGGTTGATAGTGGTCCCATAAGATAATGGACTAAAAATCCCTACTGAATGGTGATGCCATATTACTCATGTGGGCATTACTTATGAGTGTGTGGTCATGCTGGTATAAACAACCTGCTGCACTGCCATTCATATGAAATATAGCACATACCATCACATACAGTATTTAATACTTGATAATAATAATAATAATACATAAATGTTATTGCTGTATGTGTTTCCTACGCTATACTTTTAATCATTATTTTAGGGTTTTCCTTTTACTTATCAAATAAAGTTCATTGTAGAACAGTGTCACTCACAGCAACCTCATACATCTGCTTATTTGCTTCTTGATTGGGGTCATGAACAACACTTGGCCTGTATTATTTGTGTAAGCACACTCTATAGCGTTCATACAAAGACAAGATTACCTAATGACATACTACGCAGAATGCCATTGTTACGCACCATATGACTATATTTGGCGTATGAAGTTGGAAATTGAGTTAGCAATATCTACAAACATGGAAGAACACATATATTCTTATTTTTTAATTTTGAAGAGAATAAAAGCAAAGCAAACAAAACAAAATAGAGCCAATCAAAACAAAGCAGTAAACATGATATAGGACTCCAAAACAAGATAATAGGAAATCAGGAATGGCCACCATAATGCCTCTTGTTATCTTCCAAGTAGCCACCTATACCATCAGACATAATAAAATCAAACAAAACCAAATAATAAAATCAATCAAAACAAAACAATGAAAGTGATACAGGGCTTTGAATCAAGATAATAGGAAATCAACAATGGCTACCATAAATACATCTTGTTATCTTTGAAATAGTTGCCCGTGCCATCAGTTATAACAAAATCAAACAAACAATACAGAATAAAACCAAACAAAACAGAACAATGAAAAGGACAGAAGGCTTCAAACAAGGTAGTAGGAAATTAACAATGGCTACCATCTTCCCTTTTTAGATTTTCCTCCCCTTTCACTTTGACAATATCTGTTGAACATTTTGAATTCTAACTCCTTTAGTTTTTTAGACTAGGGAGATAACGACGTTCACCCATATGAGTCCAAACCATTTCACCTGTGAGCATAATCTCAAGTTGCATCTATTTACATAAAAGAGCCTTGAGATTATCCTTCTTTATTAGCTGAGTAGCTTCCATTGTATAAAAATACCATCTCTTTCTTATCCATTCTGAAATAACTGGGCAAGCTACCCCTGCATTTTTCTGGTTCTCTGTCGCATGGCACATTGTTTTCCCTCCTTTGACTCTCAGTTATGAATTTCCTTTTGAGCTAAATGTGTTTCTTGTACAAAGCATATTGATGGATCCCGTCATTTGATCCACTCTGCCTGTGTTTTTTATCGGTGGATAAGAGCCATCTACATTAATGGTTATGATCAACATGCACTGGCTTGTCTCTGCCGTGCTATTTTTCTGCCATTGGCACCTTACCTTTCCCCTCTGTTCAACTGCCTACCTGCTTGGTGATCTCCCTCTGCTGCTCTTCCTGGAACCATGGTCATCTCAGTCTCTCTCTAGAATGTCCTTCAGTATTCTTTGTAGAGTTGGTTTGGTGGTCATGGATTCCTTCAGTTCTTTGTCAAAGAAGTATTTTATTTCTCTGTTAATTATGAAAGATAGGTTTTCAGGGTACATCACTCTGGAATGGAAGATGTTTTCTTTCAGGACTTGAAATACTTCAGTCTCTTCTTGACTTGATGGTTTGTGTTGAGAAGTCTGTCATGATTGTTATGGGCTTTCCTTTATGGGTGATCTGTTTCTTTTTTCTAATAGCTTTTAATATTCTGTTCTTGTGCTGAATTTCTGGAATCTTGATTATTATTTGTTTGGGTGTAGATTTATTTTTGTTATGGCTAGCTGGAAATCTATATACTTCACTTATCCTTATGTCAGGTCCTTTTCCCATGCTTGGAAAGTTTTCTGCTATTACCTCTATAAATAGTTTTTTTTTTTTTATCATTTGTGTTCAAACCTGCTTTTTTGCTGACATGTATCACTCTTAAATTATTTTTCTATGTGTTATTTTGTAGTCATTGAATTGTTATTTCTTGGATTCTTGTTACTTTTAAGAGATCTTTCCTTTTGCAATCATTAGTTGCAAACTTGTCTTCAAGGTCTAAAAGTCTGTCTTCAGATTCTTTCAAGTGGTTTTGCCAGCTTTCAATGGAGTTTTTAATTTCCTGGATATCTCTTTGAATGTTTTATGCATTCTAAATCTTTCTTATATTGCTTATTCAAGTTTTCTTCCATTTCCATATGTTTCTCTGTTTTTTTATCAGTGTCTTCTTTGGATATGCTCAGCAATTCTTTTGTTACGTTTTTCATTTGTTATTTTACCTGAAATAGTATTTCTGATCTAATTTCTTTTAAACCTCATGAAGTTGTTTCTTTTCTTCAGTTGCCATCACTTAAGAAACTTCAGGTGTGTGGCTTCCAATATTTTCCATCTTTATCTCCTGGACTTTCTCTGCATAAGTTAGAGGCCAGAGACTGCCTTTTGCTTCCTTGTCTTGACATTTTCCTGGGTTCTTCTGGACAAGCAGGTTGTGGGGTCCCAGGCACTTCCTGCATCGCTGCAGTTTCTCTGAGGCATGGCTGGTTCTCCCTCCAGTGCTAGGCACAGGTACCTGGTGTTCTGGTGTTGGGCTGCCTGCTGATTTTCCCATCTCATGCTGGTTACCAATGGGAAACATCCCTGATGCTCAGAACACATGTATTCTCAACCCAGAAATTTTGTTTCCATGAATATAGCCCAGAAAAACTCCTGAATCAGTGTGCAGGTAAGCCTGCAACATGATGTTCTTTGTAATAGCAAAGAAATTGGAAACTGTTACTGAAAAGATGAAAATACATTATGACAAACTTCGAATTTTGTATGGCAAAGACTTTTAAGCGATCAACTAGTCTGTTTTCTACGCTGGAGCAAATAATGTCATAGGAAGTTGACTGACGAATATCACTCTTTCAATGAATGATACTAGGTTTTAAGTACTGTGCTGGATGCCCTGGTAACATGTCAAAGCTTGTATTTTAGCCATTACTGTGGTGCACTAGCCAAAATAGGATCTTAAAATTTATCAAGGTCATCATTAGATCATTTTAGCAATTGATTTGGTCTTGAAGACAATTACTGAATTACATTGCTAAGCATTCATATTCATTTCAAATAACTTCACAAATTATAAAACAAATTCTTGGCTGTTTGTTCAACTTGGATTCTCTGCTTCCTCGATTACCTTTCCTTCCCAGGCTGAGGTGTTGTAATGCTCTTCCCAACATACATACCTCAGGACACAATAAATAAGAGTGAACACAATCCCTACTAAGATGTTTGTAGACTTAACGTATTACTCCAACTTAAAGTGCAACATACATTATAAAGGAGAAAATTCTTAACCCAAAGCACCCAAAGTATTGCAAAGATCACTGATAGTATTGCAAGCATAAAACATTTCAATTTGTCCCTTACAACACTGCACTTTTACCTAAGCCAGTGGTTCTTACTCACAGCTGCACAGCAGAACCACTTGGGGAATGATTCTAAAAGCACAGATGCTTGAGCTCCAATCAAGACTAATTAAACACCATCTCTAGTGGCTCAGACTGAGACTTACAGTCATATAAAAGCTCCCCTAGTGACTTTAATAGGCAGGCTTGGTTGAAATCAATCAAAATGTCCAAGTTAGGTAAAATCCTGCAGTTACCTGGCAGGTAAACAACCACAGAAGGATACATAGGAAGTCATAAAAGCATTTTTAGGTTGAGATGAGAAAAATCTGAAAAGGTAAAGATTGGGGAAGAAATTGAAAAAGCAAGGCACTGGGGCCAGACTGGACAAGATTGTCAGTGCTGCGCACATTAGCTATGTGGGCGGCACATTGATTTCTTACTAGTAAAATGCACACAGTAGTAACTCCCACCTTTCGCGGGACCACTGTGAATGTTAAATATGTAGAACAGTACCTATCTGTGACCTCGACATCCTTCAAGAGCTGCTTCAAATTTCATCCTGTGCAACCTCTTTTGACTCAGGAGGAATCAACAGCTCCCCTCCTCACACATTCTCACTTGAGACTAGTATTACTCACCTATATATCACTCAACACTACAGTTAGTGTATTTTCTTCTGTAGCCGCCATCATACTCGCTTTCTGTTAAGTATGTGAAGAGTATGTAAGGAGTTTATTATATCACCTTAAAGAAATGTACGTGAATCCTTAGGTAATGAAATTTGTGTTACTTTCCCCCTTTTTTTACTCTCTGAGAGCGTAGAAGCCTTTAGATGAGAGCTCCGACTGTTTCCACCTCTCCCATGACTTGCACTTGAATGATCAGGGGCCCTTACTTCCCCCCATGACCATGATATCTCTCCATTTTCCTAGAAAATGCCACCCCCTCCCGCTGTACAAGAGATCACATGCCCTTCTTGTCTTCTCAGTAGACAGCTGCCTTGTTGGCTTGATTGATACCAGCCAAGTGTTTGGCTCTGGTACCACCTCGGAACCAAGAGACAGATGGTACTGGAGGCTGTGCATGCGCCCACAAGTTTTGTAAAACTCACCAGTTTCCCCAGCACTACTGAATAAAAATAAATAAATAAAAATTCCATGCCCACCAGAGCCCCAGCTTCAATCAAGTCAATATTAACAACCTCTACAGAAAAATACAATTCAGCCAGAGCTTGTGAGCCCTACTGGTTATGTAAGCTCCTGGGAAAGTTATTTAATTTCTCTGACCTTTAGTTTCTGACTTTGTAAAATAAGCTGTTATAAAGATTGAATGAGACCGAGCTTGGCACAAATCTTGCTAAATGAATGTTGGCTATTATTATTGAATCATCCAAGACTTTGTTTAAATATTTTTCAGAAAGCACTTTACTGACCATTCAGTCTAAAATACCATTAATCGCATTGCTTTATTTTATCATGCTTTATTTATTTGCCACATAAGGCTTATCACTGTTTCTCATTCTGTGCATGTGTTGGCTGTCTTCCCCACCAGAAGCAAACTTCATGAGGATTGAATAGTGCCAAGTAGACCTTTAATAAAAAATTATTGAGTAAATGAATGGCTGTTTATATTCTCCATCCTCATAACCTGAGACAAAATCATGTTAAAATCCCTTGAAAAAAATTTAAAACTGTCCTAGTAAACTCAAGAGTTTTTTTTTATAACTTACATCGTTATGAAATATTTTCTCATGACAGCTAAATTGCTTGTGTTAAGAAACAGTGATGACAAACCTGTTTCTTCCCTTTCACTCTCTGTGAGCTGAAGAACCCCAGATCTCTTTCTTCTAAGTAACTTCTTCGAGTTAAAGACTCAAATTTTTTTTTATTACTTTATTTGTTAATATTAAGAAAAAAAGGTAAAACAAATTTTCACAACAAAATAATGAAAAAGTAACAATTGTTGATAGGTTACACATCATTATCTTTAGTCACTCAAGTACAAAATATGAGCATAAAAATTTCTTCATTCAATACTAGCACAACCTTTCCTATTCAGTGAACTAAGTGACACTAATGGTATAACAAACTTGCATTTTTTATTTTCCCTTCTATCCTTTCTCTTTTCTCCTATCTTAGTTTCTTCTTTTTATTGAACAGTTTCCTCCCATTTCACAGTGACTATTGTATATTTTGAACCTTATGGTTTCACATATGTCACTGTGGTGTGATGTTTTTCAATCCTTCTGGGAAGATACACAGAAGGGGAATACCTGGGTTGAATGGGACCTCTAATCCTAATTTTTTGAGGAATCTCCACACTGATTTCCACAGTGTTTGTACTAGTCTACTCTCTAACCAATAGTTAAAGACTCAAATATTCACAAATATTTCCTTAGCTGCCTCATTCCTGGGCTGAGAAATCTCAGAATCTTTACTTTTTAATGGTTAAAATCATGTAATTCTGTATGGTTCTCCTCTTACCTTGTTCTAAATCTTGGCATCCCTCTTTGGCTCAGAGCTCAAATTTGGAAGGGATGCTTCCAATTACTACAAATAATCATTGCTGAATTACCTCACAAGTTCTCTTTTGGCTTTATTTATATATCCAGGGATTGTGCTTAGGCATTTTACTAAGTCACATCCCTGACTCATGGTGAACACATTACCCATAATGACCTTAGGGACAGTTTTTTGCCAATCTTACAAATACCTGTATCTTATCCGGTAAGCAAGGAGTTATTTTGCTACTTAAGTTTCCCTTTTTAAACCGAGTCTCATTCTGTCATTTTTATGAAGTGAATTATTCACTCTCCAAAAATTTATATGCAGAAGTCTTAACCCTCAGTGTTTCCAACTATGATTGTATTGGGAGACAGATTCTATACAGATGATTCATGGTTTTCTTTTTAAAGTTTTTTTTTATTAGTACATGTTTGTGAAATAAATCAGGCACACAGAGTTAAATATTGCATGGTTTCTCTTATATGAGAAACTCGAATTATAAATAAAGAACAAAATAAAAGAGAATAGGAAGACGGAGTTTCTTCACAGGTGATTAATTTAAAGTGAAGTCATTAAGATGAGCCCTAATCCAGTATGACTGATATGCTCATAAACAAACCAGGACCCAGAAAGATGTGAACAGAAAGAATGTGATATGAAGACAGGGGCAATAAGGTGATCATTTATAAGCCAAACAGCGAGGCCTCAGAAAAACCTACCCTGCCAACCTGGTCTTAGGCTTGTACCTCCCAGAACTGTCAGAAAATAAATTTCCATTGTTTAGCCATGTAATCTATGGTAGTTTGTTACAGAAACCCTAGCAAACAAACAGAGGCACTTTTCCTGTTTATCAGGAAGCTGATCTAGTCTCCCAAGGTAGTAAACCTTGCAATCTGGGAACAAAGTTGTGTGTGTGTGTGTGTGTGTGTGTGTGTGTCTATGTGAGTTAGGGACCTCCAAAATCCCAAATTGAGTTGTTTAGTTGTAGGAAATTATATTCTTTTCTCAGGCAGTTTATTCAGTTGTTTTCACAAGAAGCATTTGAGTTACTATGAAAAGTTCTAATTTTGCTATCTTTTGATCAAGTTGCCACAGTATTTTTCTTAATGCTGCAGGGAATGTAGAAAGAAACGCTCTGCCTAATCGAACACACAAATATCCTTTTGAATAGGTACAATTATGTTGAAGGCTAAGGTGGTAAGATAAGCTTAATAAGCACTCTGCCTGAATTGAAATCTGCTGTTTCAAGGAGAAAAATACTTAAACTGATAGAAGTTGACTCTAAAATCCATCACACATAAAAAGGGAAAGTGAACAAAGATGAAATGTGAGGAATCAGAAATCTAAATGCGTACAGAACCACTTAAATAAGATTAACATAAAATAAACCCCATTCCAATCTAACTTTTGATGAACAACTCTTCTTCCCTAAGGAAGGCAAATATCCTGAAATAGAATATTTGAATGACAGCACTAAACCATAATATTTGAGAACATTAAGGGTGGATTACACTTCACCATCCAAACCCACGAACGGCTCCTTTATGGACATAGTCCCTCATCTTCACCCGCTCCCTGCAGTGCGTTCCTCGTAGCTTTGCTCTAAGCTTCCCATTCTGACAACCAAACCAAACCAAACAGCCTTCCCCATAATCACCAAAACACCCAGCTGCTTCCTTTGATCTTATTAATCTTACCTTGATTGGCCATCTTTTTAAAAAACTCACTCATCACTGTGGTTGTCTTTCCTCAGTGTCTAATCAGACTCCATCTGATTTGATTTCTGTCCTTAATACCCTCTGAAATTACTCCTGAATGATCGGTGCTTCTTACTCACCAAACGTGGTAGCCCTGGCGTCTCGCTCTGACTGTCCTGGAACACGATGATAAAACTGTCTCTGATAAAACTGTCCCTGCTTGGCCTCCTTAGCCTGCAGTGCATGGTCTCTTTTCTGCCTCTTCTGACTCCCCAAATCCCCTGCATTCAAGTTTTCTCTCACAGATTGCTCTCCTGAAAGGCACTGCTTTGAAACTCTACATCCAAAGTTGGGACTGTTAAAGGAAAATTACTTCCTGATTTTCCTACATATTGAGCCTCTGGTATTACCTCAAACTCTGTAGGGCCAAACCAAACCAAAATCTTCTCCTGACAGTTCCTTGCGTCTGATTGATGGGACTACCATTTCCCCAGTCCAAATGAACAACACTGAAAGCTTCTGTGACTTATCCCTCTCTCCCAGCTCCTCAGACCCAAGCACTGTGACATGTACTACTCATCTTTTTGCATCCTCTTCTGCTCCATTTGCACTCTCCCCACTTTAATTCAGCTCATCACTGCCTTTTTTCCTGCCCCATTAACTTGGTTTCATAGTAATCGAGGAAAACAATCCTGGCAAATAGAACAAAAGCAAAACTAAACAAAGCTGGATCAGGTGCTTTCAGGAGGCCCCAGATTCCCTGTTACCAAGAGTATGGTATGTTGGTACCAAAGGTATGGGTATGTTGGTGGGAATGTACGGGGGTTGATTCAAGAATAAAATTTCCTTTATTCATGTGGTGCTTTTTGTGTGTCTATGTCATTTTTTTTTCTTGGCATTCAAGACCAGCCAACTTTTTTCACCTTTCCCTCTAGTTTTTATTACTGACCTTTCTGTTCCCTAGATCTTTAATTTCCTTTATTTGCAGTTTCTCCTATCAAAAAATTTAGTTCATTTTTCACTAGCAAGTCGTATGTCACTTTGTGAGGAAGCTGTTCCTGTTTTTCAAGCTACACATCACTACGGACACCTGGGTGTTTCTACGGTAAAAGATTATCAAGCCATTTCTAGAAATTATTTAATAATGAATGTACCAAAGACTTCCCTGTTCCTATATTGACTATGAACACAGACTCTGATGTACCAATATCAAACTAGTTTTGTAAGAAAGTTTTTAAAATCTGGTTTTGAAAATTAGAGGACTTCGTTTTTCAGGCACTTTTGCAATGCTGCTATTGAGATAGTCAACACATGTGTTTGATAGAATTTTGAACGTTAGAAGAATTATACATCTGGTTATGTTTTTATGAAATTGTGATACTAAATCTTTGCTCTACAAAAATAAAGGCTGCATAATTAAGAACATCAAAAAGCTAAACAATGAACTCTGGCAAGATGGCAGAGGGGTGGAATCTTACTGTGGTGAATCAGAAACTTTTCACCACTTATTTACTTCTCCCATTTCTTCCTGCTCTTTATAGTCACGCAGAACATTTCCGTCCATGCAGAAATTTTGTTGGAAAATTTTACCAAGTGTCCAGATGTTTCTCAGTGTAAATTACAGAAACTTGTGCAAAATTCAGTGGAGGGGCAGTTCACTGGGATGGATTAAAAAAGAAGGAAGAAAAAAAGAAAGAAAGAGTAGTAATAGCTTATATATTTTTTAAAAAATATTGAATTCTTGATCTTTTTAAAACTATTTTTCTTTCCTCTTCTCATCTGCATTTAGTTCTAAGTGACTGAAATTAACAGGGACCAAAGGCCAAATTACAAATTGAAAATCATAATTTCCAGCCTTTAGAAAAATCCAAATGTATTCCTATGGAATACATTTGGATGATTTTGTAGGCAATTTGATTCAGTCAGATATGAGTCTTTTTTTTTTTTTTTTTTTTTTTTTTTTTTTGCTTAGAAAATAATCTTCTAAATCTTTTGGCCTTCAGCAATTAAAGGCCACACAAAAAAAGAGCAGGAGAAAGGTCCCTGTGCAGAAGAGAGACAAAGCAGAGTCACCAGCAGAGATCCTGTGCTCCTCAACCTAAGCAGCATCTTAAGAATGAACAAAAAAATCAGAGAATTCCCCTAGAACACCTGAGGTTTTCTGCCACTTACTTTTCTGTCTTAAGACAAGATAAGCCGGTATGATATTGTTATGATTTCTATTTGGATGTTTCCCAAGAGCCTCATGTGCTCTTCTGAAAGGCGATTGGATTATGGGACAGAATAGCTGACCTGTCCTTATGTCAGCTCTGGCAGGAAGAGTTGGGTAACTCAGGGCTTACCTCCTTTCCTTTCTTCTCCCTTGACTCTCTGCTTCCCAGCTCCCCTGAAGCTGAAGTAAATAGCTGCTTTTCTGTCAGTCCCTCTGTTGTGCTGTTCTGCTTTGGAACCAGCAGACCATAGACTGAAACCTCTGCAAACTGTGAGCCAAAATAAACCTTTCTTCCTTTAATTTGCAAATACATAGTTATTGTGTCTCAGCAACAAGAAAGTAACTAAGACAGATATGGGCAAAAATAATCAGCAGGAAAGTTGAGGGTTTTTAGTTGGATGCACACAAAAGTTAGGATTAACAAATTACAACCAGAGTCATGCTGTTCATACTTTTCTGATAGATTTATGAAGAGGCTAGATAAATTTAGTATATCTTGGTACCATACTAAATTTCTAGTATTATTAATAAAAATAAATTTATATGTGTAAAAGAAGAATTGTTAGAAATAATCAAGTTTTTGACATTATTACATAAAACATGCTTTCTAAGGGGCTGGGGATTTAGCTCAGCGGCATAAGCGCCTGCCTTGCAAGCAGACAGTCGTGAGTTCGATCCCTGGTACCGATAAAAACGAAAAAGACAAAAAAAACAAAAAACAAAAAAACATGCTTTCTAGCATTATTAAATAAGAATTGGGATGTTAATGGACCATTTCAAAAAGAATTAACTTGGTTTTCAGGAAGAATGGAACATGAAGAATGATAATTAAATACCAATTTACTTTTCTAACAAACTTGTATCTTTTGATACAAAGGCATCAGTTTTGTTTTATGGGAGAGTTGAATCTTTTCTGGGATTGTAATTCCCACAAGTACAGCAACTCACTGCAGTAACCTGGGTAGGGTAGGGGATGGCCTCTTCAGACTCAGTCTTTGTGTGTAACACTTTCCAACAAGCCCCGAGGGACTCACAGAGTGAGGGGCTCTGGGTCATCTGCATAATGAAGAGACTCCCAAGCCTAATCTGTAGATTAGAAAGTCTCTCTCATTAAATTCTGTGGAGAATATTCCTATCATGAAGTTTTCAAATCACAATCCCTTCTTGGAAACTTGGCTGGTAACTGAGCGTCCCAAAACAATAACCAAACTTGTTAGGTAAAAAATATAAAATGAAGCATGTAACATTTTAAAAGTATATATAACTTTAAAGTATGTAAAATGAGCAAACTTGTGTATATTATCCAGCTTAATAAGTAGAACAAAAATAAAATTAACAGAAGCCACATCCCCCGGTGAGCCAGGTGCCATGGACCTGGAGGAGAAGAAGCCATGCCTTGCACTTCTCCATCATCCCTGAACCTCAAATCAGAGGAACCCAGGTGCCTAACCCAACGCTCTGCACTTCTGGACAGGCATCCAGTGCAGGAAGCACCCAGGACTCAGCAACTGGCTGATTCCGAGGAACACGGGAAAATGTCAAGACAAGGGAGCAAGGTGCAATCTCAGACCTCCAGCCCACCCAAAATAAGTCCAGGAGACATACACACAGAAGAAGTTAGAAGTCACACGCCTGAAATTTCTGCAATGATGGCAACTGAAGTAAAAAACCAGCTTAGTGCTTGTATTGTTTGATTAACTTTGCATGCTATATCTCATAGTCTGAGCAACTACCTAGAGGATGATAGTGCGCAATATAGTAATTATTGTCAATTTCTTACTGTCTTGTTTTTGAAATCCAACATCATTCTCGTTGTTTGTTTTGTTTCATTTCATTCTTTAGTTTTGTTTTATTCCCTTTAAAAAATAAAGCTAACTTCCCAAATTAAAAAATAAATAAGTAAAATAACATTAATGATGTTGAAGTCATCTGTGTTACATCAGTGCCTACCTCTAGTCTCTGAATGGTAACCTCATCCATCATCCTGATTTCTATGTTCATCAATTTTTGCTCTTCTTCAGAATGTGATCACTTTCATACACATGTATGCTTGTATGTGTGTATGTAGTGCTTTTAACTTTATGTAAAAAACATTTTACTTTTTTCCTTCAGTGAATTATTTCCCTTTGCAAATTTACAAGATCTATTCCTGTAGATGTTTGTAGCTCTAGTCGATTTGTCTCTAACTGTTGCCTATGAAAAGTGTTATTCTTTTTCCAGTTGAGGAGCATTTAAATTGTTTCTAGAATTTGGGTACATAAGAATGATGTGGCTTGAACAGTAACTACTTGGTCTTGGGCATACATGTCTTTAACAATGCCAGATAATTCCTAGTTATTTTCTAATTTGGTCAAGAGTCTCTTTTCCTCTGTAGCCTCATCAAGATTATTGTCATACCTTTAAGCACATATTGTGAGTTTTAAATAGTATCTCATAGTGATTTCAACTTGTAGTTCCCTTGTCACTAATAATTCTGAGTATATTTGTAATATTTGACTACCTTATTTCTAATTCTTTGCCCATTTTCATATTGAGGTGTTCGGCTTTTATTGAAAGGCTTGTCTTCTTTTTTTCTGGGTGTGGTGGTGCGTGCCTATAGTCCCAGCACTCAGAAGGATGAGGCAGGAGGATCACCACAAGTTCAAGACCACCCTGGACTACACAGCAGGATCCTGTCTCAAAAAAATAAAAAATAAAAAATTGTAAAAAGACTTTTCTCATTTTAAACTAAGTAATATTGACTAAACAAAATATATAAAACATCAATGCACAATTTAATGAACAATTTCAAGGAAATATCTGTGTAAATACATCCTAAGTCAAGAAATAAATATTCCCCAGGCCCCAGATTCCCCATCCCTAATTCAACTTTAAATCAATTTCATCTTTTCCTCCCAAAAGAGCAACGATCATGGCTTTTTTGACAATCAATTCCTTAGTTAATTGATAGTTTTGTCATTCATATACACATTTCTAAATAACAAAATTTTGTGGGGTCTCTTTTGAACTTTAAGTTGTGAACATTCTTTTGGACTTTACTTCTTTTGTTCAATATTATGAGATTTAGTATGATCCCATATTCCATCTGGAAGTGTCCAGAGCTTGAGGATCTAACTTTTGTCCTGCAACTTTGACTCTAACACTAATTTTTTTTTTATTTTAGAATGAATACAACCAAATAAAATAAAACAGAATCAAGCTACTCAAAACAAAACAATGAAAGTAGTACAGAATTTCAAAACAAGACAATAGAAAATCAACAAAGAGTACCATAATGCCTCTTTTTATCTTCAAAATAGCTGCCTGTACCACTGTACGTAATAAAATCAAGCAAAACAAATCAGAATAAAATCAACAAAACAATGAAAGCAATATAGGACTTCAAAACAAGGTAATAGGAAATTAACAATGGCTACCACCTTCTCTTTTTAGATGTTTCCTCCTCTTTCACTTTCACAATTTCTGTTGAACATTTTGAATTCTACTAACTCCTTTAGTATTTTATACTAGGGAGATAACATGATACTCACCCATATGAATCCAAACCATTTCACCATGAGCATGATCTCAAATTACATTAATTTACCTAAAAGAGCCTTGAGATTATCCTTTGTAGCTGAGTAGCTTCCATTGTATAAAAATACCATCTCTTTCTTATCCATTCTGCAGTCGATGAGGAAGTTACCCCTGCTTTTTTCTGGTTCCCTGTCACATGGAGCATTGTTTTTTCTCTTTTGACTTTCAGTCTATGAATTTTCTTTTGAGTTAAATGTTTCTTGTATAAAGCACATTGATGGATTTTGCCTCCTGATCCTCCCTGCCTGTGTTTCTTTGTATTGATGAACTGAAGCCATCTACATTAATGGTTATGGCCAACGTGCACCATCTCTGCCATGCTATATTCCTGCCATTGGCTCCCTCCTTTTCCCCTCTGTCCAGTATCCTGCCCTGCTGGATCTCCCTCTGCTGCTGGAATTCTAGTCATCTTTATCTCTGTCTAGAATATCCTTCAATACTCTTAGTAGGGCAAGTTTGGTGGTCATGAGTTCCTTCAGTTGTTTTTGTCAAGGAAGTATCTTACATCTCTGTTAATTATGAAAGACAGTTTTTCAGAGCACATCCATCCAGTTTGGAAGTTGTTTTCCTTCAGAACTTGAAATATTTTACTCCAGCCTCTTCTTGACTTGATGGTTTGTGTTGAGAAGTCTGTCAGGATACTGATGGGTTTTCCTTATAGGTGATCTGTTTCTTTGCTCTAATATCTTTTAGTATTCTGTTCTTGTGCTGAATTTCTGGGATCTTGATTATTATATGTCTGGGTGTAGATTATTTTGGTTATGCTAGTTGGACTTCAATATGCTTAACTTATTGGTATGTCAGGTTCTTGTCCCGCGCTTGGAAAGTTTTTTGCTATTAGTTCTGCAAACAATCTTTTTATGTCATTTGCGTTGACCTCTGCTTTTTTGCTGATACCTGTCAGTCTTAAATTATTTCTCTTTGCATCATCTTGTAGTCACTGAATTGTTATTTCCTGGATCCTTGAATCTTTCTTTTTGTGATCACTAGCTACCAACTTGTTCTCAAGGTTTCAAAGTTTATCTTCAGTTTCTTTCAAGTGGTTTCACTAGCTTTCAATTGAGTTTTTAATTTCTTGGCTGTCTCGTTAAATCTGTTTCATGCATTCTAAATCTTTCTTATATTTTTCACTCAAGGTTTCCGCCATTTTCCTAATGCTCTTTTTTTAAGTGTATGTCCTCTTTAGATATGCTCAGCAATTCCTTCTTTATGGTTGTCACTTCTTTTATTTGAGATATTATTTCTGATCTTATTTCTTTTACAGCCTCATAAAGATGTTTCTTAAGTTCAGTTGTTATTATTTTAGAAATTTTAGGTGTGCAACTACAATTTTTTCTGTGTCTGTGTCTCCTAACCTTGTTCTATGTGGGTTGGAGGTCAGAGGCCGCATTTTGCTCCGTCCTCTTGACATTTTCCTGAGTTCCTCTGGAAGAGCTGGAAGCACCCAGGTGCTTCCCTCATTGGCGATCTGTCCATGGTGTAGTGGAATGAGCCAGGCACCTGGGTTTCTCTGAACCCAGTTCCTGAGGAGGTGGTAGGGTACAGGTGAACTTCTCCAGTCCTTCAAGGCTACACCTAGGCTTTCCCAATGGCTGTGGGGACGCAGGGGTGAGGCTGCTTCTTCTCCCAGCCTGCACAGCTACATGGGGACACACTGATAGTTTTGCCTAGCCTCTACAGGCTTCCTGTGGGAAACAAGTGTCCAAGAAGAGCGTGTTTTAAAGCTGCCTTAACTCCATCATTCACGTTGTTGTCTTCTTGAATTAACTAAGGTTTCATGTCCTGAGCATTGCAGAACAAATCTGTAATGGCTCCATGGTATATCTCCATGTAAGACACACACAGGAGAATTTCTTTATCTTAATTTTTGGAAGATGTTATGAATTGCTCTGGGTATGACTCCCAAACAATCTTCCAAGCCCATCACAGTATGCATTCTTCCAGAAGTGGTCTGCACATAGACAAATATAATCCGATTATAACCTTGTATGGAAGAATTGATGATTGACAGAGCCATTTCTTCATATATATTTGTAGTGGTTTCATTACTATGAAAGACATGATCAGAACTGAAGGATTTACTCCCCTCAAATTGATAACTAGCATTTTGTGTTTTCCAGTAAGCCTGGGAAGCTTCTTCAAATTCTGCCACACTCATATGCACATGGCCACTGCCGCCTCCTCTAACCCAAATTTATATGAGACCCTTTAAGGTAAAATTTGAATTAACTGAAAACAACCTAACATTTGTCTAGTCCACTTATGTCTCCCATTTTACTCAATTTACAAATCTATGTTAATTTCAGATGCGTTAGGAGGTTTGATTAAATTGTTGTCTAGTTGCTATGATACCAGCTTTATTTTTGTTTTGTTACTACATATTCCTGAACATTTTATGTTTGCAATACTCAATAATTAACTTTTATATACTCACAGTTCATATTTACTACCTCTAAAGAATGGCCTGTTTCTCCTCACTACCAGGATCTTAAATATGTAGCCTAGAATAACTTGCTGGTATTCTATGTTGATGAAAATATAATATGGAATAGTCAGTTAATGTATAAATACTCAAACTTCTGCTCAAGAATGTGGTCCTTGGTAAACACTCATAATTAGAGCCAAAGGATGATGTTGTCAACTATACACAGATAATCTAATTTTAAAAATCTTCCTTGATTCACGAATTTTTCTTCTATTATATTTTATCATCTTCTTTCCTAAAACACTCTCTGAGTTCAATTCACAATACCTCAATTAAATAATTATTGAGACCCTACGCAATATTCCTTTTCTGACCATAACAAGGAAGGAAGGGAAAAAAGTGATTTCTTCTTATTCATAGTGAATTACTACTTCCAGAAAGAAGACAAACTGTTCTCATGGAGTTTCAGGACAGTGACAAAAGCAAGAACAAGGTGAAAGTCACCTAAGAGTAACTCTCTAGGGCTCAAGGAGTTAAGGATAGGCTCAGAAGGAGGAATCCAAAGTGATTTTAGAAAGATGAATGAAAGGTTCAAAGGGAAGCAGGATGGGAGAAAGATCCTGAATTTAGTGAACAACTGTGGTTCAGCATTGCAGAAACTGTGAGCACGAGGGAAGCATAGAGAGAGGAGGGTACAGTGGAAGTCTGAAGTCAGACCTTGCATAAATGGCTGATGATTTATCAAGGATTTTGAATCTTATTCCATAAGAAACAGGAAGCCATTTGAGCACTAGAACATAGCCATTATAGTTTAGCTTGAACACGTCCCCCAAAAGTCTCATAGGCTCAGAGGTGGGGCTTTTCGATGGTGATAGGATCATGAGGGCTCTCATTTCATCTGTAGATTATGATGAAATCATTTCATGGCCTTATTGGGAGATAACAGAAACTTAAGAGGTGGAGCCCACTTGAAGGAAACAGGTCATGGGGCACACCTCAGGGACTATAGCTTCCTTCCTCTCTGGTTCTTCCCCTGTTCTGTGCTTCCTGGGTACCAGATGAGATGCAGCTTCACTCCATCAAGCCCTTTGGTCAAGATGTTCCCCTCACCTCAAGACCACATCAATGGAACCAGTAGCCCATGGACTAAACTTGCTGATACTGTGAGCCAAAGTAAATCTTTCCTCCTATTAATTGTTTTTCTCAGATATTTTTTCCTGGCTATGAAATGACCAAATCTGGGTTGTAGAAACAAAACACAGTGTTGTGGAGTTTAGTTTTTTAGCTCTATATTAAGTATTAAGATTAATTTGTTGGATTGTCAATAACCCTAAGTAACACTGCTTTAAAAAGTAGTCTATAAAACTGAGACTAGGATTTCCAGAAGACCCACCCATGTCCCTTCTAGGTATCATCCCCAAAGAGTTAAGTGCAGCATGCCACAGTAATGTATGCAAACCATGTTTATAGCAGCACAATTCATAATAGCTCAATTCTGGAAGTGGCACCTATGTCCATCAACAAATGAATGGATAAAGAAAATGTAATATTTATACATAATAGAACACTTACATGCCATAAAGAAAGATAAACTTGAGTCATCCATGGGAAAATAGATGCAGTTTGAGACCATAATGTTAAGTGAAATAAATCAGATACAAAGACTTAAATATCATATGCTTTCTTTTATATGAGAAACCCAAAGTATAATTAAAGAACAAAACAAAAGATAGGTAATAGGAAGTAAAGAGATAATATTTTTCTTAGGGAAAGGGGATCAAGAGATGGAGCAAAAGGTGGAGGGAGAGAAAGAAATGGGGTTCAAACAAAGGAATTCGGATGTGTTCTGTACGTGCACCAAATTCACACAAGAAATGTAAGCATTACGTACTTCAAACATGTACCAAAGAAAAAGAAAGGAATCAAGAAATGGGCAGAGGACAGAAAAGGAAGGGAAAAGGCATGAAAATAGGAATTAGGATTAAGGTGTGTTATATATGTACCAACTTCCCACAGGAATGTAAACATATAACACACACGTACTCATAAACTAAACTAAGATTTTTTTTTTTTTTTTAAAGCCAGCCTCTGGTCCCATTCGTTATGTCCACGGAGAGTCTGCTGTCAAAGACTCTACCTTTTCTTATATGTTTGCTTTAATATCCTGCCCCATTCTCGTGTCTAGGATGGCAGTGGATCCAGGCAGCAAGGCTAAGAAGGAGAGAGAAAAAGAGGTAAAGTGTGCCCGTCAGCTGTCCTATAAACATCCCTGAAACTGCCACCTGACTCAGCCACATGATCCCCTAACTGCAAGGTAAACTAAGACATGAACACGTGAATATGGAGCACAAGAGGCAGTTTATGCCCCTGAAAAATAAAAGATCGGAAGCAAAGACGGTGAATAAAAGACTGTAGCATTGAGAGATAATAAAGGCGGCCTTAAAGCAGTCGGATGAGGATGAGAGCTGCTTGGGAAGTGGAATGAGTAAGAACTGATGACCCAGTGGACGGTATGATGGCTTTTGGTTTGGGACTTGAGAGTTGAGTTTACAGAAGTATCACCATGGAGAATTTTCACCATCATAAAATAAGAGAGTGTGGAAAAGAAAAAGATCAAAATGGTATGTTTACTGTTAAAATGTCTACTTGCTTATAAAATGAGCCTTTTCCTAGTGCATCCTCTAAATATTTAAGTTTTATGTGCAAGCAAAAGAGATACTAATATTCAAATGGCATAATCTTCTATTTGAGACTATGAGATCGGAAAGGTCAATTCCAGACCTGTTACCAGCTGGAAAAATGACCAAGCGCGAGTGAGTCCATCCTCTGGTACTAGTGTTCCTCATCAGGAAAAAAAAAAAAGAAAAAAAGCTAAGATTATGATTCCTATGGTCTCACACTGGCATTGAATTATTTGATTCACTAATCAGACCAACTGCCTGTGCTAATAAACAGCACAAAGGGAGCAATCTTTTGTCTCCCCAGTCAGGCACACCTTGCCAATGGAGGAAAAAACAAACGAACAAACAAACAAACAAGAAAACAGAGACCACATCTTTAAAGTTCAAATAAACACAGTTTCTTGTCTAATTGCTTCTAATCTCTTTTCACTTGGCTTCTGGAAATCAAGTTCAGTATGATCTGGTGTTATTAAACGTTGGCAAATTTACAAAGTATCTTATTGAAGGAGTGTAGGTTTTGTCAGTTGCATTTGAAATCACTTTAAAAGACTTTACTTGGGGGAGGGGGAGTTACATTTTTTATCATGTACATAAGCCTGCATCTGGTAGCTGAAAATATCTCCCTTGAGTTAGGAAGCATTTTCCTTTTTGGTTGGTCCTGTCCACACTGTTCCACTGACTACAGAGGATTAAAATGACCTGTTTCATCACAGAGTAAGGTACTGATGGCAGCCTGTGCTTTTTGGCAGAAAGAACAATTTGCAATTGTAATTCCTTATATCTAAATTCAGCTGAAGCTTGCAATCTAAGTCCATAGTACGCTGTAAGTCTTAGCAAGTAGGACTCAACAACGCTGCCAGGTTTCATAAAATGCCAACGATTCTAAAAGAGTGGAGAGTTTTCTGAGGATTAGCCTTTGGGGAAAGAATGTTTAAAGCCAAAACCCTGAATGTGTTACAGAGACATGAAAGAGTTCAGGGACACAATTGGTTGATTCAGGTGTTTGTTTTGGCCCAAGACACTCTTCGTTTCTCCAATATAACGTATGCCAAGTGGCAGCTATCCTCGAGATCAGCTTCTTTTATGAAAATCAGCTTCTTAAATGAGAGCCAATAATGTTTTCAACAGGTATGATCCATTTTACTTGGAAAAGGTTTTTACTAGTGTTTCTTTCAATAGAAAAAAAAGCTTAGAAACCTGATAGTAATATAATATTTTAGAACCCATACTTTGGATTTTTGGCCAAGGAAAAACATTCCTTACTGAATATGTATTAGATCCCCAGCTATGATGAAAATATACATTTTCCACATGTTCAAAAGAAAACAAATACAAGTAAGATTATGATGATAGTTTATTTTGAAGCTATAGTGTTATGTTCTCAAATCCCTAAATAATCAACTGTCAGTTATATTTTTAAATTAGTCATTCTTTGCTGATAAGAAAGCAGATACTAAAAATGCAAATGTCTTGACTCTTAGTCAGAGCTGGATTCAGCCATATTTGCAGGATGTGGACCAGAGAGTTCTGAATTACAGCTGACACCCAGTGCTACACCCTTGCCTAAGTCTACATAATGTCCTCAGCTACGGTTTGTGAAATCTGTGAATTTGCAAAAGTCAAAATGTCACACAAGATGTTCACTGACCCCAAAATTGAGATTTGTATAGAAACTAATAGCTATTGCTAAATAAATAGGTTCAGTAGTGACATCGAATAATACTAAAGGACAAACAAGTTAACTTTGGGTAAACCAACTGGCCTCTCTCACAGTTCACTTGTGATTTTGATTGCACTTTAAGTGAGAAAAAAAATCATGCATATATTATACAAAGTGCGTAAGTGTGTGAGTGCGTGTGTGCATGTGTGTGTAAACTAGCAGCTCAGTTCCTTCAGTTGGTCAGGCCTAAATCTAAATCCCTAGAGTGGCCAAGTCGCCTTTTTCCCACAGCTCACTTTTAAACGACCAGCAAATTCTGCTGGTGCTGCCTCCAGACTATGTGCAGAGTCTGACCACCTCTCATTACTTCCCTCACAAACAACGCGCTGTGTCAACAGCTTTCCTGGATGATGGCTGCATTCTCTTCCTCTCAGGTCTTTCTGTTTCTGTCTCTCCCTCAGACTGTTTGCAAAAGAGAAGGCAGACTTCCTCTTAAAACAGAAGGCTGATCCAGCCACTGCTTGGCCAATACCCCAAGGCTAGGCTCTCGTTTTCTTTCAGAGTAAAAGCCTGAGTCCTCCCCTTGACAGGTCAGCCTGAGAACCCAGCCCCTCCATCAGGTCTCACTCTTCTCCTGTCACTCTCTGGTGGCCACATCACTGTTTTCCCTCCCTCTGCTGAAGCCTCTGCAGCCTGTTCACCAGATGCTGCCTTAGATCCTTGTTCCCCCGGGTGATGTGTTTATCCAGGTAGGTGTTACTAAGGACAAAATACTCGGCTGGAATCACTGGGAAGGAAAAAGACAGTGAAATCCACAGCATGCTTAATAATGAGATAAGACTCCATGACAAGTTAAAAGAAGGGTAAAAAGGAAAAACTAAAATGGATATTTCCATACCAACTAAAGATATTGTAAGGATCTTTTTGCTATTTAAAGAACATAAACTTTTTGCAGAAGTGGCACCAGTGTGCCTTTTAAAGACAACATTTCAAACTGGATTCTAACTTTAAAATTATGTAACTAACAGGAAACATAAAACTAATTATGTAAATCAAATACAGATGCTTTACCATACACCTGTATTTGCAGAATATTGATATGGAGAATTGTTTAAATGCAAACTTTAGGCTGCCGCAGTTTTAAACTTTGTTTTCGTATATGTGGTTTTGTGAGTTTTCTACTACTTCAAAAGATATCAAGACCAGGTGAAGTCTTGATTTTCCTGCATATTGAGATCTTGCTCAAAATATTCCCCTTTTTCTTGATAGACTTTTTACATTTAAATTCATTATTCATTAGCTCAAGCACAAGTCAAAAATTAGAAATAGGCCAGGCATGGTAGTCCTGTAACCCCAGCACTTGGGAAGCTGAGGCAGGAGGATCATTGCAAATTCAAGACCAGCTTGGGCTACAAAATATGCCTAAGGCCAATCTGAATCGCATAGCAAGACCCTGTCTCAAAAAAGACAAAAAAAAAAAAAAATTAGTAATAGACCATCAGCTTGAGGCAACTTACCCATTTTCTTTCTTTTTTTTTATTTAAAGAGAAAAAAAAACAGAAAAAAGGGTAAAAATAATACAGAATTTCAGAAAAATAAACAGTAAGAAATCACTAGTTGATAAGTTACATATTGTCATCTTAGAAATAGTTGTTCAAGTTACAAAATTAAAGCATACAAAGTGACATTCAAATAATGACACTGCGAACAGTTCTGTTCAATGATCCAACAAAAACTTAGTAATATGATTATCAGTCCTACACACTTATTTTTATCTTAGAGAGGGTAAGATTAAACATGACAAAACAGAACAGAACAGTTCAAAAGGAAACAATTTAAAGAAACACAGATTTCAAAGCAAGTTCACTGGAGTTCTGTCTGTCTTACTGTCTCTAGTTTTCTTCCAAATAGCTGTCCCCATCTTCATACACATTGAATATATACTGCATATTATAGAACTAATCAGATCATTACAGGATGATGAAGGCTTTTTAGGTCTTCAAGACTTGATTTTGGGGAAGTCAATAATGACTACCATAATGTCTCTCATTCTCTTCGTAGTAGCTGTCTTTATCTTTACGTATGCTGAAATGGAACATAAGAGACTAGATTAATATCATTCTGAACAGTGAATAATAGTACTGCTAGATTTTAGCTACAGAATTAGCATTGGGTTTCTTAGTGTCTCTTCTTCAGAGTATCTGTTTATTACATCGTATATTATATAATCTGTTCCCATAAACAGTTTAGAAATTCTTCCCATGTGTGAATCTCTATATGTATATCTATCTTTTCTGTATTATAGGGAAAACAGATCAAAACAAGACAACAAAACAAATTCCTAGAAAAGCATGAGATGAAAAAGACATGTAAGACCACAATATTAGATGATTTCTCTTGTTATTTTCAATAGAATTGCCCACATCATCTGGCATTATATAGTTAAGCATAGCATTACATAGCTATTTTTATAAAAACACAACTTTGAAGACATTGTAGGACTTGAAATCAGTTAATAATAAAAACCGGAATGGATATCTTTTATATCTTGTCATCTTCAGAGTAGTTGCCTCTACTCTTAGACTTGATACTATCAAGCATACCAAATTCGAATAAAATCAGTCAAGGCAAAATAGCGGTCTAACAAACCAGCTTCAAATAAGATCAATATAAGTAATACAGGGTTTCAGTTTAATAGGAAATTAAGGACAGTTACCATGGTATAACCTGCTATTTGGGGGTTAGCTGTCTGTACCCTCAAATCTCATATGAATAGACAGACCTGAACAAAATATAATCAAACTAAACAGAGTGATAAGACTACTGTGGCTTCTAAATCCTGATACACTTATAACAATGTCCTCTGCCTTTCTATTTTAGGCAGTTCCTCACCTTTTCCCTTCTCAGGATGCTTTGTATATTTTGGGTCCCACTAGCTCCTTTAGTTTTTAGACCTGTTATCTATCTGAGTGTTGCTGAACCTTTTATCCCTGAGCTTGATCTTGAGCTGTACTCCTTTACTTAGTAAAGCCACCAGGTTTTCCTTCCTTCCAGCTGTGTAGCTCTACACTGCACAAAAGTGTCATGACTTTCCAACCTATCTCGCAGCTGATGGATGAGTTGTCCCTATTTCTCTCTGGTTTCCTGTCACATATAGCATTGTTTTCTCATCTTTGACTCTCAGTTTATTAATCCTCTTTCAGGTTGAGTGTATTTCCTATTCAGAGCATCTCAATGGATCCTGCCTCCTAATTTACTCTGCCTGTGTTTCTTTTTTGTTATTCAAGGCTATCT
Organism: Cavia porcellus; assembly: GCF_034190915.1. Taxonomy (NCBI): domain Eukaryota; kingdom Metazoa; phylum Chordata; class Mammalia; order Rodentia; family Caviidae; genus Cavia; species Cavia porcellus. Next base: position 49,816,999 of record NW_026947510.1, on the reverse strand, counting down.
ATATTAAAGATTATAGCTTACCATCTCTGCCTCATCTCTGCTCTTCTATTTCTGCTATTATTTGTCCACTTTATTCCTTCATTCCACTGTCTGCCCCATTCATTGAGGCCTCTCTGCCACTGTTGCTGTAATCCTGGTATTTTTTCCTCTCTCTCTCTCTCTGGAATGTCATTCAGTATTTTTTGTAGGGTTGGGTTGGTGGCCATGAACTCCCACAGTTCCTCCTTGTCTTAGAAATATCCTGTTTCTCCATTAATTTTGAGGGAGAGTTTTTCCAGATACATCAGTCTTGGTTGGAGGTTATTTTCTTTCAGGGCTTAGGCTATTTCCCCCCAGGCTCTTCTCAATTTGAGAGTTTGTGTTGTTGAGTCTGTCATTATTTTGATAACTTTTCCTTTGTAGGTAATCTGCTTCTTTACTCTGGCTGCTTGTAACATTCTGTTCTTGTGGTGGATTTCTGGAATCTTGATTATTATATGTCTGGGTGTAGATTGGTTTTGATTGTAGGTGGCTGGAGTTCTGTATACCTCATTTATCTGGATATCATTTCTTTTTCCTATGCTTGGGAAGTTTTCCTTAATTATATCTGTGAATAGTCTTTGTAGTTCGTTTGTTGTTACTCCTGCTTCTTCATTCATGGTTTTTATTCTTTTTTTTTTTTTCTCTTTTTATCGGTACCGGGGATTGAACTCATGACTGCCTGCTTGCAAGGCAGGTGCTTATGCTGCTGAGCTAAATCCCCAGCCTTGTTTTTTATTCTTAAGTTATAAATCTTCTTGTCATCTTCTATCCTTTGAATTGTTTCTTCCTGGTTCCTTTTTATTTTTAAGAGATCTTTTCTTTCATGATCACACATCATAAATCTCTCTTCAAGTTTCGAAAGGCTAACTTTAGTTTCTGTCAAGGTATTTTGCCAGCTTTCAATGGAGTTTTTTATTTCCTGGTAATCTCTTTGGATCTGTTTCATGTATTCTAGGTTTTATTTATATTCTTAATCACAGGTTTCTCTTTCTTTTCTGAGTTCCTCCATTCTTCCATCTGTGTTCTCTTGGGAGGGGCTTATCATTTCTTTAATTAATCTTTTTATATCTTGCCTCACTTGGACCAGAAGTACAGTTTTAAATTTGGCTGTGAGGTCATGAAGGTATTTCTTTATGTCCACTGATGCTGTGTCTAATATTGCATGATTACTGCACTGGCTCGCTTCTGTATTTACCTCTCTTAGGCTTATTTTCCCAGGTCAGTGGCTGGAGGGTTTTTTTTTTTTTTTTTTATCTCTTGTCATGTTTCTGGTTTCTTTCAGACAAGTGTGTCCTGGGGTCTCTGGCCCTTTCCATATTGCTTAGGGTCTTTCTGAAGCATGCTGACTAAAGTTTTGCTATTATAATAATTATAATTTGCTATTACCTGAGGTACACACAGGGATGCAGGGATGGTGCAGTCTAGCCTCAAGCCTCTGAGCCAATCAACTCACAATTTCCTTCAGCAACTTAAGCTGTACCTTGTAGACGTCATAGAGTTGTGACAGTTATGTTCCTGGCTACTGGGTCCCAACCAGAGACGTAGCTCAGCCCCAGCAGAGCCCACCAGCCCTCTCTGTGCCAGGGGTAGCCGACTGACACCACCATGGTGCCCAACTCCAAGATGTCCTCCAGCCAGCAACAGCAGCCATGGGATCCAATCCCCAGCACTCACCGGGAATCAATGCAGTTCTCCATCTTGGCTCCACTCCGCACTGCACTGCATCCTCCTGCCAAGGGCTCGGGAATCAACAATTCCCGTTATCAGCAGCCATGGCTTCAGCTTGACCTTGAATCACTTGACTCCATGGTGTTCCCACCATAGCGCAGACCAGTCTCAGTGAGCTCGTAGGGCTCCAGCCTTCCACTCCCATTTTCCTTCCTCCACAGACGTAGATTCTAGCTTGATGTGGTTTTTCCACATCTAGATCAGCATCCTACCTCTTCAAAAAACTGCATGGCACCTGGCTTTGGCACCCAGGTGCGTGGTCCTTTCTGTGGCCTCCTCTGGTGCTGCCAGGCAGCTCAGGCTGCTCCGCGGGGCCCCAGGACCCAATTTCCAGTACTCACTGAGAGCCAATAAAGCTCTCCACCTTGGCTCCACTCCAAACTGTGCCGCGTCCTCCCATCAAGGGCCCAGGACTCATCAACTCCCGTTATCAGCCGCTGTGGCTTCAGTGCGACTTTGGATGGTCCGACTCCAGGGCATGCCCAGCACAGCACGGAACAGGTCTCAGTGAGCGTGTTAGGCTTCAACCCTCCACCTGTGCTTCCTTCCTCTTCCTAATTTTATTTTTACCTTTGGTTTCCTCCTGGCTTAATAAGAATCATTCTCCAACCCTCTGGCCCTCTCCATGTTGTCAAATTCTAGCATCTGAGCTGTTTTTCCCCACAGAGGTCTCTATCCAGCTTCCTAGCAAGCCGCCACTTTCTCTCTCCTCCACCCATTGTTTCTTATATGTGTAAAATGAGATGATATTTTTAAAAAATGGAATGTGCATTTCACTCCACACAAATCAGGTATAAAAACATTCTCCCTGTGTCTCCCCCTGATCTATGCCAAGAAAAAGAGTAGTTCTACTTCACAGCCACAGCTTTTCCAAAGAATATAACTTCCAGTTTTAGATGGTTCTGCTATCTTTTTTAAAGTAGTATTTGTACCATGATTTAGAAAAGGTCTTAATTATGCAGACTTGAGCCCTATCCCTAACTTCCTGAAAAAGATCACTAATTCCAGGGCCCATGAATCTGCATCATGAATCAACACTCATCATGTTGACTTACATATTTTTTATTGGACAAAATTGTACACATTTATTATGCACATGATGTTTTGAAAGGTACTGTGACTCAACTAAGCTAACTAACATAGGTATTACCTTCCACACTTATTTTTTGTGGTGAAAATGCTTAAATTCTCTAGTAGTAATTTTCAAAATGAATCCATTGTTGTTAACTAGAATCACCACATTATACAACATATCTCTTGAAATGATTCCTCCTAACTTTGATTCCTCCTATTCTTTGACCAATATCTCCACACCATCCTCCTCCCAACTCTCTGTAACCATGAGCCAAAATAAATCTTTCTTCCTTTAAATGGATTTTCCTAGGTATTTTGTCACAGGGACAGGAAGCTGACCAACATTACAGATAAAGAAAATGTTGTTTAAGACAATGTGATAATATATAGCCTTAACAAGGGAATTTATGATGTTTATTGCCATATTGACAATATTGCCAATATTGACAATTGACAATATTTACTACCATATTGCCAATATTGCCATATTGACAACATGTAATGTGGTAAGATACTATATTAAATAAAATATGTCACACATAGAACAATGAATACTATATGAGCTCATTTATATGTGAGATCAAAAAATTATATTCTTGGTGCTGGAGAGCAGAATGGAGATTTCATCCCCAATGCTTGTTATACCTCATTGCTTTTTGACCTGTAGTAAGTGGGATGCCATGGCAGAGGCATGTGGTAGAGGAGGCTGGTCACCTTATGGCAGTGGGGATGTGTTGTACAGATTTCATGCAATCCCAATCAAAATACCATTAACATACCTTGCAGATCTAGAGAAAACACTCCTAAAATTCATTTGGAAACAGAAGAAAACCAGAAGAGCAAAAGTGACTCTGAGCAACAAAGACAAGACAGGAGGCATCTCAATTCCTGACTTGAAACTATACTACAAAGCTACTGTGATAAAATCAGCATGGTACTTGCAAAGAAATAGACCTGAGGATCAATGAAACAAATTAGAAGATGCAAACACAACTACAAAGACACTCAGCCACCTGATATTTGACAAGGAGCTAAACATGTTCATTGGAAGAAGGACAGCCCTTTAATAAATGATATTGGAAAACCTGGCTCTCCACATGCCAAAGACTGAAACTAAAACCATGTCTATCACCATGCACTAAACTAAAGTCCAAATGGATCAAAGATCTAAATATTAAAACAGAAACACTAAATCTACTTGAAGACAAGGTAGGTAGAAGTCTTTGAGATACAGAAGTGGGCAGAAAATTCATAAACAAAATGCAAACCTCATGGAAAACATTTAAAGGAATCAACAACTGGGGTCTCATATTATTAAAAAGTTTTTGCACTTCAAAAGAAATCACCAACAATCAACAACTGAGGAAATTCATGAATATCAAGCCAGCACTCTAAAATGCACAGAAGGACATTCCAAAAAAAGGATTATGCTCTATGAGCCCTAACAGAATGAATCCACTAGGCAATGCAAGAAATTAAACATGGGGGAAAAATGGGAACCAAAACAGGAAAACAATATGACAAAGGTAAGTTAAGACATATCAGTTATAACCATCAATGTTAATAGTCTCAATTCACTATAGTCAGAAGTGCTTTTCAGAGGGTTTAATAACTATATTGAATAAGCACCAGTTAAAGCAGACACTGGCTAAAAACCATCAGTATGGATGAAATGCAAATTGATTATATGTTAGTTTTGCTTTTAAAGGTATAGTTAACACTAATATAGAGATTAGGAGAACATAGATGCAAAGTAGGGAGACTGGGGAAGTGACCCTGAAAAGCTACAAGTGAAAATGACTTATAACCTAAGCCTCGAAGAATATGAGTTTTTCATGGCACAAGAGAGAACATGGCATTTTATGCAGCCAAACAACTAAGCAACACACAGGCTGAGTGGCGTTGGAAAATTTCTAGTAGCTTTCTGTGGTTTGATTATAAATCCCACCAATTGTGTGGTTCAAAATGATGATGAAACTCATCAGTGGCCATACTGCGAAGGGCCACAGTCAAGCAAAGGAGATTTTCTTTTCTTTTTGGGCACAGAGAACCCATACTGAAATATCTATGCTTTGTAACATGCTACAGAAAATCTACTTGAAAGCAAGGAGTTTTAGAGGCTCTTTTGATAGTTCAGAAGAGACTTGATGAGAGTCTTATAGTATTAATCAACGGAGGAGGAGGTATAGGGGCATGGAAATAATCAAAGCATGCTACAGATGTGTGGATATAAGGAAGCCAAACCCATTCTATGCATAACTAATCTGCACTAATAAAATTTTCATGGTTTTAAAAGAATGCTCTCAGTTTTGTCTGGACGCAGAGACATTTTGACTGTACCTAATGCCAGGTTGACTACACTGAGAGGGAGAAAGAAGAATCTAAAGTGAATCCAAAGCTCTTGGTCTGAGCAACTTGGTTGGTTTTTACTGAGAGTACAAGCAGATGGAGATAACATCTCCAGGATATTTGGAATGTGAGCAAGCTAATGAGCTTGGTTTGGGGTAGAGTGTGTCGTGCAGAACACCCAGGAGAAGAAGGCAAACAAACAAATGGAAAAATTATAGGATGGCTGGTGGTACCTATTCTGTTTCATTAAATCATTTGTTGCCTTATATGCATACACGCACTCACTTAACAATATGAGGTCTAGGAAAGAAACCCCCTAGAGCCAAAGCATGTAATTACACCTCCTTTGGGAGAAGTTAGGTTGAGGATAACATTTCTTAGGTTAGTGCTTTGTCTGAGCGTGATGCTATCGTTTCTCATCATGTTTTCATTTATCCAAAGAATGGAATGGGGCTGCCAAATAGATCTTCTTAAATTATATCAGTTTGATTAATTTTTATAGTGTGGGTCAATGTATAGATCCACATCATATTTTATAAACAGCAAAATATATTTAAAACCTGAAATTACGGTATAGTTCTTGGATTTTATTGTTCTAATGAAAATTAGATCTTGATTACTTTATGGGTGGCTAATTAGCAAATATCCTTGACAAAGGTCTTTGAAGAGTGTTTTCATTATTTTGTTGTAGTGAATTCCAAGTTATATAGTAATAGACTGTACATAAAATTCTGGTGCAGATTTGGCAAATGGTAACAAGAGGGATTTGCCAAATATTGGTTCATAGTCTGAAACTCTACTAGTCTACACCTGTAGAGGAATGGTGCATTTTTATTACTGAGCAGTACTATGTTACACAATCCCTGCGTTTACTGTACATAGTATTGTACTGAACTGCTACACATGTTTATGTGGCGTACAGTGTGGTCAGTGTCTCAAGAAGTCACACTGAAATTATATTTTATTTTTATTTGGTTTTCTGCTCTCATAATGATCCCCAGAGGGAAAAGATCTACAAAGTTGATCAATTTACTTTTGGCACAGTCTCACCTTCTGATGCTGCTATCTTTCCATCCTTCAGGAAACTACAGCTCTCAAACCATTTCTGCTTCCATGAGACCATCACCGTAGTATTCACTGAAATTTACCTTTTACATGTACCGGATCACCCTTCCTCCTCCTATGTAGGGTCCCTCATGCCCTCTTTTAGGACAATTTCACATTCAGGTTTACTTTGAGGGATATGAAATGGCAGGCCAGTCTTCCCAGGTTGTAATGGTGTGCACGAGTATGCAGGTGCACGTATAAGCCCTGTAATGTTGAATGTCTGCTTGCATGACTAAGTCACTTCCTGTTGTACTCTGAGATGCTGTATTAGTCAGCAAACCTGTTGTTGTGCAAACACGCACAATTTAAAGAAGGAAATGGCTTATCTTAGATCAGAATTTTCTGTCCATGTTGACTGACTCCAAGGCAGAAACATCATGCTAGAAGGCATCAGGAAGCAAAGTAGCTCACTTTTGCTACTTTGGCACCTGGGAAACAGCTCAGGGGAAGAGTGAGACAAAAGATATATCCTTCAAAGGCATGCTCCAGTGGATTAACCCACTAATGCATATAGCACTCCATGGACGAATCACCAGTGGGGCCAAGGCCTTATAAAGAAGAAGCGTTTAGCCAGATGGGACTAGAAAAACTGGTCTTTACTGTCACCTCCCAAATCCATATAGACTCTCACCTCGAGCATAACAAAAAAGAACAGGAAAAAGCGCAACCCGGAGATGCTCCACCCACTCAGAATCTACTTTGTAAACCCAGAAATTACTTCCTGATGTCTAGAAGATAGATGAATGGCCCTGGTCAAAACATGATAGAAAGAGAGGTTTGTTTCACTTCGTATCTTCCCTCATTGAGGTATTTACAGACTTCTCTGTCCTTACAACAGATGACATTTTGCACAATCTAACACCACTGAAATTGGTATACATTGTAAAATCATTGGCGTCTTATGGCAGAGCTATTGACCTAGAATTAACTGCTTAGAAAAATTTTCATTTGTAGCAATTACACGGGCTCACTAACAGAAAAACGAGAACAGTTTAATCCTCTTCCTAAATTTCATCACACTGACAGCATGCATTCAGGCCTCACCTGTATGTGAGTAACGGTTTGAAGTTCAAATTCTCAGGGATCATTTTTCTGTTTCTCCTCTCTCAAAGCTAAAGTTGAAAATCTAAGTTTTCCCTGAAGGGGTCCCAGTTTTATGCCAAAGTCTCCTACTAAACCCCTTATTTTGGGCCTTTCTTCTTCCAGTTGATAAAATAACAGTGCACCAAAAGGATGGGACTCCATTCGCTTTAGAGTCAAGGAGATTCTCCAAGGACAAATGCTTTCCTCCTCTCCTGTTTCTGAGCAGTAGCACACTACCTTTTTTATGTTTTTGCCTGTCTTTGGAGCCTACTGATGCTCCCAGAGAGTCAGGTAATCACCCTCCAGATGGATGATTCACTGTGTGATTGCCAGGGGTAATGGGATTTGTTAATTTGTAATTCCATCAAGATGCAATCTGGTGAGTAAAGACTGTGATAAGCTATAATTATCACATGGTGATCTTGCTCCTTCCTTTTGTAAATATTTAGAAGGTCTCTTCTATGCACCAAAGGAAGAAAAAGGATCCCTCAAAAATGGCCCTTGGCCTCAGAGAGCTTAGGGTCTAGCATGGTTAATTTAGGCGTGTGCAGACGTAACTTTACTTTAGAAAATAATGATGTCAGGGGAAAGAAGGGAAAGTGTGCCTTGTGGATATTCAAAAGAGAAGTCATACCTAGTTTCAGGAGAATTAGAAAACACTAAGAATGAGACAGATGTTAATGATACTCATTAAAATAGCAAATACTATTGAAAATGCAATATTCTTGTTATTTAATCTTCTATGAAACAGGAATTGATAACATTTTTAGAGAAGAAACAGTGGCTTGGAAAAATGAATAGATTAGCATTATTTATGAGTAGGAATACCCAGAAAGAAGGCATGCATGAGAGAAAGGAGGTCACATACAGATCCTATGCAGTTTATTTTGGTTAAAATATTGGATGGATCATACTAGGTCACAAGAGAGATCAAATTGAGTATTTCATTTGAGCATGCCAGTGGTGGAAGAGATGGGAATTAGGATGGAGATAAATTAACTGGCAAATAGTTCCGAGATAGCAAAGGAGAAACCTTTGACCAAGATGAAGAAGTGATTGGCTGAAAGAGACTGACTGACAGAACGTGACACTAGGGAAAAAATGGTAAACACAAGGGAACATGGTACATGGTGTTTATCCTAAGGATCTTCATTATTAATGTTCTAATACTGGCTGTGCTATTTGTGGAGGAGAGCAAAGCAGGATTCGAGCTGTATCCAAGGGCAGAAAGTTTTACAAGAGCTCTGAACATCAACAATAGTCTCCCTGGAAAGATATTCTTAGACTATCTAGACCAGGTGAGACAAACTCAAGTCCAATCAAGGGCAGTACCATAACATACCAAAGATGATCCTTGACAGGGACCATGGCAACCCATGTGCCAAATAAAGATGTTGAAAACAATATTGATCCATGAGTAAAAGGACTGATTTAGACTAAGTAACCAATTCCGCCCCCATTTCTAGTTGTCACTTTCCTAGGGAACAACATTGACCTTTGACAAGTATACTCCCAAACTCACCCCCAGTGAACCAGGAGAAAAATTGGGCATCACAAAAGGACCGGGTAAACCAGTTGTCCAGTTAGGCCTTGCTGGAATTTTCAGTTTTTCAGTGAAATGCTGTGCAATAAATAGCTTGGTTCCTTTCAAAGCACCGCAATCTCAAGCACGTGGAAGGAAGTCAAAAGATTACAGTACTATTTGTAGACCCTCATCCAACCTAAATGCTCACTTACTCCAGCACTGGGTGGGGCTCTGTTTGCTTTAAGGAAGTTCCTAATCATTAGAGACAGCAAGATTGAAAACATCTGGGAGTTACAGTATGCATAAGAATTGTGGGCCTAGAGTTCAGGAGGGAAGTAGTATAACCTAGAGCAGTGGTGGCAGACCTATGCCACAGCAGGTGCACGGAGCCCCCACATGCGAGTCAAGTCGCCCCAGAGGCCAAGCATCAGATAATCAGGTTTATCTGCAGGGTTGCCATGCTTCAACCAACAGGAGGGTTTGAGGTTGCAGTGGGGAACTCAGTCTCTAAAATCTTCACCGACACTGAAGAGGTTTTAGAGCTGTAAAGATGTAATAGCTGAAGATATAAAACGGAATAGTTACCAAAGAAGACAGAAAAGGAAGACAAAGGCAGTCAAGAAATGACCCAAGGGACTCCACTGGAGAAGAGGAAGAGGAAAGGGAGCTAGTGAAAATATAAGAAAGAAGGAGAAGAGAGGGCGGCATCATACAGAATCAGAAGAGGAAACGGTGCAAACAGAAGCAAGGTCAATCATGTCAGTGTCCCAGAAGGGAGACTGAGGACGAAAGCCACTAGACGGAGCTCCCAGGAGGTCACAGGGACCCGAGATCAAGCAGGGCTGTCCATGAGGAAGCAAGCCCATCACAGGGAGAGTCAGTGAGCAGTGAGGAAATGAGTGATGGGAGGAAGGAAGGAAGGAAGGAAGGAAGGAAGGAAGGAAGGAAGGAAGGAAGGATTCAAGGTCTGGATCCCTTTCTGATTGAAACTTCAGTATATGCACTTCATTAGACTGATGAGGCCAGAAAAGTGACAGATTTCTGTACACACATAAATCCCTCAAAGCAGCTGGGCGTGCTGGGGCACACCTGTAATCCCAGCATTCGGGAGGTTAAAGCAGGAAGATCCCAGCGAGGCCAGCCTCGTGAGATCAAGGCCAGCCTGAATTACAGCACAAGAACCTGTCTCAAAAAACCAAACAATAAAATAAATCCCTCAAAATGCTTTAAATTGTTGTTACGCTTTGGAAAGATAATTGAAAACATTCTTTGCATAGGTCTCATCTAAGGAGTCCTCTAGATACCACTTTGCCACGTGCATTAAATACAGTCACAGCACTCCTTGAATGTAATATAGAGCAAAATTTAGCATTGAAGTCAATGATAATAAATTTAGAATTTGGTGTGCCCTGTTATGTAATTTATAACATATTCTTTTTAAAGTGTTCTTTATATCCCCATTTTACAGAAGAGGAAATTGAGATTTGGAGAAGTTATTTTGCACATTTTGTCATAGAAAAACCATTTAGGAGCCCTTCTTTGTCCTCAAAAGCATCTGGCTTCAAAAATTTACAGGGTTTCACTTTTCATCTAGGCCCGACCACCTTCCTACTGCATAGCTTCCAATGCCCATGGTTACTGCAGCTAAAAATTATTTACATAAATATGAGATCACAAATTTTTTCAAATCTTTGTTTTTAGAAGCATCTTTTATCTTTAATTTCCTAAATGACTAATTTTATTTTTCATTTCCATTTGCTGAGATCATTTGTTTTTTATCTTTAAGGAGCTAGTGTTTAAACTAACTTTGTGAGAGCTAGTAACAAAATTTGTAGGTTCTCCGATTTAAAAAAAAAGTATTAAAAACTATACCTATACAATTAGCACCCAGGAGGCTGAGGCAGGAGGATCTCGAGTTTGAGGCCAGCTTGGACCACATAGCAAGACTCAGAGAATGAGGGGAAAGGTTATTAAACAATTTAAGCTCATGAAAACAGAACATTAAAGCAAGCATGCGGCTGTGCAGGTCACACATGCTAAAGAAATGTGATTTGTTAATTTTGCTCAATACTTTATTCTATCTATACCTAGCAACAATAGCAGAATGAAATTTACTCCAGCTAGATAAAGAAGATTCTCCTCATCGTGAATAAACTGATACCACACCAATGCAACTTTTAAAGAGAATCCAATACTTTAAGAGCCACTAAGAATGAATGTACTGGAACAGTAAAAGTTTCTTTTAGTATCCTGTAATTCATCAAATTATTAATCTTCCAGGAGCAAACACTAGGTATGCAACGCATACGAGGAACATGGTCACTGCCTGGTATTCCAGGCGCGGCTGTGTCCATCTATTTTGCGTCGCCGCCCACGCCCTGTCCACCTCCGCCAGTCAGGAGGCCTGTGCCGGGTCCAGGTGTGCTTTCTGCCTTGCATCTTGCTGCCTTCCAGAAAAATATGCACAAGTGCTTCCTGGCCACTAAATAAAAACATTTCGTGTTTGCTGAGTGGATGCCTGCGTGGAAGAGTGAGTTAATCAGAGCCTTCCTTCCTGTTCTCGGTCTTGAGGTCCGCCCATAACTCACCTCCTCGTTGAGATCTTTCCTAACCCTACAGGCAAAGGTAACAAATTGCTTCACTGCCTTCGTAGAACCGTTCCCTTGATTCTTATCACATTCTGTCATGCATTAAATGTATTTATTTTTCATACTCCCCGTATACTGATATCCTATCTAAAGAATAAATTCCAGAAGAGCAAGGAGCATGTCTTTTCATGGACGTGATGCATTTGTCCAGGTGTCTTGCATTAGTGCGGTGCTGTTTTCCAGGCAGTGGGTGGAGATTCAGTCTCTGAAGTCGGACAGAAGTGAATTCCAACCTGACTCTGCCACTTCATAGCTATGTGACTCAGAAAGGTCCTGACTGCTGTCATTTCCTCATTTGTCAAGAGAAGATACATCATTATGTGGATGCAATGAGATAACTTAATTATAATGCTTAAAAGAAGTAGGAAACATGATAAATGATAGCAAATAGTAGCAGTAGCAACAGCATTTGTGCACAATTGATTCAAAACAGTTACTCAGAAAACTGAAAGAGAAACAAAAACAAACACAAAACTACAATAAAACTAAAAGTAACAGATCAGCTAAAGAGAAGTCCAGAAAAATATTTTAGCTGAGCCAGGTGGTGCACACCTGTAATCCCAGAACGTGGGAGGCAGTGTCTGGTCTGTTCCTACAGAAGGTTAGAGGTGTGTCTCATGCAAAAGACTAGGATCCTGGCATCCCCCTAATTCCTTCTATTCTCTTATTTGTGCAGGAGGGGGAAATGTTCTGTTGACCAACTTAAATTTGTTTCTACTTCAAGGGCTAGAATAATTGCAACAGTTTCACTTAGTGGACTATATCTGGAGTTTCTCCAGAATAGCTGATTCCCTTTGATGAAAACTCTAAGGCTCTTTGCCACTGATCGCTATCATCAGTAATGGATGATGCTGATGTTAACTGCCCCTGGTCAGACTGGTTGTGTGTATGGGAAAGAGAAGGAAGGGGAGGGCCTGCCTGCCTGGAGGTTTCCACACAGGGCTTCGTTTAACTGCGTAGTCTGATATTTATGCCTAACACCACCAGAAAGACTCATGTTCTGGTTTCCAGTGACTCACCCTTACTCTCTTATCCATTCTCACCTAGGCTAAGCTTTTGATATATTTAGCCAGTGTCTGGTGGGGTGCCGGTGATCCAAGGGCTACAGAGAGTCTGCATTCAGCCATAAGACAGAGTGAGGACTGCATTTTTTCTGTTGCAGAAGGAGGAAGAGAGCCAGGCAGCTGGTGAGAGGAGGGAGAAGAAGAGAGGAAAAACGGGGTGGGGGGGACGCTAAAATTTTCTCCATTCAAATTGTTCTCTAATTTTTTTTGAGACAGGGTCTTGCTGTATAGTTCAGGCTCAACTTGAGCTCACTATGTAGCCCACTCTGGACTTGAATTCACAAAGATCCTCCTGTGTCAGCCTCCCCAGTCCTGGGATTCCAGCATACACCACCATGCCTGGAATTCTCTAATAATTTTTTGCAAGTCTTTGGCTCCAAATTTCTGCTAGAGGTTTCCTGCAGAAAATGAAATCACAAGTTTCTACCAGTGGATAGACTCAGAACCAACCATTTGGTCTCAGTTCAACAGTTAGTTGGATGTTTAATTTTTTTTTAACATGTATAGGCCAGCAGTTACGAGTTTATATGATATACAAATAATATAAAATAGATTTCTTTTTTGCTGTAAAAACATACAAAATAGTACATAGGTAAAATATTAACACAGGTATTCATATTTTTATATCCCACGAAGAACAAAATGTTCTGCAAATAACATCAAGTGTTCTGGATCTCTGTACCCTGAACCAGTTTGGGGTGCCCAAACCTAGAAAAATATGTGCTATATTCCTCTAGAAGACCGTGAATGGAAGATATTTATGAATAAAAGATAATCCTAAAATACACCAACTATTAAATGTCAAGTAACTATGCACTTATTTAAAACCATTGCTGAAATCATTATGAATGTTTGAGCATTCAAATCAGCGTTCCACTCTTAGGATCACAAATATAGATCTAAAATCTTTATATGGTTCTGCACCAGAATTTTGTGAGGGGAAAGCCCCCGACAACTATGTGAAACCTGAATCTCCCAACGAATCCCTTGAGCCTCTTTGAGCACCTCCACCGGGCCCTTCATTTGACCTTGAGTTCAGGGTACAACAGCCTCAATGTCTGGGGCTGAGTTATGTCCGATGTAGATCTGTGTGATGACAATGAGTTGGCTGGTAGTTTTAAGCTCACAGATACTTTATAATGGGAATTTATATTATCTTTATGGAGGTACAGATAGGAAATGGTATTCCTAAAACTGTACGCTAAACTCTTTCAATCTTAGATAATGGAACATGTCATAATGTTTTATATTGCAATTCTTAACTGCGAATTGCTCAATTGCACATTCCCCATGGCTGGAGAGGGAAGCAAAATTCCCTTTCTGTATACAGCCTTCATTCACGCAAGGCATTTTATTTATATTCTCAATTTATAAAAATCTCCTGCTGTGCAGATGTTCTCCATATGTGGAGACAGAAGACTAGAATGTACGAAGCCCACCCTTTGGGTTGCTTCAAAACTGTGCATATGGAATATTTTGCCTGTTTTTAAAATTGCAGGATATTGAATTTTGCCACTTTTAATTTTTTTTAATCAAGGTAAAAAGCTGATGTCAAGAACTTTGGTTTTCATCTTCCTATTTTAACCTTTATCTACTCTTACGGGCCTTTAGTCGTGCATGTAAAATTCTGATATTCTCCCAAGAGGAGAACAGGCACCAGGCCAGGAAGCTGCGAAAAAAAGCAAGGTTAAGTCAGAAAAGAGAAAAAGCCCGGGACAAAGCTGGTTCGGGCGTGGATGACTCTTTAAGTGATAACCACAAAAGAAGTCATAAATATATTAGACAAGAATTAAAACACAAAAAAGCAACTAGAGTGAAGGTGTTTTTATCACAGATAAATGAGACTAAACCCCAACTCTGCCACTCACCGGCCAAATACACTGCAAGAGGCACTTGCCTGGCTCCCTTGGAAAATGGGGAAATTCCCATTGTCCAGGCTCCAGAAAGCGACCTGTGTGATGACCTTCGTATAGCATGCACAGTGGGTGTGCTCTTCCCCCTCAGCTCACCCCGACCCCCTTCCTTCCTGAACGAGCACAACCACATGGATGAGCTCTGCTATCCCGAATGGGTTCTCTGTTTTATAACCTTTTCATTATGGAGAACCTTAAACACTGACAGTAAAAACTAGCATGATGCACAATGTATCTGTTACAGCATTAGCAGTTACAAGTCAGGGTTGGCTCTCCCATCTCTGTCCAATCTGCACTCTGTTCTTGTCTTAAGTTTTACCTACAAAGATTTATGTAGTGTAGATCTCTCATAGATAAGCTCTGTTTTAAAAAAAAAACTACAATCATAATATATCACACTGCAAATCTTTACCATTTAGGCCTCAATATCTTTAAATATCTAGTGTGCTTAAATTTCTAATATTTTATATAGCTGTATTGTTTGCATTTTTAGAGATTTGATTCTAAATCGTGTTCTTTTTTTTGTTGTTGTTCGTTTTGGTATCAGGAATCAAACCCAGGACTTGAGCTTGCCAGTCAGGCACTGTACAGGCAGCCGCTGTGCCGCTGAGCTATATCCCCAGTAAAAATAGCCTTAGGTCTGATTCTGCTTGAAATGTGTTAGTATTTTATTTTTGTTTTGTTTTGTTCTTTTGGTACTGGGAATCGAACTCTTGCGCTTGCCAGGCAGGCACTGTGACACTGAGCCGTATCCCGGGACCCCCTACACAGTTTTATAGTTTGATTTAGGATATGTTTTGCCAACAAATTACAAAAGTTGTGATGTTTGGGGGGTAGATTTTCTGTTTGATTTTTGAGACAAGGTCTTGCTGTGTTATCCAGGCTTAACTCATTATGTAACTCAGGCTGGCTTCAAATCTGGGGTGATCCTCCTGCCTCAGCCTCCTGAGTACTGAGATTATAGGTATATGCCACTACTCTGAAATTTGTGTCTGAAATCTGTTAGTCTATTAGCTAACATGCTCTTCTGTCTCTGTATTATATGCATTAGAGGATTCAGGTTGATTTTGTTGCCGTTGTTGGAATTGCTGTTACTGTTATTACTTATGTCCAATAAGTTATACCAACAATGTGGAGATTACCACATGGTGGTCATTAAGGCCTTTTCCTCATTGGTAAGCAGCTTTAACAAAAAATGTTTATGGCTACTGGCAAAGTCCTCTGATGTTTGCAAAATTCTCTCAGTGATTCACTTTGTCTTCTGTTGACAACCACTGGATGAGTTTGAGTAGCAGAAAAGGGGAAATTGCTTTTTGCTGCATATATGCAGTAATTTGAGGAGCATAAAATACTCTGTATGAGGGAGGAACACTGAAATACCCATGAATTTAAGCTATCGTAAGTTTTCTCAGTGGACCAAATTTTTCCTCCAAATTATGTAGGAAAATATAAATAGGGTACCTGATAAAATAAGTGGGGACATAATAAATTTATGCTATGTGTAGGATTTTGCTTTGTTTTTGTCTTGAGATAAGGTTTGGCTATGGAGTTCAGCCTGGCCTTGAACTCTGCAGCCCAGGCTGCCTTTGAACTCACAGTGGTCCTCCTGCCTCAGCCTCCCAAAGGCTGGAATTAAAGACATGCACCACTGGGGATTTAGCTCAGTGGCATAAGCACCTGCTTTGTAAGTGCAGGGTCATAAGTTTGATCCCCTGTACCAAAAAAAAAGGCATGTACCACCATTCCTGTCTAGTATGAGTAGTCTAAACAGAAGATTTTTTTTTAACATCTAAGAAACTGTACAGACTGGTAAAGTAGAGATACCAGGATAGTGACAAGAAATCATAAACACATTTCTAAATTCTTTTCCAAAATTAGGTGTAATTCATAAGTCTCCTGATGCTAATTTTACATAATAAGCTTGTAGAACTGATAAGTAATTGTGCTTGATCTCCAAGATGGAGAAAATATAGTTAGATTTCACTTTCTTATAGTTTAACTATCTTATTATATACTTCTTAACTTTTTCTTTTCAACTTATTAAAACCGTCGCAATACTCATTATTCTTTGTACTTAAATGTTTCTCATCATTCTGAGATAAAAGCCATTTTCAAATACAGTGGAAGATATTTTTCATTATTTCTTAAATCAAGAATCATTAATTTATGGATCCTAGCTTGCTCCTGGTATCTAGTAGATGCTCATTAGATATTTGTTAAATGAATTCACTTATCCAGTAATTATTATAATTAATATATCTTACTGCTCTATAGAATCACTTGTTTCATATCTGTTAATTTTATTCTTTTATGATCATAATCATGAAATATTAAGTGTGAGGCTTTTACACAGAGTAGAAATTAAATTGATTTCTCTTAAATCTTGCTGCTGGTGAACTTTAGAAGACTTTAGGTTTTCTGGATTTAATTTCACTATTTTGACTAATGGGCTTCTCTTTGCCTTAAATTTATCTGTGTTTTATTTGTGATGCCTACCTGTTTTGTTGACTTCAAAGCATTTATCTAAAGGAAGAAAGCCAGGAAAGGAGAGGACAAGAAAAAAGAGTAGAAAAAGAAAGAGGAAGGAATTGTATTAAATTTCCTCAGTATTTATATACTGGTCTTCAAAAATCCCAAATATGACTTCTTAAGACTTCAGTGTCCAAGTCTGCCTAGTAGGAAATGAGTGACCTGATTTAATGTCTGTGGATTGCAAAGCAGACCTGGCGTCATCATAGCAATTGTTTTAAGACTGGGCCCTTGTAACTATGGAGACATTACCTCACAGTGTTCTAAGAGGCAGTGCTGGCCAGATGTGAAAGTGATTGTCACAAAGGTCACTTTGCTGGTTACCTCACCCCCGCCCCAAGAAACTTTCAGAGATTGCTACACACCTTCATTGTGCTTTGTCTCCGTCCTCAGCCAACATAAGCACTAGCTATGTCAGTAGTTACATATCCACGTGAGAATTCTGTTTCTGACATCACTGCAGTAAAGAAAATGGTTAATCCGCTAAACTGAAGATAGTTGGATTCACAGGTGACGTCACCTTAAAAGCAAATTCTGCCTTGAAATTCAGAGCTCTGCATTGCTTACTGTCACGATCTGTTTTCCTAGGAAAGAAAGGAGACGTCTGTGTTAGCCAAGATGAGAGCCACACAAGAGACCCAGGGAGCTTCAGAGACCCTGCAGGGTGAAATTCACAAGCAGAACAGTAAAACAGAGACGCAAGAGCAGTAAGATTGGCACAGATGGGGAGAGCGGGGTCTCCGAGTCCTAGGGGGATAATGATGGGGTGCTTGACCTCTAAAAAAAACACCTTATGAAGTAATGAGACCTGCGACAGATCTCACAGACTTTCTGAAAATAATGAACTGTCAATACATCTATTTCCTCAACTGCTGTCTCATCTCTAAGTAACAGGAAAACTCATCTAAACACATCTTCATCGTGTCAGACCTAGTTGAGATTCCAGAGTTCCCATTCAAGGTGTTAAAGTCCCTGGCGTGTAACTTAGAATCACTTGACTCTCCTGGGGACAAAAAAATTATTAGAACGTTGGTTTTGGAAATGTCGACAAAGGGTATTGTTTAAAGTAACAGCTATGTTTTTACCACAAATATATATCATTCTGTCAATTAGTTTCCCAGCATTTTCTGCAACATGGTTTTTGCTATTGAGTACACATAATTTAAAGCTATTTGTTTCTTTGGTCCTAGGTTTCCTATAGTTATTATTCAGTCTATATCTGCTTTTTATTTGTTTGTTTTATTTGTTGCAGTACTAGAGATAGAAGTAAGTGCTCTAACACTTAGCTACTAAAATCTTATGTGACATAGGATTTAATAAAGTTGCCCAGACTGACCTCAAACTTGTGATTTGCCTGCGTCAGCCAAAATGAGTAGCTGAGATTACAGGCATATACTGACTGTACCACCACACCCAGCTCAAAGACTGTCTTTTTTGTTTTGTTTTGTTTTAATATTTTACTTTAGAAGTGGGAAACTAATGTTTGCCAAATCTCAGCAGTAACCTTGGGATGCTGAGATAAGCTTTAGTAATTGCTTCTAGTTCAGGGCTTAGTAGAGGGAGCAAAATATCAAAAAGGAGCTTGGACAATTCCTTGAGCTAAAGGAAAACTTAACCTAGAACTAAGAAAAATTCCTCTTCCAAAGAGCATCTGATAGGTCGGTGAGTGGAAGATTCAGACGATGGGCTGGATCACTTGTGCCTATTCCCTAGATGTTTAGTACTTGCCAAGATGTGTTCAGACATTGGAAAACTCTTATTCAACCACAAAAATAAAAATGCCCTGTGTGCCAGGGCCAGATTTCTCTGACTATAACATTTGAGACTTATTTGGGAATCTTTTGTGAAATTAAATTTATATGGAAATGCTGTTGTTTTACTAAAAGAAAAAACATGAGAGCTCACAATAAGAGCGTGCTGAAAAGATACAGCTCATGTGTGATGAATCCCAGATATAAGGAAAAACTCTTGAAAGAGAAAAGCACTTTCTCTGCTCGTTCGAGACAGTGAAGGGAGCATGTCATCTCATCCTGTCTCTGGCTGGACAGAGATGAAATGTTCCTCACCAACAATCTGTCGCTGGAGCCTCTTTCCCACTGACTTCCCAGCGTACTCAAGAGTGTGTCTCCAAGGGCTAGAGCTTTTCTGACAGATATGAGTGCTGGAAGTTATCAGCTGAATGGTAAGCACTCAAGCTAAGCACTCAGCTGGTAAAAATGCACTTTTCAAAGCCATTGTCATTTAATTTTATTCAAAATCTGTGGTCAGATGGCTATGCCTTTAGAGATATATTTAGAGGAGTCTCATTTTGAATAGAAATCTTTCCAGCTGCAAGATTTCTAATATTCAAGAGAACTTCCACAGTTGAGAACCAAATGATTGCAAATACCTTTTGGTAAACCCAGCAACGTGACGAACCAGGAAGCTGCTGGCCCTCATCCGCCATGGAAACTTTAAACAAAAACAAATCCAGAAACAGGCTGGCACAAGTAACTTGCAAGTGCTATGGATGACCCGTGGCAAAATATTTAAGTTCTGACTTAAGTGGATAGATATGGAACCCCAGAAGGAAGGAGAGTAGAACCCACCATTTGTTCAGTTTTTCAGAGTAAGAGTTTCAGACCTCTGGACAGTGTTCCAAATGTAAATGTTAAATACACACACACACACACACACCCCTATATGCACATACACAGCATATTTGAAAGAAGATATTAGCTATAGAGTCTTTCTTATATAGAAAAATTGATTAAGCAGCAATGGAAAATAAAAATGGTATAATATATTACAGTATGTTAAACAAGAATTATGATCTTTTTATGTTAATGGAAAAAGGAACTATAAGAGATAAATTGAAGTATAAATGGTTTATCGTCTCAGCTTTGATTAAAACATGTATTTAAAAGCCTAGAAGGAAATGATAAAATCTCTGGTTGGTGGCGTTATGTGACTATTTTCTTTTTATCACTTTTACACATTTTAAAAACCATCTATAATAATAATTTATTGATTTTCAATCTAAACTTTAAAAACAATAAAGTATGCTAAAGTTAAATAAATTACTAAATCTGGAGATATGAGCTTTATTATATTCATGTTAGATGCAAAGTGCTCTGACCAGCGGAACTCTGGGCAATGGTGACAAATATGCCTCTTTTATCCATGGCCACTTTGGCTTTCTTATTTTGTATATTATGGCTGTGTACACAGAAAAGAAGACAAACTCAGAGCGTCCCCTACGAGACATCGGTCTTCAGTACATTTTTTCTCAAAGAAGATAGACTCACAACCCATGACACTACCCATGTCACAGTCCGTGTCCTCTGGAATGTCCCTGAGTTACTACCTGTCCAGTAAAGTAACCCTGTCAACGGGGCCGCCATTGACTTCAAAATCAACTGTAATGAGCTCTTCCCAAACAGACAACATGCTCGGTAAGCAAAATACAGATCAAACACTTGTGTTTAAAGATATCAAAGCATGATTACTGTGAGTGGAGTGATGATTTTTTGTGAACTGATTGCTAGCATGCTCTGCAGTGACTCAAGATTAACATTTGCTGTGCATAGCATTCATGGTTTCTTCCTCTGAAGGCTGCCAGAAGGCTTAGGCAACACCTTGAATACTTCTTGCTTTTAGGAGACTTATACCTCAGGTGAGAAACAGATAAATGAGAAAAAACAGAAATATAAAATAGATGATAAATTGGCAGAGAGAAAAAAAGCAATAAAGTGAACTTAAAGGGGGAAGGGAATGTGGATAGTACTGCCTTCAAGATGAAAAGTTCTGACTGTTTTCAGCAAGGCACTCAGCAATCCCCACAGTTTGGGGTGTCTATTACAGGTGGAGAGGAATTTTCATGGTTTATAGGTAACATCATTGTCCCTGAAAACAGAATCAACTTTTTCTGCCTTCTTGATATGAGGCACAGGGTTCTCTCATGCACACCTGCAGAATGTGGACGTCATCCACAAGATTACTATAATCCTGTTTAGGTAAGATATATGCAAAAATGGCCTTGTGTGTGAAGATACAGACAACTATTTAGAAGAAAACAAGAGACATTATGGCAGCCACTGGCTTTTTTTTTTTTTTAATTTATTTAAGGAGAAAAACAAAAAAAAAAAAACAGAAAAAGGGTACAAGTTATACAGAATTTCAAAAAAAATAAACAGTAGAAAATCACTAATAGATTACATATTGTCATCTTAGAAATAGTTGTTCAAGTTACAAAATTAAAGCATATAAAGTAGACATTCAGTGAGACTGCAAACAGTTCTGTTCAATGATCCAACAAAAACTCAGTAATGTTATCTATCTTATTATGCTTAAATATACATGCAGTTATATCCTTTAGAGCACTTTCTTTTCCTCTCTTTTTTTACAATGACAATTACACATTTTGGGTTTTATTACTCCCACAGTTCTTATTATTTTTTTTGAAGAGAATAAAAACAAATGTGACATAACAAAACAGAGTCAGTCAAATCAAAAGGATGGACCTAGTACATAATGTAAAAACAGAATACACGGTGATCAACAATGGTTACCATAATGCCTCTTGCCATCTTAAAAAAAATTGCCTATATCATCAGTTATAATAATATTGAACAAAACAGTAAAGAACAAAACCAATAAAACCAAAACATTGGAGACATTACAGGACTTCAAAAGAAGATATTAGTCAAACCAGAATGGACATCATAGTGAATCTTATTGTCTTCACAGTTGTTGCCTATACTCTCAAACTTGGTACTATCAAGCAAAACAGAATAGAGTAAAATCAGTCAAAACAAGATGGTGAGAGCAATACAGTGTTTCAAATCAAGCTAATAGGAAATCAAAGTGGGTTACTATAATATATCCTGCTATTTTTTATTTTTTCCCTTAATTAAAAAGATAAAAATAAGTAATAAAAAAGGAGATTGAGATAAAAGGACATAACAAAACAGCACAGGTCAGAACATAACCATTTAAGCAAAACAGTGTTTCACCACAAGATATCCCAACATAAAAGGAGTTACCATAGTGTCTCTTTCCTTGAAATCTTTGAATATAACTTCATATACTGTAGCATCAAACATATCAAGACAATGTAAAGCCCTTCAAGAGAATGACAGTATTACAGGGTATTTAGAACCAACTAACAGAAAATGAACAATGGTTTCTGTATTATCTCCTTGTCTATAAAAGTTTTTGTTTATATTATCACATATAATAAAATCCAATAAGATACAACATGTTAAGACCAATGGAGACAGAAGAACAAAAGCTTGATGGACTTCAAAACAAGGTGATATTAAATCAGCACTAGCTATTATGATGCCTTGTTTTCTCCAAAATAGCTGTTCCTACCATCTAACCTTCTCTGCCTCATTTCTGTTGAGCTCTTTTTCTGTCATTAGTTGTCAGTTTGTCTTCTTCATTTCACTTTCTGCTACATTCATTGTGGCCTCTTTGCCACTGTTTCTGGAATCTTGGTATTTTTCTCTTTTCGAATGTCCTGCAGTATTCTCTGTAGAGTTGAATTGGTGGTTGCAAATTCCTCTAGTTCCTCTTTATCCTGGAAGCACTTTGTTTTTCCATTAATTTCCAGGGACAGTTGTGCAGGATATATCAATCTTGGCTGGAGGTTATTGTCTTTCAAAGTTTGAATTATTTTGCCCCATGCTCTTTGTGATTTGATGGTTTGTGCCGAGAAATCTGCTGTATTCTGACGGGTGTTCCCTTGTAAGTGATCTGTTCCTTGTCTCTGACAGCTTTTAATATCCTGTTCTTATATTGGATTTCTGGAATTTTGATTATTATATGCCTGGGTGTAGCTCTGTATGGATTGTAGGTGGCTGGGGTCCTGTATGCCTTATAGATCTGAGTATCTTTATCTTTTCCCATATTAGGGAAATTCTCCTTGATTATTTCTGTGAATAGCCTTTGCAGTTCATTTGTTTGTATCCCTGCTTCTTCCTTTACATTATTAATTCTTAAGTTATAGATCCTATCATCTTCTAGCCTTTGTATTGTTACTGCTTGTGTCCTTGCTATTTTTAAGAAGTTTTTCCTTTCATGCTCCCACATTACAAATCTGTCCTCCAGATAATCTATCCTTAGTTTCTTTCAAGCTGTTATGCCAGCTTTCAATAGATTTTTTAGTTTCCTGGTAATCACTTTGAACCTGTTTCATGTATTTTATGTTTTCTCTATTTTCTCCATCAAACAATTCTCCCCTTTTTTTCTGTTCTTCCATTCCACCATCTGTTTTTTCTTGGGAGGTACTTAGCATTTCTCTAACTATTCTACTTATATCTTGCTTTATTTTGTTAAATACTTCACTTTTGAACTTGTCTATGAGGTCCCAGAGATACCACTTTATGTCTATTGGTGCTGTGCCTGGTATTACATGTTTTCTGTCCTCATTCTCCTTTGCATTTACCTTTCCAGGTTCAGTGTTCTCAAGATTGGGGACCGAGGACCCTTTCTTGTTGCTCCCTCTTCCCATACTTTTTGTTCCTTTCATACAAGCATTTATGGGAGGCCCAGTTTCTTTCTTTGTCAGTTACAGTTTGTTTGAATCACGCCAGCTAGGTGTTCCTGCCCACTGCTGTGTACTGGGGTGACACAGACCTAGGTAGCCTATGCTGGGCCTGCCCTTCCAGGTCAGTCAACCTACTGAAGGCTTCACTGCATTAGGGTGCACTGCCAGGCACAGGGACCTGGTTTGGGCTAGCCTACTGGGTCTTATTAGTCTGCAGCATCACCCAGGTCAAGCGCTCCCCACCAGTCCCACTTGAGAGGGGAATATGTGATTGAAGTCACTGCAGCATCCTTTTCTGGCTAGTCTGCCTGGTCCCAGGATGTCCTCTGATAGAGCCTCGTAGTCTATGGAAGGGTCCCTGTTCCTCTCACCGCAGGTCAATGCGGAGCTCCCCACCAGCTGTGCTCTCAATTCAGTTCCTGATTCCCACTCTCAGAGCTTTCACATCTCTATCCCTGCTGTGCCAATTCAGATGCAGCAGCGGTGGCAGGAAATTCAAGCTTTGGTTTCCAGAGGTGCGGGTTCCAGCTTCAGCATGAGACTTTAGCTGTTCCAGTCGTAGCACCAGGATTGCATTTCCAGTTGGTTTCTCTCAGGTTAGTTTGTTCCTGGGTTGGCAGGGTATATCTCCCATGCTTAGGACTCCCCACACCACACCATTCCTGGAATCCAAGCTGGCTATCTCAGAGAGCCTCCATAGCTGCTGTTATCTATCCACCATGTTCTCCCAGAAGACGGCAGCCACTGTTGATCTCCTGTTGTCCTGCTTTGAAATCTGTGTCACTTACATTGTTTTCTTCTGATCTGCTTTGTTCTGTGTTGTTATGTTTGTTTTACCCTCTTTAAAATACATTTAAAAATGGCCAAGCACATAATATAGCACATAATAATTGCTCAGCAAAAATTAATTGTAAATTTTAACACACCTGTAAACATGTCCTCTTAGAATATTCTAAATTTGAAAGCTATGTTTCAATTAGCAATCAAGTAACATGTTTCAAGCTGGTACCATAAACACTCCCATGACTATCTGAAGCCTCTGTTTCCTCTGGCACTTTGTGCATATTTATAGTCTGGCTGCTTCTCATCTATATTTAACTTTGTTTTCGGTATTGTCTTAAACTTTTGACATAGTATCATACTGGTTTTATCTTGCTGCCTTTAGAGTCATATTTCTTATGTTTCACGGTTTGTATGAATAAAGATAAATTTTTCAAGAAGGTATCTAAGTTTATACTGGCCTTTTGCAATAACCAAAATCCATATGCTTAGAAATACAAATTTCCCACCCTACATATACATATGTAAACATATATGTATATGCATACATGTGCATGCATTTGATATATATGTATAGCTATTCATAAAATTTGTTTTATATTTGAATTAAACTATAAAAGCTCTTAGTGTGCAGTAAGCAAAATCTAAGGCTTTCTTTGCAAGATGAGAGATGCACTGAGGTGTTACCTTCTTTACTTTGTGTAGATTCTGCTTCTGTAAATGGATGCCTGAGCCCACTGAGACCTGCTTCATTTGGTTCATTCACTGTTGTTCCAGATGAAATAAAAACTAGGAGAAAAAAATTAATGTTTCTCTTCCTTTAGAACTACAAGACTTTCATCAGTCACGTTTAGATGTTACAAGCATGTCATACATTATCCTTCCCCAAAGGAATTTAAGGATTAAGTAGAAACTTGCTTGACTAGGAAAGAACTAATTCAATTTTAAGTGTTTCTCTGAGGAATCTTTTAATAACTCTTGTAACTTAGCATGTTTAAACTTCTGGACTCAATCCCCAGCACCAAAACAACCACACACACACACACACTATGATTTTTTTTATACCTTTAAATCTTTCACCTTGCTTTGCCATTGTTAAAGAGATAAAAACTTAGAGCAAATCTAGATAGTCTTAATTCTTCAAAAATTTTTAGCTGTCATATTCTGAGTAGCAGCTAAATCCTGGACACTGTGCTACACACATGCCTGTCCCATTCCAGTCCTTGTGTCTCCTTACACAAGGTAGCATTGTCCTTATTCGGGGTTCAGGAAAACTGAATGGTAAGTCCAAGTCATCTGGTGTGGTCAGTGGTAGGGTGGGGTCACAACTGCAGAGCTGTCTCTGTCCACAACATGTGCTTTTCCACTTCACCGTAAGGCACCTTTGTACCAGAACTTCTCTCTTGGTGGACACAGAACCGCACTCAGCTGGTGTGGTTTTATATGCAAAATTATGAGCTCTTTTGTATTTTGATCTGAATTAGTGAAAATTTCAAAATAGCAAACTTCTCAAGGCTACTAGAATCTACTTAAACCTTACTTTATCTTCCTAACGAAGTATGCACTTTAGCTGATAGAGAAAGTTTAAGTCTTTATCTGGCAAAAACAAGAACCATTAGTAGACAATAATTCATTTGAGGCTTTCATTTATGAGTCATAATTTAAGGGGAAATAAGTTTTATATGCACTAAGGATATACTCACATTTAACATACACAAATTTGGCAGACTCAAATATTTTGCCTATTCAATAACTACTAAAAAATGACTGAACTAGCGATTTTGCTAATAATTGATATTATAGTATAACTAAATAATTACTTAGTCACTATGTTAGTAATACTAAATAATAAAATACTACAAGTAAATAATCACTTAGTCATTGTGCTAACAATATCATTCATAGTTTAAGATATGTGAATCATCTCCAGGAATTGATGACATCACTAAAAATATTGATTATTATTTAGGTTTTCCTTTAAGGCTTCTATCTGTCTTCTCACTGAGTTTGACAGTGACAGTAAGATATATAGAGAAATACAGTTTTGCAGCAACAGGAAATAAAGAGAATGGCTTAAGGTTCTCTTACTGTGTATTTATTTGTTGTCATCTCTCGCTTGCTTCCCTATTTAATTACTTTGAAAGGAAACAGCAGCATGCTGCTTTCAAAGAACCAAATCTTTGATCCTGAGTCATCAGTAGCTGGAGATGGAGAGGATTATTTCCTTTCTTTGTTTGGTGATCCCAAGAAACTTATTGCACGCTCAACCTATGCCAAGGATCCTAACAAACATTTCTCCGCAATTCTTGAAGAAGTTGGTAAATCTATATCCAGGTAAATAATAATCCAAATAATTCTATTTGAATTACTTAATATTGTCCTCTGGGATAGGACCAGAAAGGTAACAGAAAACAATTGTGATTTGTTGTTAGAGCTATTTGATCTTAAACCCTAAGCATTTCATTGCAATATAACTGTTTAATGTTCTGAGCAATTAAAAGCAATTGACTCAATTTGCTAGAGGACTGAACAAAAAATGTTAATTCTTCAAAAAATGCCAAAAGAAATCATGCTACATTATCATCTCTACAAATACAGCTAGCTCAATTATTCAAGAACCTTTTTTATTGTTGGTAAATCATTCAAATGGACTTAATACTTTTGTTTCTTCTCGTAGGTTCTTGAATTCAAACCAAAAGAAGGGATATAAATTTTTATCTCATTGGGCTTTTATTATTGTTATACTTATGGCAAAAAGAATTGAATGGGAAGGAAGTTGAATTTAGGATTTTAGAAGAGCTGAGTTATCTGGTCATTCATTTAACCTTTATTTATTGTATGAACATTAGTTTGAAACATTAGTAAGCAACGCATATTGATGGAAGGTGCTAAAGAGCTAAAGAGAAGTCGTTTGGTAGCATTAAGTGTCATATATAAAGAAAAATGTTTTCTCTTATGTCATGCTCCTGAAACCAATCACTCATGCCCTGCTGCCATTTAAACTGGGAATCAGGAGAATCTACACACACTGTCTCAAAGGACTTCATCAAAGTCTTCAGTACATTCCATGTTTAAAATTATGACTTATTTGGGGCAGACTTTAAAGATTTCCAAATATGAAAGTAAGAACTTACATTAAGGTCTGTAAAGACCTATAGGTATGCTTATGAGGCCCACAAGATACCACAATATTAGAGAGCTTGCTTTCTGCCCCAGGGACTGGGAAGATTTGGTAAAGAAGTGACCATGGACGCTAGATTCTGAAGGGCAGGTGAGTCTGGAATATGCAAATTTGGAAATTAGGACTATCTCTATTGGTTTTTAGCACCCAATAGAATCACAAAGAGGAGAGGCTTTTAATGTCCTGACCCTCCCTGACACTGAATCAAAATGTCTAATGGTAGAATTGGGCAATTGTTACTTGTTTATTTGATTTATTTTGGTTTTTTAATCCTGTGGTGATTTTAATGCACAGTCAGTGTTGAGAACCATTAACCTAAAGCAAAAATAGAGCAAAATGAATGTGGCAGAAAAGCTGAGAGCAGGTAAAAGAAATCACCGTGTCATGTGAAACAGGGTGACAGAGAGATCACAATGAGCCTCGAATTTCAGACTGAAGAATTTGGACCTCATTTTGGGCAATGAGAAATGATGAGATTTTGAACAATGGAATGAACCAATCACGGTCCAGAACATTTAATCAAGACAATGAGTGTTATACATGGATATTGGATTTTTGTCAAATAACTTTGAATGCATCTGTTATGATGATTATGATTTTTCTTTTTCAATCTTAAAGCCACAAACTGCATTCTTAGAATAAACCTCATTTGGGCAATGTTTATTCTTTTAATATGTTGTTGAATTCCTTTGGCAAAATTTTGTTTCAAGCTTTTGTGTCTGAGTTTGTAAAAATATTGGTCTGTTTTTTCTTTTCCTGTAATGTATTTGTCTGCTTTGCTGTCAAAGTAATGCTTACCACATGGAATAATAATCTCTCCTCTTTCTTTTCCTAGAATAGTTTGCATAGCAAGTAGTATTACTTTTGCCTTACATGTTTTATAAACTTGATTAGTGATCTGAATCTAGATTTTCTTTGTGGGAAAGATTTTTTTTAAAAAAACATACAAATTCTATTTCAAAGTGGGTATTAGGCTATCCTGTTTACAGATTCCTTCTTGAGTGAATTTGGATAGTTTGTGTCTTTCAAGGAATCATCCATTTCATTTAAATTGTCCAATTTACTGGCATTGGATTCCTCTCTCAACATCCTTTTACTCCCTGTAGAACCCATACTAATATTATCTTTTTCATTCTTGATCATCCTTTGTGTCTTCTCTTTTTTCCTGATTTGTCTTATTTAATATTTAATAGTTTTATTGAGCTTCTCAAAAACCAGTGTTTGCATAATTTATTTTCTCTATTGTATTTTTGCTTTCTATCTCATTGGTTTTCATTTTGTTCTATTTTTTTTTTCTTTTACCTACTTTGGGTTCCTCCTTTCTCCTCCCCTCCCCTCCCCTGCCCTCCCCTCCCCGCTCCTCTCCCCTCCCTTCTCATCCCCTCCCCTCCTCTCCTCTCCTCTCCTCCCTTTCCACCTCCTCTCCTTTCCTCTCTTCCTGTTACTTAAGGTAAAAGTTACATCACTGATTTGACACCATTTTCTCATCTAATATTTTTACTGTTATAAAATCTCCCCTAAATACAGCGTAATCACTTCCTACCAACTTTGAAATGTGTTTTATTTTCACTAAGTTCACAGTACTTTCAAATTTCCTTTTGAATTTCCTCTTTGACCCTTGAATAATTTGGAAGTGTTATTAAATGTTTCCAAATATTTTACAGATTTTTCAGTTCAAATGATTTTCCCAATGTCTTCTTGCTGTTGATTTCTGGTTAAATTCCATATAGTCAAGGAATATATTTTAGGGTTAGGATCATTTCAATTTGTTGAAATTTGTTTTATATTCAGGATATTGACCTTTATTATTTTTTGGTAAATGTTTAGGGTGTACTTGAAAAGAATGCATATTCTGCTGCTGTTGCCTAATGTGCTTCATAAATATCATGTTGTTTGATAGTGTCTTTTTGCATTTCTTCTTTTTGCTTCTATCAGTTAAGAGGGGTGTTAAATATGCTACAATTGTGAATTTGTTGATTTCTTCCTTGCAATTCAATTTTGTCTCATGTATTTTGAAGCTTTGTTATGAGGCCCCAAACCATTTAAGAACCCCAACTATACCCTCCTGATGAACTGACCCTTGTGAAATGACTTTATCCCTAACAATATTCTTTGTTCTGGAGTCTAATTGACCTGATTAATTAATTAATATATTAATAATTAATATATTAATATAGCACAGCAACTATATATATATATATATATATATATATATGTTTTCCTATCCTTTTACTTCTAAAACTATGCATTCGTATTTAGAGTGCATGTTTTATATAAATTCCATATAGTTCAGACTTACCACTTTAGTGAATCTGACAGTCTCCTTCAATTTGGACCCTGGTTCATTTATACAGTGACTATTAATACACTTATGATTAAGTCTGCCATTGTGTTATTTTTATTCTTGTTACAATTGTTTTATGTTACATTTTTCCTTCTTCTATATCTTGCTTTGAATGAATTGAGAATTATTAGTAAATTCATTTCTCTCCTTTGTTATGTAGTTGTAATTGTTATGTTCATAGTTGCTTTCAGTTTTATGTGCTAAATCTTGAATCTATGATAGACTTTCAAGTGGTATTAAAAACCTTATAATAGTATACTTTTATTTCTGTCTGCCTGGCCTTTGTCATACATTTTCTTCTACATGTTATTTTCCTTTAGTTAATTTTTAAAATAAAATTAAATAATAAAAGTCTCATACAGTGTATTTACTCTGATATGTTTGCTCTTTTTTCTTCTCTTGTCTGTAGGATATATTTCCATGCACAATCACTATTTTACCACCTGTAAAAAATATCCTTTAACATTTATTGCAGTGTGAATTGCCTTGTAGTAAATTGTGTCCTTGGCTTTTATATACCAAAAAAAAAAAAAAAAAAAAAAAAAAAAAACTCTTGATTTTACCTTTGTTTAAAAAAGTTATTTTCCATGGGTGAAGAGTTCTATGTTGGTGGTCTATTTCTTTAGTACTTTAAGGTGTTACTCTACTATCTTATTATCTACATTGTTTGTAAAAATAAAAAAATAGCTTTCTTTATTATATATTTGTTTCCCTGCTTACACGTGTCTCCTTTTTCTCTACTGTGGGCTTTAAAGATGTTCTCTCTATAGCTGGTTTTGGAAGAGTTGATTATGACACGTATTGGTGTAATGTTATTTGCATTTCTTAAACTTGAGTTGATTAAGTTTCTTTGGTTTGTGGATTTACAGACTGGATTTGAAAAATTTGAAAGAAAGTTAGCCATTATCTTTTCAAATATGCTTTGATTTCCCCTTCAAGGAACTCAAATTACACACATATTAGGACCCTTAAAATTGAACTGCAATTTTCTAATGCTGTTATTTTTTCTTTTCAGAATTTTGTCTCTGTGTTTCTTTTTGGATAGAGTGTTACTGTATCTTTCTGTTAGTCACGCTTCATTAGAGGAGTAGAGTCTATAGCCATACAACCCTAAAAATGCCCAACCTTGTCTTTAGAGGAATAGAATCAATACAAAATATGTGTTAATTATGCAAGGGAATTTGCTAAGCAGATTTACAGGATCAGAAGTGAAGAATCCATAATGCTCTGCCTGCTGAAGAACCGAAGAATTCAGTAGCTGTTCAGTCTAAAGAGACAGAAGCTGCATGCCCAGAGAGCTCAAGGGTGCACAACTGTTCCAGAGCCAAAGCCCTGAAAGCTCACACGGAGACAAGGATATGAGTCCATGTAAGAAAGCTGAAGGAGCTAAAGACCAAGGTCCGAAGGTGATGAGGAAGATGAGAGCGCTTCAGAAATGGGCACACTTCCTTCTTCCCCTTTTTATTCCATCCACGCCACAAGCCTATTGGTGGATTCCACACACCAAGATGAATCTTCCCTCTTCGATTGGCAGGCCTGTATGTCAGTCATTCACAGCACATCAAGAACTGTGCTTTGCTAACCTGGTAGGCTTTCTTAATCCATTCAAGTTGATATCGGTCCTAATCTTCAGGTTCAATGATCTTATTGTCTGCAATGATCACTTTTTTGTTAATACTGCATTTCTTTTTATCGTAGCCATTTCTCTGCATTCCCTATTTAATCCTTTCCTGTAGTATTCTGAATGCTCAAATACAATTATAAGGATTTTTTCCCCTTTCTTACTATTTCTAATATCTGTATCACTCCTAGATCAGTTTTGAATTTATTTTTCTTTGTAATATGGACTGTATTTTTTCAGCTTATTTATATTCCTTTTTAGTAGCTGCCAGAAATCTTGAGTTTATCTTGCTTGGAAGCTATAATATCTTTATATTCCTATAAAATTCCTTATTTGTGTTCAGGGCACAATTAAGTAACCCAGAAATAGTTTTAACTTTTGGAGACTGCCTTTTAAAATCTCTTAGGTTGAAGCACAGCAAAGGTTAGTCTAGGGATAATTATACCCCCTACCGAGGCAAGACTCCTTCAAGTACTGCATTCAGTGTCCCAGGAATCATAAACTTTTTCACGCTATCAGGTAAAAACCAACATTCTTCCTAACCATGCGACAGCCCTGTTCCATCTATTCATTTTGAATGTTGTTTTTTTCCTCCAGCCTTGGAGAATGTGCTCGAATGCACGTGCATTTTCTCAAATGCAAACACATGAGACGAATCCTCTGCTCAGCACTCAAAGCAGGCTAAACACATCCAGGCATCTCTCTTCATGCAGCAATCCCCTGTCTGGTACTTTGCCTGTGACCTACAGCCACCTTGGTCTCCCCAGGAACCAGCACTACCTCCTCCAGGCAGATGATCCATCAGGCTTTTTCTAGTGCTCCCATTCCCCTCCACCTCTCCGTGATGCAGCCTAGAAATTCTCTCATGAAATAATTAGGAAATTTTAGGGCTCAGCACATTTGTTCCCTCTCAGGCATCACTGTTTTTCAATGATCAATGCCTAATAGCTTCAAAGCATTGTTTCATATATTTGTTACAGGATTTCTGTTGTTTTTAGCTGGGATTTTCCATTATTCTCTCTCGACTAAAAACAGAAGCAGTTTTTCTTTCCTACTAACCACCCACCAACACCATCTCTGAGGATTTGTTTATATCTGCCAATAGCCTGGGCGGGGTGGGGACCTTGGAGGGTTGTAGGCAACAGTGAATAAGGCAGAGATGTTACTAGAATTTTCTCTAGTCATGCATACGCAACTTCTATATCCACGATATCACCTTGGCTGCAAATTTAAGATATTAATTAGACATAGATTGGAAGAACTAAAACTTTAAAGATAATTCTATCAACTTACAGAGTAACAGAAACTTGAAAGCAGATAAATAACATGGGACAAACATGGAGAACCCAATAAGTAGATAAATCAATGCTTAAATACGTAATGGAAAGTTATTCCTAAAAAAAGTAATATAACCTTGTTTCTTTTCAAACTCTTTACAAATCAAATTTGTGCCAAGGCTACTGGTAGGCACATCACTCTCCAGCCTTAGCCAATCACAAATTATAAGAGTTGCTTCTTTACTAAAGATAAATGGAGGGTTTGCAGGGAAGAAGGAAAGATAAACACTAAAGGCTGTGTAATAGCAGATTAACAGCTTGCCTCTGTGAATTTCCATGTATTGTGTGAAATGTTTTCCTGTAGCTTTAGGTTTGTATCAAAAAGGAAGGCAAATGAAGTGCCCTGATATGATAAGTGTTTTGTTTTCCTTTAGAGAAGCAAATTTATCCTACTTATGTGCATAAAGCAAAACAAAACAATGAATAAACAGTTCACTTAACTAATGAAAGATTTCCGAAAAGCAACAATCAGTATTCAATACAGACAGTGACAACAAAGGGACAGCCAGACTATTCTAGGGTATTATCTGTTTAAAAACAAAAGTTAAATAGTGATCATCTCTGTGGGAAGAAGCAAAGTCTAAAAAACAAAAATGTTTTCTATCAAAAAATAAAAACATCCAACAGAGAATTCAGTAAGAGCAATCACAGTAAGGTAAAAGTGTCATAGCAGAATTCCAGGGATGTCAACGATGCTTAAAAATGTAACACCCATAATTTGATAAGAGCCATAATGATCACACACACACACACACACACACACACACGGGAAAGGCTATATCAACTGTTCAAAAGTGAACCTCTAGGGACAAGCATTCCAGTGTTCTGGGTATGTGACAGGAGATAACAATTTTGAGGGGAATTTGCTAACATATACCTACACAATCTATGGATGCTCGGAAAAGGACCCAGGAGTGATGGTCAAACATACGAAATTACTTTCCTCCTCAAAACAGTTACCAGTTTGAAAGCAGCAACAAAGAGGCGGACAAGTGTACGATCCTGCTCTGAGGCTGTTGGCCAAATTCAGATCTTTGTGGTCTTTGGTTTGAGGTCCCATTTCGCTGCTGAGTGCCAGAGTGGAGTCACTTGAAAGCCTAGAGTTGGCTCCCAAGTCCTTGCACATGGGCTGTAAGTGCACCCACTTTTTTCCTTCTGCTGCAGCTCCCTTCACCTGCTAGCTGAAGGCTGCTCTCTAATTTTAAACATTTGTTTGATCAGATTAGACCTATTTGAATGGGTTGGATGTCTTATCCATTGCATGTTTTTCTAGGAATTTGTTTTGCTGTCTTGTTACGACTTGGTTTTCCCTATAATACAGAGAGGATAGATATATCTGTAGAAATTCACACATGAGTTTTTTAAAAAAAAATTATTTACGGGAACAGATTATATAATGCAAGATGTAATGAACAGATACTCTGAAGAAGAGACGCTAAGAAACCCAATGCTAATTTTGTAGCATTATGATATAAATTCTAGCAATACTATTGTTCGCTGATTAGAATGACATTGGTCTGGTCTCTTGAGTTCAATTTCAGCATATGTAGAGAGCCTTCATCATCCTGTAATGATTTGATTAGGTCTATAATATGCAATAAGTATGTAAAGTGGGTGAAGATGGGGACAACTATTTGTAAGAAACTAGAGACAGATAGACAGTGAAGATCTCCAGTGGACTTGCTTTGAAATCTGTATTTCTTTAAATTGTTTTTTTTAACTGTTTTGTTCTGTTTTGATATGTTTAATCTTACCCTCTCTGAGATGTAAAACAAGTGTGTAGGACTGATAATCATATTACTGAGTTTTTGTTCGATCATTGAGCAGAACTGTTTGCAGTGTCACTTTTTGAATGTCATTCTAAATACTTTAATTTTGTAACCTGAACAGCTATTTCTAAGATGACATTATGTAACTTATCAACCAGCGATTTCTTACCGTTTGTTTTTCTGTAATTTTGTATTATTTCTACCCTTTTTTATCTCCATGTATTTATTGTTTCCTTTTCTTTAAATAAAAAAAAGTTTTAAAAAATTCATAACTTTAATTTTATCTGCAAAGTGTTTTTTCCCCATGTAACACAACAATTCCTAGGATCCAGGGATGAGGGATGAACATCTTAAGCAGTCATTCTGTTCTACAAAGGAGTTCCTTCGAAAGCAAACTAATACAGTACCAAAAAAAAGAAAAAAATTTGAGGAAAGACATATCCAGCAAAAACAAAACTTATATAAAGTCATAGGGATTTAAAGCCATTTGGAATAAGCATCAAATGTACAGCTGTATCAATAAAAAGACTAAGAAAATATTAAAATATTCAGAAACAGGATGCATGACAAAGATGGCATTGAAACTCAGCAGAGAGCTGGGCATGGTGGCACAATCCCTACGATTTAAGATGTCGAGGTAGCAGGATTGCAAGTTAGAAGCCAGCCTGGGAATCTCAGAGAGACTTCGCCTCAAAATTGAAAACTGTAGAACGTCTGACCAGCATACACAAGACCCTGGGTTCAATCTATAGTACCATCAAAATCTGAATTAGAAGAGAGATTATGGCCAATTTAGTAAATATATCTGGGAAGATTAACCCCTTCTATGAAAAACACATATGCACATATACTTACACATACACATACACATACAATGGTCCCTTACAATGGTCTAACTTAAAATTTTTCAGCTTTACAATGATGTAGAAGCAATACACATTTAGTAGCATTCATACTTAGAATATCGATCTTTATCTGGTCCAGCAGTGCTCTGTGATGCTCCTCCTCTGTGATTCTGGGCAGTTGCAGTGACTGGCATCACCCAGGCAGCCACCTGACCATGAAGATAAACGCTGCAACTCTCCAGTGTACCACATTGTTAAGATACGATGTTCCGTAGGTCAAGTGCATGAAGCGCATTTTTACTTTATGATATTTTCAATTTATAATGCATTTATCAGAAGGTAACTCCACCATAGTTAGAGGTACATCTTAGATATAGATCAATCAATAAATAAGATCACTTATCAATAGATGGATAATAGATGACAAACCAATTAAAAGGATATCCTTAAGATATTTAGAAGAAAATGTGACATAACATTAAGGAAGGAAGCCAGAAACAATGAAGCAAAGGTAGTAAACTTGCACTCTAGAGGAGACTGAGGTAGGAAGATTGAGAATCTGAGTCCCGCCTGGGTAATTTAGGGACTTAGCAGGACCCTGTCTCAATTAAAAAGGGGAGCAGGGACACAGCTGAGTGCAAAGGCCCTGTATTCAACCCCCAATATTCCTCCACCAAAATGAGAATACACAAAGAGTTATTACATAAAACACAAAAGCAGAAACAGTAAGAGAAAGATTGATACATTTCACCACAGTAAAAATTTTAGTTTAAACTGTATCATAAAAGACATCATTGATGGAAGGTTTTTGAAACTCTCTCCTTGCAGAATATGTATGAATACATTAAATACCATCTGACAAATACATCGATCATAAGCATGCAAAACAACTGATAGAAAAGTGAGCGAAATGTTATGAACAGGCAATTCACAAAAGAGAAAAATGAGTTAACCAAAAAGTAATTTATTCCACCGCACTGTTTTCAGGGAAAAACATTAAAATAATGAGATACCTTGACATCTATGTTTACCGCTGAAAAAAAAATTAAGTCTAAATTTTGACGTGTGTGTAAAGATACAGAGAAACCACATTTGTCTAAATAGTGTGTAAATTGTGCAACAGCTTGAGTTACGTATGCTCTTGCAATGAATTCTCTGTGATTTCAATATAAACATGAGCCACAAAGTGGGGAAAAGTGACTAAAGAGGCTAACTGACCACTACGGAATGGTTTCTATGCTGTGATGTTTTTCTCTGGAAGGAAGCTGTAAAGCATTCAAGGATTCCCAGCAGGGAAGTGGGGTGTCAGGTGTAGAGACACGCAGGTTGCACAGATACACAGATTACTCTGGAAGCAAAATGGACGGTGGACCAGAGCAGGCACCTGGAGATACCAGTTAGGATGCTGTGGCTGTGTCACACCTTCGTTCAGATGGAGAAAAGGTGGTGCACACAGAGGAAATGAAACGTGCAGTCCACAGGACTAGGTCGTGGGTAAAGCATGAAGGATAAAGAAGAGGAAGGCCGTGAAAGTCTCCGGCATGCACAGCAGTGAGAATAAGCAATGCACCGGAGCAATCGCCCGCTCCAGGAGGAGATTCCGACAGGCAGAATGATGGCTTCAGAAGGGCCTCTTGTGATCTGTTGTGTCTACAAGTCTGAAATTCAGCCAGAAAGCCCAGATGACAGATTTTCCTCTAGCGATCACTGGGTTGATGATGGAGTCTGCAGCACTGTTCATGGGGAAGGTCACCTCTGCAGAGTGATGGGAATAAAAGAAGCCTGAGAACAGAATCCGAAAGATGGGCAAAGGAAGAGGAATCTGAAAAGGAGAAATTAGTGTCACAGAGGAAAAACAAGGGACAGGGAATTTTAAAGATAGGGTGTATCCACCAGACGCAAATACTGCAGAGACAGCACAGGCCAAGAGCTACCACTCAGTGTACCGACCTGTTTCGTTTCAGTGGAAGAGGGAAGGGCCGGTAGAGGTGAACCTTGTCTTAGTGGGAAGCAGAAAAAACAGTTCTCTTAGTGAGAACCACAGTCTTTTAATGAGGTGATCTGCTAAGAATGAAAACAGACACTGGCTGAGCTC
Source organism: Cavia porcellus (assembly GCF_034190915.1). Classification (NCBI taxonomy): domain Eukaryota; kingdom Metazoa; phylum Chordata; class Mammalia; order Rodentia; family Caviidae; genus Cavia; species Cavia porcellus. Next base: position 49,779,454 of record NW_026947510.1, on the reverse strand, counting down.
CTGGAGAAGACGGCTTCCTGCCGATCATGAAGGCCACCACTCAGGGCCTGCCAGGGGGGATCACTAATATTTCAGTAGCAGCAGGACTAGGTCTTGGGCTGTGCTTGCCTTGGGGTGTGCTTGCGTGTGCGAATGTGCCAACTGTTCACCCCACCAAGGCTGCACAGGGTTTTAAACAAGTGGAAAGTTGAATGACTGGTTGAAATCTCTTTGAGATAGTAATACTTAAGTGAGGTAAGAGGGCAAATACTAGCATACTTTTAGTGGCCTTGGGCATGGGACTCAGTCTCTCCTGTTTTATTTATAAAATGAAACTAAAAATAGTGGCTGCCTCAGTTGATTTTTAGAATTAAATGAGATAATTCAGTGTTTCTCGCATTTTTTTTTCTTTTATTGGTACTGGGGATCAAACTCACGATCATGCAGTTGCAAGGCAGGCACTTATGCCGCTGAGCTAAAACCCCAGCCCCAACTTCTCACATTTTTTAAATGTGACCTTCAAGGGAAAAAAAAATGTAGAAATAAATATATAAATTTGACCATCTATAAGAAATACATATTTTTTTTTTGTCTTTTTCATTGTTATCGGTACCGGGGATCGAACTCATGACCACCTGCTTGCAAGACAGGTGCTTATGCTGCTGAGCTAAATCCCCAGCCCCAGAAATACATATTTCTATGAGCAGGGTATATGTTATTGTGACAATTAAGTGAGTTACTATAAGTCCACAATGTCATCACCAAAATGTTTAAGGAATTATGTAATTTTAAATTCAGGATTTAGGGATTTTAGGAAGTTAATATAGTATTATAAAATACATATTATATAATGCCTTATCAGATATGGAAAAAAATCAAACATTAATCTTTCCTTAGAAAAGCATGCATATTCATACAAACTATGAACAAGGGCTATAAATATCTTGGCTTCAGTTCATATTTTCCTGCAAATATGTTTAAAAATTGGGTGGGGGACCCAGAACTTCTTGGATTTTGCAACTGTGGATAAAACTTACAGAGAGACAGACATACAGGAATACATAAAAATAAAAGGATGCAGGTATATTTTCAATTACTTGATACATAAGTATTATTGGCTAATATTGTTGGTATAGGTAGACATTGTTTTTAAGATGGTTGGTCCTGACCCATCAGAGTGATTTCATGTCTTTTGAATGAATTGTGAACCACCCTATGAAGAATACAGACATACAAATGATTAGCCTGAACCCTAGAACATACTAAGCTCTCAAGTTAGAACAAGTTAGAAAGTAAAAAAAAAAAAAAAAAAATCATTTTATATTTGCATAAGAATTAAACTAGCTACTAGTTACCTTCACATTTTTATCAGAAATAAATTAAGTGGGCTTGTGTTGAACAGCAGAAAATTTAAGACATTATAATTATAATTTCATTTGGACATTTATGTCCTGATACATAGAGCACCTTTTAGGTTTTATTTTATGTGAAATAGACAACTTTATTGCACCAGAAAAGAGACTGAACTGGGTCAAGGCATTTGTCTTTGGTTACAAAGTATATGATGTCCATGTCTAATAGACAATGTAGTTTAGGGGCAACTTACAAAGTATATTTATTATTTAGTTCTTAAAGTGAGTCAAACATGTTCCAGTCACTTCACAATCTTTGTGTTCTATTTTCTAGTGCTCTAGCAGACATTAAAATAGCTGAAGTGGATGTCAAGGGCTTGTTTGTGAAGCTCACCAACTCTTCTCCTGACAAAGAAGTGGAGATTGGGAATTGTAGCCTCCAACAAAACGTGAAAGGGCAGGCACTGTCTCTGTACCGATTCCCCCCAAATGTCGTGATGCAGGCCGATTCCACAGTAACGGTGAGCGTGAGATGCAAATACTGTGAGCTTAAACCACAGTGGACAGACTCCACGACACTGTCACCTGTGGGACTGGCACCAGGAGTCTCTCTCACCTGCTCTGCCAATAACGTGATCTCACTGATGGCGGGGGTGGTGGTGAATGGGGCCACTTAATCTCTCTTCCGGATGCAAATTAATACCAAAAATCAAATTTCCGCTGCATTTTTCCATTTAGTGTACAATATCTTTTGTTTTTATCATTTAACCATTTAAATGGGTTCCCTACACTCAAATTAAGCAAGCATGTCCTTATAAGTCAAAGAGATTATTTGCTCAGAGCACAGGGAATTAGTTGACCCTAGAGGATCCCCATTTCTTTTTAATCCCCCTTAAATCAGATTTTTGCCATAGCTATTTGGTGTTGTATAACTTGGCAGTATACGTTCTAGTCTTTATATTTTGGAGCCCCTCTGAAGTTGGACATGGTGGCACACACCTATAGCCCCAGTTACTCGGAAAGCAGAGGCAGGAGGATCTCTTGTGCTCAGAGATTCAGCGTGCCATTAGACAGCAGGCCTCTTTAAACCTCATCTGTTTAGAAAGACCAAGATGGCATAACACTGTGTGACATTTCCAGACTATGTTGACTTCCGTGGCATTGTGTTACTAACAAATTCTTTTCTTGTAGGTGTGGGCAGGAGCGTCCAACGGAAAGCACCAGCCACCATCTGATTTTCTCTGGAAGGAACAAAACATGTTTAGAACAAGTCCAAACTGCACAACAATCCTGTGCAGACCTAACGGTGAGGTTAGTGTCTGGTTTGTCGCAACATCTCTAACAGAGTAATAGTCCCTGTGTTCCTTTTCCCCCCATCCTTAAAAGCTTGGGTGGCATCATCACTAAAGGGCAGAACACATCAGGCAGACCAACACCTCCCAGTGTCAGCGTCCCCAGGAGCTGATTACAGATGGGCAAAAGTAATTCTGGTAACTTGTTATGTCTAGGAAGTTGCTTCAAAGTCAAGGATAGATTTTATTTACATACTTAGCCTGAAAAGGAGGATGAGGAAGAATTGTTTATAGAGATTCTTTATCCTTGGGTCTATCTTACACACTGCGAATATAAAATAAAGATGCGGTATCTGCTCCCAAGAGATAGATTCCAGTAAAAGAGTTTACGGTCTTGATTTTAAATGACTGCACTTTATTCTCTCTAAAACTGACTGTGTATCGGCCTGGGTGTGGCGGTGCTGCTTGTGATCTCAGCCAGTCAGAAGGAGGGGGTCACAAGTTCCCCGCCAGCCCTGGCCACTTAGTGAGACCCGATATCAAAATTTTAAAAAGCAGGGCTCAGGGTGTAGATCAGCACTAGAGCACTTGCTTAGCATGCACAGGACTCTGGGTTTCGTCTCCAATTCCACAAAAAAGAAAAAATAATAGTGACTGTATTAGAGATAGCTTTGGGTAACATTCCCAGTATCTGACAACTTTAGGTTCTCATTCAGCTTTTTCCATGGGATGAGAATAGCATAAATATATTCCCAAGGATACACCAGCAAGGTTTGAGAGCGTCTTTTTTTCCCTGTCTTTTGGAACCAGGAATTGAACTCAGGACATTGTGCTTGGCAGGAAGGTGCTGGGCTGCTGCTGAGCTATTTCCTCAGTCCTGGAAGTGTCTTTTTTTTTTTTTTAATAATAACAAAAAGTTACTTCTTTTTCAAAAAGTTTTTTAAAAAAATATATTTCTTATCTCCAAAACAACTTAACTGTGGTATATAACTACTAACACATCAACTATGTTGATCAGCATCAATCTTCAAGTTTCTTTCTTGCTATATTACACTTAATGCCTAGATTGACTTTCGCTTTAGAACAGACTTAGCTAATTTATTAAAAACCACTTAATATGCCCTGAGAACCGTTGCTATCCTACAGACAGAGCACTTATTAGAGTAATTGAGCAACCTTTTATCACTGAGCTTTAGATATCTTTGAGGACTCAAATGGAATGTTATGATAATTCGAATAATTTTCATTGGAGGAGAAAATAAGGTTATATAATCTAAGTTATATACTTTGTCTTATGAGAAATTACTAGCAAAACCCAGATTAAAATGAAGGCATTTGAACTCTCACTGTGTTGACCTGCTCTGGGACTACAGTTGTGGTTTTTATTTACTCTGTGCACCCTGGCAGGTGATTAGTATTGAGCCAGACAGACCAGGTCCCCGAGCTGCTGGATTGTACATTGTCATTCCCTGCAGCCCAGTGAGACTTTATGCCCCGGTCATCTCTTTCCCCAGGGATCTGAAGTACTTCAGGATCAAATCATCTCTGCAGGATGACATAAGCATAAATGATGGTGTTTGCTGATGACAGACTGACGGACTAGTTGATTGATTCATACTGAAAATAGTTACATATATTTGTTATGTGTCAGGTACAGTGGTATGTGCTAGGAAAAACAGAGGTTGGATAGATGTTGTCCACAGGAAACTGAGGGTGTTATTAGTAGAAATCACATGTAACCACCAAAAATTGCAATACGTAAAATAATAATTTAAGAGAAATATGAGTGTGACAGATGACAGCATGGTGCTTAGATCATAGATGCTGACTATGTAAATGAGAGAGTCAGGAAAAGCACTGAGAGGGAGAAATACTTGTTGTGAGCCTGAAGGTCAGAATGAGTTTGGCCAGCTGAATTTAACCTGAAAGGGATGTTGTTATCCTTCCCACCTCCATAACTCACCTCCTCTATGCCCTCCTTCTCTCTGTTCTAAGTGCCCTGGTCTCCTTTTACTTTCCAGTTCTTGACTGTTTGTGTAAGCCACAGGGCCTTTGCACATGCTCCTCATGTTCTGTAGATTGTCCTACTCCTCTTTCATCTAATAAATCCTACCCATCCTTTAAGACTTTGGCTCAAGCCTTTTATTCTGAATCACATCCCACTGGAATATCCTACCCAAGGTAAATCATTAAGTATAATTTAATTTAACTAGAAAACATTTCAACTGAACAGACTGAAATGTGACTTTAAGTCAATTTGAAACCCCAGTGTAAACACAAAGTCCTTTTATAACAAATTCATTCCCATTCTTACCTTAGTGATGCTGGACCCTGCTACCTGTGATAGATTTTCCTTGCAAAAAGAGCTACTACGTGGTAACGCATAGACAGATCAAAGCTTCATCGGAACCTTGCAATTATTTTCTAATTATATAATTTATTTACAGAAAATAACCATATCTTCCAGAAAAAATCACAGAGCTTTCTTTCTTCTGCCAGAAATAGCAGGTAGCTCAATAGATCAGAATGGGCTTGTTTCTCTTTTGTATAACACTTGTTTTTCAAGGTGGAACAAACAGAAATTATAGTATATGTCATTTTTAAAAAAGAAACCAAAAAGAAGTATGACTTAGATTACTTTTTGAGTCATCTTATCCCTGTTGTGGCAATGGTTAATATTCATCTGGGTTTTTGTTTGGCTCTCCCACGGTTAACTATGTAATTGCTATGTTCTCATCTATAAACGATTGTACAATTAGAGGTCTGTGAGTCTCTGGATTTTTAGAACAGGGCTAGAGTTTTTTGTGCATCAGTCATGCTGTTATCCCATAGGATTTGTGGCCTCTTCACTGTCAAAAACAAAACAAAGCCAACAGACGTGTTCCTATTTGTTCACGGCCTGATTCCCTAGTCTCTAGGTTTACATTCTAGTTCCAAACGTGGAGCAGACCTTTGCTATACAGTAGGAGCTCACTGAATACCTGTTTATATATGCATTTTCTTACTTGATTCTCAGTAACGTTCAAGTATTTTACAAAGGAGAAAAGTGGGATTTGAAAGTTAAATGGGCTGTTACAAGACACGTGATTGTAACATGACAAACCTATCACAAAACCATATATTTTAACTCCAAGAATGTTTCTATTGTACTACAAATAATCTACAAGGTTCTCCAAACAACATTCTAGAGACAAGGTTAAATTTTATCATGTCATCATCATGATCATCCAGTATTTTAAATCTTTACAGTGCAGGGAAAAATAAAATATTGTTCTTGCCTTGGGAAGCCCTACAATATAACTAAGAAAGACCATGGATTTAACGATCACACTGAAAAGATTATGAATTTATTTTCAGCATAAACGTCTATGTCCAAGTTATTTATAGAAAAGGATCCCTAACTGGTATCATGCAGTGGGTTTTTCATGCTGTTATTTTTGAAAGTGAATTTATGAAAATTTTTTTTTGATTTTCTCTTTTTCTGTTGCAAGCCTAGCCTCGCTGAATTAGCTACGTGTTATCTTTATGTCTATTTAATTTATTAAGCCAGCCTTAGCATGGTAATAGCATAATGTCCAAATCTCTAATGTTATGAACTGAAAGATTACAAGAACAAGTAGAATGTGAGCATATATTTTGGTGCTTAATTTTTTCATGTCAAATTAACTATATAAGTGTTATCTGAGTGTGATGGCACATGCCATGCTGGTAATCCCAGCACTCAGGAAGCTGAGGCAGGAAGATAACCATGAGTTTGAGGCCAACTTTGGTTACATAAGTTAATTCAAGGCTAGCCTGAACTCCATAGCAAGACCCTTTCTCAATAAATAAATAAATACATTAATAAATAAATAGTTTAATCTCTGTTCAGGACTTCCCTGGATAATTTTTGCATATATGCAGTAATACACACACACACACACACACACACACACACACACACACACACACACCACATATTCAGGAAGTAAATCAGAGTCCACTTCTCTTTGGTACTCACGAGTCTCCTTAACTCTCACTTAGAATTCCAGCCCGAAAAACATGTTTTTCTTCTCATTGTCGCCAGTTTTATTCCCTATTTTCTCATTCTCAAAATGTGGAAATATGAAGCATCATAAATATGTGAAATTGTAAATTAATATATTTCAACGACTTTTTCCACAGTCCTTTAATTTGACTGAATTTCCCAATACTCTTATAAAGGAATTCTCCATGACTACCCTCCTCATCTTGTATAAAAGGACAAACAGTCCAAGACAGTGGATGACTAATCCGATGAACAGCATGTAGTTGTACACTTAATTTGTAATTTTAAAACCTGGAAACTAAAGCCAGAACTTTGACTGCACCCCTCACCACGTAGCTCACTCCTGCATGCACAGTATCTACACAGCCACGCACAACCGGATTTTAAAATGTGTTATACCTTATTTTTCGCCATACACAAAAATCATCTCAAAATAGATAAAAGACCTGAATATAAGATAAGAAACTATAAGGGCTGGGGATTTAGCTCAGCGGCATAAGCGCCTGCCTTGCAAGCAGGCAGTCGTGAGTTCGATCCCTGGTACCAATAAAAAAGAAAAAGACAAAAAAAAAAAAAAAAAAAGATAAGAAACTATAACATTCCTAGAAGAGGACAGAGAGAGAAATTCCTGCATGTTGCCCCTGGCAGTAATCTTTTGGATTATGATGCCAAAAGCTCAGGTTTCAAAGCAAAAATAAATGGAACTACATCAAACTAAAAAAACTTCTGAACAGTGAAGGAAATAATTAACAAAAGAAAATGACAATCTATGGACTAGAAAAAAAATATTTGCAAACCACGTATCTGATAAGAGGTTAATACCCAAAATTCATAAATAACTTACAACTCGGCAGCACAGAGGCAAGCCATCCAACCGAAACTTGGGCAGATTACTTGGCAGATATTTCTCCTCAGAAAACAAAAATATGGTCAACAGATTTATGAAAATGTGCTCAGCTTCACTCAGGTTCTCAGCATAACCCAAATTAAAACTACTGTGAGATCCTACCTCACACCTATAAAGATAGCTATTACCTAAAGGAGATAGACAAATATTGGCAAGGTCAGGGAAACGGGAAACTTTGTTATGCTGCTGGTGGGAATGTAGAGTGGTGTAGCCATCGTGGAAAGGAGCATAAAGGCACCCAAAGAAACTAAAATCAGCACTCCCACAGGACCCAGCAAGCCTTCCAAGAAAGATGAAGCTGTCACTCAGTAAAGGCATCTGTTCTCCCATGTTCATTGAACCAACATTCATGATAGCCAAGGTATGGAAACCATCCATGTGTACATCAACAAACGGATAAAGAAATGGGCCCATAGGTACAGAGGAAAACTAGTCAGCCTTTTAAAAAATAAAGGGGGAATTTTGCCATTTGCACCACATGGATGAATCGAGGACATTATGCCTAGTGAAAAAAGCCAGACACAGAAAGAGAAATACTGCATGATTTTGTGTATTGATTGTTCTTAAAAGAGAAACGATAGTAAGATAGACAATAAAAATGTAGTTAACCAGGGGCAAAATGGGGAAAGGAAGTCAAAGAATACAAATAGATGGTTTAGATGAACAATTCCAGCGATCTAATGTAGATCGTGTTAACATTAATATTAGCTAATTAACATTACATTAGTGTTAGTTAATTTTCATATTAACATCAACATTAGTTAACATTAACTGTAGTTAATCAAATTGTATTATTTATTTTTTATTGTTGCTAAATAAGTAAATTTGTGCTGTTCTTGTCATAGCTAAAACAACTATGAGACAAATGTTAGACATAGTAATTTATTCAACTATAATAGCCATCGTATTCTTTTTATGTCTCATAACATGAAATATAAATATAAAAATTAATTTTATTTTAAAAATATAAATTCCATTGTAATAAATCTATGCCATTAAAAATATACAACTCTAGCAATATCTGATATTTATGGGTCATTTTCATTAGGCCGTTGCCTGGTACACTCCTATACACTGGAAGCAGGTGTGGGAAAAATTAGGCACCGACATCGAATTTCACAGACGGTCAGTAGTAATGCCTACCTTCCGAAAGCACATGGTTTTATGGACAACATCTGCCAGCACGATCAGTGAAGGGAAACAGGATCAAGCTAAGGAAGACACCTCAAAGTGTGACCTAAAACAGGCGCAGATTCTTCGGAGGTAAAATATGTTTTACTTTTTGTGGATTTTTTTTGTTTGTTTCCTTGGAGTCTTCTTATTAGTTAATCACTGAGCCATATGGGAATGTCTGGATGACAGATATGTGATGAATAAATAAATCTAGTCATTGTTTTAAAACAATGAATACAAAATCTAGTCATGGTTTTAAAACAATGAATAAATAAATCGTTATAATTTTTAAACAATGATGTTTTTAATAGGACCCAGATGGAAAATGTAGACATATAAAGTGAAAGGGCACTTACATACTTTTGAGCAATAAAAACTGATGGTCTTTGAGAAGTAATAATGAAGTCCTCCAGCTGCTTGCTTTTCCCTGGCATCACGGTTTGGTTTGGGGTAAGGGTGCTCAGGGGCCGTTGGAGGCTGAGGCTGCCCCAGGGCTTTAGCACAGACAGAGATGCACCCCTAGGAATTTTATCTTGGGTTAGGAGCTGGCTGTGTGAGGGGTTGAAGACAGAGAAGGGCCAAGGAAAAGAAGAAGAAAGAAGAAGAAGAAGAAGAAGAAGAAGAAGAAGAAGAAGGAGGAGGAGGAGGAGGAGGAGGAGGAGGAGGAGGAGGAGGAGGAGGAGGAGGAGGAGGAAGAGGAGGAGGAGGAGGAGGAGGGGGGGGGGAGGGGAGGGGGAGGGGGGAGGGGGAAGGACGGGGAAAGGGAGGGGAGGGGAAAGGGGAGGGGGAGGGGAAGAGAAGGAGAAACTATGATTATATATATATATATCATGTACAGGTACAAATTCTCTACAATGAATGTGATCATTATGTGCATATAAATTGTACCAATAAAATTTTTTTAAAAAGTGCTGGCTGTGGACAGGGATGCTGAATTCACTTATAGGCTATATTTTGGGTGTTACAATAAGTGTTCTGTTCACAAGATCTAGAAAAGCCATGCTGTCTCAGTTTTAAAACACGCTCCCACTTTAATCACACCTTCAATACGAAGGCCACCACATGAAATGCATTTGGGCTTCAGTGTGTAATTTTCTTTTACAGAGAAAAGGAAGCGCCACCGACCCTTTTGCCCAACCGCAGTCCGTGGTGCAGCAGTCCCTGTACCCCTGGGCATCCCTACTGCTCCCTGATTAACCACGATGGATGCACCACCCCCGGAAGCAGTTCACAGCCACAGCACGGGGCTCAGTCCCCCAGGGCTGACCAGCCTCAGGTAAGGTGAAAGGTTGCCAGCTTAGGTGCAGAGAAAGCAGTGTGTTTGTTCTTGGTAAATAATGGAAAGTATTCGTCCAGTTTCTGTAGCAAAGTTCTCAAAGCAAGTATTGTAAAGCACTCACTTACCTTTGCTCTAGTTCAGGGTCTCCCACAGTTCTTGATGAATATCTGTTGAATCAGTGAATCAAACAAACAGCGTGGCCCTCAGCAGTACCTACAGTTCCTGAAGCTCTGTGGGAAACTGTTTTGTTTTTTTATCAGGCAAGAAAAGCTGGTCCTGCAAGTTATGCTATGCTAAAAATATTCATCTTTTCCAAACACACCCCACTCTAGGGTCCAAACTCTTATTCTTTGTCAACTAGAAGTTTCTTAAATTCTACAAATTAAACTTTTAAAATTGGTAGTGTTAACCCAAGACTTGCAAAGGGATTTCCCAAAGTCCATGAACCTGTTAAAATTGTGCAAAATTATGTGCCTGTATGATTTTCCTTCCCAGAAACAGAATTGTAAGAACTTTTGTTTGATTTCTATGGCAAGAGGTGACCACTAAGAGACATGATGTGAATGATTAGTTGATGGCTGATTAGATAGAGCCATTCTTGAATCACTGGCTCGTTTCTTTGAAAGAATATGTACTAAGATTCTTCAAGGCCAAGTTGCACAGTTTTTTAATATCCAATATTTTTTAAACTGTACTTTTTAGTATTATTACCATACACTCAGTAACTGGCAAAGAAAAAAAGATACAGCAAAAATTTGCCAATTTACTCATAAGTTCTTCACCAAATTTATTCCTTTCACCAAACAATAATAAATAGGCTGGGGTTTTTTTTTTTTTTTTTCAGACACAGAATGAAGAATCATTGATGCAAAGAATAGTTGTCTTGTTTTTAACTGCCTCTCTTAAATATACTGGACAGGCAGTTAGAGACCAGCAAATAAAACAAACCTCAAAAAACACACATATGCCATATTTATACATTAACTACATTTTTTGTAAAATTATATTAAATATAAAAAATATAGGGCTAAAAATATACCTCAGTGGCATAAACACCTGCCCTGCAAGGTCCTCAGTTTGATTCCCAGCATATATATATGCATATATAAGAGAGTATATTATAAAAACCATCCATATACTAACATTCAGAGTTAATACATGTTAGCTGTCACATTTCAAAATCTATAAATTTGAAATTTCTTCTAATCATCTGATTTCAGTTTGATATTAAAGTAAGTCATCTTTTTTCTCATTTTTATACTTTAATCACATACATAAAAATTCATAAAATATGTGTAAAATAAGTCATGTGTTTTTATTTTCCTTAAGTAGCCTGATGCTAAATGTGCCTTCTCTTTTTTATGTAATAGTATAATTTGGGTAATTTCAGTACAGTTATATATGTAGTCCGAATTCAGTCACTTTAGATACTACATACTATTTCATTATATAATCTTACTATGTTTTCTCTATTTCTCTGTTAATGTTTTGCTTTGCAGCAGTGTAGGTGGAGCTTTTATATTACTACAATGCTTACACCAAAACATGTCTACTTGTGTACACATACAAAAGCTTCTTAGTTTTCATGCATTTAAAATTTGCAGCATCTATATTCTCAGCAAGACTATGCCAAGCTGCTGTAGAAAGAGTTTCACTAATTTATGTTGCTACAGACATTATAAAGGATTTCCCATTCCCATTACTCTTACCTAGTTTTATATTGCCAGAATTTTAAACTATTTGTTAACTGAGTGAATGTTAATTGTAGTTCATTACTGTTATAATGTGAAATTACTCTTTAACACATTGTCATAGTTTATATTGGTTGGCCCCAAGCCGCGTATGTTTGCATTGTACATTTGTGATTGGTTTATTGTCTAGCACTTGGATTGATGGTGTCAGGGCTACACTCACCTAGGGGTGGAGCCAGCATACAATATAATGGCTGGGAGAAGGCGTGTCTCTCACTCTCTCTTTTGCTGGTTTCTGCCTTGCTGATTGCAGCTGCCATGAACTGTGGCCCCACCATGCCACACTGCCTTGGAGCCAACTGGGTGAGGATTGCCACCTCCAAAAACTGTAAGAAATAAACCTTTCCTTTCCCAAATTTGGGCATCAGGTATTTTGTCTCAGCAATGAATAAAAAGTAACTAAGACAGAATTTGGTACCAGGAGTGGAGTAGTTTCTGTCAGTACACCTGACCATATTTTTTTTTCAAGAGACTTTGTGGGCAAGTTTGAAAAGATTCAGACATGTTACCTGGATGCATAGAGCTGGAACTGCTTAGCCTGTTCTTTAGAGTAGATTCTGGTCAGAGCTCAGGAGACCAGAAGGCTGATAGCCTGATGGTAAAGTCCAGGCTTGGGAGGTTTCTGCTGGGAAGAAGGACTGCATTGGTTGTTGGACTTTGCCCAGAGACTTTGCCCAAGACTAAAGGCAATGGACTGATTAAGCTGGCAAAGGAAATTTCAAGGTAGTCAAATGTTGAAGCTGTAACATGGCTATTGTTGGGAGCTTTTAGCCAGATTTATGTTGCAAATCAAGAGGAAAGAACCCAGCAGGATAATTTAAAATGCTGTAAGTTTGGCTAGAAGAAAAACTCCAATAAAGCTGTGGATTTTAAAGATAGAACTGAGACTTTGATTGCTGAGAAGAAACAGAGAAATAAGAAAGATAGCCATGGGGCATCCCAGGAAGCAGCAGGTCTCCATTTTTTGCAACCTCAAAACTGCAAAAGTGGAAGAATTTGCTCAGAGGGAAAAGCTACAGAGCATCATGCTCCAGAATGGCAATAGCAGCTACATGAGGTTCCAGAATGGCAGCTGCCACATAAGGTTCTGGAATAGCAGCAATATAGAGAAGCTTTTCCTTACAATCAGGTAAACAGAGCCCAGTGATCCAGGAACTAGACCCCTACAGCCAAGAGAGAAAAAAGCCTGGCTACTGCTTCAGCTGGCATCAAACCTTGGTGGCATCCACAGGGTGCTGATTTACGTGCAAGGAAAATGCACAAGTTTTGAAGGTAAGACAGTTTCCACCTCAATTGCAAAGGGCCTGAGAGGTCAAGCAGTGTGCCCTGAGAGGGCAATTTGTAAAGATGTAAGGGTGAAGCCAAAGGTGCAGTTGATAACCCAGAAATTTGGAAAAGCCAGGAATATGGATCATCCAAGGAAAGCTGAAAAAAGAAAAAAAAAAAAAAAGAAGCTGTGGGAACTGAAATCCCTGAACTTGCTATGAGAGTGTAATCACCCAAGCCTTTTGGAGCTTGCAACTAGATTTATTCAAATGCTGAACATGGAACTGTAGGACTTAATGTTTGCCCTGCTGGATGTTGGACTTGCTTTGTTTCAAATGCTTTATATTCTCCTGTTTATAACCTTTGGAATGGTAATATTTATCTTGTGTCTTTGCTTTTCAGAAATGTTTAACCTTGTTTCATTTGTTCAGAGGGTTATAGTAAGAGTTTGCCATAGATATTGGAGAAGACTTGGAACTTGGACTTCTCAGCAATGCTGAAAATGTTAGGACTTTGGCAACTCTTGGAAATGGACTAAATGTCTTTTGTATAAAGGACGTGCATGAATCTTTGGGGGCCAGGGGTGGAATGACATGGTTTATGTCTGTGGTCCCCAGGCCTCATGTGTTTGCATTGTGCATTTGTGATTGGTTCATTGTCTAGCACTTGGATTGATGATGTCAGTGCTACACCCACCTACGGGTGGAGCCAGCATACAATGTAATGAGGTAAGAAGGTGTGTCTCTCTCTCTCTTGCCTGTTCCTGTCTTGCTGTTTGCAGCCACCATGAACTGTGGCCCCGCCATGCCACCCTGCCTTGGAGCCAGCTGGGTGAGGACTGCCACCTCCAAAAACTGTAAGAAATAAACCTTTCCTTTCTCAACTTTGGGCATCAGGTATTTTGTTTCAGCAATGAGTAAAAAGTAACTAAGACACACATAATACTTCATTTTATATATAAGAACAGAAAAGTTTCCCTATGTCTTGCTAATAAATCTGTGATTTATAATTTTTAATTTTGTGTGTATGTTAAAGTACTCTAAGTTCTGTATTTTGTCAATAAACTGTTAAAGTAACTATTTACATTAGATTTTAATAAATCAAGTGTAAATCTTATAATGTAGGAAAATGAGAAAGAATACCAAGATATATTTGTGAAGCAATACATCATACTTTCATAATCAGTTAAAAATATATAACTTTTATGATATAGGCATTATTTGGTAATATCACAACATAAACAAAATGGATTTCATTATTGCAAAGTTAGTTTGAGCTTTAAAAGTTAACCAAATATCAACTTAACAAGAAAGAGGAAAATTACGTCATAATATCAGTAAATCTAGAGAGAAAGTGCTTTATAAAATTCAGTACCCTCCCATGAGGGAGAACATGTTCAAAACTAGGACAAAAAATTTTCTTAACCTGACAAATGGTATCAACAAAATTCTTAAAGCAATTTATCATACATATTACTAAAGGGTAGGAAAAGTCTTTCCTTTAAGTTCCAGAGCAAGATGAGAATTCTCCTTGTGATGACTTCTACTCAATACTGGACTAGAAATCTGAGTGCACAAAGGTAAAAACAAAAAGGCATTACTTATATCTCCTTATCACATAACTCAGTAATTTCATTCATATGAACTATTTATTCCTAACAATATATGCATGTACACATCAAAAGACTTATGTGTCACAGCAACTGTATTGTAATAGCCAAAAACTAAGCATTGTAGTTGTTTAACAAGGTAATGGATGAATTGTCACATATTTATCCTAAGCAATAAACAATGACCAAGCTACTGCTATGCCCAGTGACACCCATGAATTGTATAATCATAACATGGAGCAAAAGATACGAGACAAAAAGAATAATTCCATATATACAAAATTCAGGAACATATAATATTCAACCATGGTGTCAAGGATCAGGATAATTAGCATTTTGGGGAGGAAGAAAGGGAGCTTGGGGGATACTTAAAAAATGCTTCCAGACTACTGACAGTGTTCTGTTTACTGATCTGAATAGTGTTATAAATAAGTTCCTATTTACATCATGCCATGATTCCTGATTTGTGAGCTTTCCTGTATATATCTTATAATTAAATAAAAATTTATTTTTAAACTGTGATGACAAGAAAATAAAAATAGAAAAGAAAACACAGTTACAGCAGCAAGCACTGATTGTTTATACCCTGACAAGGAGAAAGAAACTAAAAATAATACATTGATGAACTCGGAATGAATATTATGTAATGAGTCTTATTCAGTATAGGAGAAAAATAATCGAACCATAAATTAAGCCTAAGCCTGTCATTACATTACAATATGCTGAAAATTAATTTTAATATAATTCATTGAATAGCTCAGCTGTGTCCAAGAATACCTTGTGGCAGAGATGGCTCACTGGTGTCCCCAAACCATTGTCCCTTTAAATCCAAATCTTGAGGTCCAGAGAAACTTACATGTGACCACCAAGAATAAAGAATTTTTTCTTTGCCTCTGCTTCATCTAGCAGAACCATGTGTCAGCGTTCTGGACTTGAAAGTGAACATGGATGTGTATGTAGCATCTGGTCTGAGCTCTCCTGAGCTATCTTTGTGGCGTTATGATAGTCCTAGAGCTGCTGTCTTTCAGCTCCAAGTGGCACTATATCCTGAGGACAGAAGAGCCACCTTCAGGGCCTTGTCCTGGCCCATCGCCAGGCTGTTAAATGAGGGAGAAATAGTCTTGTTTAAGCCATTGTTAAATTGGAGCATTGTGTCTGAGCCAGATGGTACACACAGCACTGCTGCCACTGAAGATTTAGTTTCATTTAATAGGGTCCTGTTGAAGATGAAAACAAACATCACAGCTAGAACAAGCTTTTTAAAGACAACTAAATAAATGTGAATACAGAATGTGTGGTAGACATCGAGTTGTCTTTTTCTTGGGTGCATTGTTAGTGGTTCTGTTGGTGGTTTTGGGGAGAATCATACAGAAATCTTGAAATACTTACTAATGACTTGGTGAAGTAACCACAGATAGATAATGTAAGTATGCAACATACTGATGATTGAATCCAGGTGATAAGTATACATATTTAATTGTATTATTCATTGATCCTTTTTTATGTTTGAATTTTTGCAATAAAAATTTGAAAAATAAAATAGATAAGACATTTTCGCTGGAAGGAAGTTTGCATTGGAGCTATATAAGAACAAAGACAAGGTAGTAATTGCAATGAGAAGGCTTTACTCTAAGGAAGGACAGGGCCTTCTGCAGGGCAAAGGTACTGTTCAGTGCTGGCGGTACAGACGGTCGGAGACCTGGAGACTGTGTGCTTTTGTTTTGCTGAGATTAGCTTGCAAGACCATAGACAGCTTCATCTGTCTCCAACTCAGATCCAATGGCAGAAACTAGTCTGAAGGTAAGACGTGTGACAGATGTTGGGAGTATGTCTATTGCCAAATACACTTAATTTGCACACTGTGGAATGCACTTTGCCTGTTATGTAAGATCTACATTGTACACTGCAGTAAGATTTAATTGTGTGCATCTACCACTGGTACTATCTTTAATGCAGATATTATTTTAGTAGTAATGGTAATAATTTCTCATTTCTGAGGGCTGCAGAGCCACACTACAAAAGAAAAGCAACTTCCCCCAATGAAGGTAATCATGTATTGCAAACATATGCTAAAATAAATAAATAAACGCAGGACAAAGATAATCTAATGTGGGAGTGAAATGTTAAAAATATCATCAGTGTAAACTCTACTTCAAGAGATTACATTTGTGGAATTTTACTTAAGTGGGATTGTGATCAGTTGGTCATTATAGTTCAGTAGATCTGACTAATCAATCTTGTGATCAAAGTAATTTTTCATAAAAAATCCCATCAGGTATGATATGAAGTTTTTTATGTGTTCAGATTAGTATCTGATTTGTTTTTTATTGCTATTTGCCTGTGTTTCATGACTTATATTTTTTAGAAATTTTAGCAATTTGGGATGCCTAATATCGTATTTCTATGACTGGGCAAAGCATTAGTTAATATTATTTTTACATAAATTTTATAATATTAGTCAATAATTTAACTAGAAGTTATAGAAATGTTTAAACAAAACTTTTCTATTCTGTGGAATAGAAGAAATTTAGTCTTCTTACTATCAGACTGAATAGAAAATAATAACTTGAAGGAAGATTTTAAATGCTAAGGAGTTCAGTCCATGTTTTGTTATCAAATAAGGCTGCAAAATTGAGAACTTTTATATAAGGATAATTACGTTACATCATGTGTTTGAGGATAGTAATTTTTCTCTTCTCTTGCCGTATGAAAATTTAGATTATACAAGAGTTATACTTCTATCGGCCATTTAAAAAAAAACAGACAAATGAGAAACTATTTACATCTCTTCTTACATAGAGCTGAAATGTTTCTTTAAAGCCCAAATAAAAAATTCCAAGCTAGTACTCCTAGTAATAAAATAATTAGGTGACATCATAGCCAGATCTTTCATTTCAAAACATCTCAACATTACAAAACAAATGTTTTAAATTGCCCTTTAGTTATGAAAGCTTATAACCTTATTTATAGAAATATGTCATTAATGATCCATTTCTGCACACAATGTAAAATGCTATTTCAAGAAGCCAGAGTATATACTCCAATTAAATTAACTAGGTGCTAAATAGTTCAAGCTTAAATTACTCAGGAAATTGTCATGATCCACCACAATTCAAATAGCTACACACCACTACTACTGCTTATCTTGAAATTAAATTTCAAGAACTTATAGATGGGAATTTTCTTTAAATGCTTTTTTATCAGTAAAGCATTTTATTTTTTTTCAGGAACTAGCTTTCAGGGTACAATTCAAAACCTCCATTTTCCAGCTAGTCAGTGTTACAGGACGTATATAAAATATTTACAAGGCCTATTTCATGCCACCAAACTGCTCTGGATGTTGAAAAGTGATGAGCTGCCTTCTTCCTATGCCAAAGCCACTGACTGCATTGAAGAAAAAGTTCCCAGAGATCTATTTATATTCCAGGTCCATAAATTATTACACAGAATGTTTACACCGTGACGTGCCACATGGAATCCTGATTCATTAGATTCACAAGTGGCTAAGAAAGTCACTTTGTCAGCCAGAAACACCCTGCATTATTGTTCCTCTTTCTTATGGACCATATTGTCATATGCACCTTCTAGATAGTGTTCCTTGTTGTTCAGGTACTAGCAAAATTTAACTTGATAATTCTGAGTTTGCAGAGAAGAAGAAAATTGGTATGATTGGAGTTGTTTTTCTATTTTTTCCAGAGTATTCTATTGTGGTCTAACCTAGAATACTATTTTGCTTTCTGATCTTTTATTTTTAAGTATAATAGCTCATCTCTAGACTAGCTATAATTTGTACTAGGAACCATTCAAGTCATCACTATTTCAGTTTGATTTACTAGTTTCATATGTGAAAATTATCTTAATATAAAATGACCTTCAATCCCTGCTTAAGTACATTCAGCTTTCTGTATCTATAGGTCAGGAAACTGCAAATTTGAACAAGTTTGAATTGAAAATATTCAGGGAAAAAACTGTATCTATACCGAATGTGCAGACATTTTTTTTTTTTTTTTTTGCATTTTCGTTGAATTACACAGAACAGCAATCATCCACAGAGCATTTATATTGCTTAGGTATTTACAAGTAATCTGGAGATGCCTTAATTACAACAGGGTACCAGTAGGCTATAAACAAATATTACACCATTTTATAAAGGGGACTTAAGCATCTATCTGTGGGGGGACGAGGGGCTAGAACCAAGCCCCTGGGGATACTGAGGGACCACTGTAGAAGAGAAGGAAGAAGGTCACCACATTTGTCACCTCACCTATCAGGGTAGAGGTAACTAAGCAGGCCTAATTCCTACACTCCCCCCCCCCCAGCTACCATGTCAGTACGGCAGATTTAAGTACAGGAAGCATTTTATGGGAATTTTATACATGGGTTAAGTTTTTCTCCAAACCTCTGTTTTAAAACATCTTATCTTTAGGGTGGATAATTATTTCTTCAAGGTTTTTAACAGTGTCTTCAAATATATTCTTACTTTTTAAATGATTCACTGAAAACATGAGCTTAATAACTAAATAATAGTTTTTTAAGATAGTTGGTTCCAGTCCCTGCTAAATAATGCCCTTAAAGCATAGATGCCTTCTTCAATGAAAGAAAACTCTTGAGGTCGTTAGCTTACTCTAGAATTTGTTTTAATGTGAAAAATCAGTTTGGACTGAGCTCCTGCCCTTCCTTCCCTGTTTGTCCCCCTGCTCCCCAGGGACCAAGAAAAATAAAAATATCTATACTACAAAAGAAATACGCAGTTGACTCAACCTTAAAAAGTAAGCGACGGTTGAAAATTTTCTTTCTCTGTAGAACAATATTAAGACAAATAATTTGCAAAAATATCTTCCAAAATCAACAGAGCATAGACTGTTGATATATAGTCACACTGATCTTCTGCTAAGTATTTATATGGCTTTGG
Source organism: Cavia porcellus (assembly GCF_034190915.1). Taxonomy (NCBI): domain Eukaryota; kingdom Metazoa; phylum Chordata; class Mammalia; order Rodentia; family Caviidae; genus Cavia; species Cavia porcellus. Next base: position 49,759,907 of record NW_026947510.1, on the reverse strand, counting down.
GGACTATCAGTTTTTGTGTTCTTCTTAAATGATCTATCACACTTCCTATCTATCTTTTATTTTGCTTTTTGTTTTTTATTTTGGACTCATAAGGGAAAGCATCTGTTATTTAAGCTTCTGTGCTGATGTTTCACTTACTATGGTCTCAAGGGACATCCATTTTCCTACAAATGACTCAAGTTAATTTTTCTTTAATAGTAGCACTCCATTGTGTGCAAAAACTACATTTTCTTTATTCATTCATCTGTCTGCTTCCAACATTTAGTGGCTATGAATTGTGCTACTATAAACACAGGTATGCATGTGTCAATGTAATATAATTCCTTTGGGAGGATACCTAGAATAGCAAAAGTACAGACTAGAAATTATATTACAAAGCTACAACAATAAAAACAGCATGTACTGTCCGGCACAAAAATAGACATGAGGAACAATGGATGGAACAGAACACAGGGTACAGAAACAACCACAAGCACATTCTACTATTTGATCTTTGACAAAGGGGACAAAAACATACACTAGAGGAAAGATAGCTTCTTTAAGAAGCAGTTCTGGGAAAACTGACTCCCCACATGTAGCAGACTGAACCCAGAACCATATTTCTAGAGCTAAATATGAACACAAAAACACTTACCTTGATAGAAGACAAAATAGGTAAAACTTGTGAAGTCATGGACATAAGCAAGGACTTTCGGAACAGAACCCTAGTTGCTCCAGAGTAGTGCTGAAAATCAACAAATGAAACCATATCAAAATTTTTAAAAATCTGCATATAAAAGAAACAACAAAGTAAGACAACCTGCAAAATGTGGGGTCAGCTATTTCACAGATAGAGAACTAATATCTAGAATGTATACAGAACTCCAAAAATTTAGATCACCAAAAATTTTTTTAAACCAAATCAAAAAATGGGCAGCCTAAATGCACAGACAGTTCACAGTGGTACAAACAGCCAATAAATATACGAAGACGTGCTCAGCATCACTGGACGTTAGAGAAATGCAAATTAAAATAACACTGAGACTCCACCTTATGCCAGACAGAATGGACATCATCAAGAAATCAAATAATAACAAATGCTGGAGGGGTGTGGTGGGAGTGTAAACTAGTAGAACCACTTTGGAAATCAGTATGGAGATTCCTCAGAACACTAGAAATTCCATTTGACTGAGTTATTCGCTTCTAGGTATCTTCCTGAAAGAGCTTCAGATATACATATATATATATTTTTTAAACATGATGGGACAGTTAAGAACTCTACTATTGCTAAAAGGCCTGTATTATTTAACTTTGTGTTGCTTCTTTATGTGTCTGATGTTTGTCATGTTGACAGCAACAGCTAAGCAATTGAGGATGATCCTAACAAATGCAATTATGTTTCTTAAGTAATTGTGTTCAAACTCTTCCTCTGAAAGATGATGACAAGCCCATACTTTTAGTCACAAATTCCTTGATGTCAGTCTTTCTCCACATCATATCTATGACTGATCTTTGTGTTTTCTCCCTCTTTACTAAAAGTGTTTTGAAATGTTCCTTAGTCTCAGATTCAAACTACTGCCCTCCATTCTAACTTACACTATGCTGCATTTTTTTTTTCATTTGGGAACCAGGAATTGAACTAGGGAACTCACGCTTGCCAGGCGCCATGTCACTGAGCTATACCTCCAGCATGCTTTAACTATTCTGCACATAGAAGACTTAATTTTACTCTTCACACAGTCTAATGTCCTCTCTCATCCCTCCAGCTGAGCTCATATGTGGGTAAAAATAATAAGACAAGTAATGTACAGAACCTGTCTTTAAAACACCTCCAGAACAGGGATTGTTCATTGCATCCTACAGTTGCTGATGCTGAAAAGCCTTGCGGGCTTGCTCAGCTGGCCACTTGCTTTCAGCTTGTGCCTCCCCAGATGGTCACAGACCATCACTCCTGCTTCTCTGAAGGTCCCCCTACTGTTAGGTTTAGATCTAGAATGCCTCCCCTTCATGTATTTGGGAGGTGATTGGGCCCTCGGGGCACAATCGTGAAATGTGCTATTAAGAAGGAGGTGATCAAAGGAGGTGAGTCGCTGGGGGCAAGACCTGCAGGGGTGCATCTCCTTCCCTGCTCTTTCTGCCTCTCTGTCTCTTGTCTCTGACTCTCTGTCTCTCTCTGTCTCTCTTTGTCTCTCTCTCTCTGTTTTTCTGTCTCTGTCTCTGCATCTGTCTCTCTCTGACTCTCTGTTTCTGTCTCTCTGTCTCTCTCTGTCTCTCTCTGTCTCTCTCTGTCTCTCTCTGTCTCTTTGTCTCTCTCTCCTTCCGGACCACCATAAAGTGAGCAGGTTTTCCATGCTGCTCTCTTCCATGTGCTTGTCTGCCATGCTGCTTCTGCCTTTGACCCAGCTAAGCATAGGCTGTCACTATGAGTCAAAATAAACCTGTCTTCCTAGAAGTGGTGGATGGCAGATATTTTGTCCCAGCGATAAGAAAGTGATTAAGACACCTGCTGTTTTACAAGCCTATTCTCCTCATTCCCAAAGTATCGTATCTTTAAATATCCAGCATCCTAAATATGTGATGGTCACAACTTCCCTATTCAAAGTTTCCTTTTCTGGTGCTTCTCATAGGACATTGGGACTGTAAAAAGATATATTTCAATCATTTCATTTTGCAGCTAATAAGGCAGGATACTAAAATCAACCAGTAATTAACCACAGAGCCAAAATTAAATTACCCAAGGCGCTTTAATTGCAAGCGCCTGGATCTGGATCTGGAGAATCTAGCCTTGGCTCTCACTGATCAAATTCCAGTTTCCAGACAGTTCCACCTGTATGGGGACCCACTCCCGCCAGGTGCCATCACCTTCAGTCGAGTGTAGCTGAAGTACAAACGGTGGCACCTGAAACCTGCAAAGCATTAGCATAGCACTTCTGCAATCCAATTACTCTTCGCTCTTGTTAACCATAAACAAATCCTACTGCATCCTGAAACTGCGTATGATTGGGAAACGGGCCATGTTTTTACAAACAGAATAAGAGTTTGTTTGTTTGTTTGTTTGTTTGTTTGTTTTGGAGAAAAATGAATGTTCTGAATCATCTCGTTGGATATTAAATAACATCATTTTGGTCAAGATTTTAGCCTTTTTGAGCCTCCTCGGTTATTATTTTGCTTAACTACCATAGTTGCAGGCCTTTTGTTGATCCTCTCTGGCAGACTCGTTGGTAGCACTGATTTTTTAAATCCATTCCATCTTGAAAAGTTCTAGGCCTCCTTCGCGCCCTTACTTCTGTCCTCTCAGAACTTCTACCCCCATCTCGTGGAAACATTAGGCCCGACCAGTATTGTACCCTCAAAATATTTCCAAAGCCTTCACCAGGAACAAAACGCGGTGTATTTATTTTAGCTTTCCATCAGAGACTTATCTACTGCAGTCAGCTCCTGAGTCTGAGTCTGCCGTGTTTGTTCAGAGACAAGGCCACGGTGGCTTCAGTTCTTATTGGTATTCATAAGCATTCCTCCTGACTTGTAATGCTAGACGTTTGTATAGCATTTCATGGCTTTTACATTATCTTATTTGAGCTTGTGTGCAAGTCAGGGCTGAACTTATCTCCAGTTTATGGGTGAAGAAACTTTAGCTCAGGGAGATTAAGTAACTTACCTAGAGTCAGTAGTACAAGGCAGAGTTTAGATCTCAGCCTAGTGCCAACAGTCTCCCCACTACTGTGCCAAGTTTAAAGATAGTCTTTGTTTGATTGTCCCTCCTCCAGCTTGTCTGACAGGGAAAGAAAAAACAAAGCCTTAAAAAGTGGAACTAGAAATATTTTCATCACAAAAGGACTTGGCTACTCTGAGAATCTCAAGTCTGTTCCATAATGCAAACAAGAATCCGGTCTCACTTCCAAAATTGCTAATTTGACAGAATGCCAATTATTGTAAGAAACGCAAGCAAATCAAAGTTCAACCTCTGAGGTCTTTGCTTTGCTAATCACATTTCTATGCAGCAACTGATTAAAAACAGGCAATGTATTCGGAGTCATGGCTCTCAAAATGCTTTCTTTGCTTAATGTTTTGCTAAGACTGTGTAGGAGTTCTATTGTGTGACTAATGGGCAGTACGTGTGGGTGATACCACACAACGCTGCAGAAATAGAACTTTCCACAAGTTAGAGAACACTGGAAAAGCCAGGTAATTTTCCTATGTGACTGTCACCTGCCATGAACTGGCAGACTCACTGGGAAGCACTGGGGATTCTGGGATAAAGAATCAAAAGGCTGGTTCTGGTTATATATCACCAGCCCTGACGTCAAGAGTATTCGATTGCTTAGAAATCTAGAGAGAATATGCAACCTTGTTAACACAGGGTATTAAATTCATAACCACTAAAACTTCTTATACTGTATATAGGAGGCCCTGCTAATGAAGTTCTGGTGATGAATCGGTCTACGAATAAAGCCATTCGCTCACACCTTCATCCTCCTGAGTGGTCCACACTGCACTCTCTATCCATGGGATCTCCTCCTAGTCCTCCCAACACCCCTCTAGATGAGAATGTCCCATGACACTTTCTCCTGGGCCCAGTTTTTATGAATGAGGAACCAGGATTTAATAGTCCAGAAAGAGGGACCAATATTTAACATTCTTCACCGTGAAAACTTGCTAAAGAAATTTTTGAAAATCTAACTGCTACCACTTCTGATATCAGTGTTTTATATCTATGATTTGTAATAATTTTTTCAATTGTATATGTATAATTATCTTCCTCATCTCAGCCCCCAAAATGATATGTTAATTTCCAGAATTCTTCAGTGAATTGAAATTTCATCAATGTTTTGTTTTCACAACAATCTTCCTTTAAATTATTCATGACTGACTAACGAAATAATTAAGTTGCCTAGGAATCAAAAGGCCCTCTGTAGCATAAATCACCACTGAATTGCAACCTAAATAGTACGCATCTTACAGAATTGAGTCAGCAGGAGAAAAAAATAAGCCTTTCACTTTGGCAAAAGTTGACATAACTCATAAATAATTTTCTACCTGTCGCAGTTGACCTATATTTATATACATATAAATATAAGGCCTGGTACTTCCAGGTCATAATTTAAAATTAACTGAATTGAATGACTCAATACCTCAGTTTTATAAGTCTGTAGCATATTTTTCAGTCTGAGTGATATTTTTTAAATTTTACTTAATTTTTTTTATTTTTTAATTTTTAATTTTTTAAATTTTATTTAAAGAAAGTTTTATCTAAACAAAACAGAAAATGGGTAGAAATAATACATACCTTCAGAGAAAAAAATAAACAGTAAGAAATCACTAGTTGATGTTTACATATTGTTTTACAAATGGTTGTTCAAGATACAAAAATGGATAATGTAAAGTGGAATTCAAACAGCGAGACTGCAACCAGTTCTGTTCAACTATCCAACAAAAACTTAGAAATATGGTTATCAATCCTATACACTTAAACATACATGCAGTTATCCATATCTTCAATTATGTTGAGATTGAATAAACAAAAATAGGCTAATATCACTCTGAACAAAGAATAATACTATTGCTGGGTTTCACATTATGACCCTCCAGGATCAGCACTGGGTATTTTAGTGTCTCTTTTTCTTCAGAGTATCTGTTCATTTCATCATGTGTCATAAGATCTGTTCTCATAAACTGTTTATAGATTCTACACATGCCTATCATGTGTAGAATCTATAATTATCTACAATTCTTATCATGTATTTCCTTTCTGTATTGGAGAAACAAAACAAAACAAGGCAAAACAAAACATATTCCTATAAACACATCAAACAAAATAAACCTTTGTAGTTCCTTTGTTTCTTCATTCACATTTTTTATTCTCAAGTTATAGATCCTTTTGTTGTCTTCTAGCTTTTCTATTGTTACTGCTTATTTCCTTGTTTTTTTTTTTTTACAAAGTTTTCCCTTTCATACTCCCACATTGCAAAATTGTCCTCCAGTTTGGATAATCTATCCTTAGTTTCTTTCAAGCTGATTTACCATCTTTCCATAGAGTTTTAAGTTTTCTGGTGATCTCTTTGAATCTGCTTCATGTATTCTATATTTTTTTATATTCGTCACCAAATCATTCTCTCCTTTGTTTGAGTTCCTCCCTTCTTCCATCTGTGACTGCTTGAAGGGTGCTTAGTATCTTTTTTATTAATCTTCTTATATCTTGCTTTATTTGGCTAAATATTTCACTTTTGGACTCCTATGAGGTCCCAAATATATATCTTTATGTGCACTGGTGCCGTGTCTGATATTGCATGTTTGCTGTTCTCATTCTCCTTTGTATTTACCTATCTTGGGTCAATGTTCTCAGGGTTGGGTTGTTGTTGCTTCCTCTTTCCATCTTTTTTGCTTCTTCCAGGAGGCCCCAGTTTCTTTCTTTGTTGGTTACAATTCTTCTGAAGTGCGCTGGCTAGATGACCCTTCCCACTGTTGTGTGCTAGTGAGTTGCAGACAGGGACAGCGTATGCTGGCCCCTTCCCTCCGGATCAGTCAAGCTGCTGTGGCCTGCACTGTATTAATTTGTGCTGCCTCCCCTCTGGATCAGTCCAACTTCTGAGGCTTCACTGGGTTAGTGTGCACCACCACTATAGGGACTTGATTTTGGGTAACCTACTGGGTCTCAACCAGGTCATGTGACCCAGGCTCACTCCACCAATCCCATTTGGGAAGGGAACAACTGACTGAAGTCACTGCTGCCTCTTGTACTTTTCAGTCCTGCCCAGTCCCAGAATGTCATCCACCAGAGGCCCCCTATTTATGGAATGGTTCCACTCCCATCACTTACCACAGGTCAATGTAAGTACCCTGCCAACTCAGCTCTGCATTCGGTTCGCCAGTCCCCGAACTCAATGTAACTGTGCCTCCAGTGAGTCGAAGTGGTGGGACCTCAGACGGCTCGGCAAGTAATGGTGGGACCTCGGCAAGTCATGGTGGGACCTCGGCAAGTCATGGTGGGACCTCAAGTTGCAGCAGGACCTCGGATGGTCGCCAAGTCACCTTAATTTCTTCTTGGGACAAGAGAATTCATCTCCCTCTGTTTGGGACTCCCTGACCGGTGCAGCCCCCACAATGAGACAGAGGATGCTCTTGTGGGTAACAGGAAACTGCCGCTTTATTGTTGCGGGTTCTGGCTTATATATCTGACTGTGGCCAATCAGGCTGCCACAAGGGCTGCCACGAGGAGGAAGGGCTGGAATGAGACGCGGGCTCTGGCCAATATACCCAGCTGTGGTCAATCAAGGGTTGCCACAGAATCAGCACGGGACGAATACGAAGTGAGCACGGGGTGGCTAATTTGGAGAGGGACATAGCACATTGCGGAAACTGGCGTGGTCCTTAGTCCCGGGTAGGGTATGGTATGTTGAGCGCCTGCGCCCAACAACTACCCACTCTACATTATGTTGAATTCTAAGTTGACTATCTCAGGGAGCCTCTGTAGCCAGTTGTTATCTATCCACCATCTTTGCTCCTCCAATCTCCTGAGTGACATTTCATCATGCATAATCACTTAATTTGTTGTTGCTGTTGTCATCACCATTACTGTGGACAAAACCTTTCTTACTAAGATACAAGTCTAGAACAGCCAGCCTTCATTATGCAGAAGAGGTATTCAGCAGCAAGCAGGAAAATTTTTCTTTTGGAAAAGATAAATTTTTGTGACTTTATGATGACTATTCCTTAAAGAATTTGATAGACTTAGTGGGAAACTTGAAGTGTTTGTTTTTTAAGTAGTTGAGATGATTAGTCAACAGCCAGACAAGTTTTATTTACATGCTACATATCATGAGATTTCAGTCTCTTATTCCCTGCCCAACTGCCATCTGTGTTGTTTCTATGGGTGCATGTTCTGCAAATGCAAGATTGGAGTTATAAATCTTGTGTTCAAACTGATTTTCTGCATAGAAGCTATTTCCTTGAAGTATAGGCTAACTCAGCTTTCTAAAGCAGGGAGAAATTGGTGAGACTAACATGATATAATTAGTTGGAAGTTTTTAGACATACTTATCTCAAATCCAGTCAAATTAGTCTCAACTTCGGATATATAATATTATGTAAAAAATCCTGCAGATAGGAAGTGTCAAACGGACAAAAATGTTTTAATTAAATGATGTGACAGAAGCTGTGTCATGGTAGCACTATGCCTATAATCCCAGCAGTCTAGAAAGCTGAAGTAGGAGGATCACAAATTTAAACCCAACCTGTGCAACTTAGTGAGACCCTTTGTCAAAATAATAAATTGAAAAAGACTGGGGCTATAACTCAATATGAAGACCCTAAGTTCAATTCCCAATACCACCAAAAAACAAAAAATGAAAATAAACAAAACATGACTTAAAAATCTCTGATAAAATCTGATTAGTATTTCCAAGATAGCAAAGAAGTAACATTCCAGTCTAAGCATCTGAGAAGATATCCATTGCTGAACAAGATAATTTCTCAAATACTTTTTGGATTAGAGCAGAAAAGATTGACATAACCCCAGGGTGATAATGCAGAATAAATGTTTTTTAGTTGCTAGACTACACATATCACATTATTTATTCATTCTGCAGACCTTCAGGAGTAGACACACACATTTTCAGAAACTGCTAGTCTCACTTTGTGCCATCTTGTACCATTAAGTATTATTTTTGAGTCACATGTTGGCTAAATTGTGGAGGCTGTTCTGTCTTTTTCATGGTTACTATAGAAACTAAGTAGTCATGATGTTTCAAAGAGACTAGGAGGGAATATAAGAATGTACAATAAAAGTTAACTTATTTCATGGTTTACAATTTCTTCCAGCTGTCTCCATTTGTGTGATTATCACGTTCACATTGGGAGTATAAACATACAACCAAAAGGGCTCTGGTGATGGTCAATAAGAGATCTCAACCCTAATAGACTGCCCTCTTACCCTCTTCCCCCTCCAAGATTTGTAAAAGAAAAACATGAAGCAAGTGGTATGTAAGGGCCAGGTGTTTCCAATTATTTTTCTTCTCTAGATCCAAAACATGTTTCAGTTCAAGTGGTTTCCCTTGTGCTGGAGGAGTTTCAGGGAAATTTCATCTACATACCTTTCACTCATTGGGGCTTCATCAATAAAATGTCTCCTCTTAGCTCTTTACATAATTATGTCTTCCATAGTGGTCAAAAATATAGTATGCTTGACTGTTGCTTATTGTTGTGAAGCATACTCTCATAAAGTGTATGATGTTTCGTCCTTGCAAGACAGACAGAAGTAAATGCTAAGGGTTGAGATTCATAGTGGACTCCTTGTTGACTACATTGCAACAGAGCATTCCAGACAACACCTCAGCTAGCCCCTGTTGAGGGCTGCCAATATTTCTAGAATGGCCTAAGTAGGAGGAGACACACTCAACTCTGCTGGTGTATATTCTCAACTACCTAAATATCTATACACAGCTAAAAGCATTCAGGGATTATACAGGATGTGTATTTGGAGGATTTGTTTTCCTAAATTTCAACAATGCAAGTTATAAGGTGGAGTTCTAAGTTTCAGAAGTCTTAGATTGCAGGTTGAAGTCAGAATGACTAGCTTGGCCACGAGATTAAAATGGGGATCATGAATAATGCCCAGACTTTTTAATTGGGGTAGTGATTTGCCAGATATGTTCACTTCATGAAAATTTCCAAGTTATGTATTTGTGATTTGTTCCCTTTTTGTATGCATGAGTCACACTACAATAAAAAAAGAATCTAGCTTGCTTGATTTATAGAAGAAAACAAAGAAGTCTTAAATTGCAAAGGCTTCACCTTATAGTGCTTGAAATTCGCCACTTTACTAGTGCCATCTGCAAGGTACCTGTAGTATTCTGTTTGTAAATACCCTACAGAAACTGTGATAATTTTCCCATTAACATTTGAGTAATTATTGAGTAATACTTTAGAGAAACAAAGCCATCTACAGATGGAGAAACTAAGTGAATTATAATGAAAAATGCAAAACTATACCTTTTGCTTAATAATCCCAAATAAATAAATATTTAAGCCCCAACCCATACATGCATTCATGCACTATGATTTTGGCAGGAAATAGTGAAAGAAATCATGAAAGAGTAAACACTGTTATGCTGATAAGTGTGTTTAGTTAATTGCCAGTGAGCTTTGAAGAGAGATCCAAATTTTCAGATAGCAATCAGGGATAAAATTCTTGTAGGGGTAAACTCCTACTATTCTTGGAACTTTCTGCAAGTCTAAGTACAGGAGACGTTATTATTTAACATCTGAGAATGTTATAAATTTGTAGTAACAAAATGACTTTGAGCAACATTTTATTTTTTTCCACTTATTTTTATTTTTATTTTAAAGGGGGTAAAATTAAACACAACAAAACAGAACAAAATAGGACATAAGAAAGCAATGTAAGAGATATAAATTTCAAGGCTAGACTACCTGAGATCTTCACTGTCTATCATATTGTGTCTTGTTTTCTTCCAAATAGTTGTCCATGTCTTTGTATACAGAGAATTTATACAAAACAATATAGTATAAAACTGATCCAAACAGAATGAGGAAGGTGTTTTAGGTCTTCAAAACCAGACAACAGGGAAGTCACAAACACCTGTTGCAGAGTCTCTCCTCCTCTTCAAAATAGCTGTCCACGCTTTCATGAATATGAAGTTCAATAAAACAAAACAGGCAAGGGAGAAAGGGGTGGCTTGGTTTCCTGGCACTCAAGGTCCCAGTATGGTGTGGGTCCCAGTAAACACCAGTGGCTCCCATCCTGGGCCACTGTTTCCTGCCACACTCACAGCCACTCCCCAGGTGGGGGAGGGGTTGCTAGGTTTCCCGGTGCTCCAGGTCCCAGCATGGTGCTGGTCCCAATAAACACCGGTGGTTCCTGTCCTGGGCCGCTGCAGCCTGCCATACTCACAGCTGCTCATGGGGTGGGGTGAGGGGTTGCTTCAAGCTGTTTCTTTCTAATGAATTGACCATTTCACTGCCCAAGTTCTCAAATGGCCAACAGACCATAGAAAGACATCTCTTTAGGCTGCCAGCCTTGATTCAGGGCCTGAGGAACATGTTAGGCACAAGGCTTCAGTTAAGCAGGATGCAAAAGTTCCAGAGACCTACTGAACAACACGGTGACAAAATAATAATATATTGTGTACTTGAAAATTACAGAGAATAAATCTTAAATGGTCTCATCACAAAAATCACAAGAGAATCATGTGAAGTGTAAATATATTAATGGATTTAATCATTTTATAATTGTATATATTGCAAAATAACATATTAATCATAAATATAAATGATTGTAAGTGGTCAAGTAGATGTAAGTAAATCTGGGAGGAAAAACAAATACACATTCAGGCCAAATAAATGACTATCACTTGATTATCTATGTTTATAAAAGTGCTGCCATGAATTATCTATGGAGATATTCCATTAGAACATTTCCTATTACTATAACAAAATACCTAAACCAGGCTAACTTTCTAAATGCAACAAGTTTTGGAGACTGAGAGACATGATTTGGAGACTGAAAATCTGGGAGCCTGATTGCTTCAGCATCTTGTGAGGGCTTCATGGCAGATGGCATCACTATGGCGTGGGTGTATGAGAGGGCGAGATCACATTTCATGATAAGAAACCAGAGTAATTCAGAGGTCAGGAACCCAGGATCTTTGCACCAAGTTACATCCTTAATGTGTTGCTGTAATTGTTGTTGTTGTTCAAATTTGAGACTGGCCTCACTAAGTCCCCAAGTTTCCCAAACTGGGTTTGAATTTTCAATCCTCCTGCTTCAGTCTCTCGGATTGTGCGATTACGGGTGTGCACCACCATACCTGGCTAGGCAGGTACACTCTAACTGCAGCACCCTCTTGTGAGCACTAATGCAGAGTTCCATGATGCTACTTTAATCCTTTCCAAGAGCAGGACACTTAGTAATCTGTGAACCTCTTAAAGGTTCAGAACATCTGTCAATATTGTCACACTAGGAACCAAGACTCCAACCACTAGGCAACACACCGAAACCACATCTAAAATCTAACTGATATAGTCATCCATCACATGTTCCTATTCCTTGGATATTGTAAGGACAAACTAATAAAAGTAAACCTTTTTTTTATTTTTCAAGTTTTACTTTCCTAAGTTTACCTTTCTTAGGTTGAAGATAGCTTCAATATGTTGGTTGTCATGAGATTACCAGCTTTCATGATGTAAAACTTTTGGAATTGTTTGAAAAAAATATTATTTGTCCTAATTAGTACTTACTTGTGACCCTAAAAATAGGGGAAAAGTAAATACAATTATAGGCAGGAACCTCAATATCATAAGAAGATAGATTAAACAAAAAAAATCAACAGAGGAAGTAAATAAAATCTTTCAGCAAAAGGACTTACTAGATATCTAAAGAGCAATTCCACCCAACAGATCACATTGTTCTCAAGCACATGAGAAACTTTCTCCAAAATAGACTCTACACTAGCCAATAAAACAATCTTAAATAAATGGAAAGAACTGAAATTATACAGTGCATATTATCAGATCACAGCAATGAAACTAGAAATCAAAAGAAAACAGAAATTATACAAATTCATGGAAACTAATAAAATCCTAAATCAAAAATGGATTACAGAAAAAATCAAGAAAGAAATAAGACAGTTTCTAGAAGTAAACAATATAACATATCAGAACATATGGTACATAATGAAGCTGTCCTAAGAGGAAAATGTATACCTTGAATGCTCAATTGTACGCAGTTAGCAATAAAATGATAACATGCAGATGACAGATCCCAACATAGAAAACCCCAAAATTCCACCAGAACACTCCTTAGAACTAATAACCAAATTTAGAAATGTGGCAAGATATAACCTAAATGAGCAAAAATCAATAACACTCCTGTAAACAATAAAGAACCTACAGAGAAACAATTTGGGGGGGGGTATACACAATAGTACCAACAAAAATTATTTAGAAAGTAACTAAAGAAGTGAAAAATCTCTACAACAAAACTATAGTGTGCTGAAAATTGAAAGGGACATCAGGAAATGGAATTGTTTTGATAGAACCAGTATAATCAAAATGATTTAATGTGGCCCTAATCAAAACACCAAAAGTATTCTTCGCGTAACTTGAAAAGACAATTCCAAAATTTACACAGAATCAGAAGCCTAGAATCACAAGAACAGTTGAATGTAACAGGGACAAAGCAGGAGGCATCATAATTCCAGACTTGACATTATATTACAAAGCATCTGTGATAAAAACAGCATGGTACGGGCACAAATTCAGGCATGAGGATCAATAGAATCTAATAGTGGTTACAGAAACAATCCCAAGAACATTCAACTATTGATTTTTGACTAAGGGACCAAAAACATACAGTAGGTAACCTCTTGAATTAATGGTGCTGGGAAAACTGGTTATCCACATCTAGAACAATGAAGCTAGAACAGTATCTTGGGCCATATCAAACTAAAATCAAAATGGATCAGAGAACTAAAATGTTAAAACAGAAACATTTGACCTTCTAAAAGATAAAATAGGCAAGACTCTTTTCTTTTCTTATTCATTGATTTATTTTTGTGCCAGCAATTGAACTCCCTACCTCGTGCTTGCTGGCCAGGCATTTACATCACTGAGCTAAATCTCCAACATAGGTAAAACTCTTAAAGCCAAAGTTTTAGGCAAAGACTTTCTGAACAAAAATCCACTTTCAAAGGAAATTATACTGAGAATTAATGAATAGCATCATATTAAATTAAAAGGTCTAATTTAACAGCAAAAGAAGTAATCATCAGAGTGAAAGGGAAAGTCTTATTTTTGCCAACTATTTTTCATACAGAAAACTAATACCTAGAAAATATAAAGAATTAAAAAATCAGACCCACTCCAAATAAAAGGACCAATCAAAACATAAGCAACTGAAATAGATACTTCTCAGAAGAAGTACAAATGACTAATAAACACATGAAAAATATTCAACGCCATTGGCTATTAGAGAAATGCTGATTAAAACAACACCGAGGTTGTACTTTACTCCATGTTGTAGTCAGGGGTTGTGAAGAGAATCATTAGAATCAGGACATGGAGTTTATAATATTGTTTTATGATGGTCACCCAGAGTTGACACAAGAAAATGCAGGAAATCTGTCCACAACACTAAAGACATAGAATATTTAGCCAAGGGTCTGGATCCCACAGCAGTGTCCTACATGAGTCCAGATGAAGACCTAGAGCCCATGACAGTGCCTCACACAAGTCCAACTGGAGGTCTAGAGCCCACAAGAAAGCCTCAAGCCAGTCTCTTTTATGGATCCGTGCTGGGAAGGCCCAAAGGTCAGCAGTGGAAACTAGAGAGTCCTTGCCAGCAGGTGAAGGAAGTATGCTGGAGCTGAGAATTCACACTCACAACAAAGACCAGGGCTGTCCTGAAAATCACCACAGCCATCCTCAGTGACACAGAAGCCCTGAGCTCCTTCAGCGATAAGCACAGTTGAGTACATGCCAGGAAGCAGCGTGAGGAGTTCACCTGGAGACTAAGCACCACATGTCTTCCCCTTCGGAGCCAGGAAGCAATGCTCTATGTGAGGACCAGAGCTTCTCCAACAGAACCAACGGCTCAAACAGCTATGCTAAGAGAACCCACAATGCCTCAACACCTCAATGCACCAACACATCAACACCTAGCTTCTCCTTCTCCACTTCTCTATTTATGCTGGCAACTTTTCTCAGGTAAAGCATCTATGTTCAGCGCCATGCTGATGTAATCCAACTGGTGTTACGTTGACCTCCAGTTTTTAATCCATAACACCCCGGACAGAATGGTCACTGATAGGATTATTTCCAAAAGATGAAAAGTATTTCCAAAAGATGAGAAGTATAAAACAAAAAGAGGCCTTTATTCTGAGAACACAGAGAGAGATGAACGGCACTCTCTGCCACTGGAGTCCGGTGATTTCTCCAGCAGACATGTGGTGTGGGGAGTATGTAAGTAGCCTTGGTTTGGGGTGAAACCTAAGGGGGCATCAGGGATGCATGGGTAGCCCATTGGTCCTAGGTTTCACACCATAGGTAAATCCCCAAGGGCGGGGAAGATGGCATCACAGGTAAATTCCTAGGGGTGGGGGAGATAAGGGCTTCCTGGTTCCAGTTACAGTGTCCGGCCTGGGCCAAAAGCCTTTCATATCCTGTCTTATGATTATTATTATGAAAAGGGGCAAAGATTTCTCTCTTTAACTACTGCCTGCTGGCAGAGGGCACTGTACTGGAGCCTAGGGAAGTCGACGGGATGATGGTTGATGTCCAGGTAGAAGCTAGTGCCAGGTGTTTCAGCCAGGACTTCACTGGTGAATGCACGTATGTTAGACTGGAAAAACAAAGAGACAAGATGTTATGAGGAGACATGGCACTGTCATATTTAAGGACCCAGGTGAGGCAGAAGGAAAGGTGCCTTTGATTTAAACATGTCATTATATCAAGACGATGTTGAGGTAGGAACATTTCCACGGTAAGGCAGAATTCTGAAAATTAAACATGGGGTTAGGAGGAGTGAAATTATGAGAGGTGATTACTCCCCCATCTGAAAGCATAAAAGTTAAGAGATAGGTCGGTAAGGCTTGTCTCTGGTATGCATGATGTTGTAGTCTGTAGGCAATACTGTTAAAGAGTCCTGCTGTAAAAATGATCACTAATAGAATGTAAGGAATTAGGAACCAAAGTGGATAACAAAACATGACTTAGCCTGTTAACTGTGGCTATGAGGCCTTCGTGAAACAGAGACGGGTGGGCAACAGAAGATGAGATGACCGCTCAGAATGATCAGATTTAGGGCTGGAAGGGCACGTCTTAGCCTGAGTGATGTGAAACCAGGATGGCAGTCTAGCAACTTTGATTTAGGCATGGGTCAATGTAACCTGGTTGTATCAGCAGTTTACCTGGTTGTGGGAAAGGCTTTTATGTCTCCTGAAAAAGTATAAACAAAGTGAGAAGACAAAATGTATCTGTCAGTCTTGACCAGGGTTGTCTGACAAATTGGTGAATAAGAAAGGAAGGGGGTGATCTTATATCACTGAGGAGAGGTCCACCAGCAACAACAGGTGGAAGCTGCCGAGGCCTCAGTGTGTCTAAGTGAGCCTGCATAAACACAAGGGAGTGAAAGCATTTTAAGATTTAGGACTGGGACCTGCATGAAATAGGCCCTGTTTATAAATGGCATAGATTGACCATCAATACCCCATCATAGAGACTGAGGACTTAATATAGCAGCCTGAAAACTCAGGAAGAATTCTGTATATATGGCCTCTATGTCCACAAGTATAGAGAATGTCTTACCTGAGAGTTTTAGTGGAACTTGGACTCCGAGACAGACACCCACAAAGGGGGCTGCTGGCCCTGAGCCCCCTCAGTCTTTGGCAGCAATTTTCTGTTGGTGACGAATCTGGCAGTGTCGACATTTCCTGTGAGGGCTAGAAGTTAGGATGGCTTACCCACTCTAGGACAGTCCAGTAGCCCTGGAGTAAGGTCTCAAAGAATGCCAGGATGGGGCACTCTCTTGCCCAATGTCTTCTGCTGCATTTGAGTGTGGTCCATGTGGGGGGAGGCTCCAGGCAGTTCTACCTTGTGTAGGTTTACCTGTCTCAGAACTCCAACTGTCCAAAGTGTTAAAAATATGAAAAACCATATTAAGATCTCGCTAAGGTTTGAAGGTCAAGTTTTGCCTTTTGTTTGGGATTTGGACTACAGTAGAATTAAGTAAGTATGTAGATGTTTAATATTGGCATTTGAGATCAGAGAGTAGGCTTTATCTGGATGGCACACTGCTTTTTTTTATAGAGTGCCACGTGGAATTAAAAAAAAAGGCTTTAGTCTGCCCTCCCCCTTTTGGAGTAAAATCTTAATGAAAACATTTTGCAGTAAAGGTTTACCAATCATGAATAAATCTATGAAAACTGATCTAATACTGTCAAATTTTGAACACATTTACTTTTTTTAAACCTGTTATTTGCAGTAGTATGAACCAAGACAGATAAAATTTTAACAAAACCCTTGTCTTGGAACAGAGCTAGTGATTTCCAGCAAAAAAGGAATTTATAACCTTAGTTGTTAAACAGGAGATTGGAGAAGGCTTTGATTGATAAACAAGGCTGGTAAAATTATCAGGTGGCCAATAACCTTGATTAAATGGTTTGAGAATTGTAATAAAAAATATCATCTTTTGAGTGGAGCTGAATTGTAAAAAAAAAAGCATGCCTGAGCAGAGCCGCTGAGCTGCTGTTTTGCAGCGTACCGGCAGAGCACACCCAGGGTGGAGGTGGGGCGAGCATCAGGATGTAGCACGCAGGGGTGGGCTGGGACTGCCCCTGGAAACGTGTAAGTGGCGGTGACAACGGTGTATGGGAGAGGAAGGGCTGGGACAGCACATGGGGGAGGGGCTGGGAGGTGGCCCTACGCAGCACATGAAGCTGGAACTGCTCTTAGTGTGCGAGGATTAGAAAGCCAATTTAGGAACATAGATGGGTTTTGACCCTCCTGGACCTGTTGTAAAAGTTTGTTGTAGTTAGTGTGCTTGTGAGCAATATTGTTAAGGCCCGCAAGCAGACATTTAATCATCTTATGTAATTTTGTTGAACCTTGTCCATTCTGATAGTTCCAGTTAGGATCTTGTTCTGGCACAGCTACAGGCCCAGGGTCATTATCAGCAGTGTTTGCCTTATGCCTGCGGTCAGCTTCTTCTCATGCTGCTTGCCACAGCTGATTCTGTTCTTGTGAGCTGAGAGTGGTATTTAGAATCACATAAACATCCTTAAAATGTAAATCATACAATTAGTAATAAATTCAAATTGCCTGATATAATTCTGTGGGTCAACAGAGAAGCTACCTAATTTATGGGTAATCTGAGACAGATCAGAAAGGGAAAATAGCACATGTATATTAACAAGTCCCTTGGGGCCAGCTTGCTCCCGAAGTGGCAGCAGAGCTTGAGGAGAAGAATGAGGAGTAGAGGGTCATTGGGCAGCCATCCGTCTGGTAGATGCGTGTGAGAAATTATCTGCAGAGCGGCTACAGAGTGGCTGCCACTCACCCTGGGACGAGGAAACACAGACAGACGGCATTTCACTGTGTGCCTTGCAGTGTGAGAATCACTGTCGGCAGTACAATGAAATGTCATGTGGATCGCAACAGGGCGGCTGTTGCTGTTCACAAGAGAAGCCACAAGGGGGCGCCCATTGACCATGAGTTCCGTCCCAAGATGGCAGCACCCTGTCATGTGGCAGAGGGTTACAACATGGAGAATGTTCCTGGCGCAAGCTGGAACAATCACGCAGCCTGCCAGAAGGACATAGCAACCAAGACCTAGTATGGTGGGCGGGCGGTGAAAATGTGGTAGGGGATAGAGAATTCTCAGGAGAATAAGAAGTCGGAGACTGCAAGAAAGTGCTAACAGAGGGGTTAGAGCCACTGGGAGAGTTATGGGTCCTGGGAGACAGAGGGGAAGTCGATTGCACAGCAGGAGATAACGATGAGGAACCATTTTGGGGTTAGGGAAGTGGCGGCCAGGAAAACACCGGAGGAATGTCGTCAAGTGAATCCTGAGGGCAGGACAGAAAAGTTTGCAGCACGGTAGAATTAGCTAAAAGTATCTGAGCAGGAGCACAAGACTTAATGAGAGATGGGCGTGTTCTCAGAATAAGAAAGACCTGAATATAAGGAAGTTCTAATAACTTTTCGCCAGCCTGACAGAAATCATACAAATTCCTGAGAATGCGGGGGTCAAATATTCCTTCCTTGAGCCAACGATTGCCACTAAGTGGGTAGGTTGGCCAGACCTCCTGGCAGTAAAAAGTTAATTGTTTAGTTTTTATGGTACTTTTAATTTTAAGAGTATGTAAATTGGAAATTAGGCATTGTAAAGGCATCTTTTGGGAGTTAGAAAATACATTTCCCATGACTGATTCAGGCAAGAAATAAGCCGTGGTCCAGAGAACAAGCTGTCACTTTTTTGTGGCACCACACGGTGGCTAAGGTTTCAAAAACTCATATATTCCAGTCGTCACTGAGAGATTTATGAGTGGAATTCACGTGGGGTCAGTAGCAGTTTTGCCCGTGAAAGCACGAGGCTTTAAGGGAAGTGAGGGTCTTTCAGTGTGGGCGGTCCAAAAATCTCTGCTTTGGGCTATCCGAACCCAAAGAACGTGAGAGATTTTAGAGTGTGGACACAGGTTTGTCCAGAAAGAACCCTGCCCTGGGCTGTCCTAAGGATGTGAAAATGCCACAGACCCACACGAACGGGGAGAACAGTCGAATAGAGCTGCCCAGTGCCAAGAGTTCCCTGGAAAGTGCTCACCTGAAATCAATCAGGCCGATGGTGAGTGCAGGTGGCTGGCAACAAGGATGTCTTGGGAGAGGAAAAAGCACAGAATTAATCCAGGATGTTATCCGGTTCGTGAATCGGCTGGGGTACTCAACTGGGTATGTCCCAGGAGTCAATCACCTGCCAATTGAGTCACGGCACCAAATGATAGGATTATTTCCAAAACATGAAAAGTATTTCCAAAAGATGAGAAGTATAAAACAAAAAGAGGCCTTTATTCTGAGAACACAGAGAGAGATGACCGACACCCACACTGCTGGAGTCCAGCGATCTCTCTGGTGGACACATGGCGTGGGGGGTATGTATGTAGCCTCGGTTTGGGGTGGAACTTAAGGGGGCATTAGGGATGCACAAGTAGCCCATTGGTCCTAGGTTTTGCACCATAGGTAAATTCCTAAGTGTGGGGAAGATGGCATCACAGGTAAATTCCTAGGGGCGGGGGAGATAGGGGCTTCCTGGTTCCAGTTACAGTGTCTGGCCTGGGCCAAAAGCCTTTCAGTCACAATCAAGAAATTAAATAATAGGACTGGAGCACTTGCCTGGCAAGCTCGAAGTCATGAGTTCAATCCCCAGTACAAAAAAATAAAAAACTAAATAATAACAAATTCTGGAGAGGCTATGGGGAGAAAAGGAACTCTCTACATTGTTGATAATGTAACCTAGTACAACCAGTTTAGAAATTGGAGTGAATATTCCTCAGAGAGCTAAAACTAGAAATTCCATTCAACCCAGCTATTTCCCTTTTATTATCTTTCTGAAAGAATTAAAGGCATCACAATACAGTGATATGTATATATCAATGCTCATAGCACAATTCATAATAGCTACATTTTGGAAGCAGCTTACATGTCCATATGAATAGATTAAGAAAATGTGACATTTACGGACAGTATGGGGTACTACTATGCCATAAAGGAAACCTTGAGGAATTTTTAGAAAAATGGATGCACCTTGAGACCATAATGTTAACTGAAATAAACTAGACATAACAAAATGAAATATCATATGGTTTCTTTGATATAAGAAACCAAATTTTTATATAAGAAACACCAAAATAAAAGAGATAATAGGATAGATCTTTCTCAAATGGGAAGGGGATGATGAGACAGAAGGAGGAATAATACTTTATATTATTCAATGAAAACTTTGAGTTCATATTCAGGAATAGAAAAATAGTAACTTTGAATATAAATCCATTGAGAAATATTTTTCGAGTTTATGTCTTATACTTCCTGCTATACTATGCTGAAATATGACATCCTGGAGACCACAAGGGCTCATAGATCAGGGAGGAATGGGAGTCCATTCCCTTCCAAGAAGGCTCATCCACAGTGCAGGCTAGTTGGTCCTGAGAGCAAGTTCACATCCATGCTCCCTTCTCCACAAGGCAGCTTGGGCTTCCTCACTCATGGTGCCAAGGTTCCAAGAGTGACTGTCCTAGGTAGGAAGCCAGAAGTAAAAGCTGTCACTTCTTTAGTGTGGGTGTGGTGAACTTGTTCTAATGGAAAGGGGAAAAAGGAAGGGGGAACAAAGAAAAAAGAGATTTAAAAACAGAGAGAACTGAAGGAAAAATGGGAACAGCTTTAGGAAATTGGGAGAGGAAGAAGGGTTGAGGAGAGGGGAAAAGAATGGGGAAAATGAATCAAGATATATTATGTACAGATACAAATTCCCCATGATAAATGTGATCATTATGTATGGCAAACATGTAAAAAGTAATTTTTGAAAGTTGTCTTGTTAAACATAGTAATTGAAGAAGGTATTTTATTAAGGAAGAAGACTGAAGTTATAAGCCTGAACAGAAAACTTGGCTTAAATTATTATCCTAAGTCTACACGGTAAAATTTGCAGATAAAACTTATTGGGGATGAGGAAATAGTCTAATCTTGTAATAATTTTGATAAAAGGGTTATGAGTGACCCATCTGCTTCTCTAACCTTATCATATAAATTTTGCCAAAATGAAATCTATACTTCTTAGCTCACCTCACTGTTCAGAATCCCAAATGCCCTCTACTCACTTATAATTTGAAATCTAAAGTGCATGGACTTTTTAATCAATTTTCCTTCCCTCCTTTATTTATTTACATTAGCACTAATCTACTAACACCTCATTTCATATAAAAATCCCCAAGGACTCCTGTTTACTGGGGTTACCTGAACTTTTAAAATCCAAAGAAAAAAGATGCATATATATTGGGGACCTGGCCAAGATCCCCCTGTGCTGATATGAAGGGTACAGCAAAAGGATGGAATAAGAAACAGAAAAATTTAGTAATGCATTATGGGAGCTGGGAGGTCAATGCCTCAGGACAGGCAGAAACTAAATACTCCAAGCCAGTCTCTATTTACTGGGTGTATACAATGTAGAAGGGTTAGGGGAAGATTTAAAATTGGCAGAAGATTCCAACGTGGATGACTCAGCAGGCAATGCGTGACAGGAGAAGATGAAGATGAGCTTATGCTAAGAAGGATCTTGCCCTGGAATGTTCTTTTTAATCTTAATAGTCTTAGTGGGTGGGAGAGGATGGCCCATCCCAAAAGAGTTAATGGGAAGTTTCAAAAGGGTGATACCATAATCCCAAGCCTCCATTTATCCCTCAGGGAAGTATGCAAAATTAGCCATTGTGAATTTATGGCCCCCAACATTTATAACCTGGCCTCCCCTCATGATGGAAGCCTCCTGTGTCTTCTAATAGCTCTGGGGATCTTAGACTGTTAATTATCAGGGAATTGAGTTCCCTGCTTCCTTTCCCTACAGCACATAACCATCATGGTGGATGCAGCCAGAATCTTTTATACCCCATAATAATTCCTACACAGGGCTGGATATGTCCAGGGCCACAAAGAAAATTTGTGTCAAGTGATGCATGGCAAATAACTTCAGATTGAATGTTTAACAGCTCAGTTCTGAATCTCTGGGACATTCTTATCCCTAGAACTTTCTCAAGGACTTTTCCCCCCATGAATGTATATTGCATCAACCTTCTTTTCTTAACATCATGTCATTAGCTTCCTGGTCCAGTTCTGCTCCTCCCCAAACCCCACCCACCACACCTCCATTCCCTACACTTAGACTTTACATGACTTCTCTTTTGGAAAGTTTATCTTTCTGGTGTTTTGGTTGAATTTATTCAGTCTTCTTCTAAATTTTGGATTTTAAAAAGTGATGTCTTCTGCACACGACTTTGTCCCTGGGGCTCCATTCCCTATTTGGCATTAGATTTTATCATGGTGCCCGGCTTTCTAGAAACTAGGTTCCTAAGAAACAGAAAATGCAAGCTGCCATTTTTTAGGATCTGAAATGTTATTTGATCACATGCCCTAACAGCTTCATGTGGTAATTACTTTATAGAAAGAAAGGGAAAAACGATTGTTGAGCTCTTGCATCTCAATCAACAACTGAACTAGATATACTCAGCCAGTCCTCCCATTATCTTTAGGTGATGTTGGTCCTCCAGCACCAGCAGTGGGCTGGAGATCAAGCGCAGCTCTTCCGTTACCATCTGGCGAGAGCTCTGGGGTTCATCTCAGTTAATTGTCTATTCCATTTCTGTTTATAAAGATGTTTGACTTTGTTTCTTGATACCCCAGAGAGAGATGCTATCAAAGACTGGTTCCTAAGTGGTTTCATTGCATCAGCTTGGAACTTTTTAGAAATCTGTCTTCTTAGATCCCATCCCAGACCCACTAATTAGTGTCCATGCTTTAATTCTGTCCCTGGGTGGTTAATGTGCACATCAAAGTTAGAGAAGCATAATCTAGAGTAATCAATATGTTACTAAATTCACAGAATGCTCAGATATTTGTTGATTAAGGTCTGCTGGTTCAGCATTGGGGGATATGGATGACCCTACATCCTCAGAAGAAAAAGCAAAAAAGATTAATAATGCAAAAGTAAATAGAAAAAAATGGCTTTAATTCTGAACTTTAGCTATTTGCAAAAATTTTTAAAGTTTTTATGTTTCGACTTCCTTCTACATCTCCATAAAATAATATTTCCTCTTTCCATACTTTATATGTAAGTACTTCTAGTTTATGTGATTTGACTCATTTCACCTAAATAATAAATTTGTTACTTTTGGCCACTGGGAACTAAAATATGCACCCTGTTCAGATACTTAATTGCTATATGTTTCAGAAATGATGTCCTTGAAGGAAGTATTATAGTTAAACTTTACTTAATAAAGGAAAATTTTACAAATGCAAGTAAATTTTCTTGCCAGTGTTTATGCAACCAGCAAAAACAACACAAAATCCAAACAAACAAAACACACTATGGATGTCTGTCCTTCTTTACAGTGCTTCTTTGTGAGCTGAGAGTTTGTGTGTTTGTTTCTTGCTAACTTTTAAAAACAGAAGGATTAAAGAAAAATAAGGCCTCCTCTTAGAAGCATAAATTATACATATGCATATCCAAAACTTTCAAATGCTGAACAAATTGGGGGATAGAAGAGACAACTCAAAAGAATATTTACTGAATGGGTTTTTATTTAAACTCAAGTATCAGGGGGGCCAGTAATATGGCTTAGTGGCACAGCTCCTGCCTGGCAAGTACAAGGTCGTGTCTTCAATTCATGATACTAGGAATAAATAAATAAATACATAAATAAAAATAAGCTCAGGTATCCTAAACTTCTCTCTTCTTTTAAGATGGTATCAGTAAGGTTTGCACAGTCTATCTTCTATATAAAAATAAATCTTTCTAATACATTACTTCAAATTAAGTCAATCAATTTATAGGCATGAAGATTTTAGCAGCTTTACATACAAAGAAATAAACTTGAAATCAGTACATCCCCTTTTTACATCCTGGTTTTTTGTTCCTCTTCATTTTATAATACTAACATTGGGTTTTCTTTGGTTATTTCACCGTAAGCATAGTACATGTTGCTTCATAGACTTCATAAATATTTAAAATGGCTATTTAATCAAATTTTTCATAATTTATTTATTTGTTCTTCTATGAGATACCTAAATTATTTCC
Organism: Cavia porcellus; assembly: GCF_034190915.1. Classification (NCBI taxonomy): domain Eukaryota; kingdom Metazoa; phylum Chordata; class Mammalia; order Rodentia; family Caviidae; genus Cavia; species Cavia porcellus. The sequence continues at coordinate 49,735,582 of NW_026947510.1, read as the reverse complement.
CAAATGTTTCTTACTATAAACAATGTTTCAATAAATATATTCATGTAAACTGTTCTACAAATTGTATTATTTGACATCTAAATATGCTAATCAAATATTCCTATTTTAAAAGAAAAATTATTTAGAAGACTTTCACTGTATTGCATAAGATATAAATATTTTCTAGATATGTCTCTCCCATCCTTAACTCCTAAGTTTTTAAAAAATTTCCAGTAGAAAAATTCAAAAGTAACTGTCCCGATAATGTAAAAACACTTTCCCCCCAACAATCTGGCAAATTCGAGGCAAATCTACTTTTGCCTGAGCTTTGATTTTTAATAAATAGTTTTTGTTGTTGTTGTTTATTGGTTTTTGTTAGCGGGAATTGAACTCACGACCTTGTGTTTGCCAGGCAGGTGCTTATGTCACTGAGCTATACTCCTGGCAGATTTTCAATAAATAGACACAACCTTGAGGATTAGTTAGGAAGGTAAAGCTGGTCATATGATCCTCTAAATCATATTAAACTCTAGACTACTAATGTAAGGAAAGACACATTTTAACCAAAGAGTTAAGTGACTAGAATTCTTAGTCATAAATTCACTGCCCAAGGAAACTTAGGGTTAGTCATTAACTATTTGTTTTTAGAGACCTGCACTGGCATGCTTGATCTCCATTTTATTCTCTGCTACTTATCCTTCATTCTTGTGTGGCACGTCAACATTGAAGATGGGGGGAATCCCAAAGAAATGATGAGCTAATGAGTTATGAGAAAAAGATTCTGAAGTTGACTGGCAACAGTTTTACAAAGATGTGGTCACTGCTCTAAAACTCTTAATCGTAATGATGCTCTATCACACTAGTTGGGTAACACAACTGAGCACATATTCTGAAGTGTGGGGTGCCCTAGCAGCCTTCTTTTATTTGAACGCAGAATTTGGGGCTGTTGACAAATGATAATTAAATTGTGTACAGCTGTCCCCAAGCTCGTCAAGTGAGGAAGCAGGATGCAAATAGGATCACCCTACCAGGCACAAGAGGGACTCTGTGAACACATTGTGCCTGCACTGGACACAGGAGAGGATCATCTTCCAGAAACACTGACAATGTGGTAGTACTAGCACTTCTGGTTTCTTCTTTTGTGAAAAAATACACACTTGTTTTTAATTTTTGAATGTCATTATTGATCTCACTTGGTAACTTTAACAAAGAAACTCTCCAAAATTTAACTAATCTTGTTCAAAAGGAAAAGAGATTCTCAAAATCATTATCAAAAACATCATAGGTCGACCACTAAGTCTTAAGAGTTCCCTGTGTTGAATCTTGGGGTTTAATTTCTCTCTTTTCTTATAAAGGTGGATTGACTGTCTTAGAACATTAAGATTAATTATCTTTGTCACACTATAAAAAATGTAATCCCTGGGAAGTGTAAAATTAAAATGTAAGAGACCATTGAAGCTGGTGTGATTCTGGGATCAACATGCAGTCTTATTTGGTCTCAATGTGTTACCTTCTGTTGCTTTAGTCAAATTTAGGCAATTAATCACTAAAACTGTCAAATGTGTACATGCTGACGATGATAGTTTTATAGCCTAAAGTTTAAAACAGAAAATTTTTGCCTCCATTTTATTCTCATACTCATGTTGAACTATCTTCTGAATCGATTCACTTCTGCCTAACCTACAATCAGCTAATTTCTATTACCAGAAGGCAAATACTGCTGAAGAGACTTGATTTCCAAAACATAATAATACTTGCTTCACTGAGAGTCTTTCAATAGAAACCCAGAGGAATTATTTTTATCTATATATAAATGATACATACATTTTACATATATATATAAATGGTAGATAAACATCAATAATAAAGAAGTATGTAATGTATATGTAGAAGGGACCAAATATATATTTAAAATGTTGGTGTCCTAAGCTTATAGCCACTTACATATCCTATTAAATGAACCAGGTAATTAACTTTTCATTTAAAGAAAGTCTTAAAAACTGACTTCTCAAGAATCTCTGAACTGTCACAGCTCTCACATGAGACACAGTACCCATTTGTAGGGAATTAAAGGAATTCTACTGGCATTTAACTTATTGTCTATCCAGGCTCACTTTAGCAGTGGTAAATTCTAGATTTTACAGAACCATCTGATTTTTAACTCACTGTCACTAAATCATTATGATTTCTCAAAAAAAAAAAACTGTAGCATTTGTGCCCAAACTCTATATCCCAGGCTGCCTAGAAATCTAGAAGGGACTTTAAAGTGTCAGACCTGATACATCAAATTTGGCTTTAGAAAATATTTTGGTCATTGTACATATAATCTAGAAGAGTAATATATGAAGCTTCTTGTAAGCAATAAATCCAATATAGAATGATTTGCCTACAAAATCACAAGGACTGTTCTTAATTCTGGAACATCTCCAGCTGGATCCAGAAACAGGAAACACACAAACATCCCTGTCTCATGGAGCTTATATTTTAGTGATGGGAGACTAACAATGATCAAAGTAAGCCAGTAAGATAATAAAGCATGTTTAAAGGGTGTGATATGCTGGTAAATAAAACAGGAAGGGTAAGAAGGAATAGCCGGCATATTATTATGATTTAAGTAGGGTGTCCAGGGAAAGGGTTGTGTCAGCCAACGCTAAAAAGAGGAGGCACCAAGCCACTTGAGGACAAGAAGGGAAGAAAGTTCCAGCAGTAGGAGCAGCAACAAAGACTCTGTGGTGGAAGAAACAGAAAGTATGTATGACAAACAGGAAGTATTATTGAAACCACGAGGAAGGAAAATAGAAGAACATTAAAACTAGAAATAGCTTCACCTTGGCTGTGTATTTAGATTAGCCCTGAAAATCCTGGGAGATTAAAGAAAAAAACACTTCTGTGAATCAATTCCACCTGAACATGGAGTATCATACTGCAGTCTTAGTCATCAAGGGTGCATTTCTTGCATCCAGTTAGGAACACCGCCCACCATGCTTGGAGCTGACTTTACAACATGGTTTTAATAGTCACATAAATGAAGCATAGTATCTAAGTCCCTGGGAAAAACCTTTTAAATCATTTAGTGTGGGGCTCTCAGTTCTTATTCAACCCAAGTATCCATGTGACCTTGGGCTAGCTTTCAACCTCATTATTGTCTATTCCCTTACCTGTAAAAATTAAGAGCACAAACACACATACTAGGCAGGTAAACCATGTCCTCAGCCAGGAACATCACATTTTTCTATGTCAAAAGGATCCAAAACTTTCTGTGACTATATTGTATAGAATTAGTATATGGCACACGTTTGATGAAATGAAGCTCGGCCACTCTTACCTTCCAAACCTCTAAGGAAACCAACTGGATGGTTGGTACTATTAAAAGGCTAAAGTTGTTGTTTGCCATTTTAGTAAAGTTATTTTGGGTACAGACCTCACAAAAGAAGAGCATATGCAATTGTTCAACCATTCTACATTGACTGGTAAATGTCTTTTCTTACAACTGTGTAAAGTATTCAGTAGAAACTCTGATTACACAGTGGAGTCTGTGTCCGATCCAAAGCTGGAGTAATCTCACTCCCTGATTTTTGAAATTGGTCTTGGCCTACACGCTCACTTTATTTCAGTGAGTAAATAAGCACAATTTTATCTCTGTTTTTTATTTAGTTATTGCTATTATTATTGCTAAAATATACCGAGAAAATTACTTAAGAAATAAATAGTACAGAACCCAAGCCACTTTAGAGAATATTTAAGAATTATTTCCTGGATACATACAGTGAGAACTATATTTCAAATAAATTTAAATGTTTTGAAATTTTTTAAAAGTTTGTAAAACGTGACTACGCTGTAATGTTAGAGCGCTAGAATAGTCATTTGGTAAATATTTTTATTAAGTACTTCAAGAACCATTTAAACTTAGATTTATTTTTCACTACTATTTTCAAAACTCCATTAAAATGTAACCTACTTCATTTTTCTACCTCCAGAAAGAGCTACATTTAACACCAATTTAGCTAGATGTAGTTTTCTTTATGAATGAAAATCTCCAGAGTAGATTCTATCATTTTTTCTATGCCATACTGTGAAAAACAAGACCACTTTACAAAGGAAAGCACATTGTCTCTTCTTGCCCTTGATAAAAGTATTTGTATTCCCTTCATTAACCTCTTATATTTTGGAGAAGCATCATTCAGTACTATGAAAGTTGCTCCTAAAGGTGTCATGGAGAGTTCCTTGAAACAAGTCAACCACGTCTAGTACCTGCTGCTGTCAAGTACAGTTGTGGCTCTGCAGTCTTCTAGGTGATTCCCTGGTATCGATCACAAGGCTACCCATCCTTGGTCTGCCACCCTTGGGCCAAATACAGCATTTGCCTAATCTTTAAAGCTGTGACAAACTTTTCATGCCTGCCTCTACCCCGATACTTTGTTTTGTCCTGCATTTAAAGTAGCCCTAATTTATATGGGTGTTCCTATTTCCCTGAAATTCTTGCAAGCGAGATGTAAGTGCAAGTACATGTGGCTTCTGCCTAGACAGAAGTTGGCATGCCCTTTTTTGTTCTTCCTTTCTGCTTCTGACTTGGAATATGGACATACTGTCAGTTTGCTAACAACAATACTGAACTACTGAATGACCATGGAAATAGAAGCCATATGCTCAGGATGACAGATGAGGAGAATAGTAACATGAGTCTCTGATATTATCTTAAGATGTCACATTATATCCCTAGATTGCTTAAGAGAATTACGCCTCTATCATTTTTAGGCCACGTTGGTTTATTTCATAGTGCCATTTTGCAATGGGGAGTCAAACTTAACATGAAAAGATCATTCAGATTCTAGAACACAAATAAAACTACATTATAAGTTTATTTTCTCAACCTAAAGAGCCCTACTCAAATTTGCAATTTTCTTAATATTTAATACAGGTACTTTCTCAACTCTCTATTCGTGTATTTGTGTGTTTCTCCCACTGTTCAAAAAAGTGAGGAAATGGTGATGAGGGCCTGTGGAGATGTGTATGCTAATGATAATTTATTGTTATAGAAAATGGTAGTACTAAAGTATAACTTTTACTTCCAAGAAAAATTTTGCCATATATTTAATACTTTTTTTAAATAAAAATGGTTTAATTAGTTTTATAATAAGATAAAAGGTAAAATTATCTTAAAAGCATAATAAAATTTTACAGCAAGATTTTTTTCGTAATAGGAAAACCTTGGAAATTAGTGGTCTGAAACAGAAAGGAAAATCTGTGGCTTGTTCATAGAATAGAACATTGTTATACAGTAATAAAAATGAACAGCTGTATACAAATATGTAGATGAATCTCATAAACACAATATAGCTCAAAAGAAGCCAGATACAAAAAGAGTACTGTTTAAGGGGTCTATTTAAGTAAGGCTCAAAAGTATTCAAATCTGGCCCTGGGGTTAGTAATTAAGAAAAAGGGGATCGAGGGAGGGAGGGAGAGAAAAATGGAAGGGAAGGAGATTTTTAAAAAATTGAAACGTGTTATCTACATGTACCAATTCCTCATGATGAATGCAATCATTATGCACTGAAGACGTGGCCTAATAAGAATTACAAAATTTTAAAGTGAAAAACACAGCAGTCCCCTTTGTGGAAAGCAGTGTTTGGAGATAGCAAGTGAAATTCTTTAGAACTGTCAATTTCTATTCCTTCATTTTGGGCTCATTTCATAAATATGACATATTCACACTATAACAATTCACCTAGCTATTCATACATGTTTTTTACTTCTTTTATATGTACAAAACTCAATAAGAAGCTTATCTTTCAATAAATTTACTTTAATCAAAGCAAATACTTTTTTTAAAAAGCTCATGTAATCCTGATTTCCCTATTCTTGCTTCTTGCATCCAGTGGAGAGGTTAAAATGTTCCTCATCTGCTCTTCTTTAAATATGTGCCCAGAGTTCCTGTACTGGAAACAATCCCCAAAGCAAGTTCTGGGTGGCAGAGCATCATGGGAAATGTCCAGGGCATGAGGTTCCACAGGGAAAAGGGCTGTCAAGAGTGGGTTCCCTCTTGCTCCCTCACTTTCTCCCCCTCTCACCTTCCACTATGCAATGACACAGCAAGAGGATCTGGCTTGGTGACAGCACTTGGTCTCAGACTTTTAGTCTTGAGATCTGTGTGGTCTTGAAATTTCTGCTCATTAGAAATCACTCAGTCTTGAGGATTCTGCTCTAACAGCTGCAAACTTAGCAGCCTCTCTCCTGCAGTACCAGGATTTTGAGTGACAGAATAACTGCTCCATTTTTGGTTTTGGTTTTTTTGAAAAGTTCCTTCTATATCTTTTCTAACTTTTCCAATGCCACAATTGGAGATTTTTTTTCCCCTTGGAGGTAAGGAATCCAAGTTCCGAATGTGGGTCCTTTCTCGTCTCTTTCCCCTCCATGTTTTTCCATTGGCAGACTCTGTACTTCAGCTGTACTCCTAGCTCACTCAGTGGCTGGCCCACACAAGAGACCAGCTCTGTCATTAATGGTAGCAGTGCTGGCTTTAGCGGTGCATAGTTTAAATGTGGCTGGTGACTGGCTTACACATCATCCTAATGGGTCAGTATACTTGGAGCTCACACTTCAGATTAGCTCCTTCTAGAGCAGTGATCCAGTCTGCTACAGCTGTGGTTTTTTAAAGGCCTTTCTTTGTTTTCCACTGTGAATGTTCTCTCCACCCTTGTTGTGTTTCTAATAATTGAAAACTGAGCTTTAAAAGCCTCCATATCCAGGCACAAGGGACCTCTAATCAACAGGACATAATCTAATCCGTGATGTTATTTCTCAGGAGCCTCAGGAGACCTGCAGATACTGGCATGATGCTAGAAGGTAGAGACCAACAGTGTCAGAGCTTAGGAGAGGGGTTCCCCCAGGGTACCCCGATCCTCACATAAATTTCCCCATTGATAAAATAAATGACATAGCAAAAGGTGTGCTCGGTGGTGGTTGATAGTGGCCCAAGAGTCTACAAACCCTCTTGATCTTCATGCAAATTCAATCAGACTGGTTGAATGAGGGACAGAAGAGGATCTTTACCACATGACTTCTCTCTATATCCTATCATCACCTTCTCAGTGGGTTTTGACAGCACTGAATTGGATCTTTGTATTTACAATATAATTAACAGGCCATAGGAAGGGTGATTTCTAAATATAATCCTCCAGTACATGCCAGTCTGGTTGCATAATATCACTCGGTGAGTTGGTCAACATTCAGATTTGCAGGTCTGGTTAGATTAACAGTGAATCTGTATATTTATTCCTAGGAATCTGTATATTTATAAGATCTCCAGATAATTCAGATGCACAGATAAATTTGAGGACCACAGTCATGGCATGGACAAAAAATTGCACCCATGTTTCTGAAAGTGAGGACTGAACCCTGTCTGTATCAGCTCTCTCTGCATGTCTGAGATGTACTTAGTACAAATGAATAGCACACTGAGAATTGGAGTATGTAGGCTACTTCAGTTGAGTTGACCAACAGTTGGGCCTTCACCATACTGAAAGCAGGAAGCTACTAACTCTAAGTCTTCATAAAGGACTCTGGGACATGAAGAGGACAGAGATAAACAAACTAAATTAAGCACAGGAATTTCTGGGTCTCCTAGAAAGGACACTGGCCCTACTCTAAGCCCAAAAGTTCTGTAAGAGAAACAGTGGGCATGAATCTTAATCCACACAAAAACATTTCCAGATGTAGACAAATCAGTTCAGAATGATTCATATTCTTTCATCTCTCTTGATTTGTTCTTGCATCTCTGTCCAAAAGGAGAGTTTTTGTTCTTTGTGATCTGTAGAGACCTCCCTTTCCAAGGGATGAAGGTGGAAAATCTGAGACACCTCAAGTGAAGAAAGAACTTCAGGTTGCAAGAAAAAGCAGAAGGAGATGCACCCAGTTCTGGTAATGCTCTGTTTGTTGGGCTGGGTGCTATGCACAGTGATGTGCTCAGGGTATAGAAACACACTGAGTATACTTAGGATTTTTGCATTTTTTGTCTACATATTATGCTTTGAAAATCCACAATAAAAACATTCATATCTAAGAATATTAAGTGACCACATATCAGTGGGTGGATCTATAGAGTGACAAAGAAAAAAAAATCCAAACAAAATTTGTTAATGAGAACAATCCCAGTATTGTAGTTACAAATGATTTTTATTTTCTTCTGTTCATTGATCTATATCTTTCATTTGTTTTACTATGGACATTTTATAAAATGCATAAGAACATTTCTTAAAGTTTCTGTTGTAAATGAGGACAATAACAAAAAGCAAAAGAAAGACCTCAGTGGTATTACCCAAGGACGTGCCTCCAAGGAGTGCTCCAGCAATGAGTTTTGAGTATTATCTCTCATCTTGACTTTTTGGCCGCGGAGCTCATTTGCACAGAAAGAATTTCCATCTCTGGATCTGTCTGCACTCACTTGCTGGAGCCAAAAGGGAACTTTAAAGGACTTTGAGGAACAGGCTTTTCAGAGACCCTTGCAAAGGCAGAACTCCACATGTATTTATATAAGAAGCCACTTACTGTCTACTTGACTGATGGGTACTTAAATTGCAATAAGGCAGATACTGAAGAGAAAGTAGAGTGTTTTAGAAGCTGGAAACAACATTCGTGTGTGCACTCTTTCAAAGGTCAGCATTATACAGCATGCATGCCGAAGAGTCACAAGAGGTCTTCCTCTATGACATGTTCAGGGCTTCCTCAAGAGACAGTAAAGCAAGCAAGATTGTTTCTAGTGCTGCACCAATTTCTCTCAGACATGCTATCCTGCCCTATCCCTAGCCTTTTCCCCCCTGCTTCCTAGCCTAGCCCCTAATTTCCTGATTCTTTGTTTTCTTGTGCCCAACTCAACTGGAAGACAATAAATTCGATCTTTTCAATAAGTGGGTTTGACTTGTAATTAGTGGCACCCGTGAATGGTGTTTAATGACACAGTTTAACATTATTCCTGTGTCCTATGTAACAGGGGACTGTAAAACCAGGGTATTATAGATCAGTGATGGGATGAATATTTCCAGGCAGAAACAAGCCATCTCTGTCTCATTTTAGCACTGTGCTGAGAAATATGCCTCTCCTCCTTGCTTGATGTCAGGTGCCCAAGGTTTGGGAAAGCATTCTGCTGGGATTCCCTCTGTGGATGGCGTCAGGGAGGTGGCCTCTGCAGGCAATGCATGTCTGCCTCTCTCCCCTAACAAGTAAACAAATCTGCAAAAGATAAACACATCCCCTCCCCGACCCAGAGCTGCTGCTGCTCTTGATCTCCAGCCCAGCATTGAGCCCTTGTACACACCATGGATGAGTGAGCCCTGAACCCCAGCCTATGTTCATATAGCTTTTGAACATCGTGAGCCCTACTGACCACTTGGAACCACAGTGCTTAATATCGCTATCCTGTTTCTTTATCTGTAAAGTGGGAAGAAAAATAGTACCCATCATACAGCGTTATTCTGAATATTAAGTTAGGTAAATTAGGGAAAGTGCTTACCACAGTGCCTTGTCAATAGTACTCAAAGAGTTGGCTGTTTAGGCACCTAAACCCATTTGTAACAGAATTCTTGACACGGCAGGAGTGAGAGTTCTCAGTCTCACATATTATTTGTATTTTCTAGTGGAATTTACCAGAAGCAGCCTTCTGCTCAAATACTGTTCAGCATGGTGTTATAGTGAGTTTTTACGGTGCTCACTGCATGTCAGGTACTTTGCATGCACTGTCTGCTTTAATCCTCATGACCATTCTCACAAGCAGGTACTGTTATTCTCTCCATTTTAGAGATGAAAAACTGAGTTCAATGGGCTAGAAGCACATCTCTATAATCCCAGCACTGAAGCAGGAGCATCTCCAAGAGTTCAAGGCCAGTCTGAGGTACATAGTGAGTTCAAGACCAGCCTGAACTACATAGTGAAACCTTGTCTCAAAAAAGCAAAATCCAATAACAACAACAAAAACTGAGCTCAAAGAAATTAACTAGGTGTGTACAGTTTTATAGCTACTAAATGTCTGGACTAGGATTAGAACACAGGCACCCCTGCACTACAGTCTACATAGAAAGCATAGTGCTGTCTTACACTACACTGCCTACCTTGAGCCCTGGGCTACAAGACACAAATACATCTGTGACTGAGCTGTAACAGATCTGCTCCTGCAGTGATCCAAGCTTGCACTCAAATGATGACCCAGTACTGGAATGTTTGATATTTTGATTGTTGCATTAGTCTCTTTGCTGTTGCTATAACAAAATACAGAGTATAACAAAATTTATTTGGCTCATGGTTAGGCAGTGGGGTCCCTGTGTCATCTTGGCATCTGCCAAAGGCTTTGTGCTGTACATAACCTGGTGGAAGGCATTACCTTCCAGCAGAAAAAGAATAGCAAGAGTTTCTTCCTTCAGTCCTGTCATGGTTTATGGCTGTGTCCCCCAAGCCTCATGAGTTTGCATTGTGCATTTGTGATTGGTTCATTGTATAGTGCTCCACCCACATAGAGGTGGGGCCAGGATGTGATGTAATGGCAGGAAGTAGGTGTGTCTTGCTCTGTGCTGTTTCCTGTTTGCTGTTTGCGGCCTCCATGAACGGTATAGCCCAGCCATGCCCGCCTGCCTGCCTTTGAGCTAACTGAGTGTGGACTGAAACCTCCAAAAACTGTAAGAAATAAATCTTTCCTTTCCCAACTTGGGCATCAGCTATTTTGTCTCAGCGAAGAGCATAAAGTAACTAAGACAAGTCCCTATCAGTCCCTAATCATGACCCCATTCTGATGTTTTACACAATTTGCGTTGCTTCCCAAAGCCCCCTGCAATACCATCAACATAAAAATTTGAGGTTAAATTTCCAGCGCATGATATTTGGGAGACACATGGAATCCACAAAAATGTCTTTAAATTGTTAAATATTTTTGACATCCATTGTCTGTAAACACTTCCCTTGAATAGTCAAAAATAAAAATAAGATAGCCTTTTAACTGGTGATATTTTTAGAACTTACTGTGTATCAGGAATTGGGCCCAGAGACTTACGTTAATTCTATCACTGTATTTTTACATGGACCTCTGGGAGGTAAGTACTGGGCCTCCAACCACTTTGCAGATGGGCTCAGAGAAGCTGAGTAACTTGCCATAAGCCACAGACCATCATGGGGAGTAGATGGGATACCTCATATGAGCAGGGGCTTGGGATGTAGTCCAGGGTGTTATCGCTACTGTACACAAATTTTCAGTGACTCTTAGTAGGCTTTCATGTCTCGCCCTCTTAGGAAAGACCATTTTTAGTGTGTAAAAGACATTTTATGAGCAAAAAAAACCATCCTTGGGCATAGCTGGCAAAAAGACTTTCTTTAACTTTTAAATTTTAATGCAATACAAGTAGATATTAATAAAGAAAATATTGAAAGCACTCTTCTATGAAAAATAAAACAAAATTTCATAACAAAAGAGAATAGCAATAGTTAATATACTGCATCATGATCTTAAAGAATGGTCAAAATGTTACTCAGCATACAAGTCACAGATAAAAAAGGTTCTTTGTTCATTGGGAAGGAAGAAAGATTTAAATACAGCTGCCTAAGAAAAATGTCCAGATTTACCAAACTTTCTCCTTTTCACTCAAATTAACTTAGTTAGGAATCCAACTAGAAATATGTTGGGAAAATACACAAATGCAAAATACATATATGAACCTTTTAAAATTTAATTATATGCCTCTTGTGTAAATTTTCTGGTGGAATTTGTATTTGTATTTTATACTATTATGTCTGTTCCAGCAGGACAGATGCTTTATCAACACTTCTTTTTCTAACCCTTTTCTCTGTTTGTATGTTTCCTACCTATCACTTCTCCATACGAACCGGACCATCACTTTTTGTTCAATCTAGGGAAATAATAGTGGATTCCAACATCCTTGATAGGATCCTTGGCCAAAGCAATTATTAGATGAACAAGTCCTCCTCTCCTGATATTGGCCACCTCTCACAGCCAAACCTTGAGGCATAGTCACATTTAAAGACTCTTTGCCCATCAGGGATGAGGAAGAAGAGGAGGTAATGCAAAGAGGGGGACCCCATCTGTCACATTTCATCTCATTTCTGCCCATGTGTGTGAGAGTTGGAGCTCAGAACCAGAGCAAAAGGAATTGGCTTTGTTTCTTGTTCTTCTAGGAGCTCAAGTCTTTAAACTCCCATTTTCAAAGGATGAGCAAGTACATTAGTAATGGCCTTTTTAGGTGTCTAAAATGTTTGTTCAAAGGAATGAATGTGAAGATATTACCCATGTGAGTGGTAGACTTGGGTGAAGTTGGGTGGCCTCCTACCCACTTTATTCGCATGGGAAAGAGTTCCCCTAGGGTTATGAAGACACCTGACAGTGGGCGGGTGTGATTACCAGTAGTTTATTAGCCAGATATACACAGCCTAGGGGAAGAGGGCACACTCTTCAGGGCCATACAAGTATTGGAATAGAGCAAAGCAGCAGGGGCTGGGAGAGTAATCTTGGTAACATCAAGAAGGTGAGATAGTTCCTGGTCGCACAGGTCCATGTGATTGCCTTGCTAGCAAGCTGGGCTGGCAGGGAACTGGATCCTCCTACTATACCTGGTCACCTGAAGACATTTATTGGCTTGAGAGCCTCACTGCAGACAGCAGAGCAGACAGGGAAGTTTTCAGCTGGGTCATTAAAGTTTTTCCAATTTTATCAGATGCCAAGGCAGCAGGCACATAATATTAATTTTAGGCCTTATACCACAAAAGGTGGACTAACAGGGAATCTGTGAGAAGCTGCTTTTGGCATATAAAACTAGATGCCACGGAAAAATAACTTGAAAGACAAAGTCTATTATGCAAGCCCAGATGTTCTCCTTCCAAGACAGAAATAGCACGGTGTTTAACAGCCTGTCATACAAGCAAAACTATGTTCTTAACCGTCCAAGTGTGCAAATTATTAGCCTGGTTATTTGGGGGAATTGTTTGTCTTCTTCTATAAATGTCTGGGAACTTTTGTTTGCTTTGTATTAAGCCCGGATAATTATTTGAAAGAAAATGTATTGTTAGGATTTCATTAGTTACCTAATATGAAAATCACATGAGTTATAAAATTCCACACCATCTAAGTCACTGTGCACACTAGGAACAGCAGAAGTTCCCATTTCGCTAAGAACTTACCAAGAGCTTTTTATATACCATCTTTTATTTAATTCCCATGCCTTCCCTCCAAGGTGTACATGTTGTACTCAGCAGAGAAGAAGTGAGAATCAGACTACAGCTAAGTAAGAGGGTGGGGATTTTAACCCAAGCTTACATAGCTCTAAGTACATTTTTCAGAGTTTTACTAATGAGTGTCTAATCTGGGCAATAGAGATAATACTGTATCATTATAGTTTAGAAGACAAGCTATTCATTCGTTTAGTTATTAGGTCATGTTTGACTGTCTACAATGTGCCTGGCATTCAGTGATAGGGTGTCAGGCCCCTTAATGATTCAAAGAACAGTGTGGAAATGTAGTCATCCGCATCCTACCATGATGGAGTAACAGGACTAAGGTGGCGACCTCCTTAAACAACGAGAAAGAAATGAGAAAAACGCATGGAATAGCTTTTTGTAAATTCTGGACATCAGGAAATGGAAGACAGTGATCCTTCAGAGAAAAGAGATGAACAAGGTGAGCTCCATGGGTGCCTTGTTTACTGCCTGGTCTCCATACCTTAGCCCAGGAAGGCAGAGACCAAAGTCTATAAATCCTGATTTTAAAAGATAGCACAGAAAATCTGGGGAGGTTGTGGTAGTTAGAAGTCACAAGGCAGGAAACATATAAGAGAGAACTGTATAAATAAGAGGTTGCTGCACAGAAAGAAATTTCTAGAGAATTCCAGAAGTTCCTCATGACTCCCAATACCCAAGGCCAAGGAAAAGACAACTTGAAAGAAAGAGGCAGGACACACCCTGGAACTCACACAGGGATGGGAGTTGTTAGTGTTCCCATCAGTCAGGATAGAAGAGTCTCCTCATACACATGGCATGAGATAGCAAAGAGAACTGTGCTGGGTATGGTCTATGCTGTCTGGTCACACTTAAAAGGTTTAAAAAACAGATCTCAAAAGGATCAAACTCTTTACAACTAATTCAAATGCAAACAAAAAGAAAAAGTCTAAGAATATTTAAAGGCATATTAAATGTCCAACGCACAACAAGGTAAAATTCACCAAGTCTAGCACCAATCTAATGGGTTATAGTTCAATGTAGGTAAAATTCACCAAGTCTACATCCAATCTAAAGGGTTATAGTTCAGTGTATAACAGTCCCACTTTTATAGCAGGTGCAAGGCTGTGGATTTTATTCTTAATGAACAGCTACTGACTCAGCAAACTACCTTCACAGAAACCAGGGAAATCAGGTAAGTGACCATAGTGCCTACTTTTAGAATAACAGAATGAAAAGACTGAAAGAAACACGAAGGAAAGAGTTGCCTGTACCGCCCCTCCCTCAAATCCAATCAGACCAGGAGGACAGAGACTTCTCCCATCTGAGAGACGGAGAATTAAGTCTAAGTCTTAGACTTGAAACTCAGCGGTAGGTAAAGCTCCAACATCTCTCCCTCCAGGCCAGTACTTCTAGCCTGAGCCACTGAATGGCACTCACTGAGGAGCAGGGAAGGAAGGAAAGGGAGCCTAAGGCTTTGTCTCAGAGCAGAGTGCCAAGTCCACTGTGATGATCCCCAGCCCCAGGCAGAAACTGAAAGCCCTGCTCTGCCATGGGCAGAGCCTCTAGACCAGCTCTGTGAACTGGTGTGCCAGGCCTGAGTTCCGGCTGCATGAGTTCAGCCTTGAGTAGCAGGCCCTGCCTTGGAGGACACTTGCCCTCCATCAAGACGGTATAAGCTTCTGTGGGTCTGAGACTCACCCAAGGCTTAGTTAGCTTCAGCCTTGGTGAGCAAGGAACTGTTTCCATCACTGGTCCTTAACCTCAGGCAGTGCAGCTGTCACCAGCTCAGGGCTCACAGATGGAGTTGTAGAACAGTGCTGACACTAGCCAGAGACCAGACCTGCACCCAGAGGGACTGACTCAGGGTTTCGGCCTGCATCACTGCCAGCTGTGGCAGGAGCCTTAAGGCATATTTGACACTATGCAGTCTTTTTGGCTGTGACACTCAGCCAAGACCCAGATTAGCCTCAGACTAGGTGGCTAGGATGGTTAACTTCAATTGTGCCCACTTATTGGCTTAAGAAATGCTCAAGAGATTAGTAAAGCAAACATACTTAGTAAAGACACACTTCTGGGGTGTGTCTGGTGGGTCACTGACATGTGACTTTGAGTACAATATGTGGCCTCCTTCTGGCACTGTTGCTCTGCTCTGCTTCCTAGTAGCCCTGTACTGCTCTACCACACCCGTCCAGCATAATATTCTTGCCTTGAAGCCAGCTGACTATGGACTGAAATCTGTAAAACTGAGAGCCACATTACACTTCTTATCCTCTAAGATGTGGATGTCAGGTATTGTGGTTTAGTAATGGGAAAGTTACAGTGGGCAAGGGACTATCTTCACCAGGACTACCCCAGCCTCAGGCAGCACCATGTGCTACGAGACCCTGTTCACTGAGGTTGAGATAGTGTGGTCAGCACAAGGCTTTACCCTGGAACTTAGTGCTGGCTTAGTGAAACTGAAGCTCAAGGTAGCTAAGGAAATAGCTGGAGAGTCTAAGAAGAGCCCACCTTGGAGCCCACTTTCTAGGCTACATCCGCCTTCTAAGGTCCATGAAATCCAGGTCTGTGATATCCAGGTCTGAACACAATTTTAAAAAGTAACCAGGTAACCTAGCATATACCAGTGAGATTTTAGTCTTATGCCCAGTGGCCTTCAACACAACCCCAGCCCTAATGATCATGTCATTGACTATGCACTTTTGACACAACTCCATGGGCTTTGGGTGCCTTGACAGTTCTTCCAAGGGCCATGGGAGTTCAAAAAGTCCACCAGATAATGGAAGAGCCAGGCCAAGCTGCTCACCGGCAGGACTCAAATCTCACACTAACCCTTCAGTCCCACCCCAAACCCTAATGCTTCCAACTCCTAGCATCGAGTTCCTCGGGATCCCCGAGATCCTTGGGATCATGAGCTCTTCCCACCAGCCTGCACCCACCCTATGGGGTAGACTTTCATTCTCAACAAACCTTTGTTCTTCTGGCTCCTCTGGGTGTCCTGCTTAATTCTTTGTCCAAGACATCAAGAATCTGGAAAAAACTCCTAACCTCTGAGGTTTCATTCTCCTCGGAGGAAAACATTGAGGTCACAGGGCACAGGGCTTAAGGATGTAGCTTCTGATGACAGGCTGCTGAAGGGCAATTCCTAACTGCACCAATGACTAGTTGTGTAATTTAGGACAAGTTGATTAACCTCTTTGTGCCTCAGTCTCCTTATCTGTAGAGGGAATTACTGTGTAGATAATTCTCATTTTACATGGCTTGACCTGGTGATTTTTTACAATTTATGGTAGTATATAATTGACATGCTTCCAGTAGAAACTGTACTTAGAATTTTGATCTCTTCCTGTTCTAGCATTTCCAGCTGTCAGAATTCCCAGTCAGCTACTTGAACACAAGAGTAAATAACCAATGCTCTAGGACAGCATTGCTAACCAGTGAGGCTCAGCAGGTTAGATGAATTAAATACTTGTTAGACTGGTATATTTCCAACTTATGGTAGGTTTATTGGGATGTAAACCCCTGGAACAGTGAAGAGCCTATGTACTTAGCTCCTGGATGGTATTGAGGAAATTTAAATGAGTTAATACAACTGAAACATTTAATTCACTGCCTACCGTGCATAAAAGCTATCAATAATAATTATTATTATTAACTGTTAATAATTTTATTAATTATAATAATAATTATTATTATTATCAGCATCTCATGGGACCAACATACACAGAGATACATTCACTTAACAAAGATGGAAACACAAATTGGGTCCTATTGTGTGTCACTAAGTACACAAGGGGAGCCAGGGCATCTGCACACTGTGAGAGTGGGATGAATTCTACAGGGACTGGTAGACCACGGTAGCATGTAACCCTTGGCCCAATAACCACAGAAGCCTGACACTTCAGGGGCTCAGTGACGGGAGCAGGAAGTTAGCCTCAGAAAACACTCCGGGTTTAAGATGAGTCTTAAATGATGAGTAACAGGAACTTGGCAGTCTCAGGTGGTGGCATTGGAGTGGGTGTTCTGATCCCTGGGAGCAGTATGTGCAAAAAATGAAAATATTCCTCTGCACAGCTGACAAACACCTTCCATGGGTAGATAGCAGGATAAGATAATTTTCTTTCCATTTTCGAAATGTCATCTCTCTGTAGCTCAAGCCAGAGTATTTGGGTATCTGCCAAGTACGTTGCAAAATGTTTTGGTTCCAGTGACTCATCACCACCATAAACTAATCAACTGCTATGACTCATTTTCATTGCTTTTGCAACTGCAATAGGGATGACATTTGCAAAAGCCTATCTCTCTTCATGAGCTATGCCATGAAGTGAGCAAGCAAATACCCTTGTTAAAACTATGCTGGACAATCACTTGCTAGATGCTGAGCTCGAAATCAGTTTCTGTCCTGCCAGGAAATTTGTCAGGGAGCAATAAATTGACACTGATCCTAAGAAAAAAACAGACGAACAAATTCCAAAGGAAGCAGAGTTTCATACTACTTTTTATGTGGATTCAAGAAAGTACTATAAAGGAAATCTGTAATGACCCTGTATAGGCACAATTATATGATTAGAAAAGTCACAGCTATACAACAACAAACTTATAGACACATTAGAGCAAGTTAAAAACATAATATCCTCTGCCAATGCTCCTACTGCCCTTCAAATAAACACTCTGCTGAATTCAGCCAGCCTTGACTGTCTGGGTCAAGCTACTTTTCTTCTGATAAGGCACTGGGCCAATACAACCATTCTCAGCTTATGTTTCCCTTATTAAGCAAAATACATTACTTCTAACTGGCTTCAAGGACTTTGGTTGGGGCCAAATAACTCACTCAAACATACTTTTTAACTCTGCATGTTCTGCTTGAACCCCCTCTCCTCTTCCCCAGGATGTTCCTGTGTTATGATAAACAAGTACTTTTAAGCAAATATATTTAGACTTAGTTTTCCTGACAGTATATGACTTAATTCAATCCATGTAACAAATCATGTAATGCCTTGCATTGCCTGCTTGTGAACTACTTAAAGTGGACTCAAAGTTGGCTCTTTGCTAGTGGTTTGGACTCGGTCCCACTAGCCCACTGGCATAATAAACATTGCCTTTTAGATTTAGCGCAAAGAGTCTTCCATTTGGTTTGATATTGATTTTTCTGCAACAACACACCTCAAACAAAGAGCCACAGATAATACCCGTAATTCCTTTCTGTTTCCATGACCTAATAGGGTCATAAAGAATGAGAACCTGAAAAAAAAAAAAAAAAAAAACCTTGTTCTTTGAAACTATTTCTTTTGTTTGATCATTTGAAATCAGACTTTCTCATTTTTAAAATATGTGTCCAAGTCATTGTTAATTATGTGTCTTACAAGAAAAAAATATGAAATGATGAGACTTTTTTTAAAACAAACATATCATCTTCATTTCTTAAAAATTGAAGACTAAGCAACATTAAAAACAACAGAGACTTACTATGTTTTTGTTCTAATGGCAAAATAAGCATTAAAAATTCCTAGATGCCTGTTAATAGGGGAAAATGTTAACCCAATAGGAAATAATCCTAGGAAGGCCTATCAAGAAG
The DNA here is from genome assembly GCF_034190915.1 of Cavia porcellus. Classification (NCBI taxonomy): domain Eukaryota; kingdom Metazoa; phylum Chordata; class Mammalia; order Rodentia; family Caviidae; genus Cavia; species Cavia porcellus. The sequence continues at coordinate 49,716,828 of NW_026947510.1, read as the reverse complement.
CTGAAACAAGTGAACATGGATCACAATTGTTTTTGAAGGGTAATTTGCAGACTGAGAAACTTACACATATAACACTATTTTTAAAATACATTAGATACACTGTAATTTACTTATAACAAGGAAAAATATAAAGGTAATATAGTTATTCTGAGAAAGGGAAAAGAGAATGCAAAATTAAGAATGGATAAAATTCAAGACAGCTTAGTTTGAAATGAGAAAGCAAAATATTCACAGTACGGCTTAGCTATACTTTTTCATTTTAAAATAAAAAAGTGATTCCTTATTCTGCTTTATAATTTCCTTTGTACTTTCCTATTTTCTTCTCCATCAGAGATATAATTGGTTCTACCATTTCAACCTAAGACATAAAAATACTGTTAAAATGTTTTTAATGTCAGAATTTAATATTTTAAAAAGGCAGAAATTTCTCTACACATTACAAGAAGAAAACTCTTAGCACACAGGAAGAGATGCTTTCAGAAGTGTGAGAAAAGTTGAGATCCAAATTCATAGGGGGTGTAAGACCACTAGCTTTCAATTTTAGTCATAGTTTTGATCCAGACAATCAAGAAATTCCTGTTGTAGGCCAAAGGTCAGGGAAATCCACGATCAGGGTCACTGTTACCAGTCACAATTGTCCTTCAGCCCACAGGAGGGTGATTAACAAGAAAGAGAGAGAGAGAGAGAGAGAGAGAGAGAGAGAGGCAAGTGGCAGCAAGAGAGGAAAAGAAAGGAAGGAAAAATGGAAGGAAGGGAGGAGGAGAGGAAGGAAAGTTTGGAGAATGTAATTCACTATTTTCCCAGATCCTGAGGTATAAGAAGTGCCAATAAAAAGGATGAAAATACTACAGAATGTAAGATCACAAGGGAACATCTTTATTTTGTAAAGCCATGGAGTTCTTTTATTTTAATCAACTATTTTTTCTTAGCTGGGGTGAAAACAAAATTAGGTTTAAAATTGGCCTTCATGCTGTATGATTCAATGCAGGAAAGAGTAACTCAAAGACACCCAGTCGGAACAGAAACTTTCTTCTTACCAAAATGTGTAGACCACCTCTTCTCTCTAGGTAGCAAAGCTTGGTAAGAATTAAATAAGCTTCCCTCTGCTTTAATTTTTAAAAATTTTTAAACAGTCTCACTATGTATTCCAGACTGGCCTTGAACTCATTATTTATCCCCAAGCTGGCCTCAAATTTGTGCCAATCCTACTTCAACCTCCCAAGAGCTGGGATTACAGGCATGCACAACCATTCCTGATTCCCTCTTTCCCAAAGAAGTAATTATGAATCTTTACATAATTGTCAAGTGAATGAAGTTATTGTGCCTGTTGACTCAATGCTAAAGGCCCCCAAAAGCCAAAATGACTTTATGGTTTGATGGGAAGAGCAGCTCATCCATAGTTCAAAAGTACAAATTCTGTCTCCAGCTGTGAGATATCCAGGCAGTCAATTCCTCTTATAGAAGAGGTCAAGTACATCATCCCCCAGCACTCCCAGCCCTTGCTTCAGCTCTTGAGTTTAACAGCTGTGTCTTAGTTACATTTCTGGTTGCCGAGACAAAATATCCAACACCCACAAGTTAGAGGAAAGCTTTATTTAGGTCACCGTAAGTGTTGGCATTCATAATCAGCTGGTTTGAAGACAGAGTGGCATATGGCAGAGGGGCAACAGTTCATGGCAGAGGAAAAACAGCAAAAGCAACAAACAAGGAGATAAGACTCTTTTTTGTGCCTTATAATATATGCAGGCTACCCGCCCTAGGGCAGATGTAGCACTCACACCTTTAATCCCAGCACTAGAGCATGAATCAGTCACCAACTCTAGATTCAGCCACCTCTAAAAAGCCTGCCCCCAAGACTGCATAGTTAGTTGAAAATTAGTTAAACTGGATTATGGCTGTGTGAAGGTGGCTATATTGTTCTGATGTAGAAGCTGCATTTCTGTATTCCTTATAACAGAAACAAGTGATCAGTACTTATTTCTGTTATGTTGGGAAGATATGTGTAATGGAGACTTCAAGGTCAAGGGTGGCCAGATGTTTCTTAGCAGATGTTTGGTCCTGAGGATGAAAGAGCCTAGTGTGATGAGCCTAGTGGTACTGGGACTCCAGTACCACTTGGTCCATCTGTGCTCAGAATACCAAACTTTACCACCCAGCACCTTGTGGTCATGGTCTTTCAAGCCACAGAAATGACCCCTGTCTCAGAGAAGAGCATGGATATCTTTTTAGCTTGGAATTTGTAGAAATTTCAGATTATCTACCGGTGACAAATTTGACTGTTAGTTCAGGAGCAACTTTATGTCATAAGTCTTACAGAGATAAACACACTCTCATCAACATATTTCATGCAAAATACATATTTTGTAGATATTATTTTGACCTTGAGAGTCAAATCCAGGTTTAAAAATATCATTGCAGGGCAGTAATGCCCAAAGTAGCATTAGAGAAAATATTTTGGTTTTTATGACTTCTGCATAGATAGTTATAAGTTGTCAGATGCTCTTATTGTTTTGATATAAAATACTTCCAAGGTAGCAATTTATATCCTGCAAAGTAATTTTATTACTGGCAACAGTAGAACAACTCATTTCATAATTTAGGTGAGAAAATACATGTTTGAAACAAAGATATATTTTATTATGCTATTTATTCTCTCCTACATTTACCATTTTCTTTTTTTTTAAGGGACAGGTTAAAGTAGATTTATTCTAAATGTCCAGTTACATGTGTGTTTCTTCCATAGAGAATAATATAATTAATACAACTCAGCACTGCACTCTTTTGTCAAACACTGTGGAGAATTATTATTAATAATGCAGAAATGACCTTTAGGATGACATAACCAGCAGAATCTAGAGAACAGGAAAATGTAGTGCTGTTCTGTGCAAAGAGTTCTCCATGTAACTCTAGTTCTGTTCAATGTTAATAGATTTTAGTTGCTGAGGTGAGTGAAAGTCCTGAGGCCAAATAGTTTTAGAAAGCATGCTAATAAACAAGGCCTTTACTGTCAGACTTGTAACACACTGTTGGACATTATGAATCTTAAAAAGGGGGAAATAGCCTACAGTATTTCTTAGATTGACTTGAGCACAAAACGCTTTCTTTTTTCCTGTTGAATCACCTTGCATCAACACATTTACAATGGAAAGAGGAAACGGGGCCAATTGAGAAGGCAAGTGAATGCGTACTTTGGAGTCACCAATCATTCCACAGGCCCCCAAATCCTGATCTAGTCCCTTACAAGTAGCTCGCTGTTGGGCAAGTGTCCTCTCAAAACAGCGTTAACCTGTAAATTAAAGATAATAATATCTAATTTGTATGGTTCTTTAAAAATGATAAGCAACTCAAAGAGTCCTGTTTTAGTTTATGACATAAAAAGCTGCAATAGTCACGGTAATGAGTAGGGTAAACTAAAAACAGTAAAATATTTAAAGCATGCACAGAAGTCTAACGGAGTTAAACTCCAGGTGGAGAAGAGCCTTTTTCTACTGAGTGGTATTTGCTGGGTTTAGGGTTTAGGAAGGGCAAACAAATAAGCTTACCATTTGAGAGTTTCTTCTCGTGAGGGAAAAGAGTTTACAATTGCCAGAGGATCTTCAAGAAGCATAACCTGTCCTCCCCACCAATGCACCAACCAAGTCTTGTTCGCAAAGAAGACTTGCTGAGTTTTGGGCAGTAGGTGAAGACAGCACATTAGACTAGAGTCCTGAGAGATCTCCGTTGTCTTAGAGTCTGACAGAGGGGACTGCTGAAAACAGCACAGGACAGAACTCATTCTCAATACATTGCAAAGCACATGGGAACTGCAGATACTTAAAACTCAGCTGAAGAAATTAGCGCTCAGCCTTCCTGCCTGGAAAAGTGGATGTGTGTCCAACCTGGAGAGAAATACAACTACTTCAATTTCTATGGGTATTTTTACATAAATATTCAACTTAGCATTTCTCAAAAACAATTTTAAAGGGCATGCAAAGAAACAGGTAGACAAGACTTTCAATAAAGAAAATAGTAGAAGCAGACCTACTGATGAACTAGAGATGGGAATTGATGACATAATGAAATAATAACCCTTATGAATATGGTAAATAAAATATATGAAAATATTGACACAGTGGGAAACATTTTAGAAAAGAAATAGAATCTCCACAAAGAACCAAATAAACTGTACATTATATGAAATGATAATATCATGGAATGAATTGGTGAGTTCAAACGTAGCTAAAACGTTATTTGAATGAAAGAACAGAAAGAAAAATTTTTTTTTTGTCAGTTCTGGGGTTTGAACCCAGAACATCTTCAGTCCCTTTCCTTTCCTTTCCTTTCCTTTCCTTTCCTTTCCTTTCCTCTTCCTCTTCCTCCTCCTCCTCCTCTTCCTTTTTACCACCAAGTTACCCAGACTGAGCTCAAACAAGACCAACCTAATTCAGCCTTCCAAAATGCTGGGATTACAGGTGCACACCCTCATGCCTGGCTGATAAAGGATTCTTTTTAAGTCAAAACATTGACAAATGGACTAATACAAGTATATTTAGAGTATTAGAGAAAGAATAGGGAAAATAAAATATTTGAAGAGATCAAGAATGTCTAGATGCTAAGAATGTCTATGACTTTTCCAAAAGGGCTTAAAAATATAACCCAAATATTCAAGAAACTCAGTGAACACCAAGTAGGACAAATGTGAAGAAAAAAATTCTTCAAAATAATAGCTAATTGGTACAGGCTAAAAATAATAACAAACGTTGAAGTACTCACAGAAAAAAAGATACATTATCTTCAAAAATAATTATAAAAAGACAAATGACAAACATTATAGACAAAAAGATAAAACTCATTAAGATTCCCTTATAGTTTCCAGGAAGGCTTTTAAAAAAAAAAAAAAAGCATCATTAAGCATATCAAAACTGAAAGAATTCATCACCAGAACACCAGCACCACTAGAACTTCTTTTTTTTTTTTTTTTTTGTCTTTTTGGGGATTTAGCTCAGCGGCGTGAGTGCCTGCCTTGCAAACAGGCAGTCATGAGTTTGATCCCCGGTACCGATAAAAAGTGCACTACTAGAACTTCTAAAGAGTTCTTTGGTCTAAAGGAAAAGATACCATGTAGCTATGTGATCACAAAAAAGAGAGAGAGAGAGAAAGAGAGAGAGAGAGAGAGAGAGAGAGAGAGAGAGAGAAAGCAAAAAAAACCCCAAGAATGTTAAATATGGGCTGATATAAAATCTAATTCTCCTGCAAATTTTAGAAGACCATTGACTGTTTAAAACAAGAAATGATAAAAACAATAACATGGTGTTGAGTTCATGATAATTACAACAGGCATGGCCATTACATGTAACCAAAAAGTTAGAGGTAGAAGCTTTTGACAAAGGCTTTTGACAATGCAGTAAAAGCTAAAGATGCATATTATAACTTTACAGTAGTGGTTTTCAAAGTGCTGACCAGCATCAATATCACCTAGACACTGATTTAAAATGCAAAACATTGGGTCCTCTCCCAGTCCCCGAAACTGGCACTAACCCCGAAACTGGGAGCCGGAATCAGTAATCTGTTTAAGCAGCCCTCCAGATGATTCTAATGCCAACTGAAGTTCTGCATGCACCTCTGTGCTAGACTAACCAGTAAAACAAATGCAGAAAGAAATTGCTTATCAATCTATAGAAGAGACAACCTAAAATAATAAAAATACTTGGCTTATCCCAAAGAAGATAGGCACAAAGGCACAACAGGAATAAAAATAGGTGGAAATGTTTAAATATAAGTTTTTAGATTTACACCAAACCATGCTAGCAGTCACACTGAGCATAAGCAGGCTAAGCTATGCATAGCTGCTGCACACCTGTAATTCCAGTAGTTCAGGAGGCTGAGGCAGGAGGATCACGTTTGAGCCTAACATGGACAATTTAGCAATACTAGTGAGGCCCTACTTCAAAATACAAAAGTTTTAAAGAGGTAAGGGTTTAGTTCAGTGTAAAGGCTCTGGATTCAAGCCCTAGTGCTGAAAACCAAACAAACAAACAAACAAAAATGTAAACAGGCTAAGCATTTCAAATAGAAAGTCAGATAGACTGGATTTTAAAATGCAAGGATTAACTAAATGCTGCTTATAAGAGAAACTTTTAAATGTAAGGACACAGATGTGTTGAAAACAAAAGGATAAAATAAATAACTTCTGATATCTATTGTACATTATGGTGACTATATATATATATATATATATATATATACATACATATATATACTTTTTGGGGGGGTACTGGGAATCCAACTTAGGACCTCACTTTTGCTAAGCAGATGCAGTGCCACTGAGCTATATCCCCAGCCCCTAATAATGTGTCCTTGAAAATTACTGAGAGAATAAATTTAAATATTCTCCCCCCCCCACACACACACAAATAACTATATGAGGTGATGTGTTAATTAGCTTGCTTATGCTAATCATTTCACAATATATGCATACATCATAATATCACATTATACACTGCGAATATATACAATTTCTATTTGTCAATTATACCTCTATAGAGCTGGAAAAATTTTTAAATGTTTTAAGTAAGTTTTATTAATACTTGTTTATAGCGCCTAATGATTACATGTATGGGAGGAATGGTATATGTACATAACACATCTTGGTTCTTTTTACTTTCCCTTACCCTAAAGCTGGAAACTTTTTAAAATAAAGGATAGAGAAAGATATAACATGCACACACTGACCAGGCAAGTGTCATGGTTTGTCTACATGTCCCTCCAAAGCCTCATGCAGTCATTGGGGCAGGCTTCTAGAGTCTGTGATTGGTTCCTGGTCCAGTGCTGGGCTTATGAGTGTGAGTGTTACTCACCCTAGCATGGGTGAGAAGATTACATGCAATATAAGGGACAGAAAGTCTTCTCATACATGCTTGTCCCTTTTGGCCCTTATTGTTTTTGCTGTCTTCTGGCTGCCATGAACTATTGCCCTCTGCGGTGAGCCACTCTGCCTTGCAGCAAACTGAGTATGGACTGAAACCTCCACAAACTGTGAGCTAAATAAACTCCTTCATTTTGGTCATCAGATATTTTGTCCCAAAAATGAGGAAAAAAGTAACCAAGACAGCAAGTTTTGAAGCAGTATTAATATGAGAAGAAGCAGGCTCTGTGATATACCACTCAGACTTGCATCTATAGGGAATGCAATTGGCCAGGGCTTTAGGTGAAATCCAGCCCCATGTTGCCACCAAAGCCCTGCCTCTATCCCAGGACTCCCTTCCAATGTGTGCACGGGATATAGTCCTCGAACTACTCTAATGGCTGGATTGGGCTCAAGAATTCTCTGACAGCCTTACCGGGTCTTACTGAGACTGTGCAGCAACCTTCCCTAGTTCTATGCTTCATTTCCTCACACTTTCCTTCAATTGTAATAATGCCTGGATTGCATTCTTGCATTCAGGGGCCTTTCCCAGGCTTTGCACATATTTACTTCATTTTCCTCACTGGCAATTGGCAAACTATATTACTGGCAGGACAAGGTAATTTAATTGCTATAATAATCACTGATAGTGACTGTTACAGCTTGCATTTAGAATAATCCCCAAGTCAGGCATGATGGCACACACCTGTAAATCCAGTACTCGGAGGCTGAGGTAGGAGGAGGGATGTGAGCTTAAGACCAGCCTGGACTACGTAGTTGGAGCTTCTCTCAAAAAAAAAAAAAAAAAAAAAAAAAAAGATAATAATAAATTAAATAGCTCCTCCTGTGCTTGGAAGATAACTGGATTATGGGGGTGCTATAGCGGACTGGCTGTTGGGAAGTGGGGTCTGACTGGAAGAGGCAGGTCACTGGAAGTGGATAGCTCCTTTCCTGGTCCCTCTCTTGTCTCTCACTGCTTCCTGGCCATCATGATTGGAGGAACGTTCCTCTGCCTTGACCCTCTGCTATGCTAGCTGCGTTGGAGCCTGCTGACCGTATATTGTAACCATGAGCTAACACAAGCCCCTCCTCCTTTAAATTGTAGGTGCTGGGCATTTGTCCCAACAATGAGAAAGGTGACTAAGACAGTGACCTAGGAAAATACTCCATTAGATAGGAATGCTATGGCAGGTACGATAACGCAGGTCTTTGAAAAATAAGGGGAAAGATGCATACAGAAACAGTAAAGCTGGTGGATACTGATAAGTCGCGTTGATGCCCTGCAGATGAATAATGTGTGGCTGAAAGCTGTTTATAAGCAATTAATGGCTACAGAGCCATAGAATTTAGTGGCAGCTTCCAGAAAGCCCAGCTGCCTATAGTAAAAGGGCAAACAAAATTGTGTGGTAGGATGAAAATCTGATTTTCAGGGTCACAGAGCTTGAATTTGCAGTCAAAGCAACTTTACATGAAGCTAATGGCCCTAGTAAACAGGAACATCCGCATGGATAACCTTGATGATATTGACCAGACACCTCCCTGGGGCCTCTGCTCATAGAGGTGATCTTCCCTGGCTTAGTAAGAAGCCGCACTTTCATTGTGCTAGAAGATGCTACAGAAGCCTGTCCTTGACATGATAGTTACTATGTCTTAAATAGCTACCCTACCTCCACCCCTTGATGGTAGCCCACAGAATAGAATTAAATCTGAGCAAAACCTGAATACATACTACAACTACAGCTGCTACTGAAGGAAACCGTAAACCAAAAAAAAAAAAAAAAAGTGATAAGAATTTTCCATCGAGTACTGGGGAGATTTTGAGGGCACCTGATCAAAAGAGGTGAGATGGAAGGCTGGAAAAGCAAAAGTTTAGTAAGTTTGGAGCATACTCTTGGAACACATTTTTATCACCATAGAAAAGGACCTAAAGGAAGGAACCTGATTCGCTGCTGGGATAGTTCTTAGAAGTCTGGGAAGCCAGATGTCCAGCTTCCAGTAATGTAGAAATGCCTAAGTTGTCCTGGCAGGTGCTAAATAAAGGAATAAAATGTCTGAGGGGCTTGATGTGCTGGAATGGATAGATTATGTAATCTCAGCAATTCCACCAGATGATTATGTCCCAGGAGAAGCTCGGAGGACAGAGCATTCAAGGCCATCAGGCAAGCATCACTGAGAATTTCAGTGATGGTTCTCATCTGCCAGCTGGAAATGTAGGTAGGAGAGCCATCAGAGTTTGTTGCTTTTATGCCCATGTGGATGCCAAGGCCCTGAAGAGACCAGATGGTGATATTTCTTATCCACCAAAATCCAGGAAACCACAATTAATATAAGAACAAGCAAAGTCATAGGAACAGTCAATGGGAACTGATGCCCAAGAAGTTGCAGGGATGGTTAACAGCACACAATGTCCCTTGGGGGAACAAAGATGGGTGGCCAGCATGAGTGCTGCTTACTATTAATGATGTTTTCAGAAGAATGGAGGAGCAGAAGGATAAGAGAGCTCGTTGTACTAAAAGTCACGGTCCCTTCCTCAGTTTCCAGCCAAACTTTCATAACCACACCAATTGATTAAAGACGTCGCCAGCTTCCTAGAAAGAAAGCCCCTAAAACACCACGACAAATATATGCCTAAATGATTTCCCCTCTCTTTCTTCAAAAAGACACACAGCTGCTTACTCAAGTGACTGCATAGTTGGGGAAAGGACAATGGCCAACATTTCAAGGACTGTTAGACATAAAGCCTGAGTTGACGGTGTTGCAGATTAAATTACAACCACTTTGTAGGGCCAAGAAGAAGCAGGTAGCAAGTGGAGTCCTATTTAAAGTTATGTCCCCAGAGGGGCCACTGGGCCTGCAGACACTCCCCTCCCCAGTGATCAGTTTTCCTTGTTTATAATAAGAACTGATAGATTTCAGACATTGGGTCTATGGCTGTGGAACAAGAGCTACTACAGTGGGAAATTTAAGACAGAAGCATTGGGAACTCTTCTTACCTCTGGCAAAAACAGTAAATAAAAGACAATATCATCTCCCCAGCAGAAGGATAAAGGGTAGACTGCTATTAAGTGATTGTGAATAATGTTGCTCATTTTATCTCCATTTTACTAATTCAGTCTGACTCCAAACTAGATAGATCTTTGAGAACAACTCCAGACTACTACAAGCTTGGCTAATAGTGCCTGAAACACACCTGCTAGGCTGGAAGGGTATCACTGTCAGGTAAGATTAATAACGGCTTAGGCACATGGTAGGAGGCCACTGACTTGGCAAATGCATTTTTTCCATTTCTAATAGAAATGAGGATAACAAGTCTTTTGTATTCACATGAGGAACACAATAATATGCATTATCATTTTGGGTTATGCTGATTCTACTGCCCTGCATCACTGTATAATTCAAAACTACGTGAACCACCTGGTGTCCTACAGATAGCACGCTGATCCATTTATCACGACATCATGCTTATGGCGCTGGAGTCAGAGGTGGCAGTATGCTGGAGGTCTTGGAAAACCCAAACATGTGAGTTTTCCCCCAAACCAGTAATCTCTTCAACTCTCAGACAGACACTGGTTGTTCAAGTCCTGCACCATTTGGAGTTAGCAAAGGACTCTAAGTTAAGGCTCAGTTCCACAAAGCTGTATTGGGCCCCCACTTTACTCAGACTTTTTTTCAACTTATCTATAAATTTGGATTCCTTCTCAGACTTAATAATTTACTAGAATAGCTTCCAGAACTTAGAAAAACAGGATGCTTAGTATTACTGATGTATTATAAAGGATACAACTCAGAAATAGCCACGTGGAAGAGATTCATAGAACTAGATACAGCGAGGTGCTGAGTTTCCGCGTCCCCTCTGGGTATGCTAACTTTCTAGTATACCAATGTGTTCATCGGCTCAGATCCTCTGCAAGTGCCTATCATGTGGGAGGGTTCTATGGAGATCCTATTCAGTATTCATGGTGAATGAAATCATTGTCTATTTGTGATTAAACTTAATCTCAACTCTTCCACGAGGTCCAGGAAAAGGCTGAAATTTCCAGGTACTATCTTATTCTCTTGCATAGCAACCTGCCTCTGTCCTGAAGCTATCAGCACTATATTAGTATAGAAATTTACCATATTCATATAAACTCAATTATGGCTAAAATGCATTTGTTATGAATAACAAAATATGTCCCTATCACTCCTTTCAGGAAATTCCAAGGATTTCTAAAAGCTCTGTGTTAAGAACCAAAAAAGACCAATATATATTTCTTATTAACATGAACATGCAAAATTCTGAGCAAATTGGGGGGGGGTCCCTAAATCAGCTCTGTGTAGGGATATTGATTCCAAAGAGACAAATTGTTGTATCTTGCATCTCCATCTCCTACCACAAAGAAGGAAAGGCAGCCCCTGTGTTTCGAGCTCTACAGAAAATGCATTGCATGCTTAGAAATATTTCTAGCCTATATATCAAGTGACACAGAAAGCTTCCAGCATTCAGTGAGACCAAAGAAGGGCCAGGCCACAGGGCAGTCAGCACTGTCACTTGGGAGGGACATACAATCCAACAGACACCCATAGTGTTGAGAGTATCATGTGATAGGAAAGGATGAAGTAAGAGCTTTTGGCAAGTCTAGTGGAAGAATCATAACTCAGGCCCTGGGATTCTGGAACAAAGCCATGTGATCAGCTGCAGAGAATTACGAGTCCTTTGAAAAATAGCTCTTACTTTTTGCATTTGAATCCTGGAAGAGATGAAACAATTGATCATGAGATATCAAATGACTATCTAAAATACTTGCTATATGCTTGGTCCACAGGAGCCACTAAGTCATAAAGCCACATGAATTCAATTTCATCTATCGGAAAGGTATTTCTAATATATCTGCAATTAAGCCTGAATAGGATAGTAGGTTTCATGAGTAGGAAACCAACATTCCATGTCACTAAACATAGTAGCACCAGTGCTTGTCAGTCCTGTGTATCTATGAACATAGGGACAGGGGAGGGGCCATAGGACCAGAAGAAAGAAAATGAAAAAAACCCAAGCTTAGTTGATAGAGGAATTGGTTCAATACATAAATGCAAGCCAAAAAATTGATAGAGGTCTTGTTATAACCATATTCAGGGAAAGACAGTTGAGAAGACATCTTTCCAACGACAGGGCCACCAGCAGTAAAACTAGTCATCCGCTTTAGGTAGAAGAAAAAATGACTCCAGTTGAAAATATATGTGTGTTCAAGAAAGTGTCCAGTGCCCTTGGTTGTCTGGTGAGGGAACTGGAAGGTTAGAATGGCAAGATCACAGACAAAGAGTCTGCAGAAAGGCGTGTGGATTGGTACGAGTGTGATAGCATGAATCACGAAGGCTTATGAAGGATGTATGAATGGCCACCAGAAAGTACCTGCTATGGATTAAGCAACGAGCAACAGAGTAGCCAAAATGACTCAGCCACTTCCATCTAACATTTTTGTCATGGATCACTGAGAGTAGGTATAATGGGTACATGAACAGAGTGGATAGATCAGCAAAAATAGAAGCTACGTGAGCCCTGTAGGGACACTCCACTTACATGTCCATCTAGGTACTGCTGCTTCTGAATCTCCAGCAGGACCAACACTGATCTCCTAATAGAGCCAATCAGTCAGCCTCATAGTAGCCAGCTGACCAATCGGAACCCTCCTCTCCTGGCAAGGACAGCCATTCATCCTCACGGAGACAGATAGCTCAGCCAGGTGTGTGCTTGCCTTTCCTACCTGCAAAGCCTCAGCTAGCACCACTCTCAGAGGCCTATGAGGCACCCCATCCACGGCCTAGAAACTCACACATAAAGCATTCAGCCAAGAGACTGCTTCTCTGGACCGAAGGGTGGGAGTGGGCTTATGACAATGGGAACCACTGATGGTATCACAGACCAGCACCAGCCAAAGGTAGCTGGCTTCATAGAACGCTGGAACAAACTACTGTTAGGTAACAAAAGCCCCTTTGTGATCCTTTTACTCATTCAAATAGCATAGTTGACCAAGAAAATGAAAGGAGAAAATACTGACAAGCAGAGAGGAATAATTGAAGTCTTTGCAAAGAGGGAAGCAGATGGAAGAGACTAAAAGAGACAGAGTCCTGACAGATCTCTCCTTATCAGTGAAGCACAGCCCATGAGGCCCGTATTTCCTAATAATAAATTTCACTCTGGTCTTTTTTATTTTTAACATGAACAAGCTTTGTTTGGTTTCTGTTACTTGCAGCTAAAAGAGTTAAATACCAAAGAGACAAACTATTACCTTCACACAAACTTTCCAATAAATAATATCATTGTCCCCAAAGAGCTAGTCTTATCATTTTTAGGTTTAGACAGCCCTTTCCCAATGAAGAGGAGATTCTGTCTATTATAGAGTTGCACTAAATAAATTGAAGGCTCCTTACCACCTTGAGATACCCTGACAACTATCAGGAAAGTTACTATTTGAAAAACAAAATTTTTTTGCTACTTGAGAAATAAAAAATAATGAGTCTCCACGTGTTTGATAACATTCCAGAACATGGTGCGAATTAGTGTAGAATTTGCAGGGGAAAAAAACTGACAAATTCTAGATTTAGCATTTGTTTAAAAAAACAGGAACCATATTTAACAATGATTTTTCTCATTAAATTAATGCACTTCAAAGTCTAGAAGTATTTGAAATGCATTGAAATCTAAGCATGAATTACAAATGTAAATTTTGCGTGTTTATTTACTGGTTGAAATAAAAACTGAAAAAGATCTTGAAATCTTTTTGGCAAAATGCTCTCTATTGCTCTCTCTTGATATCGCTGTCAACAATGCCCTCTAGCGGTGAACTAAGTAAGCACCGAAGAATGGGGGAAAAATGAAACAAACGACCCTGTTAAACTCATTGCTAGGATTTTCATAAAAATATGAACTTTTACACTTCCACTTGCTAACTGACTGTTATATTTGGCAAGAAAATGTACCTTTTCAAAGTATTGCAGTACATATTCTAAAGCACAGTATTTGAAAGCTAATTTTCCCTTGTGGTTTTCCTGAACATCTGCCAAACAGCACATGGAAACATAACGTCTTATGGGGCACTTCTGGGTCATAACTTCCACTGTGTACCTTAAGAGAAAACACAGTGTGTTTTTATGGAGGATGAGATCATTTTTCCCAAAACTTCTGCTTTCAAAACCCAAGAACCATCAAAGCTGGAGCTTCAGACACCAATGAATGATGACTTTCAAGATCTTATCTGGATTCTGAACTCACCAACTACAGGAGATCTCTTTGGTTATGGATTCTTCAAAGTACAGTTCTCAGACACTGGAGAAAGCCAATCAAAACAATGCTTAAAGTTATAGGAAATAAAATTCTTCAACCCTGGCTCAGCAAAGAGCTTCCCAAACAGCTATAGCTGAAGTAAAAGAAGAAAAGCTATTTACATACCTCACTCCTCTCTGATTCAGGCTAACCAATTGTTGGCTCTCGTCTCTGCCTTGAGAGTTCTTTGTCTGTGCAAACTGTTCTCCTTTTTCTTCCCTCCAGGTCCCCTCCCTTATACATTCTAACTAATCCTACACTCCTTTCAGTAGATGAGTATGTGTGAAATTCTGGAAGAGAGTTAGACCCTCTTGTGACAACTGTATTTCAATAAGGATATTTTGCCTGAATGACTTTGAGTGAGGTACAAACCAGCAGTTTGTTTCAGGAATTCTACTTAAATATAAAACTGCATCTTTAGGTAGTTATGCTGTACATGGACAAGGGCCATTGACACCCTTATAGAAAGACTGAGGTGACCACATTCTAGGACTGGTAAACACTTCCTAGTTTAGCATTGGTAAGAGGGAATCTATATGTTGTAGTCAGGGGTTGTACACAGAGAACAACTGGGATTAGGACATGGAGTTTATAATATTTTTATAATGGTCACCGAAAGTTAACACAAGGGAATGCAAGAAATCTATCCGCAACACCAACGACATAGATTATTTAGTTGAGTCTAAACCCCACGGCAATGTCCCACATGACTCCAGATAAAAACCCAGAGCTCAGAACAACGCCTCCACGAGTCCAACTGGAAGTCCAGAGCTCACAAGAAGGACTCATGCCAGTCTCTTTTACGGATTTGTGCCGGGAAGACCCAAGGGTCAGCGGTGGAAGCCAGAAAGTCTATGCTAGCAGGATAAAGGAGCTGTGCTAGTGGGATGAGGGTTCTACACTGGAACCGAGAAGTCACACTCAAAAGAAAGAGCGGGGCTGTCCTGAAAGGCACCACAGCTGTCCTCAGCAACACGGAGGCCCCGAGCTCCTCCGACGACAAGCACAGTCAGTACGTGCCAGGAAGCAGCGTGACGAGTTCATCCTGGAGACCAGGAGAAAATGTCTTCCCTTCCGGAGCCAGGAAGCAATGCTCGATGTGAAGACCAAAGCTTCTCCAGGAGAATCAACAGCTCAGACAGCAACTTGTAGGAGAACTAACAATGCCTCCATAACGCCTCAATCCCTGTCTACACCTCTCTTCTTCTCCACCTATTTATCCTGGCAACCCTCCTCAGGTGGAGCATCTTCTCTCAATGCATGCTGATGTAATCCAGCTGGCATTAAGTTGACCACCAGTTTTCAAACCGTAACACCATACATTAATGTTATAGCTTAGATCTAGAGTGTACCCCCCAAAAAACTCTCCTGTGTTTAAAAGGCGACTGGATTGTGTGAGTGCTATATGCTGCCATCTAAGAATTTATAACTGACTTTGTGTTAGGAGATGGGTCCTGATTAGAAATGGGTCACCAGAGGTAAGATCCAGAAAGTCACATGCTATTATGTAAACAACTTTCTTCTGCCTGGACCATTCCTCCAGTGGCCTTTCTGCCTTGAAACCGACCTACCATGGACTGAAATTTGTCAAACTGTGAGCCAACATAAACCTCTTTAAGTTGTGAATTGATGGTACTGTGTCTCAGTATCAAAGAAAGTAATTATGACAGATAAATAATGTCTTTAAAGAACTCTTTATCAGTTTAAAGATTCTCATGATGCAACATACCATTGATAAAGGGGAATGAAGCTCCAAACCTACTATGTCCACGAGTTCAAGTTCTCTAAAACAGAAGAATGAATTTTAGGAACAACAGAAGTGAAGAATGTATTTGTTGAGAGAAAGAAAGCTTCTGTCTGAAGAGAGACAGAAGGGGTCCCAGCAAGTTGCCAAGGACTCTGTCTTTTCCAGGGACTTTTACAGAGTAAAACCATGGGTTCAAGGTGGGGAGAGACTGGGAACTCACAAGGCAGTTGGGCATAAGGTGGAACATAACTATAGTTAGCCAATAAGATCAATAGTTCAAGTAAAATTGATTACATTAGAAACAAATGGGGAAGCAAGTGTTGTCGAAAGCAGGCATTCTTACAGAGCTGTGACTCTTTCCTAGGGGGATGGGAACTATTTAGGGGATCAATCCCAGGATATGGGTGCATCTGTATGGTCTTTTGTCTTGAGGCCTGGCCCATAGCAGAAGGGGTCAGCTTCTCTAGTAGCTGCCAGGTGTTTGCACTGGCTCTATTGAGGACCTGACTCTATCTCACTGCCTATAATGTTTCTAACTAGCTCAGCCACCTGCAACACCAGTTTTTCCCACTGTCATTTCTGGTGTATTAGAATCAAATGACTGACACAGTTATTGCTACTGATTTGGCTATTCTGAAATGTGAGTCATTTATGAAAGCTAATGAAAGAACTGTTCTGGGTCTCCTCTAACAATTGACTGACAATCTCACTGTTGTACACTAACAAAAACGCTGCCATTATGCTCTGTATGTGTCATTATCCTGGTAACCCTGTATTCTGTGTCAATCTTTGTCTCCCTTTGTGAAGGACAGTTGTTCCTGGAATCAGTCGGCCACAAATTGTCAAGTTCCCATAAATGAGGAACTCAAAGAACTCTGTCCCCAGGCCAAATAAGAGAACAAAAGCTTTCCCCACCCTTATCCCCTCCTACCCCTGCTTTGCGGTTTATTCCTTTGTAAGCCTCCCAAAAATCTAACCTAATTGCAGTTTTGCAAATTGCAACACACCCTGCTGCTGGTGCCAGTTTAAATAAAGCACTCCTTTTTCTTTTAAAGACATCTTGCTCTGTTTTTTGGACAGTATTTTGGGGTCTCATTTTTGGGGTACAGCATTTGGGGGCTTGTTTGGGATATCTCGAGGACCCCTCCTCAAATTATTTTTCACCGATCAGCTTAACATCTGTCAGTATTCTGTTTGTAATTTGGGGCTTCTTGCCCATTTGTCTTTATGGTCAATGTTTTTGTACTTTGGAGTTGTCTGCCCATTTGAATCTGTTACTAACTTTGGGGTTTTTGCCCATTTGAATTTGTTGAATTTGTTACTAACTTAGGGGCTCATTGCCCATTTCTATTGCAGGCTCCATGAGGCTTACTTGACTCAAGGGTCATAATGAAAATTATTTCCCTTTAGCTCACCAGACTATGGACAGAAAAACCTTCATTTGTGTCTTTAATGTTGGTCTTGTCTTTTGTGATGCCTTGTTTAGTGTTTTAGCCCTCAACTGATTATTTGAAACTTCAGCATGCCTTTAAAAAATATTTTTCTTTCTGATTAAAATGTGTATATATATATGTGTGTGTGTGTGTGTGTGTGTGTGTGTATACATATATTTTTATGGGTTTTTAAAAATCGTAGTAACTTTACCAAGTGAAACCAGTCATACTGTTATTGAGCCAGTTAAGAAAGTTACAGTTTTTAAAGTGTAGCATTTTAAGGTGGTAAAAAGACATGAAATGAGTTGATATATTTTAGACTACTGAAAAAAAAGTCACTTCAAAGATTTTGTTGAAAGTTTAATGTTGTCTGAAAAGTGAGAGAGAAGGTAATTGACTGGTAATAAGCAAAAAAAAAGAGGGGTAAAGAAAGTGCTTTTGTCTTCAAGTAAAAATGTCTGGCTGTGCCAGAATGTGAAAGAGGATAGAAAAAGCTCAACTTGAGGGTGTATAGTAAGTAGTAGAAAGCTTGAGAGGATGTAAATTTTGTTTGCTTTGATTTATAGCACCTGTAAATAACAGGTTTTTAAAAAGAGAGAGAGAAAAACAAATGTGTTCAGAAGTCACTGTTGACCATTATATAAAATATATTTGCCAATGGAAATAAAAATTAAAAAGGACTGTAATTCTCAGTCCCATCTGGACTAGGAGCCATCAGCGTTCAGAATCGCCTGACTCCTCTTCCTCAACCCCCTTTTTCAAAGGACTCTTAGGGCCTTATTTCTCTTTTGGAATCTGTCTTCTCCACTTATCGCCCCACTTGGGATGACTGCCCTCAGATTTTTCAGGTCCTGTTTACAGCAGAAGAGAGAGAAAGGGCATTCATACCCTGGGACAAAAAAGCAGTATGCCAAATGAAAACCTGTCCTCTGATCCCGAACACCAGAACTGTGTTTTCCCTTTGTCCCGCCCCAATTGGACAACCAGAGCTAAGGAGGCTCTCAATTAGTATCGCCAACTGTTCTTGGAAGCCCGTAAGGGCACCACCAGAAAACCCACCAATTTTTCCAAGGTAGCAGAGGTAAGACGATCAGCTAATAAGTCTCCCTACGGGGTTTCTAGAAAGACTGTAAAAGGCCTATTGTATTTATACACGCATAAATCCGGTAGCACCTAAAAGTGCAAAGGCAATTAATGTAACTCAGTTGGCCCCTGATATTAAGCGAAAATTGCAAAAGCTTGGGGGATTTGAGGGAATGCCCTTCAGTCAGTTATTAGAGATTGCTTAAAAGATATTTGACAACCAGGAGAACCCTAAAGACCAGAAACAGACAAAGTCACCCAGCCTGATGTGAAGTCTAATCTGCCCCTAGATAAAAATCAATGTGCTTATTGCAAAGAGAAGGGGCATTGGCAAAAGGACTGTCCCAAGTTCAGTGGGATTTAGATGAGCTGGACTGTAAGGTCTCTGCTAAAAAGGCCCAACTATGCCAAAAGCATGTGACCTACCAAATGTTACCAAATCCATGAAGGAAAACACTCTTTCCTCCCAGTGAGTGCAAGGCATCCAATAGATGCCAGTCCCTGTGACTAAACAGCAAGTGTGAGAATTTCTAGGAGCCACAGGATATTGCTGGCTTTAGATTATTAATTTTGCTGAGATAGCTCAGCCTTTTTATGACTCATTAGGGGGAGCCACTCAGGACCTTCTAGAGTGGGCAGACTCTCAAGACCAGGCTTTTAAACAGCTGAAACTGGCCCTAACTGAGGCTCCTGCCCTGACACTGCCAGATTTGCTAAAACCTTTTTTGCCCTATGCCAGTGAGAAGCAAGGGACAGCAAAAGGAGTACTGACCCAGAGTTTAGGACCCTGGCAGAGGCCTATTGCCTATCTTTCCAAGAGACTTGCATCTAGCAGCTCAATTTTGAGCAAAGCCCAATATCCCTGGGGGCTGGCATCAAAGCTTTCCCAGTCTGTAAGCCTCAGATGCCCTCATTGTCAATTAGTGAATCCAAAGAGACAGCAACAAATAGAAACCACTCACTACTGTGGGACCATGCCTGGGGAACATTGGAAAGTAGATTTTACAGAGATGGGAAAGCCTGGACTTCTAGGATATAAGTGCATACTAGTAATGGTTGATACTTTCACTGGAAGGGTCAAAGCTTTTCCTACTAAGTCTGAGTCAGCCCTGATAGTAATTGCTCCACTTTGGCCTCCCCTTATCCATGGGGTCCGAAAATGTCCCAGCTTTTATAGCCCTGATAACTAAAAAAAAAAAAAAAAAAAAAAAAAAAACTGATCCAAGCCTTGCAGATTGATTGGAAACTCCATTGTGCTTACTGGCCTCAAAGTTCAGGACAAGTAGAAAGGATGAACCAGTCTTAGAAACTGGCAAGAACTGGGTGAGGCTCCTTCCTTTTCCCCTTTTGCATGTTCAATGTACCCCCTATGTTGCTGGTATTTCTGCTTTCAAGGCTTTATATGGGAAACCCCTTCCGCTTATCCCTAAAATTTCTGAGGAAAAACTGGCTGATTTAGCTAACCAAGATCTTATTAAGTCCTTCCAGGCCCTTCAGCTGTGCCCTCTGTCCACCGAAAGTTTTGCCAACAACATCCTCCGCCTGCACCCCTTTCCAAGGACAAAAGCCCAGCAGCAGAACCTGGAACGTTAGTCTTCATCAGGAGACATCACCAAGAGTCTCTTGAACCATGGTGGGAGGGCCCCTACACCGTGGTCCTCAGCACTCCAGTGGCTGTCAAGGTCACTGGGAAACCTGCCTAGATCCATCATTCCCACTTCAAGCTGGTCCCAGCCTCTGACGGTGATCAACCTGCAGATAAGTGGACTTTTATCCCCTCCTAAAACCCCATAAGGCTTAAGATTGCCAAATGTACCTAATAGTCTTGTTCCTATGGGACTCCCTTATGGAGACTTCAGGGTCACATTTCATAATCCTCAATTTGGAACTTAAAATATAACTGATTAAAATACTGGCGAGATGTTGGCAACCAACGTCACTGTCCATGAGATAATTAAACTAGATTTATGTGCTCTGTTAAATAAGATCCCAATAAAAAAAACTAGGCAAAAGAGAGCCAGACCCCCACAGGTAATGACGTATGGACCTTGTAAAAACCGAGAGAGTCAAAAGACATTACAGTTCACTGGCTGGCACCTCTGCCCCCAGATGCAACAACCAGTTACTGACCTTGCCCATATCAGAGTATCTAGAGATTATCATATCTAGTGTTCACAATCTTTAGAGACAAAATACTTTTGTAGATATTAGGGTAGAGGAATCACTTGGTTTAGGAGTGTCCAGCCTAGTAATTAGTGACCAAAATTACAGGCACTTAAGTGCACTCAGAGACCAAGATCTAGCTACTCTCAGTGACTCTGTCTCCAAGCTGGAAGAGTCTTTGAGTTCCCTGGCTGATATAGTTTTACAAAACTGGCAGGGATTAGATCTCCTGTTCCTAAAAGAGGGAGGTCTTTGTCTGGCTTTAGGAAAAAAACTGCTGCCTGTACACCAACCATTCTGGGGTCATTAGACAGAACATGGAAAGCCTTAAAAGGTGATTGCAAGAATGATAATGAGCCAGGGAGGCTAAACAAAGCTGGTTCAAATGTTGGTTCCCTTTCTCCCCTTGGTTAACAACTGGACCTTTGTTAATCCTCCTCGTCTGTGTAACTATTGGGTCTTGTATTATAAAAAAATTGATAAGTTATGTTAAAGACTGAGTTCAAACTTAAATTAATGATCTTAAGGACACAAGGCTATGAACAGATACCCCAAACTGAAGCCATTTCCATGAGTCAGTGATTTGACTCATGAACAAAAATCAGTGGAGAATGTTGTGCACTAACAAAAAAGCACCACTCTGCTCTGTATGTGTTGTTACCCTGGTAACCTTGTATTCTGTCTCAACCTTGTCCCCCTTTGTGAAAGACAGTTGTTCCTGGAATTAGCCGACAACAAGTTGTCAAGTTCCCATAAACAAGGAACTCAATTCTGCCCCCAGGACAAATAAGAGAACAAAACCTTACCCCGCTTATCCCCTTCCATCCCTGCTTTGTGGTTTATTCCTTTGTAAGCCTCCCAAAAATCTAACCTAGTTGCACAGTTTTACAATTTCTAACACACTGTGCCACTGGTGCCAGTTTAAATAAAGTGTTTCTTTTTCTTTCAAAGACATCCTGCCCCATTTTTTGGAAAGCATTTTGGGGTCTTGTTTTGGGGGTACAACACTCAACTCTACCTAACTCTAGGCTAAATTAGAAAACAAAGATATCTAGAACCCAAGATGGTAGCATATCATACTGTTTTCCAAAATATGCTCTGTAGAATGATCCCTAACTTATTAACAGTCAGTCCTTTCTTCTCAAAGTATTTGGGAAACCACAGTAAAACACATAGCCATCATTTTTCACTCTTCAAAAAGATGTTAGTATATTTTATGAAAATTTACAAATTCAAATGACATCCTGCATTTCCTCAGTTACATTACCCTCATTTCAAGTGCTCATGAGCCATCTGCAACAATGAGTGCTACACTGGATAGAGCAGAACTAAATGATTCCATCATCAAAGAAAGTCCTATTGGACAGCATTGATGTGTTCCTCATCACAGTGTAACAGTTTCAAACTCAAGCCCCTAAGAAACTCATAAAAATAATACCTTGTAGAACATTGTTAGGCAGCACTTTATATAAGTGATTGTAGTGGTTGATTGATTGTGTCAACTTGAGACATTTAGAAGTTTAACTAAATGGGGTTAGCAACTCTACACCCTAGGATGTAGAAGACCCACCCTAGGGTGGCTCATCACCTGGAGGTATAAAAGGGAAGGAGGAAGGACAAATGCATTCCATTCTTGGGAGAAGCTCCAGTCTTCGACTTTGGTTTGAACATCATCTCCTGGCTTCCAGTGTAGACTCTTCAGCCTTCCATCATAGAGCTTTCAGCCTTCTGTTGCAGAACCAGCAGCCTGCTGGTGTGGAGAGACACTAGAGTGAACTCCAGACCTTGAATTGAATCCTTCAGCCTCGAGTATATAGACTCCCTCTGCAGACTTCCTCATCCGACTCTGTGGCTGACCATGGTAAGCCAATCTTATCATTTCTTATAATTTGTGTATCTAGTGTTATATTTGTTTTCTCTAGTAAAACCCTGACTAATACAGATTTTGGTACCAAGAGTGAGGTCCTAAAGAAACAGAATTATAATAATGGCATTCTTTAATGGCATTAGAGATTCCTGGAGTTGGCCCTGCAATTTGGTGAGACCTGAAGACACCAAAGTATCTCCTTATACTTCTGTGGAGTATACTAATAATCATTGTCATGAACTGTTTAAATTAATATTGCCTCATAGATCCATTTGATTATCCTAATTCACCACTTGTGAGCTGTCAGAAATTTAGTGACTCTGTACAAAGCAATTTTGAATACCTTTGGCAGAGGAAAAAATATAATGCTGCTGGATGGTTGGTCTTAGCCTCTTTGGGCAAACTAATGAAGGAAAAATCCCACCTCCAGAAACAGATAACAAATTTAAAAGTTTCTCAGTGTGTCATGAGTGAAAATCTCCTTTCTGTTAGCTGTAAGGCTGAGATTGCAGAAACCCAAACCCAGTCCCTCATAATTCGATTGGCTGAACTACAATGTAAATTTAATGCTCAGCCTCGAAGGGTATCTAAAGTGAAGGGGAGGGCACTGGTCGAAAAAGAATGGGATCCCATGAATTGGGATGGAGATGTATGGGAGGATCCTGAGGAAATTGCAGAAATTGAGTTTCTGGATGCTAATGAAGTTATTTTTCCAGAGGAGAGAGCCACCCCCCAAGCCAAAAGTGGCAGGGGCGTCACCACCTCCACACCCTGCTGTGTTGGAGCCTCCTAGTATACTTCGGGAAGCTAATTCTGTGTTGACTAAACAGGATTATGCTGATGCTCAAATACCTGCTTGTATACCAATATCACTGTATGTTGTATCATGTACATACGTTGCATATTTTTCTTTCAATACTGTCATTTCCATAAAGTTTTATTTTTTCACACAAAATTTTTCATGTTTACATAGCAATGGCTTAATTTGCCTCATTGGAGTATTTTTTTAATCACATATACGAAATATAAACCATACTGCTCTATGTTTCTCATTGCTGGAATCCCACTGTTGTATATTTCAAGATATCAGAGAGACCTAAGGGCAAAAAGAAGTATTTATTGGGTTTTAGGTGCACACTGGCTCAGTTTGACCTTATGATGTCCAAAATGACTTAGTATCAGAACAAAGGAAAGGCACTAGCTTTACACATTTGGTTGAGGGACTTGGACTTTAGAAATGGGGTGGAGGCAATCAAGGGCACAGAAATAAGACAGAGTAGTTTATAACAGCCTTGAAAGAAGACAGAACTTTGTGATCCTATAAGAACAAGATGACATAAACTTTTCATAGTATATAGTTGTCAATCTTGTCTCTACCAGAACAATAACTTACATCTACAACAGAAGAGGGGGAACTTTGAGGGAGATTCATCTCTAAGTCTCTTCACCACATGACCATAACTTGTCTCCTAGAGGAAATTATGATTTACAGTAATCTCTCCAGCAAATGTAAATTGTGGCATAACAGCAGTAGCAACACTTTGAGTGGAATGTTCATCATCTTGAATTTTTCGGGGAGCAAGGTTACTACTGAATGTAATGAGGTTGTTATGGATTAAGAGCTGGTGGTCAACTTAATGCCAGCTAAAGTAAATCATGATGGTGCTGAGCATAAGATTTTCCACCTGAAGAAAGTTGCCAGCATAAATAGAGATGTTGAGAAGGAGAAGTTGTGCGTTGAGGCATTGTAAGTTCTCCTACAAGTTGCTGTTTGAGCTGTTAAGTTCCCCTAGAGAAGCTCTTGTCCTCACACCAAGCATTGCTTCCTGTCTCTGGAGAGGAAGACATGTGCTGCTTGGTCTCCAGAATGAACTCGTCATGCTGGCTTTCTGGCATGTACTCGACTGTGCTTGTCATCAGAGCAGCTCATGGCCTCTGTGTCACTGAGGATGGTTGTGGTGCTTTTCGGGTCAGCCCTGGTCTTTGTTGTGAGTGTGACTTCTCAACTCCAGTGTAGAACCCTCAACCTACCAGCACAGCTCCTTCACCCCGCTGGCATGGACTTTCTAGCTTCCAACGCTGATCTTTGGGCCTTCTCAGCACAGATCTGTAAAAGAGACTGGCCTAAGTACTTCTTGTGGGCTGTAGACCTCCAGTTGGACTCATGGGAGTCATTGTTTTTACATATGAAGCTATAATATTGGCATGAAGAAAAACCAAATCCTGAAATGTATCAATCAATTCATTAAAAACAGAAATTTTGGAACCAGTCAGCATCTCCTGAGATCTGGCCATGTTGGAACTTAGGGCACTGAGCAAGAAAGCAACCCACTTGCCTTCCTGGTAAATGGCTGTGGCTCAAGCGAGCAGCAGGTGAGCCAGGAAGAGAATCAGTCAGCATCTCCCATAAGCCTACCTGGGTGTGGGCTGAGATTTAAACATTCCACCCACTCCCCCTTAGCAAGTAGGAGCCAGAGGTCTGAGCATCTCTTGGGAGGATGACTATATGCAATATTGCAAATACGGGAGATTTCCTTCTATTATCTCTTTGATAGCAAGTATTGTTTTCCCCAAAACAGATTTGTGAGGGAAGCTCCAGCATCCCTAAAGGGCCCTGTCATTGCTCTTCTTTGTATGCCAGGCCTTACAGTGGGGACTACAGTTACTCAATTAGGAAATTTAAGGCCAATAGGCTTGATTGGGTCTCGGAGTGGCAGAAGTCAAGTGGCAGCACTTAATCACTAAAAGCAGGGTCCATGTATTTACTGTAATGGACAGTAGAAGCAGAACAATGACCAGAATAATCTCACCCTTGCTGATCTATGGTTTTGGCTGGTTAGCCATGGTGTTCCTAGAAGTGAAATAGACAGGAAGCCCACAAAAAATTTTCCTAGGTTTATATAATTGAAAAAATTTAAGGGCAAATAAATGGAACCAGTACCCAGATTTGAGCCAATTTACAGACCTAGAACCCCTTGAATGATGGGGAGGCCAGGTCTTCTTGGAGAAGGATTCAAATGCCCCCAAAATTTATACTGTTAATCTTTCTCCCATCCTTCCCCAGAGGGACCTAAGGCCTTTTTCCACTGGTGGGAGGGGAATGGTCAGACATTTCGGGGACTACTGGACACTGGTTCTGAACTAGCATTGATTCCAGGGGATCCAAAATGTCATTGTGAACCTCCAGTAAGAGTAGGGGTCTCTGGGGTCAGGTGATCAATGAAGTTTTAGCAAAGTTCTGACTCACAGTTAGATCCAATAGGTCCTCAGACCCATCCTGTAGTCATTACCCAGAGTGGGAAACGTGTAAGTGGGGTTGATGTACTTAGTACCTGGCAGAATCCTCACATTGCTTCCCTAATCTGTAATGTGAGGGCTATCATGGTTGGGAAGCCAAATGGAAGCCATTAGAGTTGCCTGGTAAAATAGTAAACCGGAAGTATATTGCATTCCTGGAGGGATCCCAGAGATTACTGCCACTCAAGGACTTGAAGGATGCAGGGGTGATGGTCCCTACCAATTCCCCATTTAATTCCCCCATTTGGCCTCTGCAGAAGACAAATGGGTCTTGGAGAATGACTGTGGGTTACCGTAAACTGAATCAGATGGTGACTCCAATTACAGCTGCAGTACCAGAAGTAGTTTCCTTGCTTAAGCTGATTAACACATCTCCTATTACTTGGTATGCAGCTATCCATTTGGCAAATGCCTTTTTCTCCATATCTATCCATAAGGATCATCAGAAACAATTTGTTTTTAGCTGGCAGAGCCAGCAATATACCTTCACTGTCTTTCCTCAGTGATATATACACTCACTGGACCTATGTCACAATTTAGTTCAAAGGGATCTTGATCGCTTTTCTCTGCCACAGGATGTTACACTGGTCCATTACATTGATGATGTTATGCTGATTGGGCCTAGTGAACAGGAGGTAGCACCCATAATGGATTCGTTAGTAAGGCATTTGAGAGCCAGAAGATGGGAAATAAATCCAACAAAAATTCAAAGTCCTTCTATCTCAGTGAAATTTCTAGGAGTCCAGTGGTGTGGAGCATGTAGAGATATCCCTTCTAAGGTAAAAGATAAATTGTTGCATCTGGCTTCCCCTACAACTAAAAAGGAGGCATAACGCTTAGTGGGCCTATTTGGATTTTGGCGGCAACACATTCCTCATTTAGGTGTCTTACTTCATCCCATTTACTGAGTGACTCGGAAAGCTGCTCATTTTGAGTGGGGCTCAGAACAGGAAAAGGCTCTGCAACAAGTCAAGGCTGCTGTACAGGCTGCTCTTCACTGGGGCCGTATGATCCAGCAGATCCAGTGGTACTTGGAGTGTCAGTAACAAATAAAGATGCCATTTGGAGCCTCTGAAAGGCCCCCATCAGTGAATTATAGCAGAGGTCTTTAGGACTTTGGAGTAAGGCTCTGCCATCATCTACAGACATCTACTCTCCCTTTGAGAAATAACTCTTGGCCTGCTACTGGATCTCAGTGGAAACTGAATGCCTGACTATGGGACACCAGGTCACATGTGTTGCCTATCGTGGCCTGGGTATTATCTGATCCACCAGGTCATAAAGTTGGACTCATAGGAGGTATTGTCATGGGCTCTAGGTCTTCAGCTGGACTCATGCAGGACATTGCTGTGGGATCCAGGCACTTGGCTGAATATTCCGGGTCTTTAGTGTTGTAGATAGATGTCCTGCACTTTCTTGTGTTAAACTCTGGGTGACCATTATAAAACAATATTATACTCTGTGCCCTGATTCTATTTGTTCTCATGATCCCTGACTACAACAGTGATCAAAGATAAGATTCCAGGAAATGGGACAGATACGCATCATCTACCTCCTGCTATCCTAAGACCACATCATTATATGTGCAGTATTTCTGCCAATAATACATAACCTGAATCTAATCATTAGGAAATATCAGGTATAAATGAAAGATATCATACAAAATACTATACTTTTTAAAATGTTAAAATCACAAAAAACAAAGGCTAGAGAACTGAACCATAGGTGGGAACACGAAATGTGATAGCCACATTTAATGTATGATTCTTGATCTGACCTAAACCAGGGAAAGGAATTACAAAGAAAATCACTGACACAACTGATTAAATGAATTCTGTGTTATACAGTATCACAAAAATGTCAAGTTTCTTGATCTTGATCATTACAGTATGGTCATAGAGACAAAGACCTTCATCTTAAGAAATGGATATAGACATATTTAAGGGCAAAGAAGTAGTCTTTAGGATCCAATTATGATGGAGAAAGGGCACCTAGCCTTGTCTCACCCATTGAAAGCAATTAAAAGCCAACTAAAGAAAGATGTGTGGAGGAATTATTTGGGGAATTTCAGAGGAAATGGTAGGAGGCAGATTGGGGAACCACTCTCAGGACCACTTAACTGGAATAAATTTTCCATTTTCAATCTGTCTCTCAGGTTGAACTCAAAGGCATTCTGAAACCCGGAAACACATAACAGAAGCAGAAGAGACAGCCATCTCTCTTGTCTGAGGAGATAAAAGCTTCTCTTCTTTTGTGCCAGCCCTCAAGCAATTCCACAGTAGCACAGAAACTATCACAGCAGGGAAAACACTTAAAACTCAGAGGGAGGGGAATCCTTAGACCAGAGAATCCAAAAGTGAGTGGACAAAATCCTGTTTCTCTTTTCTCTCTATCCTCTCATCACTTAGTCCCCAGAGTGGACACAGTTATGAAAAACACATCACGGACCAAGAAAACCGAAGCAGTGGCTATCTAATCAAAATGCCAGGAAACAGTACCCACAATCAGAAAAGGGAATTATGGAAAGAAGGTTCAAGTAAGTAATTCTATAAATGATGTGTGAACTACTGGGTTCACAGTTGAGCTGGGCATGTATGAGTCTACGCCTAAATAGCACACAGAAGCCATTGAGAACTGATCTGCAGGGTGGACCTCTGCCCAAGTCCCAAACTAACCACTGGGTGTCACACATGGGACAGATCCAAGCAGTACTGCAAAGGCTTTGAAAACTAAACCAACATCAGAACCACAGCCAATGCTACCATAGCCAACGTAGGCTAGCAGCTTGCAACCTCAGCCTTAACTTGTTCATTTCCTGCTGAAACAACAAACAAAAATTTCCCAACAAGACCTCAAGTTCAGCATAACATTCAAAATGTCTAGGATCAAATCTACAGTTATTTTATAAATAAAGAACCAGAAAAATCTTGACATCGCACAAGAAAAAAGACAACAATCATGAACATAGTCACTGAAATGAAACAAAGACTCCACAACAATCTAAATCTTTCTCCAGTAAGCAAGTAAGTGTGGAAATTTTCAAAGAAAATGAAAGGATAGGAAGTCAGAAGGGAAGTAGAGACCCATTAGACTAGAGAAAGAAATAAGAAGAATAAGGGTAGAAAAGGAAGAAGTTAATTTAGCATTATTTGAAGATGACAAGATATTCTACATGGAAAACCTCAAAAACTCAAGCAAAAGTCTTGTAGATTTAATAACCGAATTCAGTATTGTAGCTGGTACAAAGCCAGCATTCAAAAATCAATAAAATTCATATATACAAACAACAAATTCACTGAGAGAGAAATTAGGGAAACCATACCTTTCACAATAGTATCCCCCCAAAAAAAGGAAAAAAAGAAATACTTAGGAATCAACCTAACAAAGATAGTGACATTGAAAATCAGAGTAATCTGAAAAAAGATCAAACAGGATATTAGAATATCCTATCACAGAGAGGAAGAACCAACATAGTGAAAATAACCATTCACCCAAAATTGTTATACAGATTTAATACAATCCCAATCAAAATACCATTAGCATACTTCACAGAACTAGAGAAAACATCCCTAAAATTCATTTGGAACCAGCAGAAACCTAGAATAGCAAAAGCAATTCTAGGGGCTGAGGATTTAGCTCAGCAGCATAAGCACCTGCTTGGCAAGTGTGAAGTCTTGAGTTTGATCCCCGGTACCACAAAAAAAAAAAAAAAAAAAAAAGCAATTCTGGGCAACAAAGGCAAAGAAGGGCGTATCACAATCCTTGACTTGAAATTATACTACAAAGTTACTATGATAAAATCAGCATGGTACTGGAATAAAAACAGATCTGAAGATCAATTGAATACATTAGAATATATGACCACAACTACAAAGACACTCAGCCACCTCATCTTCAACAAAGGGGCAAAACACGTTCAGTGGAAGAAAGATGTCCTCTTTAATAAATGGTGCTGGAAAAACTGGCTCTATATGCCAAAAGACTAAAACTAGACCCGTGTCTATCATCATGCACTAAAGTCACAATGGATCTCAAGGATCTAAATATTAAAACAGCAACACTAAATCTACTAGAAGAGCAAGCAGGTGGAAATCTTGAAGACATGGATGTAAGTAGAGAGGTCATGAACAAAATCCACATTTCATGGGAAATACTTCAAAGAATCAACACCTGGGATTCCATCTTATTAAAAAGCTTTTGCACAGCATAAGAAATCACAGAAAAAGTGAAAAGATAACCCACAGAATGGGAAAAATTTATGCCAGCTGTTTTTCATATAGAGGACTGACGTCTAGAACATATAAAGAAATAAAAAAACAGACCTCCCATTTCAAACACCCAGTCAAAAAATGATCATCTGAGACAAACACACACTTCTCTGATAAAGAAATACAAATGGAAAATAAATATATGAGAAAATGTTCCACATTGTTGCTCATTTGAGAAATGCAAATTAAAACAATGCCGAGATTCCATCTCATCTCAGAAAGAATGGTTATTATTTAAAAAGTCAAACAATGGCACCATGCACGGGCCACAAGGAAGACAACCAGACACCAGTCCCTCACTGTTAGTCTGTGCCATTTGCAGACTGCAGGGAGGAAAATGAGAAGCTCGCACCTTCCTGTGTGTTGGCTCCATGTGTGGGCCATAGGAAGGACAATCAGACACCCAGCTCCTCCGGGGATGCAGGCTGGGAGACAAGAGGAGCCAAGTTCTTCTCCCCTCCCCTATGAGTGACTGGCTGATCCAAAGAAACACAGGCTGAGATGATAGCTACTGAAGTAAAATGCAACTTAATGCTTGTAGTGTTTAGTGTTTTGTTGACTTTGCAGGCCTAAAGCCAGTAATCTGATCATCTATTTAGAGGATAACAATACACAGTATAGCATCTTTGGAGGATCTCCTTCTGAAGGTGGTAGCCATTGTTAATTCCCTACTGTCTTGTTTTAAAGTCCTGTATCATTTTTATTGGTTGGTTTGGTTTTATTCTGTTTTGTTTGATTTTATTATATCTGATGGCCTGTGCAGCTATTTCAAGGATAAGATATATTATGGTAGCTATTTTGGATTTACTATAATCTTGTTTTGAAACCCTGTATTGGTTCATCATTTTGTTTTTCTTGGCCGTATTCTGTTCTGTTTTGATTCTCCTATGTCTGATGGTATGGGCAGCTATTCTGAATACAAGAGGTAGCCATTGTTGATTTCCTATTATCTTCTTTCAAAATCCTGTATCACTTACATTGTTTTGTTTTGATTGGCTTTATTGTTTTGTTTTGCTTGGTTTTATTCTCTTTAAAATTAAAAATTAAAAAAAGAACGTTTAATCTAATTCTCGTTCAAAATGTTTTGCTGCAAACTAGAATAGCTACTATTTCCTAATAGTAGAAATTTTTATTGCAGAAAAAATATGGATTTTCTGTGTACATAAACATGTCATAGAGAGAAGACTTATTTGCCAGTGGTTAATCAAGTTACTTTATTTTCCCATCTTAGTCTGTATTTCAGAATTTAAAATGCACAATTTAAATAAAAACAGTAGAGTAGGAAAAAAATCAACCAGTAAGTGCTGGAGGGACTGTGAGGGAAAAGGAGCCTTCTCTGCTGTTGGTGGGAGTGTAGGCTGGTACAACCAGTGTGGAAATCAGTGCAGATTCCTCAGATAGCTAGGATTAGAGGTCCCATTCAACCTAGGTGTTCCTCTTTTGGGTATTTTTCCAGGAGAATTAAAAACATCATACTACAGAGATATATGTGCACCCATGTTTATAGCAGCACAATTTTTAATAGCTAAATCTTGGAAACAACTGAAATGCCCATTGACCAAGGAATGGATAAAAAAGATGTGGTTGTTTTATATAATGAAGTGTCACTCAGCCATAAACAAGAATAAATTTGAGACATTTATATGGAAATGGATGCAACTTGAGATTATACTCAAGTGAAATAAATCAGACTCACACGTGTAAGCACTGTATCATCTCCCTGGTGTGAGAAACTGAAAGAGTAAATAAGGAACAAAACATACAATAGATAGTGTGAAATGTTAAGAAATTGAAAAGGAAGGAGGAACCAGGGTAGGGAAGAGGAAAAGTAATCAAGGGAAAAGGAAAAAAATACAAGATAGCTATATTACTAACTTCTCTTAATTCATTGAAAAGACAGATTGCTTCTAATATTGTTTGGAGAATTTTTTATGCCTGTATCTTTACTCTGAGTAACCACTTTGAAGATGATAATGCCCAGTGTATTAACTATTGTTATTCTCCTATTATTTTGTTATGAAATTTATTTTTCCATAAAATAAAATTTTAAAAAGCAAAGTAAAACTTTAAAACTGAAAAATGTACAAGAACAGAACTGAATATTTATTGCATCAGTTCAGTAAATGAACTTGAAGATAGATCAACAGATTTATCCAATCTGAGCAATGTAGGTGAAGAAGAATTTTTTAAAAATTAGCAGAAGTCAAAAGGACTTGTATGACAATACCAGTGGTCCAACATTTATGTCACTGAAATTCTGAAAAGAGAAGAAAAAGAGAGTCATATAGAAAGGTACTTGAAAAAACCAATAAGTAGAAAGTTCTCAAATTTTGCAAAAGACACAAACTTGCATGTCAAAAGCCCCCTTGAAACCAAAACAGAGTATATTTAAAGAAGTGCATACCCAGATAGCGCCATATACAAATAAAGGCAAAAGAAAACCTCCTGAAAGCAGTCAGAGAAAATGATACATAATACACAAACCAATAATTCATATGACTTCATATTTTGCATCAGAACCATGAGAACCAGCAAGGAAATGCCTTTAAGTTACTGAAAGAAAATAGCTTTAACCCAGGACTCTATATCCAGTTAAAATATTCTTTAGGTTGCGGGCAAAACAAAGGCATTCTCAAATGAAGAAAGACTGAGAGAATAAATATCATGAACAGAACTGCTCTTAAAAAGTGCCAGATAAAGTTTTCTAGAAGGAATTGAAATGGTAAGAGTAGAAATCCTTATGAATAAATCAAGAAGACCTAAATAAATGGAGGAGCAACCATATTTACAAGTCGACAGACTCAGCATAATTGACATGTCATTTTTCGTCAAATTTATTTATAGATTTAATGCAGTTTCCATTAAAGCCCAGAAGGATTTTTTTCTACTGATACAAACAGACTGAATCTAAAGTTTACATGGAATATAAAAGAGCCAGAATAGCCAGAACAATTTTTAAAAGAAGAATAAAGTTAGAGGATTCACAGTACACAATTTTAACACTTATTATAAAACTACAATATTCAAGACACAAATGACATGTAGCTCAAATAAACAGAATGTAAAAAGCAAAAAATAGGTCTTATATAGCAACTTTTGAATAAAGTTAAATGGAACAAATCTTTTCAAGGAGCAATTTTGAAACAACTGAATATTCTGATACAAACCAACAAACAAAACCAGGATCTCAACCTGATTGCTCTCTCTACAAAAATTAACCAAAAAAGGATCATAATTCCAAAGTATAGTCCAAAATTTAAAAATTTATGAAAGAAAATAAAACCTTCTTACCTTGCATACCAAAGCGTTCTCAAATATGATATCAAAAACACAGTCCTTGTAAGAAAAGAATTGACAAATTGGACTTCAGTAAAATACAGTAAAATACTTACAAATCACATATCAAACAAGGGTCTTGAATATTAAAAAACCTCCTAGTAACCAACAAAGAAAATATAAACAATCCAGTTAAAGATGAGTAAACTATTTGAGCTGTGATCATCAGAGATCACACAAAAATGGCAAATAATCACATAAAAATGCTTCACATCACTTACTTTTGGAAAATACGAATTAAAGCCACAAGATTGTACCACTCATATTTATTACAATGGCTGAAAAAATCTTTTTAAAAAATTGACAGTATGGAGTCCTGGCTAGGCAGCAAAACAACTGTAGCTCTTGGAACTGCTGGTTCATTATACAAAAGGAAACAGATACTTTGGAGCAGAGTTGACTTACCATGAACCAGTAAGCCCAGTGCTAGGTACTTGTATTGGAGAAATGCTTACTTATGTTCACATAAAAGTTCACACAAGTGTCTATAGAAACTCTGTTTCTAACTATCAAAAATGGAACCAGTAATTTCAGTGCTTACCAAAAAGTGAATAAACAAATTATGATATGTTCATGTAGTATAATACAACACATGATTCATATATACAACATGAGTAAATCTCAAAGACGTGAGGCCCAGGATAAGAAACCGATCTCAAAAGATTAAATTCTGCACAATTGCATTTATATGATGCATAAGAAAAGACAAATCTATGAGGAAAGATAACAGATCTGTAGTTACCAGGGTTTAGAAGTGCAGGTAGGGTTTGTCTATAAAGGTGGCAGCAGGTTAGAGTTGTTTGGCAGTGTGAAACCATTAGCATACTGACTGATAATGTTTACATAATTATGTATGCTGAAACATATCCTCCCAAAGAGTCCATTTTACTGTAGATAAATTTTAATAACAATAGTAGTTTAAAGAGAGGAAATAAGCATGATGGTGTCAGCTTTCAAATATTTCAGGAAAGTGTCTATGCACAGAAGCAGAAAAGTAGACATAATAGGTAGATTGAAAAAACAAATGGAAATAATGTATACAGTTGGTGAATCCCAGAGGAGTATGTAAAGTGATACTTTCTTGCAACTTTTTGAAAGTTTGAAATTATATCAAAACAAAAGTCATCATGGAAGTAAGTTTTCAATATAACCTTTCAGTACAATGTTTTTAAAAATATTTCCAAGAGTATCATAGCACATAAGGGATGCTTCATTACTCTCCCATGTATCTCTCTCTTACACTGAAGCTGGAAAAACCTTACACACACACACACACACACATACACACACACACACACACACACACAACAGTAATAGCAGTTTTGGATTTGTTGCTACTGCATTATTCATGAGAACCAGGAGCAAGGAAATGAGGAAGATTCCTAGGACAAATCCAAACTCACTAAAAAAAAAAAAAATCTGTTATTGATTAGTGATGCCTGTCATAGACAAAGACTAGAAATCAGATAGGGCGTGCCAAAAATATCTTGATGCAAGTTATATCATCTTCTTACTGTTTACTATATTTTTTCTTGAAATCACTGCTCAAACTTTAATATTGAATAGAAGTTTTATTATTTAGTATTCATGTTATTTGACCCATCATCTTCCTAAGTAGCTCTTTTAGAGATGTAACATCATTTTAAGTTAAAATCTTACTACTAATTATCTCACATACTAATTATCTTTTTTGTTTGGTGCTTACTTTTCTTCAATAATTAACCTTGCCTAAACACTTGAAACAGTCCCAGCTCTTTTGCCTACCTTGTTTTTCCACACTTGTTTGTTTGACTTTGGCCCTGGGGATAACTCATGACCTCACGCTTGCAGGCACTTGTGCTGCTGAGCCACACCCCTGGCTGCACACTTTTACACTCCATGTGGTGACTTCCTAAAGCACAGGTTAGATAAGATTTACAAAGTAACTACTCCCATCAGTCTGTGCCTAGGATGGGAGACAGTTGCTCTGAGGCTTTAGTCTCTCCTTTCACAAATTCAGATCCAGAGGGGGGAAAAGTCAACACGTAAACGGATGGTTATACTACGCTGAAAAAAATCCTACCACCATTTTCGTATCTATGAAATAGAAATGATGATGTTACATGCTTCCAGTGTATGCAGAGTGATAGCCAGGAAAGTGCTAGGCATTATGTCTGGCACATAGCAATCATGCAATAAGCACTAGCCATTAAAATAATTATACCTACTGCCAAATACAGTGTTCCCATCATTATTCTAATTTACAAGGATAGTGAATTGAAATAATCTTTTTAAGCCACCCAAAAAGTCAGGGAATCTTCAACAGAGCCAAGATTCTGAAGTCTGTTTACCCAGATCTCCCATAAGGAAATATGATTTTCCAAATAAAACAAACTATGTCCTTTTAATCTGATTATGTTTCCAATCTGCTTCTTAAAAAGTTTCCAGAATGAATTTCAGCAAATGAGCTCCATTTTCTTCTCAATCATGCGGCTTGTAAGAGGATGTGGATGGCATAATCTCCAAATACTATTTTACTGTACCATAAAGCCAGCACTCACAGCTCAGACATTTTTTTCCGCCCAACGGTCATACATATTTATTGACATTAAATGAAATCTCTTCTTCAACAAATGAACTATGAATATTATATATTCAAAAAATAATACCTGCAATCAAAGGGCAGACTGGGAAATAAGACCCCAAGCTCTCAGCACCCTGAGGATCTGAAAACTAAAACATTATGCTTTCCTGAATCCCAATGATAATCTCTCAGAGTCCCAAAGAAAGCCTGGAGGATAAGGATAGGAATCAGAACCAGGATCCATTACTGAGCACGGCCAACAAAGTGTGTTCTCCCCAAGCTGACAGGATAAATGCAAAACAGAGCTGTTATACCTTTTCCTGTATTGTGGCCTTTGTCTCCTCTCCCCTGCCTCTGCTCTTGCTCCCCCTGTCACCCCACTTTCTTCTTTCAATACTGGGAAGTGGACTCAGAGACTTCTCACCCAGCTACACCCTCAGCCCACCTTTACTTTTTATTTGACTATATGATTCCACACCAGAAAATTAATCACTTTGGATTTTAATTTTTAAAGCTATAAAAGCTAAGGATAATAATATCCATGTATGCTTTTAACAATATTGTTATCGAGAATAATAGCTAGCATTTGCATGCAATGTATAGACTTTTCCTTCACATGATTTTATTTAGTTACCAGAAACACCCCATGAGTGAGGCGATATTGTTATTACTGTCATATTCTTTTGACTAATGAGGAAGTTGTAGCTCAACGAATTCTTAACCAAGCTGCCTGAGGTCGCAGACAGCATCGTGGGGTCTCAACTCACCTCTCAGAACTGCTCCCTTGCTTTGCCAGGGGCTCGGAAATTGTTGGGATGCAGAGACTTAGCATGAGATTCTTGAGGCTACGCGTGCTCTCTGGCGCTTGGTGCATCCTTGGTAAATGTCTGGTGAACTAGAGGCAACCTAAATGCTTCAGAGGATTGTCCGGTTTACTGCGAGTCATTACATGGGATACTAAGGTCTACAGATAAGAGGGAGGGTCTGGAATATATGTAATCTTAACTTAAAGTTAATTTTTTAAAAATATACTAAAGGGATATATCTTCTTCATCACTTTAGTCCTTCTATTTTAGAACGCATTTATTAGTTTTGAGGAAACAAAAGTAATTCAACAGAGCAGGGGACAAATCTTTTTTCTTTTGTAGCCTAGGGATTGAATTCAGGGCCATCACTGAACTGAATCTCCAGCCTTTACTCTTCCTCCTCCCTCCTCCTCCTTCTCCTCCTCTTCCTCCTCCTTCTTTTCTTTTTTTCTTTCTGTTGTTTTGTTTTGTTTTGACACAGGGTCTTGCTAAGTCTCTGAGTTGCCCAAGTCAGACTCAAACTTGTGACCCTCCTGCTCGGCCTCCCAGAGTGTTGGATGATACCTAGCAAGTGTGCACCACCCCACCAGCACACACCCTCCCTGAAGGAGAATTCTGGGTAATATCCGTGGATGTACTCCCCTCCTAAAAGTAGAGCTTTTTTTTCCTCTTTATCTTTTTTTATTAAATTTTTTTATTATTTTGAAGGTAGTAAAATACAACAAAACAAGACAGAACAAAGCCAATTTAGACAGTATAGTGAAAATGGTACAGAACATCACAGCAGGTTACCGGGATAACAGTAATGGGTACCACAGAATATCTCGTTATCTTCACAATAGTTATTCTTTCAGTCAGGTATAACAAAATGAAATACAGAACATTATAGAAATTATCAAAGCAGAATATTGAATAGAGCAATACCATTAATCAGAAGAATAAAGCAAAACAGTGGTAAAAATATTTGCCTTCAAAGAGATGGTAGAAGGAAATCCCCCTTATTTGCTATATTGCATACAGTCAACCTCCCAAGAGATGCTCAGGTCTCTGGTTCCCATCTGCTAATGGGGAGGAGGGGAAAGTTGGGATGTTTGATTCTCAGCCTGTGCATCAGTAGGCTCACTACCACTTAGCAGGGAGGTGAGCTGGTTGCTTGGTTTCTCAGCGTCCTAAGATCTAACATGGCACAGATCTCAGGACACGCTGGTGGTTCTCGCCCTGGGGCGGCCACAGCCTACCACACCACAGCCACTTGCCAGGGAGGCGAGCTGGTTACTTGGTTTCCCAGCGCCCTAAGATCCAACATGGCATGGATCTCAGGACACGTTGGTGCTTTTCCCCCTGGGGTGACCACAGCCTGAAGGTAGTACTTTGTGTCCTGAGCCTTGAGGGTAGATGTCATGATGAATTTCTTGTGCCATCTGGGCTACCAGATACCTAGATATTTGGCCAAACATTATTTCAGGTGTTTTTGTGAATATATCTTTAGATGAGAATAACATTTAAATTGGTTGATTGTTCTTCCCAAATTATATGGGTCCTTTCCATGATCTTCTCCCCAACCCATAACCTCAGTCTACAAAGGAAAAAAACATCAGACAAATCTAAACTGGGAGAGATTATCAAAGTCATGCAAACAAGAAAAGTCGGACTGTCATAGATCAATCACAGGCCAGAATCAAAGAACAAGCACCCTGCCTTGAGTAGGAGCAAGTTCTTTCTGCCTGTCTGCCTTTAGCCTGGGCCTTCAGGGTTTTTCTCTCCCTTCAGACTCAAACTGCAATGTCTTAAGCCACCAGTTTTCAGAATGGAACAGTACCATCACTTTCTCTGGGTCTACTGCTTGCTCACAGTATGAACCTTAAAAATCATGGAAGCCAATTGCTTATAATAAGTCTCTTTACCTCTATGGATGTGTGCACATAGGTGTACATATCACCAGGCATGGTACATCACATCTGTAATCCCAGTACTCTGGGGGCTGAGGCAGGAGGACTGCTGTGAGTTCAAGCCCAGCCTGGGATACAAAGTGAGTTTAAGGCCAGCCTGAACTACATAGTGAGACCCTGTCTTGGAAAAAAAAATAGAACATATGTGTGCTTATGTATTTATATATGTTCGTAGATGGTATAGATACAGATATGGATGCTGTAAGGTCTGTGTTCTCTGACTAGCACAGTGATTTAGTCTTGGTGCCTCATTCCCAATGAATTGTGTAGGAAAAGATAACAGTAACCTGGCAGTGGAGATGTCTAGCAAGCCTTACCCTGTCCAAGGGATGCATGTTAACATCACCAGGGTAGTCATGTGGGCATCCGATATTTCACTTCTGAAGGTAGCACTGTACTTCTGTGATCTTCTTCCCCAAACCCCACAACCTCAGCCTACTAAGGAAAGAAACATCAGACAAATCTAAACTAGGTGATGAGATTCTCGAAGTCTTACAAACAAGACTTTGAGACTGTCACAGATCAAAAGCAACTAAAGGAGGCAGAGAGGCATGATACCTGTACTGCATCTTGGGTAGGATTCACAGTAGAAAGAAGACAGCAATAGGAAAACAAACTGCTGAAATCCAAATGAGCGCTATAGGCCAGGGATATAACTCAGTGGCACAACCCCTGCCTGGCAAACACAAGGTCATGAGCTCAATCCAGAACCAAAAAAAAAAAGGAATATATAGGAACTCCCTATCTTATTTTAGCCATATTTCTGTAAATCTAAGATTATTTTAAAGTAAAAAGATTGCTTAGCAAAGAATCTTATATAAGCCTCAAGTTTGTTGAATAATGCATACCCCCATCGAAAAGAACTAATTTCTGCCTTCACATGGTTCTGGAAAAACAAGCTCTGAAGCTGCTCCTCCGTCTCCTCTGGGATCCAGGGACTCCTCTCTGCTTCTGTCTGCACCACTGGTCCGCTGTCATTGCTGAGGACCAGCTTCCTTAGCCACGTTCTTTAGTTACAGTAGTCTGCAGACAGGTGCCTCGTCTTCCATCAACTCTAATGCCAAGTCCACTTTCCTTTCCAACTCCATGTGTCATCTAACTGCATTTCCATCCCTTAAGTGCAAAGTCTTGAGAAAATCAATTGATTTTTTTAGCCCCATCTGTGGACAAGTTCCCCTTTGAGTTGGATGGTCATTCCACTTTAAATCAGATGGATTTTTGTGGTGCATATATGACCCCCAGAGGCCCCCCATAGTCACTGATTTCTAGAAATTGTATATAGAGGATAATTCCAAAGAAATGTCCACTGCAGAGTGGGTTCATAATATTACCTCTATTTAATGGCATGTAAAAAATGTTGTAAAACCAAATAAAGATTTTAAAGATTTTGGTGGTTATAATAATAAATATTTGAACACAAATGAGGAAGAGGAAAATAAATCTTATCTTTTTTTCATATTCATGCCTGGCAGAAGGATTAAGAAAATTTCTGATTAATTAGGCTGCTTAAATAAGAAACATTTATGTTACTTACCAAATTATATAGGGCTTTACTCAAATTTGATTCGAGTATGATTAATATGTTTTGGTTCCTGATTCAGTTGTTCATATTGTCAAGAGAACACATTCTTTGAGAATATGATGGAATTCTAAAGATCATAAATCTCTGGGGTGACACTCCCATCAGTGCAAAAGACTCTCCCTGAGATTCTTGTAAAGGAATCAACCCAGACTTTGCTGAAATATCCTCAGTGATAGAAAGCCTCCTGACTTCACAAAAAGTAGTCATGAGGACCAGGGATTTAGCTCAGCAGTTCAGGCACTTGCCTGGTAAGCGCAAGGTCATGAGTTCAGTCTCTGGTACCAAAAACAAAATGGAGTTATGAAAAATTAACAAAAGATTTTAATGGGTGTGTCTCCAAATTATATATAATATATATTATATTATATATATTATATATGTACATATATAATATATATTTATATAATATATATGTATAATATGTATAATATATAATAATATATATGTATATGATATAATACATAATATACATATTATGTACATATTAATATAATGTATATATTAATATAATGTATATATTATATACATATATATGTATAATATACACATATTATATATATATGTGTGTGTGTGTGTGTGTAGCAAAAAAGCACTTTAAAAATGCTTAACCTCATTATCGGGGAAATGCAAATTAAACCACAGTGAGGTTACCTCTAAACATACATTAGATGGCTAAAATTAAAAAGAATACCATCAAGAGTTGACAAGGGTGTAGAAGCAGCTGGTTTCTCACACTGCAGGAGGTTCAGTCACTTTGGAATACAACTTGGCAGTGTCTTATAAAGTTAAACAAACCTACTCTCACTGTATGACCCAGTAATCCAAATCCAGATTTGGATTATTTTGCTCTAGAAAACTAAAACCAGATACCCACATAAAGCCTTGTATAAGATGCATTTATAACAGCTGTAGTTATGAAAACAAACTGGAAATGATTCAAATATCCAGCAACAGAGTGTCAGTTAGACAAAAAAAAAAAAATTATGATTGGGGCTGGGGATTTAGCTCAGCGGCATAAGTGCCTGCCTTGCAAGTGTGCGGTCGTAAGTTCGATCCCTGATACCGATAAAAATGAAAAAGACAAAAAAAATTATGATAGACTAGGGTTGGGGATATAGCTTAGCGGCATACGTGCCTGCCTGGCAAGCATGAGGTTGTGAGTTCAATCCCCAGTACCAAAAAAAAAAAAAAAAAAAAAAAAATTATGATAGACCCATACAACAAAATCACTACCTCAGTAACAAAACGGGCAAATTTCAAGTTACACGAACCAAAGAACACAAATTCAAGGGTGTACATACTGCATGGTTCCATCTGTAAGAAAAATTAGGGAAACCAAGTTCAATCTACAATAATAAACATTATTGCCTGAGAGCAGGGGAGATATCAGGAAGCAGAATGGGGAAATTCTTGGGTGGGTATGTCTAGGTCCATAACCAGTGTACTGTACAAATAACATACATGCATTTTAGTTTTACACGTTACACTTCAAGAAAGTTAATTTAAAAAAAAAAAAAGCATAGCCCTAAGCTGCGGTGTGGTGGTGCACACCTATAATTCCAGCTCTCAGGAGGCTGATGCAGGAGGATCAATGTGAGTTTGAGGCCAACCTGGACCACAGTGAATTCAATCAAGACCATGCAGAACTACATAGTGAGACCCTGTATCAAAAATCCAAAAAGCAAAAAAACCAACCAATCCACCAAACAGAGCAAAAGCTGTGGCCTACAGTCTTCTTTGCTTTGCAAGAATGATAGAGGTAAGCCAAAAAAGAGAGTGACCTTAAGTCTAAGTGATTAGTAAAATCATACTATTAGCAGAAATATGTCTTTCAGAAATCTCAATATGATCACAATTGAACTAAAGGTCTCCTCTACCACCATCCAAAATCTTTTCCTTGGGTGTTGCCTGTTTTAATGAAAGATATCCTCAAATATTCAAGTCAGAAAACGTTTCCCTTCACTCTTAAATCTAGTCAGTTACCGAGTCCTACCAATCTTATCTCCCAAATAAATTTCAAAAGTATTGACTTTCCACCATTTCCATCTGAACTACACCAATTCAAGCCACTATTACCTCCCACCTGTCCACTATGATAGCTTAACAAATTTATTTCCCTGCATCTATTTTTAGTTCCAGTATTGGAAACTCTGAAAGCAGGTGACAGAAATTCAAACTCGGCCAATTTTTAAAAAGGGTCATATAAGCAAGAAAAAGTGAGCTCAACGATAGTTAAGATTAAAACTCATTTTCTTCACAAGTCATTGAGGAATCCATCTTTCCATGCCTTAGCTGTACTTTCCTCTGTGGTGATTTTATTCTCAAACAGGAAAAATTGTTGATATTTCCCTTGTTGATCGCACCTGGCCCTTACAGCTAGAAATTCCGAAAGATGACGTTGATTAGTCTAACTTACTGTATGCAACACTGAGCCAAGCACTAAGACCAGGGAAAGGAGAAAATTTGATTGGTTAGAATCAATCCAGAAGCGTAGCTCAGTGGTAGACCACTTGCAAAGCACGGGCAAAGCCGTGGTTCAACCCTGTTTTGTTTTGTTTTGTTTTGTTTTTTATGAAGAGCTGAGTTACATGTTCATCCCTCTGCAGGTAGTGAGAGAGGGTCAACTCTATTCAGATCCTGTGAAAAACTACCATAAGCAGAGGTGTTACGTTGTCAGAACTAGGGCAAAAAATTTGGATCAATGAACAAAATGCTACCAGTCTCCCTCCGTTCTTCTCCTAGAAACCAGAAATAGTTTGTTTTATTCTTTAAAGTTGATAGTATCCAACCCAAACTTTCTATAGATTCATCAGTTCCACAGATTTCGCTACCAAAACCTCAGAAATAATCCCAGCCCAGCCCATCATGCACCTCCCTTTTGAGGGCCTGCACTTTATTTCTTTGAGTGTGTACTTCTAAAATTTCCTAATCAACCCTTTTATGCCACTCTTACAGAAAAGTTTTGTGATGGTACATCATCCCCCTGCTTCAAATCGTCACTTACTTTTGCATAAAATTCAAAATATTTTGGATGGCTCAAAGGCTATCCTGCTTAAAGCCTGGCCAACGTCACCAAAGTAAATTTTGTATCTCTCTCTCTCTCTCTCTCTCTCTCTCTCTCTCTCTCTCTCTCTCTCTCTCTTCGTTCTGTGCTCAAACCTTCCCAGCTCCTTTCTTTTTTGCAGTCTCTTTATCACAGGTTCTTTCCCTAGGCACATGCCATTGTCCGGCAATCGGGGGAGTCCAAACATTCCAGGGATCAGCTGAGACGCTACTTGTCAGGGAAATGTTCTTCTTCTTCCTGTTAGGTCAGATCCCCCATAAACTCACTTATAGCACCCCAACATCTGCTTTATGGCATTTATCTTTACTGTGATTACACAGTCCTTGAGGTTCACTTGTTGAGGGTCTGACCTTACCTGTGAAGTGTAGGTTTGGTGTGGTCCAGGACTATTGTATCCACCTGGTACACCTCTGGACCTTTCACCCAGTCCAGCAACTCACACCAGGAAAGCACCCCATTCCCCTACCATACATGAAGGCGTCTGATGAGTACCGATGAACTTGGTTTGAGATGGGTCAAAACTGAAATCATGACCACACAAAAACTTAGAGTTTTTAATAGGGAACTTATTGGAAATGTGGAAATATCATGGTGAAGAGAATCTAAGGTTCCATGAGACAACATGGTTCAAAAGATAAAAGGACCACACATCAAAAATATGCTTAGTTTTCTCAAATGAAGATTGATTTCCAGGTAGGCGTCATGTATTAACGAACCTAAGAGTTAAAAGGCCCAGGCCCACTGGGGAAGTATTTTTCTCTTCACACCAGATGTTTTATTGACAAACTTGACCAAAACTGGGAGGAGTAGGAGTGGAGGGAACTGCATACAGAAACCTGAGGTAATTTTAGTTTTATTTACACAGGTTATTCACCTTAGAAGCTGAAGTCAAATTTAGAGAGTCAAACCAACCCTGTAACGGGTACATTTTCTACCATCCTTTCCCTTGGTAAACAGTTGTTAGAGACTAAAAACACAGGAATTTCTTTCTAAGAAGGGCCTAACTGCTGTGTTATTGTCAACAGT
Organism: Cavia porcellus; assembly: GCF_034190915.1. NCBI lineage: Eukaryota > Metazoa > Chordata > Mammalia > Rodentia > Caviidae > Cavia > Cavia porcellus. Next base: position 49,672,461 of record NW_026947510.1, on the reverse strand, counting down.
CTGGTCTTCTCCACACCCACCCTCTGCTAACATAAAGGTTCTGCTTGTTTGGAGTTATTCTGGGCTTGAAGAGTGCTTCTTGAGAGTGACCTAAAGGGTGTTTCTGTGTTTTCCTTCGTGAGGTGTGTGCAAGGGAAGGACGAAAAACAACTGGCCCAGCTACCCTCCCATTTGGAACAGCCCAGCAATCATTTGTCTTACGTGTTTTTCTGATGTTTAACAGAACAGTGAGTGGCTAGAATCCTAAAACTTTCAGGTATGTGAGTTCTTTAATAAAGACAAATGAGAATCATGTTTGCAAAACCAATTGGGTTGTAAAATATAGGTATTTGGCTCTTTCAAAACATCACATGTTCAAACTTAAAGGAAAAAGTGATGAGGAGGAAGAAAAAGCACAAGAGAAAGGAAACAGCTGTGCTTCACTTTATTCTAAAGTTCATCCATCCAAACCCTTCCTAAACCCATAGTTTATGTTGTCAGTGGCAGAGAACCTTAAGACAAGCAAAGAAAAGCAGCTGGGAGCTTTGAGAAGAGTCGCACTGGCTCAGAGGAAAGGAGAAAAGAGATCTGAAGCTTTCTTTGAAACTTAGAGTTTTTTCACTCCCTAAGACATCTCCACCCTGCATCACAGGCTGTACTCAGTGACAATGGAAAACAGACTTATCAGAGGTATACGAGCTGTTCATTCACTGCGTCACTGATTTTTTCTTTCCTTTTCCTAGATTTTTTTTCTTTTCTGGGCAAAGGAAGAGGCAAAAGCAGCTGAGGTGTAGACGGTCACCATTTTATAGGTGCACAGTCTAAGGACTGGAAAATAGAGGAAAGATCGGAAATGTCACACTGACCAGGCCTCTGCAGGACAGGGGACCACCTACAGTCTGATGTTAAAGGGCACCAGTTTGATCATTTTTCCATGCCTAAAATTTCAGGCACGAAGCATGTTTTGTGGAAGAGAATGCATGTTTTGTTAACTATTTAAAGTTATATAAATGATTATGGCAGTAGTCTTTTTCAAGAAATTAAGTTTGTCTAACTGGTAAGAAAAGAGAAGGAAGGGATGAGGATGGGAGATGTATGAGGAGCCAAGAGAAAGAACAAAAAATGTCAGGTCAGGAAGAGAGAAGACCAATCTCTCACCAAAATTAGGCCTAAGAGTTGCCTAACACCCCTTTCAAAGGCCTTGGGAGTCCTCTGGGGGATTTTTGTTTTATTTTGTTTCACTCTGCTATTGAATCCAAAAGATAAGTAGTACATATTAGGATATTCTAAGGAGTCAACGTTAACCTTTAAGCAAGTACTCCTCATTTACATATAATTGAAATTTAAAACTTTAGGCAGTACAATAACTATTGTATTGGAAGAAGCTTCCCCTGGGATTTGCAGCTCTAACCTTAATTTCCCTAAAAGATGAAATTTCTCCTTGTTTTACACATTAAAATAAAGCCAATGAGAGTAAGTTGGAAGTATATCATGTACTATTTTATACTGTGTCATCTAAATATACCTTGTATTATGGTCTGTGTCTGATTCCCCCCAAATCCTCAAGCAGTCATGGGGGCAGGCTTTTTGGAGGCAGCTGAATCCAGAGTTTGTGATTGGTTCAGTGTCTAGCTCTGGGATTGGAGGACAGGGACACCCAACCCAGGACAGGTACCCTGCCTACAATATAATGGGGGTAAAGATGCTTGTTCTCCCCTTCTGATCTTTTTGCTTTCACTGTCTTCCATTGTCATGAATTTTTGCCCCTCTACCCTGTCTTGCAGCCAGCAGATTATGGACTGAAACTTTCACAAACTGTGAGATAAATAAACCTTTCCTCCCTTAATTTTGAGGGCCAATTATTTTGTCCCCGGAAGGGGAGGAAAGTAACCAAGACACTATGATTTATAAATCACATCCACGCTGCAGAAGTAATGGGAATGGATATAAGAATAGTCACTGCAGCAGTCTGTAATTTGGAAAAGTATTGTATTTGTTTCCTTGAGCTGCTGCCACAAACTACCATGACCTTGGTAGCTCAGAACACAGAAACATATAGTTTCATTGTTCTGAAAATGAGAAGCCCAGAAGTTTGTAGAACTCCATCTGAAGCACAGAGCAAATCTTCTTGCTTCTTCCTAGTGTCTGGAGGTGGCTGCAGTAATGATATTCTTTGGTTTGTAGCTGTATCTTCCCATCCTGTTTTCATATTGTCTTCTTTCTGTGCATGTTGGTCTCTGTGTTCAAATTTCTCCTTTTTGTTATATCTTTCTTTCTCTAGGCAGTGCTAGGGATTGAACGCAAGGTCTTTGCATTAAGATATATGCCCATGCCTCTTTTCTTTCTTTCTTTCTTTTTAGATAAGATTGTGGTAAGACACTTGGTTACCCAGAGAGGTTTTAAACTTGCAATCTTCTTCCTCAGTCTCTAGAGTGCCAGGATTACAGATAAGCACCACTTGGCCAGGTTTCCCCCATTTTAATAGATGATTAGTTACTTTAGATTAAAACATACTCTAATTTGAGCCCACTCTCATTTTAACTTGATCACCTAAGCAGAGATTCTATTTCCAAATAAATTCACATTCTAAGGTACTGGAGATTATCTCTTCAACACAACTTTTTGTGGTATGTGTTATGAAACCCATAACAAATACGAAAGTTCATCAGAAGAGAAATGCTATTCCAATTTCCTACAGTGGACTACTTACTCTGTACTCATAAAAAGAGGAAGAGTGTGTCCTAGAGAGCTGTCTGGGACACACGGGACACACTATTGAATGAAAATGTTACGTTTCTGACATGTATAGCAGTCTTTAAAGAGAACAGTGGGATTCTTACTTAAAATCTGGGTTTTGTCCTGACACACCATTTGGAACAAAATAAACTGAAAAGTTTAATGCTGCAATTAGGCTGCAAAGAGAGTAGAACTGGAGGGTTAAAGGGTATTTGCAATGCTTCATGAAAAGTTAACACTTTTTGCTCAGAGATACCTGGAGATGTATATTTAGTTATTTAAAAAAAGAGAGATTCCATGTACCCTGTACCAGGTTTCTCCACTAGTAACAACTTATCATAAATCACAGCCATCATACTGACATCAGTACAGTCAAGATACAGCATGTTTCTAGCAGCACGAGAACTGCTCTTACTGTGTTCTCTTCCAATCCTGTAGCCTTTTTCCATGTCTATATTTTTATCATTTCAAGGATGTTATATGAATGTAATTACATGGTTTATAATCTTGGAGATTGCCTTTTTTTTAACCACGATAATTTCCTGGAGATCCATCCAGGTCCCTGTGTCAGTAGTTCATTCTTTTATTTAATGAGTTACAACTTTTTTATTCCTTTGCTCTGCTGTGAAAGATATTTGTTACGGATTAAAAACTGGTGGTCAACTTAACACCAGCTGAACTGAATCAGCACGGTGCTGAGTGTAGATGCCCCCCTGAGGAAAGTTGCCAGCATAAAAAAAGAGATGTGGCGAGAAAGAGTGTTAGTATTGTGGGTTCTCCTAAGTGTTGTTGATTGGAGCCAATGGTTCTCCTGGAGGAGCTTGTCATACTGGCTTTCCTGATATGAACTATTATGATCAGAGGAGCTCAGGACCTTGTCACTGAGAATGGCTGTGTTCACTTTGGAGGAGCTCTGGGTCTTACTTTGAGCATTTTTTCCTGGCTCAGAAGGAGAAAATGTGTGCTGTTTAATCTCCAAGGGAAGTTTGTCATGCTGGCTTCCTGATATGTACATGGCTGTGAAGCTCAGAACCTCATTGTTAATGAGGATGGCTGTGGTACTTCTCAAGGGAACCCTTGTTCTTATTTTGAGTGTCACTTCTTGGCTCCGCTGCAGAATCCTCAACCTTTTGGCACAGATCCTTCACCCTGCTGGAATACTCTTTCTAGTTTCCATCACGGACCTTGGGGCCTTCTCAGCGCAGATCCTTAAAACAGACTTGCATGAGTCATTGTTGTGGGCTCTGGGCCTCCAGTTGGACTGGTGGAAGGCACTGTCATGGCCTCTAGGCTTTCATGTGGACTCATGCAGATCATTGCTGTGGGATCTCGGTCCTCAGCTGGGTTTTCTAGGTCTTCAGTGTTGTGGACAAATTTCCTGAATTTTCTTGTATTTAACTCTGGGTGGCCATCATAAAATAATATAAATTCTTTGTCCAGTATTATCTTGTTTTCCTTGTGACCCCTGAGTACAACAATATTCTTGATCCAATTTTAATTTTTTATTAGTACATGTTTCCTTGTGGGGAGTTGGTATATGTACATAACACATTTTAGTTCTTTTTTTGTCTATTTCCCCTCCCCTCTGTCCACCTCCATCACTTGACCCCTTCCCATTTCAAAAAGATTTATCTTCCTGTTCCTACTACTGTATCTGTCTTTTATTTTGCTCTTTATATTTTTGATTTCTCATGTACCAGAAAGCATGCAATATTTAAGCTTCGGTGTCTGATTTATTTCACTTAACATAATGACCTCAAGATGTAGCCATTTTCCTACAAATGACTCAAGTTTATCCTTCTTTATGGTAGAGCAGTGCTCCATTGTATATAACCACACTTTATCCACTCATCCATTGATGGACATATAGTTCATTCTTTTTTATTGCTGACTCATATTCCTTGGCATGGAAGTATCAAGTTGGTTTAACCACTCACTTATGAAAGGACAACTTGTGGTGAGTTTCTAATTTGGAGCTATTTCAAATAAAACTATCAAGATTCACATGTAGGTTTTATGCAGAAATGTCTAATTCAGAAGCAATGGCTGCACATACACACGATGGTTATATTGTATGGTAACTGGGCATTTATTTTATAAAAAATACTCTCATACTGTCTTCTAGAGAAATATCATGTTACATTCCTAACAGCAGTAGGTGGCATGATCCTGTTACTCTGCAGTTTTCTCTAACACTTGGCATCATTTATTTTTATTTCAGCTGTTCTGATAATTGTGTGGTAATATTATATTGTGATTTTAATTTGATTTTTTCTAATGGCAAATGATGAACAATTACTCATATGCTTATTTACAATCTTTATATTCTTTTGAGTAAGATGTTTCTTCATGTCTTTTGCCATTTCCTAACTTTTTTAAGTGTTACAATGTATTCTAGATACTGGAATGCAAGTTTTCTTATGCAAGTTTTTTTCTCATACCCTGCAATTTGTCATTTTATTATCTTAATTGAATCTTTCACAGAGCAAAATTTTAATTTGATGTGATCTAATTTATCCATTTTTCCTTTTATGGATCATCCTTTCAGGATCAAGTCGAAAAGCTCTATCCAGTTTTAGATTATAAAGATTTCTCCTGCGTTTTTTTTTTTTTTTTAAAGTACTGCAAGTTCACATTTTACATGTAATTCTATGGCCCATTTTGAGCTAATTGTTATACAAAGTGTGAGACTTTAGTCAAGGACTTTTGTTTTTCCTTTTCACCTGTGGATTTTCAATTTCTCTGGCACCATTTTTGAAAGGCTGTTTTTCTCCCATTGAATTGATTTTTGCACCTTTATCAAAATAAAGTTGGGCATATTTGTGTCCTGTGGGCAGTTTCAGAGTTCTCTACCTTGTTCTGTGTGTCTGTCCATCCCTCCAACAACTTCACATAATTTTGATTATTGTTATTATAAGGTCTTAAAATCATACAAAATGAAATTTGATACGGTTTCTTCTGTCATTCTTTAGATGTAGAATGTTTCCTTGAACTCTCATTCATCCATGCTCTTCAAAGGTGATTGGATCATGGGAGCCCTGTACTCATCATTGGATTAATCCATAGATGAATTCATAGCTAAATATGCCTTTAGGAGGTGGTCCTGGTCAGAAGAGGCGGAAGAAGGCGTCACTGAGGGCATGCCCCGGAAGTGTATATCTCCCACCTAGTTCTTCCGTTCATTTTTACTTCCGGTCTGCCGGGCTCTGACAAGCTTTTAAGTGCTGTGCAACTCCATTATGCCAATTCTGTCTTGGAGCCAACCAACTAGGTGCTGTAATCGCCAGCCAAAATAAACCTTTCCTTTAAACTGTGGATGTTAGGTATATTGTCTCAGCAGTGAGAAAGTGACTAAGAATTCTCCTACTGTTGTTTTTTTTTTTTTTTTCAAAATTGTTTTAGCTGTTATTTCTTTGCCTTTTCATATGAACTTTGAAATAATCTTGTTATATCTACAAGAAATTCCAAAACTTTTTGTAGGAATTCTGTTAAACCCACACACAAATTTGGAGAGAATCGATGTATTCCCTATGTGATGTCTTTCAATGCATGATCCTGACGTGCCTATCCATTCTCTGATTGCTTGAATAGTCGCTATGCAATCTTCCATATGTGACTCTTCTGCATGTTTTCTTAGGCTTACACCTATATGTGCTTCGTTTTTCAGTCATTTAAAATTATATTTTATCATTAGTTTTGTTAGTAATTTTATTCCTAGTATTTAAAAATACAATTGATTTTTCTGTGTTTATCTTATATCTTGTGACCTTGATGAATTCAATTATTTGTTCAAAGAAAAAGTTTTTTAGGTTTCTTGGGATTTTACATTTAGATAATCGTGTCATCTGAAGGTAGAAACAATTGTCTTTCTTTTCAATCTATATGTTTTTCTTACGTGCCCTATTGTATTATGTTGAATAAAAGTGGCGAGCTTGGGCATACTTGCCTTTTTCTCAGAGGAAAGCATTTATCCTTTTACTCCTTAAGTATAATGTTAGATGTACACTTCATATAAGAGCCCCTTAAAAATTTGAGCAAGTTTCTCTGTTTTTCCCAGATGTTTATCATGAATGAAGTGATGAATCTGTCAAATGCTTTTTCTGTATCAGTTGCTATAATGATACGACAGTATAATAAATTTCACAGAGTTCTGAATATTGAACCAACTTGGCATGTCTGAACGAAGTGTGCCTCCTCACCTCATGGTATATATTTATTTTAATATATTGTTGCATAATATATATGGCTAATATTTTGTTAAGGATTCTTTGCACTATATTTGTAAGAAATGTAAATCCATGGTCTTCATTTGTGTGTGTATTGTCTTTGTTTTTGGTATTAGCATAATACTGACTTCATAAAATAACTTGAAAAACATTTCTTCCTCTTCTGTTTTTTGGAAGAGAAAAATATAGAATTGATGTTAATTTTTTAAACATTTTATATAATTCTACAGTAAAACCATCTGATCCTGTACATTTCTTTGCCAATAGTTTTAAAGTCATAAATCCAGTTTTCTTAAAAGTGTTAGATATTCAAATTATTTATTTTGCTGGAGTTGTGACCTTTTTTTTTTTTTTTTTTTTTTTGAGGAATTGGTCCATTTCTTCAGAATTGATGAACTGTGAAGTTGTTATCCTTTTGATGTTTTCAGATTCTATACTGGCATCTCCTGTTTTTAAATTCCTAATATGATAATTTATGTTTTCTCTTTTTATTAGTCTTACTAAAAGTTTGTCAAATTTATTAACCTTGTCAAAGAACCAGCTCTTTGTTTCATTGATTTTTCTCTATTACTTTTCTGTTTTCAATTTCACGGATGTCTGCTCTTTACATTTGCTCTCCTTTGTTTGCTTTGAGCTGATTTTCTTCTTCAAGTTTCATGAGGTAGGCACTTGTATTATTGCTTTGATTCTTTTTCTTTTCTAATGTATATATTTAGTTCCAGGAATTTCTACCCCAGCACCGCTGTTAGCTGTATCACATGAGTTTTGATATATCCTATTTTCAAGAGTGCAGACCTGCTGGGCACAGTGGTATATGCCTGGAATCCTAGCTGGTAAGTGAGACTGAGACAGGAGGATCACAAGTTTGAGGTCAGGGTGGGCAATTTAGCAAGATCCTGTCCACATCTCAAGTAAAAAGATCTTGGAGATATAGCTCAGCAATAGATTGCCAGTAGTCCAGGGGAAAAAAAGAAAAGAAATAGAAGAAAGGGGAGAGAAGAAAGAGAGAGAGAGACAGAGAATATTCTCTAAGAGTTTTCTGCCTTTGTAGGGCTGTCTCTCTCCTGCTCCTTTGTCTACAGAGAGAAGGCTTTCATTGCGATTCTTGTTTGTTTTTATTCTCTTGATGATAGTGTTTCGGGATGGTCAGGTTTTTAGGACGCACGAAGCCAAGAAAGAAAAGAAAGAGAAATCACTGAAATATTGTTCTTCAGACTCCAAGCTCCCTGGCAATTCTACTTTCTTCTTTCTTTCCGTCCTGCAGTCTTCTTATGTTTGTTGTATTCCGTGTTTATTTTTTGTTGTTGCTCTTGATTTTTGCCTTGTTTTTCAATAGTAGGGATTGAATCTGAGGCCTCATACATGCTAAGCCAGTAGTATACACTGAGCTATATTTCCACCCTGCTCTCTCCTACTTTTGTTTTTTAACTTGTTTTTAGACGGTCTTGCTAAATTGCCAGATTGCTCTCCAATTTGCAATCTTTCTGCTTTAGCCTCCAGAGTAGCTAAGTTTATAAAAACACACCACCCTCACCATGGCATTTTAGTTCTTAATGGGAAGGACAGAGAACAATGAATACTCCATCTTCCTGCAAATGCAAGTTATATTTTCAGCTTTTTACATTATATCACAATTTGTCTTAAAATGACTGGAGTTGAATGATAATTTTTAATGTTTTTCTTTTGTAGTTTTTACTGACAACATTCTAAATGGCACTAAAACCATGTCTTCAACTACAAAATGCCTATTTACCTGAACACATCATATATAAGAAGCAAATATTCTTGTCCAATTGTTTATTTAATTTCATGCAAAAGAGGTTTCTTAGAGTTGCTTATAATGTACATTAAAAATATTACATATAGCCTTGCAATCATTAAAGACAATAAATGCCGTGCATTTTTCCCTCTTATATTTCCTCCAAAATCACACTCAGATCATAGTAAAAGATTCGAAAAGTAAAGCACTATAAGGGAAAAAAATGAGAGAGAGATACATGGGAGTTGGGGGACAAGAGAAAACAAATTGAGTGTGTGTTAACTTAATTAGCAAACCTGAGAAAAAGGAAACCCGAAATGGGTAGTGGGGAAATGCTGCCACACTAAGGCCCTAGAGCCCTGTAAGAGACCCTCAATGCCTGGGCTGGAAGCTCCTGCAAATGGAGCTCAGCACACAGCCAAAAATAGTGGGATTGGATATAAGAGAGATACAGCAAGTCTTAGATCCCCATTTCCCGTCCTGCAAGGTGCAGAGCTGACGCGATTACTCTATCCTCCTACCTGTGAAGTTCAGCCAAAGAGTCTCTAAACTTAAGGCGTCTGCTTTCAGTTGATACCCATCTACATACTAGATGGCGAAACCTCACAGCCATGTTCATTTATTAGACTCAAAGCACTGCCTGGCTTTTAGCTCCCAGAGAATTCCTTTTTGGGGGAACTGATCAGCCAAAGAAAAACAATCTACAGTTCTTGACATCACTAATAGTAGAGTGTATTTGGCTGTACATGAGTTAAATCCTCACCTTCTATAGCAGGAAGTCAGTAGGGAGTAATCAATACCTTTGTTTAAAAAGCAAGGATCTGGGTTTAGATACATGGGAGTAAACATTGTATGAGCAGAAAAGGAAATGAAGACTCCTGCTTCTAGCAAACTACAATCAGAGCCAGGGGTGTGGGGAATTAAAATCTCTTCTTAAAGGGTTATATTAATTAAATCTTTGATTTGAATTTTAATTCCTATTTTATTATATGAAATCAGCTCAAAGACATTTTAAAATCTCTTCCCATTGGAGATAAGTATTCATGTAACTAATACTCATATCTTTCAGCCCTTTGATCCTTAATTATCTTGGTGCTGTTACACAATTATCTATGCCAATAACAAAGAAATTTAGATAATGTACCATATTCCATGCTCACCCAAATTTAAAACATTTTCATAAGGTTTCATAACAACTTAATTGACAAATTTTTAACCTAAATAACTAAAAGATTGTTGTCATCATTATAGCTATTTGTTTTATCATTATCTGCACTAAATGATCTTTGGATTAGTCCTCAAAATTGTGACACAACGTTTTCAAAAGATGTCCCTCCATCATTTCAGCCTAAACCGCAGCATAGCTATTAAAAAGCACTCAGATAATCTGATTGAAGATTTAATTAACCACTTGGCTTTGTAAATGAGTTTGGGGATGGGCCATGATTTTAAATTAGCACTTGAGAGTGAGCTATCATTTGCTTTAAAAACCGTACAAATTCTAGCAGTGTAGGCATGTGAAAAATAGTGAAATGGTCTGTGTTCTAGTACTAAATGATCTGAACGTTGGATTCTGTTACAAATTTGATTATGTTTGTAAATCCTTCTGAAAAAATCCTACCATTTTGACTCAGACTTAGTTCTGTAATGGCCAATTTATGTGATTTGTTTTAAAAGTAGTTTTCTCTTTTTCTTAAAAGTAGAAATAAAACCCTGATATTACTGTGTCATGAAGCATATTGTAAGTATTAAAGTACATAGGCCAAAAAGTTCTCTATTTTGAGACATCATTAAACAGTCAAGAATTAGAAACCATCCCCCTAAAGATACCCAGAGAAAACTGGTGACATTGTATTAAAGAAACCCAGGGAACACTTGGCCATTTGTTGGATGTATCTGTAGTCCTACTAAGCAATGAAGACTTATTTGACTCTAAATTACCATCCCTAGATGAGGTATGATACCAAACTAAAGTGAATGTTTAATATTTTAAAAACATATTACCTTAAAAGACATATTGCCATCAACCTTCCTTAAAATATGTCCTCTCTTCAAACACACTTATGTTCACACCACTTTCTAAAGCAGTTCTAGAAGTTTTCTTTGCTAAGTGTTTTTAGTTGTGTTGTCCTGAGGGCCTCAGTGTTCTGAATTAAAAACTTTACCCATCACGGTCATTTTGACTTTGGGAAAGAACCAGAATACACCAGGCCGTATCCAGGGGGCGAAGAGGATGAATATGCACCATGATGTCTTTAGGAGCCGGTCTTTCTATTGGACGGCACTTGGTACCTACAGTGACCATCTTTTCCTATGATACCTTGTAAAGACATAAAAGAGGGCCTCCAGAACTGCTTCAGAAAATGGTAAGAAAAATGGGATGTGTGTGTGTGCAGTGAGGGGAGTATTTTGAGAGAGATTACTGTCTTTAAAAAATAATTAGAATTAATTTAAAATTTTGTTAATTTAAGAAAAATTTAAACACACACTGTATTTTGTGATCAGCCCTTGTGCCTGGCCTTAGCAGGCTGTTTTTCTCAGTTTGCCCCCAGATCCATTTTCCCTGTCCTGTGCTTGAGCAAAGTAACCCCTAGTGACAGCCCCTGGGCCTCCCCTCTACTCCCCCACTCCCTTGCCCTCTGGCTTCTAGTAGGAGTGATGATGTCTTCCACTTAACCGCTGGCACAACTGCCTGCTCTGCCAGTGGCTGGACCAAAGCCGTTGGCGGAGACCCCTTCCACCTCGCCCTTCCCCCAAACAGCTCTGTTCTTTTGCCCTCCAAGCAAGGGAAGTAATGGCTTCCCACCGTTACTGATCCCTGCATGCCTCAGCATCCCTTGTCGGGTCCCATAACTCACCCCCAGTTTCGTAACCTTTTTTTTTTTTTTTTAAATTTTTATTTAAGGAGAAAAGAAAAGAAAGAAAAAAAAAACAGTGAAGGGGTACAAGTTATACAGATTTACAGAATAAAAAAATGCGCAGTAGGAAATCACTAGTTAATGGATTACATATTGCCATCTTAGAAATAATTGTTCAAGTCACAAAATTAAAGCTTGTAGAGTGGACATTCCACCAATGATACTGCAAACAGTTCTGTTCAATGATCCAATAAAACTCTGTGATATCATTTTCTATCTTATACTTTTAAATATACATGCAGTTATATAGTTTAGAGCACTTTCTTTTCCTCTCTTTTGTACAGTGACTATTACACATTTTGGGTTTCATTGCTCCCACGGTTCTTGTTGCTTTTTTGGAAGAGAGTAAAACCAAATGTGACATAACAGAACAGAATCGGTCAAGTCAAAAGGGTGGACATAATAGATAATATAAAAACATAATACAAGGTGATCAACAATGGTTACCCTAATGCCTCCCGCTATTTCTAATAGAATTGCCTATATCATTAGTTGTAATACAATTGAACAAAACCGTAAAGAATAAAACCGACAAAACCAAAACATTGGAGACATTGTAGGTCTTCAAAAGTAGATAAAAGTCAACGAGAATGGGCGTTATAATGAATCTCTTTATCTTCTCAGCTGATGCCTAAACTTTCAAACCTGATACTATCCAGCAAAACAGAATATAGGAACCTCAGTCAAAAACAAGATGGTGAGAGTAATACAGGGCTTCAAATCGAGATAATAGAAAGTCAAAGTGGGTTACTATATTATATCCTGCTATATTTTTCCCTGTAATTAAATGGATAAAAATAAAAAAGTAAATAATGGAGTGGAGATTGAGAAAAAAAGAGGGCATAACAGCGAAACAGGGCAGATCAAAACATAACCATTTAAGCAGAATAGTGTTTCACCACCAGCTAATCCTGACCCAAAAATAGTTACCATATTGACTCCCTCCCTGAAGTCCTTGAGTACAACTTCATATACTGTAGCATTAAGTATATCAAAACAATGTAAATCCATTTAAGAGAATGACAGCATTATAGAGTATTTAGAATCGACTAACAGAAAATGAACAATGGTCTCTGTATAATCTCCTTGTCTTTAAAAGGTTTTTTCTTATACTATCGTACATAGTAAAATCCAATAAGATACAACCTGTTTAGACCATTGGAGACAGAAGAACAAAAGCTAGATGAGACTTCAAAACAAGATGGTACTAAATCAGCATTACCTATTAAGATGTCATTTTCTCCAAGAAAAGCTGTTCCTATCATCCAATCTTCTCTGTCTCATTTCTGTTGAGCTCTTTTTCTGTCAGTAGCTGTCAGTTTGTCTTCTTCGTTTTGTTCTCTGCTCTATTCGTTGTGGCCTCCCCGCCCCTATTTCTGGGTTCTTTGTATTTTTCTTTTTTTAGAATATCCTGCAATACTTTCTGTAGGGTTGAATTGGTGGTTGCAAATTCCCCCAGTTCCTCTTTATCTTGGAAGCACCTCGTTTTTCCATCAATTTCCAGGGACAGTTGTGCAGGATATCTCAATCTTGGCTGTAGATTATTATCTTTCAAAGCTTGAATTATTTCTCCCCATGCTCTTCGTGATTTGATGGTTTGTGAAGAGAAATCTGCTGTAATTATGATGGGTCTTCCCTTGTAAGTGATCTGTTTCTTGTCTCTTACAGCTTTTAATAGTCTGTTCTTGTATTGAATTTCTGGAATTTTTATTATTATATGCCTGGGTGTTTCTCTGTTAGGGTTGTAGGTAGCTGGGGTCCTGTATGCCTCATACATTTGAGTATCTTTACCTTTTGCTAAATTAGGAAAATTCTCCTGGATTATTTCTGTGAGTAGCTTTTGTAGTTCACTTGTTTGTGTCCCTACTTCTTCTTTTATGTTCTTAATCCTTAAGTTATGGCTCCTCTTATCATCTTCTTGTCTTTGTATTATTGCTGTGTGTTTCTTTGTTATTTTTAAGAAGTTTTTCATTTCATTCTCCCATGTTTCAAGTCTGCCCTCCAATTCAGATAGTCTGTCCTTAGTTTCTTTCAAGCTGTTATGCCAGTCTTGGGTAGACTTCTTGATTTCTTGATAGTCCCTTTGCACCTGCTTCACATACTCAATGCTTTCTCTGTTTTCTCCATCAAGCAATTCTCCCCTCTTTTTCTGTTCTTCCACTCCACCATCTGCTTTTTCCTGGGTGGTGCTTAGCATTTCTCTAACTATTCTGCATACTTCTAGCTTCAGGTCATTGATAACTTCATTCCTGAATTGGTCTATGAGGCTCTCTAAATGGCGCTTAATGTATATTGGTACAGTGTCCACTATTGCCTGATTCTCAGGATTGGGGGTCGAGGAGCCTTTTTTGTTGCTTCCCTTCCCCATATTTTCTGTTCCTTATAAAATGTAATCTTACACAGGAGGCCCGGCTTCCCTGCCTGTCAGCTACAGCTTGATTGAATTGCGCTGGCTAGTTGTTCCAGCTCACCGCTGCGCCCCAGGGAGTTGCGGAGGAGGCAGCCTACGCGGAAGTCGGTCGCTCCTCCAGGCCACCGTCAGGCTCTGGGATCTGGGCTAGGCCAGCCTAGGGGGTCCGCGAGCAGCGTCCCTCCGGCCAGGCACCTTTCACCAATCCCGTCCGAGAGGGAAATGCGCGGCTGCAGTTGCCACCGCGCCCTGCTCTTACAGGACTGCTCGCGCCCAGAAAATCCTCCGCTGGAGTCAGACTGCGGTAGGGAGTCAGTTCCTCGCTCACCTCGCCACCAGTCAGCCTTCCTTCCTGTCCGTCGCGTTTCCGACTCCGTTCCCAGACGCCCGTTCCCAGAGCTCGGCTGTCGCGTCTCTCCTTGCTGAGCCGCTGTGGAGGTAGCCGGCCGCCGCGCGGCGGGAAATCCAAACCGCGGTTTCCAATGGCGCGGAGTGGAGCCTCCACACCGAGATTTTTCTGTTCCTATTTTAGCGCCAGGACTGTATTCCAAGTTGGATTCTCTCAGCCCAGTTCCTTCCTGAGTCAGCAGAGCATATCTCTACTGGTTCGTATCTCCTTAGTCCGCATCATTCCTGGCCTCTGAGCCGAGCCTTTAGAGAGCGTTCAGAAGTTGCTGTTGTCTGTCCGCCATGTTCTCCAGAGTCCCCATAACCTTTTTTGATAAACACATCTTTTTAAACAATGTTTACCGAATATGTGCTGTCCCTTTACAGGACCTCATAGTTTTCTTTCTTCTTTTCCTTTCCTTTCCTTTCTTTACGTTTCCCTCTCTTCCCCCATTCCTCCCTTCCTTCCTTCTCCCTTTCTTTCATAAACACTACTAGAATTCTTGGTGGTTTTAGATTCAAATCACATAAAACATTATTAATTGTACTCACTTTGATATAAAGCAACAACATCATTGTTATCACTGTGTAATGATTTTTGAGACTACCTTTTAAGGGAATTCAAAGCTGCTCCTATCCTGAAAACAATTTCCTAAAGTTCTTAGTTGGTTAATATCCAGTTTCAGTGGCAACCACAGCAAAAACACAGGTATCTGCTGCATAACCTAAGTGGAGAGGCGACAATGTAGTGTACAGCCTGAGCGTCCATGGGACAGGCCCGGGGTGAGCTGGGCCCACACTCATGTCTCTGTATAGGACTTGATGGTGACACACTCAAGCTAATTGTTCTCTCTGTGCCTCAGTTTCTTCACCTGTGAATTGGATTTTAAAAGTACTTACATCACAGAGAGATTTTGAGGGTAAAATAAGATAATCTCAGCATACCTCTTAGCATAGCATCTTACACGGAGTGAATCTTCATAATGGTTGGCCTGTTTTTACTGTGGTCAACAGGACCCAAGATGGGGCAGTATTCTGTGTCAGGTAGTTTACCCAAAGATTCAATATGCTCTTGAGCACAAGGTAGGAGCTAGTCAATTACCTGAAAAACAGGAAATTCTGGTTTTTCTCCAGAACCTTTTAATGTACTCTTTTTTTATATATTTTAAAGGGAAATAACAATGATACAGAATTTCATATCAAGATAATAAGAAATTGGGGCTGGGGATTTAGCTCAGCGGCATACACGCCTGCCTTGCAAGCAGGCAGTCGTTCGATCCCTGGTACCGATAAAAACGAAAAAAAGACCAAAAAAAAAAAAAGATAATAAGAAATTAACAATGATTAATATATTTTTTTAATCTTCAAAGTAGTTGCTCAGATTACAAGATATAGGCATGCAAAATTGATCAGACAATATAAGCACAAACTGTTCTTTTCAGCGAACTAACAGACATTAGTAATATAATGATCTTAGTTATCATATATATGTATATATGTTTTTTCTTTTCCCTTCCTTCTTTTCTCCTCTCCCCCATCCCAGTTGTTCTTTACTTTTAAGCAGTTTCTTTCCTTTTCATGATATCTATTATAGATTTTTTACTCTTTCTGTTTCTTACACTAGGGAAATAATACAGTGTTTACACACGTACGTCTGATTTATTTCACTTATGAGTATGGTCTCTAGTTGTACCCATTTACCTATAAAAGCTTCGAGTTTATTCTTTATAGCTGAATAGTACTCCACTGAATAAAAAGACCACATCTTTTTTGTCCATTTCTCATTTAATGAGCATTTGGGTTGTTTCTAGGATTTAGCTATTTCAAATTGTGCTGCTATAAACATGGGTGCAACAACTGGGATTCCATCTTACTAAAAAGTTTTTGCACATCAAAAGAAATTACCAAGAGAGTGAAAAGAAAACCCATAGATTGGGAAAAAATTTTTGCCAGCTGCCCCTTAAAGAACTTTTATCTAGAACATATAAAGATGCACTTCTTAAAATGGGTAAATATTGACCAGAGGGTCTTAGCCCAGCATTTTATACCCAGGAAGGCTCAGCTGCTCAGTTTTTAGAAGAAAATCTAGTCCTGACCCCTATTTGGGTGGGGTTTTTGATAGCAGAACAATCTTTAAAAAGTATTGATTTCTTTCTGTTTCTGAAAATACCCTAGCTCAGGCCAAAAAGGAAGTAATTCAGGATACTTATTTTATTTTTTCAGTGGTATGATTAAGGAAACCACACCCTTCACAAAAGCATCCAAAACTATGAAATACTTGGGAATCAATGTAACAAAGGAAGTAAACATGCATACATTGTTCTCCTTCATAGTAAAATGAGTATTCATTGTTAATGCAAACACACGGGCACAGCAAGTAAAAAATGGTAAGTTGCCCCCCTGACACATGTTTTCAAACTCAATTTTCTATTCCATTTCCAACTTTTATCGTTAGGAGTATATTGAAACAAAAATGAAAGTACAAACAGAAAAAACTAGAACACACTGCTTTAAATTTAAATCAGCTTCAACTGGATTTAAAAGGTCAGTTAAACAAAAATTTGTTCAAAGCAACTCTGCCTAAATGAGGATTCACCACTAATTTGTTCAGAGAAGAGCTGTTTCCCATCACCTTCTTGACCCAGTAGAAATCTGGGTGGCCCTGAAGTTACACTGGCCCTGGCATCTCCCCACTTCCTTTTAGCATTGATCTGCACTTACATAAGCTGATGTTTTCACCCCCATTATTTTTCTCTCCACTCTCAGAAACTCCTGTGTTCGCGCAGTCATTTATGCTGGCCTGCGTGACCTTCCCCGAGGGTTGCACCACTCTGCCTCTGGCCACCTTTGCAGAAAGCATGCTCCCTTGTGCTCCTCTTTCACCGTGAACCCTCCTCTCCAATAATCCTGCTGTCTTCTTTCATTTAATCCTCTTTCTCCCAAAGTGGTAACTTCCCCTTATTCCCAATCGTTACACTACCTCCTAAAACTGCCTTTCAGATCTTTCTGTCATTCTACTGCCCTGAATCTCAGACATCATTTCAAAAATTCTTTGATCTCATTAAGAACTTGGGGGCTGGGGAAATAGCTCAGTGGCACAGCGCCTGCCTGGCAAGCACAAGGTTCTGAGGTCGATTCCTGGTACCAAAAAAACCCTGCATCTGTTAAACCTATAACTGTTTCAACATCCCTGCTTCATCCTTCCCTTTTCTTTTTCACTGTGTCGTCTCTCTCCTCCCAATAAAATGTAAGCTCCACTAAAGACAAAAGCCTACCCCCCATCTCTAGTACCAGGCCACGTACATGGGAAATCACTCAATAAACATTAAATAAGTGCATGCGCATTTGGAACTAATAAGAAGACAAAAAGAAAGCCTCTGCCTTCAGAGTAACTTAAACTACTCGTAAGCAAATGCATGCACACAAATTTCAACTATTTTCCTTGAACCAATGCCTGTTCTTAGCTCACTTAAAGATAATCTTGTAGTTCATCATCCCAAAGTCTTGATACCATATTTGGGAGGTCGCTTGCTAGCAAGAAATCTTTTAGCTTTCCAAATATATTTTTAAGTGTACAAGTAATAATCTAAGGCATTGAAAAATCCTAAAAATAAGTAGCTATTTTAAAAATCTATCTGGTCCAGACAGACAACTCAAAAAACCCTAGAAAGAAACACTGGTGGCCATGCATGACACAAGACAGTTTGCAAGTATTGGGAATTTCCTACTGTCACCATCTCTAAACCCAGTGCTAACCCAACTGGTTGTGCAAAATGGAAAATTCCCCTACTTAACACATAAGAGAATGTCTCAAATTTATCCTTCTTTATGGCAGAATATTACTCCATTACATTTTTAAAAACCTACATCTTCTTTATCCATTGATTAATGGACACTTGGGCTGTTTCTAAGATTTAGCTATTCCAACCTTTGCTACTAAAACATGGGGTACATCACTAAGGTGAGATACTTTCAGTTCTATTGGGAAAACAGTAAGAAAGGGAATAGCTAGATTAAATGGAACCTCTAACTTCAGTTTTTTGAAGCTTCTTACTGATTTCAACAGTGATTGTACAGTCTAAACTCCCACCAACAATGGAGAAGGGCTCTTTTTCCCCATAGCATTTGTTATTGTTTGACTTCTTAGTAATAGTCATTGTTGGGCCAGGGATATAGCTCAGCAGCACAGTGCCTGGCAAATGCAAGGTCATGAGTTCAATTCCCAGTACCCCCCAAAAAAGAAAAATAATAGCCATTGTTCCTGGGGAGAGATGGAATCTCAGCATTGTTTTAATTTGCATGTCTTGAATGACCAGTCATGTTGAACAACTGTTCATATATTTATTTGCTGTTTCTAATTCTTCTTCTGAGAAGTTTCTGTTCATTTCAGATGCTCATTTTTGGATTGGGTTTTTAAATTTAGGGGATCTCATTTTTTGAGTTCTTTATTCTAGACATAAGTCCTTTGTTTAAGAAACAGTGGTAAAAGTTTTTTCCCCACTTTGTGGGTTATCTTTTCACTCTGTTGGTGATTATTTTTGCTATGCAAAAACTTTTTAATAAAATGAGATCCCCGTTCTGGAGTTGTTTCTGAATCTTCTAATCAGTTCCATTGATCTTCAGGATTTTTTTATGTTTTTTGTTTTTGTTTTGTTTTGTTTCCAGTATCATGCTGTTTTTAATCACAGTAGCTTTGTAGTATAATTTCAGGTCAGAGATTGTGATGCTCTCTAACTTGCTTTTGTTGCCCAGAATTGGTTTTGCTATTGTGGGTCTCTTTTGGTTGCAAATGAATTTTAGGATTGTTTTCTCTAATTTTGTAAAGTATACACCTCAATACTACACTGTTAAGTAAAATAAATCAGAATATATGTTCAAATATTGTGTGGTTTCTCTGGTGTGAGAAATAGAAACTGTAAATAAACACCAAAATGTATAATAAATATTGTGAAATAGGAAGAAAATGTTCAAATGGAAAGGTGAACTAGGGAGGGGAGAGAGGGAAAGGAAGGGGAAAAAAGAAAAAAAATGGAAATAAACTTTTCACAAATAAGGAGAGAAAGATGAGTTAAAGGGAGGGGAGGGGAATGAAAACCAAAAAAAAAAAAAAAAAAAAACCCCAAGAATCAAGACATATCACCTAGAGGTACAAATTCCCTATGATGAATGTGATCATTTTAGGTGTAAAATGTACCAATAAAATTAATTAACTACAAAAGAGACTCTTTGAGGCTGGGGAGGGAGCTCAGTGGTGGAGCACTTTCCTAGCATGTGCAAGCCCCTAGGTTTAATATCTAGCATTAAACAAAACAAAAACAAAAACAACAAAACCTGTTCTGCTCTCAGAAAATCATGGCAATAGCTACACCAATCCATTATAATTACAAATGTGAATGGCCCCTTCTAAGGCTATACAGTTCTACATTTTTAAAAAAGTGATTTAATTCATTATTTCCAAAATATGTTTGATCATGGAAAGTTTCTGTTTTTGTCATGTTACTCATATATGTCATAGGGGAATAATGTTCTTTGATACATAATTAGGGAAGTGCTAGCAATACAAAGTGAGTAATATTAGGTCTATGACTTTTATTTCTTGATTTTATGTATGTGTAATATTTTCTATTTTCTGAGAGTTCCACATACAGTCATATGGACTTGTATTTAAAACCAGCTCTGATACTAACTTTGAGCAAGTTATGTGACCTAAGGACCAATTGCCCCATTTATAAACTGCAGGTTGCAATAATACCTTCCTATAATATTACTGTAAAGATTGCAAGAGACCTTGCTGTGGTCCCTGATAGGTATATTTGAAGAAACATAATTTTGAAGAAATAATTGTAAAAAAAAAAAAAACAAACAAAAAAAACAGTCAACTGGAGTTTGTTGCAAACTCATTTTTATAAAAACGAAAATAGTTTGGAATATGAACCAGAATCTGAGCACTTCTGTAGGTAACATACACAATTCAGGTCATGCGTAAGCAGAAGACTCAAGTTTAGCAAGTATGGACTTCCTACTTTTGCCCAAAATGAATGCACATATTCCTACATGCATACCTTTGGTGATATGATCTCCCTGCCAGAGACTGCAAAGTAAGGACTATTGGTAGCCCAGCCAGAACACATCGTTCTGTTACTGGACCTGAGAAGCCAGCACTGCAGGCTCCTGCAACCTAGATTGTAGCAGGCACTCAAAACCTCAGTGTGTGCAGATGTAATTGCAACAAAGCTTAGCCAGTTCATAAGCCTTTTATCAACTGCTTCTAACCCTTGAAATTTACAACCTACTGTGTGTACACAGTAAAAACATGAACTTCTATAAATAATTCATAACCACGACTGAATAAAGGGGGAAAAAAGACAAACACAACACCAAGCACATTCAAGTAGTAAGTATGAACATCCAGTATTCTTTTCTACATTTAAAACTGGCTTGAGATGTGGAGGAGTTGTGACCATACAGATAAAAAAAGACACACTGTCATTCTTGCAACATTAACTGGGAAAGGGAGACGTGTTATTTTACTAGAACCTACCATATCAAAGTTTGGTTTTGTTTTTTGTATTTGGGAGTTGTTTTTGTTTTTGTACTAGGAATCAAACTCAGGGCCTTGGGCTTGCCAGGCAGGTGCGACATTACTGAGCTATGTCCCCAGCCTCCCCTACTGTATCAAAGTACAGCAGACCCAGTGGCTTACACAAAAATATATTTGCTCACAGTTCTGGAGAAGTCCAGGATCAAGGACTGAGCAGCCGTGATTTCTCCTGCAGCCTTACGCCTAGGCTTGCAGACGCCTGCTTTCTCACTGTGCTCTCCTATGGTCTTTCTTCTGTTTATCTATGCCCGTGTCCTACAAGTCTTAGAAAGACTTTGGCCCTATTGGTTAGAGCTACACCTAAGGACCTCATTTGACCCTAATCACTTATGTGAAAGACCTGTCTCTAAATACAGTCACACTCTGTAGTGCAGGGGTTACGATTTCAACGTGTGAGTTAGGGAAGTGAGGGTACAATTCAGTCCATCACATGAGCCAGTTCATGGAGAAGCAGGCATCCTTCTGTGACTGCTAGATTATGCACCCTGGCCAGGGCTAACAAAGGGATGGAGTCTCCCCCTAGCCATGGAGAGCAACCAAGATTTCTTTAAATATAATATGCCATGTAAGAACAGACTTTATATTTCAACATCTGCCTGTGCAGCTGAGAGAGAATGGTGACCACAGAATCATTTGTGATCTTTATCTGTATGTTTGTATAAAAGAAGGTAAGCACTTACTGTAAACGTACCGCTGAACTGTCCATATTGCGTTCACAGTAGAGATGTACTCGGCTTGTGTCTTTGCAGCTGTGGTTACCAGCTATGTTCTTATCTCCAAGTGACTCAGAACTGTACCAGTTGGCCACCTCTGAGCTTAGCTCTCTATTCCTCTAAATACACCTCTCTTAAAAAATGACAACCCAGGCAGATGTTCAAAACAGTCGATTTTGATTATTTCACTGCATGGCTCTAAAATTATTAGGAAAAAGATTTTGATGATCAAAACATTTTTACATTGATGTAATTGAATACAGAGGATAATGATTGCAAAAGAAGTCTGTCTTTGCTGACACATAACCCAGACTGGTTTTAAAGTAAAAACTGGTTTGTGTTGATCGCACTTAATTGGCAATAACACCTCAAAAAATGCCTTAGGTGTTCTCGGTGAAAATCATCCTAAAGCTCGAAGTCTCTGCTTTGCAGAAGTCCCAGGTGTTCTGACTTTTCCGGACGTAGCCCTGGAAGCAGTTGACAGCAGGGGGAGCTCGTTCGTAAAAATCCAAAGTTCTTTTTGAAAACCTTTTAGAACCTCAAAGCAAATCGCTAGCATCCAACTTAAAACAGTTTAAACCATTGTCTGCAAGTAACAAGAGTCTGTCTGAATGAATTCGAGTTTTATTTAGGCGGGAAAGGATATCAAAGTAGAACATTTATGAAATACAGTTTAATAAAATCTGTGCGTTTAGGGCATGCTTTGTCTTGTAAATGCATTTGTCTGACTTTATCCACCTAATGTTTACTGAGGACTGATTGAATGTAGGATACCAACATACAGCATCAGTCCATGGTGCATTAAGGGTAGAGGATTTGAAAACAAAGTGAAAGATTTAGTTACCATATTCATCTCACTCCAAAGTAAAAATTGACTGTTACCGTGCACGCTGAGCAAACAGCAAAATCAGATGATGACTTTACAACAACCGAATGTTCATATACAACAGTATCTGCATATTCTACTCCGCCACCAATGCCACCCCTTTCAACAGAAACCCTCCGTGCCTCCACACTCCGCAATGTGGAGTTGCGTGCCTGGTAACAAAACGCGATCTTTTTTTCCTCCGCGACCTGTGCCGCCACCACCCTCCTCCCAGAGAATCAGCTCCTGCCGGAGTCCAGGAGCTGCACAACGTCAACTGCTCCGAGAGACTCTACCCTGAGACCCCCGTGGTGATGTCCCCTTCACCACTGCACATTCGCTATTGGATGCATTTTTTAAATTTGGGATCACAGCCGGAGGCATAGAAACAGCGTGCGTTGTCCGAGCCCTCCTTGTTTCATTTTCCAACTAACTTGGTCTAGTTAGCGATCATGCAAAAAGCCTTTTTTGAACACCGCAAGTCACAAGTCATTGGACAGAGCCTTGTCCAGGCCTCACGTGGTTTAAAGCCACCCTCTGTAAACACCCAGTGTGTGCTCTGGAGTAAAACTTTCTTTTTTTTCTTACAGTTTTGGCCGCCAAGTCCTGAACGGCCAAAGCTGGTCATTCAGACAGGTAGTGAACGTTCCAGAAACACGCCAGATTTGTTTTTAAAAATCTCGGAGCTCAAACGACTCAGGAACACTGAAGACCGCCACCGCGCAGTCCCCTCCCGCCACCGGGCGGGGCCCGGCGCCCGCGGAGGGGGAGGGGCCGTCCCGTTGAGCAATCCGTCTATGCAAATCAGCGATGTTGCCTCGGCCAATCGGAAGCCGGATGTGCCGTGACGCGCGCGCTCAGCACCCGTAGTATTTATAGATCGTATTTAAAGAGCCCTTGGGAGTCTCCTGGGCCCGGCTGGGCGGTGGCAGCGAGCCTGCGCCTAGCGCCGGGCGCGCGCCGGAGGTGGCGGAGCGGTCTCGGTCGCTGTTGCCGCTGCTCCCGGCCCTGTGGGGGTGTTGGGCGTGGGAGAGCATCCGTGCATGTTCCATGGTGGCTTTACCCACTTCCTACCTCGGTTTCTGGAGGGGGAGCAGAAAATGCTGCTGCTTTGGCAATACATTTGCTTAAAATAAAGCAAGGGATTTGGAATCTCGAAACAGCCAGGGGCAGAAGGTTGGAACCGACCCCACCCCAACCCTCTCTCTGAGCTGAGCCGACGCCGTTTCCTGGTGCTGGCTGTGCGTAGAGGCTGCCTTCCTGGGAGGAGGGGAGAACAATGCCTCCTAGAAAGCCAAAAGTCGTGGAATTTGGGGGCGGGGTTACTGGGCCACTTAAAGTGTGTTCGCGGAAAATAAATCGCAAGTTAGTGGCGTTGATTATCTTGGTATTCAGTCGTTTGGCCTCCAGATTTAGCAGCCACCAGCGAACTGCATGCCTACTGCAGCGAGAAAGCAGGAAACGCATTATGTCATAAGGGAGAAAGAGACTCAAATTGCAACGGTTGCATCTGCCTGGCAGGCTGGCTTCCTCTCCTGTGCCCCTTCCCCCGTGCCCGCGCGCTGGGCCCCTTTGAGTCGTTAAGGGATTTCTGGCCAAGGACACCGTGGGCGTCGCCTCGGGGAAATGTTCACTCCGGTGCATGGACCCCCTTGTCACCAGACTTGTTCTCAGCGATCTTGGAAATCACAACTAATACCTTCTTAAAGTATACCACCCCTACCCCTACCCTGTCCCATAGACTTGCAGATTTTCAGGAGGGCTCAACTACTGGACCTTAGTTTAGCAGGAGCTGTTGTCAAACCCAGAAAACACAGGTAGCAAACAGAAAAATCCCAGCAGAGCACCTTGTCCGGAATCTCATTCTCAGTGTTGAGGAAAGGGATCACCTTGTTCCCTGCCCGGTGTCTGTCTCCTGAGCTCTTGTCACTGTTCTTTAGAAATCTTAAGAACAAATGCAGGATTTTGGATATTAGCCTCACTTGCTTTTGCTGCTTCCCGAGTCCTAGCTTAGAGACATTAGGGGGTAACTTTAGCAACCAGGTCTAGGGCCACCCCTTAAGGGTGCGTGCACATGCACACAGCAATAATAGCTAATGATTGTTGACTGTTGTGTGCCAGGCCACGTGCTGAGTGCTTTGTCAAACATGATCTCAGTTCTCACAATAGCTGGGTGACACAGATACTCTTGTGCCCATTTTGCAGATAAGGAAACAGATTCTAAGCATCAGCATGTCCACATTTAGGAGAAGGTGAAACCAGGCAGTTTGACCTCAAAGGCTCTTAACTGCTCTCAGTGCATTATCTTTGTGGAGGAGGGCACAGGACTTTGGTCTAGGGACCTTCCAGGCTGACATCATATTAGACAAAGAAGGCAAAGGCCTTCTTTCCGCCCTGCTGGTCTAAAGACTGCAGTAAGCTAGTCCTGGTTAATAGCTGTCAGATGGCATGTTTTCAGGATCTTCCTGTAACAGAGACTTCAGGGAAACCCAAGAGACTTAAGCTAATAAGCTCACTGCCTTGTGTTTACAACAGTATCTTATAGAGCTATTTGATGGTTAAACTTTATGTAGCACTTCCCTCCTAGCTCAAGCCATTGAGTAACACCAGATCTTTCTCTCATTAAACATATAGCAAACTAAAAAACCGAGCGATTTGCCATGTAAATTAGGAATGAAATGACGCTAGGAATTAGTTGATAATCTGTTTCAAGGTCAGATAAGTCTGTTTTGGCTTCCTTCTTTGCTTGCCTTATCTTCTGGTCTTTATTATTTAGAGCCAGGGAAGGGAAACTGCCCAGTGGTTTAGGAAAATGGTTTATGGTGAGTTTCCGGGAAGGGAAATTCAAATGAAGAAATGTTTAGCCAGCTGAGGTTGTATCTGTTTGTAAAACCACATTTGTAGATAATAGAAATAATGACTTAGAACCCAGGCACCTTGGAGAGGCTAAGCCCAGTTCTGCTCCATTTGAGCCGGGTAGGGTGTCGTTCCTGCTAAGGAATCTGAGACCCAGTTTCTTCAACTGTAAAATGGGACTTAACCTGTCACTCCTCTGCCAGCAGCCTTATTTCAAAGGTGGCCTCTTCTCTTTCACCCCATCTTTTAAATGCTCAGAGCTTTTCCCTCATAAGCTACATCTGTTCTTCACTCAACACACTCGCTCAGAGATTTCACCCATGCTGTAGTCTCTGTACCCATTTTCAGCTTTTCTCTCTTCCCAGGGTCTTTCCTCAGCTGTGGGCCTCAGCTCTGACTGTATCTGGAACATCCCCCTTGCATACCTCAAACTTGAATATCCCAAGGCCAACTGCTCATTATCTGTCTCACAGTCATCTCTGATGAAAGGTCTGCTCCACCGCTCTCTAAATTCACCCAGTTGTACTAGTCAAAGTCTGGCTAGCCTCCGTCTTCTCTTTACCCAGCCGTCAAATTAATGGCCAGCTCCTAAACATAGGTTGAGCCATCAGCTGCCATCTGTCTAGAGCTCCTAAAAGCTTCACTGCGCAGCCCTGTCTCCTCCATCATTCCCTTTGAGTGATGGCCATTGCCCTCAGAATGCAGTGTGGCATGGATTACAAAGCCCCTCGGGAGTGAGCCCACACCTGTGTCTCCAGCGACTGCCTGGCTTACACTCCACCCTTCAGCCATTCTTGAAATCTTTCAGTTCCTCTAATAGTGCTAAACACCTCTGTTTCTCTGAGGTTGAACATGCTCTACAGGATGCCACCATCCCCTTGCATCCCATGGCACACCCTTCCCTTGCCTCTTTTATTTCTCATTGAACATCATGTTCTCCAGAAAGCTGCCCTGGACTGCCAGCCAGCCCACTGTAGAAAGCTTCCGACTTAATCAGAAAACTGTATTTTCCCATCACTGAGCCTGTATACTATGTACCAAGTCTCTTTTACCTTTTCTGAATCCGTCCTTAGTAACAAAGAATCACTCAGGATTCAACTTCCACTCAAAACCTCATCTACCCCTCAACACACCCAGTCTGCCATGAATTTGTCCTGGCCTAAAAACCACCACACAATGAGTCCTGGTGCGGATGACACCTGTGCTGTGTCTGTCCCTTGAGTACGTTGTGGTGGAGGACGAGTTGGGTGCTGTTGCACCACACTGACAACTCCATGAAGCAAGGGACTGTACCCACTTTCCTGGTGCCATGCACAGAGACAGGCACAGAGCAGAAGATGCTCAGGAGAAACCCCTGATTGATCTGGGACGTGAGGACTGGACAGTGTATGCATAATAAGCACTGGGCTCATCTGGATTCTTTCCCTCCACTTGCTGATACACAGCATTTGATGCTTTGTGCTTGTCAATCTTTGTCACCCTTCATTCCCCAAAGTGAGTAAAAGTAGAAGATATTTAGAGTAGGTTCCTAGCCATGGTGCAACACTACAGTTGGTTTTTGTTTTGCTTTGTTTCATTGGGTGTCTTGTGAAACCTGGCCTGATAATCTGATCAACAATCTGTTGTTAGTGAACAAACTGCTTCACATGCACATTGCTCTTCTGTTGGTGCTTAGTTATCTTTTTTTTTTTTTTAAAGAGAATTATGCCTTTCCATCCCTTTTATGAGGGAAGCTATCTGCAGGAAAGGCATTTTATTTATTTACCATGTCTTTGAAGAAGATGGACTGACACTCAGGAAGGTTGAAGCTAAGGTTTCAAAGGTGGAATTTAGGAGCTAATGAGACCCATGATCTTTCTCTGAGTTTGTGAAGGGTTAGGTACTGGCAGGTGACCAATGCAAAGCACTGGTGACCCAGGATTATCCTACCCAAAACAAAACAAGATACAGCTAGATCTGGAATCAGGTTAGGATTTAGAAATCAGCTACGTGGCCCTTAGTAGCAGGACCTTTCTGGTTCTTTCTTGGCTTCTTCATTGGTAAAGTGGAATCCCATTTGTTCTAGGTACCTACAGTATACTCTATTGATTACAATAAATATTTTGTAACATATAAAGTACTCTATTGATTAGAATACAAATATTTTGTAACATATAAAGTACTCTATTGATTAGAATACAAATATTTTGTAACATATAAAGTACTCCATAAATGTAGGATATTATTAATATGTACTGTAATTATAAATACAGAGAAGTGAGTTATGGATTAGAAGTCAACACTCATTTTTAGTATCATAGCTAGATACTAAGACACAAAGATGAATGAAGGAGAAAGGGTAATTTATGTCCATTGATCTTGCCAATTTCTGTTCTAAGGGCACTGCAGTTATTATCTCTCTTAAACTCCCAAGGCTCTTCCCCCAGAGGCTCGTATTTAGCCAGGTGACGCAGACACCTATTAAACATCATGAAAAACAATGATGATACAAACCAAAATTGTCAAATGAGGAAACCAATGAGCAAGGAGCTGCTGTGCTGTCTCTCAGTGCTGAGGGGAAGATGAGGGAGGGAGGAAATGGCACGGTACAGGAGCCTGGGAGAATAAAGAAGGAGAAAGGAGTGCCAATGGGAAGGGACAGCAGTGCCCAAGGCAAGCAGAAGCAGAAGGCGGTGAGGGGCAGCGAGGGCTGTGCTGAGTGGCAGGAGTGGAGCTGAGGGTGAAGAACATTTGAGATGCCGTGCTGAGATGTAGAGATCTTCTGCTACAGTGAAAAGCCGGACTCTCCTGACATTTTATTTTTCCTGGAAGAAAAGCGACATGATTAGATCTGTCCATTTAGAAAGGTAGCTACCTAGAAGCCAGACTCCAGACAGGGAGACAAATTGGGAAGTAATTGCAGTAATTCAGGCAGGTAATCATCCGAAAGCAGTGGTTTTTAAACTACGGATCACCACCCATTAGTGGATCTTGAGATGATTTCAGTGAGTCATAAGCTGCATTTAGAAAATATGAACTTGAATTGAAAAGAAAACATCAAAGATCTTGTGTAATAAGGATAAGCATTGATTCCTAAACCTCCCAGTTGATGTACTCATGTAGTATACATAAAGTTTTTGGGCAATTTTGATTTTAATAATTTCATTTTTATGAAAGGAATAAATTATCTTCAAAAAGAACAGTATGACTTTGCTTAAAATGAAGCATGTTTAATTGCCAGAATATTATTTTTCATCATAGGCATCATCATTTTGGAATTATAAAAAGCGTGACAAGGTTGAAGCTATCATATAATACTCTAGGGTTTATTACCTGGAAAATTAAAAAGAGAGGAGAAAATGGGTAGTTAATTATTAGATTTAAATCTTGAGTCTGTTCAGTTACGTTTTGTTAATTGTGTCTTATGTAAAAAATACTTCATGGAAAATTTCAACTGTGGAATGCATTTCCTGCATTACAATGCAAAATGTATTTCTCAGCATGGCTTGTAGCCAAAGAAAACTTAAAAATACTGACTAAGAAGATTGGGGAGAAGAATCAAGAAATAAGTGAAATTTCTGAATAACTAGCTGGTTATTGTTGGCTAGTTGGTTGCAGACATAAAACTGTCAAGGCCCATGATGGTATATACACTATCTCCCCAGTATCTCTTGACAGAAACTATAAAAACATAAGTGGTATGATTGTTATTAATGTGTCTTGAAATACTCATTCTTCACTGAACACTCTAATCCCATCATTATTAGCCTTTCTGAAGCCGTTCTGGCAGTCCTCTTTCACAACTGTGCTCAGTTGTAGTGTCCCAGCTGCCTTGAGGTCCAGAATCAATTCAAAATGTTTACCTTTCACGGTCATTTAGACTTTGGGGAAGAACCGGAAGTTGCATGGTGCCAGATTCGGTAAATAAGTGGACTCAGGACACACCGTGATGATTTGACAAGCCTGTGTGTCAGACAGCCCTTGGCACCAGTATTCGCTGTACTTTTCATCACATCCCATAATGACAGTCACAAAAGGGGACTTCAAAACTGCTTCAGAACACGGCCAAAAGGACAGAAAGGGTTTGAAGGGAGAGTATTTTTAGGGGAATTAACATCAATGCATTTTTTACTTTCCTGATTTTTTAAAATGTAACTACTGACTGTATATCCTGAATACCCCTTCTAGACAAATGAAGAAGCATGGTCAGGCACTACACGTGGTACAAGGGGCTCATCCACAGGATATGACAAGAAATAAGGTCCCTGCAGATAGATGTACAGGCTGAAACACAGTGAGAGTTTGCACAGAAGCTTTGCAGAGTGTTGCAGCCTTTCACGAAGCGTTCAAGTCAGCCGGAAGTAGATAGGGTAACAGGGAAACAACAGGACCTGTCAGGGAGGGGGAGCAGCAGGATGTTCTTGAGGGGAAGTTGTGTGCCTGCAGCGTGGGAGAGTGGGTGTGTGAGCAGATGTTAAAAGCATTTCAGTGTTACTACAGCACTCAGGAGCCAGAGATGTAGCTGGCAAGGGTGAAGAGATAGGTTGTTTAAAAAAAAGCTGTGTCCATCATGCTAAGGAGCTCAGATGGAGAGCCACCCAATGGTTTGTAAGGAAGTCAGGAGCACCGTCTCAGCAAGGTCAAACAAACCCGGGAAACCTTTGAAAAAGACCTTCAAGGGCAACTAGATCGACAGTCAGGAGACTAGCAGTGAGCATGTGATATTAGTGCAGGTAAGAGATGCTGGCTTGCACTGTGGCAGTAAGAAGGAGATAAAGAGAAATAAGAGCTGAAAATAACCCATGAGTGACCACTTGGACTTAAGGAATTCTGTCAGTCAGTGTCTGACCAGTAAAACAGACTTGAACCAGAAAGATTAATAGAATTTAATTACGGGGAATTTTTTTTTAAAGCATGTTAGGAAGTTGAGTACAACATTGCATACCTGGGATGCCTGCACTCTCTGAGGCTGAGGCAGGAGGATTATGGTTCAAGCCCTGCCTGGGCAATTTAGTGACTTAGTGAGACCCTGTCTCAAAATTTAAAAGAGAGCTAGTGATGTAGTTCAGTGTAAAAGCTCTGAGTTCAAATCTCCTCTACTACACAGACTCCATACACACATGCACACACAGACACACGAAAATGATGTTAAAAAATTGTAAATGCAAATGAGCAGGGAACTGTGACATAAGGAAGAGCAGGTACGCTTTAGCCCCCAAAGAGCCTGGTAGTGTTAGCAGAGTCTGGGAGCTGTGGCCACCACAGGAAGCCGGACCATGACAGGGCCTAGTCATGTGGGAGACCTCACTCCACGAGGGCAGGAGGACCTGGGCCTGCAACCAGCCATCCATCCTCAGTGGAGCGAATTGGCAAGGGAGCCTAGGAGATGCAGGCTTTTGCAGAAGGAGCGAAACAGGGCGAAGTAACAAGACAAATCTGAGCACAAACAAAGCAAATGAGTAAGGAATGAAGACAAAAAAAAAAAAAAAGCAGATTAATTCTTCCCTGGAATCTTGCTTGGATCAGAGTAAGTCAGAACTTAAAATTAGAACATCAAGGAAGGAATCAGAATGCAGATAAAGATAATATCTGAATTACAGGCTTTTAAAATTTTCTTTCCTTGTAGTAGTGTTATGTGTATCCTTAACATTGTAGGTAGTATGCATTTATTTATTTGTTTATTTATTTATTTAGTGTTACTGATGGTTAAACCCTGAGCTTTCATGCTGGGCTGTATCCCCAAACCCTTTTAATTTTTCAGAATTTGAGACAGGATCTCAGTCACTAAAGTGCCCAGGCTGGGCCAATCCTCTTGCCTCAGGCACCCAGAGTGCTGGCGCTGAAGGCATGTACCCCCCATACCTGACTGGTAAAATTTATTTTAATAAACAAAACAGTTTTAGTAAGTGTGTAGAGTGGGGGTTTGTTTGTTTGTTTGTTTTGTTCTGTTTTTTGGTTTTGTGTTTTAGCTAGAACTACCTGTTGACGTAGGAATAGGACTCAGCGTTGGAAATGCATGTGTTTCCCCCAGTATTTTACCTTTCTCTTGGGTCTTGTCTATGTTCTTGTTTACAATCCATAGAAAAACGGGGAATTTGTGAGTTGTTGTTAAATGCCAGCCACCATATAGTTTACATGGTGTTTGTAGACAGATTGCATACAGATTGAATCCTCATGATAGTATTATGAAGTGCAGATTATTATCTTTTCTTTTTTTACAAATGAGAAAACTAATATTGGGGAAGGTTCATGTCTCTTTCTTCTCCTTCTCACCTTAACAACAGCCTGCTGACCCGTGCTAGACCATTGGTTTTTCTGACTCCGACCCACAGCCCTTTTTCCTCTGCACAATAAAAGCTCTCACAAACTCCACAGGGATTAAATCCAAATAAATAAAACTATCATAGTATAATTCCACCCACATCTACCCAGGTTCTCATGTACTAGTGAGCCTTTTAGCAGGCGCTGTGGTTTGGATGACTGTCCCGTAAAGGCCTGGTCCCTCGGGTGATGCTCTTGGGAGGTGTGGTCTTGTGGGAGGCCTTCGGTTACTGGCTGCACTGTGTTGGTTATGGACTGTGAGACTCCTTGTCTTCTTCCACTTTCTCTGGTTTGGTTCCTGGCCCAGGAGGTGCACCATGTTGCTCTGCCGTGTTGTCCCACCATGATACACTGCCTTGCCATTCCTGGCTCAGGAAGTGCGACCTTCAAAACTGTGAACAAAGCTCTTTTCTCTTTATAAACTAATCACTTCATATATTTTGTTATAGTTATAAAACACTGACTAATACAGTGAGTTTTCTCATTTGTTGTTCATATAGATTTTAGTGATCATTATGCATTAGTTTCTCAATCTGCAAAATGATCATAAATAGAACTCTTAGTGACAAGTGACAGACATCTAAGTCAAACCAACTTATATCCCCCCAAAAAAGAATTTTATTTGCTCAATTAAGCTAAAATCTCTTAGGGTTGCAAGATGTGAATTGAAGATTGCTGTCTGGTAGTTTTCACTATCTCTTGGCAGTAGTCTGCATGGGTCTTATCTAGCAGGCTCTCTCCTGGGGGCAAGAAAGGGGCCCTTCCACTGCTTCAGGGTTATATGCCCTTGCAACCTGGTGTTCTCAGAAAGAATTCTCCATTTCCCAAAAACCATTTTAACCATCAAGTCCAATTTATGCTGTAGTTACCCTGGACTGATTGCTATCTCATGGAACGGGATTCTGAGGTTCTCATGCGTTGGAGCAGACACAGCTGTGTGATTGATTTCTTGGAGCTAGGGAAGGAAGCAGTTGCCCAGAGCAAGACCCACAAGGCGGCAAACAGCCATGTTACCACCAAATGGAACATATGCAAGTTTCATTTTGCAGGCTATCCAAACAGAATCCTGGAAATAGTTCAAGATCACAGGATAACAGTACACTGTGTTCTTCATTTGGACTAAGAAGATATTTCTTCACACTTATTTATAGAAACTGTACCTGGGCGGGCTACAAGGGCCTTTGAGGCAGCAGGTCTACAGCATCAGAATGACATGTAGTTCTAGAAAACATCCAGAGCATCTCTAGAACACCACTTTTCCATTCCAGCTATTTTTTCCCCCAAGCTCTCATACGTTTCCTTTGAGAATCTGTAACATGACAGGCAGACTTTGTCTTTTGACTAATGTGGTCCTCAACCAACGCTTGGTTCTGAGAGTCAGTTATGCTTTATTTTATTTTGGAGGGTTTTTTGTTGTTGTTGTTGGGGTTTTAGAGAGGTAGCAAAGCAAAGCAAATAAAACTACTTTAGATTTTTAAAAGAAGTAGTGAGTGGCATTTGGTAACAGCTTCTGCTGTCCTGCCATCTTTAATCCTACCCTCGCCTGGTTTATTTTGGAAGACAATCTGATGACCAAGTTCTTCTAAAACACTAAGACTATAGCAAGGCAGATGCCACACAGAAAGTGGACAGAACTCCATTAAAAGCCAACAGTTTTTTTCCTATTGTAGTGTAGCCTAACTTTAAAGAATAAGTGTTATTACTGGAGAGTTAAATCTGCCAGTACATGTTAAATATGTCCCATACAGTTATTCATAAAACTTGCTGTAACTTGCTAATATAGCTAGTTGGATGCCTATGTGAATGAGTTATTCTACTGAAAATGTCCACAACTGTCACAGTATAACACAATCCCCATTCATGGTTTCCCCCATTATAAATAATAATCATAGTACTTCTTCCCATAATGAGATCTTTAAATATTGATTCAGCAATCCATAGTTACCACAGAGGTTCTGTCATTCAGCCAAAATTCCATTTCCCTTGTGTTTTCACGTTGTGGATTCTCTCAGCTGATCTGATGAGCTATTTTGGAATAAAAAAATAGAACCAGTTCTCACTTAAATAATTACAGTTGCCAACCCTATGTTCCTATTTAATTCTATGTTGTTAGTGTCTGCGTAGTTAGGACATTTAGGTATAACTTATCTATTTCAATTTTATAACCAGAATGGTCTTACATGTTAAGATCATTTGGCCTCACTAGGACTAAATAAACCCAGTTCTTTTCCCATTTTTTGCACTATTTTTTAGCTTTTTAGTCATTCTTTGGGCTATACTCTGTACCCTTCCTAGTTCTCTGAATTCTCTTAAAAATATGAAACTTCAGACTAGCTGTGAGTTTCTGCCAGCCCTATATGTATTGGAAAACTTGCTTCACAGTTTTTGTGTGTCATGTTTCAGTTAATACACTGTAGGCCCATGTCAGCTATTTTTAAATAGCAGTCCTACAGTGCTGACACATACACGGTGACATCAGCTAGACACCTAGGTGGTTCTCAAAGACTTCTTTTAGCTGTTTTAAATTGCAGCATTATGGAATGTGTTTTTGGTGATTATAAGTACTATTCAAGGAAAATGTCCTTCAAAATAGATCATTGTCATCCCGTTTGACATTTGGTTATTTTTCCTTCTAAGAGTTCAAAATCCTTACCAAAAAGTTGTCTAGCACCAATTAATTATACAGTTCTGAAGTACAATTCCATACTTATATCCTTTTGAAGTTTTAGACTGCCAATAAAAATTTTCTTGAGAGGTGAGGGACTTCTTTTTAAGTCTACGCTCCAAAATATATCTTAATTTGTTCTTGGAGCTCACTTCTTTTGGAGGGTTTTCAAGCATCCCATGCTTTACTTAGAACTTCTCGTGAGTAAATAGAATTGATAGGTTTTCATTTGATTAACATGTCTTAGAAAAGTTTCCATTAAGAAATATTACTTTTCATAATTCAATCACTTATTTTTTTCCCTCTCATTTTAATTTAACTGTGCCTAGTATTACTTGTAAATAATGTTATCTAACGGAAAAGACTACAGATTTTTAAGGCCAAATTGAGACTTTCTTATTTGGGGCATTGTTCTGTTCACATGCAATATTTGATCTTCTCTTTGGAGTTCATTGTATGACAGACACAGAGTGTCCACCTGTGCTTGTAATGTAAATTCATTCCTTTTGTGTAGGCTCATGAGTCATGCTGACCATTGACTGACAGTACTGTGTCGCCTTCCATTTAACTTTTGTCTAAGGTCTGTTGTTCATCTCATTTCTACATGGCTCAGTGTACATTTGCAGAGAATGAAATCTAGTTTAAGCAGGAAAAGGATTTATGATAGCTATCAAATGGCTTACAAACCATTGAAATGGCTAAAGAAAGAAAACTGAGGTTGAACTTTAAGGACAACTCACAGAGCCAGGCCACAAAACTAGACAAGTGAGGTTGTTGTCACCTCTTCCCCATCGGGGAGCTGCAGGCCCAGGAACAATGCTATTACTGTCACTATCAGGAAGCTGCTGCCACAGCTGCTGGCATCAGGGCCACTTCACAGTCCCCACCAGCAAAACGGGTGCCCCACCTTCTGTTTTCGACACCCGTGTAGCAATTGAGGGGCCATTGACAGTGCCGTGTTTGTACTGTCATGGGAAAGCCCAGACCGCCCCTGTCCCACTATTATTCTCACCAGCAGAGACCACAGACGTGGGGTTTGCTCTCGCACAAGTGCTTCTCATGGGCTCCTTTTGAGAAAGTTCTGGGATCCAGCTACAAGGTGTCTGGGAGATTTTTCAGCCTCAGCAAAACAGGCAAGCACATTAAAAGGCCAATGGAAAGGATGTGGAGCATTCATCTGCAAATATTGCCAATACCACAATCAAATGTCATCTTAGATGCATTAGAATTTTTTAAATTTGTTTTTATTTTAAAGAGGGTAAAATTAAACACAACAAAACGGAACATAAGAAAGCAATGTAAGAGACATAAATTTCAAAGCAAGACAGAGATCTTCACTATCATATTGTCTCTTGTTTTCTTCCAAATAGTTGTCCATATTTTCATATACAGAGAATTCACACAAAACAATATAATATAGAACTGACCTGAACAAGATGAGGAGATGTTTTATGGCTTCAAAATCAGACAACAGGGAAGTCAACAATGGCTGTCATAGTGTCTCTCATTTGCTTCAAAATAGCTGTCCATACCTTCACGTATATTGAAATTAACCAAAACAAAATGGGCTAAAATCACTCAATTCATTAAACAAGTCATGCCTCTAAGTCTTGCAGTGATAAGTGAAAGTACTTCTGCATTTTTATTAACAAATAATTTCTCATTACTTTCAAGGTTAATTTATAAATCACCTTTGTTACTGATGAGGATCAAAGCCCATTCTTATAACTTGATCTAAGTATCCTCCAAAATATTTTGTAGTATTAAATACTTTTATACTTTATTTCTGGATGTCCCCTGCAAGCTTTCAGTGACTCAGAGGATAGGGCTGATGGGGGTGGTGGAATTATGGAGGCACTATAGCTGGCTTGGTGTTGAGGAGACTGATTGGAAGAGGCAGATCTCTTGGAACATGACTTGTAAGGGCTCATCTCCCTCTCAACCTCTACCTCTGCTCTCTGTGTCCTGGGTGCATGAGGTGAACAAATTTCTTCCACCCAGGCCTTTCCACTATATCTTTCTGCCTCAGAACTGGCGAACTATGAACTCAAACCTCTACAAATTGTGAACCAAGATTAACCTTTCCTCCTCTAAATTGTGGATATCAAAATATTGTGTCTTAGCAGTGAGAAAAGTGACTAAGAAATATTTGGGTACCAGAGAATTGGGATCATGGCTGCAACCATGTGATTCCAAATCCTCTAAAATGGTTCAAAGGAAATATTTGAAGAAGTTTGGAGATGCAGACTAGAGAATCCCAAGTGGCTATAAGCCAAGCTTAATGGGAGAGTCTAGTTAGAACTCAGAAGACCAGAATGTCAGTAGAAATGCAGATGGCAAAGAGACCAGGCTCAGCAGATTTCAGATGGGAACAAGGACTTTTATTAAATGGCAACTGAACTCAAGGCTTGAGAATGCTGGGAAACAGCAAGCTTCCTCCATGTTTTAGGTTCAAGAGTACAAAGCTGTAAAGCCTTCATTTGAGAAGAGAGCTTCAAAGTACCAGCACCATGGTCTAGAACAGTCACCTATAAATTAGTTCTCTACCTTTGGTTTGTGTTGTTCAGCCATTGAGACATTTGGAAGCCTCTGTAGCTATGATTCAAGAAGGGCCAACAACTGCTCCAGCTGGTGGCAGACCTTGGCATCATCCATGCTGGTTTTACAGGCATGCAGAATGAAAGAGTTGTGGGGTCACAAAGGTCCACCCAGACTTCAAAAGAAAGCCTTGAAAGCAGGGTGTTGTGACCCCGAGAAGGCTATGAATGAAGCTGTGAAAGTGAACCAGAAAGTACAGTGGGACCATAGGAAATTGGAGAAACCAGGAATGTGGAACATCCTAGGAAACTTCAAGAAGTAAGCAAAGTTAGCTCAAGAGAGAGTTCATGAGAGCTACAACCTAGGAGTGGGGCCACCCAAGCCCTTTAGAATTCACAGTTTCCCCTTGGGAGCAGGCCATCGAGCTGCAAGATTTAATGATTGCCCTACTGGGTTTTGGTCTTGCTTTGGTTCCACTGGTTTCTGTCCCTATATTTCTCTCTTTGGAATGGGAATGTTTATATTCTGTGCTGTTATGTGTTGGCCATATTTAACTTTCTTTTCAGTTTTTATAGGGCGTCACAGCGAAGAGTTTGTCTTAATTCTCAAAGACTTTAGACTTGTTCAGCAATGTGGGAACTGTTAAAACTTTGGTAACTTTTAAAAATGGACTAAGGATGCTGTATAAAGATGTGCCTTAGTCTTTAAGGGGACAGGGACAGAATGTTGTGATTTATATTAAAAAATGATTACCAGAGCCTCATGTGTTTAGAAAGTGACTGGATTATGGGGGCAACTGGTTTGCAGTTGGGAGGTGAGTGTGCCCTGGAGAGATATGTCACAGGAGTGTGGCCAGAAAGGGTTTATCTCCCTCCCTGGCTCCTTCTTTGCCTTGCCTTGAGCAGCCTTCCTCTACCCTTCCACCGTGCTGCTTCTACCTGAAACCAGGTGACCATACGAGGATTAAAGCCTCTAAAATGCGACCAAAATAAATCTCTTTCCTCTCAATGTGCTCTGTCAGGTACTGAGACCTGGTGATGAGGAAAGTGGTTAAAACAATTACTATAACTACGTATAACTCTGTGATAAATATTAAGTTTTTTATTGTCACAAAACTATATGAGCATCTACTACATACATTGCAGTAAAGTAGGTACAGTAGAAACTGCAAATAAATGGACACATATCAGAGTGGCCCTTTCCTCAGCTAACTGACACTAAAGTAGGAGATATAAGCATCAACATCCAGGGTGGTGGCATACACCTGTGCTCCCAGTACTTGGGAGGTTGAGGCAGGAGGCTCACCATAAGTTCAAGGCCAGCCTGGCCTGCATAAGTGAGTTCAAGGCCAGCCTGCACTATATAGCAAGACTCTGTCTCAAAACAAGCAAAAAGAAATAGGCATAGTCAGCTTTCCAATTAAAAAGATCTTGTTCAGAGCTATCCTGTTTTAGTTCTCAGATGCATACCATTGATATATATATATGCATGTTCCAGATATACACAGACTTATCCAGTGCCTACTATAGGCCAGTCACTTTCATACATTTTAATTACTTTATCTCATTTCACTGTAACATTCTAATGCTATGTACAGTGCTGAATGCCTGCAATCCAAGCTACTCAGGAGGCAGGAGTGTCCAAGTTCCAGGCTAGCGTGGACAACATAAAGAGAGAACCTGTCTCAAAATAAAAAAGGGAAAAGAAAAACAAACAGACAAACAAACCTGAAAGTGTTTTGGTAGAGTACAGCGTTATTGTGGTGGTTGATTAATTGTCAACAGGGGGATCACCCAGCTGAATTAGTCAGCGTGCTCCTGAGCCACTTTAAGGAGGATTGTTGTTGGAATGGTATAAAAGGAGAACAGGAGGAAAGGATTTCATGCTGATTTTCCTTGGAGGAGCTCAGGTCTTCACCTTTGTCCTGGGCGTGGTCTCCTGGCCTTTGTAGATTATTCAGCTTCCAGCACCCACTTTTCCACCTGCCAGTGCAGACCCGATAGCTTCTAGCGCTGACCCTTCAACCTCTGTCTTCTCTCATAGATCCCTCGCTGCCTGATGCAGACTCATAGGGGACATTGCTGTGGGCTTCAGGCCTTCCGCTGGCCCTTCAGATCTCTAGGACAGACCTTTTGCATTCTTCTGTGTTTGACCGTGTGGTCCACCATTGTAGGCCACTCCCGTAAATTTCTGTGTCCTGCATTACATCTGAGTCAGAGAATGTGCAGGAGCCTTGCCTCAGCCCTGCAAGCTCTGGTAAGCACTCATACAGCTACCCTCACCACGGTCTAATGAGGTAAATGTATCCGATTTTTACACATGAAAAATAGAATATAAAAAACCCACCCTGGAAAAATATAAAATGTGTAGATATATTATATACAGGTATAAGTATACTTATAGGTATATAATAAAAATATATAAGGGATAATAAAATTATATAGGTATATAATATGTAGGTATATACATGTTATGCATAAATATCTGTGACTATGAAGAAAACTGCAAAAATCAGATATGGGTGAGGTGAAAAAAAGTAAAGGTATATGCTACAAATATCTTAAAAGTATTTTTTCTGTGCAGTGGAATTTTTTACATCAACGCTTTCTACACTGAAGATAAAAAGAATTGGGGACCATCATAAAGGCTCCAATAAATATAGGGTCAGTTTCCGCCTAAGGCACCGTGTACTTTCAGCAACCTGCAATTAGCTGTAGCAGCACACTCTGTAATCTGAATAGTTAAATCTAATATTTATATTTATGCATTTAATTATATTTATATCCGATTTTGAGGTGTAATTTGCATTAACCACCACCACCCCCGGAACGTACAGCCCAGTGAGCTTTGACACAGGCGCAGTCATGTCATGACAGCCATCGTGAAGATGTCATCCAGAAAGTCCCCTTGGGCGCCTCTGCAGTCCGTGTCCCCAGCTCCTGACAAGCACTGTTTTCTTCCCTGTAGCTTTTCCTTTTCCAGAACATGATATAAATGGAATCATGGAGTAGTAGAATTTTGTTTCTGGCTTCTTTCATTAGAAAATGCAATACTGTATTTGATTACCTTTCACTACAGTATGCATCTGGTATGTTAGTAACAAATGGTTTCATTTATTAATTTGTAAATGTGTAGAATTGTACTCAGGGATCTGTAATTATCTAATTATCACTGGTGTTTTACTTAAGAATTAACCTTTGCTTACCTCACAAGCTATTTTATTATAAGCAGTCAACCAAATCTAGGTGACAGGGTTTTTCCGTTTCTTTCTTTTATTTTCTTTCTCCTCCTCCTCTTCCTCCTCTGCTTCCTCCTCTTCTTTTTCTTCTTCTCTAGAGCATCAAAAGTTTAAAAATGGGTTGGGGGGGCGACTGAACTAAACAACAATCCAAAAAAATGAGCTTGTATATTTAAGAGCAACTGTTGCACTTTTAAGGTAAACTACAGGGAAACAATTTCCCTATAATTCTTTGAAAGAAAGAAAGTGCACAAAAACAAGTGGGCTTTGTTGTGGTTGCAGTAAGGTATGAGAAACAAGCTTTCCTCCCCTTGCTGGAGTTTCAGTTTTACACTGCTCTTGGCTCTGCAGTAACTGGAAACCTCTGTAGCTCCACGGCTTTAATCCTGACAGCAAGTTCAAAGTCTATCAGATTTATTGTCTGAGCACCATAGGAAGCCAACCTTTAAGCTTAAAGAAGCCTCTGAGTTGTATTTCTCATTAGAGTTTTTAAAGTGTGTAGCTGGAGTGTCTTAAACTTTCAACTTTAGTGCTGCACAAATAACTGCTTAAAGGGAGGAGGACATTTGAAACAATGATTCTTTTGGTGACTTTTTGCACATTGCTGAACCTTTAAGGAAAGGTTTGCTTTCAGGCTCTTCAGTTACAGGTTTTAAAAATAGCTTTATTACCATAATGTTTACCATTGAAAGTATACAATTCGGTAGGTTTTAGAATGCTTGCACCATTATGTAGCCATCTTCATAATCTAATTTTAGAATTTTTTATCACACCAAAAGAAACCTTGGATCCATTCACAGCCATTGCTCCCCCCACCACCCCACCGGTCAAACCCTTGCAACCACTAATCTAGATTCTAAATGACACTGATTTCTAATTTGGCAGAAGTTTTGGAACTCTGTAGCTAAAAGAGAGCTATATTTTCCAATTTAACAGTTTTAAATTCTGTATCTTTAGACACAAGACAACTCATTGTAATCCTTTCTACAGTGCCTAAATTAACTTGATTTTTTTCTAAAACTAATTTTTAAAAAACCAATTCTTTCCCTGTTTTTTTTTTTTTTTTCTATTACAGTTTTAAAAGCTCTTTCTTTGAATCCTTTGAACATGCAGCTAACCTGACGGTTGGTGCTCAGGAAAGCAAATATTAGCAGGAGTAATTCCAAAAACCCCTTCCTTTAGCAATTAACAGGGAGTTGACATCACTAAAAATATTTCAGTAGCTTGAATTTTCTCAACAAGTTACTTAGTGAAAGTAAACAACAAAAGTTCTAAAATATGTAACAGCAGCACTTCTGTTTAATGTGTTTTTTATGGTTTAGGTCTGTTTAGCATTTGAAGGGAAACCCACGGGGAGAGTAGAGAAATATTGCGTCTTTAATACTTTGTATTCTACTGGTGACCTCAGCCCTCTCCCCGGAATTTCTACCACTGGTAAAGAAAACTTTGTTTCGAGTTTACTCTACAAGTAAATAAATAAATAAATAAATAAATAAATAAATAAAATTTCTCATTGGCTAGAGAGACATCTAATGATCAGAAGTAAGAGTATCTTGGTGATACTGTGCTTCTCAGAATAGTAAACCAACAGGAAGAGAGAAACAGAAGATGTATTCCATCCTACTAATGTGATCTAATTCAATATCATAACCTTGACTCGATATTTCAAAGGAATAGATTGCTAAATTTACTCAAGTATATTTGATACATTTATTTTATATGTTAGTTACTTGTAGCTCTATAACAATTTCAGCCAGGCATGGTGGCACACTCACTCGGGAATCCCAGCTCTTGGGGGGCTGCAGCAGGAGGATGACTGTAAACTCAAGGCCAGCTTGGGCTCTACAGTGACTTCAAGGCCAGTTTGGGCTGTACAGTGACTTCAAGGCCAGCCTGAACTACATAGTAAGACCCTGTCTCAAAAAACCAATGATAGTAATAATAATAAACAAAAATTTAAAATCCACAAATAATTCCAAAAGGTAACATTTTATTTTATTACCCACAGTAACCATGTGTTAGGAACAAGGCATTTTCTCAAAAGGCTGCCTCAAATGTCTCCTAGATTGATGACAAGAACACGGTTCACTGGGGCTGAAGGTGCCCCCATAACCTGTCAGAAAGTGATGGTAGCTGTTGGCAGGAGACCTGAGTTTCTCCCCACATATGTCTCTCTACGGAGACAGTGGGTCAGCCCTCCAACACATGGCATTGGCGCCCCTCAGGTGAATACCATGAGAGGTCAGGGGACAGCTGCAAAGTCACCATGCCTCAGAACCATCTTGCTTTCCTCCTGCATTGTAGTGCTGGTGCAAAGCAGCTCCACACTGCACAGGGACGTGGACGCCAAGGACTCAGGGTCCCTGGCTACTGTCGTCTGTACCATAAGCACTTCCGATCGTTTTTAGACATGACCAATAAACAAAGCATTCAGTTCTCTTCAAGTCTAAAAGTTCTTTCAGGCATGTATTTATATTTTTTTAATGTAAAAATCGCCAGTGAACAGCAAAAAAGTACATTTCTATATCTGTTTCACTTTCCTGGGGAGTTAATTATCAAGTCATTAAGAACACACTATAGGGGCTGGAGGTTTAGCTCAGCTGCATAAGCGCCTGCCTTAAAAGCAGGCAGTCGTGAGTTCAATCCCCGGTACTGATAAAAAGGAAAAAGACAAAAAAAAAAAAAAAAAAAAAAAAAAAAAAAAAGAACACATTATACATCCAGAATGGTGCTAGGAACATATCTTTATTTCAACTTTATTGAAAGACCTTTTCAGAATAATATCCCCAGCCAGAAGTCAGCCATGAAAATCACCACTAATCTCCAGGGCTCTGCCTTTACCTCCAGCTTTCTTTGGGAATTTTTCACTTTTGTCTTTTGGTAGAATTAGAGAAATTTAAGTTATGGTCATGTTTGTTGATGTTTTTCCTTTCAGTTCTGTTTTTGGTGCTGGGAATGACTGGGGACCTCGAGCCTGCTGAGTGTGTGCAGGGTCACCGAGCTGGCCCTCCGTCTCCACATCATGCCTTGCTTCAAATACTCTAATGCATCCAGCATAAGCAAAGCCATTAGAATGTTCCCATATTTCTAAATTTGCTCACAATTGGGAAAAAAATCTGAGAAGCTGTGTACCAAACTGTTCAAAAAAGAACACTTATTGTTAGGTTCACAGTTTTCTCTTCAATAGCAGCCCCTCTCTCTGATAAACCTCTCTTCTTCCTACTTTCTACTAAGTGATTCAAAGGAGATCAGCCACATAGTCCTTTTTAATTCTATTTCCCTAATTGCAGAAATTGTTCAACTGGTCAACCACAAATCCCGGCCTCAGTGACTAGTTCAGAGATTAACTTGTGACCCAAGTGAGACTAATCAGTGTACTTCTGACCATTCAATAACTGGATTCTTTTAAGAGGCGGAAGACTTCTTTCCTACAAGTCATAAGATGAGGACTTTTTGTTTTGTTTTTTGGGTTTTTTTAAGACAGGGTCTCATTATGTAGTTGACGCTGGCCTTAAAATCACTATGCAGCCCAGGCTGGCCTCAAACTCGTGGCAGTCCTCCTGCCTCAGTCGCCTGAGTGCTGAGATTATAGGCTTTTGCCCCCATCCTTAGCACAAAGGTGATTCTTGAGTTCCTGATGGCCAAGTTC
This sequence comes from Cavia porcellus, assembly GCF_034190915.1. Lineage (NCBI taxonomy): Eukaryota > Metazoa > Chordata > Mammalia > Rodentia > Caviidae > Cavia > Cavia porcellus. The sequence continues at coordinate 49,628,621 of NW_026947510.1, read as the reverse complement.
ATTCCTCGCAGGCCAAAACCAGTCTGACATATACAGTTAACATGTAGAGAAAAATGGAAATGAGACAGAACTATGTATGAGTCCCCTGTCCCCAGAGTTCTTACAGTCCAGCCCCATAGTTGTTTTCTGGAAGCCCTATTACATAAGCAAATATATCTATCTGTTTGAATGTTGGGTCAACTCGTTCTTCTGTTACTTTGACCCATAATTCCTGAGTGGTACCTCTGGAAAAGAAGTTGGGGAAATGCCTATTTCAACTGTACGTAGTAATTGTATTATTCAGAATATCTTTTCCACCAAATAATAGAAACTCTATTTGAGCTCCCATAAACAAAAGCAGTGCGGGGTGGGTAGAGTATGTGTCCACATGTGGGAAGGGCGTGGAGAAACTGGCCTGGGGAATGTTTAGAATCAAGGATCTAAATAGCATCAGAACTCTTCCCTATTTTCTTTTCTGTGTCTCGGCTCTATTTCTCCTTGTCTTGTTCACCGCGCGGGGACATGCCCCTGTTGGCAGGTTCTAGGCTCACATCTTAGTGGTAAAGAAAAGAAAATTTTGCTTCCCCATCTTTCGTTAGCAAAAGTTTCAGGAAAGGATTCTGAGTGGCCTGGCTTGGGCCCCATGTCCATTCTGGCACCAGTTACGATGGCTAAGAATGTAGATACAGTGGCCGCTCAGATGATCCCTTTACTATCCCCCAAACATCGCCTGTGCCCAAAGGTCAGGTGAGAACACGGAGTTACTATCTGGAAGCAATGTCTCCAGTGACAGGAAAGGAATTGTTCTTCAAAGAGGGACTTGGTCACCAGTGAAATCATTAAAAGCAGGGCATCTACCCTAGTTTTTGGGTTTATCACATTCTACATTGTTTCTGTATTTTATAACCAATAGATAACACGGGGCTGGGAATTTAGCTCAGTAGTTTAAGCATCTACCTGGCAAGCATGAGGTCTGAGTTTGATCCCTGGTGCTAAAAAAAAAAAAAAAAGTAACACTTTGAAAAAATTAAAATGAGATAAATCATTGTTATATGTTATTATACATTATGGCACACAGTATATGACATATGTTATATAATGTTTTGTAGATTTCTTTGGCTTTATATTAAGTGCATTCACCCTGAAGTAATATCAAATTTGTAAGAAACCTCAGAAATCATACGACTTGACTACTACCAATATAAACTACCTTGTCATGTTATCTTGGACCAGGGCTTTGAATATCCTCATATCTTAGTGATGATTTGAAGAGTAACAAAAAAAATTATTTCTCTAGGAAACGAGTTAGGGCATTACAGCACAGTTCCTAAATCAGGAGCAATTAATTGATCTGTTCATCTTTATATTATTACCTTGGGAAAATCACTGTCTCTCTGATTTCCTTTTGTTATTAAAAAATGAAAGTAACAATAGTCAAACTATTCATGCTTTAAAAATAACACTCTGGCCGGGTGTGGTGTGGAGGAGGAAAGCTGCAGTAGTTTATAAGCATAATTTGTGAGTAGCAGTTTAAATAATCTTCTTTGTGCTGTTACAGAAATGAAATCCATTCCATTAAGGTATAAAGTTAGCCTGAAATGTTGAATGGTAACCTGAGTTTAATGGGTGTATTATTTTGTATTTCTTGAATACCAGCTTGTTCCAGAACCTTTACAGGGTACAAAATACGATCTGTGTTCTCCTGGACTTTTGAATTTTTCAGCAAGAATTCTGTTTGCTGTTCTAAGACACTGCTGGATTTTGTCTATGAAGTGGCTGTCCCCTGAAGTAAAGTGAAATTTTAAAATCAGGAGCTGTATTCAGAATTGTAAACATTTGAAATGACAGATAGATCCATCTTAAATGTCTAGAACAATACAGATTAAGTACAAAAGCATTCAGAAGGTAAAAATCAATTGGAAAGTAAGAGAGCAATTTTGTGCAAACTTGTGTTTGTCCCAACTGAACGGTCAGGTGAAATAATCACAGTGGTTATGGTGATCATGATAATAACTTCCAGAGGGAGTTTTTGCTTCTCTAAGACAAGCTTCTCAGATGGGAGTGTGGGTCTAATGTAAGATGGGCATTAATTGGCTAGAGATTTCCCCAAGTGAGCTTTCAGGGTGCGTAGAGGGAAAGAATAGGGACAGATGCAAATTCCAACCCTTCTTCTATTTGCAGGCTGGGTGACTTTGACCCACATTACTTAATCTTCTTAGACTTCCACTTCCTTAACTAAATTGAAATGTGTGTATATTTGCATATATTAGATAGATACCATTTTATATATGTATAATAACAACTAGCCTATCTGTAGATTGCAGGGCTTACAAGAGGTCATTAAGTGAAGTACAATCTCTGGCTTACAAGGGCATTCCAGAGACAGTAGTTGGATTTTACTTACATGATTCTGTCAGGAGAGTCTCACTGCCTGAACGATAGTATATCTAAAAAAGACTGTGGGAATTCAGATAGTGAGATTAAGGCCCGTAGCACATTTCTGGAGGAAGGGTGGGGGGCGGTTGTGGTAGATATGCATTCCTCCGGGTGGTGAAGGGACCGAGTTCATCTTCCCCTCGGTCTGTCTGCAGGGCTTTGGCTGAGTGACCTGGTCATCTACTGAGCATGGCCAAGATCCCTGGCCCACAACCTGGGAAAGCCTGTGCTCAGTCAGCTTGGAGCCTGTCCTCAACCCCTGCCCAGCCCCTACCCCAGCCCTTGGCCCAGGTCCCTGAGACTTCCACCTGGCTTTACCCTGTCCATCCAGCTTCGAGAAGCCAGAGGCAGAGGCTTTAGGAGATGGTACTCAGCTCGTTTTGGTGTACTGCATTAGTTGGTGCATATCTGTGTTTTGAAGTAACATTAACACCAATAGGTTGTGGAACCGGAGTTATAAAATGAATTGCAGTTAATTAGCCGAATGATGCCTTTCGCAGTGATCATAGTGTGGGGAGGACAAGAGGAAGCTCTCCTGTAGGGAGTCCGTGGGGCACAGCTCCTGTAACCTAGCAGCCCTGGGCTCTGTGTCCAGCTCTCCAGCGTCTGCTGTGGCATCGTGGGCACCAGGAGCCGAACCCTGCTAATGGAGCTCGTGAGCAATTTCTGTGTTAAACGGAGTGGAGTGATGGATTAGTCCCCCGGCCCCAGTGTGCAGCTGACAAATGGACCAGGCTCGCTACTCCATTTGCTGAGCAGGTCGTGTCCCCTCCAGCAGCCACATATGGAAGGCAGCTTAGGGAGGAAAAGCAGTGCAAGAAGAAAAGGGAGCCTGTCGGGTCTCGGCGGGAGATTTCTTCCAGGCTCTGCCCCGCAGGAGCGCAGCACTGATGCATTATTGCTCTCGAACTCCTCTTGAGGGCTTCACTTGCTCTCATTTTTTGTTTTGTTTTTAAAATGTATACATTGTGTTTATGCAATCATCTACATGTTGCCTTTCTTATAATATTTACGCCTTCTTTAACACTCTAAACACACTGATTAAGGTTTATTTTATGTATTTCGCCTCAAACTCTTATTCCTTTTTTTTGCTTTGAGACAAGATTCATTATGCAGTTAAGGCGGGCCTCGAACTCACCTCCATCCTCCTGCCTCAGCCTCCAGTGCTGAGCAAACCGGCATCACACCTGGCTTCTTCATTCCTTATTTCCAGCATGCTCTCGGGCTGCTTTCCTGGACCACTAACATCATCAATTAATTACAGTTAGGTAATCTTATTTTCCTGCTTTCTAGGTACTCAGAGGAACGGATTACTTTCCTGCATCTGTCATTACTGGTAAAGGTTATGTTAATACCTATTCTATCGTTAAGATTCTAGAAGTCATTTCTAAGTCTAGGTTTATAAATTGTAGTGGAATCAAGTTTTCAGCATACGACGCCCGGACTACCTCTTCAGGCATCTATTGAATATACGCATCACCCGCATATTAAAAAAAAAAAAAACCTTTTAAAAATAATTTTTAAAAATAATCTAATAATTAGATGTAAAATGTCTTCACCACTTGTGTTTAAGGGTGAACATTTTTTGATTTATATGATTATTTATTCTTTTGTTTCTTTGCAGTGCTGGGATGGACCCTAGGGCACTGCACATGTTAGACAAGTGCCACGTTTGAAGTTCTATTTTGAAACATTTTAAAGTTCTATTTATCAATCACAGTCACCACTATATAAAATTAAATCAGGCTGTTGTGCTAAGACATCAGTCTGTAAAGAACTATAGTTCCTGGGAGGCCTCCCGAGCACTTGGCTCAGATTATCCCTTTACCAAAAAAGCTGTTTAAAAAAAAATAACTCTTTGAAAACTAGAAATTTTTAAACATGAGAATAGCAAATGAGAAATAAAGACTCTTGGTTTTGGGGAACCAATATGCACAATCCGTTAGAATAAACCAAAATGATACAGTGAGACCGCGTCTCAAAAAGACAAAAATAAATAAATAATAAACCAAACTCTAAAAGTAACAATTACCACCTAACTGTGAAGCCAATATGCATTCTGCTACTACTTGTGTATAATTCCCCATTTCCCAAAACCACCGTTTCCACCTTTCATAACAATGCATAATTTTGCCCAGTTACAATCCTAATTTCACTTAATCCACGATCTTTCCTGGCCCTCACATTCTATAGTTTGTTAGCCTTTCCCCTGACTCAGTATCTTTCTCTACCGCACAGCAAGATGCTCAGGATTTGAGTTGGTTTTTATTACCTTTAGTATCATAGAACTTTTATGGAGTGCGGAATACTATACAAACATGACGAGTCACTATTTGACAAATGAGAAATAGAAGTCTCTTAATATGTGGGCATAATGAATGACAACCCTTCTAACTCCAAACCAGCAGCTCAGACCTTTGGGTAATAACTAGAACCGTGTTCTAGTTCAGATAGGATACTGAGCCATGTTCTCTCTCGCCCCTTCTCTTCTCTCCCCCCTCACCGTCTCTCTGTCTCTGTCTCTCTGTCTCTCTGTCTCTCTGTCTCTGTCTCTCTCTTTCTCTCTGTCCTGCCCCCCCCCCACCAGGGACTTTCTAAATCCCTAGTCCCTCTACCTTTTTTATTTGAGGCAGTATCTTTTGCTAAATTACACAGATGGAACTCAAATGTGTGATCCTTCCTGCCTCAGCCTTTCTAAATCCTGGGATTACAGGCCCACGCCATGTTACCTTTCTTAAAAACTAGTCTGTCTAAATCAATTATTTTAAATCAGACTTAAAAATTCTTTGAAGCATCTTTAGTTTTCTGAAAAGTTATTTACTTTTCTACCTTTGCTTAGATTTAAATAATTTCAAATTTACAGAAAATTTGCAAGAACTACACAGAAAACTCCATAGACACTTTGTACAGACTCATCAGTTTTTACAAAATGGCTTCATGTTATTTTGGAACATTTGATAGTAGGTAGCAGACATCTTTCCCCACACTTTAATCTGTTTTTTCCTAAGAACAAGGATATACTTTATATAATTATAGTACAATCACCAAATTAAAGAAGTTCACTCTTCTAAAATATTTTAATCTGCTCTACAGTCCATGTTCCTAGTTCGTCAGCTTATTAAGCAATGAATTTTGTCATGTTTTTCTTCTTCAGAAGGATTCAGTCGGGTTCATGTATGCACTACATTTTGTTACCATTCCTTTGTATTCTCCTTTAATCTAAAACAGTTCCTCAGTTTTTCTTTGTTCCTCATGACATTGGCATTTTGTCTTACAGACGAGTATTTTATGGAATATTCCTTTCCTGGGCTTGTTTGATGTGCTCTCATGATTAGAATCAGGTTATGCATATTATACAAGTGATGTCATGTCTGTCTGAAGGTATCCCTCCCGTAGACACATGCTGTTCCCGCCTTGCTGGTAATTTAATTCTCTTCAGTTGGTGAAGGTATGGTCTTCCCCCCATACCCCCATTTAGTTTCTGTTTTCCCCTTTGTGATTAACAAACAATGTATGGGAATCACATCCACTTTTTAGAACAGTATCCGCAATGAATTTGTAAATTTAAAGACCTAATGGAATGTCAGACTCACCATGGAATTTAAAAATTTTTTCTAATTCCATGCTTGTGTGAAAAGATATACTCCATAGCTGTATATAACTTGGGTATATATTAGAGAGACAGTAAAATACAATGATTAAGGCTAAAACCTCTGAAGTCAGATATCTTAGGTTTGAAACCCAGTTCTAACACTTTATTATTGGACAATGTGGTAAATTGCTTTGCATTCCTATGCTTCTGTTTCATCCTCAATAAGTCATGGAAGACAAAATATATGATCTTAATTCATGGTAATTTTTCAGGATTAAAACTGTTAATAATATATGCCTGGCACCGAGTAGGCACACATATATGTATGGTATATTATTAGAATTGTCACTCCATGTCCTTGGAGGATTGGTCCTATGATACCTCCCGCTGTGGATACTAAAATGCAAATGCTTTCAGGTTTCTCAGTTAAAATGGAGTAGTGTTTGCATATAACCTACACACATCCTCCTCTATAGTTTAAATCATCTCTAGTACCTAATACAATGTAAATGTTACATATTTATTATACTGCACCGTTTAGGGAATAATGACAGGAAGAAAAGTCTGTACATGTTTAATACAGGTGCAATTTTTTCTTTCAATATTTTAGTACAAATGTCCTTGACAATGTCCTTTAGTAAAAGTTACTAAAATTCCAAATAAGTAATTTTTTAGACATAGCTATTATTCTGATGCTACCAGATCCAAAATACAAATTTAGGCGGACACGATTTCTACATATGCATAATTCAAGTGTTTTGACTTCTTTACTCATTCATTTCTTGAACAAATTTGCAACAAGTTCTTAGAACATTTCAGACACAGATGTGGCCACTGGATAGCAAATGTTAGGCCAGATGGCTCCCCCGGGGATTACAGTCTAATTCGATAGCTAAGAAACAAGTAAGTATAATAAATTAAGATGATTTCAAGTAGCACCCAGGGTTCTGAATAAAATAAAACATCAATGCAATAGAGACAAGCCCGGAGTGACAGTTTTCTGTGGCTCAGTCTCAGAAACTATTTTGTGTGACATGCATATTAATGTCTCTTTGTTGCTTACCTAACAATGTGTTTTATAGCATTATGATTTGAGTTGAAATAACTTGGAACAAATCATTCCTGGTACATTAAGCTCTCTATAAATAAGATTCCCGCAGTTGTGTAATGCCTTTTACTATTGCAGAACATGTATCATGCTGATCTTGGATGGAGCTGCATTTAATTCAAAATGTGCCCCTTATCACCATCTCTTCTTAAGCTGCTGATGTTGATTACATAGTTCTATTTAGAGATCGGTTGCAGGCACACGCCTTCATTCTGTCTGCTTCATTCCCCAGCCTAACTGCTATAGGTGCAAGCTGACCTTTCAAATACATTTCACAGTGGCCAGAAGTTTAACAATTGAGGCTTACCTCATGCAGTGACCATTTCTTCATTTCTCGGCTTGTTAATCCACTGCAGCACTACATGAACCTCAGAGAGGTTGTAACATCCAAAGCCTTAACATCCAAAAAATATCTTCTGAAAGTCAAAGACTTCCATTCAAGACGAGATAAGCCACTTACCAGGTATGGAACTTCAGGAGAGTTGCTTAACCTTTCTGAGCCTCACCTCTAAAATGCTGGGCAATTGGGAGATTCAAACGAAAGTAGGTGAGTTTGAATGTGTGAAAACCTGATTTAGTATCTTACAGACAGTCATCAAGTATGTCCTTCCCTTCTTCTGCTCATATTCTTGGTGACCTCTAGAAAGTCTATCCAAGGACTCCCTGAAACTGGCCAGCTTTGTTTAGTTAGAGTTCCTTAACTTGAGAGAATAGCAAATACCTGGGTGATCAGTATGTTCCCTAAGTTCCTCAGTGGGCTAGCCAAGATTTCTAAACCTGGGACCTCCGAGAACTCAGGAATCTGAGGTGTGCCTGGTGGACCTTGTGGGAGAGCGGGGTGAGAAGCAAGCTTCATTCTTGATTCAAAGCCTTCGTGTGCAGCCGGCAGTAGCTGACATTCCCACCCTTTCTAGATCTGCTCTGTGGGATTCCACTCCCAGTTTTGATGAAGTATTTAGAAAGCACTGCCTTTTAATTCCTAAAACATTAGAATTTAATGGCTTCATCATAATCCTTAGTTCGCAGGAATGGCACACCCGCCAGTTACATTTCTTTTAGTGACTAAAATACAGTTAGAAATTGAAATATGAATTGAAGTTTTGCCAAGGATTTCTAGTAACTACAAGCAGCAGCTTCAATCATTTTATTTTCATCAAAATTAAGTGTTTTGTTTTGATTACAAAATGCATATTTTCAAAATTCGGAAAATTAGAAAAAATCTATATATATATGGATAAATAGTATTTAGACTGTATATTTTATGTATAATATATGTCACACTATAGTACATATACGCTCTACATACTGGTAGTATGTATATACTTATGATACATAGTATAAATGTATAAATATAAATACATTATACTGTATCATTGTAACAACTCGAGTTCACCAGAGAAACAGATATACAGATATGGGATACAATACAATACGAGATGATATGATATGATATGATATGTTATGATATATAAAGAATTTACAAGATTGGTTTATAGTGACCATCTGCAGAGTTAGGGGTGAAAGAATAGAAAAAGAGCTATGTTTGTCCCGAAGAGCCAGAGGAACCAATCACAGGTCAAAGGCATGGAACTCACTGCAGAGTTTTGTGTGAGTCCATATCGGGATGCTCAAGCGTCACACTGGATGCCTGGAAAATCTGCACTAGAGGAAGAAGGGTCTGTGCTGGAGGCCTGGAATGAACGTCCAAAGCTGATGGAGGGCTGGAGCTCTTCCAAAGACACAAAAGATGGGACTTCCTTCTTTCCCTTTTGATCCCACCCAGGCTAGAAGCCTAATGGTTGGTGCCACTTACGCCCAGGATGTGTTTCCCTCTTCTGTAAGTCAATCATCCAGACACATCCAGAAACTATGCTAACTAATCTGCCAAGCATTTCTTATTCAAGATGACACTACAGTTAATTAACATAATTGAATAGTATGTTATAGTGTATATAAATATATAATACATATAATATAGCATGTAGTATGGTATATAGAGTATATATGTGTATGACTACAAAGTATACAGTATATAGTACATATTACATATAACAAAGATACTATTATTATATATATACTATATGTAAATAAATATTTACATTATATATTACATATATATTCACACTCACACACATATATATGTATATATTTCTCTCACAATCCAGAACAGTATTTTTAAGAAATCTCTTTAATCTCATTACCAATCAATCAGTTCCTCAGAATGTCTTGGTTTCGGCAGCTATGTGATTTCAGGGGCTCTGCAGTACTAAATCAAAATCCCTAGGGTGAAACCCAGAATCTACATGTATGTAATGTACTCCACCAGTGATTCTTAAGGTCAAATAATGTTATATAACTAGACTTTTACCATATACTCAATATATATCTTGTCCTTCAATTATGAAAAACATTCAAATATATAAAAGTGAATAAGATTCTAAAAATATCCATAACATGATTTCCAAGTTTCTGTAAAATAATGTGCAAATTTCTAGCAAATTAATGCTTTCTATAATATGCACTCTACCATTAGGAGAGTACAAACTGGAAGAAAAACATTGTTCAGCTAGGAAATTAGGTGTTAATTTTTGTAAATTTGCAACAAACCTTGTACTTATTTGGGGAAACAAAGTTTTTAAAGCATGGAGGGACAGAGGTCTGCTCTCTTGCTTGGTCTTAGTGCCCATATACAGGTGTAAGGAAGGCTTCTGCATATGCATTGCTCAGATTTGGAGGCTGAGCAGAAGTTGGTGTTCCATTCTGGCATGAAGCATGTTCGTTTTACGACCCCAGCCTCAGGGTTGCATTTTGGACCCAAGACTTTGAAAACAAAGTGGCAACTAGGTGGGGATTCTGCAAGTCCACAGTGACCCCAGCCTTTACACCTTTGCTTTGCTTCTGGATTTAGAAAACCCCACATACAAATATGATCAGGACTCATCTGATCTCAGAAATCATTGGCTTAGTCAACCTTTTTTTTTTTACTAGAGTTGCATAAATGAAGGAACTTGTAAAATGATCTTCGGGATCAGACAAGCTTTTCTATGAATTCTGACCTCACCATTTCAAACTATATGACCTTAGGTTTCACTTTTCTCATATGCAAAATGAGCCTAATGGGAAATGGGCAAGGAAGAGGAGATTAGTGTCATACTGTATATGAAATGCATGACTCATTAACAAAAGGTGGTATAGGCATTATCCTTTCACTGAGGGTACAGACATGTATTCAGATACAAACCCAAGAAAAGAAGAAAGATGGAATGTACCTAACACAGGCAGGGTGCCTCTTCCTTTGGAGGGAGAAGCGGAGACCTGAAGGGACTTGTTAAGGTTGATTTGCACTCAGCTCCAGTGTTCACACAAGCAGTGACTTCCCAGTGCTTCCCCAAAGGCTACTGAATGGTGGGAGAGATTGGGGAAGAGAATGTCTCTGACAGTGCAGGACAAAGCCCTGAGCCATTGTACCAGACATAACGTTTTGCTTTGTGAACATATGCACAATGGTTTTTTGAAATATAAAAATGATGTTTTGGCCCCCTGAATGTTCACAGAAATGTAGTGCTCTAGGCAGCTGCACTGTGTTTATTCTGAAGTCTCAGATGCCCCTGTTGAACATGCAGACAGCTGTTGGAAAAGCAGATATATAAACTTGAAAGAAAAAGAAACCACTTTCTTTTTTAGGGCCATTTAAGACTGTTTACCTATGCTCCCCTCTGTCCCTCCCAAATGCCTCCCCACTTCCCAACCAGGGAAAGTCCTTTCACTGCCCTAAGCTTTCATTTTCCGAGTGAGATGAAGAGCCTTTCTCCAGCTCTCCTAGTCCTGGTCCATTTGGGTTGCTCAAATGACTACCACAGACAAGGTAGTTTATAAATAACAACCATGTATTTCTCACTGTTCTGGAAGCTAAGAAGGCCAAGATCAAGGTCCCTGCAGAGTTTGTATCTCGTGTGAGTTGGTTGCTTGGTCTCTGATGGTGCCTTTTCCTGTGTTCTCAAGTGGTAGAAGAGACTCTCTTGAACCTCTTTGATAAGAGCACTAATCCCTTTTGTGAAGACCACACACACACACACACACACACACACACACACACACACAGAAAGATTTAATTGGCTCCCAAAGACTCCATCTATGGATAGCATCACTTTGGGGAGTGGCATTCCAACACCAGAATTCGCCTCCCCGACCCAATTGAAAATTTCCTTCTCAGAGGCTGTCCCAACATCTCTGCAACACAGCTCCATCCCGTACGTATCACCATGGCTCTTCCGTAGCTCACCATGAAGATGAATCTAGTCTTATTCATTATTATAGCCCCTATTCTGAGGGCTACTTAGTAATCACTCAATAAATTCCTCTAGATTCCATTGATTAATGAAAGAAAGACAGCTGAAAAGGAACCTTTTCAAAAGACTTCTCTTTCTTACACTCAAGACCATTCATTGGACACAGAGGAAAGAATGAGTTCAGCATTTTAAAGAAAGACTCTGAATGATACTTGCCCGTGTACATTCATGTGGATCCTAGAGACTTAATATGTGTCAAAAGGCTGCACATTATTTCATGACTATTGTAATTTCTCTTCACAGTACATATTTTAGGATGCAAAAATTTTGATGTTAAAATTTTTAAATGCTACAGGTTGACCCAATGTTTGGAAAGTGAGCTAAGACACAGTTTACTCAAACTGGTTTGTTTTGTTGTCATAATTTTAGCCAGAGACAGTTAAATTAAGTTGTCCTGTGATTTTTTTTTTCAGCAGTTTTCTCCTTTAAATAGCTCTGTCATGATGTGAAAAAGCACACACAGACACAGCTGCTAAGAGCAAAGAAATGAAGCCATTATTTCCAGTGTTCTGGGAATCTCGCTATATTTGGTTTTAAATAGACAATAAGCACGGAAAATTGTTAGATGTGGCAGTTTGGTTTATTTAATTATAGGTACCAAAAATAACAACAACTAAGGAAAAACATTTTTAAAAAGTACTTTCAGACCAGGTTGCTCATAAAATGTGCTACCGTCCTGGAAGTTTCACATTAATTTCTGTCTACCAGCACCAGTACCACATCTGTGTGTAGTGCTGGGTCTTATCAGTATCTTAAAGAAATATGGGACCAATTATAAATTCATTCTTAATCCTAACTCTTGCCATTCTCACTTATCCTTACTGTAATTGCTTTTAGGGCCTTCTTGAAAGCCCAATGTGATGTATTTATTGAGCTTCTACTGTCTGTGAGGTCTATGCATACTTAATGCTTTGACTATAAAGATGAGTAAGAGATGGTCTCTGATCTCTAGTTACAGAGAGAGAGAGAGAGAGAGATCCACATGATAACTCATGTGTTGAGTCTAGGGACCTACAGCCTTCCTTCACTAATTGACCTAATTAGCATGTGTACTATTAATTAAACTGTAAGTATACAACCTTCTCTGAAAGTCTTGAATTTGATTGAAAATATATATCAGTGTAAGCACTCAAGAGCCCACACAAATGAACGTGTGTGGGATCACACTGATATCCTAGACGAGGCAACATCAAAGCATAAATTTGAATGATAAAGTGGTATTTTTCATTGGGAAATATAAACAATTATCACTTGCATTAGCTTACCTTTAAAATAAGTGTTGCCTTATAATTTAGGAAAATATTGTAAAAAATTCTTTCCCATTAGAATGGAAATTATATTTCTCTAAGTTTAAAAAACATGAATCGTCTTTAAATTCTGGTTCTAATTCACCCTTATTGAATTAATGTTTTCATAATTTACTGCCAGTCTGTATGGGGAGGCTTTCTAAGGTTACTTGTTGGCAAATAATGAATTTTGGGGACAATTGCTTTTCACTAAGCACTGATCATTTCTAGGTGGTTCGTAGTATTACAGAATTTTAATTATGGGGTTTTTTGGTCAGCTGCTAACCTTCCATGAGCAAAGATCACACAGACTTCTGCAGCTTAAAATGGATCAAAGATAATTCATAATGTCCAGAAGGAAAGGGGTGAGACCCCAAAGTGAACATTATCAACTTCCTCAGCTCCTGAGAACCCCGACACATAAGCCCTCCATAAGTGTAGAGGGAAGCTGGTGATCCACCCTGAAACTCAGAAGAAATGTGACAAGGACATAAAAAAATGATCATACCCTGGGCTCTGTCTTCTAGGAGCCGGTGAATGTAGATATTTCAGTCACAGTATTTTGGTGAGATTTGATTTCCCTAAAGGTAAATAGGGCAGGTGTTCTTTAGCCAAAATGTTTATAATCTCACACCTTTCCCAAAAGATCTGCAGGAAGATAATTTGCTCATCGAAACTGTGATTCAGGCTTGACTTACAGAGTCCTGCGATTCCTGATTCCTGCTGTTAATGTAGCTGCATGTGTGTGGGGTAGATGGGCCATTCAGACTCACACTCTGGTTGCAGGAAGGAAAAAATAAGCTTTCATGATACCAGTGAGGTGTCCAGTTTCAAAGCTATGTTTGAGATCATCTGCTACTCATAAAGTGGGATTCTAACATCAGAATTTAGATCCCCAATCATTTAAATCTCCAATAAATTAGGGCAGATTTTTGAAAAACCACGATATTCTTGTTCTCTTATGATGTGTTGAGCTTGTTCTACAGGTGTATTTTCCATACTCTATTCTTCAATCTTACTATACTTTAGTCACTGGACATTAAAGTACACGTAAAATCCTTCAAAAAATAGTTGATAAAGAAACACATGAAGGGCTAGAGACATAGCTCTGTGGTGGAGTTCTTGGCTAGCATGCACAAGGCCCTGTGTTTGATTACCAGCCCTGGAAAAAAAGTTTAAGAAACATGGATCCATTAATCAGAATCTAATGGCTATAAGATAAACATTGCTATACTCCATGTATGATGGAGCACCATGAAACACACTCTTCTCTCAAAGTCTAGATTTTTATTATCAATCTTTTAAATTAACATAAATAACTAATAGTATTATGTATACAATTTAATCTACATATAAGACCAGTTCAATGATGTGAAGCTTACAAATTACCAAAAAGGAAGAGATTTCACATTTAATTTTTTTCACAGGATTCCAAGGTAATATTGCTATATCTTTGCCCATTTTCTCTTTTATAATTGTAGATGCCATCCCATGATTTTATAGAACTGACTTTTGTGTCATAATCCAATCAATTTTTCAAAAACGTCTCCAAGACTGCATCTAGAAATAACGACGCAAATATTTATGGATTTTACACTATGTCCCCAGGAACTACACTAAATATTTCATTTCGTTTCACTTGATTGCTAGAATAATCTTGTGAAGTAGCTATTAAAATCCCATTTTATACATATGGAAATTGGTATCATTTGTAACCTTTCAAGTAATGGAAAACTCTGGGTTGAAAGGCAGCTCAAGTAAAACCGTGCTCAATCGTGAGATCGAAAGTACCAAGAGGTATCTCTCACAGAGGAAACAGATCCAAACATTGCTCTCTGAGGAATAAATGCATGTCATAGCATCTACTAAAATAAAACACATAATATAATTGAGTGTACTCCCATGGGGCCTGTTAACTTAATTGGGATGGATCTGGGAAAATTTAAGCTTTGTTGATATTGTTGATATTAACATTGTGGAATACTGGTAAATCATCTCTGAGGTCCAGTTAGCCTATGTGGGCTATTCTTCAGGGCTCAGTCCCTAAAATAATAATACTAGCAAATAATTTTATTACTATTGCTAATATTATTAATAGAGTATAATTATATACTAGCATATGTTAATTTATTATATTATTATTATTATTAGGCAGGGTGTAGGGATTGTACCTAGTTGTTCAGGCTGTTCTAGATTTTGTAATTAATCTGCCTCAGACTCCTGAGTAGCTTAGAGTCACAAACAGGTGTTATCATGCCTAGTTTAGAGCTCTTTACATAGTCATATCTTAAATTTATACAGTTTGGAGATATATACATATATAATTATATATACATATGTATATACATGCATATATAATTATATATCCTAAGTTTACATCTCCAACTTAGATCTTTCTTGAGTTTAAGACCCAGATAAACTGAATACTGGGTATTTCCAAATCATGTTGCATTGGGCCCTTGATGATCTCTTCTTCAAATCAGATTGAAAGCCACCCCTGGCCTGGCGTGTCATTGTCTCTCGGCCTCTTCTGCTGCCGTCCCTTTTGCTTCCAGCTACACGCACATCACCTGCCTTCTGCTCTTTAAGTGCACCTGGCGAGCTCCCGCCTCAGGACTTTCGCTCTTATAATTTTCTAGTTCAAATGCCTATTCCCGTTATCCACATGACCTTCTCCCTCGCCACCCTCAGTTCCTGTACAGATGCGATCCGTTCAGTGGGATCTTTCCCATCTATAAGTACCAGTCCCTTCTACCTGCTAAGCCTCACACTTGCTATCTCCTTTCTCACTTTTCTATTTTGCATTTATAACTGATCAAGACTAAGATGCCTGTGATTAAAGTTACATTATTTTTCTATCACAAAAAATAAAAACAATTGTTGCCGATTGCATAGGCTGACAGTCACATTATGATTTGAGAGATTTTGAAATGTGAAAAATTGTAGATCTCTGATTTGATGCACTAAAACATTTCTTTTATTTGTATTTCTCTCCTACCAAAACACAGATTTTACATACGTATGCATTTTTATCTGTTTGGCTAACTGCTTTTTTTTATTCAGCACGTAGTAGATGCTTATTAATATTTAGTAAATGAATGTTAAAGAACTAATGTTAAACTTTTATGTGATCAAGGTATATCTTTTTTAAGTGCCTTAAAAGACTGACACCTAAAGACGAGAGCTATCAGAAAGAGGGGACATCAAAGTTTTGTTTGAGTTTCCTGGAGTTTCTGGAAACCCCAGAGAGACCAACAGTAATTGCGTGAGGGCCGCTGTTAACTTTGCTTAAATACACACAATGGCCATTTAACCTCATCTTTTTAAGATATGTTGGGAATAACATCTTCCCCCCAATCTTTACCTCACCAGCTCCGTATCACTTAGATTCTCAGCTCACGTGCCTCCTCCTAGGAGAGTTTCTAAGACTTCCCACACCATCCAGCCTTACTCGATCTAATCACCCCTTTTTCTCTGTAGCAGTTGTCGCTAAATGAAATCACAGTGTTTTTTCCCAAATCCAACTAGAATTCCATGAGACAGGGACATCACAGATCTTGCTCCTCTCTATCATCATCAACCCTAAAAGGGTGCCTGGGGCACAAAATAAATCATAGAATTATTTGTTGAATGAATGAATATATAGATGGAATGTCTTGATGTCTCAAAAGTATGCTCTTCTTTACTGTGACCTAGAAAATATTCTACTGAGTTCTACTTTTAAAGTAACAGTTTGAGTAAAGAAAGTTACAAATATTCAAGAAATCTAGTGATAAAGCAAATGTGATATTTGGGAAAAGATAACATCAGTTGAGCAGTACTCAACTGATACCTTAGTAAGAGTCTTTTGTCTGATGAGATATATGTCTAACCAGAAGCAAAGCCATGAGGATTGAAAAAGATGTGACTAGTGAGAGTAAGACCTTTGGGTTCAGAGCAGACTCTGAAAGTAACAACGCTCAGGAGCTAGATGCCTGGGACCTGAGCATGAGCAGAAGAAGCAGGAAGAATTAACTGGCTGAGTGACCAAGATTTCACTAAGGATTTAACTCAATCCAAGGGCTGTGTGTTTTCCTACTCTCTGCTGTCACCTGTGACTTTCTTTTTAATTGTCAGTTTAATTTTACTTGTTACCAATGAAGAAAATATAGTCTTTGCCTTTTTGTTTATTTGTATATATCCAAAAGAAAATGTGTTATTTGTAAAATTCAATCCTAAATATAAAACTTTTTCTAATGTGCATAATTTTCCTGCTATAGGTTAAGATGATTTTTTCTTGGCATTATTGCTAATAGAAAAATAATGTTTATAATTCCCACAGTGTCTCTTCCTATAGAGACCCTGATATACTGCACTTAGTAAGCCACTGAAGGATAAAAAAAAAAAATCAGCTTTATTTGCTTTAAAGAGGGGTTTATAAAGAGATTATAAACAGTATTTATAGGCCACCCTTCATGAACCCAATTTATCTGGATACTTCTCAGTTTTCTCTAGTTTATCCATGATCTTTAAATCCTTCCTAGGAGAACTTTTGCATGAAATTTAAGCTTTGTGGTTCTTTCAAAACTCATCTCAATTTTTTTTCTTAATAATATGAAAACTTCCAATGATTAGATTTCTTTGAGTCTATCAGTATCGAAAGTCTATATTTATATCTTCACCGAAGAAAACTATACTGTAGCAAAAAATACCTCCCCGCCGGCCAATATTCTTTGGTTGCCCAGGTGATGTTCCTGTTTTAGTTCCGTTCCTTCTGTTTCCTAGAGACGGCTGGTTATTGTGATGCAGTGTAAGGTCCAGTCCCCAGTCAGTAAGTCTGCCTCTGCACTTCCTGCTTGCTGATCGCATATAAGCCCTGGACCACCAGAGATCCGGGCCTGACATTTTGAGGAACAATTGATCCCTAGTCAGTGCCCATCTGATATAAAAGAAATCTGTCTGCAAATCTCAGGTGCTGTTTCAGTGTTTCTGCTTGCCATTGCAATACTACCATATGTTTTCTTTAAGAAATCTGCATTTTTCTACCTATAACATCATTGTGCCAGCTAGCTCACAAATATTGGGAGAATTCATTAGAAGTTCAGTAAAATGAGAAGAAAAAGAGAAATAAAGGTAGATTAGAAAATTTTAAAATGTATTTTAGGGATAACTATATGTGCTTAGGGATAGAGAATTCAAAATTTCAAACAGACAACTCAATAGTTATCAAAACATAATGTATAAGGGCTTGTAATGTAGCTCAGTGGTAGAGCAGATACCTGGTATGCTCAAGGCCCTGGCTTCAATTCCTAATACCAAGTGAATAAACACATACGTAATACATATCCACAATGTACATATGTGCAATGTATAGCTATACTTTAAGAGTGTATACATTATGTATAAATATATATATATATAATTATCAACCAGTAAAAGTTGTAAGACCAAATAGAATATAATTTTCAAAACCCCAGGAGTATACATTTGAATCCTTGCATTAAAAATGAATACTCTTATTTTCTTTGACAAAGGATTGTGGTGTGCAGCAGAAAGTATTCAAAACTTTTTATTTCAAGTTATAAGTTTTCATCAAAGCTCTCCATTAAAGTTAGGCTTATAAATATTATTTGATTTTTCATTAAATATTAATCATGTGTAAGAGTCACTAATGTGTAATCTTCTTTATAGATAAAGGAACTCCTCTGGACATTTTAAATCCTGTTTTCAAATTTAAAATATTGATTTTCTTTTCAATATTATAATTGTTGAATTTAGCAAATAAATCTTCCTGGCAATAAATAAATCATCACAATAATAAAATAAATTTATAAGTACAATGAACTGTAAGACCCCTAATTATTCTAGTATGTAGACCACCTTAGTACTATTTCAACTTAAGCCACAAGTCTAAGTCATTAAGCACTATGAGTTTTAAATTGTATTAACTACAATAGGCCAAATTTCAAACACTAAAAGTACAAAAAATACTAAAAATCCACAGATTTGCTAACGCAAAATATGTTAATACCTTGAGCAATTTGTTTAATCTTTATAGAGTTGAAAGCTATTAGTCATCAAGAAAATAATTATGTCATCCTTCTGATAAGGACATGACCTTTGAAAGATTACTGCTATAGGGCCTTTATGGACCGTCTTTTCAACTAGCCAAAGGTCCAGGACCAGGTGACATACACCGAGCCAGGACTGAATCCTTGTTTATGACACTGAAGGGATATAATGACCCACTAAGTCCTGTTTACAGCCCATAACAGAGGGCTCATCCTTTAAAACAAAAGTCAGTCCCTTAGTCAAAGGCCTTGGATTAGAGTTACTTTATTACTTAATTTTTAAATCATAGTAGGACCTATGATAAGCTCTCTTGAAACTGCCTAATTTGACTGGATTTATATCTCTGGCTTTTGATAAATTAAAAAATGTTTAAACTCCTGCATTTTTTTCATATACTTTTAAGCTTTTGAACCACCCTATTCTTATAGATAATAAGTTAATAATCCATTAAATTTTGGTTATATCTGCTTTACTGTAAGCACTAAGATCATCAAGCTGACACCTTATGAATATCTTTCTAAAAAATATACCCCAAGAAGTGCTTGTAGATGTGCAAAAGAATTCAACTGCAGGGACTTCTTCACAGTTCTATTCTTTAGTAGGAAATAACCATCAAACAAAGTCCTTTTTTGTTATTTGAAAATTCCATACAGTCAGAAACCATAATTTGTACATTTTTTTGTCTCTTTTCATCTAGAATCTACCTGTGGCACTGCACACTGAAGGTGCTCAGTAGATGCCCATTAACCAAGTAGAAAACTGAGTGATCACGCTCCTTGGCAGCAATTCGTGGCCCTGAAAGTGTGGCCTGGGAAGACACCATATTTCACTTCTTTGCAGGTCACAGGTCGGGTCAGGTGCCACACAAACTGACAGCTTTAATCCTCTCTTTAGAATAGGATGTGGCCTCTACGATCCTCTGTGTAAAATGCTACATCTGCCACTCTCTAAGATGTAGTTTGAAAATAGAAAAAGGAAAAGAAACTTCCTGATACCCTTTGCCCTGTTTGTCCTTTAATGACAGCAACGGGTGTGGGAAAGACAGTGGCCCCCAGACTAGCTAGGAAGTAGATGCTTCTGATTTACTATCAATTATGTCAAAATGCTTACATTCTTCATGTATTCGCTTTGTAATAAAGAGAGCATGATTTAATTAATTCTATAATATGTTCTCACTGTTTCTCAATGGTTAAAAAGCTTTGGACTACAGTTGCATAACACAGGCTTGGAGACTGGGCAGAGGGCAGAAACTCACTGTCACTGAAAACCTTACCTGTACTTAGGGTGAACCTGATAATTCAGAATGAAAGAGAGAGCCCAGAAAATGTCCCAAAGATTCAATAACTGGGCTGGGCTGGGCTGGGCTGGGCTGGCTCCAGAGACTTTCCCATACCTCCGTATCTTCAGGTGGAAACACTCTCAGGTTGGTAAGTTTAAGGTCTTTTCTGAGACTTCAAGTAAACAATATGAAGTTTTGATTTGCAAGCAGAAGTACACATTGTGTATGTGGACTATAAACTGGGTATAGAAAACGCTACTGTAGCCGTTATATAAAGGAAAAGTCTGAATCAAACCATGAATCGAAAGCTCAGCAGACATGAAGATTGGCAAGTGAGAGGAGCACAGAGGAAGTTACTCCTCCCTACATTGGTTGAAGTTTCTGGAAGTCATTACATCGTGACAATAGTCCTTGAAGGCTTGCTGGAGAAGGTGGGGTTTCAGAGTTGCATATCTCAAATGCACGTATCATAGAGATCCACACAACAAAATTATGCCCCTTACAACTTGGGACATCTTTCAGGAAAAAGAGAAAGCTGGAAACGTGTTTCTGGAGTCTCACTGGGAGCTCCAAGGTTCAAGAACTGACAGCACCTTGGACTCACCTGAGTATGGTTGTCTGATGGTCCGTGGACTCCCCCTATCCAGGGTCCACTTCGGTACCATGTTTGGGATGTCATATCTACTCCCGTCTCTATCCCAGGAGCCCTGCTGTCCCTCCACCCTGTCATTGCCCACCTTTGTTGGTTACTGATTTGAAATTTAAGAACTATGTGAAGTAGAAAATCATCTTGCTACGTGATATACGTGTGGTGTATGACACAGCGTGGTTAAAGGCAAACAAAACTCAGGCTGTCATCTTGGCTCTGGGCCCGTTTCATCAGTCTTACGGAGAGGACAGCAATCCACACTGCCCAGCATTGCTGTCAGGGCGGAGTGAGCAAACATCTACAAAAGCACCAAGGTAAAGCGGTATGTTCACCAAAACATGAAAATCTGGCCAATAGCGGAGCAGTTGTATAGCAGTCTGATTAATTTTCTCCTTGCAACAGCTCTCTCCTCAGCCCTTCTCATAACAAAGAGAAGTTTTAGCCGTAATAACCATATCCAACTTAGTGTGAAGAACAACTAATTAAGCAAGAAAATTCAGGTTTTAAGATTTCAGATTTATGATTCTTTCTTATGTCTTTAGCAATTTGGGGCTCCAGGTCCTACGTACGGCTAAAGAAAAGCTCCTTTCCAAATCAGACTTGTGCTCGTACAATCTACTAATCGACCTCCCCTTATTGTGTACTAATACTTACTAGCTGTGAAACTGCTGGAAATTTGACCACGACAATAACATTCATTATATAGTCCCAATTTATTTAAGTACCTGATATTTATCTAACTCTTACATTGCACCACTTATAATGAAAGACTGACATTATAATGCCCTTGTGTTGGTTTTTATCTTCTCTTCTAAGTTACAATCGCCTGATAGACAAATATAATTCTCTCCAGTTCTTAGCTGTTGTTGTATCCTTTCAAGACAAGGAATGCTAAGTGTTCTCTCTATATGCTTATTAAATAACTGAATTGATGAAAAAGAGAAACCACAAGAATCTCAGTTCATATCTTCCCATTAAAATTTAATATATCTTTTGAATTAAGTTAACATAGCAGAGGCAATGGAAATGCCATATCCTCAAAGAGGTCAGGTCCTTAAAATGTCCCGTTCAGTGTCACCAATTTTCCAAATGAAGGATTTGAGTTATTTGCTTTTCATGATGAATTGAGCCAGAACAGAGCTCCTTCAAATCCTCGCTTCTCGCATGTTTTTTAAGAAATAAATTTACAAGTTGATGTTTCATTATAACCAAACATATTCAAAAGGTGGCAATAACAACCAATGTTTTTTGTTACCTAGCTTTTAAAAATAGCTTACCTATGTGTAAGTCTTTTAAGCATTCAGGTATTACTAAAAATATTCTCTTACGAAAATGTCAATTGGCAAGATTTAGCCCACAGGCATATTTTTATAGGCAAGTTACATATCCCTGAAAAATTATAGAAACACACAATGATGCCTACAACCCCAAAGCCAAAATCCACAGCAGTTTTAAACTAATTTTGTGCCATGAGAGGCAGCCATTTTTTTCCAGCTGAAAACTCATAAAAATCTCACAGGAGATTATTTTTTTAATGACACTTTTTTAAAAAACATGAAGCATCAAACCATCCAATCCTATAAGAAGGAAAACAGCCAAAAATATATCACATATTTATTGAACTCCATCCTGTTTATTGTACTTGTAAATAAAAATAATCTACCCAACATTTTATTCATGAATATACCATAAATATTTCCTCCAATTTATTTAATAGCAACAGGGTTATGCTTTTATCTGTTGTGTTCCTGTGCTTCAATCCTATGGACTTGGTTATTATCAAGAAAATCATGTCTGTAAATTACAGTGGAAGCTTGGAGAAGTTGCTTTATCAGTCAAATATCAAACATCTAGTGTGTCTGTAACATCTGAGACAGTGAACTAGACACTGTGATCAGACTCAAAATGGAAAATATAATTCCTCTTTAAAAATAAGAGTTAAGCTGAATACAGATTATTATTACGTGTTTAATATTATGTAAAGACACAATTGATTTCTACAGACCTTTGAAGACTACTAAAGCGGGGAAGAAAAAGAAATTTTTAAAAACTTTGAGCAAAACAGTTTCCCAAATTGCTTTCCAAGATGATCAGCCTTTAAAATGATGTGATTCTTCATTCTTCATATTTTGATATTGATTCTAGTACATTAGTCTGGTGGCCACTCAAGCTTTCTAGTTTGAGCTAAGTAAAACAAAGTTACCTAAGATTTCTCGGAGCCTTTTATATGGTAATGAATTTCCCAAACATTTCAACAATAGAAAGTGTTTGTGTTTTCTTTTTTATAGTACTTCTAATATGTGAGGAATTCTGCATGCATATTCGTATTAATCTCCTCAAGAGTCTGAAAGTTTAGATAAATTTTTTTAATTTTGAACTTTTTCTGCTGTTAATCTAAAACCAAAGAAACATGCTTTAAGCCATCATAATAAGTATCTTATAGTCAAGCGGTGGCACGTGATTTTATTTCCTCCCTGTGCATTTTGGCTTATAAGTAGGTCAACAGTAAGCCAAATGACAACATGCTTTGCTGGACAAACATTTCCTGGTGATCTGAATTGAGGAAGCAGGTAGGTAAATGGATTTATTACATTCAGTCTGGTGGGTAGACTTGTTGAACTCAAGAGAAATGTGTACAGTAACTGGCAGTTCATAATCCTAGCGTGGGAAGTTGTGGTATGTATATACATTCCAATTCATGGCAATAGATTACATAGTTCCAATTTCAACACTTAACTATTTTCATGATTGTATTTCATAGGACGCTTAAAAATATTGGCAGAGCAAAATAAATGATAGTCAAACAATGAAAAGAATAACTGCAATGATAATGTATGAGTCAAAGAATCCTATGGAAAAAGCAAAGGAATCATGTAGACAGAATAAAAGTCAGGAACACATCTTTTTACTATTTAATTTCACATTGACAATTTAGTTCTAGTGAAACAACCTTCTCCATCACATTAATGCTGGTGATTTCTTGATAATTTAAATTGGCATTGAAGTGTCAACTTTCCTTGGGTTTATTATATAAGACTCACATTAATTAAGACTTTCCCAGGCTGGGGATTTACCTCAGTGGCATAAATGCCTGCCTGGCAAGTGCAAGGTTGTAAGTTCAATCCCTGGTACCAAAAAAAAAAAAAAAAAAAAAAAAAGACTTTCCCTAGCCTAATATTTGCTTAGAGTTTTAAATAAAGTTAGAGTAAAATTAAAATTTAATACTGTTTCTTCAAAATTTTGGCTCCCCGCTTGACTCATTTTTAAAAGCACTGATATATCAGAAAACCATAAAGTTAAAATAAAAAAGACTTGGACTTAGACGTAAGCTTCCATGAGTGTCACTGAGTAGTTTCTTCTGCGGGACCAAAACGGCATTGAAATCACCTTTTTCACAGCCTTAGGACACATAATAGAAGTGCTATATGCATTTGATTTTTCATTATTAGAAATCTGTCAAAACCTCTAACTGTAAAGTTTCGCTAGTCCAACTCTGAAATTTTTATTTTCTGCTGGACTGCTTAAGAGAGTTAAATTGGGTTAAAAAATAATCATCTAATAACAAAAGAATGGTTAGGCCACTGTGCACGTCATGATTCTGTGTATAAAGTAATAAGATAATGATAATAATAGACAGTTATATAAATTGCTAAATGTGTTTATAAAGCATATTGTATTTTTTCTAAAGTTCTTTAGCTAACGGCTTCTTTAAAATATGTCCAAGTTTTTTATCTGAAATTTAAAGATTCAAAACCTTCAAGAAAATATTTTTGTAATTCATTTGACCACAGTCTGTCTAATGTGAAGCTTAATGTGACTGCTTGATTATTTTAATACATAATAATGTGTTTCATATTTTGTTTCCAAAGTGTTGATACATATACCTATTACCTTTTTAAAATGTGAATTCCAAAAGATATATAATCAAAAGGAACTCAGATAAAAGACTATGAACTTATTTTTATAGTAATAGTCAATTCTTATTCTAAATTATTACAAAGCTTTTAGTAATTGATGGACATTTTTGGTGCATGAAATTAATAAATTTATAATCATTAATTACTCTCAAGATAGCAAAAATACATTTATATTTCAACTGACGAAATTTGAACAAAACACAAAAATGAGTTTTAGCCAAAATATTATTTAAGAAAGTTCAAGCTATAAGCAGTATAGTATAATGTATTCATATTATATATCATATATAAATATTATAATCATATATTTTACTTCTTTAAAGTCTCTCAAAATTCGTCATAGGAATATATACATATATATATATGAAAAGATATTCAATATCACCAATTAGGGAAAGGCATATCAAAACCACAATGAAATAATACTTCATATATATTGAAATGGCTGTTTTGGAAGAAAAAGGACCTGTGTTGGAAAAGATAAGTATAATGACATTTTTTAAAAAATATATTCAAGAACTGATATTAGCCTGAATAACGTATCTTATTTGTTATTGATCCTACATCCCGAGGTAGTCATTCAGCCATTCTGTCTTTCAAAAGCCAAGTTTAAGCCTCAGTTTGAAGCCCAATAGTAACTTTTGACTGAAACCAAACTTCCATGTATTCTCAATTATATATGTATGTATTTTTAAATTTTTTACTCGGGGACATTATTCCCTTTTTATTTATTTAATTTTTTTCATTTATTATTTATTTATTTTCCAGATCCATTTTATTTCGAGGATAGAAACAAGGAAGAGGAGAGGAAAAATGACAACAAAATTTTAAAACACGTCAATCGGGGCACTATTCCATTTTTAAAAAGTAGTTTACATTTTGACAAAATGAAACAGTAAACTAGTACTTAATCCTTCAGAAATCAAATTATGGAGCTCTCTTCTTCAGTTCTTTTTGAACTAAAATTTACCTAAAAGCAAGATTATTCTTTAACCATGGGAAAATATCGGACTAACACCTCGGGAGGTCAGCAGCATAGCGTCTCTGAGGGCAGGGCTTCCTCGGACAAGCGGCTTTCTTTGGTGGACAGACTGGGCTTCCTTTGCCTCTGTACATTCAATATTCAAAATTCAATCTTTTTCTAATTCATTAATCTTGGGAAATTTACTTATTTGTCAGACGATTCATAGCTTTATTTATAAAACTGACAGAACAAAAACTACTTTTCAAAGTTTTGATATTAGCAAAGTAGTCGATGCATAGTGTGGAGTTCATCACTAGTACACAGTAGGAAAAATACACAGTCTCTTCCTCAGGGGGATGCACTGACGGATAAACACAGAAGTAAAGCGTCACCATGCTTTTGCTGAGCCAACTCAACAAATAACCAGGTGCCTCTTTTGCCACTTCTTTTTTTTCCCAAAGAAAATGCGTTTTATTGGAACACCTTAGGTATACACAGAAGTCACATTTGTCACAGGGAATTTATACCTGTACATGACAATACTTGATTCTGCTTTTTTCCCATTCCCCTCCCCTCCTTGTTTACAAAAACTCTGCTTCATTTTTTCCCTTCTCTCATTTTTTTTTTACTTTTTCTTTCCTTCCTCCCTCCTCTCCCATTCAAAGTATAAATAAGGCCCAAAATATTTAATAAATATTGCGAAATAAGAAGACAATATTTTTAAAAGTGTCATTTCTTTAATCTCATGCTTGGTGCTGTGCCTGTCCACATAATGGAATTATTTGTAGGTCAGAAAATGTCCAGGCTCCTGAGATGAAAGGACTGTAGTTCTAATAATTTTTTCAGCCACCTCAGAATTGCATGAAACAGGAAAGCTTAATTTCACCACTGTCCTCTTATTTTTTTCTCTTGGGCTTTCAGGAGAAAAAAAAAAAGACAGCTCAGATGGCTGCTGGATTCAGCTCTTGTTCTGTGTTGCTCAGAAAGCTCTGAGAAGTGAACCAAAGCGGCTACATACCAACCATTTCTCTGTGCCCAGGAAATTCCCCAAGACTGCTGGACACACCAATCATATCTCTAGAAAAATGGGGGAGCAGAGCGGCGCTTAGCAGGGGGTGGGCTGGACCGCTTCCCACTCTGCATAAATTACAGTTTCTTCCCTTTAAAGTCCAGTCCCCTGCTCTATAGTTTGGGAAAACTGGAAATACTTCTATTACAGTTATCATCAACAGTGATTTTATTGTTATACTGTACAAAGCTGTTTCTTTTTATCTTGAAGTAGGGCAAATGAAGTATAAGAACAATCCTTAAAAGTAAAAATATGCCTTTCATTTTTTTCCTAGAAAAATGCCTAGCAAATAGAATGGCTGCCTAAGACAAAACTTAATTAAGTACCTATTTTAAAAAGGAGAAAGAATACAAGAGATCAAGCCCATGTCTTTCTCCTGTAAAATGAACCATTGTTTTTCTAAGTGATGGGTGGGCCATCACTTTTCTCCTATAAACCAAGTCCAAACTTTCTATAAATTCACAAATTCCACAGATGTCCACTCCCCAAAACACAAATATTCCCAGCTCCAGAATATAATGTGTCTCTCGCTTGACAGCCCACATTCTATTTTTTTTTTAATGTGTACTTTCTAGTCTGCCTAATAAACCTCTACGCCTCTCAAAAACAAACAAACACGCTTAATTAAGTGATTTAATGGTCATTTTCAGGGTTTTTCAAAAACGGTCTCATTTACTTTTGCAGTTTTTAGGCTGAGCCACAGTCATGCCTTATTTATTTCATTGATTGGCTTGTTTATGAATTTACTACAATTGTATCCTCTTTTAGTTTGGTTTTCACAAAATACTAAGAAAATTTTAAGCCCTAGGAGGAAATGAGAGTACTTCAAAGAGCTGGAAGCATTGTACACCTCATGCGTGATGCCAGCAAAAACAGCCCTTGAGCCAATAAAAGGGAGATGAAGTTCAGTGTCTGCAAGAGGTCGTTCAGCCACAGGCAGGGAAGGGTAAAAGGAGGCCGTGGCCTGGGTTACATTTCTCTCCCTCCCCCCCACTGTCCCATCCCAGCTCCTCAACTCCACACCATTATTTGCATCTACTTTTTGGAGAAACTGATCCAGCAGCGTGAGTTTCCTTTACTGCCCTCCACCATGAATTTCCAAGAGTCTTTGAAGAAATTAAGAGTTTCCTTCCTTTCCAGAGAAGAGTCCTCATTAAGCCCTGATCTGAACCCTCCAGTCTCCTCTAGCATCTCGCTCGCATCCCTCATCCTTTTAGAATGGTTCATCAGCCACCCTTGCTGCCTTGATGAATTTCCTTACCTTATAAACACGTTCTGCTTACCCCATCCCACGATTTAGAGTCCTGTTTTTCTACCTTTATTACTCAGACTTGACTATAAACAAAAAGTTCTATGCCTACATTCAACTAAATCAGTTCTTCCAAGATCCCCGGTGGTCTCCCCAAGCACAAGCCGGCCCTTTCTCTGTTCTTCTCTCTTGAGCAGTGTGCAGCACTGTTGACCGTCCCTACTCCAGTTCTCTTCATTGAAGTTTCCGACTCCCATCTGAACCTCTGACCTGACAGCCCTTTCCAAACTTTTCTTCTATGCCTAAAATGATGTACTGCTCAGGATCTCTCTTGACGCTCTCTTGTAGCTCATTCTCTTTGTGTTCTCTGTTGGTATATCTTGTCCTTTCAACTTTTTTGGCTTTCGGAAAGTGACTTCAAATATTTGCTTCCAATCCTGACTTCTCTCCCAGTCCGGCACCTGAATTACCAGTTGCCTACAGAATCCCATCCCACTCCACAATTTAAAATTTTATATCTCACAGCCAAACAGAGCACCCCATGTGAAAGCTTTCTCATCTGGCCTGTTTCGTTTCTATCCTGCAAGAGCACTGACGAGTACATTCAGTTCTTGCTTTTCTCTTCTCCATTAATTTAATTGGTGAAAACAAAAAAAGCAGACTTCAAAACCAGAATGACTTATGTTGCATCTCTTTTGTGTGTCTTTCTAAAATTGTGACACTGGCCTAATTGCTTATCCTCTGAGTGTCTTCATGTGAATTAATCAGGGACCGTATTTATCCAGTCCAGATTTGGGGCCAGCTAAATGAGGCTGTTTACAGAGCATCGTGTGTGTGCCTGGTGCCTCATGGACGTGCAGAGTTTTTTACATTTTATTTTTCTTGATTTTGCTTTCAAATCGTCTCTTGTCTTAGCCTCTGCTCTCTTCATGTTACTGACAGTGTTGCTGCTTTGTTTTATGCTTTATTACAATTTGCCTAGGTGATTGCACCTTCTCTAAAAATACACAGTTTCTCAGCCTCCTGACCATCTTCCTTCTGGCCGTTACTATTTTCCCAAGAGCCACATTATAATCCCGTGATGCCACACATCATCCGGCATAGGTGGAAAACTTCCCATTTGGTATTTGAGTTCCTCTATAGCCTAGAATTTTTCCCCTTTTAAAATTACTGCTGTTTACGCATCTCCCTGAGTCCCAGCTTTTGATATTTTTTACTTTCCTGCCTCCTTATCTTTACTCACAGTTTTTGCAAACTTGTAGCATCCTAGAACTTTGTCAGGCCAAGCGGTCCTGAGCCCCGCTGACTGCATTTATCAAAACAGAATTTGAGAATAAATCACAAAGCAGTCGCTCTTACTTAATTTGAAACTGAATGCTTCTGTATGCTTTGGAAATAGTAATTCATTTAATCCTTGTAACAAATATATGTCAGGTACTATTAAGATACTAATTCAAAAACATAGCAAATGGAGGCACATTCAAGACTCATGTGCGGTGTCAGAAATCATAATAAATAGCCAAGTCAGGCTTCAAATACAGGTAGTCTAGGTAGTACAGAGTTTGTGCTGTTAACTAATCATATTGCTGTTTCTCCCAAAGGTTTGCGGAGGAAACAAAAGGTAAGCAGTTCCAACAAGGTCAGTGGTCCTAGCAAGGCTAGAAACCAGTTCAGGGCCAGGCAGGTAAAAAATGAGATACATTGATGAATGGAGAGTTTCAGCGTGTACAACTGCCGAATGAGCAGGCTAGAAATACTGAGCCAAGTTCAGGGATTCATTACCACATTCAACAAAGCACCTGTCACCTCTGTTATAGTCGATCTGGCAGCAGTTAAGTTTATTTTGTTAGCAGTCATTTGTGTGTTCCTGGGCCCCAGGAAATGCGAGCTTTCAGAGGGGAGGAATCACATGTTCCTAATTTTTATTGCTCTACAGTAAGTGACATAACAAATATCGGTGTCCATGTGTGTCAGGAATAGGGTAGGGTTGGGGGGCTTCAAGATTTCTTCTCTCATCAGACTTTACTATATTTGAATATACTGAATTGTTTCAGTGCTTTTTATCTGATTTTACCTGCTAACTGTATTCATACAAAATGTATGGCTGCCAGGCGTTGTTTCTAGTCTTTGCAGAATCTATACAAGTCACCTTAAAGCCATCGGGCTGTCTGAAAATGAATTAAAGAATTGACTCTGGAGAGTTTTAATTAGAACTGCAAATTCATCACCCAGATTGCTCTGCCATTTGGTGAATCAAATCTTACCCCAGTGAAATTCCTGCATTTGGCTCAATTACAAGTGTGAGCCTTAGCCCTTTCTGTATTCCCTCTGGCATCCTGCTCAGTCTCTAAATATAGTAGCTTTGCTATGCGTGCTAGATGAATGCATGGCCAGTGATGAGAAATGCAAGTGAAAATTCACATCCAAGCACTTTCTCTTTTTGTCTTTGAAGTTCAAAGTTGTTTTCCTCAGGAGAAATTTTAGCTGTTAAACCACTAAAGGGTATGGGTTATTTGTCCCAAGTCTTCAACTCTATAGAATTTAACAAACACACAAGAATGTTAAAAGTTTTACACAAGCTAGAGCTGGTTCTATACTTAGCTGGCTAATGCTTTTTCACTTGGGATTAAAAAAAGGTTTTCACTATAGTTTTCCCTCAATCACATAAGAATTTTGAAATTCACTCCAACCTTCAGGCAGAACTATATTAACACCTTCCCCGAATAGTTGACAATTTATCTTTCGGTATCTTTAGAGAACAGTAACCTGCTGTAGTGTTTAATAGCTCCCATCTTATTTCTGACCTAATCTTTCTGACATTTCTTTCTCCTCCTCTCTTCAGTGGAACTTGAGAACAGCTGGACAACTTTGTATAATTATTTGCAGTCATTTCTCTTGGTCAAGAAAAGATATTTACAAATTCAGGAAATGGAATTATTGAATTGAACATCCTTACTTTATGGGCCTTCCTGTACATCAAAAATGCTTATAATATACAAACTTCTACATACATTGTACATGAACTTAAGAGTACAAACATTTGAGACCAAATCTTGATTTGCTTGCTATTTGACTTTAACAGATTTTAGCATAATATTATGAGATTTTATTTCATCCTAGTCCTGGTATCCTGGATACAATATAAGGGACAAAAAGAAGTTTGTCCTGTCCCTTGCTTGTTTTTGCTATCTTCTATCTACAATGAACTATTCCTCCTCTGCAATAGCCCTTTGTCATGTGCCACTCTGCCTTGGAGTCAGCCAAACATGGACTGAAAGCTCTACAAACTGTAAGCCAAATAAACTTTTCCTCCTTTAACACTGAGTGTTGGGCATTTTGTCCCAGCAATGAGAAAAGTAACAACATACATAGGATACACATAAATAGACCATGAAATAATATACATATGTAAACCATGATGGCTAATGTCTCAAGTATAAACCCCCATACTCTTTTCTATTTTTACTTCAGTTTCCAAAAATTCTTTATCTTATGTACAGACTCCCTATCCCTATGTTTCTTTGGGAATGGAGGCAGGTCAAATTAGCTATAACAAGATTATCACAAATGAATGGGAAATTATACTAGCATGCTGACCTTCTTCACGATACTATGAGTTCTCCAGGACAAAGATTCT
The DNA here is from genome assembly GCF_034190915.1 of Cavia porcellus. NCBI lineage: Eukaryota > Metazoa > Chordata > Mammalia > Rodentia > Caviidae > Cavia > Cavia porcellus. Next base: position 49,597,056 of record NW_026947510.1, on the reverse strand, counting down.
GTCTTCTTCATCCTTTTAGGCTCCAACACTTAATAATGTACAACATAGGGATTTAGCAAATATTTATGAGATCCAAAATGGCCTCGCTGAATTATTTGTAATTTCACACTGTAATGTGGAGCAATCACCTGAAGGGAGACTAGATGTACCATTGACACCTATAGTGGCTTCTTTGTTTAAGAGGATAGAAAGACATTTGCCTTCCTGTCTCCCAAATACAACATCGTAGAGGTCCCTAATTTAGCCACAAATCAAGCCCAAACTGAGTAATATATCCTGGAGACACTTCATTGCCCGGAAGCTATCTCTTGGGGGAGGGAGGGAGAGAAACACAATGGCAGTCACGCAGAGCAGTAAGATTAATTATTAGACAGGGAAATCGGGAAGATGTTTGAATACAGACATGGCTAAGGGAAGCAAAGAACACTTAAATGGTAAAATATTTTACTCCAGAGACACGGTTAAAGCATCTAAAAATCTTGAGGCTAATTATGTGAACTCTGAGCACGTGGGGAGGGTGGATACAGCTACGTGGGTGCCCCAGAAGAATATTTCTTTTCTTTACACAGCCTCACAGAATGAGTTCTCATGAATGCCTAAAATATTTGCTGTGATGGTTCTTAAACTCACATCAGGAGTTTTTTGTTTTTTGGTGTTTTTTCCCCTATTGCTTCAAAAGCAACTATTGTCATGTTGGTCTTTTTTTTTTTTTCAATTTGCCTCATGTGAGTGTCTGCTTTTGAATATTTGTAGCAACTTCATAAATTCTTTTAAGTCTTTTAAGTTAACCATGTCATTATACAGGTTTCCATTTAAAATACAAATGAGCCACAAGAGACATAAGTAAGAAAACTTTGGTTTCTCCCATTCTTTTTAGTTATCTTGGTCAAACTAAAGAACTACTTGGGTTTACCTACTGTGGTCTGAGCCAGCAAATAAATAGAAACAGTCTCTCCTAAAAATCCTTGGGATTGGGTGTCTTGCACCCTTTGGCTAACTGGGCTAAATGCTCAAAGAACTTGGGCAATTGCAGACTCACAAAGAAAACAATATGTTCAAGGTGGAGATGGAGAGGAAACCAGGTATGGCGATGCATGCCTGTAATCCCAGCCCCAAAGAGAGGGAGCCAGAAGGGAGAGGGAGCCATATTGTGATTTTGAGGCCAACTGGGCAACACAGTGAGATCCTGCCTCAAAGCAACAAGAACAACAATGAAAGGTCAGCACCACCTATTCTGACCTGTGGACTACATAATACATCCAGACCCAAGTGCAGAAACCCCTGACCAATCAAAAGAGACTGCTGCTCATCATGAATGCACCCTGATAAGCACAGTACACCAAATCCTGGCCAGGAACTCCTTTTGTCCAGTTTGTTCCAGTTATGCAGAATATTGACACAAGAATATAAACAACATATTTGAATGACAGGCATTTCACAAAAGAAGGGTAGATTCTGAGGGATACTTTTCACAGTAAAGGGGACCTCTGATGAAATGCCTTTTTTTTTTTTTTTTTTTTTTTTTTTTTGGTATCAGGGATCAAACTCACAACCTCATGCTTGCCAGCCAGTACTTATGCCACTGAGCTAAATCTCCAGCTAGATGCCATTCTTATATATCATGCCAATCAGGGAAATAAAATCAGATTAAACCAGCTGGAGATTAACTTGAAATCTACTGTTCCCTATAGATCCTAGTAGGAGAAACTTTATAGAATAAGCTTTCAAAGTGTTTGTTGAAGCCATTTTCTGATTTTTCTCTGGGCATTAACTTCTTAACATGGATGGGTTGACTTGAAATCACATCAAAAGTTACAATAATTGAACAGGGTAGTAGTTTAAGGAAACAGTTTCCAATGTCTGCCTCTCTTACGTGATACTTGCTTATCGTGCTTGTTTTTAAAAAATGGCCAGGTATTTGAGGGAGATCCTTTCCGAAGAATCTTTCTCTTTTCTGGGAGGAAGAAATGAACAGAAGGACATCTATGCTGAATAGCTTTGTTTGTAAACAGCCTTATCTCAGAGGGTAACAAACCCCAGAAGGGGCTTAAAATCCCAACTCTGAGAATGTGTCTTCTTATTTTGACTCTAGTAGCTGTCAAGTTTGTACATGGGTAAGGTAAATAAAAGAATAAATTCAGCTACACATTTTGCTTCAGCAAACCTATCTAACTGAACAGAAGAGCTCACAGAAGTACTGAGACAAAAATGCAACTTCGGGAGAAATTGCCTGAAAAATGAACCTGTGGGATGTTCTTGGAACACTGACTAGATTATGATGTTAGGATCTGGCTGAGGGCAGGGTAGCCAGTGATGGAGTTTGAGCTGTCCAGTTCCTACTCCAGGAGAAAGGGTGGCAATCTTAGAAATGAGACAGCCTCTGAGATCTCACTTAAGAAGTAATAGTTTAGGAAAGCCTCTTAAACTTTAGGAAGGTAGTAAGATGAACTGGAAGAATGAGAAAGATACGGAAGACTGAGCCATAGAGCATATTACATCTGCAATCAGAGGGTACCTAGGCAGACAAGCAGGAGACAGGGGAGACGGAGGAATTAGTCCTAAACAATAATCCCTAGGCTGATCTGAGAGGGAAAATGAATAACCAGAAAGAGAAGGACATGTCTGTCTTTCTAGCATCAAAACGTAGATTTATTTTCATGAGGGAGTAGCATTATAAGATTTTTCATTTGATTTTTACATTTGCTAGCTAGACACATTTTCAACAAAATGATCTATTATATTGTCTAGCAATGTGTATGTCATGATATTAAATGGAAATAAAAAAGTAATTTACAGATTATAAGTGCAATATAATTCTACCTTTGTTTTGGAAGAAGCATGTATGTTATGTGAAAAGATCTTTCCTATTCAAGGAAATGCACATTACAACCACAAATGAGATGCCACTGTGTACATTTGGAATACTTTTTTTTTAAATGTAATGTAACAATATCAAATGCCAAAAATGATATGGAGCAACTAGAACTCTCCCTTAAGGTTGGTGTGAGTGCAAGGAAAAAAGACTTGATGACTTTGGTTTATAAAGATTATTTTCCTTTGCAAAGTTAAAAGGTATTTTTATACTTTATAAATACAAAATTTTCTTGTATAAGGTTAAACATTCCGTATGATCTAAAAATTGCACTCCTGGGTATTTACTCAAGACAAATGGGAAAAATGTTATATATGTTTCTACTGGATTTATTCATAATTACAAAAACTCTTTTCAACTGATGAACCGGAGTATACACAATGACGTTATTCAATAATAAAAATGAACATTACTGATTTGTACAATAGTATGGAGGAAGCTCGATGCGTAACTTCAAGGGAACATGGGATACAGAGAATATAATGCCATTTGTAAGCCATTCAAAATAAATTAGAGGAGCAGATTTAGACCCATGGTCACCAGAAGATAGAGGGATAACTCAGCACCAGGGGTGAGAGGGACTTTTGTGGGCACTTAGTATGTACTATATCTTAATTGCTGGGTGCTCACATTGCTCATGTTCCATAATTCACTTTAAGCTTTTTCCTTTTCCTTGCTACAATGATTATATACTTTGTATTATAAATACCCAGGAGTTAAAAAAAAATCCTTTTTAGTGCACTGTTCTACAAATAGCTCTGTCAAATACATATGGTTATGTAATCACTATATATTATTGCTTTTCTAAATACCATTCTCTACTAAGTAGAAATAGAGATGCTTAGAGAAAAAATAAAGAGCTAATTCCAAGACTCAGACAGGGAAATTCAAGATAAGTCGGGATCTCTCATGGCTCCAGAAAGAGAAATGAATGAAGGGAATATATTAAAGGAGAAGGATGCAGCTTACAGGGTTCCTCACTAGCCAAGTCAATACTACTATTGTTCTGTTCCTTTTGCTATGATTGATACAAAACAAAGGCATGCCTTCACCTGGGATCTTCCTGACAAAATGCATAGCCTAAATCTAAGCCCAAGAAAAATCACACACATGTAGAGGGGTGGTTTATAAAACAATACCCATATTCTTCAAATCAAGGTTAAGAAAAGCATAGAAAGTCTGAGGGACTATTCTGGATAAAGAGGGATTAAAGAATTATAACCTTTAAATGCAATGCCAACCTTTGGGTTGGAACCTACATTAAAGGTGTAAAAACAACAATAAAATATAATGGGGTTATTGATTGGAGTATCATTTGGATACTAACATTATATATATGCTAAATGTCTTGATTTTGATGGTAGGAAATGCATAATAAAATACTTAGAAGGAAAGAGACATGAAGTCACCACCTAAAAACAATATTAAAACATTAAAAACAACATTAGCACGGTGTCCTAGAAATAATCCAGATTCGATACCAAAACATGTAGGTTCAGGTTTGGCAAACCACTTGCTGTTTCTAACCTCAGTTCTTCATCTATAAAAGAACACTATGACTTGTCTATAGAGGTGAAGGGTTCTGGTCCCACAAACAAAAAGCACTAACCATAGGGCCTGGGGATATAGCTCAGCAGCACAGGACCTGCCTGGTGAGCACAAGGTCTTGAGTTCGATTCCCAGTACCTACCAAAAAAAAAAAGCAGTAACCATAAAGAAAAGATTGGTAGGCTGGATTATATTAAAATTAAGTGCCAGGCCTGGTGGCATCCACCTGTAAACTCAGCACTCAGGAGGCTGAGGCAGGTAAATCACAGTGTGTTCGAGGCCAGCTTGGACTATAAAGTGAGAGCCTGTCTCAAAATAAATAAATACATACATACATACATACATAAAGATTAACAACTGCTGAAGAGGGATAGGAGACATACTAGGTTTCTTTGAACATTTCTTCTGTAAAGCTTTTAAAATTTCATCCAAACAAAAAAGTAATAAATTAGGTGAGTTTCAAAGAACCCCAGACTTTGGAAAATGCTAGAAAAGGATCAAAAGGTTTCAACTGAAATATGCTGTTTATCAGTGAGGACACTGTATCAACCACACCACTATCAAGGACTTGAAATGTCTTTATCACCTTTCAGCTTCTGATTCTGATTTCTGTGATGAAGACAGCAAAGAACTGAATCAACAGGAAATTTTGAAAAATGAGACTAAAAGAAATAGATTCTAAATATGTGACCGGGAGAGGGGAGAGCAAGAAACCAAGAAAGTCAGTCAGAAGGATCCTGGAAATAAAAATGCTGTAGGTAATCCTAAAGGAACTCAGAAAATGAAAAGCTCGTGTAAATCTAAAAAGACAGATTCAGAAATAAATCCTAAGGACAGGAAAGAACTTACACAAAAAAATACAAAAGAGAAAAAGCTTATTGAGCATAGTTGTGACTCTTTTCCCAAAAGAAAACTAATGACAGACTCAAGCACCTTTAAAATTGTACAGTCTCCAAGATCCATTGTTCTAAGACAAAGAGGAAAAACATTCAGTGGTTTCAGAGTAGCAGGAGATATTGATGGTGACACATCTGCCAAAGATTTTCTGGAGGATTCAGACAGTGCTGCTGAATAGGTAGGGTTAAGGTACCTGAAGATTAAATCACAGGGGGCGGTAGGACTTCTGCCTCAAAGATGGAGAAGGTGAATTTGATGAGGATGATGACTGAAGTGAGACGACCCTGATCTTACAAGGGATAAAGGAAACGTAGAAACTAGTTTCCAAGATGAAGATGATTCGGCAGATTTATTTCCAGGAGAACCTGGTATTGAGCATGCTTGGTGAAGATTAGATAAATATGTTGATGAGATTACATGTCGATTAGCAGTTTGCAAAATGGACTGGGGTAGATAAAAGGCAAAAGATTTACTGGCTCTGTTCAACTCATTTAAGCCTAAAGGAGGTGTTATGTTTTCTGTAAAGATATCACCTTCGAAGTTTGGAAAGGAAAGAATAAAGGAAGAGCAAATTCAAGGACCAGTGCAGTTGTTAAGCTTTCCTGAAGATGCTCCCAAGAAGGATTGAACTTCTAGCGCAAGACTGAGAGGTTATCAGTGAGAACAAGTGAGGTGCTATTACACAGTAGTGGACTGTGAGCCTCCTGAAACAGCAAGTGAAATCTGTAAAGACTGTGATGGCCTGGGATTCGAAATAAGTCATTCTTGCATAGATATAAGGTTTATACCAGATGATATTATTTTTGATGATGAGCCTAAGAATGTGGCCTCGGAAGTGAATTTAATAGCTTAGAAACCAAAAGATTTCACTTCCGCTGCAGTGGGAGTATCATTGGTGGAGATCACTTGGGATGGGACTGATCATGAAGGAATCACAACCCACAACAGAAAAGGCAGAAAAGGATGATGATGAACAAGTTCCTAAAAACAGGCAGCTCAGGGGCTGGGGATTTAGCTCAGCGGCATAAGCGCCTGCCTTGCAAACAGGCAGTCGTGAGTTCGATCCCTGGTACCGATAAAAACCGAAAAAGCCAAAAAAAAAAAAAGAAAATTAAAAAAAAAAAAAAAAAACAGAAAGCTCTTGCAGGTTATTCAAGACACAGAAAAGAAAATGATATGAGAATGGAAATTAAACGGTTTCCAGGCATTAAAGTGCAGAGAAGATGGTAAAAAAAAAAAAAAAAAAAAAAAAAAAAATGGAAGGGAGAAGATAAACTGACCCCATTGAGAACAATTTTTAGAGAAAAAGGGAAAAAAAGAACTGCAAAAGAAACAGAAGGTTCTTGCTGAACAGGCCACTGAAGACAAACTTCCCCATCATGTTGATCTGAAAGACCTGCACTTTGTTGAAGAAGTTAAAAAAGAAAATAGGTTTAAAGAAAACAAATCAATGAACTCTGCAAAAGATGCCACATCTCCAGAGGAAGAAACTGAAATAGAAAGACAAAAGGCTGAAATAGCTTTGCTTGCAGTGGAGGAGGAGGAGGACAGCAAAAAACAGTTCAATTCCGGCAAGACTGGGGAGCACCAGAATCTGAGCACAAAGAAGAAACAGCTTATGAAAAAGAAGGCTTTGTTAGAGGATGAGGTACATGTCAGTAATGCACGACTTCAGGTAATGTCTACTTCTTACTTGTTAAATTTGGATTCCTCAGATCCTAATTTCAGTAAAAGAAATGCAATGAAAAAAAATCCTTGAGGAAAACCTGGCAAAGAGAACAAAAAGAACCAGAAATTACTCAAGCAAAAAAGAAAAAAGAAAACGAGATTGAAAAGACATCATAAAAGAAGCCCACTGATCCTGGCTTGTCAATGCTGATTAAATCTGTCTGTGAAAAACAGGACAGTTTTAAGCAAGAAAAGAGCAAAAAGTCAAATAACTGGATATTCTTTCTTCTTGATTTAGAATGTGCCCTAAAGTATATAAAAACAGTTGGAGGGATATTGGGAATACAGTTACCTTTTCACTTACAAAATTCTTTTTCTGACCATAGTAAAATTACTTTCCATATACACTTCTACCTAATTATAGATGATTATAGATTTGTACTGTATTTTTCCACAGGTTAATCATAATTAAATTACCTGAATGGCAAGATTTATAAGATGTGTATCTTTTAGGAAGTTCAGTTCTAACAAGTAGAAAGTTACTAGAAATTAGCTTCTTAACAAACTCTTTCCAAGGGCGGGGGATTTAGCTCAGCAGCATAAGTGCCTGCCTTGCAAGTGTGCAGTCATGAGTTCCATCTCCAGCAACAACAACAACAAAAAAACCTTTTTCCAATTTTGTATAAAAACATCAGTTTTTACTTGTCAGTCTGTAAATGTTAGAGACCATTTGAAAAATATGTGTATGTCATACATTCATTTCTTTGGAAGCTAGAGGCTTTGGAAGAAATACATAGCTATTAAAATAACTTACTTTTCTAGCCATATATGGTAGAAGCCCGGAAGTCATAATTATGTTTAGTAGTTTATGGAATTAATATATACATAAAAATTCAAAACTTTTTTTAATTTTGTATAACACAAATTTATTTCACTTATGCACCTCAAATAAACTATAATCTGAAAAAAAATTAAATTAAATTAAGAAATGTTCAAAGAAGATACCACAAAGGAATGAAAGCAAGATGCAGATTATTAAAAAAAATCTGTATATAAATAAGTGACCCAAAAATCCTATCAATCAACATAGGAAAAACCAAATAGTTACTAATATTTTGACAGGACACAAAATATACCTACATGAGCAATAAACATGAAAATGGGCTGCATCTCATTGGCAGTAACCAAAGAATTGCAAATTAAATTTATAGTGAGATAGTACTACATATGCACATGAAAGGATAAAATTTAAGAGCCAACAGTAGCAATATACTAATGAAAGACAGACCAAGAACTCTCAAATGCTATTAATGGGATGTGAATTGGTACAAAGAGATGAAAGCAATTTGGCATTACATGGTCAGTACATAATCTGTGACTCACTAATTCCACTGGCTCATGCAGATGTGTATAAGAACACTCATAAAGCATTGTTTGTTGTTGCCAAACCCAGAACAATTTAAATTTCTATCAGTAATAAATTGTGACATATTTAGTCAGTGAAAATGCTCCATAGCAATGATATGAAAATTAACTAAAGCTGAAAATAGCATCAATAAATCCCAGCAACATAAAATGATTATCTTAAAGGATTATCAAAGAAGCTACTGCAATATACACAGAAATATTTAAATAAAGCCAAACAAACAAGGCTTCGTGTTTAAGGATGCCGTAGCAGATCTGCAACAAAGTGGCAGCTGTGTATGTTAGGCCACGTGTAGCAACTTGTGTTGTAGAGGTTGGACTGAAAATGACATGAGGCACTCTGCTGGGATCAGGCAATGGATCTTGCCTCAAAGGTGGCTCCACCTTAATTTCTTAAGCTGTACATGTTTTGTGCAACTTACTATTTGTGGGTCATGTCTCATAATGAAGGGGTTAAATTTTATAGGTTCTATTTGCATCAGTTATATCTACGTCAAATGTGTCTTATGACACATTACCTAAGAAATATAAAGGCATCTTCAAAACATAATGTGCCATATATTCATATTGTTGCTTATATTAACCGCAATGAGTGAATACCTATGAAAGACCAGAGAGCTATTTTTAACCATGAAAATATTAGAGTAGGACATGCTTAACTGAAACATCATACATCCAAGGACAGAACAGTTACCGTCCAAAAGCCCTGTGAAAGCGAATTTATCCTGTTTAGACCAGCTCAGGATCAAAAATGAAAACAGATGACTTTGCTATTTCCTTTTCTCTTAAAATTTGACTAGTAAGTTTCAGTGATATGACTCTGGGGATAAATATGTGAAGATTAAGTCATCAAATTCAAGAACTGAAAACCAGGAAGAGGCATTCAAAGTGAAAAGAAATTATCGCCTTTCTTCTGGTTTCTGTGTATAGCAGGCATTTATTTTATTTTAGTTTATTTTTGGTACTGGGAATTGAACTCAGGGCCTTCTGCTTGCCAGCCAGGCACTGTGACACTGATTTGGCCCCTATTTACCTTAAATAATGACTATTTATTATTATCAGAAACATCTATAACAAAATTAGTAATAGTGGATAGTAATTATTTATATTACATTTTCAGTATTTTGTTTAAAATCTTTTATTTTGTAGTTTTAGTGGGATCTTTTCCTTAAATCTATGTTGTCTTTCATGTCTAAAGTTCTGTTATTTATAATTAACAAATTAATAACAATTCATAATGTGACTTCCTTCAGAGATATATAGAGAGGTAGGAGTTTTTATAGAAGACATCATCATATATACCCCTCCTTGGTTTTTCTATGCTTTAAACCTAGGAATAGTCTGTAACTTTCTCCTTTTTCTTTTCACAACTCACAAATCACCTGGTCTTCCTGACTGCATTTTGTTTTGCTTTGCACGGCTTCAGATTCTGTATTTTCCTCCTTCTCTTGAAAGCATTTGAGTTCAGCAAGTCATCGATCCCTCCTAGGAGCTGTGAAAGTGACCTCCCTACTTGCTCTTCCTATCTGGCTTCACTGCTTCGAGTCTCTCCCTCCACTAATTCATTCTCCACGCGATCAGTTTTCAAACCTACTGAGCGAGGTATAGGGCATGTCTATCCCCGTCTTTGAAACCCCAATGGCTGGAATAATCCAGCTTCTAGTTCTATCTCCTGCCCCCGAGTCCTCCCCCATTACATCTCTCATGGGTTCCAGATATGCCATATGCTACAATTACACTCCCTGAATCTTTGGGCAGTCTTTCATTTTAGCCTTTCTGTGCCTGTATATGATTCTCACTTTTTTCTGCTAGGCAAATGCCTACCCTAATGTATCCATAGGCATTCAGTGAGTCTGTTTTTACTTCAAGGCTGTGCCCTTCATGGAGATAAGCCTGTCTCTGCAAGGCCATGAATTGCTTTCTCTTTGGGGATTCCATGGAGATTTGTTAACATCTTGTGCATCAATTTGTAACTCTTAATTCCCCAAGAACAGCAGCCTGGTTTAATTGACCTTTGTGTCTAGATAGTACCTAGTATGTAACTAGTGCTTGATAAAATACAACCCTTCTTATTACCTTTCTAATATGTATATGCTATAAACACAATAGTCACAAATAAGGAAATTCTTTTTGGTGAACCCAGCAATGACTGCTGTTCAAGGAAAATTGGTCTTTTTATTTCCACTGCAAGGATATTCAATAAATAGTGATTGACACTTCATATGCACACTTGCTACTGAGCTAGGTACAGGGCATAATGAATACCAGTTCCTTTTTCATGCCACTCTATCACATATTGGGATGAGGACCACCATGACTGCCTCTGAGAAAAGTGTTTTCCTACTTGCCTTCACTTATAGGAAATGCCCTAGAATATATCAGGCATGAATGACCAGCTTCTCCTTTTTATCCTAGCCTTTAAAAATAACTCCTTTCATTATAAATGCTCCTGAAAGCATTTCCCAGATTCTCTGTCATTTGACATGAGGTTTTCACAGTATCTCCCAAAGAATCTGATTTGAAAAGAAATCCTTAGTTGTCTTGTTGTGGGATTGATCCTCTGCCCCACGTTCTGCGTGCTCAGACAACTGTATCAACCACCACCCTACTGAGTGGCGCCAATGATGTTCGAAAGCCCATCATGTGACTATGGTGTCAGCTCTCTCTGATTTGAATGAGGCCTTTTAGATTTATAAAGCTTGTAGAAAGTAATGATCATAGGCTGTCAAACAAGCTGACTTAGCTTAGTCAGATTCTAGCAGCTATGCAGGGAGCAACAGTAAGAGAATTCCTTTTGTTTAAGAAAATAATTTTCCTTCTTTCCTAATAATCAAATGTCATTACTCATAGCCCCAATAAAAAGACTTTAGGGAAAACTCTTTTATAACTATTTAACACACACACATTAAATTCTCATTTTCAGACCATATTAAAAGTGAACCGAGTATGGTGGTGCATGTCTAACAATCCCAGCACTTGGAAAGCTGAGGCAGGAGGATCATGTGGGTCCAGCCTGGGCTTCATAGTGAGCTCAAGCCTAGCCTAAGCTATACAGTGAGACCCTGTTTCAGAAAAACCCAAATAGATAAATAAATAAGAAAATCACATATTCTGGTGAGTTATATTCCTTCATCTGTATTCATAGGTGAGGTCAGCTTTCCAAGGTTTAGAGTAGAAAAAATCCGTATGACATTGTAAATATATTGCTAGCAGCAGATAACAGAAAACCTCAGTTAACATATTTTACAGCAGAAGGTGGACTGCGTCACACAATTCAGGTCCACTTCCCTGTAATCTTTTGTTTTTGCTTTTCTCTTTCCGCTGTGTTTGTCTTCAGTCTTTAACAAAGGGAATGCAACAATTCCAGGTATCAATTTCACAAACAGCACAACATCCAGAAACATTATCATTGTCTCCTGCTGTGTGTCACAGGCTTCCGTGAAGCCTGCAGGTGATTGTCCACAGAAGACATCACAGAGAATCACCTAAACCAATCTCTGACTGGAAGATGAGAGCACTCTGATTGCTTACAGTGCTCAGAATACAGCCCTACAGCCAAATCGCTGATGTCCAAGCTCCATGGAGGAGGATAATCCCCAAAGACAACCGGAGTTCCATTAGGACCAAAAAAAAAAAAAAAAAAAAAAAAGCCAAGGAAATGTGTGGACTAGGCAATCAGTATTGGCCCCAAAGCCAAAACGATTCCTCCTTGTGTGAAGAGAGATGGGAAAAAGCCCTCAGTACAAAATTAATAGGCTTCTAACCTTTAAAACCAGACAGTCTGGTTTTAAATTCATCACTAATTATTATTCATTATAATTTTACATTCATCACACAAACACGATCAATAGTGATTTTTATTCTATTCCCAAAGACTTATTAATAAAAAATCTATTAATAAGATTATTGATTACAAAGTGGGGCATCATCTTTCCTTTTCCCTACTAAAGATCGTTGTAATAATGATTTTGCAGACAAACTACTGCATGTGTCTTGTAACTTACTAAAAAGTTAATCTGATACTTGTCTGATACCTAATATTTTTCATATGGCATTAGGGGTAAAATCTAGGTGGTTTAATATTTGGATACTCGACTATTGTATTTTTTAGTCTTCTGACATCATAACTTTGTTCACTCACTCATATATGTATTCAGATAATATTTATCAGGATATATTTTATGCCAGGCACTAGGCAAAACTCTGGGAATACAAAGTTTGACAAAAACAAGATTCTCAAGAACAGAGAAATATGGTTTGCTGAGTAGGCTTAGAAAATTTGATTTCTTAAGGGCTATCCATGTTTTCCAAATCATCCAAATCAAAGCATCCTATAAAAAAGAAAATATAAAAATAAGTAGATGAATAGGTTACATTTTCTTTATAGAGAGAAATAACCTGCTACATAACTACTGTTGTGTTTTATGAATTACTTTCTTAAAGCTTCTTGTAGAGGTGAATTTGCATTTTACAGATGATGTTAGGAATGATAGGGCTTGCTCAGTCCCTGTTGCTCTGTCTCCATAGATGGTAAACACTTGATGCGCCCAAACCTATGATGTCATCTGCCATTACACCTTTGCAAATAGTTACCTCATGAAATGGGCATAGAAAAGTGATCTGGAGTGGGGAGCCCACAGAATATAAGAGACATACCTTTCCAACTAACAAAACAACTTTCAAAGAATTGTATTTGTGCTTCCAAAATGCAGCAATTTTAAGTTGGAGTCAAGGGTTATTGTTTATAATTATAATACAATAATTTTATACAACTTCATAGTGTATAATACAGCATTTTATATTCAACATTTGCTTGAATATTTTATCCTGAGAAATATAAAATGAATTCATTTTTGATTTTCCCTTTATAGAAGTTATTTATAAAGTGTGCTTTTTGCTTATGTTGGGAAAAATTTGAAGTAAGACCTCAGGGCTAGATACAGACTTACAATTTTGAAGCTACTTTCCACTGTAAATGCATTCAAATAGCAATTTCTATTTATATGCAAAAAATCTTAAAGTTCCTTATCAGTAGCGCAAGGAAAATTATGTAAACTCCCAGGCAATATAAGTGCATTCTTCATATCTGATTCAGTTTGATTCAATTTGATTAAATAAATATATGACAACAGCCCAGATGAAAGGTAATGAGGGCAGGACTGATGGAAGTGGCAGCGGAGTGGGAAGATTGGGAGATACTCTGCTTGGGATAAACACAGACTTCTCAGCGCGACCAGAGTGCCCTTCATGGTCAGGCTTCTGCCAGTCTCTCCTGCCTCGTTGTTTGCCAGAAATTCCTCCTGTTTCAACCACTGAACACCTTGGGGAATTGTCCACATCCTTTGCATCTCTATTCATATTCGATATTTTCAAACTGAAAGCCTCAAAGAATGTTACAGTTAGTGTCCATGTGCCCATTACTTGGATTTTGCCTTTACTGTTCTCAGTTTATCATATTTCTCAAAGTAAGTTGCAGTCACAAAGTTTTCCCCTAGCCACCTTGGTATACATATTCATTAACTAGAGACTGATATTTATTTTATACCTTTATTTTTCTTTTGAGGTAAAAATTTACATATAAAATCCACAAAGCTTAAATGTACCATCTCCTGAAATCTGATAAGTATCTACAGCTGTATAATCCAAATTCCTTTTGAGATATAGAACAGTATCATCATTCCAGGGGTTTCCTGAGTCCCCTTTCCCAGACTGTCTCAGGCCCAATCTTCCAGAGACAACCACTGCTCAATTTTTTTCTACCAGAGAAGTGATTAGTCTTGCTTTGCCCTAGAATGTCACATGAAAGTAATCGTACAGTACATATTTTTCTTTTTCAGAGCACATAGTAGAGTGTATCAATTCATTTTTAATTGGTGGGTAGTATTTCATTGTGCAAGTACATCTCAGTTTGAGTGTCCATTCTCCTGTCATCCGAGCTTTTCTAATGTTCAGTTGTTACAGATAACTTTGCTATGAATATTCTTGTACACATCTTTTTTGGACGTATGTTTTCATTTTTAGGGGGTAAACATTAATGGAATTGTTGAGTCATATGGCAGGCATGCACATGCATGTACAAGCGCTTAAGTAATAGCCAGGAATTATATGACTTTACATTCTTCTGACAGTGTTTAAGGGTTCTAGTTTCTCCATATACCCCATCAACATGTGATGTTGTCAATCTTTTTAATTTTAGCCATTCTGACAGGTATGTAGTGATGTCTCATTGTGATTCAATTTGTATTTCCCTGGTGGTGGATGATGTTGAAGTCTTTTTTTCATGTGCTTGTTGCATTTTTTTCATATTTCCTACTGTGATGTCTGTTCAAATATTTGCTTTTCTGATTTTGTTAAATTAAGGAGTTTTCTATAACCCTGCTTGTCAGTTGTCGTAGTTAATATCTAAATGTTCTCCCAAAGCTTCATGGACTCATAGGTGACTTTTTGAGGGTGATTGTATCTTGAAGGAGTGATTGTCACCAGTAGATCAGTCTACTGATACATTTGTAGCTAAACATAATGATGTGAGATAAAGCATGATTAGAAGAGGTGAGTCACCGGGAATGTGATCTGGAAGGGTTTATCTCCCATCCACTTCCTTTGATCCTTCTCTGCTTCCTGCAGCCATGCCATGAGCTGTTTCTCCTCTGCCCTGCCCTGCTGCCATACCCTCCTTTGAAGCCAGCTGAAGCTATGGACTGAAACCTCTAAAAACTGTGAGCCAAAATAAAACTCTCCTTCAAATTGTGGGTATCAGGTATTATGTCTCAGTGATGAGAAGGTAACTAAGACACCAGCACTTTGTCAACTGTAGACTTCTTAAAGTTTTCTCCAGTCTATGGTTTGCCTATGTATTTATTTAAATGCTGAGACTCTAACCCAGTTTCATGTACATGATAGACAAGGGCTCTACCACTGACCTATTTCACTGGTCCATGCTTATTTATTTTCATAATGTGTGCCTTTTGATACTCAGATGGTTTTAATTTCCTGAAGATTAGTTTACTAAATTTTTCTTTCCTAATGATTGCATTTCTTGCCCTAAGAAACCTTTTCTTGTTCTCTAGTCGCAAAAATATTCTACTGTTTTCTTTTGAATCTTCATGGTTTTAGCTTTCATGTTTGGCATTACAACTCAACTTACATATTTCTGGTACAGTAAGAGGTATAAGTTAAAGTCCATTTTCCCCCTACCAATACACAATTATTTCAGAGCCATTTTTTGATGAAAATTCCTTTTTCCTACAAAATTCCTATTGCTTTGTGGAAAATCCAATTACCTTGTTAATGTAGATCTTCTTTTGAGCTCTTGATTCTGTCATTGATTTGTGCCAGTACCACACTTACTGTAGTTTTATAGTAAATCTTGAAATCATATAGTATAAATATTCCCATATATTTCATTTGCTTTGTTTTCTAGATCCTTCATATTTCCATGTAAATTTTAGAATCATCTTGTCCATTTCTTTAAAAAAAGAATCCTGGTGAGATTATGATTTGGGTGATGTTGCTCTGTGTATAAATTTTGTACCTATGTGCTTTTTATAATATTATTTTTTCTGTATGCTCTTTTGATATTCTGACTGCCTAAAATTTATTTTCCCTATCTTTACTGAAAGGCAACTTTTATTCATTCAGCTCAAATAGCGCTTCTATTTTAAATGTTTCTAGCCAATTCTCTCTGGAGATACAATTAATTCCTCTGAGCTTTAAAACTAGTTGTATACCACTTACCATACAACTAGTCAATACCACTTATCACATTGTGTTGTTAATATTTTCGTTGCATTATCTTTCTTCCCAAGTAGCTGGAAAGATCACGATCAGGGCCCAATACTTTATTTACTATCACCCAGCACGGTAACTAGCACATTACAGACTATCCTCGACGTGTTATCCATTTCAGACTTTATTATTTGCCTACTGTAGACAGATTCTCTCTCAGCAGTGGAAACAGAAGCAAGCTTACACAGATAAATAAATAAAGTAATCGCCAGGGATATAGCTCAGTAGCATAGAACTTGCCCACAAGCACAAGGTCCTGAGTTCGATTCCAAATACCAAAAAATAAAATAACCAAAGATAATATAACACTAAGTGGCACAGAGATAATGAAAGCAGGAGGCAGGGTATAGGTACCTAGGGTACCAGAGAATGTGGTACAACTGCCTCTTCGCGGGTAGTTACAGAAGGACTCTGAGGAGATGGTGTCTAAACTGAAACAAAGGATTATAAGGGAGTATCTCCTAAGAAGGCGTGGAGAGAAGAGCCTTTCCCACTCAGGGAACAGGAAATGTGAAAGCCCTGAGACGAAATCAAGCTTAGACTGAGGAAGGATTATTGACCAAGTAGAGTATCTGGGAAAGCTTCACAGAGCCGGAACCTGAGAAAATGAGTAGGTGTCATTCTGTGGGCATAGCCAGAGAGGAAGTATTCTAGGCAAGAGAAAATACACAGTCAGAGGGAAGCACAGCGGGAGATGACATTACAGAGGTAAGTTGGAGCCAAATAATTTAGATTTTGTGGAGCAAAGGAGATGACGACGGAGGAATTACTAGAATAGGAAGGAGTTCAGAGGTTTCCTCATTGAAAAGAGATTAAAGCCAGCAGGTCACCAACAGCATACACTGAGGTGCAGAACAGAGGCTCAGACTAGTTGGGAGTTTGGTGCATTGCACTGGATGAGAAAGCAAACTTTGCTATACTGGAGTTGGTATAGACAAGTCTTATCTGCAGATTGAATTTGAGATTAGAAAAGCTAACCAAGGAAAATTACCATATTTTCTGGCCTCATGCTATTTACTAAGAGAAGGACGAACACCTTGGCCAGAGTGTAAGGGAAAGGAGAGGCTGGAGTTGGGAGCTCCTTTTGTAAATTTTAAGTCTGATATGGCTACTAAACATCCAAGAAGACCCAGGCGTGATGATACATATTGGTGATCCCAGCACTCAGGAGGCTGAAGCAGGATTGCTACAAGTTAGAGGCCAACTGGGGCTACACAGTGAACTCAAGGCCAACACCTTCTCAAACCGTCTCAAAAAGAAAAAAATTAATTAAAATAAATATCCAGTAGCAGATGTCAAGTAGACAATTAGACAAATGAATATGAAACTCAGGAGAAAGGTCAGGACTGGATGTACTTGAAAGTCATATGCATATGGCAGCCATCCAAGACTGGACCTGGATGAGATCACTAAACAATACTGCTATAGAGCCTCCAAATGATACAAGGGAAATACTATAACTCTAACCATTACAGATGGCCAAGTTAGGTAGGAATACAGTAGGCAGAAGGACAGGACTGGGCCCTTGAGGGAGTCCATGCAGAAGATGAGAACACATGGGAACAGGCTGGAGGAGCGTCTGAAGATTAAAGTCAGCATGGCCATGCTTCCCTAAGGGATGAGGTTCGGGATTATTGGTATCACCCTGCTGAGATTTCCCACATCTTCTCCCACCCACTAGAGTTAAGATTGACACTACTAAAATTAAATCTAAGACTAAGACTAAAAACTATAGATAATTGACCAAGGTCAGTGATGTCACCCATGTGCCCTCATTTCCATTAGATCAACGTTACCTAAACAGCTATACTTGCAATCTTATTGGTTGATCATCATTTTGACCCATATTGTATGTGCCTCATGATTTTGCTCTATAAAACTTGCTTTGAGAAGTGGACTCTTTGGCAACCCATTCAGGACCCCCTATACCCCAGACTCTCAGAAGCTATTCCTGTTCCCCATTCCCCCATCCCAGTTCCCATTTCTATTCTCTTCCTTTTTTCAATAAATTTTCCTGCTCTTAGCTTCCGTTGTTCCTTAAAATTCGTTTTTTGACTTTGGAACACATGAACTTGGTGTATCTGAAAGAGCATATCTCCTATCAGTACACTGAGTTTGTGTTCCCCAAAACTGAAGACTGAATTATGAAGAACAAGGGAAAGAGACAGAAGAGGACTCAGAGAGTGGATTGCCAGTGATCAACCAATGACCAAACAATAAGGTTATAAGTATATCCCCTCAGGTAATGTTGATCCAAAAGTGAAGCAAATCATGTATTAAGTGTATGTGGAAAGAACAAGGACCTTTTTTGGAAGAGATAGGTCAGTAGGTCCTGATCACCCACCCAGGTGATTAATGCCTGTTTAGAATATCCACCATTATTGTTTATGTCCTAGAGAGGCAGGTCATTCCATCTTTATCTTGAGGCACCTCCAGCCACAGTTGTGAGTATTCTGGTCTTCTGCACTGATTTCTTCGAGGTCTACCTAACTTAGCTGTCTGTAATAATATCAAGGAAGCCTAGAAAAGAAAATGTTTCAACACAGGACTAATAGGTGAAAGGTCAAATAAATGACAGGTAGAAAGTTGACCTCTAATGAAATTATCTGGTCTTAATAAAAACCATTTCTATGGAATGATAGTCACAAAGGTCCAATCTTGGTGGATCTAAGAATGATTACAAAGTGAGAAAAAAGGTGGCAGGAATATTAACAACTTCAACATTTTGTCCTGAAGGTACAAAGAAATCTACAGCACTTAAAAAGGGATTAAAGTAAAGAGACGTATCATATTCATTTATTTTTAACATCAATAATATTAACATATATTTGTATATAGATGGAAATAAGCCATGAGAGACAAATTGGGGGGGAAAAGAAATAGTAATTCAGGAAGTAAATCCTTGTTATTAAAGTGAGAGGTTCAAATTAAGAGTATAAGAGGAGGGTTTGGCCATAGGAGCAAGAATATTTATTCCATTTTAAAATGAAGGAAAGCGAAGTACACAGGTACTAGTGTATAACAAGATGGCAGATATGGGAGGGGAAAATATAAATAAAATAAATGAAAAGGTGAAAGAAACGTTGCAAGATAAAGACATTGCATGACTTGAAAACAGTTCAGATGTTAGAAATAAAAGAAAGAAAATATTTGTGACAAGCTTAATTGTTGACTGAATTAAGAGAGGCCTAGCAGTTTGGTAAAGCACGCTTCTGAGAATGCCTTGGGGATGGGGATTCCAGAGTTGATTGACATTTGGACCAGCAAACTGAGGAGGGAAGACCAGCTCTGAGTGGCACCGTCCAACAGGTTTGCAGACTGGGTAGAAAGAGGGAAGAAAAAAGTCGACCTGCATTTGAAAAGCTCTGCTTGAGAGCTGGTGTGTCCTTTTCTACTGCCATAGCCTGTGGACTTCAGACTTCAGCTTCCTTAGCATTTGAACTGAGACTCACACCAACCACTTTCCGAGAAAATTTCAGGCCTCTTTTTCAGATTGAGTCTGCATTCTAGGTCACTCTTGTTTTAGGGTTTCCAGCTTCGTAGACTGAGCAGCTACTCTCCAGTGTGCAGATGGTTATTGTGGACTTACACTGTTCTGATCCTGAAATCCTACCGGCAGGTCCCCTTACGTAATGACAGGTACACTTCCTATTCTGTGTACTCTATTCCTCCAGGGCAGCACTCAATAGAGTTAGTTGAGTGTTACAGATGAAAGATGGATGTTGCTGACAATACCCCTAATAAGTTCATTCATTCACTCGTTCCAAAGGCGGCATGAACAAGACAGATACCATCCTTGCCCTTAAGTAGCTTTTAGTTGAGTTTAATAACAGTTCTTGAGACACTACAAGTAGATGGATAGCTAAAACATTGCTCTGTGGTTATGAATTAAAAGCAAGGGCTATTTTGTTATTCTTGAGACATGTCCTTCAGTTAAAATAGCTTACGAGGTTTTTCTTTTCATTAGAAGGTTTCTTTTTGTGGTGATTACACTGCAAAATTTGGAGTCAGTTGGTGTGAAGTGCCTGCCCTTATACAGTTATAGGATGTTCACAGCTACTCTGTTCTTTTATTAGGCTTTCTCTGGTCCTCTTTGCTGAGCCTTACACATATTCATGATTCCATTTATTCTATAGGTATACTGATGTATTTGTTCAAATTACTGCAATATGCTAAGGTGAGATACAGTAGATCTTAATGATACAGACAAGGACTCTGGAGCCAAATTGGCCAGCGTTGAAGGATCCCTTCACCATTTCAAATTGGGTGCCTTGGGAAAGTTAGTCTTCTCAGCCTCTATTTGTTTTCTCTTCTGCAAAATGGGAATAATACATAAAGCTAGAAATGCACACAAGTGAGTGGATGAATAAATGACAAAATCTCCTTAAGCTCTGTGGATTGTACCAATATTAATTTCTTGGTTTTAATATTGTACCATGGTTGTGTGAGATGTTAACATGGGGAATGGTTGCACATATTCTGTACATTTCTTGGCAACTTACCAAGAATCTAAAATTATTTTAAAATAAAAGAAAAATATGAATAATAATGTATCTACTTGGGGCTTACAGAGAATTAAATGATTTGATGTGTATAGGTAAAGTTCTTCAAATAGTACCTAATAATGCTTAAGCACTGATTAAATTTTGACTATCGTTTATAGGTTATTTGCACCATATCTGCTTTGATTCATTTTTATAATTTAATACCCCAAAGGTAACGATATTTCCTTTAACAGTTCTAGGGTGAATTATATATAACATGAGTAGTAGATATGCTGACATATATAGGTATATGTATTATTTTATCATTTTTGTGCTTATGTTTATTATTTAGTATATATTTTACATATTTTTATGTTTATCATTTATGTTTGTTTATCATTTAGTATGGTATTAGGCACCTACTGGGCTTTCTACAAATGTTCATTTAATATTCTCCTAGTGTTAACAATCTAACAAAACCATGGTCATCAAAGTATTAACTAACCTACAATTTGATTTCACTGGTTTTTCCACTAATGTTCCCTATTCAAGGTTCCTAGCCAGGATACAAGCTTAGTTACCTTCTCTCTATATAACTATACCTAAGTTTTTGCCTCTCTCATGACTTTGATAGGTATAAAGAACATTGGTCAGATATTTTATAGAGTGCCCTGAATTTGGGTCTGTCTGGTGTTTTCACATAACTACTTTAGAACTGTGATTTGGGGAAGAATCCCATGGACATGGAGTGGCATTCTCATTGCACTGTATCAGAGTACACACGACATGAGTGCGACTTATTCCTGATCATCTTAACCTTCGCCCCCTGGTTGTGCTGACACATGCCCGGTTTCTGCACTGTAGAGTTACTGTTGTTTTCTTTACAAGGTCCTTGTCCTTTCCATACTTTGAAAGCAAGCCATACTCAAGGGAGGAAGAACTAAGCTCTACTTTCTGGTATGAAAGTATCTTTATATACTATCTGTATTTCTTAGGAGAAAGACTTGTGTCTCATTCTCAGTTTAGTTATTCAATCATTTATTTATACCAGCATGGAATCATAGAAATGTGTTCTTTGACTTATAATCCAATACTATCATTATTTATTTTGTTACTCAAATGGTTCTAGCTTTGAACATTAGAGGCCTTTTTTGGGTTAATATTTTGTCTTCTTGACATGTTTCAATCCTTTTTACTCTTAACTATTCATTTAAATAAATAATGCCATGCAAAAATGTGTTGTTTACAAGTTAAACATGTTAACACCATTTATAACTGGAAAATGTCTTGATAGATACCTTTAATTATGGCATTCTGCAATAAATAGTTCCTGACATAACTATCTATATGTTAGCATTTGTTTTACAAAGATTAGGTTCCTTAATTTTCTATGTATTGGCCCGCTGCAAGTAACAAAATTTGAACACTACTGATAAAAACATTGAATATTCCTTATGCTTTTTCACTCTTTGTTTCTTACTCTCCTGGATAATGAGAAATCTATGAAATAATGCTTTCATGGCTTTATTTTCCCGTTATAAATAATAGTAGGGTAAACAGAACTGCCAAGCTGACCACATCATGAAAATGATCTCCTTATCTTGGTAACTTGTTGCTTTAGAAATCTTAGAATAGCATTGCTAGGTGTTCTCCCAATACCTTTCTAAGTGTGTGCCAGAAAAGTTCTAGCAGAGGTTCCTCTGAGACTTCGGAGCATGCAGGGACATGAGTGCCCTGGCTCTCAGGACATTTTCTGGGGACAGATACAAGTGCAATGAAGATATCTGTGTCACTCACAAGTAGCTCACAAAGAAAGCAGAAAGTTGAGCTAAAAGAGAAACATACGAGGTTATTTAGGAACTTATAGTTGTAATAGATTTGCAATTTTATCTATCATCTATCTATTTTGCTGTTTTCAGGTAGGGTGTTGCTGTGTAGTCCAGGCTGGTATTGATCAAACCATTTTGGTTTACAAAGTTAATGAAATGGAAGGAAGATGCATGCATGCAGCAGGGGATGAAAAGAAACTAAAAAATCATAAACTCAGCTGTTGCCTCTCCTTACACAGGCAAAGGCAATCCAGGTAAGTCTTCAGGATCCCTTGCAAAAAAGAAAAGAAATCTGAGGACCGTTGTTTGTTCTAGAGTTGTTCTGTCCAAAATAGTAGCTATTGAACACTTCAAATAAGACTGGTTAAAATTGAAATTTTGGAAGGCAAGGATAACACACACATGCCTGGCAAGTGCAAGCTCCTGACTTTGATTCCCAGTACCAGGGGGAAAAATTGCGATTTTTCTATAGATTGCTTTTTTTTTTTTTTGGTACCAGGGATTGAACTCATGACCTTGCACTTGCCAGACAGGCGATTATGCTGCTAAACTAAATCCCCAGTCCAAGATTTTTGTATAGCTTTCAAAACATATACTGGATTTCCAAGACTTAGTACGAAGAAGAGATGTATCTCAATAATTTTATATTGATTACATGTTGAGATTATCAATTTTATATTGGATTAAGTAAATTATTGTATGAACTTCACTTATTTCTTCTTATATTGTTTGAACACAGCCTTTGGATTTCATGTTGCATTTGTGAACTGCATCATATTTTTATTGGAACTTGATTTATATGGAAAAAGGATTGTCCTACAATTGTCTTACGGTTGGAATGGTTGTCAGAACGTTTATAGAATGTCTGAGAAAGTTACTTCTTGAGAGTTTCTGTTATGGATGTTTTTGTCTTCCAAGGGGCCATGTGTTTAAAGGTTGGTGGCAGAGTTGGGGGATGATGTAGAACCTTTAAGGTTGGAGGTCCTTCAGGTCATTGAGGTTGTTTCTTCAAAAGGAATAAAAGTAGTTATCCTGTGACCATGGATTCTCATGAAAGGGTGGATGTACAAGAACACACCTGGCCACTCTACAGCCTCTTGGATTTCCTGTCTGACAATGTAATCTCTCCATCTTGTGCATGCTTCTAGCACTATGGTGCCAACCATCATGAGATCCTCACCAAGGCTAAGCTTATAATGGCACCATACCCCTGGACCTCCAGGCCTGTAAAGTAAACCAACCTCTTTTTGAGTTACCCAGCCCAAGGTATAGAGCAATGGAAAACGGACTTATCCAGTCTCCTAAAAGACGACTGTGGCAAATCTGGCTCAAATAAATTACCTCAGGTTCTTTCCTAGGTCTTTCTCCCAACATCTATGAAATGTGCATAGTGACTGTCTCCTGGGTAACATCTATGGAGTGACTCCAGCACTATGGCTGGACAGAGTCTCTTTAAGCCACACCTCTGAGACATATGGCTATTGTTAAACCTGGACAGATGCAGTGATTTACTGCCATTACCTTCCAAAAGCACCTCTTGTGTATTCACGTCCACAGTAGGAAATACTTCAGGCTTAACGTCATCTATAATAGCTGGTCGGCATACTATTCTTGAAGAACCTCATGTCTTTCAAAGATCACTGAAACTGAGTCAGTATCTCATAACTTGGTAAGTTTTTTGGCTTTGCTAACTGTATTGAATTGATTCAAGTGATTAGGTGCTTTCTTGGTATCCTCTGTCTGTAGATTCAGGTTTCTTTTAGCAGTGACTGGTCTACACTTTTCAATTGAAAGTACAATGTTTTCTGTGCAGAATAAAGAAGGAATTTCTGGGAAATTCTACATTTTTAGCCTATTAATGTTTTATCGTGTTAGTAGCAGTGAGTACATCTCTTTCTTCTTCTTTTACTCTAAATATATTATGTATATATATGTGTGTACATACTCACATATGCAAAAATGTATGGATGTACATACAAACATACATGTATGTACATACATCTATAAATACATATAGGTAAATACATATGTGTTAGTTCATATACATACAATATCTTTTTTCTTGAAATAGTATGTGTATGTAGATAAGGAGCTGGATCTCATTTCAATGTCTGACTGCTAATCTGAGTGGGTTAAGAGTTGCCTAGATTAGTAAAGCACACTTCTGGGTGTATCTGGATGGGTCATGCATGGAGCTATGGGGTTGGAGACTCTATCTGGTTCCCAGGCCCCTTCCCCTCTATCTGGTGCTCTTCCCCATATCCTGCTTTCTGGTCGCCATGAAGTAAGCACCTTTCCTCCGCCATTCCTTCCACATAATTCTTCTGCCTTGGAGGCAGGACACTGGGCAGAAACCTATGAAATGAGACAAAATAAATGCCTTTCTTCAGTTTAGTTGAGCATGGCAGATATTTGGTTACAGCAATGGGAGAGCTGACCATACAATGTCTATAGCATTTTCATAAAGTCTTACCTCATTCCAAATTTTAAGAATTTTATTTTTCTAGTCTACATTATTTTTTATTAGTATCACCTTATTCAACACCTATTTCATTCATTTGAACTGTTCCACTAAAATCAGATGTCAGTAGGTATAGTCTATGTCTTTCAAAATAAAACTTTTGAAAAAAGCTCGAAAGGGCTTTCTTTTCTAACAAAGACTGTCCTTGATGGAGGAAAAACATCTAGTAATGGCAAAATGCAGTAAAACAAAATAAATGGTAGCAATGAGGAAAGGCTGTGGTTGCCTTCTCAAGCTAGAGTAGGAAAAAAAAAAGCAGTAGGGTGCTTTTTAAGCAACTTGAAGTATTTCATTTTGTGTTAATTAAGTTAATACAAAATGTACAGTTAAGCCTTTGAAGTATTTCACTATTATTTGATTGCCCCCATGATCCTGGAAATGCCATTGCTTCTTTGGAGAAATTTCTTTGCCTTGAACTCCCACCAAGTTGTTCTGGTTAGAAGAGCGAATCACAGTGTCCAGTCAATGGTAAGCGGAGTATTCATATGATGCAGATTAAGCCAATCAGAGTTTTTCTAATGGGATGAAAAGAAAGAGAATCAGTTCTTCAAAGGCACAAGTGAAAGGGGTGTGTGTCTTACATGGTAGCCACAGAGAAGCAGTCTGTTTGAAAGTATAACCCTGGTGTGGTCAGGCAAAGATGACGGCGTGTGGCGGCATGTGGCTACAGTACGGAGGTCATGGAAAGCACAGAAACCTTCATCACGGTATCTTGGATAGTTTGCAGAGGAGGAAGTTAGCTGCCATGTTGTGAAAATATTCCAGTGATCTCATGAAGAAGCCCCCATGACCATGACCACTGCCAACGTGTCAATGTGAGAGTGAGCCAGCTTGGGAACAGGTTCCTCCAGTGAACTCTGTGGATGACCCCAAGCTCATGGGATACCTGATTCAGAGCCCACTGCCAAGTCACAGAATTCCCTGTTCACAGAAACTGTAAGAAATAACAAATTGTCATTTCAAAGCACTACGTTTTGAGGAAATTTGTTCTCCCAAACAAATAATTCAGACAATCTCATAGGGATATTAAAAAAGAAAAATTGATGAGTGAGAATCCTAATAGATTAATATGGTTATTTCCCATTATTGCTGTCTCCCATCTATCTTCAACACTTTTATTAGAGGAATTAACCCTGACCATCATAGAATCTAACATCTCATTATAGAAGAAAAATAATGTTTCAAAATGCTGTTAGGGAAAAGTCCATAGAAGCCCAGTGTGATTCATAATTTTGAAAATGATAACACTTCTATTTGAAAAACAATATTTTTCAAAGTGTGATAATTTAAGTTGCAACTAAATTACATATTAAACATGTGAATGAATAATCCAGTGAGGTAATATCTCTTCCTTATGTTTTACCAAATTCCTTCATTGTACAGTGAAATTTTTTTTAAAGCTTGGGTTTTTATAATAAAAGCATGATTCAATACCTATAATACATATAAATATTTCCATAGCAAAATTTGTGTGTCAGTCTTAGCCAGTCTTTTATTGACGAAGCTGCAAAAATAATAATAATAATAATAATAATAATAATCCCTCTATAAGCCAGTAATGAAAGATTGTCATAACTAGAGAACTTTTATTATTTGATATTTGATGTGTACAGAAACTAACATTTACGTAATTCGAACAGTTACCTAGTTAGAAGGGGCTAGATACATTGGACACTGCATTTCTTTAGTTCCATAGTCAAACCCACGCAAGATGCATTCATACCGAGCAGTGCGGTGCAGCGATGATGATGATGATGATGATGATGATGATGATGATGAAGGCCGAGTCTGCTCTGTATTAACACCGTGCATTCCTTTGGCTTCAGAGTTAAATAATAAAAAGTGCATCCTATGCGCCTCCTTTGCAGCAGTCTCACTGCATCTCCCGAAAAGCATCGCTGGCTCTGGGGGAGCTTCCCCACAGTGTGTCACCACGTGGGTGCTGGCATCGTTGCCGCTGTCATTGCCACACAGCCCTGCTCATGCGATAGGGAGTGAGCAGTGTGCCGGGAAGACCACTGAGCTCTGATGCAGCGCTTTCTTCACTCTGAGTGGGAAAGCAGAAGTGGAGACGAGGGACAGGAAACAGAAAGCCGTGAGTCAGCAAAGCCACCAGGCGGGGAGAAAGTGAGCGCAGCGTCGTCAGTAGCAATGCGTGGAAAAATAAACAGGTAAAGAAGCAAAAGAGCTGAGTCACGCGTGTGCCACGGAGCCGAGATTTCCTGTGAGGTCACCGGAGGACGAGGGGCTAAACCACAATCCGGTTTTCCACGAGCCTGCTGATGAGACCTTTCTTTTTCCTCCTTTCCCGTAACAGAGTCTTGTGAACCAATCTGCCTTGATGGAGCCAAGCGATCATTTCTCCTCTTTGCACCCTCAAGAATCCAATAGTCACATTTCTGCAAGAAGCTTGAACTGCACCTGGAGTACAGCAGGACCTTGATAGAATGGGCTATGAATCAGTGAGACCTTGGGACTCAGATGCTTTGAAACTCACTGAATTTGGTGCTGAATGTATATCCCATGTCTCAGTCCTCGTAGTTTATTTGGTACCAACTTGCAAGCTAGAACTTGTCTATATCAATTGCCTTGTGACTCTTTCTTTATAATTTTCAGCCAAAATAACTTGCCACATCTCCAAAACCAATTGACAATGAATGAGGAGGTTCCACTGTATTTTTGTTGTTGTTTTTGTTTGGGGTTTTTTTGGAGGCAAAGTCTCAGTGTGCAGTACATGTTGGCCATGAACTCACTATGTATCTCGGACTGGACTCAAAGTTGCGATGATCCTCCTGCCTCAGTATTCCAAGTGCTGGGATTACATGCTTGTGACACCATGCCTGGTTCACTATATTTTTAAAACTGCTTCTCCAAGCAAAGGCAAAAACCTACAAACCAACTCTCAACTCCAAGCATCACTGTTGGTTCGCATCTTTCATTTTGTAGCTTTTCTTCCTCTTGCTTTGAAGTTTTTTGGATTGTTTTTTAATTCTTGGATAATTTTAGGTGTAGAAATACAATGCATGTTCTAACACTTTAGGAGACATAAGTGAATCTTGGGAAATGGGGTTTCACAAAATATTTTAAATTATTTTTCAAATAATGTTGGATTGGCAAAAACAAAATGATTTTCTTAAAAAAAGTTCTCTTCCTAACACTTAAATGGTTTCAATGAAATGTAATATACATCTTTCTCTCTTTGTATAACTCAGTATTGTTTAATAGGAACTGGTTGGTGTTCAACAATAGAGGAAGGGCTTAAATTGTTAATAGACAATACAACTACCTTCTGAGCAAAAAGTCAGTTTGAATTATGTGTCTTCTTGAAAGCTGCTCAGTGCTTGACCTCAGATTTTACCAAATATTTGTCCTTTTTTACACAGACCAAGTAATCTCTGAGTAACCCCCTTTCTGCCAGTTCTGAAGACAAAGGCAGTAATTTAAATTCTTAAAACTTGACAGGCAATGAGTAAGGAATCAACCATATTCTTAATTTAGGTATTAAAAATAAATGAAAGGGAGGGAAAATAGGAAAGAGAGAGAGAAAAAAAGGACAGAGCGAGACAAAGAATGAAAGCAAAAAAGAAAGACCACTGAAATGTTAAAATATTATAGGTTTATGGGGCTGAGGATTAGGTCAGCGGCATAAGCACCTGCCTCACAAGCAGGCGGTTGTGAGGTCGATACCCTGTACCGATAAAAAAAAAAAAAAGATTATAGGTTTATGAAATAAATAACATTGTCAATAACCAAAACTTCTTCTGGAATTTAGTAACTCTCAGAGAGACCCAGACAGCTCGGCCAGTATAAAACCACACTTTGACCCTATTCCTTTAAAACCATATTTGAAAGATATTCATAAAATTTTACCAAAATTACTTCCTAGTTATTGGAAAGTATGTGAGGGTCCATGCAAGTCTTGACCCCGTTTTTCTTGCATCCCGTAAATACCTGGCAGAGGTAGCACTACCTACTGTTACTCCAAAAGAATTTTCCAAATAAAAGCTCATAACACAATCGTTTAGGGGTTAAAGACCACAGGTCCTAGAGTCGAACTCAGGGTTATACTTGGGACATCTGTACGATGGCTACCCTGATAGTGCCTACCTCACTGAGATGGGATGAACATTAGATGTGAAAAATACCTGTACGACTTCTGCATGGTGGTTGATGTACTGTCAGTATCCAAAACGTATTTGCTGCAGTGGGCATGGTGACGCACACTCACACCTCCAGTGTTCAGGAGGCCGAGGCAGAAAGATTACCTTGAGTTTGAGGCCATCTTGGGCTATACAGTGAGTTCAAAGCCAGCCTGGACTACACAGAGAGAGACCCTGCTTCAAAAAACAAAATGAAACAATAAAAGGCTAAAAGTGTTAGTATTTCCCCAGAAATTGTTTTTCCAAAACAGAGTTTTATAAAAGTCAAATAAAAACAGATTTTTTAAAAAATCACATACACTGTCATTTAGTTGTGTACATTTTCCAACACAGTGTGAGGCATTACAGGTGTTTCTCTGCAAAAAAACAAAACCAAACAAAAACACTTTTTTTAATCCCTAATTGGCTAGTGAGTCCATTGATTCTACTCATTTCTGCATGAATTCAGCTGGCCCACAACAGGAATGGGGAGAACATGAAGGGCTGTCATTCCTGTCTTCCAGCCTACTCCATATGTCAGTAGTCTTTTTATTTTTTATATATTTATTTGTCTTTTTGAGATAGTTTTTCACTATGCAGCTCAGGCTGGCCTTGAGCTTACTTTGTAGCCCAGTTGTCTTGAACTTGCAACAATCCTCCTGCTTCAGCCTCCCAAGTGTTGGGATTTCATTTAAAATATCCATGATATATAACAGTTACACAGCCCAAAATTCCTCGACTAAGAACTTCCTTTTTCTGACAGTGGTATGACTCTGACCTTGAGCGGAGTGTAATCAGCTCCCTCGAGGGATGTGGCTCCTGCCCAAAAGTCTCATGGACAGATGACACAGAAACTGGGAAGTCGTAAGTGACTCCCTTGTACATCCCGGAATGACTGCAGCCTTTAGCCAAACCCAGCCACGTGGCCTGAGGGCACTGGAAGAGCTAACACTGATGAACACCATCCACGGTTATTTCTAGTTCCTTACAACAAACGTCCGTATTTCCCATTTCATAGCTAAGGAAAGTGAGACTCAAATAGATCAAGTTACTTGCTTAAAATTTACCTATATACCATCATTGGGCAGTATCATTTCCACTATTTGTTGTGATGAGATGGAGCTCAGGGCTTACACACACTAGGTAAATACCGTACAACTGAGCTACACCCCAACCCGATGTCTACTGTTTAGTTTGTTTTTTGTTTTTGTTGTTGTTTTCATAAATCTAAAACTATTGCCTGGCGTGGTGGCTCATGCCGGTAATCCCAGCACTCGGGAGGCTGACGTGGGAGGATCGTTGCGAGTTCGAGACCAGCCTGGGCTACAAAGTGAGCCCAAGGCCAGCCTGAACTGCATAGCGAGACCCTGTCTCAAAAAAGACTAAATAAATAAATAAATAAATAAATAAATCTAAAACTATTCTAAAATAGGACACTCACCTGTAAAATAAAATTAAAACATTTCCAGCCAGGCATGGTGGCACATGCTTGTAATCCCAGCATTTGGAAGGCTGAGGAAGGAGGATCGCTGTGAATTCAAGGCCAGCCTGGGCTACAAAGTAAGGCCAGCCTCAGCTGTACAATGAAACCCTGCCAAAAAATAAAAATAAATAAATAAATAAAACATTTCCTTTGTAAATGAAAACTCTCAGAAAAAAAAAAAAAGGTGGACAATAAATGAATTTCTAAAACTCAAATCTGGGGGAAAAATTCACCGGATGTGATAATAAACCAATTCTGTCTTGGTATTAATGCAAAGGTTCTATGCTTTGCTATCTTACTATTGATCGCATGTGAAATTTAAAATATGGCAGAAACCATTGTGTGGATGGGTCTTTTGTTTCGCTGCCAGGCTGTAACTTGGGGAGAACTGGGGTGTTGCCCACTTCCCCACTGCTTTATCTTTGCCTCTCAGCACAATGCCTAAAATAAAATAGTACCCAATAAATATACGTTGAATAAAATCCTTCTCTCTGGAGGTCTCAGGAAATGCAATGGCAGATACCACTAGTTCATCAAAAAAACGTATTGTTGGGCATTGTTTTCAACAGGCATTCAGTCAGCACACGGCCACGGGGGAGCTTTTTTGCATGGAACCCAGGAGTGACCTTAAGATGGGAGAACAATCTGAGGATCCTGACAGTGAACCAACTGCATCTTACCACAGCCTTATACATAATAGGCTCTTTAAATTTCTCCTGCTCCAACTGGGCTACCCAACTCCTCAGGGAGGCTGACACACGAGGATGGAAAGTTCAAAGCTGGCCTGGGAAACTCAGTCAAACCTTGTCCCAAAATAAAAAACAAAAACGGCTGGGACTACAGCTCAATGTGAGAGGCCTTGGGTTCAATCTTTAATACTGGAAAAATACAATAAAAGTTAAAAAATAAAAAGGTTGAGATCTAGCTCAGTGGTAGGTGTTTGTCTAGCATATGTAACCCTTCTGGGTGCAATTCTCACTGTTAAATAAATAAGTACCTTTCCATCCACTATCCGTACTGTCTAAATGAATTGCTTTAAAATTGCTCCTTTCAGAGGAGAGATGCTTATTTAAAGAAAGCAATGAGAAATTCCCTTCCAGTGTAGTTAGTTAGGGTTAGAGGGAAGAAGAACTTGAATAAAGGAGGTTATAGCAGCTAAAAAGATGATCTGCTGGAGTCCGGGTCAGAAAGACCGAAAAGCAGAATGCTGGAATGCTGGGTACTAATCTTAACCCACTGAATGCCTGGAGCCCTGGATAGTAACTGAGTTCCTCACTTAGCACCATCACAGGAGAAACAGCTGAGCCGCCTTCCGCCTGGTTCTACAGCCAGGCCATATTCTGCTCCATCCTGGATGGATCCATCTTGTTCACTGGTGTTCCCTGAACACCTAACACAGAACCTGTACCAAGGAGACGCTTAGCGAGTATGTGCCATTTGACTAGGTAAAGCCATGTGCCAAGCCTTTCATTCCTGATTACTGTTGGGGAAATGGATGCAAATAAGGTAGCTGCCCTGCAAACTGGCAGCTGCAGAGGCTGCAAAGGCTGGGCAAGAGCGAGGGTCATTCTTGGATTCTCTGTGATTTTCATTTCTGTCTTCAGAAGCCACATACTGTTGTCTTATTTTAGAGTAAATAAACGTATTGTTAAAGTTTATAAATAATTTAAAACTTTCCACTTCACTACCCACCACCTTTACCACTAGTACTTACAGTTTAATAAATAGCCACCTTAACTTTTTCTCTCTCTACATTAAGATATTCATTTCTTAATTTTAAAAAAATCACATTTTTTCACAATCTACTATTTCAGGGCTGGGGATTTAGCTCAGCAGCATAAGCGCCTGCCTTGCAGGTGCGTGGTTGTGAGTTCAATCCCTGGTACCGATAAAAAAAAAACAATCTACTATTTCATTTACCAATATACTGGAAGTAATTATAATAAACATACTTTTATAGCACCATCCTTAGCGGTCATATGATAGTCTCAAATACCTATACTCGTAATAATAATCTCTACTGTCCATTTTGTACTAGAAAAACTGCTAAATTTGTTTAAAATATATATAATATCATATATTATAATATGTAATTATATATATATATATATATATATATATATGGCTTTACCAAGGCTGAGTTTAACAGGAGAAAACCATACAGAAATCTTAAAACTGGTTCCTACCTCTAGTATTTCAAAGTCCACAAATACAAGGCCCTTCATAAAGACATAAGGCCCTGTTAGCTCTCTCTTGCCTTAGTCATAGCTGGCAGACCCAAAATAGGGTTCCCTGACTCCCATTCGTTCTTTGATTTATCTTTAGTCTCCACCCTTTATTATTTAAGGGGCTTCTTACCCATCCTTCTTCTCCATTCCATCCTCACCCTACCTGCATTCCCAGCCAGAAGATGTCATCTTAGCGTGATAGGCTATGTGGAGCCCTACCGGGTCCAGGAAGTTTCTATTTGTAATCCCATGCGAAAGTTATTGGAATTCTAACGAATTAATTCCAAATCTAACACTTACAGTGCAACCCACAGCAAGAATAAAGACACTAAGGCATATCTGTAGTTGTAGGAAGCCAAGGGGATCCTAAGTTCAGCTAGGGTGATGGTTAACCAGAACAAAGGTCTCAACCTACGGCCGAGCCCGGGTTTCATTCATTCATGAAGAAGCGAGTGGTCCAAGGATACGTGACTGAGAACAGGGGGAAGTACATAAGTACTGTGAGCAGGAGGCCCATCACCTCTGCAGTGTACAGGGAGAAGGACATGCAGAAAGAATAATCTGCATAACACAGTCTGCAGCAATACCTAACACTTTGGGGTTAGTGCTTTTTCTGTGATATATAACCTTTCATGCCCTGGAAAGTCATAGCCTCTTATCTTGAGACTTGATCCCAGTCAATGGCATGGAGAGGTCTCTCCCACCCATCAGCTCACACATGTTTTGGGGGAGGTGTGGGAGTGGGGGTAAAACTAACCTGTTGCCTCACTTCAAAGACTATACATCAGCACCTCTAGCGAGACCAATCTGCATTGCTTAAAATTAGTTGAAGTGTCAAGGAAAGTCCTAACCAGCTCTGTACATATCAATACATGAAATAGGGCCAGATGGAGCCAAAATGGAGATAATCACTCTTCTTTCAAGGAGGGCCATCCAGGTGGTCCTCCCCAATAGATTTTCCATTTCAAGAAGATAATGTGCATCTTCTTAGAGTGATCCACCACTGACAATCAGCTCGCTGGCTTCTTCCCAGCTTATACTTGTCAGTCCTGAAAGGGAGCTTTCTGGTAACTCTCAAATTACTCCTCTTTGTCTGTAACCCTTCTGTTTGTGCTCCACTAATGTTGTACTACGGTTACTCTTCACACTGGACACCACAAATAATTCTGTTCTTTCAGTTCTCATAATGGGCCCACAACGAGGTGTTTGTGCCATTCTAACTTTTGGAATACAGTTTGAGTCTGTTTTCTGTTGCTATAGCAAAATTCTCAAGGTTGAGGCATGTATGTAGAAACTAGGTTTATTTAGCTCACAATTTTAGGGAATGAGAATCCAAAATCTTCAGCCCCATCTATTTGGCTACTTGGTTACAATCCCTACAACAGTGTCAGAACATGGCAGAGAAATAAATGGTCACATGCAGAAGGGCTAAAAATCCATGGAGTGGGGTGGCCTGGATTTATTACAACTCACACTTGTGAAAACCTACCCATTCCAGGAGACCAGCATTAATCCCTCCCAAGGAAATGTCTGGATTAAGGATTAATGATCTGCCGCTCAAAGTTCCACCACCTCAGCGCCCTCCAGCGCATTAAACTTTAGTGGACACATTGGAGCCATATCCAAACCCTAACCCATGCTACGTGTCACATCTCCACTGCACAGAGTAGTTATTCGCTCCAGTGATTATTTCTTGAATACCAGGCACTAAGCAAGATTGGCTTGGAAGAGTCATCAGGGTGCGAAAAAATGGAGGGGACAAGAGATGTGATATATGGAAAACACATGGTCAAGCTGGTCTGAGAAAAGCCACTAATCTCTTAATAGATAAATTCCATGCCAGAGAAGATGGTTTTATTACCGTATTCCTAGTACCTGCTATAAGAACTGATACATAGTTGACATTCGGTTAATAGTCATTGAGTGAACGAATCCATTAACAAGATACAACTCTCATTCTAAAGAAGCTTGCACTAATAAACTAGGACTAAAGAATTGATAGCAAGTCTTCCCATAAAGTGGGAACAAGGACTTGAAGTCAGTCTTTTTAAAACTATGTCTTTTTCTGTGTTATGACCTGTCATTGGACTCCAAATATAAATAACCTAAATATTCACCTTGCTTTGTATCACTGATATAAGCACTGTCCTTTCGGGGCAACTGGTAGACCCTAAGGAACAATGAAACCAGACAGATAGTTTACGGTTCACTCATGTACTAAGGAGACCTAATTTCTGAAAACTTCTCTGAATACATAAAGGAGAAATTTCCTGTTCGAGAATAAATTCAAAATTACAAGTAAGGTTATCAAAGTCATCAACATCTTTCTATTCTGTGAAAGTGTCGGTGTTGAGGACCAGGCTCAGCTCATAGCTGCACCTTCTGTTTGATGCTATTACAATTCGTTTTCTAGCTTGAAAATCCCTTGGTTTAGGCCTGCAGAAAAAAAAAAAAATCATTCTTTCAGGAAAGAAAATTATCTCCTCAAATGAGAGCAAATTACACTATTGAACATAGCAAGTCCTTGTTCCCAAGTAAACACAAAAAGGCTTTTTGTGAGAGAAATTTTCAGCACTGAGGGTAACTCTGACCCGTGAGCATATTGTTAGCTCCCACGGATTCCTGTAGGAGCAGTGCCCAGATGGAGTATCACACTGAGGCTCTTGCAAGGCTCTCTGGCTACTGCTGATACTGGTTGATGCACGTGAAGGAAACTGCTTTAGCCACAAATAATAGACAACAAGAACATTTAGTGATAAAATAGAATGCCGTTTGGACTACAGACATTTTCATAATGCAGAGTGCTGTGCAAAGTTTTGGGTAGATATGTTTATTTCTGGTAATGATATGACTGCTTTGCAGCAAAGGCTTGCTCGATATAAATTGAGGCTAGTGGTGGTCATACATTATGTATAATATTGAGGAACTCTCCCACAGAAACCTACATTTCCTGAGTAGCAAAACATATCATACAGAAACTCTGAGCACAATTTCTCTAGTCAACTCAAGAGGTTGAAGCTGACAGATCATATACAGAAACAGAGTTGTCTAGAAAATTTTACCCTGGATTCTGTTTTCAGCAGAAAGACAAAGTATTCATCTCTTTAATTCATTAATGCTTTAGACTAGAGATACTCAAGTTTAAACATGAGTTAGTGCTGTCTCATACATCCATAAACATTTTCTTACTGTGCGTGTAACATTCATTCCTCACATTCCTTCACCTCAAGCAGCAGTCTTTCTAATGAAAAAATTTCAAACTAAATGTCTGACAAAATGATGTTATATTTCTCTTTTCACACACTGAGGTAATCAGGCAGGAAAAGCAAATAAATCATTTTCATTTGGGGTGAAGGCATTCATATTTGATAAGTGATTTGAAAGTAAAATGAACTCTTACATAAACATTTTACATTTTTATAGACTTTATTGGTGTTTTTACAGGAAAGAATCATTATCAAAGGAATTATGCACATATAAAATATGTATGACAAAGTACAGTTATGGATAATTTGTGTTAGAGAAATAAAAGTATCTTGCCATTTAAGTTCGTATTTTAATGAAAGGATTGGAGGAAGAACCTAATGATTTAAAGTTTCTGAGAGCACCATTCATGACAATAAAAATAGAAATGTTTTGTTTTATATAAGCATAGGATTGCTACCTAGAAATACAGCCACAAGAAATAAAGAACAGGAAACAACAAATTGCGGAGAGAGGAGGAGGAAACAACTAAAAATTGCATTAGAAAATCTGTCTTTAAAAATGTCATCTACATTTTTATGTGGTCCATTGGATGGCTGCCAAATCAGAGTTACACTAGAAATGTAGTTTGGAAACCTAGAATATACACTTTGTTTCCCATCCGTGCTCCACCCCAGAAATTCTTTCCTACCGTGCTTAAAGCATCACTCGGTAATGACTTCTGCATTTCTTATGTGTGATAGGGGCCTTAGGCTGCACTGAAATCTTATAAAACTGTTTATAACATATTCTACACTGAAGAAAAGCAAGCTGACAAATTACCCCTACCTTTAGCTTTGTACCCTTCTGGCTAGAGCTTCGATTGAAAACTGGGGAACTATTTTAACATGACTGCCGCTGAGAAGAGAGATGATATATAACCACCTCGGAGAATAAGTAATGCCAGATTATACTTCCCAGCATTCTTTTGGTGGTATAGGACATGTACTGAGGGTATACTTCATATTAACATATTTTTATTGAGAATCTACCCTGTGCCAGGTACTAAGCAACTCTTGATGGAGGTTAGAAAGATGAAAGGAACATAATTATGTCTTCAAGGGGTCTGCACTCAGGCAGGGGATAGAAAACGCTGCAGCTAAATGAAAGCTGTCTGATAAGCAGCTTCGATGGTCTGGCATACGCATGGCCACCTTCAAAAAAGCAGCTTACAACTTCTCTTGCGGCGAGATGTGAGCTCTGCCCCACGCAAGACTCAATCACTGGCTACTCTGCCCAAGCTCACCTTTTGGAAATTTGAACGAGACATGCGGAGAAAGTAACTCATAGGTGATGTGAATGGAGTTGAGAAGCAGAGGTAGAAGTTTGCCAAGTCACCTGTGATGACAGAAAACTAGGACAAGAAGCTCTGGATCATACGTGGCTTGAGGTGAGCCGAGGAGGGTGGCAGAGCACTGCCACTCCTCCTGAGCCTGGCACAGCAGGGTCCTGGTAGACGTTCATTTCTTGTTCTTTCTTTTGCTTCCCCTGCAATCTCCACAGCACATTTCTGCTTATTAGGGAGTAATGTGGGTGTGCCTGTTCCTTAGACCCTAAAAAGTCCCCTCCTACCACAACAGATGATGGAAGGTCACATCCCAGCGGCAGGGATCTTCTTAGTCTGCAATTTCAGCATCAGGCACACAGAGGTCACAAAGATGTTTGAACAAACAAAAGAAATGGATAAAGCCTGGTGAGAGTTAAGACGAATGGAAATTCCTTCTTGCTGAGCGAATCAGCAAGACAAAGCTTTATGGTAACAGAGTCACTGGAACAGGCCCATGAGTAAGGCAGTACCCATAATGTCTCAGGGCACAATACCGCACTATTCGGAATTTATAAACTCACATTTCCCCCAGCCTGCTCTCTCACAATGGGACTTCTAAACTGTTTTTCAGGTTTAATGTTGTCGTGCAACTTTTTAAGGCAATGATGAAAGCACTAAACGGGACACAGTGAAAACTGTTGTCCGAGGGTAGCCTCTTTTGAAGGTATTCTTTTCCCCATTAACAGGTGTCATATTCATATCTATACTGTCCTCCCCTCTGAGCTTGCTTTACTAACACTAGAAGAGCCGGAAGGATTCCAACAAGGCACCAAGAGTTCCAGACAGCAAACAGAATCACAGTGGCCGGGCAAGTCGGTGAGTAAAGATTAGCTTCAAGTAAAGCACCTGAGGGGAACATTCATGGCGAAGGAGATGGAAAAGCAGATTCCTGTTTGACCTTTATGCTGCTGGTGTTTATGCTGTAGGCATTTATGACTTCTAAACAAGGGACGAATGTCAGCACTGTAATTCGTGTGTAAACAGCACATGTGGATTTGAATAGAGAAAAAACGATAGTAGGGAGAGGCCAGTTAAGAACTCAGTGAGTGGGGGCTGGGGATTTAGCTCAGCGGCATAAGCGCCTGCCTTGCAAGCAGGCGGTCGTGAGTTCGATCCCTGGTACCAATGAAATAGACAAAAAAAAAAAAAAAATAAAGAAAAAAAAAAAAAAAGAACTCAGTGAAAAGTTTAAGTGAGCAATAATGTGTATTATCATTGTTTTAAAATTGCATACACTTTTCAGTCATTTAGTACTTGTGCTGGTGCATGCATTTACATATATCCTCATTATTTACCGCAGCACTTCATGGCAAACCAGCATCTGAGCAAGACCTCCCATCTTTCTGTAATTTATAGCAATGAGATAGTATATTAGATGCACATTCTCTAATAGCTTGTCTCTTCAACAGCACATAAGGAAAACTGGTAACCACTCCACACATTGTTTACTATTCCTGATAGACAGGAACCAGTCTTTAGCCTTAAAAAATAACAATAATGCTTTTCCTCCACATGCTCTGGGAATTCTCAGATTTGAAAGAAAACCAAAAGCAATCTGCCTTTGGACATCGATGCAGTAATGTCTGGTTCATACAACTTGGGATGTTATAAACTCACATTTCACCCTGTGAACTTACATGCATTACCACGGTTTACCTCAGCCGTCTGAAACCACGCTTCTGATGAATGGTTTTCAAGGGTCTCACTCCAGAAATATTAGAAAAAGATAGCTCAACACATTTATCGATGATGACATTAAAGCCTGGTTTTTCTTTCTTCTTTTTCTGCGTTTGGTAGGGTTTCTCACTTTGTTTAGGAAAATAAAAAATTAGACCAATGATTTTTCAGCTTTTCTCTCTGAGACACGAATAATGGAGGATAATCACACTCATAATATATTCTCGTAAGAACTAACTGCACTGAGAAAGCATGTGATAAGCCAACTTGAGAAGCCTTGTGCTTGGGATAACCTCAACAGCACTAAAAATTGAAAAACCGATTGGTATAAAGTACCTTAGTTACAAACAACTTACAGATACCCTCACAACTAAACATGGCAACACTTTGCTTCCCTGAAAGCTACTAGACTCCTCCACACTGTCACCATCAAGCATTTTTTCAGTGTGTGCAAGGCACGTATGCACATTGAAGCCTACGTCAGAGAGATGCTCATTTTTCCATTATTACCTCTGTTTGTTGAATATTTACATTTCCAAACTATCAGAATTCCACAGATCGCATAGTGTATGTTCTTTGGCTTTATTGATGTACCATGCTCAAACATGACAGATTTTTCACCCAGAATATTAGATTGGTTATTGAGAGTTAATTTTGTTTGGTTTGTTTCACTGAAACTGATTTGAGACTAATAGCTTTTCTGAAGCATAAAGAAAAAACAAGAAATATTCAAGATAGGTTCCAGGGTAGGTAAGTGCCTGTCACATAAAATTGTGTGGAGACTGAGCTCGTGATTTTATGTATAACAGAATTCATTTGGGTAATCCTGCTATTAACTTTTTAAAACAGCACAAACTGTACAGTACTCAAAGCCCGCAGACACAGCTGAAGGGAATATGTATTTGTTCTTGCTTGTTGACGGAATAGTTGGTTACAGGATGACTTGCTGAAAATACATATTTATTGTGTTTTAGTGTGTTTTCTTGGTTGATCACATTCGTATTCATTCTGACACATGTCAGAATGCATCTGAGGAATTCTTTACTTTCTTATTTAATAAATATTTGTGAGTGTCTATTGTGGGTTCCAGTGATAGGAAATTCATAGGAGATAAAATAGACACAAATCCCAGCTCTGGTGTAGCTTAACTTCTACTTCAAGGAGGACAGACTGTGAACAAATAAATGAGTGAAACATATTGGATGGCAGATGGTGGTAAATTTTAGGAAAAAACACAAATGAAAAAGAGTTGGGATATAAATCGCTCTTTAAAAAATAAGGTGGTCAAGGAAGACTTCACTGAGAAAGGACATTCCAGCAAAGAGCTGAAATGGGAAGAGAGCAAATCATGTGGTTTTATGGAGAAAGAAATTCAAGCTAGGAAGAATAATACATTCAAAGGCCCTGGGGTAAGTATCTGCCTGTAATAATGTAGAAGCAAAAGATCACACCAAGGGAAGAAAAATAGGCATGCAATTAGAAAGGTAAGGGGCCTCGTGTGGCATTTGAATAAGATGAGAAGCCATTGGAGGTTGTAAAGAGTGACAAGATTTTATTGTGACTATCTTGGACATTAAAGGAGAGTAGACAATAATGTGAGGTCACTGATATGATGGCTTTCAGGAAGCCAGACATTTTATGGAGTTAGGCTAAGGTTCAGTGGTCAAATTAAGGCTGTAAAATGTCATAGCAGTGGTGGTTTGGTTTGTTTCTGAAAAAAAAAATGAAGGAAAAAAGGAAGCAGAGAAGAAGGAAGAGAAGCAGAGAACAAACTAAGAAAAGAAGGAGGAAGAAAGAAAGAGTAAAAAAAATGAAAGTGATCAAGAATTGTCAAGGTATTGACAAGAGAAGCTTTCATTACAGCAGTGTAGCCTGTTCTCCTGGTGAGCAAAAACAGTTTGGTGACAATATGGTGCTTTTATAATCATAACGAACACACAGCAAGCCTTCAAGCCAGGACAAGATCTGCTACCCTGTTTGTCAGTTAAACTGTCTGCAAAGTACATAAAAATTATATTTGGAAATATTTCATTGGCAACTTGGGAAATTCAATTAATTAATATTTGCAAAGTACAGCAAGATCCTCAAAAACACAAGACTGACCTAAAAAACAAGAGTTTTTAATTATTGCAAAGAAGTATATTCTTTGGGCATCTGTTTCACTCTATCCAGTACGTGAGCAATACTTTTTCCTAATTACCATAATAAGTAGAATCTGTGTAACAGGGATTCAGCCTATTCTGAAGAGTAAAATGGTCAGTTTGAAAAGGCAATTGTTGCACTGGTCTGTAAGTTCAGCCCGATTTTTAAATTAAAAGTTCTTTAGAACAGTGAGTCTCAAAGTGTGGTCCAGGCGCACCTACATATTCTGATATGTTTCCAGGAGGTCAATGGGATCAAAGAGATAAAAGATTCCTAACAATCTGGGAACGTGATTTTCCTTTTTCACTTTCATGAGTGTATAGTGGGCTTTTCCAGAAATATATGCGATATCTAAACAGAATGCAGGGACCGATGTCCAGCTTCTGTTTAAGCAGGACATTAAGGTGATTTGCAAGCATGGTGAAACAATGCCACTCTTCAGAAGACCTAAACCGACACTTTCAAAAGAAGGCATACAAGTGGCCTTGAGGAAAACTGCTCAACTTCATTAACCAGCAGGCAACTACAAGTCAAAAATGCACAAGCTAACAAACGCTGGTAAGAATGTGGAGGAAAGGGAATACAGATGAGCGGAGCCTTAGGAAAAATACAGTGGAAGCTCTTCAAAATATTAAAAATAGAACTTCCAAGCGGCCCAGCAAACCCAGTAAGCTTGAGACCAGCCTGGGCAACATGGTGAGACTTCATCTCATAATGTATATATAAATAATAAAAATTAAAAATAAATGAGTGAATTGTATGCTGTGAGAATAATGTCTCAGTAAATCTACTCTATAAGGAACGTGCCGCCTCTCACTTTTTAAAATGCAGCTTTTTTATAACCATGTATGTTAACATGCAAATTTAACCATAAAACACTGCTTTAGAATTTGAGCTCAAAGAGAATAGAAATGTTTGTTTGTTGTAAGCATTTCTGCATCCCAAATATACCAAACAATGCCTAGCATATAAGAAGTGCTCAGTAACTATAAATACGTGGAAAGATCAAGATATATTATTAGCATATTAGTGTAACTACTATGAATGCCTTAAGGGTCTGTAACAAATGGTAATGTTTGAGTTTGTTAAGATTCGGACATATATTAAGGGTAGAATTAGTTTATGCAGATGTGAGAATGGTTCATAAAAAGAATTCAGAATAAAATAAAAAGATCATTTATTTTTCAATTTACAACCTCTCTACATTGACAGACCCCAATATAAGAAGTTATTTGATAAATAAGAATATCTTTTAGAGAATCTAGACAATTTTAACCAAAAAATGACTTGCTTTGTTCAGCTGAGGATACATGGATGGCAAATGAGATGCCTGTTTTGAAAGGGTTAATGCCCCTAGATTCCAGAATGTTAAACTGATGTGCACAAATAAAACTCAATAGTCATGCATCACTTAATGATGAGAATGCCTTCTGAGAAATGCCACAGTATGTGATTTTATCTTTGTTCAAACACCACAGAATGTATTTGCACAAATCTAGATGATCAATGGTAGTATCTACCTAGGTATACAACGTGTACCATCATGAAGAGGTTTTGGTCCCAGCATGCAGTGCATGACTATATTTGAATACACCTTGTGTGAGTGGTATCAAAGCTCCTCACTACATATCTAATAACTGTAAGTAGAGAAGAGAAACAGAAACTAGGAAAGTGAAGCTTGTGATTAGTCACATCTTTGGGGAAATTAGAATGCAGCAATTTTTTAATTACTTCAAATATCTAATCTTAAAAATAAAACAAGTACTACATGAAATATTATTGCCTTGTATAGATTAAATAAAAGCAAAAGACCACAATTAATGTGTAGAATCTTCATCTTGGGTGGATTATTAGTCCTACTTTACTTATAGCAACTAATCAAAATATGTTAATTAAGTGGCTTCTATGTGCCAAGTTCTGTCTGGGCCTTGAGACTCTCTGGCTCATGAATTTTATATTTCAGGGAAGGCAAAATGCAAGCAAACAAACGATCAAGGTAATTTCAGACATGAAAAGCTCTGAGAATAAAAGAGGACAGCATGTAAAAGAGAGATTACACGAAGGGTAGCAGTTAGGGAACGGAGTAGGGAATGGTGATTTAGATTGGGCGCTGCTGATTTCCCAGTGAAGAGCTGGTATTAATGAAGACCAGAGACCTGAAAGGTTGGAGGCAGCGATTCACAGGAGACTGCCCCCTGCAAATAAGCGCGTGGTGTGATCAGGAGGCAAAAACTAGTTGACAAAATGGCTTGAGGGAGTTTGAATTTTATTCTGAGTCCAATGAGTAGCCATTGGAGATCTTGATCTGGTCACGTGGTCCATGTTTCATCTGTAAAATATTAATCCAGCTGCTCCATGGGGAATGCACGGCACAGGAACAAGAACAGAAGCCGGAGACCTGTTAGCAGCTGACGGTGCCCTGGGGAAGGATGATGCTGGCCTGCACTTCAGGATGGTGGTGAGCAAAATAAGAAGTAGACAGGCATGAGATAGAATTTTGTTTCTGAAACAGTGTAGAAGCTTTGTCTGGATCACCGGAGTTTTGTTACTGTTATTTTATTACTCTTAAACACAAAGCTTGCAGACAGTGCGGACTTGTTCTAGCTCACAAGACCAGTGAATAAGCCAGTGCAAAATTCCAGCTATGTCTAGGCACCGCTATCGCCATCCACAAAGTGCCCTACCTAAGGTCTTTTTTCCTCCCAGTCTTTTCTGCATGTAACAGCCATTCTAATCTTCCTCAAACACTGCTTTCATCATGTTTACCTTGCTGATAAGCCGGTGTGTGTATTCACAGAGTTATTGAGTAATTGCAGTAACTGGGCTGGTATGGGTGGGTGGGGTTTACATACCTGAGATACATCTCTTGCCTCTAGGATGTTAGAGTTTACCTGTGGGGACATCACTAACCCCTATGAAGTAATGGAGAGTGTCTTAGTCACTTCTGGGTAATTGAGATAAAATACCTAACACAATTTAAAAGAGGAGAAGTGTATTTTGGCTTCCAGTGTTTAGATGATTCAGTTCATCCTTGGTGAACTCTGAGGCAGGAAGGGCATGGTA
This sequence comes from Cavia porcellus, assembly GCF_034190915.1. NCBI lineage: Eukaryota > Metazoa > Chordata > Mammalia > Rodentia > Caviidae > Cavia > Cavia porcellus. The sequence continues at coordinate 49,552,725 of NW_026947510.1, read as the reverse complement.
CAAGGATCTGGGCACCAGAGGGCTGCTCATCCCATGGCAGCCACGAAGCAGAGAGAGAAGGGAGGCATTGGGGACAAGAACACCCTTCCAGGTCACACCTCAGTGACCCACCTCCAACCAGGTCCCACCTCCTGACAGTACCTTCAGCTGTGAACTCACCAGGGGACTAATAAGCTGATTTTTATGTACCCATGGGTACTCACAATCTAATCATCTTCTACACACTTGAGAAACTGGGGAGACCTTTTAGATCTAAAGTGTAACAGAGGCAAAAATAAAAAAGAGATGATGTAATTAACAGGGTCTTCATAAAAATGACTTCTATAACTTGAAAGAAAGAGAATTTCAGCAAACACAAACAAAAAAAGGTGTTGGCTAAGAAAGAAATAGGACATACGATATTGTTTCCATGGTAGAACGAGAGGATTCCCTTGAGAAGAGAGCATCTGCTATGAGAAGTGGAGAAGCAAACTCGTTGGGTAAGCTGGGAGTGCTGGTGCACACTTATAATTCCAGCACTTGGGGAGGCTGAAGCAGGAGAACCACACTTTTGAGACCAGTTAGACTGTACAGCAAGACCCTGCCTCAAAAAAGAAAAAAAAAAAAAGGCTACCAGGTTTAGTCATGGGGCTAAGATGGTACCAGAACATGGATTTCTCAAAAGCTGGGAATCAAGCATTTGGACTTGATTCAACCAAATATAAATGTTATTAAAGATTTGTGGGCAAGGTTAAGTATTAGTGAAGACTTAGCTGAGACCAGCAATCATTTCACCCTGCAATTTCTAAGAATTTATCATCTTTCAGAATTCATTAGGCACTTACCTTGCAACTGTTTGCTTTGTAACATACACACCCTGTATGTGTGCAACCAGCATGGAATAGGTGCAGGGAAAACATTTGACGAGGAGGAAAGAACTGCACAAGGAATATTTAACAATAGTATGGCCTGGATTGAAAAGAAAGCTAAGGAGAGGAGTGAGGAAGCTATTTCAGAAAAATAGCTGTGAAAGAAGAAAGGAAGAAGGGGTAGATATGAGAAAATACTTTGAAAATACGACTAAAGGTGCTGTAACTACAGATAACTACAGAGGTTCCCTGAGATAGTCCACTTAGAATCCAATGTAATACAGAGTGGGGAGGCCCAAACAGAGGGAGATTAATTCTCTCATCCCAAGAAGAAATTAAAGTGACTTGCCGAGCCGTCCGAGGTCCCGCTGCTTGGACTCTCTGGAGGCACAGTTACATTGAGTTCGAGAGTCAGTGAGCTGAACAGAGAGCTGAGTTGGCAGGGTGCCTACATTGACCTGTGGTGAGCGACGGGAGTGGAGCCATTCCATAAATAGGGGGGCTCCGGCAGATGACATTCTGGGACCAGGCAGGACTGGCAAGTACAAGGGGCAGCAGGGACTTCAGTCAGTTGTTCCCTTCCCAAACAGGATTGGTGGACTGAGCTAGGCCTGGGTCACATGACCTGGCTGACACCCTATAGGTTATCTGAAATCAAGTCCCTACAGCTGTGGCACACACTAACCACACTAACCCAGTGAAATCTCAGAAGATTGACTGACCCGGAGGGAAGGTGGTGCAAAGTAATATAGTGCAGGCCACAGCAGCTTGACTGACCCGGAGGGGAGGGGCCAGCATATGCTGTCCTTGTCTGCAACTCACTAGCACACTGCAGTGTGAAGGGTCATCTAGCCAGCGCACTTCAGAAGAATTGTAACCAACAAAGAAAGAAACTGGGGCCTCCTTGGAAGAAGCAAAAAAGATGGGAAGAGGGAGCAACAACAAAAAGTCCCCAGGTCCCAACCCTGAGAACATTGACCCAGGATAGGTAAATACAAAGGAGAATGAGAACAGCAAACATGCAGTATCAGATACAGCGCCAGTGGACATAAAGAGATGTGTTCGGGACCTCATAGATGAGTTCAAAAGTGAAATATTAAGCCAAATAAAGCAAGATATAAGAAGATTAATAAAAGAGATACTAAGCACCCCTCAAGCAGACACAGATGGAAGAAAGGAGGAACTCAAACAAAGGAGAGAACCATTTGGTGATGAATATAAAAAAATATAGAATACATGAAGCAGATTCAAAGAGATCACCAGAAAATTTAAAATTCTATGGAAAGATGGTAAATCAGCTTGAAAGAAACTAAGGATAGATAATCCAAACTGGAGGACAATTTTGCAATGTGGGAGTATAAAAGGGAAAACTTTTAAAAAATAACAAGGAAACAAGCAGTAACAATACAAAGGCTAGAAGATGACAAAAGGATCTATAACTTGAGAATAAAGAATGTGAATGAAGAAGCTGGGGTACAAACAATGGAACTACAAAGGTTATTCACAGAAATAATTAAGAAAAGCTTCCCAAACATAGGAAAAGGAAATGATATTCTGATATATGAGGCATACAGAACTCCAGCCACCTAAAACAGAGCTACACCCAGGCATATAATAATCAAAATCCCAGAAATTCAATATAAGAACAGAATATTAAAAGCTGTTAGAGACAAGAAACAGATAACCTACAGAGGAAGGCCCATCAGAATAACGGTAGACTTCTTGACACAAACCATCAAGTCAAGAAGAATCTAGAGTGAAATATTCCAAGCCCTGAAAGAAAATAACCTCCATCCCAGATTGATATACCCTGCTAAACTGTATCTAGAAATTATATGGAGAAACAAGATGCTTCCAAGACAAAGAGGAACTTGGGAAATTCGCAACCACCAATCCAACTCTACAGAGAATACTGCAGGGCATTCTAGAGAAAAAGAAAAGTACTAGGATTCCAGGAACAGTGGCAGAGAGGCCTCAATGAATGGAGCAGAAAACAGAATGAAGAAGATAAGCAGACAACTGATGGCTAAAAAAGAGCATAACAAAAATGAGGCAGAGAAGATTTTTTTCAGAACTGATATGATTGATAGTATCAAGTCTGAGAGTATAGGCAACTACACTGAAGATGTTAAGACTCTATGATACACATTCTGGTTTGATAACCACTGGTTTTTGAAGTTCTATACTATATACAAAGTTGTGTTTTATTAATACTGTTATGTGCTGATATATTCAATTATACTATGTCTGATGATATAGCCAATTCTATTGGAGATAACAAGAGACAACACAGGAACCATGTTAGAACACTTTGTACAATGGTCTTATATTGTTTATTTTGGTCTTATACTGTTTATTTTGTTTCATGTGTTTACAGGAATACGTTTTGTTTTGCCTTGCTTTGGTTTGTTTCTCCCTCTAATACAGAAAGGATAGAAATACATGTTAAGACTCATGCATGTGTAGAATCTATAAACAGTTTATGAGAACTGATCTTATGACACATGATGAAATGAATAGATACTTTGAAGAAAAAGATACACTAAAATATCCAGTGCTGATCCTGGAATGTCATAATGTGAAACCCAGCAATAGTATTATTCTTTGTTCAGAGTGATATTAGCCTGCTTGGGTTTATTCAATATCAACGTAATTGAAGATATGGATAACTGCATGTATGTTTAAGTGTATAGGATTGATAACCATATTTCTAAGTTTTTGTTGGATAGTTGAACAGAACTGGTTGCAGTCTCACTGTTTGAATCCCCACTTTATATGCTCCACTTTAGTATCTTGAAAAACTATTTGTAAGAAGACAATCTGTAATCATCAACTAGTGATTTCTTACTGTTTATTTTTTCTTTGAAATTATGTATTATTTCTACTAGTTTTCTGTTTTGTTTATTCTTTCTTTAAATTAAATCTTAAAAAAAAGACACTACAGTACCCAATGCTGATCACGGAGTGTCATGATATGAAATCCAACAATACTATTATTCTTTGTTCAGAATGATTTTAACCTGCTTTAGTTGTTTAATCTAAACATGGATGAAGATATGGATATGCATGTATGCTTAAGTGTATAGGATTGACAACCATGTTACTAAGTTTTTGTTGGACAGTTGAACAGAACTGTTTGCAGTCTCTCTGTTTGAATTCACACTTTACATGTTCCATTTTTGTATCTTGAACAACTGTTTGTAAAATGACAATATATAAACATGAACTAGCGATTTTTTACTATTTATTTATTTTCTCTGAATGTATGTATTTTTTCTACCTATTTTCTGTTTTGTTTAGTCTTTCTTTAAATAAAATTTTTTAAAAAAATGTGCTGTAACCAACTTGAGTGATGTGTTAGTTTTTTGCAACTGTGCCAAAATACCTGAGAAAATTAGTGTGAAGGAAGGTTTATTTTGGTTCATAGCTTCAGGCTGTGGATGGCTGGTCCCATTGTTTCTGCGTCTGTGGTGAAACCAAACATCATGGTGCAAAGTTATGGTGGAGCCAAGATGCCAGGAAGACAGAGAGAGAGAAAGAGAGAGAGAGAGAGAGAGAGAGAGAGAGAGAGAGAGAAAGGAGGAAGAAGAACAGAAGGAAGGAGAGAAAGGAGGAGGACAGGAGAGGACACAGTGACAAAAAAAAAAAAACAAGACAAACCCTTCCAGGGCCACCCCACAGTGACCTGCTTCCTCCAAGCAAGCCCTACCTCCTAGTTTCCACTGAGTTTCAATCATCCATTGGATGATGAATCCGTCAATGGATTGCAATGACCCCATCGCTTCCCAGAAGCCCCATCTCTGAAAGCTCACTGCATTAAGGGACCACCCAAGTCATAAAAATGAGTGGGATTGAAATTCACTTAAAATTTTGAATCTAAATGTTTTGAAATTCCATGATGTCAGCCAGGCAAAATGGGAAGTCCTGGGGAGAGGGTATTCGTTTGGGGGAACTGAGTTTCAGGTAAGTATTTGCAATGAGGACAGAATGTTTATTTAGGAATATCCAGGAAATTTGCTAAATGACTGTGAAGAGACAGGACTGAAGTTTTGCTGTAATTTCATTCACTTAAGTGAATCTTTAGAGGATCTATTTATGCTAAGAGGTATGGGAATTCAGAGTTACATGGTGGGGGGGCTTCATGAATTTAAAAGTTAGGGAAAATAGGTAAACAAAAAGGAACACAAAGTATAAAATTAATGTCCTCCGGGGATAATGTTCTGGGTAAGTGAATTAGATAGGACCTATGCACATGGCTGATTTCCTCTTAAACAACCTGGGTTGTATTCTACTTCAGCCGGGTCCATGAAGGTTGCCATATGTGGCTCCTCCTGTCTAAATTCCCTGTCTTGTTACGTGAACCATATGTGTCCAGACTGAATCCTGAGACACAACTGGGAAAGGTCTTTTTGCCAGTCATAAAGAATGCCAGTACCTCCCAGAAAGTGTCTATGAAAGTCCCATCTTATTGAACGGTAAATGACAGACACAGTGAGAGCCTCCCTTGCAGAGTTTTGAGTATAAATTACAGACAATGCACAGTGGAAGCATGGGTGGCAGTAGAAGCTGAGACTATGTGAAAACGAAGCCGAGAGGTGCTGATTCATGAGCAGAATTACTGGTTCCAGGGAACAGGAGTTTGGTAAAGACAGGGTACGTGAGGTATCAGAATCCATTGCTGGATCACAAGTACCGCTGATTTCTAGATTGGCCAGCAGTTCTCTGATGAATGATACAGTTTTCCAAGGTATCTTTATTTCTTTAAAGTAACCCTTCAACATTTCTAGCGCTCTGAATATGTGCCCTGGCATTTCATACCCCCTGAGAGCCCGAGGAACAAGGAACTCTTGTTGGTTTGGCTTTGATTCTCTCTCTAGAAGAGAGTATTCCATGAAGGAAGAGTCAGGATGGTCTTCTTAAAGCAGATCAAAAGGTTGTGGGCACGTGCAAATAGCTGTCTTTAGAGAAGAGTCTAATGGTAGAGGATTCCATTACATCTTCCAGCAGCCTGGAATCCCATTTGTAACTTTCAATTTTCCCCCTCCGTTTCTATTTCCCTGTTGTGATTTTCCCATTGCACACACCTGGGTATAGAGCAAAAAAAGGGGAGAGCCAAGGAGAGTTTGTCAATGTGCAGATGTCTAATTGCTGATTTAGGATCACAATTTGTTAAAACGAACAACAACATATAGTTGACTATCAGGCATCGTGGCTCAAATCTAGCAATTTAGGAGGCTGACACAGGAAAATTGCAATTTAGACACCAGCCTGGGCAACTTAGCAAGACCATTTCAAAATAAAATTAAAAAATAAATAAATAAAGGGCTAAGGAGTGAGCTTGTGTGAAGGCCCGGGGTTCCCTCTCTAGTATGGCTGCAAAGAAAACAAAACAAAGCAACACAACATTTCAGCAAATGGAACATCCGGATAGGGGCCTAGGAACTTGCATTTTTGTAAGCATGGCAATTGATACCGGAAGCACTTCCCTCTTGAAACCCTCTGCTGTAAGCTGTCTGTTCAGGAAAGAAAGGAAACGTTACAGTGTGAGGCTGCTGCTTCTGGGAACGCGCCCAGGACAGAGCGGTGGAAAGGCCTGACATAGCACATGTACAAGTTGACGTGGGAGTAAAAAGAAAGAGACAAAGTGTGAGGTGAAGCTGGGGTGTAGGCTGCGCAGCACACACAGGGATGTGGACTCACTTTGGGAATCACGAGCCTAGGTGACAACTGAGACGGGGAGGATGGGTTGGGTTTCTGCTAATGCCTGAATTTTTATAATCAGCATAAAAGTGCTATTCAAAGTCTTTCCCTCCTCTTTATTGTAGTCCTTTCAAGATTTATGGGCAACCGAGTACAAGAAGAACAGTGTATTTATAGCTATAAAATGAAAAAGACTTTATCATCACATACTTGAAGTTGCACAGAATACATCTGTGACTTAAGAATAACCACAAAGCAACATAAAACCAAGTGTGAATTCATTTGACAAAAATTCATTGCGTCTGTTATGTACCAGATACTTTTCTAAATTCCGTAAGATGTGGTATATGTGGGATAAAGATGTAGCTTAGAGGTAGAGCATTTGCCTCACATACACAAGGTCCTGGGTTCCATTCCCAGCACTACACACACACACACACACACACACACACACACACACAGATGTGGTTTATCAGAGTGTCACCTGAGTTTAAAGTAGATTTTATAAGGCAGTAAAGACAGAGGTTGACAGATTGACAGGAGGCTTAAAGCATTTTAAGTAAGGATTGAATTAACAGGATTCACAAGGGTACATAGATTCATTCACCATCCCATAAACCTTTACTGAGTGCATTATTTGTATTGGAGACTGTGGTTGGCACTGACAATTTACCCATAAATAAAATGGTCAAAAATATCTGCTCTCATGGAGCTAACATTGCCCGACGTGAGAAAGACAAAAACAAAATACACTTAGAAGGTGTAAGTGCTCTGGAGAAAAATAAAGTGAGAGATTGTATTTGGGGGCATGAGACCAGGTTGTACCATCAAAGATCTCATTTAAATGCATCTCATTTTAAAAAGGTTTGAGTTGGGGCTGGGGATTTAGCTCAATGGCATAAGCGCCTGCCTTGCAAGCAGGCAGTCGTGAGCTCGATCCCCGGTACCAATAAAAAGGAAAAAGACAAAAAAAAAAAAAAAAAGGTTCGAGTTGGTGACAGAGGAGGCTCTGCACATAGGTAGTGCCAGAGAGAGGCAGGCAGCAAATGTGTGGTTCCTGAAGAAGGCTACCTGGTGCTTTTAACTAACAGCCAGGACTAGCCAGGAACCATTGTGTACATGGAAGCAAGGAAGAGAAAATACAAGAATAAAGGCTCAAAGAACGGGGGGTGGGGGACGGTCACATCATCTCGGGCCACGCAGGATTTTCAGAATTTTGCTTTTATGTTAAGTGGGATGGAAGCCACGGGGATGGAAGCTATGGCCGAGTCAGGAACGCAAAGAACATGATAAAGGCTTTTCACCTTTTAACTGTATGCATTGGGCCCGTCTTTAAAGCTCTCTAGATTCTTTTCTTCATCTGTAGAATAGTGAAAATTATTCCAACTCATGAGATTGTTGTGATAATTAAATAAAATGATATGTGCAAAACATTTAGCAACTACTTGACATGGAGTAGGCACATTCTTTTCCCTGCCATCTTCCACTTGTCTCTTCTGCCTCCCACCTGGAGCCAGGAGAGGGAGGCTGGCAGCCTTGCAACCCATATAAGGGTAGAAGAGGGTGATGGTGAAAGCCTTAGTTAGCAGCCATCATAGCTGGGATTTAAAAATAACTATTATTGGTGGCTTAAGATGTGGGCTAGAGGGACAGAACTACAAGGTGAAACTCATACACAGCTATGTTTGGATCAGGCCTTGGGGTCACCAGGCTTCAATTTTTAAAAACTCTTCCATTCTACCTTTGTAGGTAGTTTATCAATGCAGATGCTGGGAAAGCTAGCATGTTTAATCGCCCCATTGTTTCATGTCTTAACTCCTTGGACGTTGTTAACTGATTAATCTCAGACTTCTAATTAATGTTTAAATGACTCTCCACACGCAAGGTCGCTTCTACTTCAACAAATAGTTTGTGTCTGCTTGTGCTTGTGCCCGATGATGAGTATGTGTGAGGTCTGTCTTTGGTTAAGACCCTATGATGGTTTCAAGGCAGAAAAAATAACAAAATAAAAAGGCACTTCCATCAAAAATAAATTAATTAAATTTTAAAAATGCTAAGCAAGGGTTTGTCTCCTTTGGGCCTGGGGCTAGATTCCCAGCCTCCCAATCGGGGCTGGCTATGATCAAGCTGCCATCGAGAAGCCCCAGGGTGGAAAACTGCCCGCCAGGTCTCTCCCTGAAGCCACGGCTGTCGCTTCACTCGCCTGATGACAGCTCGTTTATCTCCGAGCATGGACGCGCACGCGCCCGGGCGGCGGGACCCTCCGGGCTGCAGCGGGGTCGCGCCCGCCCTTTCGGCGGCCCCGGGGTAAGGCGGCCGCGTGGGTCCGCAGCCCCTCCTCCGCCGAGGCGCCGCCCGGCTCCCCAGGCTCCGCCGCCCGGGCCACCCCCTCTCCCCTAGCCAGCCAGCGCCGCTCCTCCTCCTCCGCCTCCTCCTCCTCTTTCTCCTCCTCCGCGGCGGCGGCGCCCCCAGCCTCCCTCCCCGCCCTCTTCCCACACCGCCCTCCGCCGCCGCCGCCGCCGCCGCGAGAGGAATCGAGCGCCGAACGCATCGATAGTTCTGCCCTCGGTGGCCGCCCGGCCCCGAACTCATCGGTGCGCTCGGAGCTCGATTTCCCTAGGCGTCGGCCGCGGCGGCGGAGGCAGCAGCGACGGTGGCAGGGGCGGCAGTGGTGGTAGTGGTGGCTTCTCGGCCAGACCTCCCGGCCCCCGCCATTTCGGACCGGGAGCCAGCGCGACGCGGGCACTGAGGGCGGCGGCGGGGGCCACAGGCTCGGCGGCTCCCAGGTGCGGGAGAGAGGTAGGGAGCGGACCGCCCCTCCTGGGCCCCGGTCGCCGTCGCGACCCTCCTCCCGGCGCCGGGTGGGGCTGGCGGCGAGTGAATGAATTAGGGGTCCCGCGAGGAAGGGGCGGGCGGGCGGACGGGAGCGCGGGCCCGGGCGATCCGGGCGGGGCGCCCTGGGGGAGTCTGCAGGGGGCGGCGCGGGGACGCGGCGACGCGGGGTTGAGGAGGGCGAGGCTGGAGGCGGCCGCGCGGTGCTGCTTCCTGGACGGGGAGCCCCTTCCTTCCTCCTCCCGAGGGCCTCGGCCGGGCGTGGGGGGGCCGCCGCGCTCCCGCCTCCCCTCCCCCGCGTCGCCCCGGCCTCCGTGTCGCTGCTCCCGCACCTTTCTTGCCTGCCCGGCGCCGGGCTACTGCCTTCACCGCTGCATCCAGCATCCCTAGGACCGGGTGTAAACTTCTCCCTGGAGCGCAGGCCGGACGGACAGTGTTCCTTCCCAGTGAGGAGGAGGACGCGTGGGTCTGAGGGGAGGTCGCGCTGCGGAGGCCAGGGGGCATCCGAAAGCGCCCAAGACCCCTGTAGGAGGTTATTATATTAGGGGGTAAAAACGCATCAGCCTCCGAGTTCCTAACTGCTCCCCTCCCCCATGTATGAGCGGTGACATTGCTGTGGCCACAAAGGAGGAGGTGGAGGTAGAGATGGTGGTAGAAGAACAGGTGGCCAACACCCTACACGTAAAGCCTGTGACCTGCAGTGTAAAGGAAAAAGTTAATCCCAGAAGGTCTGTTTTGCTTTGTCAAGTTAAAACACAGGAAGAAAAACCCAAAGAGCAGAAGCGGGGCTTTTTTTTTCCCCCTTAAAGTCAAATGCAGATAGCAATAGTGAAAATACTATGAAGTTTAATTTGCCTTTTCTGGTCCTCTCCTGCATCTCTTCTGTATTATTTTCTTCCTTACAGATTTATTTCCTATCCTAAAACAGTACTCACACGGTTTTTAAAATGGACTTTAAAAAGGAGTTAATTGTAGCCATCAGTCAGCTAACTATATGAAATAAATGCTCTTAGAGCTGTGCATGTTACAGCCAAAGTCCTAAGCTAGTCTTCCTAAACCGATAGCCAGCAAAGCAAGGGATTAAAAGCACAAAGGTGTTTTCTAGTTGTCACACGTTTGTGTTATGCTTGTAATGCAAATATCATCAAAAAATCATAAAGAGAAAACTGTGTTTGTAATAGTCATCTCAGAATTAACCGTATGAATGGTGTCACTTTTAAATGACTAAGGTCCAAAAGGCTTACTCCTGCCTGTAATAGAGAATAGACATCAGATATGCATGATATTGGTCTTTTCTTTGAGACAGTAGCCATCGACAAGCTTATCTGACTTAAATGAATGATAAATGGTAATTCAATTTTAAAATAAGTGATTTTTCCCCCTTAACAAAAAGGTTGGATTCTAGTCCCAAGTTGTACCCCTTACTACCTTTCCTAACTATTGGTGAAGGTAACCATTTGGAACTCAGTTCCTTGTAGTGGATTAAAATTACTTGGTTTTAAAAACCTGATTCGAGAATGTTTTTCCCCCCAGCAACAACCGTTGCATGAATAAGTAGACCAGAAGGTGTGTGTCTTCGCTTACACATGCGTGTACAATTTAACTCCAGTGGAGTATTTGTCTACAGTTTGTCCTGTACCAGCAAACTTTTTGATCTTTAAGGACTTCTATGTTCTTAAAAGAGGGTCTCAAAAATGTTTGATTTGTTTGGGGTCTTGTTCATATTTACCATACCAGAAAAAACTTTAAAATTTTATTGATTCATTTAGATACAGAAATGAGAAGCCTATTACTTGATAATGTGATTTTGTTTTTAATGAAAAATAACTTTTCCAAAGGAAAACCAAAAATTAGCGAGAAGGGTGGCATTGTTTCACACTTTAACAAATCTGTTTAATTATGTACTTTAATAGGAGACATCTGTATTGTCACATCTGCATCTGCATTTAATTTATTGTGATCACACAGTCTGGAAAACTCTACCAGACGCTTGTGAAAGAATGATAGTGAAAAGGCTAAAGAACATCTTAATATTATTATGGAAACAATTTTGACCTTTTGGAACTCCAAAAGAGGTTCCTGAATTGCAGTTAGAGGCTTTTCAAACTTTTTTTTTTCTGGGAGAGGGCAAGGCTTACAGAGAGTTAAAATACATAGTTTTTTGTGATTCTTCTCATCTCTCCATTCTCCTTATCATGTCCATTTGCTGTGACCTATATTTGGAATAAAACGTACCAAACTGGTTAAGATACCTATGCAGTGACCTTTGTCGCAGCCCCAGGCAAGCAACAGTGAGGGTAGGTGGGACCAAGCAGGGTAAAGAGCTGTCCTGCAGATCTGTGTGATACAGTAGTTTTTTAGCCTGTGGTGCTGTTTCTGAGGAAGCTCAGGAGTTAGATGAGGAACAAATTATCATTATTTTTTCTTCGTGCCTATTGGACAATTCTTGGTCTGCAGTGAACGGGATGCTTCACATGCTAAGTGTTTTTTGCAATATGTACACATTCATCCATCTAGAACTACATACGCCAGACCAGTGGGTATGTCACTCTTCTGCATTTTGATCTTTATTTGTAATTATATGTTACACATGAGGAAAAGGAAAAGGTTAAATGTATTCGTTTTATTTCAAAAAAGTTTTAAGTAGCTGACTAAAAACTATTAGGTTTTATTTTCTATCTTGGTGTTTTTGTTTTGTTTTGTTTTTTAACCATGGATCAAATTCAGGACCTCACACTTGCCAGGCACAGTCTGTGCTGTATTTTTTCTTGTGATTGTCAGCTGAAAAATTGTCAGTATTTATTGTACCTGTTGAGAAATGATGTACCAGAAGGGGTGGGTTACTCAGAAATGCACACTTGTATCTTTAAAATTTTTCCTTATTAAAAGTATTTATATGCAAATTTTGTTTAACTACATTTTTCTTGTACAGAGAGCTGTTTAGCAGCACTAATATAGGAATATACATATTGTGACTGATGGCCAGATCACCTATACTGAGTAATCTAAAATTCTCAGTTTTCTGGGTTTTTACCTTTGTTTTTCTCAGCACGCATTTCATTTCTCTATGACAATCCAACTTTGATCCTAGAACCCCATGTAATTCTTACTATCTATCCAGAACTGTGATGATGTTTTTAAAAAGTTTCCAGTCAAGCATGGTGCACACGTCTGTAATTCCAGTACTTGTGAGGCTGAGGAAGAGGATTGCTGCATGTTTAAGACCAGCCTGGGCTACATAGTGAGTTCAAGGCCAGCCTGGATATATAGTGAGACTCTGTCTCAGGAAAAAAAGAAAAAAGTTGTCCGTAGCTCCAGCAAAGAAACTTTCAGCATATCTACCTCTGATTCTTACAAGCCCAAATCACCTAAGAATTCTGCCAGGAGTGGGGATAGCTGTCAACACGTTTGTGTGGGTGTCTATAGGATGTGGAGCACTGGAGACTTGTACTGAGGAAGTCCCAATATGTTCCTTTGAGAGCCATTAGCTGCTGCACAAAGCTAGAAGATAAAACGACCTGAATATAAGCTAAAATAACTCGCTGTGTTCTCTAGGCATTTTTCTTAAATTTTGATGAGGGAGTTTGTAAATGAAGTGTAATTCATTACAGTACATATATGTTGTCACCTGAGGTTTTCATCATTGAATTTCAGTGTATCTTACAGTTTTCCAAGTAAAGGAGAATTTGTGCTAAAAGGTATTAATAGAGTATTGATAGTGTATTAAACTCATGTTCTGACTTAGTAACATTTTTATTATTTTTGTTATAAGGCCTGCTGAAAATGACTGAATATAAACTTGTGGTAGTTGGAGCTGGTGGCGTAGGCAAGAGTGCCTTGACGATACAGCTAATTCAGAATCACTTTGTGGATGAATATGATCCTACAATAGAGGTAAACCTTGTTTTAATGTACATTTTACTTGTGCAGGCTCATTCTGGTGCCAAAAAGAAAAAGTTTCTCTGAACATGTTCCTGAGTTATTTTTCCTGAGTAATTCTAGGGGAAGTTACTGAGTTATCTGAAATGTCCTTGGGTTTCAAGAATGTAACTGAAGTTACATGTAGGCATAGAGAGGAGGAGCCCTGCTTCTCTCAGGAGAACGTACAGGTCTGTGTAATTCACTCTTAACAGTGTATGTGTGTTTGGATTGGAAAAGTATATGAAAGTTTTGAAGAGGTAAATATGTTAGTTTTCATTTTATTTGTACCTAAAAGTCATCCTTTAAATGTAGCTTTCGATTGTTTGGGTTTCTTTGAATTTTGATCACACGTAAAGTTAGATTGAACGTACTGGTCATCATAGGTGGTGGTGGTTGTTTAATTAGCATTTCTCCTCAATTTTAAAGCAGTGGAGAACCTGCAGTTACCTGATGCATTTTTAAAAGCTCGTTCTTTGTCTAAAATGTGATTATATAAAAGTACTACAATCAATCCTTACCCTTATTTTGTAGTCCTTTTTTACTTTACTCAAGAAAATATATATTATTTTCAGAGTGTTAGTTTCATGGAAATTAGCAAAATAAAAGCTAGTAGCAAATTGGTACAATAAAGACCTAAAAGAGACCTTGAGAATTCAGGTAGATTTTATTTGACTCAGAATGTCCTCAGTTGATAAGAATTTATTTAATCCCAAAGAACTGCAGGAGATTTCATTAACTGTCTTGTTAGCTCATTTTCAGAAGGTAGTTATTGACATTTTATGAATAATCCAAATCTTCATGTTAAATTTATCATCAGTGATGATGTAGAAATAAATATATCACCTTTTTTATGACACACCCTTAGGTTCTTAAATTATTTCTTAGACATCTTTGCCCTAGTTGTGCTAAATGAATCCCAGCTTTTATTTTTATTCTGACGTACTAATTTTAAAAATCTGTCCTGAAGAGTTTGCTGATCTTTCTATTAAATCCCAAGCTGTGGAATCTAGAACAAGTCAGAGTTCCCTGTTTAGGTTTGTGCTGTGTAATGCTTTGAAGAAACACTTTGCACTGAGTTGGGTTCTGAGGCTTGAGTGGCCCTGGGAAAATGTTTATGCACTTTAGAGCTTTGTGGATTGATTAGATTACTGTCCATAAGGAAATATCAAGTATTTTGGTAGTACTAAAAAAAATGGAGGAATAATGCCTGTTTGCAAATCTTTGATTTAAACGAAGAGCCAACTTTATTTGGTTTCCAAGTTTAAGAATTTGCATTAGTAAAGAGAACAATCTAGTTAAAGTTGACCTCCTATTTAAGAGTCTCTATATCCCGTATTTAATTCTGACAATTCTGTGCTATACTGCAGTTTTGGGTTTTTGAGGAAAAAATAGTTCACCCATTTCAACGTGTAGTCCAAATCCAAGCTTATTTGGCATACACTTGCATTTAAATCAGGTGTAAAAAGAATTTTTGATAGAATGCAGATTAAGCATGTATGTTTTTGAGGGACTTGGAAGATAATTTTAGTAAAACAGCTCTTCATCTTCCCTGAAAATCTGAGAAATTCCATCATGCTCTGTTTCCTATCAGAGGTCATGAGTGCTGTGTGAATGCATGTAACATGAGGTCATGAATGCATGAATGTGATAAAATACATTAGCAAACTACTTGCTCAGAGTTGTTAAAATGCACTATAAATCCTGAATAGACAAAGCCAGTAGTTAATCCATTGTTTGGGGGGAAAGTAGAAAATTTTTATACACTTAAACTCACAGCTCTGATTATGCTTTCTGCTAATCCACACTTAACTCTGGGAAGCACTATTACTTGGGAATTTTGAGAGTGACAGTCCCTCTGTAGGGTAGCCACCTGAGGCCAGGTGTCTGAGATTATCACTTATCACCCAAGTTACAACTGACATCTTCAGTTCGTACTATTCAACTATAAGAAAGACAAGAGAATTTAGCAGTTTAGTAGAATTGATGGGCCAGACATGGCAACACTGTTACTGAGAAAAAGTTAAGGAGGGTAGGAGATTTCACTGCTGATGTTAGGTTCTGACTGGCAAATAATGTCAGAGAAAAGAGTAGACACGCCATAGACACTTCATACTTGGGATACTTGACATTTTCCTACATTAAAATAAAATGGATAGCTGGGCCTGGCGAATACACTTGAAGGGAGGAGCATGATGACTTCAAGGCACCTGAACTATGCAGGGAGAGCCTGTCTCCATAACCCCCAAAATAAAGAAATTTGTAAAAAATGTAAACCAAGTAATATAGTATTTTCTAGTGTTTAGAATTTCATTGAATTACACTGTGAGGGTAGTCATTGGGCCTTTCATCTTATAGATAAAATGGTCACTGAGAGGTTCTCTTCGAAGTGGTAGGATTTAAATTTAAACTTTCTGAAAAAAAAGTTAAGTGACATTTCCACCATACCTTGTATACTTTTTAAAGTGAAAAATTGGCTCGTTTTCAAAACTAGAAAATACTATTGTAGATCAGTTAAGATTATTACTGTACTGAAATTTGAATTTAGCCAATTAATGGTAAAGATACAGTAGAGAACTAAACAGGCATGGCCAGGTGTGATGGTGCATGCCGGCAATCTTAGAATTTAGGAGGCCAAGGTAGCAGGATTGCTGTGAGTTCCAGGCCAGCATGGACTACAAGCTAGACCCTGTCTTAAAAACAAAAACGAATTTAAAAAAAAACAACAACAACAACAATTAGTCATTAACAAATAGAGGATGTTTAGAATCAAGGAAATGCACATGACAATCTCTTGGACTTCTGAAGGTTTTATTTTTATCTTTGATGAAGTCCACTAAAGTGTAAAAGTAATGACAACTTGTTAGTGAGTCAAGATTATTACAAACTCATAGCAAGGTGGCAAGAAATACATTTTCATAGTATAGAGATCACATTATGAAAACACAGTCTTAAGTTAGGTTTTCCAAAGGTAGAATAGAATGGGGAAAAAAAATTTTATCTTAAAAAACTACAGGCAGTTGTAGAGATCAGATGAGTCATTAGCTAATATATATTGAGCATCACACATAATCAACTCATAAAAAAATAAGTACTTTTTCTCAGCTTCAGTTCTCTCGAAATTTGTATGTTAAGGTGGTATTCATAACTCATTTCTAGTATTATATTATGCCCTTTGATGAAACAGTTTCTCAGCAAAGAAAAGTGAATTCATAGTTGGGTCCATTTGTTTCATCTTTAGTGTTTTGGGCTAGGTGGTACCAGTTTCTTTGGGCTGGGTTTATCAGTTTCTCTATGTTTGCATGTTACTGTAGAATGCATTTTATTTGCAGAATAAGGTATTTAGATTACATTGTGAAAAAGTCTAATGTTAAGCCAATATAGAAGAGCAGTATCAGGAAAGCTGTACTTAACAATGAACCACGGGCTGGTGCCCTTGCCCTTTAGGGAACATTTTTTAGATCTGGGATGGTTTGGTTACCACAGCTGGTGAGGGAGGGCTGCTGGTAGCATCCATACAGTCGAGTCCAGTCATGCAGTTAAACTTGCTCCCATGCCCAGCACAGCTTCCACACCAAAGAACTACCCGGTCCCAGTATTAGTAGTTCTGAGAATGAAATCTGTGTGTGTGTGACATGTAGCTTTAAAGATCTCTTATGTTGTCAAATTCATGCCCCTAAGGTAAATTTTATTAGTTTTCAAGCATAATGTAGGCTTAAACTTTACCTTTTGTAAAACTAATATACATTAGTTTAGCTTTGTCTATGTTGTATTAAAAAGACTTTTAAAAGTGAGATACAACAGTTTTCTGGCCTGTTTCCTCTTCAAGGGTATGGCCGGCTCTCCCCCCCTTTTGTGAGTAGTGCCCTCTGCTGGCAACTTGTTTGCTTTTATAAAAAGTATCAGTGAAATACTAAGTTTGGATAGTTTTCTTATTTTCACCTGTGATTATGACCTGTAGTTACATCAGTTTGTAAATATATCAAGTTTATTTAAAAATCTTATTTTATATAATTTTTCAAGAAAAGTTTCAAGTACTAATTTTTCTGTTAATATTGCTATAAAGATTCTTGTGTGGACTGGTTAGGTCTCCCTGATTAGGTGAATACTGTGTATTTAACTAAGAAAGGAAGTGGTCGTGTAGGAGAACACAGTGGCTCTATTGGTAACACGGACTTTATTTTGTCAGAAGGACCAAAACCTGTAGTGTCTCTGAAGCTCTTTGCGTGCCCTCCATAGCTAATTAGGGCGCAAGTCTTGCAGCATGTTACAGAAAAGGCTTATCCAACAGTGGCAAATTATGCAGGTTCACATTATGCACATTTCTCTAGGCTTATCGATCAGTTGTGCAGCATCTACTTTTTGGAATACTTCAAAATTCAGGTATTACATATAGGTCAATTAAGAATAAGTACTTAATAAGCACTTAGGTGTCAATGTTAAAATTTATTGGGAATATTTTACCTTGGAATTTTGTAAACACAAAGCTTTAGTAATGTATAAATGGAAGTTGATAGTGGAAATAAGTGAAAAACAAAAATATTTTTATGGCCAGGCGTGGTGGCACTTGCCTGTAATCCCAGCACTCAGGAAGCTGAAGGTAAAAGGTCACTTTGAATTTGAGGTTTGCTTAGACTACATAGTGAGTTCAAGACCAGTCTGGACTGACTACACAATAAGACCCTGTCTCAAAAAACTTAAAGAAAAAAATTTTTGATGGTTTGGCGTTTCCTAAGGTTCTGGTTTTACCAATGCAGCAAACTCCTTAATTTAGAAAATATTAGTCAGTGCTCACTTTGTAGCATGTCATCTTTATGTACCCTGGATACGTATTGAGGGGCAGACAGAGCTCTGCCTTTATGAAACTTAACAGGTTTCAGATGCATTTTGAAGACCAGTATAATAAGTAATGACCTGAGGCTTTGTACTTTAGAAGAGCATTGGCTATCTTCATCTCTTTACCATTATTGTTTCATAGTCCCTAAGATTATGAATTACATTATTGTAATCATAAATAATAAAACTAGTAGAAATGAATAAAAAGTATTTGTTCTTTTTTTCTTGAAATAAAATGGATTTGACAAAACAATAAAACAAAAAAAGATAAAATATTTGAGAGGATTAAAGAGAGACATAGCAAATATCAGAGAACTTTTTTAACTTTCTGCTTTGAAAAACTTCAACCCAGTGGTTGAAAAATAGTATAATGCATAACGTACCCTTCAACTAGTTTTCCTGGTTAATATTTGCTGTAATGGCTTCTCCAGATCTGTGTGGCTGTATAAGTCTCTACACACTAATGAACTGCATAGTCATTTTTCCTGAGCTATTTTGAAAATAAGTTATACATTTTAAGACCCTTTACCTCTAAACTTCTAAGTCTTGAGAGAGATTTTTATGCTGCCTTTAGTCTTGTTTCATTAAAGTTTTATTGGAGCATAATCATGCTTACATTTACATTTGGTCAAAAGCTGCTTTCACATTATAGCAAACAAGTCGAGAATTTACAACAGAGACCAAAACCCTAGAATGTTTGCTCTCTGGCCCTTTACAGAAGTTTATTGTTCATGTTTATTTGTATGACCATAGACTCATGAACTGTTTCATTTTATCCGCTGTGTTGAAGTTCATTATTGTAGTTAGTAATTTTCATGCTCAAATTTGCTTTTATGGGCAGTAACCCTTTTAGGCTGGCCTCTGTCCCCGTTTCACATGTCCTCATCAGTTTTTCAGCTCTTCTTTTTCTGGCACAATGGCTCCAGGTTCACCTGTTCTTCTGCTACCCCCACCCTGCATCCAGCATCTATCCAGGGAGCCCTGCTTCCTTTCCATAGGGATTGTATTCAGAAATCAGGATCTAGATGTGAGGTGTATTTTTTTGCTACTAGAGTATTGTTGCTTTGAGTCTCTTCATCACAGAGCTAGGAAACTTACATTATTAAAAAATTACTATTTTGTTATTCTTTGCTTCTTTCCTTTTTATCTTTTTACCATAGTAAATATGTTGGTTCTATGGTGAATTTTAATGTGAAATTTCATGCTCAAAGATGATAGTGCCAGTCTTTTTGTGTTTTATTTTATTTTATTTTTTTCCAGAAAGGGTCTCACTGTGTAATGCAGTCTGGCCTTGAATTCTGTAGCCCAGGCTGGCCTCAAACTTGCATTATTCCTCTTGCCTCGGCCTCCCAAATGTGGGGATTACAGGCACATGCCACCATGCACAGCGACGGCAGTGTTAAATTTTGGTTCTTGCCCTATTGCCTTAAGTGGCAGAGGTTGAGTGAATTAACAGTTAGTTTCCTTACTTCTAGAAGTAGTATGAAAAGACTGAGGTAGCTGGATGAAGTGGTGGTTGTGCATGAAATCCCAGCACCTTAGGAGGCTAAGACAGGAGGACTACAAGTTCGATGACAATTTAGCAAGACCTTGTCTCAAAATTAATGTCAGGGGTCCGAGGAGTTAGCTCAGTGGCCTAAGTGCTTGCCTGGCAAGCGCAGGGTTGTGAGTTCAATCCCAGTACCAAAAAAAACCCAAATTAATCATGGGGTGGGATTTGAGTGGGGCCATATGTGTAAAAAGGAAAAAAAAAGCTGTTTGGATGCATAAAAATGAAGACAACTTTAACAGACGTAAGACATAGGAAAACTATTTGGTTCAATTAATAGGAAACAATTTTACATATAAATTAAGAAAAAATTGAACATTAAGATACAATTGAGAAAAAAAAAGATACAATTGAGAAGCAAGCTAAAAATATAAACAGCCTGTCTCTAGAGAAATAAATGCTACAGATTCAAGCCATGCATGCTTGTAATCCCAGTACTCAGGAGGCTGAGGCAGGAGGATCTGCAAGTTTGAGGCTCCCTGGCCTACAAAGTGAGCTCAAGGTCAGCCTGAACTGCATAATGAGACTCTTGTCTCAAAAAGACCACAAAAAAAAAAAAGTGCAGATTCAGCCATTAACATTTTATACTTGCATGTTTATTAAAATCAGAATAATAAAGAATCTGGAGAAATTTGCACTTAAATTGAATTTAAATAGAATTTAAATTGCGTGTCTTTTGACAAGGTAGTTCACTTCTCAGGAAGTTACACCAAGATCTCTTTGGACAGTTAATTAAAATGTGTGTACAGGAATGTTTACTGCAGTGCTGATTGTGATTTTTTTTTTTTAAGGGAAATAGGGGACGAGGGATTTAGCTCAGTGGCTTAAGCACTTGCCTGCAAGCACAAGGAAAGGGAAATAATCTACATGTCTACAAATAAAAAATAATTAAACTAGTCCATAAAATAATACCCTCATAAATTGCAACTCCAGTAAAATAATCTGTCCATACAGATTATAGGTTGTTTAAAAGGATTAGGTAAATTTATGTGTACTTGCCGTTGGAAAAATGTCTATTATGTAAGAGACGCTGGGCAACAGCACATTGTGCAAACTTAAATACTCTTTCATTCTCTTTGGTGTTTTATTTTTTAAAAATAAACATTGAGCGTGGAGGAAAAGAAAATGTTAATTTTAGAGAGAGAAAAGACCACTAAAGTGGCAGATACCACTAAATTATTTCATACTTTCCTTTTTTAAAATATCAAATTGAATAATGCACATGTACTCTTGGATTAAGGAAATGGACATCAAGGCCAAGTAATGAATAACTGAGGGGTATATAAAACATGAAAATTATATTGGCATCTGTAATTATTAAGATTGGATCTAAGATCATTCTGGCCTTGTATCCTTAACTTGACATCAAGCAGTAATTTGTGGACGAATGTCATGTGATTCCAACAGATTAGAGATGTGTGGTTATAACCTCTTTATTTTCAAAATCTGTTTTGCAAAAGTCCTAAATTAATGTCCAGTATTGTCATAATTCTAACTATCTAGCATTTGTCTTTATCCTATTTTTAAAGGGTCTCTTTTTAAATCAGTAATCCTTTTTTTTTTTTTTTTTTTTTTTGGTACCAGGGATCAAACTCTCGACCTTGCACTTGCAAGGCAGGTGCTTGCACCACTGAGCTAAATCCCCAGTCCCTTAATCGATAATGCTGTCGTGAGGGTAAGCTCTGTAATATCCTCGCTCCCTAATCAAAACAGAAATCCTTCTCAACTAGTGGCTTTAGCTTTCTTTCTCTGGAAAGAAATATGTTGACCAGCTTTGTAGAAATTATTCCAAATGTAGATGCCCAGTACTTTTATCAGGATAATACTGTCATATAACAGTATATTTTCAGTTTTCTTGGATAATAGACATACGTAGAATTGCTGGGCTATAGCGTAGCTCATTGTTTAACTCTTTGAGCACCTGCAAAGTCATTTTCTACAGTGGCGGCAACCAGCATTCTGAGTTGCAATTTATGAGGGTAGTTGTGCCACTTTCACCCTTTCAGTATCTCTCGGATCTGTTCGATGTCCTCCATCCATACTGCTGTCGCTGCCTTTGTTCATGTTCTGTCCTTCCTTGTAATAGTTTAATAATGCACCTCTTCAGTCTCCATTCCCCTCTTACCCTCCTTCCCTTCCCTCTTTCCTTTCTTCCTTCTGTTTTAACATTATGGAAGCCAAAAGTGCAGTATAGAAAACGGAAATCACAGTAGATATTTCAAAATGGAAAACTTAATATGGAGAATTTGTGAATTCTGAAAAGCAGAACGGGAGCACTGCGGTAACACAGTAACACCAAGAAGTGGCTACTACCTTCCTACCCTTCAGGGGCCGCAGAGATTTAGAAGTTATTAGAAGTAGAAACTCACCGCACGGGCAGAACCCTGTGCAGACAGGAGGTGATGCTTCATGCTGCTGCTGGTGACTCGAGGTGCGTGTGTCGAGGCAGTGCCTCGCAGCGCCCGGAAAACCGTATCCCTTTACATCATTTGTCATGTTGGGCAAGCAGTGAGCATGGTAAACTGGATTCTCCCTTCCCACTAAAAACCTTTCAGTGCTTGTTAGTGTGGAGTGAAGTTAAAAGTCCATAATCACAGCCCACAGGCCCCTCTACAATCCAACCTCTGCCTCACTGTCTGTTTTCACTTCTTGCTACTGAGCTGTAATGTCTCTCGGTTAAATTACTATTGAACTTCTTGATTGCACACATTCATCTTGCTTTTTCATGTGTTTTGTACATTTTCTTTGTTCCTTCCTACCTGGGATGGCTGTACCCTGTCTCTCTTAAGTCAGGCACACAAAGTTGACCTCTTGTGTGACGTTCCACTTTGTCCTTCTTATACTGTTATTTCAGTTTCTTTCAATTATCTGTCTACATTCATTTCTGTACCACTAGACTAGTGCCTTTAGAAACTAAAAACAGATGAAGTATCCTTTACCTGAAATGTTTGAAACTGAAAGTATTTTGAGGTTTTGGAGTTTTCTGAATTTTGGAATGTTTATGCAAACTTTACCACTTGAATAACCCTAATCTAGAAATCCAAGTTTCAGCTATCGGAACATTTCCACCTCTAGATGTTCATACTATGGATATTTAACCTACAGTGCCGTAGCACAGAATGTGACACGTCCGTTTTCAGTAATTATTGCTGATACAGCGGAGAATGAGGTAGGTAGGTAGAAATGAACTCCTGAACTTATTTACATATACCAAATTCTTTATATCATCCTGTTACTATTCTAACATATTAGACTACGGCACGTATTTCTAGCTGACACTGAGGACTAACTTTGATGACTTAATAACCAGTAGTGTAGAACACATCATTCTGTGATGGAGTCAAGTAATCTTATAGAAGAGTAGCATAAAATACCGGAGTGTTAAAAGAATAAATTTCTCATTTCCTCCTATAGGTGTTCTTACAATCCTTAACACATTAAGAAAACTGCAAACAATTTCAGAAATCCCCAAATAACACATTAGTTGATATTTTCAGCAGTCCGATTCATAGTAACAAAAGCATGTGATGGAATCACAGTCAGGGTGGAGATTAAGTGAGATAATGCTTGTCATACTTGTAGCACAGTATCTGACTTATGTAAGAGCTCTGTGAATGTTTACTGCTGTATTACTGTGCATAGCGGCATGATCCAGGTAATGTGGCACATGTCTGCAATCCCAGCTACTCAGAAGCATGAAGCAGGAAGATAAATTCAATAGCCTGGGCAACTTAGTGAGACCTTGCCTCCCCCAAAATAAAAGTAGTTTGGGTTGTGGCTCAGTGAGAGAATGCACCTGGACCCAATCCCCAGCACTGCCCCCACCCACAAATGTTACAGTTCCTTTTAGTAAAAGGTACTACCTATAGTTTCTTTAGGGTTTAGTCTTATATCATACTTACTGTGTGGATTAGAAAACCAAGCTGAGGGCTGGGGATTTAGCTTGGCGGCATAAGCGCCTGCCTTGCAAGTATGTGGTCGTGAGTTCGATCCCTGGTACCGATAAAAAAAGACAAAAAAGAAAACCAAGCTGAGTGTGTTAAAAGATGAGTGTTGTAGTCAGGGGTTATGAGGAGAACAGTTACATACAGGACACAATTTATAACAGTATGTTACGATAGTCACCCAGAGTTACATACGCGCAAGTTCAGGAAATCTGTCCACAACACTAAAGACCCAGAATATTCAGTGATTGGCCTGGATCCCACAGCAGTGTCCTGCCTGAAGACCTAGAGCCCATGGGATGAAGGAGCTGTGCCAGTAGGTTGAGGGTTTTACATTGGAGCTAGGATGTTACACTCAAGATAAGGAACAGGGCTGCCCAGAAAAGTACCACAGCTGTCCTTGGTGACATGAGGTCCTGAGCTCTTCCAACGATAAGAACAGTCAAGTACATGCCAGAAAGCCAGTGTGACAAGCTTCTTCTGTTGATTAAGCATCACACATCTTCCCCTCCGGAGCCAGGAAGCGATGCTCAGTGTAAGGACCAGAGCTCCCCCAAAGTGAACCGCAGCCACTCTCAGCACCAAGTCCTGGGGCTCCTCTGATGATGATAGCCTAATTCATATCGAGGAAGCGAGCAGGACAAACTCCTCCAGGAGAACCAGCAGCTCGAAACAGCAACACTTAGGAGAACCCACAGCACGTCACTCTTCTTCTCCATGTCTGTTTATGCTGGCAACTGGCCTCAGGTAGAACTACACTCAGCACCATGCTGATTTAATTCAGCTGGTGTTAAGTTGACTGGTTTTTAATTCATAACAATAAGCATGTGGAATGATTTGGTTATTCATTATACAAAACAACAAACTGATTTTCTGATCAGTGAATTTATCTTACCTGGAATGATTTTACCTGAGCTTTCAGTTTTCATGTATCAGCAGGTAAGTTTGTATTCATGGAAGCAACATTCAGAGGCAAGTGATACACTGGGATACATAGTACTATATTAAAAAATCATAGAAGTTAATGTAAAAACAGATGAAACCTCCAAAAGCAAAACACTTGTGTTGATGGTGATAATGTGAAAATATATAAAATACTACTTATCAAAGAAACTAATACTAAAACAGTAAGATATTTTAACCTATTGAACCAACAGAAATGTAAAGAAAAATAAAACTGTAAAGTCCTTGTGAGTGAATAGTGGTAAACAGAGTATATACTTAATGTTATGTGGAAAAGTAAGATAATGAGCATTAGGTGTGTATCAGCTAACTTTGTCAGATCTTAGCATTTTGCCACATTTGGGTTAGCTCTTCCCCTATAAGATACAACCTTAATACAGTGTTCTCCTCCCCGGTCTTATACTCTTCCTTGTAAATATTTTCAAATCTCTATATGTATTCTTTGTTATATTTTTACATAGTAGTATTCATATCATATACAACTTAAAGGTACCATTCAATACATTACGCATGGGTGTGGTTTAAAATTTTATGATTTCATCTTAATCAAATTTATAATATCTTAAACTTGTACTTGTTTTTGTAAGACTTGTTTTAGAAAAAGATTTTAAACATTGTTGAGAGGTTTAAAACTTTGCCCTTGCAAATGCGTACATTGAAACAGGGACATGAGTTATGTAGAATTCATTTAAAAACATTCATTATTTTTAGTGTAAGATATTTAGAAGGATTTAATAAGTTAAAAAATGTGATGAATTGTGTGTATATTAACTTAGAATTTTAATAGAAATTTGTGTGTGTGTGTGTGTGTGTGTGCATGTATGTACTATTTACTTTGAATGGATTTGTTCATTTATTCAGCAGACAGGCATTGGTTGCTTTCCAAGTTCAGGGTTTATTTAAAAACATTCACTTGCTGCTCTGTGGAAAAACAGGAATACCTGCTAGGAAGCAATCGCTACAGCAGTGTGTGAGACAGAATAGTGGTGGACGAGGGCAGGGAGGCCGGCCTTCTCGCACAGGCCACCCTTCACCCTTCACTACCGCTGGACTAGTGAAGAAGGGGGCAAGCGAATGGTGGTGGGTGCTTGGATTTAGGGTCTATTTTGAGAATCGATAAATAGCATAAGGTAGTGGTGTGGATTAAGTGCCTATAATTTTCCTTGGTAAGACATTTTAGGGTGCTGTTCTCTTAAAATAAACTTATTTCCTTATTTACCATAAGTACCATTGTTTTGTTAATTATATTCTAGATAAATTTTGTAATTGTTTTTCAAGAGGATTGTGCCTACTTATTTGTATTACTGGAAATTTTAAATTTCATCTACAGCTCACTCTTGATAGCGTAGTGTGCACTTTTTTTTTTTTTTTTTTAACTAACTTGATGTGAGAACAAAATGCGTACTTGCTGCTCTCTTCAAGCTTCCGAGGCCAGGGATATAGCTTAGCGGGACAAGCGCCTGCCTGGCAAGCACAAGGTCCCAAGTTCAATTCCCGGTACCAAACAAAACAAAACAAAGCTTTTAAAAAATAAAAACCAGTCAGCTCTTTTGTAATTGTGCTTTGTTACTTAGCAGTTTTGTTCTTTAATTTTTACCAAATTATTTTGCTCTTTAAAAATAGTTCAGTGATTGCTTATGCTTCTAAGAAAGAGTTCCAGTTAAGATTAACTTCAGAAACTGAATTTTATCCTAAACCTGTTATTTCTAATCACTAGCATTAGGAGTAGATTGTGAATTACTTTTTTAAAATAGCGAAGCAAGCTGGGCATGGCGATGCATGCTTGTCATCCAGCACTCAGGAGGCTGAGGCATCATTACGAATTCAAGGCCAGCCCTTAAACTATAGTGTCGAACTTTATTGTGAATAGTTTGAGATTTGAAGACTGAGGAGGTAACTTTAACTTCAGTTCTTATTGGTGCATAAAAAATGTGAACTGAACAGTAGGTGAAATGAAACTTTTGGTCACTTTTACATGATTGGAGCCACATCTGGGTAATAAATTGACTATAAAACACTATTCTTTGCCTTCAATTCCTGCTTTTTTCATTGTTCTTCAAAATACTGGTTTCGAATACGAGGTGTAGAGCACTTGCTTCGTATGCCAGAAGCTCTGGGCATTCAGCCCCTAGCACTGCCACCCCCCCCACACACACATTGAGCATTTAGAAAAACAAAACAAAACTCAAGTTTTCAGTTTATAACTTACAGAAAATTCTTTCAAGTAGTTAATCAAGTGAATAGGTTAACATTTTCAACCAAATATTCAAATCTTTAAGAGTTTCATTAGAAAGTAGCCATCGTTTTCTAACTTGAGATAATTGATTTTTATTAAATAATCTAGAAAAATACAGAAAGTATACTTCAATAGATAAGTGAGATAGTCTAATGTAGTCTTTCTTCCTTAAAGCTAAAGGAGCTGAAGGGTGTGGTGAGTGGTAAGAGTGTAGCATACATGAGGTCTCTAGATTTAGTCTCTAGCATCAAAAAATTTTAACTGAAATCTAAAGAAATAAATTGATTGCAGCATCTTGTAATGGTGAGATAGGTCTCCCTTAGTCATCTCCGTTAAAGACAGCCTTTTAAAGGCTTTTGTTGTCTATACCACTAGTTTTTAAATATGTCTGCAGGTACATTTATACAGCTGTGTACACTCATGTGATTGGGGTCCTACTGTACATGTACCTTAGTGTTGTCTTTGTAAACGGTTTTGAAATACTTTACTAAAGTCAGGACTTGTGATGACCTCTTCTCCCAAGTGATAGAATGGTTGGTACGGGGATTTGTGAACTACGGGCAGTTAAGTACGACAGCCCATCTGTGGGACGTAAGAAACAGCATCTTTCTGTATACTTCATACCTGTGGTCAGCTCTGCTTCTTGTTCCATAGCTTCCTATGATACCATCCCCTTCCCTTATTTTTTGAGGCCTGTTTTGACAGAGGATGTAAAATTTCATCAGTATTATTCAAAGGTCAGACAGAAATTGGATTCTTATTTCAAGATTCTGTTAAAGCTACATACTTCTGTGTGTGTGTGTGTGTGTGTGTGTGTGTGTGTGTGTGTCTGAGAGATGTGTCTGTGTCAGCTGTTACACTCAGTTCCTCTGGCACGCTAGGAAAGCACGCCACCACCGAGCAACACCATCCGTCTGCTGCTCATTCTTACAGTTCAATAGTTTCAGAAATCTCCATGTCCTTGTCTCCCTTTATACCTCTCTCTCAGCCTCTTTCCCTCCTTCTGTCTTTCCTTTGCCCACTTCCACCTCCATCTTTTTAGTAGAAGGCTCTCAGAGTTTGCAGATGACACAGTTGTGAACTTTATAGTATCCATCCAGTGGTTAGACGTTGTTTCTAGGCTTTTCACAAGTGGCCAGTGGCATTAGAATCCCATTTATTGACTATTCTGGTATATATTCTTTTTTCTTGTTTTTTTTTTTTTTTTTTTTTTTTTTTTTTGTGAGTACTGGGTATTGAACTCAAGACCTCACCCTTGCCAGGCAGGCAACACACCACTGAGCTAGATCCCTGGCCCCTACTATGTATTCTTTTGACTATAAAATAAACTTGTGACAATTATTTGTAAACTGATTTACAAATTTATCTTGAATAATCAAATTATAGAACTAATTCTGTTTTGGTAATAATTTATTACAGGTAAATTTTGTTGTTACTAACAAACATTTGTGTTGTTGCTTCTTCATATGACACTTTAAAAATCACATTTTTAGGAAGAGATACATAATGCAAAATATACTGTAGCCATTTTAAGTGTATAATTTAGTGGTATCAAGTACATTCAAAATGTTATACAACCATTGCAATGTTGTATAAGCATCCGTTAATAGACAGTTGTTTCTACATTTTGGCTATGGTAGATACTGCTATAGACCCTGGTGTACAAGGACTTCAAATCCTGCTTTTGTTTCCAGTGATACACCTTCAGATGGAATTGCTGAATAGCACTGTAATGCTACCATTAACTTTGCACAGAACTGCCAAGCTGTTCTCTACTAAGGCTGAACCATTGTATATTCCCAGCAGCACTGCTGTTGAAGGATTCCAGTTTCTCACATCTTCTTAGCCACATTTGTTATTTTATTTTCTGGTACTGTTTTGTTTTGTAATAATGGCTATCTAACAGGTGCTAGACAGTGTCTCACAGTTTTGATTTGCATTGCCCTATGGCTGAGGATGTTAACCATCTTTTCATGTGTTTATAGGCCTTTTGTCTATCTGGGAAGAAATATTTACATAGGTCCTTTGCCCATTTTGAGTGGGTTTGTCTTTTTGTTGCTGTATGTAACACCTTTTAAAAAGGTGCACTATAATAATCCAGACTGTGTTTCTCCCTTCTCAGGATTCCTACAGGAAACAAGTAGTAATTGATGGAGAAACCTGTCTCTTGGATATTCTCGACACAGCAGGTCAAGAGGAGTACAGTGCAATGAGGGACCAGTACATGAGGACTGGGGAGGGCTTTCTTTGTGTATTTGCCATAAATAATACTAAATCTTTTGAAGATATTCACCATTATAGGTGGGTTCAAGTTGAACATAATAAATTGACATTGAGAAGTAATTGTAGCTTTCATTTATTGAGCATTTCCTAATTGCCACACATACATTATCTAATTTAAATTTTAAAATAACTTGTGAGGTAGGTAACCTTCCACTTTACAAGTGAGGTTCCTGAGAATTAGAGCAGCCGAGTAACTTGTTCCAGATAGTGTCAGTGGGAGTAGCGGTGCTAGATTGAAACTTAGGCCTGTTCAACTCCAGAGCCTTCTCTGTTCTTATGCACATCTTCTAGTGGAAACTTGCGACACATAGGCAAGCTTTTCACATAATAAACAGTGTGATGTCTTCCGACTGCTCATGGAGAAGTCAGAGTCTTTTCAATTATCACTTTCTGTTTTGGGAAAGGACAGTATTTCCCTTATCCATAGTTTCACCTAGGCTCAACTGTAGCCTGAAAATATTAATGGAAAAAAATTCCATGAATAGGCAACTAATAAGTTAAGTAGCCTTTATTACAATAGGTTGCTGTAGTTGTTTTATTAGTTAATGTTACTATGTCTAATACTTCTATATTAAACTTTATTGTCAGTGTATGCTCAGTACTATCTGCCATGTGAAGCATCCACTGGCAGTCTAGCAGCGTGAACCTCACGGGTAAGAGGTGACTACTGAAATGCCAAAGTTACATTAATGCTGTACTTCGTATTTTGATAAACGTCATTGTATACAATTTTAAATTAGGCATAGTATTTTCTGTCTAATCATGATCTACATGCATATGAACCTATTAGATTGTAGTTTCACTGTGCTTTTTTAGGTAAATAGAAAATAACCAGTAAGGAAATTTGATAAGGTAGAAATTAAGAACTACATGAAAAAGTGTTCATGAGGCAAAAGTTGTGGCAAAAGTTAGGACTTCTGACAGTTTTTGAAGGATTTTTGGAGTTACTAATGCCTCTACTATAACTTTTTTTCTTTGCCAGAGAACAAATTAAAAGAGTTAAAGACTCTGAAGATGTACCTATGGTCCTAGT
Source organism: Cavia porcellus (assembly GCF_034190915.1). Taxonomy (NCBI): domain Eukaryota; kingdom Metazoa; phylum Chordata; class Mammalia; order Rodentia; family Caviidae; genus Cavia; species Cavia porcellus. Next base: position 49,522,583 of record NW_026947510.1, on the reverse strand, counting down.
AGGAAATAAATGTGATTTGCCTTCTAGAACAGTAGACACAAAACAAGCTCAGGACTTAGCAAGAAGTTATGGAATTCCTTTTATTGAAACATCAGCAAAGACAAGACAGGTAAGTAAATCAAATAAATACAAATCCATTTCTGATAAAATATATCATTTTAATCATTAATCATAATTAATTCATATTTTAATAATACCATTCTAGAGACAGGAAGGCAATATTCATAAACGTATACAGCTGGTAGCATCCTGTTACTACACATTAAATCACTTACTGTAATTTATTAAATTTCTCTCTTTTACGAAAGTAGGAAATGAAGCAATGTTAAGTGGTTTTATTCTTGAGAGAGCAATGCTTAAGCCAGTGACCATGATAATACTTTTGACTGAAAAATTTTCTTTAATTTTGAAATCATCTGATAATCATGGTTATACACATAATGTCAAAGAATGGGAACAAATTTCAAGTCTCCTATTTTGGAAGCACTTTTCACAGAATTAAGCTTTGCTTCTAGAGTAAATTTGTATTTGGAGAGTTTTGTCATGCAGAATTTTTTTTGAGGATATATTTGTTTTTGAAGTAAGTTTTCATTAAAGCAAGGGAATATATAGAAAGTAAATACAGATTTTCAGTTATTCATTTAGTTTATTGTTCTGACAAAAAACCTCCAGGTTAAAATTGAATGTTTCAAAAATCATCTCCATTTTGAAAATTACTTCTTATCTAGGTAAAATTATTTCAGTTGATATTATGTCAATAACTTTTTGTATAAAATAAGTTTAACGTACAGAAAAAAATTCCAGAAATGAATATACAAAGACATGATGGAATACAACTTACATTGTAATTGATCAACTTATATTTAATTTGTTTGGGCTTTTTCTAGTTACAGATACCTAGGAACTTAAAAAAGACCATTCTATAAAGCTCAAGTTTAAAATTGTTCAGCTGGGATATATATCTTATGTCCCTAGCAGGATGCCATATGTCCCTCTTGCTGGTTGTGCAAATTTGACACACAGAGAGAAAAGACAGTAAATTCTGTTTTAAGTGTTTTTGGTGGGATTAGTTTGGCCATCATGTGAGTATATTGTCTGTGGCAGTTTCACCCACATCTGCTTTATAGGTTAAAGGCAGACAGGACTTCACAGCCTAAGTCAGATTTCATTCAAATCTAGTCCCAGACACCACAGAGGGGAAGAGGTTGGTTATTCCTTTCTCTTTACTCCTCTCAATTTAGTCCCCTCAGTTTTCCTCAGGAGAGACTGTATTAAGAAAACACGATTTAACACATTTCCTCCTAAGATTTTCTCATTAAGATGTTTAAATATGGCAGGTATGGTGGCACGCGCCTGTAATCCCAGCACTCTGGAGGCTGAGGCAGGAGGACTGTTGCAAGTTTGAGACCAACTTGGGCTACAAAGTTAGTTCAAAGGCAGCCCAAACTGCATAGCGAGATCCTGTCTCAAAAAGACAAAAAAAAAAAAGTTCAAATATAAAATTTGAAGAATTTTATTGAACACATTTGCAAAGTTTGCATGAAAAACCATGAGACTAACATAAAAGACTGCAAGAGAAGTGCTTTTTTGTAGTTTAGCATGCACAGCATCAGCTGGGCTGATTAAAATCCAGGTTCCTGCTCCGTGGACTCCACTGAATCCTGTGTATTCTGCATTTCCAATAAGCTTCCAGTGGAGCTGATTTTGGCACATGGGTCACTGCATAGGAAGGCAGTAGAGACGAGCAGTCGTCTGGATCCCACAGCGTTGCTCTGTGCTTCTCATTGATGAGTGTGAAATACAATTTTGTCTCTTTTCTCTGTATGCTGCTGCCTCATAAATACTGATTTATTCTTGGTGTTTAACATTATTAATGCTTTTAATGTTCCACTGCATTCATAATCGATCAGAAAATTGCCAGTCTTCAGACCTTGGATTTTTAGATTTTATATTGATCGTGGCCTTGGTTTTTTAAATTTAGATTTCTTTTTGATGGTATATGATATAGATGTAGATTAACCTAAATTTGCTTTTAGAAATTTATGTGTATCATCTTAATAGGTAGAAAGATTTACTACAAAAGAACTTAACAGTGGTCCATCATTCTTGTGTTTATACCCTTTTTGTTTCCCGTCTTTTTGAGACACGGTCTCATTATGCTGTTCAGGCGGGCCTTGAACTTACTTTGTGGCCTAGGCTGGCCTTAACTTCACAGAGATCTTTCTGCCTTCCCCTTTTGAGTGTTGGAATTACAGGCATGCGCCACCACGCCCAGCTTACCTTGTCTTACTTATATCTTGATGTAGTATATGTTGATAAACTGTATAATTTAAGATATTTAATTTGTTTTTTATCAAATGGACTTGTTGATTTGCTTTTGGAAAGTTATTATTCTTTCATATTTGAAATTAATTTGCTATTTACATGCTTCTGGAAGACTTTAAAGAGCTACTTCAAATAGTTTTAGAAATTATGGTACACAATATGTACCATAGTTTAGTAAATTTTACATCTCACAGTTTTTGTGAGGATTTGAATCCCTACCTTTCACAGAGTACTTTATTACTTCATTGGTTATTTGGTTTGTCATTCAAATAAAATATGAACACCTTTATATATTTTATCAGCACATGACTTTGCGCCTTAATTTTTGGTCTCATTCGTGAGCCTAGAACATAAAGACTGAAAAGAATTTTATTCACAGAAGTACCAACAGAACATTCATTTGGAAGTTCTTTCAAGTTAAGGACTAGCAAGCTTTTTCTGTAAAGAGTCAGATACTAAAAATATTTGGGACTTTAGGCCACAGATGCAATCTGTTGCTCTTTTTTTTTTATAAAACTTTAAATTACGAAATCATTTTTTAGCTTGTATGTAGTACAAAAGAGGTAAATGCTTTTTTGGCCTATGGATCATATTGTGCTAATTCCTGATGTTTTAGATAATTTTGTTTGATTAGAAACTGGAAGTTAGGCCAGACTTGGAACTAAAATTTTACACATGAACTCTAGTACTGTAATTTTAAAGTTAAAATTCTGTATTTTATGAAAGGGAACTAGAAATGTTACTCTGGTACTTTTTATGGTATTGCAGGATATATATATTTACCAGTTTAATTGCTTTGTAATTTCAGAATGCCTATTACCTGTGCAGAATATAATGCACTTTATATTCTTTATAGTATTTTAGTCTTTATAGGAGTTGTTTTCCCCTTGTATGCTACCTGTGGTCCCTGTGTGCTTATTTTATCAGGACTGCTACTTACTTTCACATTTTTATCTGGACAGTAAGTGATGGATTTTCCTGGGTAGCATAGCATTGTTGGCAGAAATGGTTAAAACTGAAACATTTACACTATGGGGAATAGCTTTGAGCTTCCAGTCAGCTAAAATCTTAAAAGTAAAGAGGGTTCAGTAAAGTAGATGACAGAAGCAGACTTCTAAGTATCTGCTACTTCTGATTCAGCTTTTTTGCATACTGGTGGTTTCAGTTTAAACATAATGTAAAAATTAGTTTTCGGGGCTGGGGATTTAGCTCTGTGGTGTAAGCCCCTTCCTGGCAAGTGCAAGGTCAGGAATTCAATCTGTGATACCAAAAGAAAAAAGTTAGTTTTCCAAATTTAATAGTGTTGAGTGATTAATTTCCTGCTTTTATTGTTAATTTCTAGATACATAAAACTGACTGATAGACTTCCATTAAAGAAAGTTTTTCCTAAAGTTAAAGCAAAACAGCTGAGGATAGACCTCAGTGTGCAGCGCCTGCCTGGCAAGCACTAGGTCCTGAGTTCAATTCCTGGTAGAAAAAAAAAGTTAAAGCAAAACAGGAAGTCTCATGTGCCATGTCTGTCTTTTGATTTTGTGTATTAGTATTGTGAACTTTGGCTTTTTATGAGCTAAAAAGAAACAAGATAGTTACTAAAAGCTTACTGTATAACATGCCTACCCTCCCAAGTAGTGTTAATGTTATACTTCAGTACTACCTGAAATGGGCTATAATCTGACAAGATTCATGAGACTGTAAGTGATACAAAGTTGCTTTGTAGAGTACATCTTGTTCGTCCATTCTCTTCTCCAAAAAAGCTGATATTCTTGTCTTTTTGTAATTAATTTGATGTTATTTACTTGAAAAATTTTTACAAGAATTTTTGCAGATTCGGCAGACAAATACTTTTTTTTTGGTACCAGGGATCGAACTCATGACCTTGCGCTTGCCAGGCAAGCGCTTATACCACTGAGCTAAATCCCCGGCCCTCAGAACAAATACTTGATAAAATCAAATTTCAGTGAAAGCATAGGCATTAGGATATCAGTAATATTATTTATTAATAGCACTTTCTGCATTATGAAGAGCTATTTACCCTTACATGTCTGTTTTATAATATTTAAGTTGAAAATATTGGGGCTGGGGATTTAGCTCAGCAGCATAAGCACCTGCCTTGCAAGCAGGCGGTCGTGAGTTCGATCTCTGGTACCAAAAAAAAAAAAAGTTAAAAAAAAGAAAATATTGTGAAATGTCTTGACTTGAAAAATAATTTACATGCATACACTATTATTTGTACATAAATATCATTTGTTCTTAGAATTTAGTGACATTTGAAAGTGAGTATATAAAGTAATAAACTCTATTTTCAAGGGTAAATCACTAAGTACTAATTAAGAGCTTATTAGCAACTGGTCATGGTGGGTACTAAATATGTTTCAGCTACACATGATCTTTAAAAATTGTCTTCAAATTTTGGAATTTGAAATGAGTCTTTTCACAGTTGTGTTGTGTTGTATGCTAGCTGTATGCAGTTTTCAAAAACATCCAATAGCAGTGGTAAGGCAGAGATAAATAACAATGTGTTTGTGTTGTAGGCCCTCTGCCCTCTCCTCCCTGCCCTGCCCTCCCTTCCCGTCCCTTCCCTTCCCTTGGGGGTTGGCACAAGCCCAAGGCCTTCACCCCAAGCTACTTTCATCTCAGCCCTTCTTTAATCTTCCATTTTACGTCAGGGTCTCACTCAGTTGCCCAGACCAGGCTCATGACGACCCCTGTGGCTCGGCCTCCTCACATTCTCTTGATGGCAGTCTGACTTTCAGAAATATCATAAAGAACTAACTAGTTCAGATCTGAAAAATGACAACAGATTTATGAAATCTAATTAAATTTCTTATCAGAAAAAATAAGAAATGGAAAAAGTCGTTCTGGGAAAAGTTTTTAAGTGTTCTCTTAGCCAGTGAGGTCCTAACACTAAATTTTTGGTGGTGGGTAATGATCTCTTCTTGATTACTGGCTTCCAATTCTCTCTCTGCATTGCTGGAAACAAAAATCATATACTTTGGTATTGGTGATGGTAATGCTTACACTAAGGAAGCAGATACTTTCAAACTGATTTTAGAAATAAGTTACAATCAAAATTTGCTTCCGCTAAATTAGTAGAGAACCAGTACCCTATTATCCTCCTTGCAGCTTATTTTAGTAATTCTACAATGACCTTGAATGTTTTTTTTAAACAGGAATAAAGTTTACATTCGTAAAACTTTCAAGAAAATATGAGCTTTTACCTGGTTTGTATATAAATATCTCTATGTAGAGATATACAAATACATACTGTTAAACTTGCATTAATTTTCAAATTGAAAAAATCATTTGTAAAACTATCAAGTGACATCTCTTTTACATTTTTTACATGCTTTATGAGAGTCAGCTTAATGTCTTAAATTACTTTGCTTAAAAAAAACTTCTAATTATAGTTTTTCAAGAACAAATGAATAAAAAGTTTTTGAGAATTAATGATACATATAAAGTATTAAAAGCTTTTTTAAACCAGTACAAATGCAGATGTAAAGTGCCAGCACATTTAATGCTTTTAAAAAAAAAAAAGAATTTGGAAATCTGTATTTCTGTTTGGCTTAGCTGGATAGTTAATTAAATTGATTCCATTAAAAATAAGATAAAATTTTCTTGAGCTGTAAGATTTGTTTGTATTGTGGGGATTGTTAAATAGAAATATATATACCTGGATGGTATGTTGAAAGCTTGAAATACACATTTTAGTATATAATCATATTTAGATGCCTGTTTCTTAACTGAAACTTAATTTTAACAAAACTTTTAAGGATAAATTATTGAACTTTACTGAAGCAGTTCTTGAGTACTCTTGAGATATATAAAAATGTACCCCAAAGAATTGAAGTGTCTTAACTGTAGTTGACAGTAAATATACAAATAACTTCAGCATATAAAAATTAAGCCCATTATTCACTTATTGCCCTTAATACTCAGTGGCTGATTTTGTGCTTCATTAAATTCAAAACTGTAAATCATACCTTTTATATATATATTAGCTTTGTAGGTGCTGGGTCCACTTTGTCACAGTCAGTTCAGTAGAAACACTGACGCTACTAATTGCAAAATGTTAAAATATGCTGATGTCCCAGGTAATTCAATTCACTCTTAAAATGAAACAAACACAATAAGCTTAAAATTAAATGTATAGTAAAATATGCCAGTCTTCCTAAGTGTTCACATCTTTTTAGAAGAGTGAACACAAATACCACATCTTTAAAGCGAATTCACAGTGCCTGAAGATTAATAGGAATATGCATTTCTCTTTTAAATGGAAACCTTGACTTTGGTGCTGTTTTTCTGCTTGGACTAGTAATATGGTGAGCCAAGTACTCTGTCCCCTTAAGCTGCTGCCTGATTTTCTGGGCTAGGGAAAGTAACAACTTTATCTCCAGGTTGGGCTTATATGAATGTGCCTTTACAGCTTTTTTATCGTAGTCCTACCTGGATTAACCCACACAGAATATGTAAATTAGAAGAGAGGACACAAAACCTGTGTTTGAACACTGTTCTGCACTGCCTATTTTTTGTTTGTTTGTTTTTTTTTTTAATTTGCAGAAAAATATAAAATGCACTGCTCCTGTTTTGTGCATATTTTAAGCAGTTTGTGACATTTTAGTATTTTGATAAATGGCCCCATTTAATATTTAAATAATGTAGTTATCCAGCCACAAAGAGCTGTCTCAATTCTAGTTGTGGGATTAGAAAATTTGACTCAGTTATTGCAAGATACTTTTTATATTTTAACAATGACTGGATATTCCTTTTGCACCACTTTTCTCCTCACTTCCCTCTGTAAGCAATTAAATAATGTAAACCCAGCTTCAGTTTAGGCATTAACTTTTTGACGGCAAACAAAAATGACTGTCTGAATTGATAAACAAAGGTTTTTGACAATCTCCCCAACTCTAAATTCAGTTTTTTAAAAACTAATTCTATTAGGCAACAAAACTTGTAAAAGCAAACCAGGTTCTAGCCTATATTTTAAAAAATGCATCCTCAATTTTATTCAAAAGTGTCTGTTTAAAAAAAAATTCAAGAAACTCAGTTACAAACTTCTTGCACATGGCTGTCCCAATACATTATTCTTACCAGTGAAACAGACTTTTAAAGAAGTTGTGTTTTACAATGCAGAGAGTGGAGGATGCTTTTTATACATTGGTGAGAGAGATTCGACAATACAGATTGAAAAAAATCAGCAAAGAAGAAAAGACTCCTGGCTGTGTGAAAATTAAAAAATGCATTATAATGTAATCTGGTAAGTTTGGCGTATTAATTTTGACAGAAAGCAGATCTCTTTCAGAGGTAACAAAGTAGCAATCACATGGACCGATTTAGGTGTGGTATTGTAACTTGAAGAATTGAGATAAGAATCTTGTTTACTTCCATAATACATTTACTTTGAATGTAATAAGTATTATATTTGAGACCATTTTGATAGCTGTCATACGCAATCTATGTTCAGCATAAACTCTTAAATGTTTCAGTCTTAAATTAGCTAACCATTTGGGAACTGTTAACTTTATTTTTAAGGAAAATCAGATTCAGGCTTTGAAATAATCAACTTTATTTTTTTCTTAGGAAAAACAGGAAATGGTGTAGAACAGGAAGGTTGAATGGCTCAACATATGGGGAAGGGCCCCTCTTACCATGTACTTTTCCTTTTAAACACTGCATAAGCCTTAAGGATTCTAACCCCGGAGTTTTCAATTGATAAGAGTTTTTCACACCAGTTAGGAAGTACTGTAAACTCCTAGGGTGTTACTGTCTTTTTTGTATCATATCATTTGTTCGGGCCTCTCATTTTATTGCTGGGACTGTTTTAACCTCCTGTTTACCTGTTGCTGCCATCTGTGCAAGTGGAGAGAGGATGAAAAGAATGGGCTTCTCTCCCCTGTAATCTTCCCTGTAGTAAGCCATTGGCTTACTAAATAACAGCTCAGGTCCCACAGCATGGTGTACATGGGCCTTAACACCACCTTGCCAGCCTTTTTTTGCCTTATGTCTATAAAACCCACCTTGCTTGATTTTGGGTTTTGTCTGGAATACCAAGATTCTTATCCATGGTTTTGTTAAGTAGCTGGCACGCTTCATGATTCCTCGGCGTCGTAGTCTCTCAGCATCTCTTCAGACCCTTGGGGCCTGGTATGCTTCCTGCGTACGTCATTCAGCATGCTGTGTTTTTACTGTTACATACTGCCCATGTTACGCTGAAATAACTTCTTGTTTTAGTCCTGTATTAGGCAGTAGCATCTAGGGAACCATATATTTTTAATCTTTGCATGTCCGTTGCATAGTAAGGTTCCTACACTTAGTGGCTGTGCCCAGTAAAGATTTATTGAACAGAGTCTTTCTAACTTCTGTCTTGTTCAGAAAAAAGCCTCATTCAGTAGATGACAGACATAAAATTCATGCCAAAGCATATGTAATATGCTTGTTGTATGTAATATATTCTTTGAGGACATGTAATTTTCAAAGCTGCTAGAATATCATTTATTGTACTAAGCTAAAAATAGATTACATATTTCAAGTCTCAAGTTATTTCTCCTACAAATGTTTAAAATATACATCTGAGTAGTAAACTTGGTCCAAAAAGCCATTATGTAGTAAACTCAATTACTAAACTCAGAATAAAACATTATGACATTATTATCATTGTATAAGTAGCACCTTAATTTTAGAAGTTGTAAAATAAAACATTAAAATACAACTTGAAAAGTTAACTTTTTGAAATAACAGTGTCATAACCAATTTATTTTATTACAAGATTTTGAAAATAAACTTTCAAATATTCAAAAATGTTTTATGCTTTATAGTCATGCTATTCTGAAATACCTAATTTGTGCAGTTTTCATAATTGACAGTAGTGTAAATGTGAAGTAGTTGTTTGACAAGATGAACTAAATCCTTGTCTTTTAGTGGACTGAAGGACACATATAAAGAAAAAAATGTACTTTCCTAATATTTACAGTTCATTAAAAATATTTTTTTCAAAGCTTTAATTTGATAATAAGTGTATACAAATCAGTTTTTCTTAGTCCTGAAAAAGATAGGCTTAAACTGTTACATAGATACTCGTTTTAGTCTTTCACATATACACATGAGAGTGATTAGTTCTGTTCTACATAAGAAAAAGAAACTCGGTATACTGGTTAGGTCAACTAACACTTGGCCTACTCATTGAAATTATCTAATGTAGAGCTCAGTGCAACGTGAGCTTAAAGTATTCATCAGAATCTTTGAAGAGAGTCATGTTATCAAGTTCTGCCTTCACTGTCTCTCTTTTGGTGGGGGAGGGAATGTTTTGGGACAGAATCTCCTTTTGTACTTCAGGCTGGCTTTGAACTCACTGTGTAGCCCAGGCTGGCCAATCTTCCTGCCTCTGCTTTATGAGTGCTGGGGTTACTGGCATGTGCCACGGCATCCAGCTTTACTGTGTCTTAGTTACATAAGTTTATATTTTTTATCTTAGAAAGTTTTCTCTTTCTATCTTCATGGCTTTTCATTTTTCTACTTTACTGGCATTTTTGCTTCAATATAAAAGTAGTTCAAATAAGCTAGGTAAGAGTGTATGACCACAGGGAATTCACTCATGAAGGGTAAGGGAATTACAGATCCTCTTTTAAGATTGCATCCTACTCTCAGGATTTCTGATCTCAACTGTCAACTGTTTGTGAGTTACAGATAACCTTTATTATGTTTTTGTAAGTTTTCCATTCTATATGTGTTAAGCATAGCATGAAAGGAGATACACAGATGAGTATGCCTTTTGTTGCTAATAAAGTGTCGCTTATCCCTGGGGAGAAACAAAGCATAGGTTTGTATTGTGTCAGTAATGATCTTTAGGAAGTGGAAAGCATCACTGAATGCAGTCTGAGTATTCAATAGGGAACAGTTATCCACGGTATTCAGATCAGTGATGCCGGCTTTTATACTGCTGTTTGCTTCAATCTGGGTGAGTCTTCACTGCCACTCTTTACCTCTTTGAAAATATTGGTCATACTTTTCTGAGTTATGTATCAGTTTTGGAGGTTAGTTAAATAACTTGAGAAAGAAAATGCTCTGAATTAATTTGTTGTTTTGAAATATGTTGTTGAAGATCTGAGTAATATGTTAAAGGATAAATGCTATCACTTACATTTTAAGATAATGCAATTTAGTATATTTATGCAGAGGCTATTTACAGTACATACTGCAAAATTTATAGAATTATTCAACAAAGGTAAATTATAGTGAATAAAAACCTAATTCATTATTCTAGTTTGCTTGATACATCCAATTTATTTTGTTGGGTATTTGTTCCTAAGGCTCCCTCTAGTGTCTAGGTTTGGAAGCATTAGTAGATTAACATTGTTTTCTTTCTGTATTTACTAGTGGGCGAAAATGATTTTAGAGTAGGAGAGGATCCTATTTTTTCAGTTTTTTGCACTTATGTTTAATTCACTTATTAACAGACACGGTAAGACTGACATGTTGATCACACACAATCAAGTGTTCAAGGGTAAAAATCTATTCTGCTGCCATTCAGAATCCTAGTTTTCACACTGTGGATTATTAGGTTAAAAATTATTTTGACTTAAGATCGTTTTTAGCCATAACCAGTTTGGATTTTTTTTTGGCTAAAGGTTGAACCTAGGGCCTTGCAAATACTACACAGTACTCTACCACTAAGCTCCATTCCCCAGTCCTGATCTGGAATTTATCACCTTGCTGTAATCACAGACACAAGACTTAGTGCTGAATTCTTTGCATGTCAATTGTTTATATGGCATTCTTTATATAATATACTAAACAGAAACCAAAATAAGGGAATCTCCTCCAAATTAGTAAACTATAACACTGTTTAGATGGTTTAGCTCATTTCTTCAAAAATCAGAAGTACTAACAAAAAAGTAATCTCTTTTGGCAGGGTCACTTTAAACCACTTTCTTAATGATAATGTATGGATTAAAACTAGTCTCTCAACGTTTTTGAAAACTAAAAAAGGTTGTTGGAGTTGCAGATTATTGTTTGCTTTGAATGAGAGCCCAGATACTATTGTTGTGATTTATGAAATTCTTAAAATAGTTTGTTTACAGTTGCATGGCTTATAGTTAAAGTCCAGAAACTCAGGGAAGGTAAGTATACATACATAACTGTGCACACACATACACAGATATATACATGCATGCATTTAGATTTAAGGAGTAAGGTTTGCTAAGATAGAAAAAAATAGTAGCAGATTAAGTTATCCTGTGAAAAAAGTAATTGTTAAGCTCCTTTAAGATTCTGTGTCACTGATTACCATCATCTGTTGTGACAATTCCATTAGTAATGTCAGAATTCCTGTGAAGACCCATTTAAGGCTCCTAGAAGTCTGATGTATTCAGCTGCCTGAAGAAAAACATACAATCTCCTTATCCTTTCAATATTAATGTTTATGGAATCTGTTATCTCTGTACCTTAAGTCACCAGATATAAACATTCACATTTATACTGTTTTGTGTATTTCAGGGTGTTGATGATGCCTTCTATACGTTAGTTCGAGAAATTCGAAAACATAAAGAAAAGATGAGCAAAGATGGTAAAAAGAAGAAAAAGAAGTCGAAGACAAAGTGTATAATTATGTAAATACAATTTGTACTTTTTTCTTAAGGCATACTTAAGTAAAAGTGGTAATTTTTGTACATTACACTAAATTATTAGCTTTTGTTTTAGCATTACTTAATTCTTTTCCTATTTCATGCAAACTGTTAGCTTTTATCTTAAATGCTCATTTTAAAATGACAGTGGAAACCTTTTATTTCCTCTTAAGTGCCAGTATTCCCTGCATTTTGGTTTTTGAACTAGCAATGCCTGTGAAAAAGAAACTAAATACCTGAGATTTCTGTCTTGGGATTTTTGGTGCATGCAAGTTGATTACTTCCTATTTTTCTTACCAATTGTGAATGTTGGTGTGAAACAGATTTATGATGCTTTTGAATCATCCCTGTTTTATGTTTTACCTAGGCACATAAATGGACTTATTAGTAATTATAATTTCAGTTGAGACTATTATTAGTTTTACTGAAATATTGAAGGATCACAAATTTATAGGCTTCCTTTGACTCATCTTCTAGACATCATGACCTATAGTTTGTCATCCTTCATGAATGTAAAGTTATACTATTCACCAAGGTTTTCTCTCCTTTCCACTGCTATTAGTCATGGTCATTCTTCCAAAAATACTATATTTTTTCTATAAAAAGGGAAAAATAGAAAAAAATAAGGTATGGAAAATTTTAAAAGGCCATTGACTTTCCATAGTACATAAATTACTGTAAGATTCCTAACTTTTCCTGCTAAGGCAGATCCAGTATGCAATGGGGATTATACCAACCATTTTGGGACTATATTTACATGCTACTAAAATTTGGTAATAGTTGAAACAATTTTAATGTGCATAAAAATTATATAGAATTAAATATAGTCTCCCTGTGTTAGATTGCTCTTGCTTAGCACAAATTTAAGCCTCAGTTTTTGAAAAAAAAAAAATAGTTTCGGTTCTGGTCGTGTTAGTGAAGATGATTTGAGCCAGTTACAGTTTAGTTAGGTGTTGCACAGCCAGCCTCTCTGGGTACCTTTGAGTGTCACTGAGAGTTTCACAGCAGGGACTGCATTCCCATGGTCATCCAGCATTGTCATGAACTGGTTGGTCAAAATGGGCATCAGGAGAAAATTTTGATAGGTCGACAAAATGCATTCTCATTATGTGGTAGTCTTTTACCAACAATCATAGCACTTTTTGAAATTAAAAAAAATGCTTTTTAAAGAATTACTTTAAAATATGAACTTAAAAGTTGTAATTTGGGGGTGGGAGGGCACCAAAACTTTTATTTTAAAATAGCAGTGACTTGACAAAATTTCAAATTCTACATTTGGCTGTTTAACAGTAGCATTTCATGAATGCTTTTCAAGTCTGATCCATATTTAAGAACATCTAAAGCTTTAAAAAGAAAAAAAACCAATTCTTTCAATACACATAAAGTGTTACTTAATTTAAAATATTTGAAGTGAGATGGTGTGGTGAGGTAAAATATCACTGGGCTAGGAGGAAGGTTACCAGATTCTAGGTGTGTGTTTTTTAAAACTTAATTTTGGGCAAGTCATTTACTATCTACTTCATGTTAAATCATCTCAAAGGCCCTATCTAACTTTACAGCTACGTAGTTTACAATCAGTTTACATAAAGATATACCTGTTTGTCAAGCTCAGCATAAGCTGCTGTACCTCTGTATATCATCATCTTTGCCAGTCTTGGGCAAAATTGTGCAAGAGGTGAAGCTTGTATTTGAATGTTCACTCACTACTTTCGGTCCTTCTCTCCCATATTAATATCATCTTACTTGCTATCCTCCCCATGCCCCATAACTCAATGCAGTTTTAATATTTTAATTCCCATAACCTCATAATATATTGCTGCTATGGAATCTCCAGGAAGGCTGTCCATGAAGGTGTATCCAAACTGTCCTGTGTCTCACCTCCTCCGGGCAGTGCCATAGCGGGATTGGGCCTACCAGCTAATGGTCAGGTGGCTGTCACACCTACATCTTGGTCTTTTGCACATCATCTCTTCACTACCTAGTCTATTGGTGACTAAGTAGGTATTTTCAAACCTAGTGTGAATTGACAACCTGCTGCAGTAGAAGAATGTAATAAAGGTCTACATCTAGGACTAGTCCTGCTGACAATGATACATTCCATTGGTTTATTAACTGCAGTCAATCTTCTAATAAATAATACCTTAAAATTTAATTCATAAGGCTTCTCAGCAAAATTCATTTATGCAGTAAATATATGTTCAGTGCCTGTCATATGCCAGCCATTAACAAGGCACTGAGACTTGATAGCCTCAAAAAAGGGACATAATCCTTGTCCTCAAGTAGTATTGTTTTCTGTCATATCTTAGTAATACATATGGCATGTGACCCAGGGGTAATGTGATACAGTATATAATTTAGTTTTGCAAAGAGAGAGTTTATCTCTAAAGCTTCTTCCCATTCTACAGTAATTGTTCTTGCTGTGATTCCAATGCAACTTTTTAGTTGGAACTACTAACCATTTAACTGATTGTTTTAAAGGGGTGAAAATTTCCAAGTGTATAATATTCTAGTTTTCTCTCTGCATAAGTAATTAAAACAGATTTTTTAAAAAATTAAATATTATAGTTTTATTCAGGTACAAATAAACAGGTGACTGAGCTAATTCCCAGAAAAGGAAACCTCTGTAAAGATGAAGTATGCCTTGTATAATGCTTTCCTAAACTACAGGTTTATGGAACATTGTCTAGATAGGGTTGTTGTGACTGATGCAGTACCTCCTGTAGCTTCTACACAGTGAAAGAAATGGCACATTTCAGGAACTTCAGTGCATAGCGGGGTATGTAGGACTCTGGAATTTTTTATGTGGCTGGGCAAGTTTTTTTTAAAGTAGCAGTAATTATCCTTTATTATGTGAATTCTGAATGGTTTAACGAAAGGGTTGTTTTGTAGAGTTTTTAAAAGGGGAGAGAATCCTAGAAATAAATGTAAATGTTATCTAATTACTACAGCCTTAAAGATGAAAATTGTTGTTAAAGTTGAAAACAGTGCTAAATTTACATAGTGTTAGGCATTCACATGTCTGTGGGAAGAATACAGCAGCCATCTATAGCATAATTTGAATATTCTCAATTAGGAACTCTAGGCTCTATTAACTGAGTCACACTGCATAAGAACTTAGAACCTAACTTCTATAGATTATCCTTCTGCCACCATTGCACAATTTTGTCCACACACACACACACGCTTTGTGAGGCATGTTGTTAGTTTGCACAAACTCATCTCATTTGTATTCTAGTGATTTTCTTTTCTTAACCATTTTTCCCAAACAATACTATACATATGTTTTAGGGACAGACAGTAAAAATTTGTCAAAAACCAGTAATTTCTTCTAAAAACCCACCAGTTACTTTAAAAATGAATTTATATTTAGAAATTTCTCTGTTAATATTGGGTAGCATGAATTCTGCATTGAGAAACTGAACAGCATACAACTCGTAGTTGTAAAATCCTGTCCAGATGAAAATTTCTGAAGATAAACTTTAGTTCCGGAAGAATAGTCATAACTAGATTAAGATTTGTGTTTTAGTTTAATAGTCTGAAGTGCCTATTTGGGACGATAGGCATTTTAGATGAATTTAGGAAAAACAAAGTTTATTTGCAGAATACGTCAACTTCAGAGGGTCCATGTCCCCCAGTAGAGCTAAATGGGTCATGTAATGTTTTATCAGAAAGTTTCCAGTTCCACTGTCTTGTGTTTTCATGTTGAAAATACTTTTGCATTTTTCCTTTGAGTGCCAATTTCTTACTAGTACTATTTCTTAATGTAACATGTTTACCTGGAATGTATTTTAACTATTTTTGTATAGTGTAAACTGAAACATGCACATTTTGTACATTGTGCTTTTTTTGTGGGACATATGCAGTGTGATCCAGTTGTTTTCCATCATTTGGTTGCGCTGACCTAGGAATGTTGGTCATGTCAAACATTAAATTTAAAAATGACCACTCTTTTAATTAAAATTAACTTTTAAATGTTTATAGGAGTATGTGCTGTGAAGTGATACGAAATTTGTAATATTTTTGTCATGAACTGTACCACTCCTATCGTAATGTAATAAAAAATAGTTATGGTGACTATGACAGTATTTGTTTTCTTATTTAAGCTTTTTTTCCCCTTAAGGTGTTAAAAGGTTAAACCTAAGCCCTTAAATTTATTAGTTAAAGTGCTTCGCCACTGAGCTGCACCCTTGCCCCGATAATGTGTATTTCCTGATGGAAATTTAAAACAATTGCCCCACAACTGACATGGAACACTTTATAATCCACAGACACCAAAGTAAATATACCAGTGAATCTTCAAAAGTAGCTCTAAAGTTAGAAATATACTTTATTTTTAAAATGTACTAAGAATATTATATAAAGGTTTGTTTATTTAAACTTAAAATCATGTTAGGATTCTGTCCATTGCCATGTTAACCCTTTTAGAAGGAGATGTACAACAGATTGCTTTGATGATAGTAAAAGTAATAGTTTATTACATTTTATGAAAGATGGTAACTAGAACAGAACTGCTTATCTGTTAGGAGCCAGCAGCAAATTAATGGAAATAACTGAAGTTACGTAATGCCAGTCATTGGCAGGCTACATTAAGGTCTGACATAATCTTCGTATGCTTTCCAGACTAAGGTCTATTTGTTTTGTACCAGACCTTGAATACATGCTTCAGGTGTACCAAACTGGGTCAAAAAAGTACTTCAACTATTAAGAACAATAAATACATAAATTACTTTGATTAAGTGGCTTCATTAGTAAAATGAATTAAGTATATTATTACAATTGATAGTATAGCTATTTTAGTAATAAAAGTTGAGCAAAGTTGTGGGCAAAGCTCAGTATCAGCAAAGATCGGAAGTTGCTCTCGATCAGCCGAACAGCTCATTTTTTACATACCAGGCCATTTTAAGTTAGGTGATTTCACAGTATTTTGGATATGCTGACAGCTGGCACTGATTTTCAGTCAATCTACAGTAATAATGATCAGTTAGTTTTGTCAGTATCTGAATAATACCGTTGTTTCATAGCTCTGTATTTCCTAAGGAAGTACAAAGCTTCTAGCTCTTTCATTACAAATTCGCCTCGTTCAATAAGTTCTTTGATCTTCTCTGGGTCCTTCACATCTTTGTTTCTAAGGAAAACATTCTTCAAACGCCTTTTAAAATAGTCTGCTCCTTTTGGATAGTCCCGTCCAAGATACAGCAGCTTCAAAAAGAAAGATTATGTATCTCAGAACAGTCCATATCAGACAATATTTATGAAACTGGCAACATAATTACTTACATTTTTATAGAGGTTCAGTACTTCTCCTCTTAAAGAATTGGCCATGTTCATTTAGCATGAAAATTAATCCACTTTTGTAGGTAACACATCTACAGAAAAGGAAAAAAAGGTATGTAAGTATGCCATTGTAATAAAGAATCATTTTGACATGTTGGGAAAATGGTAACTGGTCTTTTACAGTTGATAAATATTAACTGAGTACTTTCATGTTTTGGACATTGAGATAAGTTATAAGTATACTGCGTTAAGACAACCTGTTCTTACAGGACTAACTTCTTTTAAGAGAAACAGCACACAAGATAAATATGAACTGTGATAAGCCCTCTAAAGGAACCAGTATGTGACATAGATTATTGTGTGCCTCCATTCGTGCCAATGGAATGAGCTAGAACTAGATTGGAATCCCAGCTGCACAACTTGTACAGTTTTCTTAACCTTACTGAGTTGTTGTTTCCTTGTCAAAAGGAGAAATGTCTTTACCCTGCTCTAAAGACAAGGCTGGGTTTATTTAAAACTCCTGATCAAATCTACAGGAGTATTTCATAGAGAAAGACTAGAAGAAACAGGGCTCACTCAAGCAGGTTGGCAATCCACAGCAGATGGGCAGTCAGACCAACGGTGAAATGGACAGCCTGCTAGGGTGTCTCTGAGGAACACCTGGGATGTCAGTCACGGTTCTGCATGTGTGATTTGTTAGATTCTTCAAAGGCATCATTACAGCCTAAACCTAGAAAACCCGTGAAACTGGAACAAAACTCTTGCCCCTGTCACCACTCGGCCCTGCTGTGGGCACCGCCACTGAGTCAGAATGCACTGCCACCTCCCATGCACACCGTTCCCTCCTCCCCACCTCCTCTGGCGTACACAACCTACACTGTCCCGCTTCCTCCTCCGGGATCCGCTCTCCGTTCCCACCCCAGCAACCTGTGCCACTGCGCACATCCCCAGAGATGCCATCACTCGTGTTAGGCTGCTGCTGTGCACCCCGACAAACCTTCACTCCTTTAGGCTTCCAGGCCCCTTGCTAAGCCTTCAGCCAAGCCTTCATCTCTCGCTCGGCCCCATCTTCAACTTTTGGATGAAATTATTTGGAAGGTTATACAGGGAACAAACTAGCCTTTTTAGATCAGTTTTAAGGGTTAGAGTTAACTATCATAAAATGCAGATAAAAATCACAGCATCATCCAATTAAAAAAAGATCACTGTGCTGAATAAATCTCATTATTTTTATTCTGGTTTAGTCCTAAAATATAATGTAGATTCTCATGACTACTCGCCCCCTCCTTTAGACATTTTGGCACAATTTTCATCGTTCATGATTTGAGAGGCAGGTACCTGTGTTTTCCTATAATCTCAACAGTATTAAAGTGTGTACATGCAAATTTTCAAAGTACATCTGAGTTCCCATCATTCAAGCTATGAAACTGACAGTCTTGGAAGCCCTTTTATGCCCCTCTGCAACTCAATTTCCTTGCCACCTCTACCAAGATAACCACTACCGATTTCCTAATTACTCCTGCTCCAGTTTCCTCACCCAAGAACACACATATTTGGTTTTGACCATCTGAACAGCAAGCATGAGTTTAAGGAAAGGCGTAGTATTTCTGCATGTAGGAAAGTAGTCTTTCTAAATGAAAACCAAGTAGTCCTCATTTGATTTCTTCCCCAGGATTTATGGATTCCTTAAGTTAGTTGACAACATCACGAGTGAGTCTTCAGGTCTCCACAGCTGAAGCATGTGGAATCAAGTACAGAACTCACGTGATTTCTAGCCAACAGTTAAACAAGGAAGAAAATCCTGTAATTGCTACTTTAAGCTCGCCAAAGGCTGGGCATGGTGACACACAACTATAAACTGAACATTTGGGAGACTGAGGCCGGAGGATGGCAACAAGTTTGGAGGATAACCTGGGCCACATACTAAGACCCTGCATCAAAAAATAAGTGAAATAAAGTAAAAAACACACCAACCCCAGCATCAGCTTTCAGAAATGGATGATACAAAAATCATAAAATGAGTGTCCTTAGTGAGTCCTGTCAGGGAAGCACAGAAGAAAGCAGGCGTTCAGCTCGTCACCACAGGTCAAGGCAGGTATTCATAAGGCCTGGACCAGGCCTGCCAGGGTATGTCCCCAGGTGAAGGATGTCCAATGGCAGTAGTGATCTCAGTGACAACAGCCACCAGTATGAATGTTACTGCTCGATGCTTGGGCTGGTGACCACATCAAGGAGCACAAAGAGCTACGCTGGGATATCAGCCATTCTCCTATGTTGTATTTTTCATATTCCAAAGTGTTTTTTTTGTTGTTGTTGTTGTTTTTGGTAGAGAACATCTTCTGTAGCTCATGGTACACGGAAGGTAAATGCGACTTGGACTATCTAAAAATGCCTTACTGCCCACCTTGTATTGGGTTGATAGTTGGTACGTATAAATTCCACCACACTGTTCAACCAGGTGTGGTTCTGGCATACTCCTGTAATCCCAGCACTTGGGAGGCTGAGGCAGGCAGATCCCTGTGAGTTAGAGTTCGAGGTCAGCCCAGCCTAGTCCACATCATGAGTTCAAGGTCAGCCTGAACTACATTAGTGACATCCTGTCTCAAAAGAAAAAAACGTTTAACTACGTAGGGAGACCCTGTCTTTAAAAAAAAAATGTTTAAAGCAGTCCCAGGGAGTGATCCTTCCATGTGATAGTTTTTCCTCTCCCAAGAAACTTATGTAATGTTCTCTATAAAGATTTTGAGATTTTACAATATGTTAATGTGTATTTTCATTCACTGTGCTAAACTGTCAATCTAAAATTTATTTTTAATTGGAAATTTTAACTATTTTGTTCGTAGTTTCCTGCCCCTTTCCCCCATTTTTTTCCCATCCTTCCTGGAAAACAACTATTACTGTATTTGATTCTTTGAAAAATTCTAGACATGCCCCAGCCCCGTGTTTTGGGTCATTTTACTCAATTTTTTAGGAGATTTTCTTCTTTTTTTTTTTTGGTCTTTTTCCTTTTTATCGGTACCAGGTATTGAACTCACGACTGCCTGCTTGCAAGGCAGGCGCTTATGCCGCTGAGCTAAATCCCCAGCCCCAGGAGATTTTCTTATACTCTGCCAAGTGTTACACTCAGTTTCCCTTTTCTTCTTAATTTACGAGCTGTATTACTGTAATTTCTCTCGGTATCCTTTTGTTTTTATGTGACCTGATTGTTTTACAACTGCACAATATATGTATTCCTGGAAAGTCTATCATCTTGTGAAAACATTAAAAATAACAGTGATGATAGCAGTTAATGTAGATCCCTCAGACTACTCTCAGCATTGCTGAAGACAACAAAGATGTTAAAAATACTCAGTGCTGAAGGGGTAGGGGGGAGACCAAGCAAGTAAATCAAAGATTGGAGGCAGCCTTTGGGAGTAATGGATTCTTTTGACTGCAGTGATGCTTTCCTAGGTGTATACAGATTTATCAAATTACATTTTTAATAAGTGGATATTTTATTGCATTATCAAGTGCACCTCAATAAAACTTTAAAAAAATAACAGAAGTGCCAGTATTCAGAAGTAGTGCTGGGAGACACCGATAGGCACAGAAGAGACCTACCCAAACCACAGAGCCACCATTGATGGGGAGGTGCTCAACCAGCCTCTATCAGCAGCTGTACAAAACGTGGGGTTTGCCCCTCTGGAAAGAAACCCTAACAGTAAGCACTTAATGTACAATTTTCAAGAACATTCCTAGGCACCTGCTGCCAGGATACCAACAAAGTGAAGATCTTTTCTTGCTAGAGGTAAGAAACATACTGATTTGCTAAGAAAATGAAAATCAACATAGGAACCAAAATCACTAATACATTAATACTTACAAAATTCCCCTATTCGTTAGTAATTTATGAACTAATTCACACAGTGCAGCCACACACCCCCCACCAAGTTCACCAATATCTTAACTTTCTTAAAATATAGTATTTTAGGACATGTGGCTTTTTTTTCCAGCTGGTTTTTCTCTCTCACTTCTGAGCTTTCTTCCAAAGTTTCCTTTCCCATCCACTTCTCTAAGGATCTGTATACGTGTAAGTTCCCGACTTGCGCACAGGTCTCTTTCTAAACTGTTGGTGAGTCAGATTCCTTCACAGTCTGACGGGGTCAGTCAGTGGCACAGCAGATTCACATGTTCCCTTATCTTGTCCCTGCTCTTTACAGCTGTGCCCATGGTTGAATGTTTCAAGTTACAAGAACAAGAGGCTCGATCACCTCTTCACCTCAGTTTATCTCCATAATTTTCACTTTCGTCTCCATGTTTCCGGCTTTGTGCTTCCTAGCAGTCCCCACCACATCCCACTGCTCTTGCTCTGGCCTCCCGTCCTCCTGGGCTCTGTGTGCTACCGCGCTGTCACACTACTAAGCACACAGCCGCACAACTGTGACACTGTCTGGCGGACACACGAGCTATTTCTGCAATTTGCTCACATCTACCAGCTTTCATAATGCAAGGTCTGCTCATACGTGTGAAAGCTGACGACTCGAATCTTCACACATCAGGTACTTAGGATTCATGGTTTAGGCTCAGTTTCAGCTTCACTCAGGTCAGTGATGGCAGACCTTCAAGAGACAGAATGCCCACCCAAGGGTTTCGTTTAGGAAAAAGAAAACATACAAAACATCTTACATCTTAGGAGAATAACACACATGCCAGGCATAGGTTTGCCACCAGACTTCAGTTGTTCTGAATGGGCCTTTTACTGGGGAACCTCTGATGTCAATATTTTGGATTGTTGTTCTTGGGCTGGTCAGTTTCTCAGAGCAGTCTACCAGTCTGAGGGTTTGCCTATTAAACATCAAAAAGTAAAGAAATAATGGAGACTTTGCACTCAGCATTACGTACACCTATTCTTGTTTGTTTTCACATACCTCACTATGCTTGAGAATGACTTCTCCGGGCTTCCGTAGGAGTGGGCAGTACAGTTACTTGAAATGTTTCTCAAATAGCTTTCCCTTAGTCTTCTTTTCCTGTCTCCAATTCCAGGGAACCCTGGTCTAGTGCCCTTGAGAATTCAGCGTAAACTGGGCTTTCCTGGTTGCTGAGTCACATTCATTCATCTGTTTTCCAGCTTCTAGAATTTTATTGCTGTCATCACCTCTCCCATTTTTTCCATTTTATTTTTATCCCGTTAGGAAGATTTAGTGGAATTCTGGAAGGCAGTAAATTAGATGGGTATGTTTAACCCAAGATATTAGTAACAACAGTATTTCATTCAAAATAGGTTTTGTGGTAGAGTCATGGCAGTGTGTTTATTTTTATAGAATGACTGCTAACAACCATGTGGTTTTTAAATATTGAAAAACTAAATTTACATAGTAATAATACTGTTGCTTACTGCCTGTCAAAAAGCACAGCTTCATCTACGTCCAAGTATATAATTTTTGAAGCTTTTCGGGGGATCTGGCTGAAGTGTACCTTTAAGTTTTAAGGGTTTTGTTTGTTTGTGACAGACAGGGTCTCACTCTGTATCCCAGGCTGGCCTGAACCCACAATTCTCCTATCACAGCTTCCCAAGGGGAGAGATTATAGGCATGGACCATACTTGGCACACTGATGGCCTTTATACAATTTTTGTTATGAAAAATAAAAAATTTACCTAGTAAAAATATAGTTAGTGTGGCCACAGTAAACTTGTGTACTTCTGAGGTTGATTCATGTGAATTAAAACAGTTTATTATGGCATGGCTAACCATTAGACATTTTGATTTATTTTAGTCACGGTGAGAAATAGGACTACTTAGATTTTAGGAAATAATTTAAGTCCAGCAGGGACCTGGACTGCTGCTTAGCCTGCATGAAGTCACAGAAGTTACAGAAGCCAGGTTAAGGTCTAGACGTCCCCCATTATTCTGAGAACTTGAAAATGTGTGATAGGTGAGGAGACGCAATCCCCATGAATCTTTCTCCAGTGACTCAAGTTGAAGAGATAAGACTTAACCAGCTGCAGTTCTGGGTTAACACAGAATTGTCATTTTACTAGAAGCTGCAGTGCCAAGTTAATTCATCCTTTGCATGAACTTCGGGTGACAATACAAGCTAAAGGAAAACTGCCCCAATAGACTTGGCTCAAACAAATGAAGCACTATTTCCCCAAACTGGTTTAGAAAGCTTCACACGTGGTTATACCAAACTTGTCAGCACCGGTAGGTAAATAATCAAGAGACAGAGGAGGCAAGAAAGTTTCCAATAAAAGGCTGGCAATAGAGCTTGGTGTAGGCCTAGAAGACACACTATACTAGCCAGGTGAAAAGAGATGGATATAGATTGGTAGAAGGGACAAGTATTATGTTCATCCAAAGGTAAACCGATATTAGCAAACAGGCCTTAGAATTTATGAGGCCCCAACAAGTACTAGAGAACAACAAAGCTTACTGGTATAATCTCTTCTAGCAGAGTGACTGGTGGAATGTAATTCAACATTTTAGAATTTAACGCACCAGTATAAGTCCTCCTGCCAAGAGAGACAGTGATAATATGAGAGGCCAGTCCTTTCCCTGGGGACTCATCACTACGGTTAATTTGGGTAATTTAAAGTAATTAGGTTTCCTAATAGCCAGGGACCCTAGGTAGCAGTTGACTGAAGTTTTGTATCATGAAACAGTAGCTTCATTGACACCTTAATTCTAAACCAAAGCTTACTTCCACATAAAATAACCATGGTAAGCTGTTAGAATTCTATATGAAATTAACAGTACGGCAGTCAGTTATGAAACTAACGACCAAGATTTAGAGGGAGGTGAGATGTCAACTATTACATAACCAAGATTTGTCTTTATGTTTACCCATAACGACCAGCCCAGTCAGCATTGCTTCTTACTGAGTAAATCTTGTAAATGACGTTGCAAGGGATAGAGCATTACAGAGTGAGAATTCAAAGATGATAAACAGTGGCAGGAACTTTTATGTACTTCGTGCTAGGGTGTAGACAGGTCCTAAAGACCTACGAGAATTCAGCTGGGCTTTGGAAACAGGGCAGCCTTCATTTGTTCTAGCCCTCTGGTGACTCTTAGGTGCCCGTGTTTCTTTACGTGGGCAGGAGACTGAACTTGTGAAGGTTGTGCAATGAATCTGTGACCTTGGCCAAATAGTTTAGTGAGCTTTGCTGGGCCTCAGCAGTTTTCACGT
This sequence comes from Cavia porcellus, assembly GCF_034190915.1. Taxonomy (NCBI): domain Eukaryota; kingdom Metazoa; phylum Chordata; class Mammalia; order Rodentia; family Caviidae; genus Cavia; species Cavia porcellus. The sequence goes on along the minus strand of NW_026947510.1, from coordinate 49,498,197 downwards.
GTAAGGAATGCTTTGACCGGGACGTACTCCAAAACATTTCCAGTTTTGTTGAGGGCCGCGCTTAGTGGTGGATTCTGCACGGTAAGTGTGTGTACCGAATCGTGAGCAGAGAGAAGCCTGTCTACTGCGTGTTCAAAGTACCCGAGCCTCGCGGGGCCAATCTGTCTCTCTCGATCCCCGAGCCCTGCGGTCTCAGCCGCCGGGACAGTCGCCCGACCTCGCAGCCTTCCTGCTCCCATCCCTTCTCCAGCGCCCTCCCGGCAAGACGCGCCCTCACCCACCACTGGCAGGCAGGGAGACTGTCAACGGGGGAGAGAAGACGCTCACAAACCCCTTCCGACACCCAGCAGTCCTCTCCCAGAGCATACTTCACCGCCTCAGACCCGGGGATCCGAAAAACAACTCTCAAGCCCGTCCCCGCGCGCCGCAGCCCGACGAGCCTCCACCTCTCCCGCCGACCGCGGAGCTGGGAGGGGCGGGGCGCCGGCAGGAAAAGCTCCAGTGCGACTGCGCGAACGGTGTGGGCGGGCCTGCGCGCGGACTCCGAGGCGTAGGTGGGCGGGGCCTGTCGTCCTGACAACCTGGGAGCGTTTGTCCCATACATCAGAGCTGCGACTTTGCTGAGTATAAAGGTCAAGCTTTTGCCTCCTCATGGTGAGCGGGGAAGATCAAAGAGACTGGTGAAGAGGTGTAAATTAATTCTGCTTCCCCAGAGTTGAAGGATTAATAGGAGTCCTTCATATTGTAGAAGGGATCTGTTTAGTTTTTACTAAACCTGGTTTACTAAAAAGCTCAGTTTCTGCAAATGGGACGTAGCCAGAATGGTAACGTGATAGCCTAAACCTGGACCTTAACCTTGGTCTCAAGCTAGTAACTTCTGATTGTAATAGATGATCCCACTAAACTGCTCTCTTATTGCAACTTGGAGAAAACGTTTTATATCTCCTTGGCAGTTAATTAAAAGTAGATATAACATTTTCTGCTTTAAAAAGTTATTTGTGTGGTCTTTTGTAGGAATAGGAATTGTTTTGTGATTCAAGTATTCAGCCTGCATTTCCTTTTCTGCCCTGGACTGTCACGTATTCACTGAGAGAAACTTGTAACTTGAGATAATCTCTTCCCCATTTTCTTAAATGTGATTTCCGTCAAGAAAGCTTTATGATTAAAACCAGAGGAAGTAGAAAATGTAATTACTTACTCAATTATTTAATGGATTAAGGGAAAGTTTGGAATGAATTCTTGGTGTTTGGTGCTGGGGCTGGAAGCCAAAGATACAAAGATAAATATGACAATCTTGCTGCGGGAGATAAATTAACTGCAATGCACTTTTGTAAGGGTCACAATTGAAGGATCTAACCTGGGGTAACCCAAAGTTGGAAATGATTAAATTGGGGGGGGGGTGTAAGAGAGACGGAGGAAGTGTTGGTTTTTAGTTTGTTTTAAAATATAAATAAGAGTTTTCCACAAGTGGTGAGAACAGTGATGTGTATTCCTGGCAGAATGCAAATGGAACTTAAACCAATTTAAAACTACTGGCAAATTATGAGAATAAGCACCTACTTACTCCTTTTTGAATGTGGATTTAAGTTTCTTCTTCCAAGATCCTTCTAGAAATGTTCTCTGACTATGGCTCGCGGAACTTGCATTCCGCACAGGGAGTATACTTGTCAAAGCTGCAAGTCCCAGGATCTGAGCTCCAGGTCTATTGTGTTAGTTTTCTAGGGCTGACAAGTAACTAAGTATCGCAGTAGAAATGTATTATCTCACGTTCTGGAGACTGAAAGTCTAAATTCAAGATGTCAGCAGGGCTACGCGTCCTCTAAAGTCCCTAGGGAAGGTTTTATTCGACCTCTCTTCTACTTTCTAGTAGTTCCATGATTTTTGGCAGCATAACGTCTTTCTTCACATGGCCTTCTCCCTGGGGACCTATGTCCATGTTTCCCCTTTTTATAAGGTTACCAGGCATATTAGTTTACTGACTCACTCTTTTCCAGCATGGCCTCATCTTAATTAATTAAATCAGCCATGACCATTTCCAACATCAAATGCTGAGATGCCAGGAAGTAGGACTTCAGCATTTGAAATTTGAAGGGACATGGTTCAGCCCATCCCATCAATCAATTTGGGAAGGGAAGTGAGTTCATTGACTTTTAATCCAGGAACATAGATATATTTCTAAGAAAGCTGACCAGATGATACCCATGCCAACTACTTCACTGCATAATGGCTTTTCTTATATACTAAAAGGAGGAGATGTGCTTGTCTTTAATATGCTCCATATTAAAACCCTGCTGAGAGGTAACAACTTGCCCATATTTAAAATATGGTTACTTGATAACCAGGGCAATACTATTTACCTATTCTCTGCTATTTAGTATTTATTTCAAGATGGACACGTTAACTATTGATAGACAGGAAATAATAAAATAAAATAGATTGCATTTGTAAAACATGTAGGAGCAGTCTCTGCTCATCTATAATATCTCCAGCCCCTCAGATGGCCTTCTGTGTCAATCATTAATAAATATCTGCTGGGACCGGGGATTTAGCTCAGCAGCGTAAGCGCCTGCCTGGACAACTGTGGGGTTGAGTTCCATCCCCAAATACATAAATAAATATCTGCTGAAAAATTAGTAAATTATATGTACTTCTTAAGATGTAATTGCTAATATGTATCAATGTTAACATTTACATTATATAATGATTAAATTGTAGTTTGAACCAATTATTTCCCATCTATAGCTCTTTACGTATATAAAGTATGTAATCTTATAGTCAGATGAGGTATAAATGCCTTACCAGAATTCTGACCAGCATATGGGCCTAATCAGAAAATTATAAGTAGCACTAGTGAAAAGTACATCATAATTATAAATCTTTATTGATATATTCTGCTTTCCAAGTGATTTCTAGAGCAGATCTGCTTTAAAACACATTGCTAAAAACACTGTTCAATTTTTTTCATGGTGTTGCTTGCTTTAAGTGACAGTTCTCAGTCTATAAAAATCATCAATCTTATTTGACAGAAAAGTTACGTCTTTGTAATCATTTCCACACTTTCAAGTTTGATGTCTGTACCAATAAATAGTCAATAATTTAGGATTTTTCCTTTTTGTCATGGTTGGTTTTATCCTTGAGACAGGGTCTCACTCTGTTGTTTAGGCTAGCTTTGAATTTACTACGCAGCCCATATTGACCTTGAGCTTGCAGTGATCTTACTGTCTCAGCCTCCCGCATGCTGGGATTACAGGGGTACACACCACTGCTGCTGGTTCTTTGGGAACCTTTTAAACTAGTACTTTTTGGGGTGGTATAATTTAGTGACAGGACTTTTCATTAAATATAGATCCTTCATAGATTGTGATAAAAACTCTGGAATCTATTTTCAAAGATGCTTCAGGGAGTAAAATTTTACCTTAACTTTTTCTGTTTGATTTTTTAAAAATTTTCTTTGTGCTTGTAGTTTTGTTACAAATTCTTTTTTAAGCAGCTTTTTAAATTTAGGATTACTTTGGATTTACAGAGAAGTTGCAAAGACAGTACAGAGCGTTCTTTTATGCCTTTTATCCAGCATCTCCGAACTTTAACACTTACGTAATCACGGTACTTTTGTTTAAAATATCTGAATTCTTTTTAAAATTTATCAATTCTTTTTTCCCTCCAACTTTTAGGGTCCCAAAGCAAAAAAGGTATGTAGAAGTTATTTTCTCAAAATAGTCTTGTAAATATGAACAAAGTTCTCATGGAATTTTTAAATAATTTTCTAGTTAGCTTGTTTATAGTATGTGGTTTACTAAATTTGCTTTTTAGACATTAGTGCTACTTAAATCATAAGATAATCTTTCACATCTACAAAAATATTTCAAATTTGACATATTTTGAGTTATACAAAAACAATAAAATATAGCCATTAATTTTTTAAAAATTTATTGGTACATTTTAGATGTACACAATGATTATATTCATCATAGGGAGTTTGTTTCTGTACATGAAATAGTTCGATTTCTCTGTTTTCCCAAATCTCTTTTCCTCCCTTCAACCCATCTTCCCCTCCCTACTAACAAACATTTTATCCTTTTTTTTTAAAGGAAGTAAGGGAAAAGGGGAAAAATGATTTTTAAAAAGCCGTTAAATTTTACTGGTAACTATATTTGAGAGTTGTTGTAACTTCTGCTATACAAAATCTTGGGTTAGGAATCCTTTTTCTTTATTCCATATAAACAAAAAGTTTGCTTAGAAAACTTGCTATGACTTAAAAAGTGAACCCTAAGCTAACATGACTTTGAGAGGACCAGCACATGCCTGTTTGCTTTCTGTACTATGTAAAACTTAGAGTTCTATAAAGGATATACTTGTTCTATATATCTAGAATATTCTTGTCTCTTCTTCATTTTGTAGGTTTATATGTTTTGTTAGTTTGTTTTATCTTTTTGAGACAGGGTTTCACTATGCAGTTCAGACTGGCCTTCAACTCACTTTATAGCCCAGGCTGGCCTTGAACTTGCAGTGATCCTCCTGCCTCAGCCTCCTGAGTGCTGGGACTACAGTCATGCACCATAATGCCTAGTGCATAGATTTATATTTTAAATTAGAGTTTATAATCTCTTGACCTGATTGGCAAATTTTTTTCCTTCTTCATAAAAAGCATATAAAAATGCAAACCATTTTCATGCAAAAAATCAGATTTTCATCTGTTCCTAAAATACTAGAATTCTTTTTTTTTAAATTTTATTTAAGGAGAAAAAGAAAAAAAACAAAAAGGGTACAAGTTATACAGAATTTTAAAAAAAATAAACAGTAGGAAATCACTAGTTAATAGATTACATATTGTCATCTTAGAAATAGTTGTTCAAGTTACAAAATTAAAGTATATAAAGTGGACAGTGAGACTGCAAATAGTTCTGTTCAATGATCCAACAAAAACTTAGTAATATGGTTATCTATCTTATACGCTTAAATATACATGCAGTTATATCCTTTAGAGCACTTTCTTTTCCTCTCGTTTTTACAATGACAATTACACATTTTGGGTTTTATTACTCCCATAGTTCTTATTACTTTTTTTTAAAGAGAATAAAACCAAATGTGACATAACAAAATAGAGTCAGTCAAATCAAAAGGATGGATATAGTACATAATGTAAAAACAGAATACAAGGTGATCAACAATGGTTACCATAATGCCTCTTGCTATCTTGAAAAGAATTGCCTATATCATCAGTTATAATAAAATTGAACAAAACAAGAACAAAACCAATAAAACCAAAACATTGGAGACATTACAGGACTTCAAAAGAAGATACTAGTCAAACCAGAATGCGCATCATAGTGAATCTTATTGTCTTCACAATTGTTGCCTATACGCTCAAACAAAACAAATACAAGCAAAACAAAACAAAGGAAAACAAGCAAAACAAAATAGAGGAAAATCAGTCAAAACCAGATGGTGAGAACAATACATGGTTTCAAATCAAGTGAATAGGAAATCAAAGTGGGTTACCATAATATATCCTGCTATTTTTTATTTATTTTTTCCCTTAATTAAAAAGATAAAAATAAAAAATAAATAATAAAAAACGAGATTGAGATAAAGGAGGACATAACAACAAAACAGCACAGGTCAGAACATAACCATTTAAGCAAAATAGTGTTACACCACAAGATATCCCGACATAAAAGTAGTTACCATAGTGTCTCTTTCCTTGAAATCTTTGAGTATAACTTCGTATACTGTAGCATCAAACATATCAAGACAATGTAAAACCATTCAAGAGAATGACAGTATTACAGGGTATTTAGAACCAACTAACAGAAAATGAACAATGGTTTCTGTATAATCTCCTTGTCTATAAAAGTTTTTGTCTATATTATCACATATAATAAAATCCAATAAGATACAACATGTTAAGACTGATGGAGATAGAAGAACAAAAGCTTGATGGGACTTCAAAACAAGATGATAATAAATCAGCACTAACTATTATGATGTCTTGTTTTCTCCAAAATAGCTGTTCCTACCATCTAACCTTCTCTGCCTCATTTCTGTTGAGCTCTTTTTCTGTCATTAGTTGTCAGTTTGTCTTCTTCATTTCGCTTTCTGCTCCATTCATTGTGGCCTCCCCGCCACTATTTCTGGGTTCTTTGTATTTTTCTTTTTTGGAATGTTCTGCAGTATTCTCTGTAGAGTTGAATTGGTGCAAATTCCCCTAGTTGCTCTTTATCTTGGAAGCCCCTTGTTTCTCCATTAATTTCTAGGGACAGTTGTGCAGGATATATCAATCTTGGCTGGAGGTTATTATCTTTCAAAGCTTGAATTATTTCGCCCCACGCTCTTCATGATTTGATGGTTTGTGCTGAGAAGTCTGCTGTAATTCTGATGGGTGTTCCCTTGTAAGTGATCTGTTTCTTGTCTCTGACAGCTTTTAATATTCTGTTCTTATATTGGATTTCTGGAATTTTGATTATTATATGCCTGAGTGTAGTTCTGTTTGGATTTTAGGTGGCTGGGGTCCTGTATGCCTCATAGATCTGAGTATCTTTACCTTTTCCCATATTAGGGAAGTTCTTGATTATTTCTGTGAATAGCCTTTTCAGTTCATTTGATTGTATCCCTGCTTCTTCCTTTACATTCTTAATTCCTAAGTTATAAATCCTCTTATCATCTTCTAGCCTATGTATTGTTACTGCTTGTTTCCTTGTTATTTTTAAGAATTTTTTCCTTTCATGCTCCCACATTACAAATCTGTCCTCCAGTTCAGATAATCTATCCTTAGTTTCTTTCAAGCTGTTATGCCAGCTTTCGATAGAGTTTTTAGTTTCCTGGTAATCTCTTTGAACTTGCTTCATCTATTCTATGTTTTCTCTATTTTCTCCATCAAACAATTCTCCCCTTTTTTTCTGTTCTTCCATTCCACCATCTGTTTTTTCTTGGGCGGTGCTTAGCATTTCTTTAACTATTCTACTTATATCTTGCTGTACTTGGTTAAATACTTTACTTTTGAACTCATCTATGAGGTCCCAGAGATATCGCTTTATGTCTATTGGTGCCGTGCCTGATATTGCATATTTTCTGTCCTCATTCTCCTTTGCATTTACCTTTCCTGGATCAGTGTTCTCAGGATTGGGGACTGAGGACCCTTTTTTGTTGCTCCCTCTTCCCATACTTTTTGTTCCTTCCATACAAGCATTTATAGGAGGCCCAGTTTCTTTCTTTGTCGGTTACAGTTTGTTTGAATCATGCCGGCTAGGTGTTTCCACCCACTGCAGTGTACTAGGGAGACACAGACCTAGATAGCCTATGCTGGGCCTGCCCCTCCAGGTCAGTCAACCTGCTGAAGGCTTCACTGCATTAGGGTGTACCGCCAGGTGCGGGGACCTGGTTTGGGCTAGCCTCTGGGTCTTAGTCTGACGTCACCCAGGTCAAGTGCTCCCCACCAATCCTGCTTGACAGGGGAATATGTGACTGAAGTCACTGCAGCATCCTGTTCTGGCTAGTCTGCCTGGTCCCAGAATGTCCTCTGTTGGAACCTCCTAGTCTATGGAAGGGTCCCCATTCCTCTCACTGCAGGTCAATGCAGGGCTCCCCATCACCTCTGCTCTGAATTCAGTTTGCTGATTCCTGCTATCAGAGCTTTCATATCTCTATCCCTGCTGTGCCGATTCAAATGCAGCAGCGGTGGCAGGAAATTCAAGCTGCGGTTTCCAGACACACGGGTTCCAGCTTTGGCACTGAGACTTTAGCTGTTCCAATCATAGCACTGGGATTGCATTTCCAGTTGGTTTCTCTCAGCTTAGTTCATTCCTGGGTTGGCAGGGTATATCTCTCCCTTCTTAGGACTTCCTACACCACACCATTTCTGGAATCTAACCTGGCTATCTCAGAGAGCCTCCATAGATGCTGTTATCTATCTGCCATGTTCTCCTGGAAGTCCTAAAATACTAAAATTCTAATGACAATTTTTTCCTTGTGGTCCTAATAGCAGCAGTCAGCTGGGCTCAGTAGCAGCTACCCCTCTTAGGAGTGCAAAAAAACCTTCCATTTGTCAGGATTCTGATCATGACCAAACTTTATTTATCTATCTGGTCTGAGGAGGGACTTAGATGTGGAACTAGTGATTTAAGGAATATTTCAAAGGCGATTACTCTATAAAATTGTCCACCACTGTCTCTTGCAAAATCAACTATAGTCAACTTCTAAATCCATTTATTCTGCATCCATGAATTCAACCAACCACAGATTAAAAATCTATTTTTGATTCCCTGTACAAAAAATATGTTTTAAAAATTATAACTATAAAAAGCATTACATACTGTACATGTTAAAAGCGCAAAGGAAGGGTTTTGAATATTTTCACCATGAACAAATGATGTTTGAGGAAAAACTGTCTCTTTACTGACTAAATGCAGACAGGCTTTATTTCTTGCCATTGTTGCCTAAACAGCATAGTTTAACAACTATTTGCATAGCATTTACATTTTATTAAATAATACAAGTAATTTAGTGACAACTTAAAGTATACAAGTTGGTAAAGTTATGTGGAAATTCTGTGCCACTTCACATAAGGGGCTGTGTATTTCAGTAGCTCTCATCCATACCAAGGAACAGCTGCCTCAGGTCTCATGTATTTAAATCTGTGAGCTCTTCAAGCTCAGTAGCTAGCATGCTGTTTAGTTGTACGTCCATAACTTTTCACACAGTGTCTGGCACACACTAAGACATTCAGTCAATTTGTTGCGTGAATCTGTGAAACTCTATTGCATGCACAGATGCTTAAAAACAAGTGGCTCTTGATTCCATAGAAAAATGTTTTCCTAAATGGATATTTCAATATTTATATAATTAAATATTTGTCCAGATAATTCTTTTGCATGTCTTCCATTTTTGCTTTATCAGACACTGGTACCCACTACTAATCTGATACTCTTAGAAACTATGATTATAACTGAACAAAATTTGTGAAGGTTCTGGGAACATTCTTATAGGAGTAGCATTCCAGAAGACCCTGTGTGTCATTCATTGCTTTATGCAGACATGTATTTATTTAGTTTTTTTTTTTTTTTTTTTTTTTTTTTTGAGAAAAAGTCTTACTAAGTCACTGAGCCTGGGCTGGACTCAAACTTGCAGTCCTGTCTCAACGTCCCAGAGTTCTAAAATTATAGGTGTGCACCCCCATGCCCAGTTTGATTTCAGTTTTAAAGGGTCAGTATGGCTGCCATATGGAAAATTCACTTTAGAAAGCAAGAGGAAGAGAAGAGGACCCATTAGGGAGCTACTGCCAAAGTCTAGGTCAGAAGACCTCAAACTGAAGCAAACCTTCAGAGCAACCCTTCGCTGAAGGTACTATTAGTTGTACGCAGAGATTGTCTCAGGATTCCAAGAGACAGATAATTGCATGGAAATCAATTTCTAGGTCATCCACCTCCATATTTGCCCATTCCTAAGAACATATAGTATGCTAGAGTTCTGCAAGTCTACCATTGCATCTTTCTCTTTCACAATTGCCCTTTTGCTTTAAAAATCTATATATCCTAGCCACTCTAAATCTTGTTTTTGTGTTTGCTGCACTGGGAATGGAATCAGAACTTTGTTCTTGCTAGGCAAGTGCTCATCCACAACTAGCTACTTGCCCAGCCCTTTTAATTCGAGACAGAGTCTGCTTGAATTGCCTGCTTGACCTCACACTTGGGATCCTCCTGCATCAGCCTCCAGAGTGGCTGGGAGGACAAGGATGAGCCACCCACCCAGCTGCAGAGAGGCTTTTTGTTTGCTTTTGTTTTGTCTGTGCTAAATCTTCCTGAGCTCTGCTACTCGGTTGCCGTGGGAGAAAACCAACAGACAATTCAAAACATTGGAGTTGGCAATGCTTTCCTGAATGAAAGCACCAATGACTTTGTGGTTTTGTCTGTCTTACAGTCTCTGAAGGTGGTGACATGCATCAATAGAAGTATCAAGATGTTCTTAGCTCACGTATATTGCAGGGCAGCTCAGTGAGAATATGACAGTGTTTGTTCACTGATGTTATCCGTGAGAATATTACCAAACAATAGTACCAAAATGTCGCACAATGCAATTTATTAATAAAACAGCCAGACTGCAAAAGTAAAGAGATTTATAAAACTTTGAATGCTTTTATTTTAATTAATTAAAAAGTTGCCCAAGTACTTACAGGTATGGTATGGTTATGAATGGGCAGCAGGGAGACTTCACTGCTTTTACTTGTATTTTAAATCTATTTTAATTTAGGAACACTTTATTTCCAAGGAGGTATTGCTTGCCAGAAATCTGTATAGCACATTCAGTGTTGCTACTAAAATATAAATGGTATTAAGTTCAGGACACTGAATTTGTGATTGATTGATTCATGGATTTCACAGTGTAGAGCGTTCAACCCACGGCTTTGTGCATGTTAGGAAAGCACCCTACCACTGATTATATTCTCAGCCCTAAAACTGCATTTTTAAAAAAGCAGTGTATAAGGAAGTGGAATCAACTCTTGTCTGCCTCGTAATCAAGTAAGACAGTTTGCCCCAAGGACGCAAATTAACACACTCTACCAAAAAATGCAGACAGTCTCTGATGGAAAGTGAATCTGGTATGGCAATCATGTAAATCCAAAGACTTGGCTTTGTCACATAGTTAATAATAGACATTTTTAATGCTTTGAGCTAAATCTGAAGCTTTAAGCTTTTGATAAAATCAATAAAATAAAAAATTAAAAATCACATTTTTGATGTTTTCTTTTTCCTTTTGTTAGGCTTAAGAGTTTGGGGATCATGCTTTCTAATCAAATAAATAATGCTGATTACATCAATATAGATGAAAACTATCATCTTAAAAACAGGTGATTAAAAAACTATCATCTTAAAACAATGTGATTTTCTGGAAAAAAACTCAAAAAAAAAAAAAAAAAGACAGGAACCAAACAAGTAATAGATGCTCTAGAACTGTCTTTATTTCTGTTTTGCTTCCCTGTTTTTATCATGAGGGTCTGCAAAATGGGATAAAACTTGAACTTTGGTCCTAACAGCTGCAGGGAAGGCTAAAGACAGTGGAATGTCTTCAGAGTGCTAAAAGAAAGTGAGTGCTAACTTAGAATTCGAGGGTACCTATGGTAGTTTTAAAATAAAATCGAAAGCTGAGCATGGTGAACCATGCCTGTAATCCCTCACTCAGGAGGCTGAGGTGGGAGGATCGCCATGCGTTTGAGGTCAGCTTGGACTATGTAGTGAGTTCAAGGCTAGCTGGCACTACATAGCAAGAGCCTTTCTTAAAAATTAATTAATTACAATAAAATAAAGGCTGAATAAGACCACTGTGTCACAAAGGCAGAGTTGCATGCTTGAAAATGGCTCAAACGTCAAATTTTATGTTGCATGCTGTTCCACAATAAGAAAACTATATACATTTGTGTGAAGCTTTTTTTTTTTTTTGGCAGTATTAAGGCTTGAACCTGGACCTTTGCACTAAGCTACATCCCAGCCCTTTTTAATTTTTAAATTTTGAAACAGGGTCTCACTAAGTCACTAAATTGCCTTGGCTGGTCCCGAGGTTGCCTGCCTCAGCCTCCCAGAGTGCTGGAATTACAGTATTGTGCTGTCACACCTTGCAAAATCTGTGTAAAATGTAACAATAAACTATATTATTTAAGGCTCCTCCTAAGACAACTATCAAGCAAACAAAATCATCATAATTGTTTTTAGGCACAATATTTAAATTGATACATAATTGCATGTATCCACACAGTACAATGTGATATTTTGAGAAATGGATACAAGGTGTAATGATCACACGATAACTAGCACATGAATTACCTCAAAAATTATTATTCATTTGTATTGGAAACATATAAGGTCCTTTTTTCTTGAAATATATAATATTATAAGCTATAATTATCCTGCTGTGCTATAGAACACTAGAACTTATTTCTCCATTCTAATTGTAATTTCCTACCTATTAGCCAACCACAATCTTTTTTTTTTTTTTTTTTTTTTTTTTTGAGATAGAGTCTCACTATGTAGTGCAGGCTGGCCTTGAACTCACTGTGTAGCCCCAACTGACCTAGAACTCTTGGTAAGCCTTCTGTCTCAGCCTTGCAAATGCTGGGATCACAGACATGCACCATCATACCCAGACATACAAATCTATCCTTCTCTCTCCTGCCTATACTTACCAGCCTCTAGCAACCATATTCTGCTTCATACAATGCACCATCAACTTCTTTAACTTCTTTAACTTCATAAATGAGCTCATGCAGTGTTTGTCCTTCTGTGCTTGGCTAGTTCAAGTCAATGTTATATCTTCAGGGCTCATCCATATTGTTGCAAAAGACAATATTTCATTTCTTATAACTGAATAATATTCTACTGCATGTATATAGATAAATCTATTCATCCATGGGCAGACAGTAGGTTGATTTTGTATCATAGCTATTATGAATAGTAGTACAATAAACATGGGACTGCAGATATCCCTTGACAAAATGATTTCTTTTGTTTGAATACTTAGTCAGATTGCTGGATTATGTGATAGTTATTACTATTATTATCATTATTTAGTTTGTTGAGAAGTCTCCATATTATTTTTCAGAGAGGCTGCACTAATAGCATCCCCAATACTAAATAATTAGTATTTCCATTGTTGAACAACTAAAAAGTATTATTTAAAGGAGGGAAGGTTTTTTTGGCTCATAGTGTCAGAGGGTTCAGTCCATGGGCACCCAAGGCAGAAATGGAATGGTAAGGGACATAGCAGAAGAAAAATGCTCAACCCACGGCAACCAGGAAGTGGAGCAGAGGGAGGAGTGCCCACAAGAGATATCCTTCCAAAGGGACATCTTCGGGGATCCACATCCTCCAGCTGGGTCTCACCTCCCGACAGCTCAGTCAGTGATGAACAGGAATGAATTCACCCACTGATCCAGTCACTTCCCAAGGAGTCAATCCAGTCAAATTAACAGTTAAAATCAGAGATATAGTAGGTCAGTAAGTTCTGTAGTAAGTATAGAACTTGCCTGGCAAGGGCAAGGTCCTGAGTTTGATTCCCTGTACCAAAAAAACAAACAAACAAACAAAAAAAACCCCACAGTTAACTGGCACAGCCACCAGCAGTGTACGGATCTGCCTTTCTCCACATCCTCATCAGCATTTGGTACTTCTGTCTTAAATCATAGCCATCCTACCCTGATGATACCTCATTTTGGTTTCTCTGAGATTAATGCTGTGGAATATTTTTGTATGTTTGTTGGCCACATGTATTTCTTCATTTGAAAAATAAATTTTCAGATCATTTGCCCAGTTGTAAAAGTTAAATTATGAACTGTTTGTCTCTCAACTGTGGTTTTGCTTTACTCAAAGAATGTCAGCTCCAAAATACCTGTTTGGTTATTTTTCTGACATCTATGTCTCTGCTGAATTTTCATTCAGATCATAACTTACCTTCCTGATATTAAATTGTCTATCTTATAGTTTATTGTCTCTTGCCAAGTTTCTTTAAGATCAACTCTCTTTTGGACATTTCATAGATGTAATTTTGTTCTTTTTGTTTCTTTTTTTGTTTTCTCATTTTTTTCATAGATTTGATTTTAGTTAGGATCTATTACTAGAAGGTTATTGGGTAAGTTTAGAGATATATTTCCTTGCTTTTTTTTACGTTTTCCATTGATACCTGCACATCTGGGTAGAAGGCTCATCTCTTCTGATTTTGTGGCCTAGTTAGTGCAGAGAAAAACATGTTTCTGTAGGTGGGTCCCAAGGTATTATTTAAGTAGGGTGTCTTGGGCTTGGTACTAGGTGGACACACAAGTATGGTCCCCTGTGAGTCCTTCAGATATAACAACACCAGTAGTCAGTGTGTCCAAGTCCTTGGTGGTGTCATTTGCAGGTGTTCAGCTATTAGCTGGGAATCTTCAGTCCTTAGGCCCTGGGGGTACACACTGGGCTCCTCTAGTCACATGGGCGGCTTTACCAGGGCTGGAACCTCTCATGCAATCCTGTCCTCAGGCTCCGGGGACCAAATGCCAAGCACTCAGTGGCTCTCCCAGACTTGGGTAATTTATGATAATGCAATACATGATGTGGAAAGGAGTTTAAAAAGAAAACCTGAATTGTATTGCATTAACCTACTCCTGTTGACTTCTAATATAAAGCAGATTTCTCATTCCTCATACTTTTAAAAGCTAAAACAATCAATCTGAATCTGTTTCACTTACTAACAAGTAAATCTTATATATGGATAATGAGCAGCTAACCACAGAAAAGAAAAAGCCCAACTAATTTCATCAAGAGATGTGTATCAGGGAAACATTTACTTTTATGTTTATTATAATACAATAATTTATACTACATTATATTGCTTTGTTCAGTTGTGTATTGAAAATTATATAAAATTAAGTCAGTCCAGAGGAAAATTAAAATACTTTGCTAAAAGGGAAATAAATATTTTAAACTGTCACACATATTTTTGTAGCAAATAAACGTGAATGGAAACTCAACACAAGTTTTTCAAGTATATTATATTAGTGTTATATTCTGTGAGGAAAGTAGAATGGAAATATGATTTCAAAGGCAAAAAGAATTAAATTTTTTATTAAAAAAGAGCTCATCATACTTCTAAAATTGGTGGTATTGTTCATTAAATTGCTATGGCATATAGTTTTCATAGGACTTATTTTAAGTGGTGATGGATTTAATTAATAGTGATGGAAAATTTCCATTTATCGATCCTATACTTGAAAGTGTATTTTCAGCTCTTTAAGCTTGTGGCAAAAAGTTTTCAGTGCCAAGTTAAAAATGTGAAGTACCTAGGGAGTATGTGAACAAATATTAAAATTTTTAAGTTATAAATTAGCTATGAGCAGGAGAAGCCCGCCAAGGAGTCTGAGAGGCCGTGAGGAGAAGGATGATGAGCCAGTGGTAACATAAATGCTTAATAAAGAACATACATAAAGGGAAAAGTCAATTTTCGCCAAAAGATGGTTTTATAGTAATAAAACGAAATCTGGCGTTAAAACCATGGCCACCTTAAAATTACTTGACAAGAAGTTTGAATTGAGCGATACAAATTATGCACCAGCATTTCCTACAAATTATATGTGAATTTCTCTCTATTCCTTTTTAAATGAGCTTGCTCTAGGGTTCCACTGTTTCTCTCCAGAGTCCCCTCTGATTCCTTCCTCTGACTTTAATTATTGAAAGTTTAGCTTATAAATTTCTGATTTCCATGACCATTCATTAACTATTGTGCACATAGGTGCCAAAATGATATCCTTTTTTATTTCTCACATAAAAGGTTAGTTTTCAAAACTCATATTCTTAGTAGCTACAACCCTTCTCCAAACACTTTGGGATTCTTCATTTCTGTTAGAACAATGCCCAGACTTTTCAGGCAGACTTGATCCTTCTATCTATGGTCGTTTCCTTCTGCTCTTCCTGGAGTCCTACCAGAGCCCACGGAACTGGTTGGCGTATTCACTGATTTTCCAACTCTGTATCTTGAGCTGCGTTTCTCTTTTCTTGGTGTATGTTCCTGTGAGTGTGAAAATCCTTTGAGCACGATATTAAATACCACTTTCTCTACAAACATTTTTCTTGACCTCTGTTATTAAAAACAATTCTTCTTCCATCCTAGCAAAATAACTATACCTACCAGTCATAAAAATACTTTTTTTAAATAGACATACAGTTTTCAAAGTGTTTTAATGTACATTTTACTTTATTCCTTACAATAACAGGATGAGATTTTCTTTTTAAAAATGTGGAAGGCCGGGGATTTAGCTCAGCGGCATAATTGCCTGCCTGGCAAGCAAGAGGTTTGTGTGTTCGATCCCCAGTACCAAAAAAATAAATAAAGATGTGGAAGTTGAGCATTGAAGAATGATTTAAATTTTCTGTGCTTATCATTGTTGTCTTAGTTACTTTTTCATTGCCCAGACAAAATGCCCAACACCCCCAGCCTAGAGGAGGAGAGGTTTATTTCGGCCCATGGTTTCAGTGCATAGCTTCCCCCAAACTAGAACCACAAGGTGGAAAGGCCTGCTGGGGGCGAGCTGCTCAGGTCAGAGAAACCTAGAAGCAAGGTAACAAGGGAGGAGCCAGGGTGGCCTCTTGGTGACCACCTCCAACCAGCCCCAACCTCCCAACCACACACTCAGCTAGGAATTCATCTGTGCACAGCACACCCTAGTCCGGTCACCCTCCAAGCACATGAGACTTCTGGGGGACATTTTAGATCTAAACCAATACCAACGGCCATCCCAGGTTTGCATAATTTATGTGCTTATTTTAGTTTGTTTCCAGTCTCAGTTGTGCAATGCACAGAGCCAAGACCTTGCACTAATATTGTAATATGTTGAATCAATGCACAAAAATACGTTTCATGAGCAAAAGTATTTCTCATAATTACTACTTAAGGAAATGTGGTTTTCAGTAACTTGGGTGCATGCTAATAGCCTTTTTAATTTTGTGGTCTTTGTTAAGTCTGACAATAAGCCAAAGAAAGCTACTAAAGCCGAACTACTGAAGCAGCTACAAGAAGAGGAAAATAAACGGCTGAAAGAGGAAGGTACAAAACAAACAGGGGTTCTATTTTCACATACAAGTATTACTAACAATAGATTGGTATTTCTGTAATCCAGTCAATTTTTTTCAAAATTCATTGATGGTTCTAATTTTACTTTATAATGAGTTGCCTACCAGTTAATGGGCACTGAGAAGGATCCATTTGTATACATCGACCACACTCCCTGGCTCTTGAAGTTCTATTGCCAAATAAAACAAGGGAGTCCAGCTGAATTTGAATTTCAGAGCAACATTGGCTAGTTTCAGATAATTTTCTCCAGCAGTATTTGGGATATACTTATACTTTTTGAAAAGTACATTGTTTACCTGAAATTCAACTTGAGCTGATCATCTTGATTTTGCTTTGCTAGTTCTGGCAACCCTATCTCAAAGTATTTATATGTACTGATGAAATTAGGGACATTGGGGCTGATGGTGAAGTCTGGAATTCATTCAAAATGGAAAATATACTCTAGCAAGAAATATGGGTAACATAGAGGCTGGGGATTTAGCTTAGCAGCATAAGTGCCTGCCTTGCAAGTGTGTGGTCGTGAGTTCAATCCCCAGTACTGATAAAAAAGAAAATGATAAAAAAAAAAAAGAAATATGGATAACAGTCTAAGTTCTTGCAATCACAATGTGTTTTTGCCTAATTAAAATGTCGATTTTACTGGTGTGGTGGCACATGCCTATCATCCTAGCATTTGGAAGCCTGAAGCAGGAGGATCACCATGATTACCTGGGCTAAATAATGAGTTCAAGGCCAGCCTGGATCACATAAAGAGACCCTATCTCAAAAAAAAAGTCAATTTCATTTACTTAAAAATTAAACATTGATGAATGGTTGGTTAATTAAAACACTAAAATGTGATTTTTAAAAAATTCTGACCATCCCTAAGGTGGTAGCTGTTAGCCTTTAGAACATCATATTTAGATTAATATTCAGGTTTTTAAAGGACTCAGGTTCTATTTCTATTTTTTAGTGTATAATCTTATAAATCCTTTTTTAGGTAACTCATGGTAAGGATACAATCTCAGGACCTGTATTTTGGGGAATGATTTATTACATTGGCATAAACATATTCATCAACACGTATTTTATATTTTTTAGTAGAACAAGAAAAAGTTAAGATGATTTCTTCTGATGACATAGATGCCACACAGTTACTGACATCTTCTGAAGACTTCATCTCTCCTTAACTCCCCATGATAGAGCTGTCATATTTTATCTATGGACTAAGTTCATTATTATTGGGTTGGTACAAACTTTTGGAGAAGAGATATATCATTGTGAACTCATTCGTTGGCCAGAAAGTGTGAGAATCATGTTATCCTTTTGAAGGAACAAAAGCCAGCACTTTTTTGATTTTGTCATAAATATGTGCATGAAGGCAGAGAGAGAGCGCCTTAATCATTTTTGCTTCCCCTTCCCCTCTCTTTGGTTCTTTAGAGGAGGCCCGTGTGAAATTGGAGAAGGAAGAAATCCAAAGGCTTGAAGAACAGCGGCTTCAGAAGCGAAAATGGCAACAGCTTGAAAAAAAAGTAAATAAACCTTAGTACTCTAATTGAGGAAAACTTAAGAAAACCCTGCAATCAGCTGCCTGCTGTCCACTGTTCTCATAACTACCAGTGGCATTTAGTCCTCTGTGCACTGGCCAGATGGAGTACAATGAGTAACATTATTACCTGCATCTCACAGATAAGGACACTGAGGCACAGAGAAAGTCAGCAGCTGAGGAGTGGCAGAGGCAGGACTGAGCTCGAAGCAGCCTTGCCGTGCAGCCTGTGCTTACCACGGTGGGTCTCACTGTGTAGCCCAGGCTGGTCTCAAACTTGCCACAATCCTCCTGCCTGGTTTCTCAATTTTTTTTTTTTTTTTTTTTTTTGTCTTCCTTTTATCAGTACCGGGGATTGAATTCAGCCTGCTTGCAAGGCAGGTGCTTATGCCACTGAGCTAAACCCCCAGCCCTGGTTTCTCAATTCTTAAAAACTGCTAGTTTGATTGGATAAGTTAATGGCTGTGATTTTTTGGATATTGCATAATAAAAACGCATCAATGGTTAGAGGTTAAGTAATTCAGTGAATAAAATTTTCCCAAGCAAGCAATGTATGCAGCTGCAAAGTCATGCATGAAAATAAAATCGGGTTAACATGGGCTTTCCAAGTTGTTGTAGCCTGGGCTACAAAGGGAACTACAAAGCCCAGACTGGACTGCACTGTGAGACCCTGTCTCAAAAAAACAAACAAAAAAAAAAGAATTGAGAACCAATCAAACACACAGTGCTACATACAAATTTTTTTAATCTGAATTTTTACTTGAAAGTTGAATTTTACTATTTGAAACAAATATTTTGAATTCTTAAAGTGGCATGGCCAATTCATTTGGTTTTGAAAGGACATTGGCCAAAATTGTCCACAAATGTGCCTCTTCTCAAGACAGTGGTGTCCTTTGCTATGCAGACACGTTGTATGTATACTTGCTATTGTTATACACTGCAGAGTGAAAGGATGTGTACAGTACTTAGTGTTAAGTATTCATAATGTTATAATTTTTACCTCTTCCTCGGGTCACTGTTACTGAATCTGGCTCCTCCCCTCACTGTCCCAGCCTCCAAACCAGTACAGGTGAGAGGCACTGCCTCAACTGTGCTAAGGCACAAAAAGTTTCCATCATCTTGTGCAATTAGTGTAAAATTTGGACTGTGAAACTGACAAATTATAATGAAAATAGATTCATCTTCACAGATCGCAAAGGAGTGAGTTTAGGGGACTCACGGAAAGTCCAAAGATCACACTTTAGAAACCACTGTTCCAGATGAAATGTCTTGGAAATAACCATTGTATGCAAACCAAGTATTCATTGTGAAGTTGTATATTTAGCCACATAAATTTTTGCTGCTGCCCGTGGCACATAAAGCTGAGATGAAGAACAGGTCAATCTGTGTGTCCCTGTGAAACAGGATCTACAAAGGAGACCTGAGGAACTCCAGGAACTTTATTCATTAGAGGAATGTTTTCCTGAAGCAGAGAGATTGAAGCAAGATATTAGATCACTTTCTCAGGTAAGTCTGATTTCTTTTTCTTGAGCTAATCTTTCTGTGAAGAGGACGTTGTAGCCTGAGACCCATTTCGATCCTAAGAAACTAAATTTATCCATCTCACCTGACAATGTAGTACCTATTGCAAAGTAAACTGATACAATGTTGCACAAATGTACCTGTCAGCCATAATATACTCCAAATATTTATATCCTTTGACTTTGAGTTGTTGGAACCCTACACAGGCACAGCTTGTTTCATTGTTTATCAGGTGATCCCATCTTACAGCGCCTGCATTTTTCACAAACTGAAGGATTGTGAACACCTGTGCCACACAATTCTCCGGGCAGCATATTTTTAAAACCACATACACTCCCTTTGTGTACGATAATTCTCAAAATACTTAAAACTGTTTCATTCTCGTTCATTGTATCTGTTAGGGCAATGTGTGATCAGTGATTTTTATTGTTACCATTTTAATCATTTGGAGCTGAACAAATTGTACCCATCTGAGACTGTGCGCTTGTTCGGTAGGTAACTCTGTGATTGGATACTGACAGCCCACCTCCAAAGCCCCTCCTACCCCCCCGGGCCTCCTTATTCCCTGCCACACAGCAGTACTGAAATGAGGCCAGGTAAGAACCATATAAAGGTGTCTGAGAGCTGGAGTGAAAGAGGGCAGTAGGTCCCTCTCTTCAAATCAACAGCTAGAAATGATGGCGCTTAGTGAGTGTTATGCTGGTGTCATCCCAAAGCCTCATACAGTCAGAAGGGAAGCTTTTCAGAGGTGGCCAGATCTGGAACGTGTGGCTATGGATTAAAGGTGTGTGATAACTAGATTAGCCCACTGATTGGTTTAGGTTGATTCTGGGTAGGGTTGATGGAAAGGCCCACCCTGGATGTGGGTGGCACCAACCAATGGGCTTGTAGGCTGAATGGAATTTAAAAAGGGGGAAAAGAAGAGGAGAAAGAAAAAGGGGGAGGGGGAGGGGAGAGAGAGGGAGGGGAGAGAGAGGGAGGGAAGGCGGAGGGGGGAGGGAGGGGGGAGGGGGAGGGAAGGCGGAGGGGAGGGGAGGGGGAAGGGAGAGGGAGGGAGAGGGGAGGGGGAAAGGAGGGAAGGCAGGGGGGAGGAGGGAGGGGAGCGGAGGGGGAAGAGGCCTGCTGCTTCCTTTTGGTCATGCCCTTCCGCCATGCTGCCCCACTGCCCTGCCTTGGAGCTAGCTGAACGTGGACTGACACTGCTACAAACTTGTGAGCTGAAATCAAACTTTCTTCCTTTAACTTGTGGGTGTCAGGTATTTTGTCTTAGCAGTGAGAAAGTACCTAAGACAGGAAGGACTTGTCAAGTGCTGATAAAGGCTGAGAGCTGTCCAAACCACCAAGTTAAGAATATGAAGGAAAAGTTTTTCCTGTTTTTTTGTTTGGCTGGTTGGTTGGTTTTGTGTGTGTTTTTGTTTTGGATTTTGGTTTTTTGAGACAGTGTTTCATTATATAGTACCAGGCTGGTTTCAAACCTACATCGGTACTCCCAAATGCTGGGATTATAGGTGTGCACCTAATCAGCGTGAAGGAAAAGTTTTTGAAGCCAATTAGAAACAAACCAGTGAAAGAACGCACATCAACCCTAGTGCTGACATGTAGAGATGTTAGTGATTAGAATAAAAGACCAAACTAGCCACACCAGTTCCTTAAGCCAGAGCCTAACCCAGAGCAAGTCTGTAACTCTCTTCAATTCTCTGTGGAGGCTGAGAGAGGTGAGGCCACAGAAGAAAAATTTTAAGTTGGCAGAGGCTAGTTCCTGAGCTTTGTCTTTATAATATAAAAGGGTGTAAAATAAAATTCTTGGGAAGCCCTGGATTTGGACTGAGCACTAATAGCTATAGACCAAACCAATAGTTTTATCATAGAAAATGAACACTGGTTGGTTTTAGAGGAACCTGTGGCCAATTAACTAAGTGACTGATTGCTGAACCAATGAAATTGTTTTCTATGATCTGGTTTTTTTTGTTTGTTCTGAGACAAGGTCTTGCTAAGTAGTTAGGGCTAATCTCGAACTTACTATGTAATCCAGGCTGGCCTCAAACTTTTGGGGACCCTCCTACCTCAGCCTCCCATGCGCTGGGACTGCAGGCATGCTCCCCACAGCTGGCCTTTGTTTGCTTATAGGTATTTGTCTATATGTTATTGGCTTGAGTTCTTGGAACATTCTCTGAGCTTGGAAACAATGAGATTTGTGGACTGTTTTGTCCTTTGCTGGAATAAATCCTGCTAGACCTAACTGAGAATATGTCAAAGGGAACTGTCCCTTTGGCACAGTCATTTGGATCTGAGGCAAAGCTTCTTCCCTCACTGACCCTGGAAGCATTCCGCAACCAGGTATAGGTTCTCCCTATCCTGTGCCAGGAGGTTCCCAAAGAGCTGAGCTCTCTGCATGGCAGGATGGTAGGTTCACTGGAGAGAAAAACAAAGCTTAACATGGCTGCAGAGTGGGCCAGGCTGTGGAGGAGGCAGGGGACCCAGCTCAGGTGCACTGCCTCCTGGCGGTCCCCTGTAATACCGGGAAAGAACTGTGGCTGTTTACAGCCCTCTGGGACTGCCAGGCTCAAAAGGAAAAGGTCTCACCTGCCAGCCCTTAGACCTGCAGAATCTCGGAGTCTTTGGGTGATGCTCCCATCAAAGGAAATTTTTTTTCAGTCTTTGAATGTGCTATTTATTTTTACTTTACCTTTCTCAAATGAGAAATATCATATGGTATTTAATTTCTTTCTCCAAATCCATTTTATTTCAAGAAGAAAAAGAAACTAAAAAAAATTTCAAAACGCGTCAATCAGGGGGCAACAATGGCACATACATTGCACACTGCCACCCCCAAATCATTCATCCAGAGCACAGGACACTCATTCGGTTGTCCAAACAATACCAGCACGAATCAAAAAAGGGATATTTTCAGGGTGCATCAATAAGAGGGTTGGGGTGGGTTTATTAGGGAGACATCTTTTTTTGTCTTTTTCCTTTTTATTGGTACCAGGGATTGAACTCACAACTGCCTGCTTACAAGGCAGGCGCTTATGCCGCTGAGCTAAATCCCCAGCCCCTAGGCAGACATTTTAGTACACAGGGAAATGGAGTGCAGGCCTAGGTAAGCTAGAAGAGTGTGCTACAGTTTTATTTTTTTAAATATACACTCTTTTGGGTCTTAATTCATTAGTAGGATCAGCAGAAAATTTAAGGCAGATACTCTTAAATACTGAAAAGCTGTTACATAAAGTATATTATTTTCTAAGATTATCCGATGATAAAGTTGGTTGAGTTTCTTCCATGTGAAAATACACTATTGCTACAGTTTGGAACTGGTGTCAGAAATTTCTGGCTTTTGGTAATCTATAGTTTTGGTTTTGGCATAGAAGGTGGGGAAGATTTCAGGCTACTTACACATAAAAGAATGATCTGTGGTGGAAATCTGGGGTCTTGGTGTGGTGGGTGGAGGAGGAGGATGGTCCACCTGCAGTAAGATTATCTTTAGGGGAAAAGGTGGTGTATTTACAGGTGGAAGAGAACTGTTTGCATGTAAAAAGGGAGTGGTTGAACCATTTGTAGGAGAAATGGAATTACACAGGCTTATTGTGTTCTGGGAGAAGAGAGGAAAAAATAAACTGGACTCTTACCAGTGTGTATATCTGTGTGTGTGCTGCTAGGGATCCAACCCATAGTCCTGTGTGCATGCAGAGAATCTGCCACTGAGCCACATCCCCAGCCTAAGGCCTTGTGTTTTGAACCTGCAGTTTTCATTCTGGTTTTGTCTTTTTGACACAGAGCGTATGTTCTTCAGGCTGACCTTGAGCTCACCGCAATCCTCCTGCCTCAGCCTCCCAGTGCTGAGATTGCAGGTGTGCACCTTTAGACCCAGCTCATTTCTAAAATTACTTTTGCCTTGTTATATTTTGGCCTAGATTTTAATTCTACCCTACCTCAGTACTAAGGGCTGGTTAATGCTGTGAGAAGGGGATAAAAGCTGTTTGGGGTTTACGGTGGCTGCTTGGGCCAGTCAGAAATAAGACTGGTATAGGATTCGTCTGTTTGGAGCCCTAGCCAATTACATGACTAAGAATCCCCAGAAATTGTATTTATTTCTAGAGAAATGGGTGAACCTTACTCAGAAATTTGGATTACAATATTCACAATGAGAAAGTTTTAACTCAGATTGTATTGCTTGGTTGTAGGCAAAGTATATAGAAGAGAAGATTTAAAAAGAACTTATAGAAAGCTGTTTTACCTAGTACCAGACTAAATGCAAGGGGTGTGATCATTGAGCTATTGGGCCAGTGGGCTGTGCTTTTTAAACTATTTAAGCCTTGATTAAAACACTCAAGCTTAGAATGATAAACTGCCCCCATCCGCAGTGGAAGGTGTTTGGGGTGCCCCTAGGTTTGTGGGTGCCATACGGAATTCAGTAACTTATTTAAAAGAACAAAGGCTGAGTTGTGAAGATTCCCATTTTTTTCCGTTGAGT
Source organism: Cavia porcellus (assembly GCF_034190915.1). Classification (NCBI taxonomy): domain Eukaryota; kingdom Metazoa; phylum Chordata; class Mammalia; order Rodentia; family Caviidae; genus Cavia; species Cavia porcellus. The sequence goes on along the minus strand of NW_026947510.1, from coordinate 49,474,096 downwards.
GGGCCTTAGCGGAGAAGATGGATTGTAACAAGGCCTGTGTGCATATGTTGAAATGCCCTCTTCTTGATAAGAGCTAATTTTGGGAGGGATTGACAACAGCCGAGTTCCTCTGGAGGTCCTGTTGGAGGGAGTCCTTCACTACAGGGACACATTTTGGGGTGGTGTTTGTGAGACAGGAGATCAGGGCATGGCAAAACTGGCCGAGAAGTAGGCGTGAGCTGTTAATTACAGAATCCCAGGACACACGTGCACAGCGGTTCTCAGACCTCTGCAGGTGGACTTCTCTGGAGAACTTGAGCCAGTTTCTGAAAGGCTGGCCAAAGTCAGTCCAAGGCCTGGGGTACAAAAGGAACAGAACACACCGAGTTTCTGTCACTATGTTTGTTTTCACGTGGTGGCCTGTCCTCACACCGCAGGGTGTGCTTATTTTGCTACTTGGGCCAAACTCAACATAAAAAACCTGTCACTTTTTCTACCTTTAATAAAACTTTGCTACTGCTTGCACTTGTCTTGACCAGTTCTTTGCTCAGGACAGAGAAGATCTAGGGCCCAGGAGATTCCAGTACCTCCAAAGCCGGTAGCATTTGCTGCATAATTGCAAACAAATAAATCAGGTGAATATAAAAGTGGCATGAAATTTTGGGGATGAACTTGTCGCAGTTCCAGAAATCACCTCAGCAGCTTGTCTTGGAATCATGCTGCAGATTAAGTGGTAGATGTATCCAAGTCCAAGTCACTGAAACTTGCTTTTCAACTGTTACATTATTATGTATTAGAGAATAGTCTGAATACAAATATGATTTGACCAGTGGGAGACTTCCCAGTTACTTTTTCTTTTCTTTTTCTTTTGAGACAACCTTGCTATTGTGATCCGGACTGGCCTCAAACTTGCAGCAATCCTCCTGCCTCAGCTTCTTGAGTGCTGGAATTACAAGCATGTACCACCATGTTTGGCTCTTTCCAGTTATCTTTAAGTTTGGGGTGATGTTTCCAGATTCTGGGGTTCTTTTAGACTCTTCCCAACTCCTTGGTGTCCTTAACAAAGAATTGTATGGGGTGTGCAAAAATAGTAGCAAGGTTTTATGCATATTAGAGGTTAAGAAAGAAGTATGCTTTGTAGAATGAAAGCAGGCCACTGAAAAAGCTCCTAGTGGCCATGATGTTAAAAGCATCCTTCATCCTTTAGACTGATGTCAGCTATAGGCCACCCTATCAAAGACCTGGTTGAATTGAAGATAATGCTTTCTGATTGGTCCCAGTTACAAGGCTTAATAACTGTGTTCCACACAGATGTCCTGGAACTCTGAGATTGACAGGTCACATTCATTTGCTCAGTTAGTTGGCCTTGCCCTAATTTCCTGCCTCAATAGGGTACTAGAAGTTATTCTGAAAACAGATGTTCATTATTTTTATTGACAAATGCAGAATGTGTCTTGTCTAATTGGAAACCATTGAGTAATGAAAACGTTGGCTGAGATTAATAATCAGTGCATTCATTTACCAAATATTTGACCATGTATATATAAGATTTTGAGAAGGGCCAGGGGTGTAAGGGCAAATAAGGTAGATGTAGTTTTCTCATTGAGTGTCATAAGAAAAATAGATGAATACACTCAGAAATAGAAAAATTAGTAACCATGTCAAGTATGCTGAAGAAAAAGATGATTGCCACTCACTAGTATTTGCAACTGGGCAGATGCATTGAACTGCTTGTGCTGGATACCTTTTGTTGACTTTAGTACTAAAAATAGTGCTGGTCTCAGTCTGATAGTTCTGCTAGTGGAACATCTTGTGTGTGTATATGGTATAGAAAAGATAGAAATGAAAAGCATTATGGGATAACATGTTTCTAAAAATTGTACTTATCAACAAAATGCTGGTCTAAAATGGTTCAAAATTGCTTGCTTTCTTAAGTTTTTACTAGAAATTAAAGCTACTAAGAGTTAAGCCTCAACCTATTCTAACCTAAAGAATACTACTTTATGTAAGGAAAACGTTTTGGATGAATGAAGGTAAAAGACAATGATGGCAAAACTATGGCATGCCTGCCTCGGTCAGCTGTTTATTACCGAATGCCCCTCACTGGATAGGGTATTAGATGTTTTTTAATGCATAAATTTGTGAAGGATGACTTGTACGAGCTGGACATGGTGCAACATGCCTGTAATTCCAGTATTTTGGGAGCTGGAGTAGGAGGATTGCAAGTTCAAGCCTAGCCTGGCCAACATGGTGACTTGGTGAAACTGAAACCCTGCCTTAAAAATATAAAAAAAGGTCGGGAATGTGGCCTAATGTGAAATTCCTGGGTTTTATCCCTAATACTGTGCCAAAAAGAAGTGGGGGATGAGAATTTTGTTAAACTAGGTAAAACTAAAATGTAATTGTTTGTTATTTTAAGAATTGTACATTAGTATCTAAAGTATGCAAAACTTGAATTTTGTTCTCTGTGTTAAAGCAACAGATTTTTCTTGGAGAACTGCTCTGTTCTTGATAGAACATAGACTTTTGTTACATCTTTTGATTACTTGGGAATTGAGTCTTCCCAACTGAACAGCTGATGTTTTTTTCTATGGCTGGTGGTTTTCTGTGTTTGCCTTTGTTTTGTCATTTTGTTAAATGAAAGGCTTTGTTCTCAATGATTTGCGATCTTACTTCCATCAAGAGTTTGGAATATTTAGTATTTTTGATGAATTTCTCCCAAATCATGTGCTAGTTTGACTTCTAACTAACTTTTTAGTTGCAGGGTCATTTCATGACTATATTGCATCAGTGCAGTACAATATTTAATTCTTGAATGAAAATTCTAATTAGCTAATTAAAAAGTCATTTTCTCAGACATTAAACTTCAGAACACTTCCTCAATATTAAATATACAAGCTGCTTTGCATAACAAGTAACTATACTATTTCCTTTGAAGAAAATGTTATGTAATTACCGACACTGATAGCTGATTGGAGGGACATATCAGACCGAAACCTGTGAGATGACCTTTCTAACTGAATGCTATATAAAGTTATAATAGTTGATTCACATACCACATCATTTTTAATTACTTCGTCCTTTTATGTTTTATTTTTTTCCCATTTAAGACTTGAATGTGCTGGGACAAAGTTAGCTTCATGGTCAAGCTATTTCAAGTCTTGGAATTCTAATTGTATGTCTAACATTTTTAACAAATATCATGACTAAGAAAAAGCTAAGTCTTAAACTCTGGAACACAATAGAAATGTAACTCATGTAGACACTTTTATTACATTATATTTCATAACTTTATACACCATAAATTTAACAGAAATAAAACCCATTCATATTGTCCCATTATTCTTTTAGGCAGTCTGAACCACTGGACATGATTTTTCTCCTGTATTAAAGGCTTGCATTTATTTTTATGAGTGTATTTTTGGGCATGTAACATACTTTTGTCAAGCCATATCTAAGTATCTTCAGTTCCATCCTTTATCTGAGACAGATTTTACAATTATTAAAGGCAGAATTATCTTCAAGCAACTTATTTACTCATTAGTATAGTACCATATATGATTCTTAGCATATGGAGCTAAAGGGTGCCCTTCTTTCATACTGGATTGGTAAATATAACTTGATTATAATGTGGCAGATTTCAGTATATAATGATTCTAAGTAAAGAGTGAATGGGTCATTACAAGTGTAATCATCAACTACAAAACAACAGAAGGAGTCCTATTAAGACTGGTGCAAGCAAATAGTAATGATTTTAAAAATAAATATTAGTTCAAATGTTGGCTTTGAAGATAAGCTGTATGATTTCACAGGAAAAGCAAAAACTAACTCACATCTTATAGAAACAAAAATGTGAGCTTTTATTTGTTTGAAGCTTGAAGATTGGAAATAACTTATGGGGGAAAAGTCTGTTATTATTTGGCTTATATTAAGTTATTGGCTTATGTCATAATTTTTTTGTCTAAATTGGGAAAACTGAGTTCTGAGAATGCAGATTTTGAAAAGGACCATCAGTGCGAAGCCTCGTCCTTTTATTCCACAGTGGAAACACTATATTCAGTGTGACGGGAGTCCTGACCCTTCCACACCCCAAGAGATGAATACTTTCATTAGCTTGTGGAAAGAAGAAACAAACGAGACCTTTGAGTCAGTGATGAAGAAGAGTAAACTTGTGCTCCAGGTAAGCATGCAAGTGTGCCTGGTAACATAAGCTAAATCACAAAGAGCCTTATATCCGAAAAGCAAAAATTAAATATATTGTCAATTCATAACACTACTTACTGCTTCTGAATGCTTCACTAGAGAGAGAGAGACTTGGAAATCTGTTTTGTTTTTTGTTTTCCAACAGTTAATCTCTTGCTGCCTTATGAAATATTTATTTCTCTGTGTAACTGAAGCCAAAAAAATGTGTTTGGTTCATCCTCATTTTATTTATTTTTTTAAATTTTATTTTAAAGAGAATAAAATAAAAGAGGATATAACAAAGCAAGTCAGAACAGTGTAAGCAACACAGCACTTCACAATAAGACAACTGGATATTAACAGTAGCTACCATGTCTCTTTCTTTGAAATAGTTGAATATACCTTCACATACAGTAGTATCAGACACAACAAAATAGTATAAAACCATTCAAGAGTATGGAAAGTATTATAGGATATTCAAATCCAAATAACAGAAAATGAACAATGGCTACTTATAATATCTCATCTTCCATAAAAAATTTGTTTATACTATCACACATATTAAAATCCAATAAGACACTACATGATAGAACAATGGAAACAGAAGAACAAAAGCATAGTGGAACTTCAAAGTATGAGGATATTAACTCAGCAATGGCTGCCATAATGTCTTATTTTCTTCAAAGTAGCTGTTCATATCATCACATGATAAAATCAGAATAAAACAGAATAAAACCATCCCATCCAGTGAATGAAAACATTATAAGTCTTCAAAGCAATATAATAGGGAACCATGATTACCGTAAACTCTTATGTACTCTTACCATTTCTTATACTACGGAGACTAGACAATATTCATACATGTGAGTTTGATTTATTTCACTTCTGAGGATGGTCTCAAATTGCATCCATTTACTTATAAATATCTCAATGTGGTCATTATTTATAACAGAGCAGTACTCCATTATATAAAAATACCACATCTTTTGTATCCATTCCTCAGTTTATGGGCATTTAGGTTGTTTCCAAGATCTAGCTATCACAGATTGTGCTGCTAACATCTTCATTTTAGTAAAGTGGAAACAAATTGACCACAGACGAATGCAAAGTTGAATTGGTATAATTTACCAGAACATAGTATGGAGACAAAGAGGTAGAAAATATGAAAGAGTGGGTAACAGACACACATGATAGACTAAGAAGGATTAGAAGTACACAGAAGACTACTAGATGAAAATATAAACAGTAGAGATAATATTTAAAGAGTCAATGGCAGAAAAACTTTTCGGAACTGAAAGCTATGAATCCTCAAATTCTAAGAAACCATCATCATGATTATTACTATTCTTACAGCACTTCTGACAACAAAAATTTAGGGTTTTTCCACAGCTCCAGGTAGGATACCATCTAGGTGACCTGTAGGCCAGTTCTGAAGTGACCCAGAGTTAGCACAGATCTCACAGCACAGAGGGACTTAGACTCACGAGTCTGTGCCTCATTGCTATTACCTATACTTCAAGCAACCAGTTAGTCTTCCTGCAGCTTCTTCCTCAGACGAGGTAACTTGCTGTAATGGTTCATAAAACATAGGCAAATGTTTACGTATGTCTACTTACGTAATTATGAAGAATATTAAGCATGATATGAAAGGATAGATGAAGAAATGCACAGGGCAAGGTATGCGGGCAGAGCTGTGGGGGTGCCGTGCCCTCTCTTTATATGCCTTCCTCTCAATGGCTCAATGTGTTCGCCAGGCCCAAAGCTCCCCAGCTCCACCGTTCAGGGGTTCCATGGAGGTCTCATTATTAGGCATAACTGATTAAGTTATGGATCACTGCTACACTGATCTCTAGCCTCTTTCCCCTTCCTCACGGGTAAGGAATAGGCCTGAAATTTTCCAGCCCTGTAATTACCTTGTTTCCAGCCTCCATTCTCTAATAGTGGCCACATGAGTCTTAACTCCAGCATGATTCAAAACAGTTTATTTGGAGAAATAAAGAGTTTATCTCATGCCTGCCACTCAGAAAATTCCAAGGATTTTTAGAATGTCTGTCCTGGAATCAGGGGCAGAAGCCAGATACGTTCCTTATGTCACAGGTTAGGATCACTACCATAGAAGCCCACATCTCAACACACATTCTTGGTAAAGCTACCAGGAGGAATCCACTGTTCCTGTTTCTGTTACTGTCCTCTGTTGCTTTTGCTCCACTGCTCACAAAAGTTTTATGCCTCATGTCACGGCTGCTGTTGCCAACGTCTCTGTGTCACTCTAAGATGTTGTAGCCCCAAAATGTTAAGCTCATTCCACGTGTTGCCTGATTTGGTGTGGTCAGCAGGGTTTGAGATGTATTTAATCCATGAATAAATTCTGTGGCTAGGATCCGTGAGATCCTAGATGGACCACGTATCAACTGTGTGAGGACCCCGAATCCCTTTTCTGCATGTACTACCCTTACTTACATTCCCCCCATGGCAGATGATGATGATGCCATGTTCCTGAACCTCCTGAATGGTGAGCTAAATAAACCTCTTTGGTTAATAAAATGCCCAGCCTCAGGTATTCTGCTGTAGCAACATAAAATGGACTAACACATGCCTGTTATTTTGTAGTCTTAAATAATGACAAATTGTGACTCATCTATCAACTTGTTAATAATAGCTCTATTACAGAGAGAAAGATACTGTAAAGGAATCTTTGGAGGGAATACTTTATTTCGATGATCTTAAATTATAAATATAGAAAAGTATTTTTGCATGTTTTACTAAGCTCTTCCTCAATTCAAAAGTGATAGAACACCCTATTTTTCACTTTTTTGATGATCAATGGACTAATATAAATATTGTTTATTCTTGTTACAGTTAATTGAGAAATTGAAATTAATGTTATTGGAAACTCCATCATATAACTTGCAAGAGAAAAACATAACAGAGTATGAAGGATCAATTTTACAGCTTCAGGAGCTCCTTCAACTTAAATTTAACATAGCCACGGAAATACTGCTCAGAGTATGTGTGATATTTTTATATTCCTTTTGTGAGCACTAAGTGTTATACTGTTTATAACATAATAATCCAATATTGTTATAAAAGTAGTAAAATAAAGTACATGTACTGATGCAGATCTAATAGCTGTTAATATTTTTAATTAACATTCTTATTAGTACATGTTTCACCATACATAATTACATTCACCATGAGGAATTTATACTTGTACATAATGTCATAATTCTTTTTTTCCCATTCTTCTCTGCTCCCTTCAATCCTTTCCTTCCCCACTTACAAAAACCCTCTTTCCATTCTCTGCAATTCCTTTTTAAAAATTCTTCTTCCTTTCCATTTCCCATTTGAATAAGTTGTTCCTATTTCTTTGATCCTCTTTTCTTCTTATTTATTGATATTGATCCTCTTTTCTTCTTATTTATACTTTGGGTTTCTCATACAAGAGAAACAGTGTGATATTTCAACTTGTGTGTCTGATTCATTTCACTTCAAGTTATGGTCTCAAGATGCATCCGTTTGCCTAAAAATGTCTCAAGTTATCCTTTGTGACAGAGTAATACTGCATTGTATGTAATTATAACATTTTCTCCATCCATCTGTTGATGGGCATTTGGGTTGGTTGATTGCAACATTTAGCCATTGTAAAATTATGCATGGATATGCCTGCGTCACTGTGGTGTGGTAACTTTAACTCTTTTTGGATATACCTAGAAGAACAGCTGGGTCAAATGGAATCTCTGTTTTAGTTTTTGAGGCACCTTCATACTGTTTTCTATAGTGGTTTTACCAGTTTACACTCCCACCAACAATGGAGAACGGTTCCTTTTTCCCCATAGCCTTGCCAGTGTTTGTTATTAGTTGATCTCTTAATGATAGCTATTCTTTCTGGAGTGGGATGGAGTGTTTTAATTTGCATTTCTCAAGAGGCCAGCAATGTTGAATGTTTTTAAAATGTATTTATTTACTGTTTGTACTTTATCTAAGAAGTGTCTGTTCAATATAGATGCCCATTTTTGGACTGGGTCTCCAAATGAGTGAGTATAATTTTTCTTTCGAGCTCTTTATATATTCTAGATATTAGTCTTCTGAGTCAGCGATGGTGAGCCTTTTTAGAGCTTTTAATGATAACGTTCTGCTGTTCACCATCCCTGGTTTGAGGAACATCACTGGTCTGTGAAAAAAATTTTCTCACTCTGTTGCTGGTTTCTTCTGCTGTGCAGAAGCTTTTTAATTTGATGTCAACCCAGTTGTTGATCCTTTGTAACATTTCCTGTGTGGTCAGGGTTTTGTTCATTAAGTCTGTCTACACCTATATCTTCAAGAGTTTATCTATTCTATCTTCTAGCAGATTGTCTGAACATGTAGATCTTTGATCCATTTGAATTTTAGTTTAGTGCATGATGAGAGATTTGGATCTAGGTTCAGCATGTGGAAAGCCAGTTTTCCCCAGAACCATTTATTAAAGATGCTATCTTGCTTCCAGTAAAGGTATTTGACCCCTCTGCCAAAGATAAGGTAGCTGAGGGCACTTGGAGTTGTTTCTACATTTTCTATTCTATTCCACTGACCCTCACAGGTGCTTTTTGGTTAATATCATGCTGTAGCTTTAGTATTTTAAAGAATAAAACATTTGTAATACAAATAGTTTTTATATATCTTTCAAGATTTACTAAGTTCACTATGAAAATAAATTCACAAGAACTTGATATAGAGTTACAATAAATTAGCTCAGTATTCCATTTTTCTCTAACATTCTATTTGAAGAGGACTTTATTTGAACATGAGATTAAAATAATATACCATAAATCTATATACTCTCCATCTAGACTTAATATATTTTTACATTTTTTAGCTATTATTGATAAATAAAAATCAACAAATTTTAAATGTCTTATTAATTACCTTATCCTTATTTTTCCCTTGTGCTACTTGAAAGTTATTATATTTTGCAAATGGATAGCTCAACACTAATAAAACCCAAATAATTATAAATCATTGTGCCTAAGGAAATTAATAATATAGTTCTAATATTCAGTCTATGTTCCATCCACCATTGTACACTATTTTTCACTGTTTTGTCTTGAATTCTTTGGTATAGAACACAGTCCTTTCTACCATCTGAGTAGATTATTTTCTAATTTTGAAAAGCACTACAAAGAAGGTTTATACTAAGTATCTTTTACCAACCTCATTGTTAGCAGTATTATTCATATTATAAATTTTCAACTATTATGTGTATTGTAGGGCAGAGTAAAGAAATATGAGTAGCAGTATTCAAGATAAGAGAAAGGAAAGAATATTTTTCTGACCTTCATTTATATATTGTAACATAAAATAGAAATATCAGCATGAGCCCGATTGTATTGCATAACAAAGAACCAGGTTGTCACTCAGTGGTATTTACCGAGCATGAAAAGCTTTGGATTTGATGTCCAGAACCACATAGTAGAGGAAAATAAAAAGGGCCCAGGACTAATTGGGATAAATTGATTCAAATCTGGAGCAGAACCTGTGCTAGACAGCAAGGGACCTGAGATGAATGGAGTCTTGCCAGAGGAACACAGGGTAGGTTAAAGAAGTCCCACCAGCCAAATCTGGAATAATTTGAGTGTTAGAAAAGAATGACTATAATGAGCTATAATATGTCAAGTAAATAAAAATCCATGAAGCTATAGCAATCCTCCAAAAAAAAAAAAAAGAAGAGGAAAATGGGGTGGGAAAGAGCCATTTCCAGATAGATGCTGTCTTAGTTACTTTTTACTCATGGCTGAGACATAATACCTAGTGCCCAAAGTTGGGAAAGGAAAGGTTTATTTCTTACAGTTTTGGGAGGTTTCAGTCCATACTCAGTTGGCTCCAAGGCAAGGCAGTTTATGGCAGCAACAAACAGCAAGGTGGAAACAGGCAAGAGAGACAGACACACCTTCTTCCTGCCAGTACATTGTATGCTGGCTCCACTCCTAAAAGGGTGTAGCCCTGACACCGTCAATCCAAGTGCTAGACAATGAATCAATCACAAATGCACAAATGCAAACACATGCCTAGAGGCCACCAACATAAACCATGACATTCCACCCCTGGCCCCCAGGACTCATGCACATCCTTTATATAAAAGATATTTAGTCCATTTCTAAGAGTAACCAAAGTCCCAATAGTTTCAGCATTGCTGAAAAGTCTAAGTCCCAAGTCTCCTCCAAGATCTAAGGCAAACTCTTAAATGTAACCCTCTGTACAAATGAAACAAAGTTAAACAGTTTTGAAATGCAAAGCCACAAGATAAACATTACCATTCCAAAGGTTACAAACAGGGGAATATAAAGCATTGGAAAAAAAGCAAGTCCAACATCCAGCAGGGCAACCATTAAGTCCTAAAGTTTCATGCTCAGCATTTGAAGCAATCTGTTTGCAAGATCCAAAAGGCTTGGATGATTCCACCCCCACGGCATTTCCAAGGATTTCAGCTCCAGCAGCTTCTCTCTTAAACCTTGTTTGCTCACTTTGTGCAGCTTTTCTTGGATGATCCACCTCCCTGGCTTTTTCAAACTTCTGGGGTCTCCATTACACTTTTGGCTTTACCTTTACATCTTTACAAATTGCCCTCTCAGGGTCACACTGCTTGGCCTTCCAGGCCCTTTGCAATTGAGGTGGAAGCTGTCTTACCCTCAGAATTTGTGCATTTTATTTGTACCTAAAATCAGCACCATGTGGATGCTATCAAGGTTTGCTACCAGCTGAAGCAGTAGCCAGGCTTTTTTTCTCTTGACTGTAGGGCTCCAGTGCTTGGATCAGTGGGCTCTGTTTACCTGATTGTGAGGAAAAGCTTCTCTATGTTGCTGTCATTCTGGAACCTCGTGTGGCCTCGGTTGCCATTCTGGAGCATGGTGCTCTGCAGCTTTCCCCTCTGAGCAAATTTTTTCACTTTTGAAGTTTCGAAGTTGCAAAGAGTGGTGACTCACTGCTTCCTGGGATGCCCCCATAGCCATCTTTCTTATTTCTCTGTTTCTTCTCAGCAATCAAATTCTCAGTTCTATCTTTATAATCCACAGCTTTATTGGAGTTTTCCTTCTGGCCAAACTCATAGCATTTTAAATTATCCTGCTGGGCTCTTTCTTCTTGATTTGCAACATAAATCTGGCTAAGAGCTCCCAACGATAGCCATGCTACAGCTTCAACATTTGACTACGTTGAAATTTCCTTTGCCAGATTAATCAGTCCATTGCCCTTAGTCTCGGTCTCAGGCAAAGTCTCTGGGCATGAGCAAAATGGAGACAAACTTTCTGCCAAGCCATAACACACATCATGGGGAGTCCAACAACCAATGCAGTCCTTCCCAGCAGAAACTTCCCAAGCCTGATTTTTACCATGAAGGCTTTCTATCAGCCTGCTGGTCTCCTGAGCTCTAACCAGAATCTCCTCTACAGAACAGCCTAGGCTGCTCCAACTTTATGCATCCAGGTGACATGTCTGAACCTTTCCAAACTCTGCCCACAAGCCATTTCCAAAGCCTCTTGAAAAACATGGTCAGGTATGGTCATAGTAAACGACCCCACTCTCGGTACCAAATTTTTTCTTAGTTACTTTTTATTTATTGCTGAGACAAAATACCTGATGCCCAAAGTTGGGAAAGGAAAGGTTTATTTCTTACAGTTTTGGGAGGTTTCAGTCCATACTCAGTTGGCTCCAAGGCAGGGTGGCATGACGGGGCCACAGTTCATGGCAGCAACAAACAGCAAGGCAGAAACAGACAAGAGAGAGAGACACGCCTTCTTCCTGCCAGTACATTGTATGCTGGCTCCACCCCTAGGAGGGTGTAGCCCTGACACCATCAATCCAAGTGCTAGACAATGAACCAATCACAAATGCACAACGCAAACATATGAGGCTTGGGGCCAACCAATATAAACTATGACAATGTGTTAAAGAGTAATTTCACATTATAACAGTAATGAACTACAATTAACATTCACTCAGTTAACAAATAGTTGCGTATTCTGAGGAAGGCTACTTCTTACACTCTACATTTTAATGTACAGAGAAAAAAGTATGTGCATAGCTATAGTGCAAAGCTATGATTCTGATATTACAATTGAAAAGGGTAATGCAACAGTAATGCACAGATTCTACCTGGGAACATGGGAGTGACTTTTTTGTGTGGTAGTGGTGGTGGTTTCACTGGCTAATCTTAATTGTTAATCTGATTGGTTTAAGAGTCACATAGCAGATTAGTGAAGCACATATCTGGTCCACTCACAGATGCTGTGAGTTGAGTATCTTTCCTCTGTCACTTGAAGCCAGAAGACCATGGGATGAAATCTCTGAATCTATTAATCATATTAAACCTTTTGGCCTTTTAAGTTTTTTGTATCTATCATTTTGTTCCAGCAATGGAAAGGAGACAAATACAGCCATGCTGGAGATCAAGCAGATGCGGTACCATTGATTTATATTCCCCAGCCCTGTAGGAGCAAATTTAATCATTAGACACCTTAAGGCAAACTGAGTAGAAAGAAGAGAGGCACATTTAATTGAGTAAATATATATTTGCATCCTTTAGAGACTTTTCTAAAAAGTCTGTCACTTTGAGCTTATTTTTACCTAGTTGTTCTTTCAGTTAATGAAGGGGATCTAATATATAAGTAATGAAATAACTTCCCTGTGTAGTATATTTTATATGCTTTTGGCTCTTCATAATGTTTTCCTTTATTATTTTTCTCTCTTGTAGCAAGCTAGTTCTTTCGCAGATCTGGACACTGGAAATATGGAAAAAATCATTCAAGGTGAAAATATTACGCTGTATGTGTGGGCAAACCTCAAGAAGAACCCAAGGTACCCAGTGGGTGATAATTTCCCTGTAGATGTGGCATGTGGTCACACCATCTTAGGCAGGCACATGTGTATTGTGTAACAGTGTGGTATACATGGAAAACCCATGTTGGAAAATCAGCCGACAGGAGTTTGAATGACAGACCTGGCATTTACTTTTGACAAATTATTTAGCCTTGCTGAGCTTCAGTCTATCACTTGTAAAATAAAGATTGTATTATTTGACTTAAAAGGAATGGCTTGAGAATTAAATATTAATCCTCAATATTATTTAAATATTAATAGTAATTAAATATTAAAAGTTGCAGCATGGTGTCTACTACAATTAACAGGTCTTCCCATTCTCTTCACCACTGTAATCCTTTTTTCTTACTCCCTAGAAGTAGAAATGGCTACATGGCAATCTAGAGTTTAAAAAAAATTATATGTTTGCGAACTCTTAAAAGTTAATAGATGTTGTATAATTGTCTTCGAGATTTATGTGATATTTCCACAACTGTTTTCAAGAAAGAAACAGCTTTCTGTAGAACGACTGATGAAACATTCCTGATCACCTGGTTGTTGCTTGATCTTAAACATTTCAAATTGAGTTAGTATGGCAGTGAGTTTCATAGGACAACTAGCAGACTAAAAGTTAGAAGCCTGAAGTTCTGGAGCCAGCCTTGAAAAGACTGTAGTTTAACACAGGAAAAAAATACATATAAACTTCATTTTTTTATATTAAGTAAAAGGAGGGAAGAAAATATTTCCCCAAATTCCATTTATTGCAATCCCATAGTACCATCAGAGACTATATAAGCCCCTTTTGTTGTAAAATATGTTAGATATAAAAGTGTGAAGGAATTTAATCTATAGTTTTGTTATTTGTTTGGTTTTTGGTACCAGGAATTGAACTCAGGACCCTGCACTTGCCAAGCAAGTGCTTATACCACTGAGCTACATCCCCAGCCCTAATGTGTACAATTTTAAAGGAACTAAAAATAAATTAATGTATGCTCTCTGGGCTCTAAGAAGAGAATTAGGGAGTATCTTGGCATGGGAGAGGCAGGACCAGTTTGGTTTTATTTTGATGATGGGTCAGGCAGGGGTTGTAAGGTTTCTAAATTCATCGCTGGACTTAACTGAGTTGACACACAGCTGGTGGAAGGCACTGGGTGAAATCTGAGGTGGAGGATATTTTTGGGAGGCATCAGTAATGAACCAAGCTTCCTAAGTTTTTGGAAGTCAAATTGTCCTGAACATCAGTAATCCTGTGCATTCACACAGGTATGCTCCCCTCCTATTCCTCCCCAGGAAAAATAAAGCTCATGTTAAATATCACTACCTAAGCAGCAGTGGAGGTCACAGACGGGGTCCTGTGCAGCGTGTGTGCAGGGCTGAAGAGGGACTGCGGGGAGAGCAGAAGGAGGGAGCCCCGAGCCCCAATATGAAAGGGAGTTGGGAAGGCAGTGTGGGGAGACAGAAAGAGCCGCTGAGATGGAAGTGCAGGGTTACAGTTCCAAGAGTGTTTTGAGAAGGATTAGCAAGCAGCGACTGGGTCCAAAGCACTGCACCTAAAACAGGTGTGGCTGGGACTCAGAACTGGAGTGAAATTAACGTGGAAGAAAATATTATTTAATTATGAATGTGAGGGCCGGGGATTTGGCTCAGCAGCATAAGCGCCTGTCTGGCAAGTGCAAGGTCCTGAGTTCAATCCCTGGCACATAATAATAATAATAATAATAATAATAATAATAATAATAATAATAACAACAACAACAACAACAACAACAACAACAACAATAATAAGTATAAATGTGAAATACATCTAGCGCATCCTAATTCATTTCGTTACAATGAATTATCAACAGGTGCAGAAGTGTGAGATTCTCTCACACACAGATCGGATTTGAAATTCCAAAGGTATTAGCAACAAGCAGCATTGCCCTCCGGCTCCTGCACACTCACTATGATCATGTAACTCCTCGGGACGCGGTGCCAGCACCCGCAGTGCCCACAGTGCCTGCAATACGCGCAGTATCCACAGTGCCTGCAGTGTCCGCAGCATCCGCAGCATCCACAGTACCAGGCACCCCCGCGGGGATGGAGCTCTTCAGGACGGGGGCAAGGAGCCCAGAAACAGTCGGCCAGGAGGACCAGGAAGACGGCAGACCATCAGAGAGAGGGTCTGTCTTCATTCAGGAGGGAGAAATAAAAGCCGAAGAACAAAGCAATACTGAAGTGCAAATGGTAGGGCACGTTTATTTTGTATTTATTTTAAAAGTAGGAAAATGATTTGGGGAATAGCAGTAACTTCTAGGAGCAGGGCCCCCAAATGGATTGCCCAAAATAAAGTGGATTTTTTTTTTTTAAGAACAAGGTCTTTTTTGTTTTTGCTTTGTTTGGTAGTAAGAATAGAATTCAGGACCTTGCGCTTTCCAGGCAGGTGCTGTGGCCGCTGAGCTAAATTCCCGGCCCAGTAGGACACATTTAAATGTGTACATTTTGCCTTCGTGCAATAAATGTCCCTAGGTTCCAGCAAAGCGTTCTCAAGACGCTCGAACAGCTATAAACTGTCAGAAAGTGACTTTCTTATCAGTGTCTTGATGTTTAATTTATTTCCTCCTCTGCCTTCTGCCCTCTCCTCCTCTTCCCTTCCCCTCCCACTTCCTCCGACCCAGGAATTGCTCATTTTTATGTTAGGGTCACTCTTGGAAAGCTTTAAAGCCACATAATTTTGATGTATTCTGTGTTTCAAACACAAGGGAACATGCCACTGAATACAAATTTACAGTAAATAATTTTATAAATGGAAGGACTGTCGTTTATTAGTCTTACAAGACCAAATGCTGAGAAAGTAAAAGAATTTTAAAAAGCAAAAGCTTGTTTTCTTCAAACATTGTATTCCTGTAAAAACTTGTCATCCTTAGAATATCTGAGCCTCCTGCCCTAGCTGATGACAGTGTTTACCTTCCCTGGTCAGTTTGACTTGGGGAACCAACCAGAGCCAGGTCCAGTTAATACGGTGGTTACAGACACACTACAATGTTTTTATTTAACAGAGGCTGCCATTAACCTTTTGAATAGGTTTAGCACATCAAGGTAGCCATGAAAAGACCATGAAAGAAAATTTATTGGAAGACTTTTATTTGACAAAAATGCTATAAATGTTCGGTCCAAAAAGGTGTAATCAAAACAATTTTGATGAGCAGTACTTCTGATTCCAGCACTGGCTGATATAATTCCAGCTTTGATCCAATTCTAGTGCTAATTTCAATCCTAATACCAGTGCTAATCCCAATTTCCATTCCTCTTCAGGACTTGCTTCTCAGTGCTTCATCCAAAACTATGAATAAAAAAGATTAAATGGGATTCCAACATTTATATTACTAAATAAACCTCACTACATATTTTACTTTATTTTATTTTATTTTATTTTTGAAACAGGGTCTCACTATGCAGTTTAGGCTGGCCTTGAGCTCACTTTGTAGCCCCAGCTGGTCTTAAACTCACAAGGATCCTCCTGCCTCAGCCTCCTGACTGCTGGGATTACAGCTGTGTGCCACCACACCTGGCTATAAATCTCACTATAAACAAACCTGAAAGACAGTAAACTACGAAAAAAAAATTCAACATATACGAGTATTAAATCCCAAAATAAAAATTTGTACAAAGCAAATGATCATTTCCTGATTCGAAATCCAGCAAAGGACATGAGCACTTACAACTAGCTGATAAAAATGTGAAAATATAGTTCATTAAGTAAGTGATGAATTTAGAGTACTTGATCAGTACTCACTGAGCTTGAAGAAAGCAGATGTTTTCACACACTGTTCTTAGTGTAATTACAGACCTTATTTGTCATTATGCAAATGTACCTATGATTTGTGATAGCCTGAGGCAGGAGAAGTTCAAGGCCTGGCCAATTTAGCCACTTCGGGAGACCTTATTTCAAAATAATATAGCTGGAGGTACAACAAAGATCCTGGTCAATTCCAAGTCACACACACAAAGCCAGGATGCACAGTGATACAGTCCACCGCGCAAGTACAAAATATCCAAATACTAGTTCAAAATGATGTGGGCTTTATATAGTTTTATAGAAAGCTGTCTGCCTAGGATGTATTAAGATATTTTAAAGTTACAAACATTTACAGTAAGATTTTTGTTTTTGTGAAGGGAAAAATATTTGTTAAGGGGGGAAAAAAGCCTAAAACCTCTTCAAACAGTGGTGGTCTTGAATTGTGGGGGTGTTGCTAGGCCCTGGGGTGATGGAGTCTCCTGCTAGAGGTAGTTTCTAGGTTCTTTGTATTCTGAGCAAAGAATTGGTCAAGATGATTGCAAATGGTAGCAGCATTTTTAGAAGGTAAGAAAAGAAACAGGCTGTGCAGAGTGAGTTTGGACCAAGTAAAATTATGAAAAGAAACACACCCTACAGCGTGGGCCACCATGCAGGAGAACACAGTTGCAAACGCCCCACGTGGCCTGTCCTCCCCAAACCATCCACTTGTCAGGCTGATGTCAGGTCTTGGCTGTGGTATCCAAAACCTGTTAGAATTCAGTGCGCAGGAATCTGGGATGTGCTCTGCGCATGCGTCCTGGTATTTTGTGGTTAACAAATCACCTCCGGTTCCGCAGCCAGCTTTGCCACGTCCTAGCTCACCTCTCAGGGGAGAGGCCATGGGTAAATTGAATGGAGGTGATTTTATTCTCTGCGCTTCTGTATCATTTGACTTTTCAGTAAATAAGCACTGAGCATGCATCTTCCTTACAGGAAATGAAACAGCAAGTTTCCTGTTTCGCTGTAAAAAGGGGAAGGTTTAGGCTGAACCTCTGCTGCTGTGCTCTCCTGTCTCTGAAATCCCATTGCCCTGACTTCTGCTGGTCTTTCCAGACTTGCTTTAAATTTCACAACCACAAAGTTCGCCCTGTTCTCCCTGATAGACAGAACCCTCCACTCCGATCTTAACATTCTGATTAATGGCATCAGAATTCTTTCGTTAAACACTAGCCTAGGATTTTGTGGGTATGAATTTCTTTTCTCTTGCAGCACTGTGGACTGAACCTTCAGCCTCTGCACTGAGCTACATCCCAACACTGTATTTTTAAATTTGAGGTAGGGTCTCTCTGTGTTGCTAAATTGCACCTGCTGGGCTCCGACCATCTTCCTGCCTCAGCCTTCCAGATACACTCACAGGCTTTTGGCACACGCCCTGCTGTGAATTCGAATACTTATAGCATCTACCAAGGGCATATTCTATGACAGAATTCAGCGATTGTTTATCTAATGAAAGAATAAATGAGCAAATGAATGGTTAACTCTGGTTTCTGAGTTTGATTTGTTGTAAGCTACCTACTAAATACTAAAGCCCGCCACATGTCAGAGAATTCAACCATTGCTATGCTCATCAAAATTGTCCTGTGATTAAAGATACTGTAATTAAGACACTTTCCACTAGAGCGGGGTGTGCTATGTGATTCCCATAGGAATCTCTAGGGCCTCCTAGGCACCTCCCTCCTCTGTCCCATTCTGGCGCTGGACTTGGTGACAGGCAGATTCTCTCCCACCCCAGCAGCCTCAAGGGAGATGCACTGCTCAGATTGCAGTTGGAGCTCAGTGTCTGCAGCCGTATTTATTGCTGGGTTTGCATTCCTTTACCATTGCAAGCAGTCAGGAACAGTCGTAAACCTAACCCAGTCATAAGAGGGAAAAAAATGATACAAAATTGCAGAACAAGATAGGAGAGTAACAATGGTTAATACATCCTGTATTATCTTTAAAGCAGTTGTGATATGACAAGATATAGGCATGAAATATTAATCAAGCAATATAGGCACAGTCCTTTCTTTTCGATGAACTAATAGAAATTAGTTACTATCTAAACTGTCTTGTGCATGTGTATATATATTTTTTCCATTTCTTTCTCCTTTCCCCATCCCACTTTCTCTTTTCTTTTAAGCAGTTTCATTCCATTTCACAATATCTATTGTAGATATTGATCTTATTTCATCTTTCAGCTTCTTGCACTAGGAAGACAATACAATGGATAACACTATTTTCATATGGGGCAAAATGTAACTTTTTTAAAGCTGGCGTAAATACTCATGAAATTTAACTTTTGTATGTGTAAGTTAGGAATTACCTGTAAGATTAGTAGACAAACTATATGTTTGATTTTGTTGGAAGAATTTCCTCTACTTTTAAACTTTTTTGTTTGCTTTCGTAATTTTAAAATTTATAGAGCTTTCATTTCTCATCTTTCTAGTGACTTTGGAGACTACAAGGAAAATATGGTAAAAGAATGAAGTAATTTGTAACTCAAGATACCTGACCTAGTTTTGTATATAAAATAATCACAAACCAAATATTTAATACTTTGTTATTTTAAAAATGTAATCTACACAAGCTGTTTTTCCTTTTTAGAGGCCTATTAAGAATTTCACCACTAGAGGGCTCTTAATACCATGTCTTAGTTCATTTAAATGGGCGCTACTAATACCATAGGTATTATCCGAAGTAATACAATATTTAGAAGTGCAGCGTATTTCTGATAATGTTTATAGTGATAATTTCAGAAACACTTTCGTACCTTAAGGGTATGGCATGAACGCTGGTTCTGTTCTGTTTTGTTTCCCATTTGTCTGAAAACTTTGAAATTCATTTTATTGGTGTGCTTTAGGTACACATAATGATCACATCACAGGGGATTTGTAACTGTACACGATGCATCTTGATTCTTCTTCTGTCCCCATGCTCCCTCCCTTCCTTTCAACCCTGCTACCCCTCCTTGTTTAGGAAAGCTTTGTTTCTAGTTTTCCTTCGAGTCTTTTTCTTCTCCCTTCCTGCTTTTCTCCAGGTCCTCTCTTTGCTCCTCTTCCCGTTTGAACATTTTCTTCCTATTTCACAATATCTATTGTACATTTTCATCCTTATAGTTTCAATTTCTAACACCAAAGAATGCAAAATTTGAACATGTGTATTCGATTTATTTCACGTAAGTGTATGGACTTGCTGGGCTCGAGGCCAGCCTGAACTGCATAGTGAGATACTGTCTCAAGAAAGGAGAGAGAGAGAGAAAGACAGACAGAGGAAAAGAAAAAAAAGAAAATGATTGCAAGTTGCTTCTGCTTACCTAGAAATATCTCATTTATCCTTCTTTATGGCAAAGTAGCACTCTATTGATAAAAATCCACATTATTTTTATGCATCCATTGATTGATGGGCATTTGGGCTATTTTCAAAATTTAGCTGTTACAAACTGTGCTGCTATGAACATGGGAATGCATATACTGTTGTGATGTTTTTGTTTTTACTGCTGTGATGTTTTTAAATCTTCTTTTTTTTTTTTTGAGATAGGGTTTCACTTTGTAGTTCAGGCCCACCCTGAACTCTGTGTAGTCCAAGCTGGCCTTGAACTCGTGGTGATCCTCCTTCCGTAGCCACCTGAGTGCTGGGATTACAGGCATGCAGCACCATACCTGGCTTTGTTGCTTTTAATTCTTTCAGGAAAATGGGGTCCTAAGAAGAAGACCAGCTGGGTCAAATGGAGCCCCTAGTTTTAGTGTTTTGCGGAATCTCCACACTGATTACTCAGTGTCCTCTGTCACCAAAAGTGAAGAAGGGTTCCTCTTCCCCACAACCCTGCCAGCGTTGTTATGGATTTCTTGATAATAGCTGCTGTTCCTGGAGTGAGATGGCATCTCAGCACTGTTTTAATCTGTGTCTCTTGAATGACAGTGATGGTGAACATGTTTAAAATATATTTAGTAGGGGGCTGGGGATTTAGCTCAGCGGCATAAGCGCCTGCCTTGCAAGCAGGCAGTCGTGAGTTCGATCCCCGGTACCGATAAAAATGAAAAAGACAAAAAAAAAAAAAAATATATATATATATATATATAGTCGCCATTTCTGCATTTTCATCTGAAAAGTGTCTGTTCCTTTCAAATGGCTGTTTGGGGATTGGGTCTTTAAATTTGGGGAGTCTGATTTTTTCACTTCTTTATATATTCTAAGTATTAGTCCTTCATGAAACAGCTGGTAATTTTTCTTCCCACTCTGTGTGGGTTGTCTCTTTACTCTGTTGTGGGTCTCTTTTGTTATGCAAGAGCTTTAATTTTTTTTTTTTACCAGTACCAGAAATTGAACTCATGACTCCTTGCTTGCAAGGCAGACACTTATGCCTCTGAGCTAAATCCCCAGCCCCAATACAAGAGCTTTTAAATAAGATGAGATCCCAGTTATTGATTCTTTGTGCTATTTCATGTGTGATTGGGTTTTCATTTATAAAGTGAACTACTATGAGTTCTGCCTATTCTGTCTTCCAGCAGGATTAGTGTTTATGTTTTTTAATATTTAGATCTTTGATCCATTTTGATTTAGTTTAGTACCTGGTGAGAGATATGGGTCTAATTTTAGTCTTTGGCATGTGGAAAGGCAGTTTTTCTAGCACTGTTTATCTTTCTTCCAGTGACGGTGTTTGCCCTTTTGTCAAGGCTAAGGTGGCTGTGTTTGGAGTTGCTTCTGCATCTTCTAATCTGTTCCACTGCTCCTCAAGTCTGTTTCTATTGTTGGTATTTTTTTGTTTTTGTCAGTACCCCTGCTGTTTTTATCACTGTAGCTTTTCTTTGGAAACAGGGTCTCATTATGTAGTTCAGGCTGACCTTGAACTCATTACGTAGCCCAGGCTGGGCTTAAACCCTTGGCAATCTCCCTCTTGGTACTGGGATTAACAGTACTATCACACCTCTGAACTTCTTTAAAGTTCAAGTTACAAGTAGTCTCCCTCTATAAGATACTCTACACAAATACAAGACTTAACAGAAAAGTTATATATTATAGATAATTCTACATGACTTAAATATATTTGTTGTTCATCAAATATTTACCAAGTACCTTCCACAAGGAATTAAAGACTGTCTCGGTCTTGTAGAAAAGAGTAACATTTAATAAGTGATATTTGCAATGAGAGATTATGCATGCAGATTAAGAGACAAAATTGATCTAGAGTAAAAGCAAGTGAGCAAACAGAATCTTCTCTGGTAGGTAACACTTTGTGGGCTGAGTCTTTTGATGTAGCCATGGAAGTTTGGTAAGAAGGAAAGGAGGTACAGATCCATGAAATAGCTTACATATTGGCGTAACTACAGGCAAATTAAAAATCCATGAAGATAGCCAGTGTAAAAACCCAGTATCAAAGCTCCTTGGTGTTCAACACCCTTCCACACAGTCAGTGTATCAGTCATTTTCCAAGCCACCCCCTGGGTCATGTTCTTGCTCTGCTCTGTAAGTAATTGTGAAGTCACTTCTGGCCCCCAGGAGACAGTGCTGAGAGAGCAAATAATTTTCCTGTTGTCGTAATTTATATCCAGTTCAGGAGAAACCAACAAAAAAAGAGAGAGAGAAATAGCAGATACAAGTAGTAACAGCTGCCCTGTGCAGAATTAAGCAGGCGGCCACTGTAGAGGGAGTGGCTGGAGAAGGCCAGTCTGATGTGGTCAAGCTAAGACCCGATGTCAGCGAGGCCTTAAAGGGAAAATATCTTTAGGGCGCGTGATGGCAAAGGTTGTAGGGGAGAAATGAGGACCAGGAGGGAATCTGGTGGACTTCCGAGTGACAGGCCACGAGGATAGTTATATGGGCTGAATCTTGGTGTCACAAAGCCAGAGGGAACGCAGGTTGCAGGGGAAGTGGGCGTTGCTGGCCAGCGTGAGAAAAGTGAGCTTTGGCATAAATGCAGTGTGAATGTTATCATAGTTTATTATAGATCTATAAACAGTGCACTCAAAAAGGCCACCTGGTAATTTCTGAGCTTAGATAAAACATGGTTAATGTTTATCTGGAAGAAAAATACATGGAAGATGGCCCAATTTTGTTAAAATTATGGTAAAAATTGCTTCTATTGCCAGATATAAAGCATGATGAAGATATAAATAAAAAACTTTTTGTTTTTTGCTTTTTGAGACAGAGTCTTGATATTTAGTTCAGGCTGGTCTTGAACTCACTATGTAGCCCAGACTGGCCTGGAACTCAGTGATCCTCCTGCCTCAGCCTCCTGTGTGTACCCCGATGCCCAACCTGAAGAAAATATATTTTAGCTTCATTGTCAACCAACATGAGGAGCTTTTTAATGTGTGAAGGATTCTATTGTCAAGAACTGAGATTTGAAGTTCAGATTTGCTATCAGAATATGTTCTGATGACCCGGCTGCTGAGGGTATTTCCCTGGGAAGGGTCAGTTACCCAATCTGCTGAAGTAAACTGACAACAGACAGATTAGCAGGAAAAGAAATGCATAAATATACAATATACAAATATACAAACAGGAGACAAAATCAGAAACTTAAAGGCAGGGTCCTTGAAGCTTAAAATCCCCTTTTCACAAAGGACAAGAAACTGGAAGATGTGAGCAATTTAGAGGAACAGTGAATAGTTTTAGGGCAGCTGAATGTGTTGCAGAATCCAAGAAATCAGAGAGACTGATGAGGAAAAACAGAATTTTATTAGCTGTACACCTGGCTCAGTGGGACCTCTGTCCAAGATGGCGGAACACTGGACGAAGGACAGGCCCCAGTTTATACTTCCGATCAAGGAGGTTGGTCTTCACCACAGAACTTGTGGGTGGGCAGAAGGAGAACAGAGGCAGTCTGTCAGGCTGTGACAGTTTTGTATGTTGGTGGCCCTGCTTGGGTATAACAGGATGTTATGGGAACAGGAGGTTATAAAATTCCACTTACAGAGACAAAAGCTTCTGCTTTTATCTGCACTGGAACAGAGAGCAACAGCTGTAGGGAGGGGGAAGTTTGGGAAATTTGACTTTTTCTTAAATCTTGCTTCAAATAGGCCCCAGGAAAGTCAGGCAGAAGCCTGGGGCAAAGCTCTCTGGTCTCTGACTGGTTCCCCAGCGCTTGCCTTTGTGATGTGATTTTACTGTTCCTGGGCTAAAGAAATTTCAATGAGAGGATTGAAAGTAATTGTGTTCCTTTTTTCAGAGTTGGTCTAAAATTTAAGTAGCTAAAAGAACCTCATAGAAAGTTCTCCCTGCACTTGGATTCAAGGGGTGCACGGTCACCACCTTTGGTTGGGGGGTACTTTCTTAGACTTTTTAGTTTCTTTTAGTTTGAGAGGTTCAGCAGATCAGAACACCACACCACATCGTGGGATACCTGTTTTTTCTTTTTTCTTTTTGTATTCTGTGTTAGTTTTCCATCAATACAAGTTACCCAAGATAATTCACTTAGCAAGACAAAAAGTTTCTTTCGGATGCTGGATTAGAGGTTCCAGTGCCAGGCCTCTGGTGTCAGGGAGCAAACTACTTTCTGTAAGGCAGGAAGGAGGAGAGAGTAAAAGAGAACAGGAGCCAGGGCCACAGTCCCCAGTACCTACACATCCCCAGAAATTTCCCCCTCCAAAGGACCACAGTACCTGCCAGAGGCCCAGCCTCTCACTCGTGGACTTTTGGGGGACACTCGGGGCCTAAACCATAGGGAGCACCAGCAAATGCAGCGTCATTTTCCATGCTTTGGTTTTTCAGTCTCTGTGTGTTTTTACTTATTAAACTTTTAATACGTGGCACATTGTTTGGTCTTTTTTTTGTAATTCATTCATCCAATCCATGTTTTTAATGGGGAGAATTTAGTTTATTTACATTTTAGGTTATTATTGAATAGTACAGACTTATTCCTGGCATTTTGTTGATTTTTTTAGCTATTCCGAATACTGTTTTTATCTTCCTCTCTTGTTCATCTTCACAGTTTGGTGATTTGCTGCACTGATGATTAATTATTTTTATTTTTCTTTTGTCTGTTTACTCTTAATGGAATTCATATTTACACGTGATGATAGTTCTCTCTCATTTCTGTATGTAAGACTCACTTTAAACATCTTTTTTAAGCCTGGTCCAGTGGTCAGTATTTTCTCATCTTTTGCTGTGTTCGGTTTTGTTTTGTTGGGGAGGGGTGTCTCGCAATGTAGCCCAGGCTGGATTCAAACTCACAGCAATCCTCTTGCCTCAGCCTCCCATGAGCTGAGATCACATTGGAGTGTTTCTTTATTTTAGAACTATTTGTTTCTCTTCATTTTTGAAAGATAGCTTTACTAAGCACACTAAATTTGGTATTGTAGTCAGGGGTTGTGCAGAGAACAATTAGAATCAGGACATGGAGTTTATAATATTGTTTTACGATGGTCACCCAGAATTAACACAAGAAAATGCAGGAAATCTAGGTATTTTCAAGGTTAAGGAAGCTTCTGCTACTGTTTTGAACATGTTTTCTATACTTTTAACTTTTTTCTTATTGACTCTGGGTATTGCAGAGATGTGTTTGTTCATTTAATGATGTTCCTGTGGTTGAAAATGCTGTAACCTCGCCCCCCACTATTCCTCCCACCCCACCCCACACACACACTACTGCTCCTGGGATTTTTCAAAAGACCTCTGTTCAAGTTCAGATATTCTTTGTCTAGCTTGATATAGTCTGATGCTGAGTCTTTTGACACAATGTTTTCAAGATTTCTGTTTGAGTTGTTTTCAAAATCTCTAACTCTTTGCTGAATTTCTCATTCATATTCTGTGTTGTCTTGTTAGTTTCATTCAGCTCTTCTGATTATTTATTCATTTGCTAGTACTGGGAATTGAACTTAGGATCTCTTACACCAAACTACATCCCCATCCTTTTTTATTTCTTATTTTGAGACTGGGCCTCCTAAAACTTGAGATCTTTCTGCCTCAGCTTCACAGAGTGCTGGAATTACAGGTGCATGCCACCGGCTCCAACTCATTCATTTGAATTCTTAATTAGGCATTTCATCTGTTTTAATTTCTTTGGAATCCATTGCTAAAGAGATGAACTTTTGGAGTTCATCATATTACGTTGCTTTGTTATATTTCCTGTGCTCCCATGTGGAGATCTGTGCATCGGGTGGATGTGATATCGATCACTTTTATGAGGTGGCCTTATTAGTAAATGGCTTTCTCAAGATATGTAGTAGGGTGTGGTATTTACTATGCAGTGTGGCTTCATTGCCAGCTGGGCACCCTCGTGTAAATTCCCTGTAACTTCTTTGGCTGATTTGAGAGTGTGGGCACAGTCTGTATTACACCAAGCTCAGATACCGGCTGAATCTCTGCGCCAGGTAAGAGCAGTTCAGGCAGGTGTGGCACAGAACAACAGAACATGGCGCCCCTGTGTGGCTGTCCTACATTGGCAGCAGTGGCCTCTCTTGGGTTATGGGGGTTCCCTCAGGCACTACTGATGCCAGCTCAGCTGCTAGCAAGGACCTCCGTCCAGCAGGTGGCATGGGTCGTGGTGCAGAGCCTGGAGCAGCTCTACATGGATCTAGCCCTGTATGGCAGAAGGGCTTTAGCAGGAACTGCAGCTGCCCCTTGGTGGCACTCACACCTCGTCCTACCAGCAGTGGGCGGTTGACCAAGAGGGGCCATGGTGGCAGTCTTATGGTCTGGTGGGCGCTGTGGGGCCTGAGGTGCTCTTGTGCTGCTGCCCCAGGAGCGCCTGACACCACTGGGGTGCTGCCCAGTGCTTCACTGTAGCCTGCCTAGGAGAGGAACAGACCTGGCCAGAGCCAGCAAAATTCCCATGAGAGCCCACACTGGCCTCATGTACCCAAGATGGGCAGCATTTGGAGCTGTGACATTGCACAAGACTGCCTCACCACAGCCCTCCAGAGAAACCAGGGTGTCCTTTCCGCTCAGTGAGGTGGAGTCAGAGTCTCTCTGCTGGGCCAAGTTCGGGTTGCGGGGAAGGAATGTGCTGAGCTACCTGTGGGATCCCAAGATGGGCTACACAGCAGCTTCTTGTCCTCAGAGAAGTCCCGATCCAGACCTTCCTCAGGGTGATTGCCGACATCACTCTGGGAGTTTGCTGGGAAGTGATGAGATCCTTTGCTAAAGTCAGGCTCCTGGCAGATTTCGGGTTACTCATCTAAGTGTGCTGCCAACCTGTGAGGATTTTGCAGGTTTGCAGGAGCTCGGCTTCCCAGCTGACTTCACCCTGATGGTTTGCAGGGACCTTCTCTCCCAACATGGTTGCAGCTCAGGGGAAACTTCACTGCTTTGGCTGTGCAGCGGGCGTGGCAGGTGTGGCCGTGTTCTCTCTCTCTCCACAGTGTTACCCCAGGCAGGTTTGTAGTCCTAAGGTTCCAGTCTCTCTCCTCATCGCCAGGGTCTTCCCACGCTCACCTCACAGTGTAGCCCTGCACCTGGTGCTTGGGACTGTCCCTCCGTGGGGTGAGGTGAGAGCTCAGCACGTTTAGTTAGTCATCTGGAAATCCTAAATAATAATTCTAATTTGCACAGCTTCATCTGGTTCTCCCTTTCACACTTGAAGGATTTCAGAGGAGACTGAGCACATCAGTGAGGTTGAGTGGCGCTGTGCTTGTCTGTTTTTAAAGTGTCCGTTAAGTATTCTGCTTCTGTGCCTTGCAAGTATCATTTTGAGGCCCCATAATTCAGGTAACAGCTATAGCAAGAGGGAACTGGAACACAGGACGGCTTTAGGCCGAAATAGACACTGCTGGTGACAACTGGCTGCCCTTCTGTTTCAGTCTTGCGATTTGTTTCTGTTTTTGTTTTGCAGACTTCTGCCACGGAAGAATCGAAAGTCACAGAAGGTGAACTGGAGATGAAATTATTAAGCGAATCAGTTGCACAAGGTATTCTCAATTATATTTTCAGAATTCAACTTTACTGAGATTTTCGTCACACAAAAATTGGCTTTTAAAAAATTAATTTTATTGCTGGAGATTTAGCACAGTGGCACAGGGACCTGCCTGGCAAGCCGGAGGTCACGAGTTTGATCCCCAGTACAAAAAAAATTACTTTTAATGGTACATGTTAGATATACATTTATCATAGGAGCATTTATCATAGGAAATTTGTAGCTGTCCATGATGACTCTCAATTCTTCTGTTTCCGTTCACTTCTCCTCCTTTCCCGGTCAGCCCTTCTTCCCCTCCTTGTTTAAAACAGATTTGTTTCCACTTTTCCATTTATTTTTTTCCTTTTCCCAGCCCCCCCCCCCCTTGTTCCTCTTTCCATTTGAATATTTTCTTCCTGTTTCACAGTGTCTGTTGTACAGTTT
Source organism: Cavia porcellus (assembly GCF_034190915.1). Classification (NCBI taxonomy): domain Eukaryota; kingdom Metazoa; phylum Chordata; class Mammalia; order Rodentia; family Caviidae; genus Cavia; species Cavia porcellus. Next base: position 49,446,038 of record NW_026947510.1, on the reverse strand, counting down.
GGTTCTTATTTTTGTTTTTGGTTTCTGATGCCAGAAAAACAATGTGATATTCAGACATGTGTATCAGATTTATTTCACTTTACAGTTACGGTCTCAAGGTGCATCTATTTACCTAGAAATATCTCAAGTTTATCCTTTATGGCAGAGTAATACTCCACTGTATTTAAAAAAAAAAACACATCTTTTTTATCCATTCATCGCTTGATGGGCATTTGGGGTATTTTCAAGATTTAGCTAGTCCAAGCTGTGCTGCTATAAACATGGGTGTGCATAAATTGCTGTGGTATGTTGCTTTTAAGTCTTTCAAGAAGATAGCAAAAAGAGAAATAGCTGGGTTAAACAGAGCATCTAGTCATAGTTTGCGAGGAATCTCCACACTGATTTCCACAGTGGTTGTACCATCTACACTCCCACTAACGGAGGAGACGGGTTCCTTCCCACCCCCCCTGTCTCACCAGCCTTTGTTATTGGTTGATTTCTTGATAATAGCTATTCTTTCTGGAGCAAGACAGAATCTCAGTGTTGTTTAAATTTGTATCCCTCAAATGACCAGTGATGTTAAACTTTTAAATAATATATTTACTTCTCATTTCTAATACTTCATCTAAGAAGTGTCTGTTCATTTCAGATGGCTGTTTTGGGGTTGGGTTTTTAAATTTTGGGGGGTCTAGTTTGGGGGGAGTTCTTTCTATATTCTAAGTATTAGTTCTTTGTAGAACAGTTGGCAGAATTTTTCCCCATTCTGTGGGTTGTCTCTTCACTTTGCTGGTTTGTTTTACTGCATAAAAGTTTTTTTTTAATAAGATGAGATACCAGTTATTGTTTGTGATATTTCTTGAGCAATCAGGATTTTGTTCATAAAGTCTTTGCCTATACCAGTGTCTTTAAGAGTTCTACCTGTTCTGTCTTCCAGCAGGTTTAGTGTTTGTGTAGTTCAATATTTAGATCTTCGATACATTTCAATTTTAGTTTAGTACATAATGAGAGATATAGGTCTGGTTTTAATCTTTCCCAGCACTGTTTATTAGAGGGGCTTTTTCCAGTGATGTTTGCCCCTTTGTAAAAGATGAGGTGATACGTTTGGAGTTGTTTATGCATCTTCTAATCCACAGATCTGTTCTAGTTTGTTTTTGTTTCCCAGTACCATGCTGGTTTTTTTTTTTTTTTATCACTACAGCTTTGTAGTATAATTTCAAGTCAGGGATTGTGATGCCACCTGTCTTGTCTCTACTGCACAGAATTGCTTTTGCTATTCTAAGTCTCTGCCTGTTCCAAATGAATTTTAGGATTGTTTTCTCTAATTCTGTGAGGTGTTTTATAGGTATTTTGATTGCAATTGCATTAAATATGTGTACTTATTTTGGGAATATGGCCATTTTCACTATATTAGTTCTTCTTACCCAAAACAAGAGCTATCTTTCCATTTTCTGATATCCTCTTCAATCTCCTTTTTCAGACTACTGTAGTTTTCAGTGTAAAGGTTTTTTACTTTCTTTACTTGGTTATTTGCTAAGTATTTCATTTTTGCACGCTATTGTGAAAGGAGTAATTTATCTAATTTTTCTCTCAGTGAGTTTATTATTTGTGTTCAGGAATATTTTTGAATTTTGAGTGTTGACCTAGTATCTAGCTACACTACTGAATTTGGTTATTAAATCTGCAAGTCTTTTGGGATCTTCTACATAGAGCGTATCATGTCTTCTGCAAATAATGATAGTTTACCTTCTTCCTTTCCTATCCTCAGGGCTAAATCCTGGAAACAACCTCTATGCCCTTCAATCGGTGAATAGTTCTGAATTAAACATTTTTTGAAAAGATTTAGGAGCTTTTAAAAATTTCCTTTACCAGTACTAGGTATAAGAAGTTCATCTAATACCATCTAATACAAAAATATTGTGATCTACTTAGAAACTGTACTAATCTGATTAACTTCAGCCCAGTTGGACCTGATAAAGAATGTTCCTGAAAAGCCAGAAACCCCTGAATATAAGGAGGTGGATTTATGCCACTTTATGATCCTGGGTGGCGTGTACCACTTGGATATTTTGGAGCTCCCCCCACAGTGTAAACCTGTGAAAGGCTGGATAATGGTAGAGGTAGGTATATGCTTTAATCCAAACCTGTCAGCAAAATAGTTTCCCCATGTTTTTCAAGCTCATTTCAAATAATGTCAGTGTCAAATGCACTTTGACCCAGTGCAGATGAAAAATGCAATTTTAAGTTGTCTTGAATGTATAGGTATTAACAATCTGAATTAAATACTCAAGGAATCCAACAGGTAGGCTTTAAAACTAGAATACGCTACAAATTGTAAACGTACAGCACTAATATTTGGAAGTGCCATTTTGGCCTTGATAATCTAGATCAGAGGTGGACAGACTTTCTCTGTAAAAGGCCAGGAGGCGGTTATTTTCAGTCTTCCTGGCCAGCTAGCTCTGATAAATGCATGGGCAAGTGCGGGCTCTCATTCACCTTTAGTTACACACAGATGGTGGGAGGCATTTCCCAGAGACAGTAGTTTGCAGACTGGTTGGATCTGTGGCTGTGACCACGTGATCCCTTGGCAACCTCTTACACCATCCGGGAATTTGCTAGAAATGCAACTTTGTGAGCCCCACCTCACACTGAGTCAGACACTCCAAAAGTAAAGCTCAGCGATTTGTGTTTTAGCCACCAACACCTTGAAGATTCTTTCTGACCTCAATCCTTGAGGCACAAAGCCTGGTGCTTGAATCAGTAGCACTGAACCAGCAACACAGCCATCCCTGTGAAATGCCTGAGGGACGCATCATTGTGGGGCCGCCGCAGGCCCACTGGATCTGTGTCCTAACGCGATCCTCAGATGATTCACGTGCACGTTCCTGGTGATGCATTGCTGCCAATGTGCAGGCGATGCTGGGTGCTAAGGACGCTGCTGCTGACAGCCGTGGTTAGATCAGCTCTCAAGGAGTCCACATGCCTGTTCCCTAAGCAGGCAGACCTGCAGCAGGGTTGACCTGGTCTGTTTCAGCATTGTGGGCGCCTGAGGCTGCCTCCCCTCCCTTGAAGCCCAGCGCATGTGCCAGTTTCATGGCATACCCAGTCCCATCCTTTAAGGGCTTAGTTGCATTCTTGTATTTACAGCTGGATTCCTGATTCTTCTTCCCAGAGTCTCGTAGACATCCCTCCTCTCATTGCCTGTCTCAGTAAAATTTTAATACACAGATCATACCACCTACCTGTGTATGTACGGTATGGGCTTTACATGTCTGAGCAGGGTTTCCTTTTCCCCAGTCCACCCAACTGATTCTGATACTGCCATGTTCCTCCCTTCCTCTCCAAAAATGAGAATGCATTTATTAGAGAAAGCCACTTTTGGAGCCGTAGCCACTTCAGAGAATCCTTTTGAATCTGCCTTCTATAGCTAGGGGACAACAGGAGCTGCACTAAGGAAACCCTCCTCCTGATAAAGGCCTTCAAGATGCTGTCCATGCCCGAATCAGGGTTTTTAAGCAATCTGCTACTCTTCTTAAATTTTGTTCTTATACCACTTCACCAGCAAACAAAAGACCCTTCTCCTTTGGGCCCCAAAGATTTTTTTGTTTTTGTTTTTTGAGGCAGGGTCTGTCTCTAGGCCAGGCTGACCTTGAACTCACAGTGATCCTCCTGCCTCAGCCTCTCAAATTCTGGGATTACAGGTGTGTGCCACCACACCTGGCTCCAAGGCTTTTGTTAAAAAATAACTTTCTGGGGGCTGGGGATTTAGCTCAGTGGCATAAGCGCCTGCCTTGCAAGCAGGCAGTAGTGAGTTTGGTCCCCGGTACTGATAAAAAGCAAAAAGACCAAAAAAATAAATAAATAAAATAAATAGAAAATAACTTTCTACCTCTTCTAGAAATTTCTGTCTCTATTGTCTGCCATTTTAAATCTTCTTCATACCCTAGATCCTTTGCAGCTGCTTTCAAATGATGAACAACTCTCCCTTATTCTGGAAAAATCTGCTTTTATTTTGACCCATTCATTACCCCACTTATCAAAAGGTTGTCTGCACTTTTCTGATTACCTGTGTGTTCTAACTGAGAAATCAGAACACGTGAGTTGCCCCTTAAATCTGCTTATGCTGTCTCAAAATCATCTTGTAACCTTTGACAAATTAATTTTTCCAAGTCTTAGTTATTTCTCTGGTGAATCCGAGTGGAGGCTTTGTGGGATTCCTGAGAGGAATAAACCGATGCTCTCTATCACAGAACCCGCCCCCGAGATGTTCTCCATTTACATTTGAATTTGGCAATTGTCCACTCTTTTGTCTTTGTTTGGTTGTGACATTTTGTTAGTCAACCTATAGACACACAAGACCAAGCTACTGTGCTTATTCCAAATTATATGGTTTATTTAATAATAATTACATCTTTGTTATGAGTCATCTACTGACTTGTCTCTGTCACTCTGAAAAGATACTCAAAGAAGGATTACAGAAATTTACATATCCTCCGGAAATCACAGATGATTTGGAAGCAGAAAATGCTTTTCCACCCATAGAAGTCACCCTCCAGGTCCAGGAGAAAGTGACCTTTTTTGAGGAACCTTTGGTTGCAAGGTGGGATACTGAAGGTACAGTAATACATTAACCAACTTTTATAATTATTTCATAAAAGAGATAATTAAAAGGGACACTAATACCGACCCTTAAATGGAACACAAATGTAGGATGTACACTGAGTTTCTTATCTTACATATTTCTATGTGATTTCTAGGATCTTTGTTTTGTTTGCTTATGATAGAAATGCATAGGAGTGAAAATTTTAAATTGTGTTGAATTTTCATGACTATTAGATCCTAAAATGCCAACATTTGCCATAGCTTATAAATTATAATTTTATGGCTGTATTGTTGTTTAAAAAAAGAATGAAAATATCAAAATAGGTTAGCAAGCCAAAAGCATGATGACCTCTCACAAAATAGCCAAACAATTCAGATTGAGGTGATTCAGATTTTAACATTAGCCACATATAAATTGCAAACAAGTAACAGAGATGGGAACGGATGAGAAACGACACAGGAGAACTGGCCGTGGTATACCGTATTATAGCTATTGATTCTTGGACCATAGGAAATTGGTTTTACAAACTTAAATGCATTATTAATAAAATTAGATGTATAAGCTAATGATGTGAGAATTGAAAGGGTTTTGGCCCAGACAGGACACTGTAGCCAGGAAAGCCTCAACCGGAAGCAGGAAGCCCAAATCTCCCCTGCCCCTAGGAAGTTACCTGTGACGCCATCTTCCCGCCCCTGGAAATTTACATATGGCGCCAAACCTAGGACCAATGGGCTGCCTGTGCATCCCTAATGCCCGCCTTAGGTTCCACCCCAAACCGAGGTTATTCACATGCCCCCACGCCATGTGTCCATGGAGAGATCTGCTGGATGCCAGCGGTGGGGGTGCTGGTCATCTCTCTCCATGTTCTCAGAATAAAGGCCGCTTTTTATTTTATACTTCTCATCTTTTGGAAATATTTTTCAAGAATCATTAGCAAATGCCTCTTTCCTGGTAGGATGGCTGAAGTTTTCTTGTGTATAAGTCACACAGATTTAAGGAACCTATTTATTTTAGAGTTGCCTTACATCCATTTAGTTTTGAGGGATTTACACACTCAGTGATAGGCTGAGAACAAATCTCCACGGCATAGATCTATCATTTTACATTCTAGCCACAAAGGTAAAGTATTTAGCCACTTTTACCAAAACGAGTAAATATTTTGTGGTTTAAACTTGCTTATGAATGCCCCGAAGCTCCCAAACCACCATTCATTATTTATGTCCTAGAAATAGTTTGTGAATTAAACAAAATATCATCTTGTAGACTAAACAATAAAATATATGAAAATGAACAATTATGTAATTTCTTTTTTCCTGCTGTTCTAGGTGTTAATAGTAATGTTCCTAAACTTATTAAAAATTATCCACACTAAATTAGAACTAGACAAGGTAAATTATTTCACATGATTTAGGAAAATTTATATCTTTTTTTAGAATTTGACTATGTAACTGCACTGATGAGTAATACTTTACAGCCCCAGTAAATTTTAAGCTATGGGGAAACATTTTTTTTTTGGCCAGGAAATAGACACTGAATTTCTTTTATAGGTAATAATAGTAACCTTTGCAAATTAATTTTTGCTAATGTAGCAGCAGAAAGAAGTAATTTAAAAACTAGGCAGTGGAACCCTCTGTGTGAGACAAGGAAAGAGCCAGGTGGACAGGGAGACTGCTGTAGCAAGACAGTGCACCACTCGTTAGTCCTACAAATATGAAAAATGACAAGTCAGAGAATAGAAGTGGATCAGAGTTCCTCCTGTGGGGAGTTGTCAGAGTCCTGGGAGAGGCAGCCCAGGAAAACCTCAGATGCTACGTCGTCAGGTACTGGAACAGGCAGGCCTAAGTTGCTGCCAGGCACAACATGAACTGGGTCGATCTCATACAATGGGGTACTGAACAAAGTCTTAAAGACAAAAGAAGATTGTGCGTGCCTCTCTTTGTGGGGACCTTGGTTTTCAATTCTCTGGGGTATATACCTAAGAGAGGAATAGCAGGGTGAGTGGTAAATTTATGCTTATCTTTTAAAGTAAATGATAACTGGTTTTTCAGCAGTGAGGTACCAGTTTACATGAATGTGTTCATTTATCCAGCTCCTTGCAACACTTATTATTGTTAGTCTTTCTAGTGAGTGGGAAGTGGTGTGTCATGGTGGCCTGAATTAGCACTTCTTTAGCAATGGTAATATCGAACATATTTTTATGTACTTATTATTAGCCTTTCAATTATCATCTTTGGTGAGATTTTTATTCAAGAAATTTTCCTGCTTTTGAATTAGGTTTTGTTTTTGAGTTGTAAGAGACATGCAAGAACATCTATTGTATGGTTGCACTTATAGGAAAAGTCCAAAAAGGGTCATTCTTGAGCGACAGGTATATTAGTAGAAAGCTGCCAGGGGCTAGAGATGGAAATGGGGGGGGGACTGTCAATAGAGACATCTTATTTCAAATAAAAATATTCTATAATCAGATTGTGGGGATGGTTGTACACTTGTATAAACTTACCAAAAAGAATTGCAACTGTATACTTCAAACAAGAGAAAAGTTGTTTCAAAAATGGAAGGGCATTTCTCTAAAATGTTAGGGAAGAGTACTCTAGGAAAAACAAGAACTGCATGTGCAAAGGCCCAGACAGAAACAGAATTGGTGGGGAATGGGTGAAAATGCTGCTGTAAACAGGGAAATGGCAAGAGAGAGAGACCAAGAAAAGTGAGTCAAAGCTCCCCTCGGAAGACCATGCTGTGGAGCTTGGACTTGATCCTGGAAATCGGGAAACTCCAAGGGAAGGTAGATTTTTTTATTGAGATTTTATTTATTTTGGTTTTTTTGGACAGTGTTTCACTGTATACTTCAGGCTGACCTTTAACTCACAACCATCCTCCTGCCTCAGCCTCCTGTGTGCTGCGATTACAGGCGTGCACCACCACACCTGGCTAGATGTTATTCTTAGTGTAAAAGATCAGTGATGTAGATAGCTGCATTGATCTTATTTTTGTAGGAAAAAAATGAAACTGACATCACTCTTCCTTTACTATAAAGGTAAATATTGGCGAACTGATGGCATTAGTGAGGTGTATTATAGCCCAGAAGAAAGACTTGTATCATTCAGCTTGGAAGTGTTTGGCCCCATTTCCTTGATGCAGGACACTCACATTAACATGCCGTACCAGTCGTGGGAACTAAGACCACTTGATGTGAATAAAGCCCTTCTGATTGTGACGACAGTGTTTACTGAGCTTCAAATACAAATTCAGGTAAGTTCCTGTTCCAGCAAGTCTTTGGATGTAACAGCGTTGTTGATGGTCATTGATGTATATATTCATACATGAGTACTTTACAATTACATATAAAATACACCTAGAGCCATTTCAAAGATTATTGAGTAAGTAAGCGATAACACATAAGCATGAGGCTCACCGTTGTACCCTAAAGTGACCACAGAGAGATCGATGGATAGAACAGCAAGCTCTATTCTGGTTGTGGTCTGCGTCTCAGTGAAGAGGGACCCTGCTCATCATCCAAGCGTTTGAAATTCCCTGTGAAGTTGTTTCTCTCTCTGAATGAGACACTGTGTTCATCAGTCAGGAAATATTACAGAGACCTGACTGGTGATTTCCTGGGGGCTGGTGTGGGAATGGTGACTTAACCGTAAAAGGACATAGCGGATTTTATTGGGTGGAGTGAAACATTCTTAAAATGATTTATGGTGATAGTTACAACACTGCTTGGTAAAGTTTCTCAAAACGATTGCATCGAGGCAGGAGGACCCCCGCTCCTTGGAGGCCAGCCTGCACAATGACCTCTCCAGGGATTGCACTGTGTGAAAAGGGTGAATTCTGTGCTATGTAAAATACATCTGAGAGATATTTTTTTTTAATAAAGAGACAACCTAGAAGTCCTGATGTTCATTATCAAACCTTGTTTTTAAAATCAGATGGGAGATCAAGAGCTCAGTGCTACAAAGAACCTTAAAACATTTCTAATCTCACATTTTATAGAGGGAAACTGAGGCCCAGAGTGGTTTGGAGTTGAGTGACCTCTCTGAGATTGTAGGAGGAGACCGTAATGCTGGGACAGTCAGGCTGGTGCTGCTTTCCCACACCAGCTGCCCCCACAGTCCCCAGGCCAAGGGCGCTTCCTCTAGGCTAACAGAAGATACAAACGTGTTCTCGGGTCAGATTATAAAGATACACCCCTGCTATGTAATATGGTAGCTATGAGCCCATCTGGTGATTGAGCTCCTGAAATGTGACTAATCCAAATTAATGTATGCTATAATTTAAAACACATATTGGACTTTTAATATTTGGCATACACAAACAATGTTTTCATTAATAATTTTATACTGATTTCATATTGAAATATGTATTGGGTTAAATTGGGTTAAATTGCTTATTAATATCAAAACAGACAAGAGATGTGAACTCTTTATACTTTTGAATTGCTACTTTGTCAAACCTTAAAAGTAGATGTTAAATTTTATATGTCTTTAAAAAATTACTAATTCCTAAAAGTACAGTCAGAACTGTTTTTAATAGCTGTTTTGACTTAATCTGAATACATTCAGTATTTATAAATCACAACTTTTTAAAAGAGGAAAAGATACAGACAACTATTTAGAAGAAAACAAAAGACATGGTAGCCATTGTGGATCTCCTGTTGTCTTGCTTTGAAATCTATGTCACTTACTTTGTTTTCTTCTGATCTGCTTTGTTCTGTTTTGTTTTACCCTCTTTAAAATAAAAAAAGAGGAGATCTAAGAGTTTTGTTGTCTTTTTTTGTACCAGGAGTCAAACTCAGTGCCAGGCAGGCGCTGTGCCACTGAGCTACATCCCTGGTACATAAGAGGTTAATTCTAGCTCTTGATTTTTCAGAGAAAGCCTATAAAAAGTTAATAAACTGTTTCTAAGTTAATGGGGACTTAACAGTGGTACTGCTACCTCACACCTAACACTGAGTTATCCTGCATTCTTTTGTTTTGTTTTTTTTTTTGTATTTTGGGACAGCGTCTCCCTCTGCAGTGCAGGCTGGCCTTGATCTTGCTTATGTAGCCCAGACCTGCCTCAAACTCATGTTATCCTCCTGCCTCAGCCTCCTGAGTGCTGGGCACTATAGATGTGCACCGCCACACCCAGTTACATTCTTTTATGCTTTAAAAAAATAGTCTAAAGAATTTAAAAGCTGGGCTTGGAAGGACACCGACGTAATAATATAACTTTTTATAAAAGCTGTTCTTTTTTCTTAAACATAGGAAAACCTCTGCATGTTAGCCTCAGTCAAAGTAAAGGGCAAAGAACACTCATCCGTGCTGGAAGGGAAGTGGATGACGCCTATTCCTTTCATTATCGCTTTGAAAGAAACCGGACTGAATATCTTCCCCACAGCATACTCTCATTTTTATGTTGTTATAAACAATAAGGCAAGCACTAATCTTTCCAAATTTAAGGTAGTGGACATGTAGAACATTGGCAAGTATTAAATTTTTGTACGTGCTCTCACATGATTCTAGTTAGCAAACAATGGAAACTCCAGGTTTCACACACAGGGAGGAAAAGGCCTCCTTGAGTTTAATCCCTACAGTGCTGACGTAGTGTCCTGTTCATGTTTTCAAAACACTCCGTAATGTTTTCCCTGCATACCTATATGGTGGGCATTGTTTTAGATTAGGATACATCAGTTAATAGAGCACTAGGCTCTGCCTTTGCAGAGATTATATTCCAGTAGAGGGAAATAAATGAATCTATGTTGTAGGCCATAAAGGTAAAAGTGCTCGGGAGGAGAAGTAGAGGAGAATGAGTGGGTTAGATGGCGGGCAGTAGGGATCAAGGGGACTCAGTAAGCAAGAGGGACAGGGTGAGATCTGCACAGGACTTGGAGGTGCACAGCTGAGCCAAGAAGGTCCAGGTGCGGAGGACAGGTGGAGCCAGAGCCCTCAGTGAGGGCATGGAGGAGGAGGAGACCAGAGAGGCTTTGGGAGGGGCAGATCACAGAGGGCTTTAGTAGACATCACCTTTGGGTTCTGCTCAGAGGGAGGAAAAGCCCTTACCTAGTTTCGTGAGAAGCTTGGCCTAGACTTTTAAATGGAGCCCAGATGGGGGACTTGCTGGGAAGCTCTGTTCACTGTATTTCATATTCACAGGTTCCCTTGGTGGAAATGAAAGCTTATCGGCAGATGGCCCTGCTGAGTTCTGCTTTTGCATTTGGGTGGAGCAAATGGAATACTCTATGCAATTCTACAAAAGTTGTGTTTAAGGTACAGTATCCAAAACTCGACGAGGCGACCTTGTCTTCCAAAAGAAGATAAAATACTCAAAAGCCAAATACAGACCCTCGCATTCCCTCTTTTAAAAGTAAACAAAAAAATATTCAAAATAGTGTTTTTAAATTTAAAAAAAAATTTTTAGCTTTGTTTAGTTTGTCAATTATATAAAACCAGGCGAGGTACCATGACACATGCAATCCTCCTGCCTCTGCCTTCTAGTAGCTAAGACTGAAGGCAAGTGTGAGGTCAGCTTTGACCAATTAGTTAGTGAGACCTTGTCTCAAAATTAAAAAAAAAAAATAAGAAAAATGTCTCCAACCTGTGTAAGTGGTGTGCTTGTGACTTCAGGCTGGAATTCTTACAACTCTTTCTACCAACTGAAGATAGATGTATACAAGCACATCTCTCCTCTAGATGGTGAATTATTGCTTTTTTCCTGTGTTTCACTGTTATATACCCAGCATGTGACTGGCACTGAAATATTAGTCGTATGAATGAATCCTTGCAGAAAATCTGCATAAATACAGTTTGAGTTTACAAACAACTCAATAAGGGGACCTTACGAATGAATGTTTAACTTGGGCATTTCGCGATACTGAGCTGAGCTCTTCAAGTAATACCCAACTCTCAAAATAATTCATAGAAGGGGAACTGTTAATAAATCTAATTTCATTTTAGGTGAGGGAGTGCCTGAGCGATAAGCACCCTGGGGTTCCTAACTGGGCCCTGTTTATGTTCAGCGGGGACAGAGCACAGAGGCTCAAGATCCAGGAAGACAGCGCGTCCTTCTCCGAAGCACTTGGAGAAGACATGGAGTTTCATTCCACTTTGTATCACATGGTGAAGGACTTTGCTTCCAAGGAAGCCATGGAGAGAACCAGGAGTTCCAGCTGCCAGTTCATTGACTCGGTTTGCTACATGCTCCTGTCCACCAGGGTGCTCAGCTATTCTTAATCCCCACTCACAAACTCATCTTGGTGGGAAAGCCTGTATTCCTCCGTGTAATGCGGGAATGTATTTCAGATTATTAAAATGATCAAACAGCACTTTATATTCAAATTTTAAACAAAGTGGGATTTTTTGACTGTTTGCCCAGATTGAGAAGTTCAACTTTCACTTGTAGGAAGATTTGAAGGGTTCTTTATTTAGATACATTGTAGCAAAACAACATATTTCTCAAAAAGCACATTAAAATATCCTGTTTGTGGTCATCTCCTCGACTATAAAACATGAAGTGGGAAACCAAATAGTTTGACGGTTTCTCTGAAAACCTGTGGTTTTGTGCTATTCTAAGTGAAATCCCAGCGCAAAGCTGCTCGTTTTATCAAGTTCAGAGGCTGGAGGGTTAAAAACCAAGCCACATACCGTAGGGCTCACTGCGGTCACACCGGTGGTGGCCCGTTGTGTTGGAGTCCGGTAAAGGGCCACAGGATGTGTTCCAGAGAGATCCAGGAGTCCCCTTCCTGGGTGGGAGCAGCCTCCACAGACTTCTGGAAAAATCGGCCTGCGAGCAAGCTCATGAGAGCTGCGAACAGTACAATGAGAGCGACAGAGAGCCAGAGGGTCTTATTAGCTTTCCTCACGGAGGTCCCCAAATGTGTCACCCACGAGGCCAGCGTGTCAGGGCTATAAGGAAAACACAAATAGAATTTGGCAGTCTTGGTCATTTGGTACTAGAGACCTGCTTTTGCCATCACCCTGGTCTCATCATTTACCTGCCCTAAACACCACCGACACTGCCTCAGGGCACACATGTCATGATTGATCCTCTTGGTTTGGGGCATAATCTGTACCCACTCCTTACAATTATTGGAATTAAAGTGATTTGCTTAAAAATTGTGTCATTTAGGCACTTGCTTTTACAAGTACATACAAATATTTCCTCCTTTCAATCAACTTTTATTGCTACAGTGGAACCCAACAAATACTACACTATTTACTTGGGAGAGCAGATGCAGGATGTAGTTACAAACCTGCATCTCTACAGTGTCGCTTAATTTTCAGCATATCAGATGCCCCTGCTGTGGTAAAATCTGCACTTTCTTTTAGAGACACCCACAGGAAACTTTTGCATCACTTAACTCCGTGCTAGATACCATATTAAATACATTCCAGGTGGTGCTTAGTTGGTCACCACACCAACACAGTGACACACAGGGACCATTAACATCCCTGTTTTCTAGAAGGAGAAACGATCTCCCAAGTGGCTGGGGCATCTAACCCGTCTGGTTCTAGAGTCATATCCCTAACACTGAACCTTTGTGCCTCTTGTAAAATAGGTTCAAGAGTAACTAGTGTAGGTTGGCCTTACAGATTTCATTACTCAAATTTAAAAATCTGACTTTTTTTTTTGATACTGGGGATCAAACACAACCTTGAACCTGCCAGGCAGGCACCTCCATCACTGAGCTAAATCCCCAGCCCTGTTCAAAGAAATTGATTAGTACTGTTAGCCCTGCATTACCCTTTTCTAGTCTACTACACCAGAATCGTAGGGCAAGTAGACAACTTACATGGAAGAGATACCCCACCTGGACGGGTTATTTTTCCTTTCAGAAAGGCTTGTCTTTCTTGTCCGTTCAACTATTTCTTCTCCAGGTGATTCTGAGTCATCTTTAGTTCTGCAGATAATAAGCACTGCTTATAAATATTTGAAACCAACAATACTGTGCTATAATGATTTATGAAACCCTGGTGAATTTTACTGTATTAGAGGCTCGTGAATATCTGATTGCTTTGCAAAGGTTTGAGAGCTAAGACTCCAAGTTATACCACCAATTTTACAAAAAAGTAAACATTTACTATTTTTATAGTTATGTACAAAGTTGGAATATTAATCAAATACACAAAGAGGAGAAATTTGTAAAGAATATATAAAAATCAGTCTCATGACTCATAGGTAACCAATGTTACTACTGACATTTCTTAGTGCATATATATGTGTATTTAATATGAATATATTTCTTCCTCTTTGTACTTTATCTGAAATATAGTAAAACTTTCACTCATTGTTATTCTGCTACATTGACTTTATTATTTTTTTACCACTTTAATTTTAGTATCCTATATCAGAATTTTATTTTACTCTGTGGTCTAGAGTTTTTGATTAGTGCCAATTTGGAATGAAACTCAAAGCTCCATTTCTTCTCTTTTTCTAAAGGTCTTAATTTTAAAAAGCACTTTTGAAAATTCTCTGATAAACTAAACTAGTATTCCATGGACTGGAAATAACAATTGACTTTTTTTTTTTTGAGGCTTTATTATATGTTTCAGGCTGGTCTTGAACTCATAGCAGTCTTCCTGCTTCAGCCTCCTGAGTGCTGGGGTTACAGACTTGCATCCCCCTGGCTTAACAATTGACTATTTTAAATCAAATCTTTATCTAAAGAAATGTTGCCCTACCTAAATATAATTGTTTCATTATCACATTCACTGATAGTTCCTAGTGAGGAGCTGAAATTTGAAATCCCAAGCTTATTATGCCCTCCCAATTGCCAAAGGCAACTTCATACCAATTTTTTTTCAACCATCTACAGAAAATGAAGTAGGTTGAATCTTCTTTTTTAATAAAACAAGGACAAAGGGCAAAATCAAGTACATTCTTGTAAATTTCTCAATGCCTCAGTCTTTTTTGACAAAAACTTCTCAGCAGACATCATACCATAACCAAAAAATAGATTATAAACTTTACAGGAACACATTAATGTGTTTCCTCCCAATTCTGAAAAGATTCACTATGATAACTAAGTCTAAACTCTGTAAGAGGTTCCCAGGACTACAACACGGGTCCTTAGGTTATGTATACATACACGGTCCATGCACATTTCATGTATTTTTAAAATCTATGTGAATGGAGATTTTATTTCTATGGCTCTTTATTGGCCACCCCCCACCCCCATGGCAGACACTTAGGAAAATGAAATCTTTACCAATCTGGCAAGCTCCAGGATCTCTTCTAACTTAAAACCTCCAACTTTTGCAAGCATTACAAAAGTGCATGTATGCACACATTACATCCACAGAGTGCGTCACAGTTTATAAAAGTCTTTCACCACAAATTATCTTTTTGTTGACACGGCATTAGCCTCCTCTTTGTGGAATTAAAGTGACCTCAATATTTATGCCTCAGCTCGTGTCTGTTTAATAGATACACCAAGCCACACCTACTTTGGGTCACATTTTTCATCTTCAGCATCTGGCCAGGAATAGGTGCTGATAAATCGATGTAAGGAAGGGCGGTGTTCACTCTGCTTTGTACCCAAAGCTCGCCTAAATAAGGAAAGTAAGAGCCCCATGTCAAATATATCAGTGGCCATTAGTGATTTATTACCTGCTGCGTAAATGGGCACACAAATTACAGGTTCTAATTTTTTCCTTGGCACGTTCATATAATGCCCATTTCATAATTTTTAAACAATGCCATATACTAGTTTTTATAATTTTGTTATATTCTGAACAAATCAAAAGTTACTATACATTACGTATTTCAAAGGCCTATTTATTTAGCAGCATCAGGAAATAGTAAAATTCCCAAAGAGCAACCGTAAAATTACACTTACCAACTGCTTGACCTCCTACTGAATCTGTCATTTTCCATTGCAGCCGCCTTTAGAAGTTCAGGTGTTAAAAATAAAGTATTTAGTATTTAGTGAAATAAGTTGACACTTTAGTCATATGAAAATGATTTTACATCAAGAACACACAGGAATTTGCTTACCATTCCTGCATTTCCAATATTTCTGGGTAAAGAGGCAATAGTCACTCTTCGAAGAGAAGATGGCTACCCAAAAGTCAAAAATACACATTTAGATAACTTTCTTAAGGTCCTGTCTGTATCTGCCACAGAGATGTGTACCCTTGTACGCACGCACCTATGTACCTGACCACTGCTGAGTTGAACAGCAAATTTTAGAAGATTGTTTCTAGATAAATCTCCTTTCAGAAACATTTTACCAATTTCTTTTCCATTTTATGCAACATTAGATTATAATTCCCACCCATACATTAAATATAAAATTTCTTATTTGAAATTTCATTTATTTGGCAACTACTAATATTTAGCATTGTTTTTTCTGTGTTGAAACCATGTGTACAGCTGCTCTGAGAACCATCTGTTTATGCTTATGAACTTTTGTCCATGTTTTATTTTGAGGGAAGAAAATTTTTGAATTCTTAATCCAGCCAAATATTCTTCACTTTCTCCGTTTGGCTGTCATTACTTTTAACGCTTAAAAGGATTACTACCCTCCCGGCCCCCAGTAGACATGGTGGTGCATGCCTGTATTCCCAGAACTTGGAAAGCCGAGGCAGGAGGATCGCTGTCAGTTTAAGACCAGCCTGGGTGATACAGTGAGTTCAAGGCCAGCCTGAACCACACAGAGAGACCCTGCCTCAAAAAAAAAAAAAAAAAAAAAAAAAAAAAAAAAAAAAAAAATTCCCAACTCAAGAGAAGATAAATATGCAACTACATTTATAGCTTTTTTGCATAGTTTCATATACCTCAATTCATTTAACATTTCATCATGCTTTATCAGTTAAAATAAATTTAATAACATAAAAACAAAAATTGTATTAATGGAGCACCATGTAATGTTCCCATGTATACACTGCATAATGTTTAAATCATTTTATAGTGAAAATTTTCAAAATTCTTTACCTTCTTGAAATGAACAATACATTACTGTCTGTGGTTACCCTGCTATACCACAGCCCACCAGCCCGCTTAATCCTTTTTTTTTTTTTTTTTTTTTTTGGTCTTTTTCTTTTTTATCAGTACCAGGGATCGAACTCACAACTGCCTGCTTGCAAGGCAGGCGCTTATGTTGCTGAGCTAAATCCCCAGCCCCTGGCCTGCTTAATCCTACTATAACTTAGTTCCTGCTGATTAGACTCTTCCCATCCCTCTCACCATTCTACTCAACTTCTCGGACATCAACATTGTTGGTTTTATGTATGAATGAGATACTGTGATGTTTTAATAAGTGAATGTGTTTATAAATCAGTCTTGAGATTCATTGGCAGGAAAATAACATGGCATTTTTGTAGTTTAAATGAGTGCAACTTAAGGAGATAAAACTACTTTAAATGTAGTAACCAATTTTAAAATGTTTTACATGAATCTTTCAACTGTCATCTGATTTAATTTCATAGATGAGTTGAGCATCCCAAGAATGTTGGACGGCAGTGAGAGAAAGCTGATTTTTAATCATAGCTCTGTCAGAACTCGGTCATATTAACCACTTCTGTATTTCTCTCTTCCATCTGTGAAACATTAGAGAGATAGACGGGATGACTTTAGTCAGTTGTGCAAAAATTTTGTAAATCTGGGGAATTCTGATTTGCAAAAAACCGCTGGAGGATCTTCAGGATCCCATTTGCCCCTTGATTTTTTGCTAGGCACATGGCTTCCAGAATAAAAACTTTTTCCACCTCATTTTCCACCAGGAGTGAAAATGGAAATACCATGTTGGACTTGTAGGGAGGGTCTTTGCAGGAAGGGGAAATATTTGCCTTCATTTTTTGCATTTCCTTGCTATATACGATGTAACAGCAAGGACTTGGTGACTTGGTACCTGGATCGGAAGCAGTGATCTCAGACTCCACACACCACGCAAGGCCTGAGAGTAGGAAACTGGCAGGAAAGGAGAATGATCCATGAAGAAAGAGTTCATGCATCTGCCTCTTTTCCGTGTGTGTGTGTGTGTGTGTGTGCGTGTGTGTGTGTGTGTGTGTGTGTGTGTGTGTGTGCAGTGGGATCACATCCAGGGCCTCTGTACTATCCCCAGACCTGAAAAAAATTTTACTTTTTATTTACTTTTTTTGAGACAGGGTCTTGCTATGCATCATAGCAATCTTACCTCAGCTTCTCAAGCGCTGGAATTATTGGAAACTCTTACCACCAACTCTCTCTCTTTTTTTTCTTTTGAGATAAAACCTTGCTAAATCACCAAGTTGCCCATGCTGGGCTCAAACGTGATCCTCCTGCTTCAGTCTCCCCGAGTGCTAGGATTATAGTCATGCACCAACACACCCAGCTATAAAATTTGGTTTGCGTGACAGGAAATGCTGCCATATTAGCTTTTGCCATGCTGCCAAGCAAAATTGACTAATATACAAGCACAGCTGGCAGTTTAAAAGCATACTCCATAAATAAACTATATAGGCAAATGCACGTATCACATATGCATGCATGCAAATTAAAATCACTGCTTTGTGATTTGCATTTCAAGGCATGTTATTTCAAGTATTTTCAAATATTTTTATTGCCAGTACCACTTCACAGACAATAAGTAATATACTAAGTGAATTAGTAATTACCTTGGAGTTCAGAGAAGCTGAACGCTTTTTAATCTGGCAGTCATCTGAAAGGAAAAGCATTTGCACACTTTAGAAATCACTTATGTAATCTATGTTAGAGTCATGATATTCTTTACAAAGCAAACAAAAGGTCAGAAAAGATCTACTTAAGACTCTACCCTACAGAGCAATGCAAGTGTATTTATTTTGTGACTCGTAATAATTACCACCTTCACCAGTGGCATATGGTCCCCTGTGTCCATGATGCTTGCTAATTCACAGTGTCACTAATTGTCAGCTGTGTGCTGAATAAAGGAATCCACAGGACGAGTATCAAGTATGGTTACTTCTCTGGAAGCAGGAACAGCTCATTAAGAATTCTGCTCAGAATAGTTCATACTATTTACAATAAAACTACCATAAGACTTATACAAACCATACATTATCATTTTTTACCTGTGACGACATGTGTCTGTTCTCCAAACCATAAATCAGCTTATGGGCCCTTGCCAAGGTCACTACTTCTTTGAAGAGTACAGAACCACTGTTCCTGAGACTGACTCATTTACATTTTGCATGTGACTTTATGTGCAGAAAAGGTCTATAGTTACGTAGTATCAATTAGGCAAGCAAAGTCAGCTTGATGATTTGGGTTAAATATACTTAATGTATATTAAGTTAAATCTCTCTTAACCTAAAGGGTTTAGAGATATTAAGAGCATGAAAAAAGAGAATGTTAGAAAAACACAACTAACACTATTTAAATTTGTATTACCTTCATCTTCCAGAGGGTTAAAAGACCTTTCATTCTGCAAAAGAACCTGCTTCAATTCTTCTAACTCAGCATGCTCTTTGGCATACATTCTCTTTAAGTTTTCCACATGCTGAATCATCACTTCAACTGCTTTACTAACCCGGCTCTCCTATTAGGAAAAATAAGAACAAATAAATTTATATTGCAAATACTATTGGGGGGGCTGGGATGCAGCTCATTGGTAGAGAGCTTGCTTGTCATGCCTGAGGCTCTGATGTTGCATTACCGGCATAGAGAGAAAGAGACAGACAGAGACAGGGAGACGGTGTGGGGGAGAAAGAAATAGGGGATCAGGTGGGCAGACACACAGAACTGTTCTCAGTGCTGGGGCATGAATACATTCACTTTCATTCCATCCTTACATCTGATTAAAATGTCAGAAGGAATTTTGTTTTTTAAACATAAGACAAGTAGAATGGAAGAGGATTTAATAGCAAAAGATTTGGAAGGCTGGGTAATAAAAAGACTTATAAGTCTGAGCCTCTAAAACACACAGGGAGCTAGGTTGTACTGCAGAAGGTCTCAAAGGCTTAAGAATTAGTGGCGTCTCTGGAAAGTGAAGGTGGGTGTGTGAACCTAAGGAGAGGTTCAAAGTCTGTGAAAAGTGATTAAAGCCATGATCCTACCCAGCAAAGTACCTCTCCACAATCATTGCATTGAAAGACTAAGTTAAGTATCTACAGACAAACAGGTTTTGTGGATTGGGAAATAGCTGATGGCAAATATATCTTAACCGAAAACAACAGATTTAATCAAAAGCTCATATATTTATTAAGCATTGAGATCTGTATTCCTTCTGGCAACTCCTAAACATCAACAGCCAGGATTATGCTCTCAAGACAGGGAGCTGTAAGATTTTTCCTTGGAGAATCTTATATTCCAAGATGAAAGTCCTATAAGTACTGACCATCAGAGTCAATAAAAGATCCTAGATTATGGGAAGCTCAGCGTCACAAAGAACTTTGTCTACTCCACACATACAGAGCCTTCAGTAAGGTTCGCGGTAAACCATCAGATATTGGGAAGTGTCCAGCATGAACCGAGGAGATCAAAATATAAAAGAAACTGTACTGGAAAAAACAGTCTGGGGAAAACTTAAAACTTCAAGAAAATCATATATAACTTCAGAGAATTAAAAATAATTAGTTCATCCATGAAATTAGAACAAGACATTAGTTAAAAAGCACATGTAGTGTGTTAAGAGATTTTAGAAATTAAAATGACAAAAATAATAGGCTTTCAAGATAAAGATGAGGAAATCTTGAAACCAGAGCAAAAAGACCCAAGAAGTGGCTCAGAAAACATCCATACAGATCCATAAAGAAGAAGGAGTCCAGGAAGGTGCAGGGGAAAAAATTCCAAAATGTAGAAAATGAAATTAAAAATTTCTCCATGAACATAACTCGCTAGCTTGAAAAATGGCCATCAAAGCCTAATGCAATGGGTAAAAATAAACCATTCCAAGGGAGGTAGTAGGAAAAATAGAAGATGCCCTAAAAGCTTTCAGAATGTCTAAAGACGGTAACCAAGATGTAGAAGCTAGAATGGTATCGTACTTTGATCCCAGTACCAGACCTAAGAGGAAAAAGAAGCAATGTGAGACAAACTCTAGAGGAAATTAGTCTAGAATCCTTCAGCCAGCTAGGCTACCAATTAAGGGGAGTAAAGATGTTTTCATCTGTACAATGTTGTAGACAGGGGTTTACAAAGGAAAAGATTTAATATAAGACATAATTTATAGGATCATTTTATAATATTCACCCAAGAGTCAAATGCAGAAGGGTGAAGATCATCTGTCCATGCACTAGAGACCCAAAGAATCCAGCTGAGGGCTTGGATGCCACTTCAATGTCCTGCATGAGTCCAGCTGAAGTCCCAGAACCCATGGCAATGTCCTCCACAAGTCCAGCTAGAGGCCACGGCAAGTCTGTATCAAGGATCTGCACTGGGAAGGAGCAAAGGTCAGCAGTGGAAGCTAGAAAGTCTGCACCAGTGAGACGAAGCATCTGTGTCAGCAGGCTAAGGGATCTGCACTGGAGCCAGGAAACAACACTCAAGGTAAGGACCACAGAGTCCCCGAAAAGAACCACAGCCATCCTTAGGGACAGCCAAGACCCAAACTCCTCTGGTGATGAGAACAGCTGAGTTCGTATCGGGAAAGCCAGCGTGACAAGCTTCTCCAGGAGAATCAACAGTGCACCGTCTTCCCCTTCCAGTTCTCTTTTTTACATTGGCAACAGTCCTCAGGTGGGCCCTCCACACCCACCACCACACTGATTCACTTCAGCTGGGGTTACAAATTGACCATTAGTAAATCTACCACCTACAACTTCTCACAAAGTCTGCCTCCCAACCCGACCAAACAAACAAACAAACAAACAAACCCAAAACAACAACAAAGAGAGACAAGGAATCTAGAAAATGGGATTCAACTCAAGTGGGATATGAAAGAAATTCCATGTATGAGTTTGCAAGACTTTCGTGGCAGCCTGTAAAGGGTTAACAAACCAGATTGGAGCAAGCAAGTAAAACATCTCTTGAAGGAATATCTCAAGGAAGAAGACAGTGACAGAACTGAAGAGCTGCAATATAATGAGAGACCTGAACTTTTTAGATGAATCTGAAAATGAATTAAGACAAAGAGAAAACTAACCAAATGATCATTGCAAAGAGCAATAATTTACTCCAGAAGGAACATGAATTTTATGTCAAGAAGGGAAACATCTTAGCAGAGAACAGAATCTTCATGGTCATGAGAATGTTTACACAACTTCAGTCTATTCATTCACTAATGCTCTTGTTTAACTTTTATAACTTTAATTTCCAAACAGACAGAAATTAAGCAATAAATCCACACATCTCCAGCTTTACAGTGACTATTTTGCCGTTAAGTTTATCTGCCCCCAAACCAGATTCATCTTCTTCCCATTTTGAATTTGTTAAAAAAAACACAAGTGAGAGACATCATTTTTTTTCTACTCTTAAATACTCCAGTAAGGATTTTTCAAAAGGAGAAAATGCATTTCCTTAACTATACATCACTCTCACAAGGCTAAACAAAAGTGCCTTAAAATAACATGCTAGTTCATCCTGAAATTTCCCAACGTGGCTCAAAAGCACTTTTTGGGAGAATTAACAAGGTTCATTCATTGTATATTTTTCTTCTTTTTAATGTTGATACACAATTTACAATTTTAAAAAAAACTTAACCATTTTTAATGTGAGCAATTCAGTGGATTTAAGCAGGCTGTAGATTTGCCCAAAAAGTAAAACAAAACAAAATAAACACATAGAGCGACCTGCAAGGTCACACACGTCAGCTCTTGACCTTCATGTTGCGTGAGATTAGTCAGGAAAGAGGACAGGAGAGCAGCGGGGTGAGGGCTGTGAAAATGTGTGAAGGGCTGAGAGTGACAGAGATCCACATCTTCATAATGGGAAAGCAACATGTAAAGCTGAAAACCAATCACTAGCTGGCATCATAAGTATGTTATTTAGAAATACGGATACAATATAACGAATAACAAAATACGGATAACAATAAAACGAATCATAAGTTTCAGGTTGTTGCCAGTCTAGAGCCTGGAAAATTGAATAATAAGGTTTATAGAATTACTTAGATTTTTTGTTGTGTTATTGTTGGGTTTTTTTTGGGTACCTGGGATCAAACTTATGACCTCATGCTTGCCAAGCAGGCACTTATGCAACTGAGCTAAATCCCCAACCCCAGTTACTTAGCTTTTAAAAACCTATATGCATATATAAAATTGTCACAAAGATAAAAATTGTCACAAAAAATAAAATTATTTTTTAGTGAGAGATTAAACTGAAGTAGGATATTTTAAAAAGTATATCAAATAAGTAACTATGACCCAAAAGGAAATATCTCCCTCTTAATAGATTTTCATAAGTCTGTTTAGTCTAGATTTCAAAAAGCCAACTCCCAACTTTGCCTATAAATTTTTAAATCCTACTTCTCTACAAATAAGTATACAAAGATACATGTACAAGAATGTTTATTGTAGAATCACTTATAACAGCAAAAATAGTAAGGAATATAAGGAAATAAACAAGTCATGTCTCCTCAACCAACAGAGCTGAAAAATCGTGATATGGGTGTATAATGTTTGTATCACGTTATATATTAAATGAAAAACGTATTACTTGGAAGCAGTTTATAACCATGTATGAAGGGAATGTGTACAAGAATGTACAACACAATTTTTAGGATGATGGTCATTGGCTAATATTAGGGAGAGATTTTTCTTTACATTTCATTTGTATATTTTAATTTCTTACATTAAACATGGATGCCTTATATAACAAAGATTCCTTTAATCTCATTCTTACAAATGCATCTCAGGGAACATAAATCTTTTGAGTAATTTCACTCTCACAAGAGAAATGGCGACAACTTACCTGATTGATGGCTCCTAACATCTCAGCTCTGCTGGCCACCCGCGCTGTACACTGGCTAAGAAATGTTATACTACTCTCCAGCTTCTTAATGATTTCCTGGGCCTGGTTGTCTTCTTCACACAGAGGTGTTAAAGACTGCACAGAGAACAAAGTGTTAGGACTGGGGATTTAGCTCAGCAGCATAAGCACCTGCTTTGCAAGCGTGCGGTTGTGAGTTCAATCCCCAGTACTGATTTAAAAAAAAAACAAAATTAATAGAGAGTGAAGTGTTAAGATATCCAACACAAGCACTCAGCAAGTGATTCTCTAATACACTGTAGTCTAATTTCAACTATCTTGATGAATGGGTAAAAATCAAGATCAAGAATGGATGATAACCAAATATGAATTTATTTATTATTTAGCACTTATATGTATGTTGTTGGTCATAGAATCTTTTAAATATACTCTTGATCTGAATGTACCTTTTATTTCAGACAAGACTCTTCCTGATGAAAGACTGTCCTCATTAAAGTAGAGACAGAAGTAAGAAAACAACAGAATAGAAAGCAAATAATCTACTGCTCAAAAGTTGGGTGATCTTGAGCAAATTTCTAAAATATACCCAATCTAAAATACTATAAATTGAGGCATGCATGGTGATGCATGTCTGTAATCCCAGCACTTGGGAGGCTGAGGCAGGAGGATCACTGGGAGTTTGAGACCAGCCTGGGCTTCAAAGTAAGTTCAAGGCCAGCCCAAACTGCATAGTGAGATCCTGTCTCAAAAAAGACAAAAAAAAAATTTTTTTTTAATACCATGAATTATAAAAGACACCATTAAACTGACAACAGAACATGGTTAATCAACATTAAATCAAGAAGAAATAAGGAATCTGAACAGACTGTAACTAGTAGGGACATCAGATCAGTAATCCAAACCTTTCAACAAAGAAATGCCTAGGGATTTCACTAGGGAATTCTACCAAACTTTAAAAAAGAAAGAAAAAAATGAATGAATGGCTGGGCATGATGGTACATGCCTGTAACCCCAGCACTTGGGAGACAAAGGCAGAATCACCTCAAGTTCCAAGCTAGCCTGGGCTACACAGTGATCTGAACCAAATGGAAAGACCCTGTTTCAGAAGAAAAAAAAAAAAAGCCAATCCTTCTAGAAATCTGGCATAAAAAATGATACAAAGCTAGGGATGGTGGCACACTCTGTGATCCCAACATTCAGAGAGGCTAAGGCAAAAAGATAGCAAATTCCAACACGGTCTGGGCAATGCAGTAATTTAGCAATACCCTGTCACAGAATAAAAAATAAAAATCGGGTGGGGACATAGCTCAGCGGGAAGGACCCAAGTTCAATCCTTAGCACTGTAAAAACAAAAACAACAAAAAACACTTAAGTCAAAGCAAACAACTTGACATTTTATTCAGCCCATACAGCTGTTTGGTAGTGAAATTTATTACTATTTTAGGCTTTTAAAAGAAGCATGAGCTAGGTGTAGTGGCATATGCTAGTAATTCCAGCACTCTGGGGGGCTGAAGCAGCAGGATGGAAAGTTGGAGCCCAGCCTGAGTGATTTAGTGATTTAAAAACAAAAGTCTTGGAGAACAAAGAATAAAGGCCATGTATTCAATCCTTATTACCTCAGCCCCTGCCAAAAGATATATAGACTAGTGGACTATAATAAGAAGTCCTAAAGTAAGTCCTCACATCTACAATCAAATGATCAACAACAAGAGTGCCAAGAATGCATAATGAGGAAAGGTCTCTCTTCAGTAAGTAGTGTTGCAAAGATTGAAAAATATGAGATTGAACCCTTATGCCACACACAGAAATTCACTCAACATGGATTGATGACCCAAATGTGAGGCCTAAACTAGAAAATTCTGGAAGACAACAGAGGAAAATCTTCCTGACCCTGAATTTGGCAATGATTTCTTGGATTAGGCTATCAAAGGACAGGCAATAAAAATGAAAATAAACAAATGAGACCACATCAGGTTTATAAGTGTCTTTAGGGACCCAATCACGGGAGTGAAGGATAACCCAGGGACCCAATCACCAGAGTGAAATATAACCCAGGGAAAAGGAGAAAATATTTTTAAGTCTATAGCTGAAAAGCGATCAACATGGAAAATATGTCAAGAACTCCTACAACTCAACAATAGAAAAATTTAAGTAATTTAAAAATGGACAGAGGATTTGAATAACATCTTTCCAAAAGTGATACACAATTGGTCAATGAGCACTGAGAATTTCAAATCAAAACCACAAACTGCCACCCTGTTCCCACCAGGATGGCAACCATAGAAATAAATGGAAAATGATAGTGTTAGCGCGGAGCTGAAGAAGCTGGAGACTGCCTGTTTGTGGCAGTGTAAAATGGTGCAGCTGCTGTGGGGAACATCACAGTGGTTTCTCAAGAAACTGCAAATAGAATTATTATATGATCCAGAAATTCGACTTCTTAATACACACCAAAGAGGAATAAGAGCAGAGTCTGGAAGAGATATTTGTATATCCATACTTATGGCTGAGCTATTCCCAATTGCTAAGACGTAGGAGCAAGCCAAATGCCCATCAGTGAATGAACAGGTAAGCAAAACGTCCCATACATTGTGTGTATCTATATATGCAGTAGCTGTTATTCAGCCTTAGAAAGGAAGGCAGTACTGTTACGTGCTATAACACAGATGAGCCCGGAAGACATTATGCTAGGTGAAATAAACCCATTACAGAAAGGCCAATATCATAGGACTCGTAGAAACTTATATGAGATATCTAAAGTAATCAAATTCATAGAAGTATAAAGTGGAAGGGTGGTTTACCAGGAGCTGTGGAATGGAGGAAAATTATCACGATGTTACATTTTAATATAAATGGTTTCTCAGTTTTAATTTTCTTCCTCTAAAATCAAGCTCCTTATTTTCCAGACCGATCTCTAAGCACATACCAACATCACGGGATGAAGGGTACTAGTTGTTACCCTGCCGTGTACGCTTCTTGGTTTTTTGGTACTTTACCGTGGGCTTGCACACGATCTCATAAGACTGACATCAGTCACATTATTTTTTCCAGTTAATCAGACAAGGAAATATTTGATTTTTCATGAAACTTAAAACTGATATTATCATTTTTAGTACTGAGGAGCGAACTCGTGACCTCACACTTGCCAGGCAGGTGCTTATGCCCCTGAGCTAAATTTACCCCAGCCCTGATATTATCTCTTATTGTTCAGTTTCCTGTGCAATTGCTCTTCTGCCTGAAATTTATTTGAAAATCCAGAAGGAAAATAGAGGTTGCATAAGATTTTATTTCTGATACTTCCTATTACTGAAACTTTTATTTTACACTAACCCTGAAGTTTTTCTTTTCATTAACTCTCAAGTGGGTCAGGCATAGCCTGTGATTTTTTTTAAGTAACTCGCACTGTGATTTTAGTTACTGAAGTAAACCAGTATTGTAGCTATCAAGACATCATTAAAACATGACCACACGTATAGTTCCTGGATGTTCTGATCCTCACCTCTAAGAGCTTTAAACAGTTGGTGATTTCTTTCTTCAGGTTTTCTTCTGCCAAGTCACGGGACCTCTCTTCAAGCTTCACTCTTTTCTCCAGTGTAAACCAGTCACACTTAAATGCCAAAGATAATCTGAGAAATTCTGCCTGTTGTCCAAATAATGTGAAGGAGAGGAGAGCAAGTTGGATGTGATCAAATATTTCAGTTTAACACAGATTAGACCAAGCTATTGCTTCCTTCTCCCAGTCTCCTGGTGCTAACATACACGGGCCTTACATGCAGGCACTTAGTTGCTATCAGGCCAAACATACGAACATGTATGCAAAAGCATGATGCAACCTTAGCAGGAGAGTCTGAAACACTTTTTTTTTAATGCAGGCTTTCCACTCACCTCCACCTCTTTCTCATTAGCAGAAGTGCTGTGGGATAAGACAAAGAATTTATTCAAACGTAATTCAAAGTAAAATAGAAAAATGTTAAGTTGCAACATGAAAAAAGCTTACTTGTCACTTTGTCTAAAGTTAACTGATCTCCCAGTGGCTACCGGAGGAGAGGAAACCTCAGTTTCTATTAAAAGATAACAAAAAAAATATTGGTTAAAAAGGCTTCACATCCTCTGCTTCCTGTCCCCACCATGAGATGAGCCACAGTGATGCCTATGGCATATTAATGGAAGGTGAAACTCAAGACCAAGATGCCAAACAGCAATAAGGTGTTTGTTTTGCTTATCTTGAAATGGAACCATTAAGGAAGCTTATGTTTAACGAAAAAACCTAAAAGCACATTTCCATCAAATTGCTACCATGCCTTGTCTTTATTAACAAAGTTATTGCATTTAAATATATCCAAAATAATAGCTCATGTGTCTGCTGAAATTATAAGATATTGTTATGCTAAGCTGTTGGGATCACAACATGAAAACCACAGAGTCCGGATAGTCTTTGAAACCTAAAGCTGTCTGAGAGTCCAGGGACAGTCCAGGGTGCCCTCTTTATATTTGAATGTCTGTTATATTAGACCCCAGGACTAAATGAATGCCTTCTTTTGTTACCTGATCCTTCTGTGGATGGAGACTCTAACAGCAGCAGCAGTATGAGTAATAGGAGTAGTAACAGTACTAATGGTAGTGATAAGATAATAATACTGGTAACAATAACAGTAACAATAAACACAGCATCAACCACAGACTTACTATATGCCAGTCTCAGGACAAAGCTCTCTACACATAATATTATTTTCTTTATAACACCTTTGCAAAGCACAACATATATTAAGAGCAATCGTTTTAAAGTTGACAACATCTGATTGATTTGGATTATTTTTAAATTTTTTCATTTTTATTTGTACATGTTTGCAACACATAACACATTCATTCATTGTGGGGAACTGGCATGTCCATAACACATCTCGATTATTCACCCTTCCCTTCCACCCCTATTTCAAAAGTATTTTTTGCCAGCAACAGATTCATTTCTTTCCTGTCCTTCTCAAATTAATAGTCATAAACACAGATTAGTAGCCATACAAACATGCCAAAAATCAGAAAACACATAAGACAATCATACTAAATCAAGGTAAACTTTCAGATAGATTGGCCATATTGGATTACAATAACTTTTTACACCTTTTTTTCCCTATTGTCTATCTTTTATTTTGTAATTTATTTATATGTTGAGTTTCTCATATAAGACAAACCACACAACACTTAAGCTTGTATATCTGATTTCATTTAACATGATGGCCTCAAGGTGTACCCATTTTCCTACAAATGAAGGATAAACTCAAGTTAATCCTTCTTTGTGACAGCGTAGTACTCTATTGTACATAAATACCATATTTTATCCATCCATCTGTTGATGGACAAATTGGCATCTTCCAAGATTTAGCTATTATGAATTGTGCTGCTATAAAATGGGTATGTATCACTATAATATGATGCTGACTCTTTCGGGAAGATACATAGAAGAGGAATAGCTGAGTCAAATAAAAATGTTTAGTCTTAGCTTTGTTTTGCTTTTCTTTTTTGAATCTCCATACTGAATTCCATGGTGCTGGATCAGTCTACACTCTCACCAACAATGAAGAAGGATTCCTTTTCCCTCTCAGCCTCTCCAGCATTTGCTACTGTCAATTTCTTGATGATGGCCATTGTTTTAGAAGCCACATGGAATCTCACAATTGTTTTAATTTACTTTTCTCAAATGGTCAACGATGCTGAACATTTTTTCATGTATTTATTGGCCATTTGTACTTCTTCGTCTGAGAAGTTTCTATTTATTTCAGGTGCCCACTGTTTGACTGGGTCTTTAAATTTAGTAAGTCTATTTTTTTTCAGTTCTTCCTATATTCTATATAGTATTCCTTTGAGAAGTAGCTGCCAACATTCTTTCCCATTTGTAGATTGTCTCTTCACTCTATTGCTGGTTTCCTTTGCTGTACAGAAGCTTTTTAATTTGATGTGATTTTAAAATTTTATTTGATCACATTTGTTGATTCTTGCTACTATTTCTTATAAAACTGGGGTTCTGTTCAGAAAGTCTGCCTGTACCTATGTCTTTGAGAATTTTACCTCTTTTGTCTTCCAGAAAACTATTTTAACATTTAGATCTCTGAACCATTCTGATTTCAGCTTGGTGCATGGTGAGATATATGGGTCTAGGTTCAATTTTCAGTCTGTGGCTAAGCAGTGCTCCCAGCACCATTTGCTAGAGATTGTCTTTCCTCCAGCAAAAGAAGTTGGCCCCTTACTCAAGGTAAGGTAGCTTCGTGTGTCTGATGTTATTTATGCATCTTCTGTTCTTCTCCACTGCTCTACAAGTCTTTTACCAATACCATACTGTTTTTTTTTTTAAAAATCATTGTAGCTTTGTAGTATAATTTGAAGTCTGGATGGTGATGCTTCTTGCCTTGCCCTTTTTGCCCAGAATTTCTTTTGCTTTTCTGGTTCCATATGAACTTTAGGATTGCTGTTTATAGTTGTGAGGAATGCTACTGATATTTTGTTTGGGGTTGCATTAAATCTGTGTAACAGTGTTGGAAGTATGACCATTTTTACTTTACTGGCTCTGCCTATCTAGGAACAGGCGATAGCTTTCCATTTTTGGATATTCTCTTCAATCTCCTTTTTCAGAGTACTATAGTTTTTATTGTAGAGGTGTTTCACTTCCTTGATTACAGTAATCTTTCAGTATTTAATTTTTCTTGATACTATGTGAAAAGTAATTTTTGTCTTGGAGTTTTGTTATTGGGTATAGAAATGCTATTGATTTTTGAGTGTATCCTGCTAAGCTACTGAATTTGTTTATTAATTCCAGAAATCTTTTGGTGGTTTGGGGGAGGTTTTTTAAGTAAAGGATTATATTATTTGCACATAATAATTTAACTTTTTCCTTTCTTATCTACATTCCCTTTCTATTGGCTAACTGCTTTCACTCTGTTTCAGGAACTATACTGAACAGGGTGGTGATGGATATCCTTGTCTTGTTTCTGATTTTAGAGTTTACAGCTCTCTCCATTTAGGAAGATGTTGGCTGGACAACACTTAAACATGAACTTTCCGGGAATCGAACTCACAACTGCCTGCTTGCAAGGCAGGCGCTTATGTCACTGAGCTAAATCCCCAGTCCCAAACTTTGACTCACTTTTTGCGACAGGCTCTTGCTATATAGTCCACAGGCTGCCTTGAACTTATGGATCGTGCAGGTTTATCTTAAACTCAGAGATGCAGCTACATCAGCCTCCTAAGTGCGGGGATTGCAGGTATGACCACCACACCTAGTTTGAGCTTTGACTCTTACAGATAAGTGATCTTCAAATAGTCACAATCTCCTTAAGCCATCTATAATATGATTTTTATGATATTTATGATATTTTTGTAACTTTTATGATAATTTCTGTGCTGGGAAATCTATATAAATTTATTCAACCCTTGCAGCAAACCTTCTGTGTTACTGTTACCATATTTTCTATCTTTCCAGACTAGAAAACTGAGTCACAAGTTACTTTCACCATATAGTTGGAGAATTGAATGAAACTGTGTGCACAAAGAATTTAGCCTAATACTTAGCCTACAGTATGTCTTCATTATAGTATATGTATTTTTAATTCATCATTTCAGCTTTGCAGATGACAATACTGAAATTCAGGTTCAGTAACTTTCTGAGATCACATAGCTGGTAACAGATTGACCCAGCCCAGAGTTTGTGTAACTCAGAAGCTTGAACTCTCTCCACTGATCCATTTTAACGAAGACACGCTGTGGAGAAAGGCGTATCAGCTCTTACTTTGTAAATACTGGCTCATTTACTTTTAGATAGGATATTGAAAAAGAAGTCAAGAAGTAGAGCACAGAATTTACTACAATACCAGCTTCGTTTCAAGTTCACAATGGAGTACTAGTTATTATCACAAGTCATCCAGGATCGAAGAGCCAATGCAGTGCCTTAATGTGGTTTTTGCAAAGTGGAGTCAACACTGAATCTAACTGGCTGATGTCCTACAAAGGTTCCAGATTGTGCAGGTGGCATAGCTTTACTCATGAAGATCACATCTAAAAAATATCAGTGGGGAGCAAAAATTCATCTGGGTTGGAAAGAAAACACCTCTTACCTCCTGCAGCACATTCTTTTCTATGTTCTTCTGTTGTTTTGGGCACCTCTTTGGCTTCCTAAAATCATAAGGAAATGTTATTGCTACACACAGAATGGAAAGCCTTCTGTAGTACTCAGGGAACTGTAATTAGAGTTAGGGGGAAAACCACTGGCTCCAAAGGAACTTCCAGTCTAGTAAGGCAAAAAGAATGTAATGGTATGAAAAGCTGCAAACATAATACAGGTTAACACAAAGCAAACTAGGATTGGCTGCCCAATAAATGAGGCATAGATAGGCAAGTGTTCTGATTGGAGAGATAACAGTGCTTGAGAAGCATGTGCAGTCTCTGCGGGGGGCAGGAGGGCTGGATGGAGGAAGCACAGCCAGTTTCTCCTATGGGCTCTGGAAGGAGTTATGACAGAGCTAACAGCTAAGACTGTGCTATGTGAGGCTTTAATTCCACATCAGATATTTTTAGGTCTTAAACAAATGCATCTGCATAAGAGTCACCATCAAAACAGGATTGTCTTGCACTACCCAGCAAAATCTACCAGGAAAACTTTACCTATGCCACCATTATACAATATTATTAAATATTAGATGAGTAGAGAAATTTAAGAAACCAAAGAAATTTCCCATTAAAAAGTAAGTAAGCAAGCAAGAAAGAAAAAAAATATCCTTGGTCGAGTCATTGATACCATGTCCTATCATTTTTAGACAACTGAAGTAAAGGTTTTGGTGAAATGTAACAAACATTAACAATATAGGGAAAACACTGGCTCCCTCTCATCATCATGCAAACACTCTTCACATTTTGGAATCCCCTCCAGCTCATGAATTTCCTCAGCACCAGCTCTTTCTTCTCCAGATCTGCATGGCCCATTGCTGGATGCTGCTTCTGGTTCTTTACCTCCATTGTGATCCAACTAGCTCCTCTGCTCCTAGACCACACTCCACCCAAACTGTTCTCATCTGTCAGCCATGAGCTGCCTCTTGCCAAATCCAATGGGTAACCATCGGTCTTTATCTTACTTGACCTCACATCTAACAAACACACAAAAAGCAAAAACAACTACACATTCCTTTTTTGGTACCAGGAATCAAACACAACCTGACAGGCACTACACCACTGAGCTATGTCCCCAGCCCCTAACGTCCTCAACCTTGAAGATGTTTGCTTCTCTGTTTTCTTCTCATGATGGGCGCCATGTTGCTTCCACAGCCCTTCATTCATCTGCTCCGCCCTGGCCTCCTCTCACAGAAGCTGCTCGTCACAATTCCGTGACCCTGTGCTCCTTCTTCCTGCCTTTCAGGGTCCTTGGAAATCTCACCCACACACGTGATTGTATTTGTTGCTTTTGCTAACTCACAGACATGTGTTTCCCTGCAGATGGAAACACAGCTGCGTGGAAAACGATGAAGGCTGCTGGTGTCTCACATCGACCTGAAGCTGGACTTTTCTCCTCTTGGTCTGCTTTTGCCTCACACATTATGCTTTTCCTCCTGCCTCCTTCTCATGTTGCTCTACTCCTTCCTACAGTTAAACCATAAACCTGAGTAGTTCCCTTTTCCCACACTGATAGCAACTCTCCCCCCTAAATACATCAGTCTAATCTCCTTTTCCCCAGCCTCACCAAGCTCAAACTACCTTCTCCTCCCATTTGAATTATTCTAATCACATCCTCCTCAGTCCTACGACCTCCATTGCAATGTTTTTTAAATCTATTCTTTCTTAAAATGTCTTTGTGTCTATTTGTTTAGATGAGTAAATTTTTTCTCAGCAGACACTACTATGGAAAATTAAAGCAGGGAATTCCCTTCTGTCCATTAGTTATAGGGGGACCGACTTTCAGCCAACATGACACCCTGTCTGTACTTCACATCAAAGCATAATTCTCAGTCACAAATCCAAGTATCCTACTTCCTTCAGCCTGAAATGCTGTAACATTTTTTATCTACCTTGTTGCCCGAATGCATCCATGCCATCATCTCTTATGTCAGTTTGCATGGGTCTCTACTAACTTGCTGCCAGATCGGCCTCCCTACAGCAATGTTTACATACTGGGCTAAAAGCAATAAATAAAAGCAGTAATATGCACAAAACTCCACATGTACACAAGAGATTCTAACAATAAGTGATACCCTTGAAGAATTGTGAAACTGGACCCATTGTTAAGTTAACTTTAATAACTATATATTAACTCATGCAAATGGCAATAAATCTCTTTCATAGAACTCTTTTCTATGAAAGGAGATAGCTATCCTTGCAAAGGCTTATAAGGCTTTGCCGTGGGACTGTAGAACATTCAATATCACTCACATGATGTCTCTGCTCTGATGCTATTTCTGGGCTTCCATCCCTCGTAATTTTTCATATCATATATCACCCTCTAAGTATTGGTAATTATCTGTTTCTTCACCTGATTAGATTTGTATGTGTGTAGGTGACACAGACAAGGTTTTGCTATGTAGTTCAGACTGACCTTGAATGCACTATGTAGCCCAGGTTGATTTTGAAATCACAGCAATCCTCCTGCCTTGGCCTCCCAAGTGCTGGGGTCACAGGTGTGTGCTACCATACCTGACTAGAACTCACTTTTAAGACAGACACTACTGTTTTAGTAGTGTTTACTTAGTATAGTACTGTTTACTTCATTAAAGGATAATTTACTTAAGCAATCTTCTACTGAGAGATATTTAGCTTACTTCTGATAGCTCTTTGATGTATACGAGTAAATGATTCAGTGAAAAATCAATTTGAAGCTTAGTTCTTTTTCTATTGTGTTACCTTGGACAAATCTCAGGGATGCTGTGGCCTTGACTTATCTATAAAATATGATATAATTATATTCTACTCATCCCATAATATTTTGAAAAGATAAAGTACTTCTGATTGTACTTTGCAAATTTAAAAACAGTTCTGACACTGTAGTATAACTTCACTTTTAGTATTGGCCCATTTATGCCAAAGATTGCAAGGTTTGGAAATGATGCATGAAACTCGTATATGTTACTTAAAATTCAAGGAACAAGAATGTGAAGAGAAAAAAATTTTACTATCATCCGCTGTCATGGGTGTTCCAAAAATGGAACCATAGGCACTGAAAGGTTGACGTGGGCTCAGTTCCTTACCAGATTTGACACAGTTTTCTCCTTGGTCACGGTGTCTTGGCATGCAATATTCTCATAAGTTGAACTGGTGCCTAGAACAAAAAGGAAACATGGAAGACAGCTGGAGGAGCATTAACAAGTAACCGAGGGTTCAGCAATAAGGACAGACCAGTCCATGGAAAAAGCCTTAACGTGTGAGACAAATTAGATACTATAAAAACCTGTGGCCTCCGAGCCAGGGATGAAGCAATGGAGACCCACAAGAAAACCAAGGCATGGAATATTTCCCAACAGAAATGAATATCTGTATGAAGGGTCATTATGCTTGGAATCCAGTGTGTGTCTAGAAAACACTAATTATGCTGAAAGATTGCTTACTCATATGCTTTGGGGAATGACTGGAATTCTGAAGCTCTTCATTGCACGTGTAGACTGTTTCAGTGGAGAGATTATGATTTGATGCCATTATTGGGAGAGACAGAAAGGAGGATGTAGGACCTAGTTGAAGGAAGTGGCTCATGGAGCTGGCCCTGGGGACCATATCGGGTCTGCCACCCCTGCCTCTCCAGGTTTTCCTTCCCTCTCTGCTTCTTGGCTGCTATGGATCTAGCAGCTTTTCCCCGCCAGGCTTTTTAGCTGGGATGTTTCTTCTTGGCACCAGTTAACTGTATACCTCCAAAACTGTGAGCCAAATAAACTTCTGTGCCTTTAAATTGCAGGTATTGGAATTTTTTTCCCAGCAAGGGACAGCTGACCAAGACAATGCCCGTTCAAATAGGAGGCTGCTTTAAAAAATAAAAGTTCTGCCTTGTTCCCCTCTGGAGCATGCAACAGGCAAACGGGCAAGACAGGCAGTGGGGTCTACTGGGACTGCATTTCAGCCTTCAAGGTGTCACCATGAATTGTTGTGTGGCAAACTACACAAGGTATCTCAGTTGAAATCTCACTGGATAC
Organism: Cavia porcellus; assembly: GCF_034190915.1. NCBI lineage: Eukaryota > Metazoa > Chordata > Mammalia > Rodentia > Caviidae > Cavia > Cavia porcellus. Next base: position 49,410,506 of record NW_026947510.1, on the reverse strand, counting down.
ATTGGAGGTGTCTCCTGGCGGTGACGATTTCTTAGACCTTCCTTGCTTTTGATGACCTTGACAGTTTTGAGGAGTACTCAACAGAAATGGCTATAGTATTGGAAGATCATTACTTTTGAAAAGCCAGTTACCATCCATTTCCTAAGGGCATCTTGACCACTATTCACTCTTCCATGGCACAGGGCAGCCTGCAGCTGAATATTCAGGCTCTCCACGATCTCTAACAACATTTCCCTGGAAATCCAGAGGGTGTGGTGTCTCTGTGACAAGGAAGCCCACTATCACCACTCCTATTCGATAGAGTTCTGGAAACATTAGCCAGAGCAATTAGACAAGCGAGACATAAAAGGAATACAGATAGGAAAAGAAGAAGTTAAATTATCATTATTTGCAGGGGACATGATACTCTAATAGAAACTCCACCAAAAGTCCACTAGATATAATAAGCAAATTCAGCAATGTAGGTGTATACAAAGTCAACCCTCTAAAATCAATAGCATTCCTGTACACAACAAAGTCACTGAGAGAGAAATGAGAGAAAATCTTTCACAGTAGCATCCAAAAAAATGAAATACCTAGGAATCAATCTAACAAAGGAAGTAAAAGATCTATATATTGAAAATTACAGTTCTTCAAAAAGGAGATTGAAGAGAATCTCAGAAAACTGAAAGATATCCCTGTTCATGGGTCAAAAGAATCAATATTGTGGACATGGTCATACTCCCAAAACTGCTGTACAGATTTAATGCAACCCCAATCAAAATACCATTAGCATACCTCACAGATCTAGAGAAAACATTCCTAATATTCATCTAGAAACAGAAGAGACCTAGAATAACAAACACAATCTCAGGCAACAAAGGCAAGACAAAAAGCATCACTGTCCTTAACTTGAAATTATACCACAAAGATACAGTGATAAAAACAGCATGGTATTGGCAAAACAACAACAACAAAATTACCAGACTTGAGGATAAATGGAACAGAATAGAAGATACAGACACAACTACAAACACACTCAGCCACCTTATCTTTGACAAAGAAGCCAAACATGTTTACTGGAAGAAAGATTGTCTCTTTAATAAATGGTGCTGGGAAAACTGGCTTTTCATATGCCAAAGACTTAAACTAGACCCATGCCTATCACCATGCACTTTTGTCCATTTTAAAGTAAAGTCACAATGGACCAAAGATCTAAATATTAAAACAGAAACACTAAATATACTAAAAGACACAGGGCCTACATAGGAGTAGGCAAGGAGTTCATGAACAAACCCAAACTGTATGGGAAATATCAAAGAATCAACAACTGTGATCTCATCTTATTAAAACGTTTTGTACATCAAAAGAAATCACTAACAGTTGAAAAAAAAAATCCCACAGATTGGGAAAAAATTTTCCAACTGTCCCTTAGACAAAGGACTTCTATCTATAATATATAAACAATTGAAAAAAAATCAAACCCCCTAAATTCAAAGACCCGATCCAAAAATGAGCATCTGAAATGAATATATAATTCTCAGGTGAAGAAATACAGATGAAGAATAAATATATGAAAGAATGTTCCACATCATTTTTAATTCAAGAAATTAAAGCAACACTGAGATTCCATCTCACTCCAGAAAGAATGTCTGTCATGAAGAAATCAAACAGTAACAAATGCTGGCAGAGCTGTAGGGAAAAAGGAACCCTTCTCCACTGCTGGTGGGAGTGCAGACTGGTGCAACCACTGTGGAAATCAGTGTGGAGATTCCTCAAAAGACTAGGACTAGAGGTCCCATTCAATCCAGCTATTTCTTTTCTGGATATTTACCCAGAAGAAATAGAAACGTCATACCACAGTGATATATGTGTACCCATGTTTACAGCAGTACATTTGTAATAGCTAGATCTTGGAAACAACCCAAATGCCATCAACCAAGGAATGGATAAAGAAGATGTGGAATTTCTATACAATGGGGTACTACTCAGCTATAAAGGAGGATAAACTGGAGACTTTTACAGGTAAATGGATGCTGCTTGAGACTACTCTATGCTTATAAGTGAAATAAATCAGACTAACATGTGTAAACACCATATTGTATCAGTGTAAGAAACTAAAAGATTAAATAAGATCCAAAAGTACAACAGATACTGTGAAAATAATATAAACTGCTCAAAAGAAAGAACAACTTGAATGAGGGAAAGGAGAAAAGAAGGAAAGGAAAAGGAAAAAAATAAATAGGGGTCTATATACACAAGATAGCTAAGATAATTGTACTACTAATTCTGTTAATTAAGGAAAAGAACAGTCAGTGCTCATACTGTTTGATCAACTTTGTATGCCTACATCTGGTAATCTGAGGAAATCTTTTGAGGATAACAATACGCAATGTAACAACTATTGTTAAATTCCTATCGTGTCTTGAAATCCTATACTGCTATTGTTTGGGTTTTTTTTTTTTGCTGTTGCTGTTGTTTCTTTTTTGTTTTTTCTGGTTTCTCTTTAAAAATAAAAATAAATTCCAATGGATTGGAAAAAAATAAAAGAAAAAGCTAAGGCAGACTTTTAAAAAAACGGAAACACATTACTGGATCTAATAATAGTAACTGGAAGTAGAAAAGATTGAAAATTAGGAGCATTAGCTTTTTTGTAGCTTGGCAAATGGGTTAAGAAATATATATGCGGGCTGGGGATTTAGCTCAGCGGCATAAGACTATATGCAAAGTTGATAACAAATATAATATCCTAATAAAACACAGTTTCTTCCTAAATATAATGTTATCAAACTTAAGAAGAAAAGGTATGCTTTTAAATTCCCTTTCATAATTTCATGTGCGTGTTGCACTGAAATGCAGGGTCAGTAATTATTCTCCTGTGCACATAACTCTTTGTTCTGCATTTAGCTGGGCTCAGCCTCAGAGATCAGAAGCTACAGACAGGGCGAGGCTGATTTCTTTAAGAAGAAAATACATTCAAAACCTATTTTATATTTAATATTTATTAAACCTGTTTAATATTTTTTAAATGTATACAGAAAAAGAACAAAATGGTCACTCATTTTTGTTTGGTCACCCGCTTCTTAAGAGATACATAATTTTCCCTTAGAAGACTTTATTTCAGTTTTTTAAATTTTAAGACAGATGGTAGATTTGAAAGGTCCATCAAACAAAAAGTATAAAATGTTTAATAGAGGAAAAACTTCCCTTTGATCTATGTCTGCCAAAAACCCAGTTTTCTTCCCTAAATTGTTAGTAATTTTTATCTCTCCTTTCAGATATATTTTGTGTACACATTAAGAACTTTCCGTTTTTTTCCACTAAATTTTGCATTTTATATGTAACATCCATTGTAAAAAAAATCTCCTTATACATGTTTTCTGCCTGTATATTAAATATCCTATTACATTGATATGCTAAAGTAGCTTTTAATCAATAATTTGTTGCCAGTATTTTATTTCAGACAATGCTGTAATAAAGTTATGCATACATCATTTTGCATGTTTATCTATATTTATAGGATGAATTCCCCAAAATGGAATTGGTATATCAGAGGGCTACATTTTGATAGGTAAGTTTCTCTATACGATAGCTACAAAAATTTATATTTTCTGTGAAAATTCCTTTGCTCTCTACAACCTTACCAACAGAATGTTATCAAATATTTGCATCTTTGTCTAGATGACAGATGAAAAAATGGTATTGATACAGTTTCAATTAAAACATTTTCTTAATTGGTGTGTAGTATTTTTTCAGTTAGCCCAAGAAAATGGTTGAATTTCTGAAATTTTATGGGCATTTTAATTTAACACTTTGTATCTCAAATTTAAATGCTGAACTCAAACAACAGAATGACCTTTTTTCAGTAGGAATGGAAGCATACACTTAACATGAGCATCAACTCTAGCGGTGTCTCACTGGAGATATGTGAGAATAGATATCTTGCTTTCATAGTAAAGGAGCAAAATAGAATCTAACTTATCATTTAATTAATTCTGCTACCACTTGAGTGTACCATCAGCGACTGATCCATCTGTCTAATCCAGTAAGATTCTAAATAAAATTCTAAATTTCCCAAGGAAATAATGTCAAATCACATCTGTGCTACAGCTGAGACTCACACGTGTCTAGTCAATCTTTTCTTCTGTCTACAAAACTGGAGATTAAAAAACAGTGGTATCTTCAACACAAAGGTCATCATTACTTCTTAGATTATCCCTTCAGAAGATTTTTATAAGAATTATTTTCTAACTCTGCTATAAAGAGGAATTAACTTGAGACATTCCTCAGTAAATGAACTCATGTTGACACTACTTCTCTGGTTTTTTTTATTTGTTTGTTTGGTTTCGGTTGTTTGGTTTTTCAAGACTCAGTCTCACTGTGTAGGTAAGGGTGGCCTTGCATTCACTACGTAGCCTAGGCTGGCCTCAGTCTCACAGCAACCCTCCTGCCTCAGCCTCCCAACTGCTGAGATTACAGCTACCACGCCTGGTTGAGACCACATCTTAAGTCAAATAAATCAAATACACGTTTAAATACTGCACTGTTTATCTGGTATGAGAAAACAAAAGGGTAAAGACCAAAATGTGTAACAGATAATGGAAAAGGGGTAGAAAATGTTCAAAAGGGAATGTGAACAAGGGAGGGAGGGGGAAAGAAAGGAAAAGAAAAAAAGAATAAAAGGAAAAAACAGAAACAAAGCTTTTGTACACAAGGAGGTGAAGAGGGATTAAAAGGAGAGGAGGCCATTGGGGAAAAAAGAAAAATCAACATATATTACGTACAGGTAAGGATTCCCTATGCTGAATGTGATCATTATGTATATCCAAAGTGTACTGATGAACATAATTTTTAAAAAGATTTTTCTAAAAATTAAATGAAATAACATAATTGAGCCACAGAAGATAAGCGACATCATTAGCTTACAGCTTGGTTGAGTATTTCAAAATAAAACCCACACTGAAACCTACGCCCAGCTTACCTTGGATCTCCATCGTGGTAGATGCTGACTTTGCTTTCTGCTGGGTCTCGCAAAGTGATTTGCAGTCAAGGTCATCTGAAGCCATATGCAAATTTTCTGATCCAGCATCTACCAACAGGAAGAAATAGCACAGATACCATGCAAAAAAGAATTTGCCTGTACTCTTGTCATTTGCACACTCCTCAGCAGGCTGCTGAACAGGAGGCTTCAAATCACCTTCCTCTGTCCTCCCATCTCCTCCAAGCCCACTCACCACTCGAAGTTACAGTGCTCTCTGGGGATGAAGCATGCTCAGGCGATGGTAGTACGAGATGTTCCCTGCCAAAAGAGTAGAAGAGATCGTTTGGAATGTCAAGTCCAAAACATTTTCTTAACTGCCAGCTGAATACCAGCATGAGTAGAAATCTGCACACGTATATCACACACAGCCTACCTGGACTGTGACAGGTTCTCAGAATGCAAGCGTTCAACACCATTCTCCTAAAGGGGAAAAAAAATAAGAGGATTGAAGTTCAACAATTGAAATTCAACGACTTGACACTTTTCCATTTCAGAAAGGTTGTTTTAAACAAACATTTGCATACAGTTCTAAATGAACTCACATCTATTCCTCTTTTTTGGAGAGGATGGGGGAAGGATAGGGCATATTGATATTCATACTTCATCAAAGCTGCCCTTAGAAAAATATCCAATTTTAAGTACACTGACCAGTCTAGTATTTAAAGAAAACCTGATAAATTCTGGAGCAAAACAAATTCTAAACTCAAAGGGCAGAATGAGTTTATTTCATGAATGTAAGTTTTTTTTTTCTAAGCAGAACATTCTCTCATTAAGCATACCATGTTTCTTGTTATGGGACTATCACTCAACCTAAAATTTTGGAGCTGGTGATAAAAATGGTTCCAGGTTTCTAGTCACAGAAATCATATATTTTAAAATTAATCCAAAGCTCAATGATGTGAGGGATTACATCTAAGTCAGTATCCATCACTTGGCATTCAAAGAGAGACTCCCAAAACTGAACCAGCCTGCCAGTGCAAGCTTTTGAAAATCTCATTTGAACCTCCGAATTTCTCTCAAGAATTTTGAATTTTAGGGGCACTTTAAAACACTGGGTTTTGTTGCCATACGATACTTATTTTTCTATCAAAAAGTACAGTAAGAAATCATTCCTTTTAATAATCTTTTCTGATGTTTTTTTATTATCATTATCTCAGCAAGATTCAATCCAATACATTAAAACTGAAATCAGATGTATGAGAAACCTTTACTGACAATGAAAAATGAAGGCAAATATTACATAAAAATATTGGCACAATCGAACATAGAACTTATTAACCACCACAGCCAATAACAGATTTCTATGGAGAAATACTGTACATCATACAGAGTTCAGAATCCATGCAAGAAAATAGCATAGCCACCGAAAGATGACTTGTAGCTAGAATAAATAGCAGCCTGCATCTGTTCAGCACATTATACCCTTTTATGTATTACTTCATCTAATTCTCCCCAAACTCATTATACAATAAGTTTAGAAAAGCAGAAGACTCACTCATCATAGGTTAAGGAAATTAAGAGTCAAGCATAAAGCAGTTTCCCAACAGCATCAGAATGGTGAAGCCAGACTGCAAACCTCGAACTGAGCTCCAACTATACCTTAAATCATGCTGTTGGAAAACAAAGACTTCCCAGCTACTGCATTAGACTTGTCAGTGATTAACAAAAACTCAAAGTGTTGGCCTCAAATGCTTAGAGAAATGTACAGGCTTGCACAAGAGTTTGCATCGATTGCTCTGTCTTTCGTGGTTTTCTCCCCACACTTCATCAGCTTTAATTTTTTAATTTCCAAAATTCTTAACTGACAAATAATAATTGCATGTCCTTATGGGGTATGGCATGATGTTTTAATACAGGTGTACACTGGGGAATAATCAAATCAAAATAATTAGGATTATCTGTCAACTGAGATCATCTCTGCCTTCACTGTCTGTGGGTCAGGTCATACACGACTGAAACCTCTCCTGACATCAAAATTATTTAATTTTACAAATTTTATCGCAGGCCAGTTTGTGGCAGGAACGGTGCTAAGGAGTAGACACATGCAAACACAGTCTTTGTCCTGGAAGAGTCCATAGGTCAACCAGCAGGACGGATTTGTAAAACAAATACTTTATGATTGATAAGCAGTGTTTGAGAGAGGAAAGTAATATACACAGAAGAGAATTAATGTGGTGGGGTGATCCTGGAGAGAAATTTTACCTTATTACCTGCAGAAGGTTAAATGCCATTGGCCCTATCATATTATTTAAATAAACTGGATGATTAATTAATATATACTTATCAGTGTATATATATGATACAGCCATAGAATTGGAGAAATTGACTATCCTTCAGTTTCACTGAGTATTATTACACTTCCTAAAAACCATATCATTAATTTCTTGGTAGTAATAAAATCTTTTGTCTATTTAATATCCAGTAACATATTAAAAAGTTGTTACAATGTGTAGCTTGAAATAATACCATCTCAGTGATCATGCAACAACCCAGTAAATAACACTTCTCAATCCTGACATTTCATAAATTTGATCTAACAAAACTGTTTCCTTTCTCACAACAAAAACCAAAGTAAGGATTTTTTCAAATTGTTTCAAATTTAAGTTTCTAATTAATAAAAGCAAGAAATACCCCCTCCCCTTCAAAGTTTCTATACCTGTGGGGTGTGGGGTGAGGGGCCAGGCATAACTCAGCAAAAACTTTGCACCTTGTACTTTACCTCTAGCATCAAAAGCCACCCCAAGCATTTCAAGCCTGCCGAAGAACCTGGCCCCAAGATACCAGCTGTCAGACCTGAACAGATTGTGACAAAGATCATCTACTAGATATAGCGCAGAATCAAGGAGAATCAAGAAACTAAGAAAAAGAGAATCCAGATGAGAGACTTACATGCAGAAGCCTGGCTCAGGTCCATGAATCTGACATATCCCGATAGACAGCCCAGAGCAGGAAGAATGCCTTCCTGCACCAGCCATTCAAATATTAACCTGCATAACATTTACATGGAAACCCATGGTCCAGCCCATTTGCACTTGACAGCAAGAGTCTGATGTAGGGGAGCCAAGGTGCTCACAGAATAGAGAGGGCTGGGTCAGCAAACACAGCCCTCCCCAAATCTGTCTGTCTCTCTGTGTCTGTCTGTCTGTCTTTCTCTCTCTCTCTCTCTCTCTCTCTCTCTCTCTCTCTCTCTTACACACACACACACACAGACACACACACTCCTGCACATGCATAAGGGAGCATTATTTTTTTAATATGAAGATAAAAAAATGTGAATAATAATAAGATAACTTTTAAGATATTGGAAAGGACACTTAAATGACCCAGATCATCTGTCAGGATTATTTTGTTCTTCTAAAAGATTAAATGTCTCTTAGGTTATAGATTTTATGATCAGAAACCCTTCTACTAATAAACATTTGTGTTACCAGTATAATTTTTATGACTGGACCTATTTTGGACAGCTGATGCTATGCAAATAAATGTGAGGACAAAAATGTTTTTAAAGCAACAGACTGGACATAATGTCCAGTTAAATATTCTGGAAAGAAAGGAAGAATATTTCATTGAACTTTCAAAGATTAGAACTACCAGAACCTTAACAAAACTACAGTCCTTTATAGTGTTTTTATTTTTTGCAATTTCTAACTAAAAGTACACCACACCCACGGACCTACGGACACACCCACCACAGTGAGGTTCATGTATAACCATTTATCAGCCAATGTCTACATGTCCCAATTTTGCAACTGGCAATGTTATTTATTCTCCAAGGTGATTAATGCAGCATCTATGCATGACTTGAAAGAACAGGGCCGACAACATCCAGGAAATCTCCTAAGATATTTTTAAATTGATCCTGTTCTTTACCACAGTAAACAGCCTCCTCCCATGATAGTATATCTTAGACAGGAACATGTAATGACATGAAGGAGAACTCGAAGGGCACCAGGATAATCTATGTTAGGTTTATGTAACTTTTTTTAACAGCCAGAAAAAAAAAGAGAGAAATTCATATCTGGGTCCCCAGCCTGTTAGAAGGTACCCTCTGGGCTTCACACTGCTGATAATTTGCATTCTAAATAATAGTAACAGCTTCCATATTGTAGGTGTTTCTTATGAACTGGAAATTTCACATATGTTGCAAAAGACCATACTATACACTGTATCGAGGTAGAAAAAAATAAGAGCTGATATAGAATAAAAGGGGGACCAGATTAATTGTCACAGACTTTTCATGGAATTTCTCACTTCTTGGAGTGCCGAGAGGATGAACAGGTACCCAGCCACATGTCCAGGTTTGCAAAGGGCCAGAAACTTCTGCTACTCTTCAGACTCAGTGAGTGGAGCAATGACTATGGAAAAGCAGGCAGACTAAGCAGAGGCAGGCCCTTGGGAGAAATCACCTAGAGTCAGGAAAAAAGATGGGGTTCTAGCTTCAGACAGGAGCAGCTGTCCCAGACTCAGTAAGGAACTGTGTTACTGACCACCTGCTGGACTATCTGTCTCCAAATGTAGAGGATGTTTTACAACCACTTCACAAGGAACTTTCCAAATCCACATGACCACAGATCCCCTCTCTGAAACGTCCAGAACAAGAAGGAAGAGTTATTTCTGCACACATCAGGGAGCAGGGATGACCAGAGGTCCCGATGCAGAGCTCCCATCAGTAGTGATGCAGGGCAGCATGGACAAAGGACCGCTCAGGTACGAGTGGACAAACTGACTTCCTTGCTCCACAGTTTCTGGAGAGGTTAAATGTCTACTTGGAACTCACTAGTTAGGGAGGTGTAGAGAGTACGGGGATACACTGGAGCACACTTCTGGGGCTTCCAGGAAATGCGGGGAAGACATTTCATGGAAACAGAAGCCTCTCCACTGCACGTCCCCAGTGACCTACCTTCTCCAACTGGGCCCTACCCCTGCTAGTCCACTGAGCTATGAACTCACCAGTGCATCACTCCACCACTGAGCTTAGTGCCCTTACGATCCAGTCACCTCCCTGGGGTGCACCCCCGGACCCTGCTGCATTGAGGATCAAGCCATCAGTGCATGAGCCTTGGGGAAACACTTCCTTGTTAAGCCATTTCCTGGAGTTTACAAGTAAATAACATAGCTAGTCTTCAATCCAGATGTGTTTAATTCCAAAGCTGATGTATGCGTCCAAAATTTCTAAGGCACTGCTAACATAAATTTCAAGTAAAGGCAAAAGTGGACAGAATAGAAGTGTATTCATGTAGGTTCAACAATTACCAATTTATGGAAAATTTTATTTCTGTTCTACCAAACCTACGTATGCATTGTCTTGAGGTAAATCCTAATAACTCATCCACAAATAAGATAAAGGATAGGACTGACATTTCTTTTTTTTTTTTCTGCCCTACATCAAAATATCCCCAATAAACTAACTGGCTAGATTAATAAAAGAGCTCTGATCATCTCAAGAATGTCCCATACCAGGCTCCAAATTATTTTACAATGTTCCTTTAGAGTCATCAATCTTATGACAGTGCCGTACTCACTCAAAGTCCTTTTCAGAAATATGTACATATTGTTTTATGTTATGCCCTATGAAAAAGATGCTGTAATATAGCTTTCTTTGTAAATATAGGGGAGGAACTAAAAAGATCTCCAAAAATTAGAGAGCAATCTTTTGAGTACTCAATGTTTTAAACAGAATTTAAACAGAACTTACAGTGATTACAGAATAGGCATTCAACAGACATTAAGAGGCAGCCATGTACACCAAAATGATACGGGGTGCTACACACATTCTGAACAAAGGAGGGCTCTCCCCACTAGGCTTAATCTCTAACACAGGATTAAATATAAGAAAACAAATAACTAATCTGGGAATGGTGATGCACACATGTAATCCTATCTATTTGCAAGGCTGAGGCAGGAGGATCACGTTTGAGTCAGCATTCTATCTCAAAATGAAATAAAAAGGACTGAGGTTATAGCTCAGTATTTCCTCAACTCAATTCCCAGGAAATAAAGGGAGAGAGCTGGGGCAAAGAAAAGAAAAGAAGATGAACTACTCCAATGCAACCATCATATAAAGGACAAGAAAAGAGGGGCAAAGAGTTACTGCGGCCTCAAAGGAACGAGTGAATTAGTTGAGAAATGAGAGGCAGAGCCCCAAAAATACGTTTTCAGAACCATATAGATGCTAGCTTAAGAACAAGAAGCTGAACTCGGGGGCTGGAGGTTTAGCTCAGCAGCATAAGCGCCTGCCTTGTAGCAGGCAGTCGTGAGTTCGATCCCCGGTACCGATAAAAAGGAAAAAGACAAAAAAAAAAAAAAAGAAGAAGCTGAACTCTCTAAATCTAACCTATTACCATTCCCACGTGAAGAAGAACTGGAGTTGCTGCAGTGTTGACATTTCAAGCTACCACGGTAAGGTTTAATGAAGCAGAGGATTTTTTAAATGGGCCTTGACAAGTCACATAGAATTTGGACAAATGTAGGATCATACAATGCTCCGGGCAGAGAAAACACCCCAGACAGGTTTGTGTGACTGTGACCAGGTTTGGCTGACGTGGAGCGACAACCACAAGGCGGTGACACAGAAACAAAGGCAGACAGGTAAGCTGTCCCAGGTTAAAAAGGGACTTGAATCCAAGATCAAGCTGTGTGGTATAAGACTGCAGATCAACAAAGACCCATCTTCTAAAGCCAAGGACTTCACAGACAGCACTATCATTTTATGATTCTTGTCATCTTTATTTATTCTGATTTGCTGTACTTTTTATGCAGAGCTCTCAGAAATAGAGCTCAGTGTTTGCCTAGAGAGGGAGTTGGGAGGATGAATGATGACAGGTGGGGAACTACGGAGGGACAAGGTGGGGACAGCAAGCTGCCCTGATTCTCCAATAGAGCAGAACCCTGAAATAGAAGTGTAGAGAATTGGTGATTTCGACCCTAAGATAAACCCCAATGGGCTAACGTGAGACAAGGACAGCCTGAGAACCTCTAGGAAACCTGCACTTTGTACCAGCAGCATGTGACAAGAGCTGTCTTTTGCGGTCCCTGGTCACTCCCACCTCCAAATAGATGTCAAGACCACAGACAAAGCAACTCAGGCACACGCCACAATGAGTGCAGACTAGAAGGTCCTTTTGGATATACAGGGCAGTGTTTTGAAGACTGAAAGGTCTGAAATTGGCATGGCTAAAAGGGGTTTTGAAAGGGGCATATCCTTTGAAGCTGGACAAACCTGAATTTCAAATCTGGGCTTCTTACTCTCTTGTTGAGTGATCTTGGAAAAGTTACTTAACTTTCTCAACTTGGGATACGTACTTTGTAAAAAGCAAAAAAATACACTCAAGGGTGTGGAGAGGGCTGATAACATGGTATCGTAGAAACCCTCTGCTACAAAGTTCCTGGTACACACTTGGTTTTTGTTTCTTACTCCTTCTTGGTGTGTTCACTTAGTGAAATCAGCACCAGATAAAAGGGAAATTACTAACAACATCCTGTAAGCTCCCAAGTTCAACTTCCTTTATGAAACTCTTAAGTACAGTGCTTTGTTTGTTTCCTTTTTCTTCACTATTTAATAAAACAGGTACTAATGAACAGAAAAAAGTCAAATGTATACAATTAATTACAAGGAGTAAGAATGATTTGTACAACTCAGTAGGAAAACAGAAACATAATCTCATTTTCAACAGAATATGAGGAGAGATATCTCTAAAACAGAAATACAAATGCCCAACAAATACATATTATGGTGCAGATCGAAAATGTCCCTCAAGGCATCACAATCCTTTACTTGAAATGATACTATAAAGCTACTATGATAAAAACAGTGTGGTACTGGCAAAAAAGAAAAGGCAAGAGAAGACTCCAAGATCAATGGAACAGATTAGAAGATGCAGAAACAACTCCAGACACACTAAGACACCTTAACTTTGACAAAGGTACAAGACACATTTGCTGGAAGAAAGAGAGCCTCTTTAATAAATGGTGCTGGAAAAACTGGTGCTACATGCCAAAGATTAAAACTGGACCCAAATCTTTCACTAAGCTAAAATTTGAATGAATCAAAGATCTTCATATTAAAACAGAAACATTAAATCTGCTGGAAGATAGAGTAGGTAAAACCTTGAAGAGACTGGTGTAGGCAAGGACTTTATAAAACAAAATCCTGGTTGCATAGGAACTATCACAAAGAATCAACCACTGGGATCTTATCATGTTGAAAAGCTTTTGCACAGCAAGAGAAACCACCAAGAGAATAAAGATCCACAACAGGGGAGGCAATGTTTGCCAGCTGTACCTCGGACAAAGGATTACTATTGAGAACATGCAAAGACCTCAAAATAATCAGTCCTCCCAGATTTAAAGACCCAATCCAAAAAGGGCCATCTGAGATGAATACACACTTCACAGATGAAGCAATACAAATAGCAAATAAATATGTGAAAAAATGTTCAACATCACTGGTCATTTGAGAAATGCAAATTAAAACAATATTGAGATTCCACTCATCCCAGAAAAATGGCCATTATTAAGAAATCAACCAATAACAAATGCTGGAGAGTCTGTGGGGAAAATGGAACCCTTCTCCATTGTTAGTGGGAGTGTAGACTGGTGCAACCACTGTGGAATGTGTGGAGAGTACTCAAAAAACTAGGATTAGAGGTTCCATTTGATCCAGCTATTCCCTTCCTGGATGTCTTCCCAAAAAAATTAAAAACATCACTCCACAATGATATATGTGAACCCATGTTTATAGCAGCATGATTTGTAATAGCTAGATCTTGGAAACAACTTAAATGTCCATCCTTTGAGGAATGGATAAAAAAGATGTGGTCTTTTTATACAATGGAGTACTACTCAGCCATAAGGAGGATAAACTGGAGACCTTTATCAGTAAATACATGCAACTTGAGACCATATTCACAAGTGAAATAAGACACACGTGTGTAAACATTGTCTCACTAGTGTGAGAAACTGAAAGAAACAATGTATGTATATGCATATAAAAATTAATTAAGATAGTCATATTACTGATTTCTGAGTTCACCAAAGAAGATTTATGCCGGTATTGAATGCAGATGTCTTGTGCTCTGGGTGAATGATTTGGAGATGACAATGCTCAGTGCATGTACCACTTTTGTCCCCTGATTGATGTGTTTTCAATTTTTTCCTCTTTGAAATAAAATGGATTTAAAGAAAAATATCCCTCAAGATTCTCCTGTTCTGAGGTGGGACTTTTGGAACGTGATTGGATCATGAGGACTGTAACCTCTTCAATGGATTAATTCACTGTGTACAGCCCTCATGATTAATGGATTAATTCACTGATGTGATTGTAATTCAGTGGCACTCTTGGGAGTAACAGAAATCTAGGAGGAGCTGAAGCCTAATTGAAGGGAGTGGACCATGGGGCCTGACCTCCAGGACAAGATGGAGGCCTTCGCCTGTTTCTCTGTCTCTGTCCTTTTGCGTCAGCTTCTTGTTTACCATGCGGTAAGCAACTTTTCTCCACCACACCCTTTCCCACCACAGACCTAAAGGCAATCCAGCCATCAATCACAGACAGAAGCCTCTCAAATCATGAGCCAAAATAAACCTTTCCTCCTCTAAGTTGATTTTTCTCACAGCAAGCAAAAAGCTGACTAGCACATTATTAACAAGGGAGACACAAATCAAAACCCTCATGAGACATCCCTTAGCACTCGCTACAAAGATGGTTATGATCAAAAAGAGATGCAGGATGGGGAAGGACGTGGAGAAGTCAGAGTCTTTGTGTATTGCCGGTGGGAAAGCAAAATGCAGCCACTGTGAAAATCTGTACTTGCAATTCTTAAAATAGTAAATGTTTAGTTATAATAAGATACAGAAATTCTATCTATAGGTATAAAGGCAAAAGAATTTAAAATACATATTTATACAAAAAACATGATGTTTTTACTAGCATTACAGTGGCCAAAAAAGTAAAAGAAAAAAAAATGCCTAAAAATAGGTTAATGGATGCACAAAATGTGGCACATTCATTTAATGAAGTATTGCTCTATCGTGAAAGTGAATTAAACATTAGTAACACGGACGATGCTTGGAAACCTCATGCTAATTGAAAGGAGCTAGGCATGAGAGATCATGGGCAATTTTATTCTATCTATAGATGACATCAGCGTATGCAAATCTGCAGAGACCACAGACTCGGGGTTGCTGAGGGCTGAGCTTTAGGGCCAGGGCAAATAGGATATAAAAGGATGTGGAGTTTTTTTAAGGCGTAGTCAAAATGTTCTAAAATTGATCATGGTGACAGCTGTAAAATTCTGTGAATCTCTTAAAATCACCTAATTAAACAGTCTGACTCAGTGAACTGTGTGGAACGTGGATTTCATAGCAGTAAAGATGTACAAAGGAAGAAGGACAGATGGCCAAATCCTGAGACAGAGCTGCCTGCTGTGTTTGACTGAGACTTGCAGGCCCATACTCAGGCTGCACGCGGTGGAAGCAAACCAACCACATCACAGCACCAGGCGAGCCGAGCCAAGTGGGCTTTCTCCAGTCATTCAGTGTTCCTCTCCTCTTGGGTAGAGAAGTAGCATTAGCACCTGACCTTGGCAACGGACACTCTTGCGGCATGGTCTTGCGTTGTGGTCTCTGATAAAGGGCCAGTTCCTCACAGATAATGTCGCTCAGCCTCAGTTTGGAGAGGATTAGTGAGAGCTGATACTTCCCACAGCCATTAGTGAAATTAAGTCCCCAACTAGCCTGCTTCTCACACATGAAGTTCAGTATATTTCATCCAAATCTTCCGTTGGACACATAACCCAGAGTTTATTTCACATACGGAGTGGAAAAGCCCTTCCCCCCAAATTTTAATTCTCTGATTTCAAAAGTTAATTTTGCTCATGAATCTGAGCTCCATAGTGTCAGACTCCTACTTTTTATGAGTAACCATAATACTTTTTAGAGAAAGCAAGCAAGCAAGCAAACAAACCATAGAAGAGGACCAGGATAAAGTATGTTAAAAATGAAGTGAACTGTCTTCCCGTACTTACTTCCATGCTTAGGTCACCATTCATCCTGATGCAATCTGAAAGATCTGGTCTGTGTTCGGGACCCTCTGTGGGGCCTGGGCACCTGGGAGAAGAAAGTAAAGATACTTAACTACAATTGAAAAGCTGAAAAATTTAGCAGATATCTAACTATAACACAGTTCCTACTCTCCCAACACCATGCCGTGAAATGTCTAATTAAAGCCATGGTTTAAGTAAGACATCATAAAAGAGGACTCCCACCTCCACCAGAGAGAGGTGACTAACAACAGAAAAGCCAGCCAAAAATGAAAATAAAGAATTTGCAATTCAAAGTCTTGCTTCCTCAAACCCTCAGCACAGAAAGGGAATTTCACTGCGGGTAGACAGTTCTCACAAACTCCACGGACATTTCTGAATTTTTCCTGAAGATCAGTCTGCATACTTAAAAAGGCAGGTGACTGAAAATGAGCAGTGAAAGGGGATGGGTGCGGAGTCAGGGGTGAGTTCCCACTGGCCTAACTTCATGGGAGAAAGGATTAGAAACATGAGCAAAACTCGCATCTAAGTTACTTAGCAGTGTTACAGAGCATACACCTAAAAACTGGGAACCATCCTAGGTGGCCTACTTTGATCTTTCAGGATTTTAGAATCAGTATTATAAAGTTCAAAAGTTATAAGCCTTTAAGTTATAAGCCAAAAGTTATAAGCCTTTAAGTTATAAATCTTCAGGACATTACAAAAGTTCCTTGATAAAGACTTTATGATCTCAGGGCATGAAATTCTAACCAATTAAAACATTAGGCAGTGGGAATAAGCTGCCTTTGAAGAGGAAGGTGGGAAACTGTGCTCACTGAACTTACTTCTGTCCTCTAGTTACATACAAAGCATCATCTTTTATTTCTCCTTCCTTGGACCTTTCACAGGAAGCATGGGTTGGGTGTGTACTACGTGAGAAAGATGTCAATACCAGCCTTGGAATCCCTGTGCAGTTCTCTAGATTCAAGGCATCTGCAGTAAAACAGAAAAGAATAAAAACTGAAGGTAACTTCCAGTTCAGACCATATAAAGAGTAAACTCTTCCCCTTTTGACAGATTCACAGAATCATTTCTGAAAAAGTGAAAGTCAAACCAATTCTATTAACATTTTATCAGAACTCACCTAGATGGCTAGTTACAGGGATGTGGAAATATACAATGTTTTTTTCTTAAAATGAAGGATAGAGGAGCACAAAAAACCAACAATGTACAGCCACCAGGCAAAAGTCAGCCAGCACCCTGGTTTTGTGAATAAAGTTTTATTGAAACACAACCACACACATTTGTTTACATATTGTCCATGGATGCCTGTGCACTCCAATAGAAGGCTTGGTAGCAACAGAAACTCTATGTACTACAAGGCCTAAAATACTGTTGGCCCTTTATAGAACAACTTATAAACTCCTAAAGAGAAAATTACTGGACAT
Organism: Cavia porcellus; assembly: GCF_034190915.1. Taxonomy (NCBI): domain Eukaryota; kingdom Metazoa; phylum Chordata; class Mammalia; order Rodentia; family Caviidae; genus Cavia; species Cavia porcellus. The sequence continues at coordinate 49,393,023 of NW_026947510.1, read as the reverse complement.
GAGGGCAACCCACTAAAAGTGGTCCAGGAAATAGGTTAGAAAAACAAACCCTTTTGGGGGTAAAGCATCTTGTGTATATTTGTATGCTTAGGATGCTGCAGGGTTTAGCAAAAACCATAGACTTTGGAATCAATCACAGTGTTTTAGTTCAAATCCTGGCTCTAACATACACTAGTCATGTGGGTCTTGGGTAAAAAACTAAACTACTCTGAATCTTAGTTTACTTACATATAAAGGGATGCATGACATTGCACAAATTATTGGCTTAATATTCCTCATCTTTAAAACAGGAACTACATTAGCATCCTTCCTTCATCGAGGTGAGAATTGAGTGCATACATACATAAAGAGCATAGAATGCAGAAGGAACATAGCAAACATTCTTTAATTGCTGACATTGTTGGTGGTCACGGTTATCACTGAAGCATCATGAGTAGAATAATCTCTTGGACACCCGAATCTACTGTCCAGCATGAAACTGGACACTCCATTAGTGGTGGTAGTGGTTTCTCCACTAGTCTAAATGATCCTCAAATCACTTTTTATTACTTCTTAAATATATTTTGATAGTTGTCTCATTTCTGTTGCTCTTTCAGAGCAAGCATGAGCTCAGAGTCAAGGCCCTGTCTCTCACCACTCTGTGACCTATTTGAAAACTTATTTCATGGTGCCTTTTATTACATATAATACAGTGTAGCTGTCCAGCTGTATAGACAGATAGATAGATGGATTGGGTTCAGAAATGAATACATAAGTATTCAACAACTCTTCCTATGCAAGTATAATTATAATTTTTTTCAGAAATGCCCCCCACCCAGGCCCCTAGCACTGTATGAGCAGGGACAGGAGGAGGCTACATACTTACCCAGCAGAGGCGAGCACCAGACTGAATGCTTCAAGACCAAAGGCCTCCGGTGAATTTTTGCTTCCTGATCGCCATGTAGTTTGACGCAACAGTGCTTCTGAGCAGAAAAACCAGTATTATCAGCTCTTTAAAAGAACATTTCATGACTTACTTCCTCATCTATTTTCTTCATATTCTAAGAAAGTATATAACCGGTCTCAAGAGACCCCGTGGAAGAGATCAGAAAGAAAATAACTGATGTCAAACAAAAAGGATTCATGCTTCTAATCAAAAGGTAGACTTATGAGTTACCAAGAACCATATCAAAACCCCTACCTCATAGAGATAGCGTGAGAATTAAATGAGTTCATAGACACAGTAAGTGCATAGAATGTACTAGAAACAGCAAACATTCTTGAAGCGCTGACACTGCTGGGGAGCGTGGTTATCACTGAAATATCCTGAGTAAAATAATCTCTAGGATGCCCTAATCTCTTATCCAATACAAAACTGGACACTCCTTCGGAAGTGGAGCAGTTTCTCCACTAGTTTAAATCATCTTCAAGTCACTCTTTTTTATTACTTCTTAAATTTATCATGATAATCATCCCATTTATTTTCAAAGAAATAGAATTCTTATTTTAAAAAACATTTCAAGGGCTAGGGATATGGCTCAGTGGCACAGTGCCTGTCTAGCAAATGCGAGGTCCTGAGTTTGATTCCCAGTACCAAAGTAAATAAATAAAATAAAAATGAAAATATTTCAAAATTTTAACAGAATACTCTGATCACCATTTCAAATAATTTACAGTTTGATATAAACAGACTTTGCAGGAAGGGCAACGCAAATTATATAATTTTTTATGTTACTGCCATCAAAAACATTAAAATTTGCCAATTCTTAGAACCAGATAGGATATGAAATATTTTTTTTGTCTTTTTGAGACAGGGTCCAGCTGTGCAGTTCACGCCAGCCTTGAGCTCACTTTGTATGCCAGGCTGGTCTTGAACTCACAGTGACAGTCTTGCCTCAGCCTCCTGAGTGCTGGGATTACAGGTGTGTGCCACCACACCCAGCTCTGTATGAAATTTTTAAAAATATCCATTTGCTTATCTGGCAATATTTTAAAGACAATCAGTATGTTTATAGTTCCAAGGCTGTTAACATATAATGGATTCAGGTTTCTATTTTGGAATGGTAACTGACTCACAACTGGTACCTGAGTAAACTCATAAGACTATACTTACCAATTTTTCTTGAAGAGGTTGCTGAATTTTTTCTGTGGAGGACAGGGGTTCACAGTGAGAGAATTCCTCATCTAAAAGGTTCTGTCATGAGACAATAGTGGAGTATATTGAGAAAATTAGGGAAGGACCAAAGATACAAAGTACATCAGAGCACAGAGAAAATGTAATATACCTAAAGCAGGTAACAGCACTGAGTTCTACTTGAAGGAAACACATTTATAATTGTAAACTTCCCAATGGATATTAATCTACTTAGGAATAAAATCCAAAGATCAAACAGGGAAGTGCACGGTTCTGTCATTAACATCTTTATACAGAAGCCAAAGAAATTTGGTGACAGAACTTGAAATGGTGAAATTGGTGTCTATGAAAATTTTACAGTAATACAACTTTGGTCTTAATCCAAGAGACTTATACATATCTGTAATTAGTTACAATAGAAAATTTTGTAGGTGATTCTGGGAAGATTAAAGCTGCTTTAGATATGGGTTTTTTTCCAGCTCAGTTTATTGCAAAGGTTTTCTCGGTACTCTGTCTGGCTTAGTCTGTGTGTCTGTCTCTTTCTCATATATACACACACAGTTTTTTCCTGATTACACAGCTGTGTCTGTGCTATGCTTTAGAAAATGCTCCCAGCATCACTGTCCATTCTTCTGTGTCCTTCTTTCAGAGTCATCCGCACTAGTCCCTTACATTCTTCACTTATGAACCAAACAGGAGACTCTGCAATTATCACAAGAGAAAAAAATATATTTGTCTATACCATGGATCTTATGAGAGATCCAGACAGACAGGCACTAGTAAGTTTAATGCAAAAGGAGACAGAAAAAAGGACAGTAACCATTGACGTCTGTCCAAAAGGTACTCACAATGTCAGCAAATGATTACAAATTGAAGTACGTACTCTTCCTATCAGAAAGAAAGTGCCCAAACTCAAACACAGGCTTCTTGCTAATAGATAAGAGTGGCCAGGCAAAGTAAATTCTGAAATGCTTCTGCTTAGCAAGATGCTCTCAGGAGCTGCTTACTCCTGTTTTGTTAAATTCTTTCAGAATACAGGGAACAAAGTCCACTAAAGCATTTTCTTCTAAATTGAGTATTAATGGTTAAAATCACTATATACGATGAATTAACTTCAAAATCTTTTGTGAACTTGGCATCTTCCCCACAATACACAAACATGCATCTCAGGGATTTTCTTTTACCTGAAACAGCAAATCATGGAGTCGTCCTTTAGTTATCTGCTTTTGTAGTGACTCAGCAGTGGCTATGAAAAGAATTTGTAAGCAGCTCAGTTTGATCATTTTAACCCCTTTGCCCACAATGCATTTTATTGCTTTATAACCTTTTGTTTTCCATTTGGGACCCCAAGGAAAGGATAGGGAACACTGACTTCTAACAATAGCAGTCTCTACTAAAACGTGGGGAAAATACAAAGCATGTTGGAACAGCTAAGTCATGATCACTCTTGGGCATTAAACACTAACAATGCAAGGAAACTGTCTTCTAGATGTGAGTCACAGAATTACTCAACTCTAAAATAAGAATACAGGGACTAGAGGTAAAGCTCAGTGGTAGAGTATTTGCAAAGCTCTGAGTTTGATCCTTAGCACAGCAAAAACAAAGCAAAATAAAACACTTTATAAGTCATTAAGTCCAACCCCCTTTACATGCAGAAATCCTATCTCTATTAGGACCCTATAATCCCAGGAGTCCTACAGGTAGCTCTGAGACCTTGAGGGACACAGATGTCCAGGAGACTAAGCTGGTTGACTGGTACATCATGGAGCTGAATTATTAAAAATATTTGCAATTCACTCAACTAAAATCTGTTTCCTAGTAACTGTCAAATTCTCATCTCTCTGAAAATGGAAATGGGAGAAAAATATCTTATTTAATAATGTAAGTTACATAATCACGTACTGCCTATCTGGCAACCCATCCTTTTTGAAATACAGCTGGAAAGGAGAAAATAAGCCCAAATCTTTTGAGCCACCAAAATAGATACAGTACTGATGTCCATGACCTTTACTCACATGACAGATCTCACACATTAACACAGACAGTGGGCTCTGAATTTATACATTATTCTCACAAGCTCAACTGCTTTCTACAGTAAATTAAGAGCAAAAATTAAAAGAAGGTAGCAAGCTCTGCTAAATGCAAGTATATTAATAGCTGGGACTATTTTTTTAAATCACTAACGGCCAGGAGAACTATTTACAGCACATCTTCTGGTGTCCAAAGCGTAGAGAAATCTGGTGCTTACTTTACAAACCAACAGTTTTATATCTCACCAGCCTGAAGAAATTTTGATGTCACAAAAATAATATATGTGAAAAGAAGTACACAGTCAAATTTTAAATTTTTTTCAGGATATAAGTTTTTAAAGCTTTAATTGTATGGAATATTACCCATGTAAAAATTCCATTTCACAAATACTTTTTATGGAAATAACTTGCCTTTCAACTGAGCATGACATAACATTAAATTTCTCCAATATCAGTGGTGGCGAGTCTATGGCACCAGGCTGTTTGTTATCCTTGAAAGCTCTAAAAGGTTCCCCATTACTGTCCTACAGGTAGTACTAAAATTTCATGATCCTAATTATCTCCAGTAGGAGAAAAACATTTTTAACCCTAAGTAATTAAATTGTTTTTCATTAATACTTAGACTCAGACATGTTCCAATTTCTCTGTGTTAACCTAACTGTAAAACAAGGCCTTGTCCTTCTGACCTACATTCACACAGCAACTGAAGCTTTCAGGAGGGCCATCGTGTTTCTGAAGGTCACGTATATCTGAACACTCAATCAGAACACTGTCTTACAGGCATAAAACTAAGCTTGTGCTGGGAATAATGAGTGAGCACACCATCTACATTGCCCATCTGCTCCCCCACCACACAATCCTGGGTTTTAAAAACAATCTACCTCACAGCATTCAAATTGAATATCTTATTTGAACAGATGTTTTGGGCAGTGTATAGCAACTATTTCCATATTTTCTGTATAGCAAAACAAACTGGCTTATGACCCCAATTTGCGTTCACTTTTGCATTGTTCTGGGTTTGGAGTCTGATGTGCAATATGTCTATGACACTTAGGCTTCACACAGATGCAAGCAAGGCAGTGGCCAGCACCTCCCCCACTGCTGCCATCTGGATGCGTGTTGGGAGCAGGTGCCCTGGATGCGTCACCTTTGAAGGAAGCTGAGACAAAGCCACTTTCTAAATGACTATGTACTGAAGCTTTTGGGCAAATGGTTGACAATTAACTGACTGTTCAAAATCAAAACCACAACACTGTTAGTGCTTTTAGATCAGTTATCAATGATGGCTGCCATTTACAGAATATGAACTCACAAGATACATGTCACCCCAAAAGAAACCTTCATGGTGTCCAAAACTGTGCATGAATAACATCAGGGTTATTAATCACAGACCAAGAAAACTATTTACACATCCATATTTGTCTAAGGACTTACATATCTAATAAAAGGACAAAGAACACAATTTTTAAATGGGCAAAAGGGGCCAGAGATTTAGCTCAGTGGCTCAAGTCCTTGCTCGATAAGCACTAGGTTGTGAGTTTGATCCCCAGTCCAAAATAAATAAAATAAAATAAGTGAGAGACTTAGATACTTTACAAAAAAAGATATACAAGGCCAATTAGCTCATGAGAAAGCTCTCATCATCTTTTATTTCTCTAAAGAGTAGAAATTAAAATCACTGATACATCAGTAAAGTACCTTAAATGAAAACAAAGCCAAAAAACTGATAATATTTACTACTGGAGATGTGGAATACCAGAAATTTCCACACCGTGCTAGTAGAGTGGGAAATGCTAAACACCTTGGAAAACTGTTGGGTAGGTTGTTAACAAGTTAGAGCACCAACTACACTATGACTTGGTAGCTTTACACCTAGATATTTATACCAGGTGAAATAAGAACACATGTCCACACAAAGACAGCTGTTCATAACAGTTTTCCCCAATATAAATTAAAAAGGTAAATACTTTAGATATGCAGAATGGGAGAAAAGACTATCAAATTGTGAAATATCCATATAAACAAAATACAATTCAACCATAAAAGGTATTACTGATAAACATAACATAGATGCATCTCAAAACTATTAGGCTGAGGGGGGGAAGCAGATATGCAAAGGAACACAAATAGTCCAACTCAATTCTAGAAGAGGCCAAAGTACCCTAATCAGATCAGTGGTTGCTCCTTGTGGCAGGCCTAGGGGAGAGGCACAGAGTTGGGAAGTAGCTCAAAGAAACTTTCTGATAGAAGTTCTGTGTTTTGATGTGTATTTACCTAACCGGTTGAAGAACACACTTATGGTCTGAATTCTTTATGATATATTATCCATAAAAATCTGAAAATTAGGGGCTGGGGATTCAGCTCAGCGGCATAAGCACCTGCCTTGCAAGCAGGCAGTCGTGAGTTCGATCCCCAGTACCGATAAAAAGGAAAAAGACAAAAAAAAAAAAATCTGAAAATTATAAGAACAAAGCTAACACAAAAGTTTATGAGACCAACAGGGTTAGAAAGAAATCATTCAAAAATATGTACAACACTGTCTCTACAGCATTAACAAACACAATGGCTAAATTATTGCTACCTAAAATGGGGATCACCCAGATACTCATCTTACAACTCTCCACCAGATACTAAAAATACATAAAAAGGAGAGTGGAAATGCTAGTGATGCCTAAAATGGAACAGTGCTGGTAGGGTGCTGAGGAGGGGTAGATGGGAATAGAACTCTCGGCAGGTGGGGCAGTCAAGGTGCACACAAGGTGCCTCACAGAGGACTCAGGCTGGGTGGGCATCTTGGGAGAGGAGGGCTCTGGTGCAGATGCTTATTGATAATTTTCTCATTATAAAGTTGAAAGAGTTCTTGTTGCTTGTTGAACTGCGAGGCTAAGGGATTTTTTTTTCTTTCCTCCTGCAGATGGTAGTTCTATGCCTTCCAACTCAGATCCTATTCTCCAGGAAATCATGTATGAAACAAAGGAACTTCCCTGTTATCCTAAAATATCATTCCCCATTTACCAATATTCACAGATAAGGGTAATTCACATTATAGAAACATAGTACGGCAGAACATATAGACCACCTATGGCCACGTGGTAACCACTTTTTGCAGTCATATTATTTGTAATTCACAACAACTGGGTTGCATGGAAGAGACTATTGAGGCACACAGCGGTAACATGATTTGCCTAATTTTACCCAGCTACTCTTTTGTAGACTTTGAGTCAGGACACAGATTTGCTTAACTTCAAAACCCACACTCTGAAACCACTATACCATGATAATATTACATTTGTATCTACATTTTCATTTGGGAAAACCTGGATTCCTACTCCACCAGAACTGTTGAACAGGCTGCATTTGGCTTTGACTTTCTCCTTGGTCCCAATTCCAACACATTTTATCTTTATGCATCTTATCTTTAATCATTATTTGGCTAATTGTCCTTGATTATCGATTGCTTGGGACATGTGGTCCTCACCCATCCTCAGACCTTAAGGTCCCCCTTTCACACTTCACACTCTCCATTCTGAGAAAAGCCAGTTAGAAAAGAGTTTTCCATGAGATCATCTCAGGAAAGCTTTCTCAAAACTGAAGTTCATGTGCAAATACTAAGCTCAAATAAGGAACTGTGATATACGTGAGTTTCTTACAATCTCTCCCCAAGGAAATATTTATGGTTCTTAAAGGTAATTAATTCACTTGTTGTCTATTAAATGAGTGACTCACCTTTAATTTCACATCAACTAGAGCAAGAGATGATGAAAAGTAGAGATGATAGTTTGAATTAGATCAATTAGTCTATGATTCCTGTAGATAAGATGAACCCTAACGTATTGTGTGCATACCCTAGATCTAAGAAATTGCCTAATTTCCTTTTTAAAGCTAAGATTCATTTATAACCCATGACTGTACATAGATACAAGATACTTAGCTGTAAAAAGATTTAAAAATGTATAAGTAACTACTCATGAAGTTTAACAGTTCTGGTGGCATATTTCACAGAGGAAGCATGCACACAATCACTTTATAAATCACTTTGGTCATAATGGTGGGTGAAAAGTTTAACAATATAACTCAACATGAAGCTGAGGATTTATAATCAAATGTCATAAGCAACTCCCAGTTGTGGTTTGTGCACATTGTCTTTAACCTGAATATCTGAACAAACTGTACAGAATCCCCAAACAATTTGCTGATAAATCTTCTCAGATAGATCAGAAAGCAATGGTTTTGAGCATTGGGTTAATTTATTAACCTAGCCAGAGAGTTTCAGAAGAGCTAAGAAGATTTAAATATTTTTCTTTTCTGACTCAGAATTCAAATGTCTGACTCAGAACTCAAGCACCCTGAGGTGGCTGTGGCCATGGTGTAAGGTGTGTGGATGTGTTTGTGTGATAACTGACTTAGCTTTCTGTTGTCTCTGTACATCTGGAATAACTGTATTCGAGACATTTTAAAAGTGTGCTCTACCTCAATATTCTTCTTCTCCCAAGATTGGGATATTATTAGAAGACCCCTTATAAGTAAATAGTGTTTTAAAAAATACTGATATGTGTGCCTTCTTTGGGCAGGAAAAACAAAACAAAACAAAAACAAACAAACAAACAAACAAAAGAAACAAGAAAGGGATTTCATAAATCCAGGCAGTTTATGAGCAACTTAAGACAGAAAGACATGCTTGCCCTACATTTTCTAGCCCTCCACCCCAGATGCAATCCAGGGCAATATTCACTTGTTCCTTTAATAGGAGAAACCAGTTATTCCCTAAGGGTATACTAGGAAGACCGTGGCAAGTTGATGATATCAAGATTGTGCACTTTGGGGCTGGGGATTTAGCTTAGCGGCATAAGTGCCTGCCTTGCAAGCAGGCAGTCATGAGTTCGATTTCTGGTACCGATAAAAAGGAAAAAGACAAAAAAAAAAAAAAAAAGATTGTGCACTTTGGGAGAGGTTACAAAAGTTAATTCTTCTAAGGAAGTGCTAAAAGGAAGGCATGTGTCATAGCTTATATTTAGATGTCCCCCCAAAGCCTCATGTGGTCAAAGGTGGGGCTTTTTCAGAGGTGGCCAGATCTAGAGTGTGTGACATTGGAGTTGATTCATGGTGCAGTTGCTAGGATCAAGGGCACTAGGATTAAGAATGTGAGTGCTACCCACTCTGTATAGCTTGGATAAGATAGATAAAAAGAGCCATGGTGATCCCTTGTTGCTTTGGTACCTTCTGCCTGCCATGAATTGTTTCTCCTCTGTGATGGCTGTCTGCCATGCCACTCTGCCTGGAAGACAGTTATGGACCGAAACTTCTACAAACTGTGAGCTAAATAAACCTTTCCTCCTTTAACTTTAGATGTTAGAGTATTGAGAAAAGTAAGTAAGACAGCATGGAAAGAAGGAAAGCCAAATTCTTAGCATCCATAAAAAATTATGGGGCATAGCCAAGCAGAGTGGTACATGCCTGTAATCCCCGTACCTGGAGAGCTAAGGCAGGAGGATTGCTGCAAGTTCAAGGCCAACCTGGGCTATAAAGTGAATTTAAGGCCAGCCTGAACTGCATAGTGAAACTCTGTCTCATAAAGACAAAAACAAAACAAAACATCCTGGAGTATAATATTAGGGGCTGGGGATTTAGCTCAGTGGCTTAAGAGTCTGCCTGGCAAGCACAAGGTTGTAAATTCAATCCCCAGTACAAGAGAGAAAGAGACAGAGAGAGAGAGAGAGAGAGAGAGAGAGAGAGAGAACAGTACAATATTGATTTAATGTAAAGATAACTGCCTTAGACCACATTTGGAAGGACTTATTCATGTCTCAACAAGAACCATTATAATCACTAAGGAGTCTTCCGCAATATCCTCTGAGTAATAAGAAAATAATATATGGACTTTGTGATTTAAATCATGCCTTACATTGGTGATAGGGTGACCCAAAATAAACTGGTTGGAATAAAAATCTAATAAACTCGTAAAGATTTAAAAATAATAAAATGTTGAATAACCATTGCTACTTTAAAATTTCTTAAACTCTTAAACAGCTTTCTCGGATGACAGCATAAAGGATAAAATAAATCCAAAACACATACAAGCCTGAAACTTTTCATGTCTAGTTCACCTTAAGCTTATAGTTAGTTGTTTATTACTTTCCATAAAAAGAACATTTAAACAGCTAGCATAAGTTCACTGAATAAAAGCAGTTGTCTGATATGTGGCTAAATAAGCTTTTTTTTTCTAGATTAAAAAGTTTATAAATAATTTGACATCTGTAATTTGACAATTGTCTTCTCACATGTATTATTAGTATGTACTTATGCACATTTAGGCAAAAGAAAAAGTACAAATATTCCAATTTTTAAAATGTAAAATATGCAAGTAAAGCACACATTAAAAATTTTAAAGTTTTTTCACATACCTAGTATTGTAATATACACTGAATTCATAAGGGTTTCTCCCAATCCCTTATTGAAAGAAGATATAGGAGTAGGACATTTTTCTACCATATGACAGATCAAACCTCACTAGTAAAATCAGGGCAGAAATATGTAAAACAACTTAAGGTACAAAATACCCCAAATGTGCACTTTTTTCCTCTTTGTTTACTTTAAGAAATTTGAGACGTTCTATCTAATTTTAGAAGAAAAAAGTCATGAACAAATCTAACTCAAATAAACAACCAACAAGAAAGGTTAACAGTTAAACCCAAGTTCCCCAGCTACTAGAGAAAGCTCTTCGAAGGGCCCCAATCCAGTCTTCCCAACCCTCCCCACTGTCATAAATTCAGTAATAACACAGCAGCAGGAACCCAGAAAAAGAGCTCGAGAGCTCTGGCCCCACCTCAGGGTAAAATGAGCTGGGTCCTAAACAAATATCTGCTACTTACTTTTCAGTGTCCCTGTCTTCTGCTCCAATGTCTGGCAAGCGTTCGACAACCCAGTGTTTATAACGTGGAGGTTCTGCTGCTCCAAAATTGCTTCCTGCAGTTCAGGTGGTAGAGCCTCGGCTTTTTCACTGGCAGAGTGGGCTGTCCACTCTCGATTCTTCACCTGGACACACACAGTTAATAATGGGTTTTAGCAGGTGACCAGGAAAGAAAGCAATCAAGCACTCCTCGCTCTGTTATGCCCACGAAACTGAAAATATGGTTTTCTTCTCAGGGAAGCGATAAGCCTCTACTGAACTTCTGCAATTCGGTGTTTGCATGGTGTGCCTGAGCTATTTCTACAGCAGCAGAAGTCCTGATGTGTCAAATCGCCTCCTTCTGCAATGTTGCCTCTTTCATGAGCGGGCTGTTGACACCGCCTCTTTTACAACTCCCCCCTATACTTCCTCCGCTCACTGCTAGTCACTAGGGACTGAACTTTACAGTTTCTCTTTTTTTTTTTTCTTTTGGTTCCTCCTCCATTTTTACTTGACGGTTTTAAGGACATCTGAGGCGCTTTCCTCTGAGTCTACTATAGCCAGATCTTTCCTACCTGCTGTTTTGCTCCCAGGCATGAGTGGGGAGAAGGAAGGGAAGAGAAATGGGCAGTGATGTGGATTAACCCCTAATCCATGGCATACCTGTTCGCTGGCTTCTTGGATCTTCTTCCTGAGGATCGCTTCCTGGTTAGTAGCATCTTCTGGCACTTGTTTGATGGCTTCTAGTTGTTTCCGACTGATGTTTAAAAAAAAAAAAAAAAAAGAAAGAAAGAAAGAGTCCAAACCCAAACCACAAGCTGTCAGTGACATTTCAACCAAGAGTCATTTTGGGAGACTGTGACAAATTTAAACGTATACTTCCTGAGAGATCAGAGAAAAAAAAGTGAAAGTATTTACGTGCATATAAGTTCTTCACAAATGCAGAATTTTAAGCAAGTGATCACTTAGCCTTTGCTTGACAAACGAGGACACTCTTTTCCTGTGTTATACAGGTATTTTCAATTCCCCACAGGTGATGTTCAGAGCACTTAACATCAGTTGCTTGCTTAGGAGGTGGCTCTACATTGAGGTCAGGGTGACAGGTGCAACACTCACATTTCACAGCTAGTTTTTACAGAAAAGGAAAAAAAGGAGGGGGCACAGAGGAAAAGGAAATAGTGTCTCATGACCTTGACCTTTTCGCCTGGAAGGCTGTCAATCATGGTACACATGTGTGTCATTAGCCTAGGAAGGGCAACCCCCAAGCAGGGATGAAATCAGCTGTGGGTATTTCCACTGCAGTCCTCTTTTCTAGAGCCCTTGGTATCACTGTGATTCCTCATTTGGATCCAATACTAATTCTCCAAATATATATGAATGCATCCTTCTATTAGCTGATGAAATTATGTGCTACATGTCAACATATCAGTGGTTATCTGGAAAATAATGGGCTTAAGGGCCTTCATTCAAAGGGATGAAAAATTAGAGGCATATCCAAGCAGTAAGGAAGATATCTTGAGGCTTAGGCCTTTTCTTCCCTCTCTAATGTCAACAGTCAGCATTCCATTGGCATGAATCCAGTCCTGGTTACAAGAAGGACCACACCAGAAGCAAGGATGACATTACAGAATGCTTTACCACTGATACACGAGAAAGCCCTAAACAAAATAAAAGCTAAATCACCACAAGCATTCTGTTGGACATCCAATAGTTTAGAGTCAGTGGTGGGAATTTAACTCTAGCGGGAACACAATGTGATAGCTACCCTCCGAACACACTTACTGAAACAATACAATATTGTTTGCTAAAGGAATAATGTACAGCAGATCACTAACACTTATTCAAGGTGAACGACACTTTGTACCTGTACTTACAACTGCCTGTTTCTCCCTCCTCCTGAGCCTGCAGGAACTATCATCTTACTTTCTGCTTCTAGAGGTTTAAGTATTTTAGATAAATTCAGATAAGTGGAATCATGCAGTATTTGTCCTGTGATTATGTTATTTCACATAGTAGCAAGTCCTGCATGTTCATAATCATTGTCACTGGCAAGCCTGTGTGTACACACACACACATACATGCACAAATTTAGGAGATATTTGACAAATAGGTTGTTTCTCTATCTTCATTATTACACTGCAATGAACATGGAATGCAAATCTCTGAGATCCTTATTTCAAATCTTTTGGGTAAATATCCAAAAATGGAAATACTGGGTCACAAGGTAGTCATGTTTTTAACAATTTTTTTTTTTGTGTGTGTGTGTGTGTCTTTTTCTTTTTTATCGGTACTGGGGATCGAACTCGCGAGTGCCTGCTTGCAAGGCAGGCACTTATGCCGCTGAGCTAAATCCCCAGCCCCTATTTTTAACATTTTGAGAAATATTCATACCATTTTTCTCAGTGCTTGACCATTTTGTGTTCCACCAACAGTGCAAAAAATTTCCATTTTTCTTTACATCTTACCAACAGACGTTAACTTTTCTTTTGTGCTTATAGTAGTTATTCTAAAGGTAAGAGACAATATCTGATTTAGCTTTAATTTGCATTTGTTGGGTGATTATTAATGCTGAGTATCTTTTCATATAATTGTTACTCGTCTGAGTATCACTGGAAAAATGTCTATTCAAGTCCTTTGGCCATTTTAAATCATGTTTTTGCTATAGTTGAGTTCCTCTCACATTTTGAATGTTAACCCTTCAACAGATACATGAAGTCTGCCAACATTTTTCATCCATTCTATAGTTTATCTCTTCACTCTGTTGATTATTTCCTTTATTGTGCATAAGATTTGTAGACTGATGTAATCTCATGTGTCTATTTTTGCTTGCATTCGTTTGTGCTCTTGGCATCCTAAACATAAACTCCTATGAAGATCACAAAGCTTCCCCAACATACTTTCTCCTGTAAGTGCTACAATTTCAATTCCAATAGTTAAGGCTTCAATTTTGAGCTGACCTTTGCATGTAATGTATGATATCCCTGTTTGGCCCAATTTTATTCTTTTGCCTGTGGCTATCCTGTTTTCCCAGCAGCATTTATTACAGCAATTATTCTGTCCTTACTGTGCATCCTTTGCCTTCATATTAAATATCAGTTGACCACATACACACGGATTTCTATGCCCAATTCTGTTCACTATTCTGTCTATCTTTATGCCAATATTATACTGATTAACTACCATGGCTTTGAAATAGTTTTTGTAGTTAAAAAGGATAATGTCTCCAGCTTTGCTGTTAAGATTTGCTATTCATGGTTCCATATGAATTGTAGGATTTTTTTTTTTTGCTCTTTCCATAAAAATGCTTATTGGAAAGAAAATGGAAAAAAAAAAGCTCATTGGAATTGCACTGTAGCTATGAATTGCTTTAGGCAATTAAACAATGTTAAGTTTTCCAATCCATGAACACAGATCTCTTTCCATTTTTGTGTCTGTCAATATTTTATAGGCTTTAGTGTGTCTTTCATCTCATTACCTAAATTTAAAGTATTTTGTTCCTTTTGCTGTTATAAGTGAGATTAATTTCCTGTCCAGATAATTCACTGTTAACATAGAAATGAAACTGAACTTTGTATGTAGATTTTGTATCGTGCAACTTTACAGAATTTAGTCCAACAAGTTTCTTATGGAATCAACTTAGTTTTCAACATATAAGATCATATCATCTACAGATAATTTTACCTCCTCCTTCTGATTTACATGCTTTGTCAGCTTGCCTATACACTCTAAAACCTCCCCATCCTATATTAAACAGAAGCAGTGAGAGTGGACATTATTGTTATTTTTCCAGATCTTAGAGGAAAAACTTTAAATGTTTCAGTTAAGATCTTAGCTGTGGGCTTTTCATAAATGACTGTTACTATGTTATTTTCCCAGATTTTTATAGGAAAAACTGTTCTTAAATGTTTTCTCTGCATCTCACAAAGAGAACTGTGTGACATCCTTTATTCTGTGAATTGGTGTCTCACACTGATTGCACTGTTGAATCATCCATGCATTCAGGGTTAAATCCCACTTGGTAGTGCTTAGGAGCCTAACATCTTAAATTTTATTTGTGCATATTTTATTGAGGATTTTTCTTCAATATTTGTGAAAGACATAGGCCTGGAAGTTTTTCATCCTGTTGTTGCCTGGTTTTGTTATCAAGATACTGCTGGCATAATAGAGTGAGTTTGGAAGTGTTTGGTTTTTTGTTTCTTTTTTAAGAGTTTCATAAGTATTGACTTTTATTCATTTTTAGATATTTGGTAAAATTCATGAGTTAAACCATCTCATCCTGAGTTTTTCTTTGTTGAGAGGTGTTTAGTTACTGAATCAATCTTACTAGTTATATGTCTGTCAGATTTTTGGTCTTCATTGTTCAGTCTTACTAGGTTGGATGTTTCTAGGAATTAATCCATGTTCTTCTAGGTTATTTAATTTTTTCATGTTCTTGGCTTTTAGTTATTCCAATGTTTGTTTTATATAGTTAGTGCTATCATGCGTGCATGGATATTTATGATTATTATATCTTTCTGGTGAACTGAGTCTTAATATATTATTATTCTCTGTCTTTTGACAGTTTTTGATTTCAAGTTCACCCAATATAAGTACAGTCACACCTATTTTGAAAACCAGTCACACTGAGTATCTTTTACCATCCCTTAATTTTAACCTGCATGTGTCCTTAAATTTAAAGTGAACCTTATATACAGTATATGTTAGATCTTTTAAAAAATATTTTCAATCCCTGTTTTTTGACTGTGGAATTTAACCCATTTAAAGTAGTTATAATAGGAAAGGACTTACTGTCTGCCATTTTGTTTTCTGTGTTTTATTATTCTTTTGTCCTTTTCTACTCATTGTCTTCCTCTTAATTTTGATATTTTTGTATTCATATGCTTTGATTTCCTTTTGTGTGTTTTCTACAGTACTCTCCTTTTGGTTGCCATGGGGCCTACATAAAACATCTTACAGTTTTAATGGCCTATGACAAGCTGGTAACATCACATAGACTCAATACTTTTACTTTTCTCCCTCTACACACTTTGTTCTTAATGTCATAGTTTACATCTTTCTATATTGTGTGTTCATTAATGCATTTTAGTACCTTTGTCTTGCATCTTTTACATTAAAATTAAAGGTGATTTACTCACTACCATTCCAGTATTGCATATACTTTTGTCAGTGCATTTTCCTTTGTTTTGTTGTCTCTTGCAGTTCAGGCTGGGCTTGAGCTCACTTTGTAGCCTGAGCTGATCTCAAACTTGCAATGATCCTCCTGCCTCAGCCTCCCAAGTGCTGGGATTACAGGCACACACCACCATACCCGGTTTTATCAGTGCAGCTTTTCATGTGCTTTTGTATTGTTATTTAGCATCATTTTGTTTCAACTTGAAGAGCTCTATTTACCATTTCTTGTAAGTTGGGTCCTCAGCTTTTGGTCTGGGAAAATCTTAATTTCTCCTTTATTTCTGAAGGATACTTTTGCTAGGTATCACATGTATGGGCTTTTAGCCCTTTGAATCTTTTATCCCACTGCTTTCTGGGCTGCAAGAATTCTACTGAGAAATTTGCTAACAGTCTTACAGGGTTCTTCCTTTCATGTGCTGAATTCGCTTTTATCTGGATGCTTTCAACATCCTACCTTTGGCTTCCACCTATTGCAATGTACTTCACCGGGAATTTCTTTGAACTCACCTTGCAGAGGTCAGCACATCTGTTTCTTTCCTCACACTTGAGAAATGTTTTGACTGTTATGTGTCTAAACAGGCTGCCTGTCCCTTTTGCTCACTTCTGGCTAACAGGAAATCCATAATAATTCAGCTTGATGGTATTCCACAAAACCTGCAAAAACCTGTTTAGCCTTCCATGCTTTTTCTCATGATCTTTGTTTGACCAAGGCTGTTGTTGAATCCCTCTAGTGTATTTTCAGGTTCCATTTCTGTATTATTTAGCTCCAGGATTTGTTAAAAATCACATATTGCTTACCCGTTGGTCCTTCATCTCACTGATCATCTTTGATTCTCTATCAGGTAATTTACTTATTTCTGTTTCACTAGAGTCAATTTCTTCACGTTTCTTTTGTTCCTTTATTTGGAAGATATTTCCCTGTTTCTTCATTTATTTGGACTCTATTGTTTTTACCTACGCTTGTAAAGTAGTAGCCAGCTCTTCCAGTCTCTAGAAACTATTGGCCTTATAGAAAAAAGAAAACCTTAATCAGTCCAAGTAGAAATCCTGGGGGCCTCTCAAACATTCATACTCATGCAGACCTCTTTTCTTAGCAGTCCCTATACCTCAGAAATACACTGGTACCATCAGTACTGAGACAAGCAAGACAAGCGAGACAAGCCAGTCCTCTGATCAGCCCCCAGAAAAGCTGGCACTTGGGATGGTCGTCAAACTCTATTATCTCACCTCCAGAGATCAGGGGTTTTCCATCTGCTTGGTGTGTTGTGAGCTGGCAAAGACACTCTGGAAAGTATATACCTGCTACTTTTCACCAAAACCTTTGTTTTCCGGGCTTCACCCCACTTCCAATATCTACAGTATTCTAGGTACTATCAGCCTCCAAGGTAGATGAGAGGGAAGTGCTGTGACAAGCTGAATACTGAACACATGGTGTAACTATTCCCACAGGGGGAAGCTGAGAGTGAGGGGTTTCCTTCCAATCACACAACACTGCACCAGAGGTGGAGATTACGGTGTCTTGATTTTCCTGTCCATCTTGATGTGGCTGGTTTCATTTTAATCAAGAGCACAAGAGGCTCTCAACTGGTTTTTGGATTTCTTAGGAAGGAAATTCCTCCACAAACAGTGGTTGAATTAGGCCTTGCTAATCTCTACCATCTTGCTCACATTATCTCTTTCAAGGTTGTTTCTGCCATTCTGGGTGGGAACTGAGCACAGGACCTTCACACTAACCTACATCCTTAGCACCCCCACCTTGTTTTTTATTTTGGAACAAGGTCTCAGTAGGTCGTAAAGAGACTTGCAGTCTTCCTGTCTCAGCTTCCCAGAGTGCCAGGGTTACAGGCATAACATATTACAGGTTACAGGACCACCATGCTCCTCTGCGTCTTTAAAAGACATCAACTTTATATACTTTTTCCTAGGAAAAGCTTACAGTCTTAAGGGTGGTTATTATACTTCAAGAGAAAGAAAAATGATTTTAAAAATCATCGGAAGTCCATGTTTAATAATACTGAAATTTTCAATAACTGGCATGTATTTCTACTTATAAGAATCATTTTTCTGGATTTTAGGAGACATAACAGTCTTAGAAATAGATTTTTAAAAAATTAGATGGTGCCATCTGTTAAATATTTTTAACAGATGTTGAATCTTTAAAGTTTTCTTCTCCCATGAAATTTTTCATTATCACATTAAGAAGTACATATATTAGCTTTGGTTATGTGTTTTAAAATCCAACAACTCTTTTTGATAACATGTCCTAATGCTAAATCTTTATTTCTATTTTACCCCTGCCAAGTCTGCCTCTCCCAGATTTCACCAATTTCAGACCGAAATTGTCCACGTTTTCACACAAATTGTCCAAGTCCAATATGATTCCTTTCTTGCCTTCTCCGAGTTTCTTCTCCCGGCCTGTGAGGCTGATCCACCCTCAGGTACAGCCTGAGTCCACTCATCTGTCATTGCCTTTGTGACTGTCCCCCTGGCCTACAATATACCTTGGCCTGAAGGTGTCTCTGGCTGTTTTCAACAATGATCCAGTAAATTCATTACATTTCACCACATACACGTATACAGCTAAAACAAAAATTCTATTAAACTACTTTCTCTTGCTATACATAATGCTATACATATCTTGCTATGTATATCTTGCTATACATATACTCCAAAGTTTAACTTATTCTGTATTTTAAAAATGTCAGTCCAACTTAGCCATATTGACTAATCAGGATCTCTCACTGGTGATACGTTTTTGAAAAACATCTTCTCGCTGGTCTCACTGTATTGTTTTAGAACAATTCTCTGGCTGGGAAATCTATCAAAACACAACTTTGCCTCTTGTCTGCTCATAAGTGGCTTCCTATCACACTTAAACTACACAGTCACATGCAGGAGCTTCCAGGCTGTGTGACCTAAACCCTGCCTATCGCTCAGGCCCCATCTCTTACCCCCGCCCAGCATTTACCCCAGTTGCACAAGTGCACGCTTCTGACTGCTGCTCACACACACTAAACTCACACCTCAGCTCTCTCCTCTGCTGAGGACTCCAGATCATCCTGCAACTCACTTCCTACACCTCTCTCAGCTCAGTCCTACTCGGCACACAGGACGGTCCCCATCATTCTTTCTAAAATGAGGTCCATAGTAGATTGGTAACTGGCGATCAACTTAAACACCAGCTGAACTGTATCAGCAGGGCACTGAATGTAGATGGACACCTGAGGATTCTTGCTAGCATAAAAAGGAGACTTGGAGAGGAAGAGTAGCATTGTGGATTCTCCTAAGTGTTGCTGTTGTTTGGAGCTGGTGGTTCTCCTGGAGGAGCCCTGTCATGCTGGCTCGCTCAGTATGAATTCGACTGTTATCATCGGAGGAGCTCAGGACCTTGCTCTGTGAATGGTGCACTTGGGGGGAGCTCTGGTCCTTACATTCAACATCGCTTCCTGACTCCGGAGAGGAAGATGCATGCTGTTTAATCTACAGAAGAAGCTTGTCACACTGGCTTCCTGATATGAACTCGGCTGTTCTCATCATCAGCTCAGGACCTCAGTGTGATAATGGCTGTGGTACTTTTCAGAGGAGCCCTGGTCCTTATTTTGAATATCACTTCTTGGTTCCAGTGCAGAACCCTCAATCTACTAGCACAGATCCTTCACCCTGCTGGCACAGACTTCCTAACTTCCACCACTGAACTTCGGGCCTTCTCAGTGCAGATCTATAAAATAGACTTGCATGAGACATTAGCTGGACTCATGCAGAACATTGCTGTGGGATCCAGGCCCTTGGCTGGATTTTCTAGGTCTTCAGTGCTGTAGATAGGTTTCCTGCACTTTGTATTTGGTCCTAGGGTGACCATTATAAATAACTATAAATTATGTGTCCTGTATATAATTGTTCTCCTTGCAACCTCTGACTACAACAAGGTCTTTGTACCTTCATTCTCTTGTCTTATCTTGTTTTAATGTTCTTCAAATCACTCACCACTTCCCAGCATTAGCACATATAATTGTTTTTTATTTGCATCTCACATGTGTTAGTTCCATGGATGCAGAGAATTCTGTCTTGTTTCCTATAATTCCTTAGCACCTGCAGAGGGAGGAGATGATCTTGGCAAAGAGGTAACACAAATCATAACTTGTTTTCTTTACCAAGGCCTCCAAGAACAGTTTCTCTTTTCACTGCCTGAACCCGACCCACTCAATTCTTCTACTCCTCAGGGCTGCAGACTCTTTGTCTGATATTACGGAAGCTTTCTCATCCTAACAGCCTTTGAAAATTCACCTGTGTAAAACAACCCCTGCCTCATCAAACAGACTTCTCTCCCCCATCCCATAAAGCACAGCACTCATTTCTTTATGCAATTAAAAGTCATAGTCAAATTATTTTTGTGTGTGGCCCCTATAGAGCTCTGTCTGTTTTAAATTGTGTCTAGAAGTACGTGCTATGCCATCCTTGTGTCGGTAAGGGGTAGTTTGCCCAGTGCTAGGTTACCAGAATACTTTTAATGAATATTGGGTCAGATTTTAACAAGTTGAATTAATAGTTGAAACAAATGTGGGTTTTTGAAGTCAGAGATACAGGTCTGAATCTCAGCTGTTGCATAATCTCAGTTGAGTAGCCTGTGGCAAATTACTGAGCCTCTCTGGAGATAAATATAAGCCAAAATCTTAGCACTACATCTGACGGAGTATTGGCTGGGAACATGACACCCCTATTTCACTGAGCTGTATGTGTATCTAGTAGGGTAACACAGGAGAGTCGCTCATCAGAGATGACCCTAGTGCAGGCCTCTCTCCCTGTAGCTCTTCATTGCTAAGCAGGATTTTAATGCTCCTTTTTGTGGGACAGGAAGCTGACAGTCCACTTAACCCACATCTTTACCACCAGGGGGAAGTTGAAGATCCTCGGTTTTTGTGGAAAGCAGAAGATCATTTTTTCAAAAATTTCTCCTGGTATCAATCTCTCTCTGGTATCCAGTTTCCTCAAATTTGGGGGGAGAAACAGTCTCTTGGCTATTTTCTATAAGTCTCTAACTATCCTTTTTTTAAATATAACTTTGTTCAAGTTTAGCATGTACCCACATTCGTTCCAAAAGCATTCCTTAGGGCAATGCTAAGTATGGTACTAACAGTGATATACATAGTGGTCAACAAAAGATGTAATCACTGTCTTTGTTTACTCTGTGGTTTTACAGAGTGTAAACTGCCAAAGATTTCCCCATAACCATAAGTATTGAGATTAGAGAAAAAAAGAAAATAGCAAGTTATTTTACACATATTGTCATCCAATCTCCACAATATCATTTAACTGAAATTTCACAGACTAGTAAGTGCATGACATAGTGTAGTATATTTACACAAAGGTAGAAGAAGAGACCAATGAGGTTGGAGTCAACAGACCAGACCAGGTTTTGTATTCTAACCCTCCATTTTAAAAAAAAAAAACCTACAAGATTTGATCAGTTCACTTTGCCTCTTTATACCTCTGTCTTCTGTAAAATTATGAGATTAATAAAATTCTAAGACCGTTTCTAGTTTTAAAAAATATCTGCATGCCATTAATTCCAGATTGTCTAGGGGAAAATAGTTCATCATACAGATTTTAAAGTGCACCATTTGGAGTTGTGAACATCTAAGTCAGTTTTATATTATTTCTCAGTTCAAAATTGTCAAAATGTCTTCCCTAAAGAAAGAGTATTCGGAATCAAGGTGCAAAATTTGCAAAAATTACAAAGTGTGGCACAATCATAAACATGTCATGTATATTAAAAATGAGTTTCTTATATATAAATGATCATCACCTGGAAAATAATTCTTTTCTGAAATAAAGATATTCCAGCCTGAATTCCTTCAAAATTTCTATTAATTTGACAAAGACTTTATCAAGAGATTCTTTGTGATTTCCCAAGCTGTTCAGTCTTAATCTGCAAAGATTTGGCTTCTTTTCCATGATATGGTTGAATTCCTACGAAGAAAAGTCATAAAACAAACTCCAAAACTTCAATGTTAAATATAAACAAATGACAAAAGAAAAATAACCTGGACATTCCCATCTCAATGGTTTTCACCGCTATTAGACCCTGAAATTATAACTGAATAGTTCTCAATTCTCAAGTGTCCAGAGACTATTATATGGTTTGATTATATGAACATAGCGCATACATCTAGCAGGTAGCTCAACTGAGTTACATTTTCTTTTTCTTAAGTAGGTTTTTGATCATCTCATCAGTCATCAAAATTTGCTTTAGAACAGGGTTAAGTCAAGTAATGCAGTCAAATTTGCTGGTCATTATATTCAAAGCAAATTTTACAAAAGGTTACATTGGCAAAGGAGTTGCATACATATATTTCAATACTGCCAAAAAATATAGATGGAGATATATATAGGAATATATATACACAGCAATCATATATATCTATAGATATAGATATAGATGGTACCAATGGTACCAGTATAATATTTCAGAGTTTTTCTTTACATTAATTTAGTAGAAGTTGATAGATACTGACAGAGTTTGGCAGTCAAAAAGTGGAGGTTCTACTGTAGGTTATGAATTAAATTAAGAAGATTGTTTCTTATATGCTTCTTTTCTAACAAAACTGAGAATAGCAACCAAAGAAGATCGTACTTTTCAAATGTTCTGCTATTTTCTGAGATGCTAAAACTGTCAGATTTGGTGATAAGATCTTTATATACACTAATCATTCTATCAAAGTTGAGAACTGTGATATGCCAAGCAAAAACTCAAGCTTACTAGCCAGTTCTCGTAAGTGCAAAAACACCTTTTTCCACTGTCTTATTAATTCCTTGTCTCTCCATCACATTGTACATACCCTCACGTGTACTCTTATTCTTTCCTTACTCTCGGGGTCATGCATATTAACCCTAACTTTCCCACTCAAACTTATCTACATCCCACACTCCCGTGTACCCCCAGACACACACACTATATTCAGCATCAGGCTAAGAAGATAAAGTCTTAGAAACTGTATTACATAGTATCTAGTAATACCTGAATTATCAAAGTGGAAGAAAAACCTGGAAAACCACAAAATACCCAACACTTACATGAAGCTGCTGTACCCACTTTTCTTCCACAGTGATTTCTGGGTTAGTGACCCACTGAAAGGAGCCATCAATGAAGGTTTCAACTTCTGAGATTTCTTCAAACTGGCAGAAAAAAGAGAGAGTTCTGCATCTTCAACTAGGAATTCAGGCAAAAAGGATGTGGCATTACATAATAAGAACTCATTTAGATTGAAATTCTACACACAGATAATCTAGGAAGCCTTTAGGCAGAATTCCTCTTCATCTAAGCTCCTCCATTCAACTTCCTTTATTCAAGGCTGTGATCATAACATGCTGACTCTTGCCAGGACCTCAGTTTGCACTCAGTAAACACAGTTAGAATGATTTCCCAGAACATAACATTTCCCTTTTCTTTTCCCTTTCAAATAGAAACAAACAATTTCACTGATTTTTATCATCAAGCTCTATGCTACATACCATAGGCTCACACTGTTAAAAGGAACTAAAAATGCACACCTGAAGGTATTATTGACTGATTTCTCTGGCCATCTAGATTTTCCATGTGAATTATCAAAATGGAAAAAGAAATATTAGCTTTTAGGAAAAAGGAAATTTAGAGAAAAAAACTATCCAGTAGGTATCATGCCTTCCACCCTTTGATGCTAAAGATTAAACTGCAGGAAGACAAGCTCAAGCTTTCATATCTAAAGAGCAATCTCTTAATCCTGATTGGTTCAGAACCAGATGATCAATTTCATCAGCTTTTGAGGAAATCTTTTCACAGGATGATTAATTTGGGTCTCAACAGAACACAGACATATTTGGACTCAGTAAATAGGCCGTAGTCAGTAATCTACAGATATTCCCAGCCAGTGAAATAGCACAACACTGTAAACGTATGCCATAAAATACCAGCTTTTGAAGTGTAGCTGTGAATTCCACTCCCTTCTGTTCACACTGTCTGAGGAACTGCAGCGTTTCTTGGTCTGCCATTGCATCCCGGGATGACAAGCTGGTAAAAGTGCACTGCCACTCGGTGTCATTGTTCTGAAACAATTACCAAAATGCCCACAACTCCATGACTCATAAAAAGAACATTCATTAGTTTTATTTTATAAAATGATGCTCATGAGTCAACGTAAGTATTATTAGCAAACAATTTCTAAATCATCACATGGAATCTTCTACAACCTGCAAAGACTATGGACATCTCTCTAAAATGGTTTCATCTAACAATAAAAAAAGACTTGTTTATGAATTTACTCCCATGTGGGGATAAAAAGTCATGGCTCTTATTTTAACACAAAAATAGGAGAAAGTAAAGAAATTCACAGGAGGCTGGATTAGAGAAAGAGGAAGCTATCTTCTGAAGAGAGAGGAAGAGCTCCAGGAACCAAGACACAGAAGACAGGAAGCTAAAAATCATAGAAGCAAGACAGCAACCCAGAAAAGTGAAAAATAACCCACAGCACCAATCTCAGCACCTCGTGGGCTGGGGAACCTGATTATACAAGCCCCGAAGTAGAAATGGGAATCAAACCTTCAAGAAGCCTGCTCACCAAGTTGATCCCCACACAGAACTGGGAAAAGTATCTATCCCAACAAATATCAACATAGAAACAATATGATAAAGCCAGGCAACACGATTCCTTCAAGGGTTTGGAACTCTTTAGTCACTGACTCCAAAAATACTGAAACGGATGCAGTGCTTAGTGAAGAATTTAAAAAACTGATTTTTACAATGACTAATGATTTCAAACAGGACACAAACAGCTGAATGAATTAAGGAAGACCATGAAGGATATAAGAGAGAGCAATTCAATAAAGAGATTCTGAGTAAGAAAGCTTGAAATGAAAAGCTCAATGAGTCAAATCAAAAGCTGAGAGGAAAGCATCACCAACAGATTAGGTCGTGCAGAAGACAGAATTTCAAGGCTTGAGGACAATGAATTATCACATTTAGACACTAATAAAGAAAAATAAATCATGAACAAAATATGCAAAGACATCTGGTACATAATTAAAGACACCAAATTTATGAATTTTTGGTAAACAAAAGGATTCCAAGTACAGAATAAAGACACAGAAATTCTATTCAGTAAAATAATAGCAAAAATGTCCTAAATCTTGTGAAAGATGTGAACCATTCAAGTATAGGCAGCTAAATAATTAAAAATTCCCTATGTCATATTTATATGCCAAGCATACAGAAGAAAGAAAGAATATTGAAAACTGCAAAGGAAAAATGTCCAGTCATTTATAAAGGTGCACTCATCAGAGTAAATGCAGATTTTCCAGCAAGAACTCTATATGATAGAAGGGCATGTAATGGTGTATTTCAAGCCCTGAAAGAAAATTGCTGCTCACCTAGATTATTACATTCAGCAAAGATAGCCTGCAGAATTGCAGGAGAAATAACAACCTTCCATGAGAATCATAACTAAAGAAATTCAAGACCAGACTGGGAAACCAAGCAACCAGCTCGCCTCCCTGGTAAGTGGTTGTGGCTTGGCAAGCCACAGGGTGAGAACCACCAGCATCTCCTGAGATCAGCGCCATGTTGGAACTTAGTGAGCCTACCAGCGTGTGGGCTGAGAATCAAACGTCCCAACCCTCCCCATTAGCAAATGGGAGCCAGAGACCTGAGCATCTCTTGGGAGTATGACCATATGCAATATACCAAACAAGAGGGATTTCCTTCTACCATCTCTTTGAAGGCAAATATTTTTACCACTGTTTTGCTTTGTTCTGATTAATGGCATTGCTCTATTCAATACTCCATTTTGATAAGTTCTATAATATTCTGTATTTCATTTGATTTTGCTATACCTGATTGAAAGAACAACTATTGTGAAGATAACGAGATATACTGTGGTACCTATTACTGTTATCCTGATAACCTGCTGTGAAGTTCTGTATCAATTTCACTATACCTCTCATTTGGCTTTGTTCCATCTTGTTCTATTGTATTTTACTACTTTCAAAATAATAAAAAAAATTTTTTAAAGAAATTCAATGCTGGCATTGAAAAAGGAATTTTATCATTTAAAGGAATCCTACACACATACACACACACACACACACACACACACACACACACACACACGAGGAAGAGGGAGAAGAACAGATAAACAATTGAGAATTAGGAAGGAAGCATTTGAAAAACAATTAAATTATACAAATTAGTATATATCTTTCCATAATGACCCTGAATGATCTTAAGTCACCAATTAAAAGCTATATACAGGCATACCATATTTAAAAACAAGACCCAAGTTCTGGGGATTTCGCTCAGTGGCACAGTGCCTGCCTGGCAAGCATGAGGTCTTGAGTTCGATTCCTAGTACCTCCCCCAAAAGTAGTAGATGAAAACAAGACCAAACTTATTTTCTACCTGCAAGAAACATACCTCCCAACAAAGACATGCATAGACTCAAAATGAAAGAATGAAAAATGGTATTTCAAGCAAATGGAAACCAAAAGCAAGCAGGAGTAGCTACACTCATAGAGACAAAGCATGCAAAAATTCAGCCAAAAAGACAAGAAACCCATTACATATTAACAAACAGAATAATCTACCAAGATGTAATTACTATAAATATTTATACACTGATCATCAGTGCACCCAATTTCAAAAAACAAGTACCACTGGACATAAAGGAAATGAAATGGGTGTGTTCACACCACTGTTATTCAATATTGTACTTAAAACTTTAACCAGAGCAATCAAGCAAAATAAAGAAATAAAAGGGTTCCAAATAAGACAGGAGAAAGCAAAATTATACATTTTCAAATGAATTGGGCCTATGTTTACAAGACTCTGCCAAACAACCTCTTAGAATCAACAAATATAGCAAATTACTGAGATACAAAATCAACATTCAAAAAGCAGTAGCTTTTCTATACTCCAATAATGAATCTATTGAGAAGTCAGGAAACTAAGTTCATTTGCAATGGCTTCAAAAATAATACAATATTTAGGAAATAAACCTAAACAAAGGTAAAAATTGTAAAACACTGAAGAAATAAATTGAAGAAGTCAGAAAGACTTCCCATTTTTATGAACTAGCAGAATCAAAGTTGTAAAAATGGCCATATTACTGAAAGTGATCTACTGATTTAATGTAATCTCCATCAAAATAACAATGACATCCTTTATAGGATGAAGAAAAAAAATCCTTAAATTCACGCACAAAAGACTCACAATAGTCAAAGTGATTCTGAGATAAAAGAGAACCTTAGAAGTACCATAAAACCCAATTTCAAAAATATGCTACAGAACTATAGTAACACGAACAGTGTGGAATTGCCATAAAAAGAATCATGTAGATCACGGGATAGAGATCCCAGAAATTCACAGTCATTTGATTCTCAAAAAAGATGCCAAAAATAAATGTCAGGAAAACTACAACTTTGTTAACAAATTATGTTGGGAAAACTTGATATTCACATGTAGAAAATGCAATTAGATCTTTCTCTCTCACTCAGCACAAAAAAATCAACTAAAAGTAGACAAAAACATAGATAGAAGACCTGAAATTTTAGACTTCTGGAAGAAAACACAAGGAAAACACTTAAAGTTATAAGCACAGGCAACAACTTCCTGAAAGAAGACTCCAATAGCTCAGGAAATAGCAGGAATCAATGAATGGGATCTCATCAAATTATAAAGATTCTGCATGACAAAGGAAAATATCTAAATGAAGAGACACCTATATTTTCAGGACTCTACAATGAGAGAAAATATTTGCCTCCTACACTTGTAACAGAGAATTGATAGCCAGAATAAATACAGATCAAAAATTCAACACCGAGCGAATTATCTGATTCATGGATTGCAGGGAGAGAGAACAAGGCCACACCAGGAAGTGAGCCCAGCCTGGGAACCAGCACCACCTACGGGCCACCACCACACTGCGAACAGCCAGACCCCAGCCCCTTCTGGTGAACAGGCTGGCAAGCAAGTAGCAATCATCCCCAGCTGCCCATAAGTGACTAGTTTATCTAGAGAAACACAGCCTGTGATGATAGGTATCGAGGTGAAGTGCAATTGGATGCCTGTGCTTTGGTGTTTCACTATCATTGCAGGTCTAGGGCCAGTGGTCTGATCATAGATTCAGAGCATAGGGGTACACAATGTGACATCTAGCGGGGATCTCCTTCTGGGGGTTGTAGTCACTGTTGATTCCCTATGGTCTTGTTTTAGAGTTTTGTATTGATCCTACTGCTTTGTTGATTGGTTTTATTCTCTTTGTTTTGTTTATGTCAAATCCGATGGCAGGACTAGCTATTTCAAAGATAGCAAGATATTTTATGGTAGCAATTTTAGATTTATTATTGGCTTGTTTTGAAGTCTTTTATTGCATTGTTTTGCTTTGTTGTTCCTATTTTGTTTGATTTTTACTATGTCCAAGATTATCTATAGCTATCTTGAAGACATTGAGGGGCATTATGGCAACTATTGTCCTGTATCTCTTACACTGATTTGTTTGATTGGTTTTATTCTGTTTTATCCTCTTTAAAATAAAAAAGAACACATAATCCAATCATTCAATGGGAAATGAACTGAACAGACATTTCTTCAAAGTAGTATAAATTGTCTATAATAATAATGTTTGCCTTTTTAACAATCAGGAAACACAGCTCCAAACCACTTTGAGATTTCATCTCACTGATGTCATAATGACTATCATTAAGAATAAAAAAAATGCTTATGAGGATAGAGAGAAAAGGAAACCTTCACTCACTAGTGGTGGGATTACAAATTAGTAGGGCCATTATAGAAATCAGTATGGCAATTACTCCACAAAATAAACAACAAAACTACAAGATTCAGCTACACCACTCTTCCAACATACACCTGAGAGAATTAAAGTCTAGATTCTCATGTTTATTATGGCAGAATGCACAATCGCCAAGTAACAGAATCACTTTAGGGACCCATCAATGGGTGAACGGGTGAAGACAAAGTAGTGTCTATATACAATGGGGTGCAATTCAGCCATAAACAACAGGTCACCATATTATGTGAAATAAGCCACATTCAGAAATACAAGTGTCACATACTTTCCCTCATATGTGGAATACAGGGGAAAAAAAAGTAACACAAAAGTAGAAGAGAAATGGTTAGAGAGGAAGAAGGGGACGTTCCCAGGGAGAGGGAAGGACGTTAATCCAGATGAACGCAATCAAACTATGTTATATGCATATATTAAAAGTTCATAGTGATGGAACTCAGTAATGTGCACTAGTATGTATAAGAATGAATATATGTTATATATGAAAACAATTCACAGAGGGTACTCCATTGATCCCCCTGGTGATACACTGGTTTCCTTTGTCTCTTTCCCATCGACCATAGACAACACTTCACAATGTACGTTTTCTGTTCTCTCAGAGTCTGTCTTCAGCCACCTTGACGATCTATGACATTTTTGGCCTTCTTCTTGCTGACTCCTGGAGACTCAAGGACTCATTTTCATTTTTCAGTTAGGAGGCAAACTTCCCAGTTTACAGGGGAGCAAACCTCAAAGCCAGAACTTTGCTGGCTGATAAGCCCCCCCTGGGTAATACAGAATTAATAAGCCTGCATCTTGACATTATTATTACCACAGAGGACTGAGGATTAAAACACAACCATGGCAGATTTGCCACTGTTCCATTCAGTCTGGCAGTTTGGCTGGGTTTCAAAAACACTGGGAAAGCATGAGTTCTTGAAATGGAATGTCCCAGGAACGCAGCCCTCAGCAGAATGTCCAGGGCTGCTTGAGACAGCATCTGAGGAAGGAGCATATGTTGTCCCTGCATCCTTGGCAGGAGCCGTGCACATACAGCATTTGCCCCCAAGGCATGTTCTTCTGCCTGCAAGGTCATCCCAGAGCTGGCAGCAGGAGTGCACCCGACATATCAGCATCCACAGACACAGCAAGGCTGGAGCAGTGCGAAGAAAGTAATTTGCCAAATAAAACATTTCCAAACATGACAAGGACAAAACCAGGAAATACAAAGAAGTGCAAATGGAGGAGAGGCGGGCAGTGCTGCAACATTTCCACCCCCCGAAAGCCTTCCCATTTTGAGTGTTTCTCCACAGGTTGGAAAGAATTGGGTCCAGGAAAAACTAGATTATTTTGCAAGTAAAAATTCATTTTACTACCATTTAAAAATTAGCCACAAAGAAGAGAAACTTGAATCATTTGAAAGACAGTGGATGCACCCCTAAGACCAATTTTTTTGTTTTGTTTTTGAGACAGCATTTCCCCGTGTGTTTCAGGCTGGCCTTGTACTCACTATTTACCCTAACCTGGCCTCTAACCCATGGTGATGATCCTGCCTCTGCCTGCTGAGTGTTGGGAATACAGGCATATACCACCATAACCCAGCTGAGACCATAATATTAAGTGAACTAATTCAGACACACAAGCCTAAGAGTTGCATGGTTTCTCTTATATGAGAAACTCAAAATATAAATGAAGAGCAAAGTAAAAGATAGATAATCAGAAGGAAAGACACATGTTTCTCAGATGGGAAGGTGATCGAGAGACGGAAAAGATGAGAGTGTGGAGGGGAAGTGGAAGAGACAAAGAATTCAGATGTGTTATGTACATGTACCAGCTCCACACAAGGAAGGTGCACATTACGGGCTGTGAATGTGTACAAAATAAAAACACAAACAAAAATTAAGAAGTAAAGGCCATGATCAGAGCAACTGAAGAAATAAAATTAACCATAATATAAAAATTCTAGTTTCTGTTCAAAATGTAACAATCATTGTCATAAAATTGAGTATCATTAGTAAAGCAAAGACATTGGTGGTATTTCCGGGCATTTTAATGTTTGGTAAGTGTTACGGCTTGTGTCTCGATTTCTCCCCAAAGCCTCATGTGATCTCAGGGCTTTTTCAGAGGTGGCTGAATCTAGAGTGTGTGATGCTGGGGGTTAGAGTAGCAAATCAGTCCACTGATTGGTTTGTCATGGTTCTGTTTAGAATTAAAGATGAGTGCTACAGCTACCCGAGGTGGGTACCCTGCACACTACATAAGGGACAGAGTGAGCCATTAACTATTCCCTGTGATGCCCATTTGCCAAGCTGCCTTGGAGCCAGCTGATTATGGATTGAAATCTTTACAAACTGTGAGCTAAATAAACCTTTCCTCCTTTAATTTTGGGTAGCAAGTATCTTGTCTCGGCAACAAGAAAAGTAACTAAGACAGTAAACATATTTGAGGACTCCAGATAATACTAAAACAAAGTCAATGATGGTGGCACATGCCTATGATCTTAGCACCTGGGTGGCTGAGGTGGGAAGATCACCATGAGTTCAAGGTAAGCCTGAGTTACATATTGAGACCCTGTTTCAAAACACAAAACAAAATTAAAGAATTAAAACGTATCTAATGGCTCTCAACTGCTACCAGTAGGCCCTAGGGAGGGGCTAAGTATACCCTAGACGGTATACCCTAAAAAAAACAAGAATATATAAAGATTTCTAAATTTCAAGTCATTGAACATACACTTTCATAAACACATGCCTCAGCCTTGCAGTAGATTCTGGTCATAACTTTTTAAAAAATAGTCCTTTCTCTCCATGCTAAGAGACTTCAGAATCTAAAAACTATCAGCAAACATCCTCACAATGTACTGGGTGGTTTTCAGTAAGCTATAGACCTTCATTTGATAGTGAGCAGTCCATGAAGTGTCCTGTTTCGAAGCTTTCCACCCGATTTTAACAACTTACCTCTGCAGATCGAGCAAGGATGAGCTCACGATGTAAAGAATTTCCGCCTTCAAGGGTGACAGTGCTGTCCTCTCCACTAGCATTCAACTGGATCCCATTTCTTGAAAACACAAGAACAGTCATCCAACCAGGTTACAGGTGCCTCCAATACCAGCTTGAAATCACAAGAGGATTCATTTATCATCAAATAGCCTGTGAGTACCAGAGGAGCAAAGGGTCTCATTAGGGTAGAGAGAGAAGGGACACTCTTTGTCCTCCAGGATCTGCAACCTAGTGGTCCTAAGAAGACACAAACATGCAGGCCACATTTTAAAAATGGTTCTAGGTACTGGACCCAGCCCCTTCACGCTGAGCTACATCCCATATCTTCTTTCCTTCCTTCCCTCCTTCCTTCCTTCCTTCCTTCCTTCTTTTTTTCTTTCTTTCTTGCTTTTTTTTAAACTTTAAATCTCTAGGATTTTGTATCTCTAGGTTTTCCATGCTGGGCATGAATTTGTGATCCTCCTGCCTCAGCCTTCCAGATCACTGGAATTACAGGCCTGACCACATTCTTTGAAAGGAATTTCAGCTAATGGTTAAAAAAAATAAGAGGAAGGGCTGGGGATTTAGCTCAGTGGCATAAGCGCCTGCTTGGCAAGCACAAGGCTGTGAGTTCGAACCCCGATACAAAAAAAAAAAATAGAGGGAAAAAAAGTCACCAAAAATCTAGATGTCTTTTTTTCCAAAATCAGAAGATGTAGACACATGAGGTCCATGGAGTCTTGATATAAAAATTAGTGGAGCTGGGCCGAGTATCCACTTCTGCCTTCGAGTGAGTAAAGTCCTTTCTCTCTCGCCAGTCACCTTCCACAGGTGTGTATACTCCTTGTACTGACTTTACTCACTTTCCTTACCTGAGTGGCTATAGATCCTGGGCTAATACAAACTTTCAGAAACAAATTATAGCATTAGATGACAGGTATTCAGAAAAGGGAAGAACCATGTACTATGCTTGTTCTCATGTAATTTACAGGTCACAAGGTCATGTGGGTGAGGTGTTCATCAATGGGGTTAGTGCCCTTACCAAACAGGAGGCTGGAGAGTCAGCTAGCATTCTCTCCTACAAAGGGAAGTCAGCAGTCTGCAAACTTAAAGAAAGCCCTAGAACTCAGCACCGATGGCTCCCTAATCTCAGACTTCTGACCCCCAGAAACATAAGAAGTAAAGGTTTGTATCTAAGTCACCCAGTATCAGATGACTTGTTACAGCAGAGCAAACTAAGACAGAAAGGGTCACGGAAAAATTCAAAGCAGTCTCATGGAGAAAAGAAGAGCAAGTATCACAGGCAAAGACAGAAAGCACTGCATAGAGAGCCCAATGGGCCAGAGAGAGAGAGCTGGCAAGGGTTTCTCTGTACTCACACAATGAGCTCCTGCTGCAACTGCTGTACCTCGTGAGCCAGCTCATTTTTCTCCTCTCGTAAATTCTGGAATCACACACGATATTAGGCTGCATATGTTACTGAAGTGAGGAATCTACATTCAACCACCCCACCTTACAGGCTGTAAAATTACAGGCCTACCTCTGTAATGCTCCTGTATTCTGTGATGGTTGACTTCAGTTCTTCTATTCTTAAATCCTTCTGAAAAGTAGAGTGAAGAGTAAAACAATCAATAGATCCATCAAATCATGTGTATCAGGCCATTGGCGTGAGCCACAGAGAAATTTAAAATACCCAGTCATCATGGGATCTTGTATCAATCAATATCAAAAGATAACAAGCCAGCATTTGTAATCAAAACACAGGTGTCATCATGCTGTATGTTTGTCTGGTCCAACAGAATCAATCTGTAAAAGGTGATCCCTGAGCTCAAATCAAAATTATACTTACAATGCAGTTAAGGGGGGGGACAGTGTTTACTACTGATCTATGAAACATTACAGCATCCAACTTGATACATCCACTAAAATCAGTATTTGGTACTGCAAGACCAGAACATATAGGCAATGGGTACCTAGATCTAGAATTTTATCCCACAATTGGCAGATGGGAGGTAGGCAGGGTAGATGCCGAGCAGGAATGGAGAATATGGACAGGTCAAAGTCATGCAGGGAAGCTAATGATGATCTTATCACAGTATTACTGTTTTTGTGGGTTTTTTGTTCTTTGTCTTTTTGAGACAGGGTCTCTCTATGTAGTTCAGGCTGGCCTTGAGCTCACTTTGTAACCCAGGCTGGTTCGGAACTCACAACGATCCTCCTGCCTCAGCCTCTCGAGGGCTGGGATTACAGGCGTGAGCCACCACGCTCAGCTCACAGTATACTGTTAGTACAACATTCAGCATCTCCGTCGCAGTCCAATGACAAGTAGGTGAAGTAGAAGAGTGGCAAATATTGCTCTTTCTTCTCTTCCCTGTCTTATCGGATTGTGGACATTTGTTCACTTAAGCTCTATTCTTCCTATGTCTCTTAAAGTCACTGTAACTAGCATCTCCATAGCCAGCATCATTTGTTACCAGGTAAGCTATAATCACAGGAAACAAGGAGAAACAGAATGGTATCTATGTACCTATCAATCAATCAAACTAGGTAGCAAATACCATTATAGGGAATCTCTTCCCTACAATGAACACTAGGACACTAATCTGCATTACATAAAATAAAACTGTTTTAGCAATATCTAGTCAATGAGGTGTACGCTGGTGTTGTAGTCAGGGGTTGTACAGAGAACAGTTAAAACCAGGACATGGAATTTATAATATTGTTTATGATGGTCACCCGGAGTTAACACAAGAAACTGCAGGAAGTCTATCCACAGCACCAAAGACATAGAATATTTAGCCAAGGGCCTGAATCCCACAGCAATGTCCTGCATGAGTCTAGAAGAAGACCCAGAGCTTATGACAATCCTCCTACAAGTCCAACTAGAGGTCTAGAGCCCACAAGAAGGACTCATACTAGTCTGTTTTATGGATCTGTGCTGGGAAGGCCCAAAGATCAGCAGTGGAAGCTAGAAAGTCTATGTGAGCGGGGTGAAGAAGCTGTGGTGATAGGTTGAGGGTTCTACACTAGAGCCGAGAAATCACGCTCACAACAAAGACCAGGGCTGTCCTGAAAGGCACCACAGCCATCCTCAGTGACACAGAGGCCCCAAGCTCCTCTGACGATAAGCACAGTTAGGTACATGCCAGGAAGCCATCGTGATGAGTTCATCCTGGAGATCAAGCAGCACACATCTTCCTTTCCAGAGCCAAGAAGCAATGCTCGATGTAAGGAACAGAGCTTCTTCAGGAGAACCAATGGCTCAAACAGCAACACACAGGAGAACCCACAGAGCCTCAATGCCTCAGTGCCTCAACACCATGCTTCCTCTTCTCTATGTCTGTATTTATTCTGGAAACTTCCTCAGGTAGATCTATACTCAGCACCATGCTGATTTAATCCAGCTGGTGTTAAGTTGACCACCAGTTTTTAATCCATAACAGCTGGCATGTTAATATTATTGTATTTGTAGATGAACTCTACCAGAATTTAGAGAGAATTTGTTCAAATATATCAGCCAGTGTTTCTCACTCAGAAGAACATTTTTGAGTGTCCTACAACATAATAATAAACCCGTATCTTTTAACAGGAGAAATCACACAAACTGCCATCTGCTTGATGACTTGAAAAGAGGCAGCCAATCCCACAGGATTTCCAAAGGAAGGGACAATACCAACCTCTTGTATACTTGCCTCTTTATTAAACAACACATTCTCATATGCGTGTAACTTCATCTAAAAGGAAACAGATTTAGGGAAGGCCATTAGGACATTGCATCTGTTAAACAACAGTGCTATAAAATCATTCCCTAAGGGAAACTTGTTTCTGAAAACCCTGTAACATGCACATGGTTTTCACAAAGAACTTTCACATCTAGCCTTACACAGCCTCCGAGCAGGGCTCCCTGTCTGCCCTTCACCAGTAAGGAAGCCAGAGCACTTCTGAGCCCCATCTAAGAACACACAGTTTGGGCAGAGCTGAGCCCAAAATGTGAGTGTCTGGCTCCAGTGACGGGTCCTCCCCACTATTCTAGGCATTGCATGGTAAGAGGATGTTGTCTTTGCTTTTTCTGGTGGAAATGAAAATCTAGATAAGACGTGAACATAAACCCCATGAGTCCACAACAAAGACTCCTTCTCTTTTAAAAATAGAATTTTTTCCACTTGAAGAGAAGATAGGCAAAAATCTTGAAGACACAGGTGTAGGTAGAGTTCATGAACAAAACTCAGATTGCATGGGAAATATTTCAAAGAATCAACAATTTGATCTCATCTTATTAAAAAGATTTTTCACAGCAAAAGAAATTAAGAGAATGAAAAGATAACCCAAAGAGTAGGAAAAACTTCAGCCAGTTATAACTCAGATAAAGGATTTATATCTAGAACATATAAAAAATTGAAAAAGTCATCCCCTAAATGCAAACTCAACCCAAAAATGGGCATCTGAGATGAATACACACTTCCCAGATGAAGAAAAATGGCAAATAAATACATGAAATATGTTCAGCATCATTAGTCATTTGAGAGATGCAAATTAAAACAACACAGAGATTCTATGTCACCCCCCCCAAAAAAAATGGCTATCATTGAGAAATCAACCAATAACAAATGCTGGAGCAGCTTCAGGGATAAAGGAACACTTCTCTACTGTGGGTGGGAGTGTAGACTAGTACATTGTGAAAACCAGCATGGAGATTCCTCAAACTAGGACTAATGGTCCCACTTGACCCAGCTATTCTGCTTCAGGATATCTCCCCACAAAAATTAAAATATCACCCCACATTGACATACATGCACCCGTGTTCATAGCAGCACAATTTGTAATAACTAAATCTTGGAAACCATCCAAATGCCCATCAGCTGAGGAATGGATAAAAAAGATGTGGTCTTTTTATACAACAGAGTACTTCTCAGTCATAAAGAAAGATAAGCTTAAGACATTTATAGGTAAATAGATGCAACTCAAGACCATACTCGTAAGTGAAATCAGAATCATATATATGTATGTATGTATGTATGTGTACATATATATATATATACATACAATGTGATATATATATATATATAATGTGATATATATATATACAATGTGATATATATATATATATCACATTGTGTCCCAAAAGAATAAATCAGGTCTAAAGTGTTCAGAAGCTATTGTGAAATGGGAATAAATTATTAAAAAGGAAAAAGAAACTAAGGTGACCGAATGGAAGGAATGGAAATGGAAAAAGTATGTAAGGTAGTTAGACTACTCGTTTCCCTTGGTTCATTGAAAAGAAAGCTTTATGCTAATATTGTTTGGAGAAGTTCTTATACCCATACCTTGTGCTCTGATTAAGTAATTTAAAAGAAACAATATGCAATATAGTAACTATTGTTATTCTACTATTATTTTATAATGAAATGTTGGTTTACTTTTTTCCATAAAATAAAAAAATTGAAACAATTTTAAAGTGCTCAAGATTTCACCATAAATTGAATTTTGAAGATATAAGAGCTTAGTAAACCAAAAGAAAGCTGTTAACATGCATTTCTAAATATAGCAGCAGTGATAAATATGTATCATTATTGAATTAAGAAACTAAAAATATAATCAAAATAGTAAAAGGCAAAAATATCACAATTCTATACATTGGATACCTCTTTACAGTTCTAAAGTTATTTTCACACAGTTATCTGAGCTTGTGGAGTAGAAATTGAGACAAAAAGAAGTTTACAACTTGCTTGACACTGAAATGCTTTTTGGTTAAGAAGACAGGATTTGAGCCTGTGGTTTCTGGTTTCTTCCACTGGTTCACTGCGGTTGTAGTTTCTAAGCAGCCATTTCTCATGTAGAATTAATTGTGTCTAAATTTTAACTGTAATCTGTAATCTATGAATATGCACACAAATGTTTGGTTTCTGTTAGGAAACTTCCAAATTCTACATGCATATGAAATTGAAGCATATCATAACTTCAAATGTATACAACAAAAACAGTGCCCAAGTAAACCAATGTGGTAACAGTGAAATGACATCAATTAATAAATTTATTGAATAGTGACTTCTATTTCCCAATAAGAACATATAAAAAATAACAGTGTATAGTAAACATAGAATTTTTACACATAATATAGACAAAAACATTTTTGAAGGGTATCATTTCTTAATCAGAATTAGCTTTTCCCATTCCTTATTTGTAAGGTATTATTCCTTAATTTAATAGGGGACAGATGTCCCTATTTTTAATTTTCAGCATTAAGAAAATGCAATTTCTTTAACTTTTTTGACTTAGAGATTTAAAAAACCAAAAGCTGATAAATTAGAAATTGCTACTATAATAAAAAGATACCCAGTAATATACGCAATGATACAGAGAAATCTGAACCCCACACTCTGCTAGCAGACTATAAAATTGTACGGCCACTTTGGCAAACAGCCTGGTTGTTCCTCACTTGATTAAACAGGATCAACACGTGACCCAGTAATTCTAGTCCTAAGTGAATAAAAAAGAGAAGTGAAAACATAGCTCCACACAAAAATTGGTAAATGCTAGCAGCAGCTTTATCTATAGCAGCCAAAAAGGGAAGCAGTTCAACCGCCATCAACCGGTCAGATAAACCAAATGTAGTATGCTCATACAGTGGAGTTTGATTGGACAATAAAAGGGATAAAGTACTACCATACCCTCTAGGATGGATGACCTTGAAAACATTATGCTTAGCAAAAGAAGCTGGTCACAAAAGACTACATATGGTGTCATTCCATTTATATATGAAATGTCTGCAATAGAAACATCTAGATATAGATTAGTGGTTACCTAGGGCTGAAGTACATTGAAAGGGGTTCCTTTTTGGAAAATTAAAATGTTTTAAGTTTAATTTCAGTGGCAGCTACCCTACTCTGAATACACCATTAGCCACTGATTCGTATACTAAAGTAGGTAGCTTTCAAGACATGTGAATTATGTATCAGTATAGCTGCTACTTAAAAGTGAGAAAACAAAAGAAACTGCCTTTTATATGAGGTAGACAGTTTAAGGAGTACAAATGTCAGAATTTATAACCATGGGTTACTGCGTCAATGGGTGAGCTATACCTTTGCAGACTAAAA
Organism: Cavia porcellus; assembly: GCF_034190915.1. Taxonomy (NCBI): domain Eukaryota; kingdom Metazoa; phylum Chordata; class Mammalia; order Rodentia; family Caviidae; genus Cavia; species Cavia porcellus. The sequence goes on along the minus strand of NW_026947510.1, from coordinate 49,353,941 downwards.
CTGGCTTAATAGAAAAAAAAATATTTTACTAGTATTTGCGAAGTGCTTACTTGATGCTGTGTTTCAGTTTCAGATAATTCCTCAATTTTCTTTTCCAGTCTATCTATATCCATAGTGTTCTTCAGGTCCTAATGCAAAGGAGAATAATAGTCTTAGATTTAGCACCAACAAAAATAAAAGCATCTTGATCAAAGAGTCTTGAAGTGTCAACATCGTGACCCACTTAAAAGTAAGAAACAGAAATTGAGACGGTTCAGAAGGGACATGATGCTCAGAACAGGACATCCCAGAACACTTTAGTGGTGCCTTCCTACCCACCATTCCCCCAGCCCCGCACGCTCCTAGAGTCAGTCTTGGCTGCCTGCTTCCTGCGGCCAGGTCCTGGACCCCTCCATGCACTTGCCAACAAGCATGTTATTCTTTAACTGTCTACCTCTTGCCTTTCCATAGTATTTCCTTTAGCACCAACAAACCTTCAGCATTCACCAGATCCTGCCATCCCTCCCTCCTGCTGCCTCGTCCTTCAACCTTTCCTGAACTCATTCCCTCTACCCCCAGCTGAAATCTTTCCCTGGTCAAATGCTAGAATCTCTCCCTTCCCCATGCTTCGCTTCCCTCGCTTATCTCTTGTTTCTTAGTGTTTGGTTAAATTAGCTTGCTGCCCACTCCATACCAGCAGGTCACTGAGACCTTTAACTTCGATGCTCACTGGTGATCATATCACATAATCCAAGTGCATCTACACTGCTTTTTACCTAAATCAGGAGTTGCCAAACTATGCCAGTCATCTAGCCCTAAAGATGAAATCTAGCTGACCATCCATTTCTATCAAGTTGTTTTGTTTTGTGTTTTAGATTTTTAGAGACATGGTACTGCTCTGTAGTCCAGACTGCCCTTTAACTTGGGATCCTCCTGCCTCAGCCTTCTGAGTACTGGAATTACAGGTGAGTACCAACATACCTGGCTTGGAAATAAAGTTTTACTAGAACTCAGCTGTGTTCATTTATTTCTGTATCACCAGTGGCAGCTTCCACACTACAAAGGCCTTGGGTGCATTGTGGGCAAAAGCCTTTGCACAATAAAGCCTAAAAGTATTTACTCTCAAGTCCTCTAAAAAATTTTCCAACCACTAGCCTACTTCATCTCTTTATTTTTCTTCAAACTTATTGTACCTCTAACATTCTCACTTTCAGGTGTGATTTTGTTTTGTATTTCATTGTGATACTAGAACCAGTGAGAAGACAATTCCCATATTACCTGAACATATAGCTAACACCTCAGGCTACATTATAAAGCATTCCCTGATCTCACATCTCTGTGTCCTCTCACTGTTACTGCTTCAAGTCCCCATCAGCCTATGACTGGCTTGTCTCCGGAGCCCCTCACTGGTCTGGCTGCGTTTTCCTGGCCTCACTGTGGTCCACTGTAAGTCACGCAACCAGTTATCTTCTTACAGCAGATATACCATGACTACATTAGTCCTCTGCTCAAAACCCTCCAAGGGCTCCTCCATAAGGAGCCCCGGATGGTCAGGCTCCCTGCAGCTCTCGGCTCACATCTGCTCACATCTTTGCTACTCGCTTGCTGGCCTTACTGCAGCCCCAGGACTTGGAGCTTGCAGTCTCCTCTGCCCGCAGTGCTCTTTTCCAGTTTCCAGGCAAATGATGAACTCTTCCCAGAACTGCTTTTCTTCTTCTTTTTTTTTTTTTTTTTTTTTTTTTTTTTGGCGCGGTACCGGGGATCGAACTCATGGCCGTGCACTTGCAAGGCAAGTGCTTATGCTGCTGAGCTAAATCCCCAGCCCAGCACTGCTTTTCTTAACCATACTGCTTTAGTTGTTCTTCTCCCTCTCCTCTGCTTGCTTCTTTCTTCCATAGCCCAGATTTCCATCTACAATGCAAGATCCTCTCTGGGCCACGTTGCTTAAGTCCGTATTTAGGATGGAATCACATACATGAACCTTTCAATAAGTATGTGCTGGGTGGGAATTGCTACCCAAACCTCTGTGCTGTTATTCTTCACACTGCCTTAGATTTTTACCTCCTAAAGGAATCATAGTTAGTGGGGATATTTAGATGGATTTTCTAACATTAATCACTAATTGCAATGTTACTTCCTGATGAAATTTAAATATTCCATCTCAGTCCTAAACTGGTTTGGTACAATTATTCAATGCTTGTCACTCATTTAAATAGTACAAGAAAATACCTTAGAGTTCAACTACAAAGCGCTAATTTCACAAACAGCTGGCCTCACAGCTGTAACGTGTCTGAATGTAACATACACTTTCTTTACAACCTTTAATTACTCCTTTCTGACCCATTATGAATTTTTAAAATATCCACATGGCTCTTGTGTTGAGCTAACCCTAACCCAGCAGTCTTAATGAATATGTTTAATAGTCTTATACAAAGTCATTTTGAAAACTTTATACAGTACTTGATATTCATAAGATACCTATAGGAAATGTTCCCAGCAAAACAGTAACACAGCAGCTTTGCCGTCTGTTCTCCCACTACGAAGGGTTACTTGAGAGATTACACTAACATTCCCTAATGTATATAAAGTACATTATAAGCAGCTTCACATAAATTATCTTGGTTGTTCTCCAAAACAACTACAAGGAATGTATATTATTAGCACAGAAGAAACAAGAGGATCTTCCAAGACCATGCTTTCAGTGAGTTGAAGACCTGCATATCTGGGCCTCGGGCATCTTGGCCTTACACTCAATGGAGTAACAGTAAGAAATTATTCGCAATGTCCATCCTTTTCTATTGATATGGATATTTTAGGCAGATTTATTTCATGTTAAATCTAAATTTCTTAAATCTTATTTCTTCTACGGGTAACTTCAACAGTGATAAGGTACCCCTGCCCAAACAGAACAGCCTATCAACCCTTACTCGCTTCTGCTTTGACAAATCCACCTGCTGGGTGCTGCAGAGAAGCTGGGTAGTCATGACATCATAATTAACTCGTGGTTATAACCCTGATTGTGTGAGTCCCGTATTGGTCTACACCAGTGTTTAATGGCTCAGGCTCACCTCATCCTGGAGAGCCCGAATCTTAAGAATCAGGGCCCGGTTTTCTGCCTCCTGAAAAGAAAATATTTAAGAATTTTATGAACGTCCCACACATTTACCTTCAGGGCTATGACATTCCTTCCTTCTTACCGACTTGTTTTGTTTGCTTGTTTGTTTGGAGACAGCTCCCAGAGTGCTGGGATTGTTGGCATGTACCATTATGCCTGACATCTTTATTAACTTTAAATATAATATTCACATGTCAAAGTTGAGCCTACTCTGAAAATATTTTCAACATGAGGGTGAGCTCTGGGGAACTATGAGAAGTCAGTCTCCGCTCTGACTCAGTGGGATGGTAGTTAGGGAGGGAGAAGAGGTGCTGGACATGGTGGTGCATGCTTGTAATCCTGCCATTTGGGAGGCTGAGGCCAGGTGATCACTGAGAGGTGGAGGTCTATAGCACTACCCGGCTTCTTTCCCCGAACCTTAACTACCATGTATGTACGACAAGTAGTTGCAAACTCAGTTAAACCACAGAGAGTTCTAGCTTTCTTTTGAAAGTTCTAGCATACTTTTTGAAAGTATGGACAGTCCCAGACTCAATGTCACCACATGTGAACATCAAAAACTATTTTATAATTCAGAGTCTTGAATTCAGTAGAAAACATACTCTAGAATAGGATATTTTCCAAAATGTCATCCATAAAACTTGTTAATATATTCAAGTAAAAATTTCGTGTGGTTTTATTTTTTCTTTGTTGATATGCTTTCCTTTGTAGAATAAGCAAACACCACCTTTATAATATAAAAATGAAATGGATAATGTCATCAGGCTAGGATTTCATTGATACAAGAATAAAGACAGACACGTGGACACAGACACCATGGACTTGTCATCAGAAGACTTGTGTTCAACTTTTGCTCCATTTATTAGGTAATTGATTTTAACCAATCAAAGCCTGTAGATTTTACCATTCTACTAAATTTTTTTCAATATAAAGATCTAGCCAATTGTGTTTCTATCTCACAGAATACCTATGAATACCAATGAAGTAAAATTAAAAGCTCTTTCATAGGTTGTACAGTCCTGCTCAGTTTACCTAAGGCTGCTGTCTCCAACCTTTTTTTGGCACTGGGTTTTGTGGAGGACAATTTTTCCACGGACAGAGGTGGGGTGTTTTGGGGTGATTCAAGCACATCACATTTATTGTGCTCTTTATTTCTCTTATTGCACTGTGTACTCTATTTCTATGAGTATTAAGTTATATTCTCATAAGGAGCACACAGTCTAGCCCCCTCACTGCTCAGGTTACAGTGGGGTTCGCGTTCCCATGAGAATCAACGTTGAGGCTGACCTGTAGTGAGGTGGAGCTCAGGCAGTAATGTCAGCGGTGGAGGGGAGTGGCTGTAAGTACAGATGAAGGAAGCTTCACTCACTGGGTGGCCTCCTGTTTTGGGGAAGGAGGCCCCTATCTAAGGATAGTGAAGCTTAGAGTGGTCCTGTGGCTTGTCTAAAGCTACGCGGCCTTTGGTGCCAGGAGTGGAACACAGGGAGTCTGCCTCTCCAGTGAAGACTCAATCATTTCCACATGGGGCATCTGGGTGATCATTTCTACACAGAGCACCTTGGGCGGCTCCCACATTTGAGTGTTCCCTGCAGTGTACTCAGAACACTGTTCCCACTCAGTGGGAGCTCAGTCCTGACACACGAGCTCAGGTCCTGACACACAGTGAGTCAGGTACCGTCATGCTATTCTTCAGGCAAGCACCAGGCTTAATGAAGCTGCATTGGTTCTGGGAGGTCACAGGTGACTGACTCTGGCCTGGAAACCAAGTGTCCCAATGACCCACAGTCAGACTCTAAAAGCAGCTTTTCAACAGTTGCCTAAAAACAAATCGAATGACAGTCAGTGGTCCCTCACCATCATTAGCAGTGCTAACACACTACTTGAATATAGCAGGATTTTTAGGAATTATTACTAATGCTAACATTTCCCCCCTCCCAAAAAAGTGATCACTTTCTGGCATTGGGGTTAAAGCTTATTCTAAATAACTTCTTGCTCTGAAATTAAAAGCATGTGCTCTTTCAGTATAAGGAAGGATTTATGAAACTTCTCAGTAACCCCTAAGGGCTGAGGGAACTTGTGAAAGTTTGACAGCTTTTGGTTTTTGAAAGTGACTTTTAGTATCAGATGTTATGAATTCACCTACCAACTTTGGGAAACGCTGCAGAGATTTTTCTCGGTCTTTACAAAACATTATGAAAGTGACCAAGGCAAAGTTAAGAAAGAAATTTAATCTCAATGAAAAGAAAACCAATTTTTAAAATATTACTTGTCTATACTATTCAAAGGTGTTACCAATTCTTGTCTCCTGATTGTTGTCCCCAGACAAACCTTCTCGAGCTTCAGTATATACACTGTGTGCCCATTTCAAATTACTTCACGACTTACCAATTGTTTGTTCTGAGATTCAGTCATGCTCTTCCGCTCTTCTAAAGCATTCACAGTAATTTTCAGTTCCTCCAGTTCTTCTTTTAACAGGTTTGTTCTCATAATAGCTTGGTGGGCACTGTGGGGGCGGGGGCAGGACAATGTGCAAAACCTCAAATGTAACCGTCAAAGATACTCAGGAGAGCCAAAGACTATTTTTGGACCGAAGTTGAAACCCTCTAAAGGCTTAAACCAGCTGACCATAGTAATAAAACACTCGCCGCTGATCTTCTCACCCTTGGAGAAGGAAGGAATTTGGAAGGAGAATAGTGAGGGGAAGAAGAATAGAGGGAAAACAAATGTATTCTTGAAGTTAAAGATTTGGAGAAGTCCCTTGAAGCCCATCATTGGCTAACTGATATGACCAAATAGATATAATATTACTGTAATTTTATTAATATTTATTAATACTAATTCCAGGTTCTATAACCCTGCATGGAAGAGAGAGAAGATCTTTTACATATTAGTAGTGGACATAACAGCTAACCAAATAATTACCAATTAAAAAAATAACCACTACACAGACACTACCAATAGTCTCTATATGGTATAGTCCATAAAGAATTCTAAGCAATAGAATTAGAATTCTATTATGGAGTTGTTTATAATAGTAATGAATAGTAAGGAACAACCTAAGTGCCTACCAGTTGGAAATTGATTAAGTGACTTTTGATGATCCAAGTCATGGAATAAACTACTTGTGTCTCATTAGATTATAAACATATCTACAGGCCTCAAAGAAGGTATAATTTTTCCCAAGGAATTATACCCCAATCATGCAACAAATTATTGACTTCTACATCTACGAGCATTGTGCTAGGCACTTAAGGAAAATGTATACTCAATCAAATTGAAGTTCCCCTCCCAGGATCTGCAGTCTAATAGGGTAAATACAATCATATAACTACAATGTAGTGTGATAGGAACCAAGGTTGGAGTAGATCTACATTCTGTGGGCACCAAATAAAAAGCAGCTGACTTAGGCAGCAGAGGGTGTGGGTATCTGAGCAGATGCCCAGCAAGGGTCTAGGCAGTTATGTTGCACCATCCAGTAGAATATGGGAAGCACAGATAAAGCAGCACAGCCCCATGGTGAAAAGTTTCATATACCATAGACCCCAAGAAATTTAGAGTTTATCCTGAATGCAAGAAAGCTCCATTTGTTTAAGGTGGTCAGACTCGCATCTGCCGAAAGCATCCCTGCCAGCACAGCATATGTTTGGACGATGAATCACAAGTCTACGTGAAATGTACTGCTGATGTGAATTAAGAACAAACTATAAGAATGGAGGGAAGAAATAGAACTACTGGAGAGATATAGGAGCTAAATTCAACATGATTTGTTATGATAAAAGGGAAAGTTAAGGTAGAAATAAAAGAGCTGATCATTTCTGGCTTGTAGACAAGTGGAGGTAAAGTAGCGCTATTTATTGAGTTAAAATAGATATTTTATAAGCATTAGGGTAACCGCCCATGAACAAGATCACACTCAGCATTGAAGATAAATCAGACTACAGGATGACAACTGCACAATGTCAAAAAGTGGGTGAGACTGGGAAGGAGAAAAGAGAAGACAGATGACTTAATGGGGTATGCAATGGCACTCAGGTAGCTCAGCAGATTCCCTGGAGTCCTGTCCATTCTGTGAGTTACTCAGCTCTTTCCAATGCACTTTTTTTTTTTTAATCAGTACCAGGGATCAAACTCGCAACCCCGCGCTTGCAAGGCAGGCACTTACACCGCTGAGGTAAATCCCCAGCCCCTTCCAATGCATTTCTTGACCACATAAGGTAGAGACTAACTAGCCTACAGACTGGTTCTAGGGTTTGCAACCAACCCTTGACATATTCATTCAAGACAATTTTTAGAAAGAAACTTTGAATCGTATATCAATAAATAATAAACCAACTGTGGAAAGAAGAGACCTGAAGGTAAGCAATTTTGTGTATCATACGTTAAGATTGGTTCAGAGGTTAGACTAGACCATGTCAAAAATCAAGATAAGAATCTATGGCTCCAGAAACCTACTGTCATTCCACCTAAAATCTCCACTAGAAATTTGCTGTTCAGAACTTTAACACCTATGACTGTAAATGCAGACTCTGTAAGGAACTTGTTAACTGGGCATGGTGGTACACAACTGTTATCCCAGCACTCTGGAGGCTGAGGCAGGAGGATCACTGATAGTTCAAGGTCAATCTAGGCTACATAGTGAGTCCACAGCCACTCTGAACAGTAAGAGCTTGGCTCAAAACACTAATGGGGAGGGGGGACAATAAAAAGTGCCTTGTTTTCTTCCCAGATAATCAAGTATTTCTCCCTAACCCATATTATCAGAGTTGAACACCATCTGGTATACATTTTATATTCTTTACTTTCTTTTTATCTTAAGCTTAGGTCCCACATTTACATTTCTTATCCTTCTAGGCAATAGGTATCTGAAGGACACATTTAAAACTTGACCCATCCATGAATCCTCTTGGTATTTATCAAGGGACCTTTCATACATTATGATTTCAACTGAGCTATGAGCTATACATTTGGTTCATAATTGTATTGGACTTAGCACCAGATGACACAGATCACAGAACACCACAGCTAAAAACCAACTCACAGATATTTCTCATGTGAATGTAAGATGGTAAACTTCCTCTGTGAAAGGCTGGTAGTTCCTCAAAATGTCAAGTATAAATCACCCTATGACACAGCAATTTCACTCCTATGGATATACTCAAGAGAATTAAAAACTTAAGTGCATAAAAAAAACTTGTACGTAAATTTTCATGGCAGCATTTTTCATTGTAATAGAAACATATAAAGACCCTCAATGTCTGTCATATGAAGAGGCGATTTAAAAATGTTGCACAGTAATAGCCATAAAAAAGGAATGATGTAAGGGTACCTGCTACAACACAAATGAACCTTGCAAACCCTATGCTAAAGAAAAGCAGCCAGACACAACAGGAGGCCACATATTATATGATTCCATTTATATCAAATGTCCAGGAAAAGTAAGAGACAGAAGATGGACCAGTAGTTTCCAGGGGCTAAGGGAAGGGGAGAGGAAGTAAGAACCAGCAGGAAATGGTATAGGGTTTATTCTTAGAAGGGATGAAAATGTTCTGGGACTGGATAGTGGTGATGACTGCACAACTTCTGAATATATTAAGAAACACTGGATTATACATTTCAAGTGTGAATTGTATGATATTCAAATACTCAACTCATAAAAGATGAAAAAACAAAACCACAGCTCACCTTTTTACTTGCAAGCGCAGTTCAGCACAGTCCTCTGTTAACTGGCTGTTGGCTTCTTCCGAGGATTCTAATGCCAGTTTAAACCTGTGATTTTCCTCTTCCAGTTTCTGTTTGTTAAAATGTAGGTCTGCCACATGGGTAATTAAGTGATCCACATCTCTGGAAGGGGAAAATAAATCAGGATAGTCTTCAATATTGCTAATCACTTCCTATCAAAATAAGAAATATGTTGAAATTCAAGAAGGATTAAATGTTCTTATATGAATTTTTCCACTCTGCCCTCATCCTCATTATAAATGCAGTCCCTGGGGGCTGGGGATTTAGCTCAGCGGCATAAGCGCCTGCCTTGTAAGCAGGCAGTCGTGAGTTCAATCCCCGGTACTGATAAAAACGAAAAAGACAAAATAAAATAAAATAAAATAATAAATAAATGCAGTCCCAGTGTACTTATTGATACATTTATTCAAACTTTTATTATATGGTAATAGCAAAGTGTTCAACAGTGTCAGACAGTCAGCATTTGCCACTTGTGAAATCAATTTTCACAGTTTTTTTTTTTAATTCCTCCCCTCTTCTCTCCCAAAATTTGCTTCCTTGCATACTGAAGTATTCCTGTTTCTTCCTGGGTGATAGAAGGTCCCCAAATCAGTAGATATACTAACCATTCAGGTAAGGATGACATCAGACTTCAACCCAACTTCAACTAGGACACAGTTCCTAGAGTTTTATAGATGTAGCCTATAGCTTACAATTTAGTATTCATCTTCCTTGTGCTTAGCATTAGCTCAAAACCCCTTAAAAGTCTGGACTGTGTTGTTTTACGGCATTCAGACCTCTACTTTCTCTCTTCTATCTTTCTCATTTTGCAGCACAGTCTGGATATACAGGTCTCTCTCCACCTCTTTGTAATATCCAAAGTTCACACACTTAACAGAAAATAGAATTTTCCATTCATGTTTAAAATATCCCAATGAAGAACTTTAAAATTAACCCTCCAGATCACAACCTTACTTCAGAAGGAATTATCTTATTTTTATAGAAAAAAACGCAAGAAGTCAATGAAGGAGAAGGGTTTCATGAGTGAACAAATGGTAATTTTGGGATTGCTGGTTTTATAAGAATTCATTTTCCTGATGAAACTGACTTCAATGTAGATGGAATAAAATAGCTAAAATTTGAAAATTGTGTTGGCTCTACCAAAAAAAAGTTGAATGACTAAGCAAAAAGTTAATCTACCCAAGTATAGTGTTACAAATCAGCAATGCCTGCACTTTGGCAGGCTGAGGCAAGAGGATCACAAGTTCAAGCCCAGCCTGGATTATTTAGTGACTTAGGGAGACTCTGACTCAGAACAAAAAAATTTTAAAAGGACTTGGAGATATAACTCAGTATGAAGGCCCTCCATTGCCAGTATCACTAAGAAATGTGAATCTATGAAAGAAAGAAAATAAATAGGAAAACCAGAAGCACTTAAAAACACTTCACCAACAAGAACACTTACAGGACTCCCCGAGATACCTCTTCACTCCAAGCCTCCAAACTTCCAAATGAGGAATCTGTTACATCTGTGGTCACCTGAACTGAAACACACACAAGAGAATTTCACGAAAAGTTTATTTTCTCAAATCCACAAGAAAGTGGCTCAACAATCCTATAGAAGCGTGTGCCTACTCGGCCCACCTGAGTTCATGCTGTCTCGCTTTTCAAAATCAGAATCTTCAGCATCTCCACGCAGTCTTCTCTTTACTCCTTCCCTGTAGCCAAAAGCAAAACCAGTGAGCTTTCTGGCCACGCTAAAGTTTAGTTGATTGTTTAAAGATGTGCTGTACACTTTCTTACTCAGCTATAGCATTTCTTTCCGAATTCTAAAACCATCTTTTCATTCAAGAACCTCATATACTTAGGTTGATAGAAAATAAACAGAGGCATTACCTGCACCACCTATCAAGTTTGAATCAAATATGAAAAATCATGCATGCAAAGACAGGCAGATGGTGACACATGGCAGCAAATGGCTGGAGAATGAGGGTCACAGTGGGTGAAGGCATTGACACAGCTTGGACACTGGGGACTTTGGAGGTAGCAAGGCACTGGGAAGGAAAAGTCCTGGACAGATATACTGACAGTGCTGTCATTGCCTCTTATCATAGAGAACAAAGAAGTGGAGCCTACACTAAGTATGCTTGGAACATTTTCCTGTAAACTTGGGAACCCTCTATCCAGCCCCCAGTCCAGTGCACAGATTCCGGCGCTACTCCCAAAGAGACTTTCAATCACTTCATTTCAAAGAAACTTTACAATTAACAATTAGCACAATTTAACTTTTGCCCCTTAATCTTTTTTGAAGTTTGATTTTTATGGGCGCACATCCGTAGTACATAATGCTGACATTTACCATGGGGAGCTGGCGCGTGTATATAACACACCTCCGTTCTTTTTATGTCCCCTTCCCATTTGCAAAAGATCTTTCGTTACTAAATCTTAAGCACCAAACCCTTAGCACCGCCCCCTCCTCGTGGAATAGCCAAAAAATTCTTTAAATTTGCACTTGAAGCTCATTGTTTGTCAGTGTGAGGTGTCTAAACAGAAGCTCAAGCAAAACCAGCATTCTAGGCTCCTGCACACACTCAGCCCATTCATGAATTTCTGCTCTTATCTTTCGCATTGAGACCTCACACACCTTTTCCTTTCCTTAAAATTTGTTTGTTAAAAAAAGTTTTCTTTTGTCATCACTGTTTCTAAGTTACTCATATTCTTAGTGCACGATTTATTATATAAGCAAACTTAAAAAGTTTCAAAATAGTAGGAAATTCATGAATGAACCCAAAAATCAAAAGCACCATGCAGAGATAATTATGGGTAATGTTCTCCCAAATTTTTCCTATGCATATTTCTTTTTTTTTTTTACAAAAATGGGATTATACAGTATATACAGATTTACTTGAAATAAATACATATGCATGTTTCTATTGTCAAACATTAATCCAATAGTAATTTTCAATGACAATTAGGATTCCAGTATATGGAAGTACATATCATAATCCATTTGTCCACTCCTCTATTTTTAAATATTTAGGTTGCTTGTATTTACCACATCCATAAGCAACCTCTTAATATATTCAGGATTAGAGCATACGATTATTTTCTTTAAATTATATTACCTACTCAAAGAGACCACATATTTTTAAGGATCTGATATATATTCTTAAATTAGTCTTTTTGTTTTTTGTTTTTTATTTTTTGAGACAGGATCTCACTATGTAGCTCAGGATGGCCTCAAACTTGCAGTGATCCCCCTGCCTCACCTCCCAAGTGCTGGTATTAAAGCTATGTGCCACCCAACCTATCTTAAATTAGTGTTTAAAAAACTTGCACTTCTAAGAGTAATGTAGGAGAGGCTAAATACTCCCCTATACCCACAACATGGGATAAAATCATTCTTTGTTAATCTTTATTAAACTGATTAGCAAAATGAGTATATTCTCTTTGTTTGCATTTCTTTGATTAGTTGTAAGATTGTATCTTTTTATGTATGTGCTTTGCTTTCATTATTACCCTGGATATAGCAAACAATCTATTTTCTTAAGTCACCTATGCACCCTTAACCTTAATCAAACTCTAGCAGGTTTTGCTATTCTTGGGCTGAAAGCTTTCATTAAGCAAATCCCTTGCATGCCCTGGCTGATGCTGGAGATGGAGAATGAGGAGCAATCAACCTGGTTGACCCTGAACACAAATGCACATCTGCAGAATCCCCCAGAGCATCCGAAATCACAGATGCCATTCTCTTCTTCCCCTTTTCTTTCTCTCCCACTGTCTTTTCCTCCTCCCTGTAGCCTTTCTAGGTGCTATAGTTTAGATAGTGAATATCGCTTCCAAGTTTTATGTGCTTGCAGTTGGGGTTTCTGGATGCTGCTTATGGACCATGCAAGAGCCATGCTCAGTGGAGTCGTCCACTTCTACATTGGTAGAAGTCAAATTGGCAGAGTTTTTTTTAAAAAGATAGCACCTTGATCCAAGCACCTTCCAAAACCCCTTCAGGAGCCAAGTGCGCTGTTGGGCAAGAGCAGGTCACTGAGGGATGATCTGGAAGACACGGGGACGGACGCCCCCTTCTCTTTCAGCTTCCCGGCCACCACGATGTGAGTAGTTTTCCTTCCCTGTACCCCCATGCCACACCATTTCTCCTTTAAGTGGCGGGTGGCAGGTACTGGGTCTCAGTGATGCCTACGTATTAAATGTCCAAATTACACTGTCTGCCTCCCACCACTGCCTTTAAAAGAAACTTCACCAGGAGTGCTGGCACATGCCTGTAATCTCAGAACTCTGCGAGGCTGAACCAGGGGCATTACAAGTTCAAGCCCAGCCTGAGGCAATTTAGTGACTTAGTAAAGACTGTCTTAAAATTAAAAACTAAACAAGGCCTGGGGATGTAGTTCAGTGCAAAGGCCTTAGATTCAGCCTAGAAAGGGGAAGGGGACTTAGCTTTTGAATTAAATGCATTGGAGATTTAATGATATCAGTAAGTCACTTGGCTGTCATGCCAATTCAATTCTTTCTGAAAATAACATGTACTACCTCCAGTTACAATAACTGAACACTATCTAAATTAATGCATTAGGGTACTGGTCCTCAAAGAGTGCCCACTTCATCTGCAGCAGCAATATCACCTAGAAATTTGCTAGCTTTATTATTAGCTTTATCACAGATGATTAAATCCTAAGGAGGGCAAGTAATAAGCTTAACATCTTTCAGGAGATTCTAAGGCTGCCCAAATGCAAGAAGCACCAGGTTATAGCACCACCCACACAAAGCAGCAATGATCAGCACCAACTCTCAAGAATTATTAAAACAGAAGCTTAAAAGACATTCTGCAAAAACTCAGTTACCATTTGGGTCTATAGTAAGCCAGCCAGTCCTTGACAGCAGCATGGAAAGTGTCCAGATCCACTTGGGGATCTATCTTTTCAGGGTCCAGCAGGGTCCACAGCTCCTCGAGGCCACTGTCTTCCAGGTCTTGACTACTCGTTTGTCTTAGGTAATCTATTATTTTGCTCACTCCTACTGAGCCTTAGGAAGAAAAGAGGCACATGAGTTTTGAGAGGTGGTATTTTTCATGAATGAAGTCCAAACTCTTTCAGGTCCCTTGGACCTAGAAATATACCATTTAACTCTGCAGCCTGCTGAGCAGCCAGCGGGTCATGGAAAAACCCCTGGCCTCAGGTGGCTGTCTAAGCAAGCTCGTGTCAAATCTTGACACCAGATTCCCACCTGTGTGACTAGGGAAACTCCATCGCTCATGTAAGAACTCAGGTTTCTTACCTGTGAAATCTAGAGGATGACACCATACAGAGTTATTGTGGTTTCAGTAATCATAACTGATGTAATCAAGAATGTTATGGAAACAGAGTAAAATGTCACTTTATTTTTGCTCTCATTTTATTCTCATAAAGCATTCAGTGATTTAAAAAAAAATTCTCCCTCCTTAGATGAAATTTCAGCCTCTTACAAAGTGAGCTCAAGGCCAACCTGAACTGCACAGAGAGACCCTATCTCAAAAAGACAAAAAAGAAAAAGAAATTTCAGCCTCAAGTAAAAACTTTTTTTTTTTTGGAAGGGGAGTAACTCTTAAATATAGTTAGTTCTACTATTACTGTCAGAAATTGAAATGATACACATTATGTTAGTAATTGACACACCAAACTTCTTTAAACATTAGACAAAAAAAGGGGTAAAAAGGCTGGCTGTTAGCAAGACGGAGAAATTTTAGATTGACAAGCTAAAGACGGAGAAATTTTAGATTGACAAGCTAGATGCAAGACTGAAGACTCTGCTCAGAGAATTACATATAGACCAGGACTTAAGGAAGAAAACCAAGTCTTATAATTACAAGGACATGGTGACTACAAAGGAAGGAGAATAAGTTGAATGGGACCATTAACATAAACCTACATACTACTCAGATTCAATAAGTAGTGTGGAGAAGGGAAATGTAACTCATAATCACTTAGATGATTTATTCCTTATTTGTAGTAGAATGGAAAAACAACCCCTGGAAAGCCACCAAGACTACCTTTACGTCCTTTTCCTCCCCTGAAGCTCTACATTCTCTGTCATACTCCCCAAAACTGGACTAATACAGTCTACTACAATGGTTAATTTTGTATAATGACTTAACTTGGCCTACACTACTGGTGTTGGCGTGAGGGTACCTCCATCCTGCTATCCAGTCTTCCCAATTACCGAACAAATTTTCTTGTAGTATGCTTTTTTAATAGTCAGTCCTGTAGGTGAGGAAAACAGCTATTTCTTCTTACTGTGAGTGAGCCTCATCCAGCTATTTAAGGCCTAACAGCAGAGAACCTCTTGACTTTCCCCAGAAGAGAGAAGGCATCTCTTCCCGCTACCTTCGAGTTAGGACATTGGTTTTTTTCCTCTGCCTTTATACTCAAACTAAAATGCTGGGTCTTCCACATGCCCAAAGCAGCCAGCTCACAGACTGGAAATACACCATCAGTTCTCTTATTCTACACCATCAGTAGAGTTGGACTTGAACTAAGTCTCCTGTCTCTCAAGTACTCCACTGTGGACTCGCCAGGCAGATCTCGGGTCTTACCAGTTACCATAATTATGTGACACAGTGCCTGATACTAAATCATATGTGCATATAATTTGTTATTTTCATCAGTAAAATAATTCCATTAGTTCTGTCAGAGCAAAGAGGCTTTCTGGGAATAAATAAGCCCCATGCGCCCTAAAAATATAAAATAAGAGTGCATAGAAATATTGGCTGCCATAATGTTCACATAGCATTATTTATAACAGAGAAAAGATAAGACCTAGTGGAGATGGGTTAGTTAAATACAGGATTCTACCTCAAAAAAAAAAAAAAAAAAAAGAGCATACCACAAGAAAATTTGTTCGGTAATTGGGAAGACTGGATAGCAGGATGGAGGTACCCAGAACTCAAACAATAGTTTCATGTTGAGTGTGAGTGATGATAGGAAAACAGTAAGAGAGCCACTAGAACCTTGTAAGAGCCAGAGACCTAGGGCAACAGAAAAAAAGTATTATAGCGTCTGCCACGGGCTCCACAGCAGTCTGCCTTTGGAGGGTAAAACTAGAGGGTTCCAGCTGCCCTGTCTATCCTAGATACTAGGCAGGTTCGTGTTCTTCATGAGCTTGAAGCCTGCCTAGAGAAATAACCTGAAATCCACACAGTATCCCAGATATGCAAAAGAGTTCACATCATCTCCCAGTAAACCTCCAGGATACAGCAGCCAGGAGCAGTCTTGCAAAGGGGCCACTGTCTGAATTTGGACTGCTTTAGGGTCAGAACCCCCTGCACATGCCTAGCTCTGGGACCACACAGATATACTACCATACTGCCTTAGCAGGTAGCTGCCCTGTGAACCCAACTTGGCCAAGCAAAGTGATTTTAAACCAAGCTCACTGCATGCCCTGCACTGAAGAGGATGGATACTGAGACATGGAGGAGAAGGGAGGTCGATGCCCTCAAGAATCCAGAGTTCAGGGAGTTGTATTCTGGGACCAAGGACATGGCTGGGCAGGTTTCAGCTCAGGTCAAGGCCAAGAAAGAGAGCAGACAGCCATATTCTTCCTGCCACTCCTCCCTCTTGGGCTAGGTCAGCTGCCTGTTACTACCTGGGTGAAGGAGGAACACTGGTTTCTGCTGCTGCCCTGCCCACAGGGGTGTGCTAAGGGTGACTTGAGCAACTGCGTTCCACGACCCTAGGTGTCCAAGGCCAGAGGAGAACTGTGCTCAGCTCCAGCTGAGGTCCAACTCACTGGTAGGCACCACCACCAAAGCAGTAGAGAGGAACACCGCAGTTCCTGCTGCTACCCATCCAAAACAACTCCAACAGGTCCCCCTTGCTCCTTTTCTGACCATACACTGCTCCAGGACTGGTGTGAGCACTGCAGAGGGGCTTCTGGGTTCACCCCACCATCCCTTTCCAGGCAGCCACTGGGCCCACACCACTGCCTGGTTGGGGACAAGAGCCTCCAGTCCATCACCACTTCTGGTACAGCAATGCCAGAGACCTTACAGGCAACAGGACCAACCTCAACAGAGCCTCAGGAAACCCTTGTCACCCAACAGGGGCCACCCAGTACAGGAGTAGCTGCACAGCCTGTACCTGACACGCTCTGCTGTCCTCACCACACCTATCTGAGCTGCTGAAGTGTCCCAAGTCTTGCATGACCCTGGAGCAGCAGGTCTTTCGAACCTTACTGGAGCATTCATAGTGCCCAAAGTCATTAATCACAGTCACAGAAGTAATAGCAAAACTCACTATGGTGCCCAACTGGAATCAAAGCCAACACTGCATACCAAATCAACATCCCAAGACACATTTTGAAAAGAGCTGTTCATTAAGAAGGCCATCTTAGGGCCAGGATGTAGTTCAATGGCACAAGTATCTGCCTGGCAAGTGCAAGGTTCTGAGTTCAATTCCCAGTACAAAAAAATTGCCATCCTGGGCAGGCATGATGGCATACACCTGTAATCTCAGCACTCAGGGAGGCCAAGGCAGAAGGATCACTGTAAGTTCAAAGCCAACCTGGGCTACATAGTGAGTTCAAGGCCAGCTTGAACTACATAATGAGACTATCTCAAAAAACAAAGTTCAATCCTTATTTATCAGCTCTACAAATCTCAACACAGGAATCCAAGAGTATGCAAAAACCAGGCAGTAATTCTAGCACTTAGACGGCTGAGACAGGAGGACTGAAGCATGTTTGAGACCAGCCTGCGTTACGAAGTGAGCTCAAGGCTAGTTTGAATTGCATAGTGAGATCTTCTCTCAAAAAAACAAACAACAACAACAACAACAACAAAAAAAAACCCAAGGTAATATTACACCTTCAAAAGAATGCAATAACTCTATAGTAATAGACTCCAAAAAAATAAAAGAAATAATATGCTGCTAAATAATGTTAAAGAATGATTTATTAAAAAGGTCAATGAAACCTAAGAGAATGAAGACAAACGGTTAAATGAAACTGGGAAAACAATGCAGAATATAAATGAGGAATCCAAAGAAGTAAGAGATTTTAGGAAAAAGAAATAGAAATCTTAGAAATGAGAAACTCAAAATGTCAATAAAAAATATAGTTAAAAACCTCAACAGCCAACTGGAACAAACAGAAGAAAGAATATATGAACTTAAAGACAGGCATTTAAAAAAAATAGACAGGCATTTAGAAATACATTCAGGAGGCAGAGACGAAAAAAGGTAAAATTAAATGACAATCAAGTATTAAAGACTTTGGGACACCATTAAATGCACAGACATCCACATTTTCAGAATACTTTAAAGTAAGGGAAAAGATACAGGCAGAGAATATCTGTTCAATGAAATGATAGCAGAAAATTCCCTTAATTTTGTGAACAACATCGATATCCATGTGCAGGAGGCTTACAGGAGCCCTAGTAGATGTGACCAGAAAAGATCTTCCTCACAGAAATTATAGTTACATTTTCAAAGTATAATACAGGAAAAAATTTTTAAATCTGTAAGAGAAGAGCACCAAGTCATATTTAGTGTCAGTTCCACTAAACTAACAGCAGATTTGTCAACAGCAACCCTACAAGCCAGGAGGGAATGGACTGAGATATTCCAAGTCTAGAAAAAAACAAAAGAGGAGAGGAGAAGAGAAGAGAGGAGAGGAGAGGAGACAGAAAGACACAGAGAGACAGACAGAGCAAACCAACCATAATTACTATATCCAGAAACACAATCCTTCAGAAATGAAAGAGCTATAAAGATCTACCAATATAAGCAGAAACTGAAGGAATTCATGATCAACAGGCCAGCCTTATAAAAGATGTTTAAGGAAGCCCTACAACCAGAAGTGAAAGACCATTACCAGCATGAAAACATAAGTCTCCCTCAAAGAGTAGATACACAATACAGAAATAGAAAAGAATCAAATATTATCCGTAAATGACCAAACAGATATATGAAAGCTAAAACAAGAAAAGAATATTCAAAAGAACTAGAAGAAAACAAAATGGTAAGAATAAGACCTTGCCTATCAATAATTACTTCCAATGTAAATAGACGAAATTTTCAATTAAGATATAGATTGGCTAAATAGACTAAGGAAGAGAAAAATAAAACAAAAATAAGAAGACCCTGTAACAGGCTGCCAATAGGCAACTTTGTAAGATGCAAAAGACTGAAAGTGAACGGATGGACAATGACATTCCAAACTAATGGGAAGCTAAGCAAGCAGGGGTAATTAATACTGTGTCTGACAAAACAGACACTGTGACAGAACCTAAGGAGAAGCAGGGGTGACTATATAGTGATCAGGGCTTGATTCAATGAAATATAACATGTACTTTGTAAAACACTATTAGACCTCAATGTGACATTGGATCCAATATGACGATAGGGGAGGATTTTAAGACCCTACTACCATGAATGGACAGATTATCTAGAAAAAAATTAACAGAGAAATATCAGAATTCAACTGTACTAAAGGTCAAATGGATTTCACAGATATTTACAAGATAAATTCCACCCAATGGCTGCAGAGAATGCATTGTTCTCATTAGCATATAGAATGTTCTGTAAAATAGACCAGATAGTATGCCACAAAACAAGTCTTAACCAATTCCAAAAAGTGAAATCACACCCAGTTTCTTTTACCACATTGGAATAAAAATGCAAGACAATGGCAAATGGAATTTTAGAAATTACACAAATGCATAGAAGTGGTGGCTCACACTTGTAATCCCATCACTCAGGAGACTGAGGCAGGAGGATCACAGTGAGTTTGAGACCAGTCAGGTTGCATAGTGAGTTTAAGGCCAGACTGAACTGCATAGTGAGACCCTGTCTCAAAAAAACAAAAACAACGACCAAAAAAAAAAAAAAAAAGCGTGGAAACTGAACAAAACATTTCTGAACAGTGAGCTATTGAAAAGCCTACAGAGATATTTTTGAAAATTTCTCAAAACATATAGAAATGGGAGCACATTATACCAAATTCGTGGAATGAAGCAAAAGCAATGCCAAGAAGGAAGTGGATAAAAATGCGTTCCTACATCAAAAACATTATTTTAAATAAAATATAACAATGCATCTTGATGACTTAGAAAAGCAAGAACCAAATAAAACCAAAACTAGAAAGAAATAACAAATACCAGAAGATAGATGAAATAGAGACTAAAAACAATACAAAAATCTATGACACAAAGAATTTGTTCTTTAGGAAAATAAAATTTACAAACCTTTAGCTAGACTAACCAAGAAAAAAAAGACAGCACAAATAAATAAAACTAGAGGTGATAAAGGAGAGATTGCAACCAATATCACAGAAATACTAAAGATGATTACCAATATGAAACATTACATTCTAATAAGTTGGAGAATCTAGAGGAAATAGATACATTTCTGTATTCATCTGATTCACCAAAATTGAACCACCAGAATGTAAGAAACCTGAATACACCAATAACTAGTAATAACGTAAAATCAGGAATTAAAATTCTCTTGAAAAAAATCTCAGGACCTGATCACCTTACTATGAAAGCTTACTGAACTTTTAAAGAATAGATAACACCAATTCCTCTCATGCTATTTCATAAAACTGAAAGGGAAGAAATCTTCCATATGGATTTATGAGACCAGAATTACCCTGTTATTAAAGAGAAGTAAAGATACAACAACAACAAACAGTAGACCAATATTTCTGATGAACGCCACAAAAATCACCAACCAAATGCTAGCTGGGTTGAGAGAATCACAAGTTCAAGCCCAGCTGAGCAATTTAGTGACTAAGTGAAACTCTATTTTATAAATAACTACATACATGCGTACATATGTAAATACATGAATACATGCATACATATGTAAGCAAGCGAGCAAGCAGGTAGGGAAGTAGCTCAATGTGAAATCCTTCCCTAATATCACCAACAAAACTAAACAAAAACCCCAGCGCAATGAATTCAACAGTATATCAAGACTTATACACCAAGTTTATTTCATAACAGGAATGTAAGGGTGGTTAAACTTATACAAATCAATAAATATAACATATCACACCAACAGAATAAAGGTTAAAAATCATATGATCATCTCAGTAGACACAAAAAATATTAAATAGCATTCAACAGTGCTTCATGATAAAATCCCTGAACAAATTAGAGATAGGATTTTATCTCAACATAATAAAAAGTAGGCATGCCAATCCCACAGAAAATATTATACCAGGGGGTAAAAAAACTGAAAATATTTCCTCTAAAGTGAAGAATAGATAGGGGTGTCGGCTCTCATCATTCTTACACAGTGTCATACTAGATAGAAGTTTCAACCAGAGCTACAAAGCTGGAAAAAGAAATAAAAGGCATAAAATACAGGGAAAGAGAAGGTCAAGCTGATATGATCCTATACCATGAAAAACCTAAATTCTCTGCCAAAAGACCATTAGAAGTGATTCTGTGAATTCAGTAAAGTGGCAGGATGCAAAATCAACATGTAAGAATCAGTAGTGCCAACAATTGGTTTGCTAAGAAATATGAAAACAATCCCATTCACAAGAGCTACAAAAATAACATACCTAAGAATAAACTTAATTTAGGATGTTTAAGATCTCTACACTGGTAATTAAAAACATTAAGGAAATGAATTGAAGATACTAAAATATATAAAGACCTTCCATATCCATGGACTTGAATAATATTACTAAAATGTCTACTAGTACCCAGAGTGATTTATATACTCAATGATGCTCTTCACAGAACTAGAAAAAAGAATTTTACAGTTCGTATGGAAGTACTAAAGACTCCAAAAAGCCACAGCAATATTAGGAAAAAGAACAAAGCAGAAAACATCTCAACACCTGATTTCAAGATGCACTTTCAAGGGCCACAGTAACCAAAATAGCCTGGTAGTGACCTAAGGACAGACTCACGAACCAATGAAGCAGACCCCAGAAATAAGCATACACATTGTAATCAACTTTGTCTTGACAAAGTGGCAAAAGCATCCGGTGGGAAAAAAACTGCATCTTTTATGACTGCTGTTGGGAAAACTAGGTATCTATTGGCCAAAGACCGGAACTTGACCTCTAACTTGCTATGACAAATATCAACACAAAAACATGAGATCAGAGACCTAAAAGAACAAAGATTTATAACCATAAGAATTGACTGAAATTCTAAAACTACTATAAGAAAATCTAAGGGAATCACTTCAAGACATTGTTACAGGCAGTAAGTTTTTGGATAAGACCCCAAATCAGAGGAAACAAAGGCAAAAATTGACAAATGAGATTACATAGCACTAAAAAGTTTCTGTACAACCAAGGAAGCAATCAACAGAGTGATGAGACAAACTATGAACTGGGAGAAAATGTTCGTCAGTTTTTCATTTTACAGACAATTAATATCTAGGTGCAAAAAACTCAAAAATCTAACAAGAGAAAAACAAATGAGCCATTTTTTAAAAATGGACAAATATTCTGAATAGATATTTCTTCTTTTTTTTGGATGTGCAATTTTTTAAAAATTTTATTTAAGGAGAAAAAAGAAAAAAAACATAAAAGGGTACAAGTTATACAGAATTTCAGAAAAAATAAACAGTAGGAAATCACTAGTTAATAGATTACATATTGTCATCTTAGAAATAGTTGTTCAAGTTACAAAATTAAAGCATATAGAGGGGACTTTCAAACAGTGAGACTGCAAACAGTTTTGTCCAATGATCCAACAAAACTCAGTAATATGGTTATCTATCTTATACACTTAAATATATATGCAGTTATATCCTTTAGAGCACTTTCTTTTCCTTTCTTTTGTACAATGACAATTACACATTTTGGGTTTTATTGCTCCCACAGTTCTTATTACTTTTTTTTTTTGAAGAAACTAAAACCAAATGTGACATACCAGGACAGAGTCAGTCAAATCAAAAGGATGGACATAATACATAATGTAAAAACAAAATACAAGGTGATCAACAATGGTTATCATAATGCCTCTTGTTATCTTAAAAAGAATTGCCTATATCATCAGTTACAATAAAATTGAACAAAACAGTAAAGAACAAAACCAATAAAACCAAAACATTGGCAACATTAGAGGGCTTCAAAAGAAGATAATAGTCAACCAGAGTGGGCGTCACAATGAATCTTATTGTCTTCATAGTTGTTGCCTATACTTTCAAACTTGGTACTGTCAAGCATAACAGAATAGAGGAAAATCAGTCAAAACAAGATGGTGAGAGCAATACAGAGTTTCAAATCAAGTTAAAAGGAAATCAAAGTGGGTTACTATAATATATCCTGCTATTTTTTATTTTTCCCTTAATTAAAAGGATAAAAATGAAAGAGTAGATAATAAAAAGGAGATTGAGATAAAAAAAAAAAAGAGGGCATAACAACAAAACAGCGCAGGTCAAAACATAGCCATTTAAGCAAAATTGTGTTTCACCACAAGATAATCTCGACATAATGAATAGATACTTCTTAAAAGATACAAATGGTCAATAAATACTTGAAAAAATGCTCAAGTGACTAGAAATCAGGGAAATACAAACCCAAACTATTCCAGGAAAGAATGACTATTCAAGTTCATAAACAAATGTTGCCAACAATATGAAGGGGCTTTTTCCCCAGTACCAGAGACTGAACCTAGGGGCTGTCTGCCACTGAGATACATCCCCCAGACCTTTTCATCTATCTATCTATTAAATCTTGTTTTAGGATCTCACTAAGTTGCTCAGTTGAATTCAAACTTGTAACCCTTCTGCCTCAGCCTACCACATAGCTGGGATTACAGGCACGCACAGCACGCCCAGCTAAAGAAAATGAACCCCTGTATATAGTCTGGCTGGAAGACAGGTTAAAACAGACATTCTGGTGAACAGAATAGCAGTTCTTCAAAAAAACTAAAAATAGGGCTGGGGATTTAGCTCAGAGGTAAAAGCACCTGCCTGGCAAGTGCAAATCATGAGTTCTATCCCAAAAAGAACGAAGGAAAGAAAAAGAAACAAACCTAAAATAGTCTGACCGTATGATACAGCTATCTCATCAAGGAAATGAAGTCAACACTCCAAGGACAGTGCATGTTCCAGTTAACTCCAGCTCCCGTTGCACCAGCCAACTTGTAGAATCGGCAATGTGCTCATTAACGGGTGAATAGGTAGAGAAAGTACGGTATAAATAAATGTATACAATGGAGTATTACTTAGTCTTAAAGGAGGAGGAAATCTTACCTTTAGCAGCAAAATAGAAGGAACTGGAGGACAGTATGTAAAGTGAAATAAACCAGACACCAAAATGTAAGTACTGCATTTTATCTCATATAGGGAAGCTTAAAAAAAGTTGACCTGACAATAAAATTGTGATTACTAGAGTCTAGGAATGCTGTGGGGCAGGAAGGGTAAAAAAGCCATGATTGAGTTTGGGTTTGATTAATGTGTGCTATACACATGTTCAAAAATATCACACTGAAAGTACAAGTAATATGTTAACAAAATAAAATTTAGTCATTTCCTGATATGCTACATGAGAAACAAAGACAGTTAATGATGCTTATAAGCATTAAAAATTATTAAGTGTCAAATCTAGTGACACATGCGTATAATCCCAGGTACTCAGGAGGCTGAGGCAGCAGGACTGCAATTTCAAGGATTGCAAATCATTAGTGATACCTTGGCTCAAAAACAAATTTTTTTGAGGTAAGGTCTCACTATGTAGTTCAGGCTGGCCTTGAACTCACTGTAGCCCCAGGCTGACCTCGAACTCATGGAGATCCTCCTGCCTTAGTCTCATGAATGCTGGGATTACAGGTGTGTACCACCACACTCGGCTGCTCAAAAAATTTTAAATAAACAAATAGTCAATCAGAAGGGCTTAGGATGCTCTCCATGCTCCCTGTGTTTAATTCCTGGTACAGAAAAATAATAATAATAAAAAAAATAATCAAGTAAGAAAAAGCGAATTATAAAACAAATCAGGAAGCCAAGCCAGGCTTCTGAGAGGGTAGTTTAAATCTGGCACCAGGCCAAGTGAGTATTGCCAGGACAACCATCCCAGTGCTTTTTTGGCATGAGGGGGAAGCCAGGCCAGGTATCCAGGACCCAAACACCCCTTTTCCTTACCCTCAGGGACACTGTGAGCCTGTTGTGAGCTATTCACTGGCGGCCCCTGCCCTGTAGAGCATATCTCTTTTCTGCCTTCCCTAAATACACAATTTTGCAGCCTTTCTGTGTGTCCTGTGCAGTTCTTTGTTCAGGACACCGAGAATCTGGAAAGAAGTCCCATGGAACCCATAAAAGTTTGATGAGGAACAGGATACATTCGTGAACTCAATATATCATCCCAATAAAAGAATTAATGATTACAAAGAAAAAAAATAGGAGCTTTATACAATGGAGAAAGTTGGAAGACACCCTAACTAAGTGATCAGAGTTAAAGATCTTGACATCTTGTTGGATATGGTGACGTGAGCCTGGATTCCAGCATTCTGGAAGCCTGAGGCAGGAGGGTAGCATATTTAAACCCAGCCTGGGAAAGTGAGTGACTTAGCAAGAGCCCATCTCAAAAATTTAAGAAAACAATGAAGATAACCTCAGTACAAGGGCCTGGATCCCAAAATATAAAATACTGCATCAATGTTAAATATCTTTAGTTTGATTACTGTATTATGTTCATCTAAGCAAATGCCTTTGTTTATAGGAAATGCACCCCATAGGGAGGTAGCTCAAGGCTAGAGAATGGTGCGATGGGGGATCACACTGATGTACTTCACATAAAAAGGTAGCGTCTACAACTTACTCTCAAAGAGTAAGAGAAATGAGGAAAAGGGAAGAGAAAAAGAAATGCATGAATAATAAGGTTAAATAATTTGTGAATCTAGGTAAAGGACATATGCAAATTACTTGTACTTTTCTTATACATTTTCTGTTAGTTTCAAATTATGTCAAAATGAAAAGTTATCCCCTGCCCCGACTCTACAGGCACATGACAAGATTCCTATAAGGCGAGCATCAATAACAGAAGTTTCAATGGCT
This sequence comes from Cavia porcellus, assembly GCF_034190915.1. Lineage (NCBI taxonomy): Eukaryota > Metazoa > Chordata > Mammalia > Rodentia > Caviidae > Cavia > Cavia porcellus. The sequence goes on along the minus strand of NW_026947510.1, from coordinate 49,328,117 downwards.
AAAACATATCCAATATACTAAAATAGCTGGGCATGGGGAGCACACCTCTAATCACAGCACTTTGGAGGCTGAGGCAGGAGGATCGCTGCAAATTCAAATCCAGCCTGGGCTACATAGTTCAAAGTCAGCCTGAACTACATAATGAGATCCTGCCTCATCCTCCTGCCAAATATGTATAGTATACGTTAAAGTAATGAATTCAAAATAATTTACACCAAAGCCCACTCATGGGTCACCTTTAGAAGACACTATAGAATCAATGCAGTATTTTGAAAACTGGTATAAAAAGGAGACAATCAAACTTTTATCCTGACTTACCTTTAGAATACTGTACAAGATTCAGAATAGCAGGGTAGAATTTTTCATGACAGATGTTACTCCCACCCCCCAACCCCCCGGAAATTAGGAAAGAATGATAGATTACCACCATTTGCAATATCTGATAAAAGAAAGATCTGCCGGACGTGTTGGCTCATGCCTGTAATCCCAGCACTCGGAAGGCTGAGGTGGGAGGATCGTTGCGAGTTCAAGACCAGCCTGGGCTACAAAGTGAGCTCAAGGTCAGCCTGAACTGCATAGCGAGACCCTGTCTCAAAAAAGACAAAAAAAAGAAAGAAAGAAAGAAAGAAAGAAAGAAAGATCTAAGCCTCCATCTTCAGTAGTTACTATGTGTGTGTGTGTGTTTGAGACAGGGTCTCACTGTGCAATTCAGGCTGACCTCAAGGTCACTTTATAGCCCAGGCTGGTCTTGAACTTGCAACAATCCTCCTGTCTCAGTTTCCTGAGTACTAGAATTACAGGCCTGTGACACCATGCCTGGCCCAGCAGTTACCTTCTGATGAATACCTAAGACCATCCATTATGGTTTAGAACTAGATGCCTGCCTGCCAAGCCCCATTCACTTGGAGCTTTGGGGAGGGGACAGGATCATGGTGTAATGTGGGATAAGTCCACTGAAGGGTTTATAGCTGAGTGTGACTTACAGCTGAGTCAGTGTTCTCTTCTGCAGTGCCCCTCTGCCATGCTGTCCTGCCTGGGAGTCAACTTACTAATGGACTGAAACTCTCCTTTAATTTGTGAGTATCAGAAATTATGTCTCACCAATGAGAAAGTAACTCATATACACATATACATATACAGAAAAGTCTTGTAAGATATCATTAGTGCAGAAAAGCCTTGTGCCCCCAAAAAAACCAAAAACTAAAACTCTAAATTTTTAGCTCATCAATTCTCTAAATAGAGAGGACACAGAGATGGGTCAAGTGTTTCTACAAAAACACAGCCACGAAATATGTATTGGTGGGAAACTCTAGAAGACAATAGCCAATTTCTTTAACAATTTAAAATGTAACCAAGAGAGGTGGGGCGGGGAACAAAGGTAAGACAGCCAACTGCAACATCCAAACTTTTTGGATATTTGATTTTGTGAATAAAACTTTGAGAAAAAGTACAAAAATCACATGTCACAAAAATGAGCTCTGAATACTTACAAAATACAAATATTAAGAAAATACACTACTTTTTAGTCATATTAATGATATTATAATCATGTTTTAAAGTATTTGGTATATTTTAAAAATATGTACTGAAATATTTACAAATGAAATAATGTGATGTCTAAAAATTTGCTTCAAAATCATCCAGAATAGAACAAGGTGGGTAGTGTTAGAAATGAGACATAATTAGAATTTATATTACATAAGGGATACATACTCTACTTCTATACATATTTTTTTTTTTGGGTACTGGGAATCGAACTCAGGACCCAGAGTTTCCCAGGCAGGTGCTTATGCCACTGAGCCAAATCCCCAACTGTTCTACAATTCTAAAAAAGTTAATCCAAAGTCATTCCTACAGAGGAAATCATGAAAAAGTATGTAACAAATCATTAAAAATAGTTACTATGGGAAACAGGATTTCTGATATTTCCCTTTCTTCTTTGCTTATTGACATATTTTGCCTTTTTATAAAATTTCAAGTTATTTTCTTTATCTACTCCATGGTAAGAATTGTTGTACGCCTTTTTTTTTTTTTTTTGTACTGAGAATTGAACTCAGGACTTTGGGCTTGCCAAGCAGGCACTTGTACAACTAAACTACATCCCCGGCCTTTAACATATTTTAATACACCAATCGGATCATTTACAGACTAAAAATTACTTGTGGAAATTTTAAAAATAAAACACTTTTTAAAAAGGAGGAAGTAAAAATCTAAATTCAGCTAAAACTTTTGAGCTATATTTGTACAGTGGTTTTATAGACTGTGTGTACGTATATATTTTTGGTTGAGGGAGGCAACAAAACATGACGTGTAAGTGCTCCACACAATTAGGGCTACAATAAAACTCATCCACGTCACTGATGGAATAAGCAAAACAGGAACAAAGAAATGATAAACAAATAACCAAGACCGAAGGAGCCAATCTTACTCCCAAATTATGCTGCATTTGCCACGTGCCCAGCCAAGGCAGAGCCCCACATGCAAACCGTGCCCTCTCCCAGATGATGGACGTGGTGAGCGCTGCCGGCCCTGGAGCAGACAGCTGTGCACTGACCTCTGCCTTCAGCATCGCATGCCTGAAACACACCAGAGAGGACCTCTTCTGCTCTAGCCGCACAGGCGCCTTCTGGTACATCTTGGTCACCGTCAGCTCCTAGCTTCCATCCTATCAAAAGAAACTGTGTAAACCCAGGGCTTTTCAGGGCTACAGAGATGAGTTTCTAATGAGGAGATACACTTCAGTAAAAGAAAACTTATCCTCATGAACTTGCCTGATGTGAAAAATAAACTGTCTTCAAGCCTTCCTTAGTGAGATAAAAAGATATGTGAAGTGTGGCTCAGTGTGAAGATCCTGAGTTCAATCCCCAGTACCACAAAAATGAGGAGGAAGGATGGAAGGGGGAGGGGGAGACTGGGAAGGAGAAGGGGAGGGGAGACGAGGGGAGGGGAGGGGAAGAGGGGAGGGAAGAAGAAAAAGGAAGAGAGAAAGCGGAAACTAGCTACACAGATTATGTGCCACTTTATATTTTGCTTTTTTCCAGAGCCTGTTACATATGGGCCTCCATGAGCAGTCTCCTAGAGGTCCCTTGAGTTTTAATCGGCCTGCAGAGTGCTCATCTTCCTCCCCAGACACCTCCTTTCCTGCAATAGGACCCCCACTTTTTTTTTACACATTTTTGCTCTTAAGAAATGTCAAAGGGATTGTATCAGCAGGACATCCAGGCACTGTCTGAATTTTAACTCCCCTAGATCCACATTCCACTCTGGCTTGAAGAAAGTTTATTTTTCACATCAGGCGAGAAACACCACATGACAATGACTGTGCAGGCGCCCTAAAAGTCCTATGCAGATTTCCATTAGAAGCCTAGGAAGCACATTTCACAGCTAAGATTTTCAAGGTGGGGTGGGGAGGAACGAACATACTTAAAACAGAAAGGGGCAGATGGACGCTTCCATTGCAGCTCTCACAATGTGGGTTTTCTTTTTGGCTCAGCGAGTCTAAAAGTAGATGTACTTATTAGTTTCTCAGAGGAAAAATCAAGTCAAATGATTATTTACCATCTTTGTTCAGAGATAACTTCCTCACCACGGGATCCTGAGGCGTCAGCGCCGTGGAACTCTGCCCAGCGCTGGACACGAGGCCAGAGGCTGAGTGCCTGGGCATGCAGGGCCCGAGGTCACCTTCCCAGAGGAGGAGCTGGGGCATCTCCATGGCATCTGCAGGACTCCTGCAGCTGCTCCTGGATCTCAGCCCCGAGATGCCCTCGGAGCTCCTGGGACCCGCAGAGAACATGACCTTCTTGGGGGACAAGAGTTGGCCGATGGATGGAGGACTTGGGGACACCATTGCAGAGCATGACACGGAGGAGGCTTCTGTGTCCCCAGAGCTCAAGAAACAGGAATCGGGCACAGGAAGGGGGCCCGGGGTCGCCCTCCTCAGCACCTCCTCCAAGTCAGTCCTGGCGTGGGTCTGCGGGTTGTCTGAGCCACTGGACTGGTACCCGAGCATGTGCTGGCCTGGATCCGACACCCCCTCTCTCCTTTGAATGGCTTGGAGTTTTCTACAGATGCTGCTCACCGGGTTGTGCCGCTTCCCGGTCACCACCCTCGCAGAAGCCATGGTGACTTCCTGCCAGACAGAGGCGGCTGGAGCAAGAGCACAAGGAGACACGTTTTTAAAAGTCAGCACTGTGCTAACAATAATTTAGCAATCAGCTATTTATTCCCAGTCTAACTTTGGAGGGAATCAAGACAATATGTTCAACTGCTCTAAATAATCTTCCATCCACTTAGCACTGGCACTCAGATATATAGATTTCCTTCCATGTGTAGGCATGAAACTGAGAAGGATGGATGGATGGATGGAAAGACAGATAGATAAATTAGATAGATCGATCTTCTTAAAAGTACTCTGAGGTCAACATCACTATCTCCCGCTGGGTGTGGTGGTACATGTCTGTAATCCAAATATTTGGGAGGCTGAGGCAGGAGGATCACTGGGAGTTCAAGGCCAGCCTGGTCTAAAAGAGAGTTCAAGTCCAGCCTAAACTGCATAGTGAAACCTTATCTCAAAAAGGACAAAAGTAAAATAAACATTCTTATCTCTATTGTCAGATAAGACTAAAAGACATATGCAAAATCAAAGCTGGGTGTGGTGCCCATGCCTGTAACCCCAGAACTCTGGAGGCTGAGGCAGGAGGATCACCACTGAGTTCAAGGCCAACCTAGGCTACATCATGAGACCCTGTCTCAAAAAAAGCCACAACGAAAAAAGTCACCCCTAGAGAAGTGCAAGAACCCAGATCTGAACCAGACAGCCTGGTTTCCAGAGCTGGACTTTTAGCCACACTGCTTTTCAATTACAACAACCCATCATGATACGTCATGATGCTAATTGCCCACAAGTAAGTACCTGCTACTGGCATTTTTCTGGGTCTCATCCATTGGTAACTTTCTAAATGTGCCTTGAAATTCAGTATTCTATATGTAAACTTCATGCAAGCCCAGCCAAATGTGTGCGGCATCCCTCTTACGGATAATGAAATGGAGACTCCAAGAGATCAAGTAGCTAAGATGTGAGCCAAAGTGTGCACAACCCCTGCAGAGTTCTGACTTTCTGGGTGCTGGAGACTGAACCCCGGTAGACCTCACTCATGCTAAGCTCGCTCTCTACTACAGTATTATGCCACACCTCAAGCCCTCCAGCATAGTCTTCTACCGCACGGCAACCAATATAGCCTTTAAAAAAATTAAAAACATGATTCCTGTCTCATATAATTAGTAAATTTGGGAATAAATTCAAGAATAGTTCAAAACTTATGAAGAGTTTGATTGTTAGCCAGGACTGGTGATGCAAGCCTATAATCCTAGCACTCTGGGAGGCTGAGGCAGGAGGGCTGCAAGCTGAGTCCAGCCTAGGTTGCTTGGCGACTGAGCCAGACCCTGTCTCTAAATAATTTAAAAAGTGCAGAGGCCCTGCGTTTATCCCCAGTATTGATTTTTTTTAAGTTAGAAAATTAAAGAAACTGGAACCTCCAGGAAGATGATATCCAAACCCTCTCTTACTTCAGTATGAGGCTGACAAGGTTCAACCACCAGCATGGTAAAGCCCACCTCTAAACCTTTATGTTGTCACCTGACAGTGCCTTCCTTCCCATGTATTCAAGGCTTCTTTTTCAAAACCAAACCAAAAGCAAATTCTTCGATTAAAATCTGCAAGCTGGTGTATGCTCATTCAACTTCTTTCCATCTCTGCTGAGATGTATAACTGCATGGTATTTTCATGGAATTAAATATTGCTCTCTATTCTTAGATAACTTCAAATATATGTGCCTGTTATTTCCTAAGAATACTTCTAATTCTTATAATCAAAACCATATGATTTTTTAAGATACTCAATATGCTATTGTTGGCACCACTGATTATCCACCATAATAAATAGTACGTGTAATTACCTGGCTTGAAGACCAGGATGATTGACTCCCAATTACTTTAAGCTGCCATCTATCCCAGGGAATCCTCCTTTATCCCAACAGGAGCTGCCACCCTCGGATGGATGTGAAATAGTGTTTGAAGACAGAAAAGAAACCACCTGTGAACACACTGTACTCCAAGTCCATTGCTGATTCTGTGTGACTGCCCTGGGCAGAACCCACCTGACTTCGCCAAGCCAAGCAAAGAGCCACATGAGAGACTGGCTACATGTTTTCAGCGCCATCCATGTAAGCTGGCAACTTCTCCTTTGCACTAAGGTGCAAGTTGAACATGAAGCTAACAGAGCCCCTAGAGTGAGAGCCTCAGACTTGCAAGTGCCTAACCAATGAAGTCCCATCCCCTCCAAGTCAGGAAGACAACCTCACTCTGTGGGAGTGCTGACTGCCTCCTGTTAAAGTTCCCAGGCTGCAAGACATGTGATTCTATTTACCTTGTCTTAATTTTCCCTTTGCTGAGACAAAATACCAATGCTCAAAATTAAAGGGGGAAAGGTTTGTTTAGCTCACAGTGTGTAGAGGTTTCAGTCCATAATCAGCTGGCTCCAAGGCAGGGTGGCACACAGCACAGAGACCTCCCAGAGGAGAACAATCCATAGTGGGCAGATGGAGCAAAGCAACAAGGGGCCAGCAGGCCTCTTTCTGCCCCTTGTATTGTACCTGTGCCACCAGGATTAGGGTGGCGCCAAATCAATCCGTGGACTAATTCGGTAATCAGTTACCCTTCATCCGAGCACCTTCGCTCCCTGTACTGCACCATGAATCAGCCACACACTCTGGATCCAGCCACCTCTGCAGAAACCCCACCTATGACCACAAGGCTTTAGGGGACAACGAGATGAAGACCATAACACTGCTCCCAAGCCATTTTTCTCCCTGTACCACCTGTTTTCTAAACCTAAGTGAGTCCTGCTTGGCAGGTGATGGGCTGACACCTTGCAGATTACACTTAGAGCCCCAGCTCTTGACCAGCTGACAACACTTAACAAAGAGTACCTTGTTTTGTTCATTCTAGCATGGAACACAACATTTGTGGGAGTCAAATAAGATGGGATGATAAAGATGTCAAGATTTGTGCTACCTTCTCCACATATGGCTTAGAAATATCTTCCTTTTTATTCAAATTTTTGAGGTGTTTTTGCTTTAAGTTTTACATCTGGGTAGAAGAGATTAGTTACAACATGCCATAACGCTTAAAAATATATGTCTAGTTTGCTTTGCACAATAACTGCCTTTCCCAAAGCATTAACTGAAAGTTAAAAGGCAAAAGTAATTTTTACAAGGAGAATTAGTTCTTTGGAGTCTCCTTTTGAAAAGGAATCACCCCTCTATCTGTTTTAGCTGACCATTTTGTCATATGAAGATGGTACACTTATAGAAATCCCAATCTTAAACTCAGTGTGACAGCGCCTGTCTGGAATCACTTGGGAGGCTGAGGCAGGTTTGCAAGTTCCAGACCAGGCTGGGCTACAGAGTGAGTTCAAGGTCAGCCTGAACTACATGGTAAGACCTGGTCTGAAAAGGGAAAAAAAGAAAATCCCAATCTTGCCACTAATGCCAAAAACTGTTTCTTTTAACCTCTTTAACCTCAGCTACGTTATATATATAGATACATAGTTTTGGGGGGCTACTGATGATTGAACCCAGGACCTCATGCACATCAAGGAAGTACTCTATACTGCCTTTTTTTTCTAGAAATTTTGAGATTTCCTTTGTTCTGGCATCCAAAAGTCATTTTTGATGAGCCAGATTACATCCACCACCATCTGTGTACAATATAGACAGTGTTTAATAATCCTTAAAAATTTACAAAGACTAACCTGCATTTATCAATGATTCAATTCCTAACCTTTTTTTTTTTTTTTTTTTTTTTTTTTTGGTACGGAGATTGAACTCACGGCCGCATGCTTGCAAGGCAGGTGCTTTATGCCACTGAGCTAAAACCCGGGCCCAATGCCTAACAATTTTTAAATGTCACTGCCAGAAAGTCCCAAGAGTCACACAGATGTACAAAAGTAGAATCCTTGAAGTTGTTAATCTCAGGATGATGGACAAAGCCCTTTAGATAATCGGAAACTAAAAAGATGTTGACAATACATTTGTTTCCTTTATGAGCAATCTAACTTTCCCCTTCCTTCATTAATATGACTTCTTGAACACTGTACTGCCAAGCTTTAGATCAGGTGAGCATATTTTTAAAAGCTTCAATATTCGATTATGAAATGCAGACAGACCTTTCATGCCTCATCTAAGTCAAATCCACTGAGTGGTTTCATTAAAACACAATCTTTAAGCCAGGCGTGGTAGGGGAGCCTGAGGCAGGAGGATCGTTGCAAGTTCTAGACCAACCTGGGCTACAAAGTGAGGTCAAGGCCAGCCTGAACTGCATAGTGAGACCCTGTCTCAAAAAGACAAAAGAAAATGAAACAAACAAACAAAAACAATCTTTAGTTGATGGACGCAAAAGATGTAAATACCTGTAGATGACAAAGGATTCCTTTTGCCAAGACTGCCCTCACTAACAGCAGACACTACTAAACCGTTCACCAACACCTAAGAAGAGATGCCCGTCTTCACTGGACCCAGCGAGAGGGCAGAGTGTGGTTTTCTTTTTAACCCAGGAATTTTATATTTGCCAGATCAAACTGTGTTCAGTATTCCTGTGATGAGTATTTTATGTGATGAAATAACACCTTTTCTTGCCTTTTCTGGGATAAGTGATAATAGCAATTAATCAAAATAATTTGCAAACCACAAGTCCCAGATTTAGTAAAGGCCCCAGCAAACCAATCACCTGCAACCCGTATTAAGCTCGTAAACTGGAACAGCTGGGATACCTCCCTCCCCGCCAGGCGCTCATGCTCAAGCTGGGTGTAAACTTTGTTACACTGCCCTTCTTGGCTGGATCACCCCAACCTTCTTAGAAACATCTCCTGAGCAATTCCTAGCAGAGACAAGGGCTTCTCAAAACTGCCTGTGCACTTCTGTTTCACTTCTTATTTTATGAAGTCTGGTTTTCTTCTCGGAAACCAGAAGACTTACAATAAATCTCCCAGTTTCGAGGTGCTCCCAAGTTCTTAGCAGCCTCCAAAATGCCATCACTGCTTTTCGCTTGTACTCAACATTCCAATGACCCAGTGTGGGAGCCACCAGGAAGGGCCTTAAGCATCTACCCAGAGCCCACTGGGAAACAATGCTGGGGTTCACCAATCCTTCTGGGAAACCTAGTATTATCACACAGCTAATCAATTTCTACTTTTTCAGTTGTTTGGTTTTTTTCTGTCTGTCTCTTGTGGTAATTGGGATTAAACTCAGGATTAAACTTCACACTGAGCTGCATCTGAAACCCCTCTTTAAAAAAAAAAAATTAAGTTGAAACCTTCCCTTCCCACCATACAATTAACAAAGGGGGACTAATTGAGTTTGAAGCCAACCGGAGCTACATAACGAGACACTGTCTGAAAAGAACAAAGATAATCATTAAATGCAATAATTTGAGCCTGGAACTCGCTAAATCTCCAAATTCCGCAGGCTAAACTTAAAGGCCCATCCTCCTGCCTCAGCCTCCCAAGAACCTGGAGTTACAGACATGCACAGTCATGGCCAGTTTAGTAGTTTTCTTTGTCTAGATTCAAATTTGCAATTTATTCTGTGAGGCATCCAGCATAGACTCATACTGGAAGTTGGTCTCTGCCCCAAGTATTCTGAGGTTGATGCTGGGGACACAGGGCAGTTTACATCCCGCATTCCTCCCCCACCCTGTGCGCCAGGACTTTCTAGATCCTAGGTGACTAAGGGCCAGCATGGCTAAGCTTAACCATTTCCTGCGGGGGCGGGGGAAGCACACCACCCTACTTTCCCTTGGCCTTGCCAGCTCACCAAGAACCATCTACCGGAACCAGGAAGATCGAGGCACCCAGCAGATGGTGTGGGAGGAGCTAATTTATATAGGCAGGTGGCTGGGGGGAAGGACAAACTCCGGAAGCCACTGATCAGCTGCACCTGCTTCGCGTGGCGGGGGTGGGGGAGAACGACGGTGGAATTTTGGGCATGGGTGCAGAGTTGGATCTCTGACCATTGTACCTCCATGAAACTCGCCCAGATTGTCTTCTGTCTACTCAGGATGACAGAGAAGTCATTTTTAAGTTAAATTACCTAAATTTCTCTTGAGCCAAGTGCTATGTAGTTAGTTTTGGGAACATCAATGATGTTGTCCCTAGTATAGGACTATATCTATTCTTGGAGTGGCAAAATAAAAATGCTGTAAAACACAAGAGTTAAATATGTAAATTAGGCTCTGAGAAGGTCAGGATAGGGTAAGTTCTACATGGGCCCAGAAGGGTTTGTAAAGGAGCTGGTGCATGAGTTAGGTTTTATGTAATGTGTTTTGGATAGATGGGGACAGTGGAGAGACAGCGCTGTCTGGGCATCTTGAATGAGCAGTCTCAAGATTGGCTCGGGACCTGGAGCCATGAATGAAAAATGTCAGTTTGCATAGAGAGGATGGGCTGGATTCAGAAATACACGAATCCAGGCATGGTTGCCCATGTCTATAATCCCAGCACCTCAGGAGGCTGAGTCAGGAGCGTCAAAAGTTCAAGATCAGCTCAGTTGACTTAGCAAGAGCCTGTCTCAGAATTTAAACCATAAATAAAAAGTGCCAGCGATGATAGCTCGGTACTTCCTGGCTTCAATATACAGTCCAGAAAAGCGAAATCTCCTACAACGCTATTTCCCATGAATAAAGTTCAACTCCGACAGAGGTCTGGAGAGCAGGACAAAACGAAACTAATCACTAGACAAAAAGCAAACTAAGCCGGGAGTAAGGCTCTAGACACACAGCTGAAGCTTTTAACTGGAACATCTGGACCCTAATGGCAGCTCTGGGTAAAACCCGCCGGCTTCCCTAGCCGGCCCCCAGATGCTTATTTACATGCTTCACAGACTGCAGCACAGCGAGGTCTCACTTCTCCCTGCCCTCCGGCGCCCCAATCAGCTTTGGGCAATATCTAGATTTTTATATATGTTCTTATGGTCTTACCTGTGTAACCAGGTAAGACACAAGGGGAGTATAGCGGTTAAGAGTTGGGACCTCCAGGTTTAAATAAACCTGAGTTCAAATCCCAACTCTGCCTCTACTTAGTTTTTGTGACCTTAGGCAATTCCTGCGCTCTCTGTGCCTCTGTTTCTTCGTCTGTGGGATTGTGTTGATATCATGCAACACCTTGTGTGTGTTTGCTGCAGGGATTAAGTGAGAAAATACACGTGCAACCCTAGAACCGTGTCTCACACTGTGTATTCCCAGTCGTGTTAGGTGTTATGATGATCTTTCTGAAAGTCCTTTACTGATTCAGATATTAGACATCCTCTTGAAGTATCAAACAGTGCCTCAAAAAAAAAAATGACCAACTGGCTCCTTCCTTGTGTTGGGTTGTTCTGATTAATTTCCCATGAAAGGAACTATTATAACATCCGTGCTTATCAACCCATGGATACCGAAACTAGCAACACCCAGACAGATTTTCCTCCTAGTCATACAGAAGCCAGTAGTGGAGCCAGAAATAATATATTCAAATCCCAGATCCACTAGACCGTATCTCCTGTCTGTCAAATTCCACGCTGACTTCCTGCTGTGGGTGCGTGTATCATAGCTGCTGCTTCTCAGAGCAGGGAGACAAATCACCCGAGTCCCATGCGTCTGCAATGAGTTGACACCGGCCGCAGGTTATTTCATTACATCATTTTTACTCCATGATGAGACTACTAGAACTCCCCCAATGCCAGGGTCTCTGCCCACTGCGAGCAGACCAGGGAAAGGGCAGATCTTAGGCAATATAGGCTGGTGATTCTCACCCAAAGCCAACCAGAAACAGGCAGCCCCTGCGGGAACAGCCGCTCCAATGCAGCATATGTGTTTAGTTAACAAGGGGAAGTGTGCACAGCAAGCAAATGTTGAAAAAACAAACAAGCAAATAAAAAGAAACCAACATGGTGTTCATGATGCGATGTAATGTGGATGAGTTGGTAACAATACAGTTACTACTTTCTTATCTTGACATTTACTTCTGGGAGACATTTTCCAGGCAGGAATACCAGTATTTTGAGACCTGAAAGCAACCAAGCAGTTAAAATTAGAGAATTTCACTGTCTCTCTCTCATTCATGTGTGTGTGTGTGTGTGTGTGTGTGTGTGTGCACGCGCACATGTGTGTGTGTATCAGGAATTGAACTCAGGACCTTGTACTTGCCAGGGAGGTGCTTGTGCCTCTAAGCCATATCCCTGGAGTAATCAAAGAATTTTGAAGGATGGCAATCCCACTCTTTATAACGGTATTTCAGAGGGATGAAACCTTGTCCTAAAAACAGGTTTTTAAAAATGTGTTTAAAAATACACACACCCTTCCCGCTAACATAATCTTCAATGTCAGACTATCAAAACAGCACTTTCAACATACGTGTGGATTTGCAGGATACATTTCGGGCAGATCCAAGGGTATCATTCTGCCTAGCCAAATATAGATTGAGGAAGAGGGTGCAGTTGAGAGGAGCTGCTACAAGAAAGGAAGGACAGAAAAAGACATTGTAGCCTCATCCTCCTCCAGGACCCATAGAGCCAAACGTGTGTATTTTTTTCCAAAATCCATCCATTAAAAATGCACTATTTCTTGTAACGTGTCTTTAGTGTGTTTAGTCTAAGTATTCTTGTCTTCACTAGCAACAGCAATGTTTTCAGAAAGTCAATTTTCGTAGTTATTGTCCCCAAAACAAAGGGACTGGGAATCTTAGTGAACTGTGGATCCGCTTCTGACAAGGAAAAACACAAAGGGAATGGTTTCAAAGAAAAATCAGCTGTAGGTAGCACATATATGAAAGACATGTAAATGAAGCAGGACCCTGGGTAGCTATTCGAGATCTATTTTTTTTTCCTTTGTCTTTTTGAGACAGGGTCTCACTATGCAGTTCAGGCTGGCCTTAAGTCACTTTGTAGCCCAGGCTGGTCTCAAACTCGCAGTGATCTTCCTGCCTCAGCCTCCCGAGAGTTGGATGGCCCGGTTCTAAGATCTTTTTTTTTTTTGTAGCAGAGATGGAACTCATGACCTTGTGTTTGACAGGCAGGCACTTATGCTGCTGAGCTAAATACCCAGATCTTGAGATCTATTCTTTTATTGAATGAAAACCATCCAATGCCCTACTCTGTGAATATAGAAGAAGATCTCCTCATCCCTGCTCAGTGTCCCCGGAGACTGCCCTCTACGGATGGCATCCACCTAGCTCTCTCCTCTGCCCTGATCCCACTGCATTTGGCCAGCTGAGGCACCAGTGAAAGGAAAATTGGCAGGAGGAAAAAGAACGTGGAGGATTCTCTTGCTCCTCCCTGTCTGGTCTGACCGCAGCCCTGGCTTTCCACAATCCCTGGTGAGTGGTCCTCTACTAAAATGTCCTCACCCGCTCAGAACCTGTCCCCTCCCGAGGGATGGTAATGCTCCCTAAAGCCCCGATGCCAGCATCACAGCTGCCTGTGTTCCTTCTCTTAATCCTGCATGTACCTTCTCGGATTAAAGGTTTACGCAGTTATGTGCCATTTTCAATAAGGCCTTCGATTAATACTCTCAGAGGTCCTGCCAGTTATCATAGCCCCGTGTGGGTGTCATCCGCACTACACAAAGGACTTCAGAACCAGTAAGATGCTAATATCTTCTCTTCATTTCTTCCATTGATTTATCCACTGTGGTATCAGGGATTGAACCCAGGCACTTGAACAGGATAGGCCGGAGCCTTACCACTGAGCTACAACGCCACCGCTTCTCTTTATTTTTAAACTCTATGTGGTTTCCTTTGGTTAAGCACATGCAGGTAATTCATATAAGGAGATCTGACTAAAACAAAAAATGTGGCCACAAATGTTGACATCAATGCCAAGTTGGTTTCCACAGAGTTCATGCCAATTTAATCTCACATTTGGGGATGATGGTGTGCAGCATATGTACCATTGTTGCCCCTGATTGATGTGTTTGGAAATTTTGTTGTAGTTTTTCTTCTTCTTCTTCTTCTTCTTCTTCTTCTTCTTCTTCTTCTTCTTCTTCTTCTTCTTCCTCCCCCTCCTCCTCCTCCTCCTCCTCTTCCTCCTCCTCCTTTTTCTCCTCCTCCTCCTTTTTCTTTCTTTCACGAAATGGATTTTTAAAAAATGAAAAAAATAAAATAAAATTACAACAACAACAACAAAGTCCCATCATCATCTGGGAGTGAACTCAGGCTCTGCATACCCGCCTGAGGACAACATGTCGATCTTTGCCAACCTGATAGGCAAAACACAGCACACCATCACTTAATTGGCATTTCTTTTATTCTGAATATATTTCATATGTTTAAATACATTTGCATTTCCATTTCTATTTGTGTTCTTAGGTCCTTTTTCAGTGAAGCTAGATTTGATCAGTTTACAAAAGCTGTTCTTTATGAGACATGGTTCTTTGCAATATGTGTTACAAATGCACTTCTACAATGTAGCATTTATAACTTTATGTTCTTTGAAGTACTGCTTTATTAAAAAATAGTTAAATTTCAGTGTATTCCCATGTGATAGATGACTTTGTGTTAGCCTCAGAAAGATTCTTCTGACCAAAAATATTCTTTCCTGCTCTTTCTAGTGCCTCTTGGTTCCATGCACTTCCGATTTATTTGGGGAGAAGAGATGGGACCCCATCTTCATTACCTTGCAGGTGATTGCCCAGCTTTCTCTAGGAAGTTAGTGGTTATGTAAATTACAGTTCATGTACACATTAGGATACAGTGCAGCTGTCTGCATGAAAGTGCCTGTAACTATCACTTTGGGAGACCAGTCACTAAGATATAAATTCAAATCCAGTCTGGAAAATTTAGGGAATTCTGTCTGAAAACTTTAGAAGAGGGTGTCACTCACTGTGAAGGCCTGGGGATAATCCACAGTGTTTTAAAAAAAGAGAAGCTGGGTGTGGTGGCTCACGCTTGTAATCCCAGCCCTCAGGAGGCTGAGGTGGGAGGATCCTTGTGAGTTCGAGACCAAAGTGAGCTCAAGGCCAGCCTGCATTGCATAGTGAGACCCCGTCTCAAAAAAAAAAAAAAAAGGCTCTGTAAGAACTGATAAGGTATTTAAAATTATGTGGTTAATAGTCAACATTAAGCTGGAAAATAGTTGCTTATGCCTTTTCTGAGTTTTAAAAGTACAACACACACGGGGGGGGGGGTGGTGGCATACTTCTATAATCCCAGCACTCAGAAGACTGAGGCAGGAGGATCCTTGTGAGTTTGAGACCAGCCTGGGCTACAAAGTGAGCCCAAGGCCAGCCTGAACTGCATAGAGAGACCCTGCTCTAAAAAAGACAGAAAACAACAACAAAAAAACCCCGCAAAACAAAAATGCACATATGGAGAGAAGTAAACTTATATGTACATGTTTATATTCATATATCTTTATATATAGATTGATCTAAATCCAAAATAAATGGGAGACAACGACAACCTATGTAACGCAGATGTGTGAAATGTCAAGCGTGTAGCTGAAAATTTAGTTCAGCAACATCACACACTGTGGAAATGTGGGTCATTAGCACCCTCTGCTGGGAGATAGTTGAATTTCATTGCCCCCATCACCCATAAACTTCTGTAATTTCTTACTCAGTTTTGCGATTGATTACAATCACTGCTCAAATAGTGTACCCCAAGTGTGATAATTTTTATAACACAATTTTTAAAAAATCACTGTGGAAAATTTCTAGTTATGAAAAACACATCCCAAAATCAGGTAGTCCATATTCTAGTGATTTTACTGGAAATAACTTTATATTTGATGATGTGAGAATTCTGAGGATGAAACAATAATTATTTTTAATAATGATTATCTCAAACATTTTTGTAAAATAACCAGCATTATGTATATTTGCCTCATCAGCTTTTCATGATGCGATAGTCATTTGATGTGATAGTCATCACAAACATAAATTTTACAACCATGATCCAGGAAAAGGGCTGACAAGGAGTCACAGATAAATAAATAGATAGATAGATAGACAGATAGACAGATAGATTGCTAAATGAGACAGGATGTGCTGACAAACTGAAGGTAGAGTTTGAGAGAATAAAGGAATGAAAAATAACATCTAATCCTACATATTAGTATATAAAGTACATTTGTACAAAACTCTTTTAAAAATCAAGCAAAGAGGCCAGAGAAGAAGCTCAGCAGCAAAGTGCCTGCCTGGCAAGCGGGAGGTCTGGCTGGGATTATCCACTGCCCTTCAGTAAATCTACAGATGGTTTGCTGGGATTAATCCACACAGATCTGGGCTCTGCCCACTCTGTCTACTAATGATAACAGACACACCCTGAAGTGGACTTTTTTTTGTCATCTTTTTAAGACAAGGTTTCACTAGACAGTTTAGGTTGGCCTTGAATTCACTACTTTATAGCCCAGGTTGGTCTAGAACACTCGGAGATCCTCCTGTTTCAGCCTCTTGAGTGCTAGGGTTACAGGTAGGAACCACAACCACCACACCTGGTCTTTTTTATTTTCTCTTCTTGGTTTTGGTTTTGCTTTGGTTTCCTTTGTTTTCTCTTGATTGCTTGTTCTTGATTTTATGTGAGACTGTCCCCCAAAGCCTCATGTGCTCAGAAAGCGGGCTTTTGCAAAGTAATTGGATGATGCGGGGTGCTATTCTCATTAGGGGAGGTGAGCTCAAAGCTAAATGTGCTGCTGGGAGGAAGGGCCTGTTCGGAAGAGGTGAGTCATAAAAAGCATGACCAGATGCTCTCGGACTCCTGCCACTGCCATGTGAGCCACCTTCCTCCACCCACTCTTTTCCACCATAAAATTTCTTCCCCGGAGTCTTGGACTGCAACTGTGACCCAAAATCAACCTACCTTCCTTGAAGCTGTGAGCACTGGGTATTTTGTCTCAGCAACGAGGAAAATGCCTGAGGCAGTTGATGAGGCTGGGCTACTAGAAGGAATAAATTGAAAAATTAGAAGGTAGCAGTCAAAAAGCATAATAAAGCCAGGTGTGGTGGCTCATGCCTGTAATCCCAGCACTCGGGAGGCTGAGGCAGGAGGATCATTGCGAGTTCGAGACCAGCCTGGGCTGCAAAGTGAGCTCAAGGCTAGCCTGAACTGCGTAGCAAGACTCTGTCTCAAAAAAAAGCATAATAGATTTTGAGATACATAGGCACAGAGCTATAAGTAGTGACAGAGTTAAGGATGTGGCTGTGGAGTAGCTTCAAAAGGAGCTCTAGCAACCATGCAAGCCCATCATTTACGATATTTATCTCCATGAGGTGTCCTCATGGCATCGAGCAACTTAGCTATTTGATTTAGGTATGCTATATAATGTATCTCTTCGATGTCCTCTTGCAAATAATCCCTTGAGTGGTTCTTATTTCCATACTAGCAGTTAAAATAGCCAACAGGATACACATAACAGTACTTTTTAAATGGAAGAGGTATTCTCAATAGCAATTCTAAATATTTGAACTGGACCCTGTACTTAGTTTGAAAGAAAACATGTTTTTTTCTTTTTCTTGCCTGGTGGGGAAGAATTCATGTTGCACAATGATTGCATTCACTTTCTTGTTTTTATGATATACAAAACGGACTCACTCATCATGATTTCCTCCCTCAGACGACTCACAAAGTGGTTAGCATCCAGAGTTTAATAAATAAACCAACCGCCCTATGTAAAATCTAGGTTTCTTCTTTATACCAAGACCAACAGACTTGGCTTTGTCATTGTTATGGGAGAGGGCAGTTTTCTAAGTTCCGATCCTGCCATCAGGATTTGGATACCACAAATGAGATTTTACCTTACAATGATCCTAAAACATGAGAACTTATGACTTGATTAAAATTCTTAGTTCTAATTGCTTCTCTACTGTCTGCATGGACAGCCATACTGGGCTTCATTTCCTGACCATCAACAAAGCATTTTTATCAGCAACAAACTATTGGTTCTGGGATCTTATTTTTTATCACCAATCACAGCTCAGCAGACCTCAAACTCATAATCCTCCGGCTTCAGCCTCCCGGGGCAGTGCATGTATACATTATTATGCCATCAGTCCTGAAGCTCTAAACAGGAAATTATAGACTTTATAATGCTGTCCTGCAAGTCTTGCTGTAAATCTTACCAACCCTATGGAAACCCCCTTCCTTTTGAAAACATATGGCTAAACTGAAAGCATCAGTGATGGCAGTAATAACAAAGAAAATGGCAGAATCCAGTTTTGTAACTTAATGTAAATTTCAAAATGGAAAACCCAGACACGTGGAATTTCTGTGCTGAATCCCAGCGCTCAGCAGCTCAAAGCCCAGAAGGTATTCAGTTGATTTAATGAAGCTCTCTGGCCAGCCAAAAGGCTGTGATAGCATTTCTGCTTCACAGGGTTTGAAGGGGTGAATCTTCTGTCAGCTCTCAAACTTTTGCAACTAGAAAAAAGCGGGGAGAATCCCACACTGACAAAATGGGATTAGTAGAGGAATAATCTTTAAATTAGAGAATGGAGGTTTGACATGAGTGAAAGCAAATCATAAGGTATAATTGACAACGTTGGTGAAGTTAAGAAATTATTACAGTGAAAGACACATTGCATGAAACCCCCTCCAAAATCCTCCCCCTCACTTTGAGCTCACTTATCCCATCATTCTCGCCGCTTTCCAAGCAGCTCTAGAGCCCTCTTTCTTGTCTTTAGCTGTTCTGTGGCTGCCTTGATGTCCTGAAACCTTCCAAAATGTTTACCTTTCATGTTCATTGCGATATCAGGAAGAGCCGGAAGTCACAGTGTCTGGTCAGCTCAATAAGGGAAGTGAGGACACGCCAAAATGTTTTCACAAGGCTGCCTTTCCACCGGGTGGCACTCAGCAAGCAGCATTCACTGTATTTTTATCACACCCTGATAGAGATGCTCATGAAAGACAATTTCCAGAACAGCTTGGGAAAGCTGCAAGAATGGCCAGGCATGGTGGCACATTCCTGTAATCCCAGCACTCAGGAGGCTGAGGCAGGGACCATCAAGCATTCAAGGCCAGCCTGGGCTGCACAGTGAGGTCAAGGCCAGCCTTGAATTACAGAGCAAGACCCTGTCTCCAAAAATAAATACATATAAATAAATAAAAAGAAAGTTGCAAGCATAATGAAATGAGTGTGTTCAAAGCAAGGGGAGATAGCTTGGGAGGATTAATGACAATGTATCTTTTATTATAATAATTTTTAAGTTTTTTTAAAATTTTATTTAAGGAGAAAAAGAAAAAAATAGAAAAAGGGTACAAGTTATACAGAATTTCAGAAAAAAGAAACAGTAGGAAATCACTAGTTAATAGGTTACATATTGTCATCTTAGAAATAGTTGTTTAAGTTACAAAATTAAAGCATATAAAGTGGACATTCAAACAGTAAGACTGCAAACAGTTCTGTTCAATGATCCAACAAAATTCAGCAATATGGTTATCTATCTTATATTCTTAAATATACATGCAGTTATATCCTTTAGAGCACTTTTTTTCCCTCTCTTTTGTACAATGACAATTACACATTTTGGGTTTTATTACTCCCACAGTTCTTATTACTTTTTTTTTTTGAAGAGAATAAAACCAAATGTGACATAACAAAACAGAGTCAGTAAAATCAAAAGGATGGACACAATACATACTATAAAAACAAAATACAAGGTGATCAACAATGGTTACCATAATGCCTCTTGCTATCTTAAAAAGAATTGCCTTTACTGATACAAATGAAAAAGACAAAAAATTGCCTATATCATCAGTTATAATAAAATTGAACAAAACAGTAAAGAACAAAACCAATAAAACCAAAACATTGGAGACATTACAGAACTTCAAAAGAAGATAATAGTCAAATCAGAATGGGCGTCATAATGAATCTTATTTGTCTTCACAGTTGTTGCCTATATTTTTGAACTTGGTACTATCAAGCAAAACAGAATAGAGGAAAATCAGTCCAAACAAGATGGTGAAAGCAATACAGGGCTTCAAATCAAGTTAATAGGAAATCAAAGTAGGTTACAATAATATATCCTGCTTTTTTCTATTTATTTTTCCCTTAATTAAAAAGATAAAAATAAAAAAATAAATAATAGAAAAGGAGACAAATAAAAGAGGACATAACAACAAAACAGCACAGGTCAGAACATAACATTTTTTTTTTAAGGAGAAAAAGAAAAAAAAACAGTAAAAGGGTACAAGTTATACAGAATTTCAGAAAAAATAAACAGTAGGAAATCACTAGTTAATAGATTACATATTGTTATCTTAGAAATAGTTGCTCAAGTTACAAAATTAAAACATATAAAGTGGACTTTCAAACAGTGAGACTGGAAACAGTTTTGTTCAATGATCCAACAAAACTCAGTAATATGGTTATCTATCTTATACACTTAAATATATATGCAGTTATATTCTTTAGAGCACTTTCTTTTCCTTTCTTCTATACAATGACAATTACACATTTTGGGTTTTATTACTCCTGCAGTTCTTACTACTTTTTTTTAAGAGAATAAAACCAAATGTGACATAACAAAATAGAGTCAGTCAAATCAAAAGGATGGACATAGTACATAATGTAAAAACAGAATACAAGGTGATCAACAGTGGTTACCATAATG
The DNA here is from genome assembly GCF_034190915.1 of Cavia porcellus. Taxonomy (NCBI): domain Eukaryota; kingdom Metazoa; phylum Chordata; class Mammalia; order Rodentia; family Caviidae; genus Cavia; species Cavia porcellus. The sequence continues at coordinate 49,307,480 of NW_026947510.1, read as the reverse complement.
CCTCTTGCTATCTTAAAAAGAACTGCCTATATCATCAGCTATAATAAAATTGAACAAAACAGTAAAGAATAAAACCAGAACATTGGAGACATTACAGGACTTTAAAAGAAGATAATAGTCAACCGGAATGGGTGTCATAATGAACCTTATTGTCTTCACAGTTTTGCCTATACTTTTGAACTTAGTACTATCAAGCAAAGCAGAATAGAGGAAAATAAGTCAAAGCAAGATGGTGAGGGTTATACAGGGTTTCAAATCAAGTTAATAAGAAATCAAAGTGGGTTACTATAATGTATCCTGCTTTTTTTATTTTTCCCTTAATTAAAAAGATAAAAATAAAAAAGTAAATAATTTTTAAAAAGGAGATTGAGATAAAAGAGGGCATAACAACAAAACAGCGCAGGTCAAGGCATAACCGTTTAAGCAAAATAGTGTTTCACCACAAGATATCCTGATGTAAAAGTAGTTACCATAGTGTCTCTTTCCTTGAAATCTTTGAGTATAACTTTGTATACTGTAGCACCAAACATACCAAGACAATGTAAAACCATTCAAGAGAATGACAGTAGTACAGGGTATTTAGAACCAACTATCAGAAAATGAACAATGGTTTCTGTATAATCTCCTTGTCTATAAAAGTTTTTGTTCATATTATCACATATAATAAAATCCAATAAGATACAACACGTTAAAACTGATGGAGACAGAAGAACAAAAGCTTGATGGGACTTCAAAACAAGAGGATATTAAATCAGCACTACCTATTATGATGTCATGTTTTCTCCCAAATAGCTGTTCATACCATCCAACCTTCTCTGCCTCATTTCTGTTGAGCTCTTTTTCTGTCGTTTGTTGTCAGTTTGTCTTCTTCATTTCGCTTTCTGCTCCATTCATTGTGGCCTCTCTGCCACTGTTTCTGAAGTCTTGGTATTTTTCTTTTTTTAGAATATCCTGCATTCACTAAAGAAAATGTATAGAAAAAAAAAATAGAATATCCTGCAGTATTCTCTGTAGAGTTGAATTGGTGGTTGCAAATTCCCCTAGTTCCTCTTTATCCTGGAAGCATCTTGTTTTCCCTTCAATTTCTAGGGACAGTTGTGCAGGATATATCAATCTTGGCTGGAGGTTGTTATCTTTCAAAGCTTGAATTATTTCCCCCCACACTCTTCGTGATTTGATGGTTTGTGCCGAGAAGTCTGCTGTAATTCTGATGGGTGTTCCCTTATAAGTGATCTGTTTCTTGTCTTTGACGGCTTTTAATATTCTGTTCTTATATTGGATTTCTGGAATTTTGATTATTATATGCCTGGGTGTAGCTCTGTTTGGGTTGTTTTGGGTTGTTTAGGTGGCTAGAGTCCTGTATGCCTCATACATCTGAGTATCTTTACCTTTTGCTAAATTAGGGAAATTCTCCTGGATTATTTCTGTGAATAGCTTTTGTAGTTCATTTGTTTGAGTCCCTACTTCTTCTTTTATGTTCTTAATTCTTAAGTTATAGATCCTCTTATCATCTTCTAGTCTTTGTATTATTGCTGTTTGTTTTCTTGTTATTTTTAAGAAGTTTTTCATTTCAGGCTCCCACCTTACAAATCTGTCTTCCATTTCTGATAATCTATCCTTAGTTTCTTTCAAGCTGTTATGCCAGCTTTCGATAGAGTTTTTAGTTTCCTGGTAATCTCTTTGAACCTGCTTCACGTATTCTATGTTTTTTCTATTTTCTCCATCAAACAATTCTCCCCTTTTTTTCTGTTCTTCCATTCCACCACCTGTTTTTTCTTGGGTGGTGCTTAGCATTTCTCTAACTATTCTACTTATTTCTTGCTTTATTTCATTAAATACTTCATTTTTGAACTTGTCTGTGAGGCTCTGGAGATACCACTTTATGTGCTGTGTTTGATATTGCATGTTTTCTGTCTTCATTCTCTTTTGCATTTACCTTTCCTGCATCAGTGTTCTCAGGATTGGGGACTGAGGACCCTTTCTTGTTGCTCCCTTTTCCCATACTTTTTGTTCCTTCTGTACAAGCGTATGTAGGAGGCCCAGTTTTTTTTTTTTTTTTCTCTTTGTCTGTTACAGTTTGTTTGAATCCGCTGGCTATGTGTTTCCGCCCAGTGCAGTGTACTAGGGAGACACAGACCTGGGAAGCCTCTGCTGGGCCCGCCCCTCCAGGTCAACCTACTGAATGCTTCACTGCTAGGGTGCACCGCCAGGCACAGGGACCTGATTTGGGCTAGCCTACACTGGATCTCAGTCCACGGCCAAGGGCTCCCCACCAATCCCACTTGAGAAGGGAATATGCAACGAAAGTCACTGCAGGGCCCTGTTCCAGCTAGTCTGCTGTTCCCAGAATGTCCTCTGTTTTCATTTCATGCTCCCACATTACAAATCTGTCCTCCAGTTCAGATAATCTGACCTTAGTTTCTTTCAAACTGGTATGCCAGCTTTCAATAGAGTTTTTGATAATCTCTTTGCACCTACTTCACATATTCTATGTTTTCTCTATTTTTTCCATCAAACAATTCTCCCCTTTTATTCCATTCTTCCATTTCACCATCTGTTTTTTCTTGGGCGGTGCTTAGCATTTCTCTAACTATTCTACTTATTTCTTGCTTTATTTCATTAAATACTTCACTTTTGAACTGTCTGAGGCTCCAGAGATATCACTTTATGTCTATTGGTGCCGTGCTGATATTGCGTGTTCTCTGTCCTCATTCTCCTTTGCATTTACCTCTTCCTGGATCAGTGTTCTCAGGATTGGGGGCCAAAGACCCTTTCTTGTTGCTCCCTCTTCCCATACATTTTCTTCCTTCTATACAAGCATATATAGGAGGCCCAGTTTCTTTCTTTGTCAGTTACAGTTTGTTTGAATCCACCAGCTAGGTGTTCCCACCCACTGCAGTGTACTAGGGAGACACAGACGTGGGCAGCCTCTGCTGGGACCACCCCTCCAGGTCAGCCTACTGAAGGCTTCACTGCTAGGGTGCACCACCAGGCGCTGGGACCTGGTTTGGGCTAGCCTACTGGGTCTTAGTCCACAGCGTCACCCAGGCCAAGTGCTCCCCACCAATCCCACTTGAAAGGGGAATATGTGACTAAAGTCATTGCAGCACCCTGTTCTGGCTAGTCTTCCCGGTCCCAGAATGTCTTCTGTTGGAGCCTCCTAGTCTATGGAAGGGTCCCTGTTCCTCTCACTCACCGCAGGTCAATGCAGGGCTCCCTCCAGTCCCGCTCTCAAATCCATTCGCCGATTCCCACTCTCAGAGCTTTTGTGTCTTTGTCCCTGCTATGCCAATTCAGATGCAGCAGCGGCAGCAGGAAATTCAAATCACGGCTTCCAGAGGCGTGGGTTCCAGCTTCTGTGCTGAGATTTTGTCTATTCCAGTTATATCACCAGGATTGCATTTCCAGTTGGTTTCTCTCAGTTTAGTTCATTCCTGGGTCAGCAGGGTATATCTCCCCTTGCTTAGGACTCCTCACAATGCACCATTCCTGGATTCTAAGCCGGCTATTTCAGAGAGCCTCCATAGCTGCTATCTATCTGCCATGTTCTCCCAGAAGTCCTAATTTTTAAATTTTAAACACATTTTTAATCACACTATTTATAGATACACACAAATACGGCATCTGCCCCAAAATGTATACATCAGGGAAAGAAAAACTTGCATAAGTATTCCAGTACCAAAGTTGTTGAGATATCATGAGATTAATACAAATTACCTTTGTTTTCTATAATTAAAAAAGAAGCTCAAAGTGGTGGCCCTGAGCTTCCATACTTTTATTAGTATGGCGAACCGCTAAAGTGGGTATACATTTTTTAGCGGATTCTGCATATATTACAATATCAAGTATAGAGAATAAAAAACACAAAATCCTGTGCAGCATATTAACACTGGTAGTTCTGAATAGTGAGATTGTGTTATTTCACTTTTCTCATCTTTTGATACTGTTTTCCCCAAATGAAGTCTTTGTAGTGTGTGTATGTGTGTGTGTGTGTGTAGACATAAAATTTAAATTGGATTTTTTCATATTGGACTTCCAGTGCCAATGGATATTAAAATACAACCTAGAAAGCTAAAAAGTTAGTATTCAGCTGAATAAGAGATTAACGTCTATACTAGTCCACTTGGGCAGCCGTAACCAAATACCACAGAAGAAGTAACTTGCACAGCAGAAAGTGATTTTCTCCCATTTCTGGTGGCCAGGAGTCCCTTGTGGGCTCCCATCCCACTGCGTCCCTGGTGAGAGTTCTCGCCAGCTTGCAGGCAGTCACCTTGTTGCTGTTGTGTGAGCGCATTCTTCTCAGGGCCTTCTCTCCCTGCAAGCAATGGGAAGGTTCTCTGTGGTCTCTCCAGCTTCCTTCCTAGACCACAGGAAGAGGACCTCACCTTAGGCCTTCATTCAACCTTAGTTACCACCTTAAAAAGGCCTCATTGCCAATAAAGCCACATTAGGGGTCAGGGCTTTTATATATGAAATAGGGGAAACAGTTCAGTCCCCAGCAACATCCAAACCCCAGAAAGTTCTTCATGGCTTTCTGTATGCAACCTGTTTTGTTCTCCAACACTATGATGATTTAAACACTCTCAAAATCTACTACTCAGCTGGGACCCCTAAAAATGGACATATACAGCCAGTTTAGAATTGGCTGGTTATTCTTCTATGGACTCACTTAAAGCTATAATAATACATTACGAAAGGCTCCATGCTCACTGTATTCAGAAAGGCTATGCTAGGGGCTGGGGATTTAGCTCAGCGGCATAAGCGCCTGTCTTGCAAGCAGGCAGTCATGAGTTTGATCCCCGGTACCAATAAAAAAGAAAAAGACAAAACAACAACAACAACAACAACAGAAAGGCTATGCTTAAACCAGCAATGCATGTGTACCCCTATAATCCCAGCACTCTGAGAGGCTGAGGCAGGAAGGGTTGCAAGCTTGAGCCCAAACTGGGTGACTTAATGATTTAGCAAGAATCTGTCTCCAAAAAAAAGTCTTTAGGCAAAAGAAAAAGACATTTGATGGAAAGCTGAGTTAACACAGAGAAAGTAATACCATCAGAATGGTAGTAGATTAGTAAGTGAAAATTTTTTTGTTGTTATTTTAAAAATCATAGTAAATGAGTCAATTTTTTAAAGTCTTTTTTCCCCCTTGAGACAGGGTCTCAGTATGCAGTGCAGTCTGCCCTTGAACTCACTTATGTAGCTTAGGCTGGCCTTGAACTCACAGCGATCTTCCTGCCCTGAGTTCAATCCCCCGTACCGATTTAAAAAAAAAAAGAAGAAGAAGAAAAATGTATGCTACCCATTGCACAAAAGCCAAGATATTGGAAATTGAAGCATATTTTTATAACTTTCTTATACTTCAGATAGACTCAGATACATGTATACACACATCCTTGTACTATAAATCCTAATCCAGCCAATAAAAGCAACTAAAAGGTATAACTGATAAACAAACATACAGTATAGAATGGAATCATAACAGATATAATTTAAAAAGCGAAAAAAGAGGAGCAAATGAACAAAGAACAGACAAGAAAAACTGAACATTTACAAAAAATAGGACTGGGGATATAGCTCAGCAGCACAGCACCTGCCTGGCAAGCACAAGGTCCTGAGTTCAATTCCTGGTACCAAAAAAAGAAAGAAAGGAAGAGAGACCGGTAGAAAGAAAGAAAGAAAATATAAATAGATGACAAATGTAAACATAACAATATCATTAACTACATTTGCAAATCATCTATTGCTTCAAATTAATGACAGAAATGATCAATGTAGATAAAAAGCATTATATAAATGATAGATTAAAGTATAATAAACTAGATGTTAAAAAACACAAAGAGTCAAAAGTTCATAGACAAGGTTAAAGTTTTTATTAAGCATTTACTGAACACATGCTGTATGTCAGGGACTTTTAATAGAGGCTTCCGGAAGCTAAAGGTACAGATGAAATTGCAGAACAGAAATTCTTAGTTTATTGTAACTAAGAAAATTGGAAGGGGGTTTGTTTGGAAGATAATGTTTCAATTAAAACGTTAGAGGAATATCAGTTCTGGGATATGACAGGTCTTATTTTAGCCACCTTTTGTTGCTGCAACAAATACTCGAGATAAGTCAGCTTCTAAAGAGGAAAGGTTTATTCTGGCACATGGTTTCAGACGTCTCAGTTTATGGTGTCTGGGCTCTATGCTCTGGGCCTTGTGATGAGGCAAAAATACATGGAAGAAACGCATGGCAGAGGAGAGACGCTCAGTTCATGATGGCCAGGAACCAAAACAGCAAGAAGCAAGAGTCAGGGGTCCCAATCTTTCCTTCAAGAGGTAATAAAATAAAGTATTTGACCAATAGTGGCAAAGCAATGAAGATGGTTAGATATGGCATACCATAAAACTTTGAAGGTAAGCAATTTTAGGTGTGGACTCTTATCAGCAGCCCAGGTCTCTTATTCTTTCTGCATTTTGCCATCCTTAATATTTTGGTGTGGCGCTGCACTCCAGTAATCCTAGCACTCAGGGTGCTGAGGCAGGGATCACTATGAGTTTGAGGTCAGCCCAGGATACACAGTGAGTTCAAGGCCAGCTTGAACTACAGAGTGAGACCTTGTCTCAAAAAAAATAATATTTTCAGCCTCAGACTCTCCATCCCTGGTTGCAATATGAGCATGGCTGTTGCAGCTCCTCATAATATATATCTCTAAACAACATATTAAAACAAGAAAAGGCAGGAGTAAGAACCAAGGAATGGAATGGTGATTGCCAGATGCAGTAGAGAAATGTGAGTTTCTAATCATTTTGGTAATAAGATTAGCATTTCACTTGGTATAAAATCTCACTTACACATGACAAGTTCCAGAAATCTGTTATAGAACATTGTACCTACAGATAACAGCAATTAATTGGGCTGTTGGATACTGGATATTTAAAAATCTGTTGGGGGCTTCCAATGCTATGTACTATTACCATTAGAAAATTAAAGGCAGGGCCGGGGATTTAGATAATTTTCATTCAGTAAAAGAATAGATCTTGGGGCCTGCCTGGCAAGTGTGAGGGCATGCATTCGATCCCTGGTACCAAGAAAAGAAAAGAAAAAGATTATAACATTAAAGGGAAGAGCAGGGCTTGGTGGCACATACCTGTAATCCCAGCATTTGAGAAGCTGAGGCAGGAGGATCATCACGAGTTTGAGACCAGCCTGGGCTACACAGTGAGCTCAAAACCAGCCTGAAAAGCATAGTGAGACCCTGTCTCAAAAAGACCAAAAAAAAAAAAAAAAAAAATTAAGGGGAAGAGAAAGAAGAAGAGCAGAAAGAAGAGCAGGAGGAAGTGTGGGGGTAATATAGGAGAATAAGACTCTCGACCTACTATGTCCTCGAGTTCATGTTCTCTAAAACCGAAGAATAAATTTTAGGAACAATGGAGCTGAAGAGTAGAATATATTTTTTGAGAAAAAGGAAGCTTCTGTCTGAAGAGAGACAGAAGGGGTCCCGAGTAGGTTGCTGTTATGGTTTGATAACTAGTGGTCAACTTAACGCCAGCTGGATTACATCAGCATGCATTGAGAGAAAATGCTCCACCTGAGAAGGGTTGCCAGGATAAATAGGCGGAGAAGAAGAGAGGTGTGGAGAGGGATTGAGGCGTTATGGAGGCATTGTTAGTTCTCCTATAAGTTGCTGTCTGAGCTGTTGGTTCTCCTGGAGAAGCTTTGGTCTTCACATCAAGCATTGCTTCCTGGCTCCGGAGGGGAAGACATGTGCTGCCTGGTCTCCAGGGTGAATTTGTCACACTGCTTCCTGGCACGTACCTGACTGTGCTTGTCATCGGAGGAGCTCGGGGCCTCCGTGTCGCTGAGGACAGCTGTGGTGCCTTTCAGGATAGCCCTGGTCTTTGTTGTGAGTGTGTCTTCTCAGCTCCAGCGTAGAACCCTCATCCCACTAGCACAGCTCCTTCATCCTGCTGGCATAGACTTTCTGGCTTCCACCGCTGACCCTTGGGTCTTCCCGGCACGAATCCGTAAAAGAGACTGGCACGAGTCCTTCTTGCGGGCTTTGGACTTCCAGTTGGACTCGTGGAGGCGTTGTTCTGAGCTCTGGTTTTTTATCTGGACTCATGTGGGACATTGCCGTGGGGTTTAGACTCTTGACTAAATAATCTATGTTGTTGGTGTTGCGGATAGATTTCCTGCATTCTCCTGTGTTAACTTCGGTGACCATTATAAAAAATATTATAAACTCCATGTCCTGATCTGAATTGTTCTCTGTGTAACAACCCTTGACTACAACAGTTGCCAAGGACTCTGTCTTTTCCAGGGACTTTTATAGAGTAAAACCATGGGTTTAAGGTGGGGAAAGACTGGGAGCTCACAAGGCAGATGGGCATAAGGTGGGACAGAACTATAGATAGCCAATAAGATCAATAGTTCAGGTAAAATTGATTACATTAGGAACAAATGGGAAAGCAAGTCACGTAGGAAGGGGGCATTCTTAGAGAGCTGTGACTCTTCCCTAGCGATTGGAATGGTGACTCCCAAATTCAACATGACCCAGACCTAATCTCTAAGAATTATGATTAAGGGTGTGGTTGCATTTGTTTTGCCTTTCGTCTTGAGATCTGGCCCACAGCAAGAGGTGGGTGTCCCCCTCCAAGGTCATCAGACATCCGGTCCTCTGTGCCTGCCTTCTGGAGGGCCTCACCCCGTCTGACTGCCTATAATATTTCTAACTGGCTCAGCTGCCTGTAACAGGGGGAAGATGGCAGCAGAGCATCTGTGAGGCGTCTTTGTCTGACTTGTCACTGTCCCAATCAGAAGGTAAAATCCTCCATCGTGGCCCCTCAGAGGACTTGCCATTAGGGTGCATTTAACCCGAACTTGATCCTTTGGTCCTTTCTAGCTTGAGGAAATGTGGGAAAATAGACGACTGCAAAGTAAAAATGAGATCATCAGGACTGCCTTGAATGAACTATTCAAACCCTGTACACCCCTTCTACAGGGGAAAACAAGGCATGGTCCCAATAGAAGAAAAAGGGAGGAAAATCACCATTTAGTAGGTAAAATAACTGTGTCAGCTAAAGAGTGGATGAATTCTTATATGAAGAAAATTCAAATTGAATGAGAAAAAATTGAGGACTGAGGATGAAACTCTGAGGAGAGGAATATCTGAAGAGAGTAAATAATTAAGACGTAGTAAAAGAACGGAGAAGGCACAGTTTGAAAGGTGGTCAGCACTAACACCATGATCAACACAAATACGACAGCTCCCTACAGTCACAGAATTCCCTAGCAAAGGCTAAGACACATACCACAGTAGTATGGAAACAGTATGTGCACTGATATGGGTGTATAAGCAAGGCGTCTGTCATTTGATAGAACTGTGGGGGACTGGCAGCAGCTGAAAAGATAAGAAGTATGAAATATAAATGACCTTTATTTTGAGAATGTGGGAAGAGACACCCCAATCCCCTGGGGTGTGGCATCTCCCCCCGGGGTTGGTGATCTCTCCATGGAACACGTGGAGTAGAGGCATATAAGTAGCCTAGGTTTGGGGTGGAACCTAAGGGGCATTAGTGATGCACAGGTAGCCCAATGGTCTTTGTTTGGTGCCATAGGTAAATTCCTAGGGGTGGGGGAGATGGAGCTCCTTGGCTTTACCGGCTTCAGTGTCCTGTCTGGGCCAAAACTCTTTCATATCCTGTCTTATGATTATTATTATGAAAAGGGGTGAAGATTTCTTTCTTTAATTGCTTCCTGCTGGGAGGGGGCAATGTACTGGGGTCTAGGGGAGTCGACGGGATGACGGTTGATGCCCAGGTAGAAGCTGGTGCCAGGTGTTTTAGCCAGGACAATTTCACTGGTGAATGCACGTATGTTAGACTGGAAAAACAAAGAGACAAGATGTTATGAGGAGGCAAGACACTGTCATACTTAAGGCCCCAGGTGAGGTAAAAGGAAAGGTGCCTTTGATTTAGACATGTCATTATTATTAGGACGACACTGAGGTAGGATCATTGTCACGGTGAGGTAGAATTCTGAAAAATAAGTGTAGGGTTAGGAGGAGTGAAGTTATGAGAGGTGATTACTCCCCCATCTGAAAGGGTAAAAATTAAGAGGGTAGGTGGGTAAACGTCTTAGCAGCTCCTTTCCGGTCCAGGAGTTGAACTGGAAAAAATAGGGGGAACAGGGAAGGCGGTGGCTGTACCAGTATAGGGAAGGTAAGGGCATAGGCTTTTAGGGATGTCACATTTAACCAAACAGCTGAGGGTAGAAAGAACTAAGACAGTTGTCACACAGAACATTATGAAGATTATCTTACGCATGATGTGGGAGTCTTTAGGAAAGATTGTCAAGAGTCCTGCTGTAAAAATGATCATTAATAGAATGTAAGAAATTAGAAACCAAAGTGGATAACAAAACATGACTTAGCCTGTTAACTGTGGCTGTGAGGCCTTTGTGAAACTGAGACGGGTGGGTGACAGAAGATGAGATGACCACTCAGAATGATCAGATTTAGGGCTGGGAGGGTGAGTGATGTGAAACCAGGATGGCAGTCTAGCAACTTTGATCACTGTTGAGGTTGCCAAGAATATCAGGTAGGTATGGATCGCTTTAACCTGGTTGGAGTCCTTGGAATGATTTGCTGTAACAGAACTTTAGCAAGTATATTAGCAGTCTCCCTGGTTGTATGAGAGGCTTTTATGTATTCTGAAAAAGTATTAACAAAGTGAGAAGACAAAATTTATCTGTCAATCTTGACCAGGGTTGCCTGAGAAATTGGTGAATAAGAAAGGAAGGAGGTGGTCTTATATCACTGAGGAGAGGTTTACTAGTGATAACAGGTGTAAGCTGTTGAAGCCTTAGTGTGTCTAAGTCAGTCTATATAAACACAAGGGAATAGAAAGCATTTTAAGATTTTGGACTGGGACCTGCGCGAAATAGGCCCTGTTTATAAATGGCATAGGTTGACCCTCAATGTCTCCTAGAGATTGAGGACTTATTATAGCAGCCTGAAAACTCAGGAAGAACTCTGTACATATGGCCTCTATGTCCACAAGTATAGAGAATGTCTTACCTGAGACTTTTAGTGGGACTTGGACTCTGAAACAGACATCCATAAAGGGGGCTGTTGTTGGCCCTGAGCCCTGTCAGTCTTTAGCAGCAAGTTTAAGCAGATCTGTTGGTGATGAATCTGGCAGTGTTGGCATTTCCTGTGAGGGCTAGAAGTTAGGATAGCTTACCTACTCTCTGGTGGCTAGGACAGTCCAGTAGCCCTGGGGTAAGTTCTCAAAGGAATGCCAGGATGGGGCACTCTCTTGCCCAATGTCTTCTGCTGCATTTGAGGCATGGTCCATGGGGAGTCCCAGGCAGCTCCACCTTGTGTCGGTTTACCTGTGTCAGAACTCCAAGTGTTACAAGTGTTATTTTTGTTGTTGCAAATATGAAAAGCCATATTAAGGTCTCTATGAGGTTTTAAGGTCAAGTTTTGCCTTTTTGTTTGGGATCTGGACTACAGTAGAAGGTATCTGTAGAATTAAGTAAGTATGCAGGAGTCAAATATAATCAACAGGGTATTTATAACTTTAGTAATGGCTTCTCATAAGGAGGACAGGTCCAGAGAATTTTAGGAACTGACATGTTATTTATGTCATATATATAAGTATCTCTTTATGTTATTAAAATGTCTCATGCCATCTGATTTTTGGATGATGGCCTGTTTAATTAATTTTTTTATTTTTTTACTTAGGAGAGAAATCAGCTATGGTGTTATTTAATATCAGTTAAATATAGTTAATTATGGCTTGGTGGAGGGCTGAGCTAGGGCAGGCAGATAGACTGGGAAAGGTTTAAGTTTGGCTTCTGCCGCAGTGCTGACCCTGCTGCCCTGCACATATCACACAAACCCTGTCCCGGAGAGCCAGTGGTTCCCAGCAAAAGGAATCCATAATCATCCCTAACCTTAGCTGTTAAACAGGAGGCTACTGAAGGCTTTGATTGATAAACAAGGCTGGTAAAATTACCAGGTGGCCACTGTCCTGTTCATTGGCCAAAGTCTTGGCTATTGCCGGCATATTTAACCTTGATTAAATGGTTTGAGAACTGTAAAAAAAAAAAATTGCATCTCTGAGCCGAGCCGCCGAGCTGCTGCCTATCTGTGCCTGTGTTTAAAGTGGCACTTGTGTTTGGGAGATGCACAGTGCCTAAGGCAGGATGGAACTCTGAGGCTGGGCGGGGCGTGCCAAGGGTGGAGCCAGAGCATGCAGAGTGAAGGTGAGGCAAGCGCTGGGACTAGCACGTGGGGCAGGGCTGGGACTGCCCCCGGAAACGCGCACAGGGTGGCAGCAATGGTGGCGCATGGGGGGCAGAGCGGGGAGGCAGACTTGGGACACCGCATGAAGCTGGGGCTGCTCCCAGATGTGCGGCCAGTAGCCGACTCATGTGGAGCTGAGCCGCCACGTGGAGCTGGATCTGCTCACAGGGTGCATGGATTAGGGTGTGACATTAGAGCCGAACCTGCGTGGACCTGGAGCACAGCATGAGAGCTGAGATACCACGTGGAGTTGGGAGGCGGCATGAAAGCCTAAAGCAGCCTGCATATATCTCTCAACACTGTTTAGGCGCATTTCTCCCATCTCAGCTGGGAATGGGTCGGCACGCGGCAGAGGGGAGGGGAAGCAGGGAGGAAAGGAGAAGCCAAGAAAGCTCTGAAAGGCTGCAGAGAAAGACGCTATTATCTCTTTAAGTGTGGGGAGGGAGAGGGATCCTGGAGGAGCAGGAAAGGACACACATTCTTAAAACAAAGGCTTAAAGATAGAGGGTTTTGTAAACTTGTCATCAGTGTGATAAGCCATAGATAGGTATGGTTTTTTTTGGGGGGGGGGGACAGGAAATGGTCCCCAAGATAAAATCTGGTGTGGGGTCTAGCCTATGGAGTTATAGCCTGATGAGGCAACAGACTATGGTCTGCTAAGTTTAAATTCGTCACTTTTTACTCTAGACCGATATTTTATGGTTCCAAAACTCATAATAATTGGCCATCACCAATATATGAGTAGATTTCACGTGGGTATAGTAACAACTCTGCCCGTGAGAACTTAAAAAACTCTGAAGGATGTGAGAGTCTTTCAGTGTGGACATAGGCTGGCCCAGAAAGACTCTGCCTTGGGCTATCCGAACCCAAAGGACATGAGAGTCTCCCAGCGTGGACACAGATTGGCCCAGAAAGACTCTGCCTTGGGCTATCTAAGGACGTGAGAGTGTCACTCGAACCCATGGAAAGGGGGAGAAAACTCGCCTGGGGCCTGGCCCAGTGGCAATCTCCAGGGGGTTGCTCACCTGTGGTAAATTAGGTCGGTGTTGTTTGCAAGCCGGCAGCAACAAGTTTACAGCTCCCGGAGTATAGAAGTGAGGAATTAATGCAGGATGCAATCTGGTCCTGGTCCTGAACGGCAGGGGACTCAAACTGGGAACCAGCCCCAGGAGTCTCTCATCTGCTGTTCCCAGTCAGGGAACCATGTGATAGAACTGTGGGGGACCGGTGGCAGCTGAAAAGATAAGTATGAAATATAAATGACCTTTATTTTGAGAATGTGGGGAGAGACATCCCCGATCCCCTGGGGCGTGGCATCTCCCCCCCCCCCCTCCGCCCCGGTCGGCGATCTCTCCATGGAATACGTGGAGTGGAGGCATATAAGTAGCCTAAGTTTGGGGTGGAACCTAAGGGGGCATTAGGGATGCACAGGTAGCCCATTGGTCTATGTTTGGTGCCATAGGTAAATTCCTAGGGGTGGGGGAGATGGAGCTCCTTGGCTTTACCAGCTACAGTGTTCTGTCTGGGCCAAAACTCTTTCAGCATTATTGATATATTGGGCCAGATAACTCTCCTTTGAGGTTGGGAGGGGGACTTGTCCTGTGTGTGCAGCATCTTTGGCCTCTTGCCCTTAGATAGCAATAGGAGGTCCCTAGCCGTTACCAAAAATGTCTCCAAATAAGACCAAATGCCCCCTGGGGATACAAAAATCACTCCCAACTGGGAGCCACTGGTGTGCCCCAAGGACTTGCTTCAGGAAAGGTAGTAATTAAAATAGGTCTTGACAATAGACATCATATAGGCAAGCAAGGCTGGAGGGAAAAATATCCCAATAGCATTCTACAGAAGCCATGATGGGAGAGTTCGAGTGTAACACCATTTACATCTGGTTGCCATGAGAAAACAGCACAAGCTACATGTTTTTGTGCAGGGGAAAAACTAATCAGAACAGAGGCCTAGGAAGATTACTCACCATCTGTGTTGGGTAGAGCAGAGCAAGGTGAGATTAAAGCCATACTAATAGTAATCCAGGGGGAAGGGATAATGGGTGATTAAACTGGGGAAGCAAGACTGGGAAGGGAAGGCAGGATAACTATGTGAGATGTTCTGGATAGAGCTGGGAAGGTTTGGGGACCTGAGGCCATAGAATTTCAAATCTTTTCTCAGCCTTAAATGTTACCTAGGAAGGCATGAATTACACTCAGGTTTGGAGCAGGTTTAAGAAGGAAGATTATGTGATGGAATTTGGGTTAACTGGACTTGCAATAATGGTGACAAACTAGGTTTATGGTATAGTGATTGCCCTAGAGGAGTAATTAAGTGCTTTTTTCCTTATCTTAGTGATTAACATTTTTTCCTTATTTTGGGGATTAACATTTTTTTTTTTTTGTCTTTTTCGTTTTTATCGGTACCAGGGATCGAACTCACAACTGCCTGCTTGCAAGGCAGGTGCTTATGCCGCTGAGCTAAATCCCCAGCCCTGGATTAGCATTTTTTGTAATCTCAGTACTCTTGGAGGCTGAGGCAGAATGAACATAAATTCCAGTCAAGCCTGGGCAATTTAGCAAGACCCTGCCTCAAAATACAAAATGCAAAAAGGGCTGGGAAGCTGGGCACAGTGGCATGCCTATAATCCTATCACTTGGGAAGTTGAAGCACAAACATAACCACGAGGTCAGCCTGGGCTACACTGGGAGTTCAAGGCCAGCTCAAACTACATAATGAAAGCCCTGTCTCAAAAAAGAAGCAAACAAACCAAAAAAAAAACCCACAAAAAATGGATGGGAATGTAGCTCAGTGTGAAGGTCCTGGGTTCAATTCTCAGTGCTTAATTGAGAGAGAGAGAGAGTGAGAAAGAGATGGAGGAAGAGGGAGAGAAAGCAGTCTCAGAAAGAGATTGTGTAATTTGTGAAAAGCCACTAATTACAAATTAGCAGAATTCAGGTGTGGCTGTAAAGTCAGGCTCTATCATACTCCTCACCTTCCCTTTGTGTGATGATCATTTGTTAAACAACCAGTTGGTTCTTCACTTGGATTAGAGATTGCTATAGGATTAGGCTTGGGTCTCTTTGGTCTTCCAAGGTGTTAATGTGTCAAACTGAGAAGAAAATACAGATGCATTATAAAAACACTGATCTTCTGTCCGGCCCCCCTGCCCCCCATCAAGAGATAGTTCATCCAAAGTTTATGCAGTTATTGGGGAGACCTGAATACAGAACTTACCGTGTTGAACAGGAAGTCTTTATTTATGACCATGTTTCTTTCTTCTCATGATCTCTAAATGCAAGGTATTCATCCTACTTGTGTCTGGTCTTAGATTTTCTGTCTTTACCTTCTATCTCCATGTGTCTCAATTATTCCTCTAGAATGTTCATTTTTAAAAACTACTATCTATCTGGTTTGTCACCATTATTTCAAGTCCAGTTAACACATGTTCAACAAAAAGTCTTCGCCCTCACTTTTCTTTGGATGCTACTGGTTTGGGGCACAAGCAATCATACAGCCCAGTGGTCTCTCAGTTTTAATGAAGTGGTTATCTCTCTGATGCAGTGAGTCAAATTTTACATGGAGATTAAATACTAGAGTACATACAGTGAAGATAAAAGCAAATGCATGTAATCTAAATTGCCCCGGGAAATATTCCATAAATATAATACACATGAATTTTGAGAATTGAATTTGGTGTCTATATACACATAATGTAACAGGTAATGAATGCAAGTATTATAGAAGATATAAAAAACCAAAATTTTGAAATATTCTTCCTCGTGAGAAAGAGAAGAATGTCTTTTGTTCTTAGTTTGCAGAGTGGAATTTTAGAGTAGATTTTCCTTTACTTTCTTGACTAAATATTTCATGGCTTTCTGTTTGTGGGTAATTATCCTACCCAGAGCCCTGGGCTGTTTACAGTGCAGGGCAGAGATTTGTGAATTTCCCTTTCTCTAGGGAAAATTAGTACGATACAGGAGAGAAACTCGGCCTGGGAGTAGTTGCCATACATTTTTAATAATGCATACAGTAATTGAATTTATTATAACAGTGACAACAGCATGAAGCGAGGCAGTTGAAGGCTCTGATGTCCATCTCCAAGGTAGTGTTTCTGGTTTAGTTGGAAATTCTGTCTCCCCTCCAATTCGGGAAAAGACACTGCCAAGGTAATGATAGGGCACAAATCAACTGCGGCGAAATCGGCTTCCTTTGGTATCAGTTAATTGTGGCTTTCTGCTGGAACGAGGCTACTGTCAGAGTAACTGTGCTGGTGAGTGATGAATCTTAACTGGAAAAAGCAATTTTCGCTGTCAGAGAAGTCTTGTGAGTTTCCACACAGCAATGAGGAAGAACACTCCACTTGACACTGGAAGGAAATGGGAGACAGAGAGAGCCACTTTGCTCTTCCAGGCTTCTGTGGATATTTATTTCCCAAAAACCTCTTTCACTTTATGCTGTTCTTTCTTCCCTTCAAGTTCTTTTCCCTTTCTTGTATCAGAAATTGAACTCACCACCTCGCACAATTGCCCGGCAGGAGCTGCGCCCCTGAGCTGAATCCCCAGCCCTGGGTCTTTGTTTTTATGCCACTTTTTCCTTTAGTTTCTAACGTCCAAAGAGACCTCACCGCACTTTGATCTAGAAGTCCTTCTCAGGCAGCCCCTGTGGCTCATCATCATCTATCTCCTTCTTACTATTCACTCGTAAAATTCACCACACACTATCCGATGTTTAAAAGGAACATCATGGTGCAGAGAAAACTCACAGTCCGGTTCAGCTAGTAACGAATGTAGGTCAGAGGATTGCAGAGCATTTAGCTTTGTGCAAGCATCCGCACAAACTCATTTTAGAACGTTTTAATCACACCAAAAAGAATTCTTGTATCTATGCCCTCCACTTCCTGTTCCACATTTTTCTCCAGATTGGGCACAACTCTCTGTTTTCTGTCTCTGTGGTTCTTTCTGTTCTGCACATTTTGCACAAACGGAGAGCTATGCCAGGTAAACTCTTGTGTCTGCATGCTTTCACTCTACATCATATTTTTAGGGTGTTCCCTGGTATAGTGTGTCTAAATATTATTACTCATATATTCACGGTGTTAGGGAATTCCACTCAGGGCCTCATGAATGCTGAGCATGCCCTCGACCACTGAGCTGAATCTCGAACGTTCATTTTCTTTCCATTGTGGAATGACGGTCTGTAGAAGGAAGCCCATCACATTTTATTTATCCATTTATCAGTTTATGAATATTTTGCTACCTGACTTGAAGTTTACTTTGTTACCCACGATAGAATATAAATAAGCCCCATGAAGATAAGAACTTTTTGTGTTGTCTACTACTCTGTCCTTGGCATTTTGCATAGTGTGACACATGGAAATAACAGAAAGGAAAAGAAGGAAGGAAAGAAGGAAAAGAAGGGATATGGACAAAACACAGTGCTTAGATTAAGGGCCCACTTCTAGTTTGAAGGAGTCTGCAGTGTCTTTGCAGCCAAGACTTAGGCTTAGATTTACCCAAACACGATTTGCTAAATTGATCCAGAGAGTTAGGATCAGCCTGATCATGCCCCAAAGCCGCGGAGGCCAGCGTGGGGCTGTGCAGTCCTGGAGATTTGTGTCCAGGTGGAGAGGGGGGATGCCTGGCGCCAGCAAGCAACTTCACAGCAAAAGGAAGTCCACAAACACACGAGAAACTGGCAAAGGGTGTGGGCGGTTGTATGTGAAGACTCTGGGGGACTGGAGGAAAGGTGGAAGAAAGCATTGGATTCACTTGTAAAAACCAGCCACATTCCTTTTACCATTGGAGGGTTAAAAAAAAAAAGAAAGAAAGGAAAAAGAAAAAGGAAAGTTTTCCCTTTCGATATGAGGACCCAGTGTATAACTGTGAGCTAGGTTACTGGCACCAGGAGAGCCACTTTGCTTTGCGGAGCGTGGAAGCGCAGCGATCTCTAGCCAGCAAACCTCAGTGGAGAAAATGGCAATCACATCGATCTCTGATCTGTTTCCTCCTCCTTCCTGCCTACCCACGTGCAGTCAGCACGGTGGTATCACCGTTCTCTGGGACGCACTGGCGAGCACCAGCTCAATCTGGGGTGGGGGTGGAGGAAGCTGGAGAGCAGAGGGAGGTTGGTGCTGGGCGATTCGCGGCCGTCTGGGGGCGTCGGGGGCGCAGCCCAGGCGTCTTCCTGCTGATGCAATCCGGGGACCGCGCGCCGAGGTCTCCCTCGCCGCCACCGCAAGGCCTCCGCCTTCCACGCGTGGTCGCCCGGATCCTGCCCGGAGGAGGGGACCGCGCGGTGCTGGCGCGACACGTGGGACCTCACGGCCAGCAGCACCATGAAGGTAACGGCTTGGGATTTCTTTTGCGTGTGACAAAGCTGCGCGTAAGAATCCGAACGCGCGTTGATTTCTCGGAAAAGGACGCAAAAAAAAAAAAAAAAAAAAAAATTGGCAGAAAAGGGGACGAAAGAAGGACAGCCGCTGTGGGTGACCGGATCTTGGTAGGATCTTATCTCCTTCCTTTCTGCTCAGGCTGCAACCTCCAGCGGTATATGCCCTCTCGGCGTTTTGCATTTGTGTTTGTGAGTTGTGAGAAAGCTCACAGCTCCCTCGCCTGCTTGCTTCCAACTCTGGAGGAGAACAGGAAGCTGCTGTGAATTTCTTAGGTGCGCTGGAGATGGAGGGTTTGGAAGAGGATGGCTGGGGTCCCCGGCTGTACAGAGGGTTTCCTGTTGGGTGTGTGTAAGCGAAGAGGGAGGTGAAGAGAAAACTCTCTCTTACCTCTTAAAAGCCTGTGGATGCTTCTAGGAGTTACAGATCTTAGAAGCCTAAAGACATTCATTTATTAAAGCGCTAGAGACCCGATGGCGTGTATTCTAAAGCTAGTCTGCCAATCTCAGTTCTTTTGAAGGCTGAGCTGTGTAGATGCATACTGCTCAGCGTGTTGTCTGCTTTGTTTCACACATTGGAAAAGCTAGAAAGACATTAAAAGGAGCTTTTTCTAAAGCAAAAGGAAAGATGGACAAGCGGGGTGCTGCAATTCAGCATCTTGGCGATTTCTGTAATACGGTGTGAATTTTGGGGAGAAGTAAGCCACGTTTGAAGGAGGAGGATGAAGTGCTGGTGTTTGCTACTCTGAACTGCATGGCATCCCTGACAGAGGCCTTGAGAGGAAGTGATACGAACGTGGTTGCTTTTTACAAAAATTCTCCCCTACAGTTCTGCAGTGCATGAGTGAAAACCATGTGTTTTGTATTTAAAAGATCCTGCAAATGAACAGTAGTGAACAATTCAGCAATCTTTTTTCTCATACATGCTGTTTGTGGCTTGCTCGTGGTTATTTAATTTTATCTAGAAAAATACATTCTGATCAAACCCAGCTTTAGTGAGTAAGAGGAGAAATCATGAGAATGAGTTTTTCTAGCATTTCTTGTCCTGCATGGAGTTGTGGCTGGCTATATGTTTAATAGGTTCAAAGGTCAGGCACTTTAACTTAAATCTGAAAGCCTCTATCCCTTTTACAAGGCATTTTTTAAAATGAGAAACCAGAAGATATCCTCGAATGGTTTCCTTATACTCAGCAATTAGGAAAGAAATGATCATAATCTAGACATGGTCTTGATATGGGACCTCCAAGTGATATAGGGGATGTAAATGTAACTCCAACCTGCTAGATGTCCCGAAGGCCGAGTTCTTGTTCCCTGAAGTTGAAGAATGAGTTATAAAGAACAACACAGGAAAATTCATTGGGGAAAGGATTGGAGAATGGGAATAGGGAATAGGAATAGACAGGAGGAGGCTGGAGACCAGGTGGCAGGTTTATATTCCTGTCACAAGCTGTGACCTCTCAGGGCAGGGTCAGCAGTGCAGTTAGTCAAGTGGGCCTAACAAAAGGGCGGGAACTGCCCCCAAAAGGGATGGGGAGCCCATGAAAAATTCCATCTTGGCCATTATGTATTTCATTTGATGAGTTGCTTCATTTGATCTTAGATCTCTCTTGTCCAGAAATGAAGGAGAATTTAAAAGTTTTTCCGTGTGCATTCAAGAACTTTTCTCACTCATCAGGGTCTCAGAACCTGAGAAGGCCTGCTTACTAGAAATGGGTTGAAAATCTTTTTAAAGAAAGTCAAAAGTAGTCATTTGATTCTAAGGATATAAGGGAAAGAAAGATCCAACCTGCCAGGTGTCCAAAATGCCAGGTTTGTGTTCCCTAAAATCAAGGAATGATCTTTAGGAACGACGGAGGTTAAGAGTAGGAAGAATTAATTTATTGAGAGAAAGAAAGCTTCTAAGAAGCCAGACAAACCCTCTTCTCAAGGGTGTTTATTGAGCACAAAACCACAAGGTGAGATGGACTTAAGGTGGGACAAAATTATAATCAATCAATAAGTTTACAAGTATAGTCATTTAGGTAATTGTCATCCAGTGGCAAATCACAGGATGCATGTGAGGTGGGACAAAACCATGGTCAACCAGTAAGTTTACAATAAATATAATCTTTTGGGTAATACTGATTAAGTGGGGATCAAATGGGGAAACCAGTCACATTGCAAGTGCACACTGGCAGACAAGGTTTGGTCCTGCCCCGCAAGGTGACGGATGGTTACTCAGAGTATCAATCATTGCTATTCATTTGTAGGAGAAGTATATGGACGAGTAGCTCTTTATTCCTGAAGCCTGGTGTTCACTGAATATGCCTCTTTTGCATTGACCACTGGAGGGTCCAGCCCTGTCTGACTGCCTGTAATACTTCTACCTAACTTAGCAGATTTATACTAAGCAGATTTGTGCTAACAGAGATTTGTACAATGTTACTTGGCTTTGGGTGCTGGAGTCTCCTCGAGGGGGTTTCTAGGTTCCTTCTGTTCTGAGCAAAGAATTGATCAAGACAAGCACAAATGATAGCAATGTTTCATTAAAGGTAGAAAAAGAAACAGATCCTGCCCATTGAGTTTGAGCCAAGTAGGAAGACAAATACACCCTACAGGGCGAGGGTATCCACCATGCAAGAAAGAACATGGTGGCCGAGACTCAATGTCTTCTGACCTTTTTTGTATTATTCACTACTCACTCTGACTTCAAATATAGGTCTCCTGCAGAAAACTTGTTCCAGTTCTCGCGAGAAGTTCCCGTGCTGGGCTTTGGGAACTGTTGTGCGCATGTGTCCGGGATCTTGTCTCGCCTCCTCTCCAGCCAGGTTTAGCTTTGCACTGCCTTCCTGTCTTTCTAAGAATTAAAGCCAAGTCATGATTTCTGGCAGCAGCTCTGCCTCTCCTGATTGCTTTCGTTAGTATAGATTTTGGGTCTTGTTTGTCATGAGGAAAGTCAGCTGCTGGCAGCTGATGGTGAGAGGATTAGACTTGTGAATAAATTATTTCTGGGCAAAAATGAAGATTTGATTCTGAACTGTAGCCATCTTTAGGTGTTTCGGTTGGTTATATCTTTGGAGGTTACAGGTTACTCGCTTCCTGGGCCTGTTATAGGTTAATAAAGGGAGATAGAATAAAAGAGCTTCTTCAGCTGCGCCTGACTATAAAACAACTACTCAGGGACGCAGAGGCAGGAAGATCTCACAAGTTTGAGCCAAGCATGGGCAATTTTGAGACCTGGCAAGACCTTGACTCAAAAAAACAAAAAAGGGAGCTGGAATATAGCTCAACTCAAAAGGCCCTGGACCTGATTTTAAATACCATAAAAGAAAAGTAAGTAAGTAAGTAAGTAAGTAAGTAAAAGCTTTCTCTGCTTTCTTTTAGGCTTGGTAACCATAATCCATAATTCCTTTAAATAACAGTTGCTCTAGGGGAGCCCTGTGGAAAGTCCCCTCCCCCCCTCCCCCCCCACTGGGGAGGTGCTGGAGTTGGGTTTCAGTATTGAATGGGGAGAATCTGACCCTTCTCCTGACAGCCATCATTATCCCAGTGGTCGTCTCCCTTCTGTGTGATACTGTCATTCTTCTCAAGCACTGGAGGAAATTGTAGCTGACCTGTAAGTATGAGCAGACTTGGTGTGTAACGTTATCTCCCCCAAACAGCTGCCCAAATGCGCTGGATAGTGAACATAACATATGGTAAATGTCCTTCCTGCGGGATCCTGAGCCAGTGTAGGTGTCAGTGGCTATCTAGCTAAGGCCACTGAAATTTGATTTTCTACAATTCAATTGAGATGTAAATGTGAGGTGCAATTCACATTTGCACAAGTTAATGAACGTAACTGTAAATATTTGTGGTTTCATCCTACGAGGTAGTCTGTGATTCCCAATATCAATGGTAAATGCAAAAGCAAAATAGAAACAGCCTTGTCTATATAATACCAAGGTTCAAGTATTAACTTCGCCTAGATTTACAATAAACTCTCTTAAATCCACAAACATAAATTGTATTACCTCTAAAAATTGAGTGTTTACTTCTTTCAAATAGCTCAGAAATTAGATCACTTTATTAGGAGTGGCATGACTTACCACAGAAACGGTTTTCTGTGGTACAGTCCATGCCTTTTTTTTTTTTTTTTTTTTGTGGGAAAATAGTTTCTCACAACGTTTCTTCTTCTGTTCAGTGATTAATGGAAAAGATAAAATAGTAGGCAGTGATTTAGGAGCCAGGTATGGTGGTGCAGCGCTCAGGAGGCTGATGTGGAACAAGTCCCAGCCAGCCTAGGTGATTCAGTGACTTAAGTCTCAAAATAAAAATAACAAGGGGCTGAGGGCGCTGCTCAGTGCATAGTCCCCCAGTACAGCTAAACAGATAAATAAAGGGACAGAGCCAGGTAGAGAGATGAGAGAAAAACAGAGAAAGGGAAGTATGTTCCAGAAATAGATAGATAGATAGATAGAGAGAGAGAGAGATAGATATGAAAAGGGATGACAAATTTTAAAAATGGAGGGATTACATTGGACAAGCAAAAATTTAAGGTTATACTAAAAAATATGTGGTTTTGCACTATATGTGTGTGGTAGTGTCATCTGGTGGTTCCTTTAGAAATGGCTCCCCAATTAAATGTATTCTGGGTCCTTCTTGCCTTGAACAAAGAATAGGACAAGATAAGCTGAAAATGATGCCAGAAGTTTATTTGAAATGTGTAGGGTGAAGGGGTAAGGGGAAAATGGTCTCTGATAAGATTATATATAAGATGAGAAGTGTAAAACAAAAGAGGCCTTTACAGAGAGAGAAAACCAAAACACCCCCGACCACTGGAGTTGGGCTTTCTCTCTGGCGGACACTTGGCATGGGGGTATATAAGTAGCCTCGGTTTGGGGTGGAACCTAAGGGGGCATTAGGGATGCACGGGTAGCCCATTGGTCTTTTTTGGCGCCATAGATAAATTCCTAGGAGCGGGGAAGATAGGAGCTCCTTGGTCCCACCTCTAAGGCTTCACCCACTACAGTGTCCTGTCTGGGCCAAAACTGTTTCAGTCTCCATCGAGCAAACTTGGGCAGAACAAAGAGAGGAAAGGATAAAAGCAAAAATAAAAATGAAGGCACGGAGTGGGCTACTCTGAGGAGTCCTGATAGCAGGTTCCCAAGGAGTCACATCTCCTGGGAACCCGAGAAATTCTACATGGGAATTATGTGATGCTGTGCTGAGATCTTGTGATTGACAGGTCCTGTCTATTTCCCCGGCCAGCTTTGCCATACCCTACCTCCCACATGGGTACAGGGGATTGAACCCAAGGCTTTCACCTGGAGTTACACACTCAGACCCTTTTTTAATTTTTTTTTTTTTTTTTTTCTTTTTGAGACAGGGATTCACTATGCAGTTGAACTTGCTTTGTAGCCCAAGCTGGCCTCCAATTTGCAGTGATCTGGATCCTCATACCTCAGCCTCCTGAGTGCTAGGATTACAGGCTTGTGCCACCATGTCACACCTCCTTTTTTTAGTTTTTTGTTTCTTTTGTTTTGGAGACAGGGTCTTGCTGAATTTCTAAATTGCCTCCCTCGGCTTGAATTTGGGAGATCTTCCTGCCTCTGACCAGCAGAGTGCTGGGATTACAGGCAAGTGTCAGACACTCATCTGTGGGTCTTTGGAATTGGAAAATTGTAGAATTCTTGTAAAAGTCTTCAATGTTGTTACCAGTAGTCCTATATCTAATCTGAAAAGAGCTAACTCATGTATTAGTTCTTGTTTTGATGTATATATCAGTTGTATTTACAGTTTATTCCTTGGTGCAAAAACTGCTTTGGCTTTTTTGACTGTAGGTGTTATCTGCTTTAGGAAGTTTTAAGAAGCCGTAGGCCTAGGATTAGAGAGTTTAAAATCTGCCTTTTTATGTATTTTAATGGAAGGAGCAAACACTTGTTGGGATGTTTTAGACCAAACACACCACATTTGTCTCTTTCCTGACTGACAGAGAAGCCGTTGAGGCCCCGTGGGCCTGAGGCTGAGGGTGGATTAGGCTGGGTGATCACTGAATGGCTGTGACATTCCACCGTGCATGCAAGGGCAGGTTTGCCAAGTGCATGTCATTCCATTTTAGCTGAACGAGATTTGAAGTTGAAGAATCTGAAATCACAAAGGCATAGTAAGTGTTTCCTTGATCCTTAAAAATAAAAATCAGGCCAGCCTGAATTGCAGAGATCATCTCAAAAAACTAAACAGACATCTAATGGGTATAAGGGTTTGCAGCAGTGCTAGGTTTTAGATCCAAATCAGCCATCTTTTAATTCTCCTTTATTCTCTCTTCTCGTAGTCAGTGAGGAAGAGGATGCTACTGTCTCTGAAAGCTTGTGTTCTCTCCTAGCCAGGGCACCGGTTTCCACTCAGTCCTTTTTTACATGAATGATTCCAAGCATCCAACTTGTCTCAGGCTTGATTTCCTAATGTATCATTTTGCTGATGTTTCTCTCCTGGGTCAGAACCAGGGACTTCCCCATTGTCCACGGAATTTAGCTTTGCACGAGAGACTGTTTTCTGATCTGTTCTCCTACAGCTCTTTGATCCACATGCGTCTGTCTCATCTTCATGGAGGATTTGCTTTTCTTCCCGGTGAGTTCTATTGCCCTCCCCTACTCTGCTAGTAACATAGCTCACTCCTCTCACAGTTCTTGAGAATAGTAACTGTTTTTCCAAGGGACTGAATGTGGGTGGAAGATGGGGAGGCAAGAGCAGGCCTATGTTTCAAACTCAGAAAATAAGATGCTAATTATTCTGCAGTTCCTCTGATCTGATACGAATCTTATACCATATGTGGTGAATGAAGTCAGTTGCATTAAGATAGTAGTTGGATTAAGTGCTTTATTTTGGAGTTTCAAGTTGTACATTCATTGATTTTGATGGTAATTCTCTGGGGTTATTTTTGCTTTGTTTTGTTTTTGAAATAACAGGCTGGCCTCCAACTCATGGCTGTCCTCCTGCCTCAGCCTCCTGAGTACTGGGATTCATAGGCATGCACCATTACATCTGGCTAATTCCCTGGTTTTGAATAGTACATAATTTTCCATATCTTTGGAGTCAAAGCTTTACTTGATCCCCCCCCCCAAAGACAGATGATTATAGATACCTGGAGAACAGTGATATATTTGCATATCTTAACGCCTACTGCCAAAATCATATAGCTACTATTTTCTGGCTGGTTGAAAAATTAAAAATTAAAAAAAATAGTATGTGAGCAATGAAAATATACAGATGGTAAAAAACATTACAAATGGTTCTGGGAAAGTTTGTACAAAATGATTCTACAATGTCAACAAAACCCAGTGAAAACCATAGCGAGCCAGCCCCATGATGCCAGTGGGTTCAGTTACTATTGTTACCAGATTTGGGCAGAGGAAAGGGAAATACCCTGGAGCAGGCTTAGAATATAGAACAAAGGCATGTGTCTGGGAATGTTCACCAATTCCAATACTTTTAACCAGTTTTTCTTTGTCACAAAGAATGCTGTTTTCAAGCAAACTAATGAATGCAGACCCTGACAAACAAGTCCAACAAAAGAGCACTTAGAGGCAGTGTTCATTGAATCCTAGAATTTTGAAAGAAAAAAAATCTATTAGGTCATCTCGTGTCTTTCCTTCTACCAAAGAAGGATTGTTCTTTTGAGTTTATTCTTCTAGCTTTTAGTTCTACTGCATGCAACTATTTCAAGGAACAGAACTTCTTAAATTCCCTGTGGACTGTTCTGCCACCTGCTAGATGTATTCACTTTCTACCGTTTCCTGTCACATACTTCAACAGTTTGTGGTTGGGTATGCTGATAGTTCCTCCCAAATTTCTGTGGTTATTTTAAAGACACATGCTATCGAGTTATAAAGCATGATGTTACTAATTAAGTTGGCATTCAACTTCATTACCACTAGAGCAAATGTTTTCCTAGCAGTGTAGAAGTTAAGTGAATATAGAGATATAAGATGTCAGATTTATGCTTCTTAATTTAATAGGTACCTCTTGCATTAATATATCTTCTGGTTCACTGGCACCTCCTACCCTTTTAACCAGTGTTCTTAGAATGTTATGTGTAGTAGTGGGTTGATCTGCTTGATATTAAAGCACCCTTCACAGCTGGGAATGAGGGGACATTTGTAACCACATGGACAGAACTGGGTAGTTTGAAGCAGCCTTAATGACTCAGTATCATTGTTAATATTTAGCTTAATTAAGAATGTCCCATATTTACTTGTGCAATGTGAAATGATATATAAACAAGAGAATTTATTGGAGCATTGTTTGTAATAACAAAAGATTGGAAGTCACCCCCATATTCATCAGGTATAAAAAGAATGTAATTTTAAAAAAGAGCACAGAAACAGCAAGGTAATCTTGTCATACGTCAAGAAGAGGAAAATCACTATGAGCCTTTTCACTGTTCTGTTTCTATGCTATTTTAAATGTGTATTTACTATATTCAAAATTTAAATTTAAAAAATGGTAATACCTTGTAGTAAAAGTGACTTTATGTTAGAGTCATTATCAAGAAATATGATTAGGCACAGCACTTGCCTGGCAAGCGCAAGATCCTGAGTTCAATTCCCAATTTAAAAACAATATATGTGTAAATTAACACAGCTTAGGTAAAGACTAAGGATATATTTTTGGTAGCACTTCTACTATTCTGCTAGATGTATTCACTTTCCAGTGTTTCCTGTCACATACTTTTATGCTTGGGTATGCTGATAGTTCGTATGTAGTTACAGCTATCTGAAAATCAAGAAAGCAAGTTAAATGTAATGTGTATACCAAACTTTATTGTAATTACTGTATTGAAAGTATATAAACTCATCTTTACATCTTCAATTTATATAGTGCAAGAATGACCCACAAAGCAAAGTTATTTATGTTTCGTGTAACTGAACCATTAAGTAGCTTGTTCTCTAAGGCTACTAGACTTTGTACTAGGTAATAGGAAAACAAACAAACAAAAAATTCATTTATTCATTCATTTATCTATTTATTTCCTTACTTATTTTTGTTCCTGGCCAGGGCTTTCCCATTGAGTTACATTGCAAGCTGCTTTTTACTTTTTTGGTGTGGGGGTTGGCTCCTGCTAAGTCAGTAGATTGTGCATAGGCTGGGTTCCAACTTGGATCCGGTTGCCCCAGCTTTTCAGGGGTACCTCACCGTGCCCAACTGTCATTCTGATTCTTAATGAACAACGGTAGCTAAGGAGAGATATATGTATATAAAATAATACGATAAAATATGATGGAACTACAGACTGCAATAGAAGTTTGTGTGGCCTTGTGTAAAACAGTTCAGAGAAGTCAGGGAAGGCTTTACAGGTGGGTGATCTTTGAGTAGAATGGTGAAAGAAGACCAGATGAACAAGGAAGTGGAGTATGGTCCATTGCATCTATCTGCAGACTCCTGGATTCAGAATCCTTATTTCCTTCCAGTTTGCTTGTAAATCCAGAGAGGAGACATTCCCAGCAACCTCTACAGAATGAACTATTGAGGCTCACAACTCTAGCAATTACCAAGCAATTAAATTCATCATTTCATGCTGTAATTGCCTTGTGTTTACCTATTTGACTTAACTTGCCCTAGGACCTTCCACTCAGGATGCCCGTGGTGTTCTTTATAACTCAGTGGTAGCAGAGTCCCTTTTGTCTTCCCTAAGTGTCTCCTGCTGCTTCTGTCCTTGTGAGTCATTTCTGTGACATCCTCCAACATACAAGTTGTTCATTCTCTCTAACCCCTTGCTGAGGGCAGGGTTCTCCTTCACTCTGCCTCTTTGATGCTCCTGTCATAGACTGTGTTTTCTCTTATCCATCTTTGACATCCTGGTCACATGGTTCTGATTCAATGTAGATTTTAGCTCTTCTCCCTCAGCCCTCTTCCGTCTTAAGTCTTACTTCCCCTGCTATTTCAAGATGACCACTTTCCTTTCTCTCTTCTTAGTCCTTTTAATGTGTTATCTGCGCTAACTCGCTGCACTTCTCATGCTGTCTGTACCCAGGGCCATACTGTTGTGGGATGGCATCATATTTGGTGGTTCCAAGTTCTTTCTATCCATCCAGGGAATTGGCTGGACACCCAATGAACAGGTAAACTGAACTTTTATTTAAAGGAATAAAAGGAAAGAGTGAAGAAAAGAACAAAGGAAGGAAGAAAAGAACAAAAAAGAAGAGCAATAAGAGATATGTCCTCTAGGCATAGACAGACCACTGCAAAAACAAGAGGACAGCAGAACAGCAAGATTGCAGTGGCAGCGAAGTCAAAGGCTGCTTGCTGTCTTTTATACCCTCCCAGCTCTAGTCTATTGGAAGTCGCTCCTATACATCCTGGCCATGGCCAATTCTGTAGTTCAGTCTCTGTTCTGGAGCAGGTTATATCTTGCTTTCATATTCTGGTTGGACCTTTATAATTGACTGGTTACATCCTATTTTCCAGCCAGCCTACCATGCCCTAATCTCCTACCTTAATACCATAATGCAGTGATTGACAACCTTTTAGAGCAACAGCTGGCTGTGGCACATGTGCCATAGGTTTTGTTTTTTGGGGGGAGGGGTTGGTACCGGGGATCAAACTCATGACCTTGTGGTTGCAAGGCAGGTGTTTATGCCATTGAGCCAAATCCCTGATCCATGTGCCATAGGTTTGCCACTATTGGCCTAGGGCTTTGACTCATGCTAAATCACACTGAGTGCTGTGGGTTATTTTTGGTCTAAGATATATCTTACACCCAGCTGTTGTAATAGCCGTATGCCCAGTTCAGGCTGCTACCTTCCCTTCCCTAGGTATTTGTTTCCATTCTTGTTCATTCCTGCCCCATAGAATGGGGTGACTATGCCTGTTTAAAACCTCAACTCTTTCCTGTTATGTTTTGCCTAAAACTGAAAGTCTCTGCCATGCTCTAGAAGTCTGTGTAGGATTTGGTCCTTCTTACCTGTGCAGCCTTGTCTTATTGCCATATCTTTTGCTTCTTGATCCTTGGCTCCACAGTCTTTCTTCGGTGCCTTTGCACTTGGGGATCCTCTGCACATCTTCTTCCATCTAAACTATAGTATGTAATTACAACTACCTGAAAATTAAGAAAGCACATCTTACCACCCTGCCAACCCTGCTTCCCTTGGGAGACCCCAGGCCCCCTGGAATTGTCAGTCCTTCAGAGCACTTGGCTCAGCCTCCAGTTATTTCTTGGTTTGAATGTTTGTGTGGTTTGGGGATTAATGTCTGACTCTTCCATATAGGTCCTTCATTTCTTTTTGGTTTTCAGATGTGTACTTGCTATTGTCTGTGTTTTCCCCTTGACCTATTCCAGCTGGTTACTGATAGAACATATTGATTCTTTAAAATACTTGTGTTGAACCTAGTGGTACTTTAAAAACTTTTGTTTAATGGATCATCTAAAGTTTTTCAACAAGAAGCCCTGTTGAAATCTATGCTCTTCCTTTTTTAGATATTTTATCCCTTTGTCCTTTTATCTCTGAAGTACTGACTCCCAAACCAGAATTAGGTAGCAGCAATTAGAGGAAGAAACTTTGAGTTCTGGAATGTAGTGGGAATATCTTTGTTATTTTACCTTTAAGCATTAGGCCATATACTTTTTTGTTATTGTGGGAGGCAGGGTCTTGCTGTGTAGCCCAGGCTGGCCTTGAATTCACAGAATCCCTCAGCCTCCTGAATGCTAAGATTACAGGCATGTGTCCCCCATGCCCAACGAGACTATACATTTCTTAAGGGCAGAAAGCATATCCAGATTTTTACTACTGTGCAGACATATGTAGTCCAATGCCTGGTCCATGGTAGGTGGTTGGTGAAAATGTTAGGCCAAATAACCACTAAGATGTCCATAGTCTAACACCCTGAAACTCTCATGGAAAAGGGAATTTTGTTGGTGTGACTCAGCTATAGATCTTGAGGTAGAGAGATTGTCCTCAGTTATCTGGATGGGTCAAACCATCACAAAGGTCTTTATAAGGGGAAAATAGGAAGTTCAGAAATAGAGGAGGAGATTGCAAGCAGAGGTATATTAGACCTCCAATGTGTTGATGGCCCTTCCACACTCTTCCCCATTGGGCTCTGCAGGCAGTCAATATAAGTCTACTTTGTAAATCTATCTATCTATCTATCTATCTATCTATCTACCTATCTATCTATCTAGCCTATTTCTTATATTAAATCTGTTTCTCCAGTGAGCACTGACTGATATCCTGACCTTAAAAGATTGCTGGTAGGAAACAGTTGTGGTATAAGCTGTGATCCCAGCTCTCAGCTGACTGAGGCAGGAGGATCACTCTAAGTTTGAGGGCTATATGCAAAGCCAGCCTGAGCTACATAGCAAGACACTCTCCCAAAACAAACAAACAAACCTTGGGCTGGGGATGTAGCCGTGTTTCTCAAAGCTTTGGATTCAATCCCCAGAGCCAAAAAGGGGGGGGGGGAGCTTGATTTCCTCTTGCTTTTTACAGTAAAATGTGAGAAGAAAGGGATAAATTCAGGGAAGAATTTTAAGCGGCATTAACTGGGATTTAATCCTTTGGGAAATGCTAAGCCTACTCAGCTTGTAAAAGATGCTACAATTAGGAGATTTATTGTCAAGACCTGTGTGGGCTGGAGAGGAAGCTGAAAGCAAGTTCCTGGTGGAGGGAGAGGAGAGGTGATGGTGGCTTGAACTGGTGGTGTGACCGTGGTATGGAAAAGTATAAAGGCGTGAGTTGATTTTTGTAGGGCCTTAGTATCAGGTGCTTTGAACCTACAAATAGAAAGGCGAGGTGGCTCTCTCTTGGTTTTTGTGTTTTTGTTTTTACACCGAAAATTGAACTCACAACTTCACACTGCCAAGCAAGTGCTGTGCCATTGAGCTGTATCTCCAGCCCCAAGCTGCTCTCTTGTAAAGCCTTTTCCTGGCTGTGTCATGTGACAGTCCTGTCCATTTGGGACCATTGCTGGGCTACTGCGCTGTTGTTGGTCTTATCTGGTCCTACATTGGAGAATAAGTAATTCGTGATTTAGCTTTCCTGTTGTAGCCCCTTTTAGCTACACTTGACCAACAAAGAGATTTAAAAGGAACAGATCTTAAGCATAACCAAAACAAAGAGCAAAATCAGAATAGCCAAACTATAGCTCCTTTTGGAAGCCTCATCCTCCACAAATCTTTTGACCTACCTAGAATTTTTAGTTTCAATATTAATAGAATTTTTATGTGTAAGCCTTTCTGTAATTTTTTTTTTGTCCTTTTTACTTTAATTTTTAATGTAGTGACCTCTTGGGTTTTAAAATGTTCCTTGTACATTTTTATCTCAAAGTTAACTCACAGATAATTACATTTTCATGAGAACAGGCTGAATAACAGACTGTTAAGTAACTCTGAACAGTGAATTATCTTAGTAGCAGTAGAAAGTAGAGCAAAGATGTTACTTTTTGCTTTAAGGCTTTATGTGACCTTGAATGACAAATGATTTTATGACACACAGAAACCAATGAAAGAGCAGATTAACCATATAATTGTAGTTCAAGAATCACCCCAAAGCTATTTATATGAAACCTTTTAGGCACATTGATCAGACAAAAATGTTAAACCACAGAATTTAAAGTAAATTTACCAATCGGTTAAGATGCTTTTCTAATGGGCCCTCATTACCTTTTTATGGTCATCAGGAAGGCTGTTTTGTCTTTGGACATCTTGAGACTGGAATGTGGCTTAGCTTTTTATTTACCAGGATTCAGTGTAGACTGTGTGCAATGCAGGACTGACCTTTTACCTGGTGTTTGGCCTTGTAGTTTGATGTGTTTTCTATACTACCTTGGGTTTAGATTTCAGCTTGAACTCAGTCTGGTGGTTTAGACTTTAAAAAAAATTATGGTAGTGGTTTCCTTGGTGTTGCTATTTTGTTTTATTTCAGTTTTTCTTCTTTTACCTGGTATGGTTGCTTCCCCATTTATCCCTGATTGAATCAATTTTACCTGAGCAGTTAATCTCATTGGTTGACCATAGTTCTGTCCCCCCTCATGCCCACCTTGTGAGTGCCCATGTTTTCCCCAAGTCTGCATGTTTAAGGAACCTCAGTAGAAAACTGGTTTTTCTGTCTGTAGAGTTAGAGATCTGAACAAAGGCCAACAAGTCTTCTCCAAGTGCAGTGGGCTGCTGACCGCAGGGAGTGGTCCATCTGCCGAAAGGCGTTAAGGCCAAGCACCACTTCTCCGTGTACAGCAGGGTTAAACTGAAGCCGTGGCACTGTGTCAGTTGGTAAAGAGGTCGAGTTCCTATGGATCCTTTCTTTTTTTCTAAAATTATAATATCATTCAGGTTTCACAGGTGCAAGATCTTTTCGGAAAATAGGAATTTTCACTGCAATAATTAAAACAGATAGAGATTGAGATCTTACCAGAGTTGACACAGATGTTATTTGAATTATTCATTGAGTCCTTATACAAACTCTAATAATGTCACTTCACAGATGGAGAAATTGAGGCACGGAGGAGGGAAGTGACATTTTGGAGATAATGTGATATGCCTGAAATTTGTTTTCTAGATAATTATGTACTAGGTACTGGAGTTAGAGCTTAACACAGAATCTTCTAATGAACTCAGATTCCTAGTTTAAGATTAAAGAAAAAAATCTAAAGTACAATTCACTATCTATCCAGAAATGGATGGAAGTTGGAAAAGAAAGACAAGATACCTTGTGAATAGATAAAAGCAGTTTAGTAAGTAGATTCAACAGATCTGTGACACACAGACAAACAGACATACTTAATTAAAATCTACTTTTGGCTATTTTGTGCCTAACATAATTGACTTTTTACTCTCTCTCTCTCTCTCTGCTTTATGTATAATTTTTAATTTCAACAAAACATGATAGATTCATATATTCAATCAGTTTATTCAATACAAATTTTTAGGCACACACATCTGCCTAAGTGTAGTAAGCACTAGAAATTGAAAAGAGAGTGAAGTCACTGGCCAGACAGGAAACTGATACATAAACAAGCAAGACAGTAATCAAGAATCATAACTACTCTACCAAATGTTATATTAAATGTCTGCAACCTGATCAATCTAACATCCCCGTGAAATTTTCCAGAAAGGTAAATGGACAGACAGATGCTAAGAAACAATTCCATTTCCAGGCCTTCAGCCTGTTAAATAAAAGTTGGAGGAGACAGCTGTTTTGTACTAAGCTTCGGGCCAATGAACAAAATGGAGTCACCTGGGCTAAAGGTCTAACTTACCAACCTAGTTAGAAGGTAACAGCCAAATTTCCCAACCAACAGTTTCAGTTTAACATCATGATGAAATTTATGGAGGAGAGAACCAAAAACAACCTCGTTCCTTTTCTATTGTTAATGTTTTCTGCTTCTCTCCTTCTGGTAAAGAAAATAACTTCAAATGACTAATCTACTTTTTTTTGAGAGAGAGGTATTTGGGATTGAACCTCACACATCTTCAGCAAGCGCTCTACCACTGAGCCCCCAGCCCTTTTTATTTTAATTTTAGATAAAGCCCAGCTAAATTGCCCAAGGTGGGTTTAAATTTGCAATCCTCACACCCTAGTGTCCTGAGGTTAAGGTGCCAAGCCTGGCTGCTTTTTATTCTCTTATTTTGGCTTTCTTCAGTCCTTTTCTGTATATAAAACCTATCTCTTGGTTAGACGTGGCGTCAGGTACCTGTAATTCCAGCAGTCTGGAAGACTTTGGAAGTGGTGTAGGCAAATAGGTAGACACCAAGAGTGAGCGATCTTCAGGGAAGCTGAACTTTCCACCCTGAGAAAATATGCACAATGAATATCCCAACTGCCCTAAATTTGGCCCTCTTCTTTTGTGCATTTGCAAAAGAAGGGCATAGAGCTCCCTCGAGGTAGGAAGCATGGGGAAATAAAGGGAACCAGAATAAAGGTCATTCACTCACTAGTGACAATCTGGCTATTGTTAAAAGTATTCTGGCAAAAGAGAAGCAAAAAGTACAAAATGAACAGGTTTATTGGGTTGAGGACGTAGAAAGGAGCACACAACCCCTGGCGGCTGGGCTGTCTCCTTCCACCAGAGATACAGAGAGGGAGAGGGTTACATGACCTCTGATTGAAGGGGCGCATTGGGTAGATGCGATGTCGTGAGAGGAACTGATTGGAATTCTCTGTGCATGCAAACAGGAAGGGGAGATGCAATTAGGGCTGAAGAGCAAGCAGGAAGTGGTAGGTGTTCCTGCTTTGGCCTTCCGCCATGTTAGAGCACCGCCATAACTGTACAGTAATTTATACGAGGGCAAGAACCTTTCAGCTGTGACCTGTATTCTGCTCTGCGGTAAAATTTTGACTTTCTCTAAAGCAGTACTTTCCTTGTGCATGGTCTGTTGTTGCTCAAGTGTGGCAGCCAGGCGTGTTCCTTTCCTAGGACTGCCCAGAACCAGGAGTGTGACATTTTTGGTGCCAAAACCCAGGATCTGGGTCTGTAAATTGAGATGACCATGTTGTCCTATACTCTCTGAGGGTTCTTTCTGCATAGTTTTATACGCTAATGTAATACAATGAGATCTCGACTTTGTTTTTTGTCATTCCTTTTTGTTTTGGGTTGTTTTGTTTTGAGACAAGGTCTCTCTATGTAGTAGGCTGGTCTTCAACTTAGTAGGCCTCAAAGTAGCATTGATATTTCTGCCTCAGCCTCCCAAGAGTTGATGTTACAAGTGTGCATCACCACACCTGGCTCTTTCCTGTCATTGTTGATCTCTATGGTGTAATCACTAAGATCTTTGGAAAGAGATAAGAAAGACCCTATACCTTGTCTTTTAGTTGTCTAGTTGCATTCTTGCAGGCATGGGTCAGTTATATACCTCGGTTATGGGACAGAATATTGTAGGCTCCATCAGCTCAAAACAACTCCCATATACCAGCTGTGTTTTTGTTTTCTGTTGTGCAACACAAGGATAAAATACCTCTTCCTGTGCCATAAATGTTTTGCCCTGGTTGCTTCTAAATTCTGGGCAACCTGCCTGTAATTCTTTTGTCTCCCTTCTGAGTCGTTTTATCTGTGTTTCTCAAATTCTTTTTCTTCCACCACTCCCACCTGTTAAATTGCTTTCCTTGCCACCTAACTTGTCAGGTAAACTAGTAGTTTTGGACAAAAATTTTAATTTCACTTCTGAGGCTGATGAGAGAAAGTGTAGCCTGCGCTGGGTCCCAGTGGGTAACAGAGTTGGGTTTAACTGTTCTTTAAGAAGCCAGGGAAGGAAACAAGAATCCTGGCAACCTTGGAGGAGTTATGAGAGCCCCTTGGGGTAAGTCGTGGTGGACTGATAAATGCACTGTTGGATTCCAGTTTGAGTTGCGGTGTTTTGTTGTTGTTGTTTGACTAATCATGCTTAAAACATTTCTTGAGCATTGAGATAATTCTTACATGGCAATTACAGGGCTTGCTTGCTCTTCTACTGCTTTTGATGTGGATAGAGGAGGTTACTCAAGGGAGTCAGCCCTAATTGGAAGGCAAATATCTGTAAATTCACTCTGAGACCAAGGAGAAAAAGTATACGGGTACATTTTAAAATCCAAGGAGCTACTGGGTCTCTTACAGAAAGAAACTGGTAAATAAGATAGGGAATGTAAAGAAAATTATAAGTATGAGCATATGTTTTTGGTGTGAAAATATTTTGTATGATAAGGTTTTACCCTACCAGAATGGAAAAGAAAAGATAGCAGCAGAATTAAGTCTAAGCATGTTTTTAAAAAGATTTGTAAAAGATGCAATTTATGAGAGAAAAAAAAATGTGTGCTGGGTTATTGCAACTTTTTGCTCTTTTTTTGGTTTGGTTGAAGCCAGGCTGTTTCTTCTAAACCTCTTGGTCATTTAAGGGTGACTAAAGTGGTTATCACCCTCACTCTTGGATCACCAATCACTCTTCTGCAGGTCCCAGCTCCCCTCTCTGGTCTGACTGTCAGCCTGGTCCTTCGTTATTTTTACTCTCAAATTAGATCACCCCCTTGTGGGAAATATAGAGACTTAGACCAGAAATTGCCCTATATGTTGTGGTGTGATCTTACAAACCCTGCTTCCTACCTTAGATGGATAGAAAAACTTTTGGGAAGCTGTAAGACATCAGTTCTGTGCTCCCCAGACTGCAAAACATTTAGGAAAGTTTCTGGTGATCACAGGGTTTTGCAGATTGTAGAATCCTACATATGGAGAAATAACCAGGCCCCTGTATCAGATGCTAACTACTCAATAACATAATGCTCCTCTATTTGGAACCTAGAAAGGAGAAAGGCTTTAGAGACCCTAAAACAGGCCCTGTCTGGGGCTCTTGTCTTGAGCCTGCCCAATGAAACCTTTTTAGCCTACGTGTAATGGAAAGATTGGGCAGTTCATACATTGGTGGTGCAAACAGATCTGATCACTTTTATCAGTCTTTTTACTAATAAAATTAATAAGAAAATATAGTTGCCTGCATTTATATAATTATTGCCCAAATAAAAATACTAATAAATTTTCACACCAATTAAAAATTATAATAATCAGCAAATGTATTTATTTCATTCAGTTAAAATATTTATATTCATTAATTTCTTTAAACTTTTTATGCATAAAGGTGGCTGATTTGTGCAGAGTACACAAAACATCAGAACATGTTTGGGTTTTTTTTTTTTTGCAGTTATAGCAGTGCCTATTTTTTCAAATAATTTTTGATAATATTCTCTACACAGCTTGTGTGTATTTTTTGCTGGCCTTAAGTAAGCTTCTGTAAAGTGAACTTTTTTGCTTTTGAGTAATTTGTGCCTTAGGCATTTCTTTATGGGTTAATAGTTTATAAATAGTTAAGTCTGTAAATTTTAACAGGGAAATCTTATGAATACCTTACTGCTGGTGTATGTAATATGCATTTACAAGTGCTGTACCATGTACTAGTTGTATTAGAATTTTTTGTACCATTTTATTTTAATGTTTTCTCTAAGGAACTTAATATGATGACATCTGGTCTGCTGAATCAGTGCATTTCTTTGCATTATTGTAATCCAAGATAAGATTGGGGTTTATGTTTCTGTGTTTTCTTGCAATCATCATACATGTGTGATTTTTCCAAGTCTTGAGCATGTAAGTGATGCTTTTATCATTCCATTTAACAAATTTTATGCCCAAATGATTTTCAAAGTCTGTGATGTCGCTGTGCTTTTGCTTTGTCTTTGCTTGTGCTAGTAAAAGTTTTTGATTTGGCTCTACTTTGCTGCAAAAAATACAGCATTTCTGTAAAAATTTTTGTGCTAGAAATGTACTCGAATAATAACTATCTGTATCAATGTGAGGTGTTCAGATAATAAGCTATTTATTAATTTCAAAACAACAATATAAGAATACCCATGCATCAAAAACTTTGCACTTTTTTTGGCGTAGACATCTAAATCATAAATAACCATTAGGCAAACATAATGTATATAATTTATCTTGTAATCGTGCCATTTGATGTATTGGTAAAAATGCAGATATTTGTGCCATAAAAATGATACTGTTGTCCATCACTATGGTTTTTCAGGTTTTACTGCAGTTGTGAATGTACTGATGATTTCTGCCATGAGTTTTCTAAATTTATTCAAGGAATTCTTGTTTCTGCATGTGGTAGTCTTAGAGAAATGTGAACAGTTTAAAATAGCCAAAAAACTGTTCATTGTGTGTCGTTCTTTGTATATCTGTTGTGTACATATTATTTTCAGGCAATACAATCTAATAATTGGTGATAGTACTATTCTCATACTTAATAATATATTTATAATTTTTTTATTTTACAAATTATAACAGTTGCCCAGCTTTGCTATTTTCTTCTTTTTGCACTAAAGCCACATTGTATGGCCTATCTATTTGTTGCTGCAGCTATAATTTTGAATATATTATTAGATGCAAATAACTTGTACAACACCAAAGAATCACTGCAATTAATATTTCTTATTAGAAGTTCCATGTTTCACGTTTCCCTATGCTCATGTTTGTATTATCAACTGCCATTCTTTCTCTTGGTTCTGCATTCATATCTGAATCCATGTCATGTTCATGGAGTGTACTGGTCGCGTGATTATATTCACCTAGCTCTAATGCGTCATCTGAAGAATGGTAAATGGGTCATGAGCTTTTCCTCTGGTGAGATAATTATAGATTCTTCTGATGAATCATTCATTGTCTGTGTTTGACACTACAGTGGGAAAAGATTTAAAAAACTGAAATACTCTTAAAATTGAGGGGCTGGGGATATAGTTCAGAGGCACAGAGCCTGCCTGGCAAGCACAAGGACAGGAGTTCGATTCCCAGCTCCAAAAAAACAAAGCAAAACAGAAAAAACTCTGAAGAATAAATAGGTTAAAATATGCATATATGTACATTAAAATTATATATTACTTACAAATGAAAATCTCAAAGAAAAATGAAAAGAACCACCAAGAAACAAAGAAGGAAAATTTACCACTGAGCTTAATAATGTAGCCATGAAATAAAAGTGACTTTTTGTTTCAGTGTCTTCTATTGCCAACAGCATATACAGGTTAGCTGTGTAACATCATATGCTTGAATTCAACTAAGTGCGTCCTGGCAGCAAGATACACAAATAAATTATGGCCCCACTGTGAATGTGTTAAAGCCCAGCCATCTTCCAACATAAGCAGACTGGACAAGATCAGTCACCAGCACATGACTGTAAAAAAGATTTCAGGGACTCCACTTTAAGTGAGCCTGACCTAAGGCTCTGTACTAAAGGGAGCTTCTTTATGGGAAATGGCAGTAGAAAGGCAAGATACACAGTAGCGACTCAAGACCAAGTGCTCCAGTGCTAACTACTTTCTCCAGGGTCTGGTACCCAGCTAGTGGTGCTCATAGCACTGATGTGAGCTCTCAAACTAAGCAAGGAAAGAGGGTGAACTTTTGTACGGACTCTTAAAGTGTGCCCACCTGGTTCTTCTTGCAGATGCTGCCATTTGGAAGGAAAAGAACTTCTTAAGGGTTTGGGGATCTCCTATCAGATATCATCAGATCAAACAGCTCTCAGAGGCAGAATATATGGGTCAGGGAAGTGGCTGTAATACATAGCATGGGCCACCAGAGGGGAGAAGATGAGGGACACCTTAGTAACTGGGCATCAGATGCCACAGCACACCAAGCTGCCGCAGGGATGTCTGCTGCTTTGGGAACATTCCTTGGATCATTTCAGACCAGAGTATACCTCCACTGAGTAGATGAGGGCTTACCTCTCCCACCAGTACCAACAAAGGAGGGGCAGATCCTCTTCCCATCTGCCAGCTAATGGAAGATCCTAAAGACCCTCCACCACTCCTTCCGCCAGACTGGAAAACACACTTCACATGGCTGACAGGTTGTTTCTTGAAAACAGACTCAAAGAGACAATCTCTTGGGTGATACAAGATTTGTTAAAAAGAAAATCAATCGTCTGACTCACTGACAGCCCCCCACCGCACTCCAGATGCAGGGAACTGGCACTGACTGAGGTGAAGACTGGCAGATTAACTTCATCCATATGCCCAAAACCTGGAGTGCAGTTCCTGTTGGTGTGGGTTGACACCTTTAAAGGATGGTGGGAGGCCTGCTTGCATAGGTCAGAGACAGTGACTGAGGTCATTGGAGCCCTGGTCCAAGAGAATATATGAGGGCCTGCCTGCTCTGATGCATCCAGAGTGATAATGAGTCTTCCTTTAGGGCTTCTGTGACTCGGGGGTCTCTGTGGCACTGGTTATCCAGTGTCATCTTCATTGTACATGGAGACCACAATTCTCAGGAAAGATTGGAAGGACATATAGAATCTTCAGGGAAGGGGATTTAGCTCAGCGGTGTAAGCGTCTGCTTGGCAAGCGTGAAGTCATGAGTTCCATCCCCGGTCCGAAAAAATAAAAATAAAAACCTACCTCCAAAAACTTACACAAGAGACGAACTTCCTTAGACTTCTTTTTGGCCTATTGCTTTCCTGAAGATAAGAAATACCCTACCCAAAGCAGGACTAAGCCCCTGTCCTTGGTGATAGAAATCACCAGTGATTTCTCTTAGACTAAGGTGTCAGCTCAGGTTCACCATGTCATTTCTCTGGTTCAGTTTAAGAAGACGCATCAACAAGAGACAGAGACAAATCCCCAAATACAGGGACTCCTTTGTTCTGTCCAGGGAACCTGGTTCTCATCATGGCCCTGCTTGAATCTTCACATAGCTGTAAGCCTACCTGGGAAGGACCTTTTACTGAGATCCTTTCTATCCGTTTGGCAGTCAAAGTGACGGGGCGTGACTCCCGGGTCCATCACACTTGACTAAACCTTGAAAAGAGGACCAAAAATTTCCTGTAAGAGAGAACCCTCCACAGGCTCAAATTCCACTGCCAATGAGATTTGAGATCCTAGACTCCTTTGTCTAGGTGAGGGCCTATGTTCATGTCCATGAGAACTAACAGCTCCATCATGGGACATGCTACCTGTTGTTTTGACTACATCTACATGCAGGGGACTTGGGATAGGGGAGCAGGATATGTCCTACTGCCTGAAAGTGATGTGGCTGTCTATGACCCCCACAGAATCACACTGCCTTCCAAAAATCTAGTGGTATTCGTGGTGATGGGCTTAGTAGGTTCTCTGGTCACTCTGGCAGGGGGAACAATTTCAACAATGTCACCATGGCCAGTGTGTCCACTGTGGTGAGAAATATAGCCAAACTGATAGGAGCTTACTCCTTCTCTGAATTCACTGGCTTGTATGGTTGTAGCCCATCGGGCAGTGTTGCATCTGATGCTGGCCAGAGATGGGGGTGTCTGTGCAATAGCTGAAGTCTTTTGTTGCTTTTGGATTAATAAAACAGGCCAGGTGGAAATAAGGACCTAAAACATCCTTAACCAGGCTACCTGGCCAGCTGGAACTACAAAACGCGTGGAGTGGCATCAGTGTGATAAGGTCTTCCTTGTCCTCCTGGCTGGTGCCACTCCTGCAACACTTATGCTTCCACTTCTTGTTCCCCTTTTTCGGACCCTGCCTCCTTAATATCCTTGAGCATTTTGTGTCTTTCCGCTTAGCAGCTGTAAAACTACCAAAGGTTTCAAAAGACAAGAGATACAAACTGCTGCCAACGAAAGAATACTTCCAGGGAGCCGCTGACAGAGAGCAAGGAGTTTTGCTCCTGTCCTGGGCACCTGCTCTCAGCAAGAAGTAGCCAGATGACCTCATCACCCCCTACCCTGAAAAATCAGGAGCCATTATTCCGTGATGGGATCACAGGCAGATAGGTAGACATGAGGGGTGAGAGATGGCCAGGAAAATTGAGCTGTCCACCCTGGCAGAACATGCACAGTAAATATTCCAAGTTGTCTTGACACAGAGCATAACATTTGTTGTCACAAAGGGCCATAAACAGGGGTCTGTCAAACCCACATTTATTCTTTAGTTTATTTCTATTGATGCACTATTAATTTTAATTTTATGGCTTTTATTATGTTAAACAATGAGTACTTAACAGAGAAAAAACAAAAATAAAATATTGAGTTTTTAATGTTTATTGAGTTTATACAAAGCATCAAAATGTTCAACATCAACTGGTTTTTGGTGTACAAAATCTAAAACAGAAATAAATTCCTATATAAACTACAATAAAAATGCCACTAGAACTCTACAAAAAAAAATCTTCACTTCAATTATCACATCTAAGGCAGTCTGCACACATAAGAACAGAAACATAGCCCTTACACCGAAAGCACGTGTTTTGTTTTCCTGGTCTTTTTGTAGAATATATTTGACATCTCACTGGTCTTGCTGTTCTCTCAGGAGGTTCTTATTTTATATACTGGAATGTGTAGTTAACATGAACAAAATATCAATAAAATAAAGTGTTAAGTTCTTGCCGGGCCTGTAATCCCAGGAGGCTGAGGCAGGAGGATTGTTGTGAGTTAGAGACCAGTTTGGGCTACAAAGTGAGCTCAAGACCAGCCTGAACTACATAGTGAGACCCTGCCTCAAAAAGACAAAAAAAAAAAAAAACAAAAGTGTTAAGTTCTTCATATATATTATGTGTTTAGAGTGAACGTCAACACTTTCTATCAGCTGTGTACTTGCTTACAAAGCCTGAGATAACATCAGAACCAAAAACCTATGTGAGCTACCATGGTAAACACAAACAAAAGTCTAACACAGAAATAAAATGTTAAATGTGTAATGAGTGCTTTAAATGGACATCAGTACTTTCACATCAGCTATTTACTTGGTTATAAAACCTAAAAGATACCGTCAGAAATAAAAACCTATGCGAACTAGCATGAAAACACCAGTAGAACTCTACAACAGAAATAATCGTTGCTTTGATTGTCACGCCCACGGCAGACTTCACACATGAAAACTGTACACGCCATACAGTTACCACTTACACTGATAGCATGTATGTATTCCTGTCGTTTCTTGCAGGGCACAGTTGACATCTTTCTGGTTTTTCTGTTATCATAGCAGATCTTTGGGGTACTGTGCCTGATTGTTCACCTGTCAGCTCACCACTGTGCTCCACAATTTTTTGTGTGTAAATCCACAGGCAGAAACATTCTATTTTTCCTCTGCTGTAAATGATCTCTTAGGAGTTTCACTCCCAATCCTCTGGGAAAATTTCTCCCTTGTATTTTGCACTTGTTATTTTCTTGTAAACTATCAAACTATTTATGCCACACATATTTAGGATCGAGTACACCACAACCATCGGCCAATGCTTTGTGTTTTGAGTGGCATCATCGTTACCGCATAACTCATCAACAACGTGCACTCTACCTTTGGTTTGGTTGTAGAAAGTTTCTATCTCATGCTTCCATTGTGTTGAGGTTTCCCTATCAGTATTTCTGTGTCATTATCAGCAGCACCAGTTTGTTTTTCTTCACCATATCCAGGGCCAGTGTAAATCTTTTCTGAAATCCAAAGATCATACTGTACAATTCTGTGTTTTGAAATTGCAACATTTTCTAAAGTGAAGTTAGCAACAAAAAAAAAAAAAAAAAAAGAAAGAAAGAAAGAAAGAAATTGCAACATTTTCATTTGGAATTTCTGCTTTGTTCCTCTGTATTGTTCCTCCAGGGGTCAACTTGTGCTCTGGTAGCAAATGTAACATCAACTGCAAACCAGTAAACCAAATTGTCGAGCGTCACTTTCCAATTGCTTTGGGAGATGTGAACCACAAGTCTGTTCACAACATCATTCAGTTTATTACCATACAAATAAGGACTTGGTGGCTGCGTTCCAGGAAATGTCCAAATTTGAAAGCACAGTAAGTTTCTGCATCTCCAAGGGCATACATTTCTATGCCAAATTTTGACCCATTGCTTTTCCATAAATCTTTTACATTCCTGTGGTCACCAAGAGAAATGTGCCCTAAGTACAGCAGACCTATGAATGTTTTCAGTTCAGCTATTGAGGTGTCATAATAAAT
This sequence comes from Cavia porcellus, assembly GCF_034190915.1. NCBI lineage: Eukaryota > Metazoa > Chordata > Mammalia > Rodentia > Caviidae > Cavia > Cavia porcellus. The sequence continues at coordinate 49,263,424 of NW_026947510.1, read as the reverse complement.
ATTTTTTTGAATATGGCTATTGGTGCATATAGAATGTTTTACTTTTCACTCAGCCTTTGTGGATTTCACAGCATCTTGTAGCATTTTATCTGCTACAGTTTCCAACACTGAATGACAGTGCTGGCATTCTAATACCTTTCTGCACTGCCAAGACCCTGTCTATATTTTCAGACCTAGTTCTAACATTGGATCCTTCCATTGGTCTTATGACCATTTTGCAATATTTCCACTAGTCAAATATGTACCCGCATTGCTATTTTCTTCGTTCTCTGAATCAAAGAGGTCTGCATTCCCTGTATCTGTGTCAGTCAACTGTTGCTCCATTTCACTGTCACAAGAATTTGGGGTCACTTGGTTAGCAATAAAGTCATCATCATCACCATCATCATTACCACCCACCCACACCACTCTTGTTATGAAAACATGTATTTTTACCATACTGCATCATCGTCATCAACCATGCATGAGTAATCTGATGATTCACTTTTGACCTCCTCCAAAACTTGGAAATCTGTTTTTTCCAAGTGCCACTGTATGAAATTGGACTACTTCTACCAGAAAAAAATCAAAAGAAAAAAATTTTTTTTAAAAAACCATTTTATTCATAGATATAAAAAAAGAAATGAAGAAGGAAAAATTACAATAAAGTTTTAAAGCTTGTCAGTCAAGGGTAACAATGGTGCATACATTGCACATTCTTACCTCCAAATCATTCACCCAGGGCACAAGACATCTATCTGCCTTCAGTTGTCTGAAGAATACCAGTACATATATTTCTCTTCAGCAAACTAAGAGAAATCAGTAGTATAACTATCTTAACTATTTTTATATGCATATACGTATTTTTTAAAAAGAAAACTTTTTAGAAAAACAAATCTTAGAGTGGTATGAATATTTTATACCCTGTGTGATATTCAGATGAACATACATAAAACCTGTTCGATGGAGCATCATGTTGGTACAGATCCTGGCTTGACACTTCTGTATTTGTGTACGCCTCTTGCCTTTATTGTACCAACTGGGTAAACACAAAATTTGCTTCCTGTATCTCTCAGGCAAGGGTACTAAGATGCATAACTGGTTACTATTATACTAAAGTAAAATTTTTCAGTAGAAAAATTAGGGTTGTGTTTGTGGAACCTGGTGTTATGCTGTCTGAGTTTGGCCCTCTTCAGTTAGACGTATGTCAGAGGAGGGCGTACAGTCCAGGGCAGAAGTGTAGGGGAACAGGGAAGCCAGCACAGAGGCACTCAGGGTTTTCACTCACTGCTGACAGTCAGCTTTTTCTGTGAGCTGTATCCTGCTTGGCCATGAGATCGGCTTTCTCTAAACCAGTGCTTTGCTTGGATGTCGTCTTTAGTTGCTCAAGCGTGGGACCTCGGTGAATTCTTATTCCTGGGCTGTCAAGAACCAGGAGAGTGACAGCAGAGGTTGGCAAATTCAAGCCAGAATGGACAATTTAGTGACTTAGCAAGACACTGTTTTAAAATTAAAAAAAATAAAATGAGGGTTAGGGATCCTTCTGTGAGAAGACCCTGAATTTAATCCCCAGCACCACAAACCCGAAACAAAATCTCCCTTGCCTTGGCCCATCTGAACAGTTAATGTAGTTTTTGGAATGAAGTGCTGTCTGATTCTAGAATTGAAAATAAAACCCATTAAGCTCTTTAAACTAAATCATTAAAATTTTGACTTTTGACTTTATTTAAGTGTTTCCCAAACCCGCCCTGGCAGAAATCATCAGAGGGGAAAGCATTTTGCCTGGTTTGTTACCCATCTTGCCTTTCATGGCTACCTCTCCTCTACTTTTCAAAAGGAAAGTTTTCTTTCACTCACTCCAAATGGTCCAGGAAGCTGCAGACACTGTTAGGGTACAAAGAAAAGCATGCTAATTTCAGTTATTATGTCTGTACAACCTCCTGTGATCAAACTACCCTAAATCTGCTTGCAGGTTTGTGGCTTTGTCTGATTGGTGTTTCTTCTCCAGGCCGGGAGGAGGGAGCAGCACCAGGAAGAGGATGTTTTGGTGGGTGCTGTGATACCAGGCCCTGGGGCTATGTTTCAGGTAGCAGAGCTGTGATGACTTTTGTTTACTGCTCCCTAGTTCTGGTGTGTGTGACAGCCCGGCATTGACAAGAGGGTCACTGAAGGTAGCAGACCCTGCTGTGCCCAGGGTCAGGCACACGGCACCACTCCCTGCTTCTGCCCATACAAAAATGAGAATGTTTAAGAATTATAAAAAGAATGACCAGGCCCAGTATGTCATTTCTGGCCCTCTTGAGTGAGTTCTTAGAGGAGGAGCTGTGTGCTTAGTTTGTCACTTCTGATGGAGGACAGCACATTTTGGAACAAAGAGGACACCTCAGAGATAAGATGTGGTTTTGTATTTTTGCAAACATGAGTCACAATAGGGGAAAAAAAAGAATTTTATGGAGCTTTTCCCAAAACATTACCATATTCTGCAATACCTGATTTTCCATTTGCTTCATATCTCTTGCTCCTGATGAATCATCAAGCACTCATTTTATGTTTGCTGTGTATTTACCAAATGTAGTTAGTGCAATTAGGGTTTATTTATTTATTTTATATACAGTCTTACTATGTAGTTCAGGCTGGCCTTGAATTCTTGATGATACTCCTGCCTCAGCTTTTCCCAAATGTTGGAATTACTGATGTGCCCCACTGCATCTGCAGCTGGGACTCCTTTTTAAGAAACTGGGAGAGATCCACACACTTGCCAGACAAAATGTTTCGGTAGGAAGTGCCAATAAAGGCAAGGGCTAGGAAGGGAGAGGAGAGACAGGACAATCTAGAAAGCGCAGGCTTCCAGCACAGTGGGTGTCAGAGTGTGAGTGTGCCCACCAGTGTCTCCAGAGAACTTACTGTAGTTACTGTTTTCCATTGAGAAAAGGAAAGAATTAAATTGTACTTACATTTAGCTCATATTCATTCTTATGTGCGCAGGCTGTCACACTGTCATGGACCCTGCACAGTGTCCCGAGGGGAAAGGAAACACAGGTCTACCTAGGGGCACATGCTGCAGCCTGTCTTCTAGAGCATCATGATGTGCGGAATTCTCTGAGTCTGCTTAAGGAGATCGTTATGTCGCACAGTGTTAATCTGTTATCCTTATAAAAGAGAAATTGGCTTTAAAAGATTTCTCCAAGAAAGCAAATAGCAGCTGGGCATGGCGGCACATGCTTGTAATGCTAGCACCCAAGAGGCTGAGGCAAGAGGATCTCAAGCTCAAGCCCAGCGTGACCTACATAGCAAGACTCTGTGTTTTTAAAAAAATACAAATAAAAAATTAAAATGATAAAAGCAGACCTCCTGCCTCTGTCAGCTTCTGAAATGCCAAGCACAGTTGTGAACATCTATAATCTTAGCTGTGTGGGAAGCGGGTGCAGGAGGATCACAGCTTTGAGGTCACCCTGGACAATTTAGTGAGTCTCAAAAATAACTTAAAAAGAGAAAATGACAGAGTGGTGAGCAGCAGAGAAAGAACCTCTCCAAGTTTTGGTGTTCACATGCTGGAATATAGCAACATGAGGAAGAAAAGCAGGAGGAAATTAGATCTCATGGACACAGGAAGAATTTGAACAGCCTTGAAACCCATGGAGAGATAATTCAGGATTCCAGTAAAAATAAGAAAACCGGGGACAGTGGCCCTGCCCGATGGGGAGAAACAGCAAGGAGGCCATGCAGTCCCCACACCCATGCACAGTGGAGGCCCTTCCTGCCAGGGAGAAGTAACAAGCAGCCTCCCTGTGTGCCGGCAGAGACTCTGCTGGCAGGAGAAAACCAGCAAGGAGGTCACCTCTGCCTCCCCACCCCAATAAGGACCCAGATGTGACACAGACTGAGATGCTGATCACTGACATCGGGAAGTAACCTGACATTTATGTTGTTTGATTAACTTTACAAGCCTGAGACCAGTAGTCTGAGCAACTGTTTATAGAATAACAATATGCAATGTATTAACCATCATGGATTTCCTACTGTCCTATCACTGTTTTGTTTCGTTGCACTGTTCTGTTTTACTCCCTTTAAAATTTAAAAAGAAAATAATAAAAGCAGAATAATTAGTAACACTAAAATAAGGAAACTTCATGTTGTTCGTGACAGAGTTCATCGTTTTCTAAGTCTTACCACAAGTTATCTGTTAACCATATTATGGGGCAAAAACCAATAATGACTTAATCAGAACTGACAGGCAGTGGACCACAAAAAGACTGTTTAGTAGACGGATTTCCATCCACTGTCATTAATGATTATTTGACCTTTCTACACATTGAGCCTGTATCCAAGTGGAATAAGAAAACAATCACAATTTGGAAGATATTTTAAAATGCTAATCAATTAGCTAATTACTAACACTAAAATTAGTAAATATTTGTGTCATCTTTTTTATTCTATTTTGTGTATGACTTATTGAGTATTGGATTATTTTCACAAATAAGTAAATAAGAATATGATAGGTTTGGGGCTGGGGATTTAGCTCAGCGGCATAAGCACCTGCCTTGCAAGCAGGTGGTCGTGAGTTCAATCCCCGGTACCGGTAAAAAAAAAAAAGAAAAAAAAATTAAAAAAAAAAAGAATATGATAGGTTTGCATGCTTTGGTCAGCACAGCTATATAGCCAAGCTACCCCCAGTGGTGTAGCTTAAAACACCAGTGTATGATTCTCTTTCATAGTCTGTGGGTTGCCTAGGCTCGGTTGGGTGGTTTGTCCATAGGATCTCTGAGGTGGCTTCCATCAGTTTCTGGGGGCTGTAGCCATTGGCAGGTTTGGCTGCAGTACTCACATTGATCAATGACTCATAGGCTCTGATTAAGTCTTACTAAGAAGGGCTGGGGATTTAGCTCAATGGCATAAGCGCCTGCCTTGCAAGTGTATGGTTGTGAATTTGATCTGGGGTACCAATAGAAACAAAAAATACAAAAAGTCTTGCTAAGAGTCCATTCCTCTGTCATCAAGCCCTGAAGGGGTGTGTTTGGCAAATCAGCTCATTTTATTATTCAAAGTAGAAACCACGAATGATGTCATGATCGTTAAAGTTAATAGCTGTAATGTGGATGTTAGTGGTGGTTCATGATTAGAACTGTTGATTAAGAAGCATGTGAGATCTCTCCCAAATTTGGGTCTCCTATAGCGTGGTGTGTAGGATCCAAGTTGGGGTGTCGTGAGAGCCTTTCAAGGAGAAAAGCAGAAATTGCCAGGCCATTTGAAGTGTATGCCTAGCACGGAAACCATATTACTACATACCTGCGCCGTCTTCCATTGGCTGAAGCAGTCATAGGGTCTGTCTAGATTCAAAAGGGTGCATAAGGTAAACTCTACCTTGTGATGCATTTGAACACGAGAGCATGTGTGACGGACAATAATGTGGAGGATATCTTGGAAAAATACAGTCATCTGCCACATGTGCCAAAAATGTTTATAATCATAAAACTTGGAAATCACCACTCCATGTACTTGTGAACCACTAGTATAATTCACAATTGTAGATAAGATCACATACCTAGTGGTCAAACTGACTGGACCTAGAACTGTTTGATCTTGGGAAATTTAGCTGACTTCACTGAAAACCTGCAGTGGAACCCATGATGGTTAAGAGGTGAGATTCTTGAATACTAAATAAGAGAGTGTGGTATTCGAAGTGCCCAGAATATCTGGCTGGATCAGTGGCAGATATTATGAGGATTTTAAGTTGCGCAGCTGCAAGTTTTTAAAAACTTTTCAGAGAGAGCACTCTGCTGGCAGCATGGAGGATGAAATAGAGGAGAAGTTAACTGTTCAGGGATGGACCAGCTGGGTACTTGGCATTGGTCATGAGGGAGAACAGCAGCGAAAACCATTCAGTGGAGAGGGAAATTATGTAGGCAGCTGTCTCTTGAGTCTTAGTGACCTACTGACTTACTGAATGGGGGGAAAGAGGGAAGGGAAACTCCAGAGTCTGCTTTTGAATCAATGATTTGTGGGCTCTGATTAAGTTTTGCTAAGGACCTGTTCCTCTGTCATCATGCCCTGATGAAAAGTTGCACGAAGGGGACGTGTTTTATAAGTCAGTTCACTTTACTATTTAAAGTAGAAACCATGAAAGATCATGATTGTTAAAGTTAATTATCTGTGATGAGTTGAATTATGTACCCCCCCCCAGAGTATTGGGGCTTGAACTCAGGCCTCCATGTGTGCACATACCCTACCACTGAGCTTTATCTCCTCCTTCAGAGTATATTAAATTGATGCTTGAACAAATCCCAGGAAACTGTAATTTGTCAGATACTTAAACTCAGCTGAGGTAGGTGAGGAGGTTAGCTAGGTAGACAAAATAGATCCAGTTATCCCATTATAAAAACAGTCTCAAAGCTAGGTGTGGCACATGCCTGTAATCTCAGCACTTGGGAGGCTGAGGCAGGAGGATTGCTTGGAATTGGAGGCCAACAAAGGCTATAAAGTGAGTGTAAGACTTGAGCTGAACTGCATAGTGAAACCCTGTCTCAAAAAGACAAACAAAAACAAAACAAACCCAAAACAAAACAAATAAACCCACCACAACATTAGCCAAATAATTCATCCCCCTCGCTGTTGGTGGGGCAGTGGACCCCCATGCACCCCCTGTGACCATAAGACTCAGTCAGAGACCTAGCAGAGCTTTGGCCTAAACAGCCAAGGAACTTCTTTACCAGTTCTACCGCTACCTCAGATATCAGTGCGTGGTGCAAGACTCCATTTTCTGGGGTTAGACAGGGTAGGAAGCACATGATTTTGTCCTTGAATTTAGTGCTTGACTGGTGAAAGTTAACACTGGCTGAATTCCAAAAACCCTCATCCCCAGACGTGCCTGTATATAGAGATTCTGGAACACCTCTAGTGTCAGGGACTACAGTCCAAGTCTATGACACTTTTACTCCAACTAGCATCACCTGTAACTGGTTGCAATGGTCTTGAACCGTGAGTCTAGCAATAGACAGCCTGCAGCAGTCCTACTCCGATGTCATGTGGGTCTTGGTGAGCCACGAGCTATGTGGCACAGCTTGTTGGTTTTGGTGGCATCTGGAGTGGCATAGGATCCCAGGGTTTATCTTTCCATGGTACTTTTCTCAGAGCTGGGTGGAATCCTGCAGTGCCTGTTATGGTTTGTGTCTAAATGTCCCCCAAAGCCTCATGCGGTTGTAGGGTTTTTTCAGAGGTGGCTGAATCTGGAGTGTGTGATGCTGGGATTAACAGTGTGAGTGCTACGCCAGCCCTAGGGCGGGTAGCCTGCATACAATATAATGGACAGAAAGAGTCCTGTCTCCCCTCTCTCGCTGCTTTTGCTGTCTTCCCCCTAACATAGATTCCTCTCCTCTGTGAAGCCATCCTGCCATGGAGCCAGCTGTTCATGGACTGAAATCTCTACAAACTGTGAGCTAAATAAATAAACCTTCCCCCCTTTAACTTTGTGTGTTGAGTATTTTATCTTTTTTTTTTTTATCATCGGTACCAGGGATCGAATTCATGCAGGTATTTTATCTTAACAATGAGAAAAGCAACTAAGACAGCCTGACAATAGGCCAGTAACTATGGATGAGGAATGTAGGCGTAGGCAAGCCCCAGGCAGAGGCTTGTGGGAACAGACTACTCTTTCTAGTTACTCTACTAGTTCTACTAGTATATTCATGACAAACCTGGGGTTCTGTTGCTCTCTAGTATGGAGATAGTGATAACAAAACAATAGCAGATTCTTGGCAAATCTTGACCTGAGTGACTTCTGGTTCTGAAATAGTAGAAGTAATTGCAAGTTCAGAGAAAATAAACAGCCTGTTCAGAATGTCTGGAAAGAGGTATAAACCAGCCAGATTAGGAAAAATGAAATAAATAGCAGATCCATGAACACAAATGGAATACTAGCCAGCCATAAAAAAGAATGAAACTGTGTCGTTTGTTTCAGCTTGGTTGGGGCTGGAGATCATTACATTGAGTGAAATAAGTCAGCACAGAAAGATAAATTCTAACTACATGATCTCACTCACGTAGAATCTGAAATTGTTGATTTAGCAGAGACTGGGAGTAGAATAAAAAAGTAGAGGAGAGGATAGCATTTCATTTTGCAATGTTAGAAATTGAACCCAGGGCCTGTTGCAGGCTAAGCAAATGCTGTACTATTAAGCTGCATCTCTAGTCTGAGGATAAAGAAGCATTGACGAATAGGTATTAAGATAGAAGCAAAAAGATTGGGTGTTTTTGCATCATAAAATGACCATAGATAACAATATACATTTCAAAAAGCTAGAAGAAAGGATTTTGAAAACATTTCGAGGATGAATTAAGTGAGGGGTGGGGGAACAGTGACAAGATTGATGTGTGTATGTCCAGTGACCCTGGTACCTGGGCCTCTGTCGTCCAGGATCTTGTGTGTCATGAAGAATCGGACTGAGTGACACATACAAAGAAAGAAGTCAGCAAAGTTTATCGAGGTGATAATGCACTCAAAGAAGACGGGACTCTCACTGAGAAAAAAGAATTAGCCTGAGCCCAAGAGTGTGGGTAGAAGTGTCTTCCACTTCTGGACAAGAGTGTGAGTCCTTGCTCAAGGGCTGTGTTGGGTGTGTTTGACATGAATGTGCTGAGTTACAACTGCGCATCTCTTACCCATAATTCACTCTTTCATAATTGTATCCATGGGATCTAATCCACTTGTGTGAGTAGATAATGAGCTTGTGGATTTTTGAAGAAGTTATTACAGAACACAAATACCACATGACTTTATTCAGACATTGGATTTGATAATAGAGATGGAGAGAAACAGCCAAATTTCAGCAATCTTCAAATGGGACGTGGTCTGCTGACTCCAAAGCAGAAACAGCATGGCCGAAGGACGTGGCAGAGTAATCCTGCTTAGATTATCGCTAACAGGTAGTGGAGTGCAAGATTGGAGCTCCAGAGAGAAAGGGAACAGGGGCCAGATACAGAACCCAAAGTCCTCTCTGTGACCCACCCAGACACACTCAAAAGTGTGCTTCATTAGTCCCCTCGGTGGCTCCCAAGCCATCAACTTGGTAAGATTAACTCTGGTGATACAGACAATATGTAGAAGATCAGGCATGGGAGTGTTCCCATAAAATCTGAGAGACTGGATTCACCCATGCCTGTGCATCACTAGCCCCTTATTCCATTCATTGTCTGGCTGGAAACAGAGAGGTTGCACCTCAAACACACCCCAGAGGTGACCAATGTTTATCCACTCGAGCTTCAAATATATTACCCTTTTCCCCTGAAAAGAAGACCTAGCCAGAAATTAATCAGGCTTGAAAAATGGGTATCAGAAACGCTGGTCCCAGTCAGCCTATCCTTGCCCTGCTTGACTTACTGGGAGCCACTGAACAAGAGAATAGTGATAACAGACTGATTGGGTTGGCATTTTTGCTCACTCGGTTTTTCAAGGCTGATTATTTTCTGGCTAGGTCTTATTTTCAGGAAAAACCCGCTAGCTGCCTTTTCCCCACCCACATTACCATCACCTTAGTGCCAGGCGGATTCCACATAACCCCTCAACTCTACTGTTGTTTCAAGCCATTCTTGGCATAACAACAACAAAAGTCTCAAAATGCAAATCTGAACATCTCTGTTCTTGACTAAAACTCTTCGATGTGTTACACCTTCCTTTTGCCTAAATACTTCCGTAGGCTTCCCAGCCCATCTTTTCTCCTTCCTTCTCTACCTTGCTTTCTCTTTTTCCACTTCTCAGCACTTGTGAACAGTGAGTACTTTGATGGGAATGTAGATGTGTCTTTGACATACTGACTTCATTTCTTCTGGATATACATCCAGGTAGTGGGAATGGTGGGTCATATGGTAGCTGTTTAATTTTGAGGAATTAATACTGTGGTAGCTAATTAAGTTTGAGGAATCTCTGTATGATTTTCCATAGTGGCTGTACTAATTTGCAGTCCCACTCAACAGTAGGCAGTAGTTCTGTTCTCTTCACATCTGTAATAATACTTGCTATTTTTAGTCTCTTTGATAATAACCAATCTTATTGGGGGGGTCAGGTGATATCTCGTGACTTTGATTTGCATTTCCCCACTAACTAGTGATACTGAACATTTTTCATATACTTATTGACCATTCATGTGGGTTCCTTTGACCAATGTCTGTTTAGTTCTATTGCCCAGGTTTTTTTTTTTTAGATTTAGTTTTTCAAATTCCTTATGGTATCCTGGATATTGAGTCCTTGTCAAGTGTGTAGTTTGCAAACATTTCTTCCCTTTCTGTAGTCTGTTGATTGCTTGCTGTGGAGAAACTTTTTAGTTTGATATAATCCCATTTGTCTGTTTTTCCTTTGGTTTTCAGGACTTTGGGGAATTTGTCCAAAACCTCCTTGCTCATCTATGCCCAGAAACCTTTTTCCTGGGAATTCTCTTGTTTTTAAATTGAGACATACTTGGTCATTGGGTACATAATGATCCCTGGGGATTCTTACTCTTAAACTTTGGTCGGGGGTGGCAAACTGGTGCCCCATGGGCAACCCCTCTCTTTCTTAATTTAAAAATTTATAAGAGACTGAGACCTCTCTTCAATGAAAGAAAAAGGGAGAAGATTTCTTTTAGTCAATAAGGTGAGAGCTATAGGATTAGAACTGTATTGTCTGTAGGATTGTGAGAAATCAATGCTAAAAGCAGACCAGATTCAACTTTCAAAGTCAAGTCAGCCCCAGGAACCATTTCCCATTCATTTGAGAGGCAGGAAGGCTCAGGATTTAGATTGACAATGCCCTGCAGAGGGGTAGACACTTGGTCGTTCCTAACAGCACTTTACCATTCTCTTTCTACCTACCTATTGCTATCCTGGGCCTCCAGCAGGGAGCTGCTCGTGTGGTACAACTGGGGGACCTAGAAGGTCTGTATTGCTTGAAAATGATGAATGACATTTTGAACTGGCAGAAACTGCACATCGCTCTAAGGACAAGAGTCCTGGTGATACCGAGTTAGAAATAGGACTTGCATCGGTGGTTCACAGAATTAAAACCCAAATTTACACCCCCCCCCCCATGCTTTGGTCTGCAACCGGGGATGGGGGCGGGGGAGGGGGGGCAAGCGATCTCAAGCAAATGCTAACTGCAGCAGCAAACCGGAGGGCAGAACCTGCCTTTCCTGCGCTGCGTGTGGATCCAGGAAGCTGCTCCGGAGCAGAAGTGAGCATCACCGAGGCTCCCTGAGCCAGGCCTAGAGGCTGGCATTTCTGAACGCTACTCTGCAGTCCCCAAGGATGCTCGGCGTGCGGGGCAGGCGCGCGCTCGGGGCCCTGCCTGCGACACCGCAGCGGGCGGGGACCGCGGCTCTGGGTTGGCGACTGCAGCCGGAGCGGTCGGTCGGCTGGAAGCGCCTCCCTCGGCCATGCTGCAGGGGCTGCGCCGCGGCGCGCTGAGCTGGGTCCGCGCCGGGCTGCTGGGGGCGCGGCCCTCCGGGGGGTGCCGACCCTGCAGCTGGGCTCGTCCCCGCCGCGCGCGCCCCAGCGGCCTCGCCACGGCCAGCCCGCCCCGCGCCTCCGCGGCGCTGGCCCGTCAGGTACCCGCGGTGGGGAGCGCAGGGGGGAGCGCAGGGGAGGCAAAGGCGCGCAGGGTGGAGCGCGTTGGGGAGCGGGGTGTCTGCCCGGAGCCTCGCCTCGCCTCGCCTCGCCTCGCCTCGCCTCCGGCCTTTTCCTGCCGCTCTCCTCGCCTCGGCCGCCTTCCCTCCCCAGAGGCGGCGCCCTTCTGCGTTTTTTCCCTCCGAAACCCAACGCCCGGGCTTCACCGAGCTCCCAGCCCCGGACGACGTGAGGGTCACCACGGAGGCTCGGGGAGGAGGCGGGCGCGGATCGGAGCTGCCCGCCCCCACCTTCGCGTCCTGCCTGCCCGCCCCCCCAAACTCCCAGATCGCAGCCTGCTGCCTGCTTGGATTTGCTTTTTTCCCTCCGCTCCCATCGTTATGGAGCACATGAGGCTTTTATTTTTTATTTTTTTAAAAATCTGCTCCTTTTCCTGATCTGCCCCGTTTCTTGGTGTGGTCATCTTTAAATTGCCCCCAAGACCACTGAGGTTTCTCTTAAGGTGTGAGGTCCGTGTTTGGGGTCCACAGCACCCGAGGAGCCTGCCCCGGAGAATGAATGGGCCACGCCCGTCCTGTCCCATTTGCCAGCTGGCTGTTGGGCGACAGTGATTGACAAGACCACGAGGCCGAGCGCGCCCGGATTTCTCTATAAATGGCTTAAAACCCCAGTCTAGACGATTTAGTCGGACAGAAGGGAAGACAATTGCTTTCTTGTTCTTTGCCGGTGAACTCCAGCCCCAGGGGCTGACCAGGAATTTAACTAAGTCTTCTTCCTCAGCTAGCAGAGGAGGAGAAAAGCAGCCAGGACCCGAGGCAGGGTAGGCAGTGGAGGGCCGCCCTTGCCTGGCACTCGTGCCTGGGTGTTGGATTGTCTGGTCGAGCTTTTTCTGTTGGCTTGGGTACCCCGGTGGAGCACACCGTGTGATGGTGAGTCTTCCTCAGCACCCACAGGCCTCTGGTAACCCCTTTTATTTTATTTTATTTTAAAGTTTTATTATTATTTTTTAGCTAATGGAAATGTCATTGTTCTTTAAGGACCGCACTATGGGATGCTCAGCTGATTGTACAGGAGAAGGAGGATCCCCAAAGGTGGCGAAGACATTTGAGGTAAGTTGTTGGCCAGAGATTGTCAGAAACAGCATTCAACAGTCAGTGCATTTCTTGACATTTGGGGGAAATTGTCACCCTGTATATTATAACAGTATTTAGATGTGCTGTGCATTTTAAATCTCACCCTTAGAGAGACAATGATTTGGGGGAACGATCGTATCATGGATCCTATGGAAAATTACCTGGTGGTTAATTAGTTGTTTTATGAATCAGAATTTTTTTAAAGAAAAATTCGTCAGTTCGTGGTTTTTAACCTAGATGTTTTCTGATCGTAGAATAAGTATAAACCTTTGTTCTTCTTGTGGAAAAAGTTCACTGTGACTTTTCTCTGGAAGTTGACACTTTATTTAAAAAATGCTGCCTTGTCTCCTTTCCTTTCTGAACTGTGCGGTTCAAGTATGAAATAATCTCATATTTCATCGGGGAGTCGTGAGGAGGAAATGGAGTAAGAATCTTGGAAAAGTACTTTGAAAATTATACAAATCCAACTGTAAGGTGTCTGGTCCTTTCTGTATCATCATTATCCAACACCACTGACCACAGAAGTTTTTGCTTCTCTTCTCCCTGACTGTTCTGCTATCCTCTGCCTGCTTGGTCACTGTCAATTGTCATCATAGTACAGTGTGTCCTTAATGAGCTCACTCCCTGGCAGAGTTCAGAGAGGGCGTGCAACTTTGCCTGGACCTCACACATTGTCAACCCTTCCTATGTCCCAGGGACTGTGCTATGTTTTGGGAACCCAAAGATAAATTCAAGACAAGGTCTCTGCTTGCAAGGAATTTTTTTTTAAAACCAAAATGTAATAGGATATAGAAATTTCCATGTAGAAGTATGTTTGTGAGCCTTATTTGTCAATATTTTTATTTCTGGTGCTTTAAACAGAAACCTTTATATAACCCTACCGTAGCCTGCTAATCTGTAGTGACTAAACTCTGATGCATTTGAGGACTTTTTCAGATACCTGTCTTTAAGAGAATGTGAGCCCAGGGACCCCCTCACTCGATAATCTCTTAAGGTTCTTTATACAAATTTCATACATAAATTCCTCAAAAGAAGCAGGTAAATGTATTATTTTCCCAAAAGGACTTCATACTTTTATACCAAAAAAAATTCTTGGCAAAGAATTAACTCATAATGCCAGTAATCTATTAATTTAGATTTCTACCTTGGGTTTTAGAGGAGGGATGTCGGTTGACACTTAAGTATTTCCATATCAAAACATGACTTACAAGGCACATTTTCACCACGCATATTTGATAAGGCAAATGGAAAATGATACTGATAATTCCGGGGAGAAAATGATGGATTTTACAGGTTCATCTTTGCTCTTTTTAGGGAGTGAGGGTGCTGGGGACCTTGTGGACTTACACATGTTAGGCATGGCGCCCTTTCACGGAGCTATGTCCCCAGCCCTAAACTTTGCTCTTGTCAGTTTTTTACCTCTGTTAATCCACGTATTGGTAATATTTTCTATTGCCCCTCTGCTCTCAAGGAGAGTTTCATTATGCTTTTGCCCTGCCCTTCTACAGTTTCTCCTGGGGCTCAGTAATAGGATGCCTTATCTCAGGTCCTGGAGAATCATTGGATTCCTCTTTGTTTGAAAGAGATCAGCTGCCAGTTCCTCCTGCTTTATCTCCACCCAGAGCAGCCTCCAAACCTGTACTTTTCTTCTTCACACCTCCATATTAGTTTTTAGAAGCGTGTCTCTAACAGACAGTGAACATAGCACTTAAGACTCTAGATAAAGAAAAATGCCCAGGAATCTATTGTAAAACAGAGCTTCAATCCATTTACAATACAGTCTGGATCTTTTGACAAGTTAAGTGTGACCAGTGTAGAGAAGAATACTTTGCTGTAGAATGAGGAACAGAAGGTGTTCCCTAGATTCCGGCTCACAAGAGTCCCCAGATACTTTCCATCAAGTTTTCTACTTCTCAGCTATTTCCATTTCAGCACAAATGATTACCTAATCATGCATGTTGAACTAGGAAATCGCTTTTGCTATGTCCTCTTTTTTGTCACTATCTTTTGTTAGTTCACAAATCATTGTTCCACAGCGTATGATAAGAAACATCCTGCCTTTGAAGTCATCAAGGAACATGCACCATGACTTTACACAGACTGTACTATTACTTCAAAATTGCATTTCAGTCTACTGAAAACCAGCCACACTTCAGTTAATTTTGTTGCATTTCAATCAACTCATTCAACTCTATCATCTAGATATTTTAGCATACTTAGGTAAAATTTCTCTTTGAACCCAGGTTAAAAATTACTTTTACTTCCCACAGTTACAGAAATTTTCTCAAATGCAGCAAAATAGAGTTCTTAAGAATTTAAAAGGCACCCCATTTTCTATTACTTTGAAAAACTGGATCTGGTGCAGTTCTTAATGTATGAGCCAGAGAGGTTAGTGTTACTGTTGAATAGCATTAAGCAATCCCAACTAATAGATGTAGTTGTTTACCGAAATGCAACAATGTCTGGGAATTTTAGAATTTTTAACTAGTATTAGCTATAATTAGAAGAGAAAGTAGAGCATAAGCATATTTTATTCTGTATTTCTTTGCCACTATTAACTAACCTCATGTCTTGGAACTAGTGTGTAACTTAGTGATTTTAGAGTTTTCTTTTCTTTTTTTTGTACCAGGGATCTAACTCTAGACCATGCTGTGCTAAATCCCCGGCCCTTAAGAGTTACTTTTTAATTTTATTTTTTCACAGGGCTGAGGATTGAGCTCAGGGCCTTGGTTATACTAGACAAGTATTCTGTGTCTGAGCTCTGCTTCCAGCCCTACTGGTATTTCAAAGAAATGATTCAAAAAACAAAAGTATATGTGTTGGACCACAATCATCTCAAGTTAGCAGCCCATTGGCTTTAACTATGGAAGTTTCTCTAAACTTTCATCTAGATCCCCTTTCAGATCTCAGCGGGAACCTCAGAGGGGTGGAGCAGGGCTGTGCTTTGTTTTGGTTTTTATGTTGCACAAGCGATTCTGATTGTGCAGTCAGGGTTGTACATCACCTCTGCCCCCCACCATATTCCTGGCTGACCCCACCTCCTGAGAGCTCGGGGATGGAAAATTTCTGCTCTGTGAGGGTGCAGTTTAGCAGTTCAACAAGCTCACCGTACTCAGTCTTACATTTTACCATTCTGTAAGCTGTCTTACCCTTTCCTTTGCTTGCTTCTGTATACTTCAAAAACAGTAAGAAATGAAAACCTGGCAGTCCTACCTCTAGGATTATCTTCAGTGTGGCTTCTTCGGTTTGCCTGACCTCATGGAACTGGGCTTCCTGTAGTTGCCAGTGGCTTATCATGAACTTTCTCAGGGGAGGAAGGTAGGGGGTCCACTCTTAGCTGGACAGTGCCAGAGCACTTGGAGAATGTGAAGGTTACTGCACACTGGTCACCAGGCAGTGGAGTGACTTGCTCTCTGGGCCCAGCCTGGCTCCAGTGGCTGCAAGAGCTGACACTATCTCCCAGGACTCCCATTTATCCACTTTCCCTGCATTCCTGTCACTTTGGGTGCTTTGCTGTTTCTTGAACATGCCACGTGAGTTGCTACCTCAGGGCCTTTGCATCTGCTTCATCTACCTGAACTACTGTAACCCCTAAATATACCCCCATTAGGGAAGACTTCATTAAATTAACCTTTCTCAGATAAGCGTCCTTTTCTTAGTTTTCTTAAGCTGCTTTAAATTTTCATTAGCGTTAATCATCTCCTGACATCTAGTAATCACTTTATATATTTCCCTTCACCAAAACAACCAAGACTGGTATTTCTTGGGGTAGATACCAGTAGAGACAGAATAGGTCATAAAATATTAGATTGAATAAATGAATACTTTTTGCTCTCAGGAGCTTGCATGTGTCTATCCATGGACACAGTGAGTTTGCATAGAAGGGAAGGACTGGTCCTTGCGCAGTGTCAGTATATCCTGTGCTTCCTCAGTGCACCACCTGAGCCACAGTGCTGGTACTGTCAGTGTTTAATGAGTGAATAACAAGGCAAAAATACCAAGAATAATAAAGCAGGTGAAGAAGAAAGAGGAAGGATGAAGGGAAAACATTCTACATTTGTTTGATCAGAAGCAAAACCACAGTTTTATTTTAAAATATACTTTTGCAGAGTGTCCTTGATGAAAAGTTGTATATATCTCTGTTCATGGCACGAATAGTAATCAGAGGGCTTAGAAAATCCATAAAAATATAAGGATCATGTTCTACCATGTAGGAGGGGGACATAAGTGACTGATGATAAAAGTAGCTGAGTGAACTTTTATGTCATTTTGGAAGAACTATGAACATTATCGATTCTATCATGGTGAAGGGACACACGTTCTATTGCCTCTGCAGAGTTTCAAATGGATGCACTTTGAGACCACAGTTCTGCACAAAATAGGTAGATCAGATGCCCAGGTTTCAGTATCACATTGTTTCTCTTGTGTGAGAAATCCAAAGTACAAATAAGGAGCAAAATAGAGGATCAGTATTAGGAAGTAGGAAGAACTTGTTTAGATGGGAACGGAAATGAGATGGGAGGAAGGGAGGAAGAGAAAAGGGATTTAAAGGAAAAGAAAAAGAGGTGAAGAAAACTGTAAATAGAGCTTTTGTAAATAGGGAGGAGAAAAGGATTGAAGGGAAGGGAAAGGGGTTTTTAAAAAAAAGGAATTGAGATGTGTTATCCTCCAGGAGTGTTCCCTGTGTGTGGCAAACATGCAATAATAAAAAAAGATGTGTCCTAGCCAGGTGTGGTGGTACACACCTGTAATCCCAGCACTCGGGAGGCTGAGGCAGGAGGATCCTTGAGAGTTTGAGACCAGTCTGGACTACAGAGTGAGCTCAAGGCCAGCCTGAACATCACAGCAAAACCGTGTCTTAAAGAGATTAAAAAAGATGTATCCAGAACTCAGCAAGTATAAAAAGCTGTCCATTTTCACAACCACTCTGTGTGTGTGTGTGTGTGTGTGTGTGTGTTTGTCTGTCTGATTACCCTCCCCCCTACCAAGAAATTTTACTAGTAACCTTAGAGAAGAAATTTTGTATGTGTTAGTGTATAATTTTAATACAATTCCAGATTTTTCTTAACATAGGATCCCTTCCCATTTAGCAAGAAAAAGCTAGCTAAAGTCAAATCACATATATCACTGTGTAATCTGCTGAAAATATTCATGTCATGAAAAAGTTGCCTAGAATCTCCCTCGCTCTGGGCTGTTTGTTATAATGGGAAGCTCTGAAGGGTTCCGCATTGCTGGTCTAGACCAGGGCTCAGCAAACTTGTGTTCAGTTGTGTGTGTGTGTGTGTGTGTGTGTGTGTGTGTGTGTTTACCCATGTGTGTTTTAGTGCTGAAAATCGAACTCAGCACCTCATTCATGCCAAGCAGGAGCTGTTCCGCTGAGCTACACACTTCTCAGCCCTCAACAAACTTTTCCACAAACTTTGATGGGGCCAAGCAATAGACTTGGTTTCCGATTTCTTCTAATTGAGCTTTTGTGTAGCAAAAAAATCACCAACAGAGTGAAAAGACAACCCATAGAGAGGGAAGAAATTTTAGCCAGTGGTCCTTTAGACAAAGCACTTATATTTAGAATATATAAAGAATTGAAAAAAAATCAACCCACACAAATTTAAAGACCCAATCCAAAAATGGGCATCTGAGATCAATACATACTTCTCAGATGAAGAAATATAGATGGCAAATAAATACATGAAAAAAAAACGTTCAAAAACAACACTGAGATTCCATCTCACTCCAGAAAGAATGGCTGTCATCAAATGCTGGAGAGGCTGTGAGGAGAAAGGAGCTCGGCTTCACTGCTGGGAATGTAGCCTGTTTGCAATCACTATGGAAATCAGTGTGGAGATTCCTCACTGGGTTTAGAGATCGCAGTCGACCCAGCTATTCCCCTTCTGCGTATCTACTCAGAAGAATTAAAAGCATCATACCACTATGGTATGTGCACACTCATGTGTACAGCAGCACAGTTTGTAATAGCTAAGTCTTGAAAACAATCTTAAATATCCATCAACCAAAGAATGGATAAAAAGATGTGGTTTTTTTTTTACACGATGGAGTACTACTATGCCTTATAAAAGGATGTACTTGAGAAATTTATGGGTAAATGGATGCAACTTGAGACCATACTCTTAAGTGAAGTAAGTTGGATTCAAATGTGTAAACATTGCATTATGTCACTGGTATGAGAAACGACAGAGTAAATAAAGACCAACATATAAAATACTGTGAAATGGGGAAGAAAATCATTCAAAAGGAAAGAGGAGCTAGGGTGGGGGAAGGGGAAAAGGAAGGAAGGGAAAAAGGAAAAGAAACGAGAAAGGATAAAATGGAAGCAAAGCTTTGGAAGAGAAGCTTTGGGAAGAGGGATCGAAGGGAGAAGGGAACGGGAAAAAAGAACAAAAATACATCATGTACAGGTGCAGATTCCCTGTGATGAATGTGATCATCATGTAGATCTGAAATGTACTGATGAATATAATTAAAAATAAATATTGTAGACTTGAGGGCTGTTAGGTTAAAACTTCTTTAAAGTATAGGCCGGTTGCTACATTTGACCTACAAGTAAAATTTGCCTCCCCCATTCCCTCCTAGTCTTGAAGATAAAAGGAAAGAAATGAGACCCAAAGATAAGTCAGCTGGCGTATGTCCCTTTCAGTAAATTTATTTCACTTAGTAATGGGTTTTATTTATGTGTTTTTTACTTTTGTTTTGTTTCGTTTTTGGTACAGGGAATCAAACTCAGGACCTCGTGCTTGCCAGGCAGGACTGTGCCAGTGAGCTATATCCCCAGCCAGTAATGAGTTTTACGCTAGCTTATTTTCTTGGATTACACAGTGGTAGAAGAAAGTTACTTTTTTCTCTAAATTTCCATTTTGCTAGAATGAGGTAAGCATTGCAATATTGTATTTTCCTTAATGCCTTGGACTTCACTGTGAGGTGAGCTTTCTGTTTGCTTTAGGATATGTTTTTCAGGCTGAATGTTCTAAAAATGAAATTGGTTATCATTTATAATGTATCAAATGGCTAAAGTAACTGTAAGACAGTGAATTGATCAGGGGTCATTAAAAATCGTTGGAAAAATAATGTAAAAAATATAAAAAACAATGATGTAAGGTGAAGTTCTATTATTTTTTATTTGGTGAGGGTTTTGAGGGTAGTGGAGGTGTGCTGGTGGTTGAACCCAGGGCTTTATACATGCTAAGCAATATTTTATTCCTGACCATACCCGTAGGCCCTGAAGCTCTGTTTGTTTTTTGGAAAGCAGTGAGTATGTTTGTATAATAAGATAAGTTGAAGGCTTGGGGTGAAGCTAATGGTGGAGAGCTTGCTGGACTTGCCACAGGTCATGGGTTTGATTCCCAGAATTGATAAGGGTTAGAGTGGTATGTGCCTGGGGTCCCGGCTGATAGATAGAAAGCAGAAGGGTGGGCCAGTCTGTATAAAACAGTGCAGAGTTGGACATTCTTGCAGCTTGTTAATGGCTTGAACCTGTTCTGTGCCTGGTTTTACAACTGGTCAGAAAGCCTTTCAGGTTTTTTTCACCAGCCTTGTGTAACTGTTACAAAGTTAGAGGCAGGGATGTAGCAAATGTGTGCCTGCCTCTTTGGTCCTTTGTAATGGGCAAAGTGGCTTTGTGAAGAGTTGGTGAAATGCTGTGTGAAGTTGTTTCCTATTACTCTAATTTATGTGTCTTTGAATAAGAGGTCTTTTGTTCACTGTTTCCTTGGCACAGAACAGAGGACTGATAGCTCAGTGCTTGGTTCTCTACTTGTCTGTTTTTTCAAAGAGGAAAACATTCGCCCCACATGGCTGGTTCCTGCTATCTCACATCCAAAGGATTTTGAGGGTTCATACCAGAAATTCTCTGGGTCAGGTGGAGCATGGCTAGTACCAAGTAGAGAGGTTCATTGCTTAATGGCGCTCCTTTGAGTTTAACAGGTCATTGTGAGCATTACTGTTTCTCCCGTGGAAGACACCCACCCCTCTCTTCTTTCACAGATATTTAGCTTGGGGACCTGGCCTAGACCCCTCCCAAGCAAATGTACAGTAAGGCTTAAAATAAATGAAGCAAGTTGGTGTGATTTTAGGGCTCCCGGAGGATCAAAACCCTCTGCAGAGTTAGAGACTTTGGGAGCTAAGTCAAGGAATGTCTCTGGGCAGCCATATTTATTTTTTCAGTCAAGGAAGGGATTAGAGTGGAAAATGCAGGAAACTCAGCAGGATCTCGGGAGTGGTTCAAAGACATTTCCAGGTAACATTATATTAATTTAGGAGACTTATATTGGCTTTGAGTATAATCCTGAGATGACTCATAAAAGCATAGATAATTTTATGCTAAGAAGTATCAATGAGAAATCTCAAATGAGTGGTACCAGTAATCCCAATTCTTTGTTTTATCCTATAGGGAAATATACAAAACTGTTAGTCACTGTGAATTTGTGGTCCCCAACAAGACCTAAAAAGGGACTAGAGAGGATGTGTTGTTTTGCGACATTTGACCTAATCTGCTATTTTGTCTCTATTTCAGAGTATCATGGAAATTGATTCTCTTGGTCTGTCAGGTAGTGCACATTGTAGAGGTTTGGAACAATCGCTGAGTTCTGAATGCATACATGGTCAATTTAGCACACACAGTGTTAAGTTTCTGTATTAGTAGCCAACATTTATAAGTCAAGTTCCCCCCCCCCAATTATCCAACCAGTAGATATTCAGTTACTTTTCTTTAATGGTGCTGATTTTTATTTTTCAGGCTAAAGATTTAATAATCACACAGGCTACCACTTTTAAGGCTAAACCAGACCCAAGTAATCTGGTTTTCGGAACTGTGTTTACGGATCACATGTTGATGGTGGAGTGGTCCTCTGAGTTCGGATGGGACAAGCCTCACATCAAGCCTTTTCAGAATCTGTCACTGCATCCTGGGTCGTCAGTTTTGCACTATGCTGTGGAAGTAAGTATGTGGGGCTTAGTAATGGTGACTTGCTTACTTTTTTTCACTGTGGGTCCCCCAAACTCCCTGCTCAGTTAACTTTGGGATAAAATATGCTTGCTTTATCGAAGTTACTAGAGGAAGTCATAAATATCTGTAAAATTTTTCCTGTAGATAATTGACTGAGGGTAAGTCTTAAGAACTAATTTTTCAGGTCATCCTTAAAGTTTCTGTGATGTCAGTAAGAAAATCATCTGGAGCAGCTAGCAAGGACATTTGGTAGGAGAATCAGCCTGTGCTGGTGATGCATTATTAAGTTACCCTCTTTTCAGATCTTCTGATGATTGAGGAAAGGGTCATTGAATATACTAGCATGATTAAGTTTTAATCTAAGTGTGTGTTTTTATGAGCAACAGTAATGTGTAGTTACGTACACGAATGGACATTAATTAAATGTACTCCTTCAGGCGTGAGTTAGCATAATTATAAGCATAAAATTATTTGGAGCATTTCTTCCTTGGTTCTTCTGAGGATAACAGTTAAACAGATACACAGTACACTCCCATCCCCTTGACTCTGATTTTTATTTTACTTCCTTTTTAATATGCTGGATATCTTTCCTAGAATATTAATTGTGCTGAAAGTTCACAATGGTCTTCCTACCAAGAGACTGGAGATCATCATAATAAAATTTAATGAGTACAGTGATAAAATAACAGCTTTTGTTTATTAAATTCCTGCATTGTGTCAGATTCTTGGTACCTTATGTAGAGCACCTTGTTTAATTATTTTAAATGAGAGAACATGTGGTTAACCAGCCAGCGTCTGGAATCAGGCTTTGTGGATTCAAAGTTGGCCTTGGTTGTTTGCTTGGGAGCTCCATGACTTGGGAAGTTTAGTCATTTGTGCTTTAAGCTATTTACAAAATTGAGGTATGGTGATATCTACCTGGTAGTGTCCTTGTGTACAAAATAAGATAATTCATTCCAACACCTAGAGCCATGCCTCACAAGTAAGTTGTTCTTGCCCCTAAATTAAGGAGCAGTAATGGTGACACAGGGATTCAAATAAAGGGCTCGTATTCCCTTTATACAACCCTAAGTGTGAGCACTAAAGTTACCAAGAGGCTTTTGTAGTTAACTTGTTCAAAAGTATAACTCCAAATAATTGTGGAAATATTTGCCATGCTTAAGTATCCACAAAACACTAAATTTAGGATTCTTAGGTGCCATCCTTGGCCTTGCTCTTAATTGTATCAACTTGAATAAGTTTTTCTGTTATTCATGCCAAACCCTTGCCATGTCATAGGCTGTAATGAAGAGCAAATGAACTTGGCTTTTAAATTTGGAAGAAGATGTATAGTATATGGTCAGTGTAGGGGCTGGTTCCCAAGTTTAGCCCCTGTTAGACTCACCTAACTCTGCCAAGTTTCTGTTTTCTTAAAAAATCTTGAATTTATTGACAAGGACCCAGGTAAGATGGCAAGAAAATCAGCCGTGATCTCGTTTTCAGTGAGTTGTGTTTCTTCCTTATGCATTTTTTTAAGCTTCCACAAAAACCTAGGTAGGTATTTTATTTCAAAGAATTTTTTTTTCTCAACTATTGTGGTTGAAGCAGCTTCCCATTTATGTTAAAGTTTTTCTGTAAGTCTGATTTTTTCTCTTACACTGCTATTGGACATCGTATTATCAGTTGCTAATCTGATTTTTAAGTTCAGTAATAATTGTATAAAATCAACAGCAGGGCCTGGGTATTTAGTTCTTTGGCATAAGCACCTGCCTGGCAAGCACAAGGTTGTGAGCTCAATCCCCAGTACCAAAAACAAAACAAAACAAAATCAATAACAAATGGACGCGGTCCTCCTCTCCTCCACAGAATGACTGGTTTTAGAAGCTGTTTTATTTTGAGAGCAGTAACTGCGAGCAGTTCCGGTTAATATACAGAAGTATTTTTTAAATAGATAAATGTGTGAAGGTTTCAGAAGCTGGAGAGACGTGTGAACTGTGAGTTCATACATAAAACATACATAAAAGGAAAAGCTGCAATTAGGCACTTGGTTTTCAGGTTAAAGTAAATGTTTAGCAAAACAAAGCATAATTTTAAAAAATGGATAAGACATGTATGTATTATGTGTTGCATGCTAATAATGAATACTCATCCAGTTACCATCTAGGTACAGAAACAGTATCACAGAAGCCATCACGAGTCCCATCCTAGTGAATCTTTCTTCACCTAACCATTGGTATTAACTTCCGGGATGACTGTGCTTTTCTTTCTAAAGTGTATGGATCTGTAACACTTTTACTTCTTTTTGAACTTCATGCAAATAATTATATTTTGTTACATGTACACACATTCTAATTATTTGAGCTCAGTGTTTTCCATAAGATCTGTCCAGGCAGAACCAAACCTAACCTGGTGCAGAAGTACAAACAGACTTCCTGGTCCAGCTCCTTTCTCTCTTCTGGCCCTGGCTTTGATCCAGACCTGGGGTGCCATCATGCGTGTGTAGATGAGTTTCTAAGTCACCTTTGTGCACATGGCCCTGGGCCATCCTTGGACACACATCAGTGGTGCGTCAGCTGTTGAAAGGTGCACCTAAGGCCGAGCAAGTCCAAAAACTGGGATCAAGGCCATTTGGGCTGCTTAGTTTGCTTTAGAAAGGAGCTCAGGATCCAATGGGCTTGTACCCCGGGATCTTTGCTACTTGCCCCAAGAAGGTTACAGCTGGAGCAGAGCAAGGGTGAGAGCCTTTGGAAGTATGGGGCTCAAGCTAGAGGCCCTGGCTACCTGGTCTGAAGGTATAGGTAGCACATTTATGCATTCTGTAGTAGTAGTTTTCCATTATGTGGACATATGCTGGCCCAGCAATGGGTACCTTGTGGTGTGTACATCCTTTCTTCTGTGTACATCCTTTCTTCTGTGTACATCCTTATGCATAAATGCAAGTCAGCAATTCTCAAAGTGTGACCAGTAGGTTCTCCTGAGACCCTTTCAAGAAATAATCCTAAACCGGGCATGGTGGCTCACACCTATAATCCCAGCACTCAGGAGGCTAAGGCAGGAGGATCATTGTGTGTTTGAGACTAGCCTGAGCTAGAAAGTGAGCTTAAGACCAGCCTAAACTGCCTAGTGAGACCCTGTCCCAAAAAGACCAAAAAAAAAAAAAAGAGAAAAACTCCTAGGTTAAAACACTTATCACAATAATACGAGTAGCAAGACGTTAGTCTTCTGTTCCATTGTGCCGACACGTGCACTAAGTAAATTTGCATTCCAACCTCTACTAGTTGGTCATTGCACCAGCTGTGCATTAAGTACTTCTCTACGCTGATGCTGACGTAGGAGGATTGCCCAGGAAGAGGTGATTGTGCAATTGGCTCGAGTTTTTAAGAGCAACTAGTTTTTCCCCTAGTACCATTTTTACACCACAGAACAAAGTGTAATTATTCAGTTTTAGCTATTTGGCAGGTGTTTTCTTCTAAACAAAATGAAATGGAGTGAACCTATCACTTAAAGCAAAACAAAAGATGCGAGTATCTTATCAAGAATAAAATCCTTGCTTAAGTGAAAATTAGAATTTTGGAGGTTTTTTTTTTTTTGGTGAGCTACGATACTTTCAACAGTCAAAAAGTTTTATAATATTAGATCATGGTATTGACCATATAAAAAAGTGTTAAAATTTGGAAGCTCTGCCTAACTCAGCCGAATGACCATTTTGGCGTCATAAATTTTTGCATGAATAAAATCAGCTGTTCAGAAGGCAAGATGTGTCAGTTTGACTAGTGTGACTTAATCGCCAGGCTTCTGTTTTTATTTTTCTGGTGAGAATGGCCTACAAAGATGGTCTTTAACTGTGCATGTACATGTGATTAAGGTCCTTACTCGATACTATTATTTTTCAGCATTAGGAACTGAACCCAGGGCCTTTGCATAGAGCTACATCCCCAGCTCTTTTATTTTTTATTGTGAGACAGGATCTCATGCAATTGTGCAGTGTGGGCTTGCTGGAGAATTTGCAAGGGCCCTGCCTCAGCCTCCCAGTGTGCTGGTGTTACAGATGTACCACCATGCCCAGCTTACTCAGTTAATTGAAAGGTAATCCAGTGTTTGTTCACTGTGGGTCCAAGCTTGGCAGTTCCTTGAGGAAACTTGCAACTGTGCTCTTGGCCCCCTGAGTGCCCATAAACTGCTGCTCAGGGCTGGTGGCTTTCACGCTGCCTTGCGGCTTCCCTTCTGGGCGGCCTGTTCCACACACTCCAGAGTCCCTAGCCAGGCTGCAAGGCTGTTCAGCCCAGTTTTTCGTCCTGCCCCTGTGCCGTTCATCCCTCCTCCTACCTCCATTTCCCTGTGAACCTTAACTACCAATCCACTGGATCTAGTAAAGTAACTGAGTCTAGAAGCTGCCTCAGTGTCAGATTCTACAGACCAATCATTTAGTAACTGCTACTTATTGGCTTTGAAATGTTATCAAAGAAGATTATCTGAGATTCTCTGAAAAAGCTATCAAGATACTTCTCCTTGGGTTGAACACATGGTGGCGAAGGCCTGTTGATCCGACCTGCAGATCAACAAGTTCAAAACTCCTGGAGGGGAAACGGGGATTAAATAAAAGACATAGGGGAGACAAAAGCAAGACGAAATAATCTGATCAAGTTTCCGGTTTATTCAGAAAATACTCACCCCTTTTATAGGCTAAGGGCGGGAGCTGGGACAGGAAGAGGTTAAACAGATGAATACAACAGGGTCACCATCACATCCGGATACGTGACGTAAGCAGGAGAGGATTATGGTTAATGTAGGCAGACGCAGTGCCCATAGGAGAGAGAGAGACATCGAGGCAGCAATGTCTGTCACTCGGCTCCCTACATCTCCTCCCTTTTTATATTATTTAATTAAGAGTATGGCAGGCCCTGTGAGGACAGCGTCTGTCTTAGGTCAAGGACCTCATTGCGTGAACCCAACCAGGCCTTACCCGTCATGGGCTTGCAGAACAGCAGTTGGTCCTGTGCCTGTCTTAGGTGGCCGTTGGAATTAACATGCATGTCCTAGTTGCCCGTCTCTGACTGCCTGTCCATTGCTCCAGGGCAGTTAGGCCGCATCATCTTATGGGCCATTCGTGGGAATTCCTTCCCGGTAGGTTTGTTGATCTGCCATCTTCAGCTGATGATAGTGTACCTGAATGGGCTTGCCATAAATGCGTCTGTCCGGTTATTAATGAACATCATAATCCTCTGAAAAATACAAGAACTCACAGAAATGAGAAACAATAGGTCAGCTAGGGGACCCAAAAGGGGCATTAGGTAAGGGAAAAACTCCCCCCCCCAAATCAAGGAGAAGGGGTTGACAGTCATTTGTTGGTGTCTCTGTATGAAGTCATTCTCCTGTGTCTTGGAGCATGCCTTGCATAACACTGGATGCAGTCTATTTGACTGGTGTATGTTCCTCCAGACCGAGAAGAGCCTCTTCCGCAGTCATGGGGTTCTGTGCATGGCTGTCAGCAGTTATAGTCTGTTTGGCAGGGGTTGAAATTCACCGTGGGT
The DNA here is from genome assembly GCF_034190915.1 of Cavia porcellus. NCBI lineage: Eukaryota > Metazoa > Chordata > Mammalia > Rodentia > Caviidae > Cavia > Cavia porcellus. Next base: position 49,236,254 of record NW_026947510.1, on the reverse strand, counting down.
GTGGTGTGGCTCAAGAAGGCTGACTAGGCAACATAAGGCTCCAGGGAGATGTGTCACCTGTAAGAGAACACAGGGGATTGTGCCTCAGGAAATAACATTATTCCTGGGCGTTACATGGGGTCTTTGAAGAACTGTCTACTTGCTTTACGAGGCGTTCAGGTAGCCATCTAGCTTCTCTATCTTGTTGAGAGTAAACACACACTGAACCTCGTCCCCAGATAAGGACTGGATCAGGGCCATTCCACACATTGGTTAGTGGGTCTCTCCATAAAACAGATGCAAACCATGTTTGAGTCTGAGTATGCCAAAACCGAGATGCTGCGGAGCAGCCTGAAGCATCCAGGGTCAGAAAATTTAAAATAAAAAGAGCATGTGAAAGGACATTTCTAGGGGACCCCCGGGTGGGGTACCATGTCTCCCTTTTTATTTTATCTATGGTGAATTTAAGAGAATGATGCGCACGTTCAACAATGCCTTGTCCCTGAGAATTATAAGGTATAACTGTGGTGTGGAGGATATTAAGGCTTTTACAAAATTGAGCAAAGGAGGTTCTGGTATAGCCAGGGCCATTATCGGTCTTAAGCTGTTGAGGACATCCCAGAACTGAGAAGGCTGACAGCATATGGGCTATAATGTGTTTAGCAGCTTCTCCAGTCTGGAGAGTGGCAAAAATGAAGCCACTATATGTGTCAATAATGACATGTACATATTTTAGATTGCCAAACTCATTGAAATGGGTAACATCCATTTGCCATAAGGCATTAGGAATTAAACCTCTAGGGTTGACTCCTAGGTGTTGAACAGGTAAGTGGATAGCACAAGATGGGCAATTTTTTACCATTTGTCTGGCTTGCTCACGGGTAATTTTGTAGAGGAGGCGGAGGGTGTGAGCATTGAGGTGGTGTAGCTGATGGGCTTGTTGGGCCTCAGACACCTTGGAGTCCTGAGCCATAAAAACCTGTGCTTGTACAGCAACATCAGCCAAATGATTTCCTTGGGCAAGAGGCCCAGGGAGGTTGGAATGAGCTCGCAGATGACCAACAAAGAACTTATGACAGCGAAGCCTTATGAAGCATTGTAATTGTTTGAACAGATTTGCAGCTGGGGAAGCATGACATATAGTAGCAACAGTCTCTAATAATGGAACAGACTGAGCAAGGTAAGCACTGTCAGTATACAAATTAAATGGTTGGTCAGAGTAAGCAGCAAAGGCTGCAAGAATAGCTTCTGACTCTGCTAATTGTGCAGAGGAGGTATCTGCCTGGAGGGTAGAAACATTGCCTTGAGATACATAAGCAGCCCTTCCAGAGGATGAGCCATCAGTGAATAACACCAGGGCACCTGGAAGGGGTTGTGAAGCTGTGACTTTAGGGAATATAAATGGGTGACGATTAGCAAAGTCAACTAGCTTATTTGGAGGGTAATAATTGTCAATAGTCCCTGAAAAGGAAGCTAAGGCAATAGGCCACACTTCCGTACTCTGAAGTAGCCAATCTATTTGGTCTTTTGTAAAAGGTTGAATGATAATATCTGGTTCTTTGCCAAAGTAACATTTTCCTTGCTTTCTACCCTGAATTACTAGGTCTGAGACAGCTTGGAAATAAGGCAAAAGTGTTCTTTTTGGTCCTTTGGATGTAAAGGAATAGAGAAAAAGCAATCTTTAAGATCTATGATAATTTTTAAAAATCCCAAAGGAATGGCACTGGGTGAGGGGAGGCCAGGCTGTAGGGGCCCCATAAAGACCATTGTCTTATTTATCGCCCTAAGGTCTTGTAGCAGCCTCCACCTCCCTGACCTTTCCCGGATAACAAAGATAGGTGTGTTCCAAGGGTAATTACTAGGAACAATGTGGCCTGCAATTGAATTGAAAGATTTTGGCATTCTTTTTCTAGCTGTATCTGTTTTAAAAGATCTGCTTTTCTTTGCTCTAATTCCATTAATGTGCTAGAAGGTTGAGAGCAGATGCTGAGTGCATCATCATAGTCAGGGGACGGCCTAATAGCGGCTGGTGCTGCAATAGGGTTAGGGTGATATCTAGAGGCTTGTTGTGTTGGTTGTTCCCAGTTGACCTCCTGAGAATCAGAAAGGCTGGGATCTAAAGGCTTATTTGAATCCCCAATTGGCCATGGAGGCACAGGGAGTGGCGGGCTGCCATCCTGGGACCTGCTGATCATGTCAACAGGTGGAAGTGGTGGCAGATCACCATGTACAAGGACCTCTAACAGGCCATCATTTTCTGCATCTGAGAAATTAGAGGCTTCGGATTTTTCTGAGGATGGTTTTGAGGTAGATTTAATGGAGTCGGCAGGGCAGCCTCACCTAGTGTAACTGTCTCCTCAACCTGAGGGTCTGCATGCCTCTGGGCAAGCAGCTCAGAGATTAAATTCCAATATGTAAAGGTGGTCACAGGAACCTTTTTTGGACCGAAAACTCTATAATAATCTTTTAAAGCATCTCTTACTCTATTCCACCTCTTGGTATCTATAGAACCCTCTAGGGGGAACCAAGGGCAAACCTTATGAATAAATTGAAAATACTGCAATAATTCTTTTGTTCCAACCCTTATCTCTCTTGTCTTTCATGCCTTTATAAGACCTCCGACGAACACTTCGTGTTCGCTCAATACTTGACCCATGTCTGGGAAGGGAAATGGGGTTGCCGTTCACTCACCATGACTCGGGCAGGACGTCGGGTAGTCGCAGGACGTCAGGTAGTCGTCTGCACAGGTCTCGGTACTTAATTTAATGTCCTGTTGCTTTAAGCTTTAATCCTTGATTTAGTTTACTCACTCCTCGGCCGAGGTCTCTGGTTCAATTCGCTTTTACTTTCAGTTTAAGCCGGCTGTCTCTCGAACGGCTCCCTCGTTAACTTCTCCGTGCCAGGAGCTCCCACGCTGGGCGCCACTTGATCCGGCCTGCAGATCAACAAGTTCAGAACTCCTGGAGGGGAAACGGGGATTAAATAAAAGACATAGGGGAGACAAAAGAGAGACGAAAGCAAGACGAAATAATCCGACCAAGCTTCCGGTTTATTCAGAAAATAATCACACCTTTTATAGGCTAAGGGCGGGAACTGGGACAGGAAGAGGTTAAACAGATGAATACAACAGGGTCACCATCACATCCGGATACGTGACGTAAGCAGGAGAGGATTATGGTTAGTGTAGGCAGACGCAGTGCCCATAGGAGAGAGAGAGACATCGAGGCAGCAATGCCTGTCACTCGGCTCCCTACAGCCTGTAATCTTGGCACTCAGGGAAACTGAGGCAGGAAGATGGCAAGTTCAAGCCCAGCCTGGGTCACTGAGCATCCTGTCTCAGAATAAGAAAAGGGCTGGGAACATAGCCCTGGGCTTGCTTAGTCCCCACGACCAGAAGAAAAGAAGGGAGGAGGAGAGATTTTCTCCTTTCTCGGTGGCAAATTGTGTGAGGTGGAGTTTTTTTCATGTTCTGCAAACAAAGAAACCTCCTGTGAGGGTAAATGCAGAAGCAGATTGAAGAACGTGGCTGTCTCTGTAGCCAAACTTTAAAGATTTGAAATGACTTGAAACAGTGCCGGGTGTATCATTAAATCTTTCAGAAAAGATAAGTTTCAAGAAATAGATTAACATCATGGTTCATTATTGTAAATAATAAATAAAATACATTTTAAATGCAACACATCTAATTCCTTATATGGTAAATACTGATTAATTACATAGATAAAAGTTCTTTGAGGGCTTCATAATTTTTAAAGATTTCCTGAGACCAAAAAGTTTGAAGCTTCTGCTTAAGAATATACTTAAGAATAATACTGCTGGTTCTAGGATATAGCTTGATTTTTGTTTTTGTTTGTTTGTTTAGTTTTTTGGCTTTTTTGAGACAGAGTCTCACTATGCAGCCCAGGCTGGCCTTGAACTTCTGGGTGGAGACTTCTGCCTCAGTCTCCCAAGTGATGAAATTATGGATGTGTGCCACCTAACACTTGCTGGAGTTTTAAAAGAAATGCAAAAACTCTTTCCCCTCATTGCTTTTACCCATTTTTATACTCACCAGCCATGAGTAAGTGTTTCTGTTGTCCAACATTCCTCGCCATCTGAATATAGAAAGATTTAAAAGAATTTTTCAGTCTGGTGTAATGTTACGTCATTGTGACATTACTTCTCTGAAGAGGTTTAGCCTATTTTTGTGTAATATTTTGAATATGGATCCTTTGTCAATATATGTTTAAAATATCTTTCTCTTTTTTTCTAGTGATGCTGGAGATTGAATTTAGGGTAACTCTAAACCACCCCCCTCTCATCTTTTGTTTCATTTTGAGACAGATTCTTGCTAAACTGCTCATGCTGGCTTCAAGTTATAATCCTTCTGCCTCAGCCTTCTGAGTAGCTGAGATTATAGGCATGCACCACCGTGCCTTCCTTCCATTGTCTTTTGTTAGATACCTCCCCATACTAAGTATTCCTGATTTATAAGTCTAATGTAAACAGTGTTTTTATTTTTTTTTTAACTACCACTCCTACACACTAACATAATTTGGAATTGGCCACCTTGCCTAAAAGATTATCTGTCAGGTTTTCTACATATTTATTCGTATCACCTATTCCATAATCTTTATTTTTTCTCCTCCAAACCTTCTATTTTTATTTTTAAGATTTATTTAATTAACTTGCTTTGGTCTTTTTGAGATAGAGTTTCACTATACAATTTAGGCTGGCCTTGCACTCACTTTGAAGCCCAGGCTGGCCTTGAACTCACAGCAGTCCTCCTGTCTCAGCCTCCCAAGTGCTAGGATTACAGGCATGCGCCACCATGCCCGGCAAACCTTCTATTTTTTTATTTCATAGTTGCCTTATACCAAATATACAGTATTCAATTAAAGTGATTGCAGCAGGCAACTTTTGATGTTCCTAATTTGGAAGGGCAAGTATTTTGTGTCTTTGCCATTCATAATGTTGTCTCAGAATTTATCATCATTATCAATTTTGACTTAAGAAAGCCCTCCATTTCTCTTCAATTACCTAGGAAACTTAAAAACTCCTAATGAATATGCAGTTTTATCAGCTTCATTTCCTGTATCTAATGAGATGACCATATAATTTTTTTTCTATCTAAGTTATTAATGTAATGGATCACAGTGGTATGCATAGGTTGACCCAACATCGGAGTTCACCCATGTTGTCAGTATGTCAAAATGATAGAATTTCCTTTTATGTTTAAGGCTTACCAGTGTCCATTTTATATGTCACATTTCTTTTATTCATTCCTCTGTTGATGGACACTTAGGCTGACTCTGTGTCCTGGATGTTGTGACCAGTGGTCTTCTGTGTCTTTTGGGCAGCTGTTCAATAGATGGATTGCTGGGTCCTATGGTAGTTCAGTTTTAATTTTTTGAGAAACTTGTGTATTATTTACCATAACGTCTGTGCTCAGGTACGTTTCACATGAGTTTGTGTACCCCACATCCTTGGCAATATTTATTTTTAAATCTTTTTGTAATAGGCCGTTCTAAATGTATAGAGTTTTGAACTTGTGAAGTAAATGGAACCTTATGAAGCAGATTTCTTTATCTTAAATAATGCTCATGTTGGTTTTATAATTTGTTTTGTTTTACATTTAGTAGTAGAACTTCACCAGCTTTATTTTAGAAAGCATTTGGGTGGTATCTGTTTGTTTCAGATGTTACCTGCTGAGTCCAATTTGACTACGTTCCTTTTAACTGAAGCTTTACCCTGCTTATGTTTAATGAATTAATAATATATGTGAAATATATCTAAAATATACTTTTGTGCATTTTAATTGTACTATAGGATTTGTATTTCTTTTTATTTTTCATGTGATGATAGACTTTACCTAAAGACCTTACTTTTCACTAAAAGTTCAATACATGTTTGAATTTCCATTATATTTCTTCTCTGACTGACAATTTATTTAGTAATGGGTTTCTTATCTTTTTAAAAGTGTGAGTATTTTCTGGTTATACTTTGACGTTGATTTCTGGCTTACCTTGTGTTTGGAAAGCCTGTAGAAAGAATATGTGTTCTGCAGGTGGCATGAATAGGGTTCTGTCAGGCTGTTAGGTAAGTTTGTTCTGGTTGTTCCAATCTTCTGTCTTTATTGACCTTTAACTGGTTTGTTCTATTGATTACTTAAGAGTGCCTATGATAAAATTTCTCACTAAAGATACTAGTTTTTCTTTTCTTTTTTTTTTTTTTTTCTCTATATTTATCCATATGGGTACTTTTCCCATCGGAATCTTTTTCCCATCCCTGCCCAGCCTGGGCCAGAACTTTGCAGAAGATGGCACAGCCTTAACATTGTATGCTCTTCTGCTACCTTATTTTTATGATTTGGACTGAACTAGATCTGGTTACACATAGATTATCTGCTATTATATTGGTTAGCTTTTTGTCGCTGAGATACATCTTCCAACACCCACAATTTAAAGGAGGAGAAGTTTAATTGGCTCCAGGTTTTGGGGGATTCAGCTTGTGGTTGGCTGGCTGCAGTGCAGTAACAGCATGGTGCAAGGCCACGGTGGAGGAGACCTTGTAGCAGCCAGAAAGTAGAGAGAAAAGGGAGGAGCCGGAGAGGGAGACTACTCTCACCCAGGCCACCACGTCCTTACAGCACATTCAGCCATAAACTGATTCATGAGATCAGTTCACTGTTGTGTATGGTGAATTTGTAATCCAGCTGCTTTTAAAAGTCCCAACTCTAAAAGCAAGATATTTGAAGGATGTTCTAGATATAATCCACAATATCCCACCTAGACCATGGTGGTGAACCTATGGCCGCATGCTGCAGCGGGCTGTTTGCATCATTGAAAGCTCTAAAAGTTTCATCAGACCGTGGACAAACCCATTTAAATGAAAAGACAAGACACACAGGTACATCTGAGGGGGCTGGATGCCACTGAGCCTTTGGTTTTTAACCTCCATTGTCTGCACAGTTGACTAGATTGTGCGATTTCCAGTGTTTTCTCCCCACGGCCACCAATGTGTTAGTTAGTGGTGTGGCCCCTGCAGGCAAATGAGAATCCTGGATTCCCACTAGATTCTGGTAAACAAAAGACTTATTTTTCCAATTACTATAACTTTTCTGTCACCTGATTTAATGATCTCAGGTGGAAGGCAGTGTCAAGGATGAATGAGATGAGGGCCCACAGAAGCGTCAGTCTTTTGATCAGAGGAGCTGTTTTCATTTAGTTACCCACTAAGATTTCTTTCTTGTTTATCTGCAGTTGTTTGAAGGTTTGAAGGCATATCGAGGACATGATAATAAAATTCGGCTGTTTCGGCCAAACCTCAACTTGGAAAGGATGTATCGATCAGCCGTGAGGGCAACTTTGCCGGTAGGTATATTTAGGATTTCTGTTGTGTTTCTTTTCATTTAATGGGTCATCCTGAGTTTATTATTATTATTGTTATCTATTAAAGAAACAAGTTTTGTTTTGTTTTTCTTGTTTTTTGTACCTGGGATCAGTCTCACAACCTCGCGCTTGCCAGGCAGGTGCTTATACCACTGAACTAAACCCCCAGCCCTTGTTTTTCTAAAATACACATCACTGTTTACAACTAGAATAATTTTATTTATTTATTTACTTCTTAGTTACTTTTTTCTCTTGTTGTTGAGACAAAATACCTGATGCCCAAAAGTTAGGGAAGGGAAGGTTTATGTCTTACAGGTTGGAGATTTTAGTCCATACACAGTTGGTTCCAGGGCAAAATGACATGGCAGAGGGGTTCAGTTCATGGCAGTCACAAAACAGCAAGTGCAAACTGGGAAGAAGAGAGAGGCATGCCTTCTTCCCACCATTACACTGTATGCTGACTCTACCGCTGGGTGACGGTAGCACCCACACTGCCTCTTCCAGTACTAGACAAGAACCAATCATGAACGCTAGATTCAGCCTCATCCATGATTACATGAGACTTAGGGGGACCATCTGATATAAACCATAACATTTACTTACTTGTTTATTTTTGGTACTGGGAATTAAATTCATGACCTCACGCTTGCTAGGCTACCAGAATAATTTTAAATTTATAGAATATTTACAGATAATAGAATTCCCATTACTTTACCTCACTTTCCCTATAATTCACATTTTACTGAATATGGTACATTTTCACAGTTAAGAAACCAGTATTAATACTGTATTGTATTATGAATGAAAGATAATCGTGCATTCAAAAGTTTTTACCTAATGTCTCTTGGATGTTCCAGGACCACATTAGGATTCTATTTAGCTTCTTGTCACTATAAACTCTTATTCACTTGTGACAATGTCTCACAAAAATCATTTTCTCTTAAAAAATATGATTTCTAAATTGGGCACTTGTAATCCCAGCACTCTGGCAGGGCGAGGTAGGAGGATCACAAGTTCAAGCCCAGCCTAGGCAAATTAGTGAGACCCTATCTCCAAATGAAAAAAATTTTAAAGGACGGAGAGGTACCTGAGTGCAAAGGCTCTGAATTCAAACCCCAATATTGCTAAATCAAAACAAAACTAAGATTTCTAAATAATCAGATCAGTATTCAGTGCAAACCATATGAACATTGAAGCTATTTCTGATTTATTTCAGTTAGCAGAGTAACATATAAGGAAATAGCCAATACTGTTTGGCAATTCCACAGCATTTCTGCTTCTTTACTAGGGTCTGGGAAATTAATGAATATGTGAGAGATAAAAAGGTAAGGAGGGAAAATATGTTGCAAACCATAAAGGCCCCATGAAATTATGATGCTGAAAATGGAAAGTGTATGGCATTTTTTGGGGACATTTTGCCTAATTGCTTTGGATGCTAGCAAGTAATCAATAAGATAATAATTATTGTATCCCAAGCACTGTTTTGCAAAGAATATTTAAAGATTTTCTTTTTAATGGCCATGTCATTTTTAATGGCCAGATCATGTCTATAACTTATCATGGGTCAGAATTCATTATTAAATGGGTTAGATTTAGACACTAAAATTTGTATCTCACTAGGGGGTGACTCACATCACCTACCTTCCTGAGATGTGGCTGAGTTGCTTTTCTGAACAGAGCAAAATCCATTCTTTCTTTTGTAAAATTCTGTGTAACTCATCCTCTGAGTCTTGGCCAAGGGAACTTATCCACTGAAGAGAGCTCCCTCTGAGCATCTTTTTGGTCAAGCTTTTCCTTTCTTTCCCTTTTTCTATAACATAGGCTGTACTAACCATCTAAACAAGCCTTACTATAGTCGCAGAGGAAAATTAAACGGCATTCATTGGCTGAGGTCCTGGTTTCACACTTCTTGCCATTACTGGTAGATAATTAGGGGGAGCTTTAAAATTGGGCCTAACGGATAGGAAGTGACATTCATAGGACATCAGTTCTGCCATGAACTGTGTTGTGTGTTTTCTCATTCCTTATCTATTTAATCCTAGCAGTAAGCTGCTGTCCAGATGTGTTATAAGGTTAATAGTAACTTTGTAAGAGAAGAAAATTTAAACTCCAATTGGGATAAATGACTTACCCAGGTCACACATTATTTAAGAGATTGGGCGAGAAATTAGATCTAGGCCATTAGAATCCAAAGCAAATTCTTCTTTTACTAAATTCACTAAATTTTATCTGTAGAGGAGCAGTACCAGAGACCTAAGCAAGTGATACAGTGTTCATTTTTCATCTACATTATTGGCAGGCCCAACTTTATACTATACTATGATTGCTGATTATTATTTTAACCGGTAGATCCAGGTGTCATAAGCTCCATTCTGTTTGTTTATGACACATTTCTGCCTGGGAAATCGCATCATATTGCTGATAATATCTCAGTCCTGCAACTGAAGAGAAACTACATGAATAATTTTGTAAACTTGTCACTTGTCTAAGATATGAAAATCCCTTTTCTCTTTAGAAATAAACTGCTTTTTGTTGTTTTTCCTTTAGGTAACCTGACGTTCAGGACATCTTAACACATCCTAACTATGTCCTTGATATGTTACCTATATCTTCATCCAACTTGTTACTTTTAAATCTAGTGAAGAATGAAAGTTTTTATACTGAAGGCAAACTTTGTTCATTTTCTCCTTTTCATGATTTGTATCTTACACGTCTGACTTAAAAATCAAAAAGAACAGTTTGTGCTTTCCTTGGTTGATTGTTTGATCATTTTCTTAATGCTTAAGAATCTTTTCCTGTCTTAAGGTTACAGATCTTCAGTATGTTGTAATAAAATTCTTAATAATATTTTGTCACATTTAGGTACCAAATCCGAGTAAAATTGATTTGTGGTTATGGTAAAAGGTAAGGATCTAATATCATATCTTTCCTGTATGGGTAGTTCATAATTCCATAATTTGGGGGGCCACATTTTTCATTATATGCACACACATATACACACATACATCTGGGGCAAAATTAAGACTGTAATCTGAGAAAATGCAGGTTTTAGCTGTCTAGAAAATACTTCCCTTTCCCTTTCAGGAGCCCCTGCAAGGATCATTTATTTCTTTATGCCATTTTGGGGATAAAGGTCATCATTCACTCAGTTTTCATTCTTGCAGGTATTTGACAAGGAAGAGCTTCTACAGTGTATCCAGCAGCTTGTGTCTTTGGATCAAGAATGGGTCCCCTATTCCACTGCTGCTAGTCTATATATTCGTCCCACGTTCATCGGGACCGAGGTACGAAGTACTTCTCTGTTTTGGGGTGTGTTGGTGGGGAGGTTAACATTGTTTATTCTTACTTGAGACTCTCGGTATGTAGTTTGAAGTAGTTTCCCTTCCCAACAGCATCATCAATGGCTTTTTCCTCCTGGTTGTTAAGACCAAGGGTAGTAAACATTTGCTGTGAAAAGCCAGGTAGCAAACATGTTAGATATTGGGGCTCCGTATGGTTCCTGTCCGAGATGCTCAGCACTGCCATTTTAGTTCTAAAGCAGCCACAGATGAGTACCTGAATGAGAAAGGGACAATGCTGTCTGCTTTCCCCAGCCCAAGACGAACTGTTTTTTTCTTCAACCTGGGAAATGTGATGCTTCCCATCCTGGGTTAGAAACGCTGGGCAGGGAGAGCTGCTAATTTTTATTTTCATTTTCCTGAAGTCTTGCGGTTTCTTGGTTAAAAAGTGGGAATAGAGGTTCCCTTCCGAATAGAACATGCTGGCAGTAGAGTCCACAGTGGGGTGCTGGGGAAGGCATGGAAGGAGCTGGAATGGCAGGTTTGAACTCTAGCGGGCTGTGGTCTATTGGTCGTATTCCCTTGCAGTAGAAGGCCTGGGCTGGGCTGGGGTGGCCAGGGGCATTTGGGCAGGTGAGTGTGTTTGTAGAGACTTGTGGCTTCTTGAATGGATGGGCAGTTGTGGCCTCATGGAGAGTGGGTGATACTGCGGGTTAGGTGACAGAAGGGGATGAAACAAGGATGGCAATTTAAGGGCATGGGCCACACGGACTCCTTCAAGAATTAGAAAAGGAGGCAGAGCTTTTGCTTTGGTCTAGCTGTTATGTTCTCTCCTAGTTATTGTTTGGTTACCAGATTGTCTCCTATGCTTTATGAATGTGAAAAGAAAAGAATTATGTTCACCCACAGAATAAATACCTAAAGGGTTCTTTGGCATTGTTGGATGCCTTTTGGAAGAAAGACTACTAAGAGTCTAGATAATAAATTTCATGAATAATATCCTCCCTAGTAAATTTTGAAGTATTGAGGTAATTAAAAAGTGACCTACTTCCTTAAGTTTTTGATATTTCAATTTTATTAAATCTTTACTGTTTTTTTTTTAACTTTATGCTAGAAAAAATCAGGGTTTTTCTTGTCTTTTTTGAGATAGAGTCTCTGTATGCAGTTCAGGCTGGCCTTAAGCTCACTTCGTAGCCCAGGCTGGTCTTGAACTCTAAACGATCCTCCCACCTCAGCCTTCTGAGTGCCAGAATTACAGGCGTGAGCCACCACGCCCAGCTTGGAAAAATCAATTTCTAAAGAAATTGTTAGTAATTGTTACTAATTGTACATTGTTTCTAATCTCAAAATACTTCTCAGCCGTACTTATCCAATCTGAGATATGTGTGTTCTAATTTGTTGAGAATTTCAGTCAGGGGCTGGGGATTTAGCTCAGCGGCATAAGCACCTGCCTCGAAAGCAGGCAGTCGTGAGTTCAATCCCTGGTACTGGTAAAAAAATGAGAAAATGAAAAAGCCAAAAAAAAAAGAATTTCAGTCATGGGTGGATGTTGGGTTTTGTGAATTAATTTTTCTGAATCTCTTTTCACTTTGTTGCCTTTTTAGAAAATTCCCTTTTAACTTCATTCACCTCTTTCATTTCCTCTTTTCCCTTTAGAAAATATTGTCATGTACTGAATGAATATTCTTTTGGTTTGTGTTTCTGAGTTCTCTCTTGCATGCCTGTAATTTTATATAAAGAGTTATTGTCTTACCAATCTCATTTTTTTCATTTTTCTCTCAGCCTTGCTTCTCAGTTCTATCCAGGTCATTATATGTGTCTCTAACCAGCACACTTCACTGCTGCATAGTTTTCTACTCTGGACTTCTGTCTCCCTCCCCCCCCCCCAATTTCTTCAGTGTCATTTCTATTCCCTATTCCCTAAAATGCTCCAAAGAACAATTTATAAGATATTTAATTATACGATATAATTTTTGGCCAGCAAGAGGTCCATCTTGTGTTTCACCCCAAGAACACTGGCTTTTCAGAGAAGCTTGCATCTTTCTGGCACCGTGGCTCTAGGATCTGTTGTCATCACCATCGACTGGCACGATACCGCTACGCTGATTGCCAGCAGTGTGCTCGGTACCGACTCAGACAGCTCTGAGTAGCGGCTGCTGCCTTATCTTAAGGACAAGGGCATGGGGATCCAAAGAGATGAAGTAAGAGCCCAAGTGCTCCAGGTCTCCTTGCTGCAGCCTCTCATTGTTGGCCCTTGTGCTGGGTTTAGGGATAAAGTGCTGAGTAGGCACTGCCTCGCTGCTCTCTGGGAGCTCAGAGTCTGATGAACAAGTCCGCCCTTCACCATGCAAAGCCTGAGCGTGTGTGTATTGGAACCTGGAGGTCAGCGCTGTGGCAAAACAGTCCGTAAGAGTGAGCAGGGTGAAGACGGGATTTTGGTGGGCCACTGGGTTCTTCCTTGTCTTGTTCTCCTATATGCTTTTGTCTGTTTACATTCCTTCTTTGAGCTAGCAGCTTCCTATCCTGAGCTATACGTGACAGATTTATACCAATATATGAAGTGCTCTTAGGAAGTCTTGTTTTTTTAAAAAATGAGGTTGTCTTTTTAATTTTGTGTGTAGTCTGAATATAAATGCTTTGTTGGATTATGCATCACAACTAACTTTCAGTGTGAGTTAAATCCTTTGGTAAATGCATTTGTGTGGCTTTGTTTTGTCTGTCTTGCCTCTGTCACTTGGCTACCAGTGTCCTGATAACGAGAACTACTTACTTTCAGTATAAATATGTTGTTTATGTTTTGTGATGATCATGTGTTTTAAAGAAATTATTTCTTACTTTGAGATCATTTGTCTGTTTTTAAAGTTTTCTTGTTCCACTTCAGTGAGATCTGTATGGACATGAACTCTGGGAAGTTGAGAGTTTTCTCCCTATGGAAATCACTTTGTCCCATCACTGTAGTCAATGGGTCAGTTCTTTCCTTAGTGATTACTATGCCAGCTGCTGGTAGCTCAGGGTTCCATAAATGAAGACTAATTCTGAGCTCTGTGTCTCCACCTTCCCCTTAAAACATAAAGGTACCAATGCTAGTAAAAGAAAAAAAAAGTTATATTACTGATTTCTTCTTTTTGTAATTTTGTAATCTGCCTTCAGGATCTCTCCATATTTGTACATGGTGGATCTGCCGGTAGAGTATCCCACTGTACACAGATGCATACAGGATGCGGTAAGGTGTAAGAAGCAACGTTAGTTCATGCACCGAGATGCAAAACATTGGCAGTCAAATACAGTGCTTTCCCCAATAGTCCTGATGATTCATGAATTAGTCACACACGCCTCTTACCTCTGAGGTGTATGTGTTCTGAGGAAATTGGCAATCTCTCCTTCCATCAGTTGTACTGGTTTATTACAGGCACTTTTATCTTTGCATCTATTGTCATAACATGTGTTAACACAGTTTTCTCTTCTTACAGATTTTTTCCTATCATTGGTCCTGTTAGAGGATGGAATCACAGCGTCAAATCACAATTCAAAATATTGACTGTGTTTGTTAAATATTGTTGTAAATATTTGTTTCACTAATATCTAATATATATCCTGCTCCTATTTTTTTTAAATGATGAAAAAAATGTATATTTAGAATCAGCCAGCTAGACTCACCTGGAATGGTCTTAACTTTGTTGGCCACACCCCAAGCATCACATGCAGGAGCCAGTGGTCGTATGCCTTTCCTGCCTCATGCTTGGTCAGGGTATTGACCCGGGCCCCAGCCGTGTCATACAGCTTCTTCACAGCCTGCGTGATGTGATGTTTCATGGCCTTGGCATGCACAGTAAACATAGTGTGGCACCTTGCATCTTCACAACAGACTAAGCGGTCAAGGGAGCTTGAAGGCAGCATAGAGGTTAAGCTTGTTCCCCCTGGGATGCTCTTCTGAGGTCATTTGAGCTGTGGCCAGAGCCTTAATGTGTTGGGCTGCTGGAAAGTGGATGGCATGAATTGTCTCTCCGTTGTGGCTCTGGAGGATGCCTTTCAACACTGTCTCCTTGACCTTCAAAGGTTTTGCATTGCTTTTCATGCTGGGAAGGATGGAAACTTCCTTCTTTGGTTTTGGTGCCATCCTCGTGAAAATCACCCTATTTTCTTTTTGTGCTTTTGTGTGCAGTAACTTTTCAGTGCCAAATCATTTCATAGCTTTGAAGAGACACTGCCTTTTTTTATTAGTGTGTATTTGGGTTATATAATGAATACATCCATCATGGAGATTTGGTACATGTACATATTTATTGTCCATTCTTTTTGAAACACTACCCCCCTCTTTAGGTCCACTTCCTCCAAAAGTCGTATCTCCTTGTTTCCTATGATTTCTCTTTCATTTTGCTCTTTAAATTATCTGTACCTTGGGTTTCTCACATAAAAGAAACCATGTGATATGGTATTAAACTTTCTGTGTCTGATTTATTTCACTTAGCATTATGGTCACAAGGTATATCCCTTTTCCTTCAAAAGTCTCAAATTTATCCTTACTTATGGTGAAATATTTTCCATTGTGTATGCATGTCACATTTTCTTTATCCATTGATCTGTTGATAGATATAAAGGCCATTTCCAAGATTCAGCTGCATGGGTTGTGCTGTTATAAACATGAGTGTATGCATGTTTCATTGTAATGTGATGTCTTTACCTCTTTTGGAAAGATGCCCAGAAGGGGAATAGTTGGGTCAAATGGGATTTCTGTACTTTTTTTGAGGCATCTGCATGCCGATTCCCATAGTGTTTTTATTAGTTTAATTTCTTGCCAACAGTGTAGAAGGGTTCCTTTCTCTCCCATCCCCAACCTTGACAGCATTTGTGTTTTGAGTCCTTGAGGATAGCCATTGTTTTTGGAGTAAAATGGAATCTCAGTGTTGTTTTGATTTATGTTTCTGTAATAGCCAAAGATGCTGAACATCTTTTCACGTACCCACTGGCCATTTGTACTACTTTTTTGTTTTTTGCCTTTTTCTTTTTTATCGGTACCGGGGATCAAACTCACGACCACACACTTGCAAGGCAGGCGCTTATGCCGCTGAGCTAAATCCCCAGCCTCTGTACTACTTTTTTGGAAGTGTCTGTTCATTTAATTTGCCCATTTTGTGATTGGATCTTTCATTTTGGGAGGTCTAATTTGGGAAGGGGAAATAACCAGCAGTTGAACTCAGGACTTCATGCTTGCCAAGCAGGCGCTGAGCCACTGAGCTAAATCCCCGGCCTGGGAGATCTAATTTTTTTTGTTTTTATATATTCTAGGTATTAGTTCACAGTCTGAGCGGTAGCTGGCAAACTCAACTTATTTAACATTACAAATGCCTATCAGGCATTGGGAGGACCATCAGAATGAACAGCTGTGATCACAGCTGCAGTGAGGTGCTCCTTAGCTGATAACCATTACAGAATGCCAATGCCAGATTTTAGACGTGTAAAGAGTAAGATAAGAGTGCATCTTAAAGTTTGTAAATAGTAGCATAGTTTTCCTGTTGACCCACTGTTATGTTGTTGATACAACAAACTGCAACTAGCAAGAGGAATAAAGCAGGGAAATTAAATTTTGGAATCTTAAAAATGGAAGCATTGTTCGAGAAATTTAAGCTCCAGCTGTGTCTCCTAGGGTATGTAAAGACATAACATTCATTGCAGCCCACACAGTTTATTGATATCTTGGATGGAAACGTTAAGTGAAGAGATGCCAAATTTTTCTTACGGATCCCGCAGCAACTGGGTAGTAACTATTTACTGAGATGAGGAAGAGGAATAATTTTTGTTTTTTGCACTGATAAAAGGTAGAATCAAGAATTTTCGGGCAGAAACTTGAACTAGCAACATCGTTTAGATATTTAGAAGCTCAATCTGTTAGTCCAGGGAGACTTGGAATTTAAGTGATAGATTGTCACTTATAACACAAAAATGGCTTTAAAATAATGGGCCTGGGTGAAGTCTTTAAAGGAAGAGCTGTGGTGCAAAGAATCAGAGAAAGGAGGCTCCCATCAGGCCTGCACTTTGGAGAAAGGGAAGGAGGAAGGAATCCACCTGCTGAGGCCACGGGCAGAGTCCGTGGGCAGAAAGGAGAGAAAGAGGCTGCTAAGTTCGGAGCAGAGTGGAGCAGAGTGGAGCTGGGGGAAACTGCAGGAGCAACATGGCCAATCCAGGTTATCAGATCAGTGAGACGTAGCGGCCGAATCTGACAGTGTGGGCGTCCCTGGCGGTTTTGCAAGCGTGTTTCAGTGGGGTTGGAGGGTTGATCGATTAAATGTGAATGATGAGGATGCTGAGTATGTATAAATCTGTGAGAAACTCTGCTGCTCTGTGGAGTAGAGGAATGGCCGGCTGCCTGGAAGGGCACACGATGGGAACAGTGTGGGTTGTAGAGGGGAGATCAGAACTGATTGTGAAAAATTTCAAAACTCTTTTATAATGGTTCTGTAATGATTCTGCTTCTCAGGGTGCAAGCAGGAAGGCAGACAATGGCATGCGACTGAGAGGAGGGGCTTGGCCTCTCTGGCTGTGGTTTCACTCACACACTTGTTTATTGACACCTGTGTTAGTGTGGGCCTTTTTTAATGCCATCCTTCATGACCTGACTCCATCTCCTCCTCCTCGCCTACCCAGCTGGGGTCGGACTTGCCGTATAGCTAACTAGCTCTGCCTTTTCTGGGAAAAGACAGCCACAGACTCCTCAGATATTCCAATAAAAATTAAAAGAGCAGGCACAGAGCTGGGGCTTGTGACTCCTAGCTTGGAGGCATTTCAGCAAGGCCACTGATGCGTGGCTTTTCCCAGAGTGACTCATTCCCAGGCCCCTCGGGTATTCCCTGCCAGCTTTTCTTGATCCCTTAACCATGCTAGAATTTCTATTTAGGTTGTTCTCAATTTCCCAGCTTTGGTTTCCAAGAAAGTAGAACAATCTGGGTATTTTACCATAATTCCAGGGTTGAGGGTGTGGTTCTGTGGTCACATCTCTAAGTTATATTCTTGTCATCCGCATCTCCATGTTTTGGTACATACTGAAATGATTTCCTGCCATTACTATTATCAATTGTTATTTATAAAAATAATAAAAATGTCTACTCTTTTGAGTGCTGAAGAGAAGTCTAAACCCTGGGTACTTTTTACATATTCTTTGCTTTGTCCCGTATTTACCCCGAGATATGTGGTCCTCACTACATTGACACAGGAAAAGATGTAGGTAAGATGTGTGTGATCTTTAGTCCTTTTCGTCTTATCTTTCATTGTTTCTCTTTTCTTTTCCCCCTCCCTCTTCTTAGTTCCCCTTTTTTAGTTGTTTCTTAACTGTCATTTTAAACTTTAAGATCATTCTTATTTTAAAAATGAAAGGTTGAGTACTCAGCCTTCTTATTGTCAAGCAGTTAATTTGTGCTGTCTTTCTCTTTGAAAAGGGCTGTAAATGAACCTAGATCTGTTTTGGATTTTTTGGTGGTGCTAGGGATTGAACCCGTGACCTCGCACTTGCCAGGCAGACACTTATACCACTGAGCTAAATCCCCAGCCCTATTTTCTATTTTATACCATCTCTCAGGAAACCATGAACTTTTGCTTCCCTAGAGATATTTTTAAAGTATCTGGTTATTTATTTAGAGGCTAGTACTTGAGGAAATCAGGCAAGAGACAAAGGACTGTTTTGCTATGGCATCAGTGAAACATACTAGCCTAAGTATCAGGTGCGTAGTCTTTCAAAGTAACTAGTCCAACAGAGTTTCCTAGATTGTGTTTCTCCCTTTTTCTGTAAGCAGCTCATCAAGATAGGTGGTCATTCCACAAGTATTGGGTAAAAACTGAATAAAATGAAAGACAAAAATGGTCTTGCACTTCATGGAGTTTAGGGGTTAGTAAGATATAGAGCATTAAACAAGTACATATAAGAAAACATGACAGTGTTTCATGAGTCTAAATTTGAAGTGTAGGATGTGCCATAGTAGCACGTACAACAAGCACCTAGCCTGGTTTAAGAGTGCTCATTCCCTAAATGACATTTTAAAGGAGATTGAAGTGTTCATATTACTTACCACAGAATAGGCTTGCCTCATGAGGGAGAGGAGGGAGTTTTAGTTTGCTCAGCTACTATAATAGAATACCACCGGCTGGGCGGTTTAAGCAACAGGTGTTTATTTTGTCACTATTTTGGAGGCTAGACGTGCAAGACTGAGTGAGGCCTTGCTACCAGGGTTGGTTTCCGGTGAGGCCTCTCCTTCTGCCTATAAATGGCCGCCTCCCTGCTAGGTCCTCACAGGGCCTTTCTCTGTGAGGGAGAGAGCTCTGGTGATGTTTCCTCTTTTCATAAGGCCCCTAGGCCTATGGTCCTTATAAAGACCTCACCCTTGTGGCCTCAATTTACCTTAAT
This sequence comes from Cavia porcellus, assembly GCF_034190915.1. Lineage (NCBI taxonomy): Eukaryota > Metazoa > Chordata > Mammalia > Rodentia > Caviidae > Cavia > Cavia porcellus. The sequence goes on along the minus strand of NW_026947510.1, from coordinate 49,217,235 downwards.
TAACTCCTTAAAGTCCCTGTCTCCACTGCAGTGACACTGGGGCTGAGGGATTTGACATGGATTCTGGGGGGGCATAATGCAGTCCCTTGTGGAGGTGATGGTGGGGTGGATGGAAAGTGAACGTTGCAGACTGTGAAAGTACTGCCGTAAAGCAGGGAGCGTTTGGAAGGGAAGAAGAAATTGAAAGTGTTCGCTGTGGTGTGAGTGGGGTGCAGGAAGTGGACACCGGAGCGAGCTCCCTTCAGGTTAGGAAATCTTGGATAGTGCATAATTTTTATTTTAGAGCTTTGCTTTAGTATAGTATAACACAACTGGATTAAAAGTAGATCTGGAGCTTAGTAACTGCAAAAGCTTCAGCAAATCATTTTTATTAAACCTAGTGTCTCTAATTTTTCTTTTTTCTTTTTTCTTTTTGAGACAAGGTTTCACCATGCAGTCGGTGAGGCCTTGTCACTATGGCCTTGAATTCATTCTCTAGCTGGCCTCGAACGCGAGATCCTTTTGCCTCTGCCTCCCGAGTGCTGGGATTATGGGTGTGTGCCACCATGCCTGGCCCTTTCTAACTTAAAAATAGGAATTATAATTCGTAAATCACAAGGTTATCGTATATAACAATTGTAAAATATCTTGCAAGCCGAAAAGCAACATGCAGAAGTGAGGTTTTGTGGTTTGTTGTGTTTTTCCTCTAAGCCAACTGGTTTCCCTGTGTGAAGTTGGTCTCCCTCATATTTGTGACCCTCAACACATTTAAGGCCTCAAATAGACCACCAGACCTCTTCCTTACCGCACCCCTCTCCAGTAATTTTTTTGTAACCACTGTCACTTTTAACTGTAATTTTTTAAAAAAGCACTAGCAGGATTAAAAGAATCAGGCTGCTCTTTGGATGAAAAATACATCCAATATGCTTCTTTATGAGGATTGTCTGTTAGGGCCGGTGAGCCTATTTTCTCCCTTTTACTTGCTCTGCCCGGGCAGAATTATTCGTGAGCTTCTCTCTCTCTCTCTCAAGCCAAAGGATAGACTAATAGCATTTTCTCAGCTCACTGAGCTCTCTGCTTTTCTATGAAGCAATTTCTGAGTGACCCAGAAAGAAGTGGTAATTTTCACGGGGACATGTCTCTTCTATTTTCTGTCATACCCGAGTGCCTTGTCATTGCGTGCAAATATACATGGATTTACTTGTGAGCAAAATAGCCTATGAAGTTAAAAAAAAAATACATACATATGTTTTTAACAGTATTTTGACTCCAAAGTCCCTGTGGTCTCTACTTTGCATCTGCAAGTGTTATTTTCCCCATTTTCATGGGTTTTTTAAAAACCTCTTTCAATTCATTATAAGTAATCCCAAAAGCAAATAGAGAAGGATACTAAGTCAATCTGAATATTCTAAAGCCATCATCTTTGCATGATGAGCTATTGACACCCTTACTGTCTCTTTATTTATGTGGCTTTTAGTTTGTTAGGAGTCTAAGTGTGTCATCACATGAATACTGGGCTGATTAATATTATATAATGAAATACTCTTTCAACAGTAGCACAGCATTTAAGTTGTATTTTAGGATAGAGGGGAGAAATAAACAAAAGGGACATTTACTGGTTCTTGACTGCAGAATCAGAACCTCTAACATTTCTCATTACTGAAGCTTAGGGTGCTGTTTCATTTCTTCTTAGTCTTGGATACGCTGACCATTTTCAGGGACAGCGTAGAGTTCTTTTCACCAATAGACACATGATCAATATAAGTGGTTTAGAAGGATGAAGGTAACTAAGCTAGGATCCTCACTAGTGCTTGAAATATTTTTGAACCATGAGAGGATCTGGCTTTAGTTTCAGAAAACCAAGAAGTTAGTACATATAACCTCTTAAATTTACCAGCTTGTTAAGGATAAAAATATTAAAGGTGTATCAAGATGTTTTTTCCTACAAATAGACTTTATGTGTAGAATTCTTCCCTCTGTTTCCCCTTGTGTATTCCCGATGCTACCACCTAGTGGAATAAATGCAAGGCTACTTGTCAGGAAAGGAAGGTGAAATTTTTTTAGCTATTGAGAGTTGAACCCAGAGCCCACTGCATGCTCAACACTCACTTTGTCACTGAACTACATCTCCATACAGTGTGAAATTTATCATAAGAAACTATTTCCATGATGATGGGTCATGGTTTCTTTCTTGCTGTTTATTTTGCTTTTATGAGATAGGATCTTGCTTTATAGTTCAGGCTGGCCTCGAACTCCCAGCAGTCCTCCTGTGTCAGCCTTCTGAATGATGGGATTACAGGCATGCATCACCACACCCAGCTCCTTCTTTTAATGTAATACGGCAGGTTGCATAAAATACTTGAATTCCAAGGAGAAAAATAGCATTTCCAAGCATGCATCTGAAAATAAATAAAACCTTTTAGCTTATCCACAAATAAGTGTATTTGTTCAGAAACTTAGGAGCTACATAAGTTACTTAGACCTTTATCTAAATTACATCAAGAAGTGCCTCTTAATTCCTTACCACAAAGAGTTCATTTAAAAAATTCTAAACTATAAAGCTCTGGAGCACACATGAAATGAAGGTCTCACTGAATTTTCTTATCTCTTAGGTAAATAAAAGCACAGAAATCAAATAGATTTTGTCAAAGCTGGAAATAACAGCAGGTGTGTCCGAAGAGTGAACGCCTTCCAGACCCTCATCTTTTATTGGTAGTTTTATTTTCTTTTAAGGCCACCGTTAAGAACAAAACACAAGCCAGTCAAAAAGCAAATTGTCTTTTTGTTGTCACTCATTTCTCTCACTTGGTCTTCTCTCATCAGTTTGTTCCTTGGCTGCCCAGGTCCTGCTTGGTCCTTCTGGCTGATAGAATGACCTTCCCATTTCCTGAGAGGACACACTGTTTAGATGGCATCAACACACAAACGCTGTTTGTTTTGTTTTTTTTTCTCAGGATACATGCTTTATTAGCACACATTAAAATGTATAGAATACTAGGTTTCACTGTGGCATTTTCATACATGTGAATGTTTTCATCATGCCCATCCTTGTAATCCTTATTTACACTCTTCTACTTCCCCTGACTCCCTTCCGGAAAGTCTAATAGTCTGTTTTCTGTTTTTCATGTCTTCTTTTTTTTTCCTTTTTAGACTCCACATATTAGGCAAAAATGTGTGATACTTGTCTTTCTGAGTCTGACTTATTTGGCTTAATATGAAGATCATCAGTCTTATTTTTTTCCTGCAAATGATAGGATTTTGTTCTTCACTGTGGCTGAACTGTGTATGTATATATATATATGCACGCCAGTTTCTTTATTTGTCCATGCATTCTGGGACTTTAGGCTGGCTCCACATCTGGGCTGCTGTGAGTTGTACCACAGTAACCATGGGTATGTGGGTACCTCTGCAGTACTATGCTGATGTGAATCACTTTGAATCTATCCCAAGGAGTAGTATAGCTAAGTCATAGCATAGTTCTACTTTCAATTTTTTGAGGAAAAACATTGTCAGGGATATTGTAAGCCTCAGTAACATTTAACCTACCTGATTCTTGGTAATCTTAGCTGTTACGTTCTGATCCAGAGACTGCAAGATAATGAGCAGAAGGAGGAAGAACAGTGGAAAATCAATTTTAAAAAATGCCAAACTCTAGTTTTAGGCAGTTTTGTCTGACACGACAAAGACTCCACACCAGCTGGAAATGAGTCCCCTCTTTTACTCTGTGCATGACAGACTCCCGCTGTACCACCAGCCCCAGGTGCAGTGAAGGCTGCATGCTGGGAGATTGTATCTGGGTAACAGACCTGGCCTCATCTTACTCTTGTGATCTAAGATTACGCTGCACAGTAACGTTTTTTATGTTTGTAATACTTAGCCCTTAAAACTTTCCATTTCGGGGCTGGGGATTTAGCTCAGCAGCATAAGCGCCTGCCTTGCAAGCAGGCAGTTGTGAGTTCGATCCCTGGTACCGATAAAAACAAAAAAGACAAAAAAAAAAAAAAAAAAAAAAACTTTCCATTTCTAGATTTTCTCCTTTCATAAACCACTTACCTTAGTCCCTTATTACTGCCTTGTGTTGAAGGAATGTGTATGCATCTGCACTGCTGGCTTTTGGCTCTCCAGTGCTTGTGATAAGGGCCATCACCTGTCTGTGTTTTTATGATGCAATTGCTGAATCATGCATCCTCCGTCCTCTTGATTGTATTTATCTATTCTGGTGCCTGTTTTGTTCCTCCAGGACTGGGGATTGAACCCAAGGCCTTTGCTTTGAGCTGTGTCCCTAATTTGTTTAAAAACTTTACTTACTTGCTATTTATTTGTTTGCTAATATATTTGTTATCTTGAGACAGAGGTTTCACTAAGTTGCCCAAGCTTGTCTCACATTAGCAATCCTCCTGCCTTAGCCTCCTGAAGTGGGGGCCACTATGCCCAGCGGAGTCTGATGTCTATCTCTAGAAAAGCTCCTCTTTCTGTTGTGTAACACAGGCAGGTGTGCTCAGGGCCAATTTGCTGATTTCCACACCTGGGAAGCCTTCACATGTTTTGGAGCATTCGTTAGGGAAGCAAATATGTGATACCTCTAAAGACTAAAATTTGGTTCTTCCCTTTAATTTTTAACCAGTGCAATTTTGGTGTTTGTTTTGTTTTTGTCTTTTTGTCACTGCAGTTCAGGCTGGCCTTGAGCTCACTTTGTAGCCCAGGCTATTCTTGAACTCACAACGATCCCCCTGCCTCAGGCTCACCGGACTCAACCAGTGCAATTTTGAAAGGTGTTACATGGTTGATGGTTAAAAATAAGCCTTCTAAATCCTTTCAGCAACAAGAATTCATTTTTCCTCTAAAATCATAACTTACGAAAGCAAAGAAAATGAAACTTTATCCTCAGCTTTTTCTTCTTAAAAGACCTGGAAAGGCTTTCTGTCACTGGTTAGCCCCTTCTGGAGGATAGATACAGCCTGCTCTATACTCTCAGACTGTTGTCTTCGTAGTAAATTACAGGTTGTGTGCTCTGACTGTATTGCAGCCTTCCCTTGGAGTCAAGAAGCCCACCAAAGCGTTGCTCTTTGTCATCCTGAGCCCAGTGGGACCGTATTTTTCAAGTGGATCCTTCAAGCCAGTGACCCTGTGGGCCAGCCCACAGTATGTCAGAGCCTGGAAAGGTGGCACTGGGAACTACAAGATGGGAGGGTAAGTCGGCACATTTCTGTCTCGAGGAGAGCATCCTTCCTGACGATCTTACAATTGCATTTCACTGCAGCAGAAACATGTGCAACAATATTTAAACATGAATGCTTGCTTTTTATCTTCTGCTCAGTGCTCCATGTTTTAAATAAAATACTTGTTCAAAGGATCACTCTGGTGGGAGAGAGAAGCATTGGATGCCATACCGAGGCAGGAACCAGCCTAAGGGAGATAGTTCTGATTGGCTACACCTTTGCCTGCCTGCTTCCCCATGGAGCTGTCTTCCCGGCTGCAGCTCCTAGCCTCACCTGCTGTGAGCTGGCAGGGGCTCAGCCCTGCCTTGGCTGTTAGGCTGGTCTCTGGCCATGTGTAGCTGGCAGGAAAAAAAAGAGCATTTGAAAGTGCTGGAGAATCTCAGGTATGGACTTGGCCTCAATGTGGAAATGCCCCTTGGGTAAGAATATCTGGATCAAGCAGCCTGGTCTCGTCTTCATCTGGTCAAGTGGTAATGCACAGCACCTGGGTCAAGCATCGGATTCAGGATGGTCAGAGTCCAGTGACATGCTGGTAAAGTATTAAGAGTGACAGCGTAGTTGATGTGCAGAGCCTTCTTCCCTAAGGAAGGCAGAGGGGAGAGACAAGGAATTACAGTACTGTCAGGATATGGTATGTGTTAGAATCTGGAGAAAATGGATGTGGGAGACAGCATCAGGCAGAATTTAATTCAGACTCACCAGGGTAAATTTCTACCCCATGGAAGTCGGTGAATCTACAAAAGTGACTTCACTCACAAAAGCCAGCTAACAGAGGGACTCTCCAATTCTGTCGTGCAGAGACTGATTTATATCAGATTTATATCAGGTGGTTTATATCAGAAGTGGATGATTGCAGATCAGGGAAACCTCACAAGTTGAGGTCTGGGGCCAAATGACAGCTGGTTGTCATCACCTAGTTAGCACATGTTTCTCAGGTTTGCAGATTTGGAGAACAAACATCGGTATTTTTTCTGGGGAGTTTTGTCACTGATTAGCCTGCCCCTGTGCAGTTCCTGACATGTGACTCAAGGGTCAGGTTTGAGGGGACCAGGATGGCTGTCCAAGATCAGGAGCCCTCTTACAGATCACCAAACTCACAGGAATGAGAGAAAACACACTCAACTTGATTATTATGGAAGTCAAGGATCAGGAGAGCTTAAATAGGGAATTTGGCTTGAGATTGGTCTTAAGGAATCACAAGGCAGTCTAGCTGGTGTGTGAACAGATACTGATGTTGTACCTTCATATAAACTATGGGCTTACGTACCACAATGCAAGACATTAATAATTGGAAAGTTGAGAAGAGGGCTGAGGAAGGGTTATTACTTTTGGAAATACTTTTGGAAATTACTTTTTTGCTCAGTTTTTCTTTACATCTTTAAAAGTGCTGCAAGCATAATCTCTTATTAACAAATAGTTTGATTCAGGCTCATGGACTGTGGTCAGTGGGAATTGAGTGAAATGTCTTAGGAAGAGACTAGTGGAGAGAGTATTTGAACTCATAAATAGAAGCGAAATGGGCAAGAGGGAGGCAGTAATAAAAGGACATGCATTTAACCTTGTGTCTGTTGTTTGCAAGATGTGTTAAAGCACTCTATGCCTATGCTCCCAACCTGGGGAAATACAAGAAAAACAAATGATTCTACACTGAGTTCATCCAGTTTAGCCAGCAAAGACATTAGGAGATAGCTGGGCATAATCCCAGCACTGAGGAGGCCGAGGCAAGAGGATTGTTGTGAGTTCAAGTTTAGCACTGGGGCTTATTGTGAGCTGAAGGCTCATAATGAGACCCTGTCTCAAAAAAGACCAAAAAAAAAAAAAAGACATTTAGAGACAACTTTACTACATTCTTCAATCTAATTAGGTCCACAGTTACCCTCTAAACACTATTTAGGTCTCCCTGTAGTCAATTGGTATCATTAAATAGCTCTTGGTTCTCATAAACTCACTTTCTATCTAAGTGATTCTGGAAGAGTACTTTATTTTACTTTTGTAAATTTAAGATTATCCCACTGTTTTGAAGCATTGGAGAAATAGCAGTACTGGCACACAGCTGAAGGAGAGTCCAGCAGCCAGGCTTTGGTGCACATTGAGATCACTCAGGGAGCTTTATCAACAGCTCTTCCCTGGCTCCCGCCTCTGGAGGTTCTGTCTGTGTCTGGAGTACTGGAGTATGGATGGAGCTTCAGGACTTTTTTTTTTTTAGCACTGGGGATTGAACCAGAAGTGTTTGCTCTGAGCTACATTCCCAGCCCGGTTATTTTGAGACAGGGTCACACTAAATCACTGAGTTGCCCTGGCTGTACTTGAACGCAGCCTCCTAGAATGCTAGGATGATAGGAGTGCGCCACCATGTGGTCCAGCTGGGATATATTAGGCACAGCAAAACTGGAGAGACACTGAACTAGAAGGGTCCCTTGTCACAGCAACATTTTTAGTCCCAAGCGCTTTCTGAATTTAAAGTGAGTCAGGTGTCAAGTGAGTGTCTTTCTTTCTCTTTCTTTTTCTCCTTGTCTTTCTCTGTCTCATGTGCGCGCACACACACACACACACACACACACAAAAGTACTCATCCATCTTTTTTCACTTTTATTCTGCACTTAAGAGTGCAAGCTTTAATGAGAACACAAAGGCCAAGCTTAAGAACCTGTCTGTCCAAACGCATGTTTTGTGCCACTCTGGAAACTCCCCTAATGTAAACTGTAGACTTGGGGAGATAAGGATGTGTTAGTGTACAATCATCATTTATAGCAAAAGTACCACTCTGGGGCAAAATAGTGAATATGTGAGAGCAAAGATATGTAGAAAATCTCTGCACCGTTCTCTCAATGTTATTCTCAGCCTAAAACTGCTCTTTTTAAAAATTCGCCAGGTGCCATGCCACTGAGCCATATCCCCAGCCCTCTTTTAAAAATTAAACTCTTCAAAAACTAAGAAAAAAATCTCGTTACCCTGGGGCATGTTACCTTACCTGTTCCCACTCTCACTTTTCTCATTTGTAAAATCAGGGTAAATACCTAACTTACTATTATAGATTGAGATGATATGTGTCCTGATTGGAAAAATGAAGTGAATTAAAATTTTCTAAATTTATTACAGTAAAAGACACATTGCCATTAATCCCCCTCAGCATGACCCACCTACTCCTCACTCTGAACACACTCAGCCATCATTCTTCTCACTTTCTAAAGTGGGCCTGAAGTCCTCTTTTTTTTTTTTGTTACTGGGGATCAAACTCACCACCTCATGCTTGCCACGCAGGTGCTTATGCTGCTGAGCTAAATCCGCACCCTGAAGTCCTCTTTTGTGTCTTGAGTTGTGCCACTGGCTGCCCTGATGCTCTGAATCAATGCAAAGCATTTAGTTTTCACTGTAGTTTTGACTTTGAGTAAGAGACGTAAGTCACACGGTGCCAGATCTAGTGAATAAGGTGGACGAGGACCCACCATCATGTTTTTATGAACCTGTCACTCAGCAATGGCATTCACTATATTTTTGATCCAACCTCATAAAGACACAAAAGAGGATTTCCAGAACTGCTTCAGAAAGTGGCAAAGAACAATGGGAAAAGTGTGTTCAAAGCAAGGCTCGTATTTGCTTGCCATATAGGGGAAAAATGGTTAAAAGTATGGGTTAAAAGTATGGGTTGCAAAAATGTTTAAAAGTATGGGCTAGATCACAGTCGGGGGGCCTCACTCCCTCACAATATCTGTGTGATTTTGTGTGTTTTTCCTCCAGCATCTAAAAGTATAACGAAGCCCAGGGTTGTTCTAAGACAGTTCTGTGAAATACAGTGGTTAATACTCAGTACCCTCCCTAATAGCCAAAACTTCTTATCAAACAGTACCTGATACTATGAGGCTTTCTTATAGGGACTCTTTAAGAGAAATCAGATGAATTTTACACAATAAAATTTATTCACTTGGAAGGGTGTATTTAATATCACCATCCTCTCAAATACTTACTGTATTTAAATTTATATTGAATTTTTGAAACACTTTTCTGGCTTTTTCATTTGTTTCTCTGCTGTCCAAGAATGTATGTTTTCCTTTTCTGGCTATTGGTAGCATGAGGGAGAGAAACCAAATAGTACGTCACCACGCTGTTTGTCACCATGTGGACATTTATAATACTGTTAACACTTCAAAGAGGAGTTTGAGAACAATTTGTATGTGAATACAGAATACACTCCTTCTTCCGATGCATTGAAACAGTTGTGCTTAATTTTTCTTTCCCTGCCCAGGTAGCTTTGTGATAGCTGTAAGGAACCACAGTTTAAATAAGCCACGTTCTCTGAAGTGTGTGTTTATTCTTTTTTTGATCTGTACCAGAGTTCGAACTCAGGGCCTTGCACTTGCCACTGGGCTGAATTCCTGACCCCTGTGTGTTTGTTCTTAAAAGCTTCTTTTGAAAGCCTAGATACTCACACTGGAGGAATTCTGAGCTGCTGATGACCAGCCTAGGTTGCATGCCCTCCTTTAATTGAGTCATAGCAGGACAGGCTGCTGGGAATCTCAGCAGAGTGACGGAGCCCTATAGGAAGGAAAGGCTGTGTCTAGAAGAGGGCGTAGAATGGGAAAGGAAATTGGGAGACCCATGCATGTGCCCACTGTCATCTAGAGTTCTTGGGCTTCACTTGCACTTTTATTTAGACACATCATAATCTTACCTAGATAGACGAGATCATTTAAAAGGCCTAAGAAATGTGGTTCACGATTACATACTGCGTCCTAGTAGTTTTCGTTGTGTGCTGGCTTGCGTGTGCAGTGATATACCTCAGTTTGCGAATGCTTCTGTTCACAAACAATTCAGCGTTCAGCGATATTTCGTTTCTGTTCGCAGACTCCACGTTGGATGACGGACGCAGCTGAGGTTCTCTTCCCTACATAAACACAAACACAGCCATCTTCCCCCAAATTGTAAACCAAGTAGATTTGTAAACTCAGGTACCACTGTACTTCCGAGGGCTTCACTGCCCAAAGACAGGGCCAGGGTTTGTCCCCAGCCTCCACTGTCTTACTGTGGAGCTTTTCACACTTACTCACTGATGTCTCTGGAGCTAAGAAAAGTGAACCCAAGGCCTGAAGGAGACAAGAAAGCTTCATGTTTATTTGAAAACTATTATATTTTATCTACACATTCAAACATTAAGAACTTTGTAATATATCCTATATTTTTCTCATGTTTAAATTTAAATTTAAAATATTACTAAAAATTACAACATTACATTCCAGGAAGATGAGCCATATTCCTTTGATTTTTAAATAACCCAGAATAAATTATGTGGGTTAAGAAAAATAAGCCTCTGAAATACTTTTGGACCAAAAGAAAAGGGTTTTTTTTTGAGATTTTTAAACCCACCAGTGGGGATTTTAGGCATTGGGCATTAGGCATAGGCCTCGGATCCAAGCCATAGGCCTGGTGCTTTACCATTTAACTTGCTGTAACTTGATTCAGGTCACTTTTCCGAAGCACAGTTTCTCATCTCAATAACAGAAGCTACCTAATAAGATTGATGTGAGGTTGAGATCATTTATGTAAATTACCTTGGTGTGTCGGGAAAACTACTTGGTAATGTTTAACTGTTCTCATTAACTTGGCTATTTACCTGTGATCTAGCATTGCTTTTCGTGTTGGGATTCCAAGATTTTGTTTTGCTGTCTCATTATGCATGGGTTCGAGCAGGCTTTTCTGAGTTTCCTTTCATTTTGTGGAGTTAACTAGAGAGAATATATGGAGAAGAATGTAATATCCGGACTGCATCCACCTGCAAATTAAAGAATTGCCATTAGAGCGTGGAAGATGGGGCCGGGTGATGCATGTTCATAATCAGTGTGTCCTCTCTTCCTTAAAGGAATTATGGCTGCTCTCTGTTTGCCCAGTACCATGCCGGGGAGATGGGCTGTCAGCAGGTCTTGTGGCTCTACGGAGAGGATCATCAGATAACTGAAGTTGGGACGATGAATCTTTTCCTTTACTGGATCAATGAAGATGGAGGTAACCCACGCAGATGTCAGCTCTGTACTTTGCCAGTCATTTTCAGTGGGACCACTAGAACTGGAAGAGGAGGACAAGGATATAGATAGCACAAGGTCCACAAGCTAAGAATACTGTACTTTTGCAGTCAAGTAGACATCATTTTAAAGAAGGTGGAAAGGTTTTGCTTTGTTCTCGTGGTTTGTTCCCCCCCCACCACTAGATGTACTAATTATTGAGATGTCAAATTAAGTGATATTAAGTCACTGTGATTTAAAGATTTGCTGCCCCATCCTCTCTGCCATTCCCTGGCATTCTCCTGCCTGAACCTTTGCATTTGGAAAAAGGTCTCAGGCCAGTTCAGTGGTCATTCACCATATACTGTGTAAGAAATAGTAATAAATGCAGTCTGCATATTCTACCGACAGGGTATTTACTGCACTGAGATGTGTATGTGTGTGTCTGTGTCTATACAGGCACTTGATATTTACATATATATTAGAGAAAGAAAAAACGTACATTTATATATTTGTTTCAAAGGCTAGATTTTAAACCCAGGGCCTACTACATACTAAGCAAGTGCTTTACCACTGAGCTACACACCTCTAACCCTTTTGCTTTAGTTCTTTTAACAATTGTTGCCTTTTCTAAATATTTTGGTAACATAGCAGGGGTCCTCCATGTGATTAAAGTTCAGTAGTAAAGACAAGCCACTATACACTGAGGTTGTACCTAGTTCCCAGCCCATTCAGTTCTCTTTCTGAATGTGTACTATAGAAATCAGTATTCCTTCATTACCCTGAATGTTCACTATGTTTCTTTTGATTCTTTTTTAATTTTAGTTCACAGACCATAGGGATTGAGTGAAGTGTGGACAATACACAGTATTAAGTTCAGTGTCCAAAAGGGAGGAGAAAAATACATAGGCACTGATTTCCATTAGAATTTTTTTTTTGGTACCAGGGATCAAACTCACAACGTCATGCTTACCAGGCAAGTGCTTGAGCCTCTGAGCTAAATCTCCGGCCCTCCATTAGAATTTTGATAGTTACGCAAAATTTAGAAACATGTTTATAGACTTGTTCATGCTGTTAGATTACTAATTTCACATTGAGTGCAGAAATGCAAAATGTAAAACATTTCTAAGTACTTGCAAGGTCTTGGTATTGGTTTGAATGAATATTTTCAAGTGAAACTTTTATTTGGCAGTAGCCTCTGTTGCTTTGAGGTAATTTGGCTGTAGATGGAGGGAGGCAGTGATTCAGATGCCCCTGAACCCAAACTTGGGACTATTTTGAGTATTAGCAGCAGAGCCTTGTGTTCCGTCCGGGTTGGAGCTCAGTCTCCTGTGCACCGGCCCTTGGTGTGATCCTTGGCATGTGAGAAGAGAAGCCAGATGCGGTTTGTGCTCATTCTCCACCTCTGCTGTTTGTTCTTGGCAGTATTTGGCGGAGTTTGTACTGCAGTATTTCTGACTCCTAAATTTGAGTTATTACATATACATATATCAAAAGTTACACCAGGAAGAAGTTGGCTGGCGTTGGAGTCTGCATTCAGGAGGTAATAGACTGTATTTTTTTCCCACCAGCCTGCTCTTGCTGCCTCCCAAAACATCCCACATATAGCCCGAAGTGAAAAGAGGCAGCATGGTTCAGAAGTGGTATCATACTTATTTATGGATGAGAGATGCCAGGATTTAAGCATCATCTGAACCAGAGCTATGTGATTTAACCAAAAACTGTCTTGGTGAAAAATTGCTCTTTATCCAAACAGTAATCATGGAACATTTCTCCTCTGAGTTTTAAAGGTCAGAATAAAAAAAGTGAATTTGTCTTCTGTCTCTTGTAAAATATATAAAATGCTTAAGCGTTATCCTTTGGTACCCTTGCCTGAGACAACTTTAGGTTCAGTATACTCCATCAAGCGGGTGTTCACCTCATAGGTCAAATAAAATTTGAAATAAGGAGAAAGGAAATAGAATAAATGTCAGAACAGTACTGAGAGGGGAAATAGAACATCAGTATCAACCTTCAGGTTAAAAAAAAAAAGACATTGAAACAATTCTAGAGAGTGATTTTAACCATGTGGCTTTCAGAAAATACAAAGAATAAATACTGAGTTGAAAATCCTCAAAATACTGATTTCACAGGCACGAGGCACGAACAGAATTTTCTGAGTAGTGATCTTTTCGAAAAGGAGCAGGCGTAGAAAGATAGATAAGGCACACCCTGTGTGTTCAAAGCTGAGCACCATGCGTGCTGCTTACCTGTGCTGCTTGGCCTGTAGCTCATGGGGATTTTGATTCCAGTAACCAACGGTGGTGGTTAAAGTTACATTCTTTTACTTATTTTATTTGTGGGAGTCCTGGAGATTGCACCTAGGACCTTTCTACTGAGCTACATCCCCAGCCACCACCACCCCTTCCTTTTTTGAGACATGGTGTCACTAAGTTAGTTAGGCTAGGCTTGAACTTGGGACTCCTCGCTCTTGGCTCTCCAGAGTGCTGGGATGATAAGAGTGTGCTACACACCTTTTCACTCTGTTCATAACTAGTTCAAACACATGTACTTATTTATTGCTGTTTGAACAAATAATTTTATCATGTCTGAGACACTGGGATACTGGAAAAGAAAGACCCAGCCTTTGTGTCTACGAAGCTCTTTCACAGCTGCCAAGTCTTTGCTCTCAAATCACACTGTCCCCATGGATGTCACTGAGCTCGTAATCAAAGCTATGAACTCTGTCTCCTTTAGTCTTCAGCATGCCCACTATCCTTCCCTCTTTTCCTCCATGTTCTGACACGCTAGATAACAACGCAACTGCTGGCCTCTGCCTATTAGAAAGTGAGTAGGGAGTTAAATCAGTCTGGTTAGGAGAGCTTAGGATAGCAAACAACACTTTGTACATATTTGCTGAATAAACGAGTGATTGTGCTGCTGGAGTTCAGGGCAGATGTGCAAACCCACATTCCTCCTTTCCATTCGTGCCTGACTTGGGGCAGTCACAGATGAATCCTGCTGCTACTGCTGCTGAATTCCTCCTCTCCCCAAAATGATCTCTCTGTCAAAGACAAGCTGCGTTTGTAGGTTCTGTTTTCCTCCTGTTGGGCAATCTGGAGTTCGTTCTGGCTCTTGTGAGCATGTTTGTGGTTACAGAGGAAAATGAATATTTCTCACCCAAATGTTGTCATTTCATCGTCTCTGTCTGGCAACCAGAGGAGCAGATGTTCTGTTCCTTGACCTCAGGCTAGTGGTTACAGTTCTGGGTGTTAAATGTATTTCACAAAACAGCGTTTACACATGCAAAACTGCTGTTTGCATTTAACTTTATGTAGTCTTGGAGCTCAGCACGCTTTAGAAAAGGTTTATTTCTGGGGCACTGCATGTGTGTGCGTGTTTGTGTGTGTGTAATAATTATATACACATAGAGATCCATACATTTATGCATCTAACTAGCTATCATAAAACACATTTATTTTGAGATCCTCCACACTTCTAAACATGATGAAAAGTAGCCCTAAGAACATTGCCAAGAACAAATTTCTTCTCTCCTGAAAATAATTTTCTTTTTTTTTTTTTTTAATTTTTTATTTAAAGAAAAGGAAACAAAAGAATACATGGAGATTTTAAAAAAGGGTAGAAATGATACAAACTTACAGAAAAACAAACGGTAAGAAATTGCTGGTTGATAAGTTACACATTGTCATCTTAGAAGTAGCTGTTCATGTTATGGAATTAAAGCATTTAGAATGACATTCATAAAGTGACACTACAAACCCTTCTGCTCTATGATCGAACAAGAACTCAGTAACATGGTTATCAGTCCTACACATTTGTTTTACTTCTCAAAGAGGGTAAGATTAAACATATCAAAACAGAACATAGCAGTTAAAAAAACAATTTAAAGAAATACAGATTTCATAGGAAGCCCACTGGAGATCTTGATTGTCTATCTAACTGTCTCTAGTTTTTTACAAATAGTTGTCTCTATCTTCATCCACCTTATATACTTAGTGTATATTATAGAACTAATCAAATCATTGAAGACTTTTTAGGTCCTCAAGTACCAAATTAGGGAAGACAATAGTAACTACCAACTCATCTCTCCTACTCTTTGTGATAGCTGTCCCCATCTCTACATATGCTGAAATTGAACTCAAGAAACCAGTCCAATGTCATTCTAATCAGCAAACATTAGTATTGCTAGAATTTCTATCATAATGCTACTAAATTAGCCTCGGGTTTCTTAGTGTCTCTTCCTCAGAGTATCTGTTCATTACATCTTACATTATATAATCTGTTCCCATAAATAATTAAAAAGAAAAAAAAGAACCCATGTGTGAATTTCTACATATATATCTATCCTCTCTGTGTTATAGGGAATACCAAGTCATAGCAAGACAGCAAAACAATTTCCTAGAAAAACATGCAATGGATAAAACATTTAAGACCACAATATAGATGATCTTCCATAGTTACTATGTTTCCTCTTGTTATTTTCAATAGATTTGACCACCACACTGGCTTATTATAGTTAAATATAGTATCACCTATTTTTATAAAAACTTAACTTTGGCAGCATTGTAGGGTTTGGAAGCTGTTACTAATTAATACCAGTATGGATATTCTTTACAACTTGTCATCCTCAGAGTAGTTGCCTCTACTTTTAGGGTTGATACTGACAAGCATACCAATTTCAAATAAAATCAGCCATGGCCAACCCATAGTCTTACGATTCAGATTCAATTAAGATCAGTCATAGTAAGACAATGTAAGTATTATAGGATTTCAGTTTAAGTTAATAGGAAAGTAAGGATAGTTACCATGGTATAGCCTGCTATTTTTGGGTCAAGATGTCTGTGTCCTCAAATCTGACATGAGCGGACAGACCAGAACAAATTAAATTCAATCTAAATATGGCACTAGGGCTACTGTGTCTTTTAAATCATTATACACCATTAGCAATGACCTCTCCTTTTTTTTTTAAAATATAGTTTCAGAGCTGTCTATACTAAAGACTAGCTTACCGTCCCTGCCTCATGTCTGCTACTCCACTTTTCTGCTATAATTTGTCCACCTTATTCCCTCATTCCATTGTCTGCCCCGTTCACTGAGGCCTCTCTGCCACTGTTGCTGGAATCCTGGTATCTCTTCCTCTCTTTCTCTATAATGTCCTTCAGCGCTCTCTGTAGGGTTGGATTGGTGGCCACGAACTCCCACAGTTCCTCCTTGTCTTGAAAGTATCTTATTTCTTCATTAATTTTTAGAGAGAGTTTTGATGGATATATGAACTTTGGTTGCATATTTTTTTCTTTCAGGACTTGGAATATTTCTCCCCACTCCCTTCTTGACTTAAGAGTTTGTGTTGATAAGTCTGCTGTTATTTTGATAGATTTCCCGTTATAGGTAACCTGCATCTTTTCTCTGGCTGCTTTTAATATTCTGTTTTTTTGGTGGATTTCTGGGATCTCGATTATTATATGTCTAGGCGTAAATCTGTTTTGGTTGTAGGTAGCTGGTGTTCTGTATGCTTCTTTTATCTGGATATCATTTCTTTTTGCTATATATGGGAAATTTTGCTTTAATATCTCTGTGAATATTTTTTGTATTTCATTTTTGGATGTTCCTGCTTCCTCACTCACATTCTTTATTCTTAGGTTATGTATCTTTTTGTCATCTTCCAGTTTTAGAATTGCTTCTTTCTGGTTCCTTGCTATTTTTAAGAGGCTTTTTCTTTCACGTTCATATGTCCTAAATCTCTCTTCAAGTTTCAGAAGGCTGTCTTTAGTTTCTGTCAAGGCATTTTGCCAATGTTCAATGGAGTTTTTAGTTTCCTGATATTCTCTTTGGATCTGTTTCATGTATTCTAGGTTACGCTTAAATTCTTCTTCAGATGCTTCTCTTTCTTTTCTGATTTCCTCAGTTCTTCCATCTGTGTTCTCTTGGGCGGGGCTTGTCATTTCTTTAATTAATCTCTTTATATCGTGCCTCACTTGGATCAGGAGTACAGCTTTAAATTCCTCTATGAGATCATGTAGGTACTTTTTAATTTCGGCTGATGCTGTGTCGAGTAGTGGATGGTTACTGTGCTTGTTCTCTTCAGTGTTTAGTTCTCCTGGGCTTATTTTCTCCTGTTGGGCAGCTGGAGATTTTTTTTTATTTTTATCTCTTGTCATGTTTCTGGTTTCTTTCAGACTGTCCTGGAGTTCTCTGGCCCTCTCCGAATTGCTTAGGGCCTTTCAGAAGCGTGCTGGCTTGAGTTTTTGCTGTCCTCCCCAATTTACTGTTATCTGGGGTAGACTGGGATGCAGGGGCGGTACAGGCTAGTCTCTAGCCTCTGTGCCAGTTAGTTCCTAAATTAGGCTGTACTTTCTGGTTGTCACTGAGTTGTGACTATTTTGTATCCGCTCATTGGGCCCCAAGCAGAGGCTTGGGTTAGCCCCAGTATCTCCTGCCAGTTCTCTTTGTACCAGAAGCAGCTGACTAATGTCACTATGGCACAGGGTCCTGCCCAAATCTCAGCTGTTCTCTTCCAGACCTCTCTGTGTCAGGAGCACCAGCACAGCAGAACTGCCCAAACTCAAGATGTCTCCCACCAGTTCTCTGGATGAGGCTGAAGCCAACACGTACTCAGGCTCTGCCCAATTCCAAGATGCCTTCCACTAGCCCTCCCTACAGGGGGCTCAGTGACGCCACTGAGCTGTAGGTTCTGCCCAACTGTAAAATGGCTGCCACCAGACTCTGTGTTATTGATGTCCCCATAGTGGCGGGCACTGTCCCGTTCCAAGATGTTCTCTGGCCAACCCTGGCAGTCGCAGGGTCTCCAGTACTCACCAGGGTCCACGCCGCCCACCTTTCCCACGTTCCCGGCAGAGCGCGGATCAGTCAGAGATCCGCGCAGCGTGCACTCCCGGTACAGCAGCACAGAACGGTCAGAAATCCGCGCAGCGCCTGGTACAGTGCAGAGTGGTCAGAAATCCGCGCTGCGTGCATTCCCGGTACAGGGTGGAACGGTCAGGAATCCGCGCTGCGTGCACTCCCGGCTCAGTGCGGAACCGTCGGAAACCCGCGCGGTGTGCACTCGCGGCACGGTGCGGAGCAGTCAGAAATCCGCGCTGCGTGCACTCCCTGTACGGCGTGGAGGGGTAAGAAATCCGCGCTGTGTGCAGCCCCGGCTCAGTGCGGAACTGTCGGAAACCCGCGCGGCGTGCACTCGCGGCGCGGAGCAGTCAGAAATCCGCGCTGCGTGCACTCCCGGTACAGTGTGGAAGGGTCAGAAACCTGCACGGCGTGCCCTCCCAGCACAGTGCGGAGCAGCGTTTGGCTTTGGAGCTCGAGAGTCTTTCACAATCTCCTCTGGTGTAGCTGGGCAGTCAAAAGCCAACACAGCTTTTCCTGTTGCGTCCATGGGTTAAACTGTTGATTTAAAGGCGCGGGATTTGCATCTTCCCGTTTTCAGCCTTCTCAGTCTCAGCACGACTTTAAATCCTCCAGCTGCACTGTCTTGGTTAATAAGAATCGTTATCCATTTGTCTGGCCCTCTCCATGTTGTGATATTCTAGCTTTTAATATGATTTCTCCGGAGAGACTCTCCGCCCGATCCTCTAGTTAGCCGCCATTTTCTCGGACCCTCCTGAAAATAATTTTCAAACAAAATTGCAGAAAACCGTATTGCTGTATCCTAGAAAAGACAGTTCATGTGTATGTATGTATGTGTGTGTGTGTGTTTTAATTAAAAAATGCTTATTGTGTACCTGTCTGAGCCAGCTAGAATATCAAGTTTTGGGAATACAAAGATGAATATGGAGCTTTGGGCACCTAGAGAGAGCCCTGTCATAATCACAACAAAGCAGGTGTGCTCAGAACCAGTGCATACTGACGGCCAGGGCAGTGAGTGGCCCTAGTGTCAAGCCATTGAGCACTGATCCAGGCTTTTCCCGTGTCACCAGCCTTGGCAAATCACTTATGAGGATCAATTCCAGTGATTTCTGAACTTCTTTCTCACTGCATGAAAGGGCCTGGAGGAGCTCAGAGATACCAGTGAATTCTTTCACAGTTTTTAACTACCTGGTGATCCTTTTAAGCATACTGTGTGAATTCTCTGCAATCGCATGCTCCCTCGTAAGGGTCAGCATGGTGTAAGGTGATGAATAAGGTTTGAAGATTCAGTCTGACTCCTGGGTATCAGAAAGGGGAGGGAAGGGAGATGTTGAGAGATGGCCTGTGATAAAGAGGCCCGTGCAGGTGATGGACCATACTTGATGCCTACAGATGAGTGTCATGCCCAGCCCTCATGGTGGGTGAATGCTGTCATCTGTGTAAAGCAATAGCATAAACTTGAAACTTCGAGAGTTTTTCTGTTTTAGCTATCTACATACACACTTTACCCTAAACCCATTTCATTTAAATCTTTGAGGGTGAACAGTTACAGGATGGTTAGTACACGCTGAAGATTAGTAGATGAGTAGCTTTCTTTCTGGTTTGTAATATAAAATTCTTACGTCGCTGGACATGGTGGCACACACCTACAGTCCCAGCACTCGGGAAGCTGAAGTAGGAGAATCATGCAAGTTCGAGGCCAGCCTTGGCTACAAAAAGAGTACAAGGCTTGAGCTGAACTGCATAGTGAAACCCTATCTCAAAACCACCAAAAAAAAAAAAAAAAAAGAATTTAACTGGAACGTGAATTGATATGCAGGACTTGACAATGCGGAGCAGTAACTTGAACTTTATGTTTGTGACTGGCAAAATTGTGAGGCATGGTTTTGTAAAAATGGTTGTTGATATAAGAGGGGCCTAACATAGTTAAATTTTGACCCATCTTCCTGTTCTAATTGACAGAAAAAGAACTGGCAACTCCTCCACTAGATGGCATCATTCTCCCAGGAGTGACGCGGCAGAGCATCCTGGACCTGGCCCGTGAGTGGGTGGGTGCCTTTGACATGGACAACTTTCATAAGCTTGCAACGCAGAGGAATCAGAATAAGCCTCAAGCCCTGGTGAAATAATACCCTGTGGTTGCAACCAGTGTTCTCTAACCTTTAAATCCTAACTCTTGAAAGAGCTCTCTAGAACAGTGTTGGCAACCTTTGAGAGACCAAATGCCCAAACTGCAACCCCAAACCCACTTATTTATCCCAGAGTGCCAACACTGCAATTAAACCTGAATACTGAGGTTTTAGTTTAGAAAAAAGAACTGTTATCCGATGCTCTGGGGCAACTTGGCTCGTGCGTGCCTGCTGCGGCTCGCATGCCGTGGGTTCACCAGCATAGCTCTAGAAGATCATCTTTGAGTGCTGTTTGTAGGGAGGGCAGAGAGAAACCAGAGCAGCAAGATATCCTAGGGGAGCATCACAGAATTCACCTTTATACTAGGCATCTTTATACTAGGCAGCTCTTGTCAGCTTAACCTAGGTTATGCTTTGTGTTCTATCCAATCAGCCCTCAACTTTCCAAGTGTAAATATATTCCACAGTGCAGGGAAAACACAATTCTGTGTTTTCCTCTACTTTCCTTATTCCACTGTCACTGTGCTCACCATTGGAATTATGGAATTTTACTGACATTGACCTGTGTATTTATTACCATAATGCTCTTGGATTGGCTACTTTCTTTCTCCCTCCACTGCCCCCGTCACCCACATAGACAGGGCTGTTTTTAAAGGTCAAAACAAAGAGACAGAGCTGGGGATTTAGCTCAGTGGCTTAAATGCCTGTCTGGCAAGTGCAAGGCTGTGAGTTTGATCCCTGGTTCCATTAAAAAAAAAAGGAAAAAAAAACACAGGCAGTTGTAAAGCAGTTTTTGGTAGACTTTCAAATCCATGTGATACAAGCAAAGACTATTAAACTGTTTGTTATTTAAAGTGACATAACATATTCAAAGTGGGTATTAAATGAGTGGGTTGTCTGGCAACGGTTTTTGGATGGAACTTTTGACCCATGTGTTAAAGTGGTCTCTAAAGACCATGGAAAGGCTTTTGAGGGTGCCATGGTCAGATGGTATGAATAGGACAAATGTTTAGAAACACACATTACCTAGAAGAATACTAGCATTTTCTCTGGAAAAAGACTTTGAATATAAAGGAAATGTGCTATAAATAATTCCACAAAACCCTGAAGTAGACAAGACCCAACTGCCACATGCTGGCTGGCACATTGGGCATGACATTTACAAACTGTTGGTATAATTTCAAACAGCTTGCCCTGTCCTAAATATGTTTGCAGTTGGAAAGATATATTTTTGAAGCTCAGTAATTTCTGTTTTATTAAAGAAAAAAAATCAACTAAGTACAGAAGGTTTGATGACAAGTTGCAAGTGGAAATGCTTTCCCACACTAATGATTTGCTAGCATGAAAAATAGGCTATTATAGAGGAAGTTTTTCTTGACTCCTTAGCTGTAATTTATTTTAAAAGCTATTTTAAAACAGTGAAACATAAAATGCCAAGAGGCATGTGGGGGGTTACCACTACTGCCAGACAGGGGAAATTGTCCAGAGATAAGTAAGGGTGAACAGAAGAAAAACAATTCTGCTTATTTGCAAGAGGGGTTTTTTTCCTTTTCCAGAACACTGAACTCAGCTTGTTTTCAATAAAGTTGGCTGATCTGAAACTTATTTATTTACCTCTGAACACATAATTGCAATTACAGAATGAAAGAAATTGAAACTTGGGAAGACATACTTCCCTGTCCTTCCAAATCCACTTGCAGCATGTGTGGTGCATGGTACATTGTTCTTCTAATATTTTGAATCCAAGTGCTTTGATTTCCATTTTTATGTATTGTCGGTTTGTAGGTAAGAAAAAAACACTTGCATCTTGCTTTTCTCTCAACATATGCATTCTCTGTTGTCCTTAATTCAAATAGCTTGTTGACAAGGATTGAATTTGAGTCACTAAGATAAAGGAATGAGACTTAAAGATTGAAGAGTCAGTATTAAACAGATTAAAAGCACTGGATTTTTTTTTCCATTTTCTATCCTTGAGCAAATAAAAATACTCAAAATAATTCTGCAGAAGTGGAGGAGATTACACCACTTAATCCCTGGTGAAATTCAACCCAGTCTGATTCTAAAAGACAAGGAAGACTATTACTATTATAAGGTCTCCTTGTCAGTTAATCTGGAAAGAAAAATATATATTTATAATGCAGCTTTTAAAGTAAAGTCCGTATATTTAATTTTTTAAAATAATGAATATTTCAGATATTTGAACTCGGTCTGTTTTTTTTTTAATCCATGAAAGGCAGGGTGGAAGGAGGACCACATTTGGAACAAATAAGATCAGACCTAGGTTCAAACCCAGTTTTTGCCATTTATTAGCTGTGTGGCCTTGGGGATACCCCTTCCACCTCCCTGAGCCCTGGTTTCCTCATCAGTAAAGTGGAAGTGATTGTGCCTGCCTTTAGAATTAAAAATCTTGGTGTATGATGGGTACATGGTAAATGGTAGCAGTGACTATTAAGAATATATATCAGAATTTGGTTTTTTGCTTTATGACCATGCTACATGCATTAAGAAGCACTTGGAATGAATCAACTTATGAGACTTTATCCATGACAGCAATAAAATCCAATAAGCAGGCACACACTAAAACATATGGTGTCTCTCAGGTGATAGTTGCATGTTTGTATTGTGTAACTTAATTTACAAATGCAGTGACCTTGAAATAGGGTGCTTTGTGTTTCAGTGCATTTACCAGTAAGATGGTTTGTCCTCTTTAATGTCCCCCCAAAGGACTGTGACATTATCTGGGTTCAACCAGAAAGTAAAAGGTTAAGTGTTTTTTTTTTTTTTTAATATTCCTGACAGGGTGAATTTAAGGTGTCAGAGAGGTACCTCACCATGAGTGATCTGACCAGCGCCCTGGATGAAAACAGAGTAAAGGAGATGTTTGGCTCTGGGACAGCCTGCATTGTCTGCCCAGTTTCTGATATACTGTACAAGGACCAGGTGAGACAAATAGGGCATTTCCTGCCATTTCCAGACATTAGCCTGTATTTCAGCTAATCTTTACAGTGTGTGAATGAAACTACTTGGACCAGGATGCAGACAATGGTTTTATAGCATGGCATGACATCAGTTTGGATAGGTTGTCCACACGAACCTATACTGCATATAACTTCCATGTTTACGGTGATCTCAAGTAAGTGCAAACATGGAGGGAACTCAGTTTTATCTTTTGTGTCATGTTTGCTTACCTCAATTTAGAGATTGGAGCTGTGCCGATAGATTAGATTTCAGTTTCCTGGTTTCCAAAAGTATTTTCATTACTTTTAGGTTAGGAATGGAAAATTGTTTTGGAAACTGCATTTGAACAGTTTGATTATTATTATTATTATTATTATTGTATATTATTAAATAGACTGCATTCCAAAAATTTTTCATTTACTAAAACTGGTGCATTTACTAAAATATTCCAAAAGGAACTCAAGGTTTTGGTTGGAAGACACGTTCTCCTCTTCGTAAATTACTCTGATTTTATATGTACTATATTTCAATCATTTTGTCAATTTTTGGCTTTCCCTTTAGCAACAAATTTCTGGTACTTAGGATTAACATCAGTTAATGACTTTTCAATTTCTCTGAGCCTTAAGTTTTCTCATCAGTAAAGGAGAGATGATTGTGCCGCCATTTATCATTTAAAGGGCTTTGGGATTATTCTTACAAGATGAATTAGCTTAAATCATTCACATGAAACATAAATTCCACTGGTTTTTAAGTTCTGCATTACAGTTATTCTGCAGACTTTAGTGGTGACTACTTCCTGACTTCAGGTTTTACAGTTTAGAGATGGCTCCTGACATCATTGCATCTACAAATTGATTGTTTCACAGAATTATACCATTTTCCATTAATACTTGTATTTTAGTATGATAGTACCTGCGTCATGTTTTTTGTCCACTTTATTAACTGAAGTTATCAGTAGGTCAGATTTTTAAAAATTTTTTAAAAGAGATTAAGACAAAACAGGACATAACAAAGCAGATCAGAACAGAACAGTGTAAGCAACACAGTATTTCACCAGAAGACAACCTGTAATTAACAGTAACTACCATAATATCTCTTTCTTGGAAATAGTTGAGCATAACTTCATATACAATAGTATCAAACATAACAAAATAGTATAAAATCATTAAAGAGAATGAAAGTATTACAGGGCATTCAGAGAACCAAATAACAGAAAATGAACAATGGCTAACTATATTATCTCATTTTCCATAGAAAATTTGTTTATACTTTACATATAATACAATCCAATAAGATACAACATGATAGAACCAATGGAAACAGAAGAGCAAAAGCATGGTAGGACTTCAGAGTAAGATGATATTAAATTTTGAAGAAAACAAGTCATTATAATAGCCAGTGTTGATTTAGTAGGTCAGATTTTTAAAACATTCAATTATTATTTCACCTCTAGAAATAAGTTTTTAGAATTTAACATACAGTATTTTAATGGTTCAGTTTTAGGAGCTGTTTGGAGCCAAAATACGCATCTAATTATCTAATTATCCTATTACACTAAAGGGCATAATGAGCGTATCTACTAAAATCAGATTATCGAAAGACCGCAAGCCAGGGAGGCATGAATGGACCTGGCACGGAGGATACAGATTAGGATCATGGAGTCTCTTTGGGCCATGAATTTAGCTGTCCAGAGTTGTAGAAGTTGTGGCTCATGGAGGGCTGATGTGCACCTTATCCTGCAAGAGAGCCCCCTATTTTGAAGGCAGAGACTCAAATTCATGTTCCCAAAATGACTTGTTTTAATTTCTTGTAAAATATCTTTGCATTCTCATTCTTTGGTTTAGATGGTTAAAGGGTTAGAGGTAGAGGACAATCGCTCATCCTTACGGATTCCTGGAATTTTGGAAGAGTCTGAGCTTTTATTCACTTTATCATTATTTTAGGCTCCCCTGTCTCTTCCTTGATCTCTCGGATCAGCCTGAAGATTAGAATATAAACCATTTATGCCCTAAATTTAGTCCATAGGCAATAAACAGCCTGCTGTGGGCTAGCGTTCATTGCTGTTCACAATAGAAAAGAATCTTTGGTGTGAGCAGGTAGTGTGCATGCTAAGTAGGTTACAGTGCTATGTCTTCTTTAGGTGGAATTGCCTTAATGTATAAATTGCTACATGTCTTCTCTGTCACCACTCCACATGTTGAAATTCTCAAAGTATCTCATTTTTCTTTCGTAGATGATACACATTCCAACCATGGAGAATGGGCCTGAGCTCGCAAGTCGAATCTTGGAGAAGCTGACTAATATCCAAGTAAAGATCTTTTTTTAAAAAAATACTGCCTAGGCCTGCACGTGTAGATTGATGGGAAAGCACTTGCTTAGTACGCAGAAAGCCCTGGTTTTCTCCTAACACCAAAAAGTAAAATAGCAACTTATTTCAATGGGGGATTAGGACCATATCATATTTTCAGGGAGTGAAGAGAGTAAACATTATAATTTGAGAACATTTCAGTTTAAGGATGGTCTTCCTGATACTGTGAGTGGACATGAACCAAAATGAAAAAGATACGTATTTTAAAAAGGAAATCTTGTCAGGGACTCCCGATTACTTAGCATTTAAAAAATAAGTGTAAATTGTTGTAACATTTAGAAAACTCATTAAAAATGTTTTAGCCTTCAAAACCTTGAATTTAGAGTAAAACCCAGGAAGAAAATAATTACCTATGATTCTAATGCTGAGATACAAACCACTGTTAATTTGGAATGTCTATACTTGCAATGTTTTATAACATTTATACTTGCTGTTGGCTATTTTCTCCAGCAAAGTGAATTCATATCATGCATAATTTTGTTGCCTGCTTTTTTTGTTTTGTTTTGTTTTCTTGAGACAGGGTTTCACTATGCAGTTCAGACTGGCATTGAGCTCACTTTGTAGCCCAGGCTGGTCTTAAATTTGCTATGATCCTTCTGCCTCAGCCTCCTGAGTGCTGGGATTACAGGCATGTGCCACCATACTCAGCTACTGCATATTAAATAAACACTTAACTTTTTCACCCCAACTCAATAAGTGGTTTTCTTAATATCATTTATAAAGTTCAGTTCATTTCCATCATGTTGATGTATCATAAATGTTTAAAGCAATCATTATAGTGAGCCTTTGTGGTGGTGGATTTTTTTTCATTATTATGAACAGAACTGACTTGTTCATTTCCTTAGGATAAATCCCTACAATGGGTTCAAGGATGTGCAGCTTTTTCTTATACTGCTGGTTTTGTTTCACCTATTTTTTTCTGCACATCTGCCTTTAGTAATGTCTCATCAGGTAGTTAAGCAGGCGTATCACATATCAGAGCACACTAGGTCATCTATAAAAAAGCCTGTATTTTGCAAGTTTCTAGAGGATTTTGTTGAACCCAGATGTCCTCACTGCCCATTACTAGCATATCCAAGGGTAGCTGAGACTCAAATGCAAAAGTCAAATTCATTTGATGGCTTGGTGACATCAGATGGTATTGAGCCATAAAACTAAGCAAAATTTATAGTCATTTGAGAATGCAGCAGGTATCCAGAAAATAAATCAATTTTTGAGCTGTTATAGAAACAGTATTCTTTTAAGATTTACACAGCAACTTTTATGGAAAATTTTTAGTAGCTGTGATAAAAGCAAAGAATGGTTATGGGTTGTTTTGCTTTCTGTTTTTTGATACTGGAGATGGAACCCAGAATTTCACAATGAACTATGTCCCTATCTCTTTTTAAAACTATTTTGTTTTGACATCACATCTTGCTAAGTTGCATGGGCTGGGCTCGAACTTCAGGCCTCTTGTCTCAGGTTCCCTTAGTGCTGGGATTACAGACATACACTACTATATCTAGGTGCTTATGCTTTTTTCAATTTTTGTTGTTGTTATTGTTTGTCTTTTTGAGACACAGTCTCATTAGACAGTTCAGGCTGGCCTTGAGCTCACTTTGTAGCCCAGACAAGTCTCAAACTCTCAGTGATTCTCTTGCCTAAGCTCCCAAATTCTGGGCTGATCCACGTACCACTCTGTCCGCTTATGGTTTTTGAATGAAGTGAGCTACCTCATTTCTCTTCAGTACGGGTTTTCTATAAGAATTTTCTGTAAGATAAAAGGAGTGCCTTCATATCAGAAAAAAAATGGTACTCAGAGTTGTTTTCTACCTTTGTATACAGAAACAGAAGTAATTTGAAGGATAACAAACATTGCTGTCTTCGTGTTCAGACAACTTTTTCAGGATTGCCTGAGTAAATCCTATGAAGATAATTATTTTGCTCAGATAAAAACATAAATAGAATTTTAAAATATATAATTGGCTAAGTTATGAAAGCTTTTATTCAGCATAACAGTTTAGAGATTTTTTTTTTTAAGGGGGGAAGCAGTGTGGTCATAGGTCAGAAGAAAGATTTCTTTGAAATTTTTTCTTGAACAAATTATACATTTGAAGCCAGGTGTGATGGCTCATGTCTATAATTACAGCTTTCAAAAGGCTGAGGCAAGCGGATTACAAATTGGGGGCCAAAGTGGGCTGTACTCCAAAAAATAAGGTTAAATAAAATTTAAAAATTTTTTTTAAGTTTTAAAAGATTGTACATTTTATAGAATTAACAAACAAAATGAGACATGAGCTCCCTATTCTAGATTGTGTGAAATAAGAAATTTTAAACTGACTTGATTTGTGAAGAATAAAAAAGGTAGGCAATAAAAGAAAAATTAAATTCTATTAAATATGCATTTGGAAGACCTAAGTAGAGGTATTCAGTGGACATAACCGTGAATCTTTGCTTGAGAAAAAAATTGCTAGGAATCAAAAGCAAAAATGTGACTGACTCATCAACATTGAGCTGGTGACAAATACTATTAGGACCCAAAACCATGAATAAAAAAGAAGCCCAAACATAGAACTTTGGGGCAAGTTGGAAAGCCATTACTAAGGTTCTCAGAAAGTACAATGGAAACCAGAAGAATGTGACTACAGAAAATGTTGTTGAATAATTCATTTAACAAAGGGATAGATGGAGTGCAAACATTATACATAACGTTACCCTAGGAGCTGCGGACATCACAGTGAAAAAGGACCAAAAAAAAGGACAAAAAAGAAAAACTAAAGAAACCAAAGCACACGAAAATCAAGGGAAGTTAAAATAAAATAAATGTGAGCATGTATGAAAATGTTTAAAATTAAATGATACATGTGAAGTAAGGTATGAGAAATAAATGGAACTTTTCCCTTTAACTTTATTGCTGTATCTAAGTAAATAATTTGTTTTTACTCTAGGTAGTGAAGTACAGTGGTAGTAACACTAAAGTCTAATTATACGTCCAAAGTCCCATACTGGATCAAGGTGCAAAGGAACATGCTCTCAGGACATAGAGATAGTGCAGTGGATCTGAATTAACCACAAACCAGAAGTATCACATCTGCTCCAAACTGTTAATTAACAAGGGACTATCCATCCATAATCTAAAACCACATCTTTCTTCTTCAAATATTTTTGTGGCTGGGTGCATGGAACCTTAAGTCTCAAAATTATCCTCTTACAAGATGGCAAATTGGTGCTGTCAGCCAAGCTACTGGGGTTGTTTGATTCCAAGAAAAATAATTTCAGTAATTACTGAGGAAAAAGTGTAGCGTTGCATCATGTTTTTACATTTGATCTCTTTCGGCATTACATGGAAACGTAAATATTTCCTACAAAGTGCTCTGGTAAATTGAAGGAGAAGGGAACAACAATCATTTAACAAAATTTTTTTTTTTCATAATTCTTGCCAGTATAACCCAAGGGGAAAATTCTCCTTAACCACAAGTTTGCCTTTCATTTTAACTTTTGTACTTCTGTACTTGAGTAAGATTCTCTGAGGTTAAAGTATTTATCCCATTTAGCTAATTACCCATATAGTTCCCTGGGTCTTAGATTACTCTACAAATAGCTCCTAGAAGGGGAACATTGCCAGTGAACATTTTTTTCCTTCTTTCTTTCTTTAAGTAAAAAAGAAAAACATGTCTGTTTTTGTGTTTCACTAAAGTGAAACTTGGAGACTATTAGCCATGTTGTCTGTGTTATTCTTCTCCCCTGTTTCTGTTTGCTCTTCCAGTTAGTCATGGTCTTAATCATGCTTGCTCCTGCTGTTGGGAATCTTCCCTGCTCTCCCAGTGAGCTCAGCTCTCTGACACCACCTGCCCTCACTGTACCTTCTGGTTTGGTCACCCGATGAAGTCCTGGTTATCCTTCAACATTCGTATTTTCTAGGAACCTTTTGTAACTCTCTGGAACAATACTGCTTTCCTGTGGTCCAGACGCATTCACCCATTTAAATGCTTTTTCTTCCTCCACCTGTTGAAGAGCTGGGGATTATTATTCTAGACCAGTGATGGCAAAATTTTAGAGCTTTCGATACAAACAGTCCACTAAAACAGATGCCACAGGTTCACTGTCTTAGATACTTAGATTATAATTAGTCACACCCTTGTGTTTCTTCTAAGGCTGTTGGAATTGTTTGTTGGCATCTCTGGGGTTCACCACAAGGCTAAGGGTATGCAAGCATTAATGCTTCTTCAGAGGAAATAATGAATAGTCAGGAGGCCAAGAAAATACAAAACAAAAAACATTGCTTTTATACATTAAGATATTCTAAGATGAGACAAGATGAATCTCTTGAATAATGCTGTCTTAGTCAGCTTCCTGTTACTAAAATGTAGTATCTGAGGCAACCAACTTCATAGAAAAGGTTTGTTTAGCTCACGGTTTTGGAGTTTGACAGTCCAAGATCAGCAGGCCTTGTTGGTTTCGCCCCTCGAAGGCAATGCCAGTGATGGCAGTACATGTGGAACAGAATGTCACATCTCCAGCCAGGAAACAGAGATGAATGGGCCAGGAGGTCACACCATTCCTACCATGTAGGCTTCCTCTGAGGATTCAATGAAGTAACAAGTCTGCAAAGTTCCCAACACAATGGAGCTGGTGTGCATGATTGCTCTAAGGAGGAAAGCTTATTTAAACACAGATGTTTATTGAATCACTATCTACTGACCTTTGAACTAGCTCTCCATTGGCAGTATAGAGCGTTTTGTTTCATTAATTCAACTTCATGGTTTAAAATTCAAGTTTCTTTTAAAGCATGTGCTACTGTAGTATCCAAATTAGATTATGATAGTAAACGATTTTCAAAAGAATAAGAAAAATTGGAATGCTAACAGCACCAACTGATTTAGAGACTAAAATTCCTCTTAAGATGCACAAGGACAGCTGGACATTGTGGCACACACCTAGAACCCCAACACTCTTAGAGGCTGAGGCAGGAGGATCACACCCTGGGCAACTTAATTAACAGAGACTCTGTCTCAGAATTTAAAAAAGGATGGCAGTGTAGTTCTGTGCGACACCTGCGGTCAATTCCCATTATCACAGGGGAAAAAAAAGTATCCAGAATTCAGTTTAATATTTTGGGGCATGAAGATAAAATGCTCTTTAGCTTGTGTCAGCATTAGCTGGAAGTGCTTGCGGACCTGGAGGTTTCTGGCATTTCTGATCCCATAAATCTGAGAGGGAACCTGGGAATTTCCATTTCTCTATGTTGCCAGGAGATGCTGATGTTAGTTGTTTGGGGAATACGCTCTGAGCAGCACTTCTTTGAAGAAAATAGAGCTGTAGGTAAACAGTGTAACTCATTTGAAAAACAGAAGCAAAATGCAGAAGTAGTGGTAAACACCTGTAAATTTACCTTTTTTTTTTTTTTGCTTAGTTTGGTTTGGTTTCAGGTTTTTTCTGGGACAAGGTCACATTATATTATGTAGTCCAGGTGGCCTTGAGCTCTAAGATCTTCCTACCCCGTACTCCCAAATGCTGGGATTACAGGGGAACACCATCATGCTTAGCCTGCTGTGAATTTAAGTTCAGCAATAATTATAACTAACATCTATGATCCTTTCCAGGTCCTTGGTTGTTTACAGATCTAAATGTATGTGTCATCAGTTTGTAAGATGTCTGCCCCTCCTCCTGCCCACCTTCCTTTCCTCTCTTCCTCTCTAACTTATTTTTAGAATGTGTTCATATGCTTTCAGTGTTTAAAGCACAAGTGAGCCTTTTGGGTAGCTTTGGCTGTATCAAGTTTGGCTGCATGAAGCTGCTCCTGCACCGTGAGCTTGTTATACTAAACCATGTTTTCTTGCTTTTGTTACAGTACGGAAAAGAAGAGAGCGCCTGGACAATCGTAGTATCCTGAATGAGAGCTACAGATCAACTGTATGCTATTGAAATAGGCTGCTGCCCTCGGATTGTGATAGATTTTTTTTTTTTGTATATGTGATAGATTTCTTAAGCAACCTGTCAGTAGTTGTATATAATGTAGTTCGTCTTATTTGTGTGTTATGAGGGTGGTTTCTTTTTTCTTGTGCCTGAGACTATGAATTTTCATCATCAGTTGTTTTGTAAACTTGGGTATAGTTGCTTTCTTTACCTTATAATGTAAGCCATATAACAGAGTTTCTTCCGTCATCTGAGTGCCTCCATTAGAACTTCGCTCAGATCCAAAATGTTGATTCTTTAGTAGAATGTGTGCGTCCTCAAGTAAATGATACTTGTGTGTGTCTGGACTTGGATAATTTCTGTAGGTAATGTTCTTTGTGACGCATTGTTACTCTTAGAAACGCTCAGAAAGTGGTTTTATTTTGTTTCGTAAGATCTTGGAAAACTTGATTTCTTTCTGTCACATGTGTGTGCAGGCCCCTAATGCATCTGTGCACCGGTAGACCTGAGCATGTTCACCATTGTCTTGATCATGTAGTATTGTACCTATGTACTCATCAGGCTACGGAAGACGGAAGGTCTTAACGCCTTAGGGATCTTTGTATGCCCAATGCCTGGCACATAGTGGGTACTCAGTAAATATCTATTGAATGAATGAACAAACATTTAGCTTCTATAGAAGTGCACCTTCTATGTTTCTATATTATGAAACCTCTTTGTTAGAATTGTGATTGACTCCAACAGTGTGTGTCATATTTACCTCATATTAGCCTCATTTTCCATGAACTCCTAAGTCGTTAGAGGTGCTGAGAGCCACAGTGAGGGAAGACACTTGGATTTAAAGCAGTGGCCCTGGAGAGAGAAAATTCATGATATCATACCAACCAAGTAGGGATGACACATGTCATTGGTGAAGTGTTAAATCATTTGGGGTGAGGCGTAGAAGCCAGGGAGATAGTCTGGTTTTATGCTTTTGTTTTTGTAGGTGCTCTTTTCTTTTGAGTGAGGATTGATAGAATATATGGTTATGGTGGAGAGAGAGCAATTACAGGGAATGTTTTTCCTCCTTTTGGAGCTGTGAGTTAAACATTGTATCCTTTCTTAGTTTATCTAGGGGAAAGTGAAATCTTGACAGAAAACATTACCAGTGGAAGGTCAACTCAGACATTGTATTTTGGTTTTCCTCAGTCTTAATGCCTTTCATCTTGCTGATCATATTTCATTCTCTTTTCAGAGCAGGGGAGAAAACATTCTAGAAGTTTGATGCATTGGAAAATTTTCCTTTAGGCATTTAACAACACATAGCAAATGGGCTTTGATTCGTCTCCAAAACTTGTAGCTGTAGGGTCTTTTTTTAGACAGGAATGGTAAAATAAAAATTAGAGAAGGCTAAGATGAAAAGGAATGGTAAAAATGTCTTTTAGGGAACTTTTAATTGGTGATGTGAACTCTTAGGCAGGTCTTCTCTTTTAGGCTCAGAGTATTCTTAGAGTGTTCTAACGAGATGCTTTCACCTTTGCTAAATCTTTTTGACCTCATTCTTAATATAACAGTCTCAACAGGACTTCCAGGAAATTTTAACTGTGAAGACAAGCGTAATAACTAGATTGATTTCTATGAGCAAGGAAATTTACTTGTTTGCCATATTTATATTTCATACTTTGCATTTCTAAATTTAGTGTACCCATCGTGAAAGTTAGGGAACATTATGTTTATATGATTTCTTTCATAAAAACATGAGAGCATGCTAAACCCTTTGTACCACACTCAGAAAAGATGAAAAGACATACATCTTAAAAACTGGACATCTCTTATTATAGGGAACATAATATGCTATTCTCTGTTAAGCAATAAGACAGGAAATTGACCTTGATACTGACTTGTTAAATAGATTTAAAAGGAGCATCTGTACTTCTTTTTTTCTTGTGCACTATTTATTTAATTGCAGTGGGGTAAAGCGGTCACATTATATCACTAGGCAAGAGTGTCACATTATAACTAGGCAATTATCCATTCCTCAAGACTTAGTTATCGCAACATTAATTGATCATTTAAGTCATAAGATAGGCAAGCATTAGGAACATGTGAGGCTAATCTGCTCAAAAAGATCAACAAATTAATATTGTTGCTGATATTTGCATAATTGGCTGCAATTATTTAATGTTTAATTGTGTTGATCAAATGAGATTCAGCAATTCACATGTGAATGACTATAAACAGAACTGGTGGCAGTTAAAACGATAATGATTAACTTATTTTTGCATGTTCCCTTCCTCCCACTTTTCCCAGCTTTTACATTTTAGACTGACTTTGTCAGCTTTTCCCAAACACAGGAGTGAAAACCACAATATTAAAATGAGATATTCAGATGTAGACAAAACTTGATCATTTCCTAAAAAGATTTTCTGTTAGATATATGTTTTTGGGGCACCCGTTTGTCAAGGATTCAACCCTGGATGCAGCACAAGAACCAACTTCTAGCTGGATGTGTACCATGCTGTCTAGTACGGCGAGGCTGGAGGAGTTGAAAAATTAGTAATACCTGGGTGGGCCTTTGCTTTCAAAAGGAAGAGGAAAAAGAACACAGAAAGAAAGAAATGACTGAGAAGCCTTGTTAGGGAATCATAGTTTTATACCTCCTGTATTTTTTTTTCCTCAAAAGAAAGATAGCTTTAAGAAATAAACAAATAAGGCTGGGGATTTAGCTCAGCAGCGTTAAGTGCCTGCCTTGCAAGCACGTGGTTGTGAGTTCAATCCCTGATACCGGTAAAAAATAATAAAGAAAAAAGAAATAAACAAATAAAGCATACGGTGCCATGCAACATCAGCTCCCCTAGAGACACCAACATTCTGTGTTAACTCCTCCTAGGTTAAAGTTCTTCACCCTAAAGCTGAACCTAAACACGCAATCTTACTTGCGTAAGATTATCTGAGTGGTATTGGGCATGTGAAGGCCATCTTAGTCTGTATGACTGTAAAGGTTTTATTAACCTGAAGTTTTAAATCCGCTTTAGGGGAATTCTGCTGTGAAAACAACTGCTAAAATGAGAGATTTCTTAACCTGCCCCATTCATGCTCTGGCATGGTGTTCTGCTTCTTTTCAAAATTATGTGTTTGGTTTACTCTAAGATTGAGAAAAATGTCTTTGACAGCATTTGTTCACTTTCGGTGAATGATACTAGACTAGTAAATATTCATCAGGTGCGCCAAGGCCAAGGGCTTAATGAGGGCTCAGGGAACCCTTTCATGTCCTGGTTCTAAATGTGATTAGAGAACCCCTACTTGCAATTTCTGCATCATCCATGAGTTTTTCAAGAGCTCAAGAATTCTTTTAAAGCGTATGGCTCTCATCTAAATACAATTAGAGAACCCTTCCTTGTAATGTAGATTTCCTGTTCTGCGTGTATGCAAAAACTTGTTACAAAAAAGGGTAATGTTGATGAGTAATTTCAGTGGACACTTTATATCATTGTCTCTTTGTTTTCTACAAACAGAATTCATTTAGCTATTTATGATCCAGATACCCCTTCCCAAAACAAGGCAGAGGGTAGTGAGTGTGCATTCTGGATAAAGATCAGGGAGATTATTATTTATTTGCCAAATATTGATCGAGCACCCACAAAAGTGCATCTTCTACAAATAGCAATAGTTTAGAAAGTTAGTTTTAGAAAATAAATAATACATAAACATTACCTCATGAAGTGTGTACTCTATTACTTGAACGAACTTTAGATATAAAAGCAGTATTTGTGAAGCATTCAATGAAGATAACAGTGGAAGGCCAGAGCACTTCTCTTATATTAAGGAATCACAGTGAAGGTTTCATCTCACTTTTTTAAGAACAATATTCCTGTGTGCATCTCTGGTGCAAAACTACTCAGTAAGGTTAGTATTTAAGGTTATTAATCCATGGCGAGTGGTCTGAATTACCTCCTTCTGGTTTGTGTCTTCCTATCAACCTAGAATCATGGTTGTCCGCATCCTTTTGGAGTAATGTTATGGTACCTCTTGCAGAATACCATAGATTTCAGCATACTTCCTGATCTTTTTAAATTCAAACCCAGATAATATTGAAATGAAGACAGTGACCTGGAGTAAATTTTTCTAGGAAATGTTGATTATGAATCAAGCTGTTTAAACTGATAGCTTGAAGGTGATTGATGCAGCTGCTCAGAAAAGAACTTTTATGTGACCTTGATTTTTCAGTTTCAAGTTTTTAATAAGAAAGGCCATTTAAATATCGGAAAGAAATCATCTTCAACATTTCCACAAATCCCCCTTACCATGCAAAGATAGAAATGGTGATTTATTTTTCATCATTAGCACATAGTACAGAATTAAAAGACTTCCCATGTTTCCTCTGGAGAGACTGATCATGAAATATATCAGTCAGGTAGCATCTGTGAGTGAATAATTTGCTGGAGTCAAACAGATGTAAACATATTTTCCAGTAGATGAAATTTCAGTCTTAGCAATTAAAATGCTAATTTAAAACACAGAGTCAAGAAATTTGGAAATTTTGAGTTTTCCATCTAGAAGTATATTTTTCATACCATGATAATCCCAACTAACTAGATTTAAAATCTAGGTTGCCTAAGGTAATCCACTATTGGAATAGCAAGAATTAATGTAAACTGGGAATAAATTATACGTTTGCTAACAGATTTCTCTGCCATACAGTATCACAATGGTTAGGTTCCTTTTTGTGCATTGTTAGAGTATGGAAAAAAAATGAGTGAGAGAAGTTATCAGAGAAAGAACAAGGTAGCCAAGAGAAAGAATGATGGGGAAGAAAATCAGACTCACTTCTGTGTTGTTCAAAAGAGCTTTTCCATATTTTGCCAGGCACTAGGATTTTCAGTCTTTAGTATGTGTCAAATGCAGACAGTGCAATTAGGAAGTAACTGACACTAATGGCTGGTCCATCAGATATTAGCACTAAGTGACAGTCTTGAGTTTATAATCCAACAGTCATGTTAGGGAGATGTCACTGTAGACGGCTACCAATTTGGATAAGATTTTATAATTGCAGTCTATGAGATTTATTGTATCATTTCTTTAAGCATTTTGTTCTCATGTTCATGAGACATCTTGAAGCCAAATAAGCGACAAGGAATAGATTTTGACTGGTTTTTTGCTCAGAAATACTGTTTGTCACTCCACCCCAATCCCGCCCTTTCCCTTGATGAAAGTCAGCAGATTTGGAAATTGATTGAATATTATTTAGCTTTTACCTGAAACGTGTTGCAACATGCTGCGATTTTGGTCTCAGACTGAGTTCACATGGTCATTGAAATCATTCTCAGGGTTAAGAAACACAAATAGTCTTCTCAATTTCTGCATCCCCCATGAGTTTTTCAAGAGCATAAGAATTCTTTTAAAGATTATGGCTCTAAACACATTTGAATCACATCTTTAAAATAAATCAGCTAACTGTTGGCATCTGGAATTTCTGCAGGTGTTTCCCTGGCGATCAGAACACTGAATGACCCATAGTATACAAGTTAGCTACTACACAGAGCTGAAGCCTGACACTCAGTTTTAAAGAATTTGTGCCTATTTGTTATGGTGCCTGAGAGGCAATAAGTAGTTTGAGAGTGTTTTAAAGTTGGAGCTTACTGGTAGGAGTAGGAGCTGAGTTTAACAGTGGACTGTGTAGCATCTCTGGTCACCATATTCCTGTAGTTGTGTGGTGATTGTTGAAATTCTCCTTAAGAAAATGTAGGTAGAAGGAAATAAACACATTGTAAAGGAGGTTTGGCTTTCATGAAGACTTGTTTAAAGGTTATGCTGAAAGGATTTAAGCTGGCTACTGTGTAATAATGGGAATACAGAAAATACAGTGGGAAAAGGAAACTACCTCATTCTGTGACGGTTTTGTAGAAGCACAATTAAACATTCTAAAAGGGCTTTGTTGCCCAAGAGCCATCTGGTGTGAAAGAACTATATTTGTTTGTCTAAAGGACCTGGAGTAATTGTATTTTGCTGGCAACAGACCCATTCTTTATTGTTTGCAGGTTCCTCATCAAATCTGTAATTATGCAGTTTCTGTCATCAATAAAACAACTTTAAAGAATGCTGTTTGTGTAGTCTTGTGAAGTTGGCATTGTTGTGTGCATGAAATAATAATGCTGAATTACCATTTTATGATGTCCCAAGGTTGTTGGTCAGGGGGTATAAGCGTGCTGTGATATTTTTAAACCAAAAGACATTGAGCGAATGAAAAGCATTGAACACACCAAGAAGGACCTGAAACCGTAATTATGTCTCACCTTCAAACATTTGTGTAAGAAATACAAGGGACACTTTTGAACCATCCTTTCCCCTGGTTATGAATTTATCATCAGTAAAATTTAGGTTTGTCTTTCGAATTTTACACAGAATAATGGGAGAAGATTGCCTCTTCCCATTTGCTGTCATAATGGATATACTTCCTTGACAGAATCATACACCAATATGATTCTAAGTAGATAAAGAATAAAACAGACTTCGTAAAGTGAAAGAAAAGATATTTGATCAAAACCTGGAGAACATCAGTGATAGGTCCTTTTAGCCAACACTGGACTAATACTGTAAGTATTATCTCAAAAGCACCTGTCTTTGAGAATAAACCCAAATGCAGATATATCTGAGGATTTTGTGTTTCATCTTTTTTGTGATTTATTTTTTCATGAATACTGGACTGCATAAACTACATTATGCTACTTAGATTTTAAGTTTTTGTTAGTTGGGTCTGTCATGGTATCAAAAATGTACTTCCAGACAGATGCCTCAAAGCTTCCAAACTTCTTGAATCTATGTTGCAAAGAGCACTTTAATGGCTACACCCTGTTGTCTTGTGAAAATACTGTCCTTTGTCGAGATGTTACCAAGAAGTTACGTAGAAGGGCTGGTGATCTAGCTCAGTGACCCAGCACCTGCCTGGTAAGCACAAGGTCCTGAGTTCGATTTGTATTCCTTTGACTCCCCCTCCCCAAATAGTTGTATGCAAAAAAAGAAAAAATGAGAAAGCAAATTAAATGTAAAGTATAAAAGGTCCAGGTAGAAGTTATTAGGTCCTCTGATTATCAATTGTCTAACTCCCACAAAAATGACAAAGACAGAGCTGACATTTCTGAGGCTGATGACACTTGCTGGAGCTTACGTAATTCGTCAGAGGAAACAGCATTCTCCTTCAGGGTAGAAAAATGTCCCTTCTACTTTGATTTAATTAGGAGCAAAAAGAAAAAAGTAGATTCCCTACTTTTGTAATGATTTTTCTGTTAAACTGATTCAATATTATTTTTATCATACTGTTCAAAAAAAAAGCCTGATTCCACTTACCTAACATGGAATCTGTGCTTTATATCATAAATTATTTTATGTGAAAAGTGCTATTGCAGCTCAACTATTTTTTTTTAATTAAAAAAGCTGCAGATTGGTATTCCGTTGACCAAAAAGTCCACAGCTACATGTAGTTAGTTCTTGTGCTCTTGTGCACGAGGTATTTCTATACAATAAGGACAATAGTGATTCAACTGAAGGTTACTCTAAAGGTCATTGTTAAGTCAATAGGAGCTTTGAAAAATACTAATTTTAATATACAATATTTATTATGCAATCACATTGATTGTATCCCAAGTGCAGTACAGCAATTTTTAAAGTTGAATTGCCTAAAGAGATTGTATTGCATTTAAAGATAATTATAAGCATTTCCCAGTAAAAACTAATTCTTGACAATGACAACAGTGATACATAGTGTCATATATGCCTTTTTTCAAGTCATGATGATATATGTAACAAAACATCTTAATATGCAAGTGGCCTACTACTTTAGAGAATAGTTAAGAGCCACTGGCTGACCTTGTGGTCATGAGTAAGTTTTCTAAATGGTGGGAGGTGCAGGTCATCATAACAGCAATCTTAGGAGTTAAGATCTATCTTCCAAATGTATATATCAATGCATATTTTTGTGTTCCACATGCATGAATCATGATAGATAATTTTATATGTCAACTTGACTAGGCAATAATGCCCACCTATTTGCTCAAACATCAGCATAGATGTTACTGTGAAGGACTCTGTGTGATGAATATTTAATCAGTACAACTAGGACTGAAGATGCAGCTCAGCGGTACCCACCTGTCATATGAGGTTCTAGGTTCATTCTGAAGTGCTAAAAAATCAGTAGATTTTGATAAAAGCCAATCACCCTCCATAATGTTA
This sequence comes from Cavia porcellus, assembly GCF_034190915.1. Lineage (NCBI taxonomy): Eukaryota > Metazoa > Chordata > Mammalia > Rodentia > Caviidae > Cavia > Cavia porcellus. The sequence continues at coordinate 49,177,628 of NW_026947510.1, read as the reverse complement.
ATGGGCCTCATCCAGTCAGCCATAGACCTTAAGAACAAAGGCTGATTTCCTAAAGAAGGAATTCGGCTTTCAAAATACAGCATAGTAATCCTACCTGACATTTCCAGCCAGTCTGAATTGCTTTACAACATCTTACCTCCTTTTTCTAAACTGTTGAATTGCTCTATAGATTTTGGTATTGCCGTTCCCACAATCCAGGAGACAACTGAATTGCTTAGACTAAATCTTGATAGGTAGAGAAGCGTGCGATCTAGATATAATTTGTTTGTTCACTTTCTGTATGGAGCCCTAATATGATAGCACTCTCTTTATTGGTAAGAATTGTCCTCTGAGGAAGGAAACCATATGCAGTGTTACTCCCTCCTGACTGAGGTATCTGACACAAAGCATGCCTAACCACTTCAGAAAATTATTAATCATATAACGCACCCATGGTGTACTCCAATTGCAAACATAGTATCTAAGAGAAAAGAAGAATTCCTAGGTTGTTATACAACCCAAACCAACTAAATGAAGGCAAGAATCCCAAGTGAAATTTCAGGAATCACTGAGGGAAGTACTTCTGAATGTTGGACTATTAAATGACACTTATAATTAGCTTGGTGTTTCTGGTTTAATCCTTGCCCTTAGATTGCAGTGTTCCCAAAAATAGATGGAAAGCCTTTTTATTTTATTTGTTTATCTTTTGGTATAATTGAGGAGTAGGATGATTTTGTCAGGTAAGTAGCCATACTAATGGTAAAAGTCTGTTTCACTAAATATGTCCACACTAATCATGGCTGTCTCCCAGCCATTCTTGACTTTCCACAAGGTGACAGCCAGGTTCAACTTCATACTGGCATCTCCCATGCTGTACTCAACTTAAGAAACATTTTTGTCATTTCCTAAATGCCTTTATTCTTCAAGCACTACCCTGCTCTGGGTGCTGAAGACTTCAGGTTTGCAGACTCCTCCTCATCCAAACACTTGAGTTAATTAGAAACAGGCATGCTAACAAATCAACAGCTGAGGTCCCAGAGCATGAAATGAGCTTGACTATTCCCACCCCAGTATTTTGCAGTGGTAGCGAACCTATGGCATGCATGCTGTGGTGGCTGTTAGCATTGAAAGCTCTGGAGGTTTGTCATCACTGATTCTGGGTTCTCCTGCGTGAGCCCCTTGGAGCACCCAAAGCTGGAGCTTTCGCTTCACCCCCAACTCAGTTTGTCCTGATTTCACTAGATCTCTGCCCTGGATTGTTGAGTAGAACAAGCACCATGCTCTGAACCTCAGCCTACTTCGCTGGGGTCTGACCACATTCTCAGACCAGGGCTTTGTTTTCTTTCTCCTACACGTAGCTGGATCCAGTTTCAATGCTTTGCCAGGTTGATTCCTTTGAAAGACAATCACTACCTTTTTTGCTCTGTTATGATTACCTTTGGGACCCAGCAATTGGTCTGTTAACTCTAGATCCTGAAAATGATGTTGATTAGACTCCAGTTTGCTGTAAACAGTTGGGGATGGTGATTTGGGATGATTCCTGCCTCCTGCAGGTTTGCCAGCCTCTGGTCTACACTGCTTTGTCTGCCAACTTGCTCTGGAGCTCTTAGTTTCCAAGAGCTCTTTTTTGGCCCAAGGAGACAACCATTTAGCTTTGAAAATCATCCTCATTTCCTGTGTGGGTTTAATTTAATTTAATTTCTTTTTTTAAAGAGTATCTTTCAAAATCTAAAATTGCACCTACTACATTGGTTTTGAAGTAATCTAAACCTTGCTTCTTAAAGTGTCATTATCAGACCAACAGCATCAGGAACCCTTGGGTCTTTGGCCCTTCTTAGACCTATTAGAATCAAAATTCACATTTTAGCAAGATGATTTATCTACGCACCCCAAATTGCAACTACTGATCAAAAACTGCTCAGCATAACAGAGCCACATCAAATGGAGGAGTTCCAGGGAAACCACTGCAAAGTTAGAGATTCATTTGAAAAACAGAAGTAACAGTACATAAAGGAATTCGTTGTGACACTGAAGTGACTTTATATCACTGCAGTCTGGGTGGCCTTGAGCTTGCTCAAAACTCAACCTATGTAGGTTGGAATATGAAATGGTTCTCCTAAATGGCTAATTTCTTCTGTTTGTCTGGTACTTCCGTTCTGTCTCTGCCTTATGGGAGAAAGTTGCCATGGTGGTCTGTAAAAATTACCACACAGGAAACAACAGGAGGTTCTTAATTAGTGAATTCCTGTACACTATTTATTCTTTATATTCGGAGCTTTTGTAGAGCCTCTGGGCATCCACACACAATTAGGAGGATCAGCAAGAGACCCAGCCAAGCTGCCGCTCGTTGTTAGCCTCTTGGGTGCTCGCTCCGATAAGTGCTTCCTCTCATACATGGCAGTTCTCAGCCAAGGAGCTTGGTTGCTAACTTGGTTGGCCAATAATTTGACCAAGGGATTCGAATCCTCTTTAGAGGTCCTACAGGTGCAGAGCTGGTTCCAACTTATTCCCCAGTTATAAGTGTAGCTGATTTCCTAGAACCCAAAATTGAGGTGCTGAGAGCCAAGTCAGTTGGGTTTGTATCCTAGTGGAATTGTAGTTCTTTGTCCCACTGTGGATTAGAAGTAATTCTGATATCTATCTGGACTTCATCTAACCCAGTCCAGATGGGAGGAATTGTTTTTTCTCACTATCACCAGAGCAGGAGAGGCAACTGGCTCTAAAAGTCATTTTAATAATGTCTAAAATGTTAAGAACTTTTGCCTCAAGTTTAAATCCTTTTTGGTAGCCAACAAAAAAAAATTTCATATTTCAACTACAGACATTACAAATTTTTTTAAAAATCCATTTCCTTCTATGACTTCTTTTCATACTATAAAATATTATTACTCAATTGCCCCAAATCCTTGCTTCATTAGATGAGGTTCTTCGTTCTTTCTCCTTAGCTTTTGTCCCTCTTCCCTTAGAGTTCTCCAAGCTCTCAGCCTCTCTTACCCTTCAGATCGGGGACACAGACCATTTTGTCTTTGGCCCTTCCAAGCCAGGCTTTCTTCACACTTCTGGTTTGATGCTGATACTGCTACACTGCTTCACTCTTTCAGGATAATCAATTACGACTTCTTAGGTGTCTTTTTCTTATCACCTATGGGAGTTGGCTTGCTCGTTCATCCCTAGCTGGTTTTGTTTTTTTTTTAAACTTTCCAACCAAGATTTTAATGGAAAGATCATAAAGTAAGTTTCTCATCACTGTACATTAAGACTGCATGCTTCTAAACAGAGAGAGCAGTCATCAGTGAATTGCTTTTCTGTGACACTGGAGGGCTGTGTACCTGTAGCCTCATCCCGAATTTATCCAAACTCCTGAGCGAGGAGAACTGAAGATAGTACAGGACAGTGGTGGCGGCCAGTACAAGACAATGTCCTCTGTCCTGAAGGGGACAGTGGGACGTGATCCGTCTTCCAGTTCCAAGTAAATGAAACACTAAAACCTCATCCTCTTCTCTCCCCTTCAAGGTATTTTTGAATGGGCCAGGGGAAACATTGGGTGAGGTACAGATAGGCTTCCCTCAGCAGCTGGCCCCCCAGGGTTCTGCCAAGTAGAATTGGGGGGAGCCCCAGAGACCCTCTCTGCCCTAAGTGAGGTCAATCATGCCGACATTTTATTTTGTTTTGTTTTGTTTGAGAGACAAGGTCTTACTATCTAGTTCAGGCTGGCCTCGAACTCATTATGTAGTGCATGCTGGCCTCAAACTCATGATGATCCTCCTGCCTCGGCCTCTCAGAATACTGGCATGCACCACCATGTCCAGCATGTGCAGAGGTTTTCAAGGTCAATAGGTGACAGTAATAAATAGCAAAGTGATGTCGGGGAGGGTGGGTGACTAACACAGGGTCCACCCTAAGAAGGAGGCACTGGGCAGCCTCAATTCTCAGTGCTCCAGGCCATCTGGGGTTGGAATGACAGTCTGTCCCCTCAGTATTTTTTACAGTTTTTTTTTCTCTAATTTTCCATTAACTATCATTTTTAGATCTACCTTGCAGGTGTTCTTTTTGTCACTAAAATGAAATCTTGCGTTATCAGTGACTCAGTACAACAGAAGCTCAAGGAAGCTGTAGGGTAGTGCCAAGCACTATGCTGGAGTCGGGCATTCGGGATTTGAACTCTTCTACACCTGGCCCTGCCCAGATCCATGACTGTTTGTTCTTGAACAAATCACTCCTCCAAAGCCCTTTTGTAAGTCAACCCCTCAAGTTTCTTTGCTTTCTAAGATTCCTCAGCTCTGGGAAATCTGTCATTAATGCATTCAGACTGTCTTTTTTCATCCCTCCCCTTCCTCACCACTTGCATTTTAAAAGCTCATTTGCTTAAATATGATTCGTAAGAGAGCATCTGATATGAATCGTCTACGTTTGAAAAAGAATCTTTTTTTTTTTTTTTCTTTTTATCGGTACCAGGGATCGAACTCACGACTGCCTGCTTGCAAGGCAGGCTCTTATGCCGCTGAGCTAAATCTCCAGCCTCCCCCCCCCCCTTTTTAAAGGTTTATTTAGCTCACTTAAACTTTGTAGAAGTTTGGTTTTTTTTTTTTTTTTTTTTTTTTTTGCCTTTTTTCTTTTTACCGGTAGCAGGGATCAAACTCCTAACTGCCTGCTTGCAAGGAAGGCGCTTATGCTGCTGAGCTAAATCCCCAGCCTGAAAAAGAATCTTGAGAAAGCAATATAGAATCCAAAACGTTATGAAGAAAAACACCTTCATCATCCAAGCATCCACCTCACAATGTTAATAAAATGTTACCACTAAAGTTTAGTCCTTCATATAACTATTTAACTGTTGTGCCCTCTTCTGAAATCCTAGAAAATAACCTCTTTTCAGGATCACCATTTATTCTCCAATGTAAATTTAATCCCAGAGTCATTCCTATAAGGGAGATTGTACTCAAGCTCAAGCCTAATTTCTTTTTTTCTCCCAGGTCTTATTTCTAACAAATAAATAGCTTACTTGTACTCTTATAAGAATTTTTGGCAGGACCAGGGATATATAGCTCAGCGGCCCAGTGCCTGGCTGGCAAGTGTGAGGAACAGTGGAAACCATTTAACTAGTTATGGGAGAATAGTACGCTATTGAACCTCAAACCTCAAGGATCAAATTAGCCACCAAGTGAGACAGAAAGAGATAGAAAGAGGCTGGTTATATTTGCTTTTGATTCTCCTGAGATCTGCCACTGAGGTGGACTGCTTCTTACACTCTGTCCTTACAGCAGCAGGCACACTTTGATGATAAAAGGAAGAGGAAAAGAGTGTGTGCCCCACGCATACACGCATTTTTAATTATCTGTTAATTGAATGAAATGGCAATTAGAGTGCCTAAAGGCCATCTGCATATTCATAGATTGTCTTCAAAGGATACAATTACCAAAGCCAGAGCAAAAGATTATGAGTTAATATTGGATTGTGATTTGAGGCGGAGGAAGCCAAGGCATGTTCAGATATCATCCCCAAAATAGCTGCTAAGATTAATTTGTCTCTCTGGTTTTCCTCGAGAATGTGTGGTTTAACAATTTGCCTGGGAGCATAGCATGTTTGTCAAAGTAACAAGTTCCTCAGCGGGTAATCATTGGCAATTTTCCTGATTGCTCTGGGTGTACAGCACTCCTAAGATGCGGGACGAATTTTTTTTTACCCGATATAAAAGTACAGATGATATGTTTCCTACTATTCATCGCTAATATTATTTCCATCAGAAATAATTATTTCTGCTTATGGTAAAAATTAAATCCAATACTCTCCTTGTAAATTTTCATAGGAACATAACAATGTTTTTATTTACTTATTTTTTTAAGCAGTAGCAAAAATTTTTTTCAGAGCAACCAGAAAGAAAATGGAAAAGAGTTTTTGGTATACTATATTGAACTCCTTTCTCTGTCTCGAAGGATATTTTGGTATTCAAAATTAAAATTTAATGTCCAAGTGACCATGCAGTGAGTGTATGCTCCAGTTTCACAGGGCCAAAGTGGAGAATTACAAGCACTTTACTTTGTCTATTCTGGTTCTGCTCAGCTGCTGACACTGGTACAGGGAAGGTGTGGGGGGCAGCGGGGTGGGGATGGGGGAACCACACACATCCCCAGGGCACTCTCTAAGCACCTGAGTTTTTGCCACTATTTTCCTGACACTTGATAATGCAAGGCAGGTAGCTAAGCAGAACTCAGTGATGAACACATCAATTTTCAAAGATGAAATATTTTCAGTTATTTTACTAGTCAGATCCATCAGAAGGAGCCACCATCTTAACATTTTAAAAAATTAATAGATTTTTATTTTAGAGCTGATTTAGGTTTTAAAAAAAAACTGAGCAGAAGGTACGGAGTGTTCCTAGCCACTTCCTCCCACCCTTTCCAGATTTCTTTTATCACTAACATATTGCAATGCTGTGGTACATTTCTTACAATTGACGAACTAATATTGATACGATATTATTAACTGAAGTCTATTAGGGCCTTAGTTTCTATTAGATTCATTTTTCATATTGTAGAATCTTATGAGTTTTGACAAATGCATTATATCATAAGTCCACCATTATTGTGTCATACAGGGTCGTACATCACCACTCTAGAAGGGATGTGGACTTTTATGGCTATTTTAGAAGTGTGTTCTCAGCCTCATTTCCACAAGGACACAGTGCAGCACCACAGAACTGGACCATGTACTAAAACATGCTCTGAGATCAGAAATATATGTCATGGTGATGACATAAGCAAATCAGCCCCACAATGGAATCGCTATGACACTGTCACACCTTTGACCTTCTCTCATTTGTAAAATGAGCACAAGAATATGTCTTTATACATGAGACATTAATTGAGATGATGCATGTAAAGAGCTTCCAACAAAGCCAGGCAAATAGTAGGGACTCAGTACCTCTTAGCTCAATGCCTTTGACCTCTTACTTGCACCTTATAGCAGGTATTCAGTACCTGTTAGCTTTTAACTGTAAATATTATTATTCAAAATGAATGTATAGGTCTAGAATTAAACTCATACCTAAGTTAAAGTTGGAAAATGTGAGTAAGATGAGTTTCTTGCAGCACAGTCAGTAGGCTGCGGTTACCACTGGTGGAAACTGGGTAATGGTACTTGGAACATCCCCTCCTTGTTGTTATAATTGCACACGTATCTGTACAACTACAATAAAATTTCAATAAAAAATGATGAAAGCAGCTGCAGGGGCCAAATTAGAAGCCTAAGATTTGTGAGGTGTGATTGAAAAATACAGTGAATAATTTTTTAAATTGCACTATCATGGCTCTTCGATGCCCAGGGTCAATTCAGTCATTTACTTTTCATCATCATTTTGACTTTGGGGAAGAGCCAGAAGTCACACAGCGCCAGATTCCTTGAATGACCGTAATGGGTTTACAAGTGTGGCACTTCTTTGATGACACTTGGCAGCAGTACTCACCATATTTGTGCTCAGATCTTGTGCACACAAATGAAGATTTCCAGGCCTGCTTTGGAAAATGGTAAGAATTAGGGGATGATGGCCAGGGATTTAGCTCAGTGGCATAAGCGCCTGGTTGGCAAGTACAAGGTCGTGAGTTCGATCTCCGGTACAGCAAAACAAAACAAAACAAAACAAAACAAAAAAAACAAAGAATTAGGGGATGAGTGTGTTTGAAGTGAAGGGGAGTATTTTGCAAGGGGTTAATGGCAATGTGCTGTATTTTTTTGGTAATCCCTTGTACAAAGATGTTGGAGATAGGTAATAATAATATCATTCATCACAGCTTTTCTAGGATCTGAAATCTGTCAATACTTTTGGGAATGGTTGGAGAAAATATGAAATAGGAATTAAGTAATCTTAGAGAATTTAGTTTTTCATTATTGTTGGGAGTCACCCAAAAATTATGAGTTATAGAAGGCGAAAAAGTGAATTCAGTGCCTCAACTCTTCATACAAGCTTGTGGCAAGCTGATCATTAGGAAAACTCCTTAGACAGCTCATCACCTAAGAGTTATACTCACCATCGTACACTGTCTGCTCAAGATTTCTAGAAGAGAAGCTCAGTAACCCAAAGCAGGCCATTACTTTGTCCATGATCTAAACCTTTGAATACAGAAAACAAAAAGTCTCTCTTTAAGAGGGTCACCACCTCTATAGGCCAAACTCTCAACAAAGGGTTTATCATACCTTATACCCAAGATTTCTCTCAAAAAGGACTGTCCAGAAAATACAACAGAAGAGCAGGCTCTGCTAAGGGTTTGGTTTCCTTGAATTTAAATGCCACCGATTTAGTTAAAGCAAGAAAGAATGAGTGAGTATGATTATTGCTCAGCACAGTGATGGCCTGTGTGTTTTAGATAGCTTCCTTTCCATTTACTTTGGCAGAAGCATTTAATTTCCCTGTTTGTAAAACACTTAGTTCATATACACAGCTGTATCTTGGGAATTCCTCATTGTTCAGCTTTCTAGCTCTTGTGAATGATGAATGCATTTCCAAGCATAAAAGTTTGAAGAATTATTTTTTAACCTATGAAGATACTTGTATTGCTTACAAGTTCTGTGTAAAGAACTGCTCTGTCTCAGCTTGAGAGAATTGTAATAACATACCCATTTTTTTCTTTTCCTTTAGCAACTGTTTTTGACCAGGACCCTTTTGTCCTTGGTCATTTCTGATAGACACATTACCTACATGGACATTCCTGGAACGGTTATGATAAGCAAAAATATTATGAATATTTTGAGAATAATTTTTTATTCTCAAAATTTTTATTGAGTATATGTGTTTCTTTCCCTATTCTTAAAGCTATACAATTTGTTTTTAAATAAATATAGATCAGATATTTGTGATATATACAAATACCACATGTTCCTCACAATAGTAGCTATAAACATTTTTTTGAATATTCCCAATAGAATAAGTAGGAAATTACAGCATAAAAGTAACCAAGGCAGTTGAATTTAGTTTTCCTCCTGCTTAGTAGTATTTTTATCAGGAGCTTTGTACATATATTTTGTATTATTTCCAATTTGTTTCCAATAAAAATGGTCTCATGAATTGAAGTGGATTTTTTTAAAAAACGAGGATATGTTTGTTTAGCTGATGGTTTAGTAATCATAATTTCTCCACAAGAGGTGAAGAAAAGACTGTTAATAAATAATCTCTGGGTTTCCTAGCGATTCCATATACAAGAGTCAATTCATTGTTAGCCCAAAACAGGAGATGAATTGCTTCTAATATGATTTAAAACAGTAATTTCTATCTTTCCAATTACTCTTCTCAACTTGAAATGTTCCAGTTGGTTTAGTTTTCCCTGAATTTAAATTTTCCTGGGCACAAAGTGGAAGCTATTTTGGTAAATTCTAGCCATTACTTTGAAACCTCTTGAAGGTTGAAGGTTTTCATATAAATAAAATGATCATTTAGTCGAAGAATAAACAGACATGAAGCATTACTCTGAGCGGTGGAAAAAGTGAAACTTAAAGTTATATTAGGGCAAAAAGTTTTAATAAATTCCCAAACAGTATTAGATATGGCAAACAAAATAGGACTCCTGAGGGTAGATCTCTTCTTTTTGAAAGCTACAAGCAAAGAATATTCTTTTTTTTTTTTTTCTTTAAAGCCTACTGAGACCATGTCATGAAATTGGTACAGAACTTCACAGCAGGTTACCGGGATGACAGTAATAGTTATCAAGGTATATTTCGTTATCTTTATAATAGTTGTTCTTTCAATCATGTATATCAAAATAAAATGAAACACAGAACATTATAGAACTTATCAAAACAGAATGCTGAATAGAGCAGTACCATTAATCAGAATAAAGCAGAACAGTAATAAAATATTTGCCTTCAAAGAGATGGTAGAAGGAAGTCCCCCTTATTTCCTATGGTCAGCCTCCCAAGAGATGCTCAGATTTCTAGTTCCCATTTGCTAATGGAAGGGACAGGAGAAGGGAGGTAGAGGAAGTGGGATGTTTGACTGTAGGCCATGCACCAGTAGGTTCACTATTGCTTAGCACTGAGGCAGGCTGGTTGCTTGGCTTTCTGGCATTCTAAGTTCCAACATGGTGTGGATCTCAGGAGACACTGGTGGTTCTCCCCCTGGAAGGGCCACAGTCTGCCACACTGCAGCCAGTTACCAGGGAGGGGAGCTGCTTGCTTGGTTTCCCAGCGTCCTAAGTTCCAACATCAAGCAAAGAATGTTCTACAGTTTTCTTTCAGATCTCTTCTTGGAGACATTCAGTTTGAGTTCCTTCCCTACATACACATTCTATACACACACACACACACACACACACACACACACACACACACACAGGAACACATACATGCACATACACCTCTTTAGTGTTAGAAATTAAATAGATTAAAATGTAAAATCTTTCTCCAGATAGAAAGATGCATAGGTAGATAACAGGTTCTGTTTCATTGTAGTGTTACATGTATGGATCAGTTTGTCTATGTTTAATATCTATGTTTAATATTCACTCCCCTGCCCTTTGACATCAGTTGAACTACCCAGTCTCATTTAGCTTCCAGTTATTACAGGTTCACTAGAGGCATAAATAAGCATCGTTAGGTGGATTTTTTCATTAAGTATCACCTTTTCTAGGTCATTAAATGTTGCTGTTTCACTAAGTTTAATTTGATTTTGGATATAAACAAAACTGAGAGCTGCGTTTAGTACTGCTATAGTTTATCTTACAGTTAAGCATTTTGGATATTTTTCAGGTAAAGGACTAAATTTGTCCCCTTGAAGAACAAAAATCTGTTCTCAAAATTCATCCATTAGTGAAGATATAAAACCAATCCATTAGATAAGAAACCCTACATTCTTTAATGTGGGGAAAACATAAATCTTTTATGGGTTATAGTCACTGCACCTTCCTCCATAAATTTAAATTCATGTTGTATTCTGCAGCTTTTTTGGGCACCTCTTTTCTATTTTTATTTTTATCTTGCCTTTATTTTAAATTTCCTAAAATAATCAAATTTTCATCACTTGAGTTGCTGAAGCACACATTCCCAGATAAAATGTACTTTCCAAGTCATGCATTTTGCTAAACATTTAAAACTTGAGCCTAGTGGTTAGGAACAACCTTATTGATTTTGACTGCCAGAATCACCCTAGGTGATTCATTATTTGAGACTTTGTGTTGTTTTTTTAAAAGTAGATGCAACCACTTTTTCCTTTCTGAAAATCCACATAAGCCTTTTCTTCCCACCTTGAACTAGTTTTGGGGTTTGAAGTTTTTCTAACCAGTACAAAGGAACATTGTTCCTGCTGCCTGTTTTTTGTACCTTCTATTCAGTGACTAGAAATGACTATCTTTAAAGTACTAGTCCTTAAGAGCAAATTCCTGAGAATTCTTAGAGTCTGTCTATTAAACAGAATGTTCCTTTCCTTGAGACAGCGATGACTGTGTTTGAGGTAGAAGGGTGGATATAAGCCAGATATTTATCTTAGTTTGTGAAGAATGGGGAGAATTAATTTTAAAAAGTTTCCTACATTATGTGCGTTTACAGCTGTAGTTTCAGGGTATCTGAAAAGAAAACTCGTTAGAGATTTCTCACTTCATCAGTCATAAGAAAAGCCTGTTGAGCTTATGCCTTCTATTTATCCATCTTGACTTCACAACTTCATGAGACTAGAGATAACTGATGGAATTTTATTTGGGGGGTTGGATACTGAGCCTTTCTAGTTTCACATAGAGGTGCATTTTTCTCCTCCTTTGGAAAATGCTAAGTGGAGAAGGTCCTCCAGTTTTATCAAAGCAATTAGGCACATTCATGTTAGTTGAAATTAATTCCCTTTGTTCTAGGTGTGAATGAGAAGCAATTAAGACACAAAGGAACCAAACGTGTGACTAACAGATTCTCACAGTGAAACCGGAGCGCAGGAAGGTGTCACATTCAGCACATGTATGTAGATGATGGGAAAGGACAGATGGATGATAGTGTGAACAGAGGAGAAATCAAAGAATGGGCCATCAAGCGGTGAGGCCAAGGGGATGAAAGAAAGTGTCAAAAAAGGTGATTAACAGAATTTGAAGAGAAAGTGCTTTTACAGCTTGTTAGTTTAAGCTACATTCAGGTGTTGACCTAATTACTATTCACTTCCATGCAGGAGAAAGTCCTAGCACAGAGTGTTTGCAAAGTTTGGTGGATAGTTGCTTCAAAAAGAAGTGGTGATGACTGTAATCCCAGCACTCTGGGGGGCTGAGACAGGAGGGTCACAAGTTAACAGGCCAGTTTGGGCCATTTAGCAATTGAGTCTCAGAAATGAGAGGAAGAAAGGAAGAAAGAAAAGGAGGGAAGAGAGGAAAGAAAGAAAATAGAAAAAAAAGGAAGGAAAGGAGAGGGGAAGAAAGAGAAAGAAAAGAAAAAAAAGGGAGAGGCTGGTGATTTTACTCACCAGGAAGTCCCTGGGTTTAATCCCTAGTACCACAAAACAAAATAATTTCTCTCATGGATGTTCAGTAATAGAGTATTGAAGTATACACCATTTATCTGTGCAAGTTAAAATACTCTTTCTAGCATTTTCCTCTCTTTGCATATACTAACAGTTACACTATTTTCTCGAGTCATTTTCGATTATCCATGCTCTACTAGGCCGAACAAACCCAACGCTCATAAATACATGATCTGTGTCCTCAAACAATCTTAATATTTTTCTTAGTTTCTTTATCTTGTAAGTAAGGGAATTACGAACTCAAATATTTAAAAAATTTCAATTAAAAACCAGAATCATCGGTTCATTTCTTGAGGCAGATACAGAGGATCCATTTGACTGTTATTAGGGATTCCTTTCTGATTACCACCAAGTGTTCATTGTATTCGTTGTTGCATAATAGCAATTGCCCCAGTTTATATAGGAATACACAAGGTTTTGTTTAAAAGTGAAATACTGAATTATATAAGGGAGTTTTCCTGCAAGAATCAGTTTTTCATCTACATTTTGATGATACAGATTTCAGCTTGTAGGACATCACTACACTTGAAGAAAAAAAGGAAACACATTTGAAATATTGTATGTTTCTCAAATGATTCTACAATGCTGACCTTTGGGATGGAAAAAAGGGCAGCTTCAACCAGGGAAGCTGCCCTCACCAATCTACCTTGAAGCAAGTGACAGCTAAGTGTAAAGGGTAAGTGTTTCTCAAGTTTGGTTGAAAGACGCTACAGTCTTTTGCTGTTCTAAGAAGTTAAACACTTCAACATGAATACTTTCTGTTAATCACAAATAAGAATTATATGTTCCAAATCCTGATTTACTAGTTGGTTTTTAAGATAGGTGGGCTCACTTTTGTTGTTTAATTGTGCAGCTTTAAAGACATTTTGAAATTGTTGCTAATTTTCTTTAAAATTATAGTGTTTTGAACCATTTCCTAAAACATTACAATTTGTGTTGCTAGTTTTAGTGTCGGGGGTTCCAAGCACACATGTTTCTAGAAGTCCCTTCTATTTTTGAAGTATTTACTGAAAGAGTTTAGAAAGAAACCTATTTTGGAATTTTTTATATGATTTATAAGTGTATTTGAAATTATTTTTAATGCTGACATGGTTTAGTTCACCTTCTCTTTCTTTACATGTGTCTATACTTTTAAAATATTCACAGTGAATTTGGCATTCCCCAAGAGGACTTAATTGCCAGCTAACTACCCAAGTAGAGATTTAACTTGGCGTTGTGCATTCCTGGATATATTTCTAAAATATGCATAACACTCCATATCAGTAGTCCTCTTCCAAAAGGCGTGGATGGCAATTTAATCCATTTTGTTTTAGAATATGAACTCGGGGACAGATAAAGATAAAAAACTTACTTTTAAGCCTTATAGAATTTCTCCTCCCTTATTTCCAAAAATAAGTGTTTGGTGTGTATCTGTGTAGTGATAGGGAGAGGGGGTTGGGGCTTGGAGGAGACAGTCAATTCTGACCAATTACACATGGTCAGGGAATCATCCACTCAAATTTCAGGTAGCCCAAGGCAAAGTTGCTATAACATTTTCTCAAAATGGACTTGTCTTTGCCCAGGAAGAGTAAAATCATATAGTGTAAGTTAACTGAGGAAATTGTTATGTGCCTGTGAGCCTTGAAAAGAATCAGGTCACAGAAATCAGGTGATAAACCTTTATGAAACTTAACACAGGATTTCTCCCTTCTTAGTGGTATTCTTGTTAGACTTCTGCAGCCTGTGCATTTGTAGTAGGCAAAGAGCAGACATCTGGCTGTGGCCAATGGCAAATTCTTAATAACCTGGCAAGAATCAGCAGCAGGAGGGACTCTGGGGGGTGAGTGAGCAGAGTCAGAACATACGGAGAACACACACTGAAGCCCAGGATTGCCCGTTAGCAATTCAGCACCATCTCTGGCCTCTCTTCACTTGCCTCGTGCAAAGGGAATCTTCGGAAACACAATTCTCAAAATTTCTTCCTAGCTTAGAATCTCTCTAACGATAGACATTTACACAAGATTCACAAGGTCTAGAAGGAGAGTAAAGTTCTCCAGCAGTAGCTGAGATCATTATGGTGGCTTCCCTTGCCTTCTGGGGTCTTCCTGAGAGTTGCCTGCTAATAGCTGATGGTCACAGATGGCTGATAAGTCACTGGTAGAAGCTTTCCTACAATCCTGCATCCTGACCTTTGCTCTCTCATCCCTTCCAGGGCTACTGAAAGCTTCTAGCAAACTGGACCCAGTATTTCTGTTTGCAACAACACGGAGGGGCTTCTATTTTTCTGAACTATATCCTTACCTCCACTGATAGGCTACTTTCTGTTTTTTGTATAACACATGTTCTTTCCCCATCCTGGGTCTATTTGGTCTGCTTAGGTTCCAAAAAGCTGCTAATCTTCATGACCAAATCCATCCTGAGATCATTTATTTGAATCAGTGATTGACATGGAAGGATGGTCTGTGCTGCCATAAATTTCACTTTATCTCCGCAGACACGAGCTGGGCACCATCTATGCTGACATTTTACAGCAGATTTCAGAACACTGATTTGTGTGCCAATTTTATCTGCCTTCACAGAGACATAAGAAATTATCTGCAGGACGATCACTCATATTTGAATTTCGAGGAAGGGAATAATTACATTTGAATTATTTCACTGAGTTGTTTCATTTTGTTTTTTATAAGCACCTAATTTAATAAATAGCTCTGATCCCAATTTCTGTTAATAAATCTGAAGCATGATATTCATTGGTCTTCCAGGGAGCAGATGCTGAGGTGGACTTAGGAATACAAGTAGTTTATAAAGTTAACACTTGTGAAAATGGAGGTGGTGATATTGGACAGGTGGAGATTTGAGATTCAGATGTTTATGTAGTCCAGCAAAGTCTCAGTCAGCCTGACCGGATGCTCTGCAGCTAAAATTCCACCCCCAACCCAATCTGGCACTGGACATGAATGATCAAGCCCTAGTTCCCCAATTGTGCTATCTTGTCCTAGGGGTTCTCCAGGAAACGAGTGGCCTGGACGCCAAAGTTAACGGTGACATGGAAAGTGCTAGAGCTGGAGGCGTCAGTTATTTGTGTTCTTTAGAGTTGACTAGCAAATCCATGAGTGAAAGTCCAAGCCACACATCTCCACTCTGGTGGCTCTCTGGTTTCCTGTCTCGCCATATGTTCTCTCTCTCACGTGCATCCCCATCATGATGCCATCTGCTATGATGTGAGGCAGCCACACGAGCCAGTGCCATGCTGTTTGGACATTCAAACTGTACAGTGTTGAGCAAAAGAAACCTCTTTGCTTTATAGAGTAACCAATTTTGTGTATTTTTTATAATAATAGAAAACAGACTAATACCGTCACTTAGCATCTACAGCAGCCTAGAACCAAGTAATAAAATACTTAGCCAGAATTTTCCTTGTCATCTAGTCATGACTCATGTGTAATTTAATTGAAAACACCAACAGGTACTCAAGTTTAATACAATAGAGACATATCTTTCATGCTATTTTATCTATTCTTTAATCTGGAAACTACAGAATCATCTTTAATTTCCTACTATTTTTATTCTATAGCAACAAGCATAATCACATTTACTGAAGGAGAACTGTGTACTAGGTGCTTGTGGGGGTCCTTTTCCATTCAGCTTATTTATCTGTAGTTTACAGATGAACAAATGGAAACACTGAAATATTAAAATGTGCCCACAGTTTTAGAGCCTGAAAGTAACACTGTGGAGATTCCAACACAGATTTTCTGAGTCTAGCCCATGAGGATTTAGAGTATTTTGAGAACTTTTCTTGTGCTTGGTAACAATTTAACTCATGTAATTCTCAAAAACAATCTGACAAGGGTGGTACTATTATTTACCTCCTTTGTAAGGCAAAAAAGTAGAGGTAGGCAATCAAATAATTTAGGCAAGCTTAAACAGTGACATGGCAAAGGATGAATTCAAGGCAGAAATCTAGCTTGACTTTAACACTAAGATTAAAGACTAAAATCATTGCATGCATATACTTACAAAAGTCCTTGCACAAGACTTTATATATCTATACAGACTTATGTGTGTCATGTATATTAATAATTTTTTGAGGAAAGGAGTCCTTAATTTGCTTAATATTCAAAATGTGTCACATATACTCTGAAGCTGTAAACAGTAGGTTAAAATAATGAGTCTTGACACTTAATGGAACTATCAAAAATTTCTTTTCTATGTTTAGTGGCTGTAGACTATACCTCTAAAGCATTCATTTTGTTAGTCTAGGGAACTTATTAGGGAGAATCTAGGCAAGGAAAATGAATAATACCAAGCATGAATACATAGTGAACCCTAGAGCTATAGTTCAAGAGCACATTTAAATATATTCGCATACAAAATGCAAAAAGTTTAGGAATTTTTGCCTAATAAAAATGTCATGGAGATGAAATAAAATAGATCCTATTTCCAAAATGCACTTTGACGTGTGTTTATGTCACCTTTTCATGTATTCATGTGTCTTTGAGAAGACTGCTAGCACCCTAAAGCATTTTAACTTGTACAGCTAAAGGGAAAATAGTACCATATTCCTTCTCTCTGCACGAAACTCCATGACTTTTACCTCCTGTCTGTAACTCTAAGCAAAGCAACTATGGCCATCACTTAAGACTTATCTTCAGCATGACTGTATAATACAGCTATCATTTATTATCTCAGTATACAGATAAGGAAGAAAAGGACCAGTCTTTACTCATCTTAAATTTCCAGTTCTAAAATTCCATGACAAGCTACTAACTATAATGTTACTAGTTCACTTTACCATTTAAGGATACAGGTGAATTTCCTTTTTCATTCCCTTTTTCTTCTTTTGCTGCCTGCTATGGAGGCAAAACTGAAATATAAAGTAGAATGACTTCAGTCTCTCTGCACAAAATTTGCAATGAATAAGTGCAGTGCATGCATTTAATGGTTGGGATTAAAACTGATGATAATAATGCAGAAGGGAAATACATGCTTTTATCTCTATTTTGATTTGGCTACTGCCCAGGTTGTGATCAATACTTCATCCAAAGAAAGTCTATGTTGCAAGAAATTCACTTAAGTTTATTTGAATAACTTCTCTATCATTAGACATTTAAGTTTTAAGTTCAGGTTGAAAATCTCACTATCTTAATCCTGTAAATCTTTGTATCTTGCTCACTCCAAGCATGACATATACACTCGGGAACAGTCTTCAATATGAGCAGTCCAGGGTTAAAATGCAGGTTCCTTTCACTGAGTAGCTTTGTCACCAGTTAGAGTTTTGGGTTTCCTTACTGGATTTTCTGTCTCACTGGGGCAAGAAAGAAAAGATTTCTCAGAAGTACAATATTTACTCACTTGCACTTGAATTTGTTTGTATCACTTTTGCTCAATTCCATCACCCAGAACACAGTCCTGTAATCATCTCTAACAGTGGAAAAGTCTGGGAAATATACTTCGGACTGTTAGGGAGGCAGGGGAAATGGATTCTGCTCAGTACCAGCAGACTGTGCCACAGGTTATTTCCAATTTATTGCTATTATAAACAACTCAGCTGAACATCACTTTATGTCAATCTTTGTTCACTTTCTTAAACTTGTCCTTAGAATACATTTCTCAGAATGAATATTTTGGGTCAAAGACTTACCTTAAGATGTGGTTAAGCATTCTGACACTTCTCTTCTGAAAAGCTGGATCTATTTTCCCTCACTATTACATAGCAGCCATCATTTCTCCGTATTCTTAGCACCAAGTGGGCTCTTTCAGAATCTAGTCAGATAATGAGCTTTAGTGTCTTCCACTATAAAATAGTACCTGTCTCCTAAGGAATGTTAGACTTTGTTGAGAGTTCTTAAGACCATTTTAAGAATACTTACCTACTCTGAGTTAGTGACAGACAATCAACAAACTGTAGTCTGGGTTCATAAGAACTAGATAATTAACAAGCTGTAGTCTGGATTCATAGGAAATAAGAGGAGAAAAATGACAACTGTTTCAATTCCTATAATTCACCCTTCCTCTTCCCTGGACCCAGTGTAAATGCTAATATACCTCTGCAGCATATTGACACTATCATACTGATATTTGGATCAGGATTTCAATTAATGCTTTAACTCATATCCTGTGAGAGTCAGAATAATGCTGCCTACCACATACTGCTAAAGATTCCTATGTTTTAATCCTTGGACTACTTTACAGGGACAACAGGACTTTGCAGATATAAGTAAGACTTTCCAATGGACAGATTTTTTTTTTTATTTTAAAGAGAATAAAAACAAGAAAAATAAAACAAAACAAAGCCGATTGTAACAAGCCAGGGTAAGTGACACAGGACTTCAAAACAATACAAAATTACATTGTACAAAATCAACAATGATTACCATAATGCTTCTTGTTGTCTTCCAAACAGCTATACATACCTTCAGACATAGTAGAAATCAAACAAAACAGAACAGAGTAGAACCAATAAAAACAAAACAATGAATGCAATAAATGACTTCAAAACAAGACAATAGTAAGTCCAAAACAGCTATCATAATATAGCTTGCCATTTTTGAAATAGCTGCCCATGCCATCGGATGTAACAAAATCAAACAAAACAAAACAGAATAAAACCCAATCCAAAAAAACAAGGAAAATGATACAGGACTTCAAAACAAGATAATAGGGAGATAACAATGGCTACCACCTTCAGAAGGAGATCCCCCCTAGATGCCACACTGCATGCTGTTATCCTCTGAATAGATGATCAGACCACCAGCCTTAGACGTGCAGTGTCAGTGAAACAACAAACACCACAAGCATCAAATTGCATTGAACCTCAATAGCTATCATAGCAGCCTGTGTTTCTCTGGATCAGCCGGCTGCTTGGAGGGGGTGGCGAGGCCAGGAGGTGGCTCTCCTTGTTTCCCAGCTCACATGCTGGAAGGTTTGCAGTCTGGCAGACTCTTGGCAGCAGAGACCCGCACATGGAACTGGTTCACAGGGGTGAGGGGGTTTGCTTCTTGATTTCTTGTTCTCTTCTGAATGGACAGATTTTAAAGGTCCATGAGATGAGGAAATCCTCTGGATAAATTGAGCGTGGGGGCCCAATTTAGTCACATGAGTTCTTAAAAGTAGAGAACTTCTACCAGCTGAGATCAGCTTCAGAGGAAAATGTGACTACAAATGAATGGTGCAAATATGAAATATAGCTGGCTTTGAAGATAAAGGAATGCAGGTGACTTCTAAAAGATGTGTCCTGTACAGAACAGAAAAGCCAAGATTCTCCCCTAAGAGGAAATGCTGTCCTGGTGATATTTTAGATTTACCCCATTGAGACCAACCTCAGACTTCTATCCTTCAGCACCCAAAGATAATACATTTGTGTTGTTTTAAGCAAGAAAGTGTGTGGTTCTTTGTTACAGCAGCAATAGAAAACTAATACAAACCCTGTCTTTCAAAGTCCTACCTCTAGAACTTCCCCAGATATTTACCTTATGGTTGTTTTGTTTGTGAACCATAGATGGTGCTAAGCACCCATGTTTCTAGTGTTCTCTGCCAGGTCCTCTAATTGAAAGTAATTAGGAACATATGACAGCAGAAGAAATAGTTATTTAAGAAAGTCTTGGAGTCATGTTGTTATAGGTTCAGAACACCTGACTTCCAGAAGTGATGAGGGACAGGATGCTGGTGATTTGGTTGCTATCATTCAAAGCTAGTTATTAAAACACAAAGAACAATGAAGCTGATTTTCTGTGTGCAGCATGGAATTGCTTACACCTCTTAAAAATATTAAAATGTGAACTCTAAGCCCCCTTCAAGAACAGTGAGCGTCCTCAAGCCACAAACATATGAAAGCGTATTGGAAATTAAGAACTGCTGCAGGGAAAAGATGCTGATAGACCAAGCCATGCCGGTTGTTTGTTTGTTTGTTTGTTTAGTATCTGATGTGGTGCAACACTTAAGAAAATCAGCAAAAGATAGCATAATTGAAAAGTATTCATTATATGTTTTCTTGTTCGTACTGACTTTCAACAAATGCCACACTATTTATATTATATCTACTTGATGATTTTTAAAATATGATAAAGTACATATATTATGTTTTATACTTGGTTATTATGATATTTAAAAGCATGATCTGCTATGATAATTTGTAAAACCACAGTTCTGTATTTAAATCTCTTCATCTCATGTGAGAAATGAGTGGAGGGTACTTTGGCTTTGATGACTTGCATATAAGGAAGCATTTTGATACCCAGGCAAACTCATTACAGTAAGAGGATGTTATGGATTAAAAACTGGTGGTTAACTTAACACCAGCTGAACTGAATCAACATGATGCTGAGTGTAGATGCCCCCCTGAGGAAAGTTGCCAGCATAAAACAGAGACACAGAGGGGAAGAGCATAGTACTGTGGGTTTTCCTAAGTGTTGCTGTTGTTTGGAGCTATTGGTTCTCCTGATACGAATTCAGTCATTATCATCGGAGGAGCTCGGGACCTTGTCACTGAGAATGGCAGTGCCTCACTCTGGGAGAGCTCTGGGCCTTACTTTGAGCATTACTTCTTGGCTCCAGAGGGAAAGATGTGTGCTGTTTAATCTCCAGAAGTTGTCACGCTGGCTTCCTGATATGTACTCAACTGTTCTCATCATTGGAGGAGGTTGAGACCTTGTTGTCGCTGAGGCTGGCTGTGATATTTTTCAGAGGAGCCCTGGTTCTTATTTTGAGTGTTGCTTCTTGCTCCAGTAAACTCTCAACCGACTGACACAGATTCTTCATTCCACTGGCATAGACTTTCTAGCTTCCACCACTGACCTTTGGGTCTTCCCAGGACAGATTCACAAAACAGACTGGCATGAGTAATTGTTGTGGGCTCTAGGTCTCCAGGTGGACTTGTATGTAGGTAGAAGATACGTTTCCATTCAGAAAAATCACAAACTCAAGGGAACGGAATGTTGAATGTGCTGAGATTCTGAGGCCATGGACTAGAAGCAAAACTAATGACAGAAATGTCAAGGGGGCATCATTCAGTGCCAAGGAGATTTCTTTTTGTTTTATTTTATTTTTATCGGTATAGGGGATCAAACTCATAATGGCCTGCTTGTAAGGCATGTGCTTATGCCTCTGAGCTAAATCCCCAGCCCAAGGAGATATCTTGTTTCTAATAACTTCATCTCCTTTAAGCACAACTAAAGACTTTATCTGAAAGTCTCTTCTGTCACTTAAAGTCCTGTCCCAGAAGACTTTGCTTCTATATCAATAAAGAAGAAACCAAGGGAAAGGACAGTGCATTTGCGGTGATCACTCCAAGCCACTGGTTAGCCTGAGTATACTTTTTTTAAAACTGGGGATTTTGAACTAGTAAAGTTAAAGAAATGCTTCAAGAGACTAAGGCAAGAGATCTAAAAGCAGTACATTATTGAGTGTCGCACACATCTGTAAAAATGTTCTTTAAACTTTGAAATGAACTAAAATCTACGTAAGGTAAGAAGCCAGAATATGATTGCCAACTGAGGAAACAGGAGTGGCAATACTTTTTGTTTTCGGTACTGTCAAAATTTATGAATCATTTTTAAATTAATCCAGTGTTATGGGTAAAATAGGCCCACACTCAAATGTTAGTAGTGTGCAAAAATTGTTCACATTGTATTTATTTCCTTGGGGCTGGGTGGGAAATTGTGCATGGTGAGAGAGGAAGGGAAGTAAATGCTGAGATAAGAGAGTGTGTGAGCGAGGCTTTGGACTAGGAAAGACGGAAGGAAAAGTTTCATGTAAAAATGATGTGATACGATTGACCACCAGAGGGACTCCAAAGTTCATTTATCGATACTGTACCCCAGGCAGGAACTGTTTGAAATGATTGAGAAGATTCCTGCAAGACGCATGAATCTACAATACTAATTAAAGCATAGATAAAATGCAGCTACAGGCATTAGCCATTAATTCAGAGAAAGGAATTCAGTTGCTCAAAATTGGGAGCTTTCAACGATCCACAGTGGGAGTACAAAAAAGTCCTGCATTCCTCATCCGCGGCATTTGTTGCATAGCTAAATTGCAACTGCATTTGCCTGCTAACTAGTCAAGACTGCCAGGCAGGCGCTGTTTTGTTTCTCTGGATTTTCAGTGTCTCTGTTCTGCCAGAAGGTGTTGCTGTAATATAGCGGGGCTTGGCGGACAAAGTAATGAGGAATGAAATGTGGTCGGCCTGAATAAAGATGTAAACTGTGTAAGTGTATAAAATTCAGGCACAAAGATATCCATTATGTGGCGAAAAGAGGGCTTTACTGTAACTATGTCCCCACTATAAATAGTTCAGCAAAATGTAAACATGAAATATTTCCCCAGTGATACTTGCAGCCATATAAACAGTAGCTTTACTTTTCATTAACTCTCCTTTCTTAATAAAGGAACTTCTGTACTGTGAAATTTAGGCAAAATAGAGTGATCTGTAATTTTTTATAACAGGGTGTAGCATACATGGAATAAAAGCAGGAATTTAAAATCAGCAGATTTTTTATTTTTTATTTTTAACAAACACAGCTTTGCTTTACTGTATAAAATCCCATATGTTATAGAAACAAGCAGAGTGGATGCAGCCGGGAAGACAAACTAACAAGGAATAGAAGGAACTGGAACACAAGCATCTTTTTCGAAGTTAGGACTGATTCTGATATTGGCAAGCAAAATGCAAGCTGAACGCTTCTTGTAAAATGTCATGCCATCATTCAAAATTTCAAGCCTGATTATTAAAAACAATGTCTTTAGGCCGAGTTGAACTCATATTTACTAATTTTACTTTCAAAATTCAGATCAGAGCAACCTTACTTATCTGTGTCTTTCTGTCTCTCTCTGTTTCTTTCCCTCTTTTTTTCTCTCTCTTTTTCTTTCTTTCAATGAATATGTTTATACAACTGGGAGCAAAGTACATCACACACAAATACAGGGTTGCTTGCTCTCTTGTGAAAGTTTCTTTCCGGTTTGTGTCTCTGACCAGCTTGTCCATCTGGGAATCAATCATCTTTGCCTGCATCTTACATTCTGGATTCCTCCCTAAACTAAAAAGTCAATGCACAGGAGTCTACAGCTTCCTGCTCTTTTCTACAACACCCCAACTTTGAGTCTTTATTTGCAATATGACACTCCAGCTTACCCCAAGTTTACTCAGCAAAGATAAACAAACCAACCAAGATTCCACTGTCACACGCAGATAATCCAGCCTTCTTTTAGATACTAGGTTTTCTCTCTTTTACTTTTTCTCTCTCTTTCCCTTTCTCTCTCCTTTCTTTTGTCTCTCTCACTCTCCTTTCTTTTCTTTTCTCTCTCCCCAACAGGTAAAATGAGATCAATGCAATTTGCTTCCTCTTTTGTGCAACTTACATCTCACTTGAAATTTGACCTCGGGGTGTTTTTTTTCTGCTTTCTTTACCACCAAATGTGTTTTTCAGAGGATCCTGTACCTACGTCTGTCACTGCACTTACTGGAAGGAGGCCTGTGTCTTGTCTAATGTTTAGCACTGTGTCTCCAACAAAGTAGATGTTAAATAAAATGAAATTAATGAAGTCCATACAGTAAAGCAACAACCACCACAACAAAACAGGTCGATTAGTTCTTTGGTGGTCAGCATCCGTTTTCCTTCAACTTTTGATTGTAATAATTTTCGTAGTTTTGTGAAAAATTGAGAATCTTGTTCCTTACAATGAAGCAAAGCAAGCTCTTCAGGGTTAGACCTGACTAAGAAGGTATTCATCAGCTTTGTTTGAATTTGGGGACTCAAATGGCTGCCAAAGAAACGCACAGGGTTGTGCTTAGGGCTTGAAATTGCTTTGCCAACATTAAAGGAGAATATGTGTGTGTGGGTGGTTTTATGGCTACTAACCAGACTTCAAAGTTGTGAGGATTCTATGGAAGAACTTTGGAAAAGTATAAACTATATTCTGAGATAAATGTATTTGATTTTTTATCTAGATATGTGAGTGATAAATATTCATATGTATTTGGAATTTGGTCCAAGAATATTGGACAAAAACCCCATAAATTTGCCATAAGAATTTAAAATTAAGTTATGAAGCTTCAGCGCAATAATTTTTACCAATTGGAGTCAGTTATCTAATTTATTCTTTTAAATATTTTACCTTTTCCATTTTTCAACTATGTAAGGTACACTATTTTTCCCGCTGTCCTGCTTGATTCCCTTTATCCCATCAATACTTCTGATGTATGTGGAAAAATTCCTGATTAATCCAGAGAAAGCTCTGGCTCAGTTACTAACTTACAAAGCATTTTGAAAGGAAATATTTATATTTATTTTACAGACTCGTTTTCTCTTAGATGAAGTTAAAAGCAAGTATATCATCTCCTGACAGCTTTCATTGATCCAAAAAGAAATTCAATAGTAGATTTGATCATATTTGAGAAGGAATAAGTTGCTTATTTCCTAACCACTTTTAGGCCCTTAAAAACTGGTGGACTAATAATCTAAGTGATAAATCAGCAGTGTTTTCCTCAACATGAAGATTGGATCCTTCCCTTAAAGTAGCAGCCAATGGAACAGTTTTCTCATATATGTGAGATATTAATACATGTTTAAGTCTGTGCAATACACAGGTGCGTGGCGTTTTACACCTTGCATTTTTCCTTATTCAGGGAAGGACTCTTTTTGGTAATTAAGGTTGGGTGTGATCTGGTAGAACTGTATGCAGTACTTTAAGTGAAAAGCAGGCAACTCTACATTAACTTTATATTGGTGAGGCATGGTTTATTTACCCAACAACTACACTGTAAATGCCTACTGTTCTAAGCATTTCAGATATGCAAATGACCAGGCAACAATGATCCTTGACTTTGTGTATCTTCCATTCCAGCAGAGAGGTCAGGGGACAGAATCCCACGTAACTGAAGCCCATATAACTGAAACCCACATAACTGAGCAGAAGAGAGAGAAGTAGGAAATATGATCCAGAGGGTTGAGGGATCAGATCATGTCTCATAGAACATAGTAAGGACTTTAACTCTCTGCAGAATGAGAACTGCAAAGCAGTTCTGAGTAGAGGAATGATGCGATCTGACAAGAAGAGGCAATGTCCCCCCCCCCCCCCAGTCCTCATAAGCTAACAACTGATCTGGAGAAACACAGGCTGTGATGATAGCTAATGAGGTAAAATACAACTTAATGCTTATAGTGTTTAGTGTTTCACTGACTTTATAGGCCTAAAACTGGTGGTCTGATCATCTATTCAGAGGATAACAGTATGCAATGTGGCACATACGAGAGATCGCATTCTGAAAGTGATGGCCATTTTCCCTATTATAATTATTATAATATAATAATTCCCTATTATCTTATTTTGAAATCCTGTATCATTCTCATTGTTTTGTTTTGTTGGGTTTTATTCTGTTTTATTTTGTTGTATCTGATGGCATGGGCAGCTATCTTGAGGATAAGATATATTATGATAACCATTTTGGATTTACTATTATCTTGTTTTGAAGTCCTGTATTGAATTTATTGTTTGTTTTTACTGAATCTATTCTGTTTCTGTTTTGACTGATTTTACAGTGACAGGGTATATGGGCAGCTATTTTGAAGACAACAAAAGGATTATGGTAACCATTGTTGATTTCCTATTATCTTGTTTTGAAATCCTGTGTCACTTACATTGTCTTGTTTTGATTGGCTTAATTGTGTTTTATTTCACTTGTTTTTATTGTCTTTAAAATAAAATTTTAAAAAGTAAAAAAAATGCTGTAGCTATGTTTCCTTCCTTTTTCCTTTCATTTCTTCTTTCTTTTTTCCTTTATTTCACCTCTTCTTCCCTCTTTCTTCCTTTCTCTCTCCCTCCTTCCTTTTTATTTTTTCTAAAATGTCATCTTTCTGCATAAGGAGACCTTTCAAGGTGACTATAGCCCTTCATTTGTAAAACGTGCTCCCAAAACTAGAATAAAGCTAAAGTAGGAAAGAGTTTATCTTTCCTCCATTTCTGTTAGGAAGAGATTTCCATCCTCTGTTACCTTCCCTGAGAAAGCACCCAGAGGCCTGTGTACAGCTGCAGATCAGCACTGCGAGTTATGCTACAGAACTGACTCATGATGATGGCCCGTCAGGCAGGCATGTGAGCAAATATCTATTTTTCTTTTTCTTCTCTACACTTGGGTATCAGAGCATTAAGAGGTAGAAAATCTTATTGAAGTCTCTTAAATTTACCAAAAAGATCTGTCCTAGGAAGGCCATGTGGATTTGAAGCCATGAAAATCAAGTTCATTTTGTCATGGAGCTATAAAATACAACTGCTTCATCATTTATCATCCTTATTTCTTATCTTTGGTGCATCTTCCGTCAACCCTTAGCTCTCTGATAACTGTTTACCAGCCTTCCTCCCTAGACTATGTGTTCTTAAAGACTAAGTTATCTTGGTTACTGTAAATTCCTCAGGGCTTAGCACAATATGGATCACATAATAGGCAATGAGCAAATGTTTTAACAATGAATGAATCAATGAATGAGTTAAATTAGAGTGTACTTCTCTTTGAATTTTGTGTTAAATTTAAACCACACAATCTATCATTATGTTCTGGAACTTCATACCCTTGCTGCTTATTTGGTGAATTGACCCAAAAAACTGCATTTCTTAGCAGAGAGTCATATGTGAAAGGTATAAACATAGACCAACTCACATCAGATGAGCCCACAAGAAACTTTAATTCATGACCACCAACAGGGAGTGGAAAATTCCAGAAACAGAATGACAAGTTCATTTACATGGAGCATTGTCATTTCCATGGAGCATTATTGTAACCTCCAAAGAAAAACACTCCTGATCAGGTCAATAGAAATGACAAAGTCCTGCACAAACCCGAGCTTCTAATCTCTTCTCCTTCATTTTAAGAAAGAAAAAAGTCAAGTCAAAATTATCTATAAAATTCTTCCCGGACCTGTTAGTTGTAGTTGATGCCAAACACACATGGATTCTGATAATGGAATCAAATACGACAAAGAAATGGAAACATGAATGCATAAATGAAACACGCCATATATACCTAATGGAATACTATTCAGCTATAAAAAGAATGTAATCCTGTCATTTGTACAAGCATGAATGAAGCTGGAAATCATTATGCTAAGTGAAAATAAGCCAGGCAGAGAAAGATGAGTACCACATGATTCCACTCAACTGTGAAATCTAAAACAGTTGGTTTCATAGGAATTGAGAGTGAAATGGTGGCCACTAGAGGCTGGGGAGAGGAGAGGAGTGAGAGAGAAATATAGGGAAGGACTGACTGGTCCACGCATACTAAGTTACGATTAGAACTAAGCAGTTCGAGAGTACTGGTGCATAGCACGATGACTGAAGATAACAATAGAATACTGTGTATTGTAAAATCTAAAAGAAAAAATCTAGAAGTTTTCCCCATAAAGAAATGGTGAATGTTTGAGGAGAAGGATATGTTTAATCTGATTAAATGTCACACGATGTATGCATGCCTGAAAATACCACATAGTACTGCACTGATACATACAATTTTTATGTTTCTATGTGTTAGTGAAAGATAAATTTTAAAAACCTAGTACAACATAAAACAGGTGAAATTTAGGAGCATCTACCATGTGATCATTTCTACAGCATCTTCCAGCTTTGAGAAGAATCTGGACACCTTGGGAAATCAGAGCCTGCTGGAAGCCTGATGGATGAATAGCAATAGAAGTGCTATGCTTTTTCTGGTCATTCAATAGCAGTATTTGGGTTCAGAAGAGGAAGAAAAAACAATCTAGCATGAATATACAGCAGGCTCACAGAGCAAACACCATATGCTCATAAACTGGCCCATTGGTTTGTTGCCTGACCTCAGTAACAGAGGGTCGAACTGATTTCACCACTAAGTCCTCCACATTCAGAAGATTCAGTGGATACACTGCTGGCCATATAAGGAATAAAAGTAATGACAAAATTTTAAAAGAGAATATAGTGTAAACTGTTACTTCCTCGTTGCTTTTGATAGATGTTTTTGTTTATTTGTCACCCCTTTTCCAAACAAAACCAAATCCCAGCCAGTGAAGATGAGGATGGAACCCTTGTATAAACAGTATAACATTCCTTAAAATTAAGTAGGGCAAACACAACCTAGGTCTTTATGCCAAAGGCAGTATTTAAGTCAGTCTCATATACCTTAATGAAGACTAATTCATGCAAGACAGACAGATAATAAGATTAATGGAAAGATGATGAACCAGACAATCAGGTGCTGGGAATCCTGGGGACCAGCTTAATAGGTTTCAATTGAAATTTGAACATATGATTAAAAAGTTAATCATAGAAAGAAGGAATAAGTTCAAGAGATCTTTTATGTAGCATAGTGATTATTGTTAATCATATATTGTATTCTTGAAAAATGCTAGGAGAAGGGGTATAAAGTATTCTCACTACCAAAATGATAATCTCGTGAAGTTATGCATATGTTAATTAGCATTATTTATTCATTGCATAATATATGTACTTCAGACTCTCATGTTGTCCATGGTAAATATATATATATATAATTTTACCGGTCAATTAAAAAGAAATGTTAAAATCAGCCACTAATTTCCTGTCCTCCACTTCTTTCCTCAGTTTCACCTTGAAATAGCAGCTATAATACATAAACACTGAGTATAAATTTATCATCACCCAGGATAAGTGGTCAGTAATGGAAAATGTCAAGATAGATATATTTATCGTATGTGGATACAACAGGTGTTTTTTCATATTTAGAAAGAGACTTGATTGTGATGGTAATTATTAAACCATGACTTCTGAAATTCTTCAGAGCAGAATGATGATGTACCCTTATGTACAAAGCTTCCCCCTCCTTTTTTTAAATATCAAATTTGCAGGGTTAAATGATTTTTTAGAGGAAGTAAACTTTATGCTAATGTGACTCTTATAGCCATGGTTATCCAGGTTACTGAATCAGTCTTCCTTTGTCTTTTTCCTGGGAAGTAGGGCAGACACTTCTGGTAACTCAATTCCCCTTGAGCCTGATAGTGAGATAACTTAGTGAACTAAACAAACTTTTTCCAGTCCCCAGGGAGCTGACATGTAGCTTTCCAGAACTTGGCAATGGGGAATATTGATTATTTATGTTAGTATTATTATCATTATATTTACTCAAGAATCTTATCTAGAGAGTAAGTTGGTATCTAGGAGCATAGGCCCAAGTACCTACTGCAAGAGCTTTCTTGATATATTTTTATTCTTAATACACAAAAAGTGTACTTTCAAGTCTATTTTATATCTATTGGTGGTTTGGTGTCTTTGAACAAACAATTGGATATCTTTGGCCTTGTGTAAACTGCTTGAAACTGAAGCTTAAGTATATTTTCCCAAGCTATTACCTAAACCCAAAAGCTGAACCTAAGACAAGAACTTTGGTGCTGATTATTTATTTGAAAGGTGAGAGAGGAGAGGCAAAGCAAGATGGCGGCTGAGTAAGATCCTCAGGTTGCCTCTCCCCACAAACACAACAAATTGAAGAGCTAGTCATATACCAAATTATCTTTACAAGAGCTAAGGACATCTCATGAGACACCATAGTGCCTATTTTTGGTAAAACAAAATGAAAAGATATATTGAAGAATGCAGGAAAGAAAGAGTTGTCCCTAGCCACACTCTCCCAACTCCAAGCAGCCCAGTATGGAGAAAGCTGAATCTCAGTTCAGGCAGGAAGAGAGAACTAAACCCAGGCCTTAGGCTTGAAACTCATTAGCCAGGCTGGGCAAAGCCCTGTGATATACCCGCCACCATTGCCCCCACCAGGCTGAAACTCCGTAGATTGAGCTATTGCAACTGCCTTAGGCTAGGTGACCATAGGCTAGGTGACCGATGATCTCCACCACCCTCCTCTAGCAGCAGAATAGGGAGAAAGAGCACCACTGGGGAGCAGGGCGTGAATGTTAGCACAAGAGTTTATCTCAGATCCCAGCTATGTGCTGAGACCAAGCACTAGGTACATGATAAAGACCTCACATGGAGGCCAGAGCTCTTAGAGTCTTCAGACCAGCCCTGGCATAAGATGGACACCTATGTGTTGCTGGGACAGGTCTGTTGGTCACATCATCCTTGGAACAGCCTGAGACACGTACTCCTCCTAATCTGTGCCTCTATAGCTGTGTGCCTCAGGTGCCACGCAGCTTAGCACCAGCCTTTTTGGCTAAAAGGCTGTCAACCAACCATCCCATAACCATGGGAAACACAGTTATTGGAAGCCAAGCCAGTGGTCACAGATGGGATTCAAGAACTTCCCTGACACCAGGCAAAGACATACCCATAGCGAGACAGACTCTCTCACCCTCAGCCCCTTCATCCTTGAGGCTTCACAGATCCTTGCAACCTTGAGGTTCAGATGAAACTCAACATAGTATAGGCTGAGGCAGCCAAGGAACTGCTTTCACCAGCACTATCTAAACCTCAGGTAGCATTTTATCATACAAGATTCCATTCGCTGGGGATATGATATGGCAAGATATTAAGCACAAGATTTTGTCCCAAAACTTAGTGCTGGGCCAGTGAAAGTTAACACTGGTTAAGCCCTATTGGATGTCATCACCAGACATGCCTGTGTATGGAGATTCTGAAACTGCTCCAGCACCAAGGGAAAACATGCAGTCCAACTCTATGAGACTTCTCATCCAATTAGCATAACCTAGTGGTATTGGGACACAAATTCACCTCATTGTGGGCTTTGGTCCAAACCCAGTAGTGTGCTGGTCTCTGTAGGCTGTGAGCTCAGGGGATGATATATCTTGGTGAGATTGGTGGCCCCAGGTGTAACATATGATCTACCCAGAGATGAACAGAATCCTGCAATGTTTGATGATAGGACAATAAATATGGAAAGCCATGGCTTGGGGGAAAGACTTTTCTTGCTACGAACTTTTCTGTTTCCTTTAGAACAATACTATTGGTGGATTATCCTCTAACACCGAAATAGTGACAACATACCAACAGCATATTTCTGGCAATTTAATGCTGCCTGGATCTGTATGAACTTAGTAAAACAGCCTCATTCTTAACTAGCTTTATGTTCTTCCATATATCTCTTAGTGACTTTTCCTGGAATATACTGTCCCTAGCTCAAACTCACTTGTTTGGTCATTTCTTCACAAATTTATTATTCTTTCATTTGGTCTTCTGGTGAGCCAGAAGTAACTATGGGCTAGGAGGAGAAACAGGAAGTACCCTTCCTGTGAGCCAGCCAGCATACGAGCTAGCAGACAAGTAGAGCTGAACCCCACACTCCTAAGCACCTGGCTGATTCACAGGAACTCTGAGTTTATAGCAACTGAGGTACAAAAACAGCTTATGTTTATATTGTTTGATTAACTTTGCAGGCCTAAAGCTGATAGTCTAAACATGTATTTAGAGGATAACAATATGCAATATAGCAACTATAGGAGATTTTCTTCTGTCTTGTTTTTGAAATCCAGTATTGTTCTCACTGTTTCATTTTGCTCCATTTTAGTGCTTTGTTTTATTCAATGTTTTGTTTTGACTGATTCTATTCTGTTCTGTTTTGTTATAGTAATAAGCATTACAGTAGCAATCATTGATTTGCTTTTATCCTGTTTTGACGTCCTATATCACTTTCACTGCTTTGTTTTGATTTGCATTATTTTGTTTTATTTTGTTTGATTTTATTCTCCTTAAAATAAAAAAATTATTATTCTTTATCTAAAAAGTATTGAACCTTTCTACTTTGGCCTTTTCTTCAAGTTTTCACTCTCTTGTGAGGGTCCCCATGTACATGTAAAAATTAAATAAAATTCTATGAATTCTCCTGTTAATCAATCTTGTGTACATATGGTTCCTAGAACTAGCTGAAGTTCCAAATCAAGAATGAAGTTCATTAGAACTGATCTATAGCTTCCCTTTCAGTGCTCAATAGGTACTTGTTGAATTAATTCCTAGGTATTGCTGATACATTAATTACAGGTTGAATGCATTGGAGAGCCTAGTCATTCAAGTATACCACCTCTTTAAGAAAAGTGGTCACACTCACAGTCCCTTCTAGTAAGATAGATGCCATGAACTTTTCTGTAAGGAGAAATAGCTATGTTTTACATCTTAGATACCCTCCATCTACAAAGGATAGGCACCAGAATCAAAATTAGCCAAATGCATAGCATCTATCTATGAGATAGGCTCAAAAATTCCACCCAAAGATTAATGATGAGTAACAGATGAAGGACAAAGAGAATGCTAGAGCTATGGGTAAACCAAAATTACATAAATGAAGCATAAAAACTATAGGGTCAGGGATGTCAGAAGCACAGTGCCTGCCTGGCAAGTGCAAGACCCTAAGTTTGATTTTTGGTATAAATAAATAAATAAAATGTTTGATCAAGAGTGCTTTGATCAAATGTTTGATCAAGCAAATTGATTTGGTTTATGATGACAAGGATCTATGATGCAAAAATAGAAGGGCTGAGTGGGTCAGGTTTTGCTAAACTTCTGTAACTTTAGGGTGTCTTAGGTTAGATTCTCTGGAACAGACTATGAGATAGAGATGTATGGGAAGGGTAGTTCTCTAGCAAATCAGCTGCAAGAGAGAAGAGGAAAGAGGAGTAGGTGGAGAGAGAGACTGAACTGTGATACAACAGAACCTTGTCCCATGAAATGAGAGTTCTAAGTAAGGTAAGGAGCATAGACCAGTCCATGTACATAGGCTGCTTCCTGGGAAGGTGGGCTAGGCTTTGGTAGAGATGGCTCCTTTGACCAATTCATGGAGAGGTTCTCAACTATCAGGCTTTAGTAGCCAACACTCATAGTCATGGGGAGAGGAGATGACACCCTCAGTTGTGAAGGGAAGGTTTGAGCCCTGAACCCCAGTTTCTACAACATGAAGACATAATATAACTCAATTTCTGGCTCTGTACTATCTCCTTCTTGTTTTTAAACTACACTTTCATCTGTGTGAAGTTCCCTCAGAGAGTTCTGTTTGTTTTGCATATATACAACTCCCTATTAGAACCCGCCTCCCTATTTTTTTTGCTTGAGTCATTTACCTAACATGAGAAGAGAATTCATTCTGTGGAGCATTGTGGAGAAAAGTAAGAATATTAAAGGCCTAATGTTAAAAGAATACAATTAATATAACTTGCTTTAATATTAATAGACCCACTAACATTAAATCAATATTGAACCCTCGTATTTATGAATGAATTCACTAAGATATATGAATCCTGTATGTACATAATGGATATTGATTCTTTCCTTATGAGAATTTTAGAGTGTGGAATATGCATAAGAGCAAGATTTGACTAATTTTTATAAATAAAAGAGATAAATTTAAGCCCAATTGTGTGACATCTACTACTTTCTGGTTCTGATATTTTGTTACTTTGGGCAAATCTCTAATTGCCTGAATTTTCCATTCTTTATTCCTAAAATTAAGATTGCAATCCTTTACCAAAGGGTTGTAAAAACGAAGTAAAATCATCCGTAAGTCTCGTTGTGGCATTGCTGGCATAGGGCCACCAGTCCAGACAGGATAACTTTCTTTTATGTTTACTGCATCCAGGTCTTACTAACTTCTTGCAAGCCTGATTAGCAATTGTATATGATGGAGATTTACCGGCACATTTCTCCCCTATTCTTCAGGTAGAATCCAGGAGCTCAAGGGCTGCTTCGGGGATACGCTGGTGGAAAAAACCTACAATCCTTAACTTAGCCAGAGCCATCTCAGTAAAGCAGGCCCAGGGATCTCCTTACTGTTTCTTCTCACCCACATGGATCAGACTGAAGAACTCTGCCAAGGTCTTGGCTAATTTCACAGCGCTTATGACATATAGAGTCATTCAGCACGTGTTGGTCTCTTTTCCCAAGTATGTCTCCCGAACTCTTCAGAATGCCAGGATGATTTTCCTGAACTCACTGAAAGTTCCTCAGAGCACTTTATCAGTGATTGATGAAAATCACATCAATTTTCAGCTCCTACTTCTCTGGCCGGGCTCTTCAGATGTTAAATTATTACAGTGCTATTGTCAGAGTTAGATCTCACAGAAGGCATGGTTTTGTCACAAGTCTAGCTCCAGAGAATAATATTTCTAGCTTGAGGTCAGTATGTAACAAAAGCTATAAAACGCCCAGCAGAATGTGGTGACAAACATGGGCACACTGGGGGACCATTCCAGAGGCCTGCATTCAAGTCTGAAGTCTCTAAGCACAAAAAATAATCCTGAATTAGATGTGTTCTTATAATCTTGGGAAGGCCTTTAAAAAATGTTGGAACAAATAGTGTCCCAAATTGGTTCCGTAATTAAGGTATGCAGAGCTCAGCTTCAAAGATCCCTTACGTCTGTTTTAAGGGATGCTGTTAGTGAGTAGATAATTGTATATAGTAGCTGTAGAGCCATTAGAGGAGCTTAATCTATACAGAAAGCTTTGGATATTAGGTGCTTCTGGGACATTGCTTCTACAGTAATGTCTCATCTGCAGATATTACCCCAAATGTGCTCTTTTCCCCATTATATTTTATTTTTTTAAAGCCAGAGAGTTTGCATTCGGGTACAATTTTGTAACAGGGTGAATAGGTACCCAAAAGATACTTTGATAGCTATGAAAGGTAAAAACATAATGAGAAAACTAATAAAGATTTCAAGGATACAGTTCTCACGACCTGTTAAACTTGTGTGTGGGGTAGAGAGGCGGTACTAGGACAGCCCCAGAGAGGAACATTGTATTTTGTTTTGGGTCAACCAAGAGGCCAGACACTGTTTTAGCCATTTTATCTTATCTTTGCTAAGTTGGGATAGGAGAAGATTCAAAATTCAAAATGAGTCTGGGAGTTTTGTTTATCCTAAGGGTTTTGGTGGGTGACAGATTAAAAATGAGACTATGGCTACAGAAAAATATTGAGGACGGCTATTTCTTTTGGCTAATCAGTCTCCAGCCTGTATTGACTAACTGTATTGCCCCTTGATTTGTAATGAATACACTATTAATAAGAAATAATTCTCAAACAACAAAACCAAGTCACCATAAGCGGTGACTAGGTTTACAAGAAAAAAAAAAAAAAAAAAAAACTTCTGTGCGCAGACACTTTAAGTAGTGAAGTGATTACTGTTATTTGAGTGTCTACCCAAGTTCAAATTCACCTGCCTCCTGCCACATACACTTTTTTTTTTTGTCTTTTTCGTTTTTATAGGTACCAGGGATTGAAGTCATGACTGCCGGCTTACAAGGCAGGTGCTTATGACGCTGAGCTAAATCCCCAGCCTCTGCCACATACACTTTTAACTTTTAGAGTCTAATGTCTTGCACAATGGACCACATACAAAGACTTGAAGAAAAAGAAGAAGAAGAAGAAGAAAGAAGAAGAAGAAGAAGAAGAAGAAGAAGAAGAAGAAGAAGAAGAAGAAGAAGAGATCTTCCTTTCAGACTGTTGCGGTATTTATAAAGCCATTGCTTTTTTACACACTGTGAGAAGGGCTTAGTAAAACAAAGGGCATCATAAGTTATTGTTTTAAGACTCATTGATTCAATAAATTAACAATAATTTCCATGAAGGGTAGCAACACTGGTGCCATAAAAATTTATTTATTCCTACTTTAACTAGTATTGATTAGAGTATTCAAATTGTCCCAATGCTCTATAATCACTCTTTATAGGTGAAATGCCCTCTGCAGTGCAGGAGACAGCAAAATAAACATTGCACTAGAAGCGACAAAGGCTCCTTTAAAAACCAGAAACACTGGATTTTTTTTTTCTACAAAAGAGATGGAATAGTTCAGACACCACTTTTAATACATGCTGTGTGCCTATCAAACACTGCTCCCTAAAATATTTCAAAGACAAAAATTTAAGAGGCCATTGTAATTGTTGGCAAGCTGAATCTAAAAAGGTGATTATTCATATCTCAAACCTCAAACAAACACATGTTTTTTTGTCGGTTTTGTTTGGGTTTAACGTATTGTTATGTACCTCGTTTCAGATTTAGGCATATTTTTTTTTCCACACATGTATTGTTTCAGCACTTTTGTCCCTCAGATGGTGACTGGACTCTCAAGGTGACTTGGTGAATGGATTATAAAACTGCTAAAGACTTGAACAAACAGGTACTGGTTTTTATTCCACAGCTACAGGGCAGATTAGTTTGAAGTAACCATCTGAAGAGTTGGGAACAATGGATATCACAGACATATATTTGGGTTTCTCTTGTCCTCAGGATCAATCCCTCTTTCTAGCATACCAATCCGAAAGAGTCATCTTTGGCTTTTATACATGCATTCACACTATTCCCCTTCTCTTAGACATCTGGATAGCATGTTTTATTTTTAAGCTTTAATGCTATGTTTTCCAAAGTGATTTCTTTCCTTTTATACCACCAAGAAATCTCCATGCTAAAATGTGATTTGGAGCCAGGCATTTGCAGTAATTAATAAAATGAAAGGAAATAAAAGACAATAACCCTCTTAGTAACCAAAGGCTTATGATTTACATAGGCTTTAAATGATTGTTGGTGTTAAACTGTTTCTCAGAATGCAACTCAGGAATTTGAAGTTGTCAGATTAACTGCTGTATTTACTGGTCTGTTTGATTAGGTGAGCATAGTTTATATTCCCTCTTGGAGACCTAAATAGCAACCATTTCCTACCAAAACAGTGCTGAGAACAAAGGCCCCATTCACAGGGCAGTGGGCATTGCTCTATAGGCCTTTGTATCTGAAAAACATGGTTACTAAGTACCTCTAAAAGGAAAAGGTGCAAGTAATTTTTTAAATGTACATGTAACAGGCACAAAAAGAATCGCCTTTCATACCAAACAAACGCATTCCATTAGAAATAAATGGAATTTTTTTGTACTGTTGGGCCTTCTTTCCAAGGCTGTAATAAAAAATGACCATGGTTGAGTGTGAAGGACATCAAACAACAGAAAAACAATGGCAGCCACAATCCATCTCATCATGTGAACTACTTGCAAATAGTCAGAATTGACTGACAATTTTTTTGTTTTTGTTTTATATCAATAACCTTTCATAGGACAGGCTCTGTAGTGGGCACTGGGGGCTTAAAGGCCTATAAACCGTCCCTGTCCTCTGCTCCTTTGTGCTGAAGCTCGTAGTTTAGAATTGGATGATATCACGAGATTGATATTTTCAGTGACCATGATGGAGGGCAGAGAAGGGCTGGCTTCTTGGAGAAGATGATCCTTAGACTGATACCTGAAATCAAGGGCCGAGGCGGGAATTCTCAGTTGAGTGATTGCATCAGCAAAGGTTGCAACTCACAGAGGATGTTCAAGAAACTAGGAGGGATTCCTGATGTGTCATCAAGTTCCTAGGTACAAAAGGCAGGGAAGGGAAGAAGACAGATCTCTGGAGCCGCCCTGTATTGTGCTAAATGATTTGCTCTTGATCCTGTAAGAGACTTTAAGCACTTGAAGGGTTTGGAGGGCTAGTGAGGTAGGAGAGAAGAAATCAGAACAGATAGAAAAGGCACCAGGAAAATCATAATTTTAAATTTGTACCTTAAGAAAAACTGCAGCTTTAGGACAAGGCAGTTTTCAAAGATTACAGTACCTTCATTGTTTTCTTTCCTCTTCCAGGCAACTTATTCTGAAATTCCTAAAAGTCTTAAAAGATACAATAAGCCTGTTAATGGCCCGTGCCTCTCTTCTATAAATTGTTCCTCTTCTGATACTAGATTCATAAATTCCACATTCTTCCACCCTTGAGGAAACAGCACTATTAACTGGGTACCATATTTCTAAACTTCACAGATATGCAAATGATGTGCATTCTAACCTAGTCCACTAGTGGCAACCAGACAGACCCTAGGAACACTCAGCCTAGATCGTCAGTAGACACCAGCAAGAGCACATAAAACCCCCAACCCAAGACGGTAATGAGCCTCAATCCTTGAGTATCCACACTTCTTTCTTAATGCTTACTTTTTTTGGTTCTGCTTAATAAATCTGCCTGTCTCTCACTGACAAGTCCAGAAATATTTTTCTGTGGCAAAAGTCAAGAACACACTCTGTGTGGGGTGAGGGTAAGTGTAGGGCCTCGTCTCTTCCCTGGGGAACCTTCTAGAACCCCATCCAGTGACAGTAGGAGACAGATAAAGTTAGCCAGTCTGCACCAGCCACACTCCAAAGTGATTTATTGGTCAGTTGAACACTTAAGGCCTCCAAGTGCATCTCATCACATTCATAATGTACATTTGCTTGACCTTTCCTCACTTTATTGTCTGTACTGTTTGAATTCACCAGAGAGTCACTTAATATTTCACTTTCTTTGGGAAGCTCATGTATCATTTGTTAACAGAAGTCATTTATCACCCACAAAGACACACACCAATCATATGACAGAAGAATTTTCAAAGGATAAATATGTGGTAACTCTAGTTCCTTAGTGTCTGGAGTGTGATAACCTCGGGTTTAAAGGAAACTCAAAAGCACCTCTGAGGGTAATGAATACAATAAAAAAATTATGCAATCAAAGTTTTCAAAACTAAATAAACATCTCAGCTGCCATAATCTGGCAGTTATTTTCCCATTAAAATGCATTAAAAGGAAGGGCTATTTGGACAAAGCAAGTGCTCTTATAGTTATGTACATTGGAAAAGTAAAACATTTAACTTCAGATCCCAAACTAATCACTTTAGTTCATCTAGAAGGGTTTACAATGGTGTGCATTTGCCAAGACTACCAAGTTTTAACCTTTCAAGTTGAATCATCATTCTTCAGTGAACGAAATTATGCAAGCAGGACAATGCTAAATTCAGGAGAATGCTGAACTCGATTTACATTTTTCCCATTTTTAAAATCATTTTTAAAATGATAAGAATCATGCTGAGTGCCTGCTAAGTATCCGGATGACCAAGAATGCCCTCTATAAATTTTGGTTCTATGAGTCTGTTTTGTGGTCCAGGAATCTGTTTTTGTCAAATGTTCCAGGTATTCTTGATCTTCAGGGAACTTCGGGAAACGCTGCAATAAATGCTTACGTAAACTGAGTCAAACAATATTTTTCAACTCACCACCCATTGTTAAACATTACATAAAGCAGTATAATGCAGACTTACTGAGCATTAAAATAATGAAATTATTGGGTTACACATTCTATAATTTTGCAAACCACTTTAGTATAAGAAATGACTGAAATGTAAAAAGGTAACCGTGCCCAATTTTTTTATCGGTTTTCCATTTATTTTACTAAAATAAGGGCTGCCAATTAGCTTGGGGCAGAAAAAAATGTGTACCAGGGTATAATATTTTTTTAATCACTAAGTGAAATAAACTTGTTATTGGTACTTCAGTGAGAAAAAGATAGCTCTTGTTTCTTCTAAATATACTTTATTGCCCGCTATGACAATAAAAGTCATCATTTAGGTTGATGGCAACTGCCATGTAGTCTTCCTCATCTGCACCAACTTTTTATAGAAGCCATTAAAAACTGAAACTCACTTAAGCACGAAAACATGTTTTCTAGCAATGTTTTTCAAACTATTTGTGTAGTAAATGGGCAGTTTTTTCCAAACCCCAGTATAGAATCAGATTAGGAGCAACTATGATTTCAGGCTCCAGAGGATAGGGAAGTAGGGAAAGAGTTGCTCACAGGGTCCTTCCAATGCTAGCCAGCACCAAACAGCTAAATCAACACCTTCCTAATTCATCAGCCTTCTTGTTATGGCAGAGGAGAGTTAGAGGCATTGGGATCACAAGGAGTCTATGTGTATAAAACGATGCTTTGGTGACACCTGAAATCTCCAAAGAACTGGAAAACAGAATTTGAAAATCTTTGGCTACAGGTTTCCCCTAAAGACGTTAACTTTGGTTCATCCGAGTCAACACAATGTTTGCCACATGCTAGATACAAATGAAAGGTTTGTGTAGGATATTTTCATAGTGTGCTGTCATGGAATTTTCAGCCCTGATTCTTTCACCAAGTATTGTTATAGTTTTAATAAAGCGCATAGGTTCTGTGGATGGAAAAGGAGAGAATATTTTCAAGTGATGAAGCATGCATGCACTTTCAGAATAATGTCTCACCAGTAACAACGATACCTTAACGTTGTGTGTGGGCAACCCCTGGTGTACAGCAAGATCAACTGGAATTAGAAAGCACAACTGTTTCTGTTTAGCTTGCTCTGTATAGTGCTGTCTGCAGGTGGGCACTCAACAAAAGCTGCCAGTCTTAGCATCCAGAGATGTGGTTGTGATCAGTCATCATATTATTAAATTATTCATCTTGTATTAAGTGACCACAGTTTCAACACTGGCTTAGCTTGATAGATGTACAATTCATATAGACTATTGGAACTGTATTCAGTGCGTGCTGTGATTTCATTTGCAATGCCACTCATAGTGGAAAAAGTATGCCACACTTTTTTAAGCAAACAGGCTTCTTTTCACAGTGGACAGAGAATACTGTTAAACAGAGGAAACACAATATC
The DNA here is from genome assembly GCF_034190915.1 of Cavia porcellus. Lineage (NCBI taxonomy): Eukaryota > Metazoa > Chordata > Mammalia > Rodentia > Caviidae > Cavia > Cavia porcellus. The sequence goes on along the minus strand of NW_026947510.1, from coordinate 49,136,789 downwards.
CCTTTTCATAGCAAGAGATCAAATGTCTGCAGAAGAGTTTAATTTATACTTCTCCATGTGCCAGAGCCCAGTCTGAGACATAGCAGCATTTCAGTACTTTCAATCAGGTCATAGTTTCCACCCTGGATGACTTCATCCCTATTAAAATAGAATAAATGGAATTCCACATTATACTATGGGTAGGGATTATAGAAAATTAAAAGACATATAGGGCTCAACACACTAAATAATTGTGACATTGAAATGGGAAAATCACACCTCTGTGGCAAGTTCTTCTTGGGTGTTATTTGTTAAAAAGACTTTGTTCCACCTTTTCAGAGGAGTAAATGTAAAATATTACCTTATGGTCCAGGAAATAAATTCCATGCCATGCATGTCCCGAGCGTTTTCTTTTAAAAATATTTGTAAGTGTTAAGTTAGATTAGAGATGTAACTTGAGTCCATTGTCCATCAGCCCTGTTGTTTAGATCTTTCTGGAATGAGTTCATTGGTTTAAGTCTATTGGTGGGGAGGGCTACGCTTAAATTTAGCTGCCTGCTGATTACACTCATCTGAAGTTTGGGTCGAAAGCAGTTTGAGAGTTAGGAGGAATTATGTTTAGTATAAACAGTGTTCTGAAGTTAACATATGATTGCATGCATACTCTGTTGAAATGTTGTTACTGAAACTAGTGTTTGTTGGTTGGTTCATGTAGAAATTAGCTAGAGGAGACAAAGTTGTGATGGTCAAAAGTAAAAGGGAGCCAAGTGGTTCTCTGGGTACTTTACTTCACAACTTAACTTTTTGGCTGACTTTCGACCTTTATATGGTTTATGTGTATGAAGAAATTTGATGTGTTTCTTTAATAAATGAATATACACACCAGACCTGCCTGCAACGGGTATATTACATATAAGCCTCCTGTTGATGAATGATGAAAGCACAATATTTTCATTCTGTTGTGCTCTCTTTACAATCACATTTGTGGCATTAAATGGCTGCGATGCTAAGATTTGCACGCTTTTTAAAAAGAGCCCAGTGAACAAGCCTTCCCTTTGGGAAGATTACTGCTGGAAAAATGGGGGCTCTGAGAAAGGCTGAGTACAAATTCATTGCAGGTGAGCCAGCACAATTTAATCACATAATATACATTATAATATATCCCTAGGAATTCATGTTTGTTTTGAATTTGCCTACCAGATAGGCCATAAGGAGACAGAAATGGCTTATAGTGGTTTCGAGTGCCTAGAGCTGAGTGTATACTGCGTTTCTGTTCACACATAATCAGCAAAGGAGGAGGCAGCAGCTGCTCAAAAGAGTTCTAGGAAAAGCGATGTACAGGTGGGAGTTTTTAAATCTTGACATACTGATAAGATTTCAGCATGGCTTCAAAGCTTGTTAAGAAAAAAATGACCTACATTGCCAGTATTTCTTTGAAAATCCTAATCTGCTGCTAAAACAGAGCAAACCAAGTTTTCTTTTGTGAACTTAAGTAAACACATTCTTCATCACCATCAAAGATTGTGACCAGAAGAGGGAACAACTTGCCTTTATGATTCAAGAGTCCTCAACCAGTATTCTGCACATACTTGTGGCTACAGTCATATCTTTCAAAGAACAACCCAAACCAAACACACTTCTGGTATTTTTCAGGCTTTTAATTTGTGGCAAAGCCGGGTAATGGGTGCAGGCATGTTAAATGGAGACTTTCTGGGGGTGTAGCACCAGATCAATAGCCACACTTGCCCTTTTGGGGCCCCTGCTTATTGAAGGAGTATAGGATATTGGAGAAATAAGCATTATACAAACAAATGGGGTAACTAAAGCGATGAAAAGCTCTTGACCTGTCCAGAGTCAATAATACAACTGGTCAATAGAGGACTGGAGAGCAGAGGGCTTGCATTGCTAAGCTCTCTGCTGCAATGTCATTTGCAGAACCTGTTGACTTTGAGTTGGTAAGAAGGGCGACCAAGGTGAACCTTGAGGTCACAGAGACTGATGTGCTTCACTTCCAAGAACAGAGTCCTTCCATTTACCCAGACTCCAGTTACTCCTACTGCTTATGAATGTCTCTAGCCAGAGAGAGACAGAGACAGAGACAGAGACAGAGAGACAGACAGAGAGGCAGAGAGAGAGGCAGAGAGAGAGAGAGACAGAGAGAGACACAGAGAGAGAGAGAGACAGAGAGAGACAGAGAGAAACAGAGAGAAAGAGAGAGACTGAGACTCAGTCTTGTTAGGGGCTTCTATGGTACTCTTAAACATTGGATTCAAGTTGAAAATGGATTGATAATGGAAACTTTATTAGTCAAGGTTTCCTAGAACCAATAGGATCTATATCAATAGAGAGAGATTTATTTTAAATTTTATACCCAACAGAAAGTAACATCATGGGAAGAAGGAATGTTGGAAATTTGCCATCAGAGAATGATCATGTGTTTTTGTGTAACATGTGAACATATTAAACATTGACCCCAACTTTGAAGCAAGCAAACCATTTCCAAATGAAGCCAGTTGAATGAAAAATTTGAGTAAACATTCAAAACACAGTCTACAAAAATCCAGAATAATTATATAATTGAGCCACTACTGCAATGTGGCACATTATCAGGTTTTGGTTGATTATTCTTTTTGATAATGTTTAAACATTTTTTGAGTGAGTGTCACGGACAAATGTGAATTTTGGAGATCATTCTTTATACAAATCTCACAGCCAGACAAATGAGGTGACCATGCACTGCAGTATGTTATCATTGTACAGTTTTTACACAGAAAGGTATATATGCTATAGCCATTGTATTGTTGGCTATAAATATGGATAATTGCATGTTTGTAACTTTTCTTTTTTTCCCTTACATACACATGTTTATGCATGAGTATATGAATTTGACCTCTGCAATGTTAATGCTAATCCATCAATAAGCACTTTTGAATTCTTCTTATGTTCTAGGCTCTATGCTAATCTGCAGGAATATAACAATAAACATGATGGTCACAATTTATTTTATTTGTGAATTGGAGTTTGTAAGTGGGATAGTTTTAGTGTGGTATGGAATTAAGAGAATGGGGCATAAGGTAGAAAATAAAGAGATATATTAATACAGAGGTCAAAAAAGGAATCTTCAAGAAGTTGGAATCTAAAAGACAAGAGAATTTCAGACATAAAAAATTATTTGAAGTCATTTCAAGCATAGGAAAAAGACTTGGTATGTTCAAAAAAACTGGAAGACTATATAGATTGGTGCATACTGAACAAGAATGGGGAAGTATGAATTGAGGCTGGGAAGATAAGACCTTGCAGACCAACCATGATGGGGTCTTTGGATTTTAGTTAAAGAGTGACACTGTGGAGTGACACGGAAGCAGTGGAGTAACATCAGGCAAAATTTATATTTTAATATGTTGCTATATGGACCATGGCTTTGAGAGGAGTAAGAATGGAAGAGACAAGATTGATTGAATTTAAATAGTGCAGGCAATGATATGAACACAAACTAGTCTCAGGTGGTAGAAGAGATTAAAAAAAAACCCTTGAGCAAGCTGATGGAGATTTATTTATAGATAGATATGCTATGGCTTGCAACTGTATGGATGTGGGGCATGAGGAAATGTTAAAATCAAGATGGCCCCCGTATTCCCCACCTGAGTAACTGAGTGGATGTTGGCACCATTTACTAAGAAGAAGATTTGTTTATGATATGGAAATAAGTTTGGGGAAGAAATAAAAAAGTCATTTTTCATTTTTAAAGTTTGTAATATTCAAGTGATCTATAAATAACAGTGTTGTATATTAGTAGGGAGCTTGGAAAGGAGGTCGGGATCGGAGATAATAAGTTTGAAGTTATCAATTAAAATATTTAAATTCGTGGAAATGGTGAGATCTTATTAGGTTATTTAGAGAGGAAAAGAGGATTCCAATTCCTTCTCTAAGTTCTACAGAGATGTTACAGGAGATGGAATGTACATAAATTTTTTGAGAGATTCAGATATGAAAGAGAGCAGAAATATGAGGTGATTGTTAAAAAGAGATGTGATTTCCTTTTTAATGCCAGATAGCAGGCATGTATTCTTCTTGGTAACTTTGACTTCTGCATAAGAAACTAGGAAACAACTCCTGAACCTGAAGAGGAGTAAGAGCACATGTGGATAAATTGAATGGCAGTTTATAATATGACTCACATGGAAAAACCTATAACAAACATTCTAATACACTTTCTTCTTCCAAACTCAGAGCCATTCTAAGCAGATTGTTCAGGATTTAATGGAAAACCTCAATCCATGAAATGACTTGATGTCTCTGTAGTGTAACCTTTCAGGGAAGGAGAGATCATTATTGAAAATGCAATGCGAATTAAAAAGAAAATGCAAATGTCTCTTTCATTTCCTGACTCTTTCCTTCTGAAGCTGGAATGTCCAGTTGATCTGCCTCAAGAGATATAGATGGCAGAAAAATCTCTCTCCACCCTCTGTAAAAAACCAGCCTGCTATAGATTGTGGCATTTAAGACTTCAGGCGCTCATGATTTCCTGTGCTGATTTTAAAATAGCTCTGCAATAGATAAAATTTCAATCTCCAAACTCAGTCTTAATCAATGTAACTTTTTTGTTTATTTAAAATTGAATTTGATCCTGCATTTGAACAAATGGCAAAAACTTACAGTCAACTCAGGGTCTCCTTTACTTGCTGGGGTTGCTTTCAAGACTTGGGGGAGTTGTGTAGTGCTGAGATCTAGTGATGAAAGTTGCCTGTGTTCTTTGCAATTTAGTCATGTTCTCACCTGCTGAGATGCCCTCTTCATTACATGGTACATGCACATTTCTTCATGTGGACAGTTGTTGTAAAATTGTGGAGTTTTTTCCTCATCCCTAAGCTCCTTGAGCCACAGCTGAGTTTTTCTAGGATGTCTGAGAAGCATTCTACTCCTGTCCTGTGATTTGGCTTGATGAGGTGCTTTGGGATTATCTGCCTGAACCTGTGCAGCTCTGGAGCTCTGTTACAGGAAAGCACAAGGTAGGACTCTCTTTTCTCATATTCTCCAAATCTATGCCAGAATCATTACCCAACTCCTCCTTAGAGTTGGCCTGCAATCAGGGAGGAAGATAAATCAGGAAGCCCCATTCTCTAGGATTCTATCCTCAAAAGCTGTGGATTTCAGACTTCTCTTTTTCCCACAACAGAATATTCCTTCAGTTTGAATGCAAGATATCCTGATACTTACTTTCTTCTTCCAAATCTTCCAAATTATGATCTGGCTAAACTTGATAACTTTCAAAACGCATCTCGACTATAATTCTATTATCATGTAACTCACCCATTTTCAGAGGACAAGTTGAGAATTTTCAGTATATTCCTAAAAGTTTTGCAGCCCCTGCCAAAATTTTTGACCCAAACTGTAGAAACTTTTCAAGACCAAGGGCTTGATTCTTGCTCATTTGCCTGGTTATGTGTTTGCATTGCATTTCCAGAGGCATTAGAAATGTGCCCAAAGAGGGAAGAGGTTACACAGTGAAAGTGAAAGAAAATATCATTGGGGAACAGGCTATGTGATAGATTATGGGGAGCCTGATGATTGGATTTAAGCAATCCCCCAGCCCACTGAAGTCTAGAGGTCAAGGAGGTGTAAGGAAGGCTGCTTGCGCCTTGACTTTGAGTGGAATGCTGATAACCCAGCACTCCTGAAGCATCTGCTGAGGACAGTTGTCAAAATACAGGCATTGAGATTTAAAGGAAATCTGGCTCCTCATTAACTTAGTCCTTACCCACCCATTTCCTATAGTAAATGTTCCATGAAACACGTGTTATCCCACCCCCTGTGTGTCTTGCGAGCCAATAAAAGCAAACCAACTGTGGAGGTAGCTAGCTAGACCACTAGAGGCAAACCCCAACCAGTCCCCCTTGCACACTGAAATTTGTCTTTTTGTCAATCTGTATTCTCCTTCATCTCCCCTACAGGATCCAAGGGTCTGATCAGCCCTGGGTATAATACATGTGAGGAAACCTTGACTGTGTATGAAATATTTCACCTGCCACAGTGTGGACCTCTGTGTTCCCAGCCAGACCTATGTTGTCCTCCCCTGTGGAGGAGCTATCTGTGTGACATGCATGTGAATGGTTGCAGAAAGCATGGTTTACTTTGTACACAGAGGATTCCCTTCTCTCTCTATTGACTCTCACCCCTAATATATATTTAAACCAGGGCCCAAGCATACTCATTCTACACTGAGTTACAAAACTAGACCTCTTTTTTGGGTTTATTTTGAGACAGGGTCTTACTGGAGTTGCTCAGGTGGAACTGGAACCTGTCAACCTTTTGCCTATGCTCCCTCAAGTGCTGGATTCCTGGCATGCACTTCTCTTTTATGCAGATCATTTAAGTTAAAAAAAAAAAAACTGCTGGGTGGCCTACCATTAGGCCATTTATTCCACCTGCACATTTACATAATGCTAACCTGTTTCATCTCATATGAATTTCTTTTTCCAATTCAAATTTTAGCTGTGTTTTCTTGTACATCCAACTATTGTTATCACTGGAAGAGCAACTGGCTTGCTTTGGTAAATTTCACCTCTGTGGTAAAGATTTGTGTGAGAATTTCTTGGCCCAGGTACTTCCCACAAGGCTGTAATGATAATGGTCACTGCTACTGGCTGAGAGCTTCTAAAATGTCATAATGTTATAACTTCTAAATGTTATAACTTCTGCTAGGTCACAGTAAGATTTAAGGATATGCTATAACTTAGCCCCTGAATATGGAATGCTGTCTTGCTTACTTTTATCTCATTGAGAGAGAAGTTGAGACAAAATGTACAACACCCAAAGTTAAGGAAGGAGAGTTTTATTTAGCTCACAGTTTGTGGAGGTTTCAGTCCATATTTAGAGTGGCACATGGCAGAAGACAATAGTTCATGGCAGTAGAAAACAGCACAAACAAGAGCAGAAAGGGAGGAACACAGAGAAGACTCTCTGTCCTTTATATTGTGTGTAGGTCATACCACTTGGGTGTGGCGCTCACAATCCCAATCCCAGCACTGGACCATGAATCATTCATATACTCTAGGATCCCACCTCCATGACCACATGAAGCTTTGGGGGAACATCCAGACTCAAATCATACCAAATGTGGTACTCTTTTGCTAAGTAACTTTTTGGGGGTCTTTTTGAGATGGGGTCTTGCTATGCAGTTCAGGCTGGCCTTGCAATCACTTTGTAGCCCAGGCTGGTCTTGAACTCTCAATGAACCTCATACCTCAGCCTCCCGAGTGCTGGGATTGCAGGCATAAACCACCATGCCTGGCTTTGCTAAGTAATTTTATTCCAAGACTCAATCATGACAAGCTATAGTAGAAAATCTTGTCCCTTTCAGTACAATTTCTTAATATTCATAGGTCCTATCAAATCTACCTGTTTTAGTTACTTTCTCATTGCTGGAACAAAACACCTGATACCTACAAATTAAAGGAGGAAGAGTTTTTTTTTAGCTCACACCTGGAAGAAGTTTCAGTCCATAGCTACTGGTTTTAAGACAGGGCAGCATGGCAGAAAGGCCTGGCAGAGGGAGAATTGCTCATAGAGTAGCAGCCAAGAGGCAAGGGAGACTTTCTTCTACTTTTTCCTTTTTATTCCATCCAGGCTACAGACCTATTGTTTGGTTCCACCCATACCCAGGATGAGTCTTCCATCGCCATAAATCCATCTCCCACACTCAGGGGACAAATCCAGTATCACACACCCGGAAGTCCCACATAGGAGCACAAGGCACTTTGGTGGGGAAATATTTAGACACAAAGTTCAACACTTACTACTGGTCTAACTTATCTACATTTCTTGACGATACCAAACCGAAGAACCAAAATCTTGCCAGAGTGCTTTCCTTGCTCGGTCTCACGCTTCTTTTTTCTGACCATCAATATTCGGCTAACCAAAAGAAAACAGAAAATAACCATCTTTTTCATGGAGGGCTGACATTTACATTTCTTATTTTGCTTCAAAAAGGGACGTGGAGAAAAGAAGTGAAAAGAAATCTTGGAAAAACTGCCAACCTAGTTCTTAGCATTTTCTTGGATCCCAAGGAAACTCCTGGCCATATTCAGTGTTTTGTTTTTATTTGTTTTGCTTTTGTCAGAGGTGAAGGCCAGTGTTGCAGGTAAAATATTTTACTTTTTGTTTTGCCAATATTTATTCCTCGTGCCTGTTATGCCTCTCTGTCATATCTCAGGGTAGAAATTCCCTTATGAGCAACATGATTAGAAATGCAATGAGAACTATTAAATATATTTGAATACAGGCAACAAAATTGCCACACAACCCATCCCAAGAGACCGTCCAAAGTATTATGCGTGTTATGCGTGTGCATACGAATGAATCCTGTAAACACATGCTCCCTTCACTTATCGCCTTCTTTCATTCTTCCTTTTTGACTAACTCCTTTAAGTTGAGGCTCTGAGTCCCCCAGCAACCTGACTCTCAAACTTATGCCAATCTCAGAAAGCAAGCACAGATGTGGAAAAATAAAGGGGCAAGAGGGAAGAATGGGAGAAACAAAAAGGAGACAGTTCTTATAGCAAGAAAAGCTGAGGCTTGGAAGGCTTCTCTCTCGTGGTCTTTTAGAGGTTGGCCTCCTTTACACATAGCTATTCTGTCGCAGGAGTTCTATATCCGAGTGCTCAAACTTCATTTTGAGAATAACTGCCAGTGTTACCTGTGGTTATTTGAAGATTATATGTGATGTTTGATGACCTTCTAATACAGGCAGCTAGAGCTTCATTTTTTTTTTTTTAACAAGCCCCATGCAATGGAAAAATCCAGATATTCAGTGGAATACTTTTCAAGAGCAATAATATAATAGCAATAATAGCTCACATTTATTGAGTGTTACTGTGCTTTATGCCAGAATATAATGGCATGCTGCTTCTACTATTATCTCATTTAATCCTTCCTATGATCCTATGAAGCAATGCTCTATAATCGCTTCCATTCATGGGGAAGGAATTAAGGCTCCTGGAGGTGAAGTATTATGCTCGAGGTCACTCAGTCGCTCAGGGACCTTGGTGCTTCCCATTTTGGTCACTGTCCCCTCACTGATTCCTCTTCAATTTAGGTACTTCTCAGGCTGAAGAGTTTCACAAAGGAGAGAAAGGATTATTCTTCTCAGTCAGAATAAGCAGCATCAACTCCTGGAATGGAATGTTTTCAAAAATCCCTATTTAATTTTCATGCATAGGGAAATTCACATGGAAATTCATGAGAATGACAAATTAAGAGAATGTTATCCACTGAGGAAGCAAGGAGCTCCACCTGCCAATCCCTCAGAGCTCAGCCTGATCTCAGGAAAGCCTGACAGCAACCGGGGGCGGGGGGGATTTTTTTTTTTTTTTTTTTGCAACTACACTCTCTTGGCTGTATTTACCCCCCTGCCTTTGAAAGGTATTAACACAAATGCCATGTAGTCCAGAATAGTTTCATTTGGGTTAAAATTATTTTTTTTTCCAGCAGAGCTCCACACTTTGGTGACTTTGGGGTACCCAGGCAGCTGAATATATGTCTCCACAGATACCATAAAAATGTAGGTAACTGTAGTCAGAAATGGGGATGCCCACCCATACATTCTTTGCCTTCTGGATGTAATCCCTTAGGGTTGTCAAATAGTGGCTGACTGAGAGAAAGAGATGAAAAGGTATCTACTAAAGATGAAACTGAAGAGAACAAGAGACATTATGGTAGCCATTGTTGATTTTCCTATTGTCTGATTTTAAATCCTGTAATGCTTTTATTCTTTTGTTTTGATCAGTTTTATGCTATTTGTGTCTTGTTTGAATTGTTTGTGAAGATATGGACAACTATTTTAAAGAAAACAAGAGACAATGTGGTAGTCACTGTTGATTGCCTGTTGTCTTGCTTTGAAATCCTGTATTGCTTGCCTTGTTTTGTTCTGATCTGCTTTGTTCTGTTACATTCTCTTTAAAGTAAAAATAAAAATAATAAAGATGAAACTGAGCTGATTACAATGGGAACATTTGTATACATGTAGTGAATAATGCTTAGACCACCTCAAAGTTGCATTTTTAAAATTTTTATTAAAGTATAACATACATGCAAAAAAGGGCATAAGTCAGGAGTGCATAGCCTAATAAATTTCCACAAAATGAACACTAATAGTGGCCTAATAAAACATTACCAGATCCCCAAACTTCCTGATGTTCTTTTGGGTGTTTTCTCCTTCCAAAGTAATCACATTCTTGACTTCTAATCCATAGATTAGTTTTGTCCATTTCTGGACTGTAAATCAAGCCACACACCACCTTGTATTTTGCATGTTTATATTCTTAGCCTCAGTGTTATATCTGTGTATTTGCTCATAACAATAGCTTACTCATTCTCATTTCAGAGTATTTTATTGCATGTATATCTCAATTTATTCACCTAATCTGTTGTCAGTAGACTCTCAGGTTGTTATGAACAGGACAGCTACAAATATTCTTGTACACATTTTGAGTGAAGATGTTTCCAATTCTTTTCGCATAGCCACAAATATTAAAATCAGATTCCTTACCTGCTTTCTGTACTGTTTTAGATGACACTTATCCCAAGCCTTGCTGATTGCTATTAAAGCCATACAAGTATATTTTTGTATTTTTATTCTCACTTCCTCCTCAATTTTGTGTTTTCTCTTCTGCAAATTTTTTTTCTAAAACAAAACTGATCTTACACACTGGAAAAATCTGAAATGCAGAGCTCCTAGCTCATCATCTAAGGTTGTAATAACGAGCATGCAGTTGTAAATTACTTTTCATCCCAATCTTCACTGCCTGGAAAGGTCAGGCCTTCATCCCTTGTGTGTTCTGGGGGAGTACATGGCACATATGACCAAAAGTAGAGTACCTTCCAACAAATTCAGAAAGATTCCTTGTCTTCTCACAAAAAATTTTTTTTCTTTTTTTTTAAGGTAAAAGAATCTACATTTGATTTTCTGAATCCAGCTCATTTTAATATGAGCCATTTTTGTATGCAAAAGAGTGCTGACACTAGCAAGTTTTATAGTACTGATTACTATGGAAACATTTATCTATAAATATAAAATCCTTTAAAGCTTAGCCTTTTATCTTTATAGAAAAAGGCCTGTTTATGTCACTTCTAAGATTCCAGCTTTAATGTCGACATGAGCTATTCTAATGCCAAACAAGATAACCTCAGTGTTGGAACCATGCAAGCTTTGAAAAATGGAATTTGTGCTAAAACTATTATTTTTTGATAAAATATTAATAATGAAATAAAAATATTTAAAGAAGCTTACTCACACTTAAGGCTCTAGTGTGTTGAATTCCTTTTATTGAATTTAATACTGTGAATATATTTCCCATTTTTTCCCTTCTAATTTATTGTTTACCATTTTTAGTGTATGTGTATATGGACTCATGTACAAGTTTTTAAATTGTAGCAACGGAAGTGATTCGCTCATTAACCTTTTTTCCTTTGACATCCTTATGAGGTTTTCTTAAAAAATGCAAAATCGTATAGGGTGATGTAGTATCTTTGTTTGGTTCTTTTTCTTTTTTCTGTTTTATAAAGCATAATACTTTATTTTTTATTTTAAAGAGAATAAAACCAAGCAAAATGAAATAGAATAAAGCCAATCAAAACTAAACAATGAAAAGCAATGCAAGACTTCAAAACAAGATAATAGGAAATCAATAATGGCCACCATAATGCCTCTTGTTATCTTCAAAATACTATCAGACATAGTAAAATCAAACCAAATAGGACAGAATAAAACCAATAATAAAAAAAGAAAGTGATACAGAACTTCAAAATAAGATAATAAATAGGAAGTCAACAATGGCTACCATAATACCTCTTGTTATCGTCAAAATAGCTGCCTGTGCCATCAAACAGCAATACTTTAAATAATAAACTAGAACTTTATAAGAGAAAAACATGACAGAATAAAAAGGGGAGAGGCTGCCATTTGGTCCACAGTAAAGTGCTTGAAGCTTCTCTGCTTCTCTGTGGTGATAGGCAACTGGATTTCAATGAAATGTTGAGAAGAGAGAGCCCTGGGGTCTCTTTCCTTCTAGGAACATCTCTACCTGAACATAGTAACTAACATTTGTCCCCACATTTTAAAACTCAATCGTCCCGGTACAAAACAAAAACAAACAAACAAAAAAACGAACAAAAAAGCCACAACTCAATCACAAAATCCAAAAATAAGAAGGTATTGCCCGGAAAGAATATCTCTGTCTGTCCCATAATCCAATTTTACCATTATTATTTCTCAAATACTTGTATATTTATGCTTTAAATGTGTCTTTAATCCAACAATGTCAAGTTACACCAACATGACGACAGTTCTATTGGTTAAAACCCTGTGAGGGGGCCAGGGATACAGCTCAGTGACATAAGTGCCTGCCTGGCAAGCACAAGGTCATGAGCTTGATTCCTGGAACAAACCAACAACAACAACAAAAATCCTGTGAGACTTTTTTCTCCTTCTTCTCATTAGCAGTCTCCCCTTAAAAAAATCATAGTATAACAAAATATATAAATGCCAAGATTTACCACTGTGCCTTATCAATGCAGTTTACAGAAATGACAGAAATATAGAGGAGAGAGTAGCCTCAGTACAGAAGGAGGGCATATTACAATCTTGTGCACATACCAGTTGTCATTGAAGAGTTAAAGTGCTATATGACAAACTCCAGAAGAGCTGCTTCCCCTCATAGTTCCAAGGATGGGAATGAGATGCCAGGAAAGCCTGGCTGTAACAATGGAGCAAATTAACTTTTTAATTGCCAGATTTCTGCTTATTTATCTTGATGGCATATGAACAGAAGTTTAAAAATATCTTTATGACACCATCGGTAGGTGTTGTTAGGAACAATTTCAGTTGCCAGACAGATCTTCAGTTTGAAGGGAAGTGAGAGTCATTGACAGAATATAAGCAACACAAAACTGTAGACTCTCAATTAGAAGAGGCCAGATGCTTATCTATGCTGACCCATCCATGTTTTAGCTAAAATGCTGTAGACTCAGACAGAAAGAACATACTTAATAGCTATTAAACAACAGTAGCTTCAGAGTCAAATCTTTTTTTCAGCATTCTCTTTCAATCTGCAATTTTCTTTCTTTTGAGCACCAGCAAAGGGATTCAACTGTGGAATATGTGTTTAATACTAGAGACGGCAGCAACACATACGGTATATGCATTGCTATCAAATGGACGAGACAGGGCTGACTCTAGAGACTATAACATAAGGAATGTTCATTGGCACCCTCCTGCTTCCATTGTCTCTTTTTCTTTTCCATTGTCTCCAAGCTCCTCACTGAACCCCCATACCAAGGTGTACCTCACTAATAGGTTTAATCCAACCTTGATTTCTTTCCTATAACATAGAAATGCTAACTTCACACACTTCACAGTGTTGAGAAGATTGCATAAGACAGTGTCTGTGATAGCTTTAATCTCATGTCCATCACATATAAGGCCTCAATAAGTAATAGTTTTAATGATTTCAGCTAGCTGTTAAAGGTATAACCCACCCAAGTATAGTTAGAATACAAGATGGGAAGCAGTTAAGATATGAGAACGATATATTTGCAAGCAGGGAGTTGTCTATTCCATAATTATTTGTGGGGATCTTCTATACCAAAGCCTCTGCATGGGAGCATAGGATTCAACAGCCACATTATTCTTCACTTGATGAATAATCTAGTGACGTCAACTAACTGCTGTGGTTTGAATATTGTTTATTTCCCCAAGTTTATGCATAGGATTAATCCCTAAAGTCTTACATTAAGAGTATTTGGAGGTTGAAAACTTAACCTAAGTTGTTTACCAATAGGCCTTTAGGAAGTTATTACAATTAGATGAATTCCTTGGGATTGGAGGCCCTTGATCAAAAACTGGAGGCTTTATTAGGACAAGATGTGAGACTATACAGACATGGAGATACACACGCACTTTCGCCATGATGTAAGACAGCCCAGCATCTGCAGAACCTGAGCTTTGCTATTTGGACCTTCAGCCCCCAACACTGTGAGCTAAATAAACATTGCTTCTTTACCAAGTTAGCTTACATCAGACATTTTGTGTTAGTAGTGAAAACCTGGAAAATAATACCTCAACCATAGGAAATAACCACGCAAGTGAGTATGTGTGTAACTACAAGTGTAATAAGAATAATAAAGGAAAAAACACAGGGAAGCATGCAGCTCAAAAGAAAAATTCAAGGAGCCTCTGAGAAGACATTTAAGTTAAGTTAGTAAAAAAAAAAAAAAAAAGATAAAAGAGGTGAGAAAATGCTCTTCCTGGCAGCAGACATGGGTGTGCCTCTTGGAAAAACAGGCTTTGGTGAAGGGCTACTGTGTATAAAGAGAAGAAACTGGTATATGTGGGGAGACTGACTGCATTCTTTCTTCCTCTACCCAATCTCCATGATCTATTGGCTCAACTGCCAGGAATTCAAGTGTCGGGATGGAGGGAAGGCCACACCACAGTGACTTCTTGTTGAATTGCAGAGACCGGGGTACTTCCTTCACTTTTCACAAAGCAGTTGGTCACTTCCCTCTTTATCCCTGGCTTAAACAGCACTGTGTAAAACTCAACCTCGTACTTCTCAGTAATTGCCCACCCAAGTGAACCTCCCAGGAATCTAAAGCCAAGTTTGGCTTCAAAGTACCTTTCAATTACAAACCAAAGGAAATTGCAAGGTTTTCTAAAGTTAATATGAAATTAACTTTATTGTTATTTCTTTCTTTTTATTTTATTTTAAAAGTAATAAAACCCAACAAAACAGAACAAATCCAATCAAAACAAAGCAGTGAAATTCGTACAGATCTTCAAAGCAGGATAACAGGAAAACAACAGTGGCTACCATAGTATGCCTTGTTATCTTCACAATAGTTGTCCATTCCATCAGATATAGCAAAATAAAACAAACAAAAATGGGATAACCAATCAAAACAGAATATTGAGTAAAGCAAAACAATTAGAACAAAACAAAACAGTGAGAACAATAATGGATTTCAAAAAACAAGACAGAGGGAAACCCCCTATAATTGCTGTATTGCATACTGTTATCCTCCCTATAGATGCTCACCGGCCCAAGCCTGCAAAGTCAACCAAACAATACAAGATTTTGTACTTCAGTTCCTATCAACTCAGCCTGTCCCCTGAACCAACTGGTTGTTTGTGGGGGCTAGTTGGCTTGTGGGTTTGTTCCTCCCAGTCCCAGCATGACCGGTTCTTGGGAGGCACTATCTGATTTTTCTCTTCCTGGGCATTGCATGTTTTATGTGGCTTACCAGAAAAGCTGGCTAGTTGGCTTATTGTCAGCTCCTCCCAGTCCAGCATGGTTGATTCTTGGGAGCTGCTATTATCCAACTTTTCTCTTCTTGGGCCCTGCATGACTTGCCTATTGTTATTTCTTAATTCAGCGATGAACTGAACTATAAGTATTTCAAACAAAAGAACTAGGAAACTTGTTTGAGTGAGACCTAAGTTCATGTATTTTTTTAAAGAAAAGGCTAATAAATCAAAATATTGACCTATTTTACAACCTCAAACCAGAACAATTATTTTATTTAGTTTGGAGTTCATGCTCTGAAGAAAGAATAATTATTACAGGGCAAGTGAAAGATTTTTATGTTTGCATTCTGTGTAATCAGAATTCTGGTAAGAGTTGTTTGGGAAATTTTAAAATTGCTTTTCTTTCTTTCTAAGAAAATTTTGGCAAGGAGTATGTATGTCTTGTTGCTAGCCAAGGAATTTGATATTTTGTCTTCTGTAATTTTTTAAAAATTTTATTTTAAAGAGAATAAAACCAAACCAAATCTAACAAACAGAATAAAACAAATCAGAACAGAACAGTGTAAGTGATGCAGGACTTCAAAACAAGACAACAGGAAATCAAAAATGGCTACCTTAATGTCTCTTGTTTTCTTCTGCTGTCATACCGTCACACATAAAATCAAACAAAACAGAATAAAACTAATTAAAACAAAAGAATAGAAGCATTATAAGACTTCAGAACAAGATAATAAGAAATATGAACAGTGGCCACCATAATGTCTCTTGTTTTCTTCAAAATAGGTATCTGTACCTTCACACATAATAAAATCAAACAAAGCAAAACAGAATAAAACCAATCAAAACAAGAGAATGAGAGTATTATAGGACTTCAAAACATGATAATTATTCTCCTCTGTAATTTTTAAGTACCTCTAACCTCTGCAAGAACCAGAAAATTGAGATTTATGTGAAAGTTTAAAAATAAAAAAATAAAGATTTGATTTTTGCTGCTCCTTCTTACTTTCATTCATAATTGTGTTTTATTCTAGATCTGGTGAGGGAAAAATAACTTGAGTTTTTATTTCTCATCAAAAGCCTCTTTTTTGTGAGAAGTTATGGAAAAAACCAAGTGAGATGTGGTTATGTAGTGATGTGTGAAAACAAAAAAAAAATGTTTTTTAACTGAAGACATCAAGTCACTTGAGAAAGTTGCAATTGACAGTCACAACCCTTTTGGTTTAGATACTGTAGACAGTTGCATCTTTTCCAACTGGAGAAAATAACTTCTACAGAGTCAGTGATTCCCCCTTGATGTGGCCTAAGAGATACTTTCTAACTTGACTTCAAGTTCTGTACAGAATAATTTTCCTTTTCTTTAAACTCCAGTTGAGCTGAACCTTCACACTGCTAGGTGATAACATTTCAACTAATTATGCCAACAAAGAAAGTTTCAAGATGAGTTACAGTGCATTTCTAATGACCTGATTTACTTTTCGGCTTCTGAGTTCTACGTAGAATCTTTCACAGATAAATTTGAACTCAATTGTAAACAACACATCCACTTACGGAAGCACAAACATTAATCCTTAAACTGATCCTCACCTGGATCTCACCATAGATAGCTCTATTTGAGAAGGGAAAAACAAAATTAGTCCATTAATTTTTCAACATATTTTTATGTTTTACTAATTTAATTCTCATAATCACATGATGATGTGGGTTTTATCACCTCAAAATTTTAGATAAAGGGTATGGAACCTGCTTTGAATGTAGTGATTCCATACAACACAGTTACAAGGAGACAGATATAAGATTTGGCTGGTTTTTCTAACTGTGCAGTTCCATGGTGCTACATACACAAATACCTCTAGTACGGAACAAAGAGATTGAAAGGCTTTTCTTTAAAGCTTGCCCCCATCAGGATGGGGTCTCCCAGCTCTGTGCCTTATGGTGGGTGGATCCACAGCCCTCTGTGTTGAATTGATGGAGAGGGATGGAGAAGTTGGAATTGGAGTTCTTCTGTCATCTTCAGGACTATGAAGATGGTAAGAACCAGTTCAAAAATAAGTGTCATCCTTACACTTTCATGGCAGTGTGAAGTTTTATGTCTTCAACAATGACACACTGGGCAGACAATTTGATCAAGGTATCAGGATCCTGAAGCAAGAGCTCTGTGGCTTCCTTCCTTTAGTTCCAGTCATCCCTGGAATATGCCATGTACTTATTGTTAATTTGGTGAACCACCTCTTTCTGCTTCTTTTCTCCCTGTCTTTTAAATGAGGATTATTCTTTATAGGCTTTCTTGCATCATATTGATATGGTAAGCTTTAATTAGCAAACACTTATATCTATAAAGTCTTTGAATTTTTTTTTTTTTTGAGACAGAGTCTCACTATGTAGTTTAGGCTGGCCTTGAACTCAGCAATCCTCTTTTAGCCTCCCAAGGATTGGGATTACAGACATGCATCACAGCACCCAGTGAAGTCTTTGAATGTCTTATGGGGAACTATGTGCTAAACCATTCTAACATTACTTTTCGAAGGAGTCAATATTTAAATGCAAAACTCTAACAAAATAATCTCATGGTAAGATCAGCATACCTGTGTTAATGAATAAAGGTTTGTATAGATTTATAAAAGCATTAGTATCCATTTTCCAAGTTCAAAATAAATTTAATATTGACATGATGGTTCTTGTTGTTCATGCTTGCAGATCCAAAATTACACTGATTAGATAAAGTAATGCTCTTGGTCATAGTAATGCTTAGGTTAAAACTTTCCCTAGAGGTTTTGTATTTAGCACCTGCTTGAGATAAACAAGCTGAAACTAATGCCTTTATAAAGGTGGGGGCTTTTACATTATGTCCTCTTGAAGGGTTGTTCTGTGCACCTTAATATGAGGTGATGATAGCTCTCATTTAAATATTTTAAATGTAGCTATAGCTCTCAGGCAATCAAAAGAATGAGCCCCCGTCCTCCCTCTATGTAGGCATATTAATCCCACTGGAACGTTGAAGTGGGGACTCATTAACTCGGTAAAATATAAACAATATAGTGTAAGTAATAGCAGTGACTTTCACTTGTTATTGACAGGTACTTTTCTAACATCATGTCTCCGCTTGAAACTAGCTAGTTGAGAAAGTACAGAGTTTAGTTTTTAGGAGCCAAATATAACCCCAAACTCTAATTTACATACCCTGTCACCTTCCATTCAACCAACTTCTAAAGTTCAGAGACACAGTCATGAGACAGGAAAGTAAAAGAGATAGTGCTTGACACACATCACACACTCAGTAAAGGTTTGTTGAGTTAAATTTAATTGAATTAAACAGTGACCAAACTAATCCAGATTAAGACATTCCATCCTTTAGCGGTTTCGTTTTTGTTGTTGTTGATTTTGGACTTACTTCAGAGAAAAAGAACAAAGTATCCACTCAAGATCTTATTTTTTAAAGTCCATTTTGGTTTATTTTAAATGAAATGTGGAGCCTTGGGGAGTCTGAAATTATGCTTCTATTGCTCTCAGCTCAACAAATGACAAATCACCTGATTAGAAGTTTATCAAACTACACACATAAAAAATCGTTTTTCATCATGCTTCCTCTTCTCATATCTTTTTCCCTTGCTGCAACATATCATTTCTTGTCTTCATGGAAAAGTCTTTTCTTTGTGTGATAGTTTTGGTAATTTGAGCTGCAGTTTTAAGCAAGAGGAACACAAGCTGGCTATGGTTGTGCACAACTATAATCCCAGTACTCAGGAGGCTGAGGCAGGAGACTCACTGTGAGCTCAAAGCCAACCTGGGCATCATATCTTGTGTGTGTGGTGGCGGTGGGGGCGGGGAGAGAATTCAAATTTTCTGAAGGGTTGGAATAAGCTAAAACGCAGTAGCCAACACCGCTGAAATTTGTGCTAGAGAAAGATGTGAGGCTCTGACTCTCAATATTCTCATGCAAAAAGAAGAAATTAGAAAAAGGTCTGTTCATATTTTAGTGTTCAGTGGGTTAATTTACATTTGCAAAACTCCTGAAAGCTGAAGTTCAGAGGTTCCCTGTGGAATACAGTCTAGAGGAAATGTCATTGGTGCCCATAGCCGCTGCACTCCTCAAAGGGAATTTGTTGAAGTTTAGTTTATACTGGAAAGACGACCGTGGGACTTGAGAAACATTAGAAATCTTCATTTGCGTTTAAACACATTTTTTGTTTTAATTGCAGTGTAGGGTTGAGTATGGTTTTTGTGCTGTCATTCGTCAGCAATGCAATGGCAAACCTAGAATTTGACTGAAATTCCCACTTTTCAGCTAATTATTAGGTGACATTGTGTGGACATAACCTTAGACTTTGCTAATTTAAATTTGCTTTGTACAAACAACAGAACTTTTAAGTTATACTTCCTACTTTATCATGTAAGAATCTTAGACTGCAGGAGCTGGAAAATGTACCTTGGAGATTTACACCAAACCATCATTTTCTAGTTGAAGAAACTGTCAAGAAAGAAAAATAGAACTTAGATTTTCTTTCACACCAGATTTGTACTTGATTTTGTAGTTGGTTCTGGCAACATGCCTTAGGTTTATGTGAATATAATAGTGGGAAATTCTTATATCCAAACTGTTATATTTTTAAAAATAAACATCCTTGCTTTGAAAAACATTAAATTCACTAGAGTGGGCTATTCTGGTTGTAATTTTCTAACATTTAACTCTAATAATCAACTGTATCTACTTGTCTGTCTATCACACTTGGAAGATCAAATGGGATCAGATATTTAAGGTGTCTGTTAAGAAGTATGCACACATCACACCTTCCTGAAATCCATCTAAATCCTGTTCTATGCAAAGACGTGTATTTTTTCCTTCCTTTAGTTGCAAACTCCAGAAATTGTCTAGCATCATTATAATGAAGAGAGCGGAAAGTGTTTAAGAAAATTCTTCCAAGGTTACAGGCAGAGGAATGTACTTGTGAAATGATCATATTTCACAGAAATCTGGGGAAATCATTTTGTCTTTTGTTAATGTGCAATGATTGCTTGTGGGTTGAACACAATTTAGTATTTATCTTTTGATCCATGTAACGCATCATAGTTAATTGAGGAATCTTGCATTACTGAAGTATAAATACATACGATAGTTTCATTTTATTACTAGTTACTAGTTAAAAATGAGTCTGGACCTGTTTAGAAATTTCACTCTCATATCCACTTCAAAGCTCTTTCCCTTCTTCATTGCAGTTTAGATGCAAAATTAAGGATTTTGAAGTGAATAAGTCAAATTGTGGTCCTGGATACCCTCTCCATCTTCAAGCTTAGCTCCTTTGATTTGTATACAGTAGGGAGGGTGAAAAAAAAAGGGACCAAAAATAGTGTCAACACGCTACACTCCTAAGAGGCTCTCCACACTCTCCCTTAGTTGTTTTCTTATCTTGCCCTGGAGGATGAGTGGGGGTGAGGCGATTATTAGAAATAGGGCTGGTTCTGTCTTTTTTAATGCCCCTGATTCCAATGGTCAGAAGCTCATTGGGAGATCAGCTGTGTTTTGCATGGCATTTTTTGCTGTCTTACCTTGGTCTTTGAACCAAAGCTTTGATTATGGGCAACAGAAAAATCTCTGCCACTCACTTTCATATTACAACAGCAAAAAGAATTCTTCTTGAGATATGTTTATAACTACATGTGTACTCTGTGTGTGTGCGTGTGTTTGTTCTAGGTTGTCTATAGAATAAAACAATGTAAATGAGAAAATTTTATGAGACTTTGTCACTGAAGATCACACTGCAAGAAAGTAGAGTCTAAAATCTACATATTCATTGGGTTCCCGAAGCAAAGCATTGCTTACTGTTTTTATATGTGATTGTCTCGTTCTGTCTCTGTCTATCTCTCTGTCCCTCTGCTTCTGTTTCTCAATCTCTCTCTCTCTCTCTCTCTCTCTCTCTCTCTCTCTCTCTCTCTCTGTGTCACTGTTCCTTGCTCAGATTTTCCCTTCTTAGGAAATAATTCCATTATGCACCATTAATGACCTGGCCACATGTTTTTGGAGATAAGTAGTAGGAGGTCATCAAACTGAGATTCTCAGATCCATATTTGATATGTGCACATTGTTGGTTTCTTAAATAAGATCATTTTACCGTAATGGACACGAAACCCCAATATATGGAATAATATTTTTATCATGGAAAGATAATTTTTTAAATTCTTGAATGAAGACTTCCATTTTATTTTCAAGAAATAAGGTAGAAGCATCCAACCTAGAATAGTGCTAAGTGAAGGGAAAGTGACAAAACACAACGTATGGAATCAAAGAAGTGTTAATTAAAAGCATTTTTCAATGCTTTATTTTGGTAGAGCAAAACAGTAAAAGAAACTAAGTATTTAAGAGATAGGTAGACAAAGCTGGAACTACTATATGATCCAGCTGTGCCCCTCTAGGATATATACCCAAAGGAACTGAAGTCAGCATGCCACAGAGATACCTGAATTCTCATGTTTATTTATGTGTATGATGATACATATCACTCTCTCTCTCTCCCTCTTCCTCTCCCTCTCTATCTTTATGTATCATCAGAGTGTGTCATTCAATCATAAAGAAGAAGGCAATCATGTCATTGACAGGAAAATGGCTGGACCTGGAGATCATCATATTAAGCAAAATAAGCCAGACTGAGAAAAGACAAGTATTGCATGCTTTCTTTCATATGTGAAATCTAGAATAAAAGGATGAATAGAAGAGCATCAGACTATTTGGCCAAAGGAAGGGGTTGGGGGGAGGGAGGGTAATATGGGGGATGGATATGATCTAAGTATGTTATATATGCATATGTGAAAATGCTACCATGAAATCCAATATTCTGTATAATTATGTCACACTAATAAAATATATAGGAAAAAGAAAACCTCAAGAAAAATTAAATCACATGGATTACTTTTGAACTGAAAAAAATGGGATAGTTTGAATACAGAACTCAGCCTCCACATACTCTATGTGTACCTGTGTTTGTAGTGGATTATCTATAAAATAAAACAAAAATATATGCTCCTCTCTACAAAATTGAGTTTAATTTGAATCAGCATTTTTTGTATAAAGGAATAAGTAAATAGATTTAAAGATAATTTTACAGTTTTTTTCATCATATAAAAAGAAATATGGTTTTGTTTCATTCAATTATAGGAAAAGTGATAAAGTTTGTATGACAAATCTATAAACTTATTTTTCTAGGAATATTTTTCAGTCTCAAAGCAATACTGTTTTATTTCTATCCAGATGGGGAAAAAAAACTTAAGTGACTCATTTAGCAATTGTGCTTATAGACTTAATTTCATGAAGTTTGAGCTATCTTAGCTTTGTGAAGACATAGCTTCTTGAGACTAATTTTACAGATGAAAGCAACAAATGATTACAGCATATTTCTTAAAATTATACCTCTAGGTTATGTCAGCATTTTAAAAGTAGAGTTAAAAGGTGATATTCGACATTTTTTAACTCCACAAATTCACTGCACAGGTCATCGTAGTCAAGAGGTCACACTGAAATATGACGTATTATCTCAATCAAAATTCTAGTCCCCTAATATCTATGGTTACTGGAGGGTCGCTAGGGATATGGGAGTGGTTGATCTTTGGTGACATCCAATATCATTTTTGTGATGCTTTTGGGCATATTTACCTCTAGGTGTGTGCTACGGTTTGCACATAAGTTGTTCTGTGAAAGGTTCATGTGTTGGAACATTGGTCTCCAGCACGGAGGTATTGGAAGTGGTAAGGATCTTTAAAAGATGGGGCTTAGGTCAGTTGGGGTTGAGGTCACAAAGGGGATTTAAGTATTTCTTTTGGGACCCTCATTGGTTCTTAGGAGAGGACTTTTATAAAAGCCTGAGCCTGGTGCCACCCAGATCTCTAGCTTCCTGCCTCAGTCAGCTGTCACCTGCTGTTTCATATAATCCTCTCATTTTTATTGACTATTGATTGCCCTCTAATGTGACTCAAACAGCTGGGGAGCTCTCCCTAGGACTAAGCCTATGCTGGTGCCATGCCCTCAAACCTCCACAACAGTAAGCTAAATGAACCTATTCTTAAAATAAAGTTAGCTGTCTCAGGTATTCCTTTATAGTGACAAAACACTGACTTACAAAGTTTGTCTTACACTCATATTCCATTTTAGCTGCCAGAATGAATGCTGGCTGAGCATTACCTGTGCTATTTCTTCTTTTGGTTTCTTCTACCTCCCTTTCCTTATTCCTCCACAAACACATCAAACATTGCATTCTTTCTTGTCGATTCTTCCAGTTAGATGGACAGAGGGAATAGTCCTCATTACCTTGACACACGAATGACCACTAGTTGGTATTCCACTCTCAGGAGCACGTATGTTTATAAGTTAATTTTTTCACCTCAAAGGAAGAGAATCCATGATTGGGCAAAATAACAGAGAAAACTTTAAATCTAACATTGAAAGAAGAGCTGAATGGCACTGTAATTTCTCCCTTCTTGTTTTATTTACCTTCATTAACTGCTGTTTAATCCTTTCTTATCTATTTTTCTAAACTACCACAGTGAAACACACACACATAAAACGTGCATATTTTTAAATGCTCAAATATTTACAAAAGGTCATGCATGTGCCTTCACAGTCAAGAATTGTGAAAAGGCTGAGATTGTACTTTACTTATAAAGTGGTAAGTTTCATAGACCCACGTAGAAGACACAAGACTCCTGGATTAGAGACCAACAACAGTCACAGCAGTGTAAGAAATCAAAGTATCAGCATTTTTGAGCCACTTTCTTGAGCTGAAATTTTTGGTGTACATACAGTGTGAGAATGTGACATGAAAGGAATTCTGTGTTTAGGGAATTAAAATATTCTATCACAATCAGTAAGCATACCTGCTCTTATTTCCAGCAGGAGACTCTACCTCCAGCTTTGGAAACTAGAAGCAAACTTGTTCTCTGCTCAAGAGAATCACTGTCTCTATATTCAAAGCTCGGTTGTGATACAAAATTCTTTGAAAAGATCCTGTGGAACAAAGGTCAACAATTTTCTTTCAAGATGTACAGAAATATAATAGACCCACAGAGAATTGTTTCCATACACCTGCAAGTCCTCCTTTATTTCATGGCTGTAAGGGCACCACAGAAAACAATAACACAGAAAAAAACAGCTTTGGAAATATTCATGAGAGTTTGATTTCTTTGATATTGGAAAGCAAATTTCTACAGTGTATTCATCCATTTTTTCAAATGTTATATTATGATTGCAGGTTTATAGAAAATACACACTGAAACTTCTGCAAGTTCTCACACGACACATTCTCATGAGCTATCACTCTTCCAAGTGGGGGAGACAAGATCATAGTATTTTTGTGAACAGATTTGGATTCAATTCATTTCAGGATATCACTTAGATTACAAGGAAAAAAAACCATTGAGCTGCATGACAGAAGTAGAATAAGTAGATGTTTTGCATTGGAACTATTGAATTTGGTTGGCAGGGCCAAATCTGATGCTTTATTTTTGTATTTAGAAACATGATAGATTTTATCTTACTAATAAGAAGCAACGCCTCTCTCTTCATCCTGAGACCTTGTACGTATACATATTTCCATTCACATGTGCCTCCCTAGCAGCTGGGAAAGTCTCACAAGTTTTGGATAATGAATCAGTGTATAGAAATCATTTTTTTTTTGCCAGACAGTAGATTTTATGCTTACTCTATTACATTGATGATGGGGACTTTTCCAGTGTTAAAGTAAGCTGAGTTAGTCTTACAATACTAACTGGCTTTGGTCCTTTCAAAGCTTGACTTCCTATCTATTGTATGCATGTGACCAATTATTCAATCCCTGAATCTCAGGTTTTTACTCTGTAGAAAAAGGTAGAAAAGTCACTTATGAGCAAATTTATGAGACTACTGTGATAAAATTAAAGTGTCTTTAAAAATTTTGTACAATTGGGGCCTGGCAAGCATGTCAGTAATTCCAGCACTCTGGAGGCTGAGGAATGGGGATCACCACAAGTTTGAGGCCAGCCTGGACCACACAGTGAGCCCAAGGCTGGCCTAAATTACAGGTGAAGACCCTGTTTTTGATTTTTTTGGGGGGTGGTGTGGGGTACTGGGAATTGAACTCAGGACCTTACGCTTGCAGGTAGGCACTTATGCTACTGGGCTATATCCCTAGCCCCATGACCCTGTCTCAAAAAGCATAACAAAACAAAACAAACAAACAGAAACTTTGCACAAACTCACAGTATATAATAATTTCTGATTAAAAATCGTCCCCTTTGTTACTTGTGTGGATTGACCACATACAGATATAGTCTTCATTCTTGATTGTCATGTTTTTCTTTGGTTAACAGGTCGCTTATTGGTCTATGAACAGAAATTAATCCTCTCTAAAGGAAGTTTCCTTCTTTTAGCAGAATACACATTTCTCTGCCTAAGTATTTGATTTTGTTTTCCTCATGACCCCCTTGAGATTACATCCATGTGGAATAAAGGAAGACTGACTCTATCATAAATGCCAGACAAGTCCTGGGATTTGATTCCCTGTGAGAATGCCTGACGGGGCTATGTGTTCAAAAGCTCAAGAACAGATTTGCAAAAACTAAAAACCCTTAAAATTTCAGCTTTAAATCCTGGCAGCATTGAATTAGCTTTTTTTTTTCTAATCTGGAATAGTTAAACTTAGTTTCATGTGTTTTGTCTGAGTACTGTGTGTGGGAGTAGGAATCTATATCATTCAGATGGAAGCTTTCATCTGTTTCAAGCCTGTATGTATATTAAAACAGCCATGAAATTTTATATGCTCTCAAAGCCTAAAAATATCTTCGCAGACCTTAAGAGAATCAGACAGTGGGCTGAAGAAAAATTTAATATTCAGTATTTCTTTTTTCTATTCATTTTTGCTTTATTTTTATTAAAAGTTGGATCGATAGAAGCTTGTAATTTTATTTTGAAAACTGAGCAATTGTACAGCTAATGCATTTTATTAAGATGACAATTGTAATTGCTTTAAAATAAAACAAAACCATAACATATTCTCCAACAGCAAGGGCTTAGGCCCATACCACCCAAATAAGTGTCTTAAATTTGTGTAAAAAGAAAAAAAAATTCCAGCTCCAGTAATGTTGCCAACATAATCCTAAAAAAATACTTACAGCAGTGTTATTTGTAGCAACCAAGACCCAGAAACAACACGTGTCCATTTGCAGATGACTGAATAACAATTTTGCAATGTGTCTAAAATGCCCCTTTCTGAGAAACGGAAGTCCAAATTTCTTTTTTATTAAATGTGTTTGTAGTACATAGTAATTACATTCATAGTGAGGAGTTCCTAGCATCATCTTGGTTTGCTTAGGTTGGACATATGTAGAACAATAAGCAGTAAGGGTATCTCCAAGAGGCACATAACATCAGCAAGTAGGAGTCTATCCTGATTGTGGTATACTTAGATGCTCCACTGAGGTCAAAGTTCATTCTTCCTAAGATTCTATATTGTTGGTTCTTCATATAACTTACCAAGTTTGGAGCTCTTTTTTTTGTTGTTGTTGCTAACGAGCAATTTAAGTGTCTGTCAATCTTCTAAAGCAGTAAAGATGGCTTTTATGAGCTGGGCATGGTGGCTCAGGCCTGTAATCCCAGCATTCGGGAGGCTGAGGTGGGAGGATTGTTGTGAGTTCAAGACCAGCCTGGCTACAAAGTGAGCTCAAGGCCTGAACTGCATAGCGAGACCCCGTCTCAAAAAAGACAAAAAACAAACCAAAAAATATGGCTTTATTAGGTAGAGGTAAATGTTTGTCTGCCCTGGAACAGGATTGCAGTATGCTGAAAAACCACTCTTCCCCATCCAAGACATTTTGAAGCTGTCTCACAGCCAATGCCTCAGTGGCCCAGGAACAAGAGACACGTTATGGAATTTACACACCCCTTTGCTCCATGACCCTCGGATCAACACACCTTTACTGCATCAATTCTCAGCCCCACTTCTTCCCCTTCCACCCACTCTCCATATGAAAGTCAGAACTGAAGCATATGAATGCCTATTTTTGGTAAATGCAATGGTTTATCACATCACTGAGTAACCATGAACATTTCTCTCTAAATATTTGAGTCACTTCATTTATAGTCAAGGATACTTTCTCAAAATGAACATTTTAAAGCCGACAAATTTGACTACACATCTGGGTTTGAACCCAAGAGAAGCAAAAATGCTATAGTTAATCAAACTAATTTGTATTACCATTCATATCTAGTGGTCTCACTTTGAGGAAACCACAAAGATTTAGGAAGTTTCAGCTTCAGAGGTGGAACAGAGTTGGGGGAGTTGAATCTGCTAGTTGGCAGTAATTGTATAAAACACCTTATAAAATCATGCAAAAATATTTTTAGTGAATTTCTTTCTTAGTAGTAATTTTGAATATGACAATTTGGAAAGAATGAATGCAGTGTGACATCATGTGAAAACCAAATCACTGAATTTAGGGATTAGGAAAAAATGAGCCTAGTTTTCTGCCTGTGCTATCATCTAGTGTTGGGTTGGGTGAGTTACGTATCAACACATTGTCTGTTCTTTGTAAAATAAGAAATTGGTTTAGATCAGAGCTCCCAAACTGTTTACTTTAGACCTATAAAATTGTCTGCAAAAGTAAAGTGAATTCTGTAAAAAAGTAAATTGGGAAATGTTAGATAGTTTAGCCTTTAAATTTACTTTCAAATGTTAAAGATTGTGAAAGGCTCTGCAGCTAAAAATCCTGGATTAACTTAAATATAGTGTTTTCCATTTTTTTTCAAGAGCTGTATACATTTTAATATCTCTTAGGAGTAGATTTTCATAAATACCTTTTGGAAACCTTGGATCAATGATCTCTAATATTTCTTATTATACTACTTACTCTGTTTTGTTATTTGTTATATTTGTTCAGGAGATTTTTCTTTGCTGATTTTTGATAAGTTCTCATACAAGCAAGAGGTGAAATAATTTAACTGTCTAAGGATTCATTTGAATGAGTTATTCAAATGAATTTAAGATACTTTCTAGTATTAAAGTTTATGATTCTAAGTTTCTAATTTGAGACAAAGGACAATTCTCCCTATCAGAAAAAATTAATCATATATTTCACCTTCTAAAAAACCTTATGGTGCTTCATATGGCTATTATCCTGCACACATGTTTGTTTTTATTTCAAATTCTTGTTTGAAAACAATAATAGGTCTATCTGGAAGTAACAGATACTCTATAACCTCCTAGTTTATACATTTTATATTTCTGAAAAATCATGCTTTTCATCACATAATACATTTAATCTAATTAAATTGTAACCTATGAATTGGTACAAATTTAAACAGGTGCTCAAATCTCTGATTATTTGCATTGCCATTATATTGGAGTATACGGGTTGATTTTATTTTTGTTAGAATTATTATTTTCTTAGCCTACATCTTTTGTTCAGACAAACGTATAGGAAAGAATATGTGCCTGCATTTTAAAATAGATTTTCAAGTTCATTTATAAAGAAGAGAAATTTCTATTTATATATTACAACCTCATCACTCATAGTCTGCTTTTGTCAAAGCAGTTTAAAATGCATTGTATCCTGATTTTAATACATGGTTTGCACAGTTTCAATATAAAAAAAAAGTGTGTGTTTTATTCATCAATTTTAAAAAACGGTCACTCTTTCTATAGAGTTGGGTATGGAGGGTGGTAAAATACTCCCTGTACCCACAAGGTGGCATGGCCCTCTTATTCATTTCATTTAAGTTATTTCTGCTTTATCTGCTGCCATATTTTAGATTTTACTTTTATTAAAGTTTTGAATTTCACTTGATGGTTTTATTTTTCCTCTCTTTCAATCAAAGGACAGGACTGGAATTTCTGAGAGATACATGTTTCAGGGAGATATTTGAATATGACTCTTTAGCCTTTCCTATTGTTTCAGTCCTTTGGAGCTAAATTAATTCACTTTTTATGAAGCCTAGTGCTTATTGTAATGCCTGATGAATGCAATGCACTCCATAAATATTTGTTGTGAAATTTTATGATTTGTCTTATTGAAAACAAGTACTCAAATACTCAGTATTATCGGAACGATTAATAGGTACATTATATCATTCCACTTGCTGGTGAAAAATCTCTGCTTCCATTGTCCAGAAAATACTATTATTTTATGGTATTATAAAAGTATGTCACATATTATGGTGAAATTTCCATCCAGCTTGATTCTAAAAAAGAAATTATTAACTCAGGGTATCTCTTTATTCAGGCACTTAATAAAGCATTTGTGGTCTTTCTGTACCCAGAAATGAGGAAGAATAGAACACAGATAAATGAATGTTTATGACAGCAATAGTGTAATAGTCACTTATTTATATGCCAAATATTTATCATATAATTGCTATATACTAGGTGCTATGAATGGCAGAAAGTGAATAAAATAGACAAAAATCTTACATTAGACACACAATATACTTAAATGCAAGAGATATCTGAAATATATAGAATGTTCGACGATATGTGGTAAGGAGGCAAAACATAGCAGAAAAAAGATGACGTGAGACCAGGAGACAGCTGCGTGGCTGTGTGGAGCAGAATATTCCCAGCAACGAGGGTGGGAAGTCCAAAGGCTCAGGGTGGGAGAGGCTCATTATCTGTCTCAGTGTGTAACAAAATATGGGAAACCGAGTGGCTTTTAAACAAGAGAAATTCATTTCATACAGTTCTGGAGGCTGGAATGACCAGAAGCAAGGCAGATTTGATGTCTTGTGAGAGTCTGCTTCCTGGCTACAGACACTGCCTTCTTGTATCCACATGGTAGAAGGCACTAGAGGTGTCTTCTGCAAGGGCACTAAACACGTTCCTAAGGGCTCTGCCCTGATTGTCTAATTGTCTCTCAAACATCCCTCCTCTTCCTGCACTATTGTAATGTATGCTATCACAGAGTCTGCTGTACAGTGACAGGGAAGCAAAGGGGAACGTGGTGTCCCTCCCAGGAATGTACGGAGGACTTCACTGAGGAAGGAAATTTTAATGGGGGCCAGGTGAGAGAAAAGTGCTGGTGTAGGAAGCAAGAAGAAAAATGAGGCTAAAACCTATTCACACACAATGGCCTCATATTGCCATCCTATTTTATACATACTTGTGCAGGAAAATGATGATTTTATCAGGCTAATTTTGAAGGACAAATAGAAAGTTTTAATTGCAGTAAATCACAATATTAATGCGCAAGATATATAGAGAGTAATTTGTGTCTTTTTCTTTTTTCCCAAATCCATGTTCCTTCTCACAGGGATGGTGCACTTGATTTCAGGCTGTTTAACAGCACAGGTTAAAAGTTTTGAGCATCTGTGTTTTCTAACCAGTTCTGCTGTGGTGATAAAGGCCTCAAAATGCAGCGTCTACTTTGGAATGTACTAAATTTTAGATATCTAAACTCTCTACAAGGGGTAGAGAAAGTCTTTTTTATGACAGGTTTCCCCAGAGAGAGTCTATCAGATGGCTTTTTCTAGGTTTTAACCTATAGTGGGGGTTAGATAAGGAATGGGAAAATCCCTTGTTTGTTCTGGAGAAAACAGAAACTGACTCTTTAAATGTTACCTACTAAGGCTGTAAATGAGGGGATACATCTTCCACTATACTAAGGTTACCTGGCAGTTTTTTTTAAAAAATGTTGTTTTTTAAGGGCAATATGGTAGGTTTAAATCCCAGGCTATAACCTTGCATGTGCATGATACATTTTTCTAAATTTCATTTTAATTTCTGTTTTCAGGTATCATTCCACTAGCATGGCAAAGAAACAAAGTTTTGGGACTTTTTCACAGGGCCCTTCCTTCTTGAACATCATGGCGTGCTTGAAGGTTGTAACTGAGGCCAAGGTGTTAGGCAGGATAGGATCTCTTCCACACAGATGGTCCCAGACAAAGCTTCAGATACCTGTCCATAAGCACCTTGGCATTTGGGGCTGCCCTGCTGATTCCATGACACCTTTGGGAGCAGAAGCTTGCAGCTGCCTCCTGGGCATGGTGATGGGATGGGATTCCTAGGATGATCACCCGAGTGCTAATGATCTTCCCGGGCACATTGACCACTCCTGGTCCACCCTGAACATTCCTCCTTTCTCCCTCCTCAACTTGCCTCCTTTTCCATCTCCTCATAGTTCAAAGCAAACAGTTTTGAAGTCTAGAAGAGAAGTTATTCGGCCTTTGTGCTTTCTCCACTAGTGGGCCTATGTCCTGATTGATCATTACTCTCCTAAGAATCCGTCTCTTGGAAGCGAGTAGTGTGAAAAACAGACAACAGTTTTTGGCTCCTCATATCTATGCTCTTGAGAGTCTCTTTTCTGCTTTAATCGACAAAGAGGGGAAGAGAAATACCAAGGGGAGGGAAATATATTATTTTATAAATATTGTACTCTACTAGTTTAATTTCATTCACACACATCTGGGCACTCATATTGGTTGAATTTTTTTTTAGGTAGCTGTATGTTCTTTGCAGGAAGACATGGTTACTAATCTCTGTGGGCCAATCCTAAGCAATTCTTTTAACATCTTGAGTGTTCATTTCCTAATATACAAACATTGGGCCTCCCATCTACGAATCCTCACTGACAGATTACCACAGGGGTAAGTGAAGTCACTGTGCAAACCTGGTTGATCATTATGCATGCGGACATATACGCACAGGGCACCGAGAACATACTTCTGTTTCTAGTTCAAACTGTGTGGTTTTTTTAAAACTATGTTTTGAATTTCAGGCAATTTATGTTTTCAAAAGTCCTAAACTTTGTCTTAGTGCTAAAGCCAAGTTATTAGACTTATTAGATAGGATACTAATTTATATTCTCTTTCCTGGGAAAGGGAGGAAGTCTCATTACTCCTATGGATCCTCCTGTTGGCCCCAAACCATATGCCACTTCCATTCTGCCTATTGCCTTATTAGCACAGGTAGTGACTTCAGACGGACATTATTTTTTTCACTGCCCTGAGTACATTGTAATTGATTCAAGGCTGAAATATGGGTTGATATGTGAAGGTTTCTGGGCTAACCTTGATACAATAGAAGAGAAGGGGCCAGGAGCTCGTACCTGCATTGGTGCTTAGCACGGCACTGTGTTATAAACCAATTTCCTTGTTACTGTCCTGTGAGTGATGGGGCAGTAGGAGGCAAGGCCTAGGAGTGGGTGACTTCCCCAAAGGGCATTTGCACTAAAGATGAACTGGTACCCCAGGGGTAAGAGCAGCATCTCACTTCCATTTCAAAACACATCACTTCAATCTGGGATACTCATGTCTCATCTCTTTCTTCTCATTCTGATCCTCTACCTTCACAAAGGATCTTTGTGATTATCCAAGGCCCTTCAAGATAATTTAGAGTAACGTCCCCTTCTCAACATCCTTAACTTATTCTCATCTGCAAAGTCTCTCTTGCTACTTAAAGCAAGATACTCACAAGTTCTGAGAATGAAGCCATAGACATCTCTGGAAGCTGTTAGTGTATTTAAGAAATCACTCCTGGAGTATTTGTTTTTAGAAATGATTACTGTAACCCACAGAGATTAGACTTCTGACTTCTGGGCTATGTTTCTCCATTGAAACAATAATTTTATTAAAGTAGAAAAATTCTGAAAGTTATTTTCATATCCAGAGAGATTTACTAGACACAAAAACCACAAAAAAAGTCTGTATTCATACCAAGAAGTCATATAGATGTTGGGGAAATTTGTTCTCTTTGTTTTAGCAATTTAAAACCTGAGTGAGTGGCCAGAGCATAGATGTTTGATTCTTGTCACCCTCCTCCTCCTCAGTTCCTTCTTTACTCCCTGTTCAATTCTGGGAGGCAACAGACTCTGCAAGTAAGAACTTAGTTTCTTTCATTCCATCTCCTCTTCTCTCTGTGACTTATACCGAAACTAGACTCCAAGAGACAAGATTAAGACATTCATTTAATGATGCTTCTCAGAGAGCTGACAACAACTTAATTAAAGAGGACATAGAATAACAACGGAAACCATTTTCAAAAGAATACAGGTTGCTGATGGCCTCAATGCAAACTAATAAGCAGAAGAATTCCTGACACATTCTAGGTGCTCAGTAAATATTTGTTGAACTAATTGTACATTTATAGATAATGAGTGTAGCGTGAAAATGACTTCCCTTCTGCTGGGCAGCTCACTTCTACAGATACCTTGGCTGGGGTCTGACAGTATGGTAGAGGCACAAATTTGACAGTTAGATAATACAAAGACAGAAACAAGGCCCAGGATCTAACAAGCACCTTTTGGACAATGGGTTTGGAAAAACTCTCTGGAAACTTGGTGTCTACCGTCGCACACTGAAACATTCTTAAGCCTGACTCAACGAAGTGCCCCCACTGAGTCATCTGCCCACTTCCTGGGTTTTCCCCCCTCAAAGTCTTCACACCCAGGGTCTGCTTGCACCCCACCCTGCTGGAAGATGATCTCAACAGACTTCATTAACTAAAGCTCTGACAGCCCCTACTATGTAATGGTCCCTGTGGAAACCAGGATCCCATTTCCAGAGATGGAGATGGAAGAGGGTTTAAAAGACAACAATTAGTTGGGAATTTTCTCCTAAATGTCATCAGTGAGAATCATCTTGGTGAGAATCATTTGACCTCCAAGGCAAGACTCTCTGTGGTGAGAAAGGGTGGTGGTGGTGTGTGCATTACAGGAAATTCAAAAATGACTTCAGGGTATTACATACATGATTAGCCAAAGGGTAAAGTGTCGAACTGGATTTTGTTTCTGATTTTCACAGAAGAAAGAAAATTAGAGGTGTGGGGGTGTCACTGAGGAAAAAGTTATGCTGATAGTAAAATTTAAGGGAAAAAGAGTCATTCAGCAAACGTTCATGGAGCACTTGTTCTGGGGCAAGCCACTGCCCTGGTCTTTTCTCCTCTTCTCCTTTATTTTCTCCTCCTGCTAGCTCTCTTTTTGTTGTTCTCAATTTGAATATTTTTTATACTCAAAGCTGTATAAACTTCTCTTCATCACCAGATTCTTTGATCTCTGAACAATAGCAGCCCTTTGAATAGCAGAAGGGGAATATTTGTTATATAATTTCACTTTTTCTAGAGACTTTGAACATAACCATGTCAGGAAAATTTAAAGTTAAAGGGTTCTCATGGTTTGACCACACCCTGACCTCCTTTTGGTCTTCTTATTTCCTTTTCACAGTGTTTTTATTTTTTTTTTTAACCCAATTTGGTCACACTCTTTTGAGGCTAATTATATACTGGCCTTGCAATCTTCACAAGATTTGCACATGACAAGTTCTGATTTGCTTGTTAGTCAGTGAAGGCAATCTTCAAAATGAAGCTTCATAAATAACCAAAAGGAAGATTTTATACTCAACAGTAAAGCTAATTTATACTTACAAGGATTTTTCCATGATGCATTATACAGTGTTAGGCATAATATTTTAATCTCCTACACTTTAACACACATTTCAGCCATCCTGACTTTGATTGACCTACGGTGTCTGGATGTTTCATAATGTATTGTGGGACACACAGCAGTACATCAGGTTATGGGCTGTAATGTGTTATTTTGTAATCTCTTAAGGCTCTCTGTCCCTCACTTTCTTACACACACACACACACACACACACACACACACACACACACGAGATGTATTTAATGATCCCTAAACTAAAATAATATTTCTGCCTCTTCTATTACCAATTAGTTATTTTCTATTAGCTGAACAAAAGCAAATCTATTCATTTCTGAGAAACTCTAAAGATATGTTTATGTGGAGTATAACACATGCCAACGACCTAAATATAGAAACTTTTTCCCTAGGGTTCTCTCCGCACTGATTAGAAAGTACCATCAATGACCTGACCAATAAATAACCTACCAAGAGAAAATGTGTTATCATAAACAAGCTGCACAGAGATCTGGGTTCTAGAAATACTTCACCTGCTAATTATCATGTGACCCCCAGGAAATCATTTAACTTTAAACAGACTCTTACCTGCGTTACCTATTTCCTGGGTTATGAGGATAAAATAGGGTAATACATGTAAAAGGAGTTGGAAACGATTTAATCACCTACACAGATGACTTTTAAAATCAACGCTGTCCAACTTTGTAGAATTGTTTTAGAGTGAGAAATATTTCTCTGCGCAAAGTTTTAAAAACAAGTATTTATTAACTCTTAAGGGAACCAACCAAGTTTGTTAAACAAGTGAGCTGAGCTGCATCATACCAGGCACAACAAATTCCTTTGTTTACATTCCAAAATTCAAATTCAGGCCCCTTCTGTGACAACCAGATTCATCACCTCTATACCTAATCAGACGCAGACACTTTTCAGAATACAACCTGTGATGGCTCTAAGTATAGCTACCCTTCAAAATTCCAGGTGGACAGCAACTTAGCATTTCATCTGATTTCCTTACATACACAACCAATTAAGAGACTCAAAGGACATACTCATTTTACAATGTGTTCTTCACTGACACTGGCAGTGTGTTGGAACTGTGTTTTGACTGCACTGACAGGAGCATATTTATGGGAGAAGAATTCCACCTAGATTCTTTTGTTCGGCTCATTACAACTGATTTGTTACTGGTGTAAACTCAGGGTTATTATAATAATTAGTGCCAACATTAATGTAAGGGAATAATGTAAGTGTCTTCCAGTTAAAACAATATTCAAATGCTTTAATTTTCCCTCACTGTGAAGTGACTCCTTCCAATGTAGTGGGACCAAAGAGGTTCTTGATGCTCCCTATTAAACTGAGAGTTTTTTTTTTAAAACTTTTTAGCAGGAGGGATATCCTGATTGAATCTTTCCAGGACACAATTACACCTTCAGCGCCGGTGAAGTGACAAACCCTACCACATAAGTCACAGGCAGGATTTGAAGAGTGCAGGTGTTCGAAGATTACATACCAGGCATTGTCTGACTGTGGGGTTCATCACAGCTCACGGGGAGACAGCAGCCCTTGAAGGCTTCCAATAACAGAAACGCATTTGCAGCTGGCTGCCGAGCCATACAGATGTGGAGGGAATGCTTAAAATCATCTCACAGAGACACGTCCAAGACCACCTGAGCCACCTTTGTGGCTCTTGTCCCTGGTTTGTTAGAGCCACAGGCTCACACACCTGCCAGGAAGTGTGAACACCCCTCTAGGCCTTTGTAAAATGCATCTGTGTGTAACTTTTGATAGCTTTTACAAAACATGCAATTACTGTTCAGAGTGAATTTCCTTCAGCTGCTTTCTAGTCAAGAGAAGGAGGTGTAAACATTTCTCAGTAGGCCTGAATTCCAAATACCGCTTGGATCCTGGGCTTTGGATCTTTTTTATATTGTCTGTGCTTGTATTTCAGGCATGTTCAAGCTGAGAGGTTTAAGGTTCAAAGGGTGTGTGGTCTGGAAAAAAAAAAAAATCACAGCTTCGTGTTGAAAATTCGCCCCTGTAATAAACTTGAGAACGATGATCAGAAGTCAACAGATCATTCCATTTTGGTGAACAAAAGTGTTTGGCGGTTCCTATGTAGCAGTATCAATAGTCTTTCTTTTGTAGAAGAGTGATGAATAAGAAAATCTGGGGGGAAGTGGGATGATGGCTTAGGGATACACTGCCTGTTTCTTTCTCTGATGCCCCCCCCCTCCAGCTCAGGGCCTGCGCATGCTCAGTAAGCTCTCGCCCACAGCGCCCCCTCCCGGCGGGAACGCTCAGCTCCTGGGCGTCAGAGTAGCGAGGCCCTCGGGCTGTGGAGAGCCCGGACTTTGGCCTCCGCTTTCTCTTTTGCCTGAGGCCCTGAAAATCATCCAGAATGGTCTCCTGTGGGCCAAAGCTAAGGGACTCCGAGGTTTCATAGCTTCAGCTACTCGGGAAGCTGCCAGATTCTCCACATTCCGCCCTGTGGGCCGCAGCCATCTTCTTGACGAAAGCTGACAGGAACAATGGTGACTGCTTTATTTGCTTTGGTGGTGTATTCTCTACCAACCTCACTTAGCCGTAGAGTCATTTTTCTTTCTTTGTTCTTTTTTTCCGCCCTGCCTCTCTTCCCTTCTTTACCCTCCCTTACAGGTTCTCACTGAGTTACCCAGGACGGCCTCGAGCTTGTGAGCCTCCTGCCTCAGCCTCTCCAGTTGGGTGTCCACCCTCACATCTGCATCAAGACCTCAGAATTCTGGTACTGCGACCCCTTGTCTTTGGAGAACCATCTTTTGTTCTTCATCATCCAGGTCTGGCTCTTTGCTGTTCTTAGACGTTCTTTGCTAGGGCAGCCTTTGCTGTGGGAGCTGCTTTGTGGCAGCATAAGGATTGTAGCTGTATTTGGGCTAGGGGTTATGAATTTCAGGTTCGAGCCTTCCTTTTTCTTCTCTCTTTTCTTCTCACAAAGGTCACACACCTCGCGAGGTTCTCTCTGTAACCCTGTCACAAATCTTATTAGAGATGGTAAAGGATACTGAACATTCCCACTACAAAAACAATCAGTGACAGAGATGAAACGGTAGGTGGAGAATCCAGTGCAGAAAATTCTAACTTTAAACGTGGTATGCTTTTCCTTTTCTTTATTTGTGCTTTCTTTTTTCCAAAATGTCTTCTGAGTTACTTCTGTGTGCTGAGGTCAGGAAACAGATGGAACATTTGCACGATGTCCTTGAATCCATCTGATTAGTCTAATTGTAACTTTTGGGGACACTGTGTGGCTGCAGTGTTTTTAGATTTACAGGGTTCACTAGCCTCTTTCCTCACGCCCTCAGCAGTTCACTGTCACATTTGATGAATCCAGTTTCCCATGTGGTTCTCCATGGCAGGATGCCTTTGCTGTGGCTTTTAGAGAGATTTAGCTCTCACTGTTTAGCATTGGTGTTCCTGGGACTTTGTAATGTCTTCAGTTCTGACAGAGTGATTATAAAATGCATATATTTGTGTCAAACATAGGTTCAATGCATACCTGCAAAACCTTCGCTCTCCTTCTGTTGTAAACCTGTTTTTCGTGGCTCCATGGGGCTTACTGCAGGACAATTAGTAAGAAACATGGCTTCCTTCCTCATTCCTCTCACATGTTTTTACTGGAATGGGACTTCCATGGCTGCTGGCCACTAGCTTCAACATTGCTACATGTATTTTCAAAGATGGTTGAGGAAAGTCTACGAACAATGTCAGAATGGCCACCAATGCTCAGTTGGACACACAGCCAAATTGTTGGCAAACCATACTATAAAAGT
Source organism: Cavia porcellus (assembly GCF_034190915.1). NCBI lineage: Eukaryota > Metazoa > Chordata > Mammalia > Rodentia > Caviidae > Cavia > Cavia porcellus. Next base: position 49,098,332 of record NW_026947510.1, on the reverse strand, counting down.
CACCTAAAAACCACCTCCCAGGATGTGAAATACTGGGCTTGATTGCATTAAAGGTTGGTGCTTCTCCTGTGGACCCTTGTCTTGCCCAATCTCTTTTCCACCATTAAAGATGATGAGCAGAGTCTTTTCTGTAACTATAATTGGAGAACTGGGTTAATAATTAAGTTGTATTTATTTAGACAATGATGTGAAATTAAGCAGTACCATTAAGAAACAAAGATTTATCTTCAGCAACCCTTCAGCTGTCCCCATGTCTCTTGCTTCAAACATCTGTTTACTCTAGAATTAAACTTCTGTACCATTACCTGAAAGTTCTGTATCTTGTCATCATTGTTTTTTTCCTCTTTACTTCCAGTATGACATTTTATTTTACTGTGAAAATTATTTATTCTAATGATATATCTTTAATTTTCCATGTTTTCTATGGAGTTACTTGGCAAAAAAAATCTAATGACAGAGATGCTCTTATTGGTTATTACTGAATTTTTTTTTTTACTTTTGTACCAAAATGCGTGCTAAACAAGTCATATATATCATTTTACTTGGTTATCATAACAACTCTTACACCATTTATTTATTCAATCCACTGGTCCTAGGGAAAAAATTGAAGATACTTAACAGTTTCAAATGCTTGAGCACTTAAGTCAGTGGTGGCAAACCTATGGCATACGTGCCACAGTGTGCTGTCTGTATCCTTGAAAGCTCTAAAAGGTTCACTATTATTGATTTAGGTTATGTCAGTTGAGAAAGACAATTGGATGAGAAATTGGAATGGATAGGGAAAAAATGGGGTTGTTTGTTTGTTGATTTATTTGTTTTGATGTGAACTAGGTTGAGGGAAATTTCAAGTTTTGGGGCTTTTAGGTTTAAGAGTACCAAGTTGGATATATAAGCATAACACTCGGGAGCAATCTGAGCTGGATGTATAAATTTGGGAGTTACGAGCACTTTGATTTCTTATTGTTATTTAAAGTCTTTTTTTTCCTGCCCTGCCTGTCTGAGTGAGATATCCTAGTAATAATGGAAAAAGAGAGAATGAGAAAGTTTTGCATGAATTCTAGGTTACTCCAAGATTTAAAGGTTAAGTAGGGAGAAAGGATCCAGCAGAGGAAATTAAAAGGCAATGGTCAATAAAGTAGGTAGAAAATTAGGAGAGAATAGAGTCCCAGAAAGCCAAGAGGTAAAAAAAAGTCAAGAGATGCAAATGTTTCAGAAGAAAAAAAATGTTCTTCTGTGTCAGTTTGTGCTAACAAGTTGAGTAAGATGAAATGGAAAATGGCTATGAAATGACTTAGAAGCCAAGGAGACTGAGACGTGGTTAGAGAGAAATGAGAAGTGAGGAGATAGAAGCAGCCAGAAAATCAAGGCTTAGAAAGGAAAATACACTGTTCAGAGTTTGAATCTAATTCAAGATATAACCCCGGGGAATCTGACTTCACACTCACAGACCACCTCTGTGTCAGGGGGAGGATGAAGGTGCTACCTAGTCATCCGCACTCCTTCTATGAATAATCAAGGCTCTGTGCCATCATAAAGCCAATGAACTGTGAAAGTTCTCCAATCCAGAGAAGGGCTTGAAACTTTGACCATATATGCACTATGGGGTAAAGGGTGTGCCAGGAAAGGCAGTGTCATGGGAAACATTTTGAAAAAGCCTCTGTTAAATTACACAGCTTAATTATTTAATTATGTGTAGGCCTTTACATTTCATAAAACATTATATAATACATATACCCATTTGATTCTGACAGCCATCCAGCAAATTTGAAATAGTTTCAACATGTCAAGAAGACACATTTGGATGAGGAAGAGAGGAAAAATTAATTTTTGATTTGTTTTCAATCAGCCATAAGCTGGTCTTATCTCTGTATTCTTGTGTACAAATGATTAAAATCTCAGTAGTATTATGTTATACATTCATATATCTATCTATCTACTCACCCAACCATAGAGCTATCCAACTCATTTGTCTACCTATCCATGAAAACCGTAGTGTACACCAGGCTTTGGGTGTGTCTTTGGGAGTCTCATAATCAAAGCTTGGTTCTTTAAGAAACTTCTGTTTGCTGAGATGAAAAAGCTTAAAACCCTAGAAGCGCGCCATTTGTATTGTATTGTGCCTTCCAGTATCACGGTCAATAAATATAGAATTTTGCTTGTCAAAAGAAGTCTTATAGGACCCAAAGAAGGATTTGGGCATTCTTCCAGAGTGAGATAAAATGACTTCATAAATGCATTTCAGATTAGGTTAATGAATTTGAAGTTACACGGGTAGGAACACCAAAAAAGGAGTTACAAGAGATGAGGGACAGATTTCTTCAGTGGTGTGAGGGGTAGGAGCAAGCTATGGAGAGGTGAAACGTGGGCTTGTGTGGTTGCAGTTAGCTTAGCATGGTTGAGCACAGGCTGGAGACAGAAGATGTAAAGTGGTAAGATTAGGTAGGTATTAGTAATTTTTTTGTTCTTTCCAATACCTATAAATATATATTTCTTCTATTAAAAGTATAAAATAGGCTCAAATAACGTTGTGCAAGTATATTTCTTGATGGTGAAAACTATATTGCGTAAGTATGCTGTAGAGTTTTGTATCCCTTGAATTTATTTCTTTCCGTGAGAATGATTCTGAATTTCAAAAACAGGACAGAAGGAAATCTCCCATAGTTGCTATATTGCATACTGTTATCCTCTAAACAGATGTTCAGTCTACCGGCGCCAGGCCTGCAGAGTCAATCAATCAATACAAGCATTAAGTTGTTTTTGTACCTCAGTAGCTATCATCCCAGTCTGTGTTCCTCCGAATCAGCCAGTTACCTACAGCAGGTGGGGAGGGGGAGGCAGTTGGGGGTGGTGGAAGTTCTTATTTCTCAGCCTGCCTGCCGCAGGCTGCCTCACAGAAAAGGCAGGCTGACTTCCTGGTTCTTTTGTTGGCTCATGGCCACCACTGGCTCACAGGTAGTAATTTTTTTTTTGTTTTTTAAGATTCTTTTATGAGCCTTTGTTCCTTTAACAAAAACACGGATGCCATGTTTATCCACCGAGTATATGGATGAATCATTTCTTCTATCATTCATACAAATAAAAGAGAGAGAAGAGAGATGTTGGCCAAGGTGCAAGGAAGTCCTTAAAGGGAAGACAGAGAGCCTAGGCTTACCCACCCACTGACTTCCATCACAGAAGAAGAATTTTTTGAGAACATGTCAGTGAGAGACATAAAGAAGTTTAAGAAGGCAGAATTTAAAGTACACACTCAAAGGAAATAAGAATACAGACCCGAGAAAGAGAGAGAGAATAGTGTGAAGCTGAGGATATTTATGTGTTTTGGGGAACCTGTAGAATTTGTGAAATCTATAGAATGTCCCATTTTGGCATTGATTAACAGGATAGAGGATGGCCCAAGCACAGAAAAAAAAAACCCCGTTTTACAGATAAAAGGGTGCCCATTTTATAAGATGAAGTCGGGGCCCACTATATATGTATATGTGAATAAAATTATATGTACATACGCACATGCACACTCATATTATTTTATAAACATAGGTGACCTAAAAATTTTCCTAAGGACATTTTTTGAACTCTCTCAGTCTGCCCCTTTATGTTAATACAGTAGCTAATTCTTGTGCACAAGAATTGTTTCATAGAAGATTCAGGTAAACTCAGATTCCTATGGTTTTAACTCCCATTTTACATATGTGGAAAGCAGGGTATTAAAATTTTAGATCACAAAGCTGGTATGCAAGTTGAAATCTGAGTCCAGAGAGACTACCTCCAGAGCCCTCTCAGCCATCACCTTAGGTCCATTATGCAGTTCAACAAAGTGTGGGGTTGTAAGCACAAGAAATGGAGATCTTTTGTAACTTCACATACCATTGCTCCTAGAGAATCCATGGTTCTTTGAATAGAATTCAGACACTCTGGATGGAATTCAGGGTATCTGTGAGCTTGGATGGAAAATTTTTACATCTTTATTTATACAACTGTCTATACTATAATGTTTCCTTAAATTATAAATTTAGGTAGCAAATATCAGTAGTATGCACAGTACCTGTGGCTGAGATTGTCACATTGCATCAAATTTGTTTCAGTTATCTCTAAATAGCATTTATATTTATTGCCACTCAGAATTGTAACTGTTATTAGACTTGCTGCTAGATATTTAATGCACTAATGAAAGTGTATATATTATTATATCACAAATTTGACTTTTAGACCTTAATAAATGTCTCCCATTATAATTGTTTACTTTTGTAATTCTTAACATATAAAGTAATTATGAGGGAAAAGAGCTATAGGTTCCTCCAGACAGCCAAAACAATCTATCTATCTATCTATCTATCTATCTATCTATCTCTATATATATATATAGAGAGAGAGAGAGACAGAGACAGAAACTGAGAGAGAATCAGAGAGAGACAGAGACAGAGAGACAGACATCTAGATATACAATAAACTAAACATGGATGTAGTCCAAATTCCCATGTGATATACAAAGCACTTGGCTCCATTTCCCAGATACAACTGTGTAGGATTAAGGTTTCCAGTGGTTGGGAACTCCCTATCTAATAAACAAATACTTTTTTGTTCCTTTTAAATGCTCCAAGCTTAAAAAGAAATTCTTCCTTACATTGGAAATTATTGCCACATACTTAAACTTTCTGCCCCCCCCCCCTTTAGACTTGCTCTTCCCTCTTGAGCTACATTCCTCTAAAAAAATGTGAACAATTTTTGTCTGGTTTCTGTGAAATCTGTTTTCCTGAAGGCCAGGGTATCTTTCTGACTTTTCCTAGACTTCCCACCCCCACTTTTACAAATCTCCAAAATACAGGGGTAACCTCTCACAAGGTTTCTGTCCCTAACACATGTAGTTCTCCCCTGCATAATTAAGTTGAGTTGCAGTTCCCCTTATTGCTTCCTCAGCCATCTGAGAGATGAAACTATTAGCAAAGTAAGTCAAGAATTTACCAGATACCTGCTTTCAGCAGGATGAAATTTTGAGCAGCCATTTAGATAAAGCCACAGCCCTGCTCCTAGTCCTACTCCTACTCCAACTACTTCTGGGTTTGTTTCTTTTCTTTTTTCTTTTTCTTTTTCTTTTTTTTTTTTTTTTTTTTTTTTTTTTTTTTGCGACAAGGTCCATGCTGGCCTTGAACTCACTATGTAGTCCAGGCTGACCTTGAACTCATAACAATTTTCCTGCCTCGGCCTCTCAAGTTTTAGGATCGCAGGTTGGCACCACCATGCCTGGCTTTTGAGGCCTGTTTCTGTGCCCGTAACTGGGTTCAGCAGACTCCATATATCTCTTCTCTCTGATTATTTAACATAAATCTTACTTCCATGATGGCACAATTGTTTTTCTTGCATTTTATCATCCCCCAAATGGTCATTGTTATTTCTGCACTTTGCTTCAGGAATTTTCATACAGGTGTGTGCCTTCCTGACAATTTAGACCTATTTCTTTTGAAAAACTTTATCTTCCCACTGCCATCTTCCAGTTGGCAACCATCTCCTTCTTCCCATCAAGTCACAGTGGTTTCTGTTTTCCTTGGCTGTCACTGTAAATTTGCAGCAAGGAAAGAATTTTCAATTTCTGGGGACTATCTATGCTGCCTTGGGTGTAGCTGCAGAGTAAGAAAGGACGACTATGGCCCCACTCAAAGGAAACTTGGCAACAGAAATCCACTTCCCATCACCTTCCCACAGCTGTGAATGCCATTGTCGGGCCTTTTATATTGAACTTTTAAAAAGTGTTTTAAGACAAAAACCGTAGTGGGAGTTGGTACAGGCAGTACTGTTTTTACACTTCTCATTTGTTCTTTAGTGTCAGAGATATAAGTTCACTTAAAAAAACGTTAAGAACCAGTTTTACTCCAAATGCCAAAAGAACAGCACTTTTAGTTATTTTCTGACTACAGGGGACTAGAATATTATATAAAAGGGATTCATCAATGCTACTACTTTCTTTTTCCCAGATGTGGTGGTTCCATTTTTAAGTCTGAGATCAAATCTTTCAGGAAAAAGGAAGGGGAAAAAAAGATGAAAAAGCAAAACACCCAGTTCTGGAGCTCCTAATTTTAAGGATACTATTTTTTTTTCATAATACTAATAGCATTTCAAGGTATTTTTGAAGTCATATGTACAGAGAACAAATCCATTCCTGAATGTGATCTCTTTGACTTGTGCATTTTAAAAAAGAGATTAGGATAAAACAGTACCACTATTAGATCTTAGCAGCTCAAAGCAATAAGGATTTCTGTGACTGAGAATGCCCAAATGGCTGTTATATTTGAGCATGGGCGGTAAGGTGCTGTGACACCTTATTAGGATGATTATTTTCCCTGACTCTGGGAATTCAGAGACTTCACAGAATTTTTTGAAAAATTATGAGACAGGGTCTTGCTAAGTTGTGTTGTCCAAGGTGGGCTCAAACTTGGAATGCTCCTACCTCACTGGATTTTATAACAGCCTATTTTAAAGGTACTAGAAAGCAGAAGTCCAGTATTGGTTATAGAATGACTGTTAAGTGAACTAGTTAGTCTGATATAGTGGAAGATATTAATATTTAAAGTTTTAGGAGTTTTATATATCTTCTTGTCCAAATTGAGCATTCAGAAGGTGAGAACTGGCAGGGCAGAGAAATTACTGAGTGAGGCAGGGCACAGGCTCCACTGCCAGGCTTCTCTTCAGCATGTTGTCTTGAGGGAATCACATCTAGAACCTATTTTTCTAAATTTTCCTCTTGTCTACTGATTTCTGTCTCTAAATTTCAAGTCATTGTTTCTTCAGTCATCTCATCCATTTTTAAAAAATATTGATAGTCCCCAATTTTCCACTTCTAGTTTTCTTTTTCACTTGACATGGTCACCACATCCGTGGCTACTCCTTAAGTTGTCAAGAGCGAGAGGGGAGGGAGCAACAGTATCAGACAGCAGAAAGGTTCACAGAAGTGGGGAATGGTCAACAGGTTTGGCAGGAAGGGAGGTGCCATATTTGTGGCCTGAATTTAGTGGAGTTGTGGATGAAAGGATCCAAGCATAAGGGGCGAATATGGGTTAGGAATGGCAGAGGGAATACAGGCTGCTCTTAGTTTTGAGAAATTTGGAAGAGACAAATGTGGCTGTCAGCTGAAGGAGGTCTTTGGTTTTAGTTTTTTTAAGAGGAAAGATAATTTGAACACCTGGATTAGATGAAAGTATGAGCAGGTTGTGAGGGAAGCTAAAGATGAGAATGTGAGAGACCTGATGGTGGTACAGGAAGCCAGGATCAAAGGGAGAGATGGAGAGATAGGAACCATAGGAACGTCTCATCTCCTGAAAGACAAGAAAAAGAATTAGGATTGTGAATGTGTAGATAAATTTATACGTGCGGGGAATCAGTTGGAAGAACTTATGCCAGATTACTTCTATTTTATGAATCAGCAACAAAGCATTTTTTTAAAATTGAGAATGGCAGAATCCTCACAAACATCGGCCTCTATAATCAAAACAAAAAAGGATTGATTTGAAGGAAAGAGCCACAACTGAGACCACGTAATGAATTCATACAGATTACTAAGGAACCATCTAGGGCTGGGAAGAACACACATTTGTAGTGGCTTAAATATGATCATTTTTTCCCCCTTCATTGGTGCTTGTGTGACTGCATACAGGAGAATAAAGTTTAAATTGTTGATCCAGTATTTTCTTGAGAAATCAAGAAAATCACACATCAAAGTGTAAGGTATTAGAAGTACTACAGGACTTAAAAGTATTTACACATAACAGAATATACATACATATTTAACTGCCATTTAGTTTGATCAGGTTTTATGGTTTTTGTTTTATTTTTCAATTCTGGGGATCTAACCCATGGCCTTCACACAGAGCTACAACTCCAGTCCTTTCTAAATTTTGAGACATGGTATTGTTAAGTCACTGAGTTGCCTAGGCTGGGCTCCAACTTGTGATCCTCAGTGTCCCAGAGTTCTGGGATTACAGGTATGTGCCATCTCTGGCTGTAGATTGATAAATTTTACCAAATGTTTATACTCATGAAACTTTAACTGCAATTGAAATATGGGAGAAAACTATTACTAGAAAAAGGGGTTTAAAAACGTTTTTATTACTGATAGCATTTCTTACTCCTCAGCATAGATAAATTCTGTGTGATATCATTTTCCGTCCACTTAAAGAACTACCTTTAACATTTCTAGTAAGGCAGGTCTATTGGTGGCAAATTCTCTTAAATGTTGCTTTTCTGAAAATGTTTTTGTTTTGCTTTCATTTTTTGAAAAAATATTTTCAAGGAGAGTAGAATTCTGGGAAGGAAGTCTTTGTTATTGTTGTTGTTTTTCCTTCAGTGCTTTAAAGATATTTTTTTCATTGTCTTCTGTCTTGCAAAGTTTTGCCAAGAAATTTATGGTCAATCTTATCTTTTTCATGTATTCAGAATGCCTTTAGGTCAGAAGAATAGTGAGTCTTATTCTTTAATTGTGTTAAAGACTCGTTCTTTATTCCTAGATTTCAGCATTTTGATTTTGATGTGCTATAGTGTTCTTTTTGGGTATTTATAATGCTCAGGGCCTTTTGACCTGCCCAAGACCTTAGGCTCATAGTTTTCATTAAACTGGAAAAATTTAGGCCAATTTTCCTTTTCCTTTTTTTTTTTCATATACTATATTTTTTGTTTTGTGATTTATTTGCTTCTGTTCCTGGATTGGGGTCTTGCCCAGGTTCTTGATGTCTTATGTAATGAGCGGAGCAGGGCACCCAAGAATTGCAGCAGGTCTCAGTAATTTATTTGAAAGAGAAAAAACAAGATATACCCCAGAGTGAGAAGAACTCACAGTGTGAGGGGCTTGGTGTTGAGGGTTTGAGGTGGGATTGAGAGTTTGGTCTGAGGTTTGACTCATGCTAGTCAGTGGCTTGATTCAGCCTTCCCCACCAGCTGGTAGAGTTTTTGACCTTTTATGGCCCTGAAAGGAATTGTTATGGCATCCAAAACCCAGAGGGGCTCAAATCTAGATAGCAGCATGGTAATTAGGGCTGGGGTCAGCCAAGGATTGCAGAATACTAAAATAAGCTAACTGGTTACCTTTTTCTGTTTTCATTTCATGTAGACTTGGGCAACCTAGTCCTGAGCTAATGTTTAACTTAGAAGATAGATCTAGACCCAGAAAATGGATCCAAAGTGGGCCCTACCTTTTTCTGCAGCTATTTTTTGCATCAGATCTATCCCAGAAAGCAGACTCTAGTGGGGTGCACTTTCCCTGCATTCGCCAACCTTTTCCCTGAGTACCCCCACCTCAATTCTTTTCTATGTTTGTTTTCTTTGAATAGTTTTATATACAGTAACTTTTAAAATGTCTTTTTGGGAAAATTCCATCATGTTGACCAGTTGTGGGAACGTTTGCATTGAGTAATGTTTTTCTGGTTATGGATCATATTTTCCTATTTTTTCAGATGACAAAAACTTTTTTATTAAGTGATGGGTGTTTTGAATTCTGTATTATTGATTTTTTTTTTTTTTGGTTTTTATTTCTTCCTTTAAAAACTGTTGGAGCTTGCTCTATGGGGCAATTAAGTTTCCTCCCGATCAATTTGGTCTCTTCAAGATTAAATCTCTACATTGTTTAAAAGTTGCCAATCTCCAGGGCGAGTATACATCTAATACTAAGGTCTAAGCCTTCTGGGGTCTCTGAAAGTCCTGACTTTGAATCCTTTTAGCTCTAAAACGGCACAATTTATAGGCCCTGTTTATTTACTTTTTCAGCTATGTATTTCACTGTAAATATTTGTAGCTTGTATTCAACAACAGGGTAGGAAACCCCTGCAGATTCTGGAAACTATTTTCTGCATATTCTCTTCTACTCTCTAGTTCTCTGCTTTACAAGGCCTTGTGAATTCTAGTGTCTGCCCACTTACCTCAGCAAGAGCACTGTGCTCTGTTGGGTTTATTTTGCCTGCATCACTATCCAGAAGTGAAGATAGTCACTGGACTCATCTTGGTTGTTTGCCTCCGATCAAGGACTGTCCTTGCCTGCCTAGTTGTCTAATGTCTGAGTTCAGTTGTTTCATTGATTCTGTCCATAATTTCCCATTGTGAGAGTAGCTCTGGACCCATGACTAACAAAAGAACTTTCATTAAGTGACTTGTATAAAGAAGCTATTTCAACACAGGTCGATCAACATGTTGAACATTAAGGATTTGTGCCACTGTTTAAAAATAAACAGATCAACAAGAACTGATAACCTTTCCCCATCCAAGACCTCTTTGTATCATAATACTTTACTATTGATAAGTAGGATGCCAGTGGCTTGAACAAGAGGGCAAAGATTAGCGAGAGTACGAACAATAGAGTAGGAATTAAGCAACATCTGGCTGATGAATCAAATTTCACAAAATAATTACTTATTTTCAGTTTTTATTTACAAAAATGTCATAAGTCACTCTAGACATTTTAAAAATTGAAATATAGCTAATTTGGGGCAAAGTCCTAGATTTAATCCTCAGTACCTCCAAAAAATGAGGGCAGAGTGGGAGGATCAGTATATCATAAAACTCATCTTTTAAAAGTGGACAGTTAAGTAGTTTTCAGTATATCCCCTGAGTTGTGCAACCATCACCACTGCCTAATTACAGACAATTTTCATCATCCTAAAAGGAAACCCCATATCTATTAGCAGTTACTTTTCCCCTTCCTATTCTAGTTTCTGCAAACTACTGTCTACTTTCTATCTTTCTGGATTTGCTTATTGACCTTTCAGATAAACATACACATAGTATGTGGCCTTTCAATTAGCATAATGTTTTCAAGATTCATCTGTGTTACAATATGTGTTACTATTTCACTCCACCTTATGGCTAAAAAGTACCCCACTGTATAGATACACATTTTATTTATTCACTCATCAATGGAGTGACATTTGAATTGTTTCTATTTTTTGATTGATTATGAATAATGTTGTTATATAAACATTCATATACACATTTTCTGTGTGGACATACTTTCATTTGTCTTAGATAGATTCCTAGTGGTCAGGTCGATGAGTTATTTGGTAACTGTTTAACTTTTTGATGAATTGCCAAACTGTTTTTCAAAGAATCGACATCATTTACATTCCCACCAGTAATGTATGAGAGTTCCAGTTTCTTCACATTCCTGCTTACACGTTTATTGTCTGTCTTTTCGATTATAGATATCCTAGTATGTAGGAAGGAAGTGGTATCTGAGTTTTTGATTTGCATTTCAGTAATGACTAATTTCACTTTTGGGGTCATTTGTATATCTTCTTTGAAGAAATTTCCATTGAAATTTTTGTTCCTTTAATTGGGTTGTCTTTTTTTTAATTGTTGAGTTGTAAGAGTATTTTATATTCTTTATATGATACATAGTTTGTAAATAGTTTCTCCATTCTCTAGATTGTCTTTTTGTCTTCTTGACAGTGTCTTTTGAAGCACAGGAGTTTTTAATTCTGAAGAAGTTGTATTTATCTTTTTTCTTTCATCCTTTGTGATTTTGTCATAATACTTAAGAAGCTAGTCTGATTTAAGGTCATGCAGATTTATGTCTGTGTTTTCTCCTAACAGTTTTATCCTTTTAGTTCCTAAATTTTGGTCTTTTATACATTTTGAATTCATGTCTATATATGACCTGAGATATTTTCAAAGCATTTTGATTAAGCTGTATTGCTGTACATGCTTTGAATGGTCTTCATCTTAAATACTCTTGATTTCTCTCACAAGGTTACAAAGGTTATGTTACTTTTCTTTCAGTTAAATACTTTTCAGTTAATACTAGCAATCAATCTGTTGTCTTCTTTTTGAAAATGAAAAGCTATATAACTCTGTGTTAATTTTATACTTTGTCTTTTTTGATATTTTTCATTTTGGTACATATACTAGATAGTAAATCTGTCCTCGATATATTTCATAATCTCAGGGAAGTGCTCAATTACATTTCAAATAGCACTCTAAACACTCTGTTGATAGAGCAATGTATCTCTACAACTCTGCTCTGCAAGACTGTTACACATTTATTTTTCTGGATATAAAGGGTATTTGAGTATCTATAAGAATCATTAAGGGGCAAATCCCAAACTTTCTTAAATCAGAAATATTTAGAATGAACCGGGATCATTGGTGTGTCTTTTAAATAATATTTGGAGATTTTAAAAAATGAATTGTTTAAAATTTGCTGTTTTTACCTGCCCATATCAAAGCAACTTTGTGGACATATCTTCTTTTAGCAGTAAGATTTTCTCAAAATGGCTTTCAGGAAGATCATTTAAAATCACTATTGTATTTCATCAAGTAGATGGACAACCCTTTCTCTATTAACTGTTTTCTTTTTGTTTTAAAATGCTATCCTGTAAGTTCCAATTAATTTATCTGTACAAGTAAGACTTAATGTTTGAGTTAACTCTATTTTATGTTATTGGCTAGAGCTGCAAAAATGATTTTTTTCTCTTTTGTGGTCATTTTGTAATGTTCTTTGTAATAAATAGCTTTTATATACCCAAAGGATATTCACTTGCATTAAAAAAGCCATTTATAAAAATTTGTTACTTCTCTAAATGTAAGTTTCTATCTAGTTTCATTTAAGTCATTTGTGTTTTTACTTTCTACAGTGAGTGAACCAAGTGGAAGAATTCTATTAAAAATGAGTCTTTTAACCTAAAATAACAAAAAATGTTGGGTATTTAGCAAAGAAATATCAAGGAATTGTTTATCTGGATGAGGGAACATTTGCTGAATGTAAATAATGATGTTTTGAAAATTTCACTAATGTATTTTTAGTGTTCTCTTGTACTTTCTGTGGCACTCTCCTGGGACTGATCTTCAAGCTGGTCTTTGGTCCACAATACAAAACCTAGTGCTGGGACAGATTGCTATGTGAAGCTATCCTAACTAGAAAGCAATGCAAATGCCTAACTATGGAAAAGAAAGAGTAAAGAATACTTAAGTGCTTGACTTAAAATATGCAGGGCATTTGCTTATTTTCTTTGTCAATATAAAAAAAATTTCTTGTTACAGAATATAAGCTGAAGTTGAGGGGCTCTCAAAGATCTAAGTAAGATATTAAAAACAGTTAACATTTAAGAATCATTAAGAGGCCTTTTCTCTATTTTTCAAACCATATGCTAATCATCAGTTGGAATCAGGTATTTCCTCTCATGGAGTACTATTCCATAGTTAAGTAAAAGATAGAGTTTCCTTTGAAGTACATGATCACTGTTTGTTATAAGGGAACTGACAAGGAAGGACATTCATTATTTTTTTTTACCATATAGAAACTTGATTTAATGGTTCATAGAAATAATATTTATTTTAAGCTATTGTATTAAATATAAAATTTTCCTAGGACTTGTATTTCTACTCACTCTTAGTAGATTATTCATTATTTTACTTAATTATTGTTTCTTTAACTCAAATGCTCTCATTCACTCAATAAATTTAATCAGTAAGGATTTATTGAGTGGTAGTAATCAGTAATAACTGGGCACTGAGGCCTGTGTTATTCTCAGGGAGAGAGAGAATGTTGGGTTGTTTTTGGCTTTAACAAGGAAATGGGATGAGTGTACAATGGGCCACTGTATTTAAAACACAGAATCATGTGAGCTTTTTAGACAGGAACTACACTGTATTTATCTTTGTATCTCCAGTTTAGTAGAGGCACTGTGCTGCATTTTTGTTGAACTGAATAGAATCCTAGACTGTTTGACGTGAAGGTGTGTGTCAGAGATCATCTAGTCCAGTGTCTAGTCTAAGAAGTTCACAGAAGTGCCCTGGAAACTGCCAAAAGGTAGATAGTGAACTATATTTCAACTAGAGTAGTCTCCCTTTTGTTTTTTGAGCTTCTTTATAAGGGCTTTTTAAAAAATAGGTGCCTAGTGCTTAAAAAATTTGAAAACTATTTATAATTCATTTGCTTCATTTTGCTAATTTCTGTCATTTTACAAATGAGACAAATCTATTTTTCAGCAATCTATATCAGTGGCACATTATTTAATCTTTCTAACAGACAGTTTAGCTCATTTCCTTTGCCCTTAATTCTTCTCTTTCTTTCTCATCATTTTTTCTTTTCAGTTGTTGTATAAAAAAGAAGGGGATGTAGTGTGACAGCCTAAAAATAATTTTCTCAAAAAATGATGAAGCAATAAAGTACAAAAGCCTTTGAAGATCTCTAGCAAGCTATGTCAGTGTCTGTAATGTGAAACTGCTTGAGGTCTCTTCAATGCTGTGTGCCCTCACACTGTGAATGAATTCATTAAAACAATGCAGAATTCATCTGGGGCAGGAAAATAAGGAAACTAATTTTTAAATGACTAAGGACCGAGGATAAGATTTTCTCTTAATTTCCCTGGCCTAATGGAGAACACATACATATGCTATCAGCTCATCTTCATCATTAGAAACAAGTTAGGACTGGGCACATGCATAACCATATCAAGGCTTGTCAATTAAAAAAAAATCAACTCAAGTAAGATGTTTTGGAGATTACTAAGCCTGTCAGCTCCCATCAAAGGTGACAAGAGATCCAGAGAACAAAGCATCAGCTAATGTTGAGATCTTTATTGTGAAACAAAGCGAAACTGCTTTCTCCAGGTAACCTGGTGTTGATGTCTGCTGAAAGAGAGTACTTCCAGATGATCTGCTTGATTATGTGTCATACAGTTAAACTCGGGAACTGTAGGCTTACATCAGTAAGACTGAATCAGAAATTTGAAGGCTATGAGATGGCAACACTAAGTGTCACGAGAGGCATACCTCTCTCTTTCTAAGCAGGAAATTACAGAAAGTACAAAAATAAGCATTTTTTCCCCCTACAACGGGAATTGTGGATTTTCTTTTCAACTGCAGAAAATGGAATGCAACTCTTTGATGGACTGTTGTCTTCAGTTTTCAAAAGTGTTTCTTACTGCTGAAAATTTGAAAGGCACATTTGAGCATTATTTTCAATTCCCAGAAGATTATGAACTTCCTTTTCTTGACAACTGTTCATATTGACTTTAACTAAATATTTTTCAGTTTGTGTGTCTATTGAAATGTATGTGACTGAAGAAGTTTCTAAGAAGTTATCTGAAGCTCTCTAATTACAGAAGAACACGGGACAAACGACTGAAGGTGGCCCTTATGATAACTTGTGCAATAACGGGCCAACCAAGCCATTTTTTAGTAGTGAAAAGTCAAGATGACAAAGTACCTAAGACCAAGCATTATTAGTATTCCATGAAAAAAAATTACTCCATAAGCATTAGGGAAAGAAGAGATAGGTAGTGGGCAAAAGGATAGCACAGTGCAGAAGTAGAGCCATTAAGAGTTGTTGAAGCAGGATTGGGTGAGATGGAGTGTGAAGAATAGATGCACAGCCCAGACAGAATCGACTAAGCATTTACTCGAGAGGGAATTCAGTAATACAAGTAATATGTAGTAAGGACAGAGATGAGTTGGAGTAGACCCGTTTCCCCTTTTCTCCTTTATTCCATTTCATCACATTTTATAAAGCAAAATAGTATAGGTGAACTGTTCTTGCAATGAAAAAGAAATGACCACCTATGTGAAGTATGCATTTGCTGAGTGTTTAAAATATATAATGCACGTGTCTTGGTAGAAAAATATGTCTTATTCTAATCCAAATACATTATAATTCTAGTTGTATTTTTTGCATAAATTCCCCAATGGAAAATTTATTTTTGGTTGTAGGGACATAATTTTCAAATTTTTCATTAAGATCTGTTTCATTTTATTTTGTAAATGTTTAATAATCATCTTTAAAGATAAATTTTTGCTCAGTATTAAATATTTATGTTCTTAAAAGTCAGATAGGCTTGCAACAAAGCTTAAGACAAAACCAAACAGATCAATACCTTTTTCAAAATCTGCTTTTGGCAAGAGTGACTTCTTTCAATAGAAGGTTTATTTTCCTCTTTTTAAACACTGTGCTTGTATGCCACTACACTTTTGTTTTACACACACACATACACACACACACACACACACACACACACACACACACACACAATTTCCCTGGCATGAGGGGCAGTTTTCCATATATGAACAATAAGTTTGTCGTTACAGCTTTCTCTGAGTTATGTTCTGCTAGGTGACTAGAATTCTTTCCACATTTCTGCAAGAGTCCTCATAATATGTGGCACTGGCCCAACCACATCCCCAAATCAATTTTAGCAG
This sequence comes from Cavia porcellus, assembly GCF_034190915.1. Taxonomy (NCBI): domain Eukaryota; kingdom Metazoa; phylum Chordata; class Mammalia; order Rodentia; family Caviidae; genus Cavia; species Cavia porcellus. Next base: position 49,082,168 of record NW_026947510.1, on the reverse strand, counting down.
AATACAAACCCCACAAACCTGGACCTAGACTGGGTTCCCAGGTTTTCTGGGAGAAATTTTAGATACTATTTGCTAATTTGGATAGTGTTATTGTTATTCAGAGTTCATCCATCTAATTTGAGTCACATCTGTGACTGCTTAGCTGAACTGGGAGCCTCCGCATTAAGCTCTATCTTCATTTGCTCAGGGGACACATGGTGTGTGTAGGAGCCATCATGCTTTGTTTTTACAAATCAAACTCTTAATTAATTACTGAACATACTGCAATTCACTAATCAAGCTGTATTTTTTGAGACATTTCTGACTGATAAATATCTAGTCATCTGGCTCTGCAACGTATCCTCTTGTCCTTGCTTTAGACAAAAATGGTGAGCGCCATTAAAAATGTTTCTTTTTTTTTTTCTTTAAGGAGAAAAAGAAAAAAAAAACAGAAAAAGGGTACACGTTATACAGAATTTCAGAAAAAATAACAATAGAAAATCACTAGTTAATAGATTACATATTGTTATCTTAGAAATAGTTGTTCAAATTACAAAATTAAAGCATATAAAGTGGACTTTCAAACAGTGAGACTAGAAACAGTTTTGTTCAATGATCCAACAAAACTCAGTAATATGGTTATCTATCTTATACACTTAAATATATATGCAGTTATATTCTGTAGAGCACTTTCTTTTCCTTTCTTTTGTACAATGACAATTACACATTTTGGGTTTTATTACTCTCACAGTTCTTATTACTTTTTTTTTGAAGAGAGTAAAACCAAATGTGACATAACAGAACAGAGTCAGTCAAATCAAAAGGATGGACATAATACATAATGTAAAAATATTAGGTGATGAACAATGGTTACCATACTACCTCTTGCTATCTTAAAAACAATTGCCTATATCATCAGTTATAATAAAATTGAACAAAGCAGTAAAGAATAAAACCAAAACATTGGAGACATTACAGGACTTTAAAAGAAGATAATAGTCAACCGGAACGGAGCGTCATAATGAATCTTATTGTTTTTACTGTTGTTGCCTATACTTTCGAACTTGGTACTATCAAGCAAAGCAGAATAGAGGAAAATCAGTCAAAGCAAGATAGTGAGGGCTAAACAGGGTTTCAAATCAAGTTAAAAAAGGAGACTGAGATAAAAGAGAGCATAACAACAAAACAACGCAGGTCAAAGCATAACCATGTAAGCAAAATAGTGTTTCACCACAAGATATCCTGACATAAAAGTAGTTACCATAGTGTCTCTTTCCTTGAAATCTTTGAGTATAACTTTGTATACTGTAGCACCAAACATATCAAGACAATATAAAACCATTCAAGGGAATGACAGTATTAACAATGTTTCTTTTTATACTTAATTTGTTCAACATCATGCATGATCTTGGAAGAAAATAGTTTTTCCGTTGAATCCTATCTCTGCTCTTCTGGCCTCCATGGAAGGGCCGTGTATTTGAGTCAAAGGTGGTAACTGAATGCAAAATCATAAAGATTAGAGATCAAATTCAGGCATTGCCATTTCTAGCTGACTGAACTTTAATCTAAGTTTTCTATCTGTACAGTTTGTTTTGAATTAAATGAGAAAAATCATAAAACACATAGTACTGTTTTGACATTTGCAAGCTATGAAATTTCTGATTATATATTTATACTAAAATATTTATGGAATTCCTACAATTTCCTAGACAAATGGCCATAAGAGACAATGGTGGACAAGATAGACATAACATTTCTTCACATAACGCTTATACTGTGGGTGGGAAGGAGAGTGTTCATAGTAAACCAAACGTAAGTAAGCTAGGTTTGCATATACTGTATAATCATTCTCTCACTCTTTTTTGTTTGCTTGTTTATAGTTCTGGGGATTGGACCCAGGACCTTTTCAATGAGCTAAATTCTTAGAACTTTTTATTTTTTTATTTTTAATTTTATTTTCAGGGACTTAGAATTGAACTAAGGACCTCTCACTTGCCAGGCAGGTGCCATGCCACTGGGCAGTAACCCGAATCCCTATTTATTTTTAATTTGAGAGAGGGACTCATAAGTTACCCAAGCTGGGCTTGATCTTGTAGTCATCCTTTCTCAGCCTCCCTCAGCCTACCAGAATGCTGGTATTATAGGTGTGTGGTACCATGGCTTCTATTTGACTTATAGATAATTGTGTGCTTACCTCGCTTTGATGAAAAGTTTTGAAGTTATATCTTCTCTCCATCAGCGTCACTATTACACATATTAGGAAACATATATGTTGCATAAATAAATGGAGAAGTGTAAGAAAATATCTAGCCTACCTATACATTTAGAATAGTGCTTTATAGAGAAGTATTTTAGTAAGAATTTCAGTTGCAGAATTTAAAAATATTTTTTTGAAATTCATAAAGAAGTGGTATAGTGCAAAAGTTCAGAAGACAAAGTACCCTGCTCCTGGACTGCCAGGGTTCAAATACAACACACCAGTTATCAACTTGTGAATTGCCCTCTCTTCATTTCATTTCCCCCCAAAGAAAATGGGAGTAATAAATACTTACATAATGTAGATAGATTCAAAGAATGATTTCATGTGGAGCACTAGGAGCAAAATTGAGCATATTGCAAGCACCTAATAAATATTAGCCATTTTTCTTTAAAAAGAGAGCTGTTTCTCAAACAAGAATCTTTCACCAAATGGGGGATCAGGGGAATAGATTCAGGAGTTTTTTATTCTATATAGGAAATACAGATTTAAAAATTTTCATATTGCTAAAAGTTTTTTTTTAATATTAAAAAAATATTATTTTGGAAGATCTGTCAAGCAATTTCAAAGCACATATTTGTACTTACACTTAAAGGTGAGCTTTAGGTGGACATTCAATATGGCAATGTTTAACTTTTGGTTTCTCCATATATTCTTGAAGTTTAAATTTTCTCAAGATTAAGAAATACTATCTTAGAACATCAAGCATATTTATTCCATAGGTCATATAATGCAAAATTCAAACTTTATTTATTGTGGTCATCCCTGGAGCTGTGCCCCAATTCTCTTGGGCTCTCTGTGGTTAGGTCATATCACAAGATTTCAATGCTTAATTTTGTCTCAGTTCACATTGTTGGGAGCTGGGTGGGAAGGAATGGAGTATGGGCTACTTTTGGCCAAAGAGTGATGATTAGTATGGATATGCATTTTCTCTGTAAAAGTCTTAATTGCTAGTAAAAAATCTTTCAGAATCCACTTCTGAAATTTTTGTTATTATTGATTACAATTCCAAGCCTCTCTACTAACTCAAAACGGACATGCAATATACATGAGTAATAATGCATTTGTTGATTTAAACTATTAAGTGGCATTTTGTTTTCACCATTACATTTTGGATTGTATGTACCCTTGTTTCACCTGATGTACCCAAAACATAATAGTTACTGTGTACATCAGAACCAAGCCAGTATCCCAGTGAAGCCTTTTCCTCTTGTTTTATGTTCTTCCTAAAGATATTCTAACACTGAAGTAACATAAACTCTCATTACCATTATCTTGGACTTGCACTCAGTTGATGTCTTAGTTACTTTCTTTATCACTGGGACAAAATATCCAACATTCATAACTATGGGACAGTGGTGGCGAACCTATGGCACCTGTGTGATAGCTGGTTGTCTGTTACCACTCAAAGTTCTTAAAGATTCGCCATCACCATGAGGAGAAATTTATTTTTCTCAGGTTTTCATGCCATTGCTCCAGTGCAGGAAAGGAATGGATGGCAGATGAATGCTGCTTACACTGTGACAGCCAGGAAGAAAAGACTGAAGAGAAGGGTCAGGGAGGAAAATGTGCCCTTCTAGTTCATGCTCTAGTAACACGCCTTTCCGACTAGACCCAGCTCCTAGTAGCACATTCAGCACTGAACTCTTTGATGAGTTAATCTATGGATGAGTATAGTGCCACCATGACCCACTCATCTTCCAAATGTTCCAACATGACTATGTGAATCTTCAGTGGGGACAGTCTAGATCTAAACCATAGCAACTGGTAATGCTATCAGATTCTGGTTATTCTTTAATCAATGAAGAAGATAATAAAGCACCTGCAATTTCTGCCCCTCTCACCAGATGTGAGGCAACAATAAAGATTCACATTCTTTATTTCCCCAGGAGAGGTGGACAGCTGGCACTGGGAAGCAAGGAATATTACTTGTTAAGAGAATTTCAGGGGCTGGGGATTTAGCTCAGCGGCATAAGCACCTGCCTTGGAAGCAGGCAGTCGTGAGTTCAATCCCTGGTACCGATAAAAACGAAAAAGACAAAAAAAAAAAAAAAAAAAAAAAAGAGAATTTCAGTCAGCCTGATATGCTGTGGGTACCCCTATTCTGGATCTCCATCAAATTGCCTGGTGGAGGTTCCTGGAGGCAGGAGCCAGTGGTTTCTGTTGATACTAATTGGTTTATGCTCCATTTCTTGGTCATTATTCTCAGCAAAGGTTCAGTGATCCTTTAGAAGTCATATTTGCCTATGTTACTCTTAGTCAATTACAAAATCCAACTGAGCCCACTGGAGGCAATTTGATACTCTTCAAAAAAGATCTTTTAGGCAATTGCCTGTAGAACTACTTGGCTAGCAGGTCTAGGTCCAATTGAGGAAATAGGAAATCAAACGGTTTTATTGCGTTTATTATCATGAAGTCTAATAATAACTCTGCTGTTACCTAAATTTAACATGGGCTACAGGTTGTTCTTTGTCCCTCAGTTTATTTTCCTAATCCTTCAGAGATATTTGGATATTGGATTCCAAAGAATAAGAGTTTATATCTCAATATTTTCTCATGGCAGGATCTGAACTCAAAGAAAGATACTTGACCACAACCAGAAAATCAACTTCATAAACAACCCACACTATGTATTTAGTCTGAAATAGGTACCTTAAGAGATTTATACCACAAGATATTAAAAAAAAACCCTTAGCTCATAGCTAATACTCTAAAGAATGAACATTGCAGTGACATACTTTCCTTCTTGGCAATGTTTAGTATGTATGGAACATTAATTAACAGATTTAAGATCTTTTTTCTCAAGGAATTTATGTGAGCAAGTCACTATTTCATGAAAAAGGAGAAGTGGAAAAAATAAGATTGGAAAGTTTTATGGGGACATGATTATAAAAGAATTTTTTTTTAAACATGGCAAAAAGTTTGGATTTATTCTAAGGCCAGTGGTTGATTGGTTTTTTAAAAGATATATTGACCCAAGATATGGCTTGATGATTCTGATAGGATTTATAAATAAGATTTGTATTTAAAAGTGAGCACTCTTGCCATAGTGCAAGCTGGTAGAATCAAGACTGGGAATAAAAAGAGGACTAAGGGACATTCAGCAAGAGGGAATGGTAGCTTTGATTTGAGGACCAAGAGGGAAATTTACTATAGTGGTGCTGGTTTGAGAACCAACATAGCAATGACCATGGAAGTGATTGGATGGTAGAGATAGCAGAACAGTTGCATGGAGGGAAGAGGCCAAGGACAGAACCAAAAGGAACATCTGTCTTCAAGGGCCTATCACGAGAAGAATGGGTAATAAAACTACCAAGTATTGATAATAGATGTACCGGGAGGCTGTGCTAGTCTATACACTAGGGGAAGGATTTTCTTAAAAATAGTATTGCTACAGGCTTTAATAGTGAAGAGGTCACTGCTGGCGCATGGATTATCAATGTACCTCGGTGGGAAAAATCATATTGTGGTAGACTGACCAGTAATAAGTGCAAATGTAGAAGATTAGCTGTAGATGGCTCTTTCAAGAAAGTAGGCTTTGAAAGAAAGTATAGAAAGAATGGCGGGGATGAGACAGAAGCTCAAGGAAAATCTTTGGTTTTATAGCTAGTTTTCAGGAGACTATAGTAGAGAATAGATAGCATATGTAGAGAAGACAAAAAGGAAACAATTAAGTGGAAATGGAGTCTGAAGTACAAGTGGAAAAATTACTTTGTAGGCATTAGGGACCATACCTCTTGTACTGTAATTGAAAGAAAAGATGGCCACGGATACACCTACATTTCTGGGTTTTACAGCAGGCAGTTGAGGGAGTTCTTATCTTTTAGCCATTTGAAATAGGAAGTCAAATCATCTGTTAAAATTCATTGAGGACACTGAGGTTAAGTTGAGGAAAGCAGAGATTCTTTGAAATATCTACTGTTAACAAAGAATGAGCCTATAGTGAAAATATGCAAGGCCTCTTTTCCAATATGACTGTATCTAGTTCACAATATCAATATAGTAAATTACAAAATAACAGTATATGGCAGTTTTTGTTATTACCAGTATTATCATTTTCCTTCTCTAGTTTTGTGCCATAAACTAATTTAGTTGTCGTCTCCCCCGCCCCCCAGATCTACCTCTTCCCTTCATTTGGATCTGTTTGGTTTCTCTTTGTTTTCTCACAGGCTCTTGGTTTTATTCTTCTTCCTCAGCTTGGTAGTAGTTTTACATAACACCTCTTGATACTGTTCACTCTAATATAGCCTGGGCCCAGGGTATCGCTTTCTGATTTTTTCCCCCGTAGAGACAAGTCCTCACTTCTCTCTTGTGCTATCTTCAGAACCCAAACAGTATGGAGTCCAGGAGCATTTTGTATCTCACCAAAGCTTATTTACAAGTGAAATCCAGTAATGACCTTGAGTCCAAATAGTATAACTTTATGAAAATAATCAGATTAGAAAATCAAATTTAATCATGTATAATTTTATACGGGCTAGGAATTTAACTCAGCAACATAAATGCCTGCTTGGCAAACATGAGGTTGTGAGTTCAATCCCTGGTACCAAAATTAGAGGTGTTTATGCTTTTGGTGTGCAAAGTGGGCCATTTTGTGTTTTATATTTGGAATCACCAAGGTATATCTAAGGTAAATCTGTCTTATTAAAACAAAACAAAACAAAACAAAACAAAATCTGAACCAAACAACAACAAAACCCTTTTTTTTCCATAAAAAGAAAATTGAAAGTTTTCTTCTGTTTAAGTTGCTATCAAGAGAACTTCTGTCCATTTGTCCAGTACCTTGGTCCTTTCCTGGACTTTTTAGATTCATTGTAAGATCTTCTTATGCTGTGTGACTGGAATCCTGGGGTCTTGACTATCTCTGTGTATTTGAGAACATGAGTCAGCCATCCTGTCTTCTTTCCACTCCTTCCCCTTGCTTACTATCTTTGGCAAGCTTTTCTCACCTCTTTCCCCTAGGACCCACCTCTGTCCTGCTCTTTTCTTTTCCAAGTGAATAGCACTTTATAGGGTGGCAGATTTAAAAAGACACACTAGAGATAATTACTGAACACCAAGGAGAAACTTGACTCTCTCTTCAATAAATGACAAGTACTTCTCCTGGGCTGGTGATCCTGAACCTTATATCATGAGGTTGGCTATGAATATATCAAACCCTAAAACTCTAATAACTCATATTTTCATAGCATTTTCAAGGGTATCAAATATATACTCCAATTTGGTTATTAAAGCATTTGGCCTGTATCAATGCTAGCTGCAGAGGGAATCATGTGAAAGTTTATTATGCTGTTAAATGTACACAGCCTAGCAGAAGGCACCTATAGATAGAAATACCAGGAACATCATCAGCTTCTGTATTTCAGTGAAGTTTGTTTGAAAGAAACTGGGAATGCAGGTACAAAATGGCTGAGTGATTTATTTTTTTTCTGACCAACAGAGCTGCTCGTTAGTAACTTGAAAGGACGCCTAGATCCAAAATAGTATTAAACAAGTGTTTCTTCAATATGAGATCATTATGTTTCTCTTCTAAATCCAAATACTAATTGCAACCTTGCTGTGAGCATACAATATTAGGGCCATCATAGCCATGGTAACAGAATGCAGCATGAAGTGGAATCCTATCATCCGCACAGTGTTTGTTAGTGGTTTGGGTGGCAGATGAGCACTTTCTTACAACACCTCTAATGTCCAACTCCAAAGAGGGAATTGCATTGCATACCTCTAGGCATTTGTGCCACACAGGTTCTGTTATCTTTGAACATTTCTATATTCTCTATAATTAATTTCAATACAGGATGGCTTGTTAATCCGTAGACAAAAATACATGCGCAAATTAAAATTTCAACAGGCACTTTACAATGGCCATTTACATTTCAAAATTAAACCCATAATAAAAACTTTTGTGTACTTATAATTGGACTGATTTTTAACACCCAATGATAAACATCTATGTAAATAGCCTCCCAAAGATTTTACACTTAAGAAAAAAAGAGCACTTTAAATGAGCTGCTTAAAGTCACCTTCTCTGCTTTGCATGATAATTGTAATGCAAAATAATAAACAGCACAGGGCACCCGAGTACAACACTTCTAGGATGATAGGGTGTCATTTATATGAAGATAATTAGGCATTTAAAACCTACCAATACCAATTTTAAAACCTACCAATTAAAAATAAAACCATGCTTACAGTAAACTCATTGAAATAAATTTCCATTTGCCTTTGCTGTGCTTTCATTGCAAATATGTCCACAGCTTGTTCAGCCCCAAGAACTCTGTTTTTGTGTGTAGGAAGTGAGGTGCACATTAAGAGTTCATAACCCAACCTTTCTATAAAAACAAAAAACGTAGTTTTTAGAGGTTTGCTGTAAACATATGAACCATATGCCATTGTTAAAAAGAAAGGAAACAGTTGTGTTGGCGGAAAGACTTGTTACTATTAGGAAGATTGGAGGCGTGAGCAGAACTCCATGAGCGTTTTTTCTCCTAGATTGTACTGGGAAGAGCAAAGCAACAATGGGATCTGCTATTAACATTCAAAGCGAAATGCTCTGGGCTTCATTTTTCATAGGTAATGAAACAAAATTCACCTTCTCAAGAATTTACCCGAAAATGGACCGTGAAATTCTTGTGAAAGAATAAAGGAATCATGTAGCTTTAAACATGACACATTATTTAGACTGCAAGGAAATCTTAACACTTAAGCAGTAATGAAATTCTTAGGAATTCTTAGGTACATCAGTAGATTTTTGTTGGTACCCATTGTGAGTTATACATTCATTCATTACTTCATTTATTCATTTATCAAACATTTATTAGTCACTTCATGGTAGGCATTATACTAGATAGATGCTGGCAATTCATACGTAAATTCAATTCAGCAATGAAAGGTACGTGTAAACAAGTAATTTCAGTAAAATAGAGAAAAATTATGAGCAGGTTCTATATAAAGTGCAATGGAAGCAGAAAGAGGAAGATGACTTATTTTCCTCTGAAGGCGAATTTCATGATAATAGATAATAATTGAAGAAAATGTTAGAGAATAAGCAGATGTTTGCTGGAGAATGAAAAGAGGAAAATTAGGTAGCAAAGTCTGGAAGTTTAGAAGCACAGTCATCAAAACATTGGATTTTGATTCCTGTAAGTACTTCTGTCTAGAGCACAAGGTGTTTGTCTGGAGTATATTCACTGTTCCCTTATTTACCATTCCATTAAATCTTTTTTCTTCAGCCTGGACTACAAAGACTTTCTTGCAAAGTTGGGTGAAAAATTGTTGACTTAAATACTTTTAGTCCAACCCAGAAGAATTATTTTGGAAATACCTGAATTTAAGTGCTTAAAAGAATGTGTCTCTGTGTCTACCAAGAATTTGCTTCTCACAATGTTAGTTCTGTTCTTAAGATTGAATTGTGTGAACCTAGCAAACCCAGCTGAAATTTGAATTTGTATAAGTAAGGATTTGTTCCCCACAGGAAATAGGAATTTTTTTAAATTGTTCACTAACTTCTCAGACCTATTTATTGAGTAATCAAAGTCATTTTATACATACAAGGTAAAAACAAGAGCTAATAGTGTTCTTAACTATGTATTTGGTTGAATTCATTAATTAACCCATTCAATAAATGTCTCTTGGATATATACTAAGTGCCAGGCCTATTTCAGTGATCTGCATAAAATCTTTGACAGATTCATATTTTTTTAAACTTTGCACTTTGTTTTATTGTCTGTTGAGTAATATTTTCCAAAATGTAGAACACATACTTCTGAGAAGAATGAGGTTATTTTAGACTCAGAAATAAAGGATATTGAATCAAGCAATGTAAATGTTATTTCCTTTTCAGTTCTTTCAATCTTCCTAAATATGTTACCAGAAAAATCTGTCTGCTACCTGGGTATCTCTAATATTCTTTTTAAAGTTTCATTTTAAAGGTAATAAAACCAAATAAAATAAAACAACAAAGCCAATCCAAACAATGAAAGCAAAGCAGAATTTCAAAACAAGATAATAGGAAATCAGCAATGACTACCATAATATATCTTGTTATCTTCAAAAAATAGCTTCCCATACTATCAGACATAATAAAATCAAACAAAAGAGAATAAAACCAATAAAAAAAAAACAGTGAAAGCGATACAAGACTTCAAACCATGATAATAGGAAACCAGCAATGGCTACCATAATGCCTCTTGTTATCCTTAAAATAGCTGACTATATCATTAGGCATAATAAAATCAAACAAAACAAAGCATAATAAAACAAAACAAAATGATACAGAACTTCAAAACAAGATAATTGGAAACCAGCAATGGCTACCATAATGCCTCTTGTTATCTTCGAGATAGCTGTCCAGACCATGAGGCATAGGCATATTAAAATTAACCAAACAATGTAAGACCTAAGTTGTTTCTTCACTTCACTTGCTGTCTTTTCAGAAACTTCAGGTGTATGACTTTTAATTTTACTATGTCTGTGTGTCCTGAACTTGTTCTGTGTAGGCTCAGGTCTGAGACTGTATTTTGCTCCTTTGTCTTGACATTTTCCTGTGTTCCTTTGAATCAGCCCATTGCTGCATCCTGGATGCTTCCTGCTTTGGCTGCCAGTCTTTGTTGTAGTGGATTGGACTAGGCACCTGGATTCCTCTGATCTGAGGTTCCTGGAGCGGTGGAGAGACAGAGGGTGGTAATTTACTGATGCTCCCTTTAATACTCTTCTTAACAAAGAGAACAAGGCTGGTTGTAGAACTTCTGAGATGCTCAATATTCAAAATTCATTCAGTCTTTTAATTATTTTATAAATTTTTATCATAAAGTGTTTATATAATTTTAATTAGCTTATAAACATCTTTCATAGACAATAGTTGTGTTTATATAATTATATTCTTTTAAAGGTAGAAATGTTGATTTTATAGTTATAATATTGATGTGAAGTTTCTTAAGTAAAATTAATACATAGAACTCATTTTAACGATTTAAAATAATACTATTAGTGATATGTCATTAGTGTAAAAATCATGAGGGCAATATGAAAACTACTGCAATATGGAATATTCTTTAACAGGTATAATTCCCTTCCCATTCTAAAATTTCGCATAAGAATGTCTCTTCATTTTTACCACTCAATATCCTGTTGGATATTGGTTTAAAAGTTATTTTTCTTATCATGTAAAGAAATATTCTTCCATTTTACCTAAGAATTATAATAATATAGCTTTCTTTAATATAGTACAGCTATATATATATATATATATATTAGGCATAGGAATTACTATTTGTGTAAAGTATTGTGTCTGTAAATAATACTGGCCAGAACCAAGACTGACTGAATTTACACTGGTGGTAGAAACTTTGTGTTCAAGATAGTCTGACTGCATTTAACTTTCTCCCTCATAACTATGCAAAAATAGATGTCATAGGTAGTAAAGACAAAAGTACCTGACAGATAGGTACGAAATACAATTTTGCTAGATGGCCACACTGTAAGAAAGCAAAAGCTCTTCACTTCTGAAAAATAATAACTTAAAAACTAGATTAAAATTTCCTATAATTGAATGGAAACTTTCATGTTTTATAGTCAGCCATTAGAATCCCTTGGATACTAAATGACTTTCAACATTATTGGGCTCTGGTTTATTTTAGAGATTCATTTGTATAAATTAACAATTACTTAGTATATGTATTCATGTCAGATAAGGGAAGGAAAAATTCTTATTCTTCATTGTTTTTAAATTAACATATATGAAGTTCAGTTCAAATTTGTGATTCCAAGCTCTTATTTTCCTGTTGGAAAATAAACAATTAACAGTTTATCCCTTCTATTAACAATTAGAGGGATAAAGCAAAAAGAGTTTTGTCTTTGCTATATTGACTTTATGGTATTTGTAGACTGCTTGCTTAGAGATTGCATGAGTTTTTCAGAAGCTCATGGGTTTGAATAAGAAAAGAATTTGGAGTTTAGAAAAATAATTAGAGGAAACTGAAAAAGCAAAGAAAGGTAATGGGTTTCCTCAAAATGAGGGAGATAGAAAACAGCCTCAGGCTGTCAGCCTCAAATAAATGGTTATAAATTGATCATAAAACTTACAAATTTTAAAAATAGAAAAAATAGAGTTTATCATAAATAGGAAGTTAGCTAGTTTCTCATTAATTCTTTTTTTAAATACACAAATATGTAGATCGTTCACAGTATAAAAAAAAATCACTGTCAGGCATGAAGGTGAGAGAAATTGACGTTTTCTTTCACTGTGCATCTCAGTGCCACATGCCTTGCCTTGTCCCTTTTGTTATCTTCAAAATTCATGCTAAAATAATAATATATGAGAAAACATAGAGAAATAAATCTAGACAGGACAAAAGTTCTGAACTATTTCTGCTCATCAACATATTTGGATATGAATAATGCTGTAAATATTAAATTAGCAGAAAAAATAAATTGACTGTCCCCTGATTTGCTTAAATTATTTTTATAAATCTTCATAATTTTTATTCTAAAGAGGAAAATATAAGACAAATTAGAATTGGAAGTTTTATTATAGTGTTTAGTAGTTGATATTTAATTGAGATTACATCTTTAATCTTATCTTTCTCTCACCAATGTCTCATCTTTTTTCTTATTATCTTGTTTTCAGTTCAGAATTATCACCCACTGGTTTTCAATTACAGAGATGCCCATATTGATTCCACTCTTGATTTTAACTCACAACTGAAAAATTATTCATTTAGACCTACAAATCTGTATTTGGTAGTTAGTTTAAGCTCTTTTAAAATATTATATGATTCAAAATAACAAAAAGATAAAACTCATAAACATTACTGTTCAGTTACATGAAGCTATTGGGAAACAGACTTTAAATTATTTTAACTCAAATCACTATTAAAATGTAAGAAGACAAATAGTAATCAAAAATGTCATCACCATATGGAGGAAAACTTGATGTCAGTCACAGCATTTATAAAGAACAGGTGGCGCTTAGGCAATCAAAAACCCCTTATGGAATTATACAACTGTAACCTAAATTCCATAGATCTGTGGTGAAGTGATGTACATAAATTAGACAAAAGATCTTTCATTAACACATACATTCTAAATTATTTGACTGTAATTTCAAAGTTTCAGAAGGAATGAAATATTCACATGCATACCACATTATTTACTGTTACATTTTCTGAGGACATAATTGCACCCTTTGTTTCCTGTCAAAGACTGTGCCTAGTCTGAATTTAAGAGGGATGATCTATGTCTGTGAAATCTCCATTGCTACCCTCTGTCCTCAGGATCTCTTAGGAGGAGAAGGCATAGAGGGCCATAGAGGGGACAGTCTGACTTTCAGGATCATTGGCTGAGTCTGACTGGGCCAATCTCCATCAAGGGACCTCTCTTCAATCATAGCCTCTGCTACCCACAAGAGGCTGTTCTGAATCCTGTTTAACAGTGGTACAGGTTCTTCATAGCTTGCAAATCCTAAACCAGAGCCAAATTTTCTGAATTCAAATTTTATACAATTTTTAAGAAGTCATTCGGGGTATAAAGAAAGCTGTTTGGAGCCAGTAAAAATATTGAAGTAAAACTGTAACTTCAAAATGTTTTAAGGAGGAGCAGATTGATATTTTGACTTGTGCTTTTGTAGTACTTTCATAAATAAATTTCTTTATGCTTTGACATTTCCAAATAATATTGATGGTTATGGTCACTAAAAATTGAGATAATGCTCTCATTTTGCAAACGCATCTTGGGCTTGTATGTCATTTGAGCTCTTCTGTCTGACTTGAGGAGAGTGATTAGTGGCTGCAGATTTTCTGCTATTAATAGGTGAGACTCATAATTACCTCCAAAAGGAAATTCCTCTTTCTAAATTCTTCCATATTAACCTAATTTCTGGAATCAACTGAGTAATATAAAATCCCAGATGGCAGACTAGAGTGCTACTGACTCAGTTTGTTTTACATTTTTATTCAGAATTCACAGAAATGTCAACTTTCCACTAATTTTTTTCTTTAATATGGAAAGAAAGCTAAGGTTAAATTTGTGAAGAAAATGAATTGAGTCCCTTTCACTCACACAGAAATACTAAGCAGAACTCAAGGCTGAAGATCAGAACTTCCATCATTTTCTGCATTTTCTTTCTTTCTTTTTTTTTTTTTTTGTCTTTTTCTTTTTTATTGGGGATCGAACTCACGACTGCCTGCTTGCAAGGCAGGCGCTTATGCCGCTGAGCTAAAAACCCAGCCCCTCATTTTCTGCATTTTACTGCTTTTAATGCCGCCTTCTATCGGAATATTCCTACAGTATGCTAGTTGCTTTTAAAGTATACAATTGTTAGATACATTCTCCATTATATTATACTTAAGTAATAATTTACAAGGCAGTTAGTAGCACTAAAGTTTGCAGATTAAAAGTTACTTCCTCCTTAATCTTAAGGTATTAATGAAGTTAATATTTCCACATACTGAAATGGCCGCTGTTTTCCACCTGGCCTAGGTATAACCATGCATTCACGAAACCTCTTCTTTGAGAAGAGGAATGAGATTTTGGTTTTGTTTCTGTCACCATCAGTGGATCCTACAGCACCTAGTGCAGAACATACTCTGAATAAACAACTGCCGAATGAATAAAAAAAGGGTAAATGAATGTATGTTCCCATAGGATATTATTTTAATGCTAAAAACATTTATATCAGAAATGTTTTCATTCATATTTCTAGATTGAGTTAAGTGAATTCAGCTTTCCCATCATTTTTTCTAGTCCATAAAATAAATATGCCACCACCTACCTAATATAACCATTGTATGTGAGGAGGTAAGGAGCTTTTTCTAAATTATATCAAGCATCTTTAAATACCATTTAGGATGAAGGAAAGAATTGCTTTCCAGGTTTTCAGAATATTCTAGGGCACAGTGAGAGTTAATACAGTATAAATGTATACAATATATAAATACAAGATATATTTATAACAAAATGAAAATAGGAGACAGAAGTATGTATTTTCCTGTTGAAGCATAATAACAAAAATTGTTGTAATTGTTGATATTTATTTAGAGCTTGCATTTGTTCAGAGTGCACTGTGATAAGTGCTTTATGTGCAATTTTCTACTTAATTCCATCAGTCATCCTGTGCTACAGGTACTATTACTCTTTTCTTCAGATAAGAATATTAAGGTTTATATATTTGAAATAATGTGTTTAAGGTGATAAATTATAAGTAATAGGATAACAATTCAAGCCTGAATATATCTCACCAAATGCTTTTGTGCTTTATTTTACTATATGGTCCCTGTATCTGTATGGGCGGTTTCTGAAAGCATATTAGCATATCCAGTGAGAATCCCAATCCAATCCAAGACACCCATGTTTATTTCAAATGTTAAAACTTTTTTCCTCCTTCTCCCCCAAATATAGGTCAGTCAGCGCCATTTAACTGCCAGAAAACTTTGAAATAAGTTCTTTTCTTTGAAAGTATGCATCAACATGAGAGATTTTGAGTATCACACCTTACTAAGAGAATGTAGAAACAGTGCCCTCCTTTAGAAAGCAGGAAGAATTTGGATCCATCTGTAAAGTAACTCTAGTAATGGGGGATCTTCCCCCACTGGGTTCAAAGGGCTTCCCTTTTCTTTACTGTGCAGTTACAAACGCATTGTGTTTTACTTAAAGAAAAGACCAAGAACATATCATTGCCTTGGAAACTGCTACGGAATTTGACAGACTGTAGGTTGTTTAGAGCAAATGTTGTGTTGTTGCACAGGGTCCACGCAGTACCAATGACTGGCAAAGTGGCTGAGCGCTCATCTGCTAATCTTGATGTCAACTTAACTTGTCATCCCTGCCCTAAGGATAGGCCTGCAAGTTCGTCTTGTTTTGCTTTCTTCATGTAAGGATATTTGAATTATTTCATTCCCAGTTGTCAGTGATGACATACAAAGGTAAAGGCTGTAGATACAATAGCAGCTTTCTATGAGTAGTTATCCATAGTTTGTGGAGATGAACATTTGTAACCTATGTTTTTATTAAGTGAATTCTAACAGCATAGTCTTGGGAAACTACACTGTTTCTTTTTGAAAATAATTGCAGCTCTTAGGCTGCATTTGTAAAGGCAAAAGGTAAGGGGAAAAAATCCTTCTGGATTAAGAGAATGCCACTCACTGTGGTATTTTCTAATGAAATATCTGGGGAAACAAATAAAAGCATATAAAATAGGAGCAAAAAAATTAAGTAAGAAATAAAAGTGAGGAATCAGTCCTTGGGAGCTGTTTTCCAAAATGCAAATGTGACTCTGGTTAGTTGTAGTATTTTATTTATTTGTTAGTGGAAACACTGAGAATAAAAATAAAAGTGATCCTTTTGTGATCCTGTTTGGCCGTGACAGATTCCTTCACCATTGCCATAGTAACTGAAAGAAGTGCATTTATGAATAGACTTAGATTTCTAAGGCTTGAGTTTCCTGCCAAGAAGAGAACACAGGGTAGAGAAAACAGGAGAAAGTCAAGGCAAAGGAAAAGAAAACAGATTGAGGTGTTGATTTCCAGGCTTTCCTTTGGAGACTGCAGCATACACCAGGTTGAAACAAACTCACCTTCTTAAGCCTCCTAAGATTTTTAGAAATTGAAATTGGTCCTTTCTCAGCAAGCTTAGTCAATTTTTTCAGTTCCTTTAGATGTCAAGGGCAGAAAACAGTTCTTTGAATCATGAACATACATATATAAGAATTCTTTCTGATATGATCAATAAGGGAAGAGAACAGAGTTGATGAATGTGTGAACTGGCTAAGCAAGTGATATTTTCATTTAATAAGTAAAATAATCTCATTAAAGAAAAGTCAACCACTTTTTACTTTTCAGTCTTTGACGATCTTGAGAAATATTTCTTCTAGTAATTATAACAAAGGAACATAAAATAGAGGCAAGTAGTCATCTACACAATTCAGTTGAAGACACTGCTAGGGATGATACACAGCAAAATTCCAGCTAGTTTCTGGGAAGAAGAAACATAGGTGCAGCATAACCTGATATTCCAATTTTTAAGAGAACTTGGAATTCAAGATTTTTTTACTTAAAATCTTTTGATATCTTAGTTACATGTGCAGTTTTAAGTTTGAACCCAGAGTTTAGCACATGCTAGACAGGTACTCTACTTCTGTGCCACACCCTTGACCACATGTTCCAAGACTTTAAAATGCCATTAGGCCAATGAGACATGCCTAGGCATTACATTTTGTCTATAGACTACCAGTCCATGACTTTCAGAATCTGAATCTAGACGCATAGTGCTGCTTCTGGAGCAAAAACCAATGGTTATAGGAAGAGGCCAGGGATGTATGATTCAAGACATGGAGGTGGACAGAAGGATGATGGAATATGGAGTCTGAGAGAAGTGTGAGGACAGTGAGCAGACACAGCCAGTGTCCAGGGCTTGAGGTAAAAAGCAGATGTTCTTGGTTTTATATTTTAATATTCAGTAAATATTTATCGAATGCCTGGTCTTTCAAAATGGAGTAAACAAGGACGTTTCCTAGCTTACCTGTTTCTCTAGTTTGATTTTTTTGGCTTGTGATATAATCGGGAGACACTGCCATATTCAAATTTATAACACTTACCTAGTTTATATCTTTCCAGAATCCAGTTCTGTGTTGCCTGCTATCCAGTACTGAAAACATAGATTCATATATTTTGTGCTTCTTTTTAATTGTTTTTGACAGGAGGTTTAGGGCAGTGCCAGTTAGTTCATCATGAGTCTTTCTAATATGACACTAGAAATCTCAAGGCTTCTTTACAAGCTGGCTTGACAAGATGTCTCAGGTTGATCTTGCATATTTTTGACTACAGACCTGGCATCTATTTTTTTTTTCTCTAAGATCTCCTTGTTCCTTTCTGGGGAAATGATATTTGAAATCTGAATGGTAAATGAGTTCATTACTACTTAATTATTTTTTCATACTGGATTTTTATTACCAGTTGCTGGAGCTAGGTTTTGTCTAGGTTTATCCATACAGTTTTTGTAGATATGCAAATCTTTATACTTTTCTATGTTGATATATTCCATTTGGATTGTATCCTAGTGTAGTTTGCAGGTAAGTGATCCCCCAAAAGCCCAAGTGTTATTATTCAATAAATATTGAATGCCTGCCCTTTCAAAAAATGGGAAGAATGAAGAACTTTTCTTGTTAAAAGAGTTAAACATGTGGTTACTCCCTGGCTTAATGCTGTTAGAAGATGATAGAAACTATACGAAATGGGCATAGTGGATCTTTAAGTTATTGGGCATATGACCTTGAAGGGGGCTGTAGATTCCCAACCCCTTCTTTTTTGTTTCTTTTGCTTCCAATGCTTGAAGTGAGCGGTCTGTTTCATCATGTACTCCCATCAATTGTCTGAAACTTCTAAAACTGTGAAACAAAACATTTTTCTCTTTACAAATTGATTGTCTCTCGTATTTGTTACAGTAACAGAGAGTAGACTAACACAAGTTCTCCATAACAATTGATATTATCAAGATCACCAGTGTCCTTCTGCCTTTCAAATTCCATGGTCAGTTCTCAGTCTTATGTTTTTTGACCTATCAGCAGTTTTTGACACAGTTGATCCCTCTTCTTCTGAAATACTTTATTCCTTTATCATCCAGTACGTATTGGTTCTCATTCAATATGTTCATGTGGGATAATTCTCAATAACCTGTCATCTTTCACACATCTAAACCCACATTCTTGATTTTCTTTCTGAAAATTTCTTGTGGCATAGTCTGCTTCACTTTAATCAACAGTGAAATCCTTCTAGCTTCTTAGGACAAAACCTTGAAATAAATCTTAATCCATCTTTCTTTCAGGCTGCTGATTCTGTGTAATCCATCAAATTTCAAGGTAGACCTTTCTTGATTTTATCTTAAAAATATATGTGATTATTTTTTACCCATTTCATTACTACAATCCTGTAGAAAGTAATCAATATTTTTCAGCTGGATTATTGCAGGCGTCTTCTAATTTACTTCCCTGCTCCCATTGGCTCCAATAGCCTAGAAAAAAAATAATCTCATTAAATTTCAAGTCTTTTCATTTCATACCACTATTGAAAACCCTTTAACTTGTCCTATTTTCAAAGAGTAAAAAAGTCCAGTGTTACTTAAATGACTCAAAAGACTCTGCATGACTGGTACTCTTTACTTTCTTTTATTTTTCCCTTACTCCTTCTGTGCAGCCACACTGTTCTCTCTGCTATTTCTTGAGCATGCCAGGGATGCTTCTGTCTTAGGAGTTTTTCCATGCTGTTTTTATATCTGGAACCTTCTTTTTTAGTGCCAGGGCTTGCTATTTTCCATAGTATTTATCAGTCTTTACTATTTGACATTATTTTGCTCACATAGTGGTTATCTATTCTGTAAACTTCCTGAGGGAAGACAAATGCCTAGAATACAGAAGGAACTTAATAAACGTTTTGATTAAACTAAGAATAAAGAAAAATTTATTGAGCATCTACTGAGTGTGAGGTATTATTTTACTTGCTGGCACAGGTATGGGTCATGTAATCTCAGGCCTCAAAGGGAGCAAGTGTAGAAGCAAAAAGACAATTTCCATATAAAGCCTCTGATAGTAGATAGTCTTGTACTTCTAAGTCTGTTTTGATGGCTGTGCTGCCTTTAGATTTTTGAGAAAACCATGCTCTAAAATTAACCTAATGGGCCAGCTCTGAGAAAACTGAATTGAGAATGGATGCCACCTCTCTTTGGATTTGAGAAAATCTGAGAACCTTTCTGCTTCTGTTTCCCCAGCTGTAAAATAGGATTAATAGTTCCTGCTTCACAGGAGTCTTTTGAGGATTCTTTCATTCATGTAGTAATATTTATTGAAAATGGTAAGTGCTAAGTAGTATTATGCCTAATTAATTAGGTCTTCATCTCCCTGGTGTGGGTTATGGTGTCTGGCTGGTCATTAATAAAATATGCTGGAAGCTTTGCAGATTTTTCCTTTCAGAGCTCTCCTGATGGCTGCATAAGCTGTGCACGAATTGGGCATCCAACCTTGTAGTTAAATACATACAGCTGTTTGGTTTCTACCATGCTCACATTTATTTAGTTGTCAGACAATACAAAATTGGAAGGTGCTGAAAACACCAGTTAAAAGGGGGAATACTACAAAGGCTCCTAGGGTGGTTAGTAATAGAGCTAGGCTATAAAACTAAGACTTAATTTGGAATTTGCCAGATAATACCAATGGGAATGCTAACACATCCTCTGAAAAATTCCTTTGGGAGTGAGGTAATGGTTAAATAATAAGCTGTATTATAACTAGGTGCCATGAATGACATTATAGAGGAAATTATGAAGGGATGTAAGATAAGACAACAATAAAGAATAACATTTGTATTGATATATTATATAGCAATATATTTTTTCCAGGAATATATTTATAATAAAAGGACCATAATACAGATTCTCCAGTAAGCAGAGTCTATTTGCTATTATTTTATAATCAGCTGTGATCACAGTGATCAAGAGTGAGGCACAAAGCAGACTGAAATAGAAAAGGAGGGGAATCCAAATCTAGAACACATTACCAAGCTTCTTGTTACAACATGCAATCGTTACACATTATATGGAAATAAACCATAAATCTTTCTGGCCTTTCTCAGGAGATAGTACAGTTGTGCGGTAAGTCTCAGGACTTAGGCTAAATAACCATCAAATAGCCGCAGCTTCCTGAACCTTCTCTTTCTCCCATACTTTGCCAAGGAAATTTTGTTGTCTCAGTCTCATTTATTATTTAGTCATTATTGCATCCAAGTTCCACGAGGCCATTCCAGTGAATTATTAGGGCTAGTTTCAGGAATCCTTGACAAAATACTGAACCTAAATGGCCATGTCAGCAAGATCTCCACTGTCTAGCCTTCTACTGTACCCTCTTCTCACAGCAAATTGTCTTAAGGTTGGAAAAATTGTTATAATCTCCTACCTAGTGGGAGAATTTTTCCTGGAACCCTGCTCAGCGGTGGTCATTGTGACACTATTGACGTAATTCATTGGTAACATAGTCATCTCTTAAGGAAAACGTATACTGTTTTCCAAAGTTCATATTAGATAATTCTTTTTTAGAGCAAAAAATTTAATGCATCTATAGTTTCCAGTTATTTTACTTTAGGGTTGTTTATGCGACCTCTTTCAGCATTGACTGTTGTGTCAGAAACATTTGTTTTTCCTTATATTTGTAGCTACTCTTAGCTTTTGTGAATCTCAGTCCTGTGTCACACTGCTATTTCATATCAACTGTCCCTTGGAAGTTCCTTCTCTTCAGCTTGTCCTTTAAATAACTGTATTTCCTTTGAAGAAAAGGAGACACTAAAATAGTCAGTGCTGATCCTGGAGTGTCATAATGTGAAACCCAGCAATAGTATTATTCTTTGTTCAGAGTGATATTAGCCTGCTTGGGTTTGTTCAACCCCAACATAATTGAAGATATGGATAACTGCATATATGTTTAAGTGTATAAGATTGATAACCATATTTCTGAGTTTTTGTTGGATAGTTGTACAGAACTGGTTGCAGTCTCTCTGTTTGAATCTCTACTTTATATGCTCCACTTTAGTATCTTGAATAACTATTTATAAGAGGACAATCTGTAATCATCAACTAGTGATTTCTTACTGTTTATTTTTTCTTTGAAATTATGTATTATTTCTACCTGTTTTCTGTTTTTTTAGTCTTTCTTTAAATTCATTTTAAAAAAGAAGACACGGCTGATCACGGAGTGTCATGATGTGAAATCCAACGTTACTATTATTCTTTGTTCAGAATAATTTTAACCTGCTTCAGTTTGTTTAATCTAAACATAAATGAAGATATGGATAACTGCATGTATGTTTAAATGTATAGGATTGACAACCATGTTACTAAGTTATTGTTGGACAGTTGATTAGAACTTTTTGCAGTCTCTCTATTTGAATTCCCACTTTACATGTTCCATTTTTGTACCTTGACCAACTATTTGTAAAACGACAACATCAACTAGTGATTTCTTACTGTTTTTTTCCCTCTGAACATATGTACTATTTCTACCTATTTTCTGTTTTGTTTAATCTTTCTTTAAATAAAAATTTAAAAAAAAGAAAAAAATAACTGTATTTCCCAGACTTCTCCTTTGGTCAACTGATTTTCTCTATTAATGCATACATCCTGTATATTCTCATATGAACCAATAATTTCAACTCTTGACTCCAAATTTCTAATCTCTAACTCAAAATATTCAGAGTGTTCTGTATTTTTCCTTGTTTTCTGAACCTTTTTGGATGGAAAGCTGCCTCAAATTGAAGATGTCCTCAGTAAAGCACAAATCTTTTAATTCTCAGCCAGTTCCTCCTGTTGCTTTCCTATCTTGGTGAAAGACTACCAAGCAATTACCTAATACTGTAGTTTGGATATGTCCTCTCCAAAAATTCAGGTCTAAACTTGATCCTCATGTGATGTTATTAAGAGACAGAGCCTTCTGCGAACTGATTAAGTCATTAGATCTCTGTCCACATGAACTATATCCCTTACAGAAGGGCTGGAGAGACCTAATTTAGGCCCTTTCTGCTTTCCTGCCCCTTCTCTACATGAAGACACAGTGTTATCCTTTCTGCGATGTAAGGGTGCAGCAGGAAGGCCCTGATGAAACCAAAAATAAATTTTTATTGCTTAGAAATTGCTCAATCTGTGCTATTTTGTTCTAGCAGCAGATATTAACAAAGATATTTAACCAAGCCAAAAATTTAGGAACAAAACCTAGGTAACTTTCTTTCCTTACCAGAATGCCTCCTATGTGAACTTCTAATTGATTCTAAATCCTACAAAAATCTTTTTACTTGGTCAGGTTTGTGGTCACACTTCACGGATATTTTAAGTAAATTAATTACACTTGAAAATCCTGTTCGGTAAGAGTCAGTAGTCATCATATAAGTCTCTCTGCTCATCCTTCCTCTGTCTTGTCATGACTCATACTGCTTTATATTTCCTTGCGCAGTCCTCTCCTTCTCAGTAGCTTCTAAACTCTCCTTTTACTTATTCCCTCTGGGACTGAGTTTGTTCATAAAGAACAAACATATCATCAGTGTCTTCTTGAAGTACTTCAATTCCCTTTGCCACATCTGATGTCTTTTTTTTTTTTTTTTTTTTTTTTTACTAAAAATATACTTTTCCCGCAGTTCTTATCACCTACCTACCTCAGGGTAAAAAGGATCTCCCATATTCTTGGTTCTTAGCACTGAACTTTGCTAAGAACTTTTTTAGTTCTTAGTCAACTTTTTTAGTTGACTTCGGTAAATATTTTGAATGCAAGGACTCCTTTACTCCATTGTTGCCGCCCTAATTCAGGTGATCATTAGCTGTAACTTCCTTTACTACAGTCCTCATTATCTGCAGATTGCAAATTTGCCTAATTGCTACAAGTTGTTTGTACTCCCTAAAATCATTATTCTCAGCACTTTCACAGTCATTCCTAGACATGAGCAGAAAGATGAAAGTGTGACTTGCCCAGTGAATCCATTTTCAATGGAGATTGAGTAAGGCAATATTCCGCTTTGTGGTTTCTGCTGTCTTACTGTACATGGCTGTCAGTTTTGAGAGTTTAGTGCTATTTTTTCATTGTTGTATTTGTTTGTTTTCATAATCCCACTGTTTTAAACGCCCATCATGCATAGTGTCAGAGTTCTCTCTAGGGTTCCTAAATGCAAAAAGGTTACGGTGTGCCTTATTGAGAACATACATGTGTTGGCTATGTTTTGTTTAGGCGTGAGTTACAGTGTTGTTGGCTATGATTTCAACATCAGTGATCAACAAAATGGTATACACAGGAAAAGAAAGAGAATTTGCCAATTTACACGAGGCACTCCAGACAGTGCTATAGTGGAGGACAATGCTATGAAAAAGACAAAAAGGTTCTAAACTGCGGATTCATGAGTTGATGACCAATTTCAAAAAGTATAACAAAGCACTATTATGATGCTGAAATCTGTGGCCATATTACCCAGGGTCAGAAAAATGCTAAACTCTTTTAAGCATATGTCTTATTATAAAGAAATATTACATTTCATTATTTATAAGATATATGTGTTTTCACACAGAATATCTTTAAACATAAACAGACATAAAGCAAGATTATATACTGCTCATTTAATAAAAATGTAACCAGAAGTTGCTCATACAAACCTAACCCTATTTATCTGGAAGCTGTTCAGTGTTCATAGTGACTTTAGAGAGTATAGCTATTGCAACTATTGTAAAGAATGAGACTTGATTGTGCTCCTCCTCTGTCCTAATGTATCCAGACTAGCTCTACTGGTGCTTGAGGGATCATTCTAAAACTAAGATGTAATCGTATCACTGCAATGGTAAATGTTTCAAAGGTCTGCATAACATTCAGCTCAGGTTCCGTGGTTTAGAAAATAGAACTCAGGCCCCATTTCCTAAGGTCATTCCCACATACATTACTTGCTCCAGTTATTGGAACTACTGTACTTGTATTGTCATGGATTCTTTTTATGTTCTTTCAACTTTGCTGTACATTCACACATCCTATTCTCTCTGGAATGTCCTCTCTTCCTCTCTGTCCTGCAGTTGGTTAATAGCTATTCATCATCCTACTCTTATCTCAGAAATACTTTTCTCTGGGGACGTTCCTGACCCACAGTCTGATCTAAATGCCATTCCTTTGGGCCCCTGGAATACCTTTAAAATAGCATGTATTCAGATGCTTAGGAAACTAAAAAGTCTTTTAGAAGAGGAATCATGTCTGAGGTTTTTTTCCTAGCACCAAGGATAGTACCTGACATATTTAGCATAAAGGAAAAGCTAAATATATATTTATTCAATAAATTCAAAATTAATAGTCAGTTTAATGAAATACGTTCTCTTTAAATATTTGAGAAGTTTTCCAGGTAAACATTCTAAGTTCAAACAGCACTTTCTCAATAGACTGTTTTCAGTGACTTGTCACACTTTGGTTACATTCCAGTCATTCAAAAGTGAATTTTAAACTGTGATATATCTAGAACATATGAGATAAATATTGAGATTGTAAACAATAATTGCCTTTCAGTTTCTTTGATTAGTACACAACAAGTAGAAATGAATGAGTATTAATGCCGTCGTTAAAAAAGATTTCTTTTTTCCAGTCCCTCTTTCCAGCCAAAAGTTACTCTGTTTAATCCTATTGAGTAGGTATTAGACTCTTTATGTCTTTTTCAAATATACTGCTGGGGAACTAAATATTCTCAGTTCATACTGAGAAAAATCATAATTACTTGTTCCAAATATTGGATTGAACATTTAATTCCTATTTAATATTACACAGCCAATTTTCCCTATTGTTATATGCTAAGCATACCTTGGTTACAAAATCTTTCATATAAAGCATTTTCTGTTTTTCTTGAATTCACGCCACATATTTTAATCCAAGTTGGACCCAAGTCCTTTACATTGAGTTACATTTCTGACTCTTTTTTTTTTTTTTTTTAATTTTAAATTTTGAGACAAGGTGAGTTGTCCAGCTGGGCTCCATCTTATAATCATCCTGACTCAGCCTCACTGAGTGGTGGGATTATAGGCATGTGTCACCACATCTGCTTCAGAATTATTTTAGTATAATTGTTTGTTTATTTAGAAATCCTGTATCATAGTCTGTTTCGTGCTGCTCAGCACAATCTTGCAGACCAGGCCATTTTTAAAGAAAAGACTTACTTTCATTGTTCCTGAAGGCTGGGAGTCCAAAATTAAGGTGACAACACATGATAGGAGGCCTTCATGCTGAGTCATCTTCGAACAAAATAAGCTGAGCAAGCCAGGATTGAACTCACAGCTTTAATCCCTTTATGTGACACTAATCCACTCCTGAGAGCAGAGCCCTCAGTCCCTGATCACCTCTTAGAGATTTTGCCTCTTAGCATTGTAACACTGGGGATCCAATTGCCAACACTTTTTTTTTGAAAATACATTCAAATCACAGAATCTGCTAGGTCATATTTTCAACTGGCCCAAATTACATATATAGTTCAGAGTGAAGTGGAAGTGTATAGGCTTAAAGAAGACAGACGTGATTAAAACTACATCTCTACTTCTTACTGCCTGAAAACTGGTAAATTACACCTGTCTGAGCCTCACACTCCTTATCTACAGTTTGAAGGTGTTATATCTTTATAAGTATCTATAAGAGTTGGAGTAATAATAAATCTTATATTAATCAAAGCACCTGTCATAGTATATGACATACAGAAGACTTAGAAAAATGTTTTTAGAAATGGTTACCCTGCAAGACCTGTTAAATGACCTCTTGAAGTCTGAAAAGTTATAGCATCATCTTGAACTACACTTGTAAACACATCAAACAAACTAAATGAATGTAGCACTCAACTTGTATGATCTTGATTCCAACTTGCCCCATGGTTAGCTTTTGCTGTTTTGCATAGTGCAGAGATTCGTTTTAGCAAAAATTTATAGGTTGGGATAAGTTACTGATCTGATCCCATTGATTACTGTTTAATCACAAATAGGTCAGAGAAAAAGATGTACTTCTTTCACATTATGAGCACATGATAATGACCATGGAGCTGTCTATACACTTACCAATTCTTCCAAATTAATGATAAAATGCACAACTCACAGTTTTAAGTTTGGTTTTAGTATGATTTTAATTGTTTTAGCTTTTTTTCCCTGCTGTTAGCACTTATTAAGACTCTTACTACCGTTCAAGTTGGTGTCTTGCTTTGGTGTTGGTTTTTTGTTTCTGTCTCTGTCTCCCTCTCTCTCTTTACTTTGCTTCTTTAGCTCCTTCTAGATCCCATTTCCTCCATTCTGCTTGTTTCTGACCATGTTCAAAAGTCATCTTTGGTGTCACTGACACCAGGCTGATTTCCAAAGATTGGTATGTTTTTCGGTATAAACTGTCAAAACAGTATGATTTTAAATGAAATTCTCTAATGATTTCCCAGGGATTGATGTTGAGTGCAGCATTCTGTTTGTAGTGTGCCATTTTCCACTTGTAGACAATGAGGATATTACCTGTCTCCAACCTTCTGTCAACACAGCTCTTCTCCATACCCAGTGGCTGCCGCCGACAGTGTTCCTAAGATCACACCTGTACCTCGCCCCAGTCTCTCTGGGATAATTTTCCTGAAACTGGGAACTTGAACTTATTCAAAACAGCTAGGAGCTCTCTTTTCCTCTCTTCACTTAATTTGAGCTTTATTTTCTTCTTATCCATGTTTGTTCTACTCTTTTCAGTTTGAAGATCATTTTTCTTGATACAGAAAATAGAAGCAAATTAGAAGATGAGTAGCTCTTCTTTTTATAATGTTAGCATAATAAGATGAAAATTCAACACTCAACCTGTTTTTCCTTGTTCCTTTTTCACTTTGGCTTGAAAGGTTTTTGCTTCCTAGTCTTTTGTTTGTTTGTACGCTTAAACATGTATTAAAGTTCACTTCTCTGAATAAATTTCTCATTTCATTTTTCTGTCCTGTTTTCATCCTTATACACCCTCTTTTTCTGTTTACTTTGTTCTCTTCAAACACGAGTATAACCAAACAACCAAAGACTCTTTAAGACATTTTCTTTGACCTCTTCTTCCTGTGTCATATATTTAGATAATTGAAATTAGCTTTCTGGGATTCAGAATCTTCCTCTCTCTATGGAAGCAGCTTTATCTGTGGTAGAGTTCCCATATTGAGCTTAAGCTGCCTCTAGAACAAATCATGTGAGCCAGTGTGGCAGGCCTGCTGTAAGTCTCTTTAATGAGGGGCTCATGAGGTTCAGGGTACAGAATGTACTGTAAGAGGAAATATAGACAAGTATGCAAACTTGGCCTGATAAAAACCTCTGATGAACTATGTTCTACTCAGGGAGGGGTATGAATAGGATCTAGCTGTTACTTGAATCAACCATAGAAATAGAGACAAACAGATGACACACATACACATTGAACTGAGAGAGAGAGAGAGGATTTATAGAGAAACTGGCTCATACTCCCAATTCCACTAGTGTAAGATCAATCAAATTTGAATAGTTTTTTTTTTAAATTTTTGCAAATTCCTAGAACTGGATTATTTTCTGAGTAGTAAGCAAGAAAGACAGAGAAAATATGAAATTTTCTGCAAGCCACTTGAATGCAAGATCCTGGAAAGTATGAATTATCATCACTGTGATGTCTTTTAAATTCACGATGTGGTGAATCTGTTTCTTTGTTTGATCTTTTTGAAGGTCTTCAATGATAAAGACTCACTACAGGTGAGAGTGTAGGTCAGGGACAGAGTGCTTGTCTAGCATGTGGACTGCCCTGGGTTCCTCTCCCAACAACAACAAAAAGACTCACCACAAACGCATGTGTACACACACACACACACACACACACACACACACACACACACATACGGCCCCGAATAAGCAAGTATAGCACCTAGTACTTGGTAAACATTTTTGAATTAGCAAAATCATTCACCTGAAGAACTGAAATATAAAATACGTTCAGTGTTTCTTTATTTAGTGTTATGAATTCTAAAATGACATTGCTATTTTTTCCTGATTTTCTTGTGATGTTCACCTGACCAAGTATTCTCCCTTATATTCAGAATTAATTTCAGAAAGGCAGCTCCCTCTGTCACTACCTCCTGTTCCTGTGAAATGACACTGTCAGCAGGCACGCCAAGAATTTATCAGACATTCCACTTTTAGCAGGCTGATTTTACTAGCAGCTCCCTCCAGAACTGAAGTCTCTCAGTACCACCACATTTGATTTTCTTGCCAGTTACGTCATGAAGGTTAGAGTTACATTCATAATCATGTAAATGAATATAATATTCGAATTAGAAAGCTTTTTATTTTTGTTCTTTTCTTTTTTTACTCTTGTTGTATTCAAAGTATTGTCTTACTGTGCCAAAGGAAATTTCCAATTCTCTGTCCTATATGGTTTTGCCATCTTTTACTAGGGAGGAAACTTTATATTGGAAGAAATGCAGTGTCATCAGGTCTTAAATTAGTTCTTCCTAATTTTCCCAAGTCTAGGACCTCATCAATAAATTTTTGTTCATTCTCCCATTCTATTCTTTCTTCACCTGTCTAACAAACAGACCATTAGAACGTAACTCACAAGATTTTCTTCATGGAAACTTTGTCCTCCTATTCAACTAGTATTCTTCCTTGTATAAAATGTTTATATAGTTCATACTGAAAACCTTTCACCCTATTTTATGACTGTCTTGGTTACTTTTCTCTCGTTGTTGAGACAAAGTACTTGAAGGTAAGGTTTATTTAATTTACAGTTTTTAGAGGTGTCGGTCCATACTCAGCTGGCTCCAAGGTAGGTGGTGTGGCTGAGGGTCAAAGTTCATGGCAGCTACACCATATACCACAAGCAACCAGAGCAAAAGGGCAGAAGGTAGGAGTGCAAGAAGAAGCCTCTTTCTCTCCTGTTTGTTGTATGTAGGCTACTCACCCCTGGGTGGGTGCAGCAGTCACACCGCCAATCCCAGAGCTAGACAACAAATCATTCACAAATGCTAGACTCAGCATTTGAAAAGCCACCCCCCTCATGACCACATGAAGCTTTGGGGGGGATATACAAACCATAACAATGACACTTTTATGTCTGATGAAAATTAGCACAGGGGTGGCATTAGCTTAGTGGTAGAATACTTGCTGAGCATGTGCAAGGCCTCATTACATCCCTAGTGATACAAAAAGGGAAGAAAAGAAAATTAGCATGAAAATATTTCCAGCCTTTTCTCTACTTTGGATGCTGAAGAATGTATTGGTCTGGCAAGATCTGTTTTTTCCCTTACTATTAAGAATTTTTCAGGCAAGTTTAGTGCAGAACTAAAAGGTAAGGATGTTTTGAAGCAAAAATTTGGTATAGACTGAATTGGAGAGGAGATGTTTAGGAAACATTTGGAAGAGAGGGAGCAGCAGTGCAGTGAAGGGAAAAGGATGAGAAACATTTTTTAAAGAAGTCTTACATTTCAGTTCATAAAGCTTGAGAGGCATAACATGACTAACTTTAAAAGTACATTTTTGATTGGCTGATTATACTTCCAAAGCTGCCCACTCACTGGGCTACAAGAGTGTTTCATTTCATGGATTCATCTCACTGATCTCTTCTGTAAATTCTTTGAGGGCAGAACTATGCTGTTAATATGTAACAGTTCACCCTGAGTATCACAGCCAGACAGCCTGTTTATGTGCTGACTACCCAAAGTGTTGCTCAGGCAGGTGTCATTTCAGTTAGTCAATTCTTATATTTAATAAATTTGATAAAATTATCATTTTTGTGTTTATATTATCTTATAAAATTAATGAAAAAATACTCAATTTTTGGCTATCTTGTATTTAAATAATTGGACTGGTAAGTGGTTAATTTTGGTATCCTCAGTTCCTACCTGAGAAGTAATTTTATAAGTGTTTTTTGAACTGCAGAATACAAATGCTTCATGTAAACAAAATAGAGGAGAGTTCTCAAATTTGTCTATCTTTGTTCTTTAAGCCTGCAGTATTTGGAGTCTTAATATCCTTAGCTCTTAATTTAAAAACTTTCCTTGACTAAGATCACTTTATTGCTGCTAATTTGAGTGGAAAATAAGTTCAGGGATCATCTAATATGATTTAAAACTACATCTCAATGAACATAGGAGATTTAGGGAAAGATATATGAGAGTGTCTGATCTTGGCGCAGTTAAATATCAGCGTATAATGTATCTGCTACATGGCAGACCTGCCCTGTCTATCCAAAAAGTAGTTCTGTCTGTGAATGCTCTTTCCAAACAAGGCCATAGAAATCCTCTGCAACAAAAGGTTTAAGATGACCTTCTCCCTGGAATCATGACTTGGATATTTCTATCAACACTAAATTTTAAAAAAAGAAAGAAGAAATTCTGCTTGCTTTCCTATGATGTAGATTTGAAATTTAAAAAACTGCTAGTTATGAAATTCTTTCAAAAACCTATTTTCTTATATTTTGAGCCAGTTCTGCAAGTGCCTATGAATATGCAATTTTTCAGAACTAAAGATGGCAAAATGTTCATTATAAAACTAACACCTCACCGTCCTCTTATTAGTGAAGGGATGGTGAACATTTGTACTGATGAGAAACATATGCATCTGAGTTTTGGGGACTTAAATGCTTTCTCAGGTGGAGAATTTGAAATGTGAAGAATCCAACGCAGGCTTTTTATCAAATGCCACGTCTACTGTCAGAAAAATAACCAACACTTTTGGACTCTTACTGTAGTATTCATTCAGCCATACTCAATATTTCAATACAATAATATCTTGATAAAAGGTTTGTATTCCCCATTTCAACATTTCTACTTTATGTAGTAAAGAAGATACTAATTACTCAGATATTACTGAATCATTACTATACCATATATTGAAAATTCAATAAGGGGTCATGAGAAATAAAAAAAGAAGAAATATAAAGCATAATTCCTTATAGTTAATAATTTATAGAGTTAAATGTTACTGATCATGGAAAATCTGAGGCTGTTTAGTGACTAGAATTGATAATTCTGCAGAAGATCATTAATTATTTTAATCATAATACAAGATCTCATTTGTGTAGCACTTCAGCATTTAGAAAGTATCTTATTGAATCCTCATTGCCCTAAGAAAATTGCTATTTTTTCCATTTTGTAGGTAAGAGAAAGAGGGCTTAGGCTGGCTTAAGGTGATGAATCTCTGAGTGACAGAGGGAAAAGGACTCATCATTTCTTATTTGTACAGTAGAACCAATATGAGGGAAGTCATTTTAACATGCAAATTCTTGTAATAAGTTAAGCATGGAGAATACTATAATAACTTCATATTGAAAAATTATACAAGAAGAATGAATGTCAGCAAATACTGCAATATTAGTATTGGTTAAGCAAAGGGGGAATATTTTTAACAACTGTAGTGATGATATAAATTGTGAATATTAAAGTGTATGATTTAAGTTTCAAGGTATGTAGACACATGTGAAGCTACTGCTATCTTCAAGATAATGAACATATCTATTGTCTCCAGAGTGTTTTCCTGCCTTTTTGTAGTCACTACCTTCTGCACCCTCACCCTATTCCCCTTTCCTCAGCCAACTAGTGACCAACTTTTTGGTCTCTACAGATTAGTTTCCGTTTTTTGTAACAGTAGATAAATGAAACCATACATTGTGCATTTTTCCCCTTCCACCTCAGGCTTTTTTCACTTTGCATAATTATTTTAAGATTCATCCATGTTATATACAAATAGTTCTTTTTTAAATTTCATAGGATGAATGTACTAGTTTTTCATCCATTTACCTTTTGAACATCTGGTGTTGTTTCCAAATTTGACTATTAGAAATAAAACTGCTAAAACATTTGTATACAGTCAGTACATGGAAATATGCTTTCATTTTTCTTGGGAAAATACCTGGAAATGGTATAGCTAAGTTAACTTTTTAAGACAGTGGGCAATTGCTTTCCAAAAGAGTTGTACAATTTTACTTTTCCACTAGCATCTTCATCAACACTTGGTACAGTCAGTCTTTCTAATTTAAATAATTATGATAGGTATATAAAATTATAACATTGTCAGCTTAATTTGTATTTATTGAAAACTATATTAGGATTTTTTCTCATTTGTTATCTGTCTTTCTTTGGTGATGTGTATCTATAAAGTTATTGTCCATCTTTATTTTTGTTGTTATTTTCTTATTAATGATATATCAGTTCTTTGTACATCATGGATAAAAGTCTTTTCAATTTTGCAAATATTTTCTCCCAGTATCTATATTCTCTTCTCATTTTTGAAATGTTATTTTTCTTTCAAATAGGAGAATTTTGAAATTTTGATATAGTGTGATTTGTTAATTTGATCTTTTTTATGGATTATTTTATACTATATTTAATAAACACTTGCCTAATCTAGTGGCACAAATGTTTTCTCCTCTATTTCCTTCTAGTTGTTTTATATGTTCAAATTGTATATTTGGGTCTATAATCTTCTATGAGTGAATTTTTGCTGTGATGTAGAAACTCATTTTGCTATCAGATAAATTTTTTAGATGCAACTGGAATGGTATGTCAAGAAGTATTATGGAGACTTTTTTGCTGAAATAATTTTCAATACAGTTGGAAAAAGCATTAGGAAACTAATAAGAAACAGCCTCGCATGCACCAAGGATAGTGCAACTGAAGTATCCATTTGCCTGACTTTTCCTGAAATAATTTTGATGATATCAATGCAGTTGAAATTACTAAAATTTATAAATTGATTATTTTAAGGATGCTTGATGATGTTTTTATGCATGTTTTAACCTTTGTTCATTTTATCCCATTGGAAATACAAGAAGTACAGATATTTTCCAAAACCATGAGAAAATTTCATATTTCTTCTTTGAGTATTGTTTTCCTTCTCTTTCTAAGTCATCTTTGTCTTCATTGCCTTTATTTTTGTGACAGTCTGTTGTCTGGGGAGTGATGTTTTAGTTTGCAGTGGATTTGCTCACTGCTTATTTCTAGAAGAATATTCTGAAGACTAGCCTTTACATTGGGTTTTAGATGAGAGATAGTATCTTCTCAAAAATGAAAGCTTATTGTCTTATACATTGTTCCACACAGATTTCTTCTTTGTAGTTTAATCTTAATAATTAAATGTCTTACTAGGTGAAAGATAGGGTACCGGAATTCTATTTGGAATAATAACTAATGCCACTTAATTCAAAATTGGGGCCATGACCCGTAGAAAATCCTAGAGAAGTTTTTGGGAAATATAGAGATTTCATAAAGTATTTTCGGAAATCAGGTTTTGTAGAGTATTTAGTTATCTTATAAGTAGCCCTTAGGGTTGTATGGTCTTGGGAAAGAAGTGGTCTCTCCCATGTCTGGTTCTTTCTGTGCTCTTTGTTATTCTCTGTTTTGAACATATCTTAAGATGAAGGCACAGATCGTGGAATTGAACCATTCAGTCTTATCATGACTAATGTTGTACACTGTTGAATGCATTGTCTGTGTTGTGTAAGAAAGATAGTATGGAATGAAATATGTATTAGAAGAGATTATAGAGGAAAAAAGTTTGCAGTTAGATTTTTACATATAAAAATTACTATTGTATATGTGGGAATAGCAATCTTGTATAAAGTAATAATTTGTTTTAAACACTTAACTTTCCAAATAAAACTGAAGTGAATTTTGGTAAGATCTCTTACAGCCTGGATATTGAATGTCTCCCAAAGGTCCATGTGTTAAAGGCTGGGTCCTATGGTGATACTATTAGGAGTAGATTGAATTTATCTTTCAAGAGGTGAAACCTATTGGGAGGTCATTAGGTCACTGGGGCTTGCCTTGAAGGAGATTGTGGGACCTCTGTTTCTTCCTCTTTATTTTTCTTCCTAACTTATGAGGAAAGCAGGTTGCTTTGCCATATGTTCCTACCATAACATTTTTTTTCATCAAAAGCCCTAAGCAGTTACAGACTAGAGCCTAAAAACTGTGAGCCAAAGCAAGCCTTTCCTCTTCCTAAGTTAACTTCTTCAGGTTTTTTGTTAAATGATGGAAAGCAGACCAATACAAGATCATACTAATAAGCACAAAGCTCTTCTGTCCAGTGTCTTCTTTTCTCATTCCGGGGATAGTGCAAAGACAAAACAACAACAAAGCAAAACAAAACAACACACCTTGGCTGTTATTTTTTATACCTTTCATCAGAAGTATCCAGTAGATACTTTTAGTAGAGACTATTATTTCTTAGTAACAGAACTCAAATTTTTGAGAAGGACATTATATTCTCATAGATTATATTTCTTGGCTTTTTTTTTTTTTACTGTACTGTCTTTTTAAAAAATTTTATTTAAATAAAGACTAAACAAAACAGAAAATGGGTAGAAATAGTACATACTTTCAAAAAAACAGTAAGAAATCACTATTGATGATTACAGATTGCCCTCTTACAAATAGTTATTCAAGATACTGAAATAGTTATTCAAGATATAAAGCGGGGATTCAAACAGTGAGACTGCAACCAGTTCCGTTCAACTATCCAACAAACTTAGAACTTAGAAATATGGTTAAACATACATGCAGTTATCCATATCTTCAATTATGTTGAGATTGAACAAAACCCAAGCAGGCTAATATCACTCTGAACAAAGAATAATACTATTGCTGGGTGTCACATTATGATATTCCAGGATCAGCACTGGGTACTTTAGTATCTCTTTTTCTTCAATTTGTTCATTTCATCATGTGTCATAAGATCAGTTCTCATAAACTGTCTATAGGTTCTACACATGCATGAGTCTTGACATGTATTTATATCCTTTCTATATTAGAGGAAGAAACAAAACAAAGCAAGACAAAACAAAACATATTCCTATAAACACATGAAATGAAAAAGACATATAAGACCATTGTACAAGGCGTTCTGCCATAGTTTCTGTGTTGTCTCTTGTTATCTTCAATAGAATTGGATATATCATCAGACATAGTATAATTGAATATATCAGAACATAACAGTATTAATAAAAACACAACTTTATATATATTATAAAACTTCAAAAACAGGCAATAATCAAACCAGAATGTGTATTGTAGTGAGTCTTGTCATCTTCAGTGTAGTTGCCTATACTCTCAGATTTGATACTACGAATCATAACAGCTTTGAATAAAGCGGTTGATACCAAACAACAATCAAACAAACCAGATTTAACAAAGATCAGTCATGATAAAATAGTATAAGTCATACAGAGCTCCAGATTAAGTTAATAAGAAATTAAAGATGATTACTGTGCTATATCTTGATGTTTTTGGGATAGCTGTTTGTGCCTTCAATTCTAATGCAAGTAGACAAACTGGGACAGAATAAAATCTATCTAAGCAGAGTGGTGCAAGTGATGTGGGTTTTAAATCCTGATACACTATTAACAATATCTTCTGCCATCTTTTTTAAGACTTTCCCTCCACTTTCACTTCCCCAGGGTACACTGTACGTTTTTGGGTCTCACCAAGACCCTTGGTTTTAAATTGAGGTCGGGGGCAACCTGCTATTTACCTAAGTGGCTCCAAACCTTCTCTCTCCTGTACTTGATCTCTAATTGTATTCCTTTACCTATTAAAACCTGTCTTTCCAACCTATGCACAAATACTGGTCTAATTGCCCCTATTACTCTCTGGTTCTCTGTCAATTAGAGCACTGTTTTCTCATA
The DNA here is from genome assembly GCF_034190915.1 of Cavia porcellus. Classification (NCBI taxonomy): domain Eukaryota; kingdom Metazoa; phylum Chordata; class Mammalia; order Rodentia; family Caviidae; genus Cavia; species Cavia porcellus. The sequence continues at coordinate 49,045,776 of NW_026947510.1, read as the reverse complement.
TTTGATTTCCAGTCCATGTACTCTTTTTCATTTTAATTGTATTTCCTAAAAATAGCATCTCGGTGGATCCTACCTCCTGATCTACTTTACGTGTGGTTCTTTATTTTTTTTTTAATTTAGTGTATCAAGGCCACCTATATTAGAGATTATAACCAACCTCCTCTGCCTCATTTCTGTTATGCTCTTTTTTTGCCATCAGTTGTCTGCTTATCTTCTTCATTCTGTTTTCTGTTCCATTCATTGAGACCTCTCTGCCACTGCTCTTGGAATCCTAGTACTTTTCTCTCTGTCTAGAATGCTCTGCAGTATTCTCTGTAGAGTTGGATTGGTGGTCACGAATTTCCCAAGTTCTTCTTTGTCTTGGAAGCATCTTGTTTCTCCATTAATTTCTAGAGACAGATTTTTAGGGTATATCAATCTGGGCTGGAGGTTATTTTCTTTCAGGGCTTGGAATATTTCACTGCACACTCTTCTTGACTTGATGGTTTGTGTTGAGAAGTCTGTTGTGATTCTGATGGGCCTTCCTTTATAGGTGATCTGTTTCTTGTCTCTAACAGCTTTTAATATTCTGTTCTTATATTGAATTTCTGGGATCTTGATTCAGTAGATTTATTATGGGGCCTGAGAACTTACATTTCTAACACATACCCATTTGATACTGATACTTTGAGAATCATAGTCTTAAAAGACTTTTGAAATTATCACTTGATATCATTTGTTATTTTCTTACCTTTCTTCTACCAACTTCTCAAATTCTAAAAATATTCCAGACTTCTTTTTGCTGATGTATCTCTCCACCCTGCAGTTTTCAAGTAATTTCCAAATCTTTCCCATTTCTGTAAGTCTCATGGCTTTCCTCTCTGCTAGTCTTTTTCTGTCTCCTCCACTTTACCGCTAACCTCTACCCATGAACTCCTCTAACTATGGTCAGACTCTGAATAACATCAGTAGACTGACCAAAATACAATCAGCTCAGAGGTTGAGGACAATGATTGAGTTGCAAATGAAAGAAATCTCTCTACAATGAGTGAGGACCCAACAACCCTTCAATATTAAGAAATTTCTTCCCATTGGAAGTACTAAAGATTATTAGAATAGAGAGCAAAAGCAGAATTTCTGAGTCAAGAGATGAGAACTGCTCAAATCTTGATTATGTTGAGAGGTTAGGAGCACAGATGTTAAAGCCTGGCACAAGTTCAAATCCTACTTCTGCCACCTGCTCATTATGTGACTTTAGGAAAAATCAGTCAACCTGGGTCTGTTTTTTCATATATAAAGTATAAAAACAATTTCAACAAAGTAACAGGGTGATTTTGAATATTATTGTAACAATGAAGGTAGAGTGTAGAAAATCATCTGGCACCTGGTAAGAGGTCTATTGATGTTATTGTTGTGTTGTTGGTCTGAAATTACTTCTGGAAGGTAATTGCAGATTCTTCCTCCCATTAGTAATATAGCAGAGTGGTAACTGAGTAGTTCTCAGTGTCTAAATGTAATACACAGCCTTTGTGTCTATGTTGCGAGTGAAAATAAGAGGTTTTCTCTAATTAACTAAGAATATCTATTCATTAGAACACAATAGATACAATGGGACTAATGATTCATAATGTAAGAAATTTACTGAGGTTAATTTATGCTTCTGACTTTGAATTGGTAGAAAATGAAACCAAATTAGATGGATAATTTCCCAAGTTAAAATATTTTAAAACTATTTTTTACAGTCTTCTAGCTGTAAAATTCTTCATAGACTTTCCCAGCAATAGCTAGATCTTGATATAAACAGATTATCAGATATGAGTAACACATGCTATGTTTCCCATTTTTCTCAACTAACCACCTCAAATTCTGTTGATATTATATTCATTCTTTCCTTGTAGCTTTTGCTTTTCAGTTAGGCATTAATAAACATTGACTGAAGTTACTTAAACTGAGTTTTATTTTCAAATTCTCAGTGTGCTCGTTTGATACCACAAAATGTCAAATTTCTAATGACTCAGTGTATATTTATCAAATATACACATATTAAGAACTATTTCATGGTTTTAATACATCTAAGTCTTATAATCTATGAAAATAAACTTTCTAACTCTTGATGAAATGCACAATGAAGTGAAAAAATTTGATCTTCTACTTATTATTGGTGAAATCAGCGCAAAGCATATTTGATCTTCTGCTTATTGTTGGTAAAATCAGAACAGCTTCAAAATCACAAACAGTAATTTCTTGAAGGAATGGCTAATGAGGCTTCTATTGCATTCAAAAGAAACATGAAGCAAATCTTATGTGCGCTGAGTTGATTTTTGTCTTACTACACAAAAAGGCAGTTGGATAAAGAAGATGACCTTTGTTAAAAGGAAAAAATCTTCAATACCTGATGTTCACTGTCAGTGGGTGTTCTGGTGTTGGCTCTTAAAAGAAGTAGGAATCCTATTGTCATATCTTCTGGCTTTAATGATGAAATTTACTTTCAACTTTGTGTTTAGTCTCAGGCTATAAAAGTTCAGTACCTCCCCAGCACTTGATTCTGGGTCATTTCTTTGGGACCCTCACCCTACTCTGAGACAAAATAAGTGGCTACAGATAAAAAAGCTCCAACCTTCAGCACTCAGTGCTGAAACTGGTAAAAGAGCAAGGCTGTTAATAGCAACCAAATTGATTTTGAACTTCAGGAGATTTGCCTTTTCCTGACTCTCAAGGCTTGGCTCTGATTTAGATTAAAACACTTTCTATTTAAATAGACAGACATTATACGGTAGAAAAGGAAGGGAGAGAGATATAAATTATGAATTATGAAAGGACAAATATGTATACAAAAGCAATCGGGTTTTGAGGCAAGAGTGTAATTTGTAAACCATCCCTAGATATTAAGTATATATTATTTCTGAGAATTTTAACAAGAGATTGGAGTAGGTTGACCCAGCTTATTAGTTACTAAAAGCAAATGAATACCCTTAGTCTGATAAAACATTCAGATTCTAGATGTCTATATTTCAGAAAGAAGAATGGACTGTTTAGCTTGCAAAATTGGGCACACTAAGAACATAAATGTTTTGGAATACTTAAGATATACAACTACAAGATCTTGTATAAGACTTTTAGGATGTTAGTCATGACTTAATCAGACAGTCTTCTGCTTCTGCCTCAGGCTGCCTTGTTTTTTTCCTTTTGGAAAATTGTACAATTAATGGAGCAACAACTATATTTTTTTGTAAATTTCCAGTCTATCTTGGCTCATTCATTCATTTAAATGAATGACATTTCCTTCATTAAAATATTGCTTTATTACTAGCTTAGAGTTAGGTTGAATTAGCATATTGTCAGTAAAAGCAAATGATTCCATACCAACAGCTGATGTTACAAATATAAAAATAAGATCCCTCCCTTTGATACATTTCTAGTTAGTAAATATATGATCAGTTTTTCTAACTGATCCACATCAGAGGTCCCCCAAAATATCAGCAATGGTTTATATTAATATCCTAGTCATATAGTTCAGGAATTGACATTCAGGTTGGACTCTGTAGCAGTTATGTTTTACCTAGGAGTTACCCTCACTTTGAAGACAATCTAGCTAACAGGAAATAAGCCCTTCCCTACCCCTCTGTGTTAGTCAACTTTCCTGTTATTGATATAAAATACCTGATATAACAATATAAAGAAGAGGTTTATTTTGGCTCATGGTTTCAGAGATTTCAGTCCACGCTGGCACCAAACCAAAAATAACATAGTAGGAAGGCATGGTAAACAAAGTTGCTTATGGTGGTATCTGAAAAACCAAGCATAAGAGAAGACTGTTAGTGAGAGATATACCCTCCAAGAGCATACCTGCCTTCTTCAACTGGACCATAACTCCTAATATGAACATCAGTAAGGAGTACCATATCCCTATGATCCAGTCATCTCTCTAGGAACCTTAATCCAATCAAATTGACAATTAAAATTAACTGGCATAAGTTGAGCATGGTGGCACAGGCTTGTAATTTCAGCACTCTGGAAAGATAAGATGATCTCAAGGTCAAACTCAATCTGGGTAAGTTAGCAAGATGCTGTTTCAAAACTTAAATAATTACAAAAGGATGAATTGACACATTGGCCATTTCTGCCCTCAACATTAATGCTCTCCTTTTGACAGGTAGAAAGTTTAGATACTTCTACTAGTTATTCTAAGAATTTAGAAAATAAAGATGGCCTTTCTTTGGAGGAATAATTGAGATTCTGTTTTGGATAATATCTCATCTCCTCCCCTTACACTTTTTTTAAACTTTGGCAAATGAGCTATATATAATAAAAATCATACCCATTCAATCTCAAATGATAGAAACAATTTAAAAATTTATTGGGTTAAGACAGATAAAAGAAGTTCACTAAAATTCTAACATTGTAATTTGTATAAGTGAAAAACACTTTTTGAGGGAAGCAATGGACTATATCTTAACTGTAAAGATAATGATAATTGGATATTAATGACATAACATCTTGTTTGAAACGGAAAATAACATTAGCCATTGTTTTCATGGTTATTCCAAAAGTTGGTGATGGTAATAAGACTCAAAATGTTTTAAGAGTTGTATGATTAAGCCTCAATATGGAAAATCTTTGTTGTATTGAGTTAAACTTCAGCGTGAGCATAACTTTTCTAGTAAGCAATTGGTAAAACATGACAGTGAGAAGAGTTCATCAGATTTTTGATGTTGGCAACCAATACATTATTTTAAGTTCAAATAAGTGATTGAAATACATGCATATTGCAAGAATTGAAATACACAGATATATTACTAAAAATGAAAGAACACCATCACTGCTATTCTCAGTTACCTCCTTCTCTCTCTACCCCCATTTCTCATTTCTTTTTCTGAAAAGGAGCTGCAGCTAACATTGTATGGCACATCTTTTTCATGAAATGCTTACACTTAGGTATGTGTCTGCATGTAAGTAAAACTTGTTTCTCTTTAAGCAAAGAGTACTTCTCTCATAAATAAGATCATATCATTCTGCAATTTGATTTTTTCGCTTATTGGGTCATGCAGAAGATTGCTAAATATCAGAATAACTTTGTTCTTTCTAACTGATAAATTGTGTTTCTTATCATAAATGTACCATAATCTGTTTAATCATTCTTTTTTATAGGAATACTTGAATGGCTCATTATTTTTCACTATTGTAACCTATATTATACTTAATAACTTCACTCATCCATATTTTTGTGCATATGTATATATTTTGTGAGATAATTTTAAAGTAAAATATTGAGATTTTAAAAAACACTAAAATATTCCACCCAAAGTATTATATCAAGGTACATACATTATATACATGTTAATATTCATTTTAACTTCATCAATACTAACATAGTATCTTTTAAAATTTTTTCTGGCATTCTGATTAGAAATGTATGTGTATGTGTGTGTAAATGTATGTGTATATGTGTTTGCTTCACTTTTTGCGATTATTAATGATTATTTTTGTCACTATATAAATGCATATTTTTGTCATATATTAATGTTATGTCTTGTTATATTTGGTTTTTTTCCTGTATTTCTTTGGAACATTTTATTATTGATTGTGTATTTTGACCTTTTGTGGGTTATATAGTTCTACCTTTTAATCTGTTTTTTTACCTTTGAATTATCGTGTTGGAACCTATCAATATTTAACATTTTCATGTAACAAAATCTGTGCTTATTTTTGTTGCCTCCAAATTTGGGTCTTCTGTATAGCAACTTCACTACAGCAGGATTACAAAATATTTCTCCTCATCCTTCTAATTTTCATTGTGTATTATTTTATTTTTTCATGTTTAATCATCTCTGTTTTTGTGTAATTTCTAATGTAGGTATTCTAACTTAATTCATTATTTCATATTAAAGTGACTGTGTATTTGATCAAAGATCTATTTTTTGTAAAGTTTTTGAACAAGAAGAACATGTCCATGAAGCTGTGAACAACTATGGTCATAATGTCTCAACATTATGCCAAAGTTTGGCACATAAAAACATTTCTTATTCTGTGCTTTAAAAGTCAAGAAAAAGGAGAAAATCCAAGATGAATTGTTCCATCATGACATGCATTTGAAATCCATAGTGGATTCAGATAGTAGTAACCAGTATTCTGGGTGCCAAGTGTCCACACAGAACTTAATATCAACATACTATATCCCTATACCCTGCTTTACATATGCATATATTTTGCATACCAAAGACTTACAGATGCACATACACATATATACATACATTAACACACATATATGTATGCTTTGCCACATGCACATGGTTACATTGCAAAGAGAAGAGCAAACAATAAATAAGCGAAAGCAGAATAAGAAATGAGATGTGCTCAAAAAATTCTGGGAGAATCATGGGTGGGTACACAGTAAAAAAAAACATTAAGGAAGAGAAAAGATATCCATGGGAATGATGAGGTTGAGGCAAGCAGATTATACCGTGGTATCATTTAACACAAAGTGGAGCTACATCAGCAACTGTTGCATCTGACCTAGATTTTTTTTGACCTTCTCACCTTCCAAAATTAAATGCAAACATAGGATTTGAGAAAGGCCATGTGTTTTTCTAAAATTGCTTCTTGGTTGAGCTTATTAAGCTTGTGTGCACTTCCTTATTTGCCTAAAAATGAATTCACATGTTTTCTCTAAATGAGAAATGATGTATATCCCAAACATGTAGCAAACTTGCATTACGCTATTTTTTAAACATTGTTTTCTTGGGAAAAATATATATATTTAAACAAAAGAATTTAATAAATTAATATTTTCTGGTGAGGGAATATAATGTATAACTTCATCTAAAAATTTCTTTTTTATGATTTATTTTATTAAGAAAAATGTTTTTATCAAAGTTGTCTACAGTGCAGAAAACGGTTCTTAGTTGGGAAATACTGATTTCAAACAATAGATTTTTATACAGTTAAATCATTATTCATCTACATGATGGAACTTCAGTTTGAGTATCTGTGAGTGCATTTCTGAGTTGATACAGCAGATCTATATACAGTTATTCTAGAGCACCCAGAGCTTCTGGGACAGCATGATGTGCAAGATTTGCCTCTGATTTAGTCTTTTTTTATTTTGAAAAGAATAAAACAAAATGAGAAAAAAAATTGAAATGGGGTCATTCAAAACAAAAGGATGGACATAGTACATGACTTAAAACCACAATACAAGGTGATCTACAATGGTTGCCATGTTGGTTCTTGTTATCTTCAATAGAATTAATTGCCCAACAGGCACAGTAAGATTGAATAAAGCAGTACAGGACAAAATCAATAAAAACAAAACGTTGAAGGCATTATAGGACTTCAAAAGAGGATGATAATCAAACCAGAATGGACATCATAGTCTTATTGTCTTCAGACAACTACTGTTGCCTATACTCTCAGACTTGATACTGTCAAACATAACAGAGTAGAATAAAATCAGTCAAGACAAGACAGTGATCATACGAAACAGATTCAGATAAAATCAATCAGAACAAGACAATAAAAGCAATACAGGGCTTCAGATAAATTTAATAGGAAATTAAAAATGGTTACCGTAGAATATCCTGCTATCTTTGGAATAGCTGTCTATGCTCTCAAATCTAGTACAAGTAGACAAACTGGAACAGAATATAATCAAACTAAACAGAGCAATGAAAACAATATGGGTTTCAAAGCATGATACAAGATTAACAATGTCCTCTGTCTTCCCTTTTTAGACAATTCCTCCTCTTTCACTTTCATAGGGTGCATTGTACATTTTGTATCCCATTGACTCCTTTACTTTTTAGATAAGGGAGGCAACCTGCTATTTACCTAAGTGGTTCTGAATCTTTTTATTCCTGAGTTTCTTTCGAGCAATTTTGCCAGCTTTCAATGGAGTTTTTAAAAATTTTTTTTATTATTTTGAAGATAGTAAAATACAACAGAACAAGATGGAACAAAGCCGATTTAGACAGTGGAGTGAAATTGGTATATAACTTCATAACAGTTTACTGGTATAATAGTACCATATTATATCTTGTTATCTTCACAGTAGTTGTTCTTTCAATCAGGTATAGCAAAATCAAAAGAAATACAGAACATTATAGAATTTATCAAAACAGAATATTGAATAGAGCAATACCATTAATCAGAACAAAGCAAAACAGTGATAAAAATATTTGCTTTCAAAGAGATGGTAGAAGGAAATTCCCCTTATTTGCTATATTGCATATGGTTAACCTCCCAAGAGGTACTCAGATCTCTGGCTCCCATTTGTTAATGGGGGAGGGAGGAAGTGGTAGGCTCATGGCCACTTACCAGGGAAACAAGCTGGTTGCTTGGTTTCCCAGTGTCCTAAGTTCCAACATGGCGCGGATCTCAGGAGATGCTGGTGGTTCTCGCCCAGGGGCAGCCACAGCTTGCTAGGCCACAGCCGCTCAAAGGGGGTTTTAATTTCATGGTAATCTCTTTGAGTCTGTTTCATGAATTCTAAATTTTTGAAAAATTTTTCATCGAAGGTTTCCCTCCTTTTTCTGTGCTCCACCATTCTTCCATCTGTATATTGAGAGGTGCTTAGCATTTATTTCTTTTATTATTTTTCTTATATCTTCCTTGTATTAGCATTTCTATTTTGTGTTCTTTTATAATGTCATGAAGATATTTCTTTATGTCAGATGCTGCTTCTTCAGAAACTGCAGGTGTGCAACCCCTGATCTGTTCTGTATGTTCTTCTCTTGGGCTAGTACTGTTTGGTTTGAGGCTGCAGACTTCCTTTCGTTTCTTCCTCTTGTCGTGCTTCTGGTTTCTTCCAGACAAGTGAATAGTGGGGGTCCCCAGCACTTCCTGTATTGGTTATGAGTACTCTGAGGCATGCTGTCTAGGGGTTGCTGCCCTCCCCACTCTGCTGAACTGGTCAACCACTGGGAGTCTTCACCACATTAGTGTGTGCTGTGCAGACGGTGTTGGTTAGGGATAGCTGCAGGGAAACCTCGTCCTTGGCTATTGGATTGTGCACAGGGGAGGAACTCAGTCCAAGCAATTCTCACCAATCTGTTCTGTGCTAGGAGTGGGTGACTGAAACTACTGCAGTTGTAGTTTCGGGCTTATCCTGCCCGACTCCAAAATATCCCCCAGACAGTTGCCCACTCAGGTGGGGGACTGAGTTCCCCACACTCACCCGAGCCAGTGCAGATCTCTGAGCTGGTGCAGAGATTATCTCCAGTCCACCACTCCCCTCCACAACCATGTCTTCCTGCTGAGGTGCTTGAGCCTGCCAACCCCCAACTTTATCATGACCCTGCGTCTTTGGTTTCCAGTGGTGTTTGGTATACAGTGTGACCAGCTCTGTGAGGGTGCATCTGGCCTTCCATCCATGTTTTTCTTTTCTTTTTCACTTCAGTTTCTTCCAGGGTCAAGAGGATCCAGCTTCTTCCATCTGATCATCTTTTTACTTTGCTGCTTATTGATCCGTCACTCTCCCCCAATTCCAAGAAGATCATTGCACAGCTTAAGGGTCTCCTAGGGTCTTTCCTATGCAGTCTGCAGCTTGTAGAAGTCACAGAAAGCAGCCCAACCACCTAGGATGCTCTCTGAAATGTGCTAGGCTCAAGCATTTTGGTGCCCTGATAGAGTCTTAAGAGGGTAAACATTACACAAATCAGTATACCCAAAGTAAGGGGCAACTCTTGGGCAACACCAACTCTTCACTCCATAAAAGTAATTCCTATTGTATGGCAACTTGCATCAGAATTTCATGAAGGTAATAAATGATCATCATGGTGCTAGTCACAATTTTTGTTTCCTTTTTTTTTTTTTTTAAGGCAAGATAGAGGGTGAATGCATTTATTGTATAATGCTTCATGAATTAACTATAAAAATTCTTGGTTGTTTTTCATCTTCTGCACCATTTACTATTTTTCAGAAATGAGGAGTGATCCAGGCATGATATTTGTCAATGCACAGGCAATGCAGACTTATCTCAGTAGTTTTTATTCTTAATTTGGGGAATACTAGAGTTTTTTCATATGTTAAACAGGAAGTCAGATCTTTGTGCACAATGCTTAGTTAGATTTTTAAATATGACATAGATAATGTTTCTTGGCTGCACAGAAATATCGTACACTCTATGTACTACTTCCTAGTATATGAGAGGAGAGCTTGTTTCAGGATAACCTCAAACCTTTATCATCATTTTCTACTAGATAAATATAAAAAGTTAATGTAGAGCCTGGGAATGCATTGCTTCTGTGCCCTCCAACTCTGACAACTTTTTGTGCCAGCATGCAGTGCCTTCTGGAATGAGTTGCAATACTGGTAATGATAAATGTCAAATAAACATATAAAGAGGATTGCTGACAGGAAAGGAACTGTGTTCTGCAGAAATCAGTCCTAGAACATGAAGGAAGAGGGCAAGGGAACTGGTCAGGCTGTATTTTATGGTGGAATTGGATGAAAAAGGGATTAAAGAATAAAACCTTTTTCCATTTTGTTGTTAGACTCAGGTGGTTCAGAAATAACCATTTAGTGGTAACTTCATAGGGATGAATTTGAAATACATTAATTTTTATAACTTTAACCATTGAAGTCAATAGTTTTAGTGGCCATAGTTATCATACTTTTGTATGGTTTTGTGTGCCTCCTTAAATACTTTTATGTGGACTTCTGGGAGAACATGGCAGATAGATTGCAGCAGCTATGGAGGCTCTCTGAGATACCCTGCTTAAAATCCAGGAATGGTGTGGTACGAGGAGTCCTAAGCAAGAGGAGATACACCCTGCTGACCCAGGAATGAACTAAGCTAAGAGAAACCAAGTGGCAATCCAATCCTGATGCTATAACAGGAACAGATAAAATCTCAGCGCGGAAACTAGAACCCACGCCATTGGAAGCCGCGATTTGAATTTCCTGCTGCTGCTGTTGCATTCAAATCTGCAGGGCAGGGAGAGAGATGCGTGAAAGCTCAGAGAATGGGAATCTGCAAACAGAGTTGAGAGCAGGAATAGCAGGGAGCCCTACATCGACTTGTGGTGAGTGAACAGAACGGGGACCCTTTCATAGAGTAGGAGGCTCCAGCAAAGGACATAATGGGACCGGGCAGACTTGCCAGAACTGGATGCTGCAGTGACATTAGTTGCATATTCGCCTTTCAAGTGGGATTGGTGGGGAGTGCCTGGACTGCGTGATGCCACTGACTAAGACCCAGTAGGCTAGCCCAAACCAGGTCCCAGCACCTCAAGGTGCACCCTAGCGGTGAAGCCTTTGGTAGGTTGACCTGGAGAGGCGGGCCCAGCAGAGGCTGCCCAGGTCTGTGTCTCCCTAGTACACTGCAGTGGGTGGGAACACTTAGCCAGTGCAATTCATACAAACTGTAACCAAAAAAGAGGAAAAGATTGGGCCTCCTACATTCACTTGTATGGAAGGAACAAAAAGTATGGGAAGAGGAAGCAACAAGAAAGGCTCCTCAGTCCCCAATCCTGAGAACACTGATCCAAGGAAAGGGAAATGCAAAGGAAGACAGAAAACATGCAATATCAGACACGGCACCAATAGACATAAAGTGATATCTCCAGAGCCTCATAGACGAGTTTAAAAATGAAGTATTTAACGAAATAAAGCAAGATATAAGTAGAATAGTTAGAGAAATGCCAAGCACTGCCCAAGAAAAAACAGATGGTGGAATGGAAGAACAGAAAAAAAGGGGAGAATTGTTTGATGGAGAAAATAGAGAAAACATAGAATACGTGAAGCAGGTTCAAAGAGATTACCAGAAAACTAAAAACTCTATCGAAAACTGGCATAACAGCTTGAAAGAAACTAAGAATAAATTATCTGAATTGGAGGGCAGATTTGTAATATGGGAGCATGAAATGAAAAACTTCTTAAAAATAACAAGAAAACAAATAGCAATAATACAAAGGCCAGAAGATGATAAGAGGATCTATAACTTAAGAATTAAGAACATAAAGGAAGAAGTAGGGACACAAACAAATGGACTACAAAAGCTATTCACAGAAATAATCCAAGAGAATTTCCCTAATTTAGCAAAAGGTAAAGATACTCAGATGTATGAGGCATACAGGACACCAGCCACCTACAACCCAAACAGAGCTACACCCAGGCATATAATAATCAAAATTCCAGAAATCCAATATAAGAACAGAATACTAAAAGCCATCAGAGACAAGAAACAGATCACTTACAAGGGAACACCCATCAGAATTACAGCAGACTTCTCGGCACAAACCATCAAATAATGAAGAGCGTGGGGGGAAATAATTCAAGCTTTGAAAGATAATAACCTCCAGCCAAGATTGATATATCTTGCACAACTGTCCCTAAAAATTGATGGAAAAACAAGGTGCTTCCAGGATAAAGAGGAACTAGGGGAATTTGCAACCACCAGTTCAACTCTACAGAGAATACTGCAGGATATTCTAAAAAAGGAAAATACCAAGATTCCAGAAACAGTGGCAGAGAAGCCACAATGAATGGAGCAGAAAGCGAAATGAAGAAGACAAACTGACAACAAACAAGAAAAAAAGAGCTCAATAGAAATGAGGCAGAGAAGATTGGATGATAGGAACAGCTATTTTGGAGAAAACAAGACAACATACTAGCTAGTGCTGATTTAGTATCATCTTGCTTTGAAGTCCAATCAAGCTTTTATTCTTCTGTCTCCATCAGTCTTAACAGGTTGTATCTTATTGGATTTTATTATATGTGGTAATATAAGCAAAAACTTTTGTAGACAAGGAGATTATACATGAAACCATTGTTCATTTTCTGATAGTTGGTTCTAATTATCCTGTAATACTGTCATTCTCTTGAATGGTTTTACATTGTCTTGATGTGTTTGGTGCTACAGTATACGAAGTTATACTCAAAGATTTCAAGGAAAGAGACATTATGGTAACTACTTTTATGTCAGGATATCTTGTGGTGAAATACTGTTTTGCTTAAATGGTTATGTTTTGACCTGCGCTGTTTTGTTGTTATGCCCCCTTTTATCTCAATCTCCTTTTTTTTAAATTATTTTTTTATTTTTATCTTCTTAATTAAGGGAAAAATAAAAAAAGCAGGATACATTATAGTAACCCACTTTGACTTCCTATTAACTTGATTTGAAACCCTGTATAGCCCTCACCATCTTGCTTTGACTGATTTTCCTCTATTCTGCTTTGCTTGATAGTACCAAGTTCAAAAGTATAGGAAACACTGTGAAGACAATAAGATTCATTATGACCATTATTGACTATTATCTTCTTTTAAAGTCCTGTAATGTCTCCAATAGTTTTGGTTTATTCTTTACTGTTTTGTTCAATTTTATTATAACTGATGATATAGGCAATTCTTTTTAAGATAGCAAGATGCAGTATGGTAACCACTGTTGATCACCTAGTATTTTGTTTTTACATTATCTATTATGTCCATCCTTTGGATTTGACTGACTCTGTTCTGTTATGGCACATTTGGTTTTACTGTCTTCAAAAAAAAGTAATAAGAACTGTGGGAGTAATAAAACCCAAAATGTGTAATTGTCATTGTACAAAAGAAAGGAAAAGAAAGTACTCTAAAGAATATAACTGCATATATATTTAAGTGTATAAAATAGATAACCATATTACTGAGTTTTGTTGGATCATTGAACAAAACTGTTTCCAGTCTCACTGTTTGAAAGTCCACTTTATATGCTTTAATTTTGTAACTTGAACAACTGTTTCTAAGATAACATTTTCTTTTTCTTTTCTTTTTTTTTTTTTTTTTTTGTCTTTTTCCTTTTTATCGGTACCGGGGATCGAACTCACGACTTCCTGCTTTCAAGGCAGGTGCTTATGCCGCTGAGCTAAACCCCCAGCCCCCTAAGATAACATTTTCTGTTAACTAGTGATTTCCTACTGTTTATTTTTTCTGAAATTCTGAATAACTTGTACCCTTTTTCTGTTTTTTTCTTTTTCTCCTTAAATAAAAAAATAAATAAATAAAACAAACAAACAAAAAGCTTTTATCTAAAGTTAGAATAAGGAGGTATAGTAACTATTAGCTATTTGTTACCCTGACATAAAAACTCCTCACTATTTTTGTTTTAGAAGTTACTTTGTACATTATTTCTTTAAATATTACAATCTTTTCTGGTGACAAAAATAGCTTCAGAAAATGTAATAATATTATAAAACAAATTGAAAGGAGTAAATAAAACTATCTTTGTAGACTGCATGATTGTGTAGAAAGTCAGAAAGAGTTAAAACAATTTCTGGAACTCATAAGGAAGTATAGCAAAGTTGAGGGATATTATGCTAATACATAAAAATCAATTGATATATATTACGGTATTAATCTGCTTTTCTTTTGCTGGGACCCAATACCCAACAACCAAACTTAAAACAGGAGAGGTTTAATTTAGCTCATGGATTCACAGGATTCAGTCCATGGACATCTTGCACCAAGGCAGAAATATTGTAGATGTACATGAAGAAGCAAAGTTGCTTAGTTAATGGTGGCTGGGAAGCAGAGTAGGGGAAGAGTAGCAGAAATGAATAGCAAGGGACCACATGTAGGGACCCAAAACCGTGTCTCCATGACCTACCCAGACACAACACAGAGTATGCTTTACTAATCTGCTAGACATTTCTTAATCCAAGAAAGCTGACGGCAGATTAATGGTCAATGAAGTTAATAATTAAGATTAACTGTCACAATAATACTGACTTTTACTATCCCTGAATATAGAATAGCTCTTCATTTGTTTAGTTATTCTTTGATATCTTTTTATCTGAGTTTTGTAGTTTTCTTCACATAGATTTTATACATATCTTGCCATGTCTACATCTAAGTATTTTATTTGATTGAATGCTAATGCAAATGATAGTGTGTTTTAAATTTCAAATTCCAGCAGTTCATTGTTTTTTTGTGACTGTTAGTCCTTGGGTCAACTTTATTGAAGTAAGAAATACCTAGCAGATTAGTAAAATATTGGGTGTGTCTGGGTGAGTCACGAAGGTATGGTTTTGGGAACTATATATGTTTCCTTACCATTCTTTTCTGGTACTATTTTCTGCTCTGCTTCCCAGTTACCATGAAGTAAGCAGCTTTGCTTGGCCATGCACTTCTGCAATGATATTTCTGCCTTGGGGCCAGCCACCTGTTGACTGAATCTTCTGAGACCATGAGCCAAGTAAAACTCTCTAAATTGTGGGTGCCAGGTATTCCTTCCAGCAATGGGAAAGCTAGCACACATATCAAGGTGCTGTTTCTTTCCAAATTGATCTATATATTCAACACAACCAAATTTCCAGCAATTTATTTTGTGTGTATTGACAAACTGATTCCAAAGCTTACACGGAGCAGCAAAGATTCATAAAATACAATTCACTATTAAAAGATAAGAACAAAGTCAGAAGACTGACACTGTGATTTTTCTTTAAAGATTATAAAACCCAACAAAACAAAACAGAATAAATCCAATCAGAGAAAAGCAGTGAAATTGGTACAGAACTTCAAAGTAGGATATTAGGAAAACAACAATGGTTACCATAGTATATCTTGTTATCTTCACAGTAGTTGTCCATTCCATTAAATATAGCAAAATCAAACCAAAACAAGACAGAATAAAACTAATCAAAACAGAATGTTGAATAAAGCAAAACAATTAATTGGTACAAAACAAAACAGTGAGACCAATATTGGATTTCAAAAAAAAGATAGAAGGAAATCCCCATATATGTTATATACTGTTATCCTCCTTATAGTCCTCAGAATGCCCCACCGCAGGACTGCAAAGTCAAACAAACAATATAAACATTCAGTTGCTATTTGTACCTCAGTTGATACCATCTCAGCCTCTGAACTGGCCAGTTGCTTACTGGGCAACGTAGGGTGAGGGTGTGATTCTCAGCCTACTCAACAGTAAGTTCACAGGCGGTGTTATCTGACTTTTTTCTTCTTGGGCCCCACGTGGCCTGTGTGGCTTACCAGAAAGGCTGGCTAGTTGGCTTGTTGGTTAGCTCCTCCCAGTGCCAGCATGGCTGATTCTTAAAAGGTATTGTATGACTTTTCCTGGACCCCACATGGTCTGCCACTCTTTGATTTTATGACTATAAAAATTTACATAATTGAGATAGTGTGGCTTTGGCAAAACAATAGATAAATAAATGGAACAGACAAAGCAAGAAATAAACCCACATAAATATAGTCAAATCATCCTTAACTCAGGAGAAAAAAGGCTATCTATAGTAAATGGTTCTGAAAATCCATAAGCAGAAACCAAACCAAAACAAAACAAAAAATAAGAGAAAAAAGAACTAAAAATAGAGGCATATATCTAAATATAAAATGCAAAACTATAAAACTCCCAGAAGAATACCTAGGAGAAAATCTAGATGACCAATTGTATTTGAGCATGGTAATGGGTCTTTTAATAAAGCATCAAACATATAATCCATAAAGGAAGTAACTGATAAACTGTGCATCATTTACATTAAAAAATTCTGCTTTGCAAGAGGTACTTCCAGGCCAGGTTGCCTATAATCTCAGGACTCTGGGAGACTAAGGGTGGAGGATCACAAATCTAACCCCAGCCTGAAAAATTTAGCTACTTCATGAGATCATGTAATAATATTTTAAAAAATTTTAAAAGGGCTTAGAATACAGCTCAGTGCAAAGGCCCTGGGTTAAAACTTCAGTATTGGGGTACAAAAAGACATTTCAAAAGAAAAAGAAGGCAAGGAACAGACTAAGAGGAAATATTTCCAAAGCCATATCTGTTGAAGGACTGTTATATGAACTAGACAAATAAATCTTAAAATTTAACATTCAGAAGCTAAAGATCCAGTTTAAAAATGAGAAAAAGAGCAGACACATCACCAAGAAGATATAGAGATGGTAAATAAGTATATGAAAAGATTCTCCATTTCATATTTCTTTAGGGACTTGAAAATTTAAAACAATAATAAAGTGCTACATACCCATTAGAATAATCAGAAACCCTAAACATTAACAACACCAGTTGTCAACAAGGATATAGAGCAAAAAGACCTCAATCCAGACCTCTGAGTGTCCAAAGTGGTACAATCATTTTGAATGAGAGTTCAGCAGTTTTTGCAAAAGCAATCATACTCGTACAATATGATCCAGAAATTGTACTCCATGGTATTTGCATCCACATAAAAACCTATACACGATTGTTAATAGCATCCATAGTCATAATTGCCATACCTTGGAAACAACCAAAGCATTCTCATCTGGTGAATGAATAAATAAATTGTGTTTTCTTCAGATAATGGAATCCTATTTACTGCAAAAAAAGCAGTGAGCTATAGTGCCATCAGCAGACCTGGAGGGACTTTAAACAAGCATTGCGAAGTGAAAGAAGCCAGTGTTGAAAAGATTACATATTGTTTGCTTACAAATACATGACATTCTGGAAAAGGGAAACTATGAAGGTAAAAGATCAGTGATTGTGGAGGAAGGAAGAGATGCACAAGCAGAACATAGGATTTTCAGGACAGTACAGTTCTCAGTTGTTGTAATGGTAGATTCATGTCATTACACATTTGTGAAAACCTGTAGAAAGTATAATACGATAACAAATCCCGAAGTAAACTGTGGACTCAGTAATAATGAGGTGTCAGTGTAGGTTCATGGACTATAAAAAATGTACAAGTGTGTTGGAAGATGTTGATAATGGGGAGGCTGTACATGTGTGGAGAACTCTCTTTACTTTCTGCTGTCTCTATTAGGCTGTGAATTTAAAACTACTCTAATAAAGTCTATTTCGTTTTTAAAGAAATAAAAGTTGAGATAAAATTTCTCTGTAAAATTAACAAACTTAAAAACATGGAATGTCTTATTATTATTCACAATTGTGTGTTGAAATGGGCACTTTCATAGATCATCCATTGGTGAGTTTTTTCATTATAATTTACTGTATTTTGCAATTTTTCTACAAGCAATGTGGGAAACACAATTTTTAAAAAGTGGCTTCATGAAGAGCATTAAGTAATTTGCTGAAGGTCATGTAATTATTCACCATAGAACTGAGACCAGAAATAAATTTCCAAAATGGATTCCTGAGTGCAATTTGATTCTCAAGTAATCCAACAATGGAACAAAAGATTTTTAGCAAATGTAAAGTTTTTTTCTGTAATAACTAGTGTAAATATAATGAAAATAAATGTTTGTACTAAGTATAATCAATAGAACTAAGAAGACAAGCATCAGTAAGAGATTTTGGAGAGTAGAAGAATAGCATAGCAGTACTCTCATGCATAGTTGTATTAGCCCACCCAGGAATGCCATCATTTGGTGACCGTCATTGAAAGTGAAAATCCCACAGTAAGATGCAGAAAATCCCACAGTAAAATGCAGAAAATCCCACAGTAAGATGTAGAACAGTTTCTTAGGTGAATTGGTCCAAACATGTGCAATGCTGAACTCAGACATTTTTAGAACTTTAGAAAGAGAGATTTGATAGATTTACCTTCAAATAAATACCTTTAAAAAATTTCTCGTCCCACCAAGGCTTTTGGTATACACAGAATATCTGATAATTTATTCTAAGAAGCATTTATCCAGGCATTACGGTCTACTCCTGTAATCCTAGTACTCTGGCTGACTGAGGCAGGAAGACCACAGGTTTGAGCGCAGCCTAAACTTTGGGAGATACTCCTTAAGAGAGAGAGAAAGTGGGGAGGGGGGAGTGAGAGAGAAAGAGAGAGAGACAGAGAGAGAGAGAGAGAGAGAGAGAGAGAGAGAGAGAGAAAGTGGCTCAGTGAGAAAGTCTTGGGTGCCACAAAGAAAAAGAACAAAAGAGCCTGATAATAATACCTTTATTGCTGATCTGTGGCAGATCTTGTGGAACCAAATGAATAGGCAGTAAAATTAAATTTTATTGTGCAAATTAGGAAATATAACAGAATTTATTCTTGCCTAAATAAATCAAAAGCCCTTTTGGCTTATGTAGCCAATGTAAGGGTATTTCTAAGGAGGCTATGTGATACTGTTCATCAGAGACCACCTTGACTCTCTGTTCTGTAGTGTACAACTGGGATTACTGAAAGAGGTTTGAAATGTTTGATGAGTGGCCCCAGGAGTCTCTTTCATCACCAGTTAACCCCAGTTATCTCCACAGAGGAGTTCTTAGGAGCATAGGCATATACTGTGACACCAGATTGTCAACCTATGTCTCTAAATTAACTGCTGCTCAGGATTTTTAAATATTTATCCCTAAAGGATTTAGCTCAGTGGCTTAAGCACCTGCCTTGCAAGCATCTGATCATGAATTCGATCCCTGGTATAAAAAAAAATTATCCCTAAAATGTTGCAGACTACCTGCCAGCATTGTGTTTATTAGATGATATTTGTTTGTAACTGTCCTCTTGACAGTCAGTCTCTCTTAAAGCTACTTATCTTTTAATAACATTCCTGGTTAATTATTGGGTAAAAATATATATTCATGTCCTATACTATGGGAAGTGCTCCATTCAATTAAAAAACAGTGTTAGTAAAATACATTTTTGGAGACATCACATTTTCCCTTGCATTCTTTTCTCTTACCTCTGTTTCTTTCTCTCCTTGACATTTTAGATCTCTCCATTCTTCTGTTCTGCCCTTCTTGTCTAGACCTGACTTCTGCCCTGAACTCAAATCAGTCTTTCTGTAGCTTCTGACTTGCCCACAATTGTGATATTCTCATTTCCTTAAGGAATATGATATCAGCTGGGCTTGGTAGATTAGACCAGTGGAGGCAGATTTGTGGTACACAATGAAGCAGTGGGCTGCTGTATCACTGAAAGCCCTACAAGGCTCCTCATCACTGGAACAGGCCATTCACTAATGTACACAGTGATACGAGTATCTTACAGGACTAGTTCTCCAAAGGGGTACTTGTACTTTAAAAGATGTGTTTATTAATTGAAGTTAATCTTTAATTTAAAATATAACACTTGGGGAATGCACTATGTGAAGCAATAACTTTTGTCAAACTCGTCTCACTTTTACTGGTACTAGAAACTGAACACAAGGCTATAACACTGAGCTATATTTCCAGCCTTTTTTAAGAATTTTTTAAAATCTTACTTTGAGAAAAGGTACTGCTAAGTCACTTAGTTGCTTGGATTTTGACTTGCAGTTCTTCTGTCTCAGCTTCCTACATGGCTAGGATTACAGGCATGCTCCTTCATGGCTGGCTTTATGTCATGTCGTAGCAAAGAGTATCTGATACACATGCTTCATGTTAATAGTTCAGTGTAAGCTATTTAGTCATATATCCTAAGATAGTCAATGAGAATATTATAATTTCATTCAGTGATACTTTTATAAAGTAATAAAGCTAAACTGACAACTTTGACAAAAGCTTTATCTATAAAGTCAGTCTATACTGCCAGCATACACAAAAATCATGCAAAGATTAAGAAATTATTTTGGAAGCGAGGAGTGTAACTCTCATGTATATATGCTTGGCATGTGTGAGGTCCTGGTTTCAATCCCCAGCTCCAAAAAAGAAAAAGATATCTTAAATAGCCTTCAGGTTGCTTTATGACATTAAATATTAACCCCATTAAAAAAATCAAATGGAGAACAAGATTGTTACAAAAGAAAATGTGCTTTATTTTGAGAAAATTTTCTATCCTTAGCTTTTCCCATTTCCACAGACTCCGTGTTAACTGTTTACTAAACTCCTTCCGTACTCTTGCCTTTCATATCTACTAGCTGCAAACTCTTATACATGCTACCTATGCAAGATCATGTAGATCTGCCTGTTTTATATTATCAGGAACCTATTTCATATTATTTTTATCCCACTCTGTATCAGTCAGTGTTTACTACAGAAAGCAAATACAGCACAAGATAGACAAATGTATAAGAATTTATAAGATTGTCTTACTATGGCCGCCCAAAGCATTGGATGAGGAACGGTGCAGTGTCTGCACTGGAACCTGCGCAATATGTATACGCTGGAGATCAAAAGATTCAGTCAAAGGTCTGGAGCTTACTGCAGTGTCCTGTGGGAGGCTGTATTGGGAAGCTGATGGGTCTGCAATGGCAGCTGAAGAATCTATGCTATAAGTTAATGGTCTGTGATGAAAGCCAAGGAGGTGACGTTCAAAAGAGAAGGCGAAGACTGGAGCTCCTTTGAGGAAACAGAAGCAGATCTGTCCTTTTTACTCTCCACTTTTTACCAGATAGGTGACAAGCTGTGCTAGGGTGGGCCTCCTACACCCCAGGATGTGGAATTGCTGAACTGATTCATTTCAGCTTTTCTTACAATCAATCAGTTGACACAATAAATCAACTAATGCACACTCTGAGGCTAATAGCCTCCAAACTGGGTGCCTCTACGCCCCATGTGGACCATTCTGTACACAGAAGATAAATGCTCTAGGCAAGATTACTCAAAGCAAAGACTTTGATGTTAGGACAGACTATGAAATGATGTTGGAAGTTAGTTTTGGCCCCAGTGTACTTCTGTAGTTATTTTCCCACATTTCTCTCTATCTTTGCAGCAACAAAATGGTCTGATTCCTTTCTGTTTTTGAATGGAAATACTCACATTGGTCATTTGCTCATTCTCTCCTTCACAGTTCCTATTTGGTTAGTTTTACATGTTGAAATTTTATGTTTCTTCTAAACTGTTCCTTAGTCGCTAATGCTTTATTCTGAGTTAGATGGAAAATATCCTTTATAATCTTAAATATTTTGTATCTATTTCTGTATAATTAGAATTTTGATTTATTACCATTTATATGAGATTATTAACTCATTGAGAGAAAAGATAATATTTTTCTTGCTTTTCACTAACAGTGCTTTATATAAACCAAAGATCTCAATATATATTAGAATAAAAGTGAATTAAATTTGACATATTTTACTGATTTGGCTTCCACTTGGATGTAACTTTGAGTTCCTTGTGTTGTTTTCATAAATACACTATATTTTGCTGAATGTGATGGCAACAGAACTATAATCTCAGCACTTGAGAGGCTGAGGCTGGAGGATTGCTACAACTTGGAGGCCAGCCTGGGTTACAAAGTGAGTTCAAGGCCAGCCTGAATTGCATAATGAAACCTTGTATCTCCAAAAAAAGAGAAAGAAATACTATTTCCATCATAAAAATCTTACATAAATATAGAATATGACGTTTTTCCTTCTTTTTCTTTTCCAATGATGATACGTATTCAGCGATGTTTGTTATTTCTTTTGAGGGGTAACACTGATGGTGTGTTACTGCAAGCTTTCTGAAAAACATCCCAAACATACTGTTGTCTTTCTTGGCATTATGTAGAGTAGATTTGAGGCTTGGAAGGGTGATATCTTCATTGTTTTTTTTTTTTTTAAAGAATATATTTGAAATAGTCTAGTACAAAAATAATTCCTTTTCTTTCCCTACAGCCATCACATATAACACTCCTCTTATTTCTGGTCTATTACATTTCTGCCTTTGCATTTCAGGACATAATCTTTCTCTCTCAGAGCAATAGATTGAACTTGCCTAAGTGTTTTAAGGAAGCAGTCTGTACATTAGGCCTCATTGTAGCATAAGTAGAAAACTATCACTTAAAGACAGCTGCTATGTTACCCTCAAAGAAAGGTAAATAAAGAAAAGGAAGATACAAAGAAAAGAAAAAAAAGCCTCTTGAAAATTTGCTTGGATTCTGAATGCATTGACTCTTGTTTCCTAAAGTGTAGAGTGATATAGCCTGCTGTATAAATAATGAAAGTTACTATGAACCCGTGTCCTAATAATACTCCCTTGATATTAAACAAGGGCAGTTTTGTCTTTAAAATACTAACCCATTTATTCTTATAACATTCAATCTCTTCCAGGAATTTTGACTTCTTTTGAACATATAGATTGTTTCGGATTATTCACAGTAAGTGGCCTGTTTCTCCTAGAGTTTCTTTGAATTGAGATGCTCCCCAGGGATGCCAGAGGGGAAGGGAAAGGAAACAAACCTGACTCACCACTGTCTATTTAGTTTATAGTTGAAAGTGAGTAAGAGAGCTGTGTGACAAGCAGTGTGACCTTCAACTAATAAGTGCTCCGTGTGGACTTACAGTTGGGACCCTTTTAATTCATGTTCTAGTCTTGTCCAATATAGGACTTCATTAATCCCTCTTTGCAGTCTAACTTGCAGCAATACTACTAAAGAACTTCTGGAGGTAACATGTTGATGAAATTCCATAGATCCATGGTCTTCTGAGTTTTAACATTCAAAAATATTAAGTTAATTGATCAATACTTTTTTAGGGGGTGCTTATTTTTACATATACATACATATACAACTCTAATATTATCTCTGTTGTTATCAGTAATTTATGAGATTTTCATTCTGACATGATTTTTGCTCTATTTTATTTTATTTTCACTATTTTAAAAGACAAAGTGATGCAGAGTTTAGAATAGTGTTACTTACTTTTGGGTCACAATAAAACTAATGTGAAAGAAGGGTTACACTCTTAGCTTAAATAATAATATCAGCTAAGAGCCAATTAGGACAAGAATAATCATTCCTCATCATTCAGATGCCAATAATTTCCACTTCACTCAGCTGCAGAGGCTGGTACTCACATATCTTGGAAAGAAAATTGTCGTAGGACCGTGTTTTAGGAGAATCTGCTATTTTTAGATAGAATTCCGTATATTTAAACAATTCTGAGAGAAAAATAATAAAGTATGAATATTGAAGCTTGGAAATAATTATTCTCTGTTTTCTTCCGCTTAAGTGACAACCTATACTTTTGATCCATATACCTAGAAAAAGATTAGTCTTGTAATATTTATTGACTACTCTCAAAATTCTTGAAAGTGACAGAGAATATAAGAGAACATGACTCTTCTGTTCAGCTGCCTTTATTAAAAAGGCCAGATCTGTTGAAGATTCTCTAGATACTCTTACTTAATACATTAGTGTTCTAGAAAGAGATATAGAAAAAAATTATTCAAATTGCATCAGATTTTCTTATTTAACTGTAGTCTTTATACCCATTTTACAGTAGAAGTTATCTATCCAAACAGATTCCTTATGATTTGAGAAACCAGTGATAGGAAATGAACAATCACTTCTGTCTGAACACTTAGAGGAATTCTGAGTTTGAAAAGAAATCTTGAGATTTTTTTTAATTTGCTTTGTAAAATGCATTTGAACTGAGGAAGCTACTAATTTCATAATTCTCAAAACCATCTTCTAGTTTTTTGGCAGCATCAGAAACAGATCTCTTTTGTGAATGAGCGATTGATAAACTCCTCAAAGTAGCATGGCCAGGACCATCTTCACTCCCTAGTGAAAGTGCTTGAGTTGAGGCAACCAAAGTTGGGACAGAAGTATAGTTAGAACACTCTCCAGGAACTCTTTCCCTGGGGGACACACTATGGGCTCATGAACTCCTCCTTCAGCCAGCATATATATTAGTCACTTTCATGTCACTGGGGCAAAAAAAAAAAAAAAAAAAAAAAAAAAATCCAATACCTGGAATTTAAAAGCGAGCTTTATCTTGGCTCACAGTTAACAATGCTGAGTCCGTAGTTGGCTGACTCCAAGGCAGAAACAGCATGGGGATAGGGTTTTGGAGAGGAAAGCTGATCAACCGATGCCATCCAGAGAACAAGCAAGGGACAAGTATACACCATTCACGACCCATCACTTCCAACCAGGCCCCACCTCCAAACAGCAGATTCAGCTATGAACTCATTAATGGATTAATTGATTAATGAGCATAGCATACCCACAATTCGGTCATCTTCCAAAAGCCCACTGAGGAACAATTTAGATCTAAACTATAATATTCCACCCCTGGCCCCAAAAGGTTCATGTTTATCTCATTATCAAAATATATTTAGTTCATTTCTAAGAAACTATAACATAATTCTGGCACTGCTGAAAAAATCCAGTCTCCTCTGAGACTCAAGGCAAATTCTTAGCTGTGAGCCCATTTGAAAATAAAAAAGAAATCCATATATGTCTAACTATATAGCAGCACAGGAACATTTCTATGCTAAAAAGGAGAAATAAAGCTATAGAAAGGAACTGGACCAAAGCGAGACTGAATATCAGTGAGGCAAGCATTAAGTCTTATTCAGGATTCAGGGAATATGGTGGTAAAATATATGCTCCAAGTGGCGTGGACAAGCCCTCCTCTATGGCCTTCTGGTTTCAGCTGACATGGCCTCTCTACGGGATTAACCTCACTGCTTACAACTTTCCTTGGCAGGCATTCCACATTTCTAACTGCTCCAACTTCCTGGAATCTCCACAGTAGCCCTGGCTTCACTCTCACAGCTTCATATATTGCTCTTTCTTGGGCTTCTGACAGGGACTGTGACCTTGTCATACCACATTGCTTAGTCTTCCAGGCCTTTCTCTGATACAGGATAGAAGCCTCCATGACCTGTAACTCTGGATGCCTCCAGAATCAGCACTACATGGATGATGACAAAGTCTGATGTAGCTTTTGAGTTTCTGGATGTCTAAATCCAGGGATTCACTTCTCTAGGTGACCCTGAACGAGGAAGGCACCCTGGGCTCTCTTCCTAAAGTCTTTCCTTAAGTGATCTTTACTGTTGTTGCAATGCAAATTACTTGGCTTCTTGTGTTCCTACTCTTTTCTAGAGCACATCCCAACATTATACATTCTTCTTTTCTAGCCAAGCAGCATAATTTTCATATTGTTCATTTTTGATTCTTACTGTGGGTCTGACCAAAAGCAGCCTGTAGTACCTATACCTTAACCTGAATATTTGACTATCATGAAATTTTCTCTGCCAGACTAATTCACCACATTTGAATTCAGCCTCATCAAATGGGCAAAACATAGGCAAATTCTTTGCCAGAATGTAGAAAATATCGCCTCTAGTCCATTTCCAAACAGAGTCCTTGTTCCCAACTGCAAGTTCGTGAACCTGGCCTTTCTTGTCCTTACTGTTATCATAATTCTGGTCTTCAAAACTACCACCAGACTTGCCTATTAAGTTCTTCAAATAACATTTTAAGGCTTTCAAATTTCTCTCACAAACCAATTCTAAAGACTGCTGGTCAGCTATGCATTGTCAGGTGTGGTCAGAGCAAAGACCCATATTTGGTATCAGTTTTCTATTTTATTCATTTTCCCATAACTGGGATGAAACACGCATCTGTAACTCAAAGAGCAGAAATTTATTTGGAAGAGTATTTTAGATCTAAGACAAAGCAGAGTTAAACATCTTTAAAAAGCAAAATGATGCATGCTGATATACAAATTGCCTTCCACTGACCATTTATATATCCATCACCTTACGCAGTTACTATTTGTAAGTAAATGGCAAAAATATCGTTAACTATAGTCACCATGTTGTACCTTTGATGACCAGAGTTTATTGATGCTATATAATTTAAACTTAAATTTAGTACTCTTTGAGTAACAGCACCAAATTTTCCCCACCGTCTACTGTTATTGGGTTCTGGGGTGCTAGAGTCACGTTCTAGAGGTAGTTTTTAGGTTCTTTCTGTCCTGAACAAAGAATTGGTCAAAGGGGCTGGGGATTTAGCTCAGCGGCATAATCACCTGCCTTGCAAGCAGGCAGTTGTGAGTTCAATCCCTGGTACCGATAAAAATGAAAAAGACAAAAAAAAAAAAGAATTGGTCAAGACAAGCACAAACTGTAACAAAATTTTATTAAAGGTAGGAAAAGAAACAGGCTCTGCAAAACAAGTTTTGGTCAAGAAGAAGTAAGACTTCCACAATGAGAGTGAGCCAACCTGAAAAAGTGAACACAGGCAACCTTTCTTTTCATATCACTTACTCCTCAGGCTGACGGCAGGTCTAGGCCAAGCTATGTAAAGCCTAAGTGTGTTCTCCTGAGATGTCCATGTGTAGGGCTTTGGGAACTGTTACGTATGTTCTAGGATTTCATAATTAACAGGTCACAACTACCCTACCCCTCCCCCGCAACTTTACCATGCCCTAATCTCCTGTGTTACTACTTCTGGCAATCGCTAATCTTTCCGCTTCTATAATTTTGATGTTTTCAAATTCTGTGTATAATTGACATCATGTAGTATTTGTATTTCTGTGCTACTCTTATTTCAAGTTGCCCAGTGTCCTTAGAGTTCATGCATGTTTTCACAATTGACAGAATTTTCTTTTTAAGACTGAATAATATGTATTGTATTTCTTTATCTATTCAGCTCTCTATGGCCACTTCAGTTGATTCCTTGCCTTTGTTACTGTTACTAATAACTTCACTGAACATGGGAGTGCTGATACCTCTTTGAGATACTTCATTTCATTGGATAAAACCCGTAAGTGTGCTTGCTAGAGCTAGGATTGACATTATTTTCTCTTTAATATTTTTAAGTTCATTGGGTTTTTCTCTCTTGGGAGATTTTTGTTACATAGTCTCCTTTAATGTTTAATTCAGATTTTTTATATCTTTGTGATTCAATGTTAATGTGTCACGTGTTTCTAGAAATTACCCATTTCTTCTAGGTTATCCAGTTGGTTGGCAAGCAAACTCTTATGACATTTTGTGCTTCTGTGGTATATTTTTACTAATTTTTTCTTTTTTGCTTAGCTAGTGCAAGTCTTGAATTTTGCCATTTCTAAAAAACAACTCTTAGTTTTCACTGATGTCTTCTATTATTTTTCTATCTATTTATCTTTGCTCTGATCTTTGTTATTTCCTTTCTCCTACTAACTTTGGGGCAAGTTTGTTCTCTTTCTAGTCCCTTTAAGTGTATGGTTATATTATTTGAGGTCTTATTATTATAGCATGGACATGTTTAACTATAAACTTCCCTCTCAGGAGAGCTTTTACTTTATCCAATATATTTTTGATATATTGTTTTCATTTTTGTCTTCAGTAATTTTCTTCTTTAATTTTGTCTTTGAGGCTTATTTCTTCACAATTGTTTACTGTGCAAATATTGGCCATTTTCCAATTTTCCTCTTGTTATGATGCTAGTTGCATATAATTTTAGCCACAAAAATACTTTATTATGATTTCAATCTTTCTCTTCTTGCTCCTCCTCCTCCCCTTCCTCTTCCTCCTCCTCCTCCTTCTCTCCTCCTCCTCCTTCTTTTTCTTATCTTTGAGAAAGGCTCTCACTATGCAGTTCAGGCTGGCCTTGAGCTCACTTTGCAACCCAGATGGTGTCAAACTTACAATGATCCTCCTGCCTCAGCCTCCTGAGAACTGGGATTACAGGTACATAACACCATGTCTGATTTCAATCTTCTTAAATTTCAGAAAACTTGCTTTATGGGCTATAGTCTATCTTGAAGAATACTCTATGTGTGCTTAAAAAGAATTCTGCTGTTAATATACTATTCTACAACACTATTAGATTCATTTGATCAGTAATGTTGTTCAAGTCCACTATTGTACTCATTTTCTGGCTGTATAATCTCAAATATTAAAATGAGCTGCTTGGCTCTTCTTATCTCCCAGCCCACCCGCCAGCTGGCTCACAGGGTGAGGTGGTTGGCTTCTTGTTTCTTCTTCCAGCCCATGACTGCCACTGGCTCATGGGAAGGAGTTAGCTTGTTGGTTCTCCTCCCAGCCTGTATCAGCATTTTTTATTTAATGTGTTTTCCATCCCTTCACTTTTAGTCTATATGTCTTTAAAGCCTTGTTTTGTTTTTTCACTTCATTCAGCTACTCTGTATATTTTTGACTTGTGAATTTTATCCTGTTACATTTATCATAACTATTGATATGAAGGTCTTAGCTCTTGCCAGTTTGTTTATTCTTTTCTGACTGCTTCATTGTTTTTCCTCTTTTGCTGTCTTCCTTTATAATTTGATGTTTATTTTTAATTTTTTAGCAGTATGCTTTGATGATTTTCCTTTTATCTTTTGTGTTCCTACCATGGTTTTTATTTGTGGTGATGCAGAAAATAGTTATAGTTTGTACTTATATAGAACATAGTTATAGAAGACTATGTTAAGTTGCTAGTTTCACTTGGAGAACATATAAAAACTTTGCTTTTACCTTTTTCTTGTCACACCTATTTTGTTGTTGAGAACATAATTTATAATATTTTCTAGTACTAGACATTGAACTGAGGGCCTTTATACTAAGCTGCATCTCCCGCCCATTTCTTTTCTTTCTTTCTTTTTTTATACGTTGAGTCTGGGGTCTGCTAAATTGCTAAATTGCCCAGGTTGAGCTTGAGCTTGTGATTTTCCTGCCTCAGTTTCCCACAGCTCTGGGATTATAGGCTCATGTCACCATGTCTGGTATATTGTATATTCACTAATAAATTGTTGTAGTTATGGTTAATGTTCTTGTCTGTTAACTTTCACACTACAGTTAAAAGCAATTTATGTATCACTGTGATGGTAGTTTTCAGAATTTAATTATATTGTTACCTTTAAAATGAGTTTTACACTTTTCTATGTTTTATGTTAGCATCGTTTCATTCCAGCTTATAGAGCAACCTTTAGCATTTTATGTAAGGCTGGTCTATTAGTGGTTAACTCCCTCTGCTTTCATTTGTCTGAAGCATCTTTCCTTTATTCATTGCTAGGTATAATATTCTTGGTTATTAGTTATTTTTGTGGTTTGTTTTTTGTTTTTCCCATGCTGGTGGTGGAACCCAGGACCTTGTGAATTCTAGTCAAGTGCCTTGCACTGAGATGCATCCTCAGCCCAGTTGATAACCTTTTCCTTTCATTGTTTTGAATGTATCATCCCACTGTCCCCTGTACTGAAGGCTTTTTGTTGAGAAATCCACTTATATTCTTCCATGGATTATCTTATATGTAATAAGTTACATTAGTTGCTTTCAAAATTCTCTATCTTTGAGTTCTGACAGTGTAATTAGAATATGTCTCAGCAAAGAGCTCTTTTTGTTTAATCTACTTGAAATTGTTTGAATCTGTATGCTCAGTTGTTTCTCCACAGTCAGGAAATATTGTATCACTATTTCTTTAAGTAAACTCCCTGGGTTTTTCTCTTGCTGTGCTCTTTTTGGAATATCTATATTGCATATATTAGTTTCCTTGATGGTGTCTCACAAGCCCTTTGGGCTTTCTTTACTCATTTTCATTCTTTTTCTGTTTTGTTCCTTGATTAGGTAATTTTAAATAACCTACCTTCAAGATCACTGATCCATCTTCTGTTTGATCAAGTTTGTTGCTGAAGCCCTACATGGAATTTTTCAGTTTGGTCAATGTATTCGTTAGCTGTAGAATTTCTGTGGTTTTGTTTTTTGGGGGGTGTCTGTTTCCTCATTGTACTTCCCCTCTTGGTCATGTATTGTTTTCTTGAATTTGTTTTGTTATTTGTCACTGTTGTATGATAGCTCACTGTTGTATACTAGCTTCTCTGAAGTTATTATTTTTAATTCTTTGTCAGACATTTCATTGATCTCTTTTTTTTTTTTTTTTTTTTTTTAGTTACTGATGCCTCATTTTGTTACTTTTGTGGTATCACATTTCCCTGATAATTTGTGATCCTTGTGGCCTTGCATTTCTTTTGGTGTATTTCAAGTATACATCTCTTCCATTGTTCATAGGGCAAGGGAAAGACTTCATCCCAGGTATCCCAGCCCATCATCCCAGCTCATCATCCCATCCAGATAATCAGGATGGGTGGGCTGGAAAGATCCTCCAGAGGTTTTGCTGCTAGTATCCTCTGGCTAGAAGTCCTGGTGCCTAGGTCAGCAGGAGGGTGGTCCTGATGCTTGGTCCACAGAGGCCAGCTTGGTACTTGGATTGTTGCTTTGCCCTGTATCCTGGACTTTAGGGTCAGCCTGGAGTTTGACGCCAGTACTTGCTACCTGGCACCGAGTTCTGTGAGACAGGCCTGGTATTGTGATCTGTGGCAAAAATGAATGCTTGCTTCACTATCCTTTTGCCACATGGATAGTATCTCTGTTTACACTGTGTGGGCTTGGGCTAAGCAGGGGGTACAATATTAAGAGCAATGTGAAACTGTCCTTTCTACCTTTTCAATGCCTCTTTTCTTTTTTCTGTGATTACTCATGTGCTATAATCTCTCACTTGGATTCCTTAACTCTTGCAAAGATATTTTCAAGTGTGGATAGTTGTTCAAATTTGATGATTCTATGAGGACCCGAACACTAGAAACTCCCTTTCAACCATCTAGCTCTCTATTTTGACCAAACTCCCACTTGTCTAACTGCAGTGAACTTTCGAAAGGAGAATAGTTTTATCACTTGAAGAAACCATGTAGAGTAGCTGTTAGAAATCTAGGTGCAAAGCATCTGTGGCCTGAAGGTGCATAGGCAGAGAAGGAACATGATCCAAGAAGTAGATGAAGCAGATGATTAAGGCAGCAGAGGGACATACTGTGATGAGAAGAGTGAAGATGCAAAATGAACTCAAATCTGCACACTAAGGTAACTCACAGGAGATCATGGATATAAATGTAAAAACTCAAGCTACAAAAATTGTAGAAGACATTGGAGAAATTATTTTGTGACCTTGAGACAGGATAAGATTCCTTAGGACAGAAGTACCATGAAATCTAAATGAAAAACTGATGGATTTGAATTCATCTACGTTAAAATCTTTTGTTCTTTGAAAGAAATCATTGAGAAAATAAAATACCAAGACAGAGACTGAGAGGAAGTGTTTGAAAATCATACAGTAGGCAACTGAAATACACAACACAGAGTTCTCAAATTTAACAAAAACAACTCAATTTTTAAAAATGGACAGAAGATTAGAATAAAATCAAAGAAAGCATGCAGAGAGGAAAAAACACATATGCCAAGAGGCTCAGTACTGAATTATTATTCATTAAAACCACAATGAGATACTATTACTTACTAATTAAGGTGACTCAGTTAATAAAGACTGACTCTGCCAAGTGTTGCCAAGAATATGGAGCTATTAGGACACTTACACACAATGAAAATGTAAAATCAGACAATATTTGAAAAATAGAGAAGCAGTTTCTTATAAAGATAAGCATATACTTCATGTATAACCCAGTAAGTCCACATCTAAATCTTTACTGAAGAGAGCTGTATACATATGATCACCCAAAAACTTACAGGACAGCGTATTCATAATGGCCAGAAACTGGAAACAGCTAGGTTCAAGTGGTGACGAGATCAGCAAATTAGGATATTTTTATACATTGGATATTTTCAGTAACAAAAGGAACAAACTACTGATGTATAAAATATGGGTTTAAGAAAAACTCATAAATGTAAAACTATGGGCTGTAATATACTTCTTCTAAAACCTAGAAAAGGTAAAATTGTAATGAGAGAAAACAGAACAGTGACTATCATGTGACTGGGTATAGAGGTATAGGTCAGGGTATAGAGGTCAGGGTATAGAGGAAAAGACTGAGTGCAAAACACAAAAAGTTTCTGTATTTCATTTATGGTGTGTATATTGGCCAAAACTCATCAAAGTACACACTTAGAAGTGGCTAATTTTGCTACACAAAAATTACACTTAATTTAAAAACATTGTCTCAGGTTTCCCAAATTTGAAAAAATCCCTGAAGCAAGACATTAGAGAAATAAGAATGAACACTGTCATGGATAACATAGTGAGTAAAAATACCACTGACTCACTAACCAAATGGGTGATTTGAATAAATCACATAACATTTCTGACTCTCAGTTTCCCCAGATATAATACAAGGAAATTGAAGATAATAACCTTTCTTTAAAGTTCTGAAATTGATGAAAGTTTTAGGTACTGTCATATAAAAGACAGCTATTCTTAAGGGATATTTAATCAACAATTTCAGTTTCATTTTATCAGGTTATATTAATAAAACCGAGAAAGGAAACTCTGATTTATGTAGTCTGACAGTATTTCAAAACAAGTTGAAATGGAAAAGTTGAATAAGCAAATACAGGAAAGAAAGGAGCTCCCTAAATAAAGTTTTCTTATAAAAAAATTCCTCTGATGTACCTCTATTTATACAAAATGTTTTAATAGTTCTGAGGATTAGTCACTATCAACACAGTCCAGTGGTGGTTAGGGTATCAAAAACACATGGGGTTATTAAGTGGTAGTCTTGAAAATATTCATTGGTGCTTGTCATTAGGAAAAAAAAGAAACAATAGATGAAGTGTTAAAATGGTGGAAATGTTACAGGGAAACCTTGTACTTTAAGTGCCACAATACTGAAATAACTTCAAGGGATTGGCTTACATTCAAACAGGAAATTGACCAAATCAACATTTGGCTTGAGATAATGAAGTGATAAAAGGAGGGGTTGGGGTGCACAACTGTGAAAGAGAAAGAGGCAGTGGAAGTTCTGTGTTGTGCTACAAGGCTGTTTCTGAACAGTGTTTTTAATTAAACCTCTCCATCCAGTGTTCACAAAACCTAAATACAATACTGAATTAGTGCCTCTAGGAACAGGTACTTAAAAGAAAGCAACAAAGGTAACAAATTAGACCAGCAAAAGCACCTCTGTCTTTTCCACACCAAATCCTATACCACTTTTCTTTATTAATGGTCTTATTTCAGGAAGTAACAAGGCAATTAAGAAAACAAACTTATTGTGAAAGCAGATGAAGAAGACCAAGTTGCGCAAAAACTCAAATGAGCACAATTCCTCAATTCCTGCCTACCCCAATCTTTTTGACTGTAGTGGAGCTCATCTCCAGGACCTGGTAATTGGAGCTTGATTTCAGGAGGCAAAGCCCGTAGCAGTATCCAGGACCAGAATATGTGAAGTATGTACCCAACGATGTACTCCAGCCAGAGTTGAGAAATTAAAACAGCTGTTATCACAACTAGCCTTAGAATCTAAAACAGAGTTAGTAAATAAACACTAACAACCTAGTGTTAAGCTAATAAGACCTTCAGAAATTTTATCAGCACACCAAAAGAACTCTGTCATTTACTGAAACTTAAACATGAATTGATTCCAATCAGATTTACTATGGAAACAACAGCTCGCTGTAGTTAGGTTGTACATTAAGGAATCTTTATGATTAATAATAATAGTAATAATGACTATCATTTAGAGAATACTTTGTGTGTACCCAGAATTACCTTAGTACTTTATAAAACAAACCATTTGAGATAGGTACTGCTATGGGGATTTAGCTCAGTGGTATAAGCGCCTGCCTGGCAAGTGCAAGGCTGTGAGTTCAATCCCTGGTACAAAAAAAAAAAAAGAGAGATAGATACTACTGTGATTTGCATTTTGTGACAGAAATTTTTAACTTGATTTTATACCTTGAGAGTGGAAGAGCAAAGAACAGAACACAAAAAGTCTGATTCCAACCACTGCAAACAACTACAACCTGGGATAGTCAGGAGGCTGCTCAGATCTCAAATAGGGTATGAAAACCAGCCTTGGGATGGAGCTGATCCCTAAAAGAACAGAAGCAGAGACAGCAGGTGCAAGGAGGAAGTTGGTTCTGTGTACAGCACATGTGTCTGGAGTACGTGGCAATAGTTCACAGGTGGTGGTACAGTGCAGCAGTCAGACCCAAAGAGAGATTGTGGTTGGAGAGATTCACCAGGCAGAGCAAGAGCATTGAGCAAAATTAAGATACAATTGTTAGCAGGGTCCTTGGTAAAGGTTTTAGTAGAGCCCGTGTTTTAGAATAACTAGATATACTAGAAATGGTACCAAGGTGGAACTCAAGCACAGAAAATGAGAATGGAATCTGCAGATGCAATAAGGTCCACCATTGTGTTTTCAGGGAGCCACACTCTCCCATGGGCTACTATTGCATGTAGCAGGGGTACTCAGGCAGATCTTCTGGCAGATGTAGGATTCCTTGCATGGGATACTTTGCTTCAAGGACGCTCCCAAAAACCTGGCCACATTTTCCTTAGGTAGTGTGGTAGTCTTGGAAGCTTCCACCCAACTACTTTCTCTCCTGCACTCAGGATTAGATGCAGATTTACAGTTTGCTCAGCTCCCCATTTCCTTTTATAGATATTTGCCCTAATAAAATTCTTTTCTTTTATCTCATCTGGGCTTTTGCTTCTCCAAAGAACAAGATGAATAAAAGCATCTTATATTTATACAGTGACTTATAGTTTGTAAAGCATTTTTATATGCATTGCCCATTTTATCTTATAAGAGTTTTGTAAAATAAGCAGGATAGGCTCTGTTACATTCATTTCACATGTTGGAAAGTTGATGTTCAGATTTCAGAGCTGTGTCATCATTTGATACTCTGTAAGATGGTCCCTGAGAATCTCAGAATCCTATGCACATCCCTTTGTAATCCCTTCTCATTGAATATGGGCTGGTTACTGTCAGGCTTCTCATGGGGAGAATATATCAGAACAAATGGATTATCACTTCTGAAATTAGATTATAGATGGTTGCAGCTTACATCTTTAGTGTTCTCTTTTCCTTTGATCACATGGCCCAAGGGAAAACAGCTGCCATCTTGTTAGGAAACCCTATAGAGAAATGCATGCACAAGGGATCAATGACTGCCAAAATCCATGTGAGTGAGTTTAGTAATAGTCTCCTCTAACTTTTATCTCCTGGTCATACCTATAAAATAGAAACAGCCCAATTGACAGCTGATTTGCAACCTTAAGATAGACCTTAATCCAGAGACATCAGCTGAGGTGCATTTGGATTCTTGACATACAGACACTACAGTATAACAATTGTTTATTATCTTAAGGTGTATTTTCTTGTTCCCCAATTTGCAGTGGTGTCCTCCCCCAATCTTTAACAAATTGAATCACTAATATTGTAATGTTTACTACTACTACTACTAATAATAATAATAATATGTTTATGCTGAAGTAGTCCATATCCTCTAAATCTCAGTGGCTTTCATCATCAAACAATGATTGTTCATTCACAGGAGTGTCCATTGATGATAGCTCTACTGGATGCAGCTTAGGTATTTTCCATTCTGCTCTGCATATTTTTACTTCCTGTGTTAAAGTATCCTGCCAAAAGAAGTTGTACTTACCTGGAGCTTCTCATAGAAGGGGAAATGCAGGAGTCAAAATTGAACCATTCAGTGCACTCCTTAGAAATTTCTCCTTACAAGTATATGCCACATCCAGTCATAGTCCATCGCCAAACGAAATAATTTAGACAGCTTTACAGTGTGACTAGAAAGTACTATGTAGAGAGCCATGGGAAGTTATAATACAAAGGGCATTAGTATTTTATTCATGTTTCCTTTCTGGGGGCGGGGGAGCACATGGATTTATAATACTATATGAGAGTTACAGATACGATAATATTTTTTATCATATATTATGACAAGTGGTTATGAATTTAGACAATATCGCTGGTTGAAGAATTTGTTCTTGGAATTTTTTTCTAATCAAAACATTAAGTGTAATAAATTAGTCCCTTTAGAGTATACTATGAAAAAGACCTACTTTCACTGAAACCTTTGAATCAAATGGAACAAAATACTGGAATTGGAATTACCAAAGCAATCACATTCAAAATATATGAACATCATTCTTCCAGTGAACCTGTTTGGCTCCTTTATCAAAGATAAGGTGACTGAGTATGTTTGTAGTTGTGGTTGTATCTTCTAATCTATTCCATTGATCTTCAGTTCTGTTTTGATTCCAGTACAATGTTGATTTTACTATGGTTGCTTTGTAGCATAACTTCAAGTCAGGGAATGTGATGCCTCCTGCCTTGCCTTTGTTGCTTAGAACTGTCTTTGCTATTCTAGGTCTCTTCTCACTCCAGATGAATTTTAGGAGTAATTTCTCTAGACCTATAAGGTATGTTGATGATATTTTTATCGGGATTGCATTGAATCTGTATAGCAGTTTTGGGAGAATGGCCATTGTCACAATATTTATTCTTCCTATTCATGAGCAAGGGATGTCTTTCCATTTTCTGAGGTCATCTTCAATTTGTTTTTTCAGTGTATTATAATTTTCCCTATATAGGTCTTTCATTTCTTTCGTAAGAGTGATTCCTAAATATTTCATTTTTTTGGTTGCTATTGTGAAGGGTGTGGCTTCTCTTATTTCTCTCTCTGTGATTTTGTTGTTACTGTATAGGAATGCTATTGATTTTTGAGTATTGATTTGTATCCAGCTACATTACTGAATTTATTTATTATATCTAAGAGTCTTTCAATGGAGTTTAGGGGTCTACTATGTAGAGTATCATGTCATCTGCAAACAATAATAATTTAACTTCTTTTCCTATCTTTACCCCTTTTATTTCTCTCTTGTCTAATTGCTCTGGCTAGTATTTCCAGTACTATATTTAAGGAGTGGTGATAAAGGACATCCTTGTCTTGTGCCTGATTTTTAAAGTAAAGACCTTCAATTTTGGCCATTTAGTATGATACTGGCTGTTGGTTTGTCATAGATGGACTTTATTATATTGAGATAAAGACTATCTATTCCAATTTTCTGTAAAGTTCTTACATGAATGAATGTTGGACCTTATCGAAAGAACGACAGTCTCTTTAATGAATGGTGTTGGAAAAACTGGCTCTCCATATGCCGAAAACTAAAACTAGACGTATGCCTGTCACCATGTACTAAATTAAAATCTAAATGGATCAAAGAATTGAAAACTAAAACAGAAATACTAAATCTATTGGAAGACAAATTGGGTAGAAACCTTGAAGACAAAAGGGTAGGTAGAGAATTCATGAACAGGACTCAAACTGCACGGGAAATACTTCCCAGAATCAATAACTGGGACCACCTCTTATTAAAAAGTTTCTGCATGTCAAAAAAAATCTCCAGCATAGTGAAAAGAAAACCCACAAACTGGGAAAAAAAAATCTTAGTGAACTTTCTCTCAGACAAAGGACTTCTGTCTAAAACATATAAACAATTAAAAAAACTTAGACCCCCAAAATTCAAAGATCCAATCCAAAAATGGGCATATGACATGAATACACAATTCTCAGATGAAGAAATACAAATGACAAATAAATACATGAAAAAATGTTCATCATCATTAGTCATTAGAGAAATGCAAATTAAAACCATGCTGGGATTCCATCTCACTCCTGAAAGAAGGCCAGGATCAAGAAAACCATCAACAACAAATGCTGGAGAGAATGTGGGGAAAAAGGAACTCTCCTGCACTGTTGGTGGGAGTGTAGACTGGTGCAACCATTGTGGAGGTCAGTCTGGCGATTTCTCAAAAAGCTGGGATTGGAAGTCCCATTTGTTCTAGCTATTCCATTTCTAGGCATATTCCCAGAAGAACTGAAACATCATACCACAGTGATATATGTGCACCTATGTTTATAGCAGCACAATTTGTAATCACCAGATCTTGGAAACAACCCAAGTGTCCATCTGCTGAGGAATGGATAAAAAAGTTGTGATATTTTTATACAATGGAGTACTACTCAGCTATAAAGAAGGATCATATTGACATATTTATCAATAAATGGGTGCAGCTTGAGACCATACTCATAAGTGAAATAAATCAAACTCACATGTATGAATACCAAATAGTTTCCCTATTGTAAGAAATGATTCAAATATATAAAAATATGGTGGTAATTATGATTCCCCATTATGTGGCATTGAAGTCTTGTAAAGTTTTCACTCATTAATTGGAATGGCTTTATTCTGGGCTGCTTGATATTATTGCCTGTGATGAAATGAACAGCTATTTTGAAGAAAACAAGACGTCATAATAGCTATTGCTGATTTAATATCATCTTGTTTCGAAGTCCCACCAAACTGTTGCTCTTCTGTCTCCATTGGTTTAATCATGTTGTATCTTATTGGATTTTATAATATGTGATAGTATAAACAAAAATTTTTATAGGCAAAGAGATAATATAGAAACCATTGTTCGTTTTCTGTTAGCTGGTTCTAAATACCCTGTAATGCTTTCAACCTCTTGAATGGTTTCACACTGTCTTGATATGTTTGATGCTAAAGTACACGAAGTTATATTCAAATGTTTCAAGGAAAGAGACACTATGGTAACTACTATTAAGTTGGGTTATTTGGTGGTGAAGCACTAGTTGCTGAAATTGTCATGCTTTGACCTGTATTGTTAGGTTGTTATGTCCTCTTTTATCTCAATCTCCCCCTTTTTCATAAAAAATTATTTATGTTTTATTATTTTTTTAATTAAGGGAAAAAATAAAAAATATTAGCAGGATATATTATAGTAACTTTTTTGATTTCCTATTAACTTGATGTGAAGCCCTGTATTACTCTCACTATCTTGTTTTGACTCATTATACTCTGTTCTGTTCTGTATGATAGTATCAAGTTTGAGGGTATAGACAACTACTTTGAAGGCATCACTATGATGCCCATTTTGGTTTGACTATTATCTTCTTAGGAAGTCTTGTAATGTTTACAAGGTTTAGGTTTTATTGGTATTGTTCTGTACTGTTTTGTTCAATTTTATTATACCTAATGAGATAGACGATTCTTTTTAAGGAAGCAAGAGGCATTATGGTGACCATTGTTGATAACCTTGTATTCTGTTTTTACATCATGTGCTGTGTCTATCCTTTGTTTTGACTGACTGCTTTGTTTTGTCATATTTGGTTTTATTCTCTTCCAAAAAAAGTAAGAAGAACTATGGGAATAATAAAACCCAAAATGTATAAATGTTGTTGTAAAAAAGAGAGGAAAAAAATGCTCTAAAGGATACAACTGCAAGTGTGTTTAGGTGTGTTAAGATAGATGACCATTTACTAAGTTTTTGTTGGATCATTGAACACAACTGTTTGCAGTCTCACTGTTTAAATGTCCACTTTGTATGCTTTAATCCTGTAACTTGAACAACTATTTCTAAGATGGCAATATGTAATCTATTAACTAGTGATTTCTTACTTTTTTTTTGTAATTCTGTATTACTTATACCCATATACTGTTTTGTTTTTTTTTCCTTTAAATAAAAAAAAGACCAGAGTGATAAAAAAAATGAACATAATTTAATCATTATGCCTTTTCAGTTACACTGTGGTAGGGAAGGTGGGAAAGTTGTTCTTTTTTATACTATTTTATGTACTTAATTTATTATCATATATTTATAATACATAATGGTTATATTCATTTTGTGGAGTTGGTACACATATGTATCACATCTTAATGGTTTTTTTTTTCTCCTTCAAGTACTTTTCATACTGTTTTTTTTTTTTTTTAATGGGCGTGAAACTCCATGGGAAAACATTGGAGATTTCTTAATCCTATGATCCGTGAAATTGTTAACATATCCCATCCCTCCTAAATTGACCAGGAGCATAATTAGAATTTCTGGAAAGTTGTTAGCACTTTCTCCTGAAGGAAGAAATAAGACAAAACGAAGATGCAAATGTTTTTGTTGTTGTTTCACAACCAAACGTTCCGGTAATGATTTTCCACTCTTGCCTATCTTGATGCTTTAAATAGAGTCAAGGTTAAAAATATCTACTATGATAAAATAAGAAATAGACACCTAAAAATTTAGGAACTTGGTAAAGCTAATTTAAATACTTCTAAAAACTGTTGAAGATACAGTCCTGCTAGATTTTTTTAAAAATAAATTTCAATATTTCAAACTTTTCTAGATAGTATTTTCATAGCTGAGTTTGAGATTAACTTCAATGGCATCATCACAAATTTTTTAAAAATTAAAAATATCACAGTAGTGATATCTGCTGATGTCTGGCAGCCCTGCTTATGTGCCAGCAATATGCTAAATTCTTCTCCTGTGCCTTCTGACAGCCCCATACATGAATCACCATAATAACTACATTTGCCATTCAAGAGAAATTTGACTCATTGTACCTAGAGGTACAACACAAAATCACTGTGATCCAGGAGGACAGAACTCAGGGAGAAGGTTCACACAAGGTGTTCCTTTAGAACACATAAAGCTGAGCAAGATCAACATTTTCTGGTTGCATAAGCTTTATTTCCACCTTCCAAACTATCCCAAAGAGTGGGCCATCCTTCCACATCCCATAATAAGAATAGAGACTACAGTTTTGTTAGCTAGTGTTAGTCTCCAGTTCTGTCAGAGCTGGTTAATCTGAGTGATAGAAGGCATAGATGTAACTACCAGTTTATGTGAGAGGTTATAAAACTACAGTGTAGCTTTAAAACTCTCATTATGACTTCCTAAAAAATAGAAGGAAAATACTGTGTAAAGTGAAAAGATGAAAATTTGTTAGTCACTGATACTTCTTTCTAGATTCTTTCCCAAGTTGCTTATATCTTTATTTCCTCATGCTTCATTTTGCACTGTTTCCTGCATGCGTGCACACGCACACACACACACATGCACACATGCATGCACATATCCCAAAAGCATTTTTTACATTAGTTATTAGCTTTAATTTTGTTGTACTTATTTTTATTGTTTGTTATTTTACATCTTGTGTTCTTTTTGAAATAAATTTTCAATGCAATGAAGATAACTAGATTTTCTCTTTAAGTGTTTTTCTTGCTTACAAATTGTCTTAGTTACTTTTCGCACTGCTGAGACAGAATACCCTATTCCGAAGTTATAAAAAGAAATGTTTCTTTTGGCTCACAGTTTGTAGAGGTTTCAGTTCCTAATCATATGACTCCAAGGAAGGGTCATACAACAGAGGGGCATCTCAGAGGAGAAACTGATAATTGCAAGCAGAAGGCAGCAAAACAGTGAAGTAGAAAACTTGTCTGTCCCTTATCCAGGCTACCCATCCAACAGCATATGTTTTACATCCAGCCACCTCTGAAAAGCCCCACCTCTGATTGCATGAGACTTTAGAGGAACAATTAGATCCAATTGGATTCATCTCATTGTTTATTGTTCAAGGGGGCTTGATCAGGAGATTTCAGCATAAATAAAGATTCTCTACTTCTTTTCCACCACAAAATAGGACATAGACCTTTGGTGTGTTTAGACAGAGAACCTCTATTAGATTCCATTAAGTGAATAGCACCTAACATTAGCTGAACACTGAGCCAGCAGCCTTCATAGTGAGCTCTTTTGATTTCTTTTTACTTTGAGATAAAGTCTCTCTAATTTAATATGTTGCCCAGCGTGGACTAGGACTCATGATCCTCCTGCCTCACTTAACCTCCCAGACTGTTGAGGTTGCAGGCATGTGCCACCACACCTGGCTTAACATTAAGCATTTAAATAGGTGAATCCCACATCAAGTGAAATTAAATATGTTCTAGCCCACCTTTGATCCATAAAAAGATAGAGTTGGGTAGTTTACTAATTTTAAAAGAATTAATACAAGTAAAAATTATGAATCATTTTTCAATAGATAAGTCCATTTAGTGGTTTTGGAGTCCTTAAATTATACATCTTCTGAGGCACATAAACTCCAAGCCTAAGTTTCTTTGTAAAACAAAATGATCACCTTAAAGTTAAGTTCTATTACTTTATTTCATACATATATTTAAATTCACTAAACCATTCTTGGCATATTATGGGAGTTTTAGTTTTTCCTTCTCCAAGATTTGTCATAGAGGCAATTATAAGGGCTCAGATTTCAAAAAATGCACAAATTAGGTAAAGCCATTCATTTTTAAAAGGGATTGAAAGCCTATTGAGAATTTATGTGTAATATTTATGGTTCTGATTTCATTAATGTTTTGTCATACTTGAAAATACTTAACAAATAT
Source organism: Cavia porcellus (assembly GCF_034190915.1). Classification (NCBI taxonomy): domain Eukaryota; kingdom Metazoa; phylum Chordata; class Mammalia; order Rodentia; family Caviidae; genus Cavia; species Cavia porcellus. The sequence goes on along the minus strand of NW_026947510.1, from coordinate 49,003,314 downwards.
GCTATTCTGATAAACACATTTAAAATATGAATAGATATGCAGAAACATAGTGTTATATGCACTGTCTAGTTATCACAGAAGTCACATCTTGGAATCTGGAAGCATTGGCATTTTGTGAGTTTTAAGACTCATAAGTTTATTATTCATATTTTTCACTCAGTTTTTTAGAGACTACAAATTCCAAGCTCATACATATTTGGCGTTTAAGATTACACATATAGACTTTTTAATACATAGGCTCATAATTTAACCAACAATATGAGTAATAACAACTTGTTATCCAGGTAATACCATAAAAATATGGCATAATTGACACCAAATTTCATTTATATTCCTTGATGATTCAGAATACTTGGTGAATACTCTTTCCATTCTCTTAGCAGTGTTTCCTTTTCTTAGCTACAAGCAGAAGCACCAAAACTCTTTGAGTAAGGCTGTTGTTCAAGATGACTAGAAATTGAGTGATTCTTCTAAGACTTCCAGCCAAAGATCCAAATTGGAGGAAAGCAGAGACACATAAATACCTCACTGTCCATTGCAACTGTTTCCATGCATTTGTTATGTACTTAACTACCACTGGTTATATTTACTAAAATACTTGTGTAAAAGCCATAAAAATCTGTGGCCATGAAACTTATTTATTTAGGAATACTGCTACTAATAATAGTTGAAATTTGGTTGTATTTTTGGTAAAGATGTCCTTGTCAGTGACTAACCTAAGCTACCAAAACCCAAATGAACTAATTATGTTGATGATCCCTGGCTAAGGATTTTAGCAACTCTGGCCTATAATACTTTATCACATCAAAAAACCTATATTCACATCACATTATTGATGCCCTGGGTGATTATTGCGAAGAGAATTATTGAGAGTAGACTCACATTTTAGGCCAAGAGTTGCTAAACTACTGCTACGCATTACACAGAATTTTCTTTTCATGTAATACGATTTCATTTCACCAACAGTGACTAACTAACTGATGCATGGCATCAATCTAAATGTGAAATACTGCCAGTATCAACCAGTCTCATATATGGATGGTTGTATCATGATTTAAAGTAATGTTATAATTTAGATAAAAAAATGTCTTTCAGAACTCTCATTCTCTCAGAGATGGGGCGTTTGGAAGGTGATTGGAACATGGGGGCACGATAGCTGACTTGTTAGCAGGTGGGGCATGACTGCATGTGGGTCCTTGGAGGAATGTCCTGGAGAGGTCTGTTTCCCTTCTGGATGCCTGCTTTAAAGCACCTTCTTTGCTTCTTGACTGTCATGCCATGACCAGCTTTTCTTGGTGGCAGACCATACCTTGCCTGTCCTGCGGGCTGAAAATCTACACCAAAATAAACGTCTCCTTTAACTTACGAGTGTTGGATATTTTGTCCCAATGAGGACAGAAGTCATTGAGACAAGTAGTAAATGGCAACCCTTGCTCTCAAAATTTGTTTCCTGTTCCTGTCTGAACCTATTCATAATAATTCCTACCATTAATCTATGTAATATTTCTCCAAATGGCTGTTTTTATTTTTATTTTTAAATTTTATTTTAAAGTGGATAAAACCAAGCAAAATAAAACAGAATAAAGTCAATTAAAACAAAACAATGAAAGTGATACAGAATTTCAAAACAAGATAGTAGAATATCAACAATGGCTACTACAATCTATCTTGTTACCTTCAAAATAGCTACCCATACCATCAGGCATAATAAAATCAAACAAAACAAAACAGAATAAAACCAAACCAAAGCAAACAATGAAAATGATGCAGGACTTCAAAACAAGATAATAGGAAATTGACAATGCCTATCATAATGCCTTTTGTTATCTTCAGAATAGCCGTCCAGTCAGTCAGACATAGACATGTAAAATAAGCCAAACAATGTAAGAACTAAATTGCTTCTTTACTTCACTTGTTATATTTTCAGAAATTTCAGGTGTGTGACTTCTAATTTGTGTTATGTCTGTGTCTCCTGAACTTGTTCTGTATAGATTGGAAGTGTGAGATTATATTTTGCTCCTTTGTCTTGACATTTTCCTGTGTTCCTCTGAATCAGCCCATTGTTGTATCAACTGGCTGTTTTTAAATGGAGATAATTTGAGGAGGAATATCCATATTAAACTCAAAAGCTTAGAGTAAATAAAAGTATCAGATAATTCACTCATTCATTACTTCTTTCTTTCATTCATTAACCTTATTTATATGTGTAATTGAGACTTTTAGAGCACCTTCTATATGCCAAGTATGCTTGTAGGTGATTGGAACCTTGTGTAGCTCATTCTAATTGTCCACAGAACACTGATCTGGCAAGACTACCCAAAGCGAGGAAGGAGGCACAGAAAAGAGAAAAGAGATTTGTCAAATCCGACTGTGCTTCTTTACAGCTTTGCCTAAAACTGGCACTGGTGGTGTCTACAGGTGTCAAACCTTAACCACAGCTGGTGAAGTGTGCAAAAGCTGCTTCAAAAAAGGAAGTTGACTTCGGAAATACAGGATTCCCTAGAGTCACTGCATTGGTTGAGAATAAATTTTCCTTAGCATTTAAAAATGTCATACAGTAAGTGCTGTAGAGGCAGAATCCAATTAGTCTCTCAAAGAAACTGCTCAACATAGCAAGATGCATATGTTCAGCAAATCTAAAATTGTAAATTTCATCTTCCTGACCAAGACAGCACCTCTATTTTTATAAATGATACTAGACACAAGACTTGAAACGTCAAAATCACCTTTGAGCATATTTTCAAATATTTGGCCATGATTTTTTTTCCATTCTTTTATAGTCTTTCCTTCTTTCCTTGTATTCCACCTTGATCTGAGCTCCTGTGTTAGGAAGGTATCTCCTTGCCTTCAGTGATTTTTTTTCTTTCTGTCATCAAAATAATCACCATAGCATCATTTTTATCATGTTGTTCATGCTTTTGGTACACTGTGAAGACTGTGTAAGTAAGATTTGACATTTATACCTTGATTATAATTTGTGCCCAGCAGATCTTTAACCCTAGTGAGCTTCAGATAAAATCTAAACTCCATTGTGTTGGTACTCAGTTTGTCCTCATTCTAACTTTTTCTCCTGATGTATAGTTACTCATTTTTAAGCCGTTTCACTCAGAATGAGTCACTCACCACTCCTTAACCACTCTTTTGTTGCTCCCATTCAAATGTTTACATATATATGAAAGAGCACCAAACTTAGCCTTCACACTGTTTCTGACCATTCTTGGATCTTGCCTGAGCTTGATTTTCTACTATAAAATAAATTATCATTATTTCTCATTCTTACGGGATTTTCATGAGTATCAAGGAAGTAGTATTTGTTTGACATTATTTGTTGAACACTAAGCTTTCCTACAATAAGCAGGACTTATTTTCATTTTTCAGATAAGGAAACTGGAGCAATAATTTTTTGTGACTATATTGTGAAGAAAATACAATGAAAATGAAAATTAAACATTATGAAAATTTTTTTGTGCCTGCTACTAAATCTTCTGCTTTAGGCAATCTTAGTATTTCCAACAATTGTATTTTGTTATTTTAAAGTATAAATGTTTTACAAGTTTCTTTATCATATGTTCTATTATGGTTATAAAGTTATTAATTACTTTGTAAATACTTTCAAATTTATTTTGATACAGTTTATGTAATAATTTATTGATGATTGTGCATTTCATTAGAGGCATTTAAAACTTTTGCCCTTCATTTTTGTCTGTGAGGTATCAGCCATATACATGAAAATAAAGAGACTATGACAGGGATTACCAAGGAAATGAGAGAAGTCTCATGTGTGTGCATCACCTCAGGAAATGTATATATCAGTAAAAGTACAGATTTGTCCTGGTTTCATATATTTCAAAATACAATTTGTTTAAGTAGGTCAATGAGATCTGACCTAGTGAAGGAAAAATTATGAAGGGTAATTTAAAACTGTTTGCTGCATATTTTGAAATTATTTGTGATGGAAGATGGTCTCACTTCTATGGTATTTTAAATACAGTAGACAAGATAATGGCAAACTCTTATCTGACACTAGCTTTGAGAACTTGGCTTTGATAATCTGAGAGAGAGAAAGTAAAACTAGGGTGTACTTGAGCACGGATTTGTTTATGCTACTTATCTCAAGTTAAACCATCATGTGGGTTGAATGACCTTAAATCTCTTATATCTGAGCAGAGCCTAATGCACCATTTACTGATAGAGAATTCCACAAAACAAACCAGCTTCTAAATGTGTGCATGTGTGTATAGACCCATATATCATATGTTATGTTACTCAACTACACATCAATGTGTTTCTCTTTAGATAATTATAAATGATGGCTTGTAAATAACTAGATGCTAGAGGCAAAGTCTAGCTCCTTTAATGAAAACGTGTACTTTATAGATACTTGATTAAAAATTCTTTGTTCAAAATTGAAAATTTAATTTATGCTGTATTTTTTCTCTTCTCTGATTAGAAAGAATATGATTTTACGGTTCTTTGGTCACTAGAAGTAACCATTTAAGATTGATGTCCTGGAAGTGTATTGTTTTCAGTATAAAATAGGATGCCTGGCATGAACTACATTTCCTTTATTACATTGTGTTAAAATCCAAGTACTTTTCTACATCTTAATATAATAAATATGTAGGACATACTGCATTTTCCAAGACAATATGCTTGAAATGAAGCATATGCTAAGGAAAATAGTCCATCAACCTCTTAAGAGAGGATGATTGTTTAAGGAAATCCTATTGGCCTTTTCAACCCCTGAAGTTCTTGTGTTTTGCCTCTATCCACTAGAGGGGGTAATGCTCTTCTATCTTGAAAGGCCATAAAATTATCCAAACAAGATTTAAATGCACCCAGTAACTATTTTATTCTAAAATCAGGTTAATTAAATAATACTCTGGATGACAAAATCATCAATGAAAGTTGCTTTGAAAACATTTGTGATACCAAAGATTAGAAGCCTTTATTTTTCTTATCTATCCTAAGGTTTTGTAGAATCTGTTGGTGCAAAGATGAGTAAATTTGCTTTAGTCATAAGAAAAGAATTTGCATAAAGTACAACTTCTTGTAACCATTACAAATATTATTATGCACTTTTCATGTGGTGAATTTCAATTTATTAGGGTTAATGGTTGGTTCTTTTCAGTAAGGAGTCAAATTATTTCAGTTTTAAAAGGATTTATTTAAGGTGTAATGGAAGAAATAAGTAGGTTTATAATAAGTAACTGAGTTAGATATGATGTAGCACATTGAATAGTGATACAAGATATGAGATTCTTGAAGATCAATAACATATATATATATAAAGTTGATTTATTACATATAAATATTTAACTGTCACTCTTTTTCATTGTAGCGATTTCCTTTAATAAATTCCAAGTCAAGAAGACAAGAATTTTTTTTCCTTCAAATATCTTGAAAAATAGTTTGAATTGCAGAACAGCAAATCATATTTAGTTGTTAGAAGATAATCAAAATAATTGGTTAGAAATAAGCAGTTGCCAAACTGATGAGATGTCATAATTATAATTAATGGTCCTATTAGGTCAGTTGTTTAGTTATTTCTATGAATAAGAAAAAGCTTGATCAAAATGCAAAATAATTACTTCAGTAGAAGAGATAGAATTTGTGAAAGGCAAGTGTATTAGATTAGCCCTATTTTTAAATAATTTGAGTCATTTTCCAAAGTAGATATATTTCTAGATCCTCAGGAGATTTTCCCTTGAAGATAGCTGTACTGGTAGTTTCCAGTCATGGTGAATAGCAGGTTTACTGTATAATTCTTGAAAGTATTGATGAATAGACATCCCTGCAGGAATGCTGACTCAGCGAGTCTAGGGCGGGATTGCAGCATGGGAATTTTTTAAAATCTCTGCATTGACTCTCATTTGCACCCCTGGTTGAGCATCACTGCACTGTATAGGGAGTTAATTGTGTCTGACTAGAGTTCCTTCTTGATTTCGACCCCTAGCAATATTTGTCTTTGGAGGCAAAAGAAGAAAATCATAGTGAATTATTACAGCTTTCTATAGGAAAACCTTCTATTGTATGATGGAGGTAAAGGCCTCCAAATGCTTATGTTTGATAGTGAATTCTATATTATAGGGGAAATAAACATGCTTTTGAAGTCCTGCATTGTTTCTTAGTAATTTGTGCTGCCTGGAGATCTTCCAAATACAGCTAACAAAGGCTTGGAGAAAGGACTTAACAGAATCATAGAAAAACTTTTGCTATAGACAAGAACAAATATTTACAAACAATAAATCCAAATAGACTGAAACCTTGCAAATAACTATCATGTTTTTTCAAGCAGATTACTATGCCAATAGTTATTTTAAAAACGAAGCAATATACTCATCTCCCGTATACATTCAATCAATATAGTGAGCTCATAGCTAAAATTGAGGTTTTATAATAACTAAGGAGTTAACGCATAGGCATTCAAAAAGAATTTGGTCTGTTTCACAACCGTATACGTAATATGTATAATTTATTTTCTATAAATAGGACCTTATATATTATTTACTTTAATAAACTAAGAACAAACTAATGGAAAACATAAAAAGATCCATCTTGTCTTCCAAAGTCTTTTACATTGTATTATTCAATAGTTACTATAAACCTCAGTGACTACATAAAGGAAGAAGGCATAGTTCACAGGCCTGTGTGAAGAAGTAGTATGTATTCAAATAATTGGAATGTAATAGCTCCTTTGCAGATATGTTGAAGATGTTGGAACCTATAGGTGCAGGGAAGAGTGTCTAACTCTGCTTGTAGGAAGTCAAACATGGAGGTAGCATTGTAGTGTGTGTGTGTGTGTGTGTGTGTGAGCAATGATAATAGGTATTAATAAAGGGAGGGAACAATCTTTGAAGACTGAGAAATCCATTCTTCCACTTCATCAAAGTTTTTGGAATACACACTGTTAGGATTAAAAACTGGTGGTCAGCATATCACCAGCTGAATTAAATCCTGAGGCAAGTTGCCAGCATAAGTAGAGACATGGAGAAGAAGAGCTAGGCACTGTGGGTTCTCCTAAGTGTTCTTTGAAGCCCTTGGTTCTCCTGGAGGAGCTTGTCATGCTGGCTTCCCCAGCATGAATTTGGCTATTATCATCAGAGAAGCTCGGTACCTTGTTGGTGAGATTGGCTGTGGTTCACTTCGAGCGTCGCTTCCTGGCTCCAGAGGGGAAGACACGTGCGGTTTAATCTCCAGGAGAAGCTTGTCATGCTGGCTTCTTGGCATGAATTTGACTGTTCTCATTGTGAAAGGGGTTCAGAACCTCTTTGTTGCTGACGATGGCTGTGGTACTTTTCAGGGAAGCCCTGGTCCTTATTTTGAGTGTGACTTCTTGGCTCCAGTGTAGAACCCTCAACTTGCTGGCACAGCTCCTTCATTCTGCTGGCATAGACTTTCTGGGCTTCCACCACTGACCTTTCGGCCTTCCCAGGAGATCTGTAAAACAGACTGGCATGAGTCCTTGTTGTGGGCTCTAGACCACTAGCTGGACTCATGGGAGGTATTCATGGGCTCCAGGTCTTCAGCTGGACTCATGCAGAACATTGCTGTGGGATCCAGGCCCTTGGCTGAATATTCTAGGTCTTTAGTGTTGTGGACAGATCTCCTGCACTTTCTTGTGTTTAATTTTGGATGACCATCTTGCTTGTAATTATTCTCCTTGCAATCCCTGACTACAGCACACACTCTGTAGACTAGTTTTCCTTTAAAAAGTAGGTAATACTTGAAGATTATCAACATAAACCAGAACAATGGAGAGTATGATCACTGGTGTGTAGTGGTAGAAAATGCCACAGGGAATTTGAAGAAGGCAAGGCCTGCAAGACGTGTGCATTAAAGTCCAAGTGACAGTGCTTATGGAGAAGGGAACAACATCAGAGACAAAGGCAAGAAAACATGAGGTAGAGTCAAGGAGAACCTGGGGCCCTTTTGCTTTTCTGTTTTGTTTGGAGCAAGTGTTTTGTTCCTTTGATTCAGATCACAACTTCCTGATCAATCTAGCAGATCAATATCAGAGCTTATATTAGATTTATAATTAGGAATAATTAAAATTTAAATTATATGCCTTTTGTATTGTTTTCTAATTTTTTACTGATTTTTAAAAATAAATTCTTAACACTTTATTTTGTGAATTCCTTGAAGACAAGCATTGATTTTAAGAATGTGTTATCTTTCTGCTATGCTATTTAAATGTACTGTATGGACTCAGTTCTTATTTATTAACTGAAATTATGATAAATGTATAGTGTTGGAGTTGCCATATAAAACATAGATAATACAGTTAAATTTGAATTTCTTTTTTTTAGAAGAAACTAGAAATTTAGTGACAAATTTTAAAACCTGTAATAAAATTAGTTTAAAAATTGAACATATAGAAAAGTCAATATAAGGGGAAAATCTGAGACAACTTTTTGGAATACAGAGAGAAAGAATACACATTTCTGTGACATTAAAGACCACAACATACACGAAAGGGAAAAAGTAGGAATTTGTATGTATAACAACAAATAACAATTACAGAAATAAAAATCAAACTCAATATTTATGTGTTTAAAAGTATCCTAAATTAATGAAAATGGAATAGAACATTTATGAGTTTTAAAGTTCTGAGTCAACATATATCAAATACTTATTTGGTAAGAAATTACAAAAATCAGTGGACAACAGAAAAACCTAATAGAGTACTTATAAACAAGTTATAAAAATATGACTCTTATCTCCCTATTCATGAAATACATATTAAAATGCATCATAGATTCAAATTTCTGATAAAATAATTTTTAGTATAAAGATACTGGTGGGACCTGGGTGTGGTGGCACACACTTGTAGTCTCAGGATTCTGGGAGGCTAAGGTTAAGCAGAGAGCCTGGGCACCCTAGGAAGTTTAGCAAGACTGAATCTCAACATAAAAGCCCCTGGAGATGTAGCTCAGTGCAAAAGTTCTTGGGTTCAAATCCAGAACCACCCTCCCCATACACATACTTGTGTCTTTGTTTTCATTGTTTTTGTTTTGTTAAATCTGGTAGTCCTTGGTGGTTGTATATTTGTTACAGTTTTGTCAAAAGATTCCAGTACCTTGAATATCAATCCCTGACCTTACAACCAAGAATAAACTGACTTTGTTCAAAAACTAGTTTTCCTTTAAAAAAGTAAACTACCTAAAATAAGACTGGTAGACCAAAAGACATTTCTGAGCCAGAGAACCAGACACTAAAGATGAGTGAGCAAAATCTGATGTCCACGCAGAAGACAGGATGATACTGAGAGAAGAGAGTTGTCTGAAGGAATAAGAGGTGAAATGGGTAAAAAGAAAAGTAAAAGGGGCTTGGGATTTAGCTCAGTGGTATAAGCACCTGCCCGGCAAATGTGAGGTCATGAGTTCAACCTCTGGTACCAAAAAAATAAAAAAATAAAAAAAGTAAAAACAGGAAGAGCAAGAGAAGGAACTCATTTTAGAAAACTGCAGGAATTAAAAGAGGAAAAAGCGAGAATGAAGAACTATTGAAAAGTGGAATAGAAAAAAATCACAATACAAGAAATACAAAGAGAGAAATAGAGGTTTGGGAAGATGTGAAGAATAATAAAAACTACTGTGTCCTTCACCTGCCACTTGCGCGGTTACGCACTTGACCTTTTACTGAAATTTCACATGCATTTTTCAGGATAGTCAAGCTGCAGAAGCACGGAAAGCAGAATTTACTGGAGGGAGGGAAACAGACAAGAGAGGGAGAAGAAAGAGCACCCTTACCTTGCACCCAAGAAATCAAAACTCTTAATTATTGAGATGACCTGAGAAAGATCTAGGGAAGAAATAGGATCTAGAAATGTCTCTTCAAAAGAAATTAATATTATATGAACAAATTAAGAATCATTCCAGATAACTTTTTTTTCCCAAAATACATTAAGTAGGGCTACAGAATTCCAAATGCCATTGACTTTATGTGGATCAGGAGAGTCATTTTCTTTCCTCAGAACTGTTGAGGCATTGACTAACCAAGAGACAGGCATAGAAAAGAAATATATTTTACTCATTTGGAAAATCCTGTGATATTTGCTAGGGATCCTAGATTACTTGTTCACGGGTTTTTTGTAAGCCATGAACTTGCTTCTTGCATCTAGTTTTCTGCTTACCTACCTCAGTGCATTCTTGCTCATATATTTAGGTACATGGGATGAAGTGAAAAACAAATTTGATGTATACTGAAAATGAACCTGAATTGTGACTCTGGTCCTTAATATGGACTTCATATTTGTGTGGGAGGGGCAGTGGAAGAGGTGGGGATAGGGTGGCAGGATGCCATTGAAGAATTTTATTATTTTATTTCCCAAGCTAATGAATAACAAAGAAAATCAGACTGATGGCCCAAGTTTGTTTTCAATTGAACTTCAAAAATCAAGATCCTGCTTTATGGAGAGCTGTAGGAGAGCCCCTCAACTGTCCGAACTCAAAACCCTCTAAATCAAATGTATTGTCAAGAGAGCACATTGAGCAAAGAACCTTCTGCTCCTTCATCTTCTGCTTGTCTTTCATGATTAACACAGCAAAATTAGGATGAAGAATTATAGGCTATACATTTATGTGTGTTTATAGGTTATTAGTTATATGTTCAAAAAAATTCTTAGAAGTATCAACCAGACATAAAAAATGGTCTACAGAGGGAAACCAAAGGGCTTTGTCTTCTTTAGTTCTTAACTTTTTTAAGAGACTTAAATGATGATATGAAGGAATATTTGTCAAATTTACCTATGAGCATTATTTTGAAAGCTGAGAGATACCCATGCGTCATGGAATTAAAATTTGCAAAAACCAAACTGAAGACTCAAGCATCTGCAAAGAAGGGCCAAATCTCACAATATGAAAATTAATTATGGGTAAATTTAAAACTAAAGATTCAGATCCCTCTCCCCCTCTGCAAGCATGCACAGACAAACACACACACAAAGCTACATTCCTATAGGAGAAAGAGAGCATGACTTATCGGTATGTGTATGACAATGATTTATGGATTTTATCTTAATAAAAACCAGCAGTATGATGTGGCTGCTGAGAAAGTAATGTACCTTTTTGAGTGTGGTAACAGACCTATAATTTGAATGAGGGAAGTGATTACCCTGCTCTGGGAGCTGGTTGCAATGATTCTGGTGTCTTATATTCAGTTCTGAGGATTTTAGAAACAGGCAAAGCTAGGCTACATTCAAAAGGGAATAATCTCTGGGTAAAGAAATTCAAAACAATTTTCCCTGAACTGACCTGAAATATTCACCTAGAAAATAGAAGGTTCTTGGGCAGTGAGAGTTAACATGTAATTACTGTATTCATTAACTATCTCGAAGACTATTAAATGGATAGGAAATCAGACATGTCCTCATGAATGATAGAGGTAGAGGTAATGAATTAATGTTACAAGGAGCTAGACACTGGCTCAATATAAAGAAGTATTGGCTGTCTGAAGTTGGTTAGTTTAGAGAAGTTCTCCAGTTGGCTAAATTCAAGATTAGGCTAGAGGAAAACCACTAGCTTGGATGTTAAGGAATTCACCCTTAGAAAGATAAATGTATTATGCAAAATTTGAGACCCAGAAGACAGGATAATGCAGTCTGTTTATTTCTATGAAGTCAGACAATTTGAATCTCATGTTTCAAGTTTATGTGAAGCTAACAAACTATTTTGTTCCCTAGTTTCTTCATTTATAAAGTAAAAGTAATAGAAATTAAATCAAAGGTTACAAATTGCATGTTCAGTGTTTATATAAGGTAATTAATTAATGATTTTTTTTGTCTTTTTCATTTTTATCGGTACCAGGGTTTGAACTCACGACCACATGCTTGCAAGGCAGGCAATTAATTAATGATTTTATAAAAAGATTTATACACTTTCCAACCCTAGCAATTATAACAAAATGTAACAACATTACAACATGTAACAAAAGATTGCACTTGATTTGGATAATCTTTATCCATGTGTCTTATTTCAATAATCTCTATTGCTCTGAAACTTGACATTTATGTATTAATTTATTATTTCTTACAATAATATAAAAACTATGATGAAATCTTAGGACTCATTTATACTCGTTTACATTGTTGGCTAGATTTGTTTTGTAGTTGTAGTTTATTTGGTGCTGAGAAAATTTTTATTTCTTGTAATTGCTAATGTTACCTTGGGAAAATGCACAAGAGAAAAACTAAATATATAGGTCTTGATTTCAATCTTATAACAAACTTGTCACATATAATTTGCACCCCATTAATTAGCTTAGAGTGATTTTTAATTATTGCTTCTGATGTAGCCTATTAAAATGTAAAGAGAGCCACATGGAGAAGCTAGAACTCTCAAAAGATGAAATACAAGTAATAAAATGAGGTGTCCTGGATAACAAGATGAGAAGGGATGAAGCATCCAGGCTAGTGGGGCAAGGATGGGGTTCAAAGTGATTGGATCACAGGGCATCTTAGTATTCAAAAATGGAAATATAGGTGTAGTCACTACCTTTTTCTGGAAAGATATCCTTATACCCATGTGCACATATATGTACCTGTGCAAGCATATGCATGCACGTATGTATCTATGTATGTGCACTTATTATTCATACATGTATGTGTGCATGATTTATACAGCAGCACTATGGATATAATGTCAATCATGGATATACAACTGGGCTCTATGCTTACAGTGGCCTCAAACTTGGTTTAATGCTCTATTGTGAGCACTAAACTTCTTAAATTTTGAATGTAGATTACACATTTAATTTTTTACTAAGGTTTACATATGCATAGGTACACAAAGTACAAAAAGCATGATGAATGTTTAGATGAAAAATAAAAAAATTATTATAGTAAAAGACACATGGCCATTAATACCCCTCAAAATACTTTGCCTCACTTTGAACACTTTTATCTTGTTCTTGCCACTTTCTGAAGCAGTTCTGAAAGTCCTTTTTTGTGAGTGCATTTTCATCACTATCTTGATGTCTCAAATTGATTCAAAATATTTCTGGCAATTCCTGTTATATAAAAACATTACAGTGTGCCTTCATCCACCTTACTTACCAGATCTGGCATCCTGTTACTTCTGGCTTTTCCAAAAATCACAGTGACATGAAGGTACACGTTTGGAATTGATTCAGAACATTGAAGCAACCACAACAGCACAAGTGAAGGCATTCATGAAAGATTTCTAGAACTAAGCTGGGAATGGTGGCCTGTAATCCCAACACTTGGGAGGCTGAGGGAGACAGATTGTTGCAAGCTCAAGACCAGCTTGGGCTACAAAGTGAGCCCTAGGCCAACCTGAACCAAATAGTGAGACCCTGTCTCAGAAGACAACAACAACAATAAAAACAAGAAGAAAGAAAGAAAGAAAGAAAGAAAGAAGTTCCAAAACTGCTTCAGAAAATTGTTAGAACAATGGAGTAAGTGTGTTTGAAACAAGGAGAAATATTTTGAGGGAATTAGTGGTACTATGTCTTTTATTGTAATAAATTTCTTAAACTTAAAATTTACTGTTGGTGGGTTTCTAAGCAAGCAGGCGAGCATCACCAGTTCCAGAGGCCCTGCGGCTTGTGGTAAGTGCCCAGTGCACTCTCCCCCAAGCCCAGCCTGTTCAGGACCCTTGAGCCTTTGGGGGTGCAGTGAAGTGGCTAAGTGGGTCTGAAGCACCTACATCCGCCTCCCTATTCCGGCTGAGCTCGGAGAACTGTGGAGTTTCAAGCAAGCAAGCGGGTGCACACTATCCCTGGAGCCCAGCCTATTTGGAACCCTCACACCGTCTGGGTGCACAGTAAGGGTGGGTCTGGGGCTCCTGCACCTGCCTCCCTGTGTGTCTGGAGGATTGTGGATTTCTAAGCAAGCAGGCTAGCATCACCAGTTCAAGAGGCCCCACGGCCTGTGGTAAGAGCCCAGCGCACTCTCCCCCAAGCCCAGCCTGTTCTGGACCCTGGAGCCTTCCGGGTGCAATGAAGTAGATAGGCACGTCAGAGGCACCTACATTTGCCTCCCATCCGGCTGGGCTTTGAGAACTGTGAAGTTCCAAGCAAGCAGGGCGGCGCACACTGTCCCTGGAGCCCAGCCTATCTGGAACTGCGGAGTTCTAAGCAGGCAGAAGAGTGCCACTGGTTCCAGAGTCCCAGTGGCCTGGGGGAACTGGGTGCCAGAGTCCCAGGAGCTGTGAACATAGAAGTGGATTTCCAACAGACCCTGAGGAAGCTTTCGAATAACATTTGAAACACAGAAATACAGGAAAACGACAAAACAAAAGACCAAATTACAACCTCAAACGTCCAGCCCATCTCAAGAAAGCTTAGGAGCGATGTATATAGAAGAAAATATATGCCATACACCTCAAATATCGGACATAATAGCTACTGAAATAAACAAGCAACTCCAGGAAGCTTTAAAGGAATTCAAACTCGAAATAATCTCCCAGGTAAAAGAAGAAATGATAAAAGAAATGAAAGAGATTCTGAATATATCTAAAGAAAACACAGTTAAAAAATTGGAGGAACTAAACAAAAAGAATCCCTAGATGAGCAATACAAGAAACAAACAGAATACATAAAGCAGATGCACAGAGATATACAGGAAATCTAAAACTCCACTGAAAGCTGTAAAAACTGCCTCAATGAAAGTGAAGATAGAATTTCAGACCTTGAAGACAAGATTGCAGCTAGTGAACAGGAAAGGAAAGATCTTTTTAAAATAACAAGGAATCAGGAAATAATTCAACAACTGCAAGATGACACAAAAACAAGATTGATAGGGATTATCCTTTTAATTAAAGGAAAAAAAATAGCAGGATATATTATAGTAATCCACTTTGACTTTCCATTATCTCGATTTAAAGCCCTGTATTACTCTCACCATCTTGTTTTTGACTGATGTTCCCCTATTCTGTTTTGCTGGATAGTATCAGGTTCGAAAGTTTAGGCATCAGCTGTGAAGATAATGAGATTCATTATAACGCCCATTCTCATTGACTTTTATCTACTTTTGAAGACCTACAATGTCTCCAATGTTTTGGTTTTGTCAGTTTCATTCTTTACTGTTTTGTTCAATCGTATTATAACTAACGATATAGGCAATTCTATTAGAGATAGCGGGAGGCATTATGGTAACCATTGTTGATCACCTTGTATTATGTTTTTACATTATCTATTATGTCCACCCTTTTGACTTGACCGATTCTGTTCTGTTATGTCACATTTGGTTTTACTCTCTTCCAAAAAAGTAATAAGAACCGTGGGAGCAATGAAACCCAAAATGTGTAATAGTCATTGTACAAAAGAGAGGAAAAGAAAGTGCTCTAAACTATATAACTGCATGTATATTTAAGTGATAGGAAATGATATCACAGAGTTTTATTGGATCATTGAACAGAACTATTTGCAGTATCATTGTTGGAATGTCCACTTTACAAGCTTTAATTTTGTGACTTGAACAATTATTTCTAAGATGACAATATGTAATCCATTAACTAGTGATTTCCTACTGTTTATTTTTTTTCTGTAAATCTGTATAACTTGTACCCTTTCTCTGCTTTTTGTTTCTTTTCTCCTTAAATAAAATTATTAAAAAAAAAGATTGATAGGGATTAATGAAAAAGAAGGGGACAACATAAAGGACGTCAAGAGGATATTTAGAGAAGTAATAGCTGAAAATTTCCCAAACATGAGATCAGAAACTGACATCAGGTTCAGTGAAGCCTGTAGAACTAAATAGTCATAACCAAAATAAAACTACACCCAGACATATAATAATCACCATCCCAGAAATCCAACACAAGAATAGATTATTAAAAGCTGTCAGAGAGAAAAGACAGATCACTTATAAAGGAAAACCTATCAGAATCATAGCAGACTTCTCAGCACAAACAATAAAGTCAAGAAGAACATGGAGTGAAGTATTCCAGATCCTAAAGCAAAATGATTTCCAACCTAGACTGATGTACCCTGAAAAACTATCATTCAAAATCGATGGTGAAATACGATACTTCATGACAAAGAACATGTACCCTGAAAAACTATCATTCAAAATCGATGGTGAAATACGATACTTCCATGACAAAGAACAGCTGAAGAACTTCATGAACACCAAGCCAACCCTACAAAAGATATTGAGAGACAGTTTAGATACACAAAGGAAAAGGCACGAAGCAAAGCAGATAATTAAACAGAACAGAAAGATAAAGATGCAATAGCAGAAAATAACATGTCAACAATAAACCAGCATATAACAATTATAACCATTAAAGTAAATGGTCTCAATGCACCAATCAAAAGAAACAGACTGGCAGAATGGATCAAGAAACAAAATCCAACCATATGCTGTTTACAGGAAACCCATCTAACCCAGAAGGATACTCACAGACTGAAAGTCAAAGGATGGAAAACAATACTTCACACAACAGGAATCCAAAAAAAAGCTGGAGTAGCCATTCTGTTTTGTAGACAATGTGAACTTTTAAACCAACAATGATCAGAAAGGACAAAGAAGGTCACTACATACTTGTTAGGGAAAACTCCAAGAGGAAGAGATAACTATCTTAAATATAAATGCACCAAACTCCAGAGCACCCAGTTATATAAAACAACTATTAACAGAAATGAAAAATCAAATTATCAGTAACACAATTGTAACAGGAGACCTTAACACACCATTGACACTAAGGGACAGATCCACCAGACAGAAAATGAGCAAAGAAACAATAGAACTGAATCATACCTGTGAACAAATGGACTTGATAGACATATACAGAATGTTCCACCCAACAACATCAGAATACACATTCTTCTCAGCAGTACATGGGTCATTCTCTAAAACAGACCATATATTAGCTCACAGATCATATTCAAACAAATCCAAAAGAGTTGAAATCATCCCTTGCATGTTATTGGATCATAGCGCTTTGAAATTAGAAATTAATGATAAAAGATACAGCAAAAATCCCACAAACACATGGAAACTGAATAACACACTCTTGAGTAATCAGTGGATCACAGAGGAAATTAAAGAAGAAATTAAACAATACCTACAAGAAAATGAAAATACAGATACAACTTATTGGAATCTGTGGGATGCAATGAAAGCCATCCTCAGAGGAAAATTTATTGCACTGAGTTCCCACATCAGGAAAACAGAATGAATACAAATAAATAACCTGATGCTACACCTCAAACAGCTAGAAAAAGAAGAGCAAGTCAAGCCCAAAGCCAGAACAAGAGAGGAAATTATAAAAATCAGCAGAAATCAACGCAATAGAAACTAAGAAAACAATCCAGAGTCAACGAATCAAAAAGTTGGTTCTTTGAAAGAATAAATAAAATCGATAAGCCCCTAGCCAACCTTATTAAAAAAAGGGAAGAAAAAGCTCAAATTCATGCAATAAGAAATGAAAAAGGTGAAATCACTATAGACTCTATAGAAATACAGAAGATCATCAACACCTATTTCAAAAACTCTCAAAAGTTTGGTAACACAGAAGAAATAGACAGATTCCTAGAAATATATGAAGTACCAAAGTTAGATCAAGAGGAGGTAAAACTGCTGAATAACCCAATCTTTATTAATGAAATTGATAATGTAATTAAGTCCTTACCTACAAAGAAGAGCCCAGGCCCAGATGGATTCACTGCAGAATTCTACAAGAAATACAAAGAAGACCTAATGCCAACACTCTTCAAACTATTCAGTGAAATTGAAAGGGAAGTAATCTTTCCTAAGTCATTCCTGGAAGCAAATATTACTCTTCTACCAAAACCTGAGAAAGAACTATAGACCAATTTCCCTAATGAACACAGATGCAAAAATCCTCAATAAAATATTGGCAAATAGGATGCAGCAAATCATCAAGAAGATTATACACCATGACCAAGTGGGATTCATCCCAGGCATGCATGGATGGTTCAACACACGTAAATCAATAAATGTAATCCACCATATCAATAAAGCCAAAAGTAAGAATCACGTGATCATTTCTATAGATGCAGAAAAACCCTTCGATAAGGTCCAACATTCATTCGTGATAAGAACTTTACAGAAAATTGGAATAGATAGTCTTTACTTCAATATAATAAAGGCCATCTATGACAAACCAACAGCCAATATCATACTAAGTGGCCAAAAATTGAAAGCCTTTACTTTAAAATCAGGCACAAGACAAGGATGTCCTTTATCACCACTCCTATTTAATATAGTACTGGAAATACTAGCCAGAGCAATCAGACAAGAGAGAGAAATAAAAGGAGTAAAGATAGGAAAAGAAGAAATTAAATTATCATTGTTTTGCAGATGACATGATACTCTACATAAAAGACCCCTAAACTCCATTGAAAGACTCTTAGATATAATAAATAAATTCAGTAATGTAGCTGGATACAAAATCAATACTCAGAAATCAATAGCATTCCTATACACTAACAACAAAATCACAGAGAGAGAAATAAGAGAAGCCACACTCCTCACACTAGTAAGCAAAAAAATGAAATATTTAGGAATTACTCTTATGAAAGAAGTGAAAGACCTATATAGGGAAAATTATAATACACTGAAAAAAGAAATTGAGGATGATCTCAGAAAATGGAAAGACATCCCTTGCTCATGGACAGTAAGAAAAAACATTGTGAAAATGGCCATGCTCCCAAAACTGTTATACAGAATCAATGCAATCCCAATGAAAATACTATCAACATACCTTATAGATCTAGAGAAATCACTCCTAAAATTCATCTGGAACCAGAAGAGACCTAGAATAGCATAGGCAATTCTAAGCAGCAATGTCAAGGCAGGAGGCATCACAATCCCTGACTTGAAGTTATACTACAAAGCAACAGTAGTAAAATCAACATGGTACTGGAATCAAAATAGAGCTGAAGATCAATGGAGTAGATTAGAAGATACAACCACAAGTACAAACACACTCAACCACCTTATCTTTGATAAAGGAGCCAAGCAGGTTCACTGGAAGAACGACAGTCTCTTTAATAAATGGTGTTGGAAAAAACTGGCTCTCCATATGCCGAAAACTAAAACTAGACTCATGCCTATCATCATGTACTAAATTAAAATCTAAATGGATCAAAGATCTGAATATTAAAACAGAGACACTAAATCTATTGGAAGACAAATTTGGTAGAAACCTTGAAAGCAGGGGTAGGTAGAGAATTCATGAACAGGACTCAAACCGCATGGGAAATACTTCCCAGAATCAATAACTGGGACCACGTCTTATTAATAAGTTTCTGCATGTCAAAAGAAATCTCCAGCATATTGAAAAAAACCCCACAAACTGGGAAAAGATCTTAGTGAACTCCCCCTCAGACAAGGGACTTTTGTCTAAAATATATAAAGAATTAAAAGAACTCAGACCCCCCCAAAATTCAAAGATCCAATCCAAAAATGGGCATATGACATGAATACACAGTTCTCAGATGAAGAAATACAAATGACAAATAAATACATGAAAATATGTTCATCATCATTGGTCATTAGAGAAATGCAAATTAAAACCACACTGAGATTCCATCTTACTCCTGAAAGAATGGCCAGGATCAAGAAAACCAACAACAACAAATGCTGGAGAGGATGTGGAGAAAAAGGAACTCTCCTACACTGTTGGTGGGAGTGTAGACTGGTACAACCTTTGTGGAGGTCAGTCTGGCGATTTCTCAAAAAGCTGTGATTGGAAGTCCCATTTGTTCTAGCTATTCCACTGCTAGGCATATTCCCAGAAGAACTGAAACATCATATCACAGTGATATATGTGCATCTATGTTTATAGCAGCACAATTTGTAATCACCAGATCTTGGAAACAACCCAAGTGTCCATCAGCTGAGGAATGGGTAAAAAAGTTGTGGTATTTTTATACAATGAAGTACTACTCAGCTATAAAGAAGGATCACATTTATCAATAAATGGGCGCAGCTTGAGACCATACTCATAAGTGAAATAAATCAGTCTCACATGTGTGAATACTGAATAGTTTCCCTAATGTAAGAAATGATCCAAATATATAAAAGTATGTGGTAATCATGATTCCCCATTATGTGGCCTTGAAGCCTTATAAAATTTTCACTTATTAGTTGGAATGGCTTTATTCTGGGCTGCTTGGTATTATTGCCTGCGGTGAAATGATCAGCTATTTTGAAGAAAACAAGTCATCATAATAGCTAGTGTTGATTTAATATCATTTTGTTTTGAAGCCCCACCAAACTATGGCTTTTCTGTCTCCATTGGTTTTATCATGTTGTATCTTGCTGGATTATATTATATGTGATAGTATAAACAAAAATTGTTATAGGCAAATAGATAATATAGAAACCATTGTTCATTTTCTTTTAGCTGGTTCTAAATACCCTACAATGCTTTCATCCACTTGAAAGGTTTTCACTGTCTTGATATGTTTGATGCTATAGTATATGAAGTTATATTGAAATATTTCAAGGAAAAAGACACTATGGTAACTACTATTAAATTGGGTTATTTGGTGGTGAAGCCCTAGGTTGCTGAAACTGTCATGCTTTTACCTCCATTGCTATGTTGTTATGTCCTCTTTTATCTCAATCTTTCCCTTATTCATTAAAAAAATTTATTTTTTATGATTTTTTTAATTAAGAGGAGAAATCAAAAAATTAGCAGGATATATTATAGTAACTTTTTTGATTTCCTATTAACTTGATTTGAAGTCCTGTAATACTCCCACTATCTTGTTTTGACTGATTAGACTCTGTTCCGTTCTGTATGATAGTATCAAGTTTGAGGGTATAGGCAACTACTTTGAAGGGAGTAAGATTCACTATGATGCCCAATCTGGTTTGACTATTATCTTCTTTGGAAGTCCTGTAATGTTTACAATGTTTAGGTTTTATTGGTCTTGTTCTCTACTGTTTTGTTGAACTTTATAATACCTAATGAGATAGACAATTCTTTTTAAGGAAGCAAGAGGCATTATGGTAACCATTGTTGATAACCTTGTACTCTGTTTTTAACATCATGTGCTATGCGTATCCTTGGTTTTGACTGACAGCTTTGTTTTGTCATATTCGACTTTATTCTCTTCCAAAAAAAAAGTAATAAGAACTATGGGAGTAATAAAACCCAAAATGTGTAAATGTTGTTGTAAAAAAGAGAGGAAAAAAAGTGCTCTAAAGGATACAACTGCAAGTATGTTTAGGGGTGTTAAATAGATGACCATATTAATGTTCTTGGTTGGATCATTGAACACAACTGTTTGCAGTCTCACTGTTTGAATGTTCACTTTGTATGCTTTGATCCTGTGACTTGAGCAACTATTCTCTAAAATGATAATGTGAAATCTATTCACTGGTGATTTCTTACTGTTTTTTTTTTTTTTTTTTTTTTTGCAGTTCTGTATTACTTGTACCTTTACACTGTTTTGTTTTTTCTCTTTTTCCTTTTAAATAAAAAAAATTCAAAAATCAAAATAAAATTTACTGTTAAAGGGACATTATTCTTTGTCTAATTGAACATTTTCCCCACTTCTATTGCTTTTATTCTTCATGTTTCCTATAACATAGATGCCTCATTATTTATTGTTTTGCTTTCATTTTTCACACTTTGAATTATTTTTGAAAGCATATGGGTCAATGTATGTTTACATGTGTATTACACTTGGATTCACAGAATCATGCAATCCACATTCACCCACTTCACTTGATGACATGCACTGAATATTTTTATTGATAGATGCATAAAGGAGATTATGATTTTTGAAACTTACCAATATTAATTTAGCAGACCATCTATGAATTTGTGTAGTATGCTGGAATGTGAATTATCTGTGGTGGAATATTTGGATTATTTCAGTGCAACCTGTACTGTCTTGTTATATCTGCATAGTTTGGACTTCAGCAGTCTTTTGGCCATGTTTATTCTACACTTTCCAGTTTTTGGAGATTATTCTTTTTAATAGAAAGATGGAAACAAAATAGAAATGATGCCATTGCCCACTTGCTCTCTCACCTATCAGAATTATGGGAATTGTCTAAAGCAAAAGACTCAGTTCTTTTTCAATATTCTGGTCAGTAGCTAAAAATATAATTTTGTTGGCATCAAGATTTTTTCTTTTCCCAACAATCCCAGACTTACTTTGGACCTTGAATTTTTGGATATAGTTTAAAAATGTTCATGCCATTCTTTTGTATATATTTTTATATTCCCTCCTCTGTGACATGTGCTTATTGTTTTGAAATCTGAGCTCTTTAGACAGTTTCTAGGGTTACATTATAAACCTCCATTGCTTTATCCTCATCAAAATAATTAATATTAATTAAAGTAATAATGAGAATCCTCCTCCTCAGTTCTCCCATTCTTACCTCAGTGGTTTATTTGTTAGACTCTCTGATAATTGATTATAGCTTTCTCTTTTTTTTGTTCTTTAAAAATACATTTTTAAATTCTTAATTCACATATCAAAATAAGCATATACAGTGAGTTTTTGATGCGATATCTATCCAGGTTCAACGACATTGACATATGCCTGATCTGTAGTAGGTTAGTATTTTAATAGTATTAGTGGAAGGAATGAATGAGGATATTTATGAATTGAGGACCATATAATATTGCTCTTTTACATAAATATGCAGTTTACCTTAAAAGTTTAGTTGTTATTCTAGAGTGTCTTTCTTCTCTAAGTTTCCCTTCTTAACATTTGTTACAGCTTCAAGATATGGATTAAAATCCTAAATTAAATGTGACATTTTTAGCTTTTTTTTGACATGATAATTTCTTTAAAAATCAGTTTCAACAGAATAGTATAGTCTTATGATTTTTCCCTTAAAGCAAAATGGGTTACAATAATAAAGGATATGACAAAGAGGTATTTTAAAATAATACAATTAAACCCTAACTATGAAATGATGAGAACATCTTTAGTTCTTTAGTGCTTGCATTTTTTAAAAGTGTCCACTGCTTTTATGGGATTATGAAAGATTCTATACCTCCAAATATTAAAGAATATCAGGCAAGATGCAATTGCATGCTAATAAAGAGAAGAAGTTAAGGTTTAAGCATTTATTTAGTGAACAATATTTTTAGATGATGCTAATTTCAAAAGCCAAATGTTAAGCTCTTGGCACTATCTCAAAACAAATTAATTGCCCACCAAATTTAGAATTTAAACAATAGTTACTATACTTTCTACCTTATGGTCTTTTTGACTGTTGGGTTCTGTAATATATGTGGATAAAGATATAGATATGCTCAAATGAGTTTTTTAGCCTATTGATGTGATAGATTATGTTGAGTGAATTTTTAATATTGAGCTAGCCTTGCATGTCTGGAATACATCCCCCTTGGTCATGGCCTATACTTCTAGTTTTTATAAGTTGTTGGATTTAATTTTTTAATATGTTGATGATTTTACATCTCTGTTTGGGAGAGACATTGGTGTTTTGATATCTATCTATCTGTCTATCTGTCTGTCTATCTATCTATCTATCGCTTTCTCTCTCTCTCTCTCTCTCTCTCTCTGTCTGGTGCTTGGGATTAAACCCACAGTTTTTGCATTGAACTGTATCCTCAGCTCTTGTGTGTGTGCGTGCGCGCGTGCGTTTTTTTTTTCTTTTGAGACAGAGTTTCCTTATGTTGCTAAGTTACCCAAGCTAGCTAGTCTAAAATTTGATTTTCTTGCCTCATCTTCCCAGAATTTTGGAGTTATATTCTTGACTTCTTATAATATCTTTACCTGGTTTTAGTTTTGGGGTAATGCTGGCCTCATGGAATGAATTAAGAAATATTCCCTCTGCATCTGTTTTCTAAAATTGATTGTGGGAAATTGGTATTTTTCCCCTTCCTTCTGTGTTTAGTAAGATTCACCAATAGATTCATGTTGGCCTGGCACTTTTTTTTGGAATATTACTAATTATATTTTTACAAGGTACATATCTCTTGTGTCTATGTGTATTTTCTTGTATATGTTTTTATGGAATTGGTCAATGTCATCTAAATTATTTGATTTATGGCTATATAACTGTTATATGATTCTTTTATAATCCCTTCTTTTAACGTTTTTGTCCATGAGATTATTAGTATTGACTCATCTTTCATTTCTGATATCAATAACTTGTGTCTTTTTTATTCTTGTTTATTATATCACAGAGCTATCAACATTTTGAACTTTTTAAAGAATTACCTTTTGGTTTTGTTGACTTTTCTCTACTGTTTTTCTGTTTCAAATTTTACTTATTTCTAATCTAATATTAATTTTTCTCTTAATGTTTGTTTTAGGCTTAATTTTGTCCTAATTTCCTAAGGAAGCAGAAATATTGACTTTTGTATTTTTTTCTTTTATGTGCATTTAATACTATAAATTTCCCTCCAAACAGTTCTTTTGCTACATGCCACTAATTTCAGTAATTTGCAACTATAATTTCATTTAGTTGGGATTATTTTTTAAAACATCTTCTTTGATCCATGGATTATTTAAAAGTGGTGGGTTCTTTTTTTAGCATTTATATTCCTAAACATTTGGGCATTTAAAGAGATATTTTATTGATTTCTATTTAAATTGTGGTCTGAGAGCATATTTTTATAACTTCTATACTTTTTAATTTGTTGAAGAAATTGACCAGGCTACTCAGGGGCAATCACAGCAGTTAGAACTCATGAAGGTTGGCATTCAGTGGCAAGAGGATCTGGTAGCTGTAGGGCTTGAGATTTTGAAGTCTTTGGGTATTTCTTTCTCTCTAATTTCAGGTTTCCCTAAGCCCCATTTCTCAGCCTGCCTGACACTTGTCTGCCTGACAAAGAATTCTTTGATTGTAATCCACTGTTACTACACTGAAGCCTCAATGTGGTGGTGGCACATTGTGGAATAGGGAGAAACATTCTGCCATTTGCTTACAACCCAGGTTTTGATCGGGCTTCTGTTTGGGGGATTGAAATGTTAACAAGTGATACAGCTTCTTTCATCTCTTCCCTTCACCCTTCACATGCTCCTTACTTCTTCCCGGGCTATGAATTGAGGCCCTGTTTATTTTCTTGAAGCCTGTGAGCTAAGTCTGCTCTCTCAGGGAAGGTGGGTAAGGTGTGAAGGCGACTGGGTGCTGCAGAGGAGAAAGGTACTTCCCCTAGTGAGAATATGGCCTTTGTCATGGATGAGATTCTGAGTATACTATTTCACAATGATTACTTGTCTGTTACTCCTGTCGGACTCAGGAGCATATGAATCTTCATCATGACAACCTGGTGGGGTTCTGCCACTTACAGTCCACTGAGGCTGGAAGAGTGGCTAAATATTTAAGACAAGAATTTCTACTTTCCTAGTAGTTCACACACAGCCTCTATTAATTCATCAAAATCACTATTGAAGGGCTGGGGATTTAGCTCAGTGGCATAAGTGCCTGCATGGCAAGCACGAGGTTGTGAGTTCAATCCCTCGTTACAAACAAAGAAAAAACCCCACTATCGATGTGTTCCTACAAATGAAGGGGTGTCCAGCATCCTCTGACCCAGATAAGATCTTGATTGCAATGTACTTGTTTCTCCATGTTCTATAGTATGTTTGCCATGAAACCTCATTTCTTTCATTGATCTCAGAAAATCATAGGAATTTAGTTTGTCTAGCTTTTCCTTGTTTAAATTTTTGAGTGATAACTTCTAAGCTCTCTCTGTGTTAGAGCTGAAACTAGAAATCCATTCAGAATTATGTTTAATAATTATTCATACTATAAACTTTGCTTTGCTTATTTATAATGGCAATTTTGTAAAATACTTAAAAGTGTAAAATCAAAATGTAAATCTCTTTTCACATTTGGCCTGATTTTCTTGATTGTAATACACATCACTGAGGTTTATTGTTTTTATTTGTTTTTTTTTGTTTCTTAGCATTTCTAAGACAGATACTGGATGTCTGATGTTACTTATTATCTTTGTGCTCCAAGTTCCTCATTGTTAATATAAAGTATTAATAGTACTTGTCTTTTAAGATTATATCGAGATCTAATGCAACAGTGCACATAAAGGCTTAGCATAATAAATATCTGTCATGTACATGCACAAATATTCTCAATAAATGTTAGCTTCTTATCAGCACGTTTATCATCAATCTCTCCAGATGGAGAAAATATAGTTAAATCTTCTTTCCTTTTTCTTAATTTAGTTCTTATTTCTGGAATTTTCTGCACAGTAGCTAAGTTGTGGAAATCATGGACTCAACCACACAAAAACTTGGCCAAACAAAGTGTTACCGATGTACCAGGGCCACAGGTCACTGAACTAATCCCTATGAGGTCTCCTTCCCCTCCCACATGCTAGCCGTGTAAGACAGAATAGCAGTTACTTCCGATCAATCCAACATAAAAGCGGACCTTGGAAAAAGACTTGAAATATTCTTCTTCGATGGCTTTTTACAAATTTTTGAATGCTTTTAACTTTCTGTTGTGATAGAAATACTGCATTTTAAAAGTTACATGATTTGTATTAATTTTATTTTTCTAGCAAGTAGTGCTCTCTCAATTTTGCTCGCATTGTATTACATTGAGATATTGGTGATGGAAGGAAGATGGGGTGACTAATTTCAAACAAAAGTCTTGCATGAATCAGAATTTTATAACCATAAGCTCGTTTCTAAAGTTCCATTTGCAGCAGGGGCCAAGGCTGGAAGTTCTGACAATGCCTTAGGGGAGCATTCTCCTCTGGAAACTGGCATTGAATGATGATGAACACCAGTGCCAATGGGGCACATTTAAAGAAATTCAACTTTAAAGGATGCCTGAATCTTTAAAAAGTCTTTATGTGAACTTTCAATAAGCAGAGGGTTTTTTTTTTTTGCATTTATGTGAAGAAAAGAGAAGAAATCTAGTCTCTGTGTCATAATTTCTCACATGTTTGTTACCTTTGATTCTTTCCTTTTTTTTGAATACTGGAGAATTAATCCAGAGGAACTCAACTACTGAATTACATTGGCAGCCTTACCCTCCTCCTTTATTTTGAGACAGGGTCTCAATTATAATCCTCCTGCCTCAGATTTCCTAAGTGCTAGAATTATGTGTATGTTATATTTTGGGATTTGAGTCACTTTCACCTTTTTATAATAATATAATTCCTTTTCTCTTAAAGTTGTGATATAGTCTCTGACACATCATAGGACAGCAAATGCTTGTCTAGTGCAGTTCTTAGTAACTTCCAAACTGATAGTCAAAGTCTTTTACAGTATAACTGAAGATGGGTTTCTAGGCTTCCTTTTAAAATATTCAAGAAAGAAATTCTGTAACCTCTTTATATTTCTGTGAAGTATATAGCATCCTTAATTTTGATGACTTATTTTTTGCAAGAGAGCTGGATACAGTCACCTCTGAAGATTGCAAAGTACTTTGTAGCTGTCATCTCATTTAATTTTTATAATAAGTGAACAAAGGAGGGCAAACTGCTGATGCTTGAACTGAATCTACTTGCTCTTTTGGAACTGTGGGGTATGGAAGCAGTCTTCTAGCAATAGTTTCACATGATGTTCTTCCGTCTCCTACAGAGGACTTTGCATCCCATCTCCCTAGGATTCTCATTCTATAGAAGAGGCAAAGTTTGCCCCATCCCTGGTGCTCCATGCGTGTATGGATGGCTTGACGTAGGGTGGACCAAAAAACATGGTACTAACCCTTAAAAGGAAGAAAATGATTCTTAACAGAATTTGAGGAAGATATCAATAAATTTATAAAATTAATACATTAATAATTTCACTAATCTAAAATTAATAAAATAAGTTTAATAAATAAAATTAACTTCTGGTTTCAAGTAATGAGGTCCATCATTATTTTTGCACATTATTTTCTTTTGAGCACTAGTACTCTCTTTTTGGTCATTATTTAATTGCTCAGGATCTGTCTTACTTTTGTACAATTCCCTATTTCTTAGAACAAGGTCGCAATCTTTTTTTACCACTGAATCCCTGACACCTGGGATAATAATTCACAAGCAATAATAGTTCCATAAATATTTTCCTTGTGGCATGAGTTCCAGGTACAATATTAAGAAATTTTGGAGTAGTTTCTATGCTGATCCTTTAGGAGCTTGCCAAGGTAAGTATACAAAAAGGCAGGGAGAAAGGTCCTAAGGATTTCTGGGTCCATTATTCCAGGCAGAGAGGGTCATCTGAGCTGCCCTGGCTTCTTTGGTTCATTTTTTGTTTTGTTTTGTTTTTCTTTTAATTTTGATCCAGTCCAGTATCTTTCCAATTGATTTATGAATTTTATTTTGCTTCAGTTAGTTCAAGTTCAGTTTTTATCATATGCAGCCACTATTGTTGCATATTGAGTACTACAGTTGCAACCAGTACAATTGTATAAGAATAATAATGAGTATAAGGGGAAATGGAATATGATATAAGAACACATAGGAGTATCTATCTTGGCTTGGTAAGAGCAAGGAAGTTCTCTGGGAGAAATTCTATCAATGCTGCAGTGTATCATCCTGAAATTGGAGCAGCGAATGACAAGATGAAATTAGCATTTCAAAAGCCAAACTCTGGTGCATTGAGGAGAACTGGTAGCGAGGAAGACTGAAGGCCAGGCACCCATGAGAAGGTTGTTAGAAAAAGACACATAGAAATGGTGCAGCCTGGACTAGGATGG
This sequence comes from Cavia porcellus, assembly GCF_034190915.1. Lineage (NCBI taxonomy): Eukaryota > Metazoa > Chordata > Mammalia > Rodentia > Caviidae > Cavia > Cavia porcellus. Next base: position 48,974,729 of record NW_026947510.1, on the reverse strand, counting down.
GCTGCTAGTTCTTGTCCTGCAGGAAAAGATGCCAGGATGAATCTAGATATGCAGGAGGTTTATTGACATCTTCCACAAATAGTGATGAGGCTCATTTTCTTCCTTTTAAGGGTTAGTTCCATGTTCTTTTGTCCACCCTTCATCAAGCCATCCATATACACTCCGAGCACCAGGGATGGACCATGCAATGGGGACGTATTGGAGGTGGAGGTAGGAACCTTAGTAATTGATGATGTGAAACTATGTGCTGGTATCGTCTTCCCTTAGGGATGTGTATATGATTTTATATTCCTTAAAAGTTGATATAAGCCTATTTGCAGTTTCATGGATGCCAGCACAGAACATAGTGGATTTCTGAGTTAGCTTAATGACTTTATTGCCCATGCCACTGCAAGCAGTATGAGAATTGCTATATTTTGAGTTTCCAAAGGGAAGAAACAGAAGGGCATGTCTCTGAGTTTAGAGACTGCATATTTTTGTGGAAAGTAGTAACATATCTACTGCTCTTTGTCTTTGAGGTTTTCAGACAACTTCGGGTAATGGCCTGGGTAAAAAGCAATTGGGGAACAGCATTTTTGTTTTAGACAACAAGATGTATAGGATTGCTAGAGCCCAGGCATTAGACTCGGTTGTTACGGCTACTTCTGCTAACAATCCATTGCTCAACCCTGTGCCATCTTGGCTTTCATTTAATTTCTGTGCATATACTACTTTATTGGCCATTCTGATAAGTTTGCTTGCAGAGATTGGAGAAAGGATCTGACTAGTTTCATGTGGTATTTATTAAAGAATTCTATTAACTGGACTGTACATGCGAAACAAAGCATTTTTTCAAAACTTACAGAGACCCAAAATGTTCCCAATTTTGAATCATGGGCCATGTAGGGGAGCTCAATGAACAGTGTTCTAAACTAAGTCATCATCCTTATGATCTGACCTTGTCAGTTGAGACTGACCTTGTCAGTCTCAAGAGCTATTCCAGGCAGCTTAACCAGAGTTAAATTTGTATCTTTTGACTGGGAAGTCAACTAAAGAGTGGATCAATCAGAATGGCATATGTGTTAGAATTCAGCATGTTTAGGAATGGTCAAGGTTAGAGACTGCGTACAGTCAGCGTGCATACCAAATAAAGAACATTGAACCTGGGAAACCCAGGTTTTATAGCAAACAGTAAGCAGACATACTTTGTTTTGGAGGTAGGCATTATTTCATGTTTGTACATGGGATTGTTGTAATCATAGCCCTGAAAAATGGCCTGTGCAAAGAATTACCATGGTATAGCATTCTTATCTTACAGCAAAAGTTGTGGGAGAGCCCCATAGGAATGTGCGAAACAATCCTCTGAAACTTTTCACTGACAGGAACTTTGTCTTAACATTCCTCAGTGTCCTGGAGAAGAAAGCCCTCAGGAAACTATTTGATCTTGGTGTCAGTAATAATTGGGTCTCTACCTAACAATTATAAATATTGAAATAGACTATTTCCCTTCTTTTTGGTCACTAGAGAGGTTGAAGTCAAATATATGACTCAATTCTAGCACAGTCTTTGGGACAAATAGGTCTTCAATAAATAATGCTGATAAAGGATAGAGAATTTTAAAGTGAGACGTATGCTATGTGTTGAACTCACTCCTGGCTTCATTTTTTTCCCTGGTCTCCTATCTCAGTTTTTCATACTTATTTTGAAAACTTTTTTAGTTTTTAGTAGGTTTTTAATAAGATACAATTCAAATTCAGGCCTTCTAACTTCTGCTGTAGTGCACTGCATTATCTCTAGTTCTGTTTTCGTTGAAGTTGGAGAATCACTGAACCATATCTATCTCTCAAGAAATTTATGACAAGTTACTCACTCACTCATCCATGTTCTTGTGTTCTGGTTGAGTTTCCAGTGATTTAGTCATTTGCTGTTGTTGTTTCCTGTAGTTCAGATTTTTTTTTTTGTATTTCTTAGATCTTGACTAGCCAAAAGTCTTTTGAATGCTAATTTGAGGATATAGGCTCACCTTTTTTTCAAGCTATTTCAGCATTCCCAGACTTTTCAGCTATGCATATTACTGGATAAACATTTTGAAGCCATTTTTACCCCTTCAAACAATATGACACTCATTTATGTCCCCTGGCCCTCATCTTGTTTTCGACAAAACATCTCACTATTTCTTTCATTTCTTTTTGGATTGAAAAATTTATGGGGCTTTATATGCTGTAATTTCCTGCTGTAGGAAGATAGGAAAGTGCATCATTGGCCCCAGCTATTTCTAGGAAAACATTCAGCATTCGGAAGCTGCCTACAGAATTCAAATATTTTTGATAAAAGCTTGGCAATTCGCTGCCTTATGCAATGAAAATTAAAAGTAGCTGAAAAGTGTATTGCTGAGTGAAGAAAATAGTTGAAATAACTGAGGTTGTTCATGATAAAATCTAATAATTGGAGCCGTGGCCCTGGTGGATTACTCTGAAGCAAAGCTAACCTGGAAAACTGTCATTTTAAACATGGCAAAGTTTAGTTTTTAGAGTGGACTAATGTAATACATTCTTTTAAAAAGTCAAACTATTAATTAAACTCTAAATTTGTTTAAGTTCATTAGCATCATGAGGAGATGGTAGGTGGAAATCTCAAAATACCTAGAAACTGAAAATTATTTGCTCTTTGAATAATTCTGTCGAGATTCAAACAAGAAAGACGTTTTAAGTGGTGTGTTTGAATGCTGTCTTTGTGGTATATGCTTTTGTCCAGCTGTCATTTTTTCTGCCATATTTCACATATTAATTATTCAACTAACAACATAGACCAAACATCTTCAAACAATAGCAGAAAAGTCATCATCAAGTCATATCTCCAAATATCTACAGCTCATTGCAACTCAAGTCTAAAATATTATATAGTTTGACTGACAATTGGCTCTTTTACCAGTTTTAAGTCAGCAAAGTATTACCAATCATTATCCTTTGCATTATAAATAAAAGCAAAGTAACTTTGTGACTGTCTTCCCTATATATTTGTAAAACAAAATGTTGCAGTAATTGAGAACACTGCATATATTGTGAAAGCTAAGCCTGAAAGAAATATACATAGGAAGAAAAACAATTTTTACATTTCTACTCCTTCACTCCCACATTTTATGTCTTCCCTATATATTTGTAAAACAAAATGTTGCAGTAATTGAGAACACTGCATATATTGTGAAAGCTAAGCCTGAAAGAAATATACATAGGAAGAAAAACAATTTTTACATTTCTACTCCTTCACTCCCACATTTTATGCTCATTATTTAAAATTAAAGGCCAAAAGTTAAGTTGAAAAACAGTAAATTAAGAGACAAGATGTGAGGACTTCAAGTTGTTTCACTTGAATAGAACCAATCTTGTAGTTCCCTCTGGTTTTTCTCCCAGGAAAGGAAAAATTAACAATCAGCATAATAAACACTCTTTACTAATAAGAGCAATGTGACTGTGGTTTTAGTCGTGTAAAGTGCTTGGGTTTTATACATTATTTCCCCTTTTCAAAACTGTGGCTGAAATAAAAAGTAGTTCATTCCAAAATATATACTCCAATGGGAAAGTTTGAAGAATTATAATTCATTTTTGTAATGTATGGGCTGCCTCACATTTCTGTCATCATCAGTAACAAACCATTGTTGGCAGTTTGACCAGCTATTTTTAACCAGTTCAGTTCAGTCTGGCTCTCCGTTGAACTGTTAATACAGTACTACCGATCCTTAATTTGTAGAACCACAAGGGAATGTTTAAATAAAAGAACACTCTATTTCATAGTAGTTTTTAAATGAAAACATATGTATCTGTAATAGAGCTTTAAACGTTTTTTTTTTAGTAAGAGCTTAGTGTGTGGCATCTGCTGGTGTAGTGTCTTTTCCAGCTTTTCTGAAGAGATACATTAGGTCCAGCACAGTTAGATGTCTGTATCTCAGGTGCTATCAGGATTAAGAATGCCAGCGTCAGATTGTTGTCAGTTATTTAGGCTTCCTTAGGTAATCCCTTATATCATATTTAGGAAGAGAAAGAGAGAGACAGGGAGAAGAAAATGTTAAAATGCTTTTTCAAAGTTGGTTGATTTTGGAGAAGCTCATATCTAAAAACTGATGTGTGTATTGTGTTCAGCGAGAGGTAAAAATGGCCATGGGATAAAGAAATCATTCCCATACCTGGGAGTCTTATCAAATATTTTAAGGTTCCTTTGAGGGATGTAAATGAGTCCATAGTTATTAACCTTAAATCAACATTTTATATTATTTTATTGTTAATGGAATGAGGATTGAAAACTACCTCAATTTGAAAAAATAAACATGGATCATTCATCACCATTAAGCTGACATACTTGGTTTCTTGCACCATCTACATTTTCTTCTACCTCTCAGGTCATGCATTTTTATGCTTACTAGTATTTCTATGGTTTGATTATGTTTTGTGCCTATCAAAACTCATGTTGAGGTTTAATTCTTCCACACAGCAGCCTTGGGAAGTAAGGTTTAGTTGGGTGGGGAGGGGGATTATAGGGCTGGAAGCCTCATGAATAGATTAAAGTTTTTAGAGGGGTGAGTTCTCTGAATGGACTGAATTGTTATGAAGCAAGGCTACCTTTCTGGTTGGATACACTTTCACACTGCCCCCCACTATGCTATGACAGTGAGAGACCTCACCAGATGAAATCACTGACCCTGGGCTTTCCACATATAGCTGAATAAACCTTTTTAAAATATAACAAATTGGGTATTTGTATCAGGTATTTTATTGTAGCAACAAAAATTGGACTGAGACTGTGTTTCTCTCTTTTTTCTTTAAGACTTTCAACTACTTTGTTTCCTCTGGTTTTACACATCTACTCAAATAAATACAGAAATGAACCTTATGCAAAAGGCCATGGTCAGATATAAATATACACCTAAAATTTCTTAGTACTCTTATGTTACCTATAAATGTGTTTGGATAGCCTCAGAATTGTTTAGAAAATTGTGAATATCTTGGGCAAAGGGAAGTCCTCTCGAGTCAGTATTTCTAGTTGCCTGTAGCTATAGTTTCTAGCTATAAGTAGTATGTATCTGTCCATGAATATATGTAGGTATATTGTGTATCTGTATCTCTGGATATATTTATATGCATGTATTGAAGGGCACAATCACAAAATGGGGTTAAGAGTATACATCTTGAAACAGTATTACTTGGGTTTGAATCCAGATTCTATCACATATTATTTGTATAATCTTGGGCAAGTTATATAACTTCTTTCTACCTGTTTCCTTATCTGTGACATTATATAATAAACATGTAACTCATAGTTGTTGGTAGTGGGGGGATTAAATGAGTTTATACACCTAAAATATAACACTTGTTAGCAATAGATTATATACCTCATATGACCATATAAATTTGTGTATATGTACTATAAAATTCCTAGTCACCAGAAATAAGATAATTTCATATATATTGCTAGATACCTTTTATATTTAATATATAGTGTATATATATGTACGCTACACATAGCACACTTGTATTTTCCTGGAAATTTCACAGTTATCTAATGACCAACATGAGTGAGACTACACATGACTGGTGTTTGGAATGAATATCATGTAACTTTGTATATTTTAAATCTACCCTTAAAGAGACACAGTATTTCCAACTGAAAACTGTTTCAGCTGTAAAGTGTCTCTGATATCAAGGTGTAATAGAAGACCCCAGGCTCAGATTTGCATAGTGCAAGGTTTTGAGCAAGTCCTTTAACCTTCTGAGCTTTCTTTTTCTCCTCTGCAAAACAATAGGGATATAACATTTCTTGGAAGTTTGTGGTGAGGAGAGACACAAATAGGTTTAAAAAGTACGTGGCCAAGAGCCTGGAACATAGTAAATGCTTGATAAATGGAAAATACTGACGTTTAATGTGTCAGTTCCACTTCAAATGTGGATTTCCCCCCCCCCAACACAAACAAACATCCCACTGCAAGTTTTTGATCAGCTATGCTGTTGCTGTGTAATGATCATAGCTTAGTCTTCAGGGCATGTGGTTTCAATAAGAATCAGTGGTTGGAAGTTTGCTGCCTATAGGAGCAAAAGAAGGAAAAAGGATGGTGTCATTGGAGTTTCACCAGGAGCTCACTAGGCAGCTTGAAACTTTGCACCTCCAGCTGCCCAGCCTTGCCCAGTAGGAAGCCTTGTTGCCCCAGAAGCTTTAATATTGAAGAAATAGTAGAAGCCAAGACACTGAGGAGTGAGCTTGTGCTACCTGGTGGGTTAGGCCCAGCAGGTACAATTGGGACCCATGGCCAGAGACACAAGGAAGGAATCTTTCTTTCTCTTTCTCTCTCTTATTGGGACTGAACCCAGTGTGCTCCCATTGAGCTGTGTGCCCAGCCCTTTTAACTTTTTTTTTTGGATACCAGATCTCCCTAAGTGTTTGTCCAGGATGGTCTCTAACTTGTTACCTCCCTATCTCAGCCTTTTGGAATGCTAAGATTACAGGTGTGTACCATCTTGCACCCCCTCTTTACTTAGTATGATCCCAAAGATATTAAAACCCAGTGGAAATTCACTATAAATGGCAATTCTTTTTCAGATATCATGCATTTTTATATAACAAGTAGTAATGAGTGGTGTGTTATAATTGGGCCTGACTTGTCTCTTATATATTTACTGAAAGAACTAGGCCTGATATAGTAATAGCTAATTTTGGAAAACAGCAATGTATATATTATCAGTATAAGCCATTCAACATAAAGCCAAGATCTTCATAAAGCAATACTTAACTTCAAGGTAGAGTGCAACTGTCAGTGAATTCTTATGCCATGTAAGTGGCTCCGATTTGAAGCTTTAAAGACAGAAGTGTGAAGAAAAGTACTATCATGTATAGGAAAGGTGTTTCACACACAAGCACAGAATTTTTTCCACGTACTTCATGATCCCACAGTAATCTAGCACTTTGAATCTTATTGTTATCCAAGATCTCTCTGATTATGTAGCTAAGGAAATATAGCAAACTTTAAGGATATGGATTCTGATTGCCATATCGAGCTATATCCAACCAGCAAATAATTATAAATTCTGCTAATAAATTCTAGGCAAACGATAATTTTGAGTCCTCATGAAAACCCTGAGTTTATTTGATTGTTCTCTTAATTACTGGGCTGTATGCTATCAAATATTTGTGGAGGAAGAAGCTTTTCTTTGTGGGAGTGGATAATAACCATGCTTATACTTTGAAAATTTTGCCTTGAGTTATTAAGATTTGTATTTCTCACTTTTGTTCAAGGGAAAGTGTTTAGCCATTTTCAGAAAGTAGGTACCAAGTAATCAATCACAAACACCCTCAGATAGTTTCTGTCTGTGCAGAATCTTAGGTGCCAGCAATCCACCACCAGAAGCAAATCTACAACGAGGTAGAAAGGATGTATCACTTTTTAAGGTGAATATATTGTGATTAGGATGTGTTGGGTGCATTCCGAAAGTATATTCGCTTACTAACTGCCTTGAGACATCAGTCCCAGAAAGTCAGAGAAACATCAGGAATTGACAGGCAAATCCTAAGCCTCGCTTCCAAGCGCCTCCAGAGCTCTGCTTTTCCAGGGACATGAAGAATAAACAGAGAAGGGTCATTGATCTTCTGGTCGTGTTGTTGCACCCTGGGAAAAGCTGGGAGTGCCCAGGGCAGAGGCGCAGTCAATGGATGCGCTTCTGAAGAAAATCAGAGATGGTGAAAGAGAACACGCAAATCGGCATAAAGGGAGAGGAGGGAGACGCGATAAAAAGAAACGTGTTGCTCGAATTATTTCTGAGACGCCTTCTCCAGCATCCTCTTCCAAATCTGCAGCTTCCCCCTGCACCCTCCTCCCCGCCTTTCCTGGACACCAGATCCAGCAGATCACTGTCAAGAGCCCCGCCCCCGCCCCACCCTGGCTCGAGATTTAATAGGTTTTTTCCCCCCCTGGCAAACCGGCAGCTGTTTTAAGTCAATGAAAGTAAGATTAGAAGAGATAAGCGCCTGAGCCGCGCGGGAGCTGTCAGAACACACACTTAAATCAGCCCCACAGCTTCTGCTCCGAGCATCACCTTCGGAGTTTCTTCTGGGGGTGATGTAACTCAAGTAACTCCGGGTCCCTCGGCTCCCCGCGCCGGCTCAAGTGTCACAGTTGAAGGCTTCTAAGCCCAGTGCCCAGCCTTATTTCACCCTAAATAGCCATTCCCTGGTTCTGTTGTCTTGGGCATTGGGTTTTCTTTTTTTCTGTTTTTGGTTTCACTCACACAAAATCAAACCAGTTCAACTACCCCTAAGGCAAAGATGGGAGAGCCTTCAAACTTTTCGGCCCCTCACCCCCGCGAGGAGTAGGTGGGTGCGAAGCGGAGGCGAAGGCTGCGGGAATCCGTGGCGCGGAGCCGGGCTCTGGGAGGCAGTGGTCGCTTTAAAATCCGAACCTCTGGCTGCTCGAGCCTGGGCACCGGCCTGGCGGCTGCTCGCCTCCAAAAAGGTTCCGCGGACACCCGCAGACTCCCGCGCGCGCCCTCCCCGCGAGCCTTACTGTGCGCACCCCGGGGTGGGGGTCAGGAGGGGCCCAGGTAATGTCGGGGCTGCGGGCGAGGTTCGGGTGCGGGGAAGAAGTTGACAAAGGAGACTTGACCAAACATGAATGCGTATTTATAGATGCGAGCTCCATGGAGATCTGGAGATAGCCCGCTCTCCCTGCCTCCTTTCACTCCTGCCATTTCGCCTTTCTCGCTCCTTTAAGTGGAGGGCAGATTTTTTTTTTTTTTTTAAAAACATTCCTGCACCGTGTGGGTAATCGCCGCGTTATTTACAATCTAGTTACTCTGCAGCAGACGGGGAAGGAAACTCTGGGGCTCTTTCCCTTCGGATGGATAGAGAGGGCGGCCGGGCGGCGCGCAGCAGGAAGGAGGTCAGGGTGGGCGTGCGGGAGCTCCGGGCGACCTGGGGGGGAGCGGGACCCCCGGCGCCGCCCCGCGCCCGCCCCCGTCCCCGCCGCACCCCCCGGGGCGGGCCGCGGTGACCGCCGGCTGGTGCGCTGCCCTCGCCTCCCCCATTGTTCCCACTGTCTTTTTGCCTTTGTTATTTGCACTCGCATTGTGTTGTTTGTCTCTGAAGCCGCCTCATGACCAGCAAAGGGATTTCACCTCGTCCTTGAGAGCCAGCGAGAGCCGGGGGCAGAGAGAGATAGGGAGAGAGAGGGAGAGAGAGGGAGAGAGAGAGAGAGAGAGAGAGAGAGAGAGAGAGCGAGACCGGCGCGCACACACGCAAACACACCGACACACACGCACACAGCGACACACGCACACACACACACCCCAGAGTGAAAAAGGCGAGCCACCAAAACCCATCTCTAGTCTCCTCCCGGGGGGCCCCTGCCCGTCACTGTGCCACTTTGCATCCTACGCCGGAGGAGACATTAAGGAGTCCGGGTAAGGTGCGTGCACTGCACGTTTTAACTTTGTTGTTCGTCCCGGTGTCGTGGTGGCAACCCTCCAAGGCGCAGAGCTCCCCGCCGCTGCTCAGCCCCGCTCCCGGCTCCAGCTGGAGAGCCGGCGGGGGAGGGAGTGACGCGGAGGGGGGGTCCGCCACCGGAGTTCCCCAAGTGCGCAGGGAGGGGGACCCGGCGGGGGGCGAGCCGGAGGGACTGGAAGCCGCCCTGACGTCTTCGGGGGGCAGCTGTCCTGGGGGACCCTGCAGAGTGGGCTTGGACCTAGACCAGGAACTGGGGTAACTTTATCTTTCCGTGGGGAAGGAAGCCTGCTTGCTGCTGGCGGTATTGTTTTGTAAGTGGTGGCCGCGGAGGTGGTGATGCCAGAGGAGGGCAGGAGTTCGGGGCGATCCCAGGGCTCGTCCGGGCATCTCGGCGGCGAGCGCCAAGGGCGGACCCCAAAAGTTAGACAAATCTCTTTATGCTTTGTAGAATGTAAACGCGACCCCCAGCTCACCCAAAAACTGTAAAACTCCCCCCCTCCATCTCTTTAGTCTTTTTGTTTCGCTTTCTGCCATTCCTCCCTCCATTCGTCAGTCCCTCTCGCCAGAAATTTCTGAACCAACTTTCATCCTCCTGGATTCTAGGGATTTCAAAGACCGGAAGCTTTAATTTTGATCGCAACTACTTTTCCCCCCTTCCTCACTCAGTATACAAAGTATAAACCACTCACGTGGTGTGTGACTTTAAGCGCGTGTTCGGGAAACCTCGCTTGTACTTTGGGGCTGCAGTAATAAGAAACAAGAGCAGAGATTATATGAGTTGAAATCAAAATTGGATTTGGAAATTGTTTGAGTTTGAAAGCAGCAGCTGGTTGAGTATTGATCTGTTGGCATCAAACGCACACGAAGCACTGTTTACATATTTTAAAAGTCATTTTCTTTACACTTTGGGAAGCAAATATATTAATAAATAGTTTGACGCTGGTGACTATCTGAAGACTTTGATCTCTGTGACTCAATTCAGAGTGTGAAGAATGTGAATTCACTTCCGTGTCTTTTAAGCAAAAGCAGGTCAAAATGAAAAATTCTCTGCATATGGTATTCTCAGTGCCAGCCAACTCAGGTACTCTGGGTGGCAGTCAGCTGTACTTCTTTGAAAAAAGTTTAGAGATTTGTTCTAAACCAGTTGAGATCCTCACAATATCCAGTCATCCAAAGGAGTTTGTCAAGAAAAGCATGAAGAGATTTCCCCAGGGAATGCTTTTAGGCTCAGCACAATTCTTCAGTCTAGGGCAAGACCAAGGGAAATCTGTGGGATTTTGGGTAATAAGTGTGGGAATCTGCAAAGGGACTACACAGAGTGATTTGTTTCCTTGCTGTGCATAAATAATGGCTCCAAGTATTCTTAAAACGCGCGCGCGCGCACACACACACACACACACACACACACACACACACACACCCTCAGGCCAATGAAGCAGGCTCCTGGGAGATATGTAAGGCAATGGGCATTTCAACCAGAGGAGTTTTTGATCAGGATTACAGGAGTAAAGGTTGATTGTCAAAAGTGATTAGGTTAAGGTGGTTTTAAAGTATACAGAAGTGAGTTTTAAGTTTGACTTTTATAACATTTAAGAGGAGGAAGATTTCGTAGTCTTTTCAGAACTGCTAAATTTTGATCTGTCTAATTTTAAAGGAATTCAGCTGTATGCGAATTACTGTTCAGATAGGAAAGGAATCTGGTTTCAAATGCAGATACATGGAACAAAGTTTCTAGGGGTGCTTCTTCCTGATTTAAATATAGCTTCGAGGCCGAAGCCTAGATAAATTCAACCACAATGATTTTAAATTATAAGTACTTGCACTGAAAGGTCTCTTAGGCATTGTGCAAAGTTCTTTTCCAAATTATGCCATCAACTGTTTATTCCTTAGAAGTATATGAGATAAAAATCATAAGCATCACTTAAAACTGATGCAATACAACCTTAAATCCTTAAACTGGTAGGGATTGCTTTTGTTTGCCTAAAAGGTAGATCTTTCATCACATAAGTTGTTTAAAAACATTTAATTGTGGGGGTGGGAAGGGATGTGCATAATTATTTAGTTATTTGTGTTAATTATATGGTAGCATACTTGCTTGAAATATGCCCCCCCCGCGCCACCTCAGTGGCCTTCTAACAACCTTGTATATGAAGAATCAACTGTTGATTTTTTGTTTGCTTGTGTATTTTAAAATTTTTCTTTTTGTAGCATTTTTAAATGGATAGTATTGATCCAATTTTATACAGACTTAAAAGCATAAACTCTTAATACAGGGAAAAAGATCTTCAGTTCTGCATACAGGAACACTTTTAGTTTTATTTTTGAGCTTAAATTGTACTGGTTGAATGGCATGTCATACACATTATTCAAAACTGCCAAACTTATTTGGTAAATAACCAGGCATTGGAAGTCCAGTGGTTATTTCAAATTATTCTGTACATGTAAACACATATCCTGTTTAGAATGATAACATGGTTTTATAGGATATATATATATATATATATATATATATATTCTATATGCTATCTTTGGAGTATACAGAATACATAGTGAATAACAAAAGAGTGAATTTAGTACCCAGGTATGATGGGATTTTTTGGATCCTTGTTAGGAGTAAGGCATGAGTAATGAGTTTAAGTTTTCAAATACTCTTTCTTTAGTTAAAGGCATGGATTTGATTGCTTGCAGAAGTTTTTCTTATAAAGCAAATTAAGAATATGATGTAATGCTTACAAGAATGTATTGTTTTCTAGAAAAACTTCTTATACTGAATTGCTGACAAATCATGACTTTGAAAGGTATATTTAGAGCATATAAAAAGTGAAATTCATACAACAAAAATTGTGGTCCATAATTTCTTAATATACAATAGATTTCATATAGCTGAGAATTCTAATGCTGAATACTTTTGGTATTCAGATTTTTGGTAGGTAATAATCAGAAGTAATTAATTGGCATAACCTAGATGGTTCACCCAATATCTGATCAACTCTAGTGATACAGAATGCTGTAATGAGAGTTTCGAGAGTAACTTGTAAACTTACTTGTCTAGGCCTGAAGTCAAATGCTTTCCTTCACACTCTCATGACAATTTTTTTTTTATCTGAGAAACATAGATCTATTTTAAAGGCAAAAAAGTACTTGACTGTTTCAAATAAACTCTATCCTGAACTTAGATTTGTAGATAGTTAATAAAATAAAAGTCCAATTTTGTTCCTAACATTGTTTTAAAACACCCATTTGTAAATAATCTGTATTTGGATTTCATATGTGAATGATTTGGGGTCTGAAACTTAATTCAGAAAAGCATTTTGGTTTATCTTTAAAAACACCACACAAAACTGTCTAAACAACTCTGTAAATAAACTGTTCCAAATGCCTCAATTTGATGAATGAATTAAAGAATTATGGTTCTTAATCCAATTATGATCAGTCTTGCAATTCTAGTTCTCATTTGGGGGAGCCTGGGGAATTGAAATAGTAAATAATTCTGAAACACGAGTGGGGTCTTTTTTATTTCTTTTCTGTGTGTGCAGTAACATAAATAACCAATCCTATCCAACATTTATGAGAAGGATCCTAGATGTGGAGAAGTTATTTAATCATCTTTAGTTAACCAAGAGTTTTACTTGAATGAAAAGTTGCTGTTAATGGAAGCGTAAATGAAGTTTTTAAAAATATGAAGAGAGGACCTAACCTTTTGTTTAAAAATAATGAATTTGGTTTTAAATTGCTATTGGAGAAATGGAGCATTTAAGGATAAGTAGTAGGGCAGTTGCTGAAGCACTTTTAGTGGCTTCCACCTGGCTTGTATCCAGACATTTAGATATGAATCTTTCATAAACTTTATCAGCTTCTATTTCTTTGTCTTTAAAATTGAGTCAAGGTCAAACAAAGGTATGTGTTAAGGGAATGTGTTTTGAGTTGTTTTCTCCAAACTGTACCATTTTAGGTCCCTGCATCGGTGCTTTTGAAAGCTCACCTAATGAGGACCTTAAACTTCAGTATGGGCCCGTGACAACATCCTATTTTGCTTTGGTAGACCCTTCCAAATTCCCTACTTATTTTCCCAATTTAAACTGTGGCTCTTAAACCAATTAATTCAAAGGTATAAGTAGTTCATTATGGTTTAATTTTGTAACTATATGACATTGTCATTTTTGCAGTTTATTATGATGATCTAATTCCTTTTAAGAGAAGGAATTGTGGAGATTACAAGTGTCAAGGAAAGCTGCCAGAGGGAAATATTTATAAGCATAGGGATTTTTTTCAATAGCACTCAAATCAGACCTTCGAGGCAGCTAACTATTCTACTTATAGTTAAAGATGACATTCAGTAGGGGTGGTATGTTGATAAAATTAGGGGAAAATGAATACATTTAAGAGATACATTAAATGACTATCCTTAAAAATTGAACTACTGGAAGAATGTATCTTGGGAGATAGCGATGGTGGCAGTATTGTCTCCTGCAAGTATGCATCTAGTTATTTCCTGTTGGTTTAAGAACAACATGAACAACAATAAGTTTAAGAACAAAATCAAAAGACTTGATTTATAGTTTTGATGCTCAATCACATGTCACTCAGCTACTTCATGGTTTTATGTTACTTTGTGTCCAGGTGACAAATAATGCAGCCTTTGTAGGGATGGAAGGATTTTAGTCTCCTATGCATTCAGTATACTATGGTAGTTCAGGACACTCAGTCCTGCTGAAGTACCAGTTGACATTCTGGAGGTAAGGGAATTCAGGAGGGCGTCCAGAAGAAGGGAGTATATGCTTAGCTTTTGGAGTTTTTAAATTTAGGTTTAACTGCAATTCAGAGAAGACTTTATTTGGAGTTCTGAAATTTCACAGTTCTGCTGACATTTCTTAACTTTGAAAGCTGGAAATTATAATATTCTTTTTTTTTTTTTTTTGAGATAGGATCTTGATGTAGAATTGAGGATGGCATTAAACTCACTATGTAGCCCTGGCTGGGGTCCACGTCACAGTTATACTCCTGCTTCAGCCTTCTGAGTGCTGGGATTACAAGTGTGCTCCACCACTCTTGGCCTAATGTTTTTTCTTATAGGGCTAGTGGGTGGATTATACTAGATACCATACATAAAATTCGGAGTAGTGTCTATTAGGCATTAGGTCCGAGTACATGTTAGCTGCTATGTCTTCTCTTCTTTCCAGATGAGCCTAGGCTTTGATAATAAATATGTTTAGGTTTTCTTTTTATTTAAGTTAATTTAACCTTACTTGCATCTGAGATAAAAAAAATATCACTTTCTTCAAGCTGAGATCAACACTTTAAAATAGTGATTCAGTTAACATCTATATATGATCTTTGACAATGTGGTTTTATTAAGATGCTGTATTTGGTACAAGTGTGAATTCTATCTTTTATTCATATAAGTGCTTCTCCAGTAATTAACATTTTTATCCTACAAAGTAGGTAAAGACAAATAAAAACTGTAGTGCCTATCTGTACATTTCTCCTCATCATTTTTGGTTTCCTGCTAGCAGCTATGAATGAGTGAAAGTAGATTGAGATTTAATCCTTTGATAGTTATATACCTCTGGGTTATATGATTACAGTAAATGGGGATAAACAGCAAGTACTTTTGAGAAAAGAAATCTTATTTTGCAATGTTTTGCCCTATAGAGTCAACAGTTTCTTCAAAGAGAATCACAGAGGTTGTTTGCTTAATTAGGTACAAGGAAAAAGGCACCATGAATGTGTCATTGCCTGGTTTGAGGAGGTGATATACAATAATAAGGACAAATTAGTTTTTAGATTTTCTTCTGAAAGAAATAGAATTTCTCTGTAAGTACAGCTGATGGAAAATAAAGGACAGACTTCTTAAAAGAGCAGTTCACTGACTTCATGGTTGCATTATTTGGAGCTTCTCAAGAAAACAGTTGCCAAGAAGGGATTAGGTATGTAGATATGTCTAAAGCTTATTGCGGCAGGGTGCAGGACAAGGCCAGAAAGGCTTTGACTGTAGCAGGTTTGACACTTACGGGAGGGCAGAGAGACAGAAGGAGCATCGAGTAGGAAGAGAACAGACAGCTACAGTTCATGAAAGGTTTGGCTAGCAAACCACAGTTTCCACTGGAGATGCCCTGGGTCTCTAGGAATAGGCTGTGTCAGTTCTCTCCATGGTGCTCAGTCCTAGGTGAGAGGAACCCAGGGAGCGTGGATTCTGGGCACAAATGTTATTGCAGCCATAGGCCACCACCAAGCCTCTTACACTGTGAAAATATAGGAGTTTGGTAATCTAGTCCAAGGTTTAGTAGCCATCAAACCAGCCACCAAAAAACAAAACAGAACAAACAAAAAGCCCTGGCAATTTCTTTGAGCTCTCTAATGCTTTGTTTTTTTGCCACTGTAAGATGAATATAATGATAGTGTCCTTTCATTAATCAGCATTAAATGAGATTACATGACATCATGTGTAAGTCCATAATACTGTGCCTGAGAACAGAGGAAATGGACATTATATATTGTTCTCTATTTCCAGCATACTCACAGATGCAATTGCGAGGTATAGCTGATCATATCGGGTATGTCTAAATGAGGGCTATTTCATGTAAGCATTAGAAAGTATTATTTATACAAGCAAATATTCTTGATACTTACCTTTTAAAAATAGATTTTTTTCTTATGCATCCATCATTATTATCAGGTTATGCCCTGTACCAGCTAGATCAACTGACCTTGACCACGTTCAGGTTATTTTCCCTAGAGCCTGAGGTGGATTGAACTCTTCATTTCCTTACCGCTGAAGGCTTTCTCTTCAGTTGAGCAGCACTGCACTGTAAGTCTGCATTTTATCTTGAGCCTCAAACACCTTTCCAGTCTTTGCTCCTCTCCGTGATTGTTGCTAAACCAACTTGCAGCCCCACAAAGCACTGAACTCAAGTGGCCCTCAGCGCCAGCCCCTGCTGTGATGAGTCACAGAGCCACCAGCACTTCGTTGCGTTAGATTTGATCACTGCCATGAGCAGTCCTTCGATTGTCAGCTAAGAGCCCCTTCAGGGAGTTGTCTCTTAATAGAAAGTCTCTTTTCTTTTCTCCTGTTGTAACTTTAAATTAAAAGAAACTGTAGAAGAGCTGGTGGCAATGCAGCAGTTCATTCTTCTACCCACTGGGAGAACAACAACTGAGAAAAGACGTTATTGGACTGAGAATTGAGTTGTTGCTGTTTTTTGGGGGCCAGGGTCAGAGGAGGTTATGGTGGAGGATGAAGACCACATCATTTAGATGCACTTAGACTGATCATCAGTAGTGCATGTGAGAGCAGTGCTTCTGTATGTGCCAGGGAGCATTTTTTTTTGGATATGAAACACCCATTCGGCCTGTGAGTTTTTGTGAGATTCTTGAGATCACTGATATTTTGCCCCAGATTTTTAGGTGGCTCTGTGTTTTACTGTGGGAAACTGGCACTGAGACAACTTCAAAATCCAAGGAGGATGGGAGGCAGGAAAAGAGAGCTAATTTTTGACACATTCCTCAGACAAGAGAACTCTCTAGGGAATCTGTGCCCAGGATAAGGACTTCTTATTGTGAAGCTTTTGGCATAATTTCCCCCAAATAGTGAATGAGCATTGGTTACTTCACTGTCTTTGATTAAAAAAGGCTAATGAACTTGCAATTGGGAGAGGAAAAGAGAAAGCTGAAGCTGAGCATGCAGTCCCAACACTCTGGGAGGCTGAAGCAGGAAGATTACATTTGAGTACAGCATGGTCAATTGATTGAGACGTCTCAAAAAAGGGCTAGGAATGTAGCTCAGTGCAAAGACCGGGGTTCTATCCCCAGAACTAAGGGGGAGGGAGTGGGGAAGAAAGGAAGGAAGAGAAGAAAAGATGTTAGTACTTCTGACATGGTTCCTAGATGGTGTTTCGCGCTACATTTCTGATTTGATTTTCCACAGTGCCAGGTTTTATACCCTCTGTGGTTGCTGGTCCTTCTGCATTGTGGTTTAAAACTGCTGCAAAATCTGATGTCTGCTGAGATTTGCTGGCACATTTCATGGCTACTGAGAACTGAAGTTGTTTGATGTGTAACATTAGGAGCAGGCTGAGTTTTGCATGTAAGTTCTTGTGATGTGTAGCATTCCTCTGCAGTACTGGCATCCTTTCATATGTATCTGGCAGAATCAGTTTCATTAATTTATTCTTGCATGGGGAATGTTTCTGAACAAGTGAGTACTGTTTCAATACTATTTCTTACAATTTTGTCTTGATTTTTCTTTACTCTCTCAAGGAGAGCTTCATCAACCTTCACTACCAACAGTACAGTAGTGTCTTTTTTACATTCTATCTGGCAATAAAGTGATAATTTTATGCACACTAAACAAATACTTTCATCAGTATGTATCTTCATAAGTATCTCCATTAAGAAACTTAATGGGCCTAGTATTTACTGTTAAGGGTTTCCTTAGACCACCCAAATGTTTTTCCCATCTGCTTGTTGGGCTTTTCTTAGCTTTTCAGTTACCACAGTCTTTATTTTCAGGGCGGTGGTATCCATTCCACATAGTGTAGTGGATGAGGTAAAAGCTATGCTGTTTACTTTGTTGGCTGCTTGGAGAGGGCTAGCCATAGGGAGACATGAAGAATTTCTCATTGGAAGGTAAGGTCCCTGAGGACATGGGGTTGTGTCTCAAGCGCGGTCACACCACCTGTGACAGAACAGCTACAGAATAAATGATTGCCAAATGAGAACATAGTCTACAAACTGAATTTAGTAAAGGCAGCCTTACATGATGGAGAAGTAGGAAAACTAATAGCTTTTGACTGTTTAATATGTTCCAAGCTAGGTGCTAGCTACTTTCCACGGGGAATCTCATTTAATCCTCTCGGCACTCCAATTAGAAAAGTATTATTCCCTTTTCACGGATGAATCAACAGAATGTCATGGGTCATGTGACTAACCCATTTCCCTCAGTTGTAGTGAGAAGGAATTTTACTGCCTATCAGTCAAGTCTGTGGGATTCTACCTCATGTCCATCATGTTAAGGCATTGATTGGGATTCTTCCCTGTAAAATGAAAGCAAGAATAATACTTGCCTCACTACCACAGGAGTAGCAGGTCAGAAATAGTAATGGGATGTCAAGACTGAGATGTGATTCCTAGGTGTTGGTTGTTATTATCAAGAACCCGCTCTATGTTTTAGCTGAAATATTTATTGAACATACATAGGTGGTACTTAGAGCTTACTTAATGGGAACTATTTTATGACCTTAAGAAGCTATTCTCAATACCTGAAAACTAACATCAAGTGAAACGATGGAACAATGATTCTCAAAGATGAACACCCAATAAGTTAGTTGAAATCTACTGGGATGTATATATGTATATGTATATATATATACATACATATATATATATTTTTTTTTTAATGACCTTTTAGGCACTATCCAAGATAGAATCTGAATCTCTATGATTGCAGTCCTGTTACCTGGATTTTTAACATGCATGACTGGTGAATCTTTTGCACATAAAAGTTTGAGAACCAATATAAAATTTTACTGATCTAGTTTGGTAATACACTACATATATGGTATATGGAAGCTAAATAATATGCTTGCTATAGTAACAAGATAAAGCATAACTGTTGGACTGCTGAAAAAACTTATAAGTGATGATTTCGTCTCAGGGTTTGAAATAAAACTTTTAGTAATTTTGAATATACAGACCATCAGTGTACTTAAAGCCCAAAGAAAGGAGCTGATACAACTTTCAGTTGGTGCCAGGGGAAGGTGGCAGTGCATCTTAGTTACTTTTCTCATTGCTGAGACAAATTACCAGACACTTAAGGTTAAAGGGGGGAAGGTTTGTTTGTAAAGGTTGCAGTCCATAATCAGCTGGCTCTAAAGCAGAGTGGCACATGGTAGAGGGGTAATAGTTCGTGGCAGTGAATACAGCCAAAGTAACAGAGAGAGACAGACAGAGACAGAGTTAAGGAGAGAGAGTGAGAGACAGAGAGGCAGTGACAAGCAGAGAGAGAAACAGGCAGAGACACAGAGACAGAGACAGAGACAGGCAGACAGACAAACTGAGAGAGTTATGTTCAGGCTACCTCCCCTAGGGTGAGTATAGCACTCACACCTTTGATGCTAGTATTAGACCATGAATCAGTCAAGAACTCTACAAGCCTGCTCCCATGACTGCATGAGGTTTTGGGAGGACATCTAGATGCAAACCATAACACAGTGATAAGCATTTTGGCTTTGCAGAGAACTTTTTACCTGACCAAAAATAAAGATAGCAAAGTAAGAAAGAATACCGATTGGTCTCTATTCATTTGTATCCCAAATGCTTAGCACAATAGCTGGAACAGAGAGGTGCTTAAAGATACTTGTTTAATGAAAAACGGAGAGAGTAATATGTGGAAAATAGACTAGAACAGTTTCATCATAATTGCAGTAGTCCTTCCTTGTCTGCAGGGGATACCTTCTAAGAGTTCCTTGGAATAGCTGGATAGTACTAAGTCACACACACAAACACACACACTCACACACAAACACACATGCATGCATATAGTACTGTTTTTCTCTATACATATTTACCCATGATAAAGTTTAATTTATAAACTTACTATGGTAAGGTATTAATAATAATAAAAGAGTAGTTTTAATAATATACTGAATATGAATGTGGTCTTTCTGTAAATATTGTATTAAAGTACTCATATTTCTTATGAGATTAAGAGAAAGACGTAGGCATTATGACATAGCATTAGGTTGTCATAGAAGGGCTTTCTTGAACACAAATGCTATAGTGCTGTGAAAGTCAGTCTGATCACTAAAGTGACTACTTGACTACTAACTTTTAGGCTGTGTGGTGTATATATGTGGATATTTTGCACTAAGAGGTAATAACCTTCCAGGCAAGATAGAAGACGGTGGTGTTACTCATCTTGCTACTCAGAACAGTGCAAAAATTTAAATTTAAAAAATTGGTTTCTGGATTTTACCATTTGATATTTTCAGATTTTGGTTGAAGACAGGTAACTTATTCTGTGCTGTGGGTAAAGAAGTGAGGGAGGAATATGCTGAAAAGGAGTCCTACTGAGACAAAACAAGGGGAGGAATTTTTTAAAAAATCTTTGAGACAGAGTCTCACTATGCAGTTCAATCTGTCCTTGAGCTGACTTTGTACCTCAGCCTGGCCTGGAACTTGCAGTGATCCTCTTGCCTCTGCCTCCTGTGTGCTGAAATTACAGGTGAGCATCATCATGCCCAGCTAAGAGGAAGATTTTAATTATCCTAGTGTGATTGTTATAGGGAAGTGACATTTTTACAAACAAAAACCCAAACATTTGGGATCATACAAAGTGTAAAGCCTTGTATGAGACCAAAACCTGAGGCCACTGTGTTTGTTATCTCGGGGGCAGCAACCACCACATGAGAATAGGGACCTTGTCTGGTTTGTTCTCCATATGATCATAGGACTCAGCAAATATTTATTGAACAAAATACAGGATTTCCACATGAACTAGAAAAAAAAAAAGAAGTATTTAAAAATGACAAAAATATCTGTAAAAAGAGAAAAAAGCTTGACATTTTAACCAATGGATTGGTGGTCATGAAATTAGTAAACTATATAAATTGACACATTTTTTGTCCACCTATTTAGCATTCTGTAAGATCCCGTCTGATAGTTTGCCTGTCACCAAGCAGTGCTTGTAGCTGGTTTTACTTTCTTTTTACTGTTATGAAAATCTACTGTGGTGTCTAGCACAGTATTCTTACTGATACTAGCTATTTAGCAAGTATTTGATGAGCAGACAATTCAGTAAATGAAGAGTATTGGCTTGGGGGAGAAGAAAGGTAAGAAACTGAAAACAGTCTAGAAAGTGATTTGCCCTCATTCACTGAGAATTCCCAGAGTGACGTGGGATCTGGTGCTCTTCAAACAGACAGATTTCCCATATAGCTCAAGGCCTGACTTTTGGAATCTTAAGAGAAAGATATTTGGTTTTCTAAGCTGATGGCTGCAAAAGTGGATTCAGCATTGTTAGAAGAGAGAACCATTCATTTGATCTGGAAAATGTATTGGGGAGAAAAGGTAAAAAGTAATTTGAAACCTAACCGGAGTTTCAGTAGAAAAATGGCTCTAATTCAAGCAGTGTAATGTTAACATCAATGCACGTCTCATGGCTCAAGCCCCGCATACTGCTTTGGAAATAAAAGGAGATTGTGTAAAGAATTAGCAATACAAGGCATTTTTTAAGTGCTTTATTGCAAAGGCCTATGATACTCTGTGAAATCTATGCAGTCTCTTTCTTCCTGCTGTGCTTAATTTCAGAATCTGATGCTATTACCTATCCTTGGAGAAAAAAAATTCTCTCTCTGTTAACTCTTAAAAACCAATTTTAGCAGTGCAGTTGTTTTTAGCATAATATTTTAAACATTTCTTGGGGAGAGAAAAATGATGTATTTAGCTGTGTAGATTTTTCTTTAGGATTTAGGACTACTTCTTGGGGTCTCACCGATGTAAGAGGGCAAATTGGAAATAAATGTTGAAGGCAAATTAAAAGTTTAGAAATGGTCCACGCAGTTTGAAGAATACGATGCCTGAAAGAGCAGAGATTGTTTTGGATGTGAATGTAGAGCAGAGGCCAGAAAGGCAAATGAATCATAAAAACAATAAGGTAGGAACCAAGAAAAGAGTTAACTCTTTCTCTCTGCTTATGACACGGACACCTGATTGTCAGAAATAATTCCTTCTTGGCATGCCATTACTGTGCTTCTCCTGTTGATTGGTAAATTGCTAATGCTAGGCCTTGGGCTAGTCAGTTTGTTTGCATTCAGACTCTACAGTCAGTAGTGCAGATGTTTTCCATGATAAGAAACTGAACTCGACAAGGTAGCATAACTAATAAATGGTGTAGCTGAGACTTGAACCCAGAACAGTCTGATTTCCAAGACTAGGTTTTACTCATAGTAAACATATTTTAAGTTCTATTAAGGAATCTCTCAAAATGATGCCAGCATTTCCCCCTTTCTTTTATACCTATGTTTACCTTGAATCATTATAAAGTTTCCCAGAGTAGTAGTTTCCCAGACAGTCTCCTCAATTTGCTACTTTCTGGCCCATCTGCCCAACATGCTATTTAGGTCATGTTGTCCCTTTCTCAAAAATTCAAAGTTCCAGTGTACTACATGTGAATGGAATTTAGACTGCAAGTCTGATTTTTAAGGGCCTTTACAATCTATCTTATGTCTTCAATCTTTTCAGATTTGTATTAGAAACTTTCCCTTTAATAGCAGTTTGTTTGTTATCCAGTTCCTACTGAACTCAGTTCCCCAGACAATTTGGAGACTGTCTGCACGCTTTGACCCTATAAGCTCTCAACATGCTCATGGTCAAGGCTATGGTCCCTACATCAAAGGCACCTTGACACTGAATCCTATCTGACCCAAGGACTGCTTCCAGAGCTGCTTTTTGCCATCTGCTTTAGACCTCTTGTGCTTCAGGCCTCTTGTGCTTCAGATGCTCGCTCTCCTAGTTATTGATCCACTTGACTCTGTAATTTGACTTTCTCTTTTTGTTTTGTTTCTCCATTTATTCAGTCATCAACAGATCTTTATTGAGGACCTACTGTAAGTGAGACAGCATGTTGATGGTTAAGATTCAGTAGTCTATAGAACAGGTACACACCTCATACACAGCTTTGAAAGTTTATGAGGGGTGAGAAGTCGACTGTAGATTGTAAAACCTGTGCTTGTCAGACGTCTATACAGTGTCTGAAAAGGGTCATTGATGTTCTGGGAGGAGAGTCAAAAGATGCTTCCATGAAGAAGTCACATGGGAAAGACAGTTATCAAGGTAAAGGAGAGGAAGAAAACTTTTGAGGCAGAAAGTATGGCATGGGCAGAGATTCATAAAAAAGGGAAAAGCAT
The DNA here is from genome assembly GCF_034190915.1 of Cavia porcellus. Lineage (NCBI taxonomy): Eukaryota > Metazoa > Chordata > Mammalia > Rodentia > Caviidae > Cavia > Cavia porcellus. The sequence goes on along the minus strand of NW_026947510.1, from coordinate 48,951,366 downwards.
GTGTGTGTGCAATTGTAAGGACACCCTGGATGGTGCAAAGTCAGACAGAATCAGATGGAGATGAGGTGATAAGAGGGAAAGTGGGGTCAGATCATTGAGTCTCATGGGCATGTTAGAGTTGAATCTCCGTCAGAGTGATAACAAGCCCATTGGGGTTTCTCAAGGAACAAATAAACTATGTGTCCTCAACCTATATACCAAACTGAAGGAAGGGATGGATTTGGGCAAAGTGGTAAGGAAGCTATTGCAATGAGTCACACATGACAAAGATGATGGCTTGGCCAACAGTGTAGAGCTAGAGGCTTTAACCAGGGTTTCAGAAACAAACACGAAGGGGAAAATTGCTCATTTTCCGAGCAGCTCCCATAATGGCAGCCTCACTTTGGTAATCAGCCATTGTAGCATTTCCATATGTTATGGCTTTAGAAAAGAGGGGTACAAGTCCATACTGTACCCTATTCCTGGAGTCTGCTGGTGGGGAAAGATTTGACACTAAACACAAGGTGCATCCTGTCCACATATGCTGACCTATTTTTCTCCCCCGTGGTTCTGGGAATTGAACTCTGAGCCTGTCTTTATGCTGAGCTACATCCCTCATCCCCTTTTTCTTTTTTTTCTTTCTTTCTTTCTTTCTTTCTTTCTTTCTTTCTTTCTTTCTTTCTTTCTTCCTTCCTTCCTTCCTTCCTTCCTTTCTTTCTTTCTTTCTTTCTTTCTTTCTTTCTTTCTTTTTTCCTTCCTTTCTTTTCAGGATTTTGCTAAATCACTAAGTTGCCAACATTGGGCCCAAACTTGGAATCCTCCTGCTTCAGCATGCCTGAGTGTTGGTATCACAGGCTAGTGCCACTGCTTTTGGCTGTACACTGACATTTTTGATATGTATGTGTATATCTGTATCTGTATCTATATCTGTATATCCTCCTTCATATAGATATCTTGAAATCTTACCTTCTCTTAGTTTCTTATGACACTTAAATCTATAACCACCTCTGTGGCTTTTACAATTGAAAATGATATTGTAATTATATCAGAAGCATGTCTTATCTCCTGAGAGATATTGGGAGTCTGTGTTCAGAGATATCAGTGCTGTAATTCAATACCATATTTCTATTTTTGATCATCTTACCTCTTTCTAGCTGAGCCATTTATTTGAGCATTTTCAGGCTGTGATTTGTCATCTGCAAAATGGAATAATTATATTTACTTGATAAAGCAGTTGAATTAATGATAGAATAAATGCAAAGTACTTAAAAATAATTTGAAGTTGGAACCCCATATATTATTATGGTTTTTGTTTACTTGAAGTTCAGTGAATATTTTTTGAATTTAAATTTGAATTTAGATAGTATCATTTCCTCAAGGAGCTACAAATATAAACAAAACTTGATTTTTGACTGTAGGAACCTTAGTTTTATAGGAAAGCTAGTAACAAAACAGTTGTTAGTTTTCAGTAATAAGCAGAGTGACTGAGATATAGCCCCAGATGGGACTTTGAGAGCAGAGAGGTTGGAGAAAGTTTTCTAAATGATTTAATGTGTGAGCTGAGTATTTTATTAATCAATTAAATACATTTTAAATAATGTATAGACATAGCATAAGCCCCAAGGTTATATAATAAAACCATCCTCCTGTCCTGCTAGCAAACATACTCATTCCATTCTTACTTTCAGTTTTGTGTTTCTTATTAAGATATTTTCTCCCTATTTTTCTTGATTTTATAAAAGGATTAGATAAGATTGTCTTCTTACTACTGTGTACTTTTCCTCTCACACATCCCTCTACTTCTAAAGACTGCATATTCCTTTGCCTTTATTGTTCTCATAAAATTTCATCCTGTTTTTGGTTAATCTGTTACTTTGACTATGTAAATGTTCTTTATTATGTAGAGTACTATATATTGATTGCTTCAACTTTTAAATGCAACTTCTTTGGTTTTCTGGAGTGAGGTATAGCCCGTGAGCAAACCTGCAGGTTTGACGGCCTGTGCTCAGTCTTTGCTGGAATTCCACAACCATGACTTAATGGCTAAGTGGCACATCCAGGGTGGACCTTGGAGAAAGTTGGTCTTAATGGAAGAACTGTTTGTTGTTTGTTTGATTCTTTTAGCCAGTGGATTTTGAGAGGCACCCAATAGTGTAAAACCAGCAGTGATATAGTGTAGAGCTCTCAGAGCCAGAGTAAAATGAAAACTCACCAACTTCCAGTCAATTATTTTTCCTGCATTTTCTGCAGATGTTGCACCTTCCTGTTGCTTGCTCTTAGGCAAACTGCTCCCTCGAACTGAACTCAGTCTGAGTTCCGCTAAGTTTAAGGCAGAGGGTGATGCTCTGAAAAGTAGGAGGGCATTCCAAGCAGGCTGGAGAGCACAAATAAAAAATTAGGGAGGTGAGAATTAGTAAAGTTTGTCTGTGGAATTACAGTTTGGTGCTGATGGTGGAGCATAAAGTATGTGGTGAAATTTATTGAGATGAGGCTGTGATGGTTGGCAGTGATCAGATCAAAATGATCTTTTCACCATAGACTCATATGCATTAGTTTTGAGGTTATAAACTGTGGAGTAACATAGTCTGCTATGGTTGTGAGTGAGCTAATGACAGTTTATTCAGTAGCTGAAAAATAACAATTAAAAAAAAAAAGCTGGGTATGGTTGCACACTCCTGTAATCCCAGCACTTAGGAGACTGAAGCAAGGGGTTTTTGTAAGTTTGAGATCAGCCTGGGCTACAAAGTGAGCCCAATGCCAGCCTGAACCACATAGCAAGACCCTGTCTCAAAGACCAGAAAAAAAAAATTAGCTCAAGTCAGTGTTAAAATTCTGCCGTTGCATATTTTAGGATATATTAAAACTTTAGGGGTACTCCATCAGTAAAATTGTAGTGTATACAGTCTCTCAGAATACACAGATTGCACACTGAACATTTGGAGCAAGGTTAGGTTTAAGTGGCAGTGGAGGTAATGTAGTGGTGTGGTGTATCAGTATTCCCTGGAGACAAACTCTAATAGGTAGATTTCCAATCAGTGAATTTGTGGAGAGTTCTCAGGGGCACCACGTGGGAGGGGAAGAGAAGTAGGAGGCACAGAAATAAGAGAGTGAGATAGCTGAGACTGGCTGGCCTATGGGGAGCACTGCATCTGGAGAGCTCTGCTGAGATGTTCTAAGCTGAGGCCAGGTGGCCTTTGACCACGTGGCCTGTTGGATGTCAGCCAACTCTGGGGAGGGGGAGGACTTTGGGTACTGAATCCTAATCTCAGAGGCTGTGTGGCTCTGGGTAGTATAACATAGCGCTGTTACAAACAACCTTTGTGGTCCATTTCTCCATCTTTTGGGATTGTCAGATTTTTCTTGAAATATGACTGACAGAGAGCTAGCAATCAGTCTAAAAGACAAAGGTCTGCCATGTTCCTATGTTTACACTGTCAGTATTACATGAATACTTGTAGATTTTAGTTTGCAGGAAATCCCTTTAAACCACTTGTCCATTTTATAAGTGTAAATTTAGATAAATATTAGACAGTGTAATCCCCAATCCACTTCCTCAAGCATAGGAGAACTGTCACGTGTGACAAAATGCTAAGAATAAGGAGGGCATTGGCATTAACTCCTTCCTGCTGTCCAAACTGGGTCCCCTCGTGGTAGCTAGAGTGGGAAAGAAAGAAAGCAAAAGCAAAAGAAAAGAAAACAAAAATATCCTCATGAATTATCTTGAATTTCCTGCATTGTAGAAATTTTTTTTATGGAATGAAGTCAACAGAGCATTTTAATTAGAGGTAAGACAGCTGACTGTACATGGACATAAGAGGAAAGTGGTGGTGTCTCTGTGTGTACCCTGGAAGAAGAGGAAAATTTGTTGCCAGGTAAGCAGACACGAAAGAGATAACTAGCCAGTGTGTAGACCTAGATTGCCCAGGTTTTCAGGTAGGCATCAAAGTCAGTGCTATACTTTTTTTTAAAATCATGTATATACAACATCAATATAAACTTTTAATTGTGAGTGCACAAAAGTAGAAATTAAAAGAGCTAAGGAGGGAATAAAGAATATAAAACCAGAAACAAACAGAAGTAGAAATATTTTTGCCGTGCCAGTGTGTTTTTTTTTCTCTTTTTTGCACCCATATTGAAGACTACTGAACTAGATTTCTAAAGCATACTTAATATCCTAAATGAGGAAAAAGTGCATTGTGAACAAATTTTGACAATTTGATGGATTTAATTTAATACTAATTTAATGGGCATCTATTTTAATGAGACAGTGTGAGCTCCAAGTAATAAAAAAGTAAGCCAGAGGAAAAAAGGTTTTAAAATATAGTTGTGAAATTTTAAAGTATTTTAAAATCATGCAGGGAATGTGCATGTGCTTGTGTGCACACACACATGTGCATATTTGTATTTGCTTACGTGTGTGTGCACTAGCCAAGGTCATAATGACTTAGTATTTCCTCATAATTAATTGAAAGGTTGGGGCCACAGTGACACCATTTTTCCTCTGTATATCTGGCTCTAATTTATGACCCATATCCTGCCTTATATTCTAGAATGCCTTTGATGGTTCTTTCATTGCTTACTTTCTCAAACTCATCAATTTATAAATTAGTTAAGTGCTGTAATTAAAAGATATCTTTATTGTGTCATCTGAGCAATAGAGAATTTGAAAAGACAACATCTTCCACAAATATAATAAGTCCCTTTTAGCTTTTTGCAATTCTAAATATTTATAAACATTTTTCTGGTAAAACTCAGCCTGGTTTATAAGAATTACCCCAGAGACATTTTGTGCCTGAACTTCAGATAGCTTAACTTTCTTATTAACGTCTTTTATTTTTTTTATTAATAAGAATTCATTTCAATTATGTTCCTATTTTTATATTTAACAGTGCCTGTTCAAAAGATATTGGCTGCTTTTAATTTCTTGGAAGGAAGAGGATAAATACATTTCAGGTAGCATTATTATTACTTTCCATTAAAGAAAAAATTAAAAGGCAGCTGTTTTGGAACTAGCATATAGAAATCTTAATAAGGATGTGGTAATCATGGCTGAGTCCCTAAGGAAACCTAATCACATAATCTTAAATATAGTTCATAAGTTAAAAGGCAGAAATCTTGTTATGCTAGAGAGTGCTACTTTAAATGAATAATAAAAATTATGATTTTTTTGGTACAAATGATCTTTCCATTATTGAATAAAGGGCAGATATTGTCTCTCAAAAATTATCCTGCCTTGAAATCTTCCAGTGACTGCATCCACATTTGTTCTTCTTCAAAAATAAATGGAATAGTGGTCTTAATAATAATTTAAAATAAACAAGACTGTTGTATTTAACTCATCTTACCTTTTCTTTCATTCATAATTTTTATCTCGTCTATTCTTTGACACAGTGTTATTATTATGAACTGAGTAATGGGGTTATAATGATGAGCAGAAGATATTTGTTCCCATCCTTTATGGAGCTAGTAACTAAGGATGAATATGAACATTCATCAGCTAATCATATCAACAAATGACGTTTTTGTCTTCTCCAGTGTAGTTGTGATTAGTGGCTGGAATTTTATTAAAACAATGAAAGCATTAAATCTTAAAGAAATGGTGAGTACATTAAATATTACATGATTTTAAATACTATCTGCCTCATCAGTTTATTAGTGTTTCATTATCAGTATTTATCAATTTGCAGATTAATAGATGTATAGTCAAGGCTTTTCAGTCTGGGTCTCCTGAGTGACGATCCTTATCACCTTTTCAGTTAATGTGCACACGTAGTCTATATTCTGTCATTTTTACTTTTGATTTATTAAAAATGACAGGAGATCCTCATGGTGTTTGATAAGGAATCAAACTTGTGAGCAGAACTTGTGAGCTTTTTCCAATTTTATTCAAATTTTGTGAATTTATTTGATACTTTAATTAGTGGTTTTAAAAAACAATTTACCTTTATTCTTTCCAAACCATTCAATTTAGTGTCATGAAAACATCTACTTTTACATTTCATTAGTTATATAATATTGGATTAATTGACAATTACAGAACCAAGTAGGTATGATGTAAACAGACTTCAGGTCAGTTGGACAGTTCAGTGATGAGGGGTTTTTGCTGGAGAAGCCTTGTTGCTGGTAGGATGTCACGGGTAACAGGATGTCTTATAGAAAGAATAGAACATGCCAGTTACTCATGGTGGCTGTAGGTTGGTGAAGAACATTGTAGTGTAAATGTACATCATGCTGAGTACTCTTTAGTCCATAATGGAGGAATCCCAGAGGGAGCTATAAGGAAATGCAGGCTCGCCTTATCAGTTCTGGAAGTCCCAGAAGACTTTCCTGAGGAAGACTTTTGGCTGGACTGTGAAGGAAAGGGAAGGGTAGGCAGGAGAAGAAGATGTGTATGAGGTGAGTGGGAGTGGAGAATAGCATGTTTTATCTCTGAAGTGAATGAAGGCATGGACTATTGAGAAACTTGAGACCAGTGTGACTGGGGAGCAAAAAGAAGGGCAAAGTTCACATATGATGAGGTTAGGTGAGGCAGGAATTAGGTTTTATTTTAAAAGCGGTGACAAAGAAGAAAAGGGTTCAGATTTGTCATTTAAAAATTATTTTGGCTATTTGGAAAATGAATTAAGGGAGCATCAGTTTGGTGGTGATGACAGGAATCTCAGTAAGAAATGTCCTTAGCCCAAAAACTATTCATCTCACCATTTTGAGCAACCTCATCCTGCTACCTGACTAATTGAATTTTTGAATACTTAAGGAAAGGCAATGTCTAACATTGTCATGATTTAAATCTTTTTATCATGCAGGAAGACCTGGAGCCTGCAGTATTTTCTATAGTTCTTGCTTGCCATTTTCTTCTTTTATATTTATAGGTATATTTACCATTTCAGCACATTATGTTCTCAAAACAATAGGAAAAAATGTCAATCTTTTAAGCTTGTGTCATGCTATTGACTTTTCTTGAAAGGATGACAAGTGTATATATTTTATCATTGTGAGTCTAAAAATTAACTATGAAACATTCTTCTTGACTTCTAAACTATGTGTAACAAAGAAATGCTTTATTGCAATTTCATCAATAATTCAAATGCAACTTAAAGGGAAGCTGAGCAGCATAGGGGGAAAAAAGCACACTTATTGCATAATTGAGTGAATTAAATAGGATTGAGTCCTACTGTCATAGTCATATTAATGAGACAACTTTTATAAGTAGAGAGTCTAATAAAAATCAGACCTCAGAATAGTGAGGGGATGTGGTAGGCATTACTTTTTTTCCTACTGTAAAATACAAATAGTGAAAACAACATTTATTAGTGTGCAGTAATAAAAGCGCAGCGTTTGGAAGGTGCCCTCATCAGGATTTTAGTAGTTTTCAATGCTGTGCAGTAATAGTCTAAGCTATTTTGGAACTATGCATACATTAGTGTTCTGGTGCAGTTTGATACAATAATGTGTGAAAAAGTCTACGATCACACCTTGTTTAAATTTGCAGTTTTTGTGCATAATCCCACAGTGAGCTCTTGTCAAGTTCTGACTGTATATAGGAGAAAAAAGTTTATAGAAGCCTACAGATTGTAGTTGGATGCAAATATCTGTGATGTGTTTAATTGCATATTAGTTTTTGTAAAGTTCAAAAGAATTCTATCAAATTTATGTTATATATATTTCAAATTAACCTGCTGTTATTTCACCCATTGATGCTTTAGAATGCATATGTATAGACTAAATGAAAATATATAACTTCTCTGTATGAAATATTTTCAAAGCATGACTATAAAAGAGTTTGGTTCTTGAAACAATGCATTATAATTTACATATTAAGATAAATGTTATTTGTCACAATTAACACTCAGAGAAGCAAAACTTTTATTTTGGTGATGCCCTTCGTCTAAGCATTGTGGAAAACTTCCTCTCTCAGAATTGTCCTTTGAAACATTTGCAAGCCTGACTAAAAAACCTCCATCTCATTACTTTCTAATCGCATTTTATACCAAGATTCATCATTTTTTATTCACCAGAATTGGCTATAAATGTCTCTCTGCGATGATGAAAATGGCTAAAATTAACTTTCAAATTAGGAAATTTATCACCATTGAGGATATTTAGAAGTGTGTGTGCATGCACGTGTGTATACAAACTTAGCAGTTTCAGAGGCAGATAAGAATACTGTGAATAATGGCTGATCCTTGAGTGTTGTTCAAAAAGGTGACCACTAAGAAGGGAAAATGCCTTTGGACTTAGATGACAAGGTATGTTTATTTAAAAACCAGTTGAATTACTTTCTAATGACACCATATATTAGTTTTTACAAAGTATACAAAGAAAAATGCAAATCTCTCTTTTGGAATGCAAGGTCAAAATACCTTACATAATTAGATATTTTATTATTAAGACAATTAGAGGATTAAGCAACTACAATGCTAATCTTATGTTGGCAGATTCTTCAGATAATGGTTCTAACATGGGAACATCTCTGTATAATTTTATTTCATTTAAATATTGCAGTTTAGTATCCGACTTGTAAATATGTGTTTCATTAGCACCTTACATAATTCATAGTGAGTCCTATCTTTGAAGGTATTGGTTGGCAACACATAAATTTTTCATTTCTGTTGACCTCTTCATATAAATGATTGACCTAGTTTTCAAAACTCTTAGTGATTGTTTTCGTAACCACCAGTAAAGAACTTACGTAGTTTAGATGTGCCTGAAATGTACAAATAATCAGAATGAATTCCAACTGTTTTCTTATTTTAAGAAATCTGATATGTTGAGTGATTTATGAATTAAAGAAAAATGAAATAGGTCTAAATTAATGTACATATAATGCATTTGAGAAACTTTATTGTATTCTTTTTTTGAATATGTAGAAAATGAAAGAAATGATTGCCAAGGAGACTTACTTGAGTAGTTTTATTTTCTGAGTATTTAAACTGGACTTAATAATGTCTAACGGAAGGAGAGCAAAAATTAAAATATGCTCCTGTTGTGATCTCTTTCTGTGAGCTGTATCATCTCTATACTTTGACTTTCAGCTTTTAAGCAGTGACAATAGGGATCAAATACCTTTATTTTAAGAAAGTCATTTGTATCAGTCTTTGAAAACTGATAAATTTAAGTGTAAACCATGTTGTCATATGATTGTGCATGCCACCTTTTGCACCATCCTTTGGTGTAGTTAACTCACCAGTTGGAGACAATAAAAACTTCTTGTTAAACATGGTATGTGATTTGTATAGAGTCGTTGGTGTCATATTGATTCTTTTATCCTGGTTAACTGACTGTATTAACATTTCTTTTTTTCTAACTTCATACAACTAAAGTGGATTTTCTTTCCTTAAATGCACTTATCTTTGACTTTTCTAAAAAAATTTGAAGCATAAATTTAAGCAGGAATTGCTCTAGACTTCATTCCTTTAACACTTTAGTTTATATTAATAAAATTGGATACTATTTTACTTTTGCCAAGTTTGCTTTCCTCAATGGAAGGAACAGTTTGAGAGACTGAATCAAGCTGAACATGTACTAGACCTTCAGTTGTTTTTGGTAAATTTATTTTACTTATTAATGCCTAAATTTTTGACAACAGATGTCACATTTGGAATTCCATCGAATAAAACTATAATATTGTGATATTATCATTTGTGATACGATAATTATTCCTGAGAAATTTCTAAAATTTGTAATAGAGTAGAAAATAATATCTCAACAGGTCCCCACCCCCATGGATAAACAGACTTAGAAATACTGTATTTTAAATGTGTCAAAGTACTGCTAACCAAAAGGTAGGAGTTTGGGTACTATAGAAGTTAGACTACTAAGTAATATTTATATAATTTGATAAACATTTCCCTGTGACTGAATTTTGAGTGGAAAACTTTGCTTTCTAAAAGGCTCTAAGTGAAAAAGAAAAAGCCTGTCTCGTGTGTGTGTGTGTGTGTGATTGTGTATTTAGATCCAGCTTAATACCAAGTAATGCCAACATCTGGCAAAGAGATGGAGATCTGGGAATTTGTTGCTTGAAGTACTGGGACAAAGTGTTCTGAACTGACCAGCAAACATAGCTGTGGACTTGAACTGGAATCTTCAGGGGCAGAAATGTCTTAAGTGTCTGGAAAATTGGCTCGTTGAGTCATCATGAAGGCACTAAAACAAAACTAATTTTAAGCGGGTCAGAGTTCAGTGATTCCCTCTGGAATTCAAACGTTTTTTTAAGAGTCTCATGTTTAAGTGAAAAGGGTCAAAGTTGATGCACTGTTACAATGTTTTGAATGCTTTCCCTTAAGAACAGCCACCCAAACTAGGATTAGCATGAGGAACTGCAAGGCTGGCACTTCAGTGTCTGGGTTAAAAATATTTTAAAGCAGTAAGTGCAGTCAGTACACAGAGATTCCTGGGAGCCTTTCTATTCAAAAATGTGTGAGCTCAGGGCAGCAACTGCAATGTAATTTAGGGCAGTGTATGCTTCATAGCTTTGGAGAATATTGCTTCCTGTTAATGTTCCATCAGAGGATGGTAGGATAGTAGTAATTTTAGAAGGTGGTATTCCTGTTTGTCTTACATCGAAAACTTCAGAATAAATAAAAAGAAACATCGCTTGAACAAGAAATGTAACTATGGAAAAGTACCAATGAATCTAAATTTGAACTGAATAGATTCAAAGCCAGCATGGGTGTAGGAATATTTTTAAGGACGGAGCTAAGGCAAAAACAGCTTCCCAGGGAGTAGACTGCATAGGTATGTACAGTGTGGACAAGGAGCCTGCAGAAATTTTTGACGAAATGCCATGTCAACAGTGAGGTGTTTTACTGTGACTAGGTGAAATGCTGTTGCATATTTAAATTGAATTATTTTGGAGAATGAAAATATGAGCGGTTTATTTCAGTAGCTGGCATTTAGAGGCTATCTGGATGTTCTGAGTAAGCCGAGTCATTAGCTCGTCAAAATTGGAGTGAGATTGTGTTGGGATCTTTAGTTGCTCAACCTGAGATGTATGGTGCTAGGGCTCTTGATGTTCAAATGTGATACTGCAGCTTAGTGAGAGTGGATATAAACAGTTCCTCAATCTGAGCATCATATTACTGACTAGCATGGACTGAATTAAGATTCTCGGATATTAAAAAGAGCCTATATCTTAATGGGTTATGTTTAGAAACCCAGTGAGGAATATTTACTCTTGCTTTCAATTTTAGGGACTCAGCTGATAACTCTAAGGCAGCTATGACTTTTGGCTACTGTCCGTAGTTCACTGAACTCCCTAGGAAAGTTTGGTTATAAGCCCTCCTGTTTTCCACATTATCAATTGCAAAGTAATTGTCGCTCCTCTTCCTCAGCCTATGATATTTACTCTGAAGAAATTTTAATTGTTTAACTGTTTATTCAGTAAGTATCAGTTATCCAATTCAGGGAATTACATTTTTATATGTGTTTACTGTGTCTCAAGAGATGTGAACTCAGTCATGTCTGTTTATGTTAATGAGGTATACTAGGCATGTGTTACAATTTTTACCGAAACACAGAATAATAATACAGAAAGGAGAATAAAAAGCTAAGTTAATAATATATGACATGGCTCTTTGCAGTTTTGAGTCAAAAGTGATGCAGGTTGTAAAGAAAAATGAGATGACATGCACATTCTGCACATTTCCTTCACTCATACAGTTTAAAAGAAACAGGTCTTGGATTTGGACTTTTAAATTCAGTTATGTTTATGATCAGCTTTATGAATACTGCTTATTTTAATTTAGCAACCAAGAAAGTAGAATAAGAGAAAATCAAATATTACAAAATTTAGACTAGAAAAAGTAAAAATGACAAATGTTTTCAAGAACCGGTGCTAAGACTATAATACAGTAGTAGTTTTAGGATAAATCCATAGATTTCTCTGAATATTATAGGCTAGAAATTTAAATTTCGAATCAAGGATTTAAAAAAGAATGTTAACCATCTAAACTATAAACAGAAATGTAAGTGTATTTGCTGTTGCATCAGTATGTGCTTATATACACTAGTATATTTGATATCTAATTTGTTATTATAAAAGGACTAGTTAGTACTTTTATCCCAAGGGAACTCTTTTTTTTAAAAATTATGTGTTGTTTTGAACTGTTGCCCCTCTAAACCCGACAAGTCTTTGCAGGGAAAGCTTTTGAAGGGCTAGAAAAATACCTTGATCCCTGCATCTCTCTCCAGGCTCTGTCAGCTGTTAAACTTGTGCTAGCTGACTGCTGGTTCCCCATGCTGTGCTGATCCTTTTGTTTAACTGGCATTTCTCTTAGCTTCCCCACTTAAACTAGCTATCAGAATCCTATAGGTCAACTAGATAGTTCGCCTTGTAGCAAGCTCACCTGAAACATCTTTTGAGGTATGTCCTATGATTTCATGACAAATAGTCACCTCAGTGGGGAGCTCCAGAGCTCACCTCTATCTTCCAAGGGTTAACAGTAACCTATAATAATAATTTGGTGACACAAAATGCTTCTTTTTATGCATTGCCTATTTCCAGAGGCCTAATTTAGGTTTGTATCAAAATGGATATCACAAACAGTACAGCTTCCTGCTGAGAAGCAAAGTGCTACTGAGATACTTTCTGTTATTCTTTTGGTGGTGTCTGGGAGGGGTGAAGGAACACTGGGGAGTGTGGGGAAGCAATTGACAGCCACTTATAGTGTGGCTGGGACCAGCCCTGGTGGAGAATGGTTTTCAAAGGCAGAATAGCTTTATGGAATTGTTATATCAGGAACTGAACTTTGTTCTATTGTGCTAGGTGGGAGGCAGATTTTAGAATAAGGAAAACAGCAGAAGTGGGTCTGAAAGATACCTTATGTTTCTACCTGACTTTTATACTTACTGCTCTTGAGACAGTGGCTATGCTTGCCCAAGACTAAATACAAATAAAAATATAGTGCCCATAACTTTTTAAACTTTAGGAGTGCATTAAAACCTGTTAAACTCTTCGTTCCTTATCATAGAGTCCTTGGCTGGGTGTCATTGCAATTGGGAAAGCCAGAAAAGTGAATCTGTCAATGTGTCCCATTGTCTCAAACCTTTCCCTGTAATTTTAAATTGCTCCGTGCCTGCCCCAAATATGCTAGACTTCTCTGTTGTCCTAATTCTTCTCACAAAAGGAAGAAAATTGAAAACAAACACAAATGTATCACGATTTTGCTTAACTATACCCAGGAGTATTGTACTTTAAATAGAAGCTTTTGAAGGGTTGTTTTTCTTGAATGTTTAGTGTTAGTATTGTATTTCTGCTTGTGCTGATGGTGAGAGATGGGGAAAATATGGCAATATTATTTTGCACAAGGGTTCTTCCCATGAGTCCTTATTTTGTAGCACAATAGGCTATGTTACCCTCATTGCTAAGCCAGGAGCTGATTTGAGTCCAAATACTGGATAGTAAATGACCTGCATTTCAGAATCTGGTGTTGGAAATATTTATGCTTTAGATTGAATACCAGTTTCCAGTTTGGGTCTTAGCTGTGTCTGGCTCTGGTACCTAGGAAAGGGGATGGAAGGCATCAGGCAGCTGGGCAAATGGACAAGAACTCCATCCCAGAACTTTAAGTCCAGCTCCCACTTTGACATTTTGCTCTTGCATGCTTTCTGAATGCAGGGTTTTTCTTGGCCTGCTGCATCCCCAAGTGGCCAGCCCTTGCCTGTCTCCGTACTCTGGGGATGTGTTCTCAAAATGCCCGTTTCCCACCCGCCTTGAGAGCTCCACGAAGAAGCAGCTGTCCCTGCTTTCCCACTCCTGCTCTAAGTGCAGGCTTGAGTGCACAGGCTACTGTCACATCCCTGACTTGTGCAATCTCAAGCACAGCTTGGTCAGCTCTACATTTGTGGCTCAGGAAGCATGTTAAACATTTCCGTATAGGTGTTCATCTTGAGGACACCCGTGAAGGCAGAATAGACATGGTTGCTCTTTTTTGAGTACTTAAGTCTCCATTTAATGCTATTTGGAAAACAACATTTTTTTTTTTAGAAAAAATATGCTATAAATAACAGGCTATTACATTCTTTTTGACTCCTTTAAAAAGTTGTATAAAACCCGGAATTTTAAGTGTTTCTGCTTTAAAGAGTCCTTTTAGACATATTATATCTATTTACTTATTTAAATGACTAAAATTCATTTTGTAGACATTACTCTTTCAACACAGGAAGATTTTCTGCCACTGTGGTCCAAGAGTTTGGTCACTTAAGGATTGCTCAGATTTTCCTGGTAATAGCAGTTCCTTGAAGAAAACTAGAAAAAAGAAATCAAATCAAAGCCTCAACTGCAGCTTTTGTCCCTTTTGAATTGCAATGGGATAATTTTGGAAAACTCTAAGTGGATGGATGATGTAAGGTGGACTTTTAGTTCTCTTTTCAAAGTTTCCCCAATTTTTGTGCTTGTTTCAAAACCTTTACCTAATGTGAGTGTATATTCAGTTTAGTGTCCTTTGTTTTCATGTTTTGTTTTTTTTTTTTAACAATGATTGGTGGGTAAAAATGTGCCAGGACCATGCTTTGGGATCTGAGCCTCCTTTGGACCCCATAGGATGTCAATGGACTCATTAGGATTTAGCCAAGTGTTATGCATTATTCATAATATACATTCACAGCATGAACACTAACGGCCGTCTCCTGTGTCTGCTTAGTCAGAACCATTTGCATGCTGTATTATGGAACCATAATACAGAATGCATTTAGCCACATTTTCTGTATTATCCTTAATACATATTGTCATCATATTCTGCTATGGGGTATGTGGCGAATGTGTTTAAACAATAGCATGCACTTGTGCATTATGATTCCATAAAAACAAATGTATAATAAAAGTCTTGATGGAAGTAATTATTGCATATGTGCAATAACAGTTTTTAAAAAACCTTTCATATTCTTTCTAGTTTGTTTTTATTGTTTGATTATCTAGTTATTTGTTTTATGTTGTTTTATGTCTGCTGGACTGATGTCCTGAAAATTTTAATTTTGAAAGCAGCATACTACCTTCTTTATCCCTCTCATATCTTACCTCATTAGTTTTCCTAAATGAGTATTTAAAAATACAATATTTAAAAGAGACTCCATGATTAGAAAAAGCATGTTTCCTAACTACCAATTAAAGATCTTTAGGGTATTTGTTATAAAGAGCCGTGTTCCATGTATCAGGAAAGAACTGTGTTGTATATGTGAGAAATTAACATCAAATTATCTTCTATATCAAAGAGGCTCTGTGTTCCAATGTCAACAATGACTTTAACTCATTTAGCAAATTGGTACTTTATCTTTTTATCTGGGACATCTTACTCACCAAATCGAAATGACCTCAGTCTAATTCCAATAGGATGTCAAATTCATTAAGCTTAGAAAAAATCAGCTCATAACTTGGAATGAAAACAAAAACAAAAACAAAACTAGAAGTGTGCATCTATGTGTCAGAGGTGTGAAGAAAAAATTATTTAAAATGTTAAATGATAATTTGTTGAAAAGTTAGAAATTCATTGGGACTGCAGACTTCTAAATTTTTTTGCTGTAATGGAAACAGTGGGTACAGAATATAGCCAGAGGATTCATTGAAATCATAAATGTCTTTTGAGAGACTTAGTACTGTGACTTTTTAGTAGTTTGGAGTCATTTGGTTTCTGGTTAACAGTTAGTTATTAGTAAAGTTGTTTTATGATGTTCCTTTGAAAACCCTAATTCTTTTAGATTCCTTCAAAACCAGTACATTTACATATGACCACTTCTTATTTCGTTATTAAATCATTTAGGAACAGATTCTTGGAGGTCAGAGTATACATGTATATCGTCTTTGTTGAAGGAACATATGGGTAATGTTAACCATTCTGTTCTTGTTGGCTACTCTGATATTGTGCATCCTGATTAAGTGACTGATGTGCATTATTGGGAATCCAGAGAGGGTATCAGCTTCGTGCAAAGGCCAGCTAATATGTTTTCTGCCTGTCTCAGTGCATCTTTCTTTATTTCTTCACTGACTTTAACACAGTGGTTTGGGTCATGTCTGCGTGTTGAGAAGGCAGTAGATTCAAGCCTATTGGTTCTACATATAGGATCAGATATGATAACTGAATTTTGAGCTTTCTGATCTCAAGCTAGAATAGAGAAGGGTGTGTAATTATGCACCTACCAAAACCTAGATATTTTGGTTGTTTGAAATAATATTTTTATTGTATCTCCGTAAGTGGCTTTTCCTCCTCTGCAGAGACTTATTTCCTCTGAAGAGACTTATTTAATAGAATTGACCCATTCTGTCTGACTTTATTTTCCATATAGAGCATTCCTCAACTCAAAGAAGTTCTCATGTTAATTTTGTGGTCCTGTTTTGTTTTGTTTTGAGTTCTGACTACTGAAATTGCTTAGACTATTTGGAAAGTCTCTTTTACAGCTACTGTGAGCTTGAAGCATATTCTTCCAGTGGCCTCAGTAAGCAAAATTTCTAACTTTGAAAGAAGATTTTGTGTTTAAAAAATAGTCAAAATATATATTTGACCAGGTCTGATGCAAGAAAGCTAGTAATCAGAGAATGGAAGGCAACACACAAATTGTGGACCTAAAGCAACAGGTCCACTTCCTTGGATCAATTATAAAATGGGAGTATTACAAAACAGGGGCCTGCTAAAATTAGTATAATTAATAATAGCAAAAAGATGAATATATGTACTATCTTTCATTCATTCTTTTGAGGTAACATACTTATCTGTAAAGTTCTAAAATAAGTTCAAAGTATCTTACTGCGGTGTTATACTATAACTACGGTATAGCCATAATCATAGTGTAGTTCATGTTTTTGTGTGCATCTGTTATAACTGACATGCAAAAATGTGTCCAGTTTTAGACTGCTATGCCAGCTCTTTTCAGATGCTGAACTCTGCACAGAATCATTTAAAACCATTGCCTTTTTCGAAAGTAATTCAGTATTTTCAGGGCCTAAGTATTTTAAATTGTAGATTAATTTTTCCTGCTTAACACTATTCAAATTTGACTTCAGTTTTCATAGTTGTTACTTATTTAGTGGAATTCATTTTGGTTTATTTTTTGTCTCTTGTATATTGGCACAGTTGTTTGCAAATAGATTATTTCTGTGAATAAACAGCAAGAAACATACAAAATTATGTATATATACTTTCCCAAGTAACTTACACAGTAGTAACTTATAAAAAAAACCCATACATTTGAGGTTTACTTACTGAAAAAGTTATTATTCAAGAGTTCACATGATTCCATTTTACAATGTATCTCACCTATCACCATGTCCAGATCCTTTAGTTTGGTATTGCTAAAGTCCTTCTGAGTGCTCTACCACATGATTGTATTAGAGGGTGGGTATAAACAAGAGTATTTGCCACAAAGCATGTCAGTTTAAGAGACTACAGTTGAGTGCTGTTTAATCATATGTGAGATAATTTGAAAACTCGGATTACTTAGGAAATTGCCTTTTTCTGGGAGAGGGATTAAAAAATGGAAAGTTTTTTCTTATGAAGTAACCAAAAAACTGAAATTAATGTGCACACTAAAAATAATATTTAAGTGGGTATCAGTTGTTTTTATCAAATTTGAATTAAGTTGGAGTTTTAAATAATTTTTGTTAACTGCATAGTACTATGCAGTTAAATAATTTTTGTTAACTGCATAGTACTTGAGTTTACCATAGATAACTTCTAAAAGTCTATGAACTCTTGGCAACTTTAATAGATTTCAGTTAATATCTTAATAATTCTGTCTTAATTTCAAGTGCATGGTTTTGTTAAGTTTTAAGACCTCGTTCTATTTTATACAGTTGTATATTGTGATTGCAGTATATATTACAGAAGTGAGTGTATTTATTTTAATACATTTATTTTTCATCTTTCATTCCTTTTCTTCCTTGTATCCTTCTTTTCTTTGTTCTTTCTATTTTTATTGTAGTTTAAATCTCTAAATCTGTTCTTACTGCCTGTTGTATCTAGTGGAGAAGAGCTATGAAAACTGGTTTTTCAAGCAGGTTTTATATTTTACAGTTTTTCTCTTAGTTCTTCATTGTGTGAATAATGTACTTATCATCCCCATAATATACCCCATTCCAGGTTTGCATTGCCATTTCAACAGTAGCTTCATATAGAGTGGATCTAAAATCATTGTCTGGGTTTCCTGTGCATGGGTCACTGAACTCTGGGTCTTCCTTTCCTCACTTATAAAACTGGATTTAACTCATGGGATTTTTGTCGGACTAAAATGAAGCAATTATAAGAATGGATTTTGTAAATGATAACATTCAAATAAATGTTAGCTCTTCATAACTTGATTTGGTCAAATGCAGAGTAATGAGCCTTACAGCTAGATTTGCAATTATTTTTGTATATGGGTTTATGATCTTATTCATACATTGAATAGATATTTAGTACAGTTCAAACTTACAGCTTGTCTATTGGAATGCCACTAGCCTTGCAAGCTATAAAACATGCTTGTGGATTGTTTATTTTGACTGTTCCACAGTTAGGATTAAGAGCACTGGTGGTGTTAGAACGGTATTGACAGTACCTCCCATAACTTTTATCCTTGAACTCTCTTAAAATTCTATGTTTACTTTTTATTTTTCTTAAGTAATGTAAAGGTAAATGTTAGTTCAGTCCCATGGAATGATATGCATATTTTTCTTTTTGTTAAAATGTATGTGATATATAAACTGAATATTCACTCTCATTATTTTGATAGCATGTACAAAGGCCCTAGTAGCTATGTTTAATATTTGTTAGGAAAGAAGCCCTTGCAGACAAATTTATTTTAGGCTGATCTCTCTGAAGTACAGTGAGTTAAATGATAGTGGTGGGGTGAACCCAAAATAGTAAAGTAATGTATTACCTGAATTTGTAGAAGCCATGTGTTACCTTTTTCTTAGATTTTTTTTTTTAAAAATGTCTCCATATTCATTATTTCTATTTTGTGTGTAGTAACTGACTGCTAGCCATATAATTGGGATTGTACTGATAAATTATAATTCTAAGACAAGTAAAAGGGACTGATTTTGGGTATTGGTTCTGGATCCCTCTCTGACTTTGGGCAAATCACTTCTTCACTTCTCTCTCTGATTCTCTTTCTTTCCTAGCTTCTCAGATTCACTGACAGACATTTCACAAGATTATTCAGGAGCAAATGGGATGATATATGTAAAAGGACAAATTTTCTAAAATTGAAAAGTGCACACCCATGCCTGATTGTCTTATATTGAAATTTGCCCATAAAAAGAGGCAAACTGTAATGCCATGCTTTCAGGAATGTTTTGCAGAGTGTTCTTCAAGACTTTAAACTGACTGATGGAAACAATTTTAGAACTGAGATACTGTTTCACAGCCTATTAATCCTATAACCCATCAGTAGGTTCATTTAAACCCACAGAAGAAACAGAGGCCCAGGGACGCTGGCTAAACACTCATCACGCCGATATCCAAACCCAAGTTTCCTGGCTCCCCTTCTGATTCTGTTCTCCATGCTACACACGGCCTGGCCTCCCTTTGGTCTCTTTTGGCACTGAGCTGTTAAGGGAGAATGATAACAATATCAGCAGCACTCACTTTTTTTCTCAGAAATGAAGGGCTCTAGAGAGGCATTTTCCTTTTGCTTTCTTTTTCCCCTTGTGGTTATTGACAGAGGCTGGGATCATGTTGAAACTTGTTGCAACCACCAGGAAACTCTTTCAACTTTTAATAGTTATCACCCTGGTCCTAATTAACAAGTATGATTATGCTCTTCTAGGTCGGAAAGACTTGTCAGACTTTAGTATTTAGATGACGAAAAGACCTCCAGCCATGAAAAAAAATTTCCCTGTTGATATTTTCCATAAAAGGGAGGCACAGTAGAAAACCAGCAGCACTGAGTATTTTGTGTAAAAGGAGTCTTGAGGAATGATGGAGAAAGGGCATTAGTCATGGCTTACAGCAAAATAGCATCCCCTTAAATTCTTTAGCTTCCTTCTCATCATGAAACTGTGGCATAAAGAGCCATGAGAAGATTGTTTTGTTACATTTTGCCCTGAGATAAAACAAAAATAACAAGAATTATTAAACTTGTGTTTATGGGAGTATTTGATAAGGTTAGCTATTTGTAAATGAATGCTTTAGTGTTTTCAGCTATTTAAGTCAAGAAGTAGTATGTCCCTAAGGAAGAGTAATTTAAGAAAAAAATCACATAAATTTAATTTATGATTTTTATAGTGATTGACATTTGCATGTATTACATCTTGGTGATGACTCACCGTCTTTTAAGGAAAAAAAAAAAAGTTTCTCTCTAAAGAAATCAGTAGGGCATTCAGATTTCCTGACAAAGTAGTTAGACCTCATCTCTCTCTTTCCCTAGCTGCTCTAGTTTGGAGCGTTGGGCCCAAAAGATTGAATGTAGTGCTTTGTAATGAGACTTGAGCTTCTTAAACAGTATCCGGGAATCACTGCTTTACTCTCTCTAGCTTCTATTTAGCCACAGTTAGTTAAGGAGACCAAAACAAATCTGTAAAAGACAAAATGAAAATAAATATTAGCAGTGGAGCCTCTATTACAATACTATTGTGTGGCAAACTTTTACAAACTTAATTATTGTCTCAGTGTTGTATTTAGAGATCAATTCCCTAATCCGGGTTATAGCTAGTTTTAGTTTGTGGATACTTTTAGTAAGAACGTTGATACAGCAAGTTTCAACTGTGCTATTCAGATCGTAATACCTAAACTACAGTTAAATTCACTATATTTCCTTTGGCCACATATCCTTCATTTATAAATGTATCTTCCTCTAGAATTATATATAGAGAGATACCTATTGTAAATAGATGTCCCGTTTAGGCAGCACTTTGCCCAACATTTAACCCACGGGTAGTTAAATCAAATACCCATCAAGTGTACCCTTTTGTAGGTTTTGGGGAACAACACTGAAGAACATAGACAAGGCTTTGCCTTCAAAGAGCTCCAATTCTAGTGAGCATGAAAGAAAATAAACTAAGTAAATGATAATTCCATATGAAGAACAATAAATATCTAATATGGTGCACATTGTTTTCCAGGATGTAGTTTGGGTAGTTAGGGAGGGAGATGACAAGTTGAGAGCAAGATTCTTAAAAGAAAAACTCACCTGAGCTGAGCCCCAGCAGTGGGGGTAAGCCTCGCTTATTCCTGCAGGGGGAGCCCACTTTTCTTCTTCCTTCTCATGCTGGGTCCATATGTTAAGCTGCTTTTTCTAGGCTCACTCCCAGCTCATGATCTTGCTTGCTACTTTTCTAGAAAAAGGGAAAAATGAAACATATCACCGTACCAGTGTACCCACTTTCTTCATCTCTGCCTTTCTTTTGTTCCTAGGTACAAGGCGTGATCAAAATGTATGGTGAATGCTTACATAAAATTTATTATAATAAAGGACATTTTACCATTAATCCCTTCAAAATACTCCCTTTTACTCAAACATGGATCTCATCATTCTGAGTTCTGAAAGTTCTTTTTAATGAGTGTCTTTATGATGTGTGGTCAGTATTTTTTCCTGATCTTGATTTCAATTCTTTGACATTAATATGCAGAACTAGACTGATGCAAAATATGGTAATTCTACTTTTTCTTTTATTTAAGGAGAAAAAGAAAAAAAATAGAAAAAGGGTACAAGTTGTACAGAATTTCAGAAAACATAAACAGTAGGAAATCACTCGTTAATAGATTACATACTGTTATCTTAGAAATGGTTGTTCAAGGTATAAAATTAAAGCATATAAAGTGGACTTTCAAACAGTGAGACTGGAAACAGTTTTGTTCAATGATCCAACAAAACTCAGTAATATGGTTATCTATCTTATACACTTAAATATATATGCAGTTATATTCTTTAGAACACTTTCTTTTCCTTTCTTTTGTACGATGACAATTACACATTTTGGGTTTTATTACTCCCACAGTTCTTATTACTTTTTTTTGAAGACAGTAAAACCAAATGTGCCATAACAGAACAGAGTCAGTCAAATCCAAAGGATGGACATAATAGATAATGTAAAAACAAAAACTAGGTGATCAACAGTGGTTACCATACTGGATCTTGCTATCTTAAAAAGAATTGCCTATATCATCAGTTATAATAAAATTGAACAAAACAGTAAAGAATAAACCAAAACCATTGGAGACATTACAGGACTTTAAAAGAAGATAATAGTCAATAATGGTCATAATGAATCTTATTGTCTTCACAGTGTTTCCTATACTTTTGAACTTGGTACTATCAAGCAAAGCAGAATAGAGGAAAATCAGTCAAAGCAAGATGGTGAGGGCTATACAGGGTTTCAAATCAAGTTAATAGGAAGTCAAAGTGGGTTACTATAATGTATCCTGCTTTTTTTATTTTTCCCTTAATTAAAAAGATAAAAATAAAAAAAAATTTAAAAAAAAGGAGATTGAGATAAAAGAGGGCATAACAACAAACCAGCACAGGTCAAAGCATAACCACTTAAGCAAAATAGTGTTTCACCACAAGATATCCTGACATATAAGTAGTTACCATAGTGTCTCTTTCCTTGAAATCTTTCAGTATAACTTTGTATACTGTAGCACCAAACATATCAAGACAATGTAAAACCATACAAGAGAATGACAGTATTACAGGGTATTTAGAACCAGCTATCAGAAAATGAACAATGGGGAGCTGGGGATTTAGCTCAGCAGCATAAGCGCCTGCCTTGCAAGCAGGCAGTTGTGAGTTTGATCCCTGGTACCGATAAAAAATGAAAAAGACCAAAAAAAAAAAAAAAAAAAAAAAAAAGAAAGAAAATGAACAATGGTTTCTGTATAATCTCCTTGTCTATAAAAGGTTTTGCTTATATTATCACATATAATAAAATCCAATAAGGTACAACCTGTTAAGACTGATGGAGACAGAAGAATAAAAGCTTGATGGGACTTCAAAGCAAGATGATACTAAATCAGCACTAGCTATTATGATGTCTTGTTTTCTCCAAAATAGCTGTTCCTACCATCCAGTCTTCTCTGCCTCATTTCTGTTGAGCTCTTTTTCTGTCGTTTGTTGTCAGTTTGTCTTCTTCATTTCGCTTTTTGCTCCATTCATTGTGGCTTCTCTGCCACTGTTTCTGGAATCTTGGTATTTTCCTTTTTAAGAATATCCTGCAGTATTCTCTATAGAGTTGAATTGGTGGTTGCAAATTCCCCTAGTTCCTCTTTATCCTGGAAGCACCTTGTTTTTCCATCAATTTTTAGGGACAGTTGTGCAGGATATATCAATCTTGGCTGGAGGTTGTTATCTTTCAAAGCTTGAATTATTTCCCCCCACGCTCTTTGTGAATTTGATGGTTTGTGCCGAGAAGTCTACTGTAATTCTGATGGGTGTTCCCTTGTAAGTGATCTGTTTCTTGTCTCTGATGGCTTTTAGTATTCTGTTCTTATATTGGATTTCTGGAATTTTGATTATTATATGCCTGGGTGTAGCTCTGTTTGGGTTGTAGGTGGCTGGTGTCCTGTATGCCTCATACATCTGAGTATCTTTACCTTTTGCTATATTAGGGAAATTCTCTTGGATTATTTCTGTGAATAGCTTTTGTAGTCCATTTGTTTGTGTCCCTACTTCTTCTTTTATGTTCTTAATTCTTAGGTTATAGATCCTCTTATCATCTTCTAATCTTTGTATTATTGCTGTTTATTTTCTTGTTATTTTTAAGAAGTTTTTCATTTCATGCTCCCATATTACAAATCTGCCCTCCAGTTCAGATAATCTATCCTTAGTTTCTTTCAAGCTGTTATGCCAGCTTTCGATAGTTTTTAGTTTCCTGGTAATCTCTTTGAACCTGCTTCACGTATTCTATGTTTTCTCTATTTTCTCCATCAAACAGTTCTCCCCTTTTTTTCTGTTCTTCCATTCCTCCATCTGTTTTTTCTTGGGCGGTGCTTAGCATTTCTCTAACTATTCTACTTATATCTTGCTTTATTTTGTTAAATACTTCATTTTTAAACTCGTCTATGAGGCTCTGGAGGTATTGCTTTATGTCTATTGGTGCCGTGTCTGATATTGCATATTTTCTGTCTTCCTTTGCATTTCCCTTTCCTTGGATCAGTGTTCTCAGGATTGGGGACTGAAGACCCTTTCTTGTTGCTTCCTCTTCCCATACTTTTTGTTCCTTCCATACAAACGAATGTAGGAGGCCCAATTTTTTTCTCTTTTTTGGTTACAGTTTTTTGAATTGCACTGGCTAAGTGTTCCCACCCACTGCAGTGTACTAGGGAGACACAGACCTGGGCAGTCTCTGCTGGGCCCACCTTTCCAGGTCAACCTACCGAAGGCTTCACCGCTAGGGTGCACCTTGAGGTGCTGGGACCTGGTTTGGGCTAGCCTGCTGGGTCTTAGTCAGCCGCGTTATGTAGGCCAGGCACTCCCCACCAATCCTGCTTGAGAGGGGAATATGCGGCTAATGTCACTGCAGCGTCCTGTTCTGGCAGGTGTGCTGGTCCCAGTATGTCCTTTGCTGGAGTCTCCTATGAAAGGGTCCCCATTCCACTCACTGACCACAAGTTGATGTAGGGCTCCCTGCTAGTCCTGCTCTCAACTCAGTTCGCAGATTCCCGCTCTCAGAGCTTTCGCGCGTTTGTCTCCCTGTCCTACAGATTTGGATGCAGCAGTGGCAGCAGGAAATTCAAATTGCAGCTTCCAGTGGCGTGGGTTCTAGCTTCCAGCACTGAGATTTTACCTGTTCCTGTTATAGCACCATGATTGGATTTCCAGTTGGTTTCTCTTAGCTTAGTTCATCCCTGGGTCAGCAGGTTGTATCTCCCCTTGCTTAGGACTTCTCGTACCACACCATTCCTGGATTTTAAGCGGGGTATCTCAGAGAGCCTCTCTAGCTGCTGCTATCTATCCACCATGTTCTCCTGTAAGTTGGTAATTGTACTTTTAATTTTTTAGGAACTTCTATACTATTTCTCATAGTGGCTTGTAAGAGTTAATCTTAATTATGTCAATTTGATTGGGTTAAGAAATGCTTTAGAGATTAGTAAAGCACGTTTCTGGGTGTTCTAAGAGTATCATAGAGACACAGCTTGGGGGTGCTATGTATGGTCTGTGGTTCTTCCTCTCTAACATTGTTCCCTTCCTCAGCTTCCTAGCCTCCATGCCCTTCCTTTATGATGTCCTTTGGATCCAGTTGAATATAGATTGAATTCCCTGAAAGCACAAGCCAGATTAAACCTTTCCTTCTTTAAATTTTGGGTATGATGCATTGTATTCAGCAACATGACTGCTGACTAATACAAGATGGTACTATTTTGCAATGATATCAATGTCTTGATATCTTCACTGATACTTCTTACCCTTTTTCCTTTTCATTCTTCTTGATAATAGCTGTATGGTATGTTGTGAAGTGATAGCGCCTTGTGGTTTTGATTTCCATTTCACCGATGATTAGTGATATTGAACATCTTTTCATAAACCTGCTGGTCCTGTGTATGCCTTCTTTGAAAGAATTTCTATTTAAAAATCCCCATCCTATTTTTAAATTTGGCTTTTATTTGCCTTGAGTTTTAAGAGTTTCTTAGTCATTTTGGATATTCATTCCTTTTCAGATATATGGTTTGAAGATATTTTCTCCAGTTGTTTTACTCTTGATTGTTTCTTCTATAGTGCAGAAGCTTTTTAGTTGGATGTAACCCTAAATGTCTTGTTTTTATTATCTATTCTTTTGCTGTTGTATTCATGATATCATCATCACAACCAATACCATTTACATACGTTTAGTTTTAGGTCTTCCATTTAAATCTAGCTCATTTGGAGTTGATTTTTGTGCAGTGTAAAATGAAGGTATAATTTCATTATTTAGTTCTGGGATATCCAGCCTTCCCAATGCTATTTGTTGAAAAGACTATTCTTTCCCCCTCGTTTAGTCTTAGTATATTTCTGTAACTTTCTCAGATACTTTGAAATCAGGAAGTACGTGCCTCCAGCCTTGTTCTTCTTTCTCTAGACTGCTTTGGTTGTTTGGGTTCTTTTATGCCTCCATCTGAATTTTGGAATAGTTTTCTTTATTTTTGTTTGAAAATACTTCTGAAATTTTGATAAATATTACGTTGAATTTGTAGATCATTTTGGCCAGTGCAGCGTTTTAGTACTATTAAGTCTTCTAAAAATGTGGGATGTCTTTCTGTTTGCATATTCTTTCAAGTATTTTGCTAGTTGTTGTATAGTTTTCAGTGTACAAATCCCTCATCTTTAGTTAAAATTAATTTTAAGTATGTTATTAATTTTGGTTCTAATATAAATGGTATTTTTTCCTAATTTCCTGTCCCTATAGTTCATTGTTAGTGTATAGACATGCAACCAGTTTTTCATGTTAATTTATTAATTCTAATAGTTTTTTTTTAAATGCAGACTTTAGGGCTTTGTATATATAATACCATGTCCTCTATATACAACAAGACTTCTTTCTTTCTAATTATGATGCTTTTTATTTCTTGTGCTGCCTGATTGTTCTGGCTATGTCTTCCAATACAATGTATGCTGAATACAAGTGATGAGAATAAACAAGTGTTATATATGCCCCCCAAAACCTCACATACTATTTGGTAGGGCTTTTGGAAGGTGTCTGGATGATCAGTGCGTGATACTGGATTGTGGGTGTTTGAGAAAGATTGGCATTGATTCTTCGAATTCACCAATAAAGCTATTAGGGCTTAAAATTTTCTTTGCTGATTCTTATTTTTGATTCACCCTCCACACTAGTCATAGGACTCTTGAGACATTCTGTTTTTCCATGATCTAACCTTGTTGGTTTTGTGTTTTCAGGAATTTATCCATTTTTCTAGGTTATGCAATTTTTTGGCATTTAGTTTTTCATTATAGTGTTTAATGATCCTTTATTTTTCAAAGCATCCATATTTCCATATATTTCTGATATTCTTTGACTCTTTTTTTCTTTTCCAGCTAATAGTTTCTTTCTTTTATCTTTTGAAAAAATGGACTCAGATTTGATGTTTTTGATCATTCTTTGATTTAATTGCATTAATATGTATTTATTTTCTTTTGCCAACTTTGGGTTTAGTTTTTTAATTGATTGAGGTATTAATTAAGCTATATATTTGGGATATTTCTTTTTTTAATGTGAATGACTTAATCATTATTAACTTCTTTGTTAGTAGTCCTGCTTCATCCTGTAGGTTTTGGAAATGTGTCTCAAAATACTTTTTACCTTTTTTGTTTTCTCATCGGTTCAGTGGTTATTTAAGAATGCATTGTTTATTTTCCATGTATTTGTGAATTTTTCCATTTTCTTTCTTTTATTGATCTCTAATTTAATTTCATTATGACAAAAATGATACTCAGAATCATTTTGATTTTCTTAAATTTGTTGAAACTTCTTTTGTGATTGAGATGAATGTGATTTTTTGATATGTTGTTGGGTAGAAAGTTCTCTGTGTGCCTGTGAGATCCACTTGGTCTGTAGGGTTTTCAGGTCAACTGTTTTCTTCATTGATTTTTCTGAGAGAGTACTATTTTTAAAATGTATTCCAGAGACAAAGTCCATGTGTTAGTCACTTAATCCCCAGTTCAACACAAATGAGAAGTAGGACCTTTAAGAGATGAGTAGATCATGTGGAGTCTACCCTCATGAATGGATAAATACTGTTACCATGAGAGTGGGTTAGTTATTGTGGGAGTTACTTCCTGGTAAACACAAAGTTTATCTCCTTTTTCTTTCTTTTACTTGCTGTCACTTTCTTTTGCCCTTCTATCATCCAATATGGGATAATGTAACATGAAGGTCCTTGTAAGATTTAGATTCCTCAACTTTGGTCCTCCTAGTCTGCAAAATTGTGAGAAATAAAGCATTATTCTTTAAAAATTTCCCAGGCTCTGTTATTCTGCAGTACCAGTACAGAATGGATAAGGTCATGAGATGATGAAATCTACTTTTATTTGTTGTGTTACTGTAAATTCTTCCTTCAGTCTCTCAATATTTGCTTTAGCTACTTAGGTGCAGTGGTGTTTGGGACCTGTTGAATTAACCTTTTAATCACTATTTTATGACCTTCTTTATCTTTAGATATAGTTTTAGATTAAAAGTCTGTTTGTCTAACAGCCACCTTGATTTCTTTTGGCTACCATTTGTATGAAATATCACCATCTCTTTTCTTTCAGCCTATGCGTTTCTTTATTCTATAGTTAATGTCTTATAAAGAATATACAACTGATCTTATTTTTTTAAAAAAAATCCATTCAACTACTCTGTACATTTTAATTAGTGGATTGAATCAATTTACATTTAAGGTAATCATTAATAAGAATGGACTTACTGTTGCCTTTTTGTTTTTTGTTTTTCTTACAAGTGTTTTGTCACTTTCATTTTCTTTTGCTATCTTTCTTTTTTTGTCTTCCTTTTGTTACTTGATGATTTTATGGTGTTATTTCTTGGCTTTTTTACTTTCTTTTGATATATCTCCTGTAAGCTATTTTCTTTGTGACTAGCTTAAGGCTTGCATAAAATGTCTTGTACAGTAGTTATAACTTTCTATTTTACATTGATAATAATTTAACTTTAAATATAAAAGCACTATATTCTCCTCATAACAAATTTTTATCTATTCATTTTAATATTAGGATTAAAAAGTAACTATGAAACAGCACTTTCACATTATATTAATATGTATATATCTCTATTCTTTTAAATTTATACTTTTCTATTTTCATGTTAATATTTAGCATGTGTTTTAATTTGAAGAATTTTGTTAAACATGTTTGTAAAGCAGGTTTAGTAATGACAAACTCTCTCAATTTTAGTAACATGTACCTTTCCTTCAGTTTTGAAGGATAATTTTGGCAGATATATTATTCTTGGTGGGCAGGTTTTTCTTCAGCACTTTGCATATATTATTCCATTCTCTCCTAGACTACAAGGTTTCTTCTGAGAAATCCCCTTACAGTTTCAAGGAAGTTCTCTTATATGTGGCAAATCACTGTTACTATTTTCAAAACTCTTTGTTTTTGACTTTTGTTGATCTGATTATTATGTGTCTCAATGTAATCTTGTTAGGTTGTTTTTGGGAGACCCTGAGCTTCACAAATCTGGATGTGCATTTCTAGAGAGACCATGTTGAAATATACAGATCATATTACTCTTCTCTTCAAAGTTTCAAAGTGTTCCACTTCTCTATGAACCAGCAATCAACTTATTACAGCCGCTTTAAGGCCTTAGTAATTTGTTCTTCCCCTGCGTGCTAGACCTCAGAGCCTAATACAGTGTTTGTTTTGTTTTTGTTTTTGCTTAGTCTACTCCATCCAGAAATAATGTTCCTCAAATACTTTTTAGTACTTCCCCACCCCAGCCTTGGCTCTTGATAATCCCCGTGTAGTGTATATGGGCCCTTTCCTCCAGATATCTGCATAGTTTGCACTCCTTATTTAGATCTTTGCTTAAATATATTTTGTTAGTGAGTTCTTCCCTTGCTACTCTAAAATTTCACTGTCTTTTCCACTTTCCATTGTTTTTCTTCTACACCTTCTTTGCTTCCTTTATTCTTTTTTCTGGTTTGAATTTGTTATTATGTTTTTCTTGTTCCTCTCAAATATATTGTGAATTCACTAAAAAGAGAAACATGTGGCTATTCTGTTCATTTCTGTATGTATAAAACTTAGAAGGGGTATTAGTATACATGGTTTGAATGAATGGATGATTAAGTATAATAATATAATGAACAAAAAAAGATTAATTTTGCATGATTATTAAATGAGATAGACTTCCATTTCTAGGGCTTGAGATGAAATACCTTTCTCAGTTTTCTAGCTCAGCATTATTTCTTAGACATGTAACTTCAATAAATATTTCAATGAAAGAATAAACATTTTTTGGTCATCTTTAGGAAGTACACTGATCATGAAAATCCCACATAATCATACTCTACTTAAATTAGTTAGGAGATACATAAAAGAAACACAGAACATTGCTGTATAGACTGCAGTTTTGTTTCCTAAATATTAATACAAATATCATATTAAGGAACTAAAACAATTTAAAGTAATGGTTTTTAAAAAACTCACAGGTGTAAAAGAGAAGCATATGGTTGAACAGAGACTGCCAATGAAATTGACAGATGATTAACATTCATTAAAACTTTTAATTAACACCTTGGAAAATTCCATAAAATGATACTGTATGTAAATGACTATGTGTGATGTCTTGGAGCATTCTCTTACCTGTTTTGCAGAGGGAGAAAAAATGGATCACATAGTGCTTATGACAATGATTTTCTTTAGCCCTGGGTCTGTTTCAGGTGTTATCTAGTTGTGTCAATCATGCCTGTTTGAGCTGCCAATACTCTAAATATACTTGGCTAAGATATAAGTGATTCTCCTATCCAGAGGAAAGAAAAACTTTCTTATCACTTCTTTTTAAAAAAGGATTTCCTGATTATGTAACTAGGGGAGAATTTGAGCTTTAATAAAACATGGCTCATTTAAAATTAGAATCACCTAAATTGTGATTAATAAAATGTGATTGATAAATAATGTATAAAACAAACAAGGTTGTGAGAAACTGAATTTGTGAGGGATTCAGAGCACTAAATTGTACTTTATTCTGTATGGTGAAACTTTATTCTCTTCACTATTTCAACGAGATAGGAGTTGTTTTATACTTAAAAATAATGCTATATTGGTATAAAGAAAGTTTAAAAACTTTTGTAGAGGTACATTTACTGTAGAATATTGTTAAAAACTTTTGGACTGTAATAAAAGGACAACTGTAATGTTTTTCTCAGCAAGTAATAGTGTGGGTATGTTTACCTACCTGCTGCATATTTCTAAACCTGGGGGGACTGTAAAAATCAAAGCGTGTTTTCTTTGACAGAGCATGTTCCAGTTGCTATTAGAGGATGTGTTTGGTCAGGGTTAAACATTCCTTAGTAGTCCAGAGTAATCATTAAGGACATGAATTATTGTTCCAAGCTGTGATCTCTTGATATCCTCAAGAATAGCACAGACTATCCTACAGCTCTCTCTTTTTTTCTGTTTTCTGCTTATAAATATTGTGTTTAACCTCCACTGCTTCTTTCTGGTAGTATTTTCCCTCTCCCCCACTTGTCACTTCCTTCTGATACTGTTTCCCATATTTCTTGACTATGCCTGTTGGTTTGGCCATCAGAACTTCAGCTAGCAAGTGTTAGTTCTTCTGCTGAATGGGCTGTGTGATTGTGTTGTGAATGGCTAGGTTCTCTTGGAGACATCTGTTTTTACACAGCACTCAGAATTTATTAATTTGCTTCTCTTTGGTTAACAAGCAGCTACATTGGAGGTACAGAACTTGATATTGCAACCATTTTAGAAGTGTGAGGTTTCTAGAATACTTACATTGTGAATTAGACATTATTATAGTTTAAATTGCTAAGTTTGGTTTTGAAAGATCAGGTATAATATGGCTGCTTTAAAAAGTTAATATATGTTTTAGGTTTAGTATTTATGTCCCTTACAATAATTTTTGTTCTTATGGTTATTGTTTAGTAAGTATTAAGATTTTAAATCATTCTACAGATTAATTTTAGGAGTTAAAGCATTAAAACTGAAATATGAAAGCTTTACAGATACAAAAAAGCTTTTATATTATTATTTTTATCTTTTCTGGTGTAGGAGCCTAAATGTTTTGAAGCTGAAACATAAAAAATGGAGGAAGAAATAAAAAATTACGCTGAAAATACCAATTAAGCATGAATGTTGCCTGATTTATAATTCCATGTACAGAGATTATAAAGAAGAAATATAGCTCCCGAAAAATGAGATGCTCTAAAATTGTAATTCTGACTATATAATTGAGAATAATCCTGCTGAGAAAGGAGAGGAGCTAAATAAAAGTGTAACTATACCAGAAGTGCTATGATAAGCTCAGAATTTAAAGGGATACCAAAGGGAGAAGAAGGAGTAGCAAAGCCAGTGCTTGTTAAGAAACATCAGGAATGATCATGGCCCTTCTTCCTTCCTTCATTGATGCTACAAATATTTGTTAAGAACCTTTCATGTGCTTCCTACTCATTTTCAGATTGTGGGTTCTAAAATATAATGAGGTTGTTGCTCTAAAATATTTCCTCTGATAACACTAGGCTATACAATTAATAATTAACTGGACCAAGGAAGTATACTCAACCCCTGTTTTGATTCCAAACTAGAAAGTAGACTTTTGGTATACTTAAGTAGAAATGCAAGCCAACAGTTGGATAAAGAGTAAGAGCATACTTAACCCTGAGTGAGTTCAAATTTACAGTACCTGAGGGTATAAAGAAACTTGCTCATAGTTGTGCAGGTGCAATTGAACAATTGGGTTTCCATGCACACACATGGAAAATGTGTGTGGACCATTGTTGTGGTTTTCAAGTGGAATGTTTGCTCTGAAACTGTAAGGTGATTCACTTTGTAGTTTAGATGAGTTAATAAGTAAATTCTTTGTTTATAAAAAGACATAGTGTACATTTTGATAACAATTTTTACTTTATTGTTTATTGATAAGTTTATTAAACTATTATATTGGGATAATTTCATTTCATTTTGTAAGTGGCTGTGATGTGTATTGGGGTATACCATAGCAGAATAGGGATTGTAACCAAGGTTGCTTATTCCATATTCAGCACTTATTTCATCAAAACATTATTTTTGAGTGATTAAAATGTTGTGCTATATAAAAACAATAATAACAGATAAAGTACAGTGTGACTATACTAAATGTTTAAAGGCACTGCTTTAAAACTTTACATGTATGAATTAATGTCATCCTCTCACTAATCCAACAAATACAATTTTACCTTTGAGAAAACTGTGGCTCAAAAGTGCCAGCAAGTTCTTCACAGGTTTTACAAGTAATGCATGGCAGAACCAAATTTTGAATCAAGACGATCTGGCAGTAGGACTCACTATTAACTTCTGCAGTAGATGTCACTGCCTCTGAAATTAAAATAAGAGAATATTTATTTTACTGAAATAACATATCTGTGAGCTATTTTTGTATCTCCAAATAGTTGACATAAGCTTTCCTGTCTCTGTCAGGAATAATATTGGGTAAATGATAGTTGAGATGCAGTACTTACATCGTTTTTTGACAGATGGAAGAACTCAATCATAGATAAGTGATTAATTGGTCAATGTTAATGGAACATGAACCTGGATCTTACCCTTGTCTTTGAGTGTCTATTGATATCTTAATTCAAAGCACACTTACTGATCTCTAGGTGATATAAATCTTGGAGGTTTAATATACGTGTTTAATAAAATCACCAGGATTCAATATTCAGATTAATGTAAAAATAGTACATAAAACGAAAATGATGCACATGCTCTTGAGAATGGTTCTGCAGAAGAGTGTTACATTTAAAGGGTGATAAAGCCCATGTTTTGATGGTGCTATTAAAAGAAGTAATTGGCTAATTGTTGAAAGGTTCTGTTGATAAACTTAAGTACATCCATAGGTCTAAGTAGATTTCAAATATTTGAAGTTGTGGCATGTAGGAAAGACAGTAGGCTGCCTTTGTGCTGGTCTCAAAGAACTGAAATTAAATGATCATTTTACCAATATGAGATGGAAAACTTCCAAAGAATTAGAGCTATCCAGTGGTGGAAAGGATTACCTTGTCGAGTAGTAAAGGCCTCATTATAGAGAATGAAGTGGATCATTTTTATTAGGATAAGAATTGTGTTAGAAATTCTCTAAGGGTTCCTATCTTTAAAATTGTGTAGTTCTATAATTTAAAAAACTTGTTATGACAAATTGAGGAGATAAGAGAAATTTTCTTTGGGAGAAATTACATGCGTGTGTGTGTGTGCACGCACGTGTTTGTGTGTGTGTGTGTGTGTGTGTGTGTAACAGATCAAATTCAGTGGCATTTCTAGAGTCAGAATGGGGAGAAGCTAAAGGATTTTCCTTCAAATATGGAGTTCTGAGATGAATACAAAAGCATTAAAGAAACATAATGATCTGAATTTGACTTGTAGATTTTTGGACAAGTAAAGAATAGATATACATTAGAGATATCCCTAGTTTTGACTAGAACAAAAAATTACTAGATTATATGTAGCTTTATTTGGTAAGTAAACAATTCTTGCCTTTGTATTGAATTAAATATGGAAGTTTAAATATGGAGTGATACTCCAGAGAGAATTACTTTACCTGGAAGAAGAAGGAATCATGTTGGCTTTCTAAGTATCTAGAAAGACTACTCTTAATTGTTGCTCAAATTAACCTGATTAGATCTGTCTGATATTTTTTTCTGTCAAGTTAACATAGACAGCTTTGGTCTGATGGTCTTGAATATAGAGATAGTTCTATATACTGAAATTTTGCATTTGCAAGAGACTTGAATGGTATTCTGATCTGAAGTCCTTTATTTAAAAAAATGCATAAATTTATTTGTGGAATGGTTGCTGATTTGTCCTGGTAGTGCTGCTTAGTAAGAAGCTTACTTAACTAAGTAACTTACTTAGGGTAACTAAATTAGTTGAGATTGTAATCTGGGTCTTAATGCCTTTCTATGGTTTTACAGCTCTTTTCCATAGTACCATACTCTACCTGGCCTTTGAAACTATGCTGAAGGCACATAACATGTCAAGATACACAAGGGGGACATGGGACATATATCCATGTTGTCTTCATTAAATTAAAGGTGTTAGATCTGAGACTTAATATTCTTGTAGTTTTATTGAACTTATGAGTGATTAAAATATATCTATCTTTAGAAATAAATGGATGCAATTTGAGTTGACGAAGTGTTTTAAGACAGCTCCAGATCAGAGATTTTTTATGTAAATGATACTTAAATTGTCACTGAAATTTTACATAACTGGAACCTTGGGTGCTGTGGAGAAAGAGGTAAGCAGATTAAGCTCGAGGTGAACAGGTTACCAAATTGTCATACAATTACTTAGAAAATTAAAGAACATATGACTTTAAATTATGTACATTAAAAATTAGGATACGCCAAAGCGAAAATCCAAAGAGTAAATATTTCTCTAGTTTATGTGATTTAAGGGAAGGCAATGGAAGGCAAGGGTAGGAGGAGTGGCTTGGAAATTGTTTACAAAAAAGTAGTTGTCTTAATTTATTGCATATCTTCTGTATGCCTAACTGAATACCATAAACTGTATGCCTCATTTTCCAGGCCTACAGAATTTTCTTTCTTTTTAGGGTGGGGCAAGACAGTCACATATGAAGTGATTAATTATAACTGCCTAAGATTTGTGTAACTGTGAAAATAAATGGAATGCATGTGAGAAATTCTTTGGCTTCTTTTATCCCTCCTTCTGGGCAGCACTTGGTTGCCATTCACTGTGGGTACTTGGATCCCAAGGCTAGCAGCACACATACATTTCAGGATATTCATGTAAGAAATTTTTGTTGTGACTAGATCATCACCTCAAAATCATGCTAGGACTTGACGTACGTTCCCTCTCTTTGGCTTCTTATCTTGTGTCTTAGACCCCTTGATTTTAATCCTGGCTGATCATCAGACTCACCTGTGGATTTTAAAAAGTTGAAGCTCTCTCAGAATTTAGGGCTGTGGCTCAGGCATGTATTTTCAAAATATTTGTACATGTGTTTCTGATAACAGTTCAACTTCTACTGCCAGTGATCTGCATCCTATTTGCTTATCTACCTGGTCTTTACTTCCTGTCTGGTTATTTTCTTCCTGCCTCTCTAATGACCCCTCCTTTAGGTGTTTAATTTGATTTTTCTTAATCAACATTTGGGACATAACTCTTTTAAGATCATTAAAAATTTGAAAATAGGGCTCAGTTGATTGAGTTATAGAGAAACAGACCTCAGTGAAAAAAATCTCTGCCATATGTAAATCATCTGCTCTGGTCAGCTGACATGTGTTTATCCACTGCATCATCCTTCTGTGGATTAGCTTGTTATTTTTTGTGTCTTCATTGTATGTTTTGTAATCGCTTCCAAAACACACTGTGCTCGCCTGTGTGTTGATTTTAGATAGCAAGATGAACAAATGTCTGTTTTAAGTATGAATATGCACTTATTTCTGTAGCTACCTGATTGTGAAATTAATTTGAGAAAGGTGATTTCGATCTTCTAAAAATAATCTCTGATGTAAATATTAAAACTTATCTAGAAGTCATGTTTCTTTTTCTTTTTGTTTTTAAAATATTTTGTGAAGCCATTAACATAGATTAGGTGAAAATAAATTAGATAAGTTTTTACCAAATTTTGTGATTGATCTTCTCAACATTGATTTAAAAGAACACTGGAAATATTAGATTATTGTGTGACAAGATTGATGACTGTAAATAGATTTCTAGTTGCAATGTTAAACTATAATCTGGCTATCCTGATTTAAACATTTGGTGTGGAAGGTAACTCATGTGCTTGAGTAACATGAACTAATTTTCTTGTTATCTGATGGGCCATGAGCATCACTGCCATATGTAACTGCAGCACAAAAGAAAATGAGGCCCTTTTTATGACATGCTGACAAGAGGCCAGCACATTATGAATAAATACTTCTGTCTAAGTTTAAGTTCCTATAGATTAGGAAATACAGTGCTATGTGTTTTCATGGTTACTTATTACACTGCTGGTATTTTGGCTATCACTATTAATTATCCTTTATCCACAAAGAAAGCTTTGGATTTCAGCTATCGGTATTGTATTTGTAAATTGTTGGCACATATACATTTTAAGCCTGACATCTCTCTTTGTCCCTTTTTCCAGTTACCATAAATATCATGGTCATTTTTGTGTTCATAAAAGGTTGATAACTTCACCCCGAAGCAATGTAGCAACTATAATAGGGGGAAAGATGGGAGAGAAAAAGAGGATGAATTAAATAAAAGAAAGAGAGTATACCAGAAGTCCAGCATAAATGTGGTGGATCTCAAAGTGGGTACTTGGTTCTTGCTATCTTAGGAACACTTTAAACCAAAGGATTTGCTCTTGTAGAATTTTAGAATTCAGTGTAACCTTACAGATAATAGGCCTCATTTTAAGAGTAAGGAAAGAATAGAAAGGTTAAATGACTTGGTCATGGTCACACAAATAGTGGCATTGTCTACTGACTGGCCACCATGCTGCTACTTATCTTTATTTTTAGAGTGAGCAAAGTAGGTCATTTGCCTCAGAATTTTGGTGGAAAGGCTAAGATCATTAGGTACTTCCATTTTGGCCAATGAATGAGCCATTTCCAAACTTTATTTTTCTCGTTTCCTATGTTTGACACTGTTGATTCCTCATTTTTTTTGTGACATTCTCTATTTTTTTCTTTTTGATGGCTGTATAGTTTCTGCTCTTTTAGTCTGAGTTTTATTATTGAGTTCTTTCAGGGACCTCATTAGGCTTTTACTCCTTGACCTTCAGGTGTCAGAGCTCTGTCCTCAGTCCTGTATTCTCTGCCTTCTTTATATTTGCTTTGGAAAACCTCAACATTTATTTAGTACTTTTTGTAAATCCTATACCATGCTAGAAACCAAGTAATGGCAGACATATCCACTGGGCCAGCCTTGTGTCGTGTCTGAAATGTAACACCATAACTCATGACTTCACTTAGTGAAACTTAAAATGTTTTTCTTTTTTTTTTTTTTTTTTTTTTTGTCTTTTTCGTTTTTATTGGTACCAGGGATCAAACTCGTGACCGCACACTTGCAAGGCAGGTGCTTATGCCGCTGAGCTAAATCCCCAGCCCCGTGAAACTTAAAATGAAATTATAAAAAATTTCATGTATTCATTCAAGGAAAGGAATAAGTATAATGAATTCCTGAACTCAATATTGAGATTTTCATACACTTCCTTCCCCTTTACCTTTTTTTCTTGTGCTGAAGAATTTTAATGTAAACTCAAAATACCATACAATTTATCCCCTATTTCAGTATGTTTTTTCAAAATTGTGCACATTTTTATATGAAATGATATCATAGCACACCTACAGAAATTGACAGTGATTCCTTGAGATCATCCTAATTTCCTGTGGATAATGAAAAATTCAAGTGTTACAAAAATTCTTTACATTCACATTTTTGAATAATGATCCTAATAAGTTCATATATTAAATTTGGTTAAGTCTCTAATTCTGTTTTGATTGATAACAGTGTCCCTCTCCTTGTTTATTAATGTCATGTACTTATCACAAAAAACTAGGTCAGTTCTCTGTCTACTGTATTTTCTAGATTAGACATTAGCATTAGAGTTTTCGTTAGATTAATTTTACCCTCCTTTCCTTCTTTTTTCCTCCTACCTCTAACTTCTTCCCTTTTCCTTTCTTTGCTTCCTTCCCTTCCATTCTGCCTTCTATCTATGTATTTGGATGTTAATATTAATCAGTAGATTCAACTGATGACAGTCCAATTTCTTATCATAGTCATCAATCACTGTGCTTTCTACTATGCTACTGTGGTTTAATCCATTGATGATCTTGCTCAAATCAGGTTCATTAAAAATTGCCAAATGCTAATGGTTCAATTCTATCCTTTCTTCCGTATTTACTGGCCTGAACTTCTCTGTGAAGAATTTTACTTTACCAACTGAGACCATTTGGTTATCCTGAAGTACAAGTTGTATAGGAGAGGGAGGAGATAAAGTGATGACTCTTTCTTTTTGATCATTTGGCTGAATATTAGTCATTCTTCAAGTCTCAGATCAGGAAATTTCACCAGTAGAAAGCCATTGTTAATCCCATAGAATCAAAACTAAGTGCTGCTTCTTCTTGCCTGAAATTCTGTACTTACTTTTGCCATTAGCCTCTGTAGTTTGTTCAAAAATCTTTATTGAACCTCCTTTCTTCCTCTGAGATTTTTCAGACTTGAGTGTATCTTGAAGCATTTTCATCCATTATCAGTGTTTTTAAAAATTGTATTTACATTTAATTTTTAGTTGGTTGTCAGACAGATGTGTATCTTCTGTGTTTTTATAATAGTTATAAATGAAAAACTGTACAAATATTTTAAAAGTGGGCATTGCTTAAATAAATTATGATATCCAAGACAATCAAAAAGTATCCAAATATGAGAAATAAAATTGTAAAAATGTAACTGTTGCCATATAAAGACTTTTATATTATATTTTGAGGTAAAAGAAATATATTGCAAAGCTATGCTATTGTGCCATTAAGTGTTTTTGCCATACTATTATCATTGCACCATAAGGAAAAGTTTTAAAGTTCATTTACAAAGCCAGAAATAACTTGTCAAATTACTCAGAAATTCCCCAAATGCTCAACAAGGTGATCATAATAAAAGGAACTTTCAGGAGACTATTTAGGGGAGCACATGACCCTTTTTTAGCTGTGATACACCCATACTGGGTGCACAAGCCCTCTGAGAGGGCTACAGGTAGGGCAGGCGAAAGTAATCATGACATATTTCCCTTCTTCCAATAGAAAAAAGTCTGGAAAGACACCTGCCAGGGTGATAACGTGCTTTCCTGAGTGTGCTGACTTTGGACTTCAAATAGAAGCCAGAATGTTTTCTATAGGAGCAAATTACATATGGTTATGGTTGCAGTGGATTGAATATGTGTGTGTCACCCTCTTGCCCCCGCAGCTTTGCAGTCCATATGTTGAAGGTAGGGTTCAATGTGATGGAGTTTGGAGGGGAAGCATTTGGAAGGGAATTATGTCGTAACAGCGGAGCCCTCATGAATTGAATTAGTGCCTTTATCAGAAGAGGCCAGAGAGCCATCTGTCTTTCCATCATGTGAGGACATGAGCAGTTGGCAGTCAGGCCTAAAAGAGGGCCCTGGCCAGAGCTGGAACCCAACCATGCTGGTAGCTTGATCTTGAATATGCTGGCCTCTAGAACAGTGAGACACAGTGTTTATGTTTACACCAACCAGTATACAATAATTTGTTATGGCAACTTGAACTAAGACAACAGTCCAAAAAGTGTTATTAAGCCTAGATTTGGGGCATTTCCCTAATGAAATCATTATTAATAAAAATGCCTGTGAAGAATTGTGGTCCCTGATAGACTCATGACCTTTGAAATGCTGTCCTTTTAAGATCTAGGCTTCTTGCATTCTATTTATACCTTGAATGGTGGTCATTAAACTGATGTTATGGGTAGCTTTAAGAACTTTATGGATTCCATAAAATTGTGTGTAAAAAATTTAGGTCTATGTATTTTCTTTTGGCAGAAAGAAATCATAGATCTTATCAGATTCTTAGGCATTTAGAATGATCCCCACCCCCAAAGCCCTTATGTTTTGCCCACAAAACAAGAATAAAACATTTCTGCTCAAATGGAATTTTGGAAACATCTGCCTGACTTGAGATTTGATTACTAGGTCAACGTTGCACACATAGTAAAATGAATTCTGATTTCTCATAACTTCCACTTATTGTGTGAGTCAGAGATATTTACTGTAGAGTAGCATTCTAACAAACCCCAATTTTATATGCTTTGACTTGCATATGAAATATGACACCACTTAGGAAACAGATTTTGTATGTTTGCTGCTTGAATTAAGCTACTTCAAATAACACTTCGACTTTTTAAAAAATTAGATCTAAAATTTCCAAAGAATAGTAACTAGATCTTCACTTTCTCATGAGTTATATTACTTTAATTATCCATAGACACTAAAACAGAGTGGGTAAGAAAAACACCATATTAAGTCAGAATCCAGGTGGGCAGCTCAGTCTTTGGAAGTGGGAAGGGTTAGGTCTAACAAGTGAGTGAATTGAAAGCTCTTGGCTCAGAACCCTGGGAACTCCTATGGAGCCTTTTATGACAGAAAGAGCAGGGTGAAACAGTTAGTGCTTTATATTTGTGTTGAGTTAAATGAGTTGTGTGTTGGTACCTTTAAATCTAAAAGATAGCATCTAGAAGTTCCCCAGACTAGCAAAAAGAGGCTTACGACTACAGAGT
Organism: Cavia porcellus; assembly: GCF_034190915.1. Taxonomy (NCBI): domain Eukaryota; kingdom Metazoa; phylum Chordata; class Mammalia; order Rodentia; family Caviidae; genus Cavia; species Cavia porcellus. The sequence goes on along the minus strand of NW_026947510.1, from coordinate 48,910,557 downwards.
GCAGAAGTAAAATTTAAAAAGTTCAGTCTAAGGTTAACCATTTATTTTGGACTATTTTCTACCTGTAAAAAGGCAATTATTATGACTAAACTAACCTTATAGTGTCCTTTTGTAAATTAAATAAATTAATATGCTTGAAATGTTTAGAAAAAAGTACAGAAAAGTGTGCTTCAGATGTACTAAAAAAACTGGGGAAAGAGATGAAGAAGATAGAGAAAGAAATGCCAATTAATATAACAGTGTGTGTTTGGAAGAGAAATTACTCATCCTTGGTCAACGTTCCCTCACTGTAAGAACACACACACACACACACACACACACACACACACACACACACACCCTTCTGGCTTTCCAGCTATAGTTTGAAGCTCTTAAACAAGCATGGCAGGCTTGCTAGTGTAGTGTTTTATATTTAAGAAAAATTGATGTACTCATGGTACATACAGATTTCAGTTGTGTACTGTTTGTAAAATAAAGAAAGAAATTGCTCTTTGATCCACTTGGCTGGTTGATTGCCTCAGATATAAACAAAGTTAGCTGTGCAACATTGGTGTGACACTGTGAATAGTACTTTGTTTTTAGACCACCTGCGTTCTCTGGGTTTGTTTACAAATTCTTATCATTAGGTGTGTCAACCTTATGGCTAAATATGGCCATATTCAAAATAAGTTCCATTTTTTTCAATTGTTTAAGAAACCACTGCTTTTTTCTTATTTTTAATTTCTATCACATCTGTTCTCCTACAGTAATCCTATTCCTCCAACAAGTGTCCACATAATTTTTCCTTTTGTTTCTTTGTCTTCTGTCTTTGTTCCAGATATAACCCAAGGTTTTCCATGAGTAAGCTTTTAGCTCAAGTTCTGTTGAGACTCATATTGATATTATATAGACATTGATCTGATTTAGCAGATTGAACCATTGTTTTGTGAATCTTCAACAACAAAATCATCAAGAAGAAACAGGGCACAATGGGAGGGCCTAGCCTTTTTCCAAATTTAGCTGTAGAATTATAACATGATCAGTTCTAAAAACTGACAAGTGCCACAAGTAGACCCCAAGTATGGTACAAAAATGCTCAAGTTTTCAGTTTCTCCTTAATCTGCATTGCCTCCTCTCCATGCACAATTTGCAAACCCCAAATTGAGAGGTAATACTTGAGATAATTATGATGTTTGTTTCCCCTCACCTGCACCTCATCTTATCTCAGATGCAGCATGAAAAAAATAAGTGAGAGCAGCCAGGTTGGTTGTAAATATTATAATTGAGCTTCCTTTAAATTAGGTTGAGGCTCTCTACTCCAGGCTTTTTAATCTGCTCATCAAGGTAGATATGAACTCAGAAAGGATAAGGTTTTGTTTAAAAAGAGTATGATTTAAAATTTGTAACATTGTTCATTGTGATCAAAGTGGAGATGAATAGGTTCTGTTTTTATGTTTATGCCTAAAACTCATTTATAAAGCTGTCTTTTTTTGTACTTGATATAATTTTTAGGAACAGTAGATATTTTGGAAATGATGTGCACATGCTGTAAATTTTAGAGTTGTCATGAAAGAGATGTGCCATGTTTGTATTTTTGTGGAACATAATTCATTTTCCAGGTAATAGTTATATTTCCCCATTTTGTTGATGACTGCTAGTACTTTTACATTTAGTAAATACATCTGTGAATTAATTAAGTATAGGTTTAACTGAAAAGTCTTTGTGTGACCTGTAATTTAAAACTTTATTTAATGTTCACATTTATACTCCAAAGGAATTATTGCCAGGATTTTAGTTTTTACTGAGGCTCATATTTAAAAGACTGTTGTTTCTTGTAAGACTAAGCAAACAAATAAAACTGTTGACATGCTTAGCATCTGGAAAGTTCCTAGTTTAAAGAAACAAATGTTGGTATTAAGCTCTACAGTGATGAATGAAACATGTCTGCAATAAAACTAGACATTGAAGTGACCACATTAATTTGACTAGTTATTAATTATATTAAAATTATTGGTAGGAAGCAAAGCTACAAGGTTATAACCCTGGAGTTAAGAAAGTAAAATGACTGTATTCTTCTATAATTTGACTGGGAAAAACTTTGAATTTATAATCTGAGAATCTTAAACTATGATTATTAAGTCTACATAACTGATCACTTAGACTGTGGTTTTCCTAGTGTTGAATTTTATCAACCTCATGGCAGATTCCCTCAAACTATCCCCTCTTCTTTTTAACCTATCCAGTTTAAAAATATTTTCACATGGTTTTAGAATTGCAAATTCCAGAAATGAGTGTATTTTTACCTTTCATCCAGCTTCTGTCAATGTTAACAATTTATATAACCACAGTACAATGACCAAAACCAGGAAATTAACATTTGATACTGTACTATTACTAAATATAGACCATATTCTATTTTTAATAATTTTCCTACTAATATCATTTTTGTGGCTTACGATCTAATTCAGAATCCTATATGGAAGTTAGTTGTTATATTTACCTAGTCTCCTCTGTCAGTGATGCCTCTTCAGACTTGTCTTGTCTTTGATGACCTTCACAACTTTGATAAAAGTACTAGGTTTATTCTGCAGTCTCTCCCTCGATTTGGATTACCCTCCCTTAGTCAGATTGAATATGTACATTAGTGCCAGAATACCACAGAAGTAATGATTTTCTCTGGAAATCGTACCAAGGAAATTATGCTTTTTTATTCAGGCAGCTAAATCTTGGGTAAGGTGTTATCTGTTGCCTTTCTCCATTGTAAATCAACTGTTTTTCCTATTGAATTAATAAATATTCTGGTGTAAATACTACAATACTATGAGACATCTTCTTGAAGTTTTGTGCATTCTTTTGGTACCCATTAGAATGTCTTGTTCACAACAATTATTATTGTAATATTCTAATGGTTATTTTATATTTCTCTTTCATATTAATCTGGAATTGTTCTGTAATGAAAAATTTGTCCTTATTTTATTGATTGATACACCCAAGATTGATCTTTGTTCAATTAGTTCCATCCGTGTGGCTTTATATTTGGTTTATTTTATAGTTTATGATCTATACTTATTAATTGCTGAAATGGTTTCCTTTTTGGTCAGTGGGAACTCTTCAGGTTTACTTGCTTCCTTCTTTATTATCTTCTTATTTTTTGGCCCTAACATATAGTCAGACAGCTTCTCTTTTCCCTCACCCATCCTGCAGTCTGTCACTTTGAGGAATTCTGTTTGTAGAAGTCAAATCAGGGTCTTACCTGAGAACATTATTTAGAAACTAGGATCTTCTCTTTGGATATATTAAAAAGAATTATGTTTTTAGGAGGTTATATAAAAAGCAAGAAATAGCAAATAAATTATCAGAGTGTTTAAAGCTGTAGTTGCAACCAAGAAAGCTGTTTCCAGGTATTAGATCTCAGAAACCCAGGGGGAGTGCAGTGTTCTTTTCAGAATGTGAAGAGATGGGAGAGCATTACGTCTATGTCATTTCCCAAGATGACCTAGAAGCACTTGGAATTATCCTTACTTTTCACAAACAATACATTTTCCCTTTCTTTTCCATTTACTGCTTCAACTTAGAAATATACTGTGCCAGCGAAGAAATGATTAGTTTTTACTACCCCTTGAAAGTATGAAACATGTAAGCAAAGCAAAAGCAAAAGCAAGAGCAAAAATGAGTAATGCTTTTGAAAGTCTTGTGTATTCATATTTGACATATAAGAAAGAGCTCATTCAGGTAGTTTCGGGTACTGACTGTCTCAGTTGAAGTGGTGCATACATGCATATATCTTATCCCTCTTCTTGTTTTTCCTCGCAGACAACTAAGAGGGCATGTTGGTGGCATACAATGCAGACTGAAAGAAATCACAACCTTAGTGCGAAAACTGCTCTTAATGAGGTGCTGTGTATGAATTAATTAAATTACTTTGCCCCTCTTGTGGCAAGCTCTGTTTAGTGTTTGTCTGGTTGCCTAATTTATGAGGATAAAATTATGGTTCAGTCTCTACCTTGCTTGTTTTCATCAAAGAGATGGGCTAATTTGCAGTGAAACTTCATCAATCAGATCATGCAGTTGAAACCCCCTCTCGGCTCTGACTAATGAATGTAGGCTGTTTGAGTCAGTCACACAACACAGCCTGTTGCTGCTGGGAACAGGGTGGAAATTGGCTATGGACTGATTATAAGACCCGTTGTTTCTTTTCTAGCAAAGGGATACAGAACCATTCTCTTTTCTGTTTCTTAGCATGTTTATGTCTTTATGATTATCTTGCTTTTTGATACAGAGTATGAGTTTAAAAGTGGCAAGTGTGTAAAAAATGCTGGTTTGTATTTGTTTGGGAGAAACCAAAGATTGCACATTTCATATTGGAACAGCGGTCGCTAAGAACTCTCAACAATGGGTGAAGGAATAATAGTACAACCGGCAGAGAAATGGAGAGTTTTGAAAGGCAATATCCTTCAATGTTGGGAAAGTAATGAAAGGTCAAAATGAAGCTCAATAGAAAAGCCATTATAAAAGGAAGGAGGAGAATTTGGCTTTTATGTCGCTGTCAGGATTTGGGATTTGTTTTCTTTTTATTCTGACAAAACTCTTTTGGGGTGTGTTTTTTTCTCTTCAATTCAAACAGTTTATACAAGTGTTATTTTAAACTTCCTTGTGTTTACATCATCATGTCTTTTGAAAAGAAACTTTTTTTTCATTTTTGTTATCTGGGAATTTTTAAAGACAGAGCCACTGTTTCCAAGACACACACACACATACACATACTCTGTCTCTCTCTCTCTCTCTCTCTCTCTCTCTCTCTCTCTCACACACACACACACACACACACACACATACACACACACACACACATCGATGCTTTCCTCTGTGTGTTTCTGTTTTCTCTGCCTGATTGAGAAATAAGTACGGAAAATAATGCAAAAATATTTCATAGGGAACTCCATTAAAAGTTTATATTCATTTCCATATATGTATGTATGTGATTATTTTGACAGTTTATATTACTTCTTCACTGATTAGTTATTTTATCAAACACTCAGCATGGAAAGATACTTTGCAAATACAAAAATGACATAAAGCTCTGTGTCAGACAGCAAGTTGGTGGCAGAACTGGATTTAGGATTTCAAGTTCTGACTTCTGTTCTGTCATCAGGCCACTAATCTGCTTGATTTTTCTCAAAGAATTTGAGGCCTGAGGAGAGGAGATGCCAGAGACACGTTTCCAAAGACATGAGTCACATTGGGTGGTTTGATAGAATGAAATCTGTGTTTATTTTGCAAAGGACTTTTGAGCAGATATTAGAGAAAGAAATTTCATCATTATGTTCAACTTTATACTTCATAGCATCGTACTTTCTGTTCCAATAGTTAACAGCACGAAGTTCATAGTGGTTCTCTTCTTGTTCTCTCTTGGGAGTTTGCTATTTAAAAACAGAAAAGCAGATTTTTCATGTTTTATCAGACAGACTTAAAAATGTTATTGCTATCTTTTGCCTAGATTATTGAGTCAGGCTTTAATCTTTTCAGTGCTGGACTTTGCCTGTGTCACTTCCTTGCCAGAGACATTCTGGACTCCCCAGTACCCTCAGAATTCTTCATTCTGACACTGAAAAGCATAACTGATGTGAACTCAGTCTGGTTCTCCTATACTGGATTGGTACTGTCTAGACTAGATTGTCCTTTATTTCCGGAACATACATTCTTCTAGATTTATCTTCTGTATTCATTTGCTCATGTTTTTCCTTTCCTGAAAGGCCCATAGTACCGTCTTTGCTGAGTTATTACATCATTTTCAAAGTTCATATTGCATGCTTTCACTTTTTAAAACTTCTCTTTCCCAAGAGATGCAAGAAATTCGTAATAATTTCTACAGCACTTTTTTGCACGTACACAATTTTATGTAGCACTGATGTGTCTGGCAACATTCTGGGTGCTGGCAGGAAATTGCTGTCCAAAAGAACACGGCTTTGGTCTCTGGTTGAGGATGGAGAAATAGAGACAAGCAAGTAAATAAAATCTAAAAATACTTAAGTTCTGATGGTGATACATGTTGTGCCTACACTTACAAAATTATTATAGAATGATGTGTGGGTGAAGAGTGGAAGAGGTGTGAGCCAGGTTAGTTGGAATGAGTCAGGGTGGGCTTCTCTTATAAGGTACTATTAGGGGACTGGGGATTTAGCTCAATGGCAAAAGCGCCTGCCTTGCAAGCAGGCAGTCGTGAATTTGGTCCCCGGTACCAATAAAAAAGAAAAACACCAAAAAAAGAGAAGGTGCTATTAGGATATAACTTGAATGTGAAGAAAAAGTAGCCATAAGAAGATCTGGGAGAAGAGGTTAAGGCAAGCAGAAGGGCTCTGTGACAGAAGAAATTTTGGTGAGTTGTAAGAATAAGAGGCAGGTCAAATGTCTGCAGCCCAGTGAGCCGGAAGAGTAATAGTTACATGCCCCCGAGAGAAGTGGGTAGAGGCCATGTGGTGCAGGGATTTGTGAATCAGAGAAATACAGGTCCTGATAAAGATTTAGGGAGAAATTGTCACGGTGATGGTTTGCAATTCACTTTACTCTAATCATTTGAGTCCTCCTTTTCAAGTGATAGATTATAAAGACCTTTATGCTAGGAATTATATTCATAGATATGCAGCAGTCAGTAAGTATTTGTCAAACTGTTGACAGCTTCGGAGCTTCTGAAAATTTCTTACTTTGGGTATCTTGAGTTAATGGTTTACTGAGGCAGAGTTAATATCATGCTCCTGCTGTTTGTTGGTGGCCATCATCATTATCATGAGGAAGAAAGAGATGGGAAGAGCATGGGTCTAATACTGTTGAGGCAATGCAGCAAAAAGATTAAGATTAGAGCAAATTTGGGAGCCAGTTTATCTCGGTTGAAATCCCAGTTCTGTCTCTGACTTGCTTGTTGTTTGGAAAGTTACTTAATCTCTCTTAGCCTTTGTTTCCCTTCCAGTAAAATTGTGATGCTAATATTATTTGCCTCATTAGTCTGTTGTGAGTTTCAACTGAAACTCCTCATGTTCAACATGGAGAATGACGCCTGCCATGGCAAACACCCAGTAAATCCCCCAACCTGTGGCAGAGACTGTCCACAGTGTCCCTGTTGGAAGGCTCTTCTTGAAAATTTATTGGGATGTGAAAGTATTCTTGACCTCCTTGGCTACTTTATCTGGAAATTTGTGATATTTCTGCTGATAGTAAAGTAAAACAGCAGAAAATAATTTTTAAAAATAAACATGTTAAGCAGAACTTCTGCTTTTTTAGTATTGTTGAGAAATGTATCTTCAGTAAGTAATATTTAGGAGAGACAGAGGGACCCAGCCATTTGGTGAGCAATAACAATCTAAATGAGTCTTGAATTTTTTCTCTTAATTGATTCAGTTATAAAATTATGTGTATTAGAAACTATAGCTTGTCTTTATCCCATATTGAACTGTATTCTATAACTTACTTTGCATGTTTATAAGTAACCCTGCAATTCGTTACAATTTTATCCTCAGTGACTGTGTTATCAGTAAGACCATTTCCTAGTTGCTCCCTCTAGTCTACTGCAAAGATTAGTACAGCTCAATGTCATTACATACTCCATGCTTAGTGGTGCTTGTAGAAACCACAAATACTAGGGACATTAGCTTTTGCACCTTGGGAATAAGCCAAGAGAACTTGTATAATTATAAAGAAGAAGGTGTAGCATAATAAAGTCAGCATATGTGCTTTACCCAAATTGTACATTGGAAGTTTGATTTCAGGAAAGCTTAAATTACAGAAGTGTGTTCTTTGGATGCTCTTTTCTTTTATTATCATTAATACACTGAAATTTTGGATTGGAAAATGTAGTACAAAGTAATGGTGGAATTCAGACTGGAGTCCTTGAGGGTGTGGTTTATTGTTCCTTTTCCAACTCTTAAATAATTCTGAACACTCTAACCAGCCAAATAGAAAAATCCCCCAAGGCTTTTTATACAGTTGTTTTGTTTCTTTGCTGCTACTCCCAGAAACACTACATAAGTTACCTGGAAATTGCACAGCTCAGCTGCCTGGAGCCAGACAGTCAAAATACCTGGAATTCTCACTTCTTTAAACATATGCATGAAGCTGGGTAATTGGGGGATGATATGAAAGAATCTAAAGGAGTGTTTTGACTTTCCACTTAAAATTTACATTTACAAGTGACATTCTAAAGTGAATGACACTTTCTGTAATTATTGTTCTTAGATAGTCAAAACCAAAAAAGGGCAGAGGCAATCCATGTGTCTTGGGATTGTAGTTCATTTCGGCTTTTTCAGAAAGTTTGAATAAACTTTAAGTAATCTCTTGATATTTTGGCATTACTCTTCTTTATAGGCATTTTTTCCCCTCGTGTAGGAGTTGCTTGAAAATGAGCAGAAGTTGTAGTTACTAAGGTTTTGGAATTCTGCCTGCCCCACCTCTCCCAGTTACTACTTTACTACTGTTCTTTAACTCTGGTTATGAGATTAGAGTGGTTCAAACTCATTTTCTCTTGAACAGTTTAGCTAGTTTTGGCATTTTCAACTGAATTCATTGTCATAGAATAAAGTTAAGGAATTCACTTCTCATTTCTGTCACTGTAGTTCAAAAGTCTAGAGTGATTTATAATATTGGAAAGATTAAAAAACCCCAACTTTGTTTTTGTCATTACTAGGAAAGGACTCTTGGAATTCATATGATATGTATGTTTGATTCCTTGCCCTACAACATCCTTCTTATCCTTAGAGTTCTTTTGATTCCCATTCTCAAATATATACCTTTCCTGGTTACATTTGTTAATAGACATATATTAGTGAATGGTTTAGTTTTGATTGTTGTTACATCATGAAGTATATCGCATCACCTAAAACACTTTCTTTCATTGCACCCTGAACCTAAACCAGAATAGGCTTGTGACTTTTTGATGTTGTCTTGCAACCTAACTTAGAAGTAACGATTGTTCTCAAATGTTTACTCAAACTGAAAAAAATCAGCATCTAGATGTGTTACTGATTGATAGTCTTTTGTTAAACTTTTTAGAATTGAGTTCTTATGAACTATATATATATATATATATATATATATACACATATATATTAATTAGCTTTTCTGAGTAAGTTTTCTACCACTTACTTACCTTTTAGGCTAATTTATAGTTCTAAATGCAAGCAGGAAGAGAACAAAACCAAGGTTCTTATTTTCCCTTCATACTCTCTTATTCTACGAGTATTTCATACTGGCTTCCCACTTGGGGAAGTGCACTGAGGCCGGGTTAATATTTGGTCTCTGCCCATAGCAAATACTCAGACGAATATTGCCATATTATTAAATCAGTCTGTTACTTCTTGTTGGAAACAAACTGAAAAATAACCAAGTCTCACTTTTCCTCAGGAAACACCAAGCGGTAGCTGACTGTCCTTAATTTGACAGTGATTCATTAATAGCAAGATAGACTTTAGCTCTTCTGTCTACAACTTTATAACAAAAGTGGCTATAAATAGTGATTAGCCTACTATCGTTGTATCAGAGAATAAAAGTACTCTTTAAAGACAAAAATGATTCAACATTCAATAATCAAATCCTACACTAATGACATCCAAGTCAAATGTCTTTGGCGATTAATTTGTTAAGTATTGCAAATAAATACTTCTGTAAATAAGTGATTCTTTAGGTATTATGTTTGGTAGTTTTTCATATCAAACTGATAAAAAAGAATGATAGAAGAACTGAGAAAGAATGATTAATTCATTTTGTATTATCATCCCTTTTCATTTTATTTAGTAGATATGTCTTGTAGGAAATTGTGGCACACTTGAATTCCCTCAACACAGACTTTTGTTTACTTAGAATGCTATATATTGTACTATAATACAAGACACTAAGTTGTACACGAAATTCTTTTCTTGAAATCATGGTGTATCAGTGAGTGTTTAGTAGAGAAACCGATATAATACAAGAGATACAAATATATAAGAATTTTCAGATTGGCTTACACTGACCATCCCCAGCGTCTGCTGTGGAAGAGTATCAAACAAAGGTCTGTCTGCATCCTAGGGATGTGAAGGATCAGGTCAAAGGCCTAGAGTCAGTGTAGTAACTGGGTGAGTTCTTAGGAGGAGGCTGAGTGATCTGCCCTGGAAGGCCACAGGTCTTTTCTGAAAGGCTGATGGGTTGTTGGTGAAGGCTCAAGAGTCTGCACTGAAAGCCAGGAGACAATGACCAAAGCAGGAGTTCTCCAATGGAAACAGAACCAATTCTTCCTTTGTTTGCCTTTTATATCATTTTGACAATAATCCTTCCTCTGGTGGGTCTTCCACACTCAGAACTATGCTGAACCGATTGAAATGGATGTTAGTTCCTCAGGTTGACACAGTCAATCAACCAGCACATAGAGGTAAAGAGTTATGGTGGAGGATGTGCTTGGGAGAGTTGGATGCTCCTTGAATTCAGTCATTTTAATCTAGTGACTTCAGATATGTTTTGCAATAATTTTTGGTTTTCCCTATAAACTATGATGATGATAACCTATGCCGTTAGTTGAATATTGTTGTTTTGAGGATAAAATGAGATGGTAAATATGAAACACTTTGAAAATTCAAATGATATTATTATCTACTCTCCTTTCTGTTGGCTGGCCTGCATTAGGAAACCCTCCAGGTTTTGCCTTGACACTTAATCTTCAGGAAACAGCAAGCCCTTTAGCCTTTAATGTATATTACCTTTAAATACTATACTTTGTAGGTTTAAAGAAACTATTTGTATGTTTTTAATTATTTCACCTAGTCCTATCTGGTATAGGGCAAAAGAAAGAATTTTGAATTTTTTTTTTGAACTGGGGATTGAACTCATGACCTTGCGCTTGCCAGGCAGATACTTATGCCAGTGAGTTAAATACCCAGTGAGTGTACAGAATTTTTTACCCTACCTAGTCACTACTAAGCTAAAGAAGTCAAAAGGAAAAAAATGGGGAATATGTGTGTTTGCTTGTAGCTCTTTCACCAAAGCTGTTTGTACTTCCTTGCCTCAAAGCAATTAAATGGGGTGAATTTCTTGGGTTCCTCATTTAGCAGATATATTTGGAACATGTGGCAACCTGCTGGTTTATGATTTACCTAAAAACCATATACTAGGTATATCAAACACATCAGTATGATTAAATCAGCTATTGTTTTCCTCTGTTTAAGGCTGAACATACTGAAGTTATTTTCATTTTGGATAGGGAATCTAAATAGATTTCATTATTTCTAAAAAGCTGTATATTTTTCAATTATTCTGAATCATCCAGTTTCACAACTGTGGAGGTTATCAACTAATATAAGTGCTTATGATTTTAAAATAAATTGCATCATTACTGACACTGATTTTTTAAATTAACTTTTCATTTTACAGGGTTTTAGGTTGATAGAAATGTTGTATCTCAAAAAGTAGCCATTTACCCCACATCTGGTTTCCTGTGTCACTGATATCTTATGTAGTTTGGTATGTTAATTACATTACAATGAATGAACCATTATTAATACATTAATATTAACTGAGTTTCATTCTTTATCCTGATTTCTGTAATTTTCCGCAATACCTTTTTTTGTATGTTGCAGAATTCCATTTAGGATCCAATACTAATTACATTTAGTATATGTCTTAGGCTTCTCTTTACTGTGATACTTTTCAAAATTTTCCTTGATTTTAAGGTTCTTGAGAGTGTTAAATACTGGAGACACTGACTTTTAGTAAAAAATTTCAAATTTGCTTATTACAAGAACATGATCAGACTTACTTCTCATTCATAAATAAACCCTCAGAGTGGAAAAAGAATATCAATTATTGGATGCTAGGGTAGGCAAGCCTCACAAAATTCAAACCTTTTTGGCAAAGTATATAAAGGGCTTGGATCCTGGAAAAGGTGATGTTATGTCCTGAAATGGGTTTGTGGCAATTAAAAATATTTAATGAAAAAGAAAGGGTGAAGAAATCATCAGAAGGTTATATATCATTGATATATTTGAATTTTCTTATTTAAGTTATTTTTTCTTAAAAAAATTTTAATGCATAAAATTTCACATCTTAAACCTTACATGAGGTCTTCTGTATAGCAATACATCAACACTATTTGACACACTGTTCTTTCATAAAAGGCCAATTTTCATGAGAAGTATCAAGAATAGAAATATAAGTATTACTTGTAGATGGTAAGAAGTGATTCAGGTCAGGTAACATTGCTTAGCATCACTTGCCAATGATAAGATGGTTTTAAGTGTTTATTATAACACAACTGTTTCTTTTAATACTTGAAGGGATTGAGTCATTGACTTTTCAAAGCATCTTTACTGAAGTCTATGAAATGATAACTTTTATCATTTTGTGATCATCATTGGCCTTGTACTTTATAGCCTGGAACTTATTCCTGCTGTATTTACCATGGTTGAGATTGACTAAGCTTCCCAAGATAAATATACCATCGTATGATATTTGTTTTAGTTTAAGATAAAGTATTTCCTCTGAGAGAAAGTAGTTGTCTATGTTTCATGAAAATGTGAGGCTTTTCAGGGACTTTTAAAGTAGGGGAATTAGACAATCGATCATCATGCAATTCCTTTTATAACCTGACTTCTTGACCAAAATCAACAGCTCTTTTCAGTTGTTGAGCTTTCGTAGGATCTGCACTTGGTCTTGGAATTGTGAAGCCATTTTTAATTAGTCTGAAACACACGAAGCTCACAGACAAATATGAAGTGGAGACACAAACAAGGCTTTCTTCCTCTTTTGATTAGTTTGAGTGAAGCTACTAAGCTTAAGAAGTCAAGAGAAAAAAATGGGGGAGTATGTGTGTCTGTTTGTAGCTCGCTCTTTCATCAAAGCTGTTTGTACTTCCTTGCTTCAAAGCAATTAAATGGGGTGAATTTCTTGGGTTCCTAATTTAGCAGATACATTTGGAACATGTGGCAACCTGCTGGTTTATGGTTTACCTTAAAACATTGTGCTAGGGGTATGAAATAACAAATCCCTGACACCAAAAGAAGGCAGAGGGTGTTTTTTAGTTTATTGCAATGAGACTAAAGAATGGTGAAATGAGTTCTATGGAGAACATACTTTGAGAGGAGTCTTCACTGGAGTGAATGGCCTTGGATTTCAAATGTGATTACCATGTTTTCCAGGACCTCATAATCCACGTTTTTTCCATTCATCAGCCCTGTATCTCCTTGTCTTTTATGATTTTCTGTATTAATCAAATATGCTTTATAGTTCCTGCTGTACCTCAAAGGACTTTTGTAAGCCTTCACTTTTAAAAACTTGATTCTCATAAACTTTCTAACATTGAAAACTTATAATTTATCATTTGCGTAGCCTGAGAATCTTTTGAAACACAGTACACTCTCTTGTGAACCTACTTTTTTTTTGGTGATGTACAGGGAAGGATGTTCAGTACTATCATGATTAGTGTAAAGAAAGAGTTTAAAATCCCCTGGCAAGGCTGTCCTCACAAGAGTGAGCTCTTGAGCCCTTCCCGGAAAGCATGTTTTAGGTAGTGCCACAGGCAGGAAAAAATTTCCATGTAAGGGCCCAATTCAAGTCAGAGTTACAGATCAGTTGCCTTGGGTTTTACCACAAATGTAAATCACAGAGCCCAGCACACAAAGTCATCTGTAATTTCCCCATTAACTAGTTCCTTCACTTGAAGTATACAGACACGCTAGTGTGAATTGTTACCACCCAGGCAGCAAGCTTGGCATGCATAGAGAAAGAAAAAAAAAAAAGATGTGTGTGGGGGGGTGGTGGTTGGTTGGTTGGTTTGTCTATCTTTGTTGGCTTTGGGATGAAAGGAATGAAGTTAAGCCTGTCTTACCTCTTATTTTGAATGTGGAAGCTCTTTCGGTGTTTTGCTATTTTTAAAATCTTTTTTTGAAGAGGTGATATCATTTTTAGCCATGTGTTTTAGAAACTTGGTACTAATGTTTAAGTTAAAATAGGCATAAAAAAATCATACTTCCAGTAACAGTTAGCAAATGAGCAATAGACAATAAAAAGGAAATGAGAGAGTTTCTCCATGCCCATTTTGGATATTTATATGGATTTTGGAGTTCTCCAACCCACCCACACAACACCATTAAAAAATATGGTGTGTGTATCAAATACAGCCTGAATTTCCATGAAAGCAATCCAAAAGAAACTATGAGCTGCCCATGTTACCAATTTTTCCTGTGTAAGTGGAAAAAAATAGCTTTTTGGGTTTCAGCCACACTTGGGCACACTGGATTCATACCTGTTTCAGAATGTGCTTGCATAGTACTGCTGGTTAACTTTGAAGAAAATACTTTAGAAAAGAAAGAACTATATATAGGCAAATTTATACTTAGTAGAAGGAAAAGCATGTTAAAAGTTCTTCTACAAAAGTATTTATTTCCTTTTTACTCCCTCCTATTTCTTGAATATTCAGTATTCGTGTTGGGATCGCTGCTGGGAAATTACAGGGCAAAATTCTAAGAAATTATTCTTTCCTTTAATTCAAAACTTTGTACAAGTTCACACTAAAATCCAAATCTGTTCTGGATGAATTTGGGTACTTTTCTTGCTCTGCATATTGATAGACTATGTACCCAAAAGAAAGCCAAGGAAATGAACAGTGAATGAATAAATGGTCCCTCATCAGTTCATTACTGCATCTGTTCTGTGACATTGTTTTGCACCCACATGTCACCAAGCAGCATGTTGAATGTGTGAAGTCCCCCTGAACTGCAGAAAAACTTGTGAACCCAAGAGAAGTTTTCTGTAAGATCATCCACATTGATTTTGCCTCCTATTTCAGTGAGCAGTACTTAATGCGTTTGAAACTATGTGTATTTATATATGACATTAAAAGTTACATTTGGGGTATATGTTTGATAATTTTTTTAGGCAGAAAACCCTATGTGTAGTTAGCAAAGACTGAGGGGAGAGTGGAAATCAGTTCCAACTGCTGTAGAAGAAAAAGTGGAAACTGCTCCCCTCTATTTCTTTCATATCCTCCTTTGCTGGGAAGAGGTGTGCTGGTACTCCTCTTGGGAAATATGGTCAAATTGTCACCTGGAAATGAGAATATATTAATTGGTAGGTTACTTAAAAAGACAACCTTTTGCCAATTGACAGTTTTGAATTTTACTGGATAATTGGGAGGCAAGCATTCTTCTTGCAAGCTCCCAACTGTTGGAAGCTTTTTTTTTTTTTTTTTTTTTCTCTAGTGAAATAGTCCCAAACTTAATGGTAAGACTTTCTCTCCTTTTCTCTTTATTCTTCTTCCCTAAAACCCTGTTGCTCTTGAAGAAGACATAGACATTGCACGAGGTGGCTGAACAGCCTTTCATAAGCCCATTTTACGTCCAAGGAGCTAGAGAAGCCCCCCTACCACGTACTCCAAAAGATTTTCTCATGGTCCTCTCTCTCATATTTTCCCTCTCACTTGGTGGAAGTAGCCTGGGAACTTGCTTCTCTTCAGTGCCTTCCCTTACTTGACTGTGATACCTGTCAGTGAGAGTTGAACAAGTTTGTACGTTTGATCTACAAGAAGGAAATGATTACAGTTTCTCCATCAGAGTCATTTAGGAAAAAAGAGTTGAAATTACTGAAAATCAGAGTACAAACATCACCACTCTCCTCTTTAAGAGATTTGGACGTCTGTGTTCGCATAAAAAGGTCACTTGAGGCCTGAGGGATTTCACATTGTTCCTTTAAGTTAGACCTTCAATGCAAACTATTTTCAACACTTGCCATGAAGAACAAATGACCTTTCGTCACTTGCCCAGAAGACAAATGGTACATTAACACAGTAAATATGGTTTGCTGAGATCTCATCTTTTCCTGGATTTAACTTTCTGCTAGAATATTTTTAAAATACTGCAGCCTTGAAACTCTTAGTAGATTATAGGTAACGTGTGATACTTTAGTTTTGGATTTTATATATATTTTATAAAGGTGCTTTATGGTAGCATCTCCATTTTAAAAAATACTTTTAGAAGAATCTGGACTTGACTGTTATGAGTGGGTATGGGGATCTGGGTAAAAATGGGGCTAGAGGATGCTCGCTTCAGCAGCATATATACTAAAATGGGGCTGGGCTTCCTGGTAGATTTTAAAATATTGACATTTCTCATGACAATATAAAAGGGGATTAAATATCTTCAAAATTTAATGCAAAAAGTCAGTTCTGCAGGTTTAGTGATACAGATTTTTTTTTTTTTTCTAATACATCAACCAGACATGCATTGTATCTGGGAGACTGACAGTTTTTTGTGGCAAATAATAAAACATGGCCTATAGGATAAGGACTAAAGAATATTTTTAACCTTAAGTAAAAGCAAACATTTTGTCTCACTTGAATAGATTCATGATGATGCATTCCATTGTCTGCTTTCTTTTTCTCTTTTTAACCTCCACATCCTTTGACAGCTTGACAAACTCAAACTAAATATTTTAGTTTTGCTCCTGGGAAATAAGACTCATTTAGTTTTTCTCCACCATTTTAATTGGAAGATAAAGTGTCCCCCAGCCCTACTATGGAAGAAAAATCAGAGCCAAACTCTTATCTTCTGTTTTCTGGATAGGGAATGTACTGAATCCTAGTGTCCCAATTAAAAAACTCGATTGAAAGTTTTCTTATTTGGAAAAAAGAGACAACACTGGCTAATCTGAACTAGGTGGGCAGAGGCATTTTATTCATGTCCTAGCAGCTGCCACTAGTGAAGTGGACATTAGAAGTCATGATGATGACAGCTTATTTGAGTGAGACCCAAAACTAAGTATGCACTGTCTTTTCGTGGGAGAAGTATCTCCAAAAGTTGAATTTCAGAAGTGATTTTTATTCTTCTGGAGTAGATCCTTGTGTTAAATGGAGTATTAAGGAGGATTTTAACTTGAATTTTTTTTAAATGAAGAAATGAGGTTTGTAAAGTAGTCAAAGAATTATTAGAGAAGCATGTTATTTTCTTTTTGTAAATCTAGCTTTCTTAAATATCAGTTTTATACACTTTTAATTATTTTGTGTTGTGGTCTGATGTGTATCATCTTTTAGTATTTATTTCTGTTCATAAAAGAAATTCTAATGAAATTGAGAGAATATAGACATTTTTTGAGACAAAGTCTCATTGTATAGTTCAGGCTGGCCTTGAACTCACTGTGTAGCCCAGGCTGGCCTTTAATTTGCAGCGATCCTCCAATCTCAGTCTCCCAAATGCTGGTATAACAGGTACACACCACCACACCATGCCCGATAGAGTAGATTTTGCAAAGTTAAAATTTTCAAATAAACATTTTTTCACTCCGGAAAGAATAGGTTTCATCAAGAAATCAACCAATAAGAAATGCTGGTGGGTGCAGCAATGGGGGGTGGGTGTTCATTGTTGATAGGAGTGTAAATTGGTACAACCACTGTGGAAATCAGCATGGAGATCCCTCAGAATACTAAACCTAGAAAATCTAAGTACCCTAGTTCTTCCACTTATAGGTGTCTTCTCAAAAGATTTAAAGATGTATGTGTGTGTGTGTGTGTGTGTGTGTGTGTGTGTGTGTGTATGTGTGTATGGCCTATTAATCTGGTTGTTGGTGTGTATTATTAAATTTATGATAATTTGTAAGATAAATGAATCTGATACTGGCAAAAAAAGAGTGGAGGAGAAGAGAAAATAAAAAGAATTTAGGTGTTTTAAGTATATGAACCAATTCCCACAATTAATGTAATCTTTATGTTCTGTAAGCTCAGAAAAATTTAAGATTTTTTTTTTTTTATCGGTACCAGGGATCAAACTCACGATTGCCTGCTTGCAAGGCAGGCGCCTATGCCGCTGAGCTAAATCCCCAGCCCCAAGAAAAATTTAAAAAATACAAAAGATTCCATAACTTTTTAAAATTTCAATTTCAGTTTCAGAGCAATGAGATAAGGTGTAAATCCTATTTTGGTTCCAAGTCTTATATGGGAATATACAGTATTTATGAGGACTAATTCATGGATTGTTTTCAAACTAAGGGGTGTAGATAGCTGTCATGGACAAACATTGGTCAACATGTAATTTATTGAAACTGGAAATCTGTTTACTATTCTTTCCTAGGTGTCATATAGACAGTTTTACCCAGTTTTCATTTATTTCCTTGTAGATGCCAATATATTGTAGCTATTCTGTAAACTGTCTCCCACTCTTCTTCTTTTCCTCCTTCCCTTCCTTCCTTCTTTCCTTCCCCAGATTTGGTTGATAAAGGAAATACATTAAATACAATGCTTTCTTTTAAAAATACTGTGGCGTTAGAGTCATTGTTTTGATTGTATGGATTGATAAAATAGTGAAAACTTCCAGTGTCTTGCCAGAAGTCTGTGTGTGTCCCTGATCATGCTATATAGTTCATCTTCCAGGATAAGTACCTTGCTGGTAGATTGTTAGATTTGAAGATCCTGCCAGACTGGAATAAATTAACAATAGTTTAGCTCACAGTATCAAGGTTTAATTTCATATCAGCAGCATGCAATTGTAGGTTATTAGCATTGGGATCAGTATAAAGTTTCTCTACATAACAAGATATTAACAAGTGATTTCTCCTTATTAGAGGAAGAAAATCCTAATGGTTTTAGGTTTCAACATGTGCTAACAACTGTCATATTATCAATACTGTTAGGGTTATTCTCAAGTTTAGCATGATGTTGGGTCACATTATAGAGGTTGAGTATCTAGAAAAAAGTCATAGTACCTATATGGGACTGAACCTACTCTGTTACGTACTAGACAACTTACTTTTAGCTAGTTTTAAACCACTTCTTAAAATGATTATAGAAAATAGCAACCAAAATGGCAAGAGGACTTGAAAAAGACCCAGAAAAGAGTCTTCAGGTTATAAAGTGGCTCCCAAAGGCAAAAGACCTGTCGGTGTAAGTGTACTTAGATTGCTTTCTTACATGGTCATTTTAGGAAGAAGAGTATGGGCTCAGTCAAAGGAAGAATCAGCTGTTGTAACCATTTCAGATTGGAATAGTCTTTCACTTGAAATAGTAGACATTTTCTACTGGTGATGAAATTAATTTCTTTGTTGGGATGTTAGAGAAAAAGAATCACACATCTGATAATTGTTAGAAAAGTTAACTTGAAGTTTCCGTTGGGTTTCACATTAATTTTTGAAAGGTGGATTTTCATTTAATCCATTATGTATATTATATCTAGAATCATAATTGTACAAATGGGAAAGATCTGCAGAGTAAAATATTATCAGAAGGTTTGTAGTGGATGTATATAAAATATAGTTGATTATTTCTGACAGTATTTGTGAAATACTGCTTTTGATAGCTGGGGGGCAGGGTGCAGAGCACTTAAGGATTGAGAGAGGGCTTGATTAAGAACATTTTAATCCTGTTGTAGAAAAAGGCCTTAGTATAGAAAAATAAGTAATAGTAACAGTTATCAATTATTAATTCCTGTTATACACCAGATACTTCTTTCTATGGCTTTTTAGATAACATTATTTCTAGTCATCACAACACACTGGCAAGGGTACATAAACCGAAACACATGCTATAGATGAGAAAAAAGCCAGGAATTATTTGTAGTTATCACATAGGAAGCCAATAGCAGACACCCTAAGAAATTCTGATCCAGTCTGTTCCTTTTCATTACACCACTAAGAAGTCTTGCAAACAATTTGTTCGGACAATCCCATGCTTTCAGTGCCAGTTCTGAACTACTTGTATCCTAACCTCAGCTACTGGTAAAGTTATTTTCTTAATAGTCTCTAAGATTGGATTTTTGATTATGAGGGCTAGAAAAATCTGGAATTGTTCATCTGATTTGATGCCAAGAACCGCCCGAATGTTATTTTAATTATCTGGCCTATGTTCTCATTATTTGTTAGGATGTGGTATTCACGTTTTTGTCTTCCTTCTACTGTGATATATTATTAGTCTTCTGTTGAATAACTTGTGTTTACTTCCTTCTACAATTTCACTTGAACCTATGTCAAATTTTCTGTGTGGGCCATTTCCCCAGTACCTAAATGCTCTTATCCTTTTCTCCATCTGGTTAGAATCCTGTGACTCTTCCCTGAAATTCCAGTTCCAGAATCTGCTTCAAATATTTCTGTGTCTCAGAGTTTCTCATCTCTCTCAGTGAAAAAATATCTTTTTTTTTCCATACATTTAGAAACCATGTTCTGTAATGGACATTATATTTAATCTCATCATTTGTGTATATTTTATTGTTATCTCTACGTTTAAAGTTTTTAGATTTAGTCAGCAAAGTAGTGGATTAAGAAAAGTACAAATAAGTTAAACTTAAAATAATTTGAAGGGAAAAGACCCTGAATATTCACTGGAAAATGATTTAAGAAAACTTTTTGACATAGTGATTTTCTAAAAGAAAATAAGGATTGTTCGTTATGATGCATGCACAAGGTTAAGTCCCACTGGGAAACATGGTTCAGTTTCTTTAAGATAACTGTTTTATCACAGGCATTCAGTGACAGTAAGAAACCCAGTGCACGCGCGCGCGTGCGCACACACACACACACACACACACACACACACACACACACACACAGATCTTCCATAGACTAAAGGTTGGAAGGCACTCAGCTGTGATTTATTCTTTCCTAGAAGAAAGAAGTAACAAATGCAGTGTTCCTAATCAGTGTGATTTAAAACACTGTCATCTAGCAAAAGCAAGGTGATTTGAGATTATCTCCAATAAGGCATTTTATTTCTGTAACCAATTTTTAATTTAAGGAAATGTGATCCTTGCCCTCAAGAAGTTTATAATCTTTCAAATCAAAATCTGGGGAGGGTGGGGCACTCCAGTAAAATGCTACCTTCCTAGTAAGCCACATGGAAACAATCAGAGACAAGCAGCAAAAAAGATTAATGAGTTGAAGGAATTGACTTATGAGAAAAGATTAGAAGAGCTAAATATATATAGCTTGAGTAAATGAGTACTATGGTAGGAGACATGATAGATAGCCAAATTTACTCCTTTGTAAGGTTTTGAGTCCAAGAACTCTATATACAGGCGAAATGATGTTTATCAATACTATAAACTTGGAAAATTTCTCATAGCACTTTCAGGTCAGCACCATATATAATGTGAAATGTAACGGACAATACAAATATAATTCCTTTCTGCCTTTGTGATATACACATATCTGGTTCAGCACACTTCTTTCTTAGGCAGTGAATTACTTTAAAAGAATTAGGAAAAGCACTTTAAGGACTTCACGTGTTGTTTAGAGACAGAATTAATGAAGAAAATGCAAAAGATTGATTGTGAAATGAGTTTTACGTGTGCAGTTTAAAATATGACAAATGCTTAGGAAAACTAATTTATTTCTTATTGAGATTCATAGAAGCCAGATTATTATCACTTGGTAGCTGAGCATTTAGTAGCTTGCATGAACAAGTAGATAATTTGGCTTTTGATACCTTAAGCCTAAAACCTTAATAGATAAAATGACCCATGTAAGCCTGAGAAATTCTGTGGATGATCTTTCATGTTTCTGGTGCAGAACAAGAGTCCCCATCTTGCTAACTGGAATGATAATAGAATATATAAGTACTCATTTGCTTCTGTCCTGATTAAGAAGACTGCCCTTACTATTAGCATCATGTCTGAGAGGGAAACTGAAGGTACATTTAAATAACTGAATAAAGTGACAAAGGATAGGGGTGGCTCAAATGGGGTTCTCTCTCTCAAGCGCATAAAAGCCCTTAAGAACTTTCTCTGTAAGTAAGTTTTGCTTTAGAGTCAAGTTAATTCACTGGGTGTCTTAGTATTACAAAAAAATAAAAAATCTGCATACTTCTATTCTCTTGTTTTGTTTTGGGTAAAAGAAAAAGAAGCATTTTCAACATAGGGTTTTATTTTTGAGTACTAGAAGGACTAATGCTTTATGAAGGAAAATTGGGGAATGGATCTAACTACTTATTATAGTTAGGGGTTGTGCAGAGAACAAGTAGAATCAGAACGTGGAGTTTATAATATTATTTTTATAATGGTCATCGGGAGTTAACACAGGAAAATGCAGGAAATCTATCCACAACACCAAAGACATAGATTAGTCAAGAGCCTAAATCCCACAGCGATGTCCCACATGAGTCCAGATAAAAACCCAGAGCTCAGGACAGTGCCTCCCACGAATCCAACTGGAGGTTCAGAGCCCACAAGAAGGACTCACACCAGTCTCTTTTACACCTCCCTTCTTCTCCACCTTTTAATGTTGGCAACTTTCCTCAGGTGGAGCATCTTCACTCAATGCCACGCTGATGTAATCCAGCTGGCGTTAAGTTGACCACCAGTTCTTAATCCATAACACTACTCAACACTGAGGAAACTGAATTTGAGTAATCATAACCATTGTTTTAACTATATGTTCTTACTGGGGTTCTCTGTATTTTTACCCTTGTTGCTACATCAAGGTGGTGGTGGTGTGGAAATATATTTTTATGAGTATTCATACTTTTAGGTACATATATTTATATAGTTACACTCCATGAGAACAGATAATTTTGATTTTCCATTAAAGACAAATGTAGATTTTAGAACAATCTTTTATTTACAGTAGTTTTATTTTAAAATTTTAAGTGAGCATGCATAATGGCATCCATATTTTTGAATTTTTCTCTGCTCTGTGTTGTCCTTTAAAAACACATTCTACAAATATTTAAGGTAGTGTCATAAACATAAAATAAATGAAAAATAATTTTGAAATACGTATTTTTTGCAGTGAACAGCTTTGGCATATCTACATTATGGGTATAGTTAGCTCATAAATTTGTGGAAGAGTTGGACAGATTGAAATTGAATTTCAATGAAAAGGTGTGAACATCTTTATTTTTTTTAGGAGGTGTAGTATTCCACACTGATCAAAGTTTACATACATCTTCACACGGTATAGGTGCATGCAGTAGTAATATCAGTGGAGGGAATGTCATTTCTGGTAATGCTGAGTGTCAGCATTTCAAAGACTGAAAAATCTATGAGTAAAATTGTTCTTAATAATGTTATCATTGCCAAATGAAAGCTGTCTCAATTTCCCCATTCTTTACTTCAGGGAATTGTACTTATCTTTTATTCTGTGTCAGGAGAAACTGTCATTTAAGGGCAATTTCTGTTCCTATGCTGGCATATTTCTCTTGTTTATGTTCTTTGTTTTCCCGTATGGGAATCCTTCAGTGTGTGTGTGTGTGTGTGTGTGTGTGTGTGTGTGTACACTTTATCCACACATGAATGGCATCACTGGATACTTGTTGCTTTAGAAGTTGTTATTGTCAATAGGCGTTATGTAGAATGGTTACTGAGGGAAAGGGCAGTGTCTTTCCAGTGTCTGTAATTAATGATGACTCTTCTAGCCACATGCTTTGTTTTGTTTTTTTAATCTCTCATACGTGACTTCTGACGATTATATTAACTACTATGGTTATGAATAAGTATAATTCTCCCACAAGTGATAGTTAAAGAATTAAAACTATTTCAGATTTCATTAAAATGTGGACCCTACATTAGTAGATGATCCATACAATTCTGAGGTCTTTAAGGGTAGAAACAAGACCCATTTTGAGAAAGCAGCTATGTTTTGTGGTTAGACAAGCAGGCTGTAGAGCTAGACTTCTCAGTCTGGATTCTTCCTGTGGATCCTTGCAGGGGAACCTGGGAGAAGTAGTTGTGTCTTTATAGCTCAGATATCTTCTTCTAAAAATAGGATTTGTGTTGCTTTCAGAAATAATGTGTTAATACTGGCTAAGTTCTTAGAACTTTGTGTGTGGTAGGTCTCCAGTAACCATAGACTATAAGGATTTTTTTAGATGAACTTTCCAATGCCTAGCACATACACAAGTTGGGTAATCCCCTAACTAGTAAGCACAAAAGTGAATAAATATTTGGATATTCCTTTGATATTTTCCAATGTAAAAATATAGAACTTTTAAATTTATCCCACTCTTGCAGAATCCACAGCATGTCCAAGTGTTCTCTTCAGCATTTTAGAGTTGAAGATGAGTAACATACCATCAAAGAAGTGTAAGGTCTTGAGTGAATTGTTTAATCTCTCTTTATTCTTCAAAAAGTAAATGAGGCCATATGTATAGATACTTAGCTAGTGCCCTGCCATAGTAGGCACTTACTGTCTGTTAGCCTATTTTCTGATGGAGGACTATTGGGGGTGGAAGTGGTAAGGAAAGATAGCAGACAGTTGACGTTTGACTTGTATATTGAAGAGTACATAGAATTTAGATGCATCTAAGTACATCTACCAACAAATGTATCTGCAAAGTTGTAGAGAAATGGCATTCTAGGTAGAGGGAACAACATGAATGAAGACTCAGTGAAGAAATCAGGGTGTTTGGACTATGGAGAAGTTAAACTTGTTACGTTAAATGTGTGTCCATTATACTATCATTAAGGAAACTTGTGACAAGAGAGCTGGAAAAATAGATTGGAACTAGATAACAGAAGTCCTTAAATAACTTGGATGTTATTTGTCAGGTATCTGAAAGATATTTGTGATTTCTGAGCTGGGAATGACATGATTGGAAGTTTCTTAAATTTTTTTTAGGAAGTTTTCATTTGGTATATATGCAGGGAGGAATGAAGGAGTTGAATAATGGTCTGAACAAGAGATAGCAGAGACTGAACTGGTGTAAGTGACAGTGCAGTGGAGGGAAGAGATGAAATAAAAGATTTCCATGGATGGTTGTCAAGCTTTGGCACTGGGTGGGAAGGAAAGCATAAGAGCAAGACAACTAATGTGCCATGAAGATTTCCTGTTTGAGGCAGCTAAGGAAATTGCACTAACATTAACATAAATAGGGAGCATAGGACATGAGCAAGTCAAACAGGAATAGATAAACTCAGAACCAATTGAGCTGGAAGTGGAGACATTTGTTTTCTGTGGGTTTATGTAGTTTTTTCTAAACTATAAAATCTGTGAATGGAAGGTAAATACTGCAATATACTAAAAAAACTATGGAGCTACCATATTGTTGGGTAGTACCTTTGTCTTTTTATTCTTTCAGGAAAATCATAAGTACTAAGATGAAGTTGTACATGTATTTTTTGATGCTTTTAATGGTAAATGGAACTGTGATCTGTTACGAACTTGAGATTTTAATATGAAATACCATAAACTCTAAATAGTGCTAAGGTTTTTTGATAAGTGAAAGGAAATTCAAAATTGATTCTATTACTTCAGTAGTTGTTAAACCTTTTAAAATACATTATCAAAAATGTATTGATGAGGTAAGATAGATAATTTTTGATATTGAACAATTTGTACTTTTACTTATATTCACTGGAGAGGTTTAAGACTCTTTTTAAAAAGTTTTTTTTTGTTTCTCCCAGCTTCCTAACAAATCAATTTAATAAGTTAATAAATATATATTTCCTTAGTAAAGTATTTAATCAGTAGCTTCCATTAGCAGTAGATTTACTTAACTATTTTTTGTTTTAATACATTTTCACACAAACTATGCTCATCAATTTGAATCTAGTGTACTTCTATCTAAAATATTTAATACTTAGATATAAATGCAGATAAATATAAATAGAAATAAGAAGTAATGAATACTTAGCTCAATGACATTTATCAAGCTCATTAGTTTGCAGTAGTATTTGATGCAAGAGTATAACAATGTTCATCTTATTCTAAACAGAACCCAACACCCAGAATTTAAAATTTTTTTAAAAAAATATTTCCTTATAATTAAACTGAGATTCTCATTCATGTATAGTAGTGAAGAGTTTGCCTTTTCCATGTGTGAGGCAAATTTATGTTTCTAAAATTGCTGAACAGTGGTCATTTCATGAACGTTCTGGTGATGAAATTGTGATTATGAAGAGCAATGAAATTCTTGCACTAATCTAATATACACCAATATTTAAAAAGTATTTAAATCTCCTAGCATCTCCCAGAGTACTTAAAGACATCCTGTTATAGTGGTACATCCATACACATGTGTAGAACAACACAATTCATAATAGCTAAATCTTGGAAGCAGACTATATTTCTACCAGCAGATGAATGGGAAAAAAATGTGTGGCATTTACACAATGTGTGCCATATTTTTTACACAAATAGAGTACTACTCTGCCATAAAGAAGAATAAATTCGAATCATTTGTGGGAAAATCAATATGCCTTGAGACCATATTGCATAAAACCAATCATACACACAAGCTTAAATTGGCGTGGTGTGTCTTACATGAGAAACCCAAACTATAAATAAAGAGCAAAATAAAAGACTGATAATAGGAAATGGGGAGATAGATCTTTCTCAAATGTGAAAAGGGTCATCAGATTAGGGGAGATTAAAAGGATAATTAAGGTGTGTTATATACTTGTAGCAAGTCTCCACAAGGAATGTAAATATGTACTACAAACATGTACTAATAAAAATAAATATTTTTTAATAAATATAAAAGCAAATAATACTATAATTGAGATAAAAATCTCAATTCTAGAATTCATGTATGAGGATATAAATAGAAGTACTAATTGGATACTGTAACACTATTAATTGTGGAATGTTTTACCTGACTTTGGAACTATGTCATTAATTTTTTTTGGATTGGAATTTTTTATGCATCACTGAATCACAGACCAGTTCTTCTCTATCATTTTATTTGATGTCTACTGCCGAGGTTGCATTTGTGAACCTCTGCTCTGTCCAGGGACTAAACAAAGTAGAAACAAATGCTGTTCCTGGCAGAGGGTTCTGGTGCAGGGAGAGGACTACAGTGTGAGTGCGGTGCCTTGGGAGAAGCTGAGGGCTTTGGGGAATAGGACTTCAGCCTCCAGCCATCCAGCTTCTACTTGAATCATTGTAACAGGTGCAAGTTTGCCATATTTTTTATTGTTGGTTCATTTCTACTGTTAAAAGGCTCTTTTTTCTTTAATAGTTGACCAAAATTCGACCACCACAGAGTTTTTGTTTAGAGGTCCTCCTTGAGTTCTCCAGAGTAGCTCTGTTTTGTACAAAAGGACTTTTCAAACTGTGTGGTGAGGACCAGTATTTCTGTATGAATGTTGAATCTGTCATGACTCAACGCTGTTGTGAAATACAGCCAGAACATTCAAAAGATGAAAAAAGGAAAAGCAAAAACATCCAAAACCCAAATCCTGATTTTTCATTGTTAGATTCAACAAACATAACTCGACTGCCAGATTGCTCGAGTGCCTCCATGTCTGACTTTTGGACGCTGTGCTTCCCTCCTGGCTCACAAGCGACGTGTAGTTCATTAAGGGACCTTGTTCTGCAGACTGCTTGGACTGCTCAGCACATGTTAGGTGCTACGCCTCTGGCTGGGGTTGACTGCAAGGTTTTCTTTTCTGCTTCTCATTAAAGTTTCGATTCAGCCTGTTGAGTTTCCTCTAATAAAATTTCTTCTCTCTGGCTTTCTGAAATGTCATTTATCTCTTGCCCAGTACTCATTGTTCTAGCACATTGATAATACATAGCATGGTGGGAGCCAAGAACACGGGGAGAGTTGACAACATAGGTCTCCACAGCCTCTTTGGACTGTCTCTCCCTCGTTTTCGAGTCACAGGCATCATTTCCATCTTCAGCTTAGCTCATGAGCATCTCTGGTATACCTACTTTTTGCAAGATCCTGAGCTGGGTGCTGGGAGTGAGGTGAGGGGTGCATGATTTTTGCCTTCAAGATGCTTGCTGATACTTCTACTAGGAGAGACTGTAACAAAGTTCTGTTTGTTTAATATACTAATTTTCAGTATATTCACAAAATGGTTTAAAATACATGTTTATTTGATAAGTTCTTGAATTTTGCTACTTTCCATTTCAAATGGATTGTAGATCAAGCAAAGTACATATAGAGTTAAAAATATAGCACTGTAAAATAGTACATACTGCCTTCTCATGAACATTTTTTTTTACAATAAAAGCTTTTAAAATTATGACATGCTAATCTTCTAAATGTCTGGAGACTAAATATCCCCCATGGTATCAATATTTGAAGTGATGTAACATTGAGTAGTATCATCCAGATAGAGTTATCCAAACAAGATTTGAAGACAACAAATATAGAATACCAATTTTCTTGTTTTGTATCCCAAGTTATTTATGCTAGATAACAAATTATTTTTGCTAAGTCATTCAAGAAGAGATTCTCTTGGACAAACTGTTACATTGCTACCTAAACAAAAATTGTATATGTGCAAAGTGATATATACTGTATAGCAAAATAAGTATAAAATCTCATTGTTTAATATTTAAAAATAGTGATTCAAAATAGATTACTTGAACGGTGATGTATGTAGTTGGTCTGTTTTAGACATTTACTCACTAAGTGATAATAATTTTAATATATTTATACAAATAAAATGTCTATTTGTATGTTTCTTAAAAGTTTAATAAAACTTAAAATAACCAGCCAACCTTCATTAACATTTTGATTGGTCAGGGTTTTTATCACTTATTAAATGATTTTCTACTTTTCTTGAGCACTGCTTGCCTTTCATCTTTTATGTGTACACACACAGAAGACTTGCAGAGCAGACAGAGGGTTTGTATATTAGCTTGATAAATTAACTTCAAATTGGCCTAATAGCTTCCTTTATTGGTTACAGTTCTTTTTGTGAATCTCAGGTATTAGAAGATACAGCAGTCTATTTGAAAAGGACCAGAAAGGTTGGGCCTTTGGGGATCCTTTCTGAGGGTTAGCTCTAACCATTTGTGTGAAGCTCTGTTTTACACCTGCCCTTGGTTTCTTACAGATAGATGTCATTTATCAAGAGCAATTGAACTGTATTTGTTGGTTGTTTAATCTTTACAAGAAAACATGAATGTAGTGCCAAAATTTTATAAGTTTGAAGACAATGACTTTGTGTGACACTGAGGCTTCACAGACCTGGGCAATTGAAAACACCATAGTCAACTTAAATTCTGCTGTTGGGAATTTGTGTTGTACTTTTAAGGAGTTTTGAGTTTCTCCAAACCAACTTCTGCAGGCTAGGAGACACTTAGGTACATCTTTTCCCAGCTCTGTGTCCTGTTCCTTCATGTCCTGTTCCTTCTAGTAGCTTAAAATTGGCCATCCTGGTCTTTCACCATGAAATTTGCAAATACTACACATCAGGGCTTTCCCTCCTCCTCCTGGAGAGTCAGTTGTTAAGCATTTACCAGCAGAGCATAGTTTCAGCTTCAGACTTTTATGAATATAGATAATAACGTATGCTGCTCACATTTGTTTAGCCTTGAAGTTGATTCCCCCTGGCAATTTGGAAACCCCCCTCTGCATAGTACTATTTATTCTATATAAGAGATATAGTGATTAATAGGAAATGAATGTTTTTGAGTAGTCAGTGTTCTGTGAGTGTAACCAAAGGGGGAAAATTCTTCGCAGAGGTTAAGATCAGGTAATGATTTTAAAATTATTATTTTCTGTATTGTTGGTATTATACATTGCAGAACGAGTGACATGTCTATTATATTGGCTATATATGAAATATTTCACTGCAGGTGCACAGTAGTGACTGTTTGAAAATCGTATTCATTAGTGTATGGCTTAAATTATATCGTATAGAATATTACACTTACATAGTACATTGATTAACATATTACTTGTTAATTAAAATAAGACCATGTAACTGATAATCCTTGCGTGATAGCTCTGGCAGCTGAAATCTTCTCTGAACGTCTCCAGGAATTGCTTTGACAGACTAGGGAGATGAAAATTCAGCAAGCACACAAACTCAGCTGTTGGTGTTTAAATCAAAATAGAGTCCATGGAACCGAGTACAATCAACTTTATGTTAAACAACCATTTGAGGGTCTTTGAAAACAGGCCACGGATCTAGGGCCCATTTGTTTGAACACACAATTCAAGTAAAACATCTGGAACTTAGTAGTTTGTCTTTCAACTTTGCAGTCACACTGCTTCTTCTGGCACTGTGCATTTGAGGGTGGAAGGAATGATTTGCCGGTAGTAAGAGGTTTTCTCCTCAGTAGGATAATCCGGCTTGCTACTGCCTGTCACACTGCACATGAAGGTATGATGTCTCTGTGCGGGTAGAGGATACAGGATGAGTAGTTCAGGTCACATACCTGTGAGTTCCTTGTGCCTTTCTGAGCTCTGAATCCCCCAGGCTGCACTGGGCTGTCAGTCTGAAGAGCAGCTCAGACTTAAACTCTGGGTTCCTCACACATACTTTGCTTATCTGTCTGAGTGGCGTTTTTCTGATCTTTCCTTTTGCATGTTTTTACTTTTAAGATCTTCTCTTTCTTATGTAAAAAAGGCAATTAGACTCATATCTGTTTATTTTAAACAAAATGGCTGTTAATTAGTGTGATCAAAAACCCTGCCAATGTAGACTATGGATTCCACTTTGTAGTTGCTCTAAATTGAGTATGGTTTGGTGCCAGGTGACATGATAACAACTCAAAGTCTAGCTTTTTAAGAATTAATGAACAAACACATTATGAGGCTTTGTTTTGTCTGGTTTAGATCTATAGGCTCTGAATGCATCATAGTTCTCATTTTTCTAATTTTTTTTTACTAATGCTGTTGCTTATTAAAAGTGCATAAACTTATTGAAGAACTTTTTTGATAATATAACTGATGTCTGAAAGCTACATCGTTTTCATTTAATTGGTTCATTTATGCTTTTCTAAATTGGAGTGCAAAGTATGCTTACTAATTTCTTTAGTAACACACCCTAACTTTTTACTGTGATCAATTTACCAACTCTCTAGAAAAAGTCTTAAATTTATCAGCCCTTTTGTTCCTTTCTCACCCTCATTTAAGATGCAGGATACATTTTAGTTATTTATTAAATATAAAGTAACTTTAAGGGATCATTATGAGATGACTGAATCCTATATACCTTTAACATTGGCAGTACTTTGAAATGTTAATTAATGTTCAGAGTAAAGGTGACTTGGGCATTGTAATCTGTACAGAAAAATTATGTTCATGGTATGTTGCTTCTAAAATAGAAAGTCCTGATAATATTCATTAACATAATTTTTTATATCGACATTTATACAAAAATTTCTAATGGCGTAGTCATAAAAATTAAATAATATACAGTTGCCATTACTATTCTCATATATTCTGGTTTACTGACATTTAAAATTTATAATTTATTTTTTTACATTGAAGAGAAAAAAAGATGACATGTGTGTTAGAGGGCAGATGATCCAGGTGTCTGGATATATGTCAGTGTGGAGAGTTAATGTTAAATAGGAGCAACTTTTTCTTTGAGGTGCTGTTACTGAATTCTGGGGTTCTGGGGTCTCCTTCCAGATATGGTTTCTACATTCTTTTTTCTTGAATAAAGCATTAGATGAAACAAGTGCAAGAGGAAGTCATGAGGTTTTACATTTATTAAAGGTAGGATCAGAAATGTACTCTGCAAAGTGAGCTTGGGTTAAGTAGGAAAAAAGTGCACAATGTTGGGGAGGACTACGTGGAAGAGGGAGCACAGTGTCACTGAGCACAATGGTGACTCTGTTTTTCTGTCTTTCACTTCTAGGGCTGATGTTAGGGTTAGGCCATCACTGTGCAGTATTTCGGGACAGCATCTGATCGGCTAACTGTGCAGTATTTCGGGACTGCTCTGTGCCTGTGTCCTGGCACTTACATCTAATAGGTCTTGCTTGCCCTCTTCCCCAGACACTCTGCCAGGCTCTGCTCTTTTGCCTTACTAGTGGGGATTGAACCCAGGCTTTGGCACTGAACAATGTCCTCAGCTCTTTTTTATTTTGAGACAGAATGTTGCCAAATTATCCAGTTTGAGCACAAACTTAAGATCTTCCTGCTTCAATCTCCCAGAATGCTGGGGTTACAGATTTCAGCCACCATGCCTGGCTCAGAGCAACTATTTTATAATATCACTATTTGGAGTTAGGAAATGTGATCATCTGTAAAACCACAATAGAATCTGATTTTTGATGGGCTACTTTGAAGAAAAAAATGTTTTAGAGTAATGGGTCAAAATGCCTTATATATTTAGAGCTAAAAATATAATAATAATAAGAGCTACTACTTATGAAAAAGCTGCAGTTATTTTTTATATCGACATTTTATACAATTTATACAAAAATTGCAGGATTCTGTGCTTTACATTTAATTCTTGTATTAATATATGTATATTATCATGTTTAGACTTCACAGTAATTCTCTCTGAGTCAGCCTTTCCTGCCTTATTTTCAGTTGAGGAAACTGATGCTTGGAAAGGTTAAGTACTTTGCTAAATTCACTTTCTGATAAGTGACAGAGGTGAGATTTGAACTCTTACCATTCTGATTCCAAATGCTGTTCAGGATTACCGTTCCTTAGTATGAGTGAGATAAGATTGGTTTGCAGAACCACATTTTTCTATTTTGTGAAGAAATCAGTTACTCAATCTCTGTTTAACTTTTCAATGTAAAAATAGTTCCTGTCCCCCTCCCTCCCTAATTCTCTCACCAATTGTAATCCTTTATCATATACTCTCCTGAATGAAGAGCTGTTCTTAATGGATTGAAGTATTTCAATGATCTTTATCACTTGGAGGTTTCCTGCCTGAATCTGTCTTCATTGTTGAACATTCTTTCTTAGTATTTAGCCTAAATTTACTTCTCTTGATTATACTGGTTATTCTTAGTTACCTCCCTTATTGTGGATGTGTCAGTAATGATCTATCTTTGGTCAACTGGCCTTTGTTTACAGTTCTTCCCACAAGATTGAGGCTGATGTTGTAATGATGTTAGAGATGATATAATATAGATGTGGGTAATTGGGCAATCAAATTCAAAGTACATTCTAAACCTAGAATTAGTAGGAAAGTAATAAATGGCACTCAGCATTGGTTTTCTCCGTTCTCTCTACTTTGGTTTGCATTTTAAGATATCTGTTCTTGATGCTTTTAAGATTGTTCACATACAGTTTGTTTATGTGGTTTGTAATATTTGAGTATACTAGCCTAATAATAAGTTTAAGTGTGTATTAGTTTTGCATAATTTATTTGATAGGATACGTGTCTTTTTGTTATTTTGTACTAAACCAACATCTCTACATTATAACCTTTGAACATATTTGCTTACTGCTTCCTGCCCTCAAGTCCTTGATTTCCATTTCCTTTTCGGTAGTAATGAGACAAATTATCAAACAAGCTCATTTGAGGAAACTCCAATTGTAATCAGTTAGCTTGATGGAGGAAAAGATTTTTGGTATGCAGCATTCGCCTTCCCCTGTGGATACCCAGCATAGTAATTTAAGGCTTAGTGTAGTTTATTGAGCACCCACCAAGTGAACTTTACAAAGTAAAACCAGATTTCTTCATTCCACAGAGAATAGGTGTCTAGTGATAAGTTGCATGTGTCTGGGGAATTTTGTTTTGTCTTGTTGTTTAATGCTCTCATAAAGAGCTAACCTGGGGCATAACAGAAAACGGTTCATTTTGTTTTGTATGCACTTGAAGCTCTAAAACTTTAAGTAAAAAGCATCATGAAGTTGTGAATCTGGAATATGAGTGCACAGGGGAGACACAATTCATAAATAAAGAGCCATAAAAAAGGATAAACTAAGTGTAGGATCCTAGAATGTGAATGGAGAAACCATAAACGAAACAAAGGAAGAAAGTTCCAATTGTGAAGTTTAAGGTACTGGCTAGGAAAGGTGGTGTTCAATATGGAAGCAAATCATCTCTTTTTAAACATTAGAATCCCTAAAAATCAAGAAAATGGAAATGTAGGAAAAGAAATATGAGCACATTTTAAAATTTTCTTTCCAGTATGTTTATTATGCTTATATTTTAAATAGTTGCAATCATAAAACTAATTATATACATATACATTTGTTAAGTGCTTTTTCATTTATAACAGATCATTTAAAATACAAATACATTATTCAGATGAATTTAAGAACACATGGCTATTAAATATTGTCAAACAAATTTTTTCTCAAACACAAATGGAGTGAAAGCCACTGAATTTATTGTATGTAAACTACACTGTAAATTTTTGAAAATTGAAAGCAATAGAAATTCTGCCACAGATTTCAGCTAGGTACTTTGAATGCATATATATATATATATGTAAAATGCATATATATATTTATGTAAAAATGTGTATGCAAGACAACATATATTTCACAAATATATGTGAATATTATATAGACACATACGTGTGTGTGTGTGTGTGTGTGTGTGTGTGTGTGTGTGTGTATATATATATATATATATATATATATATATATATATGTATATTGTGGGTACCAAGTTTTGAATCCAAGACCTTCCACATGATATGCAAGCATTCTACCACTAAGCTATATCCCTAGCCTTTAAACATTTCTTAAAATTTTGAGACAGGGTCTCCTTAAAGTTGCCTAGGCTGGACTTGAACCTGCCATTCTCTACCTTAGTCTGTATAGTAACTGCTATACTGGCACATAGGCATTCACCACCATGCTCAGCTAAAAACCAGCATTTAATGATCCCTAGTCTTTTCCCTAGTTTGGAACAAAAAAGTAATTATAGGTATGCTACCATTAAATAAAACTTTAAAGAGCATATTACCATATGTTTTTCTGTGACCTGTAATTCATACATTATCTCGATAAAGCCACATGCTTCTAAACTATTAAAGAATATGAGTAGTTTAAAACATTTAAAAATATAAGTTATACGCAGCACACACACAATACAGACTTTGAGGATTGAAGCTTTAGACATACAAGAATTAACAACAAAGAAAAAAGAATAAGACTAGCAGAGGGCACCTCAGGAACTCAAAGTGAAAGATTTTATGGAACTGTTTTCTGCTTTGTTAATCCCATTTTTCATCTGAGAGCATATGGGAGAATACTAGATTCTCTGAAGTATAGGATAAGACTTATACATTTTTAGTGTCTGGGGCCAGGCCTAAGGAATCAGCAATTCTCAGTAGACTATGACAACACTAACATAGCACTTACTGTGCTGTAAGCACTGTTGAGTGTACATTATATGTTTTGTATGAACTGATTTTGTCCTTACAGTGGCCTTATAAGGAAGGCATATACCATTGTTCCATGCCCTTTTTATAGATGAAGTTGCAGACAGATTAAATAATTGGGCAAAAGGATTAAATAACTTGTATAAGTTTGCACCACATAACCCAGCGAAGAGCACACACTCATCTGCTGTATGCCGTGCTGCCCCTTTCCAGACTCCTGGAAGACCCAGGGTGTTTCATTACTCTCGCCCTTCTTCTCATTCACCAAATTTTGACACTCCCAGCTTCTCAATATCTTTAAAGTCTTTTTCATCTGCCAAGGGTCAGGATCAGCTACTCCACTGCCATTCTCCTGCAGTATGGCCTCTTTCCAAACCCACACGCGCTGTTGGTGAGTCTTCAGCATGGAAATCTGACTGTATAACTTCATTACAGTTATTGAGGAGCTCTCCATCACATCCAGAATAAAATCCCAGCTCCCTGTATGAAATAGAAGGCCACAATGCTCTGATCCCAGACTTGTCTTCCCTTCACCTATGCTGAGAAAACTTCTGCTCCAGAGAATGCATTACTTGTGACTTTTGCACATACCAGTTTTTTTTTTTTTTTTTTCTGCTTCCCTGCATTTGCACCTGTTGTTTTCTCTGCCCACAGTTTCCTTCCTCCTTTCTTGGCTCAGCTAACTCATGCTCATTCTTCAAGTTTCAAAATAAGCAACTTACCTTCCAGCAAGTCTTCCCTGATCCTGCAGGATGAGTTTACCCTTGCTTTGGTGTTCTCATTGCCTGCCGTGTGTGGCTTCATTATAACACTGTATGAATAATTGTGTTCATTTCTGTCTCTCTTCCTCACTAAATCGTATGTTTCTTAAGTATAGAGCTAACATTTTCATTACCAGTTACTTCCTGGTTTTTACATAGACTGCCACAGATTATGTGTTTAGTAAGTGGTTAAGTGAATAGCAAAGAAATGAAATAATCTTAATCATATTAATACTTTTGCTTTTGGAAGTTTAGATTAGGATATGATTTGGCATCAGATTTTACTTTTGACCTTTTTTTTTCTTTGCTGTATTTTTCTGAATAGAGGATCAGGGCCAGCTTCTGATCATCAGGGATTTAGATGAAGGGAATGGGCTTAAATAATATATGAAGGATGGGAAATTTTATTGGTGGGTCTAGTTACCAAAATCCATTCATGAGTGAATTGAATTCCTTTGGTGCACTTTAAAAATGGGACACAGGGATTTAGTTCAGTGGCATAAGTGCCTGCCTGGCAAGCACCAGGTGGTGAGTTTGATCCCCAGTACAAAAAAAAAGAAAAGAAAAAGGAAAAAAGAAAGAAAGAAGATCCATCGATACACTATACACAAGAAACGCATTTAACTGGAAAGGAAATTCATAGACTGAAAAATCAAAGGAGAGAAAACAATTGTTTTATGTTACAGGAGACAAAAAACAAAACAAAACAAAAAAACAAGAGTAGCTTGCCCATCAACCACAGAATGGATAAGAAAGTTATGTGTTTTCATGTAGTAGGAAGTTACCCAGCTATAAGGTAGAATAATCTCAAGGCTCTTGTAGATAAATGGACGCAACTGGAGATCATGTTCGTGGCCAAAGCAGTTTGAACTCAAATGTGTGAACCCTAGCATAAGAAACAGAAAGAGTTAATGGGATCCAAAAGCAAAATAGGTAATGTAAGAGCACAGGGGAGGAAATACCTGGGAGAGAAAGGTGGAAACTACTGTCAATTTCTTATTGTCTTATCTTGAACTCTTGTATTCTTTACACAATTTTGTTAGGTTTGGCTTTGTTCTGCCTTGTTTTGTTAGATTTGATATATTATGGTAATCATGGTTTCTTATTATATTGCTTTGAAATCTTATAATGCTTTCATTGATTTGATTGAAATCTTATAATGTTTTCATTAATTCTGTTTTGTTTTATTTTATTATGTGTAAAGGTATGCATAGCTATTTTGTAGAAAACAAGACATTATGGCAGCCATTGCTGATTTACTAGCATCTTGCTTTGAAGTCCTACCATGCTTTTGTTCTTCAGTTTTGATTGGTTCTATCCTGAGTGGTTTATTTTATTTTATTATATGTGATGGTATAGACAAATTTCTGAGGAAAATGAGATATTATAAATGAGATATTGTTCATTTCCTTTATTTGGTCTTGAAGTAATGTAATGCTTTCATTCTTTTGAATGGTGTTATAGTATTTTGTTATGTTGGATATTATTGTGTGTGAAGGTATACTCAACTATATCAAAGAAAAGAGACATTTTGGTAGCTACTGTTGTTGTGAAGTGCTGTGTTGCTTACATTGTTATGGTCTGATTTGCTTTGTTCTGTTCTCTTTCATTTTATTCTCTTTAAAATAAAAGATTTTAAAAAGGGACATGTTTTCTTTTTTGCTGGCTTGCCCCCAGATCTCTGGGAGCAAGTGCTCCACCTGACTGCATCAAATTACATTGCATGCGTCAAAAGATACAGATTTCTTGGACTCCATCATTAGACTTTGGTCTAATATAGATTTCTTGGACTCCATTAATAGACTTTGGTCCCCACACTGCATTTCTTGAGACGATCTTGGGTACTTCTAATGTCCATCTAGAGTAGAAACTTTGTCTTCAACAATTGGGTGGATTGACTGCCTGCTGTGGGGTACAACAAGAAGTTGGATTCCGTGTTTAATGTTGGGTTACTTTTGGCCACATCATACCATAATCACTGAATCTTCTTTCCACTAACAGCAGGGTATGGTGTGGCATCTGGATCTCAGGTGCACAATAACTAGTGTGGAATTTACAGACTTGTGTCTATGCCAAGATCCTTGAAGAATCAAGCTATTATTCTAAGTGTTAGAAATTTCAAGGGAGGAAATTTCAAGGGAAGAAATTTCAAGGGAGTTCCAAAATGTTAATTTAGAGATTTTTTTGTCATTAGTGCTGTCTCAGATCTCTTGATTATATTGATAATATAACAATGATTATATTGACAATATATTGGCAGTCGATTATATTGACAATATTGTCCCTTTCTCTTTCTTCCTTTTTTTAAAAAAATATTTATTTATTTATTTTTTGGTATCAGGGATCAAACTCAGGACTTCATGCTTTCCAGGTAGGCACTTGTGCTGCTGAGCCATTTACCTAACCTTTTTTTCTTTTTTCTTTTCTTCTTTAGGGTATGAAAAAGGTCTGGGACAAAGAAGGTCCAATGTTCAAAACAAAACAAAACACCATGAACTCTTACCTGCATTGTGGTGTAATGGGAATATTATTGTTAGTGTGTATTCTATTATACCATAGTGTTAGTAAAGCTAAGTAGTACTATATGGGGATATTTCCCATGTATGGAGAAGTACTGCTATACATCTTTGATATCTTTTACAGTTTTGCTTGTAAAAAGCTCTCCTGATATAATGGACTGGAATGATTTGCAGTCAACACTGACCAGTTTTTACCAGAATTTGGAGTGCTAGTTACTAATCTGTATTTTAAACTTATATGATTGATGTACTGTGTACCTATGATTGATGTAATTCCATTTTCTGATTGAATCAGTGTTTTTTTCATTTCTGTGACTATGACACAGTTATATAGAGAGTAATATTTACAATCTGCACATATCTAGTCTTCTTTGTGCCAGTTAGCTGTTTTGTGATGTGAGCAATTTCACTGTTTCTACCTACCTCAGTTTCTCATTCTCAGTTGAAGATTGTGAGTACTGCAAGGGCAAGAACCAAGTCTATTTTTTTTGTTACTGTTATGTTTTCAGCATCCAAAACTGGTCAAACATATTTAGTGAAATAGTTAATTGAGTGAATAGATTAAACCCAAATGCTGAAAAAAATGTACAACTTGTTGCATAGCTGTCAATGAGAATGATGGGTAGATACTTGAAATAGCATCTGGAACCGAAGCAGATTTCTGTAAGTGTTAGGTGGCTTTTATTAGATTTCAGGGCAAACAGTATAATTTTTAGGATGGGATGCTAGAGTTGGAGAATTCTTGTAAAATTTTCTGTTATCATTTACTAGTCATATGACTTTGGCTCAGCTGTTAACTGAATGTCGGTTTTCCCCTATAGGAGAGAAAGAAGATTTAGTCCCTATCTTGCAGAATTGTTCTTGAGCATTAAAGCAAAAATAAACTCCTTTACACAATTACTGTGGAGTAGTACTCATTTCATAGCTCATACCATTTTTACCATCATCAGCACTGAGGTACTGTGTCAGTATTACAGCCCTTGTCACCACTCTTGCAGCTATCCTGAATTCATCAGCACAGCTCTGTCCTCTAAGTACTTAAGTCATGAGAATGTCAAGAAAGACATATTCCCTACATACACTGCCATGTTCGTGGTGACATGGTTCCCCTTGAAGAACTTACATTCTTAGCACCTTTACCAGCTATGGGACTTTGTCTAGTGATACAGACTCTCTGCACCTTAGTTTTTAATCAGTAAAGTGGAATTAATAATAGTTTTCAGTATTATAGGCTTTTATTAATCCATAGTGATTAAGAGGATACCTGTACATAATAAGTTTTCAAAAACATCAACTCTTACTAGTAGTAAAAGACACAACAATACACATTTCAAATCACCAAATATTAGCATGTACATGTATACTTGTATTTATGTGTATAAATAATGCAGAAACACATATACTTAGGCTTATTTTTGCAAACGCTGATCTTTATATGCAGAGTACAGGTTTCAGACGGCATCAAAGGGCAGCCAAAACCTGTACACATCGTATCTGAACCACTCCTTAATTAGAATTTAGCTGCTAAGTGAATCGCTCCCACTTAACAACATCCCTGTAAAGTTAGGAAATATTAGTTGTTAAGATTTTATTTCTTTTACAAAGGTCAATAACCATGGAAGTACTGTACATTTAAAGAGAAGTACTCCATTTCAGTGGAGTGAATGAAGAGAGAAACGTTTATGTTTCTGGTCATGTAAGGAAAAAATAGCTGAGAGTATAGATTTCAGTGTTCCAAAATAAAAAATTACGTCTGACCAGGATTGGAAGCTTCAGATCAAAAGGGCAATTTTAGAAAATTGTGGTGAGTGAATGAGAGCACTAGTTTATTGAAGAAATCAATTTACTATCTTAACCAATGGCACCAGTGCCATCCCTATAATCTCTGGAAATAGATAGGCACTTTGCAGTTCACCAATCCGTAGATCACATCTGCTTCCTTACACCTGGCAAATAAGATAGTATCAAAGGAGCTCTGTGGGTTTATGAAGCCACAAGTTTATTAGTTAGATCAAATCTCTAAGCATTTAGAAGTTTAAAAACTGCTGTAAAACTGTATTTAACTTATAATAGCAATTTCCAAGGTAAATATGACATGGTA
Source organism: Cavia porcellus (assembly GCF_034190915.1). NCBI lineage: Eukaryota > Metazoa > Chordata > Mammalia > Rodentia > Caviidae > Cavia > Cavia porcellus. Next base: position 48,870,277 of record NW_026947510.1, on the reverse strand, counting down.
AACTTTAAATCTTGTCATTCTGTTTCTTTAATAGTGTGTGATTTGTGATCATCGGTGGCAAGTCTTTCTGTCTTTGTTTTTAAATTCAGCGGTACATAGAAAGGCGCAATTTGAAGTACTGAAACTTAGAATCTGGAGCTGATAAAACACTTTCAATTGCCCCAAATTGCTCTTTGGTAAAAGTGGGGAAAGACTTCTAAAGGGATAACAAATATGGCTCTACGAGTGTAATGCAGGATAACAGGAGGTGGCAGTCTTAGGGACTAGGTGGAGTTTTTTTTAAATACGCTACTCAGTTACATTTAAATTATCCAAAATGCTAATTCATTAGAAACTTAACAGAATTCATTATTCAAAAGTCTAAATACAACTATTTTTTTCTCTTTTGGATTTAGACTCATTAGAAATAGAACCAAATCTTAAGGAAACATCCTAGATCAAGTAATGATTTTAGAAAAGCCAATTTTAGAGTGTTCACTTAGACCATTGTGTTTTCCATAAAATTTTATATGCAGATTTGTCAAGCTCTCACTTTGGTAGCATGCATGCAAAATTGGTAAATGAGAATTGATTTTTAATAGTAACTATACATAAAAAATTAGGAAAATTGAAGTTTTCCAGTTATTCCCAGGCTTACTGTGTTATATTCTTAACATTACAGAAGTAGTCTCTCTGAAAGAGTTCTGGTAAGTCTTTTTACTATTACAGTGTGATGTTATCTTGTATATTGTTGGATACTTCCTAGAGATCTCTCATACATGTTATCTCACTGCTTGCTTTGATAACCCTGATAGCGAAGAATGGCCAGCAGAATTAGCTTCATTTTGTAGTGAAACATGCTAGAAATGAAGGAAGTAAATTATGTAACCAGCATACTATTGATATCTGAACTGGGACCAGAGTCTCCAAGACCAGAGCCTATTCTATTCTATAGGCTGATGTATAATTACATGAGGGTAGTAAAAGGAAACAAAATTGCTCTGTGGTTATTAGAACTTTCACAATGCTGGTGCTATTTAGGAGAAAGATGTTTCAAAGAACAACAGGCTCTTTATTTTGCTTGACTATTGTCTCTGGCAGTTAGTATTCATTGAAGGTTAAGTATTATTATTACCTAGGTTTTGAAAAATTACCAAGCACAATACCTGAGACACAGTAAGTTAGTGATGATAAAAAAGTGTAATTGTTATATTTTTTGGTAAAGGAAAAGAGTTGACTTAATGTAACAATATTGCTGTTTTTACCATGATTCAGAAAGGAAGACTTACTTTCTAACCATTAGGGCATTAGTGTATGTTCTCAGTTTTTATTGTTTATTAGTACATGTCTGTGTTACATAATGATTACATTCTTGCTGGAAATTGGTATGTGTACATCTCAGTTCTTTTTTCAACCCCCTCCATCCATCCCTTCCTCCTCTTTCTCTCCATCTTTTGATCCTCTTCTCATTTGGAATGGGAAGTGTAGCTGAGTTATCACTTTACATTTAATGACGTAAATGTCTCAGGCCACACCCATTTTCCTACATATGACCTATTTATCCTTCTTTATGTCTGAGTAGTATTCCATTGTATATAAATATGAGATTTTCTTTCTGTTTTCATGGGTTGATGGATGTGGCTGCTTCCAGGATTTAGTTATGATGAGTGGTGCTGCTATAAACATGGGTATGTGTGTATTACTATAATATGATATCTTAACTCTTTTTGTTTGTTTTTTGAGTCAGAGCCTTGCTGTGTAGTATAGTCTGGCTTTGAAATGCATTGTGTAACCCAGGCTGATGTCAAACTTGCTGTTAACCTCCTCCTCCAGCCTCTTGAGTGCTGAAACTACAGACATTAACCTAAAACTGATGTCTTACGTAAAAGGGGAATATCTAGAATGGATTTTCTAATTTTAGATCTTGGGAAAATCTCCATGTTGATTTCCATAAAGGTTACACTGATTTACCTTTTTGTCAACCGTTTAGAAAGTTTTCTTTCACATCCACAGCCTCACCAGTATTTGTTATTTGATTTCTCGATGTTCATTTTTTTCTGGAGTAAGATGTCTCAGTTTAGTGGTACCTAGGTTCACAAGTTTAATTTGCTGCATGTTTCTGGGGAGGATGGCCACGGTTGTGTTCATCACCTGATGTGGAGTTAGCAAATGTAAGCAAAATTTTGCCAAATGCTTCTTCTCGCTGATGGAAGTTCTCACAGTCAGAAGCATTGGTGAACCAAAGTGTTACTTATTGTTTTAATTTCCATTTCTCTCATATCCAGGAGTGTTACCTTTTTTCACATGTTTATTGGCCATTTGTACTTCTTAAAAGAAGCATCTGTTTTAGTTTCTCAGTTTTCAATTCTTTGTTTGGGGGAGGAGGTCTAATCTTTTTGAGTTCTTTGTATCTTCTACATGTTAGTCCTCTGAGGAATATCTGATAATTGTTTTTTCATTTTGAATGTTATCTCTCCACTGTGTTGGTTGTTTCCTTTTCTGAACAGAAGCCTTTCAATTTAATATGATCCCATTTATTGATTCTTGTGCCACTGGATTTCTGTTCCGAACATTCTTGCCCATCCCATGACTTCAAGAATTGTACCTAATTTATCTTTTAACAGATTAAACGTTTCTGTTTTAACATTTAGACTTTTGATCCATTTGACTTGCATTTAAGATATAGTAAGATATATGGTCTAGATTCAAAATTCCAGCATGTAGATACCCAACTTTCACAGGACCAATTACTAAAGAATCTATCTTTTCTCCAGTGTCCATTTTTGGCTTCTATGTCAAAGATAAAATAGCTGAACCTGCTTGGAATTCTTTTTATCATTCTCTGTTCTGTTCCATGATCCACATGTCTGTTTTTGTGTCAGTACCATGCTGTTTTTATCACTGTAGCTTTATAATATAACTTCAAACTGGGATTGTGCTGGCTTCTACTTTGCTCATGAGAGTATATTTTAACAGCGTAGTGTATATGATGAGCATGTTTTATGTATCTGAGCAAAAAGTCACTTCGTATCAAATTGTCATCTTCCCATTTGTCCTACCTAAAGTATAAATCATTGATATCTTTCAAGTTTCATATTAATATTGGTTGATGTTATATTGCAACCATCACTAGAAAAGCTGAATTGAGTGTGTTTACCATAAAAATCATGGGGGTCTCTATAATGACTAAAATGTTTATTTTGAAGTATGTAAATCTATGTAAAGAATTGTTCTACAAAATAGTATTTACTGTTGCTCAGCTTGTCCAGTAAATTAAGTATGCATCATTGGATGAACCTGGCTTATGTAACTGTCCTTCTGCCAATGTCTTTTCACTTACTCGAAGATACCCACGTCTCAGGCCACACACACATAAATACCTGAGAATTCATGATACTGTTGGAAAGCAAAATTGTAATTGTTACTAAGTTACTTTTGGTCCTATCAGTTTACTTTGTGTAATAAAATATGGTTTGTAAAAGTTCAAATTACCTGAGTTGGGTTTGGACTGGCTGTGTGTTATGGTAGACTCTCTAGGAACATGTAGGGATAAGTTGAATGCTTCTGGAAGAGTCTGTGTGGAGGAAACTTCTACAAAACAGCTATTACCAGCACTGCTGTCTTGCTGTCACTAGTACAGTACTGTATTCGCGCAGCCCTAACACCCATCTGTTCTTAGCACGCCCTCACAACAAGGGGGAGATGCCTTTTTGAGAGAGCAGTTAAGAAAACAAAGCAAAATGGTCAACTGTAACTCCATACGAGTTATTCCTCATAGTGTTAAAATGCTTTTACAGGGACTGGGGAGAAGTCTAGAGTAACTCCAAATAAAAATAACTCTGAAAACCACTGAAGTTTGAAATGCAACCACTCACTTGGGTCTTTCTTAAGTTTCCCACTTAGAATTCATTCTTTGAGAAGAGAGCATCCTTGCCATTGAGTTGTGCTCAGATAACTGTGCTGTTCTGCTTTCTTGTTGGCTGAAGTTCTTTTTGTTACTTCTAGTGTAAGCTTTTAGAAAGCTACAAAGTACAGTGCCAGACGCTATCATATTCAATTGGACATGCTTTCTGCAGATTTGCTAAGGATTTACTCTACACTTTGGTAGCATTTAGTTACCATGGAGATGACCTCAGTGGTAAGAGGAATAGCCTTTAGGTTGGACCTCAGATTTTCCTTTTCATTTCCATGTAATTTGATTTGACTGCAAAATGTCACTTCCATTGCATTGATTAAGCTTCAGTGTTGCCACTAGCACTGTTAGAAAGGTGAAAGGGCAGGCCAGTTGCTGTCATTTTGCACCCCTACCCTTTTCTGATATCAATACAGATAGGCTTTGGAGATGAGAAACTCTTTTACTGCATTGATGTAGACTCAATTTTCTGTTGCTCACTTCATGAAATATAATAAAAGTGAAATTATACTCAAATTTTTATTCAGCAGATTCACTGTGTATAACATCAATTTGTCTATGCTTCAGCTCCATGCTCTTGTAAGGTATGATATATAATACATGAAAACCAAAAAAAAATGGTATGTCATAATATTTTCCTTAAGATTCTTTTTTCTTAAAAACTCAGCAGTTGGCTACTCTCTTGAAGTTCTTCCTTTATAGTTAAACGAATTAAAAATTACAAGGTGAAGTTAATATAGAAATATAAATCATTAATTCTTGCCTATATTGACAAAAGAGCCCTTCTTGGATATCAATTGAAATAGTTTGAAAGTAAAATGATACAGTAGACAAGTTTTTCTTTAGTATGCTATAGCTTTCTTTATTCCCTTCCTTGATTCTTAATGCTTCCAGCAAAAAAGAAGTCATACATTTTTCCTTTTATATTAATAATAATTTAAAAAGTTAATTCAACACTAGAATTTGAGAAAATAAATGCAATAATGTCTTAGGAGTATAGCAGAAGAAGAGAGCATTATTTAACACACAAACTGACTGTGTTAGGACTTCATGTTGTAAAGTATGTTACAGTTTGACAGGAAGCTTTTCAAGCTCTCTGTAAGTCATAGCACTTTGACTTCAGCACTGATGAGTGCTTGATTCTGGTGTGTTCAGCAGATTTTCTTGTTATGCTACTTTGAGTATGCCATCATTCAGGATACACACGGTTGTTTGAAAGAACATATGTGTACAAGAAGCTTGTGAATTCATGGCTGAAAAACATACAAGTCACTACACATTCACCCATACTTAGAGGCAAAACTCTGTACATGGAGCATAGCAACTTTAAGTTTCTTAAAGGCGACTTTCTTGCATAAGATTGGGATTGGGGAAAGGGGACCAAAGCAATGGTTGTTATGTGAATAGTGATTTCTTCATTTGTGGTTTAGATCTAAAGTAGTCCTCCAATGTCTCGTGTGTGTGAGGGGTAGTTGGATCATGGGTGCTATACTCCTCAGTGGATCAGTTGATGCTTTTACAACTGACTGTGCTATTAGGAAATGGGGTCTGGCCCGGGGAGGTGAGTTATTGGTGATGTGACCTGGAAGTGGGTATTACGGTTCCTGGCTCCTCCTTTTGTCTCTCTGCTTCCTGGCCGCCATGATGTGAGCAAGTTTTCTCCACCAGGCCCTTCCACCATGCTGTTTCTGAAACTATGAGCTAAAATAATGTTCTCTGTAAATTGTGGAGGTTGAGTATTTTGCCCTGGTAGCAGGAAAACTGACTAAAACAGTGGGGTTTTGGCAGGATCACATACACAGTCTTGAAAACTGATACCACAGAGGCTCCTTTCAGACACTTTGTCTCATTGTGTTGGGAGTTTACAGTGATGTGCATTAGAAGAGTACTACACTTCCCTAAATAAGTTTTGCTATGTTGGAATGTTCTAGAACTGCAGTTAATAATACAGTGTAAGTCCTAGCTGGGCTATGATATCACTAAATGATTTGGAGTAGTTTTTCCTAGCCTATAATGTGTGCATGTGAATCACCTAGATATGTTGTTAAGGTGCAGATTTGGATTACACTGCATATGTTGGGGCCTGAGATTCTATATTTCTAGTAAGTTGTTAACAAAGGCTGATATTGCTGGCTTCCAGACTATACTTTGTTTTAGTGAGGGCTTAGGGCCAAGTTTTTGACATTGGCTGTACATTGAAGTCCCTTAATGCTACAATTTAGATTTGGAACATCCTCTAGAGTCCAGTGTGTGGAAGGCTATATCTTCAGTCTGTAGTTGTGCTGGGAGGTGGTGGGACCTTTGGAGGTGGGGCCTAGTGGAAGAAAGTTGGATCACTTTGGAGGAGAGCTTCCATCCTCTTCCCTTTCTCATCCTCTTTCTCTCTTGAGCTTTGCTCCACTGTGCACTCCTCATTGTTATAATATATCTCACCACAGACCCAGAAACAACTGAGCCACGCGGCTGTGAAATGAAGCCTTCAAAACTATGAACCAAAATAAACCTTTCTGGTTTTAAAGTTGATTTCACTTGGATATTTGTCACAACAACAGAAAGCTGATTAACACACTTGGGAAGATAAAAAAGCACCCATGTCTGGATCCCAGTTTGTTCTAGAGATTCATATTTCATTGAGAGGAATGTGGCTAGGTATCAGAGTTTTTTCCAAAGCTCTCCAGGAGATCGTGGCATTCCCCTTAGACTGAACAAGATGAAATACAGAATGTGTCTGTGAAAATGGAGGAAAAATGCCCATAGATTATAATAGTATCAACAATATATTCAAAACTATACTCAGGGTTTTCATTTTTTTACTGTTCTTGGAGTTTCTTAGAGAAGACACTGAATCAAATATGGATATAAAAACAAATTCATGGTTCCATTCTTAAATTGTAAATATTAGTTCACAAATGAGAATGATAATATCATTAATGACATTATCTTCAGCTACTTCTGCTTTTAAAAATATATTAAGATAATTTGCCAGATTAACAAATAGAAAACAAGCTCTGAGGCACCATCCAGTCCTGCTGAATCAGATTCGGCATTTATTAACATATTCGGGTTATTCACATGTATAATATAAGCATTGCAAGAGACAAGTTGTATGAAAAATTTGTTTATTTGAGAATCAGATTTACTTGGGTGTCCTTGTATTCTTCCTCACAACCTATTTAGTAAAAATTTAATTTCATAATAGAATAAAAATGGAAGGCAATATTCTGAATTTGGAAAACGCTTGTAATATCTAACCTACCATCTTCTCTCATCTTAACTGTGTCTGTGATACACACTGATTTTTAAGTAAAACCAGTTGATAGCTCTCAAGCTTTCATGCTATATACTGTATCAGAAATAAATAAGAAATAATTACTCTGTGTATTTGAATAAGAACAGGATATAGCTCTATCACATTTTAGCCAATAACCAGTTTACATTCATTTTTGAAACTTTCTTCTTACTTTTATTTATTTAAAAAGTCACATATTTTTAAATACTTTTATTTATGGGATTCAGAAGCTGTGTTGTTATAACCAAAGTGAGTGACAACTGGTGCTTATAAACCTGCAAACACCAGCATTTCCCTAAATGAGAATTGTCCATTATCTGACTGTGAAAATACTGTCCCATAAGGCTAAAATGTTGTGTCTGCATCCAAATAAGAAATGTTAATCTTTTAAAAACTTGCTTAGATTAACTAAAATGTCAAACTGTTGAAAACAACTTGTATTATTGTAAACCACATTTAGTTCTGGCTCTTGTTAACTGGTCACCTGTGAACCACAGATACCCAAAAAGCAGACCTTAAAAATTTAGTTGCAAAATTTAATTTTCAGGTTAAGGTAAAAAAATGTACCATTGACATTATTAGAATTTTCTTTTAACTGTCTGCTCTTCAGAGTTTTGTTACACCTCTAGTACTCTATTAAGAAGACGACATTCATATGCTCGTATTGAATACAGTGATTTGCACTTTAAAATATAGTGTTGAAAACTCTATCAGGAATGTGTTGCTGTATATAAGAGTAAGCTTTAATAGTGTTATATTTCAGTCTATAAATAACTTTTGCTTCCTATCCGACATTAAAACAATGTATGGCATTTGGCAAAAAGTAAACTGCCAAATGATTTCTTAAGTACCTAGTTAAAGGATGTCATTATAAATTTTTAATACTGGCTAAATCACTGTAAGAATGTGTCTTACGTTTACTAAACTTTCAAAATAAATGTTTTATTTTAGCACTGTGAAATTATAAATGCTTAGCACATTCTGAGAAATGTGGCATTGTTGATTTTTATTTATAGTGAGGCAAAATAAAAGGTAGTGAAGCTGTATTTAATTAGTGAGAATCAGGAAGGTAAATGATCATGTAGCTCTCACATGTGCAAACATGATGAACTAAATGAGGATGGAGTATGTGTATTTACCATCCCAGTGAGGCACTTAGGTGAATGGACACATCAGAGACTAGATAGTCAGAGTCACATGATGAACTGAACTTTGATTCTTTCATCTGTTACCCAAGAATAGGAATGAACATTGACTTCATTAAGCTGTTGTGCAGATTAGCCCACATGTAAAGATCCTGGCCTAGTATCAGTAGATATTCAGAAAAATGTTAGTTTCCACCTCTTGTGGTTTGGCTTCTGCATGTCCCATAAAAGGCATGTGTTGAAGGCATGGCAGCCAGCTTGCTGTCTGGAAGTGGGTATAACCTTTGAGGCCGGGCCTACTTGGAGACAGTTAGATCATTCCGCATGTGGCCTTCAAGTTGATATTGGGAACCCTCACGCTTGTCTCTTATTGCTTCACCCAGCATGAAGTAAGCATTTTTGCTCCACCGTGTACTCCTTGCTGTGATGTTCTGCATCACAAGCCCGAAAACAACAGAGCCAACAGACCATGAATAGGAAGCTCTGAAATTATGAGCCAAAGTGCATCTTGCTTCCTTTTAAATAGTTTCTGTTAGGTATTTTATCAGGGCAGTGGGAATCCAGCTACCACCACTTCAACCACCCTGATCCCTTAAACCATCTAACCCACTTCAACCACTCTTTCCTCAGTAGTTTACGGAACTGTATGACATGTGGGCTACAAAGGGATTAAGGGTTAACTGTCCAAGTTTAAACTCAAATGTAATTTTGTTGGGTGACATTTAACTACAGCACATGATCGAAACAATTTTGAAAATAAAATAACAGTGACATTTAAATACAGGACTGGAAGATTTGGTCCTGGGACTACTCAGTATTTGATTCACTGGGGCAATTATTTAATTGTTGGCCAAGTTTTTAATTCTTCTTTCTACAAAACAATGAAATTGAACTATAATTATTTTGCATTGCTCTTCAGCAATCCTTGTTATGGTTCCTTCACTTGGTTTCCTCAGAGTAATGAGTGGAGACTGTGTGTGCTCTGAAGATGGACAGTAAATGCTCCAGAACCAGGCAGGGGAAGGAGGTGCAGCTACAGCTGAGGGCTCAGCCTATTGCCTGGGGAGATTTGGGAAGTGTGGCCTTTCAGAGGAACAAGGATGCTGGGCCTCTGTCTCCTAAACTCTTTGAAGCATAGTCTTAGAGGCCTCTATGTTTCAAGTAAGTGAACATCATAGGGAAGACCCATCTATTGGGGAAGTTCTGGGGAGGAATCAGGAAGAAGTTATCTGCTGGATTCCAGAATGAGTACTTTGGGCCTGAAGGAAGAGATATCTTCTCCTACATTAGGTAGGTAGTTATTTAGCATCTAGGGGTCACATACTCGACCAAAGTCCAGTCTTTAATGGGTGATGTCATTTTCAAAGATATGTTGAGGGAAATGTTGAACTTCAGAATTTCAGGTATACATGGGGGCATGTTATTTGAACAAGGATTCCACAAATGCATGTTCTGAAATGAAATTAGTTAAAATTCTTTGTTTTGAAACCTTTGCTGAACTTTGCAGTACAGACTTTTTGTGCTGTTTCCTCAGGATCTCTCTCCCATGTATCTCCCCACAGGCACCAGGCAAAACAGCCTTGGCCTTTGGACTTTCATTTGTGGTTATGAATCAAGTGAAGTATGAGACATTTAAAAAAACAAAAATAAGTAGTAATGTAAGCTACCAAGGAAAATCAGCCAACTTTGGAACTTGAAGAGATTTTGTGCAGGTTTGGTTTCAGTTGTGAATACAAGAATTCTTTGGGTGTCAATAATATTCACCCATCTTTTATCATCTAGTTATTTATCAAGCTTTAGGGTAATATTTTTCAGGTGGTGTGGGACCCTGTAGTGAAAGTATCTCATGTTAGTGGAACCAAAGAGGACTAAATAGAACTTTTGAGGATGAAGCTGTAGCCATTAAAGATGCTCAGTGTATTCAAATGCTCATGTATTCTTGTGGTGGTCCTGTTTGGTGGGATAAATGAAGGGTGTGCCTCTTTATCCCCTTAGTTGACCTGAAAATGGATTGTCACACAGCGCATAACCATCTTTCTTGTTCTTTTAAAGGAAAGTGAGAGAAAGTGATTTCTATTTGTGTCAGATTTTGGGTGTCTTAATATTTTTTCCTGTCTAATTTTGCAGAAAGCGATAATAGAGTTCTTGTCTAATTAGAGACTGTAGACTTTTAACCTATATCATGGAAAAAAGTTAGTTATTATCAGAAAAATAACTCAAATAAAATTTATTTGTAATAACACTATGTTGAAGGGAACATTCTAAGTGTATAATTTTGCTCACTGTAATTATTAAAAATTCACAATGATGGTACAGCAAACTGTAGAAAAACATATAAAGGCCTAGAGATATATTTGGATTAAATCTTTTGCTACCAAAGGTGGAGGCTCAATGGAGAAGTTAGAATTAAAATGATTCTCATGAAAATGTATGCATCTCTGTTACTATGGAATGTAAGATTATTTGTTAAAATACCATAACCTGCCATATTTTTATCTGTGAGGCAGAGACCAAAACAAATAGTGTCAAGAGTGAGAGATAAATGTGAGATAAGAGAAAGAAACAAGTGGAAAATTCACACTGTGTTCAATTTCATGGAAAGAGGGATAAGCAAGTGTTACTTCTGATCTTTGATAAATCAGTAGTTGAGCCTGTTTTATTCATCATCTGAGAATTACTTGCTTGGTAAATATGAAAATGACGCTGGACCAAATTTTATAGTTTTTTAGACCTTTATTGAAAACTCATGACAATTACAGTTCTTTCCTCATTAGGTTTTTCAAATGCCAGTAGACAGAGCACACTTCTTCAGTAGTTCAGATTTATGCGTGGAATAGCTAAGCAGGTGCATTTTGGGTGACAAGGAGTAATCTCAGCCAAATTAATAAGAGAATGAATGAAAAAACAAAAGGGCCTAACTGCAGAGAGGTTAACATTGCTTTTAGCAGTATTACTAAACTGGGTCACAGATAATTAGATTAATTTGACTACCCTATGGTTTTATTTGGAGAAATAGAATGTGGCAACTCTGTTTGCTCTTGGTTATCTATAACATACAAAAGAATGGAAACATTTGGCCTTCAAAAATGAAAGAGCTGTTATGTCATGCTAAATAAGAGAGATGTAGACACTGATGACCTGAAGCCACTTTATTAAAGCATGCTTTGGTACTGCAAGCAAAAGTCACAGGAAATTGGCTTATGCTTTACCTTCTAATATTGCTACCAGTTAGTTAGTTTTCTTTAATTGGCTATTGTGTGCTTTTACCAGACTTTGGCTCTGTTTCCTAGCTGTTGGATGTTAACAGTGATTTATTTGTACAAATATGCTTCAGGATCATAACTGTAAGAGGAGTTTCAAACCTGCTTTTTTCTTAGAACACTATGAATGTTTGACTATGTATATTGTGGGGAATTATAAAATCTAGAATCTGAGAGGCATTACTGAGGGAATACTGGTCTATAAGGGATTGCTAAGTACAATTTAAGGATAGTATAAAAAGAATAAAAAATAAAATAGTGCTGTTCTTGGTTTTGGTGTTTACCTAATACATGATTAACGTTTAAATCCACATCTTAATGCCACTCTGAGTAGACTGCTTTCATGTGTAGAGTTTAACCACTTAAGCATGCACTTTTGCTTAAGAAATCAGTTTCTTTTTAATACCATCTTTCAAGTCGGAGTGGCCTTTTTTTTTTAAAGGGAAAATATTCCAGCACTTTGCTTTTCTGAATTAATAGGAATTTATGGTTATCTAATTACTTTAATCACGTATTTCCTGAAATGTGGTTGTCCACCAGTAGTTTTAACCATAAATACAGAGCTCTCATTTCTACTGTGTTTTGTAGATTTTTCTGAATTAGGTCCACTCACAGGAAAGTTAATGTGAAACTAGAATAAATATTTTTAAAATATAAGAAGAATGAATACTTTAAAACAAAATGAATTTGACATTCTTTTGAAACAAGTCTAATAAGGATTTTAAGTTTTTAAGACTTTTTGTTTAATTACTTTGCATTCAAGCCAGCTGGTTTGCTAACTTTCATGACCTTATAGTCCCCAAATGTTCCCATAAATCAAAGGAAGAATATGCTCAATTCTAACATTAGTACTCGGGAAAATTCCATATTTGAAAACAAAAGAAAGAAAGGTAGAATCAAGATTGCCTTGGGAAGTTTGAGGTCCTTGGTAAGGTTAATTGGGAGGGCATAAATTGATTTATCCTTAGATTCTCTTTGCTTTCTCTTCTCTCCCCTCAAGCTTTTTTGCTCCTTGAACTCATCAGTTTCTCTTACAGCTTGAGCTTTCATACTTCAACACTGAACTTGGAGATATGAAAATATTCTAACTGGCAGGGGGATGGCCTTGATGATCTCTTGAAATTCTTTAGTGCTTTATTTTAAATTCCAGTGATTTCATAGAAACTCAAGAGTGAACTGGCCCCTCTAGGTCATCAGTCTGGCCCCATTCCCACACATAAAAATGCTTCCCACCCTCCAGGAGTTGGTATTAGTGGCTATTGCTGAGTGAAATTTTCCTGCTCTGAGGTATTCTAGTGCCTGGGACCGCCTTAGTGACGAGGTGGGACAAGCAGGTGCACATTAGATTGGAGAACTTTTCAAACTGTATATTTTGCCCATTATTTAGAGTCTTAAATATGTAAATCATTGCTCTGGTCACTTAAATCATTGGCACTGTAAATCATTGCTCACTTTATCTAAAGAGATTATGTTAAATATATGTATGGAGGTGGTGCTGGTTGATAAAAATGGAAGGAAGTTCAAATTCATTGAGATCAAGCAATTCTATGAGTATTGAGGACTTCTGTATAAGAAGTTGCAAACTCTAATGCCTCAGAGGACATGACCAATAACACCAATCTACTACAGCTGCATCTTACATAAGGTTATGGGAATGATGTGGGCCTAATGTGCTCAAGTCCAGGTCCTGTTCTATCAAAACATGAGTTTGCCCATATTCTTTCGAAAGTGTTAAGTTTGCAAACATTTAAGACTCTGTATGATAGTTTCTGGACCTTGGAGGAGTTTCATAAATGAACATCTAAGATTCCTGATCTCACAAAGATTCAAAAACAGGATAAATTGTTATTTGAATGGTACCTGTCATTTATAGAGTAACCCTAAGGTGCCAGACACCATGCCATTCTTACTTAATCCTTACACTAATCCTATGCAGTTTATCTTTCATGAGTTAATAGTTGGATTTTAAAAACTGGTTGATGATTTTTGTGGTCAAATATTGGAAAACAAATAAATTTGAGTTACAGAACATTAACCCACATGCATAACTTACCATAGGACTTTTAAAAGAATTCAATATATCGTGCCTTGTGAATCTACAGAAGTGGGTATGTTTTGCAGTATTTTTTAAGCTAATGTAAATTTCATCAAGTGCTAGTGATCTGAGGAACAAACCTGGGAAAACCTTCATTTGTAATACCCAGCTTCCCCATGAAATCTGTTACGATGAAGAAGCAAAGCTTTTATGAGTGCATACAAGATACTTCATGATTTTGGAATCAAAGATATGTCAAAGGAAAGGTATAATTTGGGGAGGGTCTTAAAATGTGGAAGGTACTGGCGATGATAATAGTGACATGGATGATTTTGGGGGGCTAGAAAACATTTCAGAAGTAATGATGTGAGTCAAAAGAACAGCTCAGCATACATGTATAAATACTGTAAGAGAACCAGTTTGGTGGCTGTAGAAGAGGATTGAGCAATGTGTCACTTGGTTCATGTTCCATACAATATTAATGTACTACTAATTATATCTTAGAAGATTGGTTGTATTTTCTTAACATTTTGAGATGATCATTCTAAGAAGATTTAGATGTTAGTCGACAGAGCATCTTGACTCTTACTATTAAAACTATTAGGTTATTGAACAAATACTGACTGCCTGTTACGCTCTAGACCTTGTGCTGGCTGCTGAACCTACATCTGTAAATAAGCTATGCAAGGTTCCTGGTCTTTGAAGCTCATTTACAAAAGTGACAGAAATATACATAGGTCCACAAAATGTCAGCTAGCAATGGGTACTACTTGGAGAATTAAAACAGAGTGATCGGCTGAAGAGTGACTTAATGGCCATTTTAGGATAATAAGAAGGCACCAGACATTTGAAGGTCATGGTAAAAACATATTTGGATAGAAGAACAGCTGGTGCAACATCCCTAAGAGAAGAGCAAACTGAGCTTGTGGAGAGATACGGAGAAAAGGTTGGTGTGGTTGGAGCACTAGCCAGGAGGCAGCTGGTAAAGGACTGATGGAGAGGTTGACAGGAGCCAGAACGTAAAGTCAGGATCTGAAATATTTTTTCTACATATGATAGGTAGCTACTGGAGATTTGTGCAAAGAGGTTTCCTGACTCTGTGTATGTGTCTGCGTGCTTTCATGTGTGTGAATGTGTGTTTGTCTGTAGGTCTTCGGTAATCTCCCCTTCCAGATGCTACAACCTGAGATTGGGGAAGAAGTCCAATCTTTGATTCTTATAAGCCTTCATATTTTGGGATAGATGTGTCTTTCATGTTTTCTACTTTAAGAATAACTGGAACTTTTATTTGCTTCTCCTATGATGACAGGGTCCCTTCTCCATTCTGCTTACTCTTATTTCCAGAGCAGTTGTCCATACCCCACTCTCAGCATGGGGCCTTGACTTCCTCACAGTCCTGTGGAGATGGTTCAGTGGAGACCAAGTACACATTGCTTTGGCTCCAACTTATCAGATACCATGTTTCTATTGACAGGAACCAATCAAAGAAGGAATATAAATAAATAACTTCTAACTTTGTAATTGTTTTACAGAAAAGTTGCAAAGACAGTACAGGAAATTTCTGATTACCTTTACATCCAATTTTCCCGATTAACATTTTATATTACTAAGGCATATTTGGCATAACTAAGAAACAAATATTTGTACATTTCTCTCTCTCTCTCTTTTTTTTTTTTTTTTTTTTTTTTGGTTTCTTGAGACAGAATCTTACTATATAGTTTAGGTTGGCTTTGAACTCACTATGTATCCCAGGTTGGCCTCATGGTCACAAAGATCATTTTACCTCAGTCTCTTTGGGATTACACCATCATGTCAGGCTGTGCATTACTATTAACTGTATTTTTTCCTAATATACTCCTCCCCCCCCCCCCCAGATCCCATTTGGGATACCATATCACATTTAATTGCTATATTTAACTAGTCTCATCTGGATTCTGGATGTCAAATATTCCTTGTTTTTCTAACATTGACAGTCAGATTTCTTAAAGTATTCTTTAGTTTGTGATTCTCTGAAGTTGTTATTGGGTTGTGTTAGAGTTATGGTTTGGAGGAGGAAGACCATGAAAATGGAATTCTTCTTGAATATGAGGGGTGCATGCTAACAGCTTAGCAGCTCATCACTCAACCAGGTTTTCTCCAGGCAGACTTACTTTATTCTCTTTTCAGCCTCTGGAGTCCTTCCATCAGCAACTGGATCTCAGGAGGTGAGAAGTTAAATTCCACCTTCTTGAGGTGGGGGTATATTTACACAAATGATTTAGAATTCTGTGTAGGAGTTTTTCCCTTCTACCCATTTTTTAAAAATCTATTAGATTTAGTTATTTATATTACTCTGGGTTCATGAGTATTTATTTGATACTTTGGATTGTAATCTAATTGTGTGTCATTTATTTTATTGCTCCAGTTTTAGCCAATAGGAACTCTTTCAGCTTGGCCTCTGTGTCTCTTTGATATACCCTAGTTATTTACTTTCTCCTGTGTTTTAAATCTTTGATGATACAAACTCATGAATCTCTCATGTTATACTGTACTATTGTTTTTTGTTTTGCTGTCTGGGGATGGCTTGTGAATTTAAAATTGGGCCTATATTTGTCCCTATAAAATTTCCTCCCCATAAAATCTCCATTGCTGTGATCTCTTACATGGACTGCAGTGAGTGCCTCTTACCTGGTTTTGGAAGTTCCACTACAATCATCTGCACTACAGTTAGTTTCTGTCTAGCAATCAGAGTCATCTCTACATACAAATCATTTGTGTAGTTCTTCCCCACATCAATGGGGAAGAACTCTAAATAGTCTGAGTACTGCTTATTTCTGTGGTATTATCGGTTAAGCTTTATATGCCCCTACTCAGTATGTATTAGCAATGTGCCTATTACTTCTTTCCCTGGAAATATAAGGCTTGTCCACTTGGGGTCTGTGTAACAGTGAACTTATCGGAAGCATATTTTTCCTTCGTATCTTCAAATGGCTGATGTTTCTTTGCTGTTCAGCTGTTCAGACATCAACATTGTGAGAAGCCTTGACAAATCACTCAATTGAGAATGATTTCCTCCTATCAAGTTAATGTTCTATTTTCTTTATAGAAATCATTATAAGAGTATTTTCTTAATAATTTATTATATTACACATCTGTTTCTCACACCATTAGCAAGTTAGCAGAGTCTTGTTTCTCGTTTATAGCTGTATCGCTCTATAGGAGATACTCAGTAAATATTTGTTAAACGCTGGTTAATAACATGAGAATTTCCTCCGTAAAAAATAAGATCAACCTAGTTCCCGTTAATACATGCTTCTGATGTGTAAGTAAGTCCACTGCCCACACCCTCCCTAGGTGTCCTATACCATTACAGATCTCTGGTTCCTACTCTGAAATCCCGAGCTGTGAGGGCTAAAGGTGGTACTTAAGCCACTAAAACTTTCTCTTTAGACTAATTTCAGTGAAAGTAGTGATTATTTCTGCCTGTGATTGTCCAACATTTTATACTTCCAGTTTTGTATTTGTGTTTATTGCACAGCTCTTTATTTTTTAGTTTTTTGGAGGGAATACCGGATTCAAACTTAGGGCCTCACACTTGCAGGCAGGCTTTGTGCCGCTGAGCTACACATCCTTGACCCTCCGTGGCTCTTTCTTGTTCACATGAAAATTAGCATGTTATTAATAACTTAGAAGCTCAGAGTCCCATACTTTAGCATCTGGAATTAAAGCCTAGACATAGTATATTTAATATATTCTTTATGTTAACCAGTTTAGTCCATTTTATCTCTTATGATCTCTACTTCATTTTATTGTGCAAAAATCATCCCTTTAATAATCTACTGTAGAGTTTCTTTGGATTTATATGAAATTCAATAATCTTGCTATGGAATTTATATTTTCCCCTTTTACTATTGTTTTTATACTTCTCAGTCTTATACACAACTACATAGTTAAAAAAATAGTGAACTTCTCAAGAAAGTATAATGTTTTAACATGTCAAGAAGTATGCAATTAATTAGCTATGTCTGATTGTGTACAAATTTGACTACTATATAGCTTATATGAGCTACACAGCACTTCACTGTCACTGTAAAACCACTAACTGACAATTCCACACTTGATGATTGCTTATCATTTTAACTAGCTTATATGGTAAACACTTCAAGTTACAATGTGAACTACCTTAGAAACTAGATTTAGTCCACGGAAGTAGCTAGTAGAATCAGTTGGTATATGTTTCATGTTTCATTTAGTGTGGTTTTTTTTTCTGTCTTTTTGAGACAGGGTCTAACCATGTAGTTCAGGCTGGCTTTGAGCTCACTTTGTAGCCCAGGCTGGTCTTGACCTGACAGCAATCTTCCCTCAGCCTCCCAAGTGCTGGGATTACAGGCATGCACCACCATGCTTGGCTTCATTTAGTGTTTATTTGTACTGTGGTATGGTCATCGGTCAACTTTCTTTATACTGCTGAGTCTTATATTTACATCTGAATTTTACTGTGATGTGTTCATTGGAACAATTCTTATGTGAGGCTTGGGATATAGGTTAGGTTGATGGAAAAGCTAATTGCGGTTGCAGCAGAGGATTTCACCAATCGTTTGGTGGGGTTCTGGGGAGGGTGTGACCCTGTTTAGTGTCTGGAACTGAGACAGTGAGTTTTACCTCTTCATTTAGTAGTCATTACAGATTGCTGCATCTGGAATAGAGTGTAGCTTTCAAGAAACTTTCAGCCGCAGCAGTATCCAGAGAAGGGCTCAGCTGTGAGCTGTGGTCAGTCAGTGAATTGCTACTGACAGTTAAGGCAGTGAGTCCTGCTTTACCAAAAAGGAGATTTTCAGTTGTGTGAACAGCATGAGACAGCATCTCCAACAAGGTGAATTCAAAGAAGATTTCAAGCTTATTCATAACTTTCTATTAATGATGAATGCATTTACATTCATCCTCGAATCATTGCACTTGCTTTTTTGCACAAGGTCCTGCATTTACCCTGAATGTATACTTCTCTGCTTTTTCATCTTGGGGGTGGGTATAATACACACACACACACACACACACACACACACACACACACACCCCTCTAGTAGCCTGGCACATAGTTGAGTACTGAATAGTTGTTAGATTCTTTTATCAGGACATTTAAATGCACCTTTAACTTAGCCAATATTATAACAATTAGGTTCCACAGATACCCATCCTTCCTTTTAAAATAGAATAATTTCCTTATCTTGCATCATTTGGGCATTTTAAGAAATATATAACAGTGAAATATAAAATATGTTTAGGGAACTTCAAAACAACCCCCTAGCAATCCTTGTTCCAGAACTTGTTCTTTTCCTCTTTCCTCAGTGCATCTAAAGTCTTGGTAAGCACTGGTTTAAAGATTGTAGGTTCCTTAGGGCTGCTGGTTTCTTAGCTAACTGGTAGAATTTGTCCTCTGTATGCACAAGGCTCTGGGGTCATTTTTTAGTACCAAAAATAAATAAATTAAATAAACGTATAGGTTTCTGTAAGCACATAGTGGGGTGATAATCTGATGATTTACTAAGTTTTTTTAAATACATAGTAAGAAAGGAGATTTTTATAGCTTTTATCTGAAGTATACTATAAGATGTGTATTGGAAAAGCTGCTTTCAAAACAATTTTTCCTGTAAAGGCAACTCACATCTCAGCCCGTTTCACTGAAAGTGCATTGTAACATCTGATTTGAGTCCATACTCATTATTGTGCAGCATGGCCTGCCAGGAGATATTATCCTTCCTGCAGCTCACCAGTCCCAGGGCTTCCTTATCAAACATCTCTCAAAGTGACAACTGCATTCTCTGTCTGGCTTCTTAAATGTGTTAAACAAAACAGACAATTGATAGATGTCAACAGTGCCTGCCCCTTTTTTCTTTCTAAGAACCTAGTTTATGTAAAGAAGTAAATTGTCTAAGATAGGATAGAATCAGATTGATTTGGTATGCGAACAGTGTACGTTAGTTTGTTGGTACCAGGGATTCAGTGAATGGTTTTCAACCAGGGATGATGGGAATCCCTGAATTTGTGAGGCATCTCTTTACTGAAGGAAAGGAAAGTATGGTAACCATGTTTTAGTATTGTCATCTCTATCTTTATATCCTGAACCTAGCCTATTACTATACATGGGTTTTGATCTCTAAAAATGTTTCCAAACATATTTCATAAGTTGTTTAAAAATCTTGTATCTCAGAAATACTTTGGAAAGAAAGTGTTAGCATAGGTCCGAGCGTGTATAAAGTGCTATGGCCTATTACCGCCTTCAGATTAAAATGAAAGTACTCAGCACCCAATCTATTCAGCTCATTATCTTCAACTCATTATCAACTTACCCTGTTTTTTGCATACTCCTCACCAGCCATGCAAAGCTTCCATTGTGTTAGTCTCACATGCTGGGACAGCTTCCACATCAAGACTTTGAATTTGCTTCTTTGGATCACACTCTGCTCCTATGTGGATGACTTGCTTCCTCACATGCTGTAAGTCTTATCAAATGTAACCTCATTAATGTCTTCTCTAACAACTTTTAAACTTTGGACAGCACATCTGTCTAGCAGTCAATCTTTCCCCATTGTTTTCCTCCAGAGATTGGACCACCTTCTAAGATGCCACTTATTTACTTATTTATACTTATCACCAGCAAATAATGCTTATGGGCACAGGAAGTTTTCCATATTTTGTTACCTCATGAATCCCTAGCATGTGAAGAATGCTGAAACTAAATAAATGTTTATCGAATGAATGTGTGCAAATAAGATATATTGATGTAATCTGCTTGGAAACTGACCTAACAAAACATCAGATGTGGACAGTATGCTACAGTTAATTTGTTGTTGTGTTCTACTATGTAAAAAAAAAACAAACCTCCAAACAAACAAACAAAACCCCATACAACTGTCTGTTTTAGAAATCTCATCGGCTGTCTCTTTTCGAAATTTCATTGGCTTAGGTTGTTTTTCAAAGCTAGCTTTAAAAAATATATGTGTAAAGTATTTACTCATTCTCTCGTAACTGCTTTTTCTTTTGCTTCTTGCTTTGCCTGTTGCAACACATAGTCCAATTTTTCACACCTTGTTTAGACTTATGTGTCTATTTTAACTGTACTGTTTTAAGTTTCCTACCTCCTTAAATCCACAAAGCACTTCAAGAAAGGATTTCCATGTATTATATTTTGTTCAGAAAGTCTTATCTCAGGCAGACATATTTGCCCATTTTCTTTTTTATTTTAAAAAAGTTTCATAATCATTGCACATGCAGAGTGCTGTTCCAATAGACTGGGTTAATATCTCTCCATGAAACTACGCACAATAAAACAGCTTCCAAAAAAAAAAAAAAGTTAACAATGCATAAAATGCTGATACAGTGCTTTAGAGCACTTAATTATTTCTTTCTTCCCCCTATTGTTTATCATTGTTTTGTCAACTTTCCATATCACTACCCACAATGCTTTGAGTTCGGTTTTCTTTGAACATTCCTTTCCTCTGAACTTACCATGAACTTGTGCCTGTAGCTTACCGCCATGGAATGCCACAGCCACTTTATAAAGGGGAAACAAAAATAACGCTTTGGTTGTAAAAAGTGCTAAAAACAAACTCAGATAATATAAAGTATGAAAAACATGTGTTCAGTTGCTGTTTTAGGCTGCAGTATGATGGTTGCTTTAAAAGAAGGTCGGTGTAATTTGTACATATTTAAACAGAATCAACATTTAAGTTTGTGTAAGGAGGAGGTAGAAAAAAAGAATTACGTTTTATAAGATTAGATGGACTGTAGGAGGAGAAGGATTGCATAAATATCAAATATGATACAGCAGAAGATAGGGTCCATTATCACATATGCAGTGTAGGATGATGTAGAGGATTGTTTGTTTTATGCAGAAGGACAGGAGGAGGGAAGCTTTTTTTTGTATGTCTGATTATTTCTTTGCATGTAGTGTTCTACTGGGAAATTATTGTACCTTCTAGGAAGAGTGTGTCATGAAACAGACTCTGCACTGGGAAACAAATCTTGGTTTCTCATTCCAGTTCTTCCAATGAATACAAGTGATTGAGAATATTCTGCAACAAGAATTGCTCAACTTTTATACTGTCAGGTGGTTATTTGGTAAAAGACGGATGCATGAACACTGATTGTGGGTTGTGGTCCAAGTCATGGCAATGTTGTATTCTTATAAAATGGGGATATTCAATTCTTTTTCTTGTATAGTAGCCCTCTTATCTTTGGGGATTATATTCTAAGATCTGTGATGGATGTATGAAACTTCAAATAATACCAAACCCTGTATGTGCAGATTTTTCTTGTATTATAATACATACCTGTGATGAAGTTTAATTTATAAATTAAACACAGTAGGAGATTAAGAAGTAATGGAACGTCCCCCATTGAGAGAGGTTGGCATGGAGGCATATGGAAGTTGCAGGATCTGGCTCCTGACTTAAGCAAGGCAAGGGGATCTTAGGGAGCAGACAGGGAAAGTACACAAATAAAATATATTTTCACCAGAGGGAAATGCAGGAATCTCTTATAGGTCATATGTGGGTTTTGGAAAACAGCCTTGCTTATGACCACTTTTGCTCCTGTCTCCCTCTTTGCCCTCTTTGCTCCCCACTCTACACACTAAAGATTTTCTTGCCAGGAGGAATATGGCCTCAACAGAAAGAGACTGAATTTGGTTATCTGAAGTAGAAGTTGAAGAAATTCTTCAGTCAGTATTGAAAGCATTACCAGTGCCCAAACAGGCACACATCTGTGGAATGAGCATATCACAGGAAAGCCAGTGTTGGGATGCTGGTCAGTACAGGATCTAATTACCCTGGCTAAGAAAAACTTTGTCTTTCTCATCTCTTCCTCATCTTCAGTTTTAACTTATTTGACTGTTAAAATGTGGCTCATATTTTTACTGACTAAAATTCCAAGTTGCTCTAAATTAAGATAGTTATATATTTAGTAAATGTATATTATGCATTTCTTGATGGCAGGAAAGATACATGTCTAGCACAATATCCTGTACATAGTACCTGTTCAGTAGATGTTTCCTAAGAAGCAAATGAGTAAAAGAAATTCTTTGATGTTATAAAATCAAGAGATAAAATTAAGCAACTCAGCAATTATGTGAGATCACAATGAATAAAATATACTGACTTTGGAGGGAAGAGATTTCATTAGTGCAGAATATGGCACTATTTAGAAGCATTGTAATTTGTGAAATGTTAGTTTTAATGGTGAGAAATCTTTCACTGCAAGTGGTAGAGACCCAATCTGAAATAATGTGGAGGAGAGGGGATTTGTTGACCGTGTAACTACAAAGTTTAGGAGTAACGCTGCAGGGAGAACTAATGCCATCAGAATGGGTATTTCTGTTTTCCACCACTCATTTTGTTTATCTCCATACTATCTTTAAGCACAGACGGCTCTGTTATGGAAGCACTTTAGGCTGAGCTGTTATCTCCAGAGGAAGGCATACTTTTTCTGAGGATAGATCTAGCAAATTTCTTGGCCCACTGGAGACTCTATGTTCTTGCCAAGTCACTCAGTGTGGCAAAGGAGACATGGTGCTTCCTTTGACTGGGCCTTGGTTTGATGCCTGCCTCTTTGGTGTAGAAGTTATACCTGCAGTCAAAGTGCCTCCTGTGTACTCTCTAAAATGTAAGGGCATTTTGCGTGTGTGTGAGGAGAGAGTGGGAGAAATGAGATGACATCAAAAACTGCAGCTCCATTGGCTCTTTGAGAGACTCAGGTTAACACTTTACGAGTGTCCAGGTGTATGGAAGTGTCAGTAGTAATTTCCAAGCCTTCCTAGAGCTTATAGGACATGAAGAAATCTTTCCTCCCAGGCAGACACCATACCACAGTATTTACAAAGCTCAAAACAAATTTACGTAATACCCTATGAGCCTCTTTTTCTAGGTATTAGAGTGCTTGAAAGTAATAATACTCTATAATCTTGTTTTTGGTGCTCCCCTCTACAACCACTCCTTCAGTAGCAGAGATCATTGGTGACTTCCTAATATCCAAACATAGTGTTTTTGCTGCACCATTGGACTTGTTGTCTGTGGGGAGTTGATGTTGTGATTCACACTTAGCATCTGGAAACTTTCCCTTCTCTTAACTTTGGAGATACTTTCTTTCCTGGGTGTTTTCTGCCTGACTCTGAGCATGCTTCCTTAGTCACTGCCATTAGCCCCTTATTTCTGACTTCCCCTTAATGTCTCCTTTCACTTCTAGTCTAGCATGGCTCTCTTCTCATTGTAAATGTTCTTAGTTAGTCAGTCCCATTCATGGTTTTGGCGTCTATGACCACCTTTCTATGTTCATATACAGCCATAGCTCTGCCATTGTTCTAATTTCTACCTGTTGAGCTAAACTCTATGGTCCATAAAGATTACAAATTGAACATTACCCTTACAGTATGTTTCCATTTTATTCTTAACATTTACCCTCAGTCTTAACTTCTAGTTCATATCTTGCCAGCATTCAATAAAGAATTAGGAAGATGATAATGAGGGTTGCTCCCTTTTCAAGGTTGTGACTACCAAAAAGACTTCAACTACCAGTGTTATAATTTTACCCCTCAGTTTTCTTGTCGTGTTTTACATTTAAAACATCAAAGAATTCAAAATTAATTACCACAGAGCTATGCTACCTTTAATCATATGTCTATCCTTAGCATGCTGCAGGGCCCGACAAGACAAACATAACTCATTCTTAATCAAGTGAGTGTTCTTATCAAACTAACTCCCACAATTTTCGTCAAAAGGAATATCACTTATTGGCTGCCTCATAAAGCATGTTTCAAAGGTCTATTTAACATTACTGCTTCTTTAGTCATGCTGACAACTATTTTAGTAATTTTGCAATTCATTTTCACAGAAACTTTTGTTACCTCAAACCAACTTCTTTATCATTTATTTTGCTTAAAATATAGCCTTAACATCATTTTACCCACCTGAGAACAATTATTTCACAATTTTCAGCCCTCCTTTAATTATATCATAAATCATAAATTACAGTATATAAGGACATGTAACATATTTTAGTACTACGACTTTGTACTCATTTTGTTTAGTTTTTATTTTGTTCTTTGAAGCATTCATATAATCATTATTTTAGGAAAATTTAAAACTATTTTATTATAAAAACACATGATCATTGTAGAAGTTTAGAAAATACTTATGAGTAAAAAAGAAAATCCTATTCACAAGTAACTACTTGTTAAATGCATCTAGAACTTCCTGTCTTTTATTTAGGCATATAAATGCTTTTCTTTTTTTAAAAACAGTTAATCATGCAGTGTATGTGTAAATTCTCTGTTTTTCTCTTTCAAAGTCTCAGCATATCCTAAATATCATGTTCAATTTGTTAGAATTTTCTTCAAGTGCAGAAAATTACTACTAGCAATACTGTCTTACCATCTAGATTGCTGTAAACATAAAAAAGTTCTAGCTGGTCATGGTGGCCAAGTCAGTATTTTGAATTCAAGGCCAGCCTGGGATACATAGAGAGCTCAAGGTCTGCATGGACTACATAATTGAACCTTGTCTCAACAAACAAAGCTGAAATGAATAAATGAACAAACAAAAAAGAGACAGCCCCCAACCAGAGTTTTCATAGTGTATTAATTTTGGATAGTAATAATAATAACTAACTTTTGTTAGCTATTGTTAGTTATTGTTACCTTTGGGGACTTTTCATGGGACAAGCTTTGTGCTTAGTGCTTTATAAGAATTATCTGACTCCTCATATCGCTCCAGCTGATTACAAGAAATAGATTCATCAAGAACTTGGGACATAAGCATGTCCCATTTTGATTAGACTCAAAGCTCTAATAAGTAATAGAATCACGCTTCCCTATCACGTCTTTCAGCTCTACTGTACTAAAAACCACAGCACAAGAGAGGGAGGACATTTTGAATATACTTCTGTAACTCTGTCTCTATATCTGTGTCTATCTGTCTGTGTCTATCCATCCCTTCATCTCTCTATCAGTGACACATGGAGCATGGTTGTCTGGAGATGTGCACTCAATCTGTCTATAACTGAAAATATGAGGTGGTATTGCACTGTTGTGAGGGAGCAAGGAAACCTTGAGCCAAGTGCCAAGTGGAAATATGAGAATAACTTTGCCCTGATGGTTCAGAGAGAAATGTGTGAAGTTCTTTTAAAAGCATGAAATGCTTTATAAAGTGTTTGTCCTGTTTCATTTCTGTGCTTATACATTGTCACCAAGAGCTGCAGACCTTGATAATTTTCTAGAGATATTATTGATATCAAGAGGTATATTAATTAATAATATATTAATTATTATTATTATCAGTTATTTACCTTAATTCTAGAAGCTTCTTTATTCAGGATTTAAGCAGCTTGCATGGAATACATGAATTTTATTAACTTGTTACAGGTATAACATTCTCTTCTTGGGTACCAAGCAGTGTATAGAACTTGAATAAGAAATTTGGTCAACAGATATAAAGTTTCTGTTCTGTGAGATGTATAAATTCTGGTCATTTACCTATGGTTAATTAATAATAGGTAACAACATGATATTGTGTGTGTTAAATATGCTAAGAGGATAACTCTCATATTAAGTGTTCTTACCAGAAAACAAAACCCACAAAAGAATACAAGCAAACTTTTGGAGGTTATGGATATTGATATTCTTTTTTTAAAAAATTATATTTTAGAGAGAATAAAACCAAGAAAAATAAAACAGAATAAAGCCAATCAAAACACGACACTGTAAAAGACACAGTATTTCAAAGCAAGGTAATAGGAAATAAACAATGTCTACCACAATGCCTCCCACTGTCTTCAAAATTGCTGCTCATAGTTTCAGACACAGTAAAATCAAACAAACAGAAATGGACTAGCACCAATAAAAACAAAACAATGAGTGCAATATAGGACTGCAGAACAAGATAACAGTAAATCCTAAATGGCCACCATACTGCATTTCCTCATCCTCAAAACAGTTGCACTTGCCATCAGACACAACAGAATCAAACAAGACAAAACAGAACAAAACGCAACCAAACAAAACAATGAAAATGATACAGGACTTTGAAGCAACACAATAGGGAATTGACAATGGCTACCATCTTCAGAAGGAAATCCCCCATATGCTACATTGTGTATTGTCATCCTCTGAATAGATGATCAGACTCTTGGCTGTAGGCCTGCAAAGTCAGTGAAATACTAACCACTACAAACATTAAGTTGTGTTTTACCTTATTAACTATCATCATAGCCTGTGTTTCTCTGGATCAGCTGGTCCCTTATGGGATGGGTAGGTGTGAGGAACATTGGATTTTCTTGTCTCCCAGCCCATTAGCCAGAAGGGGCTGAAGTCTGACTCTCCCCCATCAGCCTATGCATGGTGCCAACTTAGGAGGTCTTAACTTCTGGTTGAGTTCTTGTTCTTCTCCCCTGTAGTCTGCCAATGTCACCAACTCACAGGAGAGGGCTGATATCCGGCTCTCCCCCAGTCAGCATGTGCGTAGCTGGATATTGATACACTTATTGTGATAGTGGCATTAGTGTATGCATATGTCCAAGTTCGTCATGATGTCTATATTAAATGTGTATAATTTTTATGTCACTTATACCTTCCATTCTAAAGATAGAATGGAAGAAAATTATGGGTACTTTAGTCCATCAGTGGGCTGTGAACACACACACACACACACACACACACACACACACACCACTTGCCTCTATTATTATTGTTCTCAGTAGGTTTGTTACTGGGATGGAAAGCATCATAGTCTGAATATTCTGAGTTGAAACTCCACTTTTACTGTTTATTCTTTGATCTAAGGTTTATTACATAATCTCTTTGGTATTAGTCTTATCATTTGAAGTATAGACATAGATGTTATACAGTGGCCCAATAATGAATACATGTTCTAAAAAGCATTAAAACAACTCATACTTTTTGTTTGTCCTTCTATGGGGAGGGAAACACATTTTTACAACATCTTTTGCAAAAAGAACCAAAGCTATGCTTTGGATAATCTTCAATATGAAATACAGGGACAGAATTATAAAATTCTTGAGAAGAGAGATGAGACAGAATTCAGTTCAACTCTCCAGTCTTGAGATGAGTAGTTTTTGAGACTCATAATTGTGAAATATGCTAATTGGTAGAATGAAGATTCCACCGTCCTGCTTAGTATCTTAGTATAAATAACTTAGTGCTTGGGGCTGGCAAAAGAACTAACATTTATAGCACAATATTTTGTGAATGGTCCTTGAAAAAAAGTTATATGTCTGATTGACCTCTATAATTCAAATGAAAATTTAGTCCTGGAAATGGAGTTGCTCATATATCAGCAATGAAAATGTTGTAATATTACAAAATGATCTCTTAACTTCTAGGTCTAGGATCTTTTGTAATGCAACTCAGTTGTCCTCAACAAAGAGCAACACCAGCTAGTGTGATGGTGCACGCCGGTAATCCCAGCATTCTGAAAAGCTAACACAGGAAGATCGTGAGTTTT
Source organism: Cavia porcellus (assembly GCF_034190915.1). Lineage (NCBI taxonomy): Eukaryota > Metazoa > Chordata > Mammalia > Rodentia > Caviidae > Cavia > Cavia porcellus. Next base: position 48,842,167 of record NW_026947510.1, on the reverse strand, counting down.
AGCCCAGCCTAGGAAACTTAGGTAGACCCCATCTTAAAATAAAATGCTAAAAAGGGATAGAGGATGTAGCTCAGTGTAAGGGCCCTTGCAATCTGCAATACCTTCCCTGCCAAAAAAGAAAACTGATCTTAAATGTGTGTGCATTTGTGCATGTGTGTGTAAGAGCTTTGTAAAAATTTTGCTTTACTTTATAAAACAACCATTTGTTTTCATTGTGTTGATGCTCTTAAGCTTAATGAATTTTACCCATTAAGTACAGACTCATTAATATCATACACATACACTTAGAATTTGCTTAAGTATTATTTTGTGGTAGTTAAATTTTATACTGCTTTTGAAAAGATACCTTCTTGTGTTAGTAGCAATAAAAGTATGGATTTACCACTTCTCATAACTGTATTTTGAAAGTTTTATAGTTCTTTGGAGACAGTCTCTGGAAGCCTTGCCAGTCAGCCAACACCCAAGATTAATAACATGAATGATTTGATAATTTTAGCTTCTTGCAAAAATTGTGTGTTAGATTTTCTTTACAGAATCATAGTGTATATTCCCCACTTTCTGATAACTTTTAGCTCTCATTTTAAATAAGATATTGATGTATACTTAATTGTGCCTGTTTCTAAAAGTGAATTAATGATAAGATAAATTTTAGGGTAAAATTTAAGGCAAAATGATATTAATAGATTTGGGGTTTTAGGACAATTTTCTTTAAAAAATTAAAACTTCATATTTGAAAATTTAGCATCTGGTAATTTGAGTTTCAGTTAACTTACTTGTGAGATAGATAAATATGCTGACAACAGAACCAGGTGTTATGGTGCACATCTGCAGTCTCCCCACTTGTGAGGCTGAGGCAGGAGGATCTCAGGTTTGAGGGCAGCCTGAAATATAAAGAAAGACTCCTCAAAAAACTACAAAAAAACTTCAAAAAGTCAGTGGCAGATTGATGTGACATTTCACCTTTATTGTCTTGTCAGCTTGCGAACATAAAGATGTATCTTGTTGTATTGGATACTGTTCATACAAACCTTCTTTAACCTTTTAGAGTTTAATAGAAAAAAAATAAAAATACCACAGGATAACATTTATATATTTACCTGCCTTAGATACTGAATGGAATATTTTGAACAACCTAAAAGCTCCTTTTTATAAAGCCTCCAGTTTTTAGTTGGAGGGCGTTGTGTTCATGTGATGTTTTTAAAATTCACTCCCTCCCTCCTTCTTCCCCCAGCTCTCAAGGGAAAATAGTTTGATCAGAAAGCAACACCAAGTATATAAATCATTCATCGTAATTTCCTTTATAGAAGATTTCACTATATCCATCTTCACCTCTCCATCCCCATTCAAATGTTGAAAGCAATTAATTTTTATCATTACATTATGGGCACTTACTAAGTGTCAGGGACTTTTTAAGTAATAAAATAAGTAACAATTATATGATTGCTCACTGTATGACTGTAGTGTTCCAGTAGCTTTACATACACTAGTGCAGCTATCTTCACAGCCACAAGACTAAGGCACACAAAGATTATTTATCTGGCCTAAGGTCTCACAGCTATTAAGCTTTTAAATGTTGATAGTCTGGTTTCCAGTCCTCTGCTCCCTTTACTATTATCTATTGCTCTGCACTTTCTCAAGTTGTAAAATGCTCTTAGAATTATGGCTTTCATGTTTACTTAGAAGTGACATACCAAGATGAGCAAACTATCTTTTTAGGACAGTTTCAATGACTTCTTAATTTTTTCTGTAGGCTAGTTGATCCTTGCCATGAAAGGGATGCTTTGTTTTCCTGTTATGTCTAGTTGGCACATTGATTTAAAATATAGACTTGACGTCTGGTAAAGACAGGTAAGTTTGTTTCTTTGAAACTCTGTGTAGAAGAGCTATTAGAGAAACATAAACTTTCCCTAGTTACTCAGATGGGTCGGAAAGGTCAGGCCTGGATGTTCCTGTAAAATCAGATTTTTTGCCTCTTTCAGTAATAGGTGATGGTAGAACATTGGATTCAGGTTAAAATGCATAATGTTGAGAGTTATAATACATAATTAATGTAGTCATAGCCTTTCTTCACTTTCATTGATGTTGAAAGATTAATTTTAACTTTCTCAAAAATAAATCCAGAATACAGTGTAGTATTTGGGAGGTTTATTGGCACACACCTCTCTACTATATGTTTTTCATTTTAGATCCAAAATCTCTACAGTCAGCAACAAAAGATGTGAAAAATCAATATTTAGGTTCTGAGACTTCTCAGTAAGGGTGTAAGGGCAGAGTTTTCTACCTTTTTAATTTGCCCCCTGATGTTTCTGGTTTCCTTGCCCTAGCTTTTCCTGAGATAGGAAAAGGAAGAAAGTTTTATCAACCCCCAGCGGATAATTCTCATTGTGGATTTCTGCCTGTTAGTCTTTTACTGTTACACACATTCACACCTCATATATTTTGCTCTAAAAGCAGAACATCTGAGATGATTCTGTGGTTGAAAAAGATCTCAAAGAGATGGAAGATGGATTTAATGTTGCCATTTTTAGATACTGCTGTAAATAGAATGGCAGCTGTCCTCAGATGCATAGCAGATATATAGTACATATGCTGAATAGAAACAGATAAAAGATTGCACTCGATTAATCCTCAAAAAGTAGCATTTTAGCCACAGAGTCAGCCCATCTAATTTTTAACCACACTGCATTTATTCTGTGTCCTCATGGCCTATAGTCTCATGTTTAGAAGGTGACTTAAGAAAAACTTCACTGTTATCCTCAACTAGGTTTAAAACAACCTGTAATGTTTTAGGTAACTGTATCCTTCTTTTTTAATCCTGTAAGGAATTCAAATCAACAAATATTTCTGCAAACGACTTAACTGTGAGGCATTTTTCTTGCTGATTTTGAGGAGAAGTATGACATGGTTCTTTCAAATAATGGTTTCTGTCATAGGAAAATCCGAAGCAGAAATTCACCATGCAATAAAATTGATAGTTAAAATAAATGCAGGATGATAGGTATCTTTAGTTCAGTAATAGGTGAGCATTTATAAAATACACTTGTTTTAGATACATTGCAGTTAGGTACTGTAGATTTCCTGGTAAGAATTAAACCCATCCTATCAGGAGTTTTCCAATAGAAATGACTTATAAACTAATAATTGCATTTAATAATTGAATATGTAGCTCAAAAGTTTAGCAGTAACATAAGAAGGAAAAATTAACTTCCCTGCATGGTACTGGCTTCATAGAAGAGATGAGGAGTGACTAGGATTATTAGGCAAGAATAGGAGTTTACTTGATAAATAATGAGGGCAAAGACAATGCAAAAGAAGGCATCCCAGAAAAAGATAGTATTGCCTCCCGGTAAAAAATGAGACTTTCTAGCATACTGGTGTCACTAAATTGTCTAAGGTTACTATTTTCCTATACACTTTCTGTCCGTTGTGAATCTAGCATATTCAGCAAGATGCCTGGGCCGAAAGTCAGGTATATTGTAAAGGTAAACTTGTATTTTTATGGTTTCAGCACCCTGCTTTGTCTTTAAGATGGAGCTGGCTTTTAATCCTGCCTGTGGAACTTGCTTTCCTGTGATCTTGAGCAATTTTCTGAATTGCTCAGACCTCAACTTCTTCAAGAGTTAATGTGAGTTCTGATATGTAATATGAACAGTACATTGATACATAGTGTAAAACAATGGTTTCAGTTATTGCTCTTTTGATGTTTTTGGCTGGTCTTTTTTAATGGGCTTCTTCACTGATGTATAAACATCCTTGCACTCCCTCCACACACCACTACTGCCATTCATTTCATCAAGTCTGGAGTTTTAAGGGATGAGGGAGAAGGAATTAAAGGAACTCCAGAATGGGAGTTTGGAGACCCAAATTCTGGTTCTCCTGCAGCCACGATGGCCTGAGATCCACATTCTTGACTAAAAATGCACACTGTGCCTCTATTCTTATCTTAAAAAGAAAGATTTGGGCTACGTGCTTTTCTGACTCATGTCCTCATCAGTATGCATAGCTTTTGAGGAGCAGCCCAGTAACTTAAAAGAGATAAACAACTTAATTCCAGTAAAAGACTGACTAAATCAGAAATTTTCTTTTACATTTTCTGCTTGGGGAAAAATTGTAGCAACTAAACTCATTTTAAAGAACGGTGATTTCCTCTTTTTTGTAAAAAATGACAAAGCTCAGAGTGAGTACCCCTCCGAAGTTCATCAAACATGAAGAAAGGTAATGGGTGGCTGGCCTTCTGACACATCAGGAAGGGAAAAGAAGGGCGTGGTCTGATGGTCTGGCTGCATGGTGTGATTTTGTGGTTTACTGGCTCTTACAAGTGGGGAGCACTATTGAGATTCTGTGGGTCATACCATTTGGAAAATGCCAGAGAATCATGTTGGTGACTGATGAAACTTATATCCTGAGAAAACTTGGTTGGTGTTGTTGGTGGTTCTTTCTACAAGTTAAATGTGTATTCATGAGTACTGAGTGTTCATTCAGTGTCTAGAGGGATACTCCCACCCCAGACTGTGGACAGTAGGGTCCCTGGGAGTGCTACGTCCAGATTCGACCCCAGCCCTTTGATGTTCCTTTCTTCTGTGACAAAATCTAACTGCTGTTTTCACTGCACATTAATTTAGTTATCATTTTGAAATGATAATGTGTAAAGCTTTGTAGTCTCTTAATGTTGACAGTTCCCTCTCCCCTCTATTTCCTTCCTTTGTTTCCGGCGTTGATCTGGTAACCAGCCACTTATCATACTGATTATCTTGTAATCGAAACTGTAAAAGCTCATGGCAGGTAAACCTATGGCAGGCAGATGGTCTCCCCAGCATGTCAGCTGTCTCCTTTTTTTGTAAGTACTACAATGTGGTGGTGGGAAGGGAGACAACAAAAACAACAACCCATACAGAAAAAAAGCCAGATCATACAATTTGAAATTTAACAGAATGTATTTGCTAACACTTTTGAAGTTGCCTTAAGACCAAAATTCATTATGGAAGCATCTTGTGTGGAGCATGAAGTGAAAGAGAAGGAAGGGAAACCCTAGTATTGGGAAGAACGCGGAGGTTTATAGCAGATTTGTGGAAGCCGTACTTGTGAGTTTAGTCTTCTGGTGGGCTTATTCTGGGGGATGGTGAACACAGGCACAAATGCCCCCAAGCTATTGGTTGCCTTTGCTTGTTCTCATAGTTGCCTGAGGGATAAAAAGAGCTTGTTTAAACAGTAGTATATTCCATAAAAACTAATAATTATGGCAAGGTTTTTCAAAAAGAAAATTACATTAAAGATGAATGAGGGTATATTGAAATAATTATGTTTTAAGGTGTGTAACATTAAAAGATATTGAATAGAATATCGACTGTTTTGTGGAAATAGCAATAATGAGATTCCTGTCACCTAATCTTACAATAATTGGGTTATTACTATGCAAATGAAGGTATTACTTTAAAAAAAGTAAGGAAGCAAGACAGATCCTTGAGGCAGTGTTTTATCTATTTTTAAAGCTGTGCTGCCAAATCTCCTTAGACTGAAGATCCTTTTCTAAACAATTCGGAGATGCTCATTTCATTATTTGCACCTGAAATTCCACTATAGTATTTTTCAGCTGCCACAGGTAGCAGACTGGAGACTGGTGATTTTATATTTTTTTCAGTTTTATGTAGAACCCAAAAGAATAATTAAATTGTACAATTATTGTCCTCTGTCATATTTTTAATGAAATGGAGTGAATTTTTCTGCCAAAAAGGCATGCGGAGTCCTTATCTTCACTTCCCATACAGCTCTGTCATTGCTGTGTTGTGTCAGGTGGTGTCTGTATGTCTCAAAAGCCAACAGGTCATTTTGGGTTTGCAGACCTCTTAGGACACCTTTGCAACTGAGAAAGTGATTTCATTAGTCCTTAGTCATACTCAAATCAATAGTCCATACGTTGCTGTCATCACCATGTCCGTTTAAGCTCCTATGGCACCCATCAAGTGAGCAGAAATATGTGGGACAATTGCCATTTTAGTTCATGACCCAGCTAAATACCTGTGTGTTCAGCAGGGAATGGTATTTCAAACTGTTGACTGCAGAGGCTTTGGGTAAAAGGCGATTGTATTTCCTGGTACTGCCGTATGATTTCTGCACACTGCTAGCTCTATGAAATATGATGTTTATAAAGAAGAATATGGAATTTCACTTTAGAAGTTCTCTAATATTTCTACATAGAGAAAGCATTAAAACAGCTGTAGATTGAACCTTATTGAAATCTCACAATGAAGTTTTTATAGTTTTAATACTGTTTGGTAGTATATACTGGATCAATCAGAGCCAAGTAGATTTGAGGAAATTACAAAATACAAATTTCATTTACTGCGTACTTTTGGTTCTAAGGATTAGGAGGTCAAGAAAATAGAAGCCTTATCAGTTTATTTCAGAATCAATTGCAACTTGAGAGACTTTTATAAATGTCATGGCCAACTGCTGTCTACCTTATGTCTTTTTTTATCATTCTTGAGCTCGAACCAGGCTCAGAGTGACCACTGCCATGTTGCATTTCTGCTGTTCTCTATTTAGTAGACAAATCTTAAAATAAACTTCCATTTATCTAAGAAGAGATTTGTGGGTTTTTTGTTATTAGGCATAGTTTATCAAATATATTATGACATTTCAAATAAATTACAAATCTGAAAATATTCTAATTCTCTGCATTTCAATCATGCAACTAATTTGGCTCTTATTAGACACACAGAATGCCAGCACATCATTTAGGTCCAGATATGTTTTTAGGCCTTTACAAGCAACCCTAAAATGTTACTCTCAAAGTTTGTTATGGGTTCAGGTACTTTTTCAGGTGAGCTATACACCAGGCAGATTCAGTTTCCCGGACTTCTTGATATAATGGTATATCCGTGCTGATATCTGATTTCCCAAGCTAGACAAGAAAGAGTTGCAGAGTGTTTCACTGGCAATTAATTGCTTTCTTCCTTAAGTGGCAAATGTTCCTTCTCACATTTCATCATGAAAACTACTCATAATTATCCCTCTTAATTTCAGTGGATTGAGACATGTAGAGAGGAACTAGATATTGATTAATATTATGAATGTTGATCATACTTTGTATTGATTTATTCCACTTACTCAAAATGGCTTTGAAATATGAGACATCACTCATGAGGTGTGAGTGAAGCTACCGCAAGGAGTATAATGAATAGCTTTCATTAGGAACACTAAACTTCCATCCATAGTCGTCGGTGAGTCCACTCATTTAGACTTCCATAGACCTTGCTCTTCTTGGGTTTTGTGGAATAGGTTTAACCTTGGCTGAGATTGTCATGCAGTCAACCTTTATAGACGGGATTATAGTGAGTTTTTAAACTGCAGCTATGGCGAACCTGCAGTAATGAAAAAACACTTTAGAAGAATGCCCTTTATTCAGCTTTGATGAGGATTGGTGATATTAAATACAGCTAACAATTTCTCTGATTGGAAAACTGTTGATTTGCAGAAGTAGGAAACATAAGAATTAGTATTTCTTCTGCTCATTCTGACAGAATCTATAAAGAAATAGCACTGTTAATATAATGAATGTCTTATTACCTTTTAGAATAAATCACAATACTTGAAACTAATAGATAATTAGCAACAATAACACAAATTTGTATCTTATTTACTTGTGCTGACTACCAAACAAGAAAACAGGAATGTGTTTGGGAGCAGGTAAATGCTTTACCATTATCTGCAACAGCATCCTAACTCCATCAAGTGGGAGGTAGTAAAACCTACCAATGTGGAGAGCAGCAAGCCAAGAAAGATGTCATTAATATACAACTTACACTGTATGAGAGCCTCATCAGAGCTACACATGGAAACATAGTGGCAAAAGAAATCACTTGCTTGGCTTCTGTGACAATCAGGAAAGTATTCTAATTGCTAGTACCAAATACATTAGTAATATACAGGTGCATAACATATTCCATTTTTTAGTTTTATATTGCAAAACAACACGTAAATACTAACAACTATCCTCCAAATTGTATACTTTGATGATTTATGAGAGGCAAACACTCGTGTAACATACATACAAGTTAAGAAATAGTTTGCAAACAATTCTAGTTAGCTCCTCCATGAAGTCTGGCCTGTTCACAGCCCCATGTCTGTCTGTAGAATAATTGTCTGAATGATGATATAATCAGTTCTTTGCATTTCATCAAGTTTTATCACCCAGTTATGCTTCTGTAGACACTATAATTTTGTCCATTAAAAAGTTCTTGATATGCCTTGAAGTTTCAGTTAGTTCTAGATTCTCCTCAATTTCTCCCTTTTCCTTATGAATTATCTATTGAAGAATCTGGATCATTTGACCTGGAGAAATTTCCACAGTGTGGATTCTGTTGATTGCATACTCATGGTGCAGTTTAACATGTTCCTCTTTCCTTTGTACTTTCTGTGAAAAGGCAGCTAGCTCTAGAGACTTGATCAGAAAGGTCTGATATGTTTTCTGGATTTTATTATTTTTTTATGTCAAAGAAAAAGACTAATGGCACAAAATTTCAAAATAAGATTGTGGTAGACTAACAACGGTTTGTACATTGCATATTGTTTTTTTCAAAGTAGTTGGTCATATTACAAGATATAGGCATGAAAAATTGATCAACTAATATAGGCACAAACCTTTCTTTTCAATGAACTAATAGCAATTAGCAGTATAACTGTCTTTACTATTTTGTGTATATATATGTATATTTTTCCCCTTTTTGTTTGCTGGACTTAAAGGTGGAGTGATTTTTTTTTTTATGAGAAGGTACATGTTGATTGACTTTTTTTTCATGTTAACAACCTTTTTTTTCTCAGTGCACAAACCATTAATTCATTGGGAGTTGCAACTTAGAAATAGACTCTTTCTATTGTCTTGTTTTTAATATATTAGCTGCAATAATTTTATGAAAATACACTTCCCAGCCTATTTGTGTGAAGTTCATATAGAAAAACGAGGATAGATACTTGGGTATGTTTTTTTATTTACTCCATTCTGAAGAATAATGAATTGACTTCCTTTCATCCTTAGATGGTAACTAAGTATTGTGAATACCTCAAATATTGTGAATTCACAAATTGAAGCATTTTAATGGGTTTGATCCATTCAATTTTATCCTTTAAAAGAATAAGATCAAAGAAGAATGAGGTCAGATTGCATCATCTTTGATTAGTGGGAACTTCCTTAAGTTGGTTTTTGAGTACTTTGATATAACTGTAGTCTTCTTTGATGCCTCCTGCTCCATCATTTCTCCAAGAATCCATATGTGCTGCACACCAGACCTGTTCGTTTGTCCTGGTGTGGTCATTATTTACAGGCCTAAGACTAAGAGAGTTACTTTATGTGCTCAAAATTTTCAACCTCAGTTCTCAAATACGAATTTTGAAATATCAAATTTTATGTCAGAACTAAGACATTTGAAATCACTCGAGTGCATATGAGGTCTGCCAGAACTATTACTAATAGTTTTTGAGAATTCCATTCAGGGACAGAAAAGTAACATCTTGCAACCATCAACCATAATGACTAGTGGTGCTCAAACCTGCTACAAGTCATGAATTGACAACGTCTTATGCAGAGTTACTTGCAATGCTTGTTGTTTTAGCATGATATTTCAGCTTGATATTTTCAGTTACATAAATATTGTTTCATCTTGATCATGACTTATTAATGCTTATCTGCTGCACTGGTTTCCTTAGAAGTTGTCATATGTACTGTATTAATACATACTTGTGCTATGTAAACATTTATAAATTACTACTGTAAAATAAAGGAATTATCATTATTTTATAGTGCAAATACAGCTCATATCAAGATTAACTGAAATTGTTAATTGCAATCTTAAATTTTGCACTCCAAAGCAATATTTGCTGATGAAAAATAGAAACTCACAGGATCTGCTACATTTGCTAGTTTTCACAACCTTCTTGGGACTGGTCATAATCTATAATAAAATCTTCCCATTAATTTGACCAGGAAGTAAAATGTCCCTACTCTTAACAGCTGTGTATGATGAGAGAGGAAGGGAAAACATACTGAAGCTGTGGGACCAGATGTTTTCTGTTCATAAGAAGCTTGCCCGAGAGAGTGACTGGTTGTAAGGTGAAGACTCATGGATATATTTGCTGAGCTAGTCCAAGATGTCTGCCTAGGAAAACATTTGTCCACTCTAGAGAGAATAAACCAGAATGAACTGAGCGATAGATGCTGAAGACCTGGTTTAAAGAACTCCTGAGATGAAAGTGTGTGGATCCTGTTATCTCTGGCTTCTAGAAATCTAGGACTTGTCCTACTCTTGCTTGGGCCTGTCTGCAGACCCTGTTCATCAGGTTCTTCTGCCCTCTGAGTAGTAAGTAGAGACCACCCAGCTTCATAGCATCTCCGTCTTCCACTTTGCTTCTCTGACCCGAGAATTTCAGATTTCCAAAATGAAGTTTCTGTAATTTTTGATGTTGTTATATTTTATGTTAGGTGCTGTTTAATTTTTTTTTATGTTGACATACAAACCTATGTTTTGTTGTAACGCTCCATTCCTAACTTCTGGAATGCAATTCTCATTTTAAATCTTTCTCTACTAATGACTTTTCCGACTTTGAAGTAGTTAGATCACAGCTCCTTTATTAGGAAGTTTTAATGACTTTGTTTTCTCACATCGTCTAACAAAGTACATTGTGAATATTGCTCAACAAAATATTTATTTTGACATAGTACTTAGAGATGGGTTGAAACGATGTTAATATTAGATCCAGGAAATTTCATCTTATTCACAGAGGAGGCTGGAATACAGTTACTGTGTAAAGTTTGGAATAAGAACTTTAGGAGGAAATTTAGCAATCTAACCCAGAGATTGGTATGTTAATCTACTATCTTTATCCATTCAGTTTTTAATATATCAAATGAGGGGGGAATTTGCAATGACAGTTTGATTTTTAGGTATAGAACTGAGTCTATTCTTGACAATTTTGCTTCTAGTCAGAAATAATAGTTTTGTGTTATAAAAACTTTAAAATACTATTTGCTTGCGTATCCAAACTAGGTGTCAGTTGTCTTAGTTATTCTTTGATCCATAGTGGTACTTAGCTAGAAAAGAGAACAAGTCTTCCTACACAAAATGTGACCTATTAAGAATAAAAAATGGATTAAAAAGCTTTTTTTCCTTGTAAAAGTTTGTGATCTATGTGAAAACGTTTAGCCTGTCCATTTACTATTATTTTTAACTTGATAAAGCCAACATTTATATTTAGTCCATGAAGTTTGGCAAATGGGTATATCTGTTTTTCTTTTTAATATTAAAGACAACAAACATTTTTCTAAATTAGCAAGGGGATTTGGACAGAAAAATAGTGAAAAATGTTAGAAGATTTTTATTATCTGTTTTGGTTTTAGCTACTACTTTGGACTGTTACTCTCTTGCCCTTTTCCACCTCACTTACAGGAAGCAAACAAAGAAGAATAATTTGCATTGGCTATAGAAATGCCTCTAAAATCTCTGCTGTAAGTGTGCTGGGGATTTGGAGTAGAAATCCTGGAAAAGAGAAAGAGCAGGGGTAAAAGCTCTGTTGACCAGAGATTCTTATAGGCGTGTGGTGACGGACCAACATTAGATGTGGGACTATACATTCCAGTGTTCCTCTGTTCTCTAGAAGTAAAGGTTAGAAGTGCAGTAGTTGTGTCTCATTCCAGAGGTGGACACACTGCCGGCTTAGATTTTTTTTTCCAATTCAGGTAACTTCTTTATAGAGAATTCAGCATCTTCGTTCCTTTTTTCTTACCCTTTGGTTCATATGGTGGACCATATGAACCTTGAGTGAGAGGAAGATACATAGCTACTTGAGTGAGAGGAAGATACATAGCTTTCTACATAGCTGATAGTAAATGGTGTTTTATCATCTGGCCAGTGCACTGGGCTGTAACACAAGGGCATTTGAACTCTGTCTTTAGTGCCCAGGATTAACACATTCAAATCTCAGCTGGCAACAAGTCAAGGAACTCAGGTTAGCTTGTGAACCAAGTGTTTCCCTGGTGTAAACACAGTACATGTACTTGTCTGAGGAGGTCAGCTGATAAATGCTAATTTTTTCCCCCAGTGGGATCAGGTATTTGTTCACATTTCGGCAGTATCTAAGTGAAGGCAATTTAGATGTTTAATCAAATCAAAATCTATTCTAAAAAATAGGAAGATCTCATTATAGATTCACAGATCTGTGTATTTGTGTGCTGAAGGATAATAATAATACTGGGATATGTTTCAGAGAAAAGAGATGAGTGAAAGTAAAAAAAAAATTAATGGATTTGAGCCCAAGTAAATGAAACTCTATTATTTAATTATAGTATCTGACTGTGAATATAAATGGGAGATGAGCAAGAATTTTTTCTCCAGTTTGGATGATAGAATTCATGACTAAAAGGGAAAGTCTGTCACTCAGCTACACACTAGAAGTTTGATCCTTCATAAAATGAATCAGGGAATATAGAAAATATTTTGGGAATCAAGGACAGTCTCTTTTGTACACATTCATGTGTTTTTATATCTAAAGTGAGCAAAACTGTATAATGTGGAATAAATGCCTGTGTCCATCAAATTTTTAACTCGGTGGTAGTCTGGATAGGTGAGAACAAATTCCCTGATACACAGTGGAAATGGACATGCTAACTTACCATTTCATGTTTGGAAGCTGTTGCAGGCTAGTGTTTGAAATATCGATGCTTGAGCCATTTATTTGTTATCTATTGCTACTTTTGGCAAGTGAGTAAGTTTAAACCCCAGTGTCCTGGTTAAATTCCAATGTAGATGAATGGTGATATTCCATCTGCCATGTTCTTATTTTGCCTTCCTTAAGGAAATGAAGCATAACTAAATTCCAAGCAGACTGTTGACACACTTTGGGTAGAAAGTTAGTATTTTTTTCTCACAATGTAGTACATTGATATCTGACCTTGGTTCTAGCTTAGCTCTGTCATTTGAGTTACCTGTAACCTTCTGAAGGCCAACTTCATTTCCCTGAAACACACTTTTTATAAAAGATGGACACTGAGCTTATTGTTAAGCCCACTTAAAATTTTTATTTGTGAGCTATTGATGATCCATGCAATGATAAATAAAACCAAAGGAAAAGTCTAGAGGCTTTAAACACTTTTCAGATTTCTACTCAACTTCAATGAATTAGAAAACACATTATCTTAAAAAAGTTGTTCCAGGATAGTATACAGTAAATCAAATGATAGAATATTTGGTGTTTTAAATCAGATGTTTTCCCCTGAATAATCCAGATAATTTCTCCGTTGCCTTTTTTTTTTTTGCAAGAGATATGGATATATGTCTAGTAATAAATGAGAGAAAAAAGAGAGAGTATTTCACATAGGAACGTTAGTTCTGTGTTTACATTCCTCATATATGAATTTTAACACTTTGCCGAAATTTCCCATAGAGCACTGATTCATGACAAACTTCACTTGGGCTAGTAACATGACGTCAGCAGCAGAATTTTATCACTTATGTACATGTAATGTTCTATTAGTAGAGTGACAACTAAAAATGCTATACCAAGAGACACTCAAAAATACTATAGATGTGTCAAAACTGAGTTCTAAAAAAGACTGGAAAAAGTAATGAAAAATATGAAATGAAAAAATAGAGGGGGGAAGCCCAGAAAAGAAAAAGTAAAATTGAAAACATGCCCCAATGTATCAATAAGTACATTAAATATAAATTATCTCAATACAACAATTAAAAGACATTGTCAGAGCCTATTGCAGAGCAGGACCCAAGTGTACATGTTATCTATAAGGAACTTTATTCAATATAATAATGTGGGAAAGTAGAAAAAGGTGAAAAAACATTAATGAAAACTGGAGCTGCTTTATTAGTGTAAAAAATAGCCTTCAAAGTAAATAAAATTATCAGTGACACAGATTATTACTTTAATAAAAAGTTGCACCACTGAAATGACATTGTAATCCTAAATGTGCACCTATAAAATAAGTGCAATACAAAATATAAGAAGCAAAAACTGACCAAATTGAAAGAAAAATAGACAAACCCACAATTATAATTGAGCATGCTTCCTCTTTTTTTTTGAAAAATCTTATTCATGTCCTTACTCCGTTATCTAAATTTATTTTTTTCTCCCATTAGAAACAGTTTTTATATTTTTATGTTTTTATTTTGGAGCTTTAAAATTCTTCACTCTGCTTCCTCTCTTCTCATATTTGGAGCATTTTATTTAAAAGTAAATCAGTCTAATTCAACTGTTTTATTTTTTTTCTTCTGCTGATAATTCTGTTCCTGCCCATGTGGGATTTTAATATATTACGAGTTTTGAAGTAGTAAATGCATTACTGTGTTACACTTAGTTTATGGAAGTCCATCAGTATTTCCCAAACCAGCCAAGACCTCAAAGCCTTGCCATCATCATTACATACCATGATCTTCCTAATAAATGACTTGGTGCCAATTCTTTTCTAGGCTTTTTAATCAGTTTTTGGTATAAAGACACACTTCAAGAGGATTCTTAGAAGTCTTGGACAAGCCTTCCACATGTGGCAGGTATGTCTTTTGTTTATGTGTATAAGAAATGTAACTTTCTTTATTCTTCTACAGCCACACTGAAATTCCATTTGGATCCTCCATGTATGCTGTGTAGTAGCAATCTGAGGTTGCATAGATGTTCAAGAAGGTTATGAGGTGCTTTCTCAGATAGTCATTGTGTGTACGTCATTTTTTGTCTTTTAAATGCTTCCAAGGTGTCTTCTTGGATTTCAGTTGGGCTCCCTCACACTTGCCCGCCATGAGCTTCATGAAAATATGCATCCTTTCAGCCTCTATAAACAGGAAGAGATGTAGGTACATTTCAGAGTCTGGAGCTGCCCATTATTTAATCTTGTCTTTCAGATTTTCAGGGCCGAAGTCACGTCTTTAGTTCATTGGATCTGTATAAGTCAAGGGAATACATTTATTCCTTCTAAGTTGTTCCTCCAAAGCTTTTCTGTCCATGCAAAAACAACCCTTTCCATCTCTTTGCTTGGCAGGGGGAAGGACTTGGTATAGGGCAAGTGACTGTATTAAAGAATTTTATAAAGTTTTTTATCCTCCACTCTTTCATCCTTGATGTCTTCCTGATAAATTTTAGAACTAGCCAGCTTACTCAAAATTTCTGAATTTTGATCTGATTTTTTACTTTTGAAATTTCATATCTGTTATTGAAGGTGTCTTGGTTGAATATTCTAATGTCTTATTGTTTTATCCCTGCTAGGGAGAGTTGAGGCAGTGGAGTGTGAAGTGTGAAGGGTAATATCAATTGTTGCTCCTAGGTCCCACTAATGTTTGTTTGTGTTTAGATTACCATCAATTTTCCACTTAGCGGGATTTACCTGTGCTCTTAATTTAGTTCACACATAGGAGAGTCCCTTCTAAACCTGTATTCTTGAACGGGAATCATTTCGGAGGGCATCAGGCTCTTAAAAACCCCAAATCTAATCATTGTTACTCTCCTACGCCCCATGCTTCCTGCTGTGAGGATAGTATATCTGCTGGGTTGACTGCACAGGGAAAGAAGCAAGTTTCAAGGAAGTGAGGCAACATACTTCAACTATTATGCTCCATATGGTAAAAATACTCTTTGTCCTCTTTGAGCACTTACCATATGATTTTTAATCTTTATAATGGTACAGCATGTATTTAGCATTGGGGGAACCATATAATAACCACTTTGCTAGGGCAGCCATTCCAAAGTTCCACAGGCGGGAGGGCTTAAACAACAAAAATTTATTATCTTACAGTTCTGCAGAATAGTAGTTCTTTTTTTAAATTAATCCTTTAAAAAATTCATGGCTCACTTTTGGTATGCGCAATGCTTACATTTATCATAGGGAATTTGTACCTGTATATAGTATATCTTGATTCATATTTTTCCCATTCTCTTTTCCTCCCTTCAATTCATATTCACATTTACTTAAGTTTTGTTTTCATTTTTTCCTTCTGTTCTGCCTCCTCTCCCTTGATCCCCTTCCTATTTGAACATTTTCTTTCTACTTCCCAATATCTATCATCTGGAGAATAGTAGTTATAAATGAGGATATCTGGAAACTTGTTTCCTTCTGAAGGCTGTGAGAGAAGTAATCTTTACCAGCCTTCTTTCCTTGGTTTACAGATGATCATCTTTTCTCACTATCTCTTTCCATCTTCTTCCCATACATGTGCTGTGATTTTGATGAGTGTTTCCTAAAGGCTCATTTATTAAAGGCCTGATCATGAGGGTTGCACTGTTGGAAGGTGGGTGGAACATTTTGGAGCTTCATGAGAAGTTATTAGGACATTGATAGTGTGCTTTGAAGCAGATTGGGGCCCTCCCAGTCTGCTCCTTTCTATTTTACTTCCTGGCTCATGATGTAAGTGGTTTGTTCCACTATGTGCTCTCTACCATGATGTACCACCTTTTCCTGAAGCCGAAAATAGTGGAGGCCAAATAATCTTGAATTAGAACTTCCAAAATCATAGCCAAAATAAACCTTTTCTCTTATTAGTTAATGGCCTCAGGTGTTTTGTTATAGTGATGGAAAGCTGACTAATACAGTATATCTACAATTATGTCCAAATTTCCCCTTTTTATGAGGATATTAGTTACATTGGAGTAGGGCCTACAATAATGACCTCATTAACTAGTTAATTACCTTTGCAAAGACTATATTTCCAAATAAGTTTACATTCTCAGGTACTGGAGTTGGAACTCCAACATATGAATTTTCAGAAGGACACAGTTCAACTCACAATAGCAGGGCTCAAAGAGGCTTAGTTACTTCAAGGTTACACAGACTTGGAAAGATCAGATTCCATGCTATGAGTATGTGCCTCTAAAGCTTGTGTGCTTTCTACTATTCTATGCTGCATCTCAGACAAGTACTAAATGCAGATTTGTGCAACAAGGAGAATATTCTCTTTCTTTTAAGCAACCAAACCCAGTGTGGGTGAGCCATAAATCACCCAACAAAGGAGCTAGTTAGACATAAGATTGTACCGTCACATGAACTAAGAATAACAAGCCTACTGTGTCTATGGAGAAGTTCAAAGTACTATCATTGTATCATTGGCTAGAGAATGAATTTGTTCCTGAACTCAAGATATAGATTATGCAAGATTCCAGTGGTTCCCAAGCCACTAAAATGGGATCAGCTTGAGTTTGGTGGTATTATTCCTATGGCCTGTGGTGTGCATTTTTGGTGTTCTTGACCTGTATTTATGTCCAAGTATGCTATGTGTGTGGTCTTCTTCACATCGGGCATAGTTAAAAAAATGAGTGATAGAACAGCATATCTTAATTATACAAAAGAAAAACGATAAACTGTTATAATGTTCCTGCCAGCATGTACTAGATAATGATAATGCGAGCTTAACTAGAATAGAATAGAATATATTCAAATTCAGTGGGGATTTTATTTAGGAGGATTTTCAGATTGTTTAGAATATTTTCCTTTTAAAAACAATTGTTGTTGCATCCTAGATGGGAGATAGAAATTATAATAGTGATTTGGAAATGTGATTTTGTGCACATAAGCATAATTTGAGTCTTATAATATTTGTCACTGTTTTATTCCACATGGTAAAAAATTGTTATTATTCCTTTCAGTTAGGGCTAGAAGTATACAGAAATGTCCATTATAAGATTTTTCTTGCCAAAACTCTCATGGATACTCACTTACTGAGAAATATATATACTGAGAAATATTTAAGAGAAATACACTTTAATAAAGTAGTAGTAAGGATAGTTAGCTAAATGTGTACTAGGATCTAAGTACACATGATTCCAAGTAGAGTATACTTGTGGGCATGCAAATAAATTTGGCCCAAGAGTAGAGTTTTAAAAGAATTGGAGAGAAGAGCTAATAAAAATGAGAGTGGCTTCAAAAAAGATGTTATCAATTAAAATTTCCATTACTAAAAATATAGGATTTAAAAGTGATGTTTTAAATTAAGGATTAAAAATGCTGGCAGTACCGCTAATCAAACACCAATACCAGCAAACTGCAGAATTAGCCTTTAGTAATGTGCTCCATAAGGACATTTTGATCAGTTAGGGACTGCATCTATGATTATAAAGGAGCTTGAAAATTCCTGTCACCCATGACATCACAATGGTTCTAATATTGTGGCAGAGCACCTGTTTGAGATGGTGCTATTGCACTGCCATATGAAATGCTGTATGAAAATGTAACACATGCAGTTATGTTTTGTGCTAACTGCTTAATAATGATATTAGGTAGTTGTTACTGGTTTATTAATTTTACCATACTATATATTATTCTAGAATGTACCATGCAAGAACTTGTTGAAAAATTTTACTGTAAAACTGTGCAATATGATTCTGGCAACAGCCTTATATGTCTTACTGATTGTACTATGAGACCACATACAATTAATGGACTGTACCATTTAGATTTGTGTAAGCACACTCTAGGATGATTAAACAAGGACAAGATCATCTAATGATGCCTTTCTCAGAACGTATCAGAACATATATAAGCACTGTGTGACTGAATTTCCTTCTCTTTTTTTCACTAAATTGCTCAATTGAGAAGTACTGAGTATTTCAGAGTAGGTCCTTGGGAACTAGGTGGCTAGGACTAGGTTTTTACCTTTAAGAATTTATCAAAAGAACCAGAGAGAGTATGAGTCCTTATACAAGGTGACATGCAGTACTGCAAGTGAGTGGACAAAGAGGTTGCTGTTAACTCTGTGGGCAGGTCTGGGACACTTTGAAAGGTAAGTTGCAATAGAAACTTAAGTAGAAATCTGTTAGACAGAAAGAGGAGCAAATACATTTCACTGAGAGAGAAGGACATCTGCTAAGGTATGGGAAGATGAAAATAACATTACAAGTAACTGTAAATAAAGCAGTATGTCTGGAACAACAGAGAATGAGATTGGAGAAGTAGGTGGGGTGATAGCATGAGAGGATCTGTGCCAATTATCTTATTGGCAGGATAGGTTTTCAAGTAGGGAAGGAATATGTTTAGAATTTTATTTTAGAAAAAAAATTAATCTGCACAATGTGATGGGATGGTTAGTTTAGAAGTTGCAAACTTTAGAAACTAAGAATTGGTAGGGAGCCAGATATACTGGGAGGCTGATAGGAAGCTGAAATAAATGAAGCTTGTGTGGGCCTCTAGGAGTATTTTGGTAGGGAACCTGAAATATGTTCTCAGGATTTATATTTACTGTTACAAATTTTATAAAAAATATTCAGCTTCAGTGAGTTACGAGCATTGTTTGTCTCCTCTTTTCTGCTTTCATTAATGTTGGGTGACACTGGAGTGCTCATACAAATTATGAATTTTTAGTTTGCATTTTCAAAACTCCCAAGGTGTATAAGCACACACACAGATTATAAAAGCTCGACAGGTGGGACCAAAACAATTTTTGAAAGCCAGATTATTTTAGAGCAGATGTCAGGAAACTTTTTCTGAAAAGGACTAGAGAGGAAGTATTTTAAGCTTTGTAGGCTAAAGGCAAAATTGAAAAGACTACACAATATTTTTAAAAAGGGAAATAATATGTAAATTTTCATGGCATAGTTCAAAATGTTATAATAATTGAGTCAGTTTTCACATTAAAAGTTTACTAATAGGTGCTGGGGATTTAGCTCAGCGGCATAAGCGCCTGCCTGCCTTGCAAGCAGGCAGTCATGAGTTCGATCCCTGGTACTGATAAAAAGGAAAAAGACAAAAAAAAAGTTTACTAATGAGAAAAATTAAGTCTGAAGGAAGGGGTACAAACCACCCCTGTATTGTGCCACCTCTTCTTTTAGATAATAGGTTGTATAAGTTACTTACCAATAAAGGTTTTGCATTAACCAGCTTTCAGTCACTATACTAAGCACCTATGATAATGAACTTATGAAGAAATAAAAAAGATTATTTTCACTGTTAATTTTAGGTTCTGATCTCCTCTGGTTTAAGTCCTTACTGGTGTTACGTTTGTGGCTGGCACAGCCTGTATGTTGGTAGTAGTACATGGTAGATCAAATCCACTTACTTTGTGGCTAGGAATCAAAATACAGGAAGGAAAAGGAGTTGGAAGTTCTATAATAGTCTGTGAGGCAGATCTCAAGACTACCATACTGGGTACTAAGTGGTTTCCACATGAATCTTTAGGGAGAAATATGTTGAAGTATTTTCTTTGATAATAAGCTTTTGTTGTTGCATACTTTATTTGAACCTATTCAGCAATTTATAATTTTTAAAAGCCTTCTTCAAAATGTGTGTGTTCCTGCATATAAAATGTGGCTTAGTAGGGTGGGGCTGATAATTGTGCATTGTTAATGAAATTTAGAATCTATCCACCAACACTATTAGTAACTGGAATCATGTCGTGAGTTTAGATAGACTCAAGAAGTGAAGCTATAAACCAGATGTTGCATGTCCAGATTTCATCTGTTGATTGTATGGACTGGAATGATTTTGAATGTTCCCTCTTGTTGATTTCAAGTTGACTATCAACTGTTAATTTCTGCTAAATTGGAGAGTTTAGGCAGCTTTTGCTTTATCTTTGATGTCAGCAACTTTCCCATATCTTAATTCTTTCCCTGGCTTCCATCAAACACTTTTGTCTCAACTTTTTTTTTTTTAATCTTAACTTTTTACGTATTGCTTACTAATGCCTTTATTCCTGTGGTTCCAAGAAAGAAAGAAGACAAGAAAAAACAGAATAGAAAAATATGAAAACTTTCAAAGCTAATAAATACTTTTACCCATGTGAAAAATTTGAGCATTTATCTTGAAAATTTCTGCCAGAATTTGATTTTCAAATTTAAGAATTTAAAAAAGAACTCTTAATGAATAGGTAGAGGAATTCATTAAGACTTGGATAAGTTAGCTACTTTTATAAATGTGGTCATTTATTGATTGAATTTCATTAGATTATTGATTACACTGAAAACTTGTTTTTTTTTAGTCAATGTGAGTATAAAAATGAGTATCTTTTCACTGTATAATCAAGTAAAATTGAAATAGAATTAACTCTACATGAAGTCTTATTTTAAATAACATAGCAAACTTGTATATCATTAGCATGTAGATTTTGTTTTATTTTGTTTAATGGAAAAATATCATAAATATAAGATACACATATATACATACACATAATAAGATCTGGTATATTATGTATAAATTGCATTTATATGCTTTGATAGTACAAGAGAAAATTCCATCAAAATTAATTTTGAAATTACTTCCTTCTCTTATTTCTCTAAACTCTTTGGAACATAATGTCTCTAATTTGTGTTTCCATAGCCTTCTTGACTGGCCTGTTCAAAATAACCACACTCATATGTGTACTTTTCTTAACCATTGTCTTTTTTTTTTTTAGCTGCTGAAGTATATGGCAATATTAAAGTGTGTTCAGTTTAACATATTGTTTATACTTTAGATATGGGAGACCTTTACATTTTTAGGAAATTTGTATTGTTTTATAACACCAAGAATAAAATCTGCTCTACAAACCTTTCTTTTATATTTTCCACTGAGTTTCCAATTATTGAGAATTACTAGTTAACCTCTATGTCTCTGTGTTAGCTTCCTGTTTAAATGCTTGAGATAAATACCTTAAAAAGAAAACCTGGTTATTTTATTTTGGTTCATACTTGTTCCTCTGGACCTGTGCATTGTGCTGAAACTTGTGGTTGAAGCAAAGCTTCTTACTTCATGGCCAAAAAGTGAAAAAAATAAGAATGAGACCAGCATCCTACAGTTCCCTTCAAGGGCTTGTCTTCAGTGATCTAAAGCCTACTACTTGTTCCCATCTTTTAAAATAGCCACCACCTCCCAGTGGTGCAAATGTGCAAAAACATGCCTTCACCACATGGACTTAATCACAGCTATTAATAAATACCTGATACATTCTAAGAAAATTTGTTTAACTAGAGAAGGAATAAATTTTTTCATCATTATCTTTTATTTAGATGAAATAAAGGTTTTGACCCTGTCATATATATGGGTCATTTCCCAGATTTAGGGAAAAATTCCAGACCATGTGTTCAGATGGTTACATTTTTTTGGTAAAATTTGAACAATCATCTATTTTAAGTGCAGTCATTTAAAATCATTGTTTTCACTTCACTAGACTTTCTTTACTTCAACTACACTTTTTAAATTTTTCTGTCTTGGAGTAACAGTGTAAGGACCTTGGCTATTATTAGATGGGGAAAAGTCCACCAAAGAGGGAGTCAAACTGAGGAAATCGTAGTATTAGATCAGGCAGAATGGTATAATCAGATTGTTTGCACACACATCCACGTACAGTGATGCTGTTGGTAACTGTGAATCTTGTCACACACTAGAGCATTGCAACATACAGGTTTGAAGCCAGAGGTCATACTGTCCTGTGAACATGTCCCACAACACTGGCACATCGTGCATGAAATGATGAGGGGGAAATGAGGTTTGAAACACACAGAAGCTACTCTGTGCAAAATCTATCCAGTTAATAAATGTCCACTAATTAACCAGTAGAGGGTATGGTTTGATCAGTGCCCAGTCAACATAGACCTGTGTTCAGTGCATAATGTAGTTTTTCTTTTTTTGGTGGATATTACTTAAATAGAACTTCTCAAAATGTCTACATTTTTAGAGCCCCTACCCATAGTAGTAGTACAAACATAAGTACTATTGTATATATTCTTGCATGTTTTCTGGATCTCAATAATGAGTATGTAAAATTAAATTAAACACATCAGATAGAAGAAAATTTTTTCTGTAATAATTACAAGGAAGGAAGAAGTATGAGATGGTAAAGAATTATCAAGTCTTTGTATACACACAGGTCTTGCTTAGTGCTAAGTTTTGAAGGAAAATTTTTGTAACTAATAATCTTCAGCGTGTTTGTTATGGGATGATGGTTGTTAGTAAGTGCCGGTTTCAAAGAAATACTTAAAAGATTGCAAGAAATGAAGTTCAACATCTTCCTTTGGTAGACATATTTTACATTTTACCATTTGCAGTCATAGTCATCACAAAACCTCTCTTCCCTAAACATCTTTGTGCTCATTTTCTGCGTATTTAGGCATACTACCCCCCCACACACACCCCTACCTCTTCCTTAAAGCATCCAATTAGACTCACACACGTGGACATCACAAAAATGCATCCAAGAGAAAGTGTTCCTACATGATTCATCTGGCCATTTCTAGGTGTGCTAATGGATGATTTAAGCATTGTCAGCTGTAGGCACCCCATGCATAGGTAGAAGACCCAGAAGGAGCTGCTGCTGTGCTGGCACCAACAGGGTTAACCAGCCTTGCCAGCATGAACAATGGAAACTGGGCAGCTCTAAATGAAATGAGCTGAATATTTCATTCGGCCACTCAGCTGCCTGCTCCAATTGCCTCCTTTACTAAAATAAGAGCTTAATCTAAAGTGACAACAACATCAGTTTCTGTGTGCTCCAGTCACACTGAACATGACTTCCTTAACATAAACACTATTTACATGGTCCGTCTGGCTATAACAGGGAATCAGGAGCGTGCCCAGCTAAGACACAGGGTACAATGAAGGACGAGGAGCAGGCAGCTGAGAATTAACATCAGCAAATGAAAGCCTGACCCTTAAAGGGCATGTCCCTGATACGTTTTAAAATGAGAGAGCATTGCACCAGTAACCTCAGCCTTTGTAAAGACTATGCCATTTAAAATAAAATAGCACCTTTTCAGTTTAGACACTTAACCAAATGCATTATGTCTGACCCATTTCCCAACTTCTGTGACACAAGAGGATGGATCCCTAGCTGCAATTATTAGAATCTTTCAAACAATTGCAAAACCAGTAACTTCCCTCCCTAGACTCCTTCTCATAGCAGCATGTACATTCTGGAGATAAAGAGGACATTCCATTCTGGGAGTGCAGGCCAGCCCAAGATGTCAAGGGAGTGAGAGAGAAGATGTGACCCCTGAACTGAAGGTTTTGGTGTTCCTGCTAGCTATACTGAGGAAATCCTACATTGAAAGTGGTTTTCAGAGAGTTCTGGAAGATTAGAAGCAGGAGTATGACAAGACACTAGCTTCTCAGAGACCACAAAATAATACAAGTTACTTATCTCTAGGAGCTAGAGTAGTTATTGAGACAGACACCAATCCTGAATATGAATTATTGATGGTTTGTTTGCACGAGGAGAACTGGCGTAGTATTATATTCACAATGCTAACACACTCAGGCATTTAATGAGCACAAAATTTAGACATATTTAAGTTAATACTGTTAGAATTATTGTGGTTCATCAGTCAAACTTTGTAGTTTTCCTCTACCTTCATGGGTAGGGAAATAAGACACAGAGAACTCACTCATATATTTGAGACCACATAACAAATCGGAGCTCAATAGAGAAACAATATATATTTGTCAGTTTATTCTTCAGTTTTCTTCAGGTTGCCACAGATGCTCTCATTTCTAAAATGACTTTTCTCAGAATTTCTTTTGATTTAGCATTCTAGAAGGCTTATATCAGACATTGAATTGTGACTTCTGGGCTCAGGGACTAGGACTGCTGGCAAAGTGGTTGATCTTTTATATATATATATATATATATAGAACCATTTTATCTGTCCTTGTCCTCCATGCTCTACATCTGAGCAAATGCCTCTGCAGTTTGGTTTAAGACAATCAGGGTTACTGTTATAGCTGAGGGGAGGGTAATTCCACTCAAAAGAATACAAACTCCATAATGGGATAGTTGTGTGTCCTGCTGTGATTGGAAAAATATGGAATGGCTGCTGGTGACTGGAAACAAATGATACTGGAGAATGGAGACAAATCCAAAGATGTCTTAGATTACAATACACACACACATGCACACACGCACACACGCACACACGCACACACACACACATTTCCTTATTGATGGCGTAGAATTAGATTTCTCCTAGGAAGAGAAGTTGCTTCCACATATTTTTTCTAGGTTATGAGCCATAAAGACAAATGACAAGCAGCATCAAGGTCAGAATCATTCTAGAAGCTTTGGATTTTTGCAGTCCCCAAACCCTGGTACATTTAGATAAGTTCTTCATCATAGAAAATAGAAGAAATTAATTTTTTCAAACATATTTTCTCCCTAAGAAAAACAAAATGTGTGATGGGAAAAGAAAAATGGAATAGTCATCTATGTGTAGATGGCCTTTGTAGATGCTCACTAATCAACAGCCATGTATTGAAAGTCTATGAGCTCATCCTCATGAGGTTAGGATACAGAAAATTGTCATTGGCTTCTTGAAGCTCACTATCTGGTGAAAAGCTTTATCACAACATGAAAAATAAAGAAAGAAATTGTACTTCTGCAGAGAGCCAGAAAGAATATTATGGTAATGCAAAAGTACCATTTTTGTAATTTGACTTAACACCCTTTGGTCTATTTTCATCTTCATTTTTATTTAAGTGAAATGTGAAGAAGAGGATAGAGGATAAAAGATCTTTTTCTTCATCACCAATTGAACAACGATCAGCTCTCTTGGTACTATTCTAGGTGTACTCATAAAAGAATGAAACATACTTCCTCACAGTATAGTGGGGACACAGACATTTCTATGAATACTAATTGTACAAATTGGAAAATATCTTAACAATATAGCCATCAAATGCTTACAGCAGAAGAGGTGGGATAAGTACACCTGTTCTAGGAGAACTCTTCCAGTGGCAGTGACTTTGATAGTTTCGCAGTAGTAGCCAGCACTGTCTGGGTGCCAACTGGAAACAGCACTGCAGTGATGTTGTGGCCCCTGTGCAAATTAGGCTTAGGAGGCAGCCTATGTCTTGAGGACTCAAATCAATAGGAATCTCTGAGGCTATTGAGAAACACTTCTGTCAGCTGCCTACCTTTTTCCTTCCGGGGTAAGTACAGCTTTGCCTTCTTTGTGGATGTCTCTGCTGCTTTGCAACCTTTAAGTATGGAGGGCCATGACAGACCAGAGAGATGCAGTTTGTCTTGTAAGTGATAAAGAATTTCAGGGCTCTAATGAGAAAATGCCTGAAGATAGACTTGGAGTCTGTGAAGTCTCTTCCATGTTCGTTTAATCACCTGTCACATCATTAATTAGCAGTGTGATCAGATCTTAGTTCTGGGCAGGGTTGTGTATCATGCAGCCATTCATAGTTTTATGCTTTTCCAATGCAGGATGTTGTAAGATTTTATTATCTTCATCTTTATGTAAGTGCATATAAATCATTCCCTATAAAATTAGTATAAAAGTCATTTCTTTTGTCTGTTGCAAGTTTTGGGAAATATATATTATATTTTTGTGCACGTTGCCTATGTATTTTCTTCTGTGACAATTCTGTGAGGAAGATATTTTCTTAGTTTTTTAAACTTTATTTTGTGTTTAACATAAAAACTGGAAAATTGTATATATTTATTAACAGCTTTCCATATAATATTTTGATACACTTAGACATCACATAGTGTTTAAATCTTGTTAACTTTTTCCAAACATTTATCATTCTTTAGGGCAAAAACTTTTAAAATCCTTTCTATTAGTCTTCTGAAATGTACAGTGTGTTATTGTTATGTTTGGTCACTCTACTATGCAATAAACAATGTTTCTTTCAGTTAAAATTGAAGCTAATGTTATATAATATTTTAAAAGAGAGTTTTGTCATTTTAAAAATGTAATTTCCATAAAAACCAAACACGAGTTTTTATGAAGGAACATGTTTTGAATCATAACCCATGTGTAAAACTATCTACGTTGCAACTTTCTGCTTGACTATTGAATGATTTTCTCATTTTTAAGTAGTGAGTTGGTAGTATAAAAAACTAGTGGTACAAGAATTAACTTGATGCTTCTCAGAATTCAGATATATGGTTTTTAGGACAGGAGTGATGGAGTTGGAAGTACAGTACAGGTGACCCTAACACAGTATGTCCTCCAAACCTGCACAAAACCTTTTTTGATAATATCAGGTTGTGTTCTGTTATCTCCAGCCCTTATGGCCTATAATTGTGTCCCATTGGCAAGACCACAACCTAAAGAGTCAGCATCTTGATTTTGCAGCAGCTGTTTCTGCAGAAGGTAAATGCTGTGCAGATATTGATGAGCTTGCTAATTTGTTTAGTAGACAGGATTCAGAATGGGGAACAGGGTTTGTCTGCTGCCTGTCATCATCCATCAGTCCCAGGCTGCCCCAGGCAGTAGATTTGCTTTTTGCCAGTTTCTAATTTTGCTGTATTTTTTCTTAGGTTTAATCTACTTTATTCATTTGTCATAATTGGGAATATGTGGTTGAGAGAAAAAAGAAAAAAAATTGCTCGTGTTCTACTCTCAAGCTTGAAGGTTCTCATGTGCTGTTCTTTGATAACAGCAGATGCAGACTGGACATAGAAGCTCAATGATTGATGTAGTTTTGGAAGGAAGATTGTGCTCCCCGTGGGCCTCTAAAGCACAGTGTGATTGGGGAAATTTGCCAGAGCCATCCTCAGCCAGAGTATTTCTCCATGCCTCCACCATGATTAGATTTTTTAAAATTATTAAATGTATTCCTTTGGATACTCATTTTTGAGTATCCCCTATATTTTGGATAGTATTATAGATGCAAAAATATACTTATGAACAAGACAGTGGTAAGACAAGTGGGTGAGTGATGTGGTCAGAAGAATGTTTTTATAGTTGTTTGATTTTTGAGGCTGATTTATATCTGATTACAGGCATGATACAGTGTTCTCACAGATGCGTATGTCAGATGAACATTTTAAAAAGAACTTATTGGCTATGCTGTGCAGAGAAGATGAGAGGGACAAGAAAGAAAGGAAGGAGGACAATCCATAGAGAATTACAACAATCCAGTGTGACTAGATTTTGGCTTTATCTAGAGTGATAGTAGAATTGGTGAGAAGCACTCAGATAGTGTGGATTTCAGATTTTTGAATACTCTAGATGACAGTTTAATATAGGGAATGAGGAAAGGAAAACTATCAAAGGTATGACTAGAGTATTTTGAATTCAAATATTGAAGGTGAAAGTGTCTGTAATGAACTCACATATTTGGTGTAAGATATAGTATGAGATGAAAAGGTTACTAACTTGAAGGTATTTTAAAATATCCACTGTTGGTACAGTTAAAATGACATGTAAAAGAAATGTCAGAAGATTAAAGATGAATAAATGTTACCCTGAATTTAAAATAGAGGAACTGTTTATACTTTATTCATTGTTATATATTAGGAAGTTAATGAAATTCTAATTTGTGCTATGTTACACAGCATTTTTGAACTGATAGCAGGAAAGCAGTTCTCAAGAGTTGCCAGTCTGGGTTTCCAAGGATCTAGTCAAACAAAATTAACCTATTTTTAAAAATAGGCCTAATACCAGATATCATCATGGTTTGTAAAAGGTATTTTTATAATATATTACGAAATTCTGATAAATTGCAAAGAACATTCATGTAGTTGACAGTATAGATTACAGAGTAATAACTGAAGAATCATACCTAAAGGGGATAGATTAGTGCTTAAGGGAGAGTTAGCCATCATCGTAGCCAAGATAGTGTCTGTAAGCAATGAGGTAATCACCCAGTGAAAGGTATGTTGGCAGGGTCACATGTGTCAGTTCTATGTAAAATACTTGGAAAGACATTGACGATTTAATAGCTAGAGCTGGTGAAATAGTGCATAGATTATCTAGAAAATGATAGTTTTCATAAAGAGGATCTGTTTAGCATGAAAAAGAGAATCCTGAAGAAATTTCAAAACTATCTTCAGAAAAGAAAAAAAAAAAAACTTCAGCTTTGAATCAATATTTCAGGCTTTGGCAAGAAACAGACATACACTTTAATCAGTTATTTGAGCACAATTTAATAAAAAAGTATAATTTTAAGGATATGTACAGTTTAAAAACCAAGACTACAAGGAGATGCTATTTCATGAATTGGGTATAATAAAATAAAAGAAGACAAAGTAATGTCAGTGAAGATATAGAGCAGTTGAAATCTTTACATAGTACTGGTGGTAATATAAAATGGGCAGCTATTTACAAAACACTCTGACAGTTCTTTGGAATATTTAGCCTTATGAGTTATCATATGATCTATTAATTGCATGCTTAAGAATCCACTGAAGAGAAATGAAAATGTATTTCTGTACAAAAACTTGTACACAGTATTCATAGCAGAATCATCCATAATAACCCCGAGTAGAAATGACCTAGTGTCCACCGCCTGATGAATAGATAAATGCATTAGATCCATGCAATGGAATATTATTTGACAACAATGAGAAATGAAGTTTCTATACATTCTGTTACCTGGGTGAACCTTGAAAATACTGTGCTAAGTGAAGGACATGAGTCACAATAGAATACCTAGGATACAGTTCCATTTGTATGAAATATATATTCTTTTTTTTTTGTAGGTTACTATAATATATCCTGCTATTTTTATTTATTTTCCCCTTAATTAAAAGGATAAAAATGAAAAAGTAGATAATAAAAAGGAGATTGAGATAAAAAAGAGGGCATAACAACAAAACAGCGCAGGTCAAAACATAGCCATTTAAGCAAAATAGTGTTTCACCACAAGATAATCTCGACATAATAGTAGTTACCATAGTGTCTCTTCCCTTAAAATCTTTGGGTATAACTTCGTATACTGTAGTATCAAATGTATCAAGACAATGTAAAACTGTTCAAGAGAATGACGGTATTACAGGGTATTTGGAATCAACTAACAGAAATGAACAGTGGTTTCTGTATAATCTCCTTGTCTATAAAAGTTTTTGTTTATATTATCACATATAATAAATTCCAATAAGATACAACAGGTTAAAACCGATGGAGACAGAAGAACAAAAGCTTGATGGGACTTCAAAACAAGAGGTTATTAAATCAGCACTACCTATTATGATGTCTTGTTTTCTCCAAAATGGCTGTTCCTACCATCCAACCTTCTCTGCCTCATTTCTGTTGAGCTCTTTTTCTGTCATTAGTTGTCAATTTGTCCTCTTCATTTTGCTTTCTGCTCCATTCATTGTGGCCGCTCTGCCATTGTTTCTGGAATCTTGGTATTTTTCTTTTTTAGAATATCCTGCAGTATTCTCTGTAGAGTTGAATTGGTGGTTACAAATTCCTCTAGTTCCTCTTTATCCCAGAAGCACCTTGTTTTCCCATCAATTTCTAGGGACAGTTGTGCAGGATATATCAATCTTGGCTGGAGGTTATTATCTTTCAAAGCTTGAGTTATTTCCCCCCACGTTCTTCGTGATTTGATGGTTTGTGCCGAGAAGTCTACTGTAATTCTGATGGGTGTTCCCTTGTAAGTGATCTGTTTCTTGTCTTTGATAGCTTTTAACATTCTGTTCTTATATTGTATTTCTGGAATTTTGATTATTACATGCCTGGGTATAGCTCTGTTTGGGTTGTAGGTGGCTGGTGTCCTGTATGCCTCATACATCTGAGTATCTTTACCTTTTGCTAAATTAGGGAAATTCTCCTGGATTATTTCTGTGAATAGCTTTTGTAGTTCATTTGTTTGAGTCCCTACTTCTTTTATGTTCTTAATTCTTAAGTTATAGATCCTCTTATCATCTTCTAGTCTTTGTATTATTGCTATTTGTATTATTGCTGTTATTTTTAAGAAGTTTTTCATTTCATGCTCCCACCTTACAAATCTATCCTCTAGTTCTGATAATCTATCCTTAGTTTCTTTCAAGCTGTTATGCCAGCTTTAGATAGAGTTTTTAGTTTCCTGGTAATCTCTTTGAACTTGCTTCACATATTCTATGTTTTCTCTATTTTCTCCATCAAACAATTCTCCCCTTTTTTTTCTGTTCTTCCATTCCACCATCTGTTTTTTCTTGGGCAGTGCTTAGCATTTCTCTAACTATTCTACTTATTTCTTGCTTTATTTCATTAAAACTTCATTTTTGAACTTGTCTATGAGGCTCCAGAGATACCGCTTTATTGTCTATAGGTGCCGTGTTTGATATTGCATGTTTTCTGTCTTCATTCTCTTTTGCATTTACCTTTCCTGCATCAGTATTCTCAGGAAAGGAGGACCCTTTCTTGTTGCTCCCTTTTCCCATACTTTTTGTTCCTTCCATCCAAGCATATGTAGGAGGCCCAGTTTTTTTTTTTTTTTTTTCTTTGTCTATTACAGTTTGTTTGAATTGTCTCGGCTAGGTGTTCCCGCCCACTGCAGTGTACTAGGGAGACACAGACCTGGGAAACCTCTGCTGGGCCCACCCCTCCAGGTCAGCCTACTGAATGCTTCACTGCTAGGGTGCACTGCCAGGCGCAGGGACCTGATTTAGGCTAGCCTACTGGATCTTAGTCCACGGCATCACCAGGCCAAGCACTCCCCACCACTCCCGCTTGAGAGGGGAATATGCGACTAAAGTCACTGCAGGACCCTGTTCTGGCTAGTCTGCTCGTTCCCAGAATGTCCTCTATTGGAGCCTCCTAGTTTATGAAAGGTTCCCCATTTTTCTCACTCACCACAGGTTGTTGCAGGGCTCCCTGCCAGTCCCGCTCTCAATGCCGTTTGGTTCGCCGATTCCAGCTCTCAGAGCTTTCTCCCATCTCTCTCCCTGCCATGCAGATTGCGATGCAGTAGCGGCAGCAGGAAATTCAAATTGCAGCTTCCAACGGTGTGGGCTCCAGCTTCCGTACTGAGATTTTATCTGTTCCTGTTATAGCATCAGGATTGCATTTCCAGTTGGTTTCTCTCAGCTTAGTTCATTCCTGGGTCGGCAGGGTACATCTCCCCTCACGTAGGACTCCTCACACGGAATGGCTCCTGGATTCTAAACTGGTAATCTCAGAGAGCCTCCATGGCTGCTGTTATTTGTCTGCCATGTTCTCCCGGAAGTTGAAATACATATTCTAACATGGACAAAATATAGAGGCTCAGAAAGTAGATTAGTGGTTGCCTGGGGTGCAGGGTTGGCAAGAAATGAGGAGTGAGTACTGATGGGTATGGGGTTTCTTTTAGGATGATGAAACTATTTTATAATTTATCATGGTGAACAACTCCATGTGTGTATTCAAAAGTCATTAAATTCTACTGATAGGTGATTTTTATGTTAATTATATTTCAATAAGTTTGTTGTACAGTGCACAAATAAGGATTGTTACACTACTCTGTAGAATAACAACAGGGAGTGGTCACCATCCCCAAGTGTAAGGAGACTAGGGCGTGGAGGGACACCACCACACTGACAGTCACCTGCAGGAATGAGCTGTGGAAACACGTAACCTGGCCTTGCTCTTACCCTGTGATTTCATAAAGTGTGGATAACTCTTATTTCCAAAACATGACCAAAAGCCTGGAGCCACAAAGCCTCTTACAGAAGCCAACATCCTCATGCACAGAGTACAGTGAACACTGGAGCATGTGTCTAGAGGTCAAGACACAGTGATTTGTGTTGCTCTGAATATGAGACTGGTAAATGAAAGTTAAATTCAGATGTTGCCTCAAGATGAATCAAATTTTAATCTCCGGAAATAGGATCGAAAAAATCTGAGATGATGATCATGAAATTACATAGAGGATTACAATTTTAGTTGATGGATTTGTAGCTCCAAGATTCTATTTCCAGTCAAAAACTCCTTGGCACCAACTTTATTATCATTTTGGTCATCTCTGATCTTGGAAGTTCAAAGTTTGGGCTTTGACTAATAGAATATACAGTATGAATATTTTGATGAGAGTGGGAAAGCAAAGAAAATGTTTCAAGCACAGGTGGTTCACTTTTATTTCAAACCCTGAGAACAAATAAATTAGTCTCTACTGTGGCAGACACAGTTTGGGAAGGAAGTGGCAGAAGAAAACATAAGAAGCTCGTATCAAAGAAGGTGTTGGATTTAGTAAATAAAATTTGCCTACTTTTTACTGATTATGTATATTAGCCTTGCTTTCCTTTTTTAAAGTGACAGCAAAAGGATAATGCTTTAATATTCCTTATAAGAAAATTGTCATTGGCTTTCATGAAACACAAAAGATGTCTAAGAAGTTTGTGCATCATTTCTCTGTATGTTTTACGAGGACTTCTGCCCCTGGAATTACAGAGGGGAAATGTTTGTCTCCTCACATCCCGTGTCTGACTATGCTACACTCGGAAGGAACACTATATATAACTCCTTCTCTGCAGAGACAGGGCTAGGATGAAAGTGATATATGGAGAGTGCAGCGTTACCAAGTGGCCACATTAATGGAGATGCTACATCCAGCAAACCCTGTGGTTTGCAGGCTAATTATGTTAAAGACTTGAGAGAAGTTATTTGATGACTTTAAGAGTTTTCTAAAATTAGGACTTCTACTTAGTGCCATGTTTTATATCTACTACATTAAATATATACCAGCATAATCATTTACGTGTTCCTGTGCCAAAATACAGACACGGAGATGCTCATTTACAAATGTGGACAATGTCCAAGTACACCACTGATATCCTCTGCCAACTAGATGCATGTAGGGTTTGGAAGAGATACTCAACACTGTGGAATATGCTTTCTACTTATCTTTATTTCCGGACATTCAGATATATCCCAAATACCAGATCTAAAGCTTCTTGGATTTATAGAAATCACCTAATTTTTCTCTTCAATATTTTTATAGTAAAATTTATTTAATAATGAAGACCAATGACTTTAGATTACTTTTTATTTCTATAAGCATCATTTTGATTTTTATCAACACTCAAATAGATAAAAGATCCATTTCAAGGGACTCATTTAACTAGTATAGAACATGGTAAAACTGCATTGTTCAGAAAGACATTGTACAGTTATGTTACTAGTAACCAGTAGTGCAGCTTTCTCACTTGTTTTTTATTTCATGTATTGTATGTTGCATTAGAATTTAGTGGGTTTTTTTGGTTTTACAATCAAGGAGAAGCAACTTATCTATTTATGAGGGTTTTTTTTAATGAGGCATATGGTTTCAATGTAATAAATATTTATGAATATATATTAATAGTAGGATGATAATACATATGTAGTAATATGCAGAGCCTAGTAGATAAAATTGTAAAAATAAAGAACAAGGTGCACAATATACTAGGATTTAATAAAAGACAGCTATGCTACAGATGGTGGTCGTGAGGCTAGTGATGGTGATGTGATAATGGTTATAAATTCCATTTTGTGTCATAATTCTGGGAAAAGTTAGGTAATTTAGTCAAAATTTAAAGCATTTTTAACCTTTTAAAAGATTCCATGTAAATATTGAAGAGAAAATGTGAAATGTAAAATGTGCTCAGCATGAAGTCTCAACAGCTGCTCAGGAGGATGAGTGTAAATTTCTCTAGTGTTTGTGTGAAAGTGTGAGACCTTTGTAGTCAGGAGTGGTACTATGTTTTGTACTTCTGAATTATCTAAACTGTAGTCATGCATTAACTCAAACCACCAAACCTAGGTTCTGTAGTATTAGTTACATATATGGACAGTACGAATATAGTTGCTAATGATTTATCACTACATGACTAGTTTTAAGGAACTGACTCTTAAAAACAAAGAGCCAGAAAGATGAAGGAGAAGTAAAAATGATTAAGATGGGATATGGGATATGTATATGTAGATGTTTCCCAAGATGAATGAAGTTATTATGTGTTGCAAACATACAACAACAACATGTTAAGAAACCAAATAGTCATCAAAAGATTCTGCATTTTAAAAAGGGCCATCATTGAAGACACTGCCAATTCTGCCATATCCTTAAAGAGTTGTTTGAAAACAGTCAATTTTAGTGGTCAGAGCTAGGAAAAATGTTTGGGAATATGTTTCTTTTACATTGCATTTTCACTCTGGCACTCCAGACTCATATATCCTAATTGCTACTGGGCAGCTCCACTTGGCACTTGGAAAGCTGTTTCCTGATGTGTCCCTAAAGCCTGCTCCCCCTGAAATCTTTTCTGGCTCAATTCAAGAACAATCTCTTTCTCTCATTGCTCAGAACTGAAACTTTGCCAGCATATTTGATTCTTCTCTCTCATTTATACTTCACAACTAACCCCTCAAGAAAGCTACTCAAAATACCTCCAGAATCTGGTCACTCCTTATCTCACACTGTTTACATTCTGGCCAAGCACCAAAGTTCCTTGATCAGGCTATAGGCTCTGGACTCCTTCCATTGTTCTCTTGTAGTCTTTTTACAAATGGCAGCCAGGGCAAACCTTTGAAGTGGGAATCAGAGTAGTCGCCCCATTTCATCTCTGGCCATGACCTACTAGTAGTTTCCTGGAGAGAGTCCTTGCTGAGACCTTCAGTGTGCAGAGTCTGTCTTCACACTGTCCTTGACTGCCTTACCTTCCCCTACTCTCCATTTATTTATTTTATACCAGCTTTATTCTCTATTGCTCCTCCATTGTGGCATGCACCACCCAAATATTGATGCATCAGACATGTGTATATGTATGCTTCCAGACAAGCATGCTGTACAGTTTATTTGTGAGGACTTCCCTGGTTCACTGTATAATCAAAAGTTCATAGCTTAAAGAAACAAGCTTATCAATTTAGTGATGAAAATCTGTATTAATGTGAAAAATGAATAAACATATTTGTTTGTAATTCCTTTTCTGACACAGAGTGTTTTCATTGGTTCATCTTTTTAGTTTGTCACTGAGTAAAACTACTACTTGCTCTGCAGCAGTGTCTGGATTTCCAGACATTTGTCCGGGCCAGACTGCCTTTTTTGACATTTGCAGCTGAATGGGCATTGATGTACAGTATTTACAAGAGCCCATTCTCACACCAGTAATACATGCCTTCCATGGGCCACTCTGCTCTTGTGTGCTCTGTTTGGGATTGACCCTCAGATACAGGCCACACTAATACATAACCTGTAGGCCAATTTTTCTTAGTTTGTTGCATCCTGTCCTATAAGTGACCCTCTTGGAAGTTTTAAAGTTGAGTAGAAATTTAGAGACTTCTCTTTCAATTTGTTGCTTGTAACTGTACAAACTTAGAAATATACAACTTTAGTTGTATATTCTTTATTAACCTTTACATTTATATAAAGCTGGACCTATATTCTATGTGCTGTTTTTCCTTTGTTTACTCTCTGACACACTCTGCCTTCCTTTATAAAAACATGTCACAAGAAATGGGACAATCAGAAATATTTGCCCTTGAGAATAAAAACATGATTCTCAGTCCAGGGCTGGAGTGTATCTCTGGATTCTGTGAGCTGGATGAACACTAATTTACTAGTGCTGAAACCAAATGGGTTGAAAATCCTTGATTTCCCACCAGATGGGTTATTTTAAAATATCACAAAACTTCTGAGGTTATTTACATTACAAATGCGCTTCTTCACACACATCAAGAATTGAGTACCATGTTTTGACAGTAAATCCTTTATGAAATTATATGTTGCACAAGTGGAGTAAAATTCAAGTCATTCTCAAGAGAGCAGGCTTATGAATCTGGATGAGGTCACACCTCTTTAAAGATGCAGTTTGATAATCCGACATCAAAACAAAGGAATTCTGTTAATCCTCTCACAAAAGTGCAAATTGCTAATCAGATCCCTGGACTGGGCTGGCAGCTTGGTAAACAATGAGCTTGGCAGAAGAGCAACTTTGGGCGGATAGATAGCTGAGAAGCTTGGATACCAACTATGCCCCTACTTAGCCCAGTTGAGCCTGTTGTTTTGAAACAATTACGTGTGTCAATAGAGGTGGTTCTTGTAGTGATTGTGTTCTTGTGCTTCTCTCTTTCCATGTTAATGATGATGCAAATCAATCTTCCTGTCTTTCATTTCACTTCACTAGTGTGTAGGTTACTATGCCCCCTGTATTATTTTCACTTGGATGCATATGGCTTTTGAATTTTCATTGCACATTTCTCTAAAGCCCAGAGGGTTTTCTTTGCTTCCCGTAAATAATGTGATGGTATTTGAAAAAGGAAGAGTAAATCTTAACCCACCTGAGAAAAAGAATCTTCTGGAAAGTGTAAGAATTAAGACTTCTAAAAGTTTTTAAAACAATTTTTTAAATAGTGAAACTCAACTTAAGTTAGCTTAAGAAAAAAAAAAAAAAGCATTGTAACTTTTTTGGATAAAGGAATACAGCAAAGCAAATAGCCAAAGAGGGGAAGGGCAGGAAGGTGGAAGATGGGCCTCAGGCACAGCTGGAACCAGGAGTCAGCCTCTTTCACAGCTTAATTTCTGTCTTTTGTCTCTCTACCACTTTGACAGTTGACGTCTTCTTAGTTGCTGCATTAGAGATTTCTCCAATAGAAGAAAATTTTACCATCATTTATAGGTCTGGAGTATTATAGCCCACTGCATTCTTTGTGATACTTTATTAAAACATCTCGGAAAGACTGTGATCAGCTCACTTAGATCCTAAGTTCTTGTTGTGACCCATCAACCATGAGTAGAAGGTGATTGCTATTTACTGAACTTTCAGACTTACTAAACAGTGCTAAACCTGATGATTATGTGAGCCTGTAGAATTGTTTTGCACACTTTGAGACTGTTTGGCCCTTTTGGGCACTTCCATCTTTCATCCAAAATAGGACTGAGAGCTAATTTGAAAGTGAAAAATATAATTTCCTTTGAAAGGGAGCTTGCATTAAGAAAGTACAGTACTTTGGGTACTTTCAGCTAGTTTCTGGTCTCATATTATGAGAGTATTTGTAAATTATTTGAGCCCCGTGTGCGCTGAGAAGTAGTAGGAATTAGTATGTTGATCACGGAGCCATTCCAACAGGTAAGAGCAGTGTGCTTTTGCTGTGGTATAGGATGAGCTGCCTTTGTCATATTGGTCCTCAATCAGATGAATGATGTGGAACATGACAAATTTGCATCTGTAAGAGGAGAAATGAATCCACTGTGGAGGTTTGGGGCAGAGGATGGCCCAGTGGGGACAGCTACGAACAACCAAAGCTTTCTGAATAAGAGCACTGTCTTTTTAAAAGCAATAGGGGGTAAGGATTGAGGGAGTGCTCACAGCGGTAAGTATAACACAGCTGTGCTCTGTTTATGCTTCGGCTACAATAAAAAAGCTATAAAATGTGAGATGTCATAGCTCCACTTTGCTTTATTTATACTATTTCCTCTGAGCTCTGTCACACTGCACATTCATCTGCTAAGTTGCAGCAAGAATGGAGATTAAAATATCACAGCTCAAAATAGGAGTCAAGCGGAAGGAGATTCATCATAGCCCTATTAAAAATATGTAAATATGGGAATGAAGTCATTTTAAAGCTATACAGCGCTCTGCCTTTATGAGTTAAGATCCCTTAAGCAAGTGGTGGGCTATGCCAAGGACAGAGCTGGGGGACTTATTCTCTGTTTCTTTCACCCATGGAAATCCTTTTAAGATTAAACACTGTTTGAATTGCAAATTATGTATGTTTTCCTAAAATTACCCAAGTTAATAATGGCACCCCAAGTTAATAATGGCAAGAAATCTGATGCCATACAGGGGGGAAAAATCAGGGAATTAAAAGTTATACAAAATCTCCTTTTTGACCTTAATGAATTTGAGGGAACTCCAAAAAGGCCCCTAAGTAGGAAAGTTCAAAGAAGGAAACTGAGTCTCAAATACATGATCTGGCTTTCTAGAGTCCAGCTCTCCAATTGTAAGGCTGAGAGCAAAAGCTAAAAGTTTTCTCTAAAATTTTGCTCGTAAAGTTATTTCTTGTGCTTCTAATTCTGACAAAATTTATTAATTCTGTTGTCTATATAATGTGCATTAAAGAGTAGAGTTTTTAGATGAGAAATCTGGAATATCTCAAAGGCTATTAACAAGCTGTTTACGACCTCTTCACTATGCTGCTGAGTGGCTGTTGATCTTTTGACCTCCTTATTTTCCAAATAAGCTATTGCTATCATAGTAATAGTAACGTCCAGCACTTACTAGGTGCTTACTGGGTACTAAGATTGGTCCTGAGTGCTTGATGTGCATAATTACTTTAATCTTCACAACAAACCTATGGAGTATGTATGTCATTTCTTATATCTTACAGATATGAAAACTGAGGCAAAAGATCACACAGGTGGTGAGAAAAGAAATTCATGTGCTGGTCTTTCCAAAAATACTAGAAGCGCTATACAAAGAGTGAGGGCTGGCAGAGGGGACTTCAGATTCTAGGCACAGCCCGGCCATTATGCTTAGTGAACTATTTTTCCTCACTCATACAATGAAAAAAAAAAAAATTCTACCCTTTTCCAGTTCTTTTTTGACTGCATCTATGCACCATTAACGCATGAGAGTACATTTTTGATAGGTAATTTTTTTTACATTTCTATTTTTGTTTCAGAAATGATTAAGATTTTTAAAATATAGGATTGATAGAATTTCTTTTGGCATTTACTTTTCACTCTGTTTCATTGAATTTATGTGTATGGCTAATCAGGCTGATATAGGGGAATTAAACTCTCAGCTTACCTTATGTCCGGTATGAGATTTGTGTTCTCTAAAATCGAAGAATGAATTTTAGGAACAATGGATTTTAAGAGCAGAATATATTTATTGAGAGAAACAAAGCTTCTGTCTGAGAGATAAGAAAGGTCCTGAGTGGGTTGCCAAAGACTCTGTCTTTTTCTATGGACTTTTATGGAGTAAAACTACAAGGTGAGACATGTCTAAGGTGGGGAAAATATGGAAACTCATAAGGTGGGTATAAAGTGGGATACAACCATGGCTAACCAATAAGATTAATTGCTCAGGTAAAATTGTTTAAATTGGGAACAAATGGGAAAGCAAATCACATAGCAAGTGGGCATGCTTAAGGCTGTGACCCTTCCTATAGGGGGATGGCATGGTGATTCCTGGCTTCCTCCGGGTGATAGAGCCCTATTTAGAATATCAGTCTTTATGATATGGGTGTATTTGCTTGATCTTTTGTCTTGTGGCCTGGCCCATAGCAGGAGGTGTCTGTCTTTCCCATAGCTGTAAGGTTTCTGGCCTGCACTGTTTTCTTCAAGGGTCTAACCCTGCCTGACTGCTTGTAGTATTTCTATCTAACTCAGTTGCCTTTAACAAGATAAGCACAGTTAGTTGTAGACATTCTACTGTGTGACTTTGTGGACATTCCTTAATCTCTCTGTCAGATTTCTTATTTGTAGGAGGATCTTTATGAGAATAAAGCCAGAAGATATATATAAAACAGCACACTTCTTGGAGTAACTACAATATCAAAACATCGCTTTTTTGGTAATTTTTATTTTTATTAGTACATATTTGTAGTAAATAATGATTATATTTACCAAGTAGACTTGATACACGCACATAATACTGTAATCACCCAAGTCTCATCTAGCACCTCTGTCTCTTTCTCCTCATGTTGTATATTCTCTTACCATAATTGACAAATCAGTTAACTTCTTTGTATGTGCATTGATGAATTTGGAAGATATAGGTCTGTGAGAAATTACCATCTCCTTGAGGTAGAAGTGTAACGGCAGGTTAGAATGTTTGAAGTGATGTAGGATAACCTTTTAATGTAATTAGTATAATGCTCTGAAAGATCAGTTGACTTGTCCAAGGATACTAAACTACTAGCAGAGCAGAGACACGAAGCCCAGAGTCCAGCCAGTTTCCATATGACTTTGCTGCCTCCCTGTGTGCCTTGCCTTGTCCTCGTCTGATAGAAAAACAGGAAAGTTCTTGGAGTATGTAAAAGGAACCCCAGTGCACATCTTAAGGGTTTAAATTAGGCAAGTTGCCATAGTACTGCAGATTTATTGCCATTCAAGATTTTAGGTCATGTATCTTTTTGGCAGACTTCATAAGAGCACACTTGGAAAGATGCTTTAGGTTGGTGGGAAGTACAAGTGGTCACGTCTTTTCTCCACTCTTAAAAAATTGATGTCATTTATTCCTTTTGTGTGTTGAATGACGTGACATAATTTTCAATGGTATTGGGATAAGTGCATCTAGTATGTTTAAAGAAGTTAAAAAGAAAAGATTTACAGCAGTTTATAATGGGAAATACCTGATAAAACATTATAATAAATTTTGATACACATATATGAGATTGAATTTGTCTACTTTAGTGTACAAGGAAAAATGTAGCTATACTCAAAATGTACCCTTCAACACAAACCCAGTCTTGTCTTTAAAATCTTTTATTGTCATTTTAGTTAAATAGATAACCAATGTCTTATTTAACTAAATTTTTAATACTTTTGACATTTTGGACAACTTCCCAGAGTCAAATTTTAAAAGAAATTTTTTTTATCTCAAATTGACATTGGGATTTTCTTGAAGTCCCCTGAGAAATCTCAGAAGATTTACCTTTTACCTTGTGAAAGAGATATTAAGCTCATCAGGCTTATTTGAATAGGGGAAGATAATCAGGCTTCCTCTATTATTACAGGGAAGCATTTTCAAATAAAGTGTTATTTAACTTTTAAAATATTATTTATGTATAGTATATGGCACCAGTAGAAATGTTTTGAAAATTGTGCAAAGTTCATACAAATTTGTCAATATCTCCCTATTCATAATATATCTGGGATAATATTACTGTTATTTCAGCTATTTATCCTAAAATGTTTTATGTCACAGAAATAACAAATTTCCTCATCCAATAAACTCTAAAGTCTTTAGCCACAGGCAAAAAAAAAAAAAAAAAAAAAAAAAAAAAAAAAAAATCTCCAGAGCTCCCATCCTACTGAACAGGTGGAAAAGCAGAAAACTCCTAAATGTCAGGAGTACTTCAACAGGGTGACAAACATGTAGACTGTCAAAGGTAATTTGGTGCTGCTGTCAAGTGTCAACTCTGCACTTCCATGACCTCCAGACTGAGGCCTTGACTTTGGAGTTTACTAATTGTTCCTGTATATAAAAATCAGCATGTATCATTATTTATTTGAAATATCACTGTTCCATCTTATTGTCCCTCCCTAAATCTTAGAAAGATTTAGTATTCTAAGCTGTGGATGAAAATAGGCTTCAGATTTCAGGGGGGGAAATCTTCCTGGAGCCCCTGTTTGTTGGTGAGAGTTCTCATAGCACTGATTTCCTGCTTACATACCGGAGTGTCAACATGGCGCCACTCCAAGGACTGATAATCAACAAAGTATTAGGGAGAGGAAGAATTACCATCACATATACTAAAGCCTGTTGGGTCCCACAGGTGATTCCATGGAATTGTCCATAGCAGTTTCTAATCTAAACTGAGAATACTCTCCCTTCACTATGTGTGTATTCTGAACAGATGCTTCTTGACTTATGATGGATTTAGCTGCATATAAATCCAACGTAAGTTATCAACTCAAATATACATTTAATACATGTTACTAAGTGAATATTAGCCTTAATCATGATCAGAACACTTACATTATTCTGAAGTTGGGCAAGATCAACTAACACACAAAGTCCAATTTATAACTGTGTTATAACATGTTGAAAACTGTGCTGAAAGCAAAACACAGAGTGTATAGGTATGCTTTTGCATAATCAAAACTTGAAAAAGCATAAATCCAACTATACTAAGTTGGGAAAGGTCTGCATATTATGGACAGACTGTAAGGGATTTGGTCCAACTTGAAGACTTAGCTATTCACAGCTGTTTATTGATTTGAGGAGTTTGGGGTACACTTTTTTCTAAATTTTATCCCTATATTTTGCTTATGAAAGATGCAGCTATGCAACTCCATGGAATTTTAATAAATTTTGATAAATTTTAGATGATTAGGATCAGAGTTTTATGAGGGATATAGAGAAGATACACTTTGTGTTGTCGGATAGAATAAATAATGGCTCACCAGAGAACTGAAGGATGAGTTTATACTTAAAGATTAATCATGGTTTTTCTAACTGAGTTGGAAGAGAATCATACTTTTGAAAGAGAAAACTCACTGAGAAAAAGGATGTAGTCAGTCTTATTCACCATCATATTTTTGTCACCTGGCATAAAATTTAGCATATCGTGTACCTTAAGTATTTACTACATCAGTAAATGGATGACTTACCTTGAAAATCATTGAAATTGAATATTTTTAAGTAGCATTTCAATCTGATAAAGTTTGTGCTTTGTAAAATGATACAGTAGTATTGTAGTAAATACAAAAGAATTGAGACAAGCTACTGTAGAAACATTTCTATAAAAGCTCTGGGGATAGATCCATTTTAAGTGATCCCCAACCTCATTCCAAATACTCAACTATTAGATGTATTCTGCACTGGACATGTGATATTTTATCAAATTTGCCTTTGGAAGGAATAACTAGTGCCTACTTCATCCCATGGAAAGACCTGAGAAAAGTTGGAAGTAACTTACTGCCTATTGGAGAATGCTTTCTCAACGCCACAAAGGAGGTGGAGCACTG
Source organism: Cavia porcellus (assembly GCF_034190915.1). Classification (NCBI taxonomy): domain Eukaryota; kingdom Metazoa; phylum Chordata; class Mammalia; order Rodentia; family Caviidae; genus Cavia; species Cavia porcellus. Next base: position 48,798,918 of record NW_026947510.1, on the reverse strand, counting down.
AGTTTTCCAACTGATCAAACATATAAGCAGTAAATACAAACTAGTACTTTATTTTGCTTTTCTTGTTAAGAGTAGGGCCATGAATTGTCAATATTGGGAGTAATAATCTGGGGTCTACACAGTGAATTCAAAATAGCACACAAATGATTGTTTCCGAGTGAAACTGGAGAGAAGTCAGTAAAAGACTTGCAATCTCCCATGTCCCTGTGTAACAGATGATACTTACTGGCTCATGGTTCTTCAGGTTGGGAGTCTAAGAGTGCTTTACTGTGTTCTCTGCTCAGGGCATCACAAAGCTGGTATTAAGGGTGGCCAGCACGAATTTTTTTAGAGCATCGCCTTATTATTACATTTTAGATATACATAGGGTAATATTCATCATAGGGAATCTATACCTGTACGTAATGTATCTTGGTTCTTCTTTTTATCCATTCCCCTCCTATCCCTTTAACCCTTCTTATCCTTCTTATTTACAAAAGTTTGTTTCTATTTCTTTCTTTTTAGTCTCCTTTTTTCTTGTTCCTTTCTTTCTATCTCCCCATTCACTTGTTCCCCTTCACATTTGACTAATTTCTGTCCACTTCACAATATCTATTACATATTTTTGTCCTTATTTAAGCTTTCTACTTCTCACATTAGAGAATCAGTGCAGTATTTAAGCATGTGTTCAATTTATTTCACTTGAAAGTATGATCTCAAGGTGCATTCATTTAGCTAGAAATGTCTCAGCTTATCTTTAACAGAGTAGTATTCTATTCATTTATCTGTCTATCTATCTATCTATCTCTCTATCTGTCTATCTCCACACCTTCTTTGTCCATTCATCAGTTGTTGAGCATTTGGGCTGTTTCTAAGACTTAACCTACTATAAACTCTGCTGCTATAAGCATAGGTGTACATGTATTGCTATAATGTGATGCCTTAATTCTTTTGGAAGGTACCAAAAAGGGGAATAACTGGGTCAAATGTAACTTCAAGTTTTAGTTTTGCAGGATGTCTACACTGATTTCTCCAGTGGTTGGAACATCTACATGGCTACCAACAGTGGAAAAGAGTTTCTTCTGCACAGCTCCACCAGCATTTGTATTAGTTGATTTTTTTTTTTTTTGTCTTTTTCATTTTTATCGGTACCGGGGATCGAACTCACGACCGCCTGCTTGAAGGCAGGTACTTATGCCGCTGAGCTAAACCCCCAGCCCCTAGTTGATTTTTTGATGATAGCCATTCTTTCTGGAGTGAGATGGAATGTCAACATTGTTTTAATTTGCTTCTCTGTAATGACAGTGATGTTGAGCATTTTTCATATATTTATTTGTTGTTTCTACTTCTTAATGTAGGAAGTGTCTATTATTTCACATGCCCCCCTTTTTTAATTTTAAAGAGGGAAAAATGAAACAAAACAGAAAAAGACAAGAAAAACAAGAAACAAAGAGACAAAAAACAACAATAACAAAAACTAAAACAATAGCAATACAGGCTTTTAAAACAAGATAGGAATTTAACAATGCTGGTTGTTTTGCATAGTTCTTTTCAAAAGAGTTGTTCAAATTACCAGATATAGACATGCAAAATTGATCGAATCATATGAGTATTAAGTGTTCCGTTCCAAGAACTAATAGAATTAGTAGCACAATCATTTTAGCTATCCTTATGTCCAATTTTGGTTTGGTTCTTTAGAATTACATGTAGGAGCCAGGTGTAGTGGCTCATGCCTGTAATCCCAGCACTTGGGTAGCTGCGGTGGCAGGATCGTTGCGAGTTTGAGACCTGCCTGGGCTACAAAGTGAGCTCAAGGCCAGCCTGAACTGCATAGTGAGACCCCATCTCAAAAAAGAAAAAAAAAAAAAAATTACATATAGGAGGTCTGATTTTTTTGAGTTCTTTATAGATTCTTGATATTAGTCCTTCTTCTGAGGAACAGTTGCCAAAGATACTTTTTTCCACAATGGGGTTGTCTCTTCACCCCTGTTGGTTTCTTATGCTGGGCAAAAGCTTTTTAATAAGATGAATCCCAGTTGTTGATTTTTTGTGATATTTCCTGTTTTATTGGAGTTTTATACATAAAGCCTTTTCCTATATCAGTGTCTTCAAGGGTTCAACTTGTTTTCTCTTCCAACAGATTTAGTGTTTCTGTTTTAATATTTAGATCTTTAATCCTTTTCTATTTTAGGTTTAGTGCATGGTGAAAGATATGAGTCTAGTTTTGTCTCTGGCGTATGGGAAGCCAGTTTTTCTAGCATCATTTATTGAAGAGGCCACCTTTCTTCTAGTGATGGTGTTTGTCTCCATTGAAGATAAGGTGGCTGAGTGTGTTTGGAGTTGTTTCTGCATCTTTTAATCTGTTTACCCCACAACTGTTTTGTTTGTTTTTATTTTTTCCAGTTCCATGCTGTTTTTGTCAGGGATTGTGATGCTCCCTGCTTTGTCTTTGTTGCCAAGAATTGCTTTTACTATTCTAGGTATCTTCAGGTTCCAAATGTATTTTAGGATTGTTTTCTGTCATTCTGTGAGGTGTGCTGTTAGTATTTTGATTAAGATTGTACTAAAGCTGTATAACAATTTTGGAAATATGTCCATTTTTACTATAATGGTTCTTCCTACCCAAGAAAAAGGTTTTCTTTCCATCTTCCCATATCCCCTTAACCTCTTTTTTCAGAGTACTATAGTTTTCAATGTAAAATTCTTTTATTTCCTTCACTAGATTTATTCCGAGGTACTTGATTTTACTAGATAGTACAGTAAGAAGTGTTATTTTCCTTAATTTTTCAGTGAGTTTGTTATTTGTGTACAGGAATGCTATTGATTTTTGAGTGTGGACTTTGTATCTAGCTATACTACTGAATCTGGTATTAAATCTAGAAGTCTTTGGTGGAGTTTAGAATCTTCTCTATGGAGTATCATGTCATTTGCAGTGATGTGATAACTTCTTTTTTTCCTGTTCTTATTCCTTTTGTTTCTTTCTCTTGTCTAATTGCTGTAACTAAATTACCAGAACTATACTAAATAACAGGTGATAGTGGGCATCTTTTTCTTGTTCCTGATTTTAGATTAAAAACTTTCAGTTTTTGTCCATTTAATGTGATGTTGCTCATTGATTTGTGATAGATGGCTTTTATAAGATTGAGATAAAGAGCATCTATTTTTCTGTCCAGTTGCTATCGTGAATGGGTGGTGGACTTTGTCACATTATTTTTCTGCATCTTTTAAGATTATCATACAACTTTTGTCCTTGGCTCTGTTGATACAGTGTATTACATTTATTGATTTATATATGTTGAACTATCCTGAATTCATGGGATGAATCCTACTTGATCATGCTGTATAATCTTCTTGCTGATTTGGTGCATTGTTTCCTAATATCTTATTGAGAATTTTTTATACCTGTGTTCATTAGGAAGCTTCAGCCTGAATTCTTATTTTTAGACTCTGAGAGAAAAGTCTGTTTACAGATTAATCTTTTTTTTTTTTAATTGAATTTAGCTTTTTGTTGTTGTCAAAGTGAGGTCCTCTTTTCTTTCCTGGCTATAAGATCCTATAGTTTCTAGAAGTTACCTTTATTTCTACCTTGTGACTTTTAGATCCCCAACACAAGTGTATTGAGCCCTTCACACACTTGAAATCTGCTTTTAGCCTTAAGACTAAGATTTAAAAGAGGTATATGATCAGGTTAGGCTTACTCAGAAAATCTGTCTTAAAGTCAACAGTGTTACATAATATACCTACTCATGAGAGAAGAATCATTTATCTTATTTATGTTTCTGGCAATTATGCAGAGCATATTCTCCAGTGGAGAGGAGTTTGGGGACCATTTTAAAATTTTACTTAGTAAAATTATTTATAATATGCTTATTTAAAATACAAGGTATAAACAGTCTTGCATAAAGCAACTGAGTAACATGAATTTAATGTTTTGAAAATCAATATAAAGTTAATGTAGTTATTTTTTTAATATCTGACTTCAATAGTCAGATTACTAATCTTCAGAAATTTTACTTGTATGCAATCCATTCATTTTGAAATATCTCCACCCGTTACAGTATTTTCGAAGGTTTTTGAAACTTATTATACACCCAGTTTCTTACAAGGAAATTAAAATTAGCCAGATAAAGAAATTATAAGGCAGAGTCTGGAGTGTACCCAGCACACAGCCTCCAATGTTGTGCAATGTTGTATTCTTGACATCAGTGTGTTATAATATGCGCAGAACACTGTTAACCAGAGGTGCTCATTTGAGCAGAGTTGAGACTTGATCATGTAGAATACACATAGCCAACCTTTAGCCTCAAGCCTCTTCTGGATGTTGGTGTGTAGTTTCCAGCCCCTCATTGAGGCAAAACAGATACTGCATAGCCCAAAGGCCCAGTCACAAGTCACATCATTATCTATAGATTGGACAATGGCTCTAGGCAAACAAAGACACTCCTATGACATTTTGAATTCCAGGACATTACTTCCTAGTAGCTGGAAGCAAAGGCCCATCTCTCTGTGGGCAAGGTTAATTCTTCACCACATTAAAGGGATGGGAGAGAAAGAGGAATGAAAACAAATAATAATTATCATTTATCAACAGAATACTGTGCTAGCATGCTAAGCCATGTCTCCTTTAATCTTTTCAACATTATTAGAAAGATTTCACAATTATCTTTATTTTATAGACAGTTTGATCTAGCAAAACTAAGTAATTTACCCAAGACTATATGAATAAGAAGTTGCAGAACCAGGATTTGGAGTTCTATTAAGCCTAACTCCAAAGGACATGATCTCAAACACTTGACTGCATTGGGTCCACCAAATTTAAAGGTCCATAATGAAGCATCATATGAATTTAGCAGCGATTATTCTTGAGACCTGAATTTAAAAATAAAGTTGTTATTCACATTTATAAGAATATACACCACTACTTTAATAACATAGGGTATAGGTGAAGAAAGTTGATGTGTAGAATGGATCTTTCTTTGAATTTGTACCTTCCAAATGGATCCCAATCAGCACTGTATCACTTAATTTTCAAATAAATTGTGGGATATGTGTTACATTCTAGGTGCTGTGCTGGCCACTGGTGACCCAAAGATGATGAAAAATATGTTTCTGCTCACAAGGAGTTAGCGATCCACTGGGGTATGTAAAACACTTATTTTTAATACTATGTTTGTGTTGAGCAGAACATAGAGATCTTTGTACATAATCAATACTTTATTCATGAATCTTGCCAATATTTGACATTTTTGACTAAATTAGCTAATGTTAAAGAAAGTTAAATATTTTGCAGATTGTTGTTCATATAACCATATTAACATTTAAACTTTTTGAGGTTCAAGTTTTTAGTGGATTTTATAAAAATATGATAGATTTTGCAAGAAGCAAAACTAATTTTAAAAACCACTTGTGTGTATGTGGTGACAAATCAACAGCAACTGAGAATGCCACCCAAATGCGTCAGAGAGAGCAGCAGTGTACATTTCTTCTGTAAACTGGCTGCATTGCTTTTTATTGATTTAGTAATGATTATCTTTTATATTTTCTACTTCATCCTTTTTTCTTGGCAAGTGAAGTCTATACTACAGTAAAATACGTCTTGTGTTTAATGTTAATTTTAAGTAAAACTTTTTACAATGATAACCTCAGTTGCAAACAGTTGGGCTTACAACCAGGAGTGTTTGGCAACATGTTGTTTTTATTTACAAATTCTGCTTCAGGTGACGAACATGACCGCTCTATCTTTCCTGCACCCACACAAATGTAGCCATTTTTCCCAAAATTATACAACAAATTAAGTTGATAACTGAAATACCACTGTGTTTTATTTGCAGCATGATAAAAATTATAATAGCTTCCAATAGTGAATGGCTATAAGAAACTGTACAAGAAAGCTGGGAGCAATCCTGAAGAAAGATAAGAAGTCAGGGTGGTAAATATAAATAAGAAATAGTTTCTCCGGTGGTATTTTACATATTTTGTATAGCTTTTAATAGTATAGTATTAGAGTAGGATTAGAAAATAAAATTCACAAATTTAAGTTAGAGTTGATGTTCAATAGTTAATAATGATGCTATGTGACCCTAACAATTATATATTTGGACTTATTTAATAAGTGTATAAACACACTACCTAGATTGAGCACCATAATTGCTGAACGCACAATTCTGATCATTTTAAGCTGCTAGAAAACCAGGAAAAAACACGCCTCTTTTCTTGGCAGTATGATTTTAATTTTTAAAAGCATTTAATTTCACAAACCATATCCATCACCATTGCATAGATAAATGTTGTGGCAATTTTTTGAATGACTCTCTTGATTCCCTAAAGAAATTATGGATACACTATAAATTTATAAATGAAAGGCCATTCATCAGAGTTATAAATATGAGTGGTTCCTGTACTGAAGCCTAGGTAAACTTTAAGTGGTTTAATATCTATTGGTTTTTGTGAACAGTTACCACTGAAAGAGAATATAGATATTGCATTCTTACATGGTGTCATAACATTGGCAATGTGGTGAGAACAACATGCAATATTTTTTGAAGAGCATGGCATTTTTTTGAATTACTGCTGGCAATAGAACATAAATCAGCTTTAATGATGGATATTCCAAGGCTGTTTATTAATCTATTCACTTAATCTAAAATACTCAGTCTTGGCATTTATAGAGCCTGTTCAAAGGAAATGGCAAGTGTTCTAAACCTCAGCAGTTACTTTTAGGGACCCATAATTATGTCAGCCAAGTCTGGTTGGAATTGAGATCAGAATGCATAAAAATCTATTCCTATTAATATATGCTAAAGATATTTGTTTAGCCGAAATATATTTTCCTGTGTGAGTCTAAACAAAATCTCAATTTGTTATGCTGTTAATGACACTTACTGCATTGCTCTCTATTAGAATCTTGTTTTAAAATTCTACTTTTCTTTGTCCCTGTCTGCTTTCCTCCTTCCCTCCTAATGTATCCTTTTCTCTCAATTGGAAAATAATCCTACATTATGTAAACTTTGGAAAGGTCTGGAAAACTGAAAAAATTTCCTATAATGAATGAAGAAATAGCACATGACATGTGATTTTGACAATGTATACTGGGATTGAAACAGGTAGGATATACAGAAGTGAAGAACACAGAGAGAGGAATATTACATAGACTGTGTCAGGGAAAACCAGTAACAAGCAGAAGAATTCAGTTGTATAAATATGGGGTAAGACGGAATGAAGATGTGGGCATGTGGGCATGCTATGTATTATTCCATAGAAAAGTCTAGGCATAAAACCTACTTCTTTTAAAATAATATAAACAAGATTAAATTTTTATAGCTGTTAGCTACCGTGAATTTAGCATCAGTCTTTGGGTTTATTGGTAGTAAGATGGCAGTCGCGTTTCTGAGATATATATCATTCTCTCAGGTTTCCGATGAACCTGAAAAAGAGTTTGTTTCCCAGAAGCTGTATCGACAGCCTCTTTATACTATTTCATTCTGATTAGGTCGTGGACCAATCCTGTGTACCTCTCTTGGAACGCAGATTAGGATTGGTTTCATCTTTTCCATGGAGTCGGCACTGGGATTGTATCTCAGGGAGATGAGGTTAATTGAAAGAGGCTGTATAGATGCCAGATAGTGAAAAGTGTACTTTGCTGCCAGGACAATCACAGTGCGTACACACAGTCAGCCTGTCATATCTGTGACTCTTGTGTTTCAGATTCAACTGTGCATGACTAATATTTGAAAAAAGTTTCAGAAAGTTCCAGTACACAAAATTTGATGTTGCCACATGCCGTGTATTACTCTGAATCCACACATACTAAGTGATGCACAGCATTGTATGAGGTACTGCAATTAATCTAGAAATGATCTAAGGTAAATGAGAGGATGTGTTAGGTCAGACACAAATACTACGCTGTTTTCTATTAGGGACTTGACTTTCTGTGAATTTTGCTTTCTTGGGAGATCTTGGAACCAGTTATCACGGGATACAAAGAAAAGACTTTCCAAGTGAAATTTCGGGTACAATTCTAGAAACTTACAGATTTCTAGCAACCCCTACGTTTGAGGTTAAGAAAATCTAAAACTATTAACTAGACAAGAGGAAGGGTGAGTGTCAGGAAAGATAATAGGGAAGCTGGGTATGAACCAAGTAGTACCGTGGGACCTCCGAAAATGTGAAACTAGAAGGGAAGCTGTGGTAGGAGGTGAGGGCGTTAAAAATGTGTGGTACGTGAATCTGCACAAATGTGTGGTGAAACAAAAGAGTAGTGAAAAATGATACCAAAACAGTGGCTTCAAAAAGGAAAAATGTAAGGGCCAGGGATTTAGCTCAGCAGCAATAAGCGCCTGCCTGATGAGGTCATGAGTTCAATCCCAGTCCAAAAAAAAAAAAAGCAAAAAACAAACAACAATAACAACAGCAACAAAAAACTCAGTGGTTTCTACAATAAATGAAAAACAGCCTTGGTACCTGTAGCCATCCAGAATAATGAATTGTTACTGGGATTATTTTTTTTGGAATAATATGATTACATTAGTTTATAATGTATAATAAGTAGCTAAAGTAATAGAATCCAAATTAAGACTCAAAGAAGTCACAGTTTCTTTTTAGCTAAAGTAGAAATCAGTGGTTTAGCCTGAAAGTGTTTCTTTTACTATTATTCTGTGCAAAAAAAAAAAAAAGAAAAGAAAAGAAAAGAAAACTTTTATTCAAGGTAAGAAGTTTATACTGGCAACTTAGGAAAAGTTAAATATTAAATGCTTTTCTCAATGCTGATTTAATGGCTGTTGTTGGAATAGGAACCTGTCTGTATACATCCAGGAATCCTTCAATTTAATGCAGTTAAAAAAGTATTGGTCAGGGTATGAAAGTAATTTGTAAAGGGAACACATTTCCTGAAATTTTCCTTTTAGCTATATTTTGTTTTGGGGCCCTTGGAGAAGTCAGTTATTTTCTTTAATTTTTAACTGAGAAATTTAGAGAAAATTGATAGAATATGTCTTTTTTTTTATTGGTACCAGGGATCAAACTCACGACAGCCTGCTTGCAAGGCAGGTGCTTATGCCGCTGAGCTAAATCCCCAGCCCAATATATGTCAATAACAGGAAAATATGAGTACTTTTTAAATGCTTAAGCAGTGATTGTATATTTTTGCTACTTCAGGAAGAAAACAACCTTTTAGCAAGGTGGAGACTAGTACTCCCTGAATTTTATAAAAAATTCCTATAAATACCTCAGTTTATTAATAAGAAGAGTTAGCCTGGAGTTTTAAATTGCTTCACTGGGTACAAGAAGAATTTTTCTTCTGCAAAGCAAAATGAAAGAAATTCTATATTTTCTTGCTTTCTCTTTCTTTCTTTCTTGCTTGCTTGCTTGCTTGCTTGCTTGCTTGCTTGCTTTGTCTTTTTGAGACAGGGTTTCACTATGCTGTTTAGTTTAGACTGTCCTTGAACTCAGTTTGTAACCCAAACTGGCCTCAAGGACACGGTGATCCCCCTTCCTCAGCTTCCCAAATTCTGGGATTACAGGTGTGCACCACTATGCCCGTTTCAATCAGATTATTTTGGAAAAGGAAATGTGTTAGAAAAGTGCATCATGTTAATTTTAATCTCATCATTAAAAAATCCTCTGTGATTAGCACTGTTCCCCAAGGAGGGATATACTTTTTAACAAGAACCTTCCATTTATGGCTAACATGTGCTACCATCGCTCCTCAAGTTTAATACACTTAGTGTTGAAAAATACCTCAATTGTCAACTAATGCAAATGAAATACAACTATTTGAGGAGATGCCTGGGTTTCAGAATATTTCTGCAAAGGCTGTATTGCATGTGACTTTTCAGCCAAAAAGTTTTATTTAAACAAAAACTAATCACCTCCCCCCAAAACCCATTTTACCATCAATTCTTGCTTCAACTGAGCAGTTCCTATGTATGTATACCACTTCCTGTGTATTTCCTTTTTATTGGTACCGGGGATCGAACTCACGACTCCCTGCTTGCAAGGCAGGCGCTTATGCCGCTGAGCTAAATCCCCAGCCCCTGGTTTTTGTTTTGTTTTGGATTCTAGATCACAGTGTATCTTTATACAATGTCAATTATCTATGACTAGAAAATAGCAGATAGTGTATTCACTGAAAACTGATTTACAAATTTTCTTGCTGTATATACATTTATTTCTCTGTTTTTCAGATTCAGGTTTAATTTTAACCCTGATAGGGCATAGCTCCTTTCCATGGAACTATCCCATCAGTTGAGTTTGTCAGAGTAGTGAATTTTTAAAAACTAAGTTTATTTTAATGTCTTAAAAATTTTTAAGTTATCCATTAATGTTAAGTGAAACAAATCAATGGATATATTTTAAAGCTGTAGCTGAAGGCAGAAGAAAATGTCATGCCTATAAATTCTTGCTAAAGGGCAAAAAATAAAGGAACAAAATATTGTAGGAGAAATTTGGATTTGATTTTTCTTATACAATGTCCAATTCAGCTGTATAGTTGAGTTTCAGATAAGATTAAATGCTTTTACTGATGTGAATTGTCAAAACATTCTGTCTTACTAATTTTACGAGCTTTTTAGGGAGAAAGAATGAATCTAACCCAGAACTCCAAACCATAGGTTCCTTAAGACAACTGCCTTTCTGAACAGGTCATGAACTAGAGAAGGAACAGAGGAAGAAAGTTCTCTTTCATATTTAAGTTTCATTTCAGGACTCTTGATAACTTTCTTTATTGATATTAATTTTTTTCTTAACTAGAAATCTAAGGGAAAAATTCGTTCATCTAAATAATCTTTTTCAGTTTTTCTAAGGATGCCTGGTGATGAAAACATGCCAGGCAAAGTGTCTAAAAGGTCTTCTCTGTTTGTTTGTTTTAAATCCATTTTTTATAGAGAAGGCAAGAAAAGAAAGTTTCAAGTTAGTAACAGATTTGGGTTCTTGCCACATTCCCAACTCACTTCTCAGACATCTCTCTATTTCAGGGAAGGTTAATATTTTCCAGAGATGTTCCATAGGTATTCTAAATCATGCTCCGGACACCTGCTCCTATATATGGATATGTTGTTCACTTAGAATGAATCAGAGGCTTAAAAAAATTTTAAGTGTGTTTCCCTTCAAAAACCTCATTAATCTCAGTGTGCAAAATTTAGGGGGAAAGTCATGTTTTGGCAGTTGACACTGTTTAATGTAAATGATTTATGATTATTCCTATGTATACGAAATAGGGACTTTCTAAATTGGATTGTTCTAGGGGTAATACGATACCTAAATGTTACTGCTATAAATTCTAGAGTTGGCTATATATTTTGCATCGTGTAACCAGCTGACTTATAAATGCTGACTGTTCTAACCTGCTCTTTCTACTCAATATTGTAAATGGTGAGGTAGATAAGCCTGAGATATACACAAAGGCGCTCGAACTGCCAAAACCCAGGACCCACTGGCTGCTCTCCTGCATGGTTCCTGGCTCTGTTCCAGGGGCGATGGCAGAAGGAAGAGAGGGTGATGGGGGAACGGAAACTATATGTGACAAAAAATGAATCTGAATTGTTGTTATCTAGTAAAGCCAAAAGCCAGTTGAGAAAGAAAGAAGGATAAAACAGAGCAAGTAAGAGAGTAACATTGCAACAGATTCACCAAAACTTAGTGAGAAACCATTTCCCAGGTAAATTTTCATCATTTTAATAACCTTAAGTAAGGATAAAAGCAGTCATGCGTGGGGATTACAAATAGATTTTAACACTAATATATTCTTGATACATTTTTTATGTAGTGGTGGTAGAAATAATGTCTTGCTTACTTTTTTCACATTTCTGTGAAAGAAGTGCTTGAGGAGGGGCTTTGCAAATTCCTTGATTTTGTTGGTAGACCAAGACATCTTGTTCATGTGTATTGCTATGTTAATATCTATTAATTTTTTATACTACAGTAGTTTAGTTTACTTTTTTTTTCTGAGATACTAGGGAATTTTAGAGAAGAATCACTAAATAATTGGTCATTTGAAATCCATGCAATTGTTCAACACCAGAGTCATCTAAAATGTTGGTTAGAAGGAAAAGATGAGCACCTATATAAATGCCTATGCAGGTAAATAGAAATTCCTTGATAATCCTGGTGCTGATTTTTTGTCTGATTGCATAGTCCTACCATTGAATCTTTTGAACTGTACTGTATCTTAACTTGTGTAAAGATGAACTGGTCTGTGAAGAATTCTGTTGTTTATTCTGACAGTGATTTTATAGCCCGTTTTATAGGCTAAATGCCTCAGTTGATTTCCCTTCCTCACACTTTCTTAAGGATTAATGTCTACATAATTGATCTGGTTGCTTACGAATCTGCCAAATTGGCTGCTATAGTGGCTGAAAATACAAAACCAGTAATTTTAAAACCTAGAGGTTCCTGTCCTGCACAAAGGGTCTGAATCTTAACAGGAAATCCCCAAGTGAAAAGATTATGGGACTGAAACCACTTTATGTGTGACTTGTAGTAACAAACATTATTTATTTGGTTGACACGCCAAAGGAACTATCCCAATGTGTTCCTTTATAATTTCCGTAATGCATTTTTAATTGTCATACATTCTGAAGCTCTCTTGGTGCATACATAGTGAAAACATAGATATGCACTTATTTCTATATTTGTAGGCAGTATAGTCAAAACAACTTATTTGCCTAGCCAGCTCAGTTGACTTACCCACCCACTATCAAACGCCCTAGAGGAAATAGACAGAAAAGTCAAATAGATGCAGTAAAGCCAGCAATCTTTTACATAAAAGTTATGTAAGACATTCTCAATGGCATCTTTCATCTTCTGGAAGGGAGATCACTCCATTTTATGTCTATCTCTGTGTTATCAGTAGTAACTTTGTACTCACTGGAGTAGAAGAGGAGAGCCCATTTCTGCCTTCTTGCAAGATGTTCAGGTAAGGCTGAATTGAAATCCCAAAGATATTTTTGTACCTGACTAGACTGTAGAAATATTTTGTAAATCTCAGTGCACTTTCCATGTAGAATTTTAACCACTATTTAAAGTTTTGCTTTTTCTAAACAAAAATTAAATTTGAATATTATAGCTTATAGATTTATATGCATGTGCATGTGTACATCAGACAAAAAGTCCCATTACTTCTTATTCATTGATCACTGCAGAATATTTACAGTAACTATAACTTACTGAAGATTTTCTTTGTGTGTAGAATTGTTCTTGGATTTTGCATGTAATATACAATTTAAGCCTGCTAAGTACTTACTCTATGAAGCAGATAATGTTATTATACCCATTTTTCAGCTGAACAAACTGAGACAAAGAAAAATCGAGTAATTTGTCACAGTTCAACTGCCTCTAAAAGGCAGAGTCAGGATTCAAACCCAGCAGAGTGGCTTAAGGCTTGAAGCGATGCAATGGGGACCATCATTTAAAATTGTCAGAATTTGAGCACTATGATACAACTCTGTCTCTTTCAGACTGTGTTGTGAGCAATGACCACAATTTTTTGAGGCAGCCAGTCAACACTGAGTAGAATATAGTAATCTATGAGCATAAAAGAGAAAGGAATGTGTTGGTTAATCTAAAGCTCTGACCTAAGACCTTACTTTCACTATAACCACAGTCAACAAGCAAGCTAATGAACCGTAGATGTTTAGTGTGTCATGCGCATCTTTCATTTTTGTCATCCTGGGTAGCCACCATCAAGAAGGACAGAGTGCCCTCTATGAATATGTATTTAGTACTAGATACAGCAATTTATTCTTTTGAAGAGCAATTTATCACTTTGGTTTTGATAAATGTACAAAGAATAATCAGAGGTTAGGGGTTTCAGGCTAAAATGGATGCTGTTATTAGTGATGTAACAATTTTTCCTGTTGATTCTGTGTATCACCAAGATTGGATCATGCTATCCACAACTGCGTGGAACCAGTTTTTAGAAAAAACTCATTTTAAAAACATTTTGTATGATACATGACTTGGCTTTCAGACCAAGGTAGTCACTAATTTCCAAACTCTGAATATGTAAAATAAAGTATTCTTACAAAAAATCCTAAGAGGCTGCTCGGTCAGAACATTTGTTTAAACTAATAATAGAATTAGCTTTTTCAGTTCCAGCTCCCTTTTTCCTATCTATTTGCCTTGCTAATAAGACCTTAGTTACTTCTGTTCAGCTACCCAGAGCCATGATTCCTCTTCTTTTTAGACTTTCCATTACAATTTGTGCAGACTTTCCTAGTTCATATAAAGACTTTCCATGTTAACAATAAATTTAAGTGCTATTCAGTCAACATGGATGATGACAGCAAAGACATCTAACGCCAGACTTAGCAAAATAACATCTCATAGGATAGGAGTTTATAACATTTCAAGATTTTATTTCTGCAAATATTTTTTTGTCTGCCTGAAATGTGTGTGTTAGTTCTAATTATATAAGAAAATAGTGACATCCTGTGTAAAGCTAGACTCACTGCCTCTGTGATTAACCTATTTGAAGGGTTAGTTACACAGAAATAAAATATCTGTGAGTATTGAAAGAAGTGATTTTCTTTTAAAGCAGACCTCTTACTTTACCAAAACATGGGTAGAATAACAATATTCTTTTCCTTCTTAGTTTTTCAGCTTTTCTCTTCCCAACTTCCTTCTGTTATTTTTTCTTTTTACTTCCTTTTCTTACCCTTATACACTTCCATTATTGCTCTCCATTTTTTCCTATTACTGTCATTTTCCATACTGTAAGCTAAATGTGTAATATTATTATGAGTGATGACTTTTAAACTTAGATTTAGGAAGATGTAAGTGTAGTAAAAGAGAGAGCTTTTTGCTTCAGTGCTACTCAGATGTCTTCTTAACCAAAGAAGTGAATGCCTAGAGTCGTTCTAGTGTCTTGAGTCTAAAGACAAGAATCTTTGCCTTTTTCCTTAACCCTGCATACAATATATATTAATTAAATGTAGAACAGAGTCCACATTTCATTCATGCAAAAGCTGAATTACTTATGACTTCCTAGAGCTGAAACTCTTGGAAGACAATACATTGCAATACAAAGAGTTCAGATTTTGGAGTCAGAATTAATTGTATCTCACCTCAAAGGTATGGGTAAGGGGGTACAAGAAGAGTAATTTTTTTCCTTCTCTCCTTTTTAACAAGTTAAAAGGAAGTAGGTTACCAAGAAATTTGAGAGGGCAGTGAGATAAAACAGAAGCTGGATGAGTCAGAGAAGGTAGTCAAAATCGTCCTGTGTGTTTCCTACCTCAGCAAGTCTCAGGGGACTCCTTCATCCCTGCATTAACCTGTAATCCTCGCTCTCATAATCCAAATGGTATTTTGCATCAGTGTGTTTAACACTCTTTTCATGAGATGAAAATGTTATCACTGACATATTTTCAAATGAAATAAGTTTGAATATTGTATGTTCTGTGGACGAGAAGAACCCAATTTAAAGCTGTGTCCCCGCTTAAGAAGAATGTCCTTGTGAAACAGCAGAGAATTTTAAGCCACAGCTCCGTCATTGCATTACATGACAGTTACTACGCTTCCTAGGGTTGGAATAGAAATGTTTACAGGGTTCAGACCACTGTGAACTTGGATTGTTTTACTTCCAGGCTAAATTTTTTATTCTTTCATTTCTTTATCTGTGAAATGGGCTAAAATTTCTTTCTTTAGAAAGTAATCATGAGACTTTAGTAAAAAGACAAAAAGACATTGTTTATACTTGTGGATATTATTTGATAGAATAAAATAATTTGGATACTAAATGATTTATTGTAAAGGTAATTAACCTTGTTAAACTCAACTAGTCTTCAAATGAGTTTTTACATAGTAACTTATTCTTGCATTTGTTGCTTTAAAATCTTTAATAATCTTTCATTTCTTTTTTTTTTTTTTAACTTTTTATCGGTACCAGGGATGGAACTTATGACTGCCTGCTTGCAAGGCAGGTGCTTATGCCGCTGAGCTAAATCCCCAGTCCAGTCTTTCATTTCTAATAGCAATATGTATTAGTAGTAAATAAATTACTATTCTTGGAAGATGGTGATGTTTGACAGTAAAGAAAATATTCTTCTTTGAGAAACATAAAACACTAAGAAGAGAATGAAACACTAGGCAGCTTTTGTGTGCATTGTCGTTATGATTAATTCTACAATCGCTAAGGATTGTCAAAGCAAACGAAGTTCCTCATGAGTTAAGAAGTCTTCAGCTCTGAAAATAGATCATCTAATCACCACTATATTTTGGTATCATTAAGTTGTCCTGTAGTTTTACATAAATCTCTCATCTATTCTGTTGACGATCTTCAATAAAATTCACAGTTACACGAATAAGAAACTCAGAAAAACAATTCTCTGGATATTCAAATTCAGTCACTACTCATTACAAGTTAAATCACTAATCCATTCAACACATATTTATAGGATATTCAAATACATGTTACATGCCATACACTATATCACTGTCGAAAACATGGTAATGAACAGAGTGGACAAGACATAGATTTTATAGTCGTAAAGGTGCATAATATAAAACATGTATTACACCAAAATGTGTAAGTTTTAAAACAGAAGAAATTTGGTCTTTTTTTTTTTTTAAATCGGTACCAGAGATCAAACTCACTGACTGCCTGCTTGCAAGGCAGGCGCTTATCCCACTGAGCTAAATCCCCAGCCCCGATCTGTTTGATCTTATACCCTGAGTGAGTTGCATATTCCCAGTTGTGAGTCATGGGGATAGGAGTCTCCCTGATTCTTCCTAATTTCTATAATATTTTATCTGTCACTCCATTCTGGAAATGCCTTTTGCTTTCCACTCTAGTTCTTCTTAATGGTGGAATTTCCTCAAAAGTGAGTTTCTTAAGAGGCAGGCAGAATACACATGGGATTCTTTTTTGCATTTTGCATGGGACATAAGCTTGAACACTGTAGATAGTAGGTACTAGATAAATGCTTTAAAGTCATACAGTAAGGAAAAATGTCCTGGAGGCTTGCTTCTTTTGTCTTTTTTGTTTTGTATTCTTAAATATATCACTTTGAAATTCCTCCTTCATGTTAATGGACATGGAGAAGGTAAAAAATTAATTTAAAGTCACCTTCTTCTGCTGTTACTCCTTACTAGTCTGAAAATTTAATCTATAGCAATCTTGTCTGGAAGAAATTTAATTATTATTTGTAAGTTTTCCAAAGTTTACTTTATAGAAGACTTTATTTGCCACATGCAAATAAAAATGGAAGAGGCATCTATTATTGGTGGTCTGCCACACTTTGGAGTGTCATGCTCCATCTTTTTGCTGTATGGTTGGATCACTCAAGACAACTGATGTTTAGATAAGTTGTTAAATCCTTTTAAAAAGTTACAACTCTTTACTGTTCAGGAGTAATGTGAAGCAATGATTTAATATTTAATTACTATTGGTTAAAACATGAAGAAACTAAAAAGATAAAATTGAATTCTGACCATTTGTTTTTAAGTGAGAAATCAGCTTTTATGCAGAAATGCAACTCATTGCTTAAGAAAACTCAACGCTAAAAATGATAAAGGAAGGATTTGTGTGAAAAGAGTGAAGCTCTTGCATATTCTTTCTGGTAGGAACCAACTTACACAGAGATGGAGGGGCCAAGCATGGAGCTGCCTGCTAGCTGGGGTATAATTTAGTGAACTGACAGGAGGAGTGAAGTATCTCCTCAATATCTGTGTTTGGCAGAAGAGATGAATGCATACATCAGGAAACAATGTTTAAGTGTTTTATTTCCTTATTTCAGCCTGTCAAACTGTCAGTGTAGTTAATGGCCACCAAGAGAGAAAGACACAGAAAGGGAGGAGGAGGAACAGAGAAACAAAGGTGCTATGGAATTTGAAAAGAAAGAAACAGGGAAAGAATTTGCATGTTTCTGTGGCATAACGGTCAGTCAAGACAGAAATAACTCACTATATTCATCTTTTCACTGAAGCCAGATGTGCCGGCTCCCTACCTACATCCCTGTACCTCTTTCCTTCCTTTACATCCTTAATCGTTGCTTCCCTTTACTTTGATCTCTGTGACTCCTTTCACTGACGTCTTGATTGAGTCTCAATATGTAAGTCATTATTTCATGTTGTATTGGTAATACTCCATTTTTCTCAGTTTCCTCTGTTTATTCTTTGTTTATTATCTTGTTTGTATTCTTTATAAAATATGATATTAGTGCTGTTTATATGAAAAGTTCACTCTTACACATATAAAATGTTCCTTTTAATTTAATCCTTTCAAGTATTTTAAAATCAACAAAGCCTATCTCGGCCTTATTGCATTTTTGACCTATTTCATTGTCGTTACACACACATACACAAACACACAAGGTGAAATACCTAAATCTGATATTGTACTTTTAGAAGTTTTGAACTATTTTATATTTGCAGGAAAATCTTAACACAGCCAAAGGAATTTTATGTTATAAAATAGAAGTGTTTATATTGGATCTTTTTGTACTGGAAATAAATTTTCACCACAGAAACAGAAAAGCCTCTTACCATTTACTTCTTAGTCAAACTTTGAATTTAAAATCTTTGAATTCACATCAGTGATGAATACTTTTCATAACAGACACTTTCAATTGCCTTATGAACTGAAAGTACTAGATTAAGAACAATTTTGTTTTATAATTATCGATTTTAAAATTTTACACAGTGGTCCAGGGAAAGGTAACACAGAATATTAAATATAGCATACCCTGCATTTGATCAACCATCAGATAAAGTGGAAAACATTTAAAAATATAGATCCTGGGCCTCAGTTACTCAAATTGCCTGTATGAATATCTCGAGAGATGGGACCTGAACATGTATATGCACACACGGTGTGTGTGTGTGTGTGTGTGTGTGTGTGTGTGTGTGTGTGTGTGTGATGTGCTCCTGATGCCAGCCCTAAACTCCCAGGTAATGTCAGTGCTCAGCCCGGCTGTCACCTATGCTTTCCTGGTCTTGCAAATAGCACTGCTGTGGTTATCAGTAGAAAGGTAGCTGAATTCCAACATTATTATTTATTAACTGTATAACTATAGAATTAAGCTTTTGGTGAGCAAGATTTTTTAACTATATACATGTGATATGACCTTTGCATTCCTAAAACATTATGACTTCATTATATTAATGAGGTTTTATGAACTGTTAGCTGAGCTAACACAGATACACACTCATACACACACACACACACACACACCACACACACACTGTTCTTTATAATCAGTCCTCTATATCTGTTGCTTCGGTTTCTAGAGACTTATCTAAGTACAGACAAAACTATTTGGAAAAATATTGTGTGTCTGTGTGGAATATGTTCAGACTTCTCTTCTTATGATACCTTAAACTATAACAATATTTACACAGCATTTATATTGCATGAGTTATTATAAGTAATCTGGAGATGATTTAAAGAACATTATTGGAGGAAGTATATACACTGTGTAAATACTTTGTCATTTTATATTAAAAAAAACTTGTGTATCTATAGTTTAGTATTCATAGAAGGTTCTAGAGCTCATCCTCCATGGATACAGAAGAATGACTATATTACTTTTTCTTCTTACGCTGAGTTAATAGAAAAACAAACAGAATTATCTTTCTCTCCAATTAGATTTAAGCATTTTTGATTAGACTTCTTGTTTTTGATATTGATCATATCACCCATTTAAATGGATATTTATTTCTGTGCACTTTAGAGCTTCAGTTTTAAATAGAGCACTTCTCCACTCATCTAACTTGATTCTTCACTGGTGCTCATATGTTAACAAATGACATCCCCATAGGTCCTATTTTATAGCCAAACAACAACAATCACCTTCCATCTCTCACTTGTCTTTGTTGTCCTATGTTGATTTTGCTACCTGAAATAGTGCTCTTCTGGCTCGTTAGCTTCTTTTGATCTTCATCACCATTCATCCTGGGCCAAGATGCCTTATTTCCTGGATTCTGTAATAACCTTCCAATTGAGCGGCTTTCTGTAACATGCTTCCCACCCTCTGCTCCAGCACCACTAGAGATACTGAAAATGCAAGTCTGATCATAGAATTTTCCTGATGCAGAACATTCAATGGCCTTCTGCGGTTCTTTGGATATAGACTAAAATCAGTCTGTTGGGCTGTAGGACACCCACGTGACCACTTCTATCCTTTTGTCCCTTACTTTCTGCTTCCATGCACCCTGGCCCTCCTACGTTTTTTCATGTATGGTACATTATCATTCATCTTCAGCCCTTGAATTTTTTTCTTTCTGCCTAGAAAATGTCATCTCTGACTCACCTTTCCCAGACCACCTAAAATGACATTTCCTCTAGAACTTTTCCTGATGCCCCAGATATGCATGAGTATGCCTGTTCTGTGTTCTAAGTAGCGCTTTGAATTTGCCTGCAGAGAGGTTTTCCCAGTCTATCCTCTTGTATTAGTATAATGATCAATTTTAATTCAGTCTATAAGACTAGAATCTTGACTATTTTGTTCATAAATGACACTGACTCATCAGTGTTTAGTATTTAGTTCTTAAGAAATATTTTGAACAAAAGAATATGTGAATCAATGGAAGAAAAGTGCTCAGTTATGCAGGAGGACCCCCTACAGACACACACACACACACACACACACACACACACACACATACCCCGTATACCCTGTATACTCTTTCTAGCCCTTTGGTCTATGCAAAAACGTTCTTTTTTAAAATAGCATGTAGTTAAAATTCTTCAACCTGCTGCATATCCTCTGTTTTGGAAACATCTGAACTGCTTAGTTTAGCCTTTTCAGTGCTCCTTTTAGATGAAAGAGGAGTAAAAGAAATCGCTCTAGGTTTGCCAATGAATTCTAGAGAAGAAATCTAACTTTCTGCATAAGTCTACAGAAAGAATATGGATAGAGATGAAGCCCACTCAGTAAATAATATTCCATTTTCTGGAATCCTTCACTTGTTCAAGTAAAAGAGTTACTCCATAGAAAGCACAAACATCTTAAATCCGGCCTAGTAAATGAATACATATGATTTTTTTCTTGACTTAACACATTGATACAAGTTATTGGCAATAAGGGGAGCTGATAGAGCTGGGGCAGATTTGAAATGTGGCATTAAGGTGGGTATTATTGTTGTGTTCTTTGCAAGATATCATAGTTTCTATAAGATGGCATTACCAGGGAAACTAGAGACTCTGCTACATACCTCACGTATCATAGGATCCTTTCCCTGGCTCTGCTACTGAATGTACCCCTTCTGCAGAGTAGATGAGAAGTCTGTGAGACTCCCATGTAGACATACTCCAGATACCTTATACCTCATAATTCCCTGCCCAAAGAAATCATACCTTCCCATGAGGCTGTGCAGGCTTCTTACATAGTCTGGCCTTTATAGGTCATGTCTTGTCACTAGAATCTCAACCCATGTCCTAAATTAGAGGGCTAAGAGCAGCTGATTGAGCAATGTCTCCGGCCACAGAGACATTGTTCTCCATTTGTCTTCTTTTTCTGGATTTACAGATGTTAGGGGGACACTTGAGAGGAGATAGGACTATTTAGGAAAAAGTATTTAAGAAGAGAAATGAACAAAATGAAGCATTGAGAAACATCACATCAAGGGCCAGACAAGTTAAAACTCCATAAGATGACTAAATAAACTAACGCATATCTGAGTCTAGTGACCTTTGAAAAGAGAAATCAAGTAAAAAAAAACATAATTAAGAAATCAGAGCTTTGATTTTTACACATTTACCCAGTATCAACCAAGGCTCTTGGAATGTTAGCTCCAGAGACCATGCTCAGGTGCCTGTTGCCCCAACTGTCACAGCCCTACTAGCAACCAGTATGCCATTTGGTGTTGAGAGAGAGAATTGAGGACTAATTCTGTATTTGCTTCTCATCAAACAATGTATAATTTTCCCCCAATTTTCAGTCTTGAGGTAGAAAGAATTTATTATTTCAACTATTGAGAGGAAAGATTGATATAAGCATAGCAACTTAGAAGCATAGTTAGAATCAACTCTCTTGAAAGCTCTTGCCTGTTCATTGCTATCATAAGCTAACAAAATCTCTTACTGCTCATAATCTGAAAATCTGGTAGTACTGGAAAAAACAGGAAGGAACAAAATTTGGAACATCTTTGCTTTCAAGGTATTTAAACAGTTTTATTCAATGGGCAGCTTCTCTTCCCTTTAGGCAACAGCTTTCTCTTTCACAGTGCCTTCCACATCTTTGTGCAAAGTTGAAAGAGCTGTAATTTTAATGTAACTATTACATTCAAGACATTAATGACCTGGATCACTGCAAATAACCATGGTAACAGGTGAGAAATCAAAGATACTTAATTTAATTGCCACAGAAAGAAAATAAGTGCAAATAATCTATAATTCTTCATTTCCAATATGTACATGTTATTTTCTTACTGCATTAATTACCCAATAGTTAGACAGAAATTATCTAGTTGCTGCTCTGTGACTCTCCCTTGTATTCGTGTAATGGTTTTCACTCTAATAACTAATCATTATAATTTCTTACCTCAGCAGTTTAGGCTGCTGTGAACTGAGTAGCATGTTCATTCACTTGACATTAGCAATTTTTAATAACAATAAAAATGATACTTTAAGTATAGTGGGAAAAAATTAAGCTGTTCTTTCAACTTAGGTACCTAAAGGCTACTAGAATTCACTGCCTCTTTATAAATGGCTAATGATCTGGTACTGCGTCTTAAGCAGAAAGATTTCAAAATTCCTCCCAATTTCTTAACTCTCTTGCTGAGAGTTGCTGGAATATTCCTGTGGAACCCTATTTAGAATTGAGGAACAAGTTGTTGCTTAACTGAGGATACATTTATAATCATAGATAAGTATTTTAAATATTTTGTTGTGTGTTTCAATTGCTACCCCAGAACGTAATGTCCAACAAACTATGCATAGACATCCAAATAGTAAGGTAGAAATCATAACTGATTAACAAGTTTATATAGTTTATTTTTATTTAGTTCAAACTATATGCAAGATAGTAGATAGGTGGTGCTTAAATTTCCAGACTGCATAGTGGAATATAGTGAGGGATAATCAATTGTATAAATTAAAAATAGTATCTGTCATTTATTATATATTTTCATTGTCTTAAACATGGTTGGTTAATGCTCATGTATACTATCTATAACATCATTCCCATCAGTTGATTCTTTTATTTCTATTTATTTACTTAAGAAAGTAATATTGACTAGCTGAGTGAAACTCATTTGAATAATTAAGAAGGAATGGATCTCAATGCATACTGGGTCAGTACCCAGGAATTCTACAATTCCTGTGTAAGGAATAAACCAGAGGCTTGTCAGTTTTAGCTTTTCAATTCTTTTGAAAGACTTTGAATAGTCAAAGCTTAATGAGTACAATGTTAAATTTTAATTGATTCTGTTCCATGTTTTAATTGCAGACTCTACCAAAATCACTTCAGAAGTAATCTGCCACATTTTTAGATTGGCTTTTCAATCTTCTTTGTCAATTGTGTCTCAAAAACCATCTCAGTAAGAAAACAAATATAAAAATAAAGTAGATTTTTGCTAAAATAAAAAATAAAGAACTATCTCATACATATCAGAATAACCACTATCCAAAACAAAAACAAAAACAAAAATATCCAAAACAAGTTAAGAATCTGAAAGATGTGGAGAAAGTAGATTCTTGTGCTATTGCTGCTAACGAAAACTGAAAAAAATGATAGTTTCTCAAGAAGTCAAACATGATTTCCCATATGATCCAATCATCCCTTTCTGTGAATGCTTCAGAAGGATATTTGTACATTCACATTCATAAAATCATTATTTACAACAATCAAGAATTGGAAGCATGTGATATATACATGCAGCAAGTACTATTCACACTTTGACAGGAAGGAGACTGTCGCATGTGCTATCACATTTGTGAAATTTGAGGACACTATGCCAAGTGAGATAACAGTCACAAAAAGAAACATTGTAAAGGAGTCAAATCATAAAGATAGGATATAGATAGTAATTGTCAGGGTCTGAAGGAAAAGGAAAAAGAGGTCTTGTTCAGTGGGTACAGGGTTTCAGTTTACAATATGAAAAAGTTCTAACGATTGGTTGCAGAGCAGTCTTAATGTACCTTAACACAATTGAATTCTATGTTTAGAAATGGTTGAGATGTTTTATGTTCTGTGATTTTACCATATAAAAGTTTTTAAAGGAAATGTGGGAAGTTACATGACAGAGAGACTGGGGAAAGGGAAGAACTACACTAGAGAAGTTGCTGAGCAAAGACATCTCTGAGATGTGGTGCCAGCTTTATGTAAAGACAAGGAAAAAGAAATTTCTCCAGGCAGGAGATCTGCAGATCTGGTCCTCAGCTGAGAATGTGCTGAGTGTGTTTGCATGAAAAGGGAGTCAATGTAGCACCAACATAGTGGCAGATGATGAGCTTGGAGGAAATAAAGGAGCTAATCATTGAAAGCCCAGTAGACTTGGAAGGATTTGGGACTGCATTATCATTACATTTTGGCTTTCATTTCCTTTGCATTTAGGAATTCATGAACTTTTAGAGAATATCCATTTTGTTTCAAAATTAGTAGTTGAAACACTTGTTACTGTCATAATTCAAACATCTTATTGTGACAAAGACTTATTGTATAAAGACTCATTAGCACTCAATGATGTGCTAAGTTGTTGAACTTTTATTTATATATTAACTACATTATCTCTGAGGTGACTATGACTTGAAAGTATTTTCCTTTATTTCTGTGTGCCATGGTTAAATAGCAATGAACCACTGCTTAGAGGCTGCATGCATTTCACACTTCAAAGTTTCCTGGGGCCAGTTCAGTTAATCAATCCTTCCTAAGTGATTTCAGAGACTCTGAGGTTATTGTTTTAGCAATTAGCATTGTTAACTTTGTTGAAAATTGTCTAGCACTATTCTTAGTTGTGTCAACTTATGACGTAGTATAAAACTGCTGTCACATCCTAGATTTGTTAACGTAGAGAATTTAAAAGTTCATCAAAGTGTTGGCTGTCATCATTTGAATACATTTTCTTAAGGATGTTCCCAGAAGTGGGTGTTGGTAAATTTTAACCATGTGTTGTACTATTAAATCTTCCTTATTCATTGATTTTCTTGGATAGTAAAATCACTATTGAAAACACAAGAAACTCTAAATGTCCATAGATCTCTTGTACATCACCACAACCATCATGTGCTGTGTAACCATGTTTTGTCGTTGGTGGACTCAGTGTGCGATGGTGGTCTCCAAAGTTGTAATGGAGCTGAAAAATTCTTGGGAGCTACTGACATGTAGCCACTGATGTTTTAACCATCACAAAGACATAGTGCAATACTTAACAAAATTGTGGCAGTGCTGGTGAAAAGGAATCTGGTAATGCTAGTAGTAAAAAAGCATAGCATATACAATTATGAATAGCA
This sequence comes from Cavia porcellus, assembly GCF_034190915.1. NCBI lineage: Eukaryota > Metazoa > Chordata > Mammalia > Rodentia > Caviidae > Cavia > Cavia porcellus. The sequence goes on along the minus strand of NW_026947510.1, from coordinate 48,773,555 downwards.
CACAATGTGTGATAATGATAATAAACAGCTCGTACTGATATACATATGTGCCATTCTTTTAAATAATTATTTTAATGTGCACGCCTTTTACTTACGTAAAACAGCATACTTGAAAACAATATGCCGTGTTTCATCAGCATGAGCCTCATGCATCTCAAGCTTACTGTGTGTCTTAATTGCATCACTTTTTCTTGTGTCTGATTTAGTCTCATGTTGTTTTGTCCATCATGGCCGTGAGAAAAAAATAAACTATCCCACATTCAGAAATCTTATATCCCTGGTGTACAGTTAGCCACACTTTTTTGTGTACACTTCACAATGTTCACAGAATGATGATATCGCCTAACAGCACATTAGCAGGTATTTTTGTAGTTGCGTGACATTTCATTCATACTTGAAAATTTATAGTAAAGTAGTTTCTAAGAGTTATCTTGACAGAAAAATAATAAGTGCGTGAGGCAATGTGTATGTTATTGTAGCTTTGTTTAGTCATGTATCTATAACCAAGCACCATGCATCATGTTTTACACTATATAGGTACAGCTTTTATTTACCATTTAATGGATTAAAATATTCCAAAAAATAAAGTATTAGTAACTCTAAAATATATTTATATGCTTTGGAGTAGAATTAACACATTTTTATGTTCCTGAGTAGAACTTATGCTGTATTCCACATTGTGTGTGTATTCTGCATGTGTGTGTGTGTGTATGTGTGTACTTGGAACTTGTATCTACTTTGGAATATTGTTCTCTATTATGCAAGCTTCAACATTTCTTGGAGCATTTCTTGGAGGTTTTTCACTTGACCTTTCTTAGTCACTTTTCATTATCATTTCTCTCTGATAAACAGTAGAATTCTGAGAAACTTTTCTTTTATGTATCAGTGATGCTTATTCGCCCACTTAAGGGACCTAAATCTGGAGGACTGGAACTTTGACTTTGAAGAAAAGCAGAAGTGAATTCAAAGAAGGGTGACATGTCAATTGAAGCATAAAGTTGATGAAGTATTTTTGTATTTGGACCAGAACATCAAATACCGAGATGGATGGGATAGTGTGATTGATGGTATTCAAAAAGAAGGCCCTATTCCAGGTTGCCTAATTGATATGTAAGTACAGAGGAAGAGAAGAAAGGCGTGCTTATAGAACAGTGGAACAAATGTGCAGTGGACAAGCCCTAAATTAAGTCAGTGGTACCCAAGTGTTGCTCAGGTTCATTCATGACAGTTCTGTTCTCAGAAGTGGCGATAAATTTCAGAATTTATTCATGTGCAAATTCAAATTTTTAAGAATTTCCAGTGGAAAGAACATCTAAAACAATAGTATTTTAAAGTTTTTTTTGGAACTTAGGATGACTGATGAAGGGTGACAATAATTCTTTTAGATTTATTAATATTTCTTTTATATGTTTGTATTTATAATATCAATATTCATAGTCTTATTACAGAACTTATGGTAGTTTATATAATCAATAATAGGTTAAAGGGATATAAAAGTCTATGATCCTGTTTTCAATGGGCTTTTGTATTATTTGGATGATCCAAATGAAATGTGAAAAAATAAAGAAATGGACTGAGAATATAGCTCAGCAGTGCAAGCACCTGTCTGAAAAAATAAAGGAAATAATTTTGGGGTAGCTGCACAGCGGGAACTCAGCTGAGTGGACTATGTCACTGGAAAGGTTATGTGCAGCTAGAATGTGAGCCGCGTCTTTAAGTTTATGTGGTAGCTATGGTCTGTTTCACCCATGCAAGTCTCTTATCCCATCACATTGCCTCCTATTCCAAAAGAGTATGACCGACCATGCCAGTTTGAGAAGTACTGCTAGACAGAACTATAGTGCGTTTTAGCAGAGAAGCCTTTACTCGGCTGTTAATATATAATCAAGCTGTATATATAAGAATTATTCAAATCGTTGAACAACTTGAATGCTGTGTGTGTGGGTATATGCTTTCTTTTATATGAATTTAGTGGGTTTTACAAGCAGCCTGGGTTTCCTTGTTGTGAGTAGAACTGGAACGCTTGCTAGTGAAAGAACATTTTTAGTAATACGCTGAATGATTGGATACAAAATCAACATCCTCCCAAGTTTTCTTTCTAAAATACAAGCTTTTGTTTTGTATTTCTGTCTGAACCTTTTTGACTATTGTCAAAAATATTTTTCAGTTATTCAGAGAACAGTACTGTTCCCTAAAAAAAAAGACCACCCAACACATTGCTTTCCACTGGCAAATTACATGTTAAACTAAGAGGTACAAATGCATTTTATAACCAATGAGAACTGTAAAGTCATTTGAATGCATGAAGAAGTCAAGACTCTTTGGTCCCTGTGGCTTTATATTATTAAGTGGCATGAAGGGTCACATTAGTCATCAGCATTCACCTTGGGTTGGAAACAAGGACCAGGACTCTTCAGGGAGGGGCATCCTTAGTGAGATTAGAACTACTGCCCCACATTGTTCCCTTTGGTGTCAAGTACCAAATCAGAAGCTGGCCAAGTAGCATGTGAACACAAAAGGGAAAGAAAGAACTTTGAAGAGAAGATATTCTAAAGCACTGCTTTTGTTTTGCATAATTTTTATTTTTGGAAGAACATGAAAACTTATATGCCTAATAATTCTGAAGTACCGCTTCAGAATGAAGTACTGCTACATTTTCCTTGCAAAATCCCTAATTTAACTTATACAATGTATAGTGAAAATTTTTTCCCTACAATCTTGCTTCTCTTGCCTCCATCACTGACTGTTTCTGTCTTGAGTCCTCTTTAAATCAGTGCTGTCTAATTTGCTTACTTAAGACTGAACTGGAGCAACTTATGTTTTGGCAAGAACATTCATTCAGTTATTCATTTAGCACATTTAAATATCTGCTAGGTACCTACACTATCTGTGGGATTTGGGGACATAGCAATGAATAAGACCAAACATACAAATGTGATGCTGAGAACAAAATAAAGACATAAAACTGGATGTTATGATATTGTGGTTCTGCTCCACAGACACATAGATAAATATATTCACTGTATCTTTGTTAATTTAATTTATATATGTCTGTTTTATCCATATCTATATCATGTAGATCTCTCCATATAATTTCTTTTTTCTTGACTTTTATTTTTTCCTTTACCAGGAGAAGAACATGAGTTGGGGACAGGGAGATGTGGGAGTCAAGAAGCAAGCTGGTTTACTTATATCTCTTTTCTTATAGTAGTATAACTTGATATAAAGATTGTTAAGCAAGGAAGATAGACTATAAAGAAAAGAACCAGTAAAGAAGTGTTGTAGGCATAACTGTCACAGGCAGCAGATGATGGCAAAGACAGTAAAGAAAAAGCTAGCCTGGACTCCTTGGAGATTATAGAACTCATTAACTTAGCATTGCTACTGCGTGAGATAAAGTTTATAAGCTAATGTGAGAATCTTTCCACTATGTTTGATTTATTTATTTTTAGAATTTGAGATTTTCCACAAGTTCTAGGCAGAAAGAGTTAACAGTGAGCCTTAAAATTATATGTCATGGTGGATTAGAACTTAGTTTTGAGATGATTTTGAACACAGTATAGTTCAGTGGGAGTTCATTCTGGAAAGCTAAAACTGTATCAGGTAGTTCCACAGGGAAATTTAACATAACTAACATGGAGATTAACATTAGCAGAAAGCTACCACTGTCCTTAGAGCTGGACCAACTAAAGGAGAAAGTGATTTTCCGGGCATTAGGAGTCAAGAATATCCTCAGGAAACTGGATCTAAACTGATATCTGCCCTCAAAAGAGAGCTGTTTTGTGGGCACTGGACCCCAAGGGAAGCAGCCTTTGATACAGATGTTGCCTGAAGCAGAAGGACAAAACTTCTTACCCTTGCCATCCTCAGCAGTGACAGTCAACTGCCAGCTGAAAATATCAAATGAAAAGTCAGGAAGAAAGTTCATACATTGTTATCATTATTGTATTGGTGGTTATTGTTAATCTTATTGTGTTTGATTTATAGTTTGTCACAGGTATGTATTGATAGGAAAGCACAAAGACTGCAGTGTTAAGTATCATCTATGGTTTGGGGTACTCAGGGGAGGCCTTAGAACATATCTCCCTTGATTAAAGGGAGACCATTTGTTTTCCAACTTGTCTCTCTCGAGTGATCTATTTGAAGCTAGTTAGCCATGGAGCCTAGAGACATATTTATTGGCAAAATTTGACTCTCCATGTTACTGTACAGTACAAGATACAGGTCAGGCTGGTCTAAGAGAAAACATAGTTTACAGGCACATCTCTAGAATGTTTAAAAAAACTCATGACATTAAAATAGAGAATCAATAGAACATTTTTTTTAACTTTTGAAAGTTTAGATAGTTTTGGTCCATCTTTAAACCTTACCAAAAAGAAACCCTATTGTAAGAAGGATTGTAAGCATTATTATTACCTTTTAAAATTAAATGGTAACATTAGCCCTTTATGTGGTGACCTTTTTGTAAGATTGTCTTTTACCTTAATAGGTGGAGCAGTGCACGTGCGCGCGCATGCGCGCGCGCACACACACACACACACACACACACACACACACACACAAGCAAAGATTTACTTGATTTCCCAAATAGAACTAGAAATACTGGATACACTGAATTTATACATTGGATTAGGGTTTTTGTTTAGTTTTATCTCCAGACCTAGCTGCCTCAGTGAGATGTGCGTACTGTGAAAATGAACTAAGAAAAAAAAATCCTTTAGACAATCAGACTTTGCTCACCGAGCTTAAAAATAAATGAATGTGTAGCTCTGAATTAGAAGGTATGCTCTTGACAAAATCTTTTTTTTTTTTTGAGGTTCTCAATCAAATAGCTTTCCTTTTCAGTGAGACCTTTAAACAACCTCAGATGTTCCCTCAAAAGAAGAGGGCTAAAAAGAGTGTTAGACTCAATTGAACTTAACAGAAGATGCATTGGTGACCAATGAAGCAGAAAGGGTGTGCTCAAATCACTGGGCTGTGTGTACACTTTGTTGTGTATATCAGACAAGCCCATTGAGTGCCTAGTTGTTCATAGCAGATTCAGAAACTTGTCCATCAGGGTTGGTTCCAGGATATTTAAATGGCACTGCTTACCAGTTTTAGTAGGAAACCAATAAATGAAAAATCTGTAGGTGGATTAACTGTGTCAAGCTGGTCTCTTGGATTTTAATTATTGAGTGGGGTGCCAAAGATTTGATGAAGTAGTGTCATGTTGAGTAGCATTTAATTCATTTGGTTCAATCTAATGCTAAGTTTCAGATGATCTTAAATATCATTCTATAAATACGCTACCTTTCAGATCACTTTATTCAGTAATGAATGTGGAATAACTTCATACTTTGAAAACAAACAAACAAAAAATATTTCAATGGAGTTTTAGGTTGGATTCCCTAGAAAAGAACTTTGAGAGGGAGATTATGTACAGTTTGTTGAAGAGGGTCGTTTTTTACATGTGGAAGAGATGGGGCAGACGAGATTGGGCAGGGGCTCGTGATGACCTTGGAAGGCCTTTCTGAGTGTAGGGTCTTTAGCATTGTCCCCAAGTGATGCAGATGGACTGAGCCACTATGGCACCTACGCCATTCCCTCATATCCAGACACCAGGGTATTCCCTTGGATAAGGCAGCTTCTCTCAATTTCCATTTTCCACAAACGACTGATCTGTAACTTATATGCAGCTGGCTTCCCATCCATTTGAGGTGATGACTTGGTCCTGGAGGGGAACCTGCATGGTGCATCACAGCATTTCCTATTTCTCATTACTGTCTTGCCATAAATACTCATTTCTTCCATATCCACCCTGTAACTCAAGTGTGTGTTACCACTGCATTTAGGCTATATGACACTGTTGCCGAATAATAGCTTCTTTTTATGCAATCTTTCTTGTGTTCTGTTTTCCTCAGTTTAGCTAATGGATATTAATAAATATAAATCTAGCTCTGTCTCTCCATATATGAGCCCTTCAATGGCTCCAGTTGGATTCAGAGAAAGTGGCCAAGTCTCTACATCATTTACAGCTTTCCTGCCTGGCTACCCATGTGGCTTTGTATCTTTGCACTTACATTTTCTGCTTTCTGAGCTATAGCCACCAAATCTTTCGTACCCCAGGGCCTTTGTATACAATGTGCTTTCTGCCTAGAATGCTCAAACATTGTTTGCTGCTCTACTCATATGGACTCTTATGAAGGATCCTACCATCAATTCAGTTCTGATTATCAGAATGGAGGAAATTTGTGTCACATAAGTCCATTATAGTGTGTCCTATATTTTTTCCCAGAAACTACTGGGGAAGGGGAAGTCGGTTGTTTGTGTAATACCTGTTTTTGCCATTAGAGTGTCAGCTCCAGGAGGGCAGGGTGGTTGACCTTTTTGTTTAAGCCTATACCTTGTACTTAGCATACTGTCTGGCATAAAGTACATGACTAATCAATAGTGTATTTTTGGAATAAGACAGAATGAATAATTGACCTGAAAACAAAATCTGAAGATGATTCTGGTCAATTAATAGTGTGATGTAAAACCACCCTTACAAGCATTGACTATCAGACTTAGTTTCTAATTATAGGGTCAAAGCATAATGTTTGTTTCAGTTTTTATGTTTCATTATATTTCTAGTCTCCCTTATTATCTTTATATTGTATAAGAAAAACATATACACATATACACATATATTTTAAATACATAAAATGGAATGATTTTTTTGTGAAGAATAGGTCTTATTTTATAGTTATCTCAACACTTTCACATTTTAAAATATCGTAGTGTAAATAAATATTCAAGTATCTCAATGAAGTTATATAAATATAGAAAATAATTGAATTAAGCACTAATAAGGTAAAAATCTTTAATAGCTGTAAAAGACTTGCAGAAATATGATTTATATAAATACAGACTTTAAGAATATTGGAAGTTAGTGATATTAGGATTGATATTTAGGTAGATAAATTAATTCTTCATTACTTATAAGTAAAATGTGTTTCCAAAAGAAAAGAAAAATCAGGTCTCTTACAGGAGTGATTTTAAATGCTTTACTCCTTTAATTTTTAAATGTAAGAGAAGCGTGGAATATACCTCAGTCCAGATGAAATAATTCATCTTTGTATGCAGAAATTTTGGAGTGTTGTTTTCCAATTATATGTGATTCTAGAAAATTCTCCTATCACTCCTTAATCCCAAGGAAGTCTACATACAATTTATGTTATGTGACCTATTTACAGTTTGACTGTTAAAAACCACATTGCATAACATTTCAATGCCTTAAAGGTCTACCCGTTAGCAAAATTTTCCTTCTCTGCTTTAGTGGCAATGTCATTTTTTGAGGTTGACAATTTCGTGAGAATGTCATTGTTAAGAATTCATGTAATGCAAACTGAAAAGAGGCAATATGAGAGCCCCATCTTTCAAAAGTTAGATTCAGAGATGGAGACAATAAGCCTGATGATGGTGTTAATAATACTTCTGGGAATTGTGAACGAGAAATAGTGTCTGATTAAAGAATTTACAGGAAGGAAGGTGAGCATTATGCACACTCTCAGGTGTTGAAAGCCAAGTACACAAAAGAAACTGCTAATATTCTCTCAGGAAGCATTACTGTCTTTGATTTTTCCAAAACTGCTAAGTGAATAATTATTGCTTGGGCTCTGATTAAACCTTGGAAATGTGATGGTCTCCTTACTGCCTAAATCATTAGCTGCAACAGAAAATTGTGACCTCTCGAACTCATAGATTCTCTCATAGATTTCTTTTAGTAAGTACTCGTGTGTCTTCAGGTTAGGTTGCGTAAATTTGGTGGTAACTCCACACATACACGTACACATGTACACACACACACACCACACACACCATACACACACACACACACACACACACACACACACACACACACACACACACGGTTTACTTGGCCTTAATGGAGGTGATTCTTGAAGGCTTATATACCTGGAAGATGTCCAAAGGTTTTCATTTGACCATGAACTATCTGGGCTTGTCTGAATTCTTTGCTTAATTAGTTTTTCTTTTAAAAATGTGTGTTCTATTCATTGTTTGGTAGTTACAGATTATCCTTTATTCTCTTATTTTCTTCAGATACTTCATTTTGTATTATATATACCTCAAATAGAGAGGTTGATTTATTTTCCTCCATTTTTTTCTTTAGCTGACCATCTTTAGTTTGTAAGCAGGATGACTTACGTAAGTATTTAGGAAAGTAAGAAATGAGAATTTCTTAAATGTATGACTACTATATTTAGTTGTACCTGAATAGTGTGCTTGAATGTTTATGTGAAATTTCCTATTTGACGTTCTTGCCTTTCAGAGGATGCCATAAATGGAAGTTCTTCAATGTTGAGGTCATATCTTATTGATTTTACCCTCTTCTCCATCCCTAAATAGCTCTTGGTACCGCTTTGAATGACTGGCTGATAATTATGCTGAACTTTGACATTACAAACTATGTCTCCATATTTGTTTTCCAGTATAAATTTAGGAAATTCTAGTCAATTGCATATTACTACAGAGAAAGCTGTAATGTTAAGGATATATAAAAGACAGTATTCTTAGCCTGGAACGAGCAACTGTTGAAAATATACTTGATAAAATATTCCAGATTCTAACTGTTGAAATTATATTAAAAACTTGGCTAATGAAAGCAGACAGTTGTAAATAGAATCTAGAGAAAATGTGCCTAGTCTGAAGCTTTTTTATAGGTGAAGTTAAGGACAGCAAAACTATAATGAGCTATTTATTCAGGGTAGCTATTTTTCTCTCAGTTTTAGGATGTCACTTGCTTGAGTTTCAAAATGCCACTGCTCTTCCCAGTCAAAACCCCCTCCTAGAAAACAATAAACCTGTATGATCTTAATTGTAAATTTAGGGAAATACTTTAATTTCTCCAAGAATATTTGCAGCATAAGGTTACAGTCCTGACACCAAATTGTCTGGGTTCAAAGCCTACTGTCTCATTCAAACAACCTAATGTCTCTAATCCTCAGTTTCTTCTGCTATAAAATGGGAATAATAATAATTGTCAGGAGGACCATGTAAATTAATACATGTCATATAACAGTGCTCAGTGTAAAGTTAATTGCTCAATAAAGGCTGTAATCATGACAGTTATTTCAAAAAAATGGAAAAAATTTTGTCTTTTTGAGACAGGGTTTTGCTAATGCAGTTCAAGCTGGCCTTGAACTTACTTTGTAGCTCAGGCAAGTGGCTTAGAATTCAAAAATATTACTCCTACCTCCACTCCCTGAGTGCTAGGATTTCAGGCTTGCACTGCCACACCTGGCCTGCAACGAGTCCTTTTACAGATTTTTTGGAATATTTAGTGGTTGGAAAATGATTTGGAAGGAAGCCAAGGCTTGTTTTAGGTGTTTGTAAAGTAGCAACAAGGTATGTGTAATAGTTCATATTTGTTAGGAGTTATCAGAAAATGTAGAGGTGGTGGAAAGCAGTTTTCTTTCTTGATGCTAAAGAATTCACTGTGATTTATAGTGTTAAAGTGTGAGTTGGAGACCAAAAAGCTAAATCTATTAATTTCTTTACTTTTTCAAAGTATTTTTAAAGTTTGTATTTTAGAACTCTTTACATGGTGGTAGACAGTTGGGAAAATAAAAAAAATTAATGAAAACTAAAATTGCCTAATATCTTGAAAGTCAGAAAAAAATCCTTGCTGGTAACTTTATCAGGATTATTAGTCTGTTTCACATTTTTATTCTTATAAAATTTATTAGGAAGAAGCATGATTCTAAGGTGTAATATAGTAACTCACTATTTTTCATAGGTTTTAAATTTTTTGGATTTCTTTTGTATTGGTTGACTTCTGATAAGTTTGAATTTCTAAATTTCAAATTGTAACTTTAATTTTGGTAAATTAAGCATAAGCAGTTGTTCTTGATTGCAGAGTGGACAGTTTCTGTGCCCACTTTGACTCCATTAAGAGTTTTATCTTATTACAGCTAATGCGATTGATTTTCTATACTGTTACCATACTTACATCTTCTGTGATTTGTCTATAGATGGCTACTAAAAAGTAAACTGATGGAGAATATTTGTGATGTCCCTGCTCTCTGGGTTGCAGAGTAAGTGAAGAACATCTCTAGACTAGATTTCCGATGGTTACACATTCTTGAGCTGTACTATTTGCCTCGATAATAATCTCTCAGGCGTGTGGTCCTCATCCTTCTGACAGTGTACTCTTTTGAGACTCTCTGTTCACCTCACTGTCTGCTGCCTTCTGCTCACCTCTTTCTCCTTCATCATGTCTCTGGTTTTTCTTAACTCTCTTTTCTTCTTTCCTCATTTTCCTCAGTTGTTCCCTGTATTTGATTGATAACATTTCTTAGTGACATGCTATTGAAACCTTCTCAGATCTTGAACGCCTGAAAGCATGATATTTTCTCTCACAGTTGGTTTATAGGGTGGCTAGGTTAAAAATTCAAAATGCAAAATTACTTTCAGAGTTTTAAAGCCATGTTTTGATGTTTTCTAGCATACAGTTTTCCTTAAAAAGAAGATCCCATGATAATTCACAATTATTTAAGGTAATGTTTCTCTTCAGCATGATCATTGAAGATTTATTTTTTATCCTCAGTATTCTGAAATTTAACCTTGATGTTGTAGTTATGGATCGTTTTTTCATTCTTATAATTTATTTTTCTGTTTTGTTTTGAGATATTTATGATATCACTTTTTGACTTATTATAATATCGTAACTTTTATCTTTATTCTATTTTTGGAAATGCTAATGTTCTTTTTTTGGGAGATGACATTGTTCCTTTTATTTTTTAGATGACTAGCTCTTGGATTTTTTGTTTTGAACACCTAGTGCTTTCTATTGATTCTATATTTTGGAATATCTTTCATTTTTTGTTTCCATTAATTTTGTGTTTTCTTCTAGCAGTTATATTTTAAATTCTAAAATTCTTGTAATCTGCAATTATTTCTTTACCATCAACTTGCTTTACTGATGCCATATATTCTCTGGTGCATGGGTGGTTCTAAATCAAATATTTGAAAGATCTCATCCTTTCTATTAGTAAATTTCAGAGGGCTTTTTTTCCGTGTTCATTTATCTTTTGTATAGGTTTTTTAAAAAGGAAATTATATGAACACTGACTTTCCATCATATTTAAGAAGGAGATGGGAAAAAAAACTATCTCCAAACTGTTAATGACTGTGAGGCTGGACTTTGGCTTACTTTAGGCAGCAGTGCTAAAGTAACATGATGATCCTAGAGCACATCATGTTAAATGAAATAAGCCAAGCACAGAGAGGTAAATGTCATATGAACTCTCTTACATGCAGAATCTAAAAGGCTAAATTCATAGATGCAGAGAGTAAAACCATGGTTACTAGAATCTGAGGAATGAAGAAGGAAGTGGACAAAGAAAGGTGAAACATTGATCAATGTGTAACGTTTCAACCAGGAGGAATAATTTGTGGTGCTCAATTGCGCAGTATGGTGACTATTGTTAATAATATTCTACATCCCAAAATAGCTAAAAGGATTTTTGCTGTTTTTACCACAGACAAAATGGCAAATACTTGAGGTGGCGGATGTGCTAATTAGCCTTATTTGATCATTCTACAATGTATGGGTGTATCACAGCACCACATTGTACCCCATAAATACACACAATTATTTGTCTGTTGAAAATAAAATAAAATTTAAAAATAAAAATATTTAAATTAAAAAATAAAAGCAGCATGTATATTGGCTGCATTATCTTAGAAGACTGCTAAAGTCAAACAACAAAGATTTCACTATGGGCTGCTCATTTCCATACCAAGGTAGCTTACTTCTTTTTCAAGTTTGGACAATCTCCATAGTGAAGAATTTTGTTTTTTAAATGTGGGGTAAACACAGGACTTGGGGACTTTACTGTCTTATGCCCAGCACTTCTGTGCATATCCCTATTTTCTGTCTTCTTTCTATCAACTTTTATGGTACCCATTGTCCCTTATACTGGACCTCTGAGTGTAACACTGACTCCCTTTGCAGCTGCTGTCTTGTATATTTATATTCGAGCCATAGCTGCTGTATCAGTCACTTCTCCAAATTTTGGGATTTGCAGAAATCTCTTGTCTACGAATGGTCTGCCTTTCTTCAGTGCCTGAATTCGTTACTTTAAAATTAATAATTTTACTAATTTCAAGGGGGAGTTTGAAACAGGAGATGAATAAAATCAAATGATTATTTTTAGGTCTTATAGAGACACATGGTCATTCCTCCATATTTGTGAGTTTCACATTCATGGATTCAATCAACAGAAGATCAAAAATGTTCAGGAAAAACTTCATTGTACCAAGCATGTACAGACATTTTTCTTGTCATTATTCCTTAAATAACATACCAACTATTTACATAGCATTAGCATTATATTATGTATTTTAAGTTGTTTTGAGATGATTCCTCATATATGGGAGGGTATGCATAGGTTACAAGCCAGTACTGTTGATTTTATACACAGGACTTGAGCATCCACAGATTCTATTATCCCAGGGGATGCAGGGGATCTCAGGACCAATAACCTGCAGATATTGAAGGATGACTGTCTTCATTTATTTTCTCATTTGTTTACTTAACACATACATTTCTCTGTTGTGTACAAAGTTGTTTTCAAAGATAGAAACATGAAGTACAGGAATATATGTTAAGAAGTTGTGCCAAGAAAGATTCCTCCACGTTTTTTCTTTTTCTCTTATATCTTGTTCAGAGTACGTCTTCTTATCTTTTCTTCTGTGATTTAGAGGCTAAATATGTCATTTGCAATTCTATCATTTGTAACTTTCCTATTTCAAATATGTATTTGAAATGCTATTTTTTCGTGTAACAAAAATTGAAAAGACATCATTATTTTATTTTTTAGTGACTAATTTTCAATTTTTAAAAATCAATGTTTTTTATTCTCACTTCTATACTTTATCAGTACAGAACAAATGTTATAATAATTTCTAATTTATTTTGAGATATAGCAAACCACTTTATTAGAAGAGTAAGTTTGGAAGTCTATTTTATTGTACTAAACTGACTGTGTTTACAATACAAATCTTAGTAGTGTTCTAGCATAACACATAAGGACATCGCAGTATCTAGACTTGCCTTTCAAAAAAATGAGGGAATACTTAGGTATTAAATACGTATGCTAGTTTTTAACTCTTTGGAAATAAAATTTGCATACCAGTAAAACTATTTTGGATAATTTTAAAGCATATGTCTGGGTATGATGGCATGGTATCAAATATTATTAGAGTTTGTTAAAACATCCTAGAGAGAAAATCCATTTGAAATCTGGTTTAACTTTCTAGGCCAAGTGAAAGGAAGTTTAAAAGCAAATGGTTGTGTGAAAGTTTTAGATAAAAAAATAAAGAATTTTAGGCAAATTTTAATTAAAATAATGTAGATAGTTTGTCTCTACCACACCTCTGAAATATGTTTTGCTATCTCTTTTCCTTTTTCTTTGAAATAGATTTGAATTGAGTTTTGGATGTATTCTGAGAAGGGGTAAGGGTTAAATAATTTCCTTGCTACCCACTCTTGTGTGTATCTGAGTAGCAGCTTCACTGCAGGGAGATGTGTGGAGGTAGAGAAATATCAAACTAAGCTTTTGCTCTCTGTGGATAATAAAAATTACCCACTTTCTCACAGATGTCAAATCTGGCAGATTTCCATAGAAAATTTGGATTGAATGTCAACTACCCAAATTATTTTAGTGTCTGCTGAAGTGTGTGCTTGGCAAGGATTTCAGTAGAAAAATAGGAAATGGGTTTGAAAACATTAATAATATCTGAATACAACTCCTTAAGCTGATTGTTCCATGGATGAACCAAAGCATATATTGTCCCTGTAAACCAGAGCCCTCCAAGAAGTCCAGGTGGACACATTGTTAATGTTTCAAAAGTAGAAGTTGAGAAGAGGGTTTATTTAGGGAGCAGGATTTGCTATCCTACATAGATCTTTACCTTCTACTTGAAAAGTTTGACCACCAACTAAACATAGTTTCAATATTACAAATACTATGCAGGCAATGAAGGTGACTTAGTTTTTATTAATTGTACATCATTAGTAAAAGGATAGACTTGATCAAAAGAATACTGTGATTTGATTACAAGACCTGAGTTCTTGTTCTGCTACTGACATGGAGAAATATCTCTAGCCCTTAATTCATCAGCTGTATGTCTGGAAGGATCTTTGTGGATACTTTCCACATATCTTTGTTTCATAGTCATAAGGATAAAACATTGGTAACAATACTGGATAAAACTAGTTAGTTTTCTAGAAGAAACAAAGCTTATTGTTTAAGCAAGAAACTGAAACTAGTATCACCATAGAAAAACATTCTGAGTAGGTTTCCATTATCAAAGGTTAGCTTAATCATGACATAATTTTAAAAAGCATATAAATACCTCTATTGTTATTTATCAGAATTATATTTTCTTCCAAGCACTGTTTCATTGTGCAATTTATTTATGGTAAGGATATTTATTGAGCACTTAACTGTGTCTCAGACACTGTGCTAAATACCAAGTAATAGGGGAAGAAAAGAACACCAAAACCAACAAAACAAAAAGACCCAATCATGATTCATGAAGTTTACACTTCACTAAAGACATACAGATAATATGAAAACCAATACAAATAATTTATACTGTAATGAATAGTACTATTTGGAAAAAAGGATAAAAGTTTGTGCATTGTGTGAATTTGTGTACCTGTGCACAAGCATAATTTTTAAAGGAATAATTGGAGAAGGCTTTGCTGAGGATGTAAACGTGGAGATAATACCTGAAATATCTGAGACATAAGGATTTAAGGTGGAGGACACAGCAAATGTTTTGGGCCTGTGTTGACTATTTAAGGAATTACATAGTACTGCTTCTACTTGCATTAGAAGTATTTCTCTTTTTCTAGTTATGTGCCAGATGTGCATTATTTTATCAGAAAGTTTGCAGTTTAGTAGGGATAGACAATCATAAGTAGAATCAAATACAAATATGTAAGAGTAGTCAGAGTTTGTGACAGCACAGTGAGCCCTCTGAGGGGAATACTGTAGGCAGTTCTATATAGAGAGTCAAAAAGAATTCATAACAGGTCAATTCCTAGTCAAAATTGCATCATAGATTGTTTCACCTAAGACTTTTCATCTTTGCAAAGGCACCGGTTTAAAGAGACTGTTGCACAGCTTTAAACATATAAGGAATGGCATGACTACAGTGGAAGGTATTTCTTTAGTTATGTGGGAGAAAGTGAGAAGAGGAGAGCAATATACACTTTTCCAGATGCTGTACTGGATATATCACACATGTGACCTTCCTTTGTGCTCACAGATGCCAGTGGATCTTATGGTCCTGGTTTTGGAGACACGAAATTTGGGCGGGGAAGGGAAAAGAGGTTGTTGTGCGTTACTAAGAGAGTAAAAGGTTGAATCAAAATTCAAATTTAGATTTTCTTTGCTACCCCCATTGTGTCCATCCCTATCCTCACAGTTCCGTGGTTGTCATAAAGTGAGGACTTTGAGATACTGTAAAATAAATGTACAGATAGGGGTAACATACAGGATTGTAGGTATTGAGATTGGAAGTCCCTATAACAAAGATTTAGCTAACATTTGGAAGACTTGACCTAAAATTTTTCTGGTAAGTCTTAATAACAGTAACAGCAATAACAAAAGTTATTTTGTTAATAACAAACAAATAACACACACCATCTACTGAGAACTTTACCTAATGCCTTCACTCATTCATACCTTATTTCTAGGGTAAGGAGAATTGCTATTCATACATAAGGGACTCTTATATCTGATTTTTATGGCAAGACTCCCAGTTTGAAGGTAGTTTATTCTATTTTATTCTAGAACTCATGTCTCTAATACTTATTACAAAAAAACTTCATCTCTACCAGCATAATTGAGAATGTTCTTTTTTATATTGCATCAAAACAGACCTTTTTTTACTATCATGTAAATGTGTGCCTTCTTTCCTTTGTTGATACAGAGTAAAATATTCAGACTTTCCTCAGTGTGTTAGTATGTATTGGTAAATAACTCAGTTGCTTATGGAGAAGTACTGAAGTTTAATTGGAAGTTGTCCTATCTTTTTCTAAATCAAGGCTCACTGCGTAGTTTGTCATCCTGATCTCCCTGTTGTTTCTCTCTAAGATCTTTACTTCTTTATCGCCCATCTACAACTGAAATATGTCTGACGTATGGGAACGTTTGTTTAAAATGTATTAGGCACTTCAGAAAGAAATTATGGATTATACTGTCTTTGTCTTCCTTTGCCTCTTCCATCTCCTGCTCCTTTGTCTTCTCCTTCAACTTCACAACTTCCTCTTCTGCTGCCACCTCCACTTTCCTCTTCCTCCTCCTCATCTTTCTTTCTTGGTTGTCTTCCTCTTCTTTTGGTGCAGGAGATTGCCAGGATATTGCTCATGTGAAACATATGCTGTACCCATGAGCTCCATCCAACCCCTGCCCTCTGTGAATAGACATGTTATCTTTTACATTTGTCTTGGTGTCAGCTCAACTGAAAACTTACTTTTTACCCTCACTGTCAATAAATTTAGTGTGCATAAAAATAGGCATGAGATTTCTTTTAAAGATGTAAACCTTGAATATGTTTAGTTTATGGAAGCCATGGTTTGCCCATAATTTATTACACTTACCTAATAACTAAGACTTTTTTCTGTTGAACATTTACCCCTACTCATTTGATAACATTTTTTCAAAAATTCCTTTTGCTTCAAGAATTTAGCTAAGAAAAGTGATACCAGCTGTCCTTTGTAATTTTTTGTCCTCTTACCACATTTGAAATATAAACAATGTTTATTAACCTATACCCCCATAAAAAATTTGAAAACAGCAAGACAGGTATAATCCAAATATTGATACATTCCAGTACTACAAACTGTAGTTGGGCACATAACCCTTTTGCCTACTATACAATATTTCAGGGAGTAATTTACATTTGCCCACTTGTATGTGAAATTTTGAACTGTGAATTTATTCATTTTATAATTATATACCCTAATTTGCTCACTGATCTCCAATAATCTCTCTTAACTCTTTTGATAATTGTTATAGCCAGGGTTCAAAGAAAACAATTTAATGCAGTACAAATAATTTATAGAAATATTTTGTAATGTTTATTCAAAGAATGAAATGTAAAAGAATGAGGGAGATATGTCCACACGCTAAAGACCCAAAGAATCCAGCTAAGCACCTGGATTCCATGATAATGTCCTGTGTGAGTCCAGTTGAAGACCCAGAGCCCATGACCATATGCCCCACAAGTCCAACTAGAGACCACATGCAAGTCTGCTTCATGGATCTGTGCTGCAAAGACCCAAAGGTCAGCGGTGGAAACTAGAAAGTCTGTGCCAGCACGATGAAGGACCTGTGCCAGTAGGCTGAGGGTTCTTTACTGAAGCCAGGAAGTGGCACTCAAAGTAAGGATCAGAGCTCTCCCAAAAAGTACCACAGCCATCTTTAGTGACAACAAGATCCCAAACTAATGGGACCTTGTTGTCAAGGTCTAATGATGAGAACAGCTGAGTTCATATCAGAAAGCCAGCATGACAGACTTCTCCTAGAGACTGAACATCACACATTTTCCCCTCCAGAGCTATGAAGCAATGCTCAAAATAAGAACCAGAGCTCCCCCAAAGTGAGGCACAGCCATTCTCAGCAACAACAATGACCTCAGCTCCTCTGAGGATGAGAACAGTCAAGTTCATATCAGGAAAGAAGCTCAACAAGTTCCTGCAGGATAACCAGTGGCAACATGAGAACCAACAACACTGCTTCTTCCGCTCCAGTTCCCCCTTTTATGTGGTTGGCAACAGTCCTCAGGTGGGCCCTCCACACCCAGCACCACGCTGATTCAGCTAGGCTGGATGTTACAAGTTGACCACCAGCTGTCCGTCCACACAGCAATGAATAAAGTAATTTATTTTAATATATTTTGAAGAAAGCACTATTTAGACAAATTTATTATAAAAATTAACACATTGCCTTCTTGCAATAGAATTTATCAGAATCATTTGGAGGGTTTCTTTTAATTGCACCAACTCCTGCAGTTTCTGAATTTGTAGGTTGGTCGGTGCTGTGAATCCGTATTTTTAACAAATTTCCAGATGGTATTGATGCTGCTGGACCAAGGACCACACTTGGAGATGCATTGCCTTAGGAAACGGAAAGAAGTTAATGAAAACAAAAGAAGTTACATGATGGTAGCCATAGTTTATATTTGATTGAGTCAAAAGTACTTGATCTTGAATTTTTGTGTGTGGCAGAAGCAGAGATTAAAGCAGACACCATTATTTGATGCTGTCTACAATCTGTATTTCCACCCCATTCTTTTTCAAGTATGTGTTTGGTTTCTTCCCCAAGCAAAAAAAGTTGACTCTGAAATGCAGAATTTCATTAACGGAGGTTTTTTTATTTGCAGGTAGTTTTTTTTTTTTCCACTTGTAACTTGTTATCAAAGGTATAACACAAAGAGAATGTGAGACAATTCAGTATAATCTCTGTGAGAAACGTCAGCTCACTGACATGCCAACAACAGTTTCAGATATTTTACAAAAAGAAAGAAAATTTATATCAGCCTTAAATGGCAGTCTGTACTAGAAGGAATAAGAGGACACGCTCACATACATTTGTGTGTGTGTACCCCACACATTTTTTTTCAAGATACAATTATTTCCACCACCTGTAGTCATAACACCTCTCATTAGATTATATATTGTTCATCAGCAAAAGTATTTAGCATACACTTTGTTATCTTTCTGTTCTAATTGCTTATCCCTATCTGGAAGGGAGGTAATCTTTTAAACTCGTCATAACTAATATCAAAGATAGCTTCTTTTTTTTTTTTTTTTTTTGTCTTTTTCATTTTTATCGGTACCGGGGATCGAACTCACGACCACCTGCTTGCAAGGCAGGTGCTTATGCCGCTGAGCTAAATCCCCAGCCCCCAAAGATAGCTTCTTAAGCTAGTACTTAAGTACAATTTGTTAATAACAGTATGTTACTAATTCTTGCAAATCGAAACAAAAATTGGTACAACTAGTTTTAAATTTGCTGTCAGTGTAGCACAGGTTACTTACCTTGATTTTTTTCATCTTATGAATGAGATTCCTAAAATGCCCTAATCAAGCATCTAACTAGTAAACAGCTTCAAAATTGAATGATGGATTTGGTCTCACTGCTGTTTAGTTGACAGATGGGAATCAAACAGACATAAACTCTGTACTTCCAATTTATTGCTGGGAAGGGAAATTGTGTGCCCAAAATGCCATAAGACAGGTTGTTCTTCCAGCATTTATAGTCTGGTGGGAAGGAGAAAATAAAAGTCCTGTAGTCTTTCAAAAAAGATAGCTATAAGTCATTTTCAAAACAATATTTTACACTTTTAGTCTGGACAAAAATATAAGTGAATCAAGGCCAGTTTCTGGTTTTTTCAGTGGTCATTCATACAATTTAACCCCACCCCTCAATTTCTGACTTAATACAAGGTTGAAATAAATGTAATATTCTTTACCCAACCCACTACAGGTGTTCAGTGAATACTTAAACAGTAATGCTAAAAATGCTGCCTTGAAATGTTAAAAATGAAACATATTATTATGTATTTTGATTCTTCTTCTATTCTAACTAGATGGCCCAAATAACTGAGTTAACCCTGGAAAACTAAGTCTCTAGTACGGCATGAATATGACATGAGTGTATGATAGTAATGGATGTGACATTTTTTTGAAGTGTAGATGTTTATTTTCCTGATTTATTGTTTATACTCCTTGATTATTATGTGGCAAGCCTTTAAACATTTAAAGCAAAAAAAATTGCAGTGTTCAGTGTTAGGGGAGATACCAATATTATATGTTTCCTTAATTGCAATTATTTAATGTTTAATCTTCAGTTTTCATGTAAGTATCATTAGTAAAAGCTCTGTCAGAATGATTATCCTCTTGAGAGTTTTCTGTTCAAATATGTATTGGAGGAAAATATCTAAAGCACGAGAAATTTTATTAATTAAGGAAGGAATTTATAAATATATAAATATGGGCTACTGAACTCTTATGTATTGATATTACAACTGAGTTTTTAGATATTTGAAGCCCACAGATGAACAAGAGCTTTTTATACCCCTGACAGTTCTGGCTCTAGCCTGCATCCCAGCTGACAGTCTTCTACAAGCCGACCAGCGGGCAGGCTAAGAGAGTGTGGGTGGCTTAGTACAACATGGCCAACGAAATGGGCCAGGACCCCAGCCAGTAAATGGTATTCCATGCAGTAAATTCAGAATCTGAAGAATGTTTTATCAGATTGGTCACAGAAGCATTTCGTGACTTCTTAATGGGTCTATTTAATTATACAATGAATGTTATTTGTGTACCAAAAAAACCCACACCCAGATTTGTATAACATGCTAATTATATCTGCTGATACTGTCTAGGGAAAAAGTTTAAATTAATAACAAGAGTATTATCTAAGAGTGATTTGAACAATGAATAAAATGAAAATTTAGAAATTTGGTGAAGGAGAACAACCAATTTGATGTGAGATGGAATTTCATAGTGAGATGGAATTTTCAAGGGTGCAAGATCAAGGAGTGGAGGTCCAGGATGCAATATATACCTATCTCATATATATATATATATGCATATATGTATAAGGCATGTACTTATTATGTATCCCTAACATACACTAATAAAAATATAAAGAGGATTAAGGAATCTATGAAGAAAAAAGTAGGAAACAGAGAAAACATACAGTAAATTTTATGCAAATTTACAATTGGGAAATATTTTATAAAGCAATTTCTAACTTTTTATATGAAAACCAAAAGATTACAGTAGGGGGTAAAATTTTTTGCCCATTAAAGCAATAATGGTATTTTTTGGTACTTTTGTACAACTTACACAGCTTTCTGTATGTTTCCAGTGTATCAGTGTGCTCATCTGGAGTTGAATCACTAAGGTTAGACACTGAAAATGCAAAGTGAAGGGAAGCCCGGACTTGCCTGTCAGACATTTAGCTGTCTAATGCACCCGGCAACAGGGCCACAATAAGCATGGCAAGCTCAGCGTGTACAACTGACAGTGCTGCTACACAGAAGACAGAGTTGTTGGTTTTGATAGAAATGGGGCAGATGATGGAAGCCATCAGAGAATGGGTTGACACTTAGTTGGAGATTGAAGATAAATTTTTGTCATGTGAAACTAAATGTCATTAACTTGATTGTGTATGAGAGTGGTTTGAAGAGATGAAACAGAGTCCAATTAGATACTCCAGATCAAGGACCTTGTACTACAGTGTGTATATTTTCTTCTTCAGGACAACGATACTGTCTGGGTTACAGTTTAGAAAGATCACTTTCATAACCATGTGCGGGTTGGCTTTCAGAGGAGAAAGGCTGGAAAACTACTTGGAAAGTTAATTCGTGAATGCAGAGAGGACATGAAGAGCACCACAACAGGAAAATAACAGAACAGGGAAGGTAAATGACTTTAAAAAAAAAAAAGAGTTTAAAATCAATATTACAGATTAATTGGTGTGTGGCATAGGTGACAAGTGGAATGCAATAATGATTCCCAGTTTTCTAGCTTGGGAACATAATTAATTGGTGATGATAAACATAAGGACTAGATTTCAAAACAAATAATTTCTGACTATTGATGAGGATTTATAGTGGACAGTTGGAGTGCTGGGCATGTGAACGAGCAGAGAAAGGGGAAAAATCATATCAGTTTGAGAGGCATAAATTTTCATGCTTTAGATCGGTAGGAATTGAAACATATTCACTGACATGTTAAGGGTGTAATGAAACAATAAAAAACAAAGTTGAATTTATAAGGATGAGGTGAAAGGAAAGAGATGCACAGTGCAGATAGCCAGGCGGAGGTGAGGATCTGTGAGCTATGTAAGAGCACCTGTTCAGAAACTAAGTGTCAGAGTGGGAAAGCAGAGGCAGGTGGAGGCAGTCTCTCAGTATGTGTGCCTGGTGACCTCCCCTGCGTAGTGGGAGGTGTCATCTGGGAAGTGCATCCTGGGTAATATTGGGGGAGGGCAAAATGGAAGGGTTTAGGAGATGTCTAGAAACATGAAAGGATCTGACTGACTGTCATAGGGTTAATAATAGGACAGATCCTATGACTTTGCAGTTGTCTCCAGCAACACGGAGGAATATCTGGGCAATGTTAATATTAATTAACATTTTTAAAAGGCTTATTATATACTAAGGGCTGTAAAATCCTCTGTCTTCACAATACATTAATACGTTAGGTGCCATTATTTTAGGAGAGGAAACCGAGGCACTGGAAGATAAAAGTGGGTAAGGCAGATGGTCTACATAATTAGGCTTACATTCAGTTTCCTGTAATAGGACAAGCCAAAACAACAGAGGCTTAACAAAATAAAAACTTCCTTTTATCCAAATATATGGAGGCAGTCTAAACTAATTTGGCTTTGCACGATTTCAGGAACACCAGATCTTTTATGTCATTTCTATTCTTGAGCCTACCGCATGAACCAAGGTGGCTGCTGGTATTCCAGTCATTTTCAATACTTTTAAGGCATTAAGAAAAAGTAAAAGAGCATGACTCCTTCCTTTCACTTAATGTCTTAGACCCAGAATTTACACACATGACTTTTGCCTACATCTTTAGAACTTGGTTACAAAGCTACTTCTGGGCATAAAGAAGGTTGTGAAATATTCTTATTCTTAATATTTGGGATGTGGGATGAGAAAATTGTGCAGAAGCCATTACTTCATTTGACTGCATTCTGGTTATACTGGACAGAAAGAAAAAGGTGTGAAGAATTGACATTAATGAAGAATATAGTTAAATGTTGAATTATGATAAAGAAGCAAAACCAAGAAATGGCTGGTAATGGATGGGAAGAAGGCCAGAGAGACTTGGATGGCTTATGAAAGTCAGAGAAGAGGTGCTGTCAGCCTTAATGAAGGGAGAAGTTCACAGGTAGCTCCTTGGGATGCACATTGTGTGCAGAGGAAAATAGGGGAGTTGAAGATTTGGGAGTGAAAAGTCCCAGCAATGGTGATAAGAATGCCCCTGGGGTTAGGCTATGTTAATTAGGTGAAGACACTTAGGGGCCAGGTAGTTCAGAAATGGAAATAAAAATCTTCAATGAGTAGACCAAGAATGCCTTAATGATAATTATTCAGGCATATATATCACAGTAGTGATGACAAGGGCTTAGAAAACTGTGTCTTATTACTGGGATAATGATTATACTGTTTCAATTTGGAGAAATAGTAGAGTTCAAATTTGTTGTACTCCGATGACATTTCTTATGTTCAAAATTGCATGTCTTCAAAATAAATAGTGTTTCAGATAACTGGATTTTTTTCATTCCGTGCAACTCATTCCCATGGAATAGTTTCTAAAATGTGTGAAAAAATTGCTTTCTTAAAATAATACACAAAGCATACGTTAGTACTGACACTCATTGTTAAATGCAGCTATGGATTGTTCTCAACTGAAAGAGGAGACCTCAGCTCTTTCTCTGCTTAACCCTGCTCTATCCTAAGATACTGCGACTGGCTTTCTCTTGGGCATCTTGAGGTTTTTTTTTTCATTCACTGTTCCCTGAAACTAGAGATTGTGAGATTCTGACTCTTGGATAAAAAGGTTGCTTTCATTTGGAAAATTAAAATTTATAGAAAGTTTTGCAATTTTTAAGCTTTGCATCCTAATTTTAGGATCAGATTATCATATGCTGACATTGTCTTCCTCACAGACCAGAAGCGATTTGTACAAATGGAAAACCTAGTTTGCCTTAACAAAAAAAAGTAATGTAAAAACGACACTACCTAATAAGGAATGATTCTTAAAACAAGCCTCTATTTTTAACTTTAAAAAATTTAATTTCTCACTAAATACACTTTAAAATGACATGTGGAATTTCAGTGCAGTTGGCACGGTCCTGTTTCATTACTCCCATGTACTCTTTGTGTTAAGTAATAGCGAGACTTGTTAAGTTTCGGCACTTTAATTTGTAGTTCTGCACATTTTCTGCTTCCTTCTTCTTTCTACTCCTAAAAGTTAGGCGACTAGACCGGACAAGTCCAGTCAGCTCTGTGAGTGAGCTGAAGGAGTCCTGAATATTAAAGTGCTCTTGCCTTACGTGAGTCAGACACATTGTGCCAGTGCAAGCCTGTTATTACGGAGAGGCTGACTTTTAGTCAGGCGTGTGACTGGGTAGCAGATGGGGAAGGGACTCCTCTGGCCCTCTGGTTGGGAGGTCTGACTGGCATGGAGACAGACCCTCCTTTTATCCTTCTGCCTAATCCTATGCCCCAGCATATTCCAGATACGTAACAGAAAAGAGTAAACCAGTCATTTTAAAAACTCACCTTAAGAGAATTCCATTTCCTGGCAGTTTTGTCCCGTGTTAGGACTCCAGTGATTTTTATCCTGTAATTACCGACTGAGAGACTACTACCAGTGGCCCAGGTGACTGTCCTTAGCATGGCTGTGACTGCAGAAGCTACAAAGCTTTCGAGTCAGCTTCACGGTTGTCTGATCACCAGTGGGCTCCAGGTGATGTGAAAGGGAAACCTGCGGCCGAAGACCTTCACTTTGAAGGCAGGTTCAAAAAGGAGCCACACGCCTACTTCTGTTTCCTGAAGGCTGAGTTAGTTGAACAGTTATTTGGCACTTTCAGGATTTCTGAGTGGAACTTAAAGTTGTAACTTTCATTTGAGCCCAAGGCCTTCAGAATAAAGAGGACCACTTGCTGGCAAGATACAACAAGGATGGGTTTTATCTGAACTACTTTCCCCTTTATATCTGAAACGCGAGGAAATTAAGAAAGCTATATAAATGACTCATTGGATGGTAATTATTTTTAAAAAGACACTTTCATATTTTATTTTGGTTTTTAAAAATTCTTAATTCTGGTAATGAAAGTCAAAAAAGCTACCAAAGAAGGGGAGCAAATGAAGCTGACTGTAATTATACATGTACAAATTTGAATCTTTGAGGTAGTGTCTTTATTCTATTTTTACATAGAAATGCAAATTATCATGATATGCAATCAACTGACTAAATATGGTAAACTCGTCTTTTCTTAAAATATTGATATCTAAAGAATGAAGTTTCTGTATTTTTTCTTTTTTTCTTTTTGTTTCAATTTTTAACTTAATGTCTTAATCTTTTTAACTGATATTTTTCTTTTTACTAAACAACAAGTAATTGTGAAAGTCAAAGTTTAATAGATAAGTAAGAGAGGAAAAAAAATGGAAAGCATTCAGCTATTTTGTAGCTGTCTGTCTCCAGGCAGGCAAAAATTCAGTGTAACTTACTTAGATTTGGAGCACAGAAAATGAGTTTTTAAAAAGAGAAGTTTGATGGAACCCTTGTAGAGGTGAGGAGAGAAGTCCTAGATATGAGTTAAATAGGCAGTTCATACTGTTTGATATCAGGGAAATTCCTTTATGGGAAAGCTTTTTTCTTGTTAAGGTGTTTCATTAATTTATTAACTAACCTATTAATCAGTAATTATTTCACTAATTAACAAGGATTTATTGAATATTTATTATAGGTCAGGAAATGTGCTTACCACTGAGGAAGCGTTAATAATCAAGGTGAATACAAGGCAGTGTGCTATTTCAAGCAGTATTATTGGAGCTCACATTAGAGAGTCCAGTGGCCAAATGTGAGTCAAGCAGGTGCCAGAGGTTGGTATAGGACCTCACTTGGCATGCTGGAGGTACAGCTAAGTCACTGCTGGCCGGAGGGTCAGATTCTCTCAGACCTACTGGGCCAAGGAAAAGAGTTTGGAATTTGTTACAGGATTATGGGAATAGAGTACTTACAGCACTCAGAAGTGGGAGCGATAGGTCATAAGATCTATAGATAGGAAAATTTAGACTTATGACTTTACACAAAACTGAAAATTCCTGTGCCTTGTCTGCTGTATCCTTATGGTGTACTCAAAATTCAGTTCCTATTATATCTACTACAAGAGGGAATGAAAAAAAATTTCAGATCTCAATGTAAATTGAAAATAAATTAATTATTCATTCTTTTCATTAAATCAACTGATATCCCTAATTCCACGAAAGTATTAATTTCTTTAACTTATATAGATTTTTTTATTACCTGTTTTAAAGGGATTTTTAAAATCAGACTCTTAGGTTTTATATTTTTTTGGTACAGTTTATGACCTTCTTAACCTGTTAAGTAAATATTTGACTAGGACAAAGATACACACACATATTAAAAGAGCTTCCCAGATGTTACACTTGAATCACAGGTTAATATATTATGTTTAAAAAGGAGACAAATTGTCACATCATGACTGCAAAGATACTGATTCTGTGAGAGAATCAGTTGTCTAATGAGAACCTCCTCAGCCTTTAGACAGAATGAAATCCATCAAGAATTAAAGAAATAACAACAACCATCCTTAACATTTCTATTAAGACCCTGACTCCAAAATAATTTCTACCAATTTAACTAAAATGATTAAAATTGTTCTTTCTGCAGATAGATGAGTATATTATGTTTAATTTTTCCAGAGTCATCAGGACTTAGACAAAATTGGAAATATGCTGTATAATATTATTTTTAATACTATTCAACATACACACACTGTTAATTTTTTCCACTATTAGTTCAGCAAACTTTGTGCATGTGTTTTCAAGGAGCAAATCTAGCATCTTTTCCTCATCCACCACATGATACTTCTATATCAAAGACAGATGATCAAGATAAAATTAAATTATTATTTTAATTTAAGTTTTATATGATACAGTACTCCTCTGAAACAAAGATGTATGACCTGAGAAAAACGGTGTATGTGTTCAGGCTGATGAAAGAAGTGGATGGTCTTGGGAAACTAGAGAGAAGAGGGTATGATCTAGTGCTAATAAATGGAGGGGAACTTCAACAAGGCCTGTTTGTTCAGATTCTCTCCTGTATCTCTGGATGACATCCTCTCCTGACAGGATACATGGCTGGGCCTTCCTGGGATCAGAGTCTCCTGACCTGCTTTCAGGAGAGGTAGGTCAGAGAATTCCTTTATGACCATGCTCAGAGGACAAAGGCAGGAAAGGTCAGAGTGACTTTGCTCTGTGCTTTTCTCAGTTGTCAAGGTGCCATCGTTGGGGGTATTATGTTTTGAGCTCAGTATCTTTTATAAGTAATCTATGAAAAATGGATTCTGATGTCTCAGGATGGTTTTAAAATATGAAAATAATTATTTTAGAGTTAAAAAAAGAAGGAAAAAACAATGAAAGTGCATGTATGTTACCTATTTCCTAGGCATATAACTTGACGGTACTGAGTTATTTGCTCATCAAATTCAACTCCATCCATTGTTAAAACTTAATTTTTTATTGTTTTCCAAATTATCTGTACCTGATTACTTCCTTGGATCCTCTCCCCATTCACTCTTACTGGGTTTTCCCCTAAAATGCATTTAGTCTTACCAATCTTATGTTTCATCAAACGAAATGTGAACACTATTAAGAAATACTATACAATGGATTCACATATAAGATGCATGTATAGATAGGACACAAATATCCTGAGGCCAGGGATAGGCTGAATTGAGGAAGTTGATTTAAATGTTTAAAAAAAGTTCTTTCCAAAGTGTTAATACTTTCAAGAAAGCTTTTAAATATTTATAATGTAAAGGTATATCATTATTGAATGCTTCTTCTTGATAGGGTGCATGGATCAGAATCAAGCCCAGAAACAGTACTATATTACACATGGAACAATCTTACTTTACAAAGCACTTTCAGACACTGGAACTGATCCATTGATCTTTCTAAACTACCTCCTGAAACTCAAGTTACCATGTGATATTTGACTTAAGTACTTTATATGGAGAAATCAAAAAGGGGTAATGTACCATTGGGTTAAAATTACTTGCTTTGACAAGGTGGGTATGAGGTACACCAAACTAGGGTCAACTAATGAGCTTATGAGTATAGTCACTTAGGTGATATGGATTAAATGAGGATCAAATGGGGAAGCAAGTCATGTAGCAAGTGTACACAGACCAGACTGACCAGGAACTTTTCCCAAAAGGGAAGTTTTGGTCACCTACCCAAGTTGATCAGTACTTATATCAGTCACTGCTGTTCATTTCTAGGGGAAGTAAGTAGTTGAAGTCATTGCATCTTTTGTCTTGAGATTTGGCTTGTAACAATGTGCCTTCACCCACAATTGTAATATATCTGTATAGACTCCTTTAAAGGCCTGGCCCTGTCTGACTGCTTATAATATTTCTGCCTAATTTAGCTGTCTATAATAGTTTTGATAAAGTCCATTTTTATATCTAATGTGTAATTAAGTAGAGGAAAGTGAAGTAACAATAATAGCATACTTTTTAGCAAACTACATTTCACTGAAAAGTATTTATAATATTTATTAACATACAGAATTAGTCTTAACCTGTTAGAAAGAGAGAAAATGCAACACCTTTCAAAGATGCAAATTGACAATTAACAAAACAATAGAATTCTAGGCCTTCCTTTGCCAGAGGTGTAAATTGATAATCAGGCTCTGCTGAAAAGCTGGTTGTTTCTATTTAAAAGTTATCTTGAGATGAAGGCTCCCTAAGGAAAAAGAAAATAAAGAATATGACTGGTTTTGTTAAGTAGAACATCCAGTCCACACTGATATCACCATTCTACTGCTCTCTACAGTTTACATTTGAAAAATCACAGCCAAAAGAGAGAGGGGAAAATGTGTGAATTTGGTTTCTCTATATATTTAACAGCGTTGCTTTTCACATTTATTGCTGATTCATTTCACAGTTCTGACCTTTACTTATAAGGTATAAAATGGTATGAGACCTGGTTACCTGAAGAATCTAGTAATACTTGTCTGTGTCTTTGTAGAGCCATATTGTGCTGTGTGTGTGTGGTGGGGGGCACTGTTTGTATATACTGAAAAGAAAATGAGAATATTTCTTCCTCTTTCTTCCAAAGGTTGTAGATTGTTAAAAAAATAAGCAACAATAGGTTAACAAAAAAAATTGCAAATTTACTTACATTCATGGGGGTGTTACATAGAGGTAAGTACTCAGTAACCCAAAGAGATTTGCAAACTTAAATATGTCCTTTCTTGATAGTGGAGAGGGAATGGTGGGTCCAGGCAATGTAAACAGGGACCTTATGGTGATTGGAAGCTGCGTGGGCCCAAAGACAGACAGTGGCTTGGGACAAAGTTCTCTCTCGTGGCATTTAATCTTCAGTTTCTTCCTCTCCATTATATTTCATCCTCCTCAGCTAAAGATAATAGAAGAAAAGGTATTCCTGTTCACTATCTTCTGCCCCTCTGTAAATAAGAGAATTTCAGAGAAAGTTCTCTCCCTGTATTAGTGAGTGCCTGGGGACAAGACAAAGTTAGAAGAACCTGACTCTTGAGCCAGATTGTGAGACCTTTTGAATTCCTTGACTTTAAATCCTCAGCATGCTGAAATTTCGTGCTCTGGGGCATCATTTCTGGATCCCCAACATTAGAAAGATCTGCAGTGAATCTTTCATAATGCACACTGGATCAGTCACTTTAAAGTACAGATTCTGCTTCCAAGTTGGGGATAATGCAACCTGTCTTGAGGAAGTGTCCTGAGGTTTATTGTAATGTTAATATAGATGATATGAATTTATAGTTTTTTGCAGTATCTAGTAAAGTCACCATCAGTAAATGGAATGTTATCTGCTTAATTAGCTATATAAAATTCATAACTAATTTCCCAGTTATGATTTGTATCCCCATAATTAAGGCTTTGTTATTCTGCCCTTCTTTGGTGACCTATGGCCATCAAGTTAGAAATCAAACTTTAGTGAGAACTAGTCAAGTAGTTGACTTATAGTATGGCCAACAAAACAAAACAAAACAAAACAAAACAAAACACTCAGGTATTCCAAGACTCTCAGTGGAATTGTGACTCACGAATAAACTCTTATAGAAATATATCTGAAATTGCAAATTCGGGAGTTTGAGAACTCAAGACATTTTTCTATATGTTTCTCAAATGATTTACTGTCTTTTTATAAAATTACACTGGGAGCAAAGAAGAAATAAAATCAGGCTAGTGATTGGAGCAATATGAGTAGGATTTAGAAAGAAAGTTGCTACTTAGCTCTTGTTATTCATTCACTCATTTTAGTTACTGTTCCAGGATATCACACATACTCATATAAACGTACAAATACACCCTTCCTACTACAAAACCACTTCATATAAATTACTGTAGAGATTATCTTCACATGGATCAATATATAGTTCTGTTTGTCTCTGAAGAGTTTTGTTTTCTTTGTAAATATGTAGAAGTCTTTTTATTTCATATATATATGTATGTAAATATATATATATATATATAAAACAATTAGTTGATGAACTTGAAACATAAGTTAGAGTAAGAGTGGATTGATACTCTTCTTCTCCAGTTCTGCAGGATACTACTTAGTGGTAGATGTTGTACTTAAAAGAGCTCACCAAGATGCTGTACTTATAAGAGTTTTTGCTCACCAAGAGCTTCAAAGCATGGCAATACCCCAGAAGTATTTTTATAGCTAAATTCATAAGGATGCTAAATAGTGTTTTGTCCATTACTGTCATCTTCAGTCAATCTGAACCTGTGTGTGTGTGTATGTGTGTGTGTGTGTGTGTGTGTGTGTGTGCGCGTGAACATTGGTCTTCAGCATAAAATGGAGGCTATACAATTTTTACAGGTAATGGAGGCTGCGCAGTGTCACCACCAATGTGTTCTCTTTTCTCAGTAATTGTCTCATCTTGAGTCTGGGCCCTGTAGTCTTAAGAACGGGGCACCTTTCTGACATTTGTTTACTTTAAGTATAGGAGCAGGAAGGTTACTGCCATCCCCACCCGCGTTCCAATCCACATTCCTCTCCCCTCCCTGGGTTTTGGCTGTCCTATTCCTCAGAGGAAGATTCCTCACTTTCTGTGCCTCCTGAAGTTTCCTGACTAACGTCTCTCCAACTCTCCAAGCATCTTTTGGCTCTTTCCTTGGTGGTTCTGGATTCTCTTCATAGGTGCCATCTAAGGTCAGCATTCATCTTCTCTGCAAGCAAAGCCTAAAGAAGATGGATGGATGGCAAATCTAAGAAAAGTTCCTTCTTTTGAGACCAGCTGGAGCTTTCCTCTCTCAAGGAAAATGGTCTTTTCCTACAAATAACAGTTTTTACGTGAGTCCAGGCCATACTGCAGTGGGTAAATCATAGATGAAAGGTCATTGCCCATTCATGCTTTTCAGGCTATTTTCCTGCTACCATCCTAAAACACTAAAGTGATCTTTAAAATCTGAGCCAAGTCCTACCTTCCTTATTGCCCAGATCTGGGCTAAAGGAGCAGGCATCTTCCATCTGCGCCTGGTTCTGCAGGCTCTTCAGGAGTGAGCAGCACGTGCCAGCCCCCTCACCCTTCCTACCTCCCCCTAGCCCTTAGTTCTAGCTTTGGGAGAATTCTTGATCGATGCGAGACTCTGTCTTACAGTGCTGTAAGCCTAGAGTGGTACTCAATTTGCACCTGCCAAAATGTGTTCTAAACAGTCAGAACCATACTTTTTGTTTCTAATGTTCAGCGGAATTGACCCCTTTCCAGCAAGATTCTGTGGGATTTATGTTTATTTTTTTGTCTCATTTCATTTAAGAAATTTGGACTCTGAAGCAGAGATCTTAAAAATATCTTTTATTGCTTTTTCCTCTTCTAGGTATTCTGGGAATCACAGAAAGATTAATCTTTTTCGCCAGATTTAACAAGGCTACTTCACCCACTTGTAGGCACCCTTTATCCACTTGTGGAGTTTAAAACAGAACTCATTTTCGTCACAGGCCTCTGATGTTTCAGAAATGACACATGAGCCACCATCTCTGTGCACTAAATGTCCAACAGAATGACCATCATTGTCAGAAAGCATATTGAGTTTAGTTCTGAGGCTCGACATCATTCTTATCCTTGGGAATGGGTCAAGGATTTTTAGAAGTCCTTGAAGGGTTCCCCACGCATAATGTGGCTACACATCAGAGCACAATCTCATGCATTTGAGAAACTTTATTTTCTACTATTTAACATAATTATTTGCATAATTATTTTCTAATAACATAATTGTTAAATTGTGAGCCACAATTTTATCAGATTGGAAGAAAACTTAACACCAGTCTTGGGTCTTCTGAACTCCTTTTGTTTCTTGTCATGAGAATTCTTCTGGGTTATGCTTTCAGACCAACGCATTGATTGTGTGTGTTAAGATGAGGGAGATTTAAGATTATTCAGTTCCTGTTTATCCTGTGGTAGCAAGACTTCCTAGGTGTATTGAGAATGGCAGGCAGGAAGAAGGTAAGAGTGAACAATCATGGTGCCCAGGTTTAAAGATGGGGCTGAGGAAAGCAAAGTATCTAGAGCATCTAGTCTTTTGTCTTGGGCACCAAATCAAAAATGCTGCTGATAAGAGGAAGAATATTAGAGGAGGACAGGTTTGGTAATGAGTAAATTGGGAGATGTGCTAAGTTGGCTGTACCTGTTAATATTTGGAGTAGAGACATTGGAAATGGGTGAAGAAGAAAATCTGAGCGAAAATGCCGTACATGTAGAGAACATGGTGAAAAACTAAGTCTACAAAATACCAATGCTATGGAAAGTTCTCTTTTGTTTATCTCAAAGCTGTGTTCCTCTATTAAAGCTGGCTGCCAGTCTGCTCCCTGTTCTTGGTAGTGTAGTCCTGAGTTCATCTTAAGGTGCCATATTTCCATTTATGAATTACAGCTGTGAACACGTTTCTTCTTTACTCAGAAAACTGTGCATCCTTTTTGCTTAACTTAGTTTGCCTGTTTGAATTGAACTTATGGTCCTTATGGTCCTTATGAACCAAATCTTCCCTTTCAGCTTCTTTCTCTCTTTTTGTTTGTCAGACACTTCCTATATTTTTTTGTTGACTCTTCATTATATGGGACGCTACTTTCCTTTATAAGAGAACAGCACTTACTCATGCCTCTCATATGGCATTTATTAAATTCTGACATATTTTTGTCTGATATAGGCCAGAGAATCACATGCTGAGTATATTAAGATTGCAAAAAAGCTTAGAGTGCCATTAGTACAGTATCTCCCATATGATATCTCGAAGAAAGAATTAAATGATTATTTAGTTTTTAAACAACTAAACAGACATAATTGATAGAATTTTCTGAGTGTTGAATTTATTGGTTTTTGTTGGCAGCTTTCAAGACACTGCCTCAAATGTGCTCCAACGCTTTAAACTCATAGACTTTTGTGTAGCTCCATTCATTCCCTTGTTGTGACCTGAGTTTGCCCAACTGCTTATAACAAATAGAATAAAGCAGAAGGAAGGAAATGTCCTTTATTTACTTCCATGAGGTGTTACTGAGCAGTGTGAGGAGCATAATCATTTAATATAAATACTGTGAGATTCTCTTGAAGTTTCTCAATCTGTAGGAACTATGGACTGTGCTTATCAAACTGTTTATAATTCAAAATTCCTCCGTATAAGCTGTCATATTTATGGCCCTGATATATAGCTCAGGGGCACAATACCTGCCTGGCAAGTGCAGGCCCTGAGTTCGATTCCCGGGACTAAAAAAACCAAAAACAAAAATAAGATGTGATAAAGGAGTGATACCATTACATTTCACCATTTATAGGGTAAAATGATTTTGTCCCCTTTTCTCTCACTATATATATAGTGAGAGAGAGAGAGAGAGAGAGAGAAAGACCATATATAGTCTTTCTCTCTATATATATGATCTATATCTCACTACAAAATACATTCTTATGCTTAGTGATTAAAAATACATTTGCTCACATCAGGAACAAAATGTGTTTTTCTTGACATTCTATAGTTCTCAAATGTATCTTTAGAATTTCCGTGAGCATAACATATCTAACTGATATGGTTTTCGCCTATCTTATGGGCTATTACTAAGGTGAACTATGCTATTATAATTAACTTTGGGTAGGATAAATCAATTACTTTAAGGAATACCTGAATTATATTGGATGTTATTTCAGTCTGTTTTCTGTTGGTATATCTAAATACTCATGGTAGGGGACTTTATAAACAAAAGAGGTTTATATCATTCAAAGGTTCAAAGTTGCATATCAAGCATCCCTATCTCATGCCTTCTGGTGAAGGTTTATTGGTACATGGCATCACAATGGCAGGATTTCATGCAGAAGGGATAATATTGTAAAACAAGAAGCCAGAGAGGTTCAGGAGCAAGGCTTGCTCTTTTCATGAAAACTCGTTCTCATGGGAACTGAATGCGGCCCTGTGAGAACCTCGTTAATTCTCTGAGGGCAGTGCCTTCCACTCTAGCTTCCGTCCACTAGACCTCTCTGAAGGCCTCTCTACTTCTGCACTGGAGACCAGGTTTGCAGCACAGAAATCTTTTGGAGGTATACCCAAGCTATGTAGATTTCATGTTTTTATGATATTAAAAATTTCCACAGGCCACAGAATTCATCTGGGAGTAGTTTTGTAATCTTTCTTCTCTTTTATATATATATTTCTTTTGTGCTCTATGCTTTTTGGTAGCTTTTCTCTAATAGCACTCGGTATAATAATGACCTCTTTTTGTGCCTTCCTTGTCTTACATCTTTTCTTCCCTTTGGTGCTTATGGTTCATAAAGAATCTTGATATGGTTGTAGGCTTGGTACAGTTTTTGAGTGTGTGTTGTTTTTAGAAAATATGTGTTTTGGTTTTGTTTCTTCATCCTTACTTAACTCCTGACTAGGAGTTTTTATTTTCTTTGCTATGAGTGCTGTTGTCCTCTGTCCCTGTTGAGTGGCTTTTGATATGTATCATTGATCTGCCCCAAATCTTGTCGTTAATCATTCATTTCAGGAGGATGATTCTGGACACCAATGATTATGCCTTCTCATCATTTTCAGCATTACAATCCTTGGCACTGGAATTCACTGAAGTATTTTTTCATGAATTTCAACAAATATCCAGCCACATTAAAATTTATAGCAAGATTAGTAATGTCTCTGTCCTGATCACCCTGATAATACTTCCTTAACTCTAACAATGGTCTGGGAACTCTCATTCTTAGACAAAAAATTTCAGTCTTTTAATGACCTATTTCCCTTTAAATTCTTTCAGAATCTCCTTTTCTCAAGTTTTGTTTGATGAGAAGCAACACACTGAAGTTCTTTGAAACCATTCTGTAGGTCTTATTTATCGTGTTGCTAGTATCATTTACAATGAAAAATCCTTGTGCAACACTATTCCCCATAGTCCTTTGTAGGTCGATTCAATTTTGCAAGAAATCAAGACATCCATGAATAAACCTAAAATAGTACTCATCTTATTTAAACATGCATGTAATTTGCCATATCTTTTTTTAATTGAATCTCCTTATGGAGATTCATATGTACTGTGTATGTGTCAGAGAGAGGGTGAGCCCAATAGGTAGAGAATGGAAATGCACATTTACAATATAGAAGTAACTTTAGAGGGTAGTTTACGATGGCTTTGAATCTTCTTGCATCTGGATGGAGCCATGCCAAAACAATGGTAATGTTGTACCCAGTAGTACTTAAAATTTTTATTTTTACTTGAAGTAACAATGAAGAATTTAGAGAAAAATACTGTGTATACTAAATTTGGGAGGATTTTATGAAAAGATTATAAGTGTGTATTGATAAAGGTGAATATGCAGAATTGTATGCATATTATTTATAGTAGACATTGCTTTATTTCTTGTTTTACTCAAACTGATTCAGTTCATACTTCTTGTCCAAAGAAAGTATAGGAAAAAAAACAACTTTTAGTGTGTTAAAATCAGCTTTGATTACAATCATTTCATCTCTAATGTCTATAAGGCTTATCAATTTTCCTGCATCCAGCAACTGCAAATGTATCTTTCTCCATCCCCAAACATACAAGTTTACATGTACACCTAGTTAAAAACATAACAAAAATAATTAAGTTCTAAAATAGATATGTTCTAATCAAAGTATTACATTGCTAAAATTATAAGCAATGGAAGGTTTAGAATATTTATCTCTCTTCGCTTTATAACAACATTGTATTAACTGTCCAGTTATTACAGCTTTTTTGGAAATTTTTTACAAAACTACATTTTAGCTCCTGCTCTTTTGCTTTTAAATGTGGAGATATGGGATGTGTATAATTTGTGGTTATTATACTGTAATACATCATGAAATATGTTCTTGGTTGTATGTATCATAAGGTATATTCATCATCATAATAGATATATTCATCATTATCATTAGATATATACACTGAGATTGATGCTTCCTATGAATAAGCCAGATACTTAAGTCATTTTGGGCAACTTTTTAAGACAGCTGTCATGTTATTTTGTTACAAAGTGCAATAGATCTGAAAGAATTAAATTGCCTCTTTAAGTGACACACTTATTTTAGTAACTAATATTGGCATTAGAGTGTCAGGATCAACAGTGACCTTATGTATGCAGTTGGAGGCAAATTAGGGGGCAGAGCTTGCAGGCTTCTTGCCCCTGGATCTTTCACATGACCGAAGGCAAAGACAGTTGCCAGCACTGAGGTAGCCATGGACTAGTGTTTAGCATCCAGAGACCTAAGTTTCCTGTTATTTCTATAATTTATGGTCCTGGTAGAGGGAGAAGATTTTCTATTTCAAAGTATGCTAAGGACTCTTGAAAGACATTGGTCAACATTGTTGATAGCTGCAGACTATATTTCACTGAACGCATATGTATGCAAAATGTGCATACAGTCAAAATGGTACAGCAGAGGGAAATTAAAAAAATGAGTTTCTTGGTCCTTACAGCATTAAAATCCTAACACTTGAATTCTCACAGCTTGTGGTGATGTGTAGACTATCAGTTACTCTCAGGATTTAGGGCTATATGAATAGGCAATATAGTATTTTAAAGACATACAGTATGAAAGTTGAAAGATTATAGTTTTGGAAAAACTATTACTGGATGGCTTCCTGGAAGAAAGTAGTTGTGGGGAGAGACTAACAGAAGGATAGAGTCTCTTGGTTCACAGACTGAAATCCATAATGCTGTTGGATCTGTACTACGATTCCAGTGGTCTGTTTTATGCTCATTGGATATGTTGCTTAGTGAATATTGGTCTTGTTGCAAGGATAATGTCCTATTTGAGTCCAAAATAGCTCACACATCTCTCTTATGTTTAGTAATAAATTGCCACTAACCATCAGGTAAAAGTTCATTCTACAAGATTCCAGATGGTACATTTAACGCTATTTTTAAGGCTTCCTATAACTAGCTAACACATATAGTTAATGCAGATATATGTGAATTCCAGGGTACTTTAGTTCTAATGTGGAGGGTTTCTTACATCTTTCCTTGTATTTTTTCTTAATGATTCTGGCATGTGTTTCTGTTTTTCTGAACCCCAAAGTTACCAGTGACTGGATTCACTCTCAGAATTCTGTCAACTGTTATAGAGTATCATGGCTTTTGAAAAAAGTTATTTTGAATTAAGTTTTAATTGTTGATGATAGCCTTGTTTCACTTTGTTCTCAGATAGTCCCTAAATTCCAGTATTGTTTTATTCCTGTTGAATTTCATAAGGAAAAGTTTATATTTCTGTTTGTTCTTTTCAGAAAATACCTCTTAAGAATTTTACTTATCTTTGAGATTGTTTGGGGGGGGAAATGAAGGGTTGGTATGGCCTCTTTTAGTCTTTTTTTTTTTTTTTTTTTTGCCTTTTTCCTTTTTATCGGTACCAGGGATCCAACTCACGACTGCCTGCCTACAAGTCAGGCGCTTATGCCGCTGAGCTAAATCCCCAGCCCCACTCTTTTAGTCTTAACAAATTAAATATACACAGAGAACAGGAAAATGGATCAAGGGTAGAGGGGATACAGTTTTGCCTCTAAAAATAAGCCTTTGTTAGATGTAGAACTTTGGAAGTATTTAGTTGTCATAGAAAGAAATAATGCTATTCACTATGGACAAATTCATTTTCTTTTTCTTAAATTAATTTATTACATGAATTCATGTCTATGAGTCAGTGAGAAGGCATGTTAGGAAATCAAAAGTGCTACCACATAAACTGCCTACTATTTATTTACTTTTAATTTATATAGCCTTCTTTCTCCAGAGATTTGAAGATGCTGTGCAGCAGAATTTAAATCTTTTAACCAATGGACAATAAGTTGTAAAACATGAACCCCTGCCTGGATAGGTTATAATCTGTAAGGCTTTTTAATACACACAGATATAAACACTTGCCATTAAAAATATTGTGTACTTAAAGTATGAGTTTCTTGTCTGGTTGGACAACAGAATGAGAGATACTTTGTAAACACCTACATTCTTGCAGCCAGAGATCTGTATTTTCATGTTTATCCTGACATTTGAAGTTAGGACTTTAATACCAGGTATGAAGCTTGTTATAAAGCGTTAAATACTCTAGCACTGTTGGGGAATCGAGAGTCAAAACTATTCAGGTCAGTCATTGAAATGTGATTTAGTGGAAATAGACTGCTAGGAATAGATATATTCAAAAACACGGACATTAACATTGTAGCTCTTTGAATAGGTTAATAAAAACTTTGCATTAAAGTGTTTTACCTTTATAGTAAAGTCAACTCTATTGTTTATAACATGAAATGCCCTTGAATTTTGATAGCTTCTGCATACATGTATGCAGACCCAGTGCACAAAGTTTCATTGTGAAATAATAGCTCAATGCCATTTTATTGCTGTCTTTTTCACTAATATTAAAATATTTAGAAAATTCTACATATTGCAAAGTAGGGATTTACAGCGTTAGCTTACCTACCCCAGATATTTTAAGCACTTAAAAAATTAAACTTTAAAAAATTTATTAATAGTTAAGTGAAAATCTAATTTTTTGCTTCTGGTT
Source organism: Cavia porcellus (assembly GCF_034190915.1). Classification (NCBI taxonomy): domain Eukaryota; kingdom Metazoa; phylum Chordata; class Mammalia; order Rodentia; family Caviidae; genus Cavia; species Cavia porcellus. The sequence goes on along the minus strand of NW_026947510.1, from coordinate 48,734,673 downwards.
AGTTCTACTTTTATTCCTATAGAACCAGCTCAGGTCCAGGAGGCAGCAGCCAGCCCTGCACCTACATGCACAGCCCTTCTATCAAGGATGCTTCCTGCTTGTATCCAGCTGGGGTCTGGTGAAGCAGCAGCCAACCCTGCCCTCACACCCACACTGGCTGCTTTCAGGGACTTCCTGAAGGTAGCCAGCATGGGCTGGGAAAAGCAGCCACCAGCCCTGCAGCAATGCACCCACTGGCCACCATCAATATCCTTAGCCACACTGGCTAGGAGAAACAGCCAGTCATGCTTCAGAGAAATCATAGCCAATGCGGGAATGCTTGGGATTCCACTACCACGTGTCTGGAAGAATCCAGGAAATGTCAAGACAAAGAGGCAAAAAGGCAGTCTCTCGCCTCCAACAAATGCAGAACAAGTCCAGGAGAGGTAAACATGGAAGAAACTGGGAGTCGTTCACCTGAAGTTTCTGACGTGATGGCAACTGAAGTAAAGAAACAACTTCATGATGCTATAAAAGAAATTAGAATAGAAATACTATATCAGGTAAAAAAGAAATGAAAAACGTAATAGAAGAATTGCTAAACATCTCTAAAGAAGACATAGATAAAAATATAGGAGTATAGGAAAACGAGAAAAATCTTGAATCAACAATATAAGAAAGATTTAGAATGTATGAAAAAGATTCAAAGAAATATCCAGGAAATTAAAAACACCATTGAAAGCTGCCAAAGCTCTTGAAAGAAACTGAAGATAAACTTTCAGACCTTGCAGACAGGTTTTCAGTTAGCAATAGTGAAAAAAAACGGTCTCTTAAAAATAACAAGAAACTGGGAAATAACAATTCAGTGGTTGCAAGATAATGCAAAGAAAAATAATTTAAGAGTGGTAGGTGTCAGCAAAAAAACAGGGGTCAACACAAATGACATAAAAATGTATTTACGAAGTAATTGTAGAAAACTTCCCAAGCATGAGAAAAGGATGTGACTTCCAGGTGAGTGAGGCATATAATACTCCAGCTAATTATAATCAAAATATGTCTGTACTCACAGATATAATAATCAAGATCCCAGAAATTCAACACAAGAATAGAATATTAAAAGCTGTTAGAGGAAAAGAAGCAGATTATCTATAAAGGAAAACCCATCAGAATCATAACAGACTTCTCAGTACAAACCATCAAGTCAAGAAGAGGCTGGAGTGAAGTATTTCAAGTCTTGAAAGAAAACAACTTCCAACCCAGATTAATGTGTCCTGCAAAACTTACCTTTCAAAATTAATGGAGAAACAAGATACCACTATCACCAGGAACAGCTGAAGGAATTCATGACCACCAAACCAACCCTACAAAGAATACTGAAGGAAATTCTAGAGAGAGATAAAGATGACTACAGTTCCAGAACAGTGGCAGAGTGGAACCATCGAGAGGGGCAAGCTGTGGAATGGAAAAGAAGACTAGGCAGCCAGTGGCAGGAAAATTACAAGGCAGAGATAAGTCATGCATGTTGGCTGTAACATTAGTGCAGATAGCCTCAATTCACCAATAAAAAGAAACGCAGGCAGAGTGGATTAGGAGACAAGATCCATCAATTTGCTTTACACATGAAACACATTTAACTTGAAAGGAAATTCATAGACTGAAAGACAAATGTGAGAAAATAATGCTCTATGTGATAGGGAACCACAAAAAAAGTAGGGATAGCTTGCTCATGAACTGCAGAATGGATAAGACACGGTATTTTTATAGAAGTGAAAGCTTACCCAGATATAAAGAAAGATAACCTCGAGGCACTTGCAGGTAAATGGGTACAATTTGAGACCATGCTCATGGGTGAAATGGTTCAGAGACACATGGGTGAACGTTGTGTGATCTCCCTAGTGTAAGAAACTAAAGCAGTTAGTGGGATCCAAAATGCATAATAGATATTGTGAAAGTGAAAGGGGAGGAAATGTCTAAAAAGGGAAGGCAGTGATCATTATTATCTATTATCTAGTTTTGAAGCTCTGTATTGTTTTCATTGTTCTGTTTTCTTTGGTTTTACTCTGTGTTGTTTTTTTGTTTAAATTTATTATGTTTAATGGCATGGGCAGCTATTTCAAAGATACCAAAATATATTATGGTAGCAATTATTGATTTCCTGTTATCTTGTTTTGAACCTCTGTATTGCTTTCATTGTTTTATTTTGATTGATTTTATTCTATTTTGTTTTGTTTGATTTTATTATGTCTGATGATATGGGCAGCTATTTTGAAGATAACAGAAGGCATTATGGTAGCCATTGTTGACTTCCTTTTATCTTGTTTTGAAATCCTGTATCATGTTCATTGTTTTGTTGTGATTGACTCTATTGTTTTCTTTTATTCTCCTCAAAATAAAAACAATATTGACGCTAGAGTCAGAATTAAACCTAGACTTTTCTACTTTTCTACCTCTTTGACAGCAAGTGAGTGAATCCCTGTACCCTTCATAGTATTTTTGAGATTTAAATGTAAAAAAGTTTATGTAAAATAATAGAAATAATATGTAACACATAGCAACTGTTCTGTTAGTATTGTTGACATTGTTGCTACTAGTTTCACTGCAGAATATCTGCATAAAATCTGTTAATAATTGACTCTGTTACTCACTTCCATAGAGTTAAATTGTCTTAGTTTTTTTTTAATGACCAGGAATATACACACATCTTAATATACTTGAAATTGGAACAGAAGTTTGATAGCACCTTGTAAGATCTTTTAAAATTCTGTTTCTGCAACTCAAAATTGCTACTTTTTGGATATGAGAATATATTTTAATATTTGTGGAAGGAGAAATTTTCATTTTCAAAAAAAGATAAATGTTTCTGTATAGGCTGAGATTAATTGGTTTTTCTGTGGTACTTAACATGCATATATATTCATATCTGAGATCCAAAATTGATATGGAAGTGATCAAGGAGGTGAGACCAATGGTGTGCATTCTGGCTAATGGCGTCCTGCGTGATACTCTTGTGGCAAACACTTTTGCTCCTCCCTAGCTGACTTGTAGTGTCAGTGACAAGCTAGCAGCTGGTACAATATGCCCTTGCACCACTGTTTTGTAGGAGAATGTTCTGAGCAGTCACTTAACAGTTCCAGACCCTGGACATTGCGTTTCCACAGGGTAGAGGTTCCTGAAGTTCTTGACCTGACCTGCAACTCTGAGAATGCAGACGGAATACAAAAGAGTCTTAAAAAGCATCAGAGCTTCTCTGCTTATTGAGTCATTTGCTTGCTACAGAGGATCCATTCATTATTTGCAGTGATACTGCAGTTTTAGCAATATTTAAGGAAGAGTCTAGGGATTTTACCTATTTTGGTTAATTGATTTAGCCTTATGGGTCACTTGTAGTAGTTAGCAAAATCCCATTTCCAGATAACCACACTACGGTATTGGGCTGCTTTTTTAGCTTATGATACTCAGAGAAAGAAGAGAACACTTTGTTTTATTGAAAAGAAAGAAGAAAAGCCTTCAGAGAATGTGAGGGCTGTAGAATATGAAGCTCTGCACTGATTATTTTGAACAGAAAGAGCCAGTGATTTGAAAGCTGTCCTCTGTAATATACATCATGTTAGATAAGCCTCCATGGTAATGAGTATCAGTCACTTTCAAATTTTTAACCGAATTATAGGTTGAATTCACAATTTTAATTACAAGGAAGAAACTGAAACAGATGAATAAGAAAGAATCTACACTATATTTTAGTTTCTTAGTAAAACCATAAACCACTTAGAATAACCACTCTTATGTCTGTGATTGTTAAATATAAAAATCATTAGCTCAATTAACTGTCTGGCAGTTGGAATGATGAATAGATTAGAGTTTAAAAACAGGACATTGTAGGTCTGTGGTGTGTGTGGGGGGGTAGGGTTTATGGAGGTCCTGGTTGCAGAAATTATATCATGTAAGGAATAAGAAAGTTTAGTGTTTTTCAAACTATTCTTTTTTTCTTTTAAAGAACAAATAGCCAGTGATTATAGATTTGCCTTTTAGATAAACTGTAAACTGATAAACCTTTAGTTAGGAAAAGGAATCCAGAACACATGTGGGTTGGATGGGAGAATGAGTCTATGTTATTTTACTGCCCTGTCATTTTGCTTGGTTGCTATTACCAGAAAGTTCATCTGTGGAAAATCACAATGAGAAAGCCACAATTGTTGCTTCTCAAATCTACAAAAGGTTTCTCTGAGTTGTACATTGTATTTAAATACCCAGGTCATGCTTGTAATCCATAACTGGGCTGCAGAATGAAGGAAAGGCAAACTTAATAACTTGATCAGGATCACCCTGAGTTCTGTGGTCTTGATTAAGGATGCAGAACTTTTAAGAGGGTGCTTCAGAGGGGTGTATGACCGGTGAGAATAAGCTTAAGAATTTGTGACTTCTCTAATTCATCAGTGAGAAAATTTCACAGTAATGTAGAAATAACTTATTATTTTGCAGGACTTCTACTGAGAAATTCATGAGAAAAGGTGAAGCAGGAGAATTTCAATGATTATATTGTAAAGAATTAAAACTAGCTACTAAACAGATACTTCTGCTAGTTTATAAGCTAAACACCCTCTGATAGAGTCTCAAATAAACTTTCGTTTGGTGTTGCAGTGAAAGAAATTTCTTCAGTGCCATTTTAAGATATGTTATTTCTCAGATTTAATTTTCCTTCATTCTTTTTATGAGTGGCTTGGATTCAAGAGTAAGATATGTCCCAAAATAATATGTTACAAAAAAGAAATTTTTGTTCAGTGTTCATTAACAGAATTAGTCCACTGGATATGGTACAAAGGTCCTGACTCACATAGTGTAAAGGCAACATATTAGATATACCAAATAAAGAATACCATACAAAACTAGTGTAAGTTTCATTGAGCAAAATGTCCTAGCGGAGCAAGGAGTTTGCCCTTCAGATCTCTTCAGGCAGTATGTACAATGCAGTCATTTTTAAATTTCATGATTGAAGTGTTTTTGAAGTGTCTAAAATAGTTGGAACTTGCATCATTCCTTACTTAATTTTATGTGTTTTAGAAAGACGTACAGAAAAGTACACTTAAACAGGAGATTATTGGGAAAAAAACATTTTGTTGTAGAAGAGAATACTAAGGTTCTCTAACAATGCGAAGAAATATATTAGAAAGAAAAAAACATACTGGATGCCAATAAAAGAAATTAAATGACAATGTGTTTGTTACTGTCTTTGTGATACACACACAGACACACACACACACACACACACACACACATACATATATTTGCATGTACAAAATGAGATTATTTTGTGGCTCCAACTCCAGCCTAAGCATGAAATTAATTGATGTTTCTTCTGTACTATATATACGTAGTCTGAAGGCAATTTGACAGAATATCTTAATGTGCTTATGTTTTGACTGACACCTGTTGATGCAACAGGGTCAGGGATGAAATTTTCTACTTGTATCATGATGATATTCAAAGAGGTTTGGGTTTTGGAGTATATGAGGTTTTCATATTATGGATGCTCAACTTTGTGTGTGAGTATATGTGCACTCATGTGTATGAGAGAGAGAGGCAGACAGACACATCCTTTTGGAGAAGATTTATCATTAACATTGTAAGCTATGAAATTGGGAAGACATGGCTGTTTCCTCCATTGCATATATCAGCAGGATTCCACAATTTACTCTCTTTGGGCAAGACCTGGTGGATTTTCTTCAAGAGAAAAGACAACAGAAAATGCAATATGAGGCCAGTTACAGGGCCAGCAGGAAGCACATGCTTCATTTTCCATAGATTAGATTTTCCTCTCTGGATCATTGACTCCCTCATTCCTATCAGAGGTCAGAGACACTTCATTAGCATAAAGCATCTCTTCTTCCTCAAGGAACATGTTTGCCGTGAGTAAGAGGAAGCCACCAAAACACCCAAGACCATTCAAAGGGAAGGGCTACACTGCACTGCTGTTTCTTGTTTAGGAATTTTGATAGTGAAGTTAGCAGGGTAGAACTGTTTAAAACCCTTGGCTACTGTGTATCTGGGTGATTCGTTCCATGTGCCATGTTAAAAAGGTGAAAGGACTGTGCTTCCCCGAGTGTGAGCACTTGCTTGGAGGTGTTCAAAGTTCCTTATGAAATATTACCCTTTGAGTTCTGGAGATAGAAACAGAAAACTAAAATGTTGAACTGTTTCTCTGCTTCCATGAGGAGTATACTGCATTTGGTATTAATATTTGTTACAGAGACAGAAGTCAGTAGACAAGAAATTTGAAAATAGCTTTTGTTGTGGTGCTGTGACCTCAGGATGCTCTTGTTTTGAGGATTTAGGAAGAGAACTCCGCAAGTTTCCAATGAAGAAGCTGTAAACAGAGTAAATGATAGATTTAAAGAAAGTCTACAGGCCTATCCTAGAAAAGGTCCCAGCACTGGATGTATGAGCATTATTTACATGAATGTGAACAGATGGATACATTTGTTCAAATTCTGTGGGGTCTCTGCATCAGAATTCTGTTTAGCATTTTCAATCTAATGGTACAAAGGCATGCATTTCGATGCTTTTGCAGGAGCAAGTTCAGATATTCTTTCTTTATGGGACTTAAGTTGTCAGGATTATGTTACAAATGGCTCTTTACTATTTAATGTAGCTGTTTCTATTCTGTTGCTATTTATTTTTGTGACATGGTGGTTTATGTCACATTGCATAGAACAATCTAAGCAGGTAAACTAGATTTGATAATTTATGCCATGTGAAGAGGAGAAGCACTAAAGAACTTAACCCTTTCTGATAGTGAGGTAGAAAACAGAAATTCAGTTTTCAGAAATTCATATCAATAATGCCATGTTAGCAGCATGCTAAGATCATTGCCCTTGATTTAAAGAATTAAAATGAAAATGGGGTACAGGATAACTTTCTTCCAACATTCTACTGGTATGCAAATACCCAGTTTCTGAAATTTTCGTGTATGTCTCTAAATTACATAATCCCTGAAATTCCTTTTCTCCTAATTTGTTTATTTATAATTGTTTTAGTTTAGGTGGGTTTTTTTTGCCACTTAGCAGTCTTTAATATGATGATTATGTTTTATTGTCTCATTATGCATGCAGAAGTATTTTTCCATTTGTTGGATTCTTTTTGTAATATGATATAGCCACATCCATATATGTTTAAAAGAGTTGTTGTAATAGCTTTACAAAATATAAGAGTTTATGTAACTGTTTTAACCAGTGGCCCAGCCAATCATGTGACATTAAAGGTTATAAGAATTAGGAAAAGTTAAAGGCCAGAGGCCTTCCTTCAGTGACTGAACCTGTAGTCCACTCCATGGCCCAGGTTGGGAATCAGCAGTGTGATTTTGTGGACATATGGTTTAAAAGAGTTTGTAAGTGGATTATTACCACTTTTATTACAACTTCCTCTCCATCACTTTTCACCTTGTACTTGTTGAATTGATATAGACATCTTGTAGAAGAAAATTGGTCTTCTTAGTTTGAGTGCGATATATTTTATTACCCACAGTTGCTTCCATCTATAGGTATGCTTCTAGAATCGGAGTGGGTGCTTAGAAATTATCCAAATGCTGATTCACCTGACAGCAGATACTAAGATTCTGGCCAGAGGTCATGGCATGAGTCCAACTTGCCTATCATACTGGATGCTGAAAGTGTTCTGGTGAGAGGAAGAACAACTGTGTTTAAAATGTATTGAGTCAGAAACTGGCCCATGAAATTTTCTTCCAGCCCTACAGCTCTTAACAAACTTCATATTTTCTCAGATTGGATGTAGCCTGAAAATTTTACATGCTGTTACCAAAAACAGGCTATAAACATGAAAAAAACTTTTCTAAACTGTCGCGAACAAGAAGAACAAATTTCTCTCCTCCACAACAAAAGAGAAATTATCTTGTTTTGTTCCTACAAAGTTCTCTAAACTGGGGTCCATATAAATAGGTCATAATTTTTATTTCTTTAAAGAGAGTATTCAAAGTCATAATTTTCAGACTTCAAAAAATGTGTGTCCTTCCTTAATTTGGATACATTTTTGCAGTAATTGCACTAAGTGTTATGTAACTACTGATCCTTAGTATTGATTTTAAAATATGATGAATAAACGAAATGCTTAGATAATCATTAACTATTGATGAGCATTTTCCATATGATTAGGAATTTGTTTGAATCAGTAGAGCATCCTAAAGTGATTCTCAGTATTCTAAAAAATTGTTTAAAATTTTATTTATGTATTTATGTAACTTTAGATGGATTATTTTTAACAAAATTAATATTCACATTAGTTTTATTTGCAGTGAAGTTTTGCTAAACACTGTCCAGTTGTTTTCAATCCAAGATAACATCTCAATTGAATGGGAATGACTAATATTGATAAGACTGATGTCATTAATTCTGTTCCCAGACTGTCATTGATCTTGGTACCCAGCCTTTACTCCTCATTTCTGTCTTTGTTAAGAACTGGAAACAGCTGTCTAACATGCAAATAGCTACCAGCATCTTTTTTTCCTTAGTTTAGGTCTTCACTTCCATCTCTTACTTCTTTTTGCCAGCGCATCACTGTCTCTCTCAGAGAGGGCACTCTGTGTTTACTGGGTGAACTGCAGTGATTATATTCAGCTGTATGTTATTGATACCTCCACATCCACTAGACTATGAGCAGTTGTAGGGAAGGGAGCACAGCATGACCATGTTTCCACAGTTTTCTTAGCAACCACTGTGGTTCTTGTCATCTAGGTAATATGCAGTGCATATTGTTTCAGGAGTAATGCCCTAAGAGATTAGAGAATGGTCAACCAGGATTATTATAGTAAATTTTCAGTCTGTTGGTAAATTTACTCCTTTTCTTCTCCTCTCAATTCTGACTATTGTCTACCATATTATAATGAATCTTCTAGACCCTATATGAATAAACTACATCGGTAACTTAGAAAGCATTGCAATTGGACTCACTTTTTTTCTATTGGACATGATTTTTTTGCTTCTGTTTTCTGTTCTTATATGCACACTTTATGTGAATAGGATGCACATTAGCAGATTTATCTACATGTCTTCATTTCTATTCTACAGCTATAGCTCCTTAGAGTAATATCTGAAGTTATAGTAATTTTCTTCATATGAGAGAGCTTCTAACTGTGTTAATGGAAGTTAGACTGGTTGCAGAGACATTCGTGAGAAGTACCTATGCTGTAACATTTAAACAATTTATTTGATCTGTCTTTAGCTTACCTGCTCATGCCTTTGGAACACTGATGTTGACCTTGTTGGAACTTTGACTGTAATTATGATAAGTCCTTCCATAAAATCTAACCAAGAATAACATTTAAATATCCAAGTGATTTATTAACCCTTTAAATATCTGATGATGTTCTGTGCCCATTTTAGTAAAGAAATGCTTTTGTGAGGCTGTATTCATGTATTATTTCCTCAAATGTCCACTGCCTGATGATGTCCATTAAAATCATACCAAAGAAATGATGATAATATAAACAACAGATAATACTGAACTCTGCTTATGGCCTCATATGAAGTGGGGATAATCTTTGAAGGCAGAAAGGCATAGTAAAAGTTTTTCAGTCATTTTATTGATTTCTTTCCTGTCAATAGAATCAATTCCTGCAAATTAAAGGAGGAGAGGTTTATTTTGTCTGATGCTTTCAGAAGGTTTCATCCATTGTTGGATGACTATAAGGCAGAGAATGCCTGGTAGAAGAACGATGGAGGAAAGCTGGTGGCCAGGAAATAGAGAGAGAGGGAGCAAGAGGTGGGGACAAGGACACACTCTCCCAAGACACATACTAGTTGTAGAGACATTCATGACATTACCATCAAAATGCAAGCCTGTTTTTATTTTTATTTATTTTATTATGCTGCTGTAGACAACCCAGCGCCTTAATACCAACATACATTTTAGCCCTCTTTTTGAAGAGTGGGCCCTGGGATCAAACTCACATTTGCTAGGCAGGTACTAGTGCCACTGAGCTATATCCCCAGCACAGGCCTTTTGAAATTTTGAGATGTTTCTCTGTGTTTCCCAGGTTGGGCTCAAACTCATAGACTTCCCGCCTTATCATTCCAGACTGCTGGGATTATCGGTGTATACCGTCATGCATAGTTCAAACTTTTTTGCACTGTGACCTTGTCCCATGCTTACCTGTCCATTTTCTCATCTGTAAAAGGAGGAAATGCACAACCCCTGCTTCTTCACCTAGTCTACATGTAATCATCCTTTCGGATTCACTTTAGTAATCTTAATGTCTGGAAAGCCATTGCTGATTCCTAGGGGAAGCTGGGCTTTCCCCTGCATACTCCATCAAACTCCTTATGACAACCATTGACATGATTTATTAACTTCTCTCCTCTTTAGAGGATTTTTACTTCAGAGGCAGAGATGGTGCCTTTGTGCCACCAATGTGCAACTCAGAGGAGAAGATAGAAAAGAAAACTAATTAAAGACACAAGCTGTGTTCACAGCACATCTCTCAACTTCCATCCATCCTCTAGTATTGGCTAGTCATGTAGCCTTTGCCAAGTTTATTTTTCCCGGTCTTCTTTTCTTTCCATAAAGAGAGAAAAGTAGTATCTGCTGCCTCTCCAATGTTATTGTTAGAATAAATTTCAGTAATATCTGTGAAGCTCCTGGAATGTGCCTAGCATATATAACATCATTAATGCTAATTAGAACTACTACCACTGTTACTACCACCACCACTACTACTGCAGGTTTAGCATCCATAATCTGAAAAATTGAAATTCAAAATGATTCTAAATTCAAAAGTTTTTGAATGCTGACATAAAACCATAACTGGAAAATTCTACACCTCACCTAATGTGCTGCATTATTGTCTAAATGCAGGTTAATAAAATACTATGTGACACTGCACTCAGCCTATGTGTAGAAGATGCATATGAAACATAAATGAGTTTTGGATTTAGATTTGTGTCTTATCCCAAAGATAGCTCACATTGTAAATGTAAATACTCCTAAAGCTGAAAAAGTTTAAAATTGAAAACAGTTCGTGTTGTTTTAGCTAAGAGATATTTGACTTGTATTATTAGCCAAATACATTTCTTTTTTTTTTTACTTTTTTTATTAAAAAATTGAAAGAAGGAGATTAAGATAAAGGAGGACATAACAACATATAACACAAATCAGAACAGAACAATTTAAGCAACGTAGTGTTTTACCACAAGATAACCTGACATAACAGTAGCTACCATAGTGTCTCTTTCCTTGAAATATTTGAGTATAACTTCATATATTATAGCATCAAACACAACATGATAGTCTAAAACATTCAAGAGAATGAAAATATTACAGGGTATTTAGAACCAACTAACAGAAATGAACAATGTTAGCTAGATACATTTCTTTTGAAATAATATTGTATTGCATCATTTAAAATGTGCTTTTCAGATTTTAAACTCTGTTCATTCTATTGTGCTTACTAAGAAACAGAAATAAATACTTTCAGTCTTCTGGATTTGGATATGTGGGTAAGAGGCCATCTGATACAACAATTCCCTTTTGCTGTTTGTGTGCATTGTTAACAACTCTGAAGCATCTGAGATTTTATCTTATTTGCAAGCTGCCAGTTTCATTACTCTGGTAGAAGCGAATAAATTCCTGGATCAGAGACAAAGAAAGGATGATTTTTTACTCACAGCAACAATAGTAGCCAGAATATTAACAATTATCCCAGTGTCCTAAGCCCTGGTTTGAATCGCCATGTGGTGATTTAAAGAGAATCTGGTGATTTTTACACTTCAGGGGGTGAAAACTTAGCTTAGGGACTCCAAATGTTTTATAATGGGCAGTAAGCATGTCATTTGCCCTAAGGAAGACATTGTCTTCATGGTACTCCACAGTAAACAAACCTGTCCTTTGTTCTAGAAGGACATTCTATTTCAATATCTAAGGCTTTTACATTACCAATGTTTCAAAAAGATAGAATTGAAGAAAGGTAGCCAGGGTCTTTGCTCTCAAGAAATACAGAAATACAGGAGACCTATCAAGAATGGTTTACCAAAGTAGACATTTGTGTTGAGTACTACTGTAAAATAAGTTTGTAGCTTTTTATCAGATTTGGAAAGGAAGATGTGAACTACAACATTGTGTCTTAAACCCTAAGTCATTATTCAGATGCTCATCTATCTAATGGGTAACTAAGCATGGTGCCAAGCAGAAGACATAAGATATCCTGAGGCAAATTGCTGCCCCCAAATCAGCTTTTACGTCCATTTACGTTAAGACTGGAACTAAGTCAGTGTAATTCCTGGACCCAGTGCGTTGCAGACAAGAATTCAGAAGGTTGGCTTCAGTGAAGAATATGGATAGGGTGAGGGTAAAGAGTAGCAGCTTTCTCTGAAAAGATTATTAATTATTATAATACTTATTGAATAACAGCACACAACAAGATTATCCAGCTCACCTTTACAGATCAGATGTGCATTGTTGTGAAGTTCTTGATGTATGCTGTGCATAACAGAAAAGCCAAAGGTGACTCATTTATTTACAAATAAATTTCCATTTCCTTTTCATATTATTGAAACATATGATTCTGATTTTTACATTTGCATTGCTTTATTTTTAACATTCTTAAGCAAAGTGTTAAAAATACCATGACAAGTGATTTTATGATCCATTTATCTCAGTAATGGTGACCTCTGTCACTTGAGCCACTATTCAGTGTGTTGTCAGGCAACAAAGATGAAGGCATAGGTCATTTTGTGGAATTAGTGAGTAGATAAGAACTGATCACCGTATGCCAGACCAGTCATTAGCACCCAGGAAATGTTACACTCTGAAAGCATTTTTGTGTTTATGTAACAAAAGTAAGAGACAAAAACAGATGGCTTATATAAAAATACTGCTAATCCAGGATTTCTCAACCTCAGCAGTTTTTACATTTTGGGCCAGATAATTCTTTGTTATCTGGGAAGCTGTCTTGTGCACTGTAGGATGTTTAGAAGCATCCCTGGCCTCAATCCGCTGGACGCCAGTAACATCCCAACACCTGCTCTGTCCTCACAATTAAACATGTTGACAGACATTGCTGAATGTTTCCCGGGGGCCAAAGTCATCTTCAGTGGCAAACCATAGCGCTGATCCCATTACAAAAGTGAATGAGAAGGCAAATAAGAGTTGTATATTCCCAATAAATAGCACAGTTCTAGATAGAAATTGATGCTTCCGTACCTTATGATATTTCAAAATTACCTTTTTACAGTATTTAAAGTCCTGTGTGGAATCTTTGTCAAGTACAATAGGCAGGAAAGCAGACAGCATTTGGAGTTTTGCATTTTTTTTCTATTGTTTTATAGCTTTTTGATTTGGGCTCAGGTCATAATTTTCCTGAGTTTCTTAATTTGGAAGAAAAGCATTGACCCTGTCATACCCATCTTAGAGAATTACTGAGATCCAAATCAGAAGTAGAAATGCCTTAAAGAGTCTAAAGACCTCTGTAATTGTTAGGATGAGCCAAAGTAAAGTGATTTTGTTTTAGGAATTTCTTTAAAATTTTAGAGTGTTCCTTGAAATAACTGAGGAACCTCAGGGCATTGTAGAAAAGGATTTGAGAAGCACTCTTTTTGAAGATGCCCTTTAGCCCTGTGCAGCCTGCTTTTCTGTGTTCTTGTGGTTGCCATGTGCTGAGTAGCCGTGACAGGAGGTACAGTTGAAGGAGTAGTGGAAAGACGCGGCTGACAGCAGCAACGAAGCAGCACTCGGTGGACAAAAAGCATAAGTACTTTGTTCGTGTTGCCTCGGTATCCAAGCAGCATCTACACACATCGAGTAACTAGAGAGTTAAAAAGGAAGAAAGGTTTATCATGGAAGTTCATTAAAAATGGATATTTTTGCTTTAAATAACCATACGTGACTTGTTTTTGATGCTATGTATCTTTTATTGGCTAAAAAGTACTTTGTGGGTTTTGTTTAATTTTATCTTTGGTCAAAAATGAGTATTTTTTATCTAGCTGAAGTTAGACCCTTTTTTAGTGATGCAGAGTTGCAACAGACTTTTCCCTATTTAAGTAGCCGTTGACTAAAATAGTATTAAGAGATATACCTGGACTTTGAGGAAAAGAACAATTTAGTCTCAGATTACAATGGACCTTAAAAGGTAGATAGATACCTCATATCGCATTCATTTCAGAGATCCTATTCCCAGAAGTCTGACAGAGAGTCCTGCAGGCATCTCTGATCTTCTAACTTTCTTTGGTAGCATTTTTATTTGGATGATTTTTCCCCTGAGAACACGGAGGCATGGGATAGTTAACTATGTCCAAGATCACTTGGTCAGTAAATCACAGAACCAGATAGTGACCCATTGTGCTGAACAGAGAGTTCTTGCTTAAACCCTAAATTACTTGGCTTTGTTTGCCTAGTCTCATTAACAAAAAGATTTTTCATAATCCACTGAAATTTGCATCTCTGTAATCCTGCTGGTAAAATCAATCAAACAAACACAAACAAAGCAAAGCAAAAACCCTTGTTCTTTCTTCTGGAGCAAGAAACAATGCATCTAGTCTTTTTCTTCCAGATGTCAGTGCTTTTAATATCTGCTTGTCCTCAGTGGCTTGATCTTTTCCAATCTGACTATATCTTCTCCTTTTCATTTTAAGTGACTTAGCACAGTTCCTGTATTGCTATGTTCCTGGATAACATGTTTTGGTTGTTGACTACCTATCCAGTTCCCTACACACAGGATAAAAATCAGTTCTGGAACAAATATTTGAAATGTTCTCTTAGTAGTGGGTGTTGGTTCTACCTAACTTTAATTAGATAATTTATAATTACAAACTGATTTTTTTTATTTCTTGTTTTCTACTACCACATTCTTTACTTATGTTGATCACTGTCAAAATTACGTACTCTTATGTCCCATCTTTAAAGCAATTTTTTTTGTATTTGATATTTTTATAATAAGACTTCACTTTAAAAATGTATTATGTACGTGTACCATTCTCCTACAGTGGGTGTGATCATTATGCACTGCAAACGTATACTGGTAAAGTTAAAAAAAAAAAAAAAAAAAAAGAAGAAGAAGAAAAAGGAAAAGAAAAACCCTTACATTAAAGCAGACTAAAGTTCCAGCTTGCGAATTTCAGTCTATAATTTCCATCTTAAGGTACTTTTATCTTTTAAAATTTCCTCACAGATTATGGCTCAGATATGATAAGTGTGTCTTCATGTAGCAATATTATTGCTGTGTAATTATTCAAGTGTTTTGGATAAGATAAAATCATAAATATTACGTTCATCCTTTCCCATTAATTATTAAGCACATGTCTGTTTCAGGGAAATTTAATCTATATGTTTGATTCATCAGCCTATAATTTTTCAAAATGTAATTTTGTGAGAGCCACTGAACATCAGTCATTTTTATGATATGTGTTTATTCTGAACATCAGAAGGTCATGTTTTGTTATGAATAAACAAATGACTACATGTTAAACATGTCTTGCCTAAGACATAAACTTAGTTTTCTAGTCTCTGCTACCTACATTTGAAAAAATGCATTTCTATGCCAGATTGAACTACCCCTTTTTAAAATAGACTGGGCTGTTTTCCATGCTGTTGAGCACTGAGATAGAATCTTCAGGAGCACTAGGTTTTTGTGGTTGTTTCCCCAGCTCATAAATCAAGACAAATTTATTTTTAAAAAAAGATATCAATAAGCAATTGACAAAATATGTAGAACAGAAATAGCTTGTATATTGCAATTGGCAAAATACAGAAACTCGGAGTAGCTTGTCTATTTTAATGTACATTAGGCTGCCATGAAATATTATGGATGTTTTATATTTAGGAAAGACCTAACAAATACTGGACCAGCATGCTGTAGTCCATGCTATTGAAAGAGTTTCCTACTATGAAGTCTTGATGTACTTCAGGGCACTATAAATAAATGATAAATGATAGTCTTCCAGTGATGATGAAAAGTAAAGTAAGTATTCTATGTAGTCAGAGTAAAGTTAAGTATTCTATGTAGTCAGAGTTCATTTTGTTTTATTTTTAAAAGGGCGTGCATAACATTAGAAAATTGATAAACACTGTTTATCAATAACAAGTTGTAAGAGAGCAACCAGAAGTCAGGAGCAGGAAGAAGTTGCTACAATCAGGAAGAAGAGGAGTTTCCAAGGTCGCTGGAGAAAGGCTGAAACCATGTGGCTTGTCTAGCAGAAGGTAGAGTTAAGAGATAGAGCTACCACTTGGTTGTGCTTCTCAGTTGGTAAAGACAGGAAAGAGGAGAGAAACTTACATAGCGGAAGATTGACAAATGTTGAACTTTGAAGTTGGTTAATGGGGATTTCTTTTACTAGTATATCATTTTGAATGTTCATGGATGTTTATAACAAATTTTTTTAAGGTAAATGAAAAGTAGACAAATGTATCCACACACCATACTAGCACCTTCGCCCCAATTCTGCTTGACTTTGATCCAATCTTCTCCAGCAGCTGAGCTTATTTGGATGCTGAGTCTGGAAACTTGGTGCCTAAGAGTCATCCTGCATCAGGATGAGTAGAGGAAGGATCTAAGACTTGGATCGTCACACAAGGCAAATGAATCGATAGCATTTTTTCCTGCTGTTCATATAACATAATTATGTTTTTCACACACTTCCTGTATACCTCCATTTACATGCAATATATGGAATATTCATGGTTTAAATTTAAAATCTGTCCCTTATATACAGAGTGAGAAATTTGGCAAAGAATGAGTATAATTAAAACTTTGCACTGTTATATAGTAATGACTTAAAGTACATACTATGTAAAGAGAAGTGTTCATGTTTCTATACTTTCAGCCACAAAGACTGGAAATTTTAAAAAAGAAATCCAGCAAAAAAGGAGGAACCATTTGAAGTAATTTGTAAGATCATCTTATTATATCGGAAATCCATCTTTACTGATTTTAAACTAAGAGGTTGTTGTTAAAAAAAAAACGTAGAAAAAATGGAGTTTGGTATTAGATATAACTATTCTATGAAAACTATGCGTCATTTTGAGGGTCATCGTGTCTGTCGTGCATGGTACACACTGACAGAATCAGCTGTTGAAGGGGCCTTCTTGCTTTTACTCGCACAGTTCACTGTACTTCCAGCAGTAGTAACCTTTCAACACTGATATTACTGGGGAAAAAACTGTTGGGAGGAATTTTATGGTCTTCTCTAAAGAAGTTTGACTTTCAGTATCTGTATCAGTTTCTAAGAATCATGTAAAGGCTGCTCTGAGCAGACTGAGCTGCATACTAGTTTTAGATTTCCAGATTGACTTGTTAGCATTTAGGCAAAAAAATTATATATCTATATCTAAACCTACATCTATATATCTTATCAATCTTCAATTAAAATTTGTCAGTCCTTTATATAATAACAAAGCCTTTAACCTTTAATCATATTAAAATAGAGATGGAGATCACAAACATTTTTCCTCAATCATTTTCAGCAATGGCATGTTCTCAGAGCATTAGCACTAAAGTAGTAAAGTATTTATCTATTTTACAGAAGCTAAAAGTATTCTAATAATTTAAAGAAACTACATAAGCCCTGACATTAAATTTTTCAGCTTGGTTTATTTGTGCATAGGCAAAGCCAGCAGCACAGTTAGGAAGACATTATTCAGTTGAGTCAGCCTAGGTGGTGTGGAGAATGGGTGGCAAAATTAGAAGTAAAGGGACTTGCAGGTGGCATTATCAGACAGAGTCAAAGGCAGAATCTAGCACTGTTCTCATTATCTGATGAGTTTCTCAGTCTCCTGGTGTTTCTGCACTATCAAACAGAAGCAGCAGTAATAATACTCTATATAAAGGTTTGGAAGGAGGAAATGTAATGGAGGTACGCATAAAATATTTAGAACAATGCTCTGTGTAGCATTACAGAAAACTGGTCAGGTTCATTTTTCGTAAAAACAACTCTTTCTAGAGCTTGCTTTCATGTTCAAATTAGGTGACATTTTTGTTTCAAGGCAACACTACACCTGTTGCCTCTTTTTTTTGCTGGCCCTTTATCTCTCTTTTCCTGTGTCCTGATATTACTCTTGAATTGTTCCGATATCAGGCTGTTAATCCTAAACATTTTGTAGGATTTTTTTCTTACTTTAAATACTCATTTTCCTCCTTTGCTTGTGTTGCTAAAAGTATCCTATTTATTAACAATGTGTATTCCCTGATCCTGTTGAAGATGACAGAAAAAATCATGAATTTAGCGGAGTTCTGGTTGTATATCTCTGCAATTCCTCTCTTTAAAATAGTTTTAAAATCTCAGAAATATCTTTGACAGTCTGAAATTAAAAATCAGAAATCTGAGTAGGTTTTGCCACTAAAATTCCACATAGGAACATAGTTTTTCCTGACCCTTTTGGAGGGATGGATATGTGTATTTACTCAACATGTGTATATTTTCTACTTTCCCCATCTGGCATCTGCTTTGGTACCAGACTAGCTAGCTGTTCTGTGTCAAGAGTACTTTAGCCTTTTCACTGCGAACAAGAAAGAAATGAAATATTAAAAGGAAAATCCTCTCACTACCCTCTTCCTTCCTCACGTTTGTTTTGTTGTTTCTGAGCAAGTTTTTTGCCATTTACCTTTGCATTTGCATTGCTTATTGATTGGCAATTTTAAAATTGTTTATTGTGCTCTTTTGTTTCACTGTTCAAGAGCTAAAACAAAAGCTACCAGGCCCTGTGAGGTACACATTTGCATGCGGTGAGCGTTGCCCGAGGAAAAAGTAATTGCTAATGCATATTTATGTGGCACAAATTTGCCATTTGTTTATGCATAAAATTATCAATAGTGCAGGGCGGCCCAGCCGTAGAAAATGGTGACCTTTTTAGCTTAATAAATAGAAATCAGCTGTTATTGTGAAGAGATCAGCCATTTATTCTGTGTTGAGGGACATTGCCGGGAAAATGCAGATTGGGGCTGGCAATATCATTAAATGGAAGGCCAGTGACCCTTTTGGTAGAGTCTATTATACTTTATCTAATAGGGGATAAATGACTTTGGTTGGCAAATGGAATAAAGAACAACAATTTAAAGAAATGTTTTTTTAACTGTATGGATTTCAAGCCACTGAAACTGAACAGAAAAATGTTTTACTGACCTGTTGCTAGAATTTTATCAAAAGTTTTAGTTTCTTTCCTTTTTCATTTTTCTCTATTTAGCTTTCTACCTATTGCAACCAAAAGCATAGAAAGTGATATTTTTCCAGGAGAAAGTTCAGGGTTTAAAAAGTTCTCCTTTTGGTGTTTAGTTTTCTTTTTTGTCTTTCCTTTTTTCTCTTTCTTTCTGAATCTTTGCATATACCTCTCTCACCCTCTACCTCATCTATAATTTCACCTCTGCTTTGAAAATACTCTTGCATTATACAGGGCTGCCTTATAGTTGATGTCTTAAAAGTATTGATGATAGATATCTTCAAAATAAAGTTAGCCATTAGTGTAAGCTGACTTTTTTTTTTTTTTGACTAAGCATAATAGTTTTCAAATAACATAGCTTTTAAAAAAAGTTTGTGGGCCTTTTAGTTTGAATCATATTCAGCATATTTTCTCAGCATGTAAAAGAACAAGTCAATAAAGTCACCTTTATTTAGTTGTTTGCCCCCTGTATCTAATCAATGGAATGCCTTCCATCTCCCCAGAGTTTACCTCTGCTGCAAATTTACCAGGGTATAATCTAACCACACACAATGCCTGTTGGCGTGTTAGTGAGCATTTCTGCCTCTTCAGATTTTTTAAAGCCAGTTGTTTAAAATCATTATAGAATTCATTATTGAGTGGAAGCTGTGTTTGCGTTTTCAGTATTGTCATGCCATGTTTGCTACACTCAAAATGTTATGCAGTGTATGTAGGTTAGGAAAAAAATGATGAAGCAGAGGCCTGAAAAACCAGCTCAGAATGTGGCTAACTTCTTCAAAGTTACTTGCACGCTATTCCCCAGTGGTGTGTCTTAAGAGAACTCTCCCACACTGTGTCTAAAGTTTCTATAGTACTGGTCTTGATGCCACTAATCTTTCCTCCTGCTGTACTTCAGTATGACAGTGTATTCTGCAGCATGCCACCAGCCTGACTGAGTAACCTTTTACTGGCAGAAATGGGTCTGTTGTTCCTTTTTAAGGCAGAGGGTATTAATAGGATTCAGACACTAGGGTACATTAGTCCATAAAATGAGTATATTTTTATGTCATTTATAAGGTATTGATTTTAGGTCCATTAGATTTACCGTCCCTAGTGGGAGAAAAAAAAATCAGTGATTTAATGGGCAGCTTGGAATTCCAAAAGGAAGAGCAGCAGTGATTAACTCTTTCCTCATCTCCCTGTCATGTTGTATCCTGCCTTCTAGAAGCTCAGATGAAGATGAGGAAGAAGACTTACTTTCTGTGTTTCCTGACGTTTATGGGAATCACAAAAGAATTTTAGCTTTGTTACGATAATGTCTCTGAACCAATAAAAGAGATCACTTTGAGTTGATAAAAGTTGTTGAAAATACATTGTTAGAGGGTAATTATTTGGAGAGGACAACTTTCAAGTTGATGAGTTTATTTTGGTTTTACAAAACCCACAGTTTATTACAGAATGTTTTTTTTTAAATTTTTCTAATTAAAAAATATATATATGTTTATTTCTGAACTCCAAGAAAGGACATTTTATCATGGTATCATGCTAGTTACACATTTTTTAGGCAGATTTTAAGAGATATGACTGAGAATGTTGATCTTAGAATTTTATGCAAAGATAATTATTGGTTTATTGAGAGCCTCTTTTCTCATTAAAGGATGCCTGAAATATTTCTCTGTAATGTAGTTAAAACTTGGTTGCAGAACAGTGGTGATTCTAGCCAGTTTTACACAACTAATATTGCTACCATCTAAAAGGAATTTCCTTTTTGATTACTTGGGCAGCTAATTTTCATTCTTTTAACTTCATTTTAATTTTTTTCAAGTTTTGTTACAAAAATATAAAAATACAGGCTCCCTCTTGTGGGTAAAATTACCACCTGTGATTTTCTTTCTCTGTCAGACAAATACAAGATACGACAAAATTGCTGTTTTCATTTCTAAGTTAATTAAATTATCATAGTATCTTACATTTCGTCAAATAGGATATTTCACTGAACTGAATAAAAATTGGAAATTGAAGGACTTTTAAATTGGCTATGTATAGACTGCCTTTATTTTACTTTAGCAACATAAATTTCTGGTGTTTACTGTTTTTAGTAATAACTTTTCTCATTTTGAAATATTTTCTTGTGAAATAATTAGTGAATTAATTACTCAATGTTACCTTTGTCATCATTATGACTTTTAAATTTCTGTGCCTATTATAAAATGTTGTGATATCAAAATGAAGTAAAATGCTCTAATACAAATCATGCTTCATGAAGATATAGTGTAGTAGTAACACTAGTCAAATATCATAAACCCGATTATTAAAACTTGGTGGAGTTATACAAACAAATATTGAGATATCATTCAGTTCTTAAATTGGATAGTGGCAAGACCAAGCCAGAATCCACCAGGTGTGGGTTACCTGCTTTCTGATGTCCAATTATTGGGAATTGCAAGTGATTGACAGGAATTGTTTTTGCTTAGCGTGGGGAAAATTATTAAGAAAAAATTTCTTCCCTAGTTAAGTGTAGGGGAAAAATTTCTGAAGATGAAATGGGCAGTGGGGCTGTAGTGATAGGTAGCAAAGGATTGGAAAGAGCATGCCGTAATTACTGCACTGACATTCCTGTTGTATATTATGCTGGAATCAAGGAAGGAACCCAAAAAGACACCTGAAGACCTCTCATAAATCACTGAAGGAAACAAGAATTTATCTTGGTATATCCTGTTCTGGAGTCTCTGCAGCATATTGCCATAAAAATTAAACCAAATAAACAACTTCTGTAAAGATTAACATATGTTCAGATGACGTGACTTGTGTACATACATTTCTAGATTTATTCTGATGGCTTTATAATAG
This sequence comes from Cavia porcellus, assembly GCF_034190915.1. Classification (NCBI taxonomy): domain Eukaryota; kingdom Metazoa; phylum Chordata; class Mammalia; order Rodentia; family Caviidae; genus Cavia; species Cavia porcellus. The sequence goes on along the minus strand of NW_026947510.1, from coordinate 48,712,719 downwards.
CAAGATAGTGCTTCATCTTCCATAAATGATAGCATTATATGCTTATACACATAAATTTATATAAGTATAAATAAATTAATAATTTATCTATATATATATGAGTATAAATTTACATATATAAATATAAACTTATTTTGAAAAACATGGACATCTCTTACTTCTAAGAGTCATATGTCGGTATTAACTAGTAAGTAAAGCAATATACAGCTAATGGTCTGCTTACTTTTCCAGAATTCCTCTTGCTGATGACATGATTCCTGTTTGATTCTGTTTAGAAGATTGTGAATGCTGAAGAGGGAATTGTAGTATTGTGCTGGGTAAGAAAAAAGTGTATTTATAAAATACACATTACATATCTTATTGATTGCTACATTATCTGTTTCAAAGAAATGGCAGTTCATATGCCTTCTCTCATTTTTTACCAGTAAAATATATAAAATCTATGCATATAAAATTACAGTATATCATCTTTCATATTCAAATGACAACTGGCTTTATAATTATACTTTTGAGACTAATTATGAAGGTAATGTCACTAAACTGGTGATGATGACAACATTTCTTTTTATTTTCTTAACGAGATATACTATTATTGAAGTTGCAAAAGCTTCTTCCGTCCATTGGAGAATGTTGTTCTAAAACATTTGTTGCTGAAAAGGAAATATTTTGAGTCACAATGGGTTGATCACACATTTTAGAAAAATTTCCATAGACTGTTAAGACTCCTGGATATGTTTCTGTAAGCACAATACAAAAGTGCAGTTTTGCTGAGGCCAAGCAAACATTCCTAATCTGCTATCTGAAAAGCACATGAGCACCTATCTGTGTGTGCATTTATGTAAAGGCTTATTTGTCTTTTCAAAAAAGTTACACTTTTGAGAGCAGGGACTGAAAGTTTACAGACTAGAGTTGAAAAGTCTTTTTTAATCTTTTGGCTGACTAGTCTTCATATGAGCAATGGCAGAAAAGGTTAAAGTAAGACATGCTACTGTTCTGAAAATGTTTGTCCCTAGTAAGACTGAAAAAGGAAATTTCATATTTATAATTAAAAAGAAAGACTAAAAAATTGTCCTCTTACACAACGACCTAGAACTATTTTTTCTACTGACATATTCATAAAATGTTATGCATGTTTGGCTAGCACTTCAAGATACAATAAATAATATTATTAAAATAGTTCTGAACTAGGCCTCGTGTGTTCACAGACAAATGAAATAATATAAAAGAAGGCAGAGTGAACAATGGACTGTTATGCTCACAAAAGTGTCATAAAACAAATAAATTATTGCAAAACAAAAATATAGTTTTATGTGTAAAACCTCCTGTAAAATTATATTAAAAGATGGATAGCAAACTGGAACTGAATTCCAATAAACATGGCAATTAAATATTCCAATAAATATATTAAATGTCAAATGTAAAGAGCCATTATACATTATGAAAAAGGTATGTAGTAACATCTTAATTTAAAAGCTCACAATATAAGAACAAACAATTGATGAGGAATATAATTGATGTTCTACAACTAATGAAGAAAATGCAAAGTTATACCCCAAACACTGTCTAAACTAGAAAAAGTACTTTGGAATGATACTCTGGTATTAGAGATATGAGGAGAAAGTAAGGTTCCAGAGTGATAGAGTTAGATTATATTTTGTCAATTTGTCTAGAAAGTGATTTGACCATCTATGTTAATATTCTTAAATGTTTTCAAAGCAACTATGCCTCATGTCTGCTGTTGGGAAATGTTTGGTTGCACGTAATCCAAAATAATAGCTTAAAAAGAACGGAATTTTGTATTTTTCTTATGTGAAGTCTAAATATTTAAGTTAGAGTTTGGTGTTTAATAGTCTTTGGGAATCTGATCTATTTTTTTGCCATTACACTAAGCATGTGACAATCATCTAGTAGTTCTGACTATCCAGAATTGATATTCCAGCAATTATGTCCATATTTTCTGCAATAGGAAGGAAATACTAGAAGACATGCCCCATCCAGTAAAGGCATCATCTGAAAGGTGCCACTTCAATTACCTTAACTCTCATTGTCTTGAATGTTATCATACATCCATTCCAAGTGGTAGTAGATGCTAGAAAATGAATTTCTCTTTTTGGAAGATAAAATTTTGGAAAGTTCTTAACAGTGAAAGAATAAGAGAATGCTTATTAGGACTTAACGAGCAGCCTCATATAATTTTACTTCCAAGAGCCTCTTTAGTGAAATAATTTGAAAAGGAAACAATTTTATCTAAGTATGTTTAGTTTCATATAGTGAAAAGAATTTGAGATTGATTTAGCTCTACTGATCAGAAGTAAAGAAAGTTATATAAATTTAAATATACCTATATGATAGGGTATTATGAAGCAACTAAAATATTTTTAAAGAATCTTTACAAGCACATGAAATTATATTTTTATATTAAATGAAACAAATCAATCTACAGTCAGGATACAGTGCATTCCAAGTTTGTGTGTACAAACATATATACCTTCATACACATATATAATTTTCATGTATGTATGTTATTTATATGTCAACATAAAATAATGGAAAATAGTTGCATCAATTGTATTTAGCACAACATAATGAAATCCTGATTTAAATTTTATTTTTTCATAGATTGTAACTTCTAAATAATGCCATTTAATATTAAAAATGGAAATCTAAAAGATATAGGATTCTAAAAAGTTTCATAAGTTATTTAGTGCCTTTGTCTATTAAAATGTTAGCTGTATATGTATTTGAGGAGACATGAAACATCCCAGCCTGCATTCTTTTCAGCTCTTTTCTTCTGAAGTCTGGTGGAGATGAGCTTTCCTTTTTAGGAGAGCATACTGCCACTTGGAAATCTTGATCTTATTGCAGCCTGGCAGCCTCTTGGGGTAGGAAAGCTTAAACTACTATGCTATAGTTCATTGGCGCCAAACAAGCACATGAAAGTTTGTGGAACACACGCCTACTTACACTTTTAGCAAGAGAGAAGGGGATCAGGAAATCGAAGGAGGGTAAAGGGGAAGAAGAATAAAAAGGATTTAAGATGTGGTGTGTTCTTGTGCCAACTGCCTGAATGAATGTAATCATTCTGTATCAGAAATGTATTAAAAATTTAAAAAGCAAAGAGCAAAACGTTGCAGATTTTTCTGTTTCTGGTATGGTTATTATACAAGAGAAAGAGTTTCAGTACTGTTGTTCTAGATTAAGAATACTTTCCTCCCAGGTATTTAAAAAATGTTTTAAATATATTGTTTTACCTTAAGATATTAAAAAAGTGATAATTTAAGCAATGTGAGAAAAATCACAAGTAGATAACAATCTTACAGAACATTTTAGAAATTAGACTGAGACCACTTTTTTGCTGAGTTTATGCTGACTTTATGATCACATAAAATGTTCTCATATATATACATATATACATATACATGTATATATGCTTGACGTCTAGGAAGGTAAATTTGGGAGATAGACTGTGATCATTTCCTGACTGTAGTTCTTACAATGCTGGTTCATTTCTTAACCAATGTGCTTTGGATTCCTCATATGTGAAAGATACATAATGATGGAAAACAGAATACATACATATACTACACAGATACTATACAATTTAAAGTTGTTAAGCAAAAGAGACTTAAAACCCACACTATTTCTGGAGATGGAGTCACTTTATACATGATTGAAATTTAATTTCAATAGAAAGATAGAAAACTTTAAGTTTAAATGTCCCTAATAACATAACATGAAAATGTATTAAGGAAGGGTTAACAGAATAACAAAAAGAAATAAACAAATTCACAATAGCAGCTATTAGCTCACTTCTTTTACTGGTTTTTGAAATAAAATGGGAGGGAACATTCAGAGTTCACAGGCAGCGTTAAGAAATGACCTTAGTGTGATGTGAACATGTATGTGTAGGGAGAGGTAGAAGCGATACAAGTTTAAGCCCACTATGTGCAACTTAGAGACTTGAAAAGACTGTGTCTCAAAATAAAAATAAAAAGATCTGAGAATGTAGCTTGGTGCAGAGGCTTTGAGTTCAATCCCCAGTACCACACACACACACACACACACACACACACACACACACAAATACACGCAAGGATAGGAACCTTGAGCTTGATAAGTGCAGAACTTTGCATGTTACTATAAATCTGACACTTTTTTTTCAAACACACATGGAACAATTTGAAAAGTTGAATATATTGTAAGTCAATAAGTAAGTCTTAATACCATATCAATCATGTTTAGGGTTTTGAAATAATACCATATAACAGTCAAATGCAAGTGAATAACCAAAATTCATCTATAAATAAAATGTCACACTTAAGAAATCACAATGGGAATTAGAAATGTCTTAGTGGAACACCAATATAATGATTGTAGAACGCATACGTTCCTAGTAAATCTAGGAAATTTATGATCTAAGTTAATATTTTAGGTAAACAAAGAATGAGTAAAAATTTATAGGCCAACAATTTATCTCCAGAACTTATCTTTCAATATATAGAAATACAAGAATGAGAGGGAAAAAATGCTAATTCCCATGATTTGATCATTTTATATATATGTGTGTGTGTGTGTGTGTGTGTGTGTGTGTGTGTGTGTGTATCAGACTGTTCTCCATAGAGACATACAAGTATTATGTTTCAACTAAAAAGTTATACAAAAGAACAATTTAAAATAATAAAGGAAAAATTAAAAAAAAATTCAAAGTGGAAAGTTATACAACAGAGAGAACTAAGAATGCTAAAATTTATAGTTGGAAAGATAAAGAAATTTTCTGAACATTTAATGAGGTTGTGCAAAAAAAGTAGGTGACAAGTATCAATATTAGGTTTTAAAAGGGAGATATCACAAAAGGAGATAATTGTGCAAATGTCAAACAGCTAATGGGGGCTATTCTGATTAATTTTATGTTGGTAGATAAGAAAAGTCAAATGAATGAAAAATTCCTAGAAATATATGATTGAGTAAAATTCACTGAAAAAGAAATGGGCAACTTGAATAATTTCAAAATCACAGATAGCATTTTACCCAATAAACAAATATTACCCTGCAAAACTGGAGATGTAGCTCACTGGTGGGCTTACCTAGCACGTGCAAGGCTTGGGATTCAATTCCAGTACCAAGAAAAAAATCTTCCAAAGTAAACTTCAAATCCATATAACCTTACAAAGAACTTCAAGGAAGAATTAAGTTGAATCTTTTATAATTCTTTTCACAAAATAATAACAATAACAGCGTCCCCACTCCTCTTACAATGATCATGAAATTTTGATATGAAATCATACATAAATTGTAAGAAGAACATTTATAGGAAAAATTTCTCATGATTATATAGGGAAAAAAATCACAGCAAAATTACAGCAAACTAAATTTAACAGTACACATAAAGAATAATTTTTCATGACCAAATTAGTTCATTCCAGAAATGCAAGACTTGTTAAAAAATGGTCAACATAAAGATTATTGTATTATGATTATTTCATGTGATTATTTCATTAAATGCAGAAAAATGTTTAGTAAAATTTGAATCTTTCTAGTATTAAAAATTTCTTGGGAAATTGAGAAAAAGGGATAATACCCTTTGAGTCAAATGTTGAATGCATTTTCTGTGAGCAAAAGTAAGAGAAAACTATTTGTTACTTTCCCTGTTACTCATTTCTCTAGAAATTCTAGTTAATGAAATAATGCTGGATAAAGAAAGAACTTTTTTAGGGTTAAAGACACCCCCCCCCCCACCATCACTATTGACAAATAACCTGGGTTAGGAAGACAGGCAAATACAATATATAGAAATCAACTATATTTCTGTGTATTAGTACAAATTTTTATCGAGGTTCCAGTAACAGGAGATAGAGAAAATGGTGAAACTTCATTACTTAATATTTTCAAAGGCCAAAATAAATAATGAGATATTCCATGATCATAGACCACAAAGGCCAGTGAAATAAATGTCTGTCACTTTGAAATTGATTATAAGTATAGTGTAGACAAGATCTAAATACCAGCTGGTTGTTTTGCCTCTGTTATTTGGATAAGAATATGTGTGTGTGTGTGTGTGTGTGTGTGTGTGTGTGTGTGTGTGTGTGTGTAAAATGTATCAGGATAATTTCAAAGTTTAAAAGATAAAGAATAGTTAAGACACTTTATTTTTTACTGGGACTTGAACTCATGACCTTGCACTTGCCAGCGTAGTCACTGTGCCACTGGGTATATCCCCAGCAAAACACTTTTTAAAAGAAGAAATACTTTATAAAAAACCTTCCCTAATATATAAAAACTCTATTAAATACATAATGATGCAATTATTTAAATACAGGATGACCAAAATTTGCACCTTTTCCTTATTTTTAATAAGATAACAGGAAATATAAAAAAAATTTTTGTCAGATTTACTCAATACAAAAATGAAGTGGTTGAAATGACACCCATCCATGCTTAGGATAGTCAGTATATAAACAAATGTGCTGCCCAAGTGACATTCTGGGTTAACTGTTAAGTGATTAACTCAGAAAGTGTGACATTTCTTCAGGGATAGACAAGGAAACAAATATGAAAAATAGCTCAGAAACAAGCTCTTGAAAATATGAACCTTTCTTAAAGGTGACACTTAAAAGCAGTAGGGAAATAACAAACTTTAATAATGGGTGCAGTGACTATTGATTACGTTTTACAAAAATGAAATTAGATCTCAGTATTACTCCAAATGTAAAAATCACCTTTACCTTTGGGTATCATCTGCATAATTGTAGTTTGGTAGGAGAATCCTTTGGGCCTAGGAGTTTAGGGATACACTGCATAACCTAGTGTGACACTGTCTCTTTTAAAAAGTCCATTTTAGTTGATCGAGATTCAAGTGTAATAGGCAAAACAGTTAATTTCATAAAGGAATCTAAGAGAAAATTGAAAGTAGGACTTGTAATAAGAAGGGCTTGTTGAAGCCATAAAAGGACACATACTACACTATTTTTTTAAAGACATCACATGAAAGGAAAATATAGAGCAACAGAGTAAATGATCAAACGTCAATAAGATGATATCAAGAATACATTTTTTGATGATACGAATCAATTGAAATATTTAAGAAAAATGGAGACGCGATGATATTGTGAAATGGAATTTGCTCAAAAGCAAAGAATAGCTGGGATGGGGGAGAGGAGAACAAAAGGAAGGGGAAAATATACACATACCCGCTCACACAAAGTAGCTAAGATAATTGTCCTGCTCATTCTATTAGTTCATTGAAAGGAACAGTTTAGTGCTTATATTGTTTGAGGAATTTTGCATGCCTATATCTGATAATCTGAGTAAGTATTTTAAAGAAAATAATATGAAATATAATACTACTGTTAATTTCCTGTCATCTTACTTTGAAATTCTGTATCGCTTTTACTGAAACTTTGTATTGCTTTGAAATTCTGTATCGCTTTTTTATTGTCTTTAAAATAAAAAAGAAAAATGACTCCCCCCAAAAAAGAAAGGGAAAAAAAATAAAGAAATACAAGTTACCAATACATCTACATGTCTAATTAGTACAAGCATTTAATCTCAATAGTCTAAAAATGTACAAATAAAACTCTTTAACGAGATCCCACTGTGTGCGCCTTAGAATGGATAAAATAAATGTATTTAACAGAATACTAGTGGTCCTTATCATGTTGTGAATTGAAACAGTCACTTTTGAATATATTATCTAGTGATGCTTCTCAAGTAACAGCAATTCTTAAAAATTTCATAGAGAAACATGTACATATATGTAATAGGAAACATATGCAAGAATTACACAGGAAAAATATCTGCAATTTCCAAATAACTGGAAACAATTGCCATTAACAAGATGGAAAATTATAGAACAGTCATATAATAAAAAGTGAGAAAGGTAGAAAGAAGAGTTTTAGTGCTTTACTTAATATTCACAGAAAAAAGTTAAGATGCATCAAAATGAAATCAGGATAATAATAGGAATATTAAATTATATTAATGCATTGGTGGATGAATGCAAGATGCATCACAGGTAGTAAAATTATAACAAATAAGGAAATAGTGCTATAAAAATTTTGGAGTTTGAGGTCTAGCTTGCAGACTGAGTTTAGCTGGGTTTGGACGTTGGGAGGTGAAAATTTTCATAGGAGGTTAATGCCAGTTATGGCCTGTATGGCAGTTATAGAATACAGTTTATTACATTTATAAAACTACATACATTGTACATCTATTCATCCTAAATATCAAATTTTATTCATTTAATTAGTCCTATGTTTATTTAATTAATTTATTTTTTTGAGAAAGGGTCTTTCTATATCGTTCAGGCTGGTGTTGAACTCACTGTGTAACCGAGGCTGGTCTTGAACTTGTGATAATCCTCCTGTCTCAGCTACTTAAGTGCTGGGACTATAGGTGTGTGTCACCATGCTCAGCCATCATTAGCATTATATTTTAGAAGAACTATTTTATAAATATTAAACTAATAAATTAGATTAACATTCAAAATAAAGTGAAATAATTAAGATATAGCACTTGTAAAGAGTTTCTTACAATGGAGTAAAAAAGTAACAAAATAGTAAAATAAGTACTTATTCTTCCCAATGTTCATTTGCAAATAAATGTGATAAAGGACATTAGGTATTACCATTAGACTAAATAGATATAAAAAATTTGAGAGCTCTAAAACTATGGATATTTTATTTATATACATTTTGATATTCTTTTCTATGTTAATATATTCCAACAAATCAGTAATATAAAAGTTTGATTGAATGCCAGGTTATATGAGTTGACTAAAATCAGCACAACACAACATGGTGGTTATAAATACAAGATTTTATGGAAGTTGAGAAGAGTGGTTAGTTTTAAAGTTGGTGGCAATTACTTTTAGTTTGCTTATCTCCTTTTGAGTTAACATTCTTTTAAAATGTCACTGCATCTATAGTTATTTACTTTAACCATTTAGCCAGTTAATAATTTGTGATCCTAAGTGGTTGTTATTTCTACATGCTTTTTGATCACCTTTCTCTTTTACTTGCAAATAAGGAAGCTCTTTGCTTTAACTATTTATCAAATCTAATCAATTTTGTTTTCCTCAGTCACCCTAATCTAGAAAGCAAAATGCTTTATTGCTGCAAAAAGTAAAAATAATCCCAGTATACTGTAAATTGTCAAGTGAGTTCTGTATAATTAAAGATTATCCTGCAGTATACAATTTTTAAGGCATTTATCCCGACAGGGTTCAATGACCTTTGAGAATGAGCCACTTTGTTGACAAATCTGTCATCTAAATTGTGTAACATTAATGAGAACTCTAAACAGCACACTCTTACATTTTAACATGGGTGGCAGTTAAAAAATAAAACATCAAAACAAAATACTGAACATGATTGAAGTTGATTTTAAAAAGGTCTGCCACCTGTAGATAAAAATGTGCATTACGCAGAACACATAGTAATTAACAAGATTGAAAGACCTTGGACAAATCCAATGACCCTCTGAAATCAAAACCTTGGTTATTATTTAGAAAAAAGGAGAAGAAAAAGAAAGTACCAATTTTACTTTTATAGATAGAAGCTTCTCATTCTGCATATTTTGTAGTTAACTGTCCTGCTGTAAAACCTCAGCGACATTTTTTTTTTGGTAACGTAGATTTTTATTTAATTTTATTTTTTTAGTGTGTGTGCTGCCAATGTGAGCATAACATGATAGAACTGATTCCTGCAAGTTCAATCTTCGCACTTGAATCCATCATGTATTATGTAATAACTCATTATGCGATCATACACATTCTGAATGGAATAAATTTTTGTTCTATTCTGCTTTTGTCTGTCTTTCAAAATTTTTATTAACCATTGCTGGTCTTTCTTTTTATATATGTAATTTTCTTGAACAACTGTGTTTTTTGGGATAAATCCTTAGCTAACTCTTATCAAGTTAAAACATTACTCATAAAAGCATTGTACAAAGCAAGTAAAAGACTGTTTAAATCTGAATGCACCATACCTTTATGTTTTTCTCAGTATTTGTTTAAATGCTTGGTTATACTTGATTGTTTACATGCTACATACAGATATTTAGTATTCAATTGAGTAAGTTAACATAAAATCATTTGCCTTATTTTCTGGGTGTTTCAAATGCATGCACATATAATTCACTGGCGGTGATATATAACTACATTTTGAATAGCAGCATTAATTTCAAAATTATATTAACTTAAATAACATAATACAGTCATGGCTAAGTTGATCCATTTTACTGACCTTACAACTGGATATTGTCACTTGAGAAATCAATGTTAAGGCTCTTGAAGCAACCCAAAAGCAATAACTATTCTGCCAGAAAATAATGGTCTATGTATATTCCTTTGACTGTCGATTATAACTTCATCGATACATACTACTGATTTAGAATCACTCAAAAGTAATGGGAGTAGTCTTATTTTTTAAAAAAATGACAGACTGGTCTTAATAATTACTGATTAAGCATTGTGATCTTGTTCTGCAATTATTTGTAAGAAAATTTGTTCCTTAAATAAAATAATACATGAACTAGTAACCAGAAATCTTTAAGATGCTCTATGTGAGTAAGCAATTGCTTTTTCTGAATCTTTCTTTAGAAAGATAGAAAAAAGGCACAATTCTCACAATAGTTATTCAATTTTAATAAATACTTTAAAGCCATCTGATTTCTATAGTACTTTCTGCAGAATTAGAATTCTCAGTGGAATATGTTTTGCCCACAGTGGCATTCTGCAATTGAACCATATATTTTACATAACTAAGTCACATTTGGTATACTACTGAAGTACTTTATAAAATGTAATAAATATTTCCTAACATTTAAGCAATTAGGAATCATGCTTTTTGTTGCTGTGATTGTTGAGAGAAATCCCTATCCATGAATCTTTTAGATTACTTGTAGAAAATACTCTAAGTTTTATAGTAAGAAGCTGGTGTTTAATGTGATGTGATGTAATGTAAACATGTTTGGTCTGTAATTAGCAGATTTAACTCTTCTGTTAGCATGATAAATTTTCTTTAATACAGGTATCCTTCTAGGTACTTCAGATATATATGAAAGGAAATGTTCTAAGATAATTTTTTAAGTACTTATAAGAAAGTTTATTATTGGCAATGTAAATTTTAGAAAGACTAAATACTTAAATTGCTAACAAAAGAAACTATGGAAGTATTATGAAATGATGTAAATGAATAAAAGTTGTAAGTAGATTCGAAGTTCTTTGCAAGCATTACACCAAAATCAGTGATCACAAAAGAAAAATTCTCATGGGCTTGATGACATGAATGCAAAAGCTTCTTTGCATCTTCAGTGTTTAATCTGACAAGACAAACGAGGAGCTAGGAGTTATAACCACAATATGTCAGTTGAAGTATGTAAATCACCTTTTTTGTTAAAACTGTTCAACTCTCCACAATTTGGTATGCTCAACATATACAATTAAAGTAGTTTAAACTGCTTACAGATTAGCAATAAAGAAATAATATAAATATTCAACTAATAAGAGAAAATCAAATAAGTAAAAAACTTACAAGATGTTTGATTTTTATGAGTTACCAAGTAATATAGATTGAGCATGAGATCATAGTTCATTTAGCAAATTGGCAAAGATTGAAAATGCCACAATTAATGATGCTGAAAAGATTGCATTGAGATTGGACCTCTCACTTATTACAGCCAGTAGTGTCAACTGTATCACTGCACTGTTCCTTCCAGAGAAATCTACCCAACACGTGCAAAGTAAGTAAATATTTTGGGGATATTTATTTAGTACATAAATATTTATTAATATTTAACAAATATTAAATTTCAATAAATAAATGTCACATTTTAAATCTAAAGTGATCAAAAATAGTGTGAATGTTTAATTTTTTAAAAAATTTACAGTAAAAGACACACAGCCAAGAATAAAGGGAAAGGTATGTTTGAAGTAAAGAAGAATATTTTATTTTTGAGTGGATTAGTGACAGTGCCTTTTAATGTAATAATTATTTATTTATTTATTATTTTTAAGAGAATAAAACCAAACAAAATGAACCAGAGTAAAGCCAAAACAGTGAAAGTAATACAGGACTTCAAAACAAGATAATAGGAAGTCAACAATGGTTACCATATTGCCTCTTGATATCTTCAAAATAGCTGTTTGCAATAATTTTTAAGTGTTAACCATAGTTTTTGATCTTATCTTATAACTCTGATGTTAAATGTTCAGTTCAGTATTATGTAAATATTTAATAAACACTAATGTGTAATTTACATTTTATTTATTTATGTAACTGTAGGATATAGTGTTTACAAACATCATTTAAAATAATGTGATGATATGAGAAATCAAAACCTGAATCACAGTAAACATTCTAGAAATATTTTTTGATTTGCTATGCATGCATGTGTGCACACACACATGCCAGTGCATATATGCATATATCATTCATAGAATGAAAGCACTGAAAAGTGCTAAAAGGCTTTTCTTGGACTGTGTCATTATATCTCATTTAAAAACTTTCTTCTTTTTATTCTGTGTTGTTGCTACCTTTCTTAGTGAACATATATTACTTTCATCTTATGAAAAACAGTATTTTCTAAACATCAAATGTCAATGTAAGAGTTCATTTTTTTTAGTGACAAAATTTTCTATATACAGAGATAACAGTATAAACATACTTAAATTGTTTTCCCTATGGGGAAACTCTAGATGAACAAAAAGGATTTTGAAATTTTCAATATATTTGAAATGAAGTCAACATGGCAAGTGATGCTATAATACTTCCGCTATATTTACCAAGGATTTGCACAGAAAATCTTGGTGGTAGATTGGGTATGTACTGCTTTCACAAGTTTCTCTCTCTCTGTTCATTTATGTCTAGAGTTGATCTCTTTCTGGAAGGTGGATGATATTTCATGTTTGTATTAGTTACTTTTCCTGGGACAAAGTATATGACATGTACAATTTAAAGAAGAGGCTTATTTTGGCTCATGATTCAGAGGGTTCAGTCCAAGTCTGGCTGGCTTCAAGGCAGAAATGATGTGGCAGAAGGCCATAACAAAGGGAAAGTTCTCAACCCATGGTAGCCAGCAAACAGAGAGAGAGAAAAGGAAAGAGCTGGGGACAAGAACACACCCTTCCAGATTATACCTACATTGACCCTACCTCTTTTGCTGAAGCCACAGCTCCTAAAAGCACTTCCAGCTATGAACTCATCAGTGGATTAATGTATTAATACTCAAAAAATCTAATAGAACCAAATATGTTGGTTGATCTTTAATCAGATCCTTGGAAAAGGAAATATGAAGAGACTAGGGATGTTTTCAGGATGGAGCATTGTTATCAGGAATAATACTTTAGGCTAAATCCCAAATACTGCTAAAAGAGAAACAGAGACCAGATTTTAAAGACAGAGATAAAAAAAAGAAATACGAAAATGTCCATTTAATACCATACAATACAGAAGCATAAGGTAAAATGTATTTTTGAGTTGGGTAGATGTAAAGCAAAGTTTAACCATTTAAAAACCATTCTATGTATTAGTTTTATTTATCCTTTAGGCTCTCCCTTTTTGCCTTAAGAATACTGTTGTTTAAAAGTAAGAACCACTCATGTCAGAATACCTACATTTCATTACAAACCAGGCCTTAAGACTATTTGTGAGGCAGAAATAATCCAACTACTATTTCTGGTGTAAAAAGTTTTTGGAATAACATCATTTGCCCAGAAGCTTTTTTCCAACCTAATAATTCTTGGAATTACAATCTGAAATTTCAAGATCAGGACTGTGTAGCGACTAGAAAATGAAAGTGTGCAGGAATGTAACTAGGCTAAAATATGACTTACAACTTTTTAGAGAAAGTCCCCTTTGAAATACTAGTTGTGTGATAAAAGAAATAGTACATACCCAAATGTTCTGCAAGTTTGTGTTTGTTAACTATATGCAGATTACACAGCAGCCTCCAGTATCTTCATTAATTGAGCTTCTGATCTGCTTTCTTCATTGTGACCATGTGGTTTGATGTTACATTAGCAAATTACTCAAAACGTATGGAACAAAATTCTACACATTTTGTGTTGTTTCAGCTTCTGTTGAGTAATTTCTTAATAATGTATGTTGGAGACAGTACGTAATGCCCTTTCAGTCTGTGGTTGGCATCCCTATTCTGTGTGTGCCCATCATCTGTCTGCTCCAATGTTTTTTCAGAAATTGTGCTAAGAGAGTCGGATGGAAAAGAAGGCTGCAGATTCATTTCTGTGTACTAGAGTTAATGGTTCAAGAATGATGCTGGTTGTCTCACAGAGCACAAACAATAAGTAAAATGGGATTCTTAGCCTAAGAACTGTTGAAGGTCCTGAGGTATTGGTGGAGGTGGGAATGGTAGAAATGCATCAGTCCCTCAAGGGAAGGTGGAGAGCAAAGGTAAATGCTCACTTCTGAATACTCTCCAAGCAGAAAGTTCCCTTGTTAAGCACACCAGTTGTCTCAAGGTGGGGTCTGCTTGCTACCAGTATAATCTTGGGCTTTTGGTCTAACATTTTGTCATGTAGAGTACCTGAACTCTTCTTTTAGAGACAGTACATCTCAAATTTATTACCCCACAATTCTAGGAGAACCTTGGTCAATATTTAGGGGGAGATATTTATAAGGATATTCAGGTATTTTTGAGGTGTTCTGAAATCTGTCACTAAACTAAAGCAGAGATGCAAAAATGTGTGTCCCCAAATGTCTTCAGAGACCCCAAGAAATGGTTTCTAAGGCCCACACTTTATTGTGCTGGTTATTTTTCCTTGATTGAAGGCTATTGCAAGAATAGTCTCATAAAACTCAAACTACCTCCTGAAAATTGTGCTGCAAAATTGTTTCATTGCAAACCTATGGTTTGGGGTCTAGAGCAGGGGACCCCAATCCTCATTAATAATGGTGAGACAATACAGGGTGAGTGATGGAAAAGCAAGCTAAGCTTCATCTGGTTTACAGCTGCTGTACATCGCTTACCTTTCCAGCTGATTTCAGCTTCCTTTCAAGTCAGTGGTGGCATTGGATTCTCATACGAGTTGAACTCTAGACTGAACTGTACATGTGAGGGATCTAGTTTGCACATACTTCATTAGAATCTTTTTCCTGATTATCTCCCATGGATTTGAGGTAATGATGCTAGCTGAAGAGAGACAGCAAATACAGATTCACATTGACAGAGAGGTTTGACTGCACAATCCATGTATTTGAATCATACCAAATCAGACCTAACCCCAACTGTAGAAAAACTGTCTTTCTGAGAACTAGTCCCTGGTACCTTAAAGTTGGGAATCACTGTTCTAGAGGATTCGTTGGGAGCAATTCCGGAGTCCTCTTACTAGATACACTAAATATTCTCGAGTAGTTAGTTTATTTTTGTCTAATATGCCTGTAAATTACATAACTATCAGTATCCCTTTTGTCTAAAGCATTACTAAAATGCTTATACCACATGGGAAGTCTTTATAGCCAAAGATAAAAGACATTTATGAAATGTGTTTACTGTTATATATATTCTTCTCATTTTTGTTTCTTTTTTTAACTTTAAAGAGAGTAAAACAAAGTAAAGCAGAATAAAGTAAATCAGAAGAGAACAAAGCAAGTGCTATATGACTTCAAAACAAGACAACAGGAAACCAGCAGTGGCTATCATAATGTTTATTTTCTTCAAAATAGCTGTTCATACCATCACACACAATAAAATCAAACAAAACAAAACAACAAAACCAATCAAAACAAAAGATGAAGTTATAGGACTTCAAAACAAGATAATAGAAAATCAACAATGGCTACCATAATGTCTCTTGTTTTCTTCAAAAGAGTTGTCCATGCCTTCGACATAATAGAATTATGTGAAACAAAACAGAACAAAACCAATCAAAACAAAGAACAAAATCATTACAGGACTTAAAAACAAGATGATAGGAAATCAATAATGGCTACCATAGTGTCTCATTTTCTTCACAATAACTGTCCATACCATGACACACAATGAAATCAAACAGAACAAAACAGCAAAAAAACCAATCAAAAGAAAAGAATGAAAGCATCACAGAACTTCAAAACTAGACAATAGGAAATCAACAGTGCTTACCGTAATGTCTCTTTCTTTCTTCAAAATACTGTCAGACACAGTAAAATCCAACAAGAGAGAATAAAATGAAACCTAACAATTATGAAAACAATACAAGAATTCAAAACAAGACAGTAGGAAATTAGCAGTAACAATCTCAGTTGCCTCCTCTCCTATCATTTTCACAATATCTGTGTTCCCTTTGGATCCTACTAACTCCTTCAGATTTTTTGTGCTAGAGAGACAACTCAGTATTCACTTGTGTGAGTCCAAACCATTTCAGTCACGAGCGCGATCCCAGTTGCATCCTCATTTGTGTTTCTATTATCTTATAGTCTTTCAATTGACGTACTCTACTATATTTCACATATCAAAATGGAAGATGTTTCACAGGCAGAGGACAGAGGACAGAAAGGCAGTGGAGCGGAAGAGGGAATCTAGACAGATGTAGCTAAGCAGTGGTCACTTACATTGGGCCTTATGTGTTTGAAATGAGAGAACTGAGAAGACTTAAGGAGAAGTTCTGATTCTGTATGGTTTCAATTTGGCTAAGAAATGTTAGTGTAGTAGGGACACATACATCTGTAAATTCCAAGACTTTAAATTCAATCTGAGGGGCTTGTGCATAATTTTATCTAATTTGATAAATATAAGATGTCATTGATTTTCCTTTTGCCCACAGGAAAAGTGTCAGTATTGAGCATATGCTGTGTCTACAGGCCACAAAGATTTCTGTGGTGTATAGGTGTGATTAGGAGCAAGGGTGGAGACAGTAGTAGATTTGGAATTCAGGAAACCAAAAATAAAATGTAATAGAAGGTTCCCTCCAGAAACTGAATAAATATTCTTAATGAGCGTGGGTGTTGGCAGCAATGGTAAGTCCAAGTATTACAAATTCAGTTGAATGATTCTTCCCTGTAGAGTCTTAAATGGCTCATGTACGTAAAAATTATTTAGGTTGAGTTTGTCAGCTAACTTTTCTCCTGAAAATTTTAGTCACATAGTTTTAAGCACTAGAAATGGTTAGTAATGAAAGTATGAAATTATGAAAAGAATTTTAAAAGATGCTTTTGCTATTTTTCCTCCAAAATTTAATATTTACAGTTTTACATTTTAAATATCTATGATGAGTAAAGTTAACATAATACTTAACACTCATAAGAACTGTGTAAATCCATTATAGGAATCAACTCTTTCAGCCCTCAGAATAAACCAGAATAAAATATTGTTACTACTATCTTGGTTTTTCTGTTGAAGAGACTGAGGCACAAAGCAATTAAAATGCTTTGCCCAAATGCCTTACCGAAGAATTAAATGACACAGCTATGACTTGAATCTAGACCCTCTTTCTTTAGAGGTTACAGTCTTAATAATATACTGCCTTATCAATGCAAATTTGAGGGAAATTATTTCTAAATTTCATTTCTCTTCAAAGACTGAAAATATAGACTTCTTATTAACTTGTTACATTTACTGCTAATCAGCTACAATTCCAACACTTTAGAAAGAAAAAAGAGCTAGAAGGTGTGTGATCCAACATCCAATAAACTTCTTTACAACACTGTGATAAATGTTCCTTCTTCATTATAAACACATTAAATAATGAAAGAACATATCACTTGAAGAAGTCCATTTTATTTTGGAATAGATCTGTTTGAAAAGTATACCTGGTAATTATTATTTTTTACACTCATTAACACTTTTTAATTTTAAATTCACCTTTCAAAGACAAATTTTTCAACGTGGTTTTTCTGTAAAGAAGTGAAAAATTAAGTTCCTCATTTTTGCTTAGATTTTGTTTTGTGGAATCATGAATATAAGATATGCAGGATGATAGTAAATACTGTATTAGCTGATTGAATCTTACACCCATTGCAGATATTTTTTGTATATCCTTGCTCAATTTGCATGATTTTTGTGGTTGAAGGTTTACTACTTAACAAGACATCCTGATTCATTGTTAAATACCATTAAATCTTAGAAAGTTTTTCCTTTTTAATCAGTCATGTTTTTCCTCCACATAACTGCTTACATCTGATCTTAGCTATTTCATTTAATCTATTTTATTGATTGTGTTCCACTTTAGCACATTGTATTACATTAATTGTATAGTCTCAAAATTTTTTCCTCAGTATATCTGAAAACTTTTTGTTAAGAATCATAGTTTATATTTTTCTGTCTCTTAATATTTAGAATAAACTATACAGTATATCCTCAATAAATAGTACACTGAACTATGTTAATATTTCAATATGTTTATATATAAATGATTTATATTATTTTAACCAACATTTGCACACAATAATAACAGTACCTCAAAATAGCCAAAAGATCAACATTTGGAAAACACATTTTCTTTCCTTTCTCGTACCACTTTTTCCCCCTGCCACACATACAGCTCCACATTGAGCAAATAAAATGGCAAGTTCCTAAGATGTTCAACACTTTTTACATCATGCTTTTGTAATAAGCATTTCAGAAACATTAATTTTCTACAGGAAGCACCATCAGAAATCTGGTTCCATTACCTATTTAATGGAAATCTGCATAGGTGAGTGTCTCAGCTGCCAGAGAGCTAGTCTAGAACAGTGGGTGGGGTGGGACATCTGGATTTACCAGTCTCTGACTGCTCTCCTTTAGCTGTGCAATCTTGGACAACTTCTGTAACTACTTTTTGCTCAGTTTTTCCATCTCTAAAATTGAGATAATAGTACCTATTTCGTAGAGGTTTGAGCATTAAATGAATTAATGTATATAAAGTAACTAGAACCCATATCTATACTCCAATTAATGTTGTTATTGCAAAAAGCATTCACCTAGTATCTGAAAAAATCTTGTAGCTAAGGTACTATAGGAAATAGCTGTAATGATTCCTAGTGGTCATATTTAGTTTATTTTCCACAACTCCATACAACCTAATTTTCTTTAAGAGAAATTTTTATGATTTTTTTTCAGTTGAACTACTAGATCAAAAAGCTTTACTATATGAGTTGTTTAAATACATAACAGTTTATTTTTAAATACTGTTAACAATGTTATTGTTTGAAGAATGGCTAAGTGGCCCTCATTCTCAACATAACCTTGACTCACCTGTAATTACTAATGAATTTAAAGTTACATAAAAAGATTAACACCATCAAAGGAATTTAGTTTTATAAACCAACAGTGATAAAATATTACTGTGACATCTTATGGTACTTTCCATTATGCCAGTTTAAATGATAACATAGTAATTTTCATTTATGGCTTCTAATCAGAGTGAACCATAGAGCACATTTTTAATTCCAGTAGGTAGGACTAGCTCATTTAGGCAACAGAGGCTATGAGCCACGTGCTAAATATGGTTTAGTTCCCTGTATATAGAGATTTCAAAAAATAAAATAAAAGAATGTGTTCATAGCCACTGATTAATAATTAAAAGTGTATGTTAGATCCCTATGTAAAAGGCTGGAAAAAGGGATAAATAAAAGTAATCCTGTTATTTTAAACTTCTTATCCTTTAAAGAAATCAAAAATCATCTCGAAAAACTTTTATGCATAATACGTATCGTATTTGTAAGTATATAATTAACATAGGAAATTACTTCTGAAAATTTTGGTTCCTCCAAAATACAAAGCTTAAGCTCAAATGGGGAAATGATTGAATATTAGGTGATACTAATTAGGAAATTTTGTTTTTCCTAAGGTCTTTCTCTGACTTCTCAATCAACTTAAATCTATCTCTCGTCCACAGGAAAGAAACATGTTAAATATGGTTTCGTTTAGAAGATATTTGCCCATGACTTATGTACCCACAAACCAAGTGACCACCCAAACCTGTGAAAGCCCTTTCCCTTCTATTCACTCGCAAAGGGTTAACTCTGAAGTGCTCTATTGTATTCCTGATGGTTTCTCAGCAGAAAGCCCAGTGGGCTCTTTCAAGAGACTCTAAACAATGAGCTCAGTGAGGCTGTTCTGTCTAATTACTCAAAGACAGGGATGCTAAAGAGGAATTAATGACAGTTGACAAGTGCAATTAATAATTATAGCAAAGCCGGGAGTCATGCAGCAGGCAGATGACAATAACGGGGTAACTGTACGCGGCAGCTTTCATCAGTTGGTGCTCGGTGTGTGTATTTAAAGTGAGAGCCTTTGTGTAGGAGGGCCACACTTCATGCTGACAGGGTAGAAACCATCATTCAGCAACTCTAATGGACAGTCAGAGTCAGGCATCCCCCGGCAGCCCCTCCTCCCTCACATTCTCTGTCTCCTTCCCTCCTTCGGTTCCTCTTTCCTCTGTTGTCACCTTATCCCAGCTCTGCCTGTTTGGTGAAGAAGACATAATATAACCTGAAACAAAACTTAACAGAAAAGAGCTACAGTTAGCCTCCACTCTGAGCTGGTGACAAAGCTACTTAAAATTCCTGGTGGGACACTGGGAGGAGACGGGACTGGGAAAAGGCCGTCGCAAGAGCAGGATTTCCATATCAAAGGGCAAGCATTTGGCTCTGAATGGTAATTAAAGTACCCCCATTTCATCTTCCTGGTCAAGTCAGGAAGGGGTAAAATTAGAGAAAAGAATTTTTCAGTCTCTTCAGACTACAAAAAGGAAAGCCGTAAATTAAATGAAAGTTGAGCTAAAAGGTGTCTAACACTTCACTCTGCATCTCATAGAACCTATGATATTTCTCAAGCATTTATTCAATTCACATCTTCATTCTGCCCTGAATACGAGTTTATAAAGTCTGCTTGTATTCCGTGGGCACCCATCTAAGGCTCCCCACATTTGCAGAGGGTCTCAGTTTTCATTGCCCTGTCTTGGGGCACAGTCCTTACGAAAGAGTTTGTACAGTTTGAACAAGACTAACTTGTAAGATTTCTTCAGGGAGCTAAGAAAACTAAGCCAACCTGTTTTAGATAAAGGTTGGTATGACTTGACAAAACTTGCGTTTTAAAGTGCTTCAGATTTGACGTGTATTCGTTATAAATGGTGACTCTTCTTCCACTGATTGTCAGAGCTATTTTACTGTATCGTCTTTCAACACTGCCACTTCGAAAGACATTGCTTTATGAGATAATAATTTTAGGTTGAAGTATGGGACTTACAAGAATTTTCAGATTTGTTACATAAGAATGCCATGCATGGTATGGGAAAGGACATAGAAATCTCACTTCCTTTTTTGAATGAGATGTTAAACTCATACTTACTTCTTTGTTCAATAAGGGTCACAGAACTCTTTTTTTTTTTTTTTTCTTTTTCCTCCTGAAAAGGCTGGTCAAACTCCAATGTATATAATTACATTCCACCTACCTAATTCCCTAGCTGCTTTAACTGGAAACAATTCCACTTCACTCCTCATCCCCTTACTTTTTGCTCTTGAACTGCCTTGTAACTTTTCAGGAATCTTTCACAAGGTGTCATATATGTCTCTTATATCCTCAGGGTACTGCTCGGTATTCGGGATAAGAGAAATAACCTAAAGCAGTTGTGGTGGTGAATGCTTGTGATTTCATTACCCTGAAAGGCTGAGGCAGGAGTATTGCTAGTTCCAACCCAGCGTAGGCAATTTAGTAAGACACTGTCTCAAAATTAATAAAATGAAATGGGGTGGGGTAGGGGAGCTGAGGATGTAGCTCAGTGAAAAGACACGGGGGTTAATCCTCAGTCCTGGGGAAGAAAGATAAATGATAAAAAGCCACACAGTCACAGATGGGTATTTAAAGACTAGCGAAAAACAAAACATGGCAGAGCCACACAACTTCAGTGCTGCAGTTCGGCTTACTTTCTCAGGTTGTGTGTACCCAATATTTCTAGTAAGTGGGAAACTGTTTTCCTAAGAGTATTTACTGCATGCATTGTGAAAGGTGATACTGTTACTTATGGGGCAGTCTCAATGTACAGTGGTTCTTAGGAGACCAAAAAGCTTACTCATTTTATGCTGACAACAAAAATGCACATATATGTACAGTATATATTGTATAGTAAGGTTTAATGAGTAGCAGTTGGGGAAAATACATGAGAAGGATTAATGGGGAAGGTGATAGACTTGATGTAGGAAAATGCTGTCTTTGGTTTGGCGTATTCTCCTTCTGCTTCATTAGTGATAGAAGAGAGAAGGAGTGACAGAGATCAGTCCTTACCATTCCTTTTACCTTGTCTTCTATTTTCTATTTTTTTCTTTTCATTTATTTTGAAATCTGTGGTACAGATAAAGAATGAGTACCATCTCCTTTTTTAATTTCTTGTGGGATAAAGTCTGTGGGCCAGTGGGAGACAAGTAGACAATTAGGAATGATTGTAGAATTATAAGTAGACATGGATCCAAGTACCTGAAGGACAAAATGAAGAGTATCAAAAACCCAACTAAAAAAGATCATAAATAATGATAAGAATATGATACAAATACCTTAATTTAACATGGGATTACACTGACATAGACCCACCAAAATGGAAAATATTATCACAAATCAAAATGGCATTTCATATACCTAAGCTGCTGAACATCATCTTAGCTTAAAGCACTCTAGAGCACTCTTTGTTTCCCATTTAATCACAGAGCTGAGTACGACCTGAATGTCGCTCCTACTGGCCACATTAACAAGTCAGTATCACACTTCATGTTGTTCACTCAAGAACATAACAAAATTCAAATTTGAGTTATAGTTTCTATTGACTGCTTATTGCATTTGTATCATTTTAAAGTCAGAAAACCAAAAGTTGATCAATCTGTATATTAAATAATTATTAAAATTATCATTTGAAAGATAAGCGATATTTTTTATCTTTTTATAGTGAATAACTACAACCCATCTTCTCGGCTTTACTAGTCAAGCAAAAAAATTAAAAACTATGTGTTGGGTATTGTGATATGTTTTCCACCTTGCCGTTTTTCTTCGGGATATCACAAAATAATAATATTTAAAAGCTGGGTTCACATGAGACTCACAGATTATATATTCTAGTTTTGGGCTGAGAATCTATTTTGTGAGTGCTTTGTTATCCTGTAGGCCAAAAAAGAAAACGTTGACCACAAGCAAGTGGAGCTCTGGAAGCAATAGGTGATAATTATGATGATGGACATTACTTATGACATATCAACTCTGAGTCCAGAACTGTTCTAAGCACTTTATTTATACCAAGTCATTTAATTCTGTGAAAAGCAGTGAGGTCATTACTGTCGCACTACATCCATTTTTATAGAAGAGAAAAATTGAGGCACAGCTAGTTAAGTAATGTGTTCCAGAATTAATTTGAAGCTTAAGGATATCATTCATAGAGTTTCTATATTAAGTCATTAGAATTCTCTCATTTTTACTTCCATTTACTTCAAAAGAATTTACCTCCAATGCCAGAGTAAATAACAGAAATGCGAATATCACCCTTTTATAGAAATCTTGGGGGCTTTATACTTTTGTGAATCAGTCTTTTCTATTCACTGTAAAATATGTACCACATCTCTTCTACATCACCCCTCCGATTATTTTAGTACCTACAGAATTAACTGCTACCTTACATGATATGGATGCTTCCCTAGCCTCTTACGATTAGTGACTATGTGTCTGCTTTCCTCTTGTCTTACCCTTTCTATCATTGTTTTAAAGACAATGAAAACATAAATGACTTGAGGGTACGTCCATAGGAATAAGGATTGATGCTATGTTTTCCTACCATTTCTAGTTCTGGCTTTCTAGATAAACTTTCATGTGTGGATCCTATGTTTTCATCAATAATTAATCAATCAAAGAGAAGTTAGACCTCGGATCCTTTGTGAATGATTTGCAACATTAGAGAAGTAAGAAAGAAAAAGATACATATGTATGTTTTTGACTATTTCTGTGAAGATCTGAACAAGAATTCAAATATTAATCTTTCTTTCAAACAGAAGTTTATGTCTGAGCTGTTTGGTAAGAATACACTTGCTTCCTCTCTTGGCTTTCTTTTGTTCCCACTTTTTCCCTTTTTTCTTTTTGCCTTTCTTTCCTTATCTCAGTGCCTCTATGTATCTCTCTTGTTTCTGAGCTCAAGTGCATCATTTTCTGCTATCGTGCTTAAAAAACTTGGCTGCAGGGGCTCTGAAATGAATAAAAATGTAATCCTCACTGTGCCCATTGTGTGCTCTCATTTGTTTTTGCTGTATCGATTTATCAGCAGAGGGAAATTACTTGCTGGAAGAGAGGATGCCAGTCAGAATGACATTTATTTCATAGTACAAGGAGGCTCTCCAGCGTGTTTCCATGTAACCCAGATATTGGAGCTGTAAAAGGGCTTGTAACAAGGTTTAGTGCTATGATTAGATCGTGTGGAGCACCTTGCTTTCATAACAACAGGCACACTGCAGGAGCTAGGGCCTCAGGTTATGGTCAACCCTTTTTTTTTTTTTTTTTAAGCATAGGTTCAGAATTCAGCAATTCCCTCCCCACCTAACTGTTTCTATTCCAAAAAGCCAAAATCTTGCAGACTTACGAGAATAAATGAAATATGTTTTTAAATGCCTGGAGGTTCATGACATCAAATTAAATACCAAAGTAGATGAAACACTTGCCTATTAATCCCCCTAAGTTTTTTGGAGAAATTGTTCCATTTTAATTCACCAAAGTGAACCTTTTCATTCAGTGATTCTAAGTTACATGTGCTCAAGGCTATCAATTACTTGTGAAACCAAACACATTCTCTATGTAAAAAGGAAGAGAAGTGTGGAAAATTGTTACAGCGCAACTAGTTTGGGCTTAGATACTAGAGGTAAATTTTCATAGGTCTTTGCAATTATTCATATAGGATGGGCATTTAGAAAATTAACTTGTTTCATTATCATCCTATTTTTCCACAGGGCTGATATAATTAGAATGTTTGTCAAATGTATTTTTTCTTCTCTGGAGTGAGAGAAGTGAATCTACTTTTTAGGGATTGTTCTTGTTTTATGAGAATATATTAGAGCAGCTTTTTCTTCCATGACCCTCTTTCCTGTTGAAATGTGTTCATATAGTAATGTTTTAAAAAGGAGATGTTCAGACTCAAAAACAGTAAAGCGATATGGTTACAATCAAAGTATAAGTAATATGCACTGATAAAACCAAAAAGCTGTTAAATTTTTAAAAGATGTGTTTTTATTTTTGGACGTCTGGGAGTTGAACATAGGACCTTACAGTATACCAGGCAAGTGTTTTCCACTGAGCTCTATGTCTAGCCTGCACTTTTTTTTTAAAGCAGTAATTTTTAAATAACTAAGTTTGTGGTATGAGGCAGTGATACAAAATAGAGTGTGCTGTTAATTTTGCTTTTGAGTAGCAATCGTCCTGCATCTGTAAGTAAGCACCCTTCTCCTTAAAGAGAAGTGAAATTTTCACTCACATTAAGAGTGCAACAGACTGTCGGACCAAAGGAGACAAGGCAGTAAATGGTCGTCTTTATTACGTGTAGCAAATATTTAATATTTGGTACTCAAGAAAGACATCTTAACATCAAGTGAGGGGATTGCAGGTGTAGAAAGCTGTTGTATCTTTTCTCACTTGTCATTATGGTTATGGCTGACAGGTTAACAAGAGAATAGCAAAGGAGATTTACTTAATCTAAATTTTATGAGACACAAGAATCTTCAAAATAAAGACTCAAAGACCCAGTGAAAACTGTCTGTTCTATGCTTAGGTTTGGAGGAGAAAGTATCCACTTTGCATAAATGTGACTGGACAGAGTGGGCCAAATAGGAAGGTACTGGAATAGGCACCCAGTGAGGCCTGTCTGGTTAGGACTTCTTGACCTCATTGTGTAGCTTTATTTCCTCTTGGAAGAGTAACCTTTCTTTATAACTTCTCTTAGGGGAGAGGAGTTCTAGTCTCTGCAGCTCACTCTGGGGGAGGGAATTCTGATTTCAGTGACTTGCTTACAGTAGGAAAGAAAGGCTAGAGATAGGATGGCTAGAGGCAGTCAGTGAGACCTTGCTTCTGAGGGCCTCGGGTTCCCTTTTATATATATATATATATATATATATATATATATATATATTATATATTTATATTATATATTATATATTTATATATATAATATATAATATATAATATATAATATATATATATATATATATATATATATATATTTTTTTTTTTTTTTAACAGAAATCAAACTCATGACCTTGTGTTTGCCAGGCAGGCACTATGCCACTGAGCTATACCCCTGGCTCCCTCATTTTACAATATTCAGCTCGCCAAAGTCCCATGCTTTGGGGTCTTGTTCTCTGAGCTGTAACAAAATAGGACTTCAGCACTTTAAGTCCTAACTGCAACCTGTATTTTCACTGCATACATTGAGTTTGAGTATGTATTGGATGACAATGAAGCAAATTAAATTCCTAAATATCAGGTTTATAAGACTAATAATGACCTGCCACTTGTTAGACGTAAAGCTTGTTTAATTATATAAGTGTTGGTAAGATTAAATTCTTGTGTCCGTCTGAGCTGTCTCATTTAGCCTGTTGCTGCTATCTAAAGTCTGTGCATTTCTCTCTTGAGAATTCTAATAAAGAATAATAGTGCTGCCAGTTTCAGGAAATTTAGTCCTGGATTTTGGTCTTTACTATAATATTTACATGTTGATGGTTAACTAGAACAGACTTCCAGAATTAAAGCACAAGTGACCAAAAAATCTCATTTTTCAAATTCTGTATGGAAAAGACCTTCAGTTTGAGAGCCAATATACAATACTCAGGGCTGTGGGTCTGTATCTGTTAAGTGCCTTTCAATTAGAATTGTTGGGGAATGCCCGAGGGAAAAGTAGGGCGTTTAAATTAGACTTGTGAGACCTTGGCATATGTCCTTTGAATTGGAGGTATATTTGGGTATCAATGATAATTCTTAATGAACCTTCTTTGTAGCTTTGAATACATGACACTCTAAATTAGTAGGCATAATATTTTAAAAGTGAAATAAAAATAGAGTTTTGAAAAACCTATTGTCTGTGTTATTCTTTATTGAGCTTTTTGATTTCTAAGATGTTTCAGAACTTCAAAGAGAAATGCTGCTGCCTTTAGATTTTTAACAAAATCCTACAACGGCTGAACCTTTCAGCAAACCTGTCAGCTTCTCTGTTCCAAGGACAACTGCAGTGTCATTTTCTACTCCTGCTGGTATTAATGGAAAACCAACCTTTTGACATGTTTAGGCTGTGTCTCAAAAGTCTGTCTCTCGCTGGGGTAATAAAGGTTAGAATTCACTAGCTTCAAGTGATTTGTGTCCTGGCTAAAATCCCTTCTATAAGACCTGCCTGAAATAGGTAGGCATAAATACTGTACTGTATTTTATGTGCTAGGTGAAAAATGTAAATGGGAGATGTAGTAGTTGAATAGATTATATAGAGGCACATTTACTCCTCATGATTTATATTCCCCCTTTAAAAAAATTGAAATAGAACAAAACTTAAGCATCACAAACTTACAGTCCATCATAGTAGCAACAACTATCTTCTGTCATACTTCAAACCAGAGGTGATTTGGGGAATAGGCAGTTTGGATAGATTTCTGTGGTTTTTGTCTCTTGGTGACTTGACTGCTACTTACTAACTCTTCTGAACTCTCATTCACTGAATCTTAACTGCAGTGCTTGATAAGCACAAAGTGGAAATATGTTTGTTTCTTAGTCTTGAGGAGCAGGATTTTCTGTTCTTAATTTTGTGATCTCATTGCCTTTTTTTTCTAAGGGAAATCAATCTGAAAAAAAAAAAGAAAAAAAAAGAAATAGTGCCAGAAACTAGCAGCAGAATAAAAGGTGCTCTGACTGCACTGAGTGGAATTTAAAAAAAAAAAAAGAACTATTTCGTTGTACAGAGTTGGCACTTTCAAAAACGGCAACATGCTTAGGTTAAACGTGTGAGAGCTGTCCTGTTTCAGTGAGGTGGCTTCCAGCTGCAGAGGGGTTCTTAGCTGGCTGATCAGTGGCATGTTGGCCTCAGATCTCACCTTGCTCTTTGCGATGCCATGTGATTGTGGGCAACGTATGTGAACTTGCCTGGGTGACAGCTGTCAACTGTAAATGGCCATATGTAATGATAAGTAAAGTTGTTGTCAACTGTCAATAGGCCATATGTAATGATGACGAAAGTTACAAGCTGCTGTCTGATTAGATGTAGGATTAGAAAAAAAGACACAACACCGCAACCTGCCCCTGAAAAGTCCAAAACAGGTAATGATTTTTACAGCAGAGGCTTGTGTTATCAGTAACTTACACATTCATATTTCTACATCATCCTCTCTGGCCTCTAAAACAATAAGGACTTTCTCTCAATTGAATGGGGCAAATTTTATCAATCTTACAAATCAAGGGCAAGAACCAATGATTGCCTAGGAAAACACCGGATGGGAAGGAATTTGGTTAGGAGGGTAACCATTCTTTGAAAGATCTCCTTTCGCTCACCATCTTCTCAGCATAGGTGAAATATTCTGTTTAAAACTAATGTGTTTGCAAAGCATTCAGTGTCCCAGGTAATGTGATGGGCAAATTTGAAATGATTGCTTTGGGATGAATATTGTCAGTCCAGAGGCTGGACTATGGCATAGGCATTATGGACTGATACATCTGTGCAAGCCATCCTTGGGCATCTTTTCTGTGGAATGTTTTCAACCATGAGTTCCACTAATGGTTGTAATTAGGTGACATTTTAGCCTTTCTTACATTCCCTCAATCATTTGAATGAAAAGATCTTGTCTTGTTCATCATTTCCTTTTTCACTTTCATACATTCACCTAGAACAAAATATTCTTTAAGACATAAACAAGTAATGCCAGGGAAGCCAGCAAAAGGTTCTATACAGGGCACAAGAGAGCAACAAAGAAACTACATAGTAAAAAGAGCACCTTGCAGGAGAGAAAGAATGTGGATCTACAAAGCCTTAAAAAAAGAGAACTTCCTGTTTTTGCCTTCAAAGACAGTAGCAGTTCATCCGAACATTATGCTCAGATTTCTGAAAGCTGCAATCTGTTCATCTCAGAAATACTAGTTCTCCGGGCATGGTGATCCCAGGAGCCATGCTGAGAATTTTCTCTCTAAAAGCAAAATCACCACAAACTAAAATCAGGCTTTCCTTTGTGAACCTCTCCCACTCTACTTCCCCACAATGCGCTTCGGAAAGTTCTATTCTCATTTTTTCTTCTCCCCTACAGAGGGAGGTTCAATGCAATTACTTTTATACTATTTGTTTTCTGACAAGTTCAGCAAAACTTTACCTTGAAGGCTAAGATCCAGAAAGACTTCTGAGACCTGAAAGTTAAGAGGCAGTATGAGAAATGATTTGATAGAAAATGTCACTGGTTTTCAAACAGCTAGTTATCAAGAGCTCCTTATTGCTTTAGGGTAAAGACTTTCTGTGCCCCTAAAGCTGTGCTTAGACTCCTCCGCCTGTGCCAGTGGGATTTCCCCAAGATTACCCCGCAGGCTGCGCTTCAGCCACTGTGGTCTACATTCCTGCGTGTTCCTTCGTGTTAGCACACATTCTTCTCCCTTCCTCACTGGTCCTACCTTTTTCCTGAGTGAACTTGGTCACCAGATAGATTTTGAGCCTAACTTCTTCAGGGAAGCAGTCAAGGTATTATCTACCCTCCTATGTTTCTAATTCTGTGTGTGTGTGTGTGTGTGTGTGTGTGTGTGTGTGTGTTTAGTTGATTAATGTTCATGTTCTAGAGTATGAGGTACAACAGGACAGAAAGGAGTCCTTTATTTTTTTTCTCATTTAGTGTCCCTGTCCTGACTCTTAGTGCTTTTTGTATCTGTGAACATTTCATCAGTAACATCTCCAAAAACAAATCCTTCTTCATATTGAGGGCTGGTACCCTTCTCCTGTGAAACCGTTTTGATTTTATTTTAAAAATGGAATCTTCTAATGTCATCATGCTCTCCTTTGAAAGTAATTAATAGAAATCTTACATTTTTGTTCTCTTAAGGTTATTTTGTGTTTGGCTGTTTCATACATCTCCTCTCCCTTTATTGTTTACCTATGGTCTTTTTATATTGTGTCACTATAGCCTCCTCAAAACTTTTTTTGGGAATATGTGATATATACAAGAATAAGTGAGATGAATCAATCCCAGGCAAGCCCGTTTCCCCACAGTGACAGTTGTGTTAAACTAGTTTATCATGGCTCAATAAGAATTTGATTTTGTTCTCAAGTTTGTGGGAAACATGTAAAAATTTTCTTTTATTTTGCACCTGTACACCGCTCCTCTTCCAAGAATATTTAAGCTTTAAACATTGCAATCATTACTTGACTAGCTGCCAACACACCAGTGTTTGTAATATAGAGGAACAAAGGCAAAAGAAGCCAACATTTTAGAATTAAAAAGAAAAAAAAACAAACAAAGTTGATAACATGGAATGCATCCCTAGCTCTTAGTCTCTTACAGTTGCACTTCAGGGGATATGATGCTAGATTGGTAATCATTGGTATGGAATTATTATTTTAATCTCCTCAAGCATACTTTTTTAGTATGAAACATTAAGTTTGACTGACAGTGACTGATAAAGCCACCATAAAATATTTTTCTTTAATCACATTTTTGAAAAAAATTTGTATCTATAAATAATTTAAGATGATCAATAGGAAATATAAAAGGCAAAAATTAAACACTTATTTTAAATAGTCAAGGTGACACGACCATGTCACAGCTAATAAAAAGAAACATTTTCTAAATATAAGCCAGTTACTGTATAGGATGAGTAGAATTTTTACAAGTTAAATCTCAAATATTTAAAATGGGTATTTTCCCCTTTCTATCACTAAGAGCTTTTATTCCTCCCTTTTAATTTAAATTTAAATTTTGTTTTATTTTATTTTGGGTACTGGGGATTGAACTCATGACCTTGTACTTGCCAAGCATGTAGTTAAGCTGCTGAGCTAAGTCCCCAGGCCCTATTTTTAAAAATTAATTTCATTGTTATATTTTAGATACACATAATGATCATGTTTGTGATACGGAACTTGTAACTATACATCATATATCTTGATTCTTCTTTTTTTCCCATTCTCCTACTCTCCCTTCAACCCCATTTCTCCTTATTTATAAAAACTTTGTTTCCATTTTTTTCTTCTATTCTCTTTTTCTTTTCCTTTCCTTTCTTTCCCTTCCTCCTGTCCTAGTTCCCCTTCCCAGTTAAACATTTTTGTCCTATTTCACAATATCTATATACATCTTGGTCCTTATTTACACTTTAAGGTTCTCACACCAGAGAAACCAGGTGTTCTTTACAAATGTATTCCCGACTTACTTCACTGAAGAATACGGTCTCAAGGTGCATTCATTTACCTAGAAATGTCTCAAGTTTATCCATTTTTAAGGATGAGTAGTTCTTTATTGTATAAAAAATCCCACATCTTCTTTATGCATTCCTCACTTGATGGGTATTTGGGCTGTTTCCAAGATTTAGCTATTGCAAACTGTGTTGCATTAATCATGGTTGTTCACATGTCACTGGGGTGTGATATTTTTAATCCTTTCAAGAAGATACCTAGAAGGGGAATAGCTGGGTCACATGGAACTTCTAGTTTTAGTTTTTTGAGGAATCTTCACACTGATTTCCACAGTGGCTGCAACAGTGCACCAACAGTAGAAAAAAGTTCCCTTTTCCCCACAGCCCTACCAGCTTCTGTTATTGGTTGATTTCATGATAATGGCCATTCTTTCTGGAGTGAGATGGACTCTAATTGTTGTTTTAATTTGCATCTCTCAAATGACCAGTGATGTGGAATATCTTTTCATCTCTTTATTTGTTGTTTCTACTTCTTCGTGTGAGAAGTATCTATACATTTCAGATATCTATTTTTGGATTGAATCTTTAAGTTTTGGGGAAGTCTGATGTTTTTGAGCTTATTATGTATTCTTGATATTAATGTTTTGCAAAACAGCTGACAAAAATTTTTCCCACTCTAGTGATGATTTCTTTTGCTGTGCATAAGCTTTTTTTTTTTTTTTTTTTTTTTTTTTTTGGTACTGTGAATTGAACTCATGTCCTCAAGATTGCCAGGTCCTTGTGCTGCTGAGCTAAATCCCCAGCCCAAAAGCCTTTTAACAATATGTTATCCCAGTTGTTGATTCTTTGTGGAATTTCCCATGCAGTCAGGTTTCTGTTCATAGTCTGTCTACACCATATCTTCAAGAGTTCTGCCTACTGTATCTTCCAACAGATTTAGTGTTTCTATTTTAATATTTATATCTTTGATCTATTTTGATTTTAGTGTAGTGTATGGTGAGAGATATAGGTCTATCTCCAGTCTTTGGTAATAGAAAGCCAGCTTTTCTAGCACCATTTATAAAAAAGAGTATCTCTTTTCCAATGAAGTTGTTCAGTCCTTTGTCAAATATAAGATGGGTGAGTCTGTTGGGAGTGGTTTCTGCATCTTCGAATCTCTTCCACAGATTCCCGGTTCTGTTTTTTTTTTTTTTTTTTTTTTTTTTCCCAGAACCATGCTGTTTTTATCACTATAGTATTATAGTGTAATTCCAAGTCAAGGATTGTGATGCCACCACCTACCTTGCCTTTGTTGACCAAAATTGATTTTGCTATTTTAGGTCTCTTCTGGTTCCAAGTAAATTTTAAGATTGTTTTCTCCAATTGTCTGAGATATACTATTGGTATTTTGATTGGAATTGCATTAATTCTGTAAAAAAAATCTTGGAAGTATAGCCATTTTCTCTATGTTGGTTCTTTTTACCCAAGAACAAGAACTATCTTTCCATTTTCAGATATTTTTTCCTTTTTGTATAGCTTCTTTTTTTTTATAAACTTGATTGTTATATGTGAATCGTTTCCTTAACTGCCTTGTATTCTACATTTGTTATTGCTCAAATGTTTTTGGTTATTAGCTAAAATTTGTTACTATTGCTTGCTGGCTTAAAATCTTGTTAAAGCAGCCAATTTTCTTTTAAACTAATTCTAGACATGAGGCATACAAGACACACATGTCACCTACATGTCTACAGTCTTCTTTTCACATTTCTATGTTGATAAAGACCCTGAACAAATTTTAATTGGACAAGAGTGTTACGTGTCACAGATCATTCCTGGCATTTGATTAAGGTCTTTCAACTGGATCCATTGTAAAGTAAATGGAAAATTACACAGGTAAAAGTTAGAGAAGTTCATACAACAAGCAAAGTGGTCAGGCTTGCTTATCCCCCTTTCACTTTCCTCTTCCAAATATGGAAAGCC
This sequence comes from Cavia porcellus, assembly GCF_034190915.1. Classification (NCBI taxonomy): domain Eukaryota; kingdom Metazoa; phylum Chordata; class Mammalia; order Rodentia; family Caviidae; genus Cavia; species Cavia porcellus. The sequence continues at coordinate 48,679,479 of NW_026947510.1, read as the reverse complement.
ATGACTTGGTGTAAAACCACTAATTTCATACCAATTTGCATGCATTCAGATTTTAAATCTTACAAACATAATAGGCAGTTACTTTGGTTAGTATCCAAATTGATAAATAGGTTTAGCTCAAATTAATTGTTGCACCATCATATAAGAGATACATAGATCATGACTAGAAAGAATTGTCATCCTTAACTTGTGATATGAAATTTAAGAATATTTGTAGTCGGTTAGAAACTCTGAATGTAGTTAGGTGGGGATACTTCATTAAATCCTTGCTGGCACCTTTCAATAGGGGATTATATTAAACTTTTTTTAGTATGTTTTGTTATAGAAGTAATTACAGATGAAGTTATGTAAGAGTCATGTATTTTAAATGACGGAAAAATCGTGTTGCTCTTTTCGTAAGTAAGTAGTCATTTAAATCACTTCGTAACAGTGCTTGGAGGCAGTTTAGAGTTTGTAATATGGATGTAGTAAGTCCAAACAAAACATAAAAAGTGATATTTCTGTGGACTGGTTGCATGAAATGAAGTAACTTTCACAGAAAATAAAAAATTAAGGACATGTTGAAAATACAATTCATATATGGAGTAACAGCTTCAGTGGTAATTCTTTTTTTTGTTTGAATTACTAAAAAGCTTGTTTGGTGTATTCCTGACTTTTAATGACTTACAGTTAAAACAAGTATAGGATAGAAAATATGATTATTATCCTAAAATAGAATATTTTTATGTATTCAGAATATTCAAAAAATGCATTGTACACAGAAAATATTATAAACTATGAAACAAAGGAAGCATTGGGATATTAACTAGAAATATACCTTTTTAGCATATCTGTGCTAAATCATATTTATATAAATTGTACATCTTTTATCATAAGACAGTAGTTAAAGTTCAAGTGCATAGGGCTATACATAGACACTTCAAAAATTTAGTGTTTTCCCTGGTTATAAAAAGTTATTTTAAAAATATTCAAAGTAATGAAAGTACAAAGCAAAAGCCTCCATAATCTCACTTTCCAAGAAATAGCAACTTTTATAGTTGTTTTATCATATGTGTTTTGCATCATATCTATCTATATTTCTATTCTCCCCATAAATGTTGCTGAACTCTTTAATTCCCTGTTGAGGTATATTATACTTATAACCCAGTATTTGATTTGCAAAATACTGCATAAAATAAGTATTTGTGCATGTGAATACTTAAGGGAGCTTTTATATAGGGCAAATATACTAAAAGCTGTGGTATTGATAAACTAAAAATCATATACACATAAAACTTTCACACTTTGACAATTGCCTCTAGAAAGTTTGCCAATTTATGATTTCATTATCCATATGAGTGTCTTTTTTCACTCAATTATTGGTGCTGAGCATGATCTTCTTTTAAAATTACATCAGTAAGATAGTTAAAAGTGCATTGCTTTGCAGATTTAATTTACATTACTTTAATTCTAGCATATTAAGATGTTTGGAGGAAGATAATGATGATTTAAGAATCATGGTGGAAATAGGATCAGGTTGGCATAGAAAATTGAAAACAGGTCTTTTGTATTGCTGTGTTTCTTCAAGCATTCTCAAAATGTTCTCATATTTTGTAAAGGTGGTTTGCGTGTTATGACACATATGTTGAAAGGTTTGCTTCAGTGGAGAATGAGCAGAACTGTAGCAAAATCTTCTTTATAATGAAATTATTTTAATACCTTTCAGGCAAGAAATTAGTTTTATCAAGAAAATTGATTTAATTTAGAAGAGATGCAATATTTATAGCCATAACCAGGTTAAACATTTTTCTCTACTCCTATATCAGAAAAAAACTTCTAACCAGTATATAGCTCCAAATCAATTAGTTCAGTTTAAGGTTTTCAAATTTTATTAATACTCCTCCCATCTCTATGCCATTTATTTTTCTGTAAAAATGTTTGCAGTTGCTCACATAACTTCACAAACCAAGCAGATTGACTTTTGCTGGCCAGCTACCCAGGCCCAAAGAATAAGTTGCAGTCTTTATAACTATAATTCATTTTGATTCATAAAGGTGATAAATGGCTATAAAAATCATTAATTTTATTTTTATTTCCTTGCCGCCAAAGTCATTAAAGAATTTAAACCATTTACAGTAAGAAAACATTTTCTTCCCACTGGCTTGACTTACAGTCACAAATTTCGTGGCTGATTAGTTTTCATGAATCATCTATTACTTACTGTATTTTTGAAACATAAACTGAAGGGAAATCCAGAATATCAATATCCTACAAATGGCAACTTTGCTAGTTGCCAGAGCTACATAGTGTGGATTTTAAGTGTACAGTTTTTGAAAGGCAGCCTAATGAGCTTGAATATTGCATTGAGACTGAAAGGAAAATAAATCTTTCCATGTCTTCTCCAGAGATAACTTTGGTTATCTGAATGTTGCAAACTAGAAATGAGACTTTGATCGGTAGAGCATATATTGTGCTGTAAGAGTAAAATCAGAGAATGACTTTTGTCTTTCACTGAGATTCATTATAGGTATTGTCTGAGTATCAGCTTTAGTTTTCAGTTAAGGAGCACTTCTGCTATAGTCCTGGCCAGGAAGAGTGAGAAATTTTTTTAAGTTCCCAAATTTTGTTCTTGTTTTAAACAAGTTCTCCATTTTTAATTTTCATTGAAAGAAATTTTAAATCATAAAGTAGGAACAGTAAGGCTTTTGTAATCAAATCACACAAAGCTCTTCAAGCATTTAAAATCTAATTATGGTATACCAAAACTACTTTATATCCAAATCTAGATTCATTTTAACTAGTAGAAAAGTATCTTGTGATGTTGGATTTATTGATATATACTAGTATCACACTTTATTTTTAATAGCAAGAATATGACTTAGTTATAAATACAGTAATGAAAATCTTGACTGTGAAGCTTCAATTTTTTTCCAATAATGTGGAGGCGTGCCCAGGCATTCTGTATTTTTATAGATTTGTAAAAACTGAGGGAGCATGTTCAGAGTGCATTTAATCAATCTTTCTATTTATTTGGAAGCACCACACATAAACCATTACATTTAAGTGAAACTGTTGTCCTAGAAAAGTGATTTACTAACCTATTTCTAGTGCATACATTGTTGTAAAATAATGTCATCTTGAAAATACTGTATAATAAGAATCTCCAGTTGAAAACTTATGTTGTATATTAATTTTAATGGAAATAGAATGATATATGAAAAAGTGATGTATTCACCATAGATATTGTTCAATAGTAACAATCACTTGGAATTGGATCATTCTGAGTGAAGTGTTCTAGAATAATATTTAGCAGCCAATCTTACCAACCTTGCTATGTGTAGTTAGACATTAGTTTGAGATTAAAAGTGATATTTTTATACTGATCTTTTAAAGGGGTACTAACTTATTGCCCTTCCAGAATTTAGCTAATGAAACAGTAATGTATAAAATAAAGAATTTTTAAGCTTGGAAACATTTAAAAATTTAATTATGTGGAAATCTGGACATTGACTTCAAGATATAACCCAGTCAAATTACCATACATTGAACCTTTCTTCAGAAAAACAGTTGTTCTTAATGTGTTTCCATAGAATATGCTGCAGCCTGACACAATGAATTCTCAGCAGGAAACCAATAGTGGCAAATGAATTGTTGGAAAAGAAAGGATAGTTATATCCAGGTTTTGGGTCTAAGATCAGCTCCTTTGATCTGTCATTAAATAGCGATAATCTCTTCCTAAAAATCAGAATTTTAAATCAAAGTATATAACTTGATTGTGTCTCACAAAGTGTAAAGGAAAATATTTGAAGCTAAAATAAATTTTGGAGATGGTTTAATATTAACACAACCACTACATGTAGTTTTTATTTTTTAAAAGAAATAGCCAAGCAGTAAATAGGACTTCAGGGTATGTCACATTTAAGGATTTCTTTATATAGTGCCATAACTTCTTGTATATAAAAAGATACATACATTTTGCTAAAATTACCATAATGCCTCATATCTGTAGCTGTGTATTCCCTGTGTGGTAGTGCAGTTTTATTCCTTATGTCTCCACTAACCTCATCAAGCATATATACTGAGACATTGGTTTGAGTGGAAATGATCAGGTTAAATCTCTTTTTTTAACTGAAAGTGAATAAATGGCATAAAAATAAATGGTAGACATGAATATTGACCATATTCTAGTTTTTGAGATTTTTCTTAGTGGAAAACTTTATTCTTTCATTTTTAACAACTGAATTCCACTTTTTCTTCTAAGTATAAACTGGCAGATTAGACATTTCCAAGGGCTTTTTCAGTGTAAAGTTTTTCAGGTGATTTCAGTTTAATGCAACCAGATAATTGTAGCTTCAGGGCTTAGTTAGGCTGTAAAGCTGCTAATCCAGACAATATTACTCGGGCACATGTTGTGCTTATAGGAGACACCTCTCCCTTTAATGGTCTTTCCCCATGCTAGTGATTTCTAGTTTCAAAAGTCCTATAAAAATGAGGCACATCAGGCCAAAATTAAGCCTGAAAAAAAATATGAATACGCAGTTCGGGGCAATAATGTGAAACCTTAAATCTTCTGACAATGATAAGATGTGGTATTTTTGTGGCCTGAGTTTCTGCTTCATTTCTTATCATTGCTAAGAAATTTTAGAGGTCAGTTTGATAACTGTGTCTTCTTTGTTTTGTTGCCCCGATACACTGTTAAAGCATCCATACTATAAGGTTTTATAAAATAATTTTATCAATTACTTCAATAATTCGTAGGATTTTTTCCTTTCAATAGACTGTAGTAATTTACTTCCCATATTTATTCCACTCAGAATCTCTTCTGAGCAGTAATTGTAATGGAATATTGAATAATGATCATGTTGGGATTCTGAAGATTGTTACCTTTTTCTGTCACCTTGACTGAAATTCGGCATTTGCAATATGGTTAAGTATCAACACATGTTTATAAATAACAAAAGCAAACCCACTCATTTGTCAAACCTTTGTTTGCTCTTCTGGCCTAAGCACCAGCAAACAACTGGAAACTAACACAGCTTGGGGAGAGGCAGTATACAGGTGTTTAGCCTTTCTTTTCTGACTGGAATGTCCAGAGATGGGCAGAAACTCTACTTCAGAGCACACTGTAGGACACCACACACTAAATGGCAGTTAGGAGTTTGGTGTGTCTCAAGTGAGGATCAGGCTTTGAATGACTTAGACATTTGCATCTGAGAAGACATAAAAAAGGTGGGACTGGAGAGTTTAAGCAGTGGCATCCCGTGTCAGCTAGTGAAGATGAGGATGCCTAGGGAAGCACCTAGTATAGTGCGTCACTCTCTGCAAATGTATGAGTGAGTGAGTTATTCATTTATTTTTGCCTTCCTCTTCCCCTTCTGCAGTCCCCCTGTGCCTTTCAACACTATTATCATAAGAAGGAAGGATACTATTTTACTCTGAAAGGGCCCTCATCCGTAATCTATTCTTCCAGTAACATTACATTTTACCAGAAATGAATGTATTGGTGTCATGGCTATTTATTATACTTAATTCCCTCTTTCTTGTCCTGAAAGGAGTCTGTAAATAAGCAAACAGACAGTTTCCATTTGCTTCTTATTCTTGGTACCTGTAGGAGAATGCTCTTCTTCACTGAGGACATCCCCACAAGGACGAGTGTGGTGAATTTCGGTCACTGTGCCCCGGTAGGTCTCCGTGGGCTGTGAGGGGATGAAGGTGCTCAGAGGACAGGTCTGCTGTTCCACCATTTCCCTAACCTGGATAAATCTCACTTGCATTCTCAGAACCAATCATTATCCTCGGTGGTACAAATGTACATGTGCACGGGTGCACACTGTGCCAACTGAAATAGGAATGAGAACGGGAGAGAAAAGGGAGGGTGAGAAAGAAAAGTTCAAAAGAAGAGGCAAGCTTCGCTCCTTAGTTTTCAGCATGTAAGTTCACTTACCACACACCTTTCCCCTTAAATGTATCTACTGTAGATGAATTAGTAGAAGATCATTGTTTGCACTTCATGCTGTGGAAAAGTTATTGAATATGTCAGCCAAAGTAACCTAACAATGACTTTTGGAGGCTATCTGTGTAATTTATATATTTATATAAGAATAAGTAACTACATAAGATAATATGCTATCAATGTCAAGATGAATGTGCTTGATTTGTTTTGAAAAATACAATGGCCATTTCAATACTTTGTAATTGTTTTAGTTGCTTGTTAACAGAAATCTAAAGAGTTCTAGGCTTGGAATTTATATTACATAAAATTTAAGTTACTTTGAAGGAAATTATAAAGCAAACTTTAACTTACCATTTTTGTAATGTTTATTATTACTATCCAAGAATCCACATACATGAATTAAACTTGCTTAATGAACACCTTAGTATTGGCCAAATAAGACCCAATTAATCAGTGAAAGTTTATTTCATTCCACATCACAGTACTCTAGCAATTTAAAAAATATTATATCAGTAAAACGGTGTAGTTTAGTGAGCTGAGTGTTATGATAGAGTACTGGCCTAATTTCAATGAAGCCGTGGATTTGATCCCCTGCACCAACCAAACAAAAAAAAACCAAAACAAAAATTGTAGGGTATGCTAATATAGTGGTCTATAAAACCTTGGTGAGCAGAAAGAACCCAAGGTATTCAGCAAGAGTTTAGAGACTTTTTCTCTGGAATTCTACCTTTTAAGTTGTTCAGCCTAGATGCCAGTGAGGCCTGGAATTAAAAAAAAAAAAAATAATTCACACCCACCAGCATGCTCAAGTCAGATGGTTCACAAGGCGTTAGGAATTGTATTCTACAGATATTCAATAAATTTCCACAGGGAATAAATAATTTATTGGCAGCTTCTCATTTTCCAGTAGATATTTGCGCCTCAATTCTTTTTCCAGGTGAAGTCTTGATTCCTAGAGAAATCATTAAACACTTAAGATACGCTTTTATTTTTTTTTGAGTTGTAGATACTGAACTTTTCTTTTCTTTTTCTTTTTCTTTTTCTTTTCTTTCTTTTTTTTTTCTTTTTTTTTTTTGAGACAGGGCTGTGTTTGACCTTTCAGTGAACTCCCAATGTGTTTATTACTCTCACCTGCCTTAATGCCCTCATGACACTATCCTAGAATAATTTTAAAATACAGAGTAAAATTCCTATGGTGAAAGGCTAAAAACTTCCAAACAAGAATTGGTGTCTGGTAAATGTCTCTATTTTACCAAGTAACTGCTTTGTAAACTTATTCAAATCTGCCTTCTTGCTTGTATTCCTCCTTGGTTTCCTTTACTGCTTTTCACATTTTTCTATTAGAAAATAAGGAATGTATAACAAAATTATCTGTGAGTGTAAATCAAGCAAAGACTCACCAACACTGCGGTAGCTACAGTGAATCAGACTTGAACTTTCTGTGCTTCCAGGCCCAATTTCTTTTCTGATAGACTAAAGCTATCTAGAATTTAAGAAAAAAAATGCTATAGAAATTCTTGTTCCATCATTAGAATTTCTCTAATTCACAGTTGATAACTATTTATACCATGAAGTTAATGAAATTAATTTGGTGACTCATTGATTAATGAATTGTATTGGATCACCAACCAATACTTCTCAGTGTTAAACTCATAGACTATTAGATACGAGCAGGTGGACATAGATTCCATCATCTCATTAAGGACTGTTTGCTACTTTATCACTTTCAGACCAGATCATGCAAAGCTCTTATTAGTTATAATTTCCTGATTTTTGACTAAATTAAAATCTTGTATATACAGTCTTATTTTTAAAAATACTCAATTACTTTTGATTATATAAAATGATCAAATTGGACTAAATATGAGAACTTAGATATAAATGAAAATTGTATATCATTAACATATTAAACAACTATCCTAAATCTCAAGTTATAATGAAAAACATAAAAGAATAACACACATAATTAAGAGTACTCTTGTAAAAAGACAAATGTCGGCCCTTCTTCTTCCAGGTCTTGTTTATGAGATCCATTTAGCTACAATAATTCTATTACACAGGGTAGAAAGCATATTTAAGCTCAGCCATTTCCAAGATTCTATTAATCTTGTATTAGTAGAGTTCAGATGAATGTGGGGTTGCTGCTGTTGTTCTGTTTTATGTGTTTCTCATTTATTTGTTGGTTCTTTAGTTTTCAATAAATCAGAATTTTTTTTCATATGTGTTTGAAGTCTGGCATCTCAAGTTATGGGAATAAATATGAACCAAAAATAAATTTAGAAAACATAAAATTATTTAATCTATGCCTTTGAGCTGCCAAGATTTACTCATAAGATAGCTTTAAAGCCATCTTTCATAGCCTATATGATTGTATGAAGCTTGAAAAATTGTTTTCCAAACCCACAGCAGAATAATGAAGCAAGTCAGGGACATAAAGGGCCATCCCGTAGTCCACATGCAGTGAGACCATACAGTGGATAAGATTAAAAGAAAATAAAAGCAAACAGCCCATAAAAATGAGATGCAAGTAGTGCAACCGTAATAGATTGAGCCCGTTTAATGTAGTGCAGCATTTTGGGCTGCATAATTTTTGGATGATTTGTGTGGCTGGGACATTGTGACTGAAGGAAGGTGTGGCCCTGTGCCTTTTAGAATCATTAGTGGTAATTCTGACTTCAGTAGATACTAGTAGCACTGTTCTCTCATTCCCATTACAACTGTAATAAAACAAAGTTTCCTTCAACTTTGCTGAAAGTCCATTAGAAGCAGGTAAGAGCCACCAGTGTAGCATTAAACAACTGTAAAAACTTTGCTAATCTTTTAAATTATAATTGTGATATTCCTTATATAACTATAACCCATCAAAAAGAGTATCATCCTTAGTCCTTTCTCTTTAAAATGACAGGTAAATAAGTGATACATTTTTGAGAGCTCTATGCTATAGTCATTGGAATTCTTTTAAAAATGGTTGTTTAGGTGGTAAATGTCAGTTGTTTAGAAATTTAGGCATAAAGATTCCTTCAGATTTCTGTTATATTAGAAAATATTGCCTATTATTTTATCAAAGATTTGCCTTATTATATAGTAATATATTACGTGATCTCCAGCATGACTTTTTTCTTTTCTTTGGCATCAAGAATCAAACTTAACCACCCTCACACTTGCCAGGCAGAGATTTTGCTGCTGAACTATATCCCTGGCCCTAGCTTGACCTGTTAAACTGATACTAAATTATTTACAGTTTCCTGATCCTACATTATAGACCACCCTCAACACAACAGGAAATATGAGAAAGTTGGTCTTCACTTCCGTGTTTAGATTTAGACAGCCAAAATTAGATATGAATGAAGATCCTATGAAACACAGAAAATTTTCCTGAAGAGTGATCTTAATAATTTATAGAGCAAGGTGTGCTTCTGTTTTATTCTTTTGAATATGTTTTCATTAATAAACATCATAAAATAAATTTGGATCTTTGATTTATTCTTCTTGAGCAGATTAGGAAAGAATGTGTATGTCTCCAACTTGCTCTTTCCAGGGACCTATTTAAAAACCTATTTGGTTATTTATTGCCAAATATGCATATAGACCCTCTTTGTGCTGGCTTCACCATATCTAGAAGGAAACAAATAGCAGAGCAGACAGTTCCATCTATTCCAGTGCTATTTGGAATGTCACAAATTCAGAGAACTCTCAAAATTTACCAGTCAGTGTTTTCTTCAAGAAGACCCAGGTTTGGAGCAACAGTTTTGTGGGAGATTGGCTACTTGTCTGAGGTTTCCTGAATTAAAATTTAAAGTTTGATATGCAAAAGAATGTTGAGCTCTGGTCTCTGAATTACCAAGATAAATTAAGATTTTCTATGTGCCATGTTTTTATAATTATTACTTGACTTCCACAGTTCTGTGATTTATTCCCGTTTTCTTTATATAATTTAGGTTTTCATATTTTTGTCTATTGATTTTCCTTTATATTTGTTTTATTTTCATTACTTTGTGGCTTTTAAATTTTTTTCATTTTTACTGTTGATTACATTTTCTTAGTGTTATGTATTTTTATTACTACTCACTATTGAATTCCTTAGTATGTGCTTGAAAGAAATTTTTATCACAATTTCTGCCTTTAAGCATTATTCGTTTTACTTGGTTCTTTCACTTGAATATTATTTTGTATCTTTCTACTGGCTTTCACCTTTTTTTCTTTTATAATGAGGTTATGAATAAGAGGAACAGCTGTGAATTCTATGCTCTGAGAAAAAAAAATTCTGAGTATATAACTACTGCTTTCTCCAAAGCTTTCTCTGAAATGTCAGGTGTCGAAAACTTAACTGACTACAGGAGACAGGCAGAAGTACTAAAGCCTAGGATGAGCCTAAGACATTATATTGCTATCATGTGGTTGGATAGGTTTGGCATTGAAAGATCTTCCAAGATTTAAAAAGAAAAGTCACAAAAAGGGATCCTATGGTATAAGAATTCTCAATTTATAAGAGTATGAACATTCTACTTAAAATGTTTATATTATATAGGCCACACAGAACATCAAGACTGGTATACGAGCTATTTCACAAAGCTGTTACGGGTATAATTCAAACTAGGTTTTGTATATTTTAGCCTAGCGAGAAACATTTAACCAATAGCATTATTAAATTACAAGGTTTCACTCTACCAGGGATTGAACTCATGACCTAGCACTTGCTAGGCAGGTGCTTATGCCAGTGAGCTAAATCCTCAGCCCCCAAGGTTTCACTCTTGTGAAATCATTCTTAGAACAAGAAATTGTCATTTTGGGGCAATATTTGACTTTCTTTCTTGGATCACTTCTCTATAAGTTGTATTGCTAATAATCAGGATTCTTCTCTGTGTTAAGAATAAATTTTTGTTTTTTCTTTTAATAATTTTTGGTTATTTGAATCCTAAGAAAACAATATTAGGTATTAGACTTTTCTTTGTGTCAAGAAATTTGCCACTTATCATTGTGGTCCAGTCTTACTCTTCTTCATTATTTTGTTTTTGCTCCTACTTATTGAACTCCTTAAATTGGTTGAACTCTGTGGTTAATATTTTTTTTCCTTAAAGTTGACTTTGTGACTTAGCTTATTAAAAGCTGGACTTTTCATATTAGGTAGGAAAGAAGAAAAAAATGCCAAACTTTAATCCTGTAGGATTTGCTTTATTCGTTTGTAAAGTTTACACGGGTTGTTCTAAATATGTGATTTGAAAATACACAAATGAATTTGTCAGTAAGCTTTAAGCAAGGTATTATAGTGGTTATTAAAGGCTGGGATAGATAGTGGGGCGATAGGGTTAGAGAAAAGTTGGTCAACAAGTACAGTGTTACAGTTAGATAGGAAGAGTAACTTTTGCTGCATTGTATGGATTTGCTCCACAAATGACGGCAATACATTGGAAACTTCACAATAGCTGCAACAGAAGATTTTGAATGTTTGTATGACAAAGAAATTATATACACACACACATATATTAAGCACTGTTTTGATTATTACATGTTTGTACATACATTGAGACATCAATTTGTACATATAAATGTGTACAATTATTATGTGTCAATCAAAAGTTAGGAAAACCAATATAGTTCCCAATTGATCATTTTCAACTGTAATTTAGAGAACAAGGGCAGAACTGTGAGTCCCATGCATCCCTTTACTGGTTCATCTTCCAACAGGAAGTCATGAAAGACAAAGCTTCCTAATTGTTTCATGTATTTGTTCCCTGAAATTTGCTAAAGATTTGCACTTTAGATGTATAGAAAAGTTTCTGATTTAAATTCCACAAAACCAGAGAATCAAAACTAATGTTAGGTCAACATTTTTTGGTTAGCAGCTCCCTGAATTTCCAATAGAATTTTTCCAACATAATAGGGAAGAACAAGAAATCAGGATTAAAACTTCATAAACCTCAAAAAAAAAAAAAAAAAGAAATCAATTATCACGACTATGTGCTTTTGCTATTGATACAGTATATATATTTATATGGAAGTTAGCAGGCCTCTAAAAACTGTATGATTTGAGCTTTGTGCTGTGGCACAGTTCTTGTCTTTTATGGTGATAAGAACTGATCTAAGCAATTGTGTTCCTCATGGGGTAGGTTTGCTTTGTTTTCTTTTGTTTTGATCATCTTTCTGTTTTGAACCTTGATGCTCAGAGTAAAACTTCAGTCTCAAATCTGTCTCTTTTCACTTCTATCCTATTCTCTCTCTTTTCTCAGTGTCCCTCTCTGTCTTTTCCTGGGAGTAAACAATAGATATTCCATATGTGAACCGTGTGCTCAGGGTATAATGCACTTGCGTGTGCTCTCTGTGCAATTCCCTGGCAGTCATAAATTAATTAAAAGTAGACAGGAACTGCAGAAAAAGAAAGTTCTATCTTTCTCCCACCCTCCCCCTCTTCTTTTTTTTTCTACCGGTAAATAGCCAGTTTCTTTGTTCCTGGCTGCACTATTTCATTTCTGCCATCATTGTCCTCATTGTTCTCTGAAACAGGAGGGGTCTGGGCCAGGAGCAGCAAGGTCTCAGCTAATGACGGGAAGTCTTTAAAGTTTGCGCTGCATTTCATCTTCTCTGTGGGAGTTTTAGGACGTATCCAGTGTTTGATCCCCACCGAGCAACTTTGCTTCTAGTTAATTAACAGATCCCCCATTACACACTCTCATCTAGAAGCACATGGGAGGCCTATTGGGAGGTAATTCAAGGCCAATCTGAGTGATGGCAGGAATTAGAGAAATCAGTTGTTTTAGGGCTAATGTTCGGGAAATAAAGATGTCCCATTTTAGGGATCTCATTTGACATTTTTTATTTTTTTTCCTTTTCTATTAAAAAATCTAGCGAGGTGAACTATTTTGTCCACATAACCTTATAATGAGAATTCAGGACTGTTTATAACTGTCAGGAATCGAAATAAAGAGGCAAAAGAAAGACAGACAATATTATGAAATGTAGCGATGTAACAAGAATTCTGTTCTCCCTTTTATTGCTGGCAGACTCTTTCCTGCCTAGCCTATTAGCCAGGTCACAACTGTCCACAGCAACTTTTTCAGGGCTCATGAGGCAGAATAGCTGGCAGGGACATCTCAGTAGTGGCTCATTTTACAGCCAGGGCTAAATCATACTCTGTTCTTGTGATGTTGCTTTTGTTCCGAGGGTGTCAAAGTGATTTCCAAACAATAAATAACAGGTCTCAGGATTAAGATTCTTTCTGCCTCTAGCTTCTTTCCATCAGAACATGGAGAATCAAAGAAACTTACTCAGATTTAGAAGTTAGCATGTGAGTGCCAAGAACAGAGCCCGCTGCACCTTGAGTGAATCTGCTTTCCTGGATCACAGGTACCGATGTTTTGATGGCATTTGAGAGGGTAATGCCTGATTCTACTTCTTATCCTTCTTCAGTTTCCCCAGCCCTATGAGCAATGACCCCCTTTATCTAATGAATTAGGAGCTACTCCTGCCTCGCAATTCTCAGTTCGACACTTGGCAATGAGAATCAAACCGGGGCTATTTAGTGCAGCAGTAAATGGCCCGCCACATTAGCCCCCTGGCATGTTAAGCTATTAGGTTGTTTTACTGTTGTTAAAGTTACATTTGTTAGGTGGAGTTGCTGCCCTTGCACACTAACTCAGCAGTGCCTGATGCTGGTGGAGGTTGCATGTGTACAAAATGTGTGCCAACCAAGACCTAAACCATAGGCAGTGTGGCTGCACTGCAGTGAAGAGCATTGTCCTGTCTGCAAAAGCAGAAACATGGATTATTATAACAAAAGTGGGTGAGGAAGACACAACCACTGGACAATCATGCTTTTCATACTTTGCTGTGACTAAACTAATTACATGGGCTTGATTAGCCATTAATTTATAGTAGTTCTTAAGTGAACCACTAATTATCAGAGTGGGAAAAGAAGAGAGGAGAGAGGCCAGGGTGAGAGGCTGGTGAGGCCATTCACAATAGGCTGCAGCTGTGGTACATACACTGGCGCTGGGCAGAAGCCTGAGGAGTGGATTCGCATGAGCACAAGGAGAAATCTTCAGTGTGCTTCAGTGGTCTATATGTGGGTAAGGAATGTGAGGCAGTGGGGAGAAACTGACAGAGCAGGGAGACAGACAGACAGACACACGCATACACACACACACACACACACACACACACACACACACACTCGGAATATTTCTGCAAAGAAAGGAAAATGCCAGAACTATCTAGCTCCATGCAGCCAGCTTGCAGGGTTGAGTTGGCATTTGGTAACTTGGTAGCGGCTGCCAGTGTGTGTGTGGTGGGAGAAGAGGGAATAGACAACAAGAAAAACACATAGAGCTTAAAAAAAGATGTAAAATGATTCACTTCATGCCATATGGACAAAAATGTTGTCACAAAAATAAGGCCAAAAAATAGTGCCAGGTTAGACTTTTAGTTCAAAAACATATGTATAATCATCCCCATGAACATGAATTTTAATTAGTATTTTGATAGAGAGAAACCAGATATTTTTTTAACCTGCTCTGTTCTTGTTTTCTGTTCCTCTCCCAGTTTTAGCCTCCATTAAACATTCATATACTGTATGTTTTGTGTCTGCATGAGGAAAATGCCTTATCCCTGGATTGGTGGGAATGCAAACATCTTGGTTTTCTGTGGCATACAAAATATCTTCTCAGTGGAGCTCGAAGCAGAAGCTTATCACAGGGAAATCTAGAGTTCTCTCTGAGACCGGGGCACACCAGGGAGGAAGGAAGCCATATGCCTTTCTCTTTGTCAGTGGAGGCATCTGTACTACTGGGTTCCCCACATCCACCCTTCACACCATCCACATCTTGTCTCTCTGGGATGCCTTTTCAGCATGCGGTACCTTTTGTATTTATGCATGTTTTGTGACAGGGCAGTTTCAGGAGCAAATTGATGATTGTGATTATAGAAAAAAAGTAATGGCACTTGTATCTTATTAATAAACATAATATGTGCTTGCGTTTTACTTATCATTTACACTCTACCCACTTGTAAAAAGGATTTGAAATGACAGCACTCATCAGAAGATTCTGTGCTGAATCATTTGTCCTTAACAAAGCTCTTTCCCACCTTCAATGAGGTGCTTCCATTAAGGCCCTGCATGTGATAATTAGATGATGATATAGCCAAATGCTTATATTTGCAATGATGTGGTTGCTTAGGAGGCCATCAATGCATTGGGATTTTTTCCTCTCAAAGGAATAGAGATGAGTCATATATTTGTATTATAATTGACATAACTATATTTTTAAATCTGATAATAAAAATCAATCAGCCCTTAGTGTAGAAGCATTAAATATTGAGTATTTCAGAATCTTCATTAGGATTTCCCCTAAGCATTACCTCTGTTTCAGTCCACTCCAAGAGTAAAGAGAAAAACCAATAATGGTCTTAGTAAGGGTAAATTTTACCTCCCTGGTGGGCTCCCTGAGGGACTTTTCAGACTTCTATTATTTTTGGCAATTACACAAGTGATTCTTATTTTTTTCCCCTCCTTCTTTCCCTTTAGTAATCTCTGGTCTCTTTAGTTAAGAGTATTGTGTCTCACTGGCATTTGTTAGTTCACCCTCCTGGTGTTGGCAATTTCCTGGGGCTGCGTTGCCCCTCTGGTTTTAGTCCAAAGGCATGAGTCATTTCTCTAAGGGTTATGCTGTAATTTGCATCTGGAGTGTACCTCAAGCCTGGTGTGCAAAGGTCTTGTTCTCATGAAACCGTATTGGGAGGTGGTAGAAATTTTAAGAGGTTGGGCCTATGGGTAACTTCTAGGTCACTGAAAGCATGCCTTCGGAGGAGATGCTCTTTGTCCTGCTCTTTCACTTGCTTTTCTCTTTCATGTCCTACCCGTGAGATAAATGTATTTGTCACCATGATGTGTCAGCTTACCCCAGGCCCAGAAGTAATAAAGTAACCAGGTCGTGGACTGACACCTCCAAAACCATGAGACACAATAAACTTTTCCTCTTTGTAAGCTGATTATCTCAGTAATAACACCAACAAAGCAGACTAATACAGGTGAAAACTACAGAAAAGAATGGGTTAGTGTTCATAGGATGGCACAAACTGGGATTAATGCTTTTTGACCTTTCCATTAAAACTGCAAGAAAGATAGTGTTAGAATTATCTATAAGCTATCTCAGCTTCTAAAGAGTAGTAATAAACCTATTGCCATGTATTTCAGAACTCTAACTTTGGCTTATTTGGGCTGGAAAGTTTCCTTAGGTTTTTGGTGTCAGATTATCTGCTGCATCCAGATGATTCATTCATTCAATCACTCATTATTTTCAAGCCCCTCATATGAGTTATATATTTGAGGGAATTTAAAGGTTGTTCTTTGTTACAAAGGAATTTTTACGTAGGATGCTTTTCGGCACTAAATTGTTTAAAACTTTCTGTGCATTTAGATTAACTCAGGGTTTCAATGTGTCTTGTAAAATGAAGAAAAATTTAGAAAAGTTCTAAACAAAAATAACTCTCCATCTGCAATAAACCTATTGAGTAAATTTAAATATGTCTATATAATGGTGTATCATGTTGTAAGAAAAAGTTACAAAGTAGATCTCTAAATATGGAGCTATTTCCAAGATAATTTGTAAAGTGGAAAAAAAATCTTCAACGAGTATATGCAGAATGCTATTGTGTGCATAAGAAAGAAGGGCAGGTAAGAATAAATATATGTGTTTTTGGTTATTTTTACAAAAAGAAACACAAAAAGGATAAGCTAGAATTAGTGAAAATAATTGTGTTTAATGTGTGACTAAAATACACATATAGAGTACATGTATATATATATATACATATATTAATATATACATATGTATATATGTATTCATATAGAGAGAATGAGTAGAAATCATTTCAGAGTTATCTTTATACATAGTTTTGATTTTTGAACTATGCAAATGTATATATATATTCAGAAAATAAAATTTAATTAGCAAAAACCAAGAGCATATCTATGACATTAAATAATAATGTGAATGCAAAAACTGAATTATAATCATCATTGATGGTACTTCAGGCCAATACTATAAAACACACACAAGTTCAATAGAGAAAGCATTAAAAGATTAAAAGAAGAAGTAATATTTACTATGTACAGGTACAGTTTTCCTGTGATGAATGCTATCACTATGTACATCTAAAATGTACCAATAAAATAAAAGAAGATTTATACCTATTGAATGTGTATATTACTGCTAACAGCCTGCCAGATTTACTCCTTGAATTTTATATTTCTTCAATTCCTGCAGCTAACATTAATCTTTTCCTCCTAAGTGGGCAAAACCGGAGAATAAATGGAACTGTTAATCGTTTTCTCTACTTCTGCAATCATAATTTGAGTCAATGATGCGGTTTCTTATCTCCTGTTTTTGGGAGAAGGCAATACACAGTGTACAAAATTATGTGTCTGTTTGTAAGTCATTGTAGTTATTAAAAACAACACATTGTAAGGAATGTTACTTGCTTTCTAATGAGCCATATTGTTTTTTCTCTTTAATTTTTATTTACTACACCAACAATGTCAATAATGTACCATTTTCTACTACTATGTAAAAAGCTCTCTAAGAGTGAAGCATGCTTTTGGAATTAACTATTTTCAATTATAATTGTTTTAAGAAAATAAAATATGACTACAGAAAGGAAAAAAAAACTGAACAATTTTAATTTATACAACTGATGGGTTTTCCAGTGGCTCAGAAGTATTAAAGAACATTTCAGATATTTTTCTTATTTTCTTTGCTGGATATCTGTGATTTGTCACGTTCTTTCTAAATCTTATATAAAATAAATATGTGACTGCTTGTGCCACTGAAAAATCGGTTTGCATTGGGCCTCCTTCAGATTATGAGAGGAAGGTGATTTTTGGTGGCGTGTAAGACACATTTATGGATTCCTCTTCTCAGCTTCTGAGCCTAACGTTGCCTTTCACCTGAGGAAAGAAAAAGAAGAATGGAGTAGGTATATTTATAGTGAAGTTCCTGTTCTTTGTGTAGAAGTGGTGTTGAATGTAACCAAAATTTATTGGCACCTTCTGTGTGTCTAATACTTGACAAATTCCTTTATCCAATGACCTTCTATTTAAATAGGCAACGTTTCACACAGGGCAAAGAGACCCGAGAATTAAACACACTAACTAGACAGAAAGCTATAGGGTGACTAGAGTAAGACAATGGTGAGCACAAAGTGAGCGCTCTGTTTATTTCTAATGGGACTGCAGTGAATTTATTAGGCAGGAATAACCTCTTTGGGGGTAAAGTTTTAATTCTGAGATAAGCTAATGATCATAATGATAGAGCAGTACCCCTATACTTATTGGTTCTTTTCTTCATCTAGTGACACAGTGGGGAAAAATGAAGTGGAAACATCAGTTCCTTACATTCAAAAGCTATGAAATATAACTGCTTCCAGCCAAAGTAGGAAAGATTTGGAATTTTTTATAAAAAATGTGGATATATAGAATAAATATGCAACCCTCCTGATAATGTTGGCTGATGAAATGAAATTCACCAACTGTAATTTTGGCAGAGAGAAACACACACAGTGCCTGCATACACACACACACACACACACACACACACACACACAGAATATCCTTAATCATTTGCTATCTTATTTACATTTCATTTGCTAGAGTAAATTCTATTATTTGAACTTTTAAAAATATATTTCAATGTTACTTAAGCAAAATAAGGAATAATGTGATTGGCTTTAAAATAGCTTATTACCATTCAAATACTCTCCAGATAAATTATATTTTAAGAGAAAAAAACTGTTTCAGCTTCTGAAACATTCTAAATGGAGACTTAGTTCTAAGTAATCAAAATTGCTTTACTCGTGCAGAGCGGCATTAAAAGCCATGTCCACCCAATGAAGCGGCAGGACTGAAGCAGCCTAGTCCCCTCATTAGATGATCTTGTAGGCACTGTTTGTCATCCTGGGTTGCCGGGTTCAATGTAGCAGTAGTGCCGGCTCAAATTAATGGTAATTCATTATGACACACTATGTGCTTCCAGCAGAACACAATGGGAAGCAGTGGGGCATCTGTCTACCACTGCTACTTCCTTATCTCCTTCCTCACCATGTAGTGCAGGCAGTCACTTTTGCATAAACTTTCTAACTTTTCTAGCCAAGCAGTGTTTGGGAATTCAACACTAAGGAATTGCCTCTGGTTCTCTGCTACTAACGTTACATAAAGAGGTTCTCTGACAAGAAGCCAGTTCACCCTGGCTATTTTCTAAAAGAAACAAGTGCATGCATGTATTTATGTGTGTGCATGTGCTAGGGTTTCTTTTGAAGTACAAATATCTCACCTGTGTTACTCATGGGAAATATATATAGGAGATACTGAGATAAAATGTTCACAAATATGATCTAAATCCAAAAGTCATGAAGATTTTCTGACTGTATGAGTTTGGTTATTCAGTACATTTTGGAAAAGACTTCATACTCATATGATGAGTTCTGCTCTTCAAATCGAGGCTTTTCTATTTACAAGAGCAGGCAGAATGTTACAAATTATGAAAAAGTTGTAGCAGTGAGGCAATTGGACACATCCTCCTAGCGACTGTGAGGGTTGATTCCAATAATTTATTTCCCATGGAAGAATGATCTGTGCTACCGATGAAAGATGTCTAAAATAATATCTAGACAAGGCTATTTGTCTGAATCTTTAGAATAACCACAGATGTAGAAAACAGTCATGTGTGTTGACACAGTGTTAAAAGTGATGGTGCTTAGCTGGTATGTGGTCCAGGACAGTTGTATCGCCCACTGTTTTCCTGAGGCTGAGCCTGATCTCTCTGTGGGATGTCTACTCCAAGCACAATGGGTGTGATGTGATTTTAACAATGTAAAAGCCTGCCTCCTGCACACCAATGTTTTTCTTTCATTTGGATTACATAAAAAAATTCTTTTTCTTAAAATAGTCTAATGTCTTAGAAGGCTATTAGATTATCATTTCTTATAAATAATTATTCATTCATCTAATGTTTGTTTATGATAATGTGATTCTTTCCTAAGAATTCTTCAGTTCAGAACTAGTGAACAGTATCTTATTTCACAAAGCTCTTGAATAATATATGTCTGCATTTACATAATAGGGTGTATTGTTTTGGTACTGGGTACTAAGCCCAGGTTTTGAAGCATCCTGGGTCTAGACTGCCACTGAGCTATGCTCTTAGACTTTGCATGGTTGTCTTTTACAAGCATTGGCTGAACACCTGCTTTGTTTCTCACCTCTGCCTCATTTACTTTTGGTCTTCACAATTTCAGTAAATAGCAATTCCATTCTTCTGTTAGCTCATTCCAAACACCTTTGAGTCATTCATACCCCTATTCAATCCATTAGCAAATCTTCTCTACACAAAAACATGTACAATATTCTCAATTTATCGCTGCTGCTGTGGCACAAGATAACGTAAACGATTGTCTGGAATAGTTGGGACAAAGAAACATTGTTAACACAAAATGCCAAAATCAAACCTATTAAGAAATATTGAACCTATAAATAACCTGTTTTGTGGTTTCCTGATTTTTCACAAGTCCTTAAAATGAATTCTCATTTTCCTAAGAATAAAAATCAACAATGACCTATGAGGCAAGATACAATATGAGGCCATGTCCCTGGCTGACCTTATCTCATTTTCTGTTACTCTCATGTTACTCACTGTATGGAAATCATTCTGAAAATAGTCTTCCATTGTGCTGTTTCTTCTGCCTGGAAAGTTCTCTCTCCAGTTTGCACACCTCACTTCTTAATGTCTTTCTAATACATCTCCCTCTTCTATCACCCCACTTGTCCTCCTCAGATTCCTGTCTGCAGCTGTTTTATCTCCAAAGCACTTAGTGCTGTTTGGTGTTTTATATTGTATTTTTGTCTTTCTTCACTGCTGGTTTGGGAGATTTCTGTATGTTTTGTTTGTGCTACGATCACATTATATAGAAAGATATCTAAGCTATAGTAGGTGCTTAGTAAGTAGCTTTTGTAATGAATAAATTTAAATTTCAAACAACTTTAGGTGGCTTTGCAGTAAAGAACTAGAGATTTTAAAACTGAAAATCTAGTGGATTTGTTTAAAGATACTCCCAATTATCTCAACTAAGAGAAGAATTTGTACATGTTCTCAAAATACATTTATTCGATTTTCTAAGTATTTATTAAACTCATAATTTAATTCAGACTTTGTTTTAATTGCTGAAGTTAAAGAAATGAACAAAATAGGAAAAAAAAGCATTTTGTTTTAGCGGTAAGTGCTATATAGAAAATTAAAATGTAATGATTCATTGGGTAAGTGTCATCCTCCAGTTTTCTTTTTGCTATAACCTGATCAGAAATTTTCATATTAGTAAAAGTTATTTCCTTTAATACATTTGCAAACACTAGAATACAAAATGGGAGAAATGACACTTGGGCATATTTTAAAGAGCTTTCTAGGATCTGTTGAAAATGTAATGTTTTTTTAAATAGAGCACTCCTGGGTTTCAATTCCTTGTCTATCACCTGTTAACTGTGTGAAAATGGGTGACTACATGTAAGTCAGTATCTTCATTTTTTCATGGCATTAATAATGTATACATCATAACACTGTTGTGAGGTAAAAAGGTAGTGGATAAAGTGTCTAACGCAGAAGCCATTAGATGGTTTTTTTTGGCAGACTTTTTGTTTTGTATTTTGGGTACAGGAAATCAAACTCAGAACCTTGTACTTACCAGGCAAGCACATGTGCCTCTGAGCTACAATCCTATCCCTTTTGTGCAGACTTTTGTCTGCTATCCAGGTAGTAGCTTTGGAGGGTATATCTCTGTAGTGGTCAGTGTGCTAGAGAAGGAGACTGGACTCTCTAAAAGGCACTTGGTACTAGCTCGTAGCCTTTGCAAAACTTCGGGGTTTTTTTGCTCCACATAAATAGCAGTACAAAATTTGTGTGTAAATTTTGTTATTCTATTTAACAGACTTTTGTCATTATGAAAATCATGTGATTTACTAGAGAAACAGAATGTAGATAAGCTAAAGAAAAAATTTCTATAGTTCTGAAACTAATGTAACTTTTGGACATTTATTTTTAAAATCTTTTTTGTATTGTCTCTGTGTCTATAAGTGTGCACGTTGGTTATGTAAGGTATAGAGTCTCTGAATTTTACCAAAATAACAAAAATAATAACTTGAAGCAAAATTGGTTAATAAGAATTTTGGACCCTGTAGTGGCAAGAATATGTATTTGAATCTCTGCTCTGCCAAGTATTATGCCTCTTTTAAAAATGTATCTGAGATTATATTAATAGGGGGATGATTTATTTTTTATTTTACCAGTACCTCTTGTCACCCATTTGGACTCATTCCCTTTTTTGTACTATCAGTACTTTGAGATGAGCACACTGGTGCATAGATTCTTCTTGGTTTTTAAATTATTTCCTCTGGATATAGTCTCAAAAATGAAATTACATGTGTATATGAACATATGTAAAATTACTATGGTGACATGTATGATGAAATATATTTTCCAAGATTTGCACTATTTTCAACTTCCACCAGCCACATATGTGAGAGTCCACTTCACCCTCTTTTCTCCCATGAGATAATATACGATAGTTTCATGTGATCTGCAACTGAAAACCTCCATCGTTTTGCTGAGCAACCATTTGTCCATTCTGTGAAATGAGGAAAAGTTCCTCAGTAGCCCTTAAATGAGGCTCCAGCAAGCAGGCAGAATTTTGAGTTGAATCATGAGGAAGAACAGGCAGAGAAGACAGGACATCTCAAGTTGTTTCAGTTTTAGGGTTCAGGCTTACAACGAGAGACCAGCTAAGAGAGATATTGCAGTAGTTGAAAAGAACAAGGGCATAGAGTGGGGCAAGAGCTGTGTCGCGGAGGGGACAGTTAAGAGAAGGGATACCCACCTCTCAGCGGCCAATTAGACGTGGAAAGTGAGAGAGAAGCCCTCCAGGCTCAGCCTCGGACTTTTTATTGCAAAGTTACGAATTTATATAAAACATTTCTTTCCTTTAACATTTACTTGATTCAGGTAAATTAAAAACCTGAATTTCAGTATTTGCCTTTGGGAGAATTTATTCTTCATTCTTTGCCCACCTTGATGGCAGCTGATCTAATGCTCACCAAACAGAAAGCCTCATTGTTCTGGTTGAGTGTTATGTAACACAGTGAGTGTTAGAAGAGGAAAAGCCCCAGGTCTCCTAATACGCATCTGAAAATGTCTTTCCTTGGGGTATCTCACCTTTCCCATTGAAAGGTAAGTAGAAGTTCATTAAAATGCCTGTCTGTGTTGTTCCTTAAGTATGAAAAATTAAGAGTAGTAAAATGATTTCTCATTGCTAGAGCACCTATAATGTGCAGTCTTCTAGTTGCTATACCTTAACTCATGTATCCTATTAAACACTCTGTAAGACATGACTTTTCTTAATCCCACTTAACAGGCGAGAAAAAAGAAACATTCCTGGAGTCACATACACATGCTATACCTCGAATAGCCAGAATTAAATTCTTGATGGAGAAAATTTTTATCTATTAACTTAAACAACAATACTAACAGTAAAATTTTTTTTCCTCATGAAGATACACTTGTACTGCATGTACTCAGAACTTTTTTGGAACAAAGTTTATTAATCTTCTGTTTTTTAATCCATAGTTATTTATTAGCATAATTAATGAAATCTCACATGGGATGTCATTTGAAGTTCAGCTTTCTGATAGCGTGTTTGTTTGATTTTTTTCCCTAAGAGTGTCCCTTTGGCTAAAGCTATTAGGGGGCCCCACAGAGCTGAGCTACTTATCAATGTAACAAAGACATAATTATCACCCAAGTGATTTTAAAGATTTTGGAAATTCTGTGCCAGAAACTAGGAACAAGCATGAGATTTTTACAAACATTATGCTTACAATTATTCTTTATCCCATTGATTTGTGTTGGCATCTTTGGTACAAGTCAACTGACAGGGAATATATTTATTTCTGTACTTTAGGTTTTTTTTTTTCCTGTGCCATTGGAGCTATATGTACATTTTTTGTGCTAGTACCAAACTCTTTTGATTATTATATCGTTGATGTAAATTTTAACATGGTGAAGAATGTGTCTTCCAAACTTTCTCTTCTTTTTCAGGATTGTTGTACCTAAACCACTTGCCTTTCGATAAATGTTTTAGAATCAACTTGTCAGTTTCTACTGAAAAGCCACCTAGGACTTTGATAAAGGAATTGTGTTGAATCTGGATGAACAGGAAAAAACTCAATTTTTAGAATAAATTTTTGGATCCATGAATATGGGATGTCTTTTCATTTTCTTAGGTGTTCTTTACACTTACATTTTAGTTTATAATATACAGATCTTCTACCTCATTATTAAAATCATACTTAAAGTTATGGTGGTGTTGGTGGAATTATCTCCTTGATTTCATCTTTTAGAAACACTGTTAGTGTACAAAAAAGTATGATTGCTGTTGTATAACAAGGTAAGCTAAACATTATTGAACCTGGTCATTATTTCATATTTTACTGAATTTGTTAAAATTTGTAAACAGCAATGGTGTTTTTACCAACAGAAGTAACTTTACTTCTTCTTTCCAGTCTGCGTGCCTTTTATTTCTTCATCATTCCTAACAAACCTGACTAAAACCTTCAATACTGTGTAAGCGGGCATCTTGTCTTGGTCCCAGTCTTAGGGGAAAAGAAGTCACCGGAATTAAGTATGGCTTGGGTTTTTCATAGGTGCTTTTTACTAAATTGAAGAAGAAATCTTTTCTGGTAACTTGGTTGAGTGTTTCTAATCAAGAAAGATATTAAATTTTGTTAAATGTCTTTCAGTCTCTTTAGATGATCATATGGATTATATCCTTTTTTTTACTAATAATTTGTTGCATTATTTTGTGTCTAGATAGAAAAATTCCCTAGAATAAACCACAGTTGGCTGTGCTGTGTAATTTTTAAAAGTTTATATACTTTAAAAGAATTTAGAAATCACACAAAATTGAGTTTTTTTAAATGAAAAGTGTTATAAGAATAAATAATTAAAAGTTTTAAACTTCACCTGTTTCTTGACACTTTAGTTTGCTAGACCGGATTCTTATGAGTAACATTCTATTAACCTGAAAGTATGATTTTAAATTATTATTTTAAAAATATAGATCATATAACCTAGTTGATAGTATAGACTTATTTTAGGGTAAAAAAAATTTGTATGATTTAAGTTTACTAAGTTTTCATAAACTCTTATATGATCTGAAATATCATTAATAAATGCTTTAGCATCTTTAAATCATTTAATTTAGTAATTCCATGTTGTTTACTAAAAAAGTAAAGAGTAATTGATGACTTGCCCCTCATAATTATTGCAAATTCACAAGTAATAACATCATGATAAAGTAGTCATACATTTAGAAGTATTTTTGATATTGTGATTAATGAAAAGCTTATAAAAGTGTTTTACAATTTTATAAAAAGACCCTTCAGGTGGTTAGATAGTTTTCAGATGCTTGCCTTTTGTCCTGGGACCACTGATTAAATTTATCTTTGTGACAGTGGAATATGCCTCTGATAAAATGATGGAGTACAAGTTGTGTGTTTCTGCTTTTATTTTGCTCTTTTTGTTAGTATGACTTTTCACCTAGAAGTTATAAAATGAGTTTATAAGCTATTACATCTTATACTAAATATCCTGGGACAGCGTAGTTTCTTAGGATCCTAGTCCAGTGTGACACTGTACTTTGCTAAATGCTAGTGGATAGGAATTTTATAAACTTTAGTGCCCATTGGACGTTTCTTCAAAAGTACTTTAGTTATGATAATACTGTATTATGAATACATTTTAGATTAATTATGATGGATTATAGAAATACCTAGGGATTGCATAATTATCTATCTCAATAAAACCAAGCCCAGGATCGTAATAGGCTACATACATGTGTGTGTGTGTGCGTGTGCACGCATATGCATGACTAAATACTTAATATAAATATTTTAGGTGATTTAATTGATGTGACTCCACAATCACTGCTTCACCATTTTACATTTCAGCTGTCTGTGCATTCTGAAATCTCATTAATACAAGTTTATTTTTTAGTTGTTCACTGATGTATTTACTGATTGTTAACTGGCAGAGGCATAATGTCATATGAGTCTGATATTGTATACCTATGAATCTTGTCTTTTAAAAGATTATTACAATGAAATTCCATGACATTCCTTCATAAGTTTCATATGTGAAATGTGTTTTAACTTTATTATTTTTAATTTTTTTCACCAGAGTACTTTGAAATTACTTTGATTTCAGGCTGAATAATTTTCTTTCTATTTTTTTTTTTAAGAATTACAAGAAGTAGATAATATCGAAGACACAAGGAGTGGGAGAGAGTGGACTGGAAGCTGACTAGGTCAGGACATTTGCATTATCATTTCCTGATGATTATTTTGTTGCTCACTGTATAGTTCTCAAATCTTCTGCAACTTGTTTATTTCTTAAATGTGCTTTTTTGGAGTGTCTTCAGATGTGCAAATTATGACTAAAGGTTTTATATCAAACTAAAGGTTTGGGGATCCTCTTTCCAGGATTTGAAGATGTAAAACAATTTAAACATATTTTCAAAAGTAGAAGAAAACTTTTACCTAATATGATAGTACATAATTGTTCTGATTTCTATTTCTTATGTATATATAATGTTTTAAAGCATGAGCTTTTGGGTGACTTGCTGAGAAACAAATTCTTAAATCATGTAAAGTGTTAATAATTGTGCAATTGTAATCCGAGATCCCTTGGGTCAAAAAGTCAAGTTTCCTTTCCCCTTTGCTGTGTACTCTACACTCATGTCTACCTCTAAAAGCTCTTGGCATTTTTCAGAGTCAATCTATTTGCTAACAATAATTTTAACTGCTTAATGTTGACCATCATGTATAAAATGGAGCTTAATTACAGGAAACAATTTACCTACCACATAGAAGGATCCCAATAGTTAAAGGTCTCCTAGGAGCAAGTCGTTGTGGAGGATTTCTGATGCTCACTCTCCTGTTAGATGGAGCCCCCTGGCCTTCACCTTGACTGCAGCTGAGTGTGGCTAATGGTTTTGTCTTATTCTGTTGGTCCACTCAGCTATTTTAAATTGAGATCACAATTCTTAGTACTGTGGCTTAGCTATTCATAGAAGACTCAGGTGTCTTCTCTGTGGTTATAGGCCAAAGTTTCTACTTCTGCAACTTCTCTGGAGTTTGTTTTAGCACCCCTTTATCACATCTCCTAGAGAGCAATTACCTGTTAGGTTTTCAGTTTTTATCTCACAGAGATGGCATTTTTTCCACTCTGCTTAGTTATCTTCAAGCACAATGACTCACTTAGATAGAAATCAAGCTTAAACTCTTCCTCATAGATCCTACAGAGATTCTGTTATTTTTCTAGTTTAAGCATTAGGCATTAGACAAAATTTTATTGGTACGTACCTTCTAGGGAACATTACCTGCAGTTAATGGAAGGATAGTTTCAAATATATCTTGATGCAGTACATATGCTAAAGCATTTCTTTAGTTTAGTTAGGTAAAAGTTCTACTTTGGACTGTACCAAGACCTTTAAGATTTTTATGTAGTATTGTTTCTCTGGAGAAGTTTTGTGATATTAAAAAAAAGATTATCTTTTCACTGACTTTTATCGATGCAAGTAAGGAAAGTTCTATTGCCCTAGAGATTTAATTCCAGTGCAATACAACAAAAGGGAAGAGTTTAATATATATGTCAATGGAAATAAATGTTAAGAAAGAAAATAAAGCATGGTATGTATAGAATGATGGGAGGCTATTCCCAACAGACTGTCTGGAGAAGGCCTCTCTGATGAGGAGAGGATGGAGCAGAGGTATAAAGGCACTGAGAGAGGAAAACCATGTAGATGTGTGGAGGAAGAGAGATACATTCAGTGGGAAGTATTGAGGAAACGGCAAGAATAGCAGTGGCTGGAAAAGAATAAGATAAATGAGAAGGGCTAAATGGCAAGTACATGAGAAGTTTGGACTCCATGATGTACCCTTTGCATAGAGCCGGAAGATATGGTAAGGCACTATTATTCCAAGTGAGATTCCTAACTAGATTTTAGTAGATGGGAGTCATGGTGTGGCTCACATGTTTAAAGCACCATTCTGACTTTTGGGTATGCGTGCATTTATTATTTTTCTCTTTGTTGATAGAATATAAATTATGATTACACATAGATTTAAGCTAATAATGATTGGGCAAATGTCTATTTGTTACTGATTTATGAGTCAATGGTGAATAAGTATATCTTTCCCTTTTATTTCTTCTGTTCTTAATTGCAGAAGTTTTTGCACTCTGAATCATGTAATCTGGATTTGCATAATAATTTGTTTCATCAGGATGCTCTTAATGATAATGATATATAATATTTACACATTGTATGTAGCTGATGTGTTGTTTTGCATAACTAAATTTGCCATTGGTGTTTATAATTTTGAGCAGAACTGCATAGGTATGCATAAGTACACAAATAAGTTTAGAGTTTTCTCTTTTTTTTTTTGCAAGGAAAGGTCTTTAACTATTATTTTGTGGCTTTACTATAATTATCACATGATCAATAAGTCTACTTGCAAGGAAGAAACATGGAATTGTTAAAAATAATTATAGGGATTACTAGAAAACATGAATCTTATAAGTAGCTCTGAATCTTACAGTTGGGTGACACAGTACTAGGTTCTTAAACTGTGTTTCATACCAAATATACCACAGGTGGCGTATTTATTTTTATTTTTATATGTCTTATGTCATTATGCCCACAAATAATTAATATGAGTTGGCTGAATATGGGCCGATGTATGTTAGGAGTAGCTGATTATAATCAAATGAAGCCAGGGATGTAGCTCAATGGTACAGCTGCCTGCCTGGCTGATTGCAAGGTCGTGAGTTTGATTTCCAGGACCAAAAAGGAAAAAAGATAAGAAAATATTCAATATACGAAACAAATGACAAGATAAAGATGTTGTTTCATATAAATGAGAAAGAAAAATATACACTAGTTTTAGAGAAATTATTAGGGTGGAGAACATATTTTTGATATTTAGCAAAAATGGTTATTTCTATTATGTCATGTGATGAATCAAAGTTAGTGAACAAGGAATTTGGGAGGTTGATGTGCCTTTTACTGGCAATCTGTGACTGCCAAATAGGTTTATCAAATTAAAAAATCAGCTTAATAGACACTATTAAAAACTGTATCTTAGTTTACAAAAATCTAGATTTCTGTTATTGACTGTGCAACAAAAATATAATACACCTTTTTGTTTATCAATACTTTGTATTATTTTCCTAAAAATTCTTATTTATTCTAAATTATGTCTTTTTTAGCCATAAAAATGTTACTACTTTCTCCAGGTATGACTCCCTTCATACACAAATTTCTCCGAAGTGTCAACTTTTTTCCATTCTCTTTTCTCCTTTTGACTTCTCAGTCCTCTTGACTTCTTTCATGACCTAGCCTTGCTAAATATATAAGTTAATCCCTCATATATCTTAGAGGTACTTTTAGTTATTATTTTATTTCATCCCTAGGTTCATTCAGCCATATGAATAACCCTCCATCCCACCCAGCTCTGTCTGGTTTTGATAGACTTTTCTTGTTGCTTTTTACTGAAAATGAGTCTGTTTAGAGAATGTACCAAATAAACTTGGTAAGAACTGTAACATGATCATCATAATGTGAGATAGAATTCATAATGGCTATGAAAATGCTACAAGGTATCATTTTTGGGTGTTCATAGAAAAGAAGGAGAAAACTTCATGGATAAGGTGGTCTATATGAGCTGTCCTTTATAGTGCATATGAGTTTATTCAGCAGAGGCTCTGGACACTAGAAAGATTGCCAAGTATGTGTTTAAGGTTCTAGTATCATTTGTTGGTGCCTGTGTGCTCTCTCTCTCTCTCTCCTTCTCTCTCTCTCTCTCTCTCTCTCTCTCTCTCTCTCCTTCTCTCTCTCTCTCTCTCTCTCTCTCTCTCTCTCTCTCTCTCTCTCTGTGTCTCTCTCTCTTTTCTAGTAAAGGGGACTGAACTCAGGGCCTCTGCACTGAGTTATATCCTGAGCCCCTGACCTACCTTTTTTTTTTTTTTTTTTTTTTTTTTTTTTTTTGGAGACAGATTTTCACTAAGTCTCTAGGCTGTTCAGGCTGATGATCTTGTGATATTCCCACCTCATCCTCCCAGAGTGCTGGAGTTATAGGTGTGCATCAACAAACCAGGTGATTCTGGTGTCACAAGTGTCTTCTTGGGGTTAGATTTGAGTTAATTTGGATGCAGGTCAGTGTATACAAAAGCGGCACAGTGACTGTCAGTGTTATTTAGGCTTAGATGGTAGAGGACTTGGAATGTTTATTTTAAGTAGCCTTAATTCAATACGACTTGGAAAGCTACTGAAAACTTTTGGGGGATGAAATAAAGGCTATGTCTTGGATTGATTAATGAAAATGACTGTAACATGAAGTTTACTGAAAGGGGAGAGGGTATGGGAAGGAATGTGAGAGACTAGTGCAATCGTTAAGCAAGAAGGCAAAACGCTTGAAGACGGAAGAGAGACAGAGAATCAGAAATGGACTGACTTGAGCTTGATGACATTGAAGAGTGACAAGGGATGACTTGCAACCTTGAGTAGCTGAAATAAAGGCTATACAATCATAAGTAAAGAAATCAGCATAAGTAGTTTTTTAAAAAAATGATTTGTTCACAGGAGAATGAATTGTTTTGAAAATCTGTATGTCTGAAGTACTGCTGTTAATATGTTGAGGAAATCTTCCATGTCACAGATTCTGAAACTGGCCCTGAAGCTGAAACTGAGGCAAGGTGAAAGTTGCTCCCAGTAGGGGGGAGGTGGAGCAAACTGAGGGTATCATTGGAAAGGTGAGTTATCTGAATGCCATGTGGAATTTTAAAGAGGATCTTGAAACAGTGAAAGTAAAAGAAACTCTGAAGTTTCAAATGTGGTCTTGCTGCTTTATAAAGGCATGGTCTTATAGAAGCCTGTGGTTTTCTTATTCATTTATTTTTCATCTCCATAGGACCTGACTTTGAGCAGCGATGCATACAGTAAGCACTAAATGCAGGCTTGTTGGCTCACTGGAATATCATCTCCAGCCTTCCATGTCTAGGTTATAGAATTTAGGGGGCTTGTTCATGTATTCACTCACTTCCCCATTCATGTATTCTTTTTTTTTTTTCTACCAGGTATTTCTACAACCTCACATTTGCCAGACAGGCGCTTATGCCACTGAGCTAAATCCCCAGCCCGATTCACGTATTCTTACTGTGTGTTATCCTATGGAACTCTACCATTGCCTTTACTTTTCCTCCATTGCAATTCTTGAGCAGAAATTTTATTAGTTCAACTTGGCATACGATTCTTAGTTATTGAAACAAGACTGAGTTAGACCTTGTTCATGATAGAATCATGCCACCCACATCTCACACTAATCCTTCTCTTCCTCACATTTTTGGTTGGTGTAGCTCTAAAGGAAGAGATGGAAAAATGTCACCTTTCTTCTTCAATAACAGGAAAGGCTCACTACACTGGTTTCTTTTAAATGCTTATAATAAAATATTTGATTCACAAATGATTTAAATCATCTCCTTTAACAGTAGTTAAACGCACTGATATTCTAAGTGTTCTGCCAAATGCAACTACTATCATGAGAAGTTTTTGGAATGAAGTGTGTTAGAAGAGGGGAGCCTATCCCTGAATGCTACACGGGAGCTTGCCTGGGGCGGCCCCAGAAAGTGGAGCTGACACAGGTGTTCAACACAGTTGCTCACTGCTTCCCATCAAGAAGGATGGGGGGTTCTCAGCACTGCTGGTTTGTGGCACTCAGCATATTTGGCAAGCAGTCAGCCCTGGCTGTGGATTTCCCTGGGGAAAATAAAAGCCACAGGGAAGTCATCAGTGTGACCTTCTGCTGGGGAGCTGGCACACAGTCGCACCACAGGAAACCTTTCAGTTGTCATTTGTTGAACGGGTAGATATCAGGTGCTCATGGAGGCCCCCCATTCAATGTGGAAGGTAGAGGGGGAGAAAAATTACTGAGCAGAAGCTTACTAAATAATTCCTAGTCATGAAGCTTAGCACCAACTGATATGCTGATAGAAGGGATTGGGGAGGGGGTTAAAAGAGGGGGTTTCTTTGGTTCTGTAAGCACAATTATGAGCTTTCCTATTTAAGTCTGACCCATCATATTGAAATGCTGTCACTAGTATCATTAGCAAGTAAAGTGTTGATAACATAGTCAAATGCACAGCAGAGTTCTGGCTCTTAAGTGTCTGGACTAACTCCCAATATTAGGAATAGGAGTCAAACTGCCATCACTTTTCCTGTGCTAACAGACGCCCTGCCATTAAGCAGTCTGAAGGAAATTTTAATAAAATACATAGCCCTGCTGAGCTGGTCTCAAAAGATAAATAAGTAATGCAGAAAAGAAGCTTTTGTTTAAAAGTAATTATTTAAACTATGCATTACAGGTAATTTTCTTTTACCAGTAAGGCAAATGCTATCAGAATTTCAATAATGATTTTGTGGCACTTATCTAAATAATGTGATATTGTCATTTCTAAGAGTTAAAGCAGCTCTTTATTTTTGCTTATATAGAAAATGAGGACAAATTGGATCCAGGTATCATGTGCATGCGTTTTACAGTTGATACTGCATTTTGGGGTGAACAGTGTTGTGTTCTTGAACAGATTTTTGAAAATGTAACAAGCTGGTGATAGAGTTCTGGAACTGCAGACTTGACTTCCAAACAGCACGAGCAAGAGGGCAAGGAGCATCTTTTTATTTTTCCTTTGCTGTCAGAAAGGAAATCACATTTTAGTCTTAAAAGCTCTAATAGGATGCTTGTATGTAAACCACAGTCACAAGGGCATAGTAAATGTGTACATGGATTAGAGGAGCCAAAGATTTGTTTGCCAAAAGGTAAAAAGCTTAGAAGGATTTTAAAAAGACTATTTGGGAACTAAATGATCACCTTTTCTTTCCCACTTGGAAGAGACAGATTACCATGTTACCCTCAGTACAGAATTCATTCCTGTCTTACTGTAGGCAGTGTGTTATTATATTTTTCGTTGTTTGAAATTATTTCAAAATGAAATGTTAATTTAAAAGTAAAATAATAAGGGGGCTGGGGATTTAGCTCAGCGGCATAAGCGCCTGCCTTGCAAGTCTGTGGTCGTGAGTTCGATCCCCGGTACCGATAAAAAAAAAAAAAAAGTAAAACAATAAAAAGAATTCCTTCAATACAACGAATGCTTGTAGTACCTGTCCTTGTTTATTGTGTAAAGGAAAGGATTTTCTATAAGCATCACTAGACTGCAAGAAGAAAGTGATGTGTACTAGCCTGACTGGTATGCAGCATTTTGAACTGAGTCTTATTCTGCTGACTGACTCTCTTACACCCCATGTGAGCATCTAGGATACTTATGATAGTTTCATATTTTGCTAGTCTATTTGCCATTGAAACGGGAGTAATGATCTCAGCAATATGGCTTCTAATGATTCACACCAGTGGAGGAGAGCAGAGATGTTGAGTGTGGAGACCTAAATCAATAATTCTAAGAAGCAGTCATGTGAAAGTTAAAATTTGATGCCAGTGAAGGACCAAGTGTATTCTTGTAGATTTAAAACTACAAACTAAAAAATATTTTCATGCAGAGAATGCAGAACTAATATATTAACTTCTGCGAATATGTGTAAAAAAATCAATAACCAACAAAAGCTTTTTAGAAAGTAAGGGGCACAATACACAGAGTAACCAGTCTATTTCTGAGCAAGATTCAGTTAGAAAGAAGATCTTGACTTACACTTGCCAAAGCTTGATGATGAGAATAGTGCTTAGGAATACTCTGTGCCAGTATTAAAGGACTAGGGTAAAGGATCAATCTCAATTTTGAGTTGCGGAGGCTTCTGTTATATTCTTATACTTATGGTAAACAATTTATGGTTGAAATAGTTACAGGATATAGTCAAATAAATTGATTTATATTCTACAGACAAGGAAGCAGATTATGTTTTACTTATGTTTAATAAACAAGTAAACTCAAATTCAGAGTTGCCCAACTGTTATAATTAGGAAGTTTCAGAGAGGATTTGTATTGTATTCCATGTTCACTTTAGGACAGTTGATAAATCTTTTCAGAGCATCAGGAAATGCCCTAAAATGACATGAAGTTTCTGTAATAAGATTTTTCAGATATATGCTTCTTTCTAAGATAAGGGAAGAAGTTAACTAACTTCACCAGATTTTTCCAAGGGGTCTGTCACTTAAAACGGGATAAAATATAAATTTACTTTCCACACTGGTGCACAATATGAAGTGGAAATATTTTTTTTGCCAAATTTGGGAATATATAATTCTTACAATGCACATACTCAGGAAGAGTTAGAATCAGTAGCATGTAACAAAAATTTTGTAGGAATTTCTCAGAATCATAGTTAGTGGCAGAAATAAAACCAGTACTCTACCTGCCAACAATCGAAGAAGTGGTTATTTTACCTATCAGGTGATGAATTGTCTTTTTTGCAGACAGGTGTCCCATAGTCTAGTGCTAACCAGGGAGCTTGGAAGTCTTGCTTCCAGATCGAGTATCAGTGGCGAAAGTCCAGTCCAAGATAGCTAGAGAACAAGCTCACTCTGGTGCTCCCCTAAGACACTGAAATAGCATTTTGAGCATGAAAATTATTTGAATAAAATTGTGGATTGCTTGAAATTTCTGAGGTGGAGTAAGGGACAATAGTTGAGTTAACTTCCCTATGTAGAATGAAAATGTTTTTGCTCAGTAGAGCAGCACCTGTATTGAACTCTGTGGCTCCCGGAGCTCTCCGAGTTTTAGCTTCCTGAGTTACTCTCGGGCAGTAAGGAAGCAGTGGAGGAGAACTTCTCTGTTCAGAGGCAATGGAAGAGTTTTTGAATGATATCTCTCTGTATATGACTTTGCCCAAAAGGTTATGCATCTGCAAAAACACCAAATATTGTTCTTTGCTATAAGAATGTGTATTTTCAAGGCAGAGTGGATGACACTTTTTAAAATATTTCATCTTTTTACCGTTAGCATCAGAGAATCAGCATTCTTTTTCATTCAGACATGTATATATGACTTTCAGACCCAAGATTTATCAAAGACTGTATCATCTATATTTATATATCTATATCTGTATCTATATCCAATCTATATCTGCATACAAACTTTAAAGTTTAAGTACTCATGATTGAGAAAGCACCACTGAGCCTAAGAGCTACACAATCCTTGTCTAACTCACTTGTTTTATGGATAAGAAATTGAAGCACAGAGAGGTTAAATTCTGTATCATTTTACACAGTTAATAAGTGACAGAGCCAGGAAAAAGTACCCAGATTTTCTGATTCCTGGCCCAGTTTTCTGTCTGCTATGGCATGGTGCCTCATGACACATATGAGATTAGAAAAATTATGTTTGTTGAAATGCATGAGAAGTGTTGTGGGTCTTTTGATGATGTTTTGTGGAAGGACTGAGGTCAGTCTCTCTTCAAGTTTTATTGTTGCTTTTGTTTTGCACTCTAAAATTAATAAGTGAATTGTGTCCTGT
Organism: Cavia porcellus; assembly: GCF_034190915.1. Taxonomy (NCBI): domain Eukaryota; kingdom Metazoa; phylum Chordata; class Mammalia; order Rodentia; family Caviidae; genus Cavia; species Cavia porcellus. The sequence continues at coordinate 48,643,950 of NW_026947510.1, read as the reverse complement.
CTACCCCAAATTAAGAAGGCTCTATTGATTTTTTTCCTCTTTAACAATGTGTGTATTGTTTAGAAATTACCTTTCTGTTTCAGAATAAATGCATGCATATCTTTGAGTTATAAGCACTGGGGTTCTAATTCAATAAGTGACGAATCTAAGAAATCACCCCCTTGTTAGGTGCACTGGATTGCAAGTGTCTGCTGATAGTACTGTAGTGGTCGCGTAGGGATTTGCAACTGGCAGGCAGAAATTGAATTGCCATCATTTGGCTTTAGCAGAAACTAGAGTCTTGTCTCCAACATAAGCATGAGCCAAGGTACTGTCTCCTTTTTTCTAATTTTAGTTGGAACCATTGGCACTGATCTTACCTAGACAGACTAGTGTTATTTCTACCCAGCACAATCTGCTGGGATGGGCTCTTTTCCAAGCCATTCAGTTGAACTTCTCGCCTTGATTTACCAAACAAAGATCTGATTAGGTATAGAGGGCAGAAGCTTTCACCTTTTTCGTTAGAAGTCATCCGTTTAGACATAGAAATTCTAAATTTAATTGATTCAATGTATGACTCAGAGAGAATTGGTTGTTAGGACTGAAAATTGAAGCAGGCTTTAATGGTGGGTCAGGAAGTAATTTCTCCAACATTTTGGTGCTGGGACATGAATATTGATGTGTTTAACTGTTGGAGATTGAGAGAAAGAGGTGCTAAGTGCTGTCTACTTTTCAGCCCTGTCCTCTCTTGTTTCTAGAGCAGATGAATTGAGCCACAGTTCTGTTATGGTCTCTGATCATGAGCATCAGTTCCTGCTGGCATCTCTCAGGACTCCAGTCACAGTGACTATGTGGGGGTCATGTCTGCATCCCCTTAGAGACCTCATCAGATCATCAGTGTCCTCCCACAACCAATCATCATGAAAAAGTGGCAGCACAATGTCCTGTATGCAGTCATGCCTATACTGTTTTGACCTTACTTGAGTTTGCCACAGATACCTGCAGAACTAAAGGCTGACTTCATTCCAGTAGTGGGCCAAAAGACATCTCGTTTGTTCAGAGCCTGAACATAAAGGGTTTCCCATCCCATCCCAACCTCCCGAATCTGGATCTGCCCTAAGAAAAGTAAAATACAGGGTCTTCATTTTAACATTCAAGATTTCTTCTTCCTAGGAAGAATCCTTCTGTCTAAATCAAAACTGCCACAAACATTCAACATGTTTTGTGATTACATATGAATAATGATTTTCCACATGTAAAAATGCAGAATTTTTCCCCCTCTGGTTGTCTTTGGTCCCAGTGAGAAAGACTACATAAGGAATGAGGACATTTGTGTATCTATTTATTTTAGGTTTCATCATGTTGAAGTCTCAGTAGCAAATAAAAGAGACAAGGACCCTACACGTGAGTTCATGGAGTTGATATTTTTTGTTATTTTTCAAAACAAGAGATCCAAGTATGCACAACAAACCAGCAAATAAAGAGATGCAGAGAAACAACTGTAGAGTATATTTAAATTTTAAGTAGAAGAGGGTTTTAAAGTTTGTATTACTGTGTTTGCTTTCCATTACTATGAAACATTCCTAAAATGATAAGCATAAGAAGAGAAAAGGTTTGTTTTGGCTTACAGTGTTGGAGCTCCCATTTGGTGATCAGGTGGATTCATTCAGGCTACTCATTGAGGTGACCATGGTGGGATGGAGCAAAGCCACTCACATTGTGGCTGAGAAGTAAAAGAGAGGACAAAAGAAGGGAGTAGGATCCCACTGTCCCTTCACAGTAACCCCCAGTGAAGGAAAGATCTCCCATTCCACCCTACCTCTTAAAGGTTCCTCCAGCTCCCAGTAGCAGTAGGTACCACACCTTTACCACAAGAACCTTTGCAAACCTTTAAGATTCAAACTGTAAACATCACATTGCAAAGATCTGGTTAAAAATTAACAAATCATTATCCAGATGAAAAGGAGGGCCCTAAACATAAACCAAAACTGCTCATCAGAATATTATGTGTGGGAAGCAGTATGTTTTGAACTTCAGGAGGCTAAAATTTTATGAAGTTATTTATTCTTGTATTTTAAAGTTTGACTATAAACAAGAAGGTTAAATTTAGGCTATAAATGAGGGAAGACTGTTTGAAGATATTAGTAAAATATAGAGTATGTGAGTTCTTTACAGGACTGATTCTTTTAAACAAAAAATTCTACCATTATCTTCTTCTCAAACAAGTATCTGCATTTAGAAATGTTGTTACATATAATAAAGGTCTTCTCATGAAATATGTTTCATTCAAACACATAAAGTAGAATGGAAATTCACAAGAATCCTAACTGACTGCTAACTCAGTTCTCTTCATTTTGCAAGCAGTTACTATTTTATTTTAATATTTTGAATGTTATTTCTATATAATATTCATTGGATCAAAAATTGATCTGTAAGTGAGGTGTGGTGGCTCATGCCTATAATCCCAGCACTTGGGAGGCTGAGGCAGGAGGATTGTTATGAGTTTGAGACCAGCCTAGGCTACAAAGTGATCTCAAGGCCAGCCTGAACTTCATAGCAAGACTTTGTCTAAAAAAAAAAATTGACTTGTAGGCTTTCCATATGAAGAGCAAGTGTTTCACAGCAGGCAGCAGAAAGTCTGCTTTATGTAAGAAGAATATGTACCCAATTATGAAGAGTGTATTTGCAGTCTTGAATATTTTCTGGGAGTATTAGTTTATAAATCCTTAACATCAATATTGGTTAATTTAATATCTTTAGCAAGAATTTACAGTATATGAAGCATGGTGGCTCACACTTATAATCCCAGCATTTGGGACACTGAGGCAGGAAGATCACTGTGAGTCTGAAGCCACCCTGTGCTTTCTGAGTGAATTCAAGGCCAGTCTGCACTACATAGTGAGGCCCTGTCTCAAAAAAAAGTAAATAAATAAATAAAAAATAAAAAAATAAGAAAGGAAGAAAGAAAGAAAAAAAGAGAATTTACATGCTTCTCAATTTGAAAAATCCAATATTTTTAAAGTCAAATTTGACTTTGTTCCATATGATTTGGGCAATTAGTGCGTATGGACTAAAAATTAGCAGTTTGGGTCACTTAGATCCAAATTTCCTTTTTCAATTCAGTAACGGTCTAGTTAGATAAGTATACTGAGTTCTTTTTCCATTTGAATGTTAAATTTGCCAAGATAATTAAATATGCAAAGGAAATATGCATGATCTAGATAATTGATATAAAAAACTTTTTGCTATAATTACTTAAACATTTCATAGGAACTATTGTTTGAGACTAAAGTAGCTGAATACATACGTATCTCAGTTCCCTCTTAGTTTGTGGGTTGAAATCATGGCTTTAGAATGTAACTATTTTTCAGCATCAGAAAAAGAACTGAATTTTTACAAGTTGGTAGTTATGAACAATCTAATAATTTCTAGAGTACAAGTTTACTTATTTTAAAAGATTGGCTTAATATAGAATTCCATTGCATAATGTTTTTCATTGGTATTCATGATCTGATTCTATAAGTATTTTTATAGTGTTCTTTCCTATGAAATAATTTATTTTAGATTAACTTCTTTGCATTTTACAGAAAAGGATTACTTAAATTTTGTAATCCCTCAAGATACGGTATCAGCTTCGCTAGTGTGTGTGTATCTAATGTCAGCCTTTCAGATAGGTGACTCTTGCCACCCAGCTTACAGTCCAAGGAATCTCAGTCTTCCTTTCTGATCCATAAAATATTGTAGTTGAGAAAAGTGATTTCTAAAAGATAATTGTATTGATTAATTCAATTTCTGGGTTGAGCATAAGGTTGTAAATTGGAGATCACTCATAGAAATTGAATACAAAGGGAAAATCTTTTAAGATTTTTTTTCTAGTGTACTGAATGATTTATGCTGAACTGTTAAAAGCTTTCCAACCTCAGAGAGCTTCAATAAACTTCTAATGGAGTCCCGAATGCCAGTTCTATTTTTGTTGCTGGTACAGTAGGTGGGAAACCTTTAACTAGTAGCATGAAGCTTTGTTTCATTTCCATTGAAATCCTCACTATCATGTTAAGGCTTGTAATATTTTCATGTAAAAAGGTTGCCAGTATAATAATACATGCATATTTACACAAATTAAAATACATATATTTCCCAAGTGAAACTATACACTTCTTTATCAACATATTTGAACAAACACAGTTTCTATGCATATATATATACACACACACACACACACACACACACACACACATGAACGTATCTCTACATTGTATATACAGGCTCCACATTTATTATGTTAGCTGGTTGAGTATTTCATCAGACAATAGTTTCTCTAAATACAGAAGCTGTTTTATCTACATTCTGTCACCCCCAACAGAGTATAATACAGTGCCCTTTACACAATGAGTGCTAAATTAATGGTTTCGGTGAATGGTGACCAAAAAAATTCATATCTAATCAGAGAAAAAGGTGCCATTTGATTTTGATACAGGTACATGACAAAGATATCACTTAAAGAAATCCTTTTAATTGTCAATTAAAACTGTTTTATTCTTATCCAGTTAGATGGAAGCTAAGCTCTGCCACTTTTATATAGTTTTATTTATAATTGTGAACATGTAGAGCCACGTGAGGCCATCAATCAGTAGAGAGATGAGGGCCCAATAGAATTATTTCTGTAGGTGGCCAATTTTTTTCAATCAAGGACAGCTGAAAGGTCATGATTAAAACAGTGATTTTCCTGAAATTGTAAGTAACTGTTAGTGATTGTTTTGCACAAAGATGTCAAAACTACTTTTTTCTCTGAAAAAGAAAATTATAAGTTCTTGAAAATGTTGGCAGTTTTCCAAATTTCACTTGCACTACTGTAATGTATTTTAATTACTGTACTTGAGTCAATTTCTCAAAAAATATAAAAGGCAAAAATAAGTTAGTGTGATAGTAATCATATGTAGATTAAACAATAGCCTTCTAATGACTCACTGATAGCAGTATATTCATTGCTCAAGATTAGCCCAGCACTAGGATTTATAACTTTTACTCAAGGGAAGTATATAGCATTAATTGTAATTCTTTATGGGAATACAGAATGATATCACTACATATTGCTATTAAAATGTGATAGTGATACTAAAGATGTAATAATAAATAAGTTGTTTCATTTAACACGATAACAAAGGCAAACAAAGATAGCAAATGTGGCAGTTTCTGTAGATGGCGCTTTATTCTCTGAGTCAGGCTTGACCCTAGTCCCTGGGTAGTGGCAGATGGGACTTACTGCTGGTTGTCATCATCTTGCAGATGAGGTGTGGACATGAGACCTTGACCATTTTGTAGTCGTTAAAGATTCCTCAGAACCTTTGTAGCAAGAAGAATTTTAACCACAGTGTCCTGGTCAGTTTCCAAATGGAGTAATTACATTCTCCCTTCTAATGTCTTCCTGCAGGTTCTGTTTTCATTTGTTTGATTGGGGTTTTTATTGTCCTTGCTTGGTATGTAGAGCTGTAGAAATGTGTGTGTGTGTGTGTGTGTGTGTGTGTGTGTGTGTGTGTGTGTCTGTGTGTCTGTGTGTCTGTGTGTCAGTGTGTGAATGACTCTTTAGTTATAAATTACAGCCTGCTTTTAATCTTAGAAATAACCAAAAAGTTTTGTTAGGTGCATATTAACTTGGCCTGCATTAATAATTTGTGTACCATATTTTTACTGTGTTTCACTTTAAGAGATGCTTATAAAGGAATAAATGAAAACAAATAGTGGCAGGAAGAACAACAGATATGTTTGGCAGACATGGGCTACTCTATGGGATATGGTTGCAGTGCACCTGTGTGCCTTTTATTTGAAGGAAGGGCAGAGACAGTAGGAAAGTTGAATGACAGACAATTGCTGAGCATGGGGAGCCAGTATAGAAGTCTATACAGACTGTGAGTTAATTTACAATTAAAAATGGGTAAGGTTCCACTTGAGCCCAAGAATGACATGGTTCATTTCCATGTTAAATGTCAATCTTTTTCCCCATTGATAAACACTTTAAATTTTTATTTCTAAGGCAGAAGGAGATATCTCTGATTTAAGAGCAATATTTTGATATGTCAGAATTTTGATGGCCGTGTTTTGAGTTATATATTTCACTTAGGATCATTTTTGTAATCTACAGAAAGATAAAGATCTATCAAATCAACATATATTGGATGCCAACCATATTAAAAGAACTGTTTGATGTATTTCTCTGAAAAATACTTCATCTGGTCCCCTCCAAACACTGTACCAAGTATTTATCATATTATATTCCAATTGTTTTGAAAGCAATGTTCCAGGTTTTTTGTTATTTTATTTATTCAACAAAAATGATAAAACAAAATTAAAAGTATTTATTTCTAACTCAGGCATAAATTTTATCTATTAATTTTAAAAGCTACCCTGGCAACAGTATGATAGAGGAGGAAAAGCATAAGCCCTTGAGTCAGAGGAGCTGTTGTTTAATCTTGGCTCCCACAAATTCTGTCCTTTCCAAGTGGATGAGTTGCTTAGCTTCCTTGTCTAAGTCTTTTCATTGATGATTTTAATATATTTGACCTATCCATTTGAACAGTACAACTAAAAGGAAGGGGAAAAAAAGCCAGCCTCTTATCTTGTAAATATGACTCTAATCTACACAGTAGTATGAACTTTTTTCACTAATAATCTATCGTGAATCAGGTTGACTTTGCATGTAAATCAACTAATAATGACTCAATTAATAATGTCTCCTCTGAAGCTTTCCAGGAATCTTGGCTTCAGATTGAACTTGTCATGGCTTTTGTATGATGGAGGTATGACCTCTTAGGAATATCAACTTTTGAAATGTTCTCTTCCTAATATAACATAGTTTTACTTTTCTCTAACTCAACTTTTTACCATATTTATGACACATATGATAAGCAAATGGAAGACTTCAGTGCTCCCTTCCCATCTTTGGTTACCTGAACATAAGCACACCTATCAGAATCTGGGCCCCTTCTCATTGAAACTTCAGAGGCTGATAATCACATCCTGGAGAAAAGCATCACCAGTAGTAAAACGATGGAGCAGAGATCTTAGTTGTCTGATATGCTTGTGTATAAAAGCATCATCTGACCCTCATAGCAGGAAAATACCATGTTTGAGAGGTGCTCGGTACCTACCTATGGGCAGTAGCTGGTGTTCCCAGGAACACAGGTTCACCCGTGTGACTTAAAATTCTATCAGCAAAGAATCAGCCTCTGTGACACTGGCAAACTGTCCCTGAACGTGAAGGAGACTTAGCTGAAGGAACAAACTATGCCAGGAAACTAAATTCTCAGCCAAGGTTGAAAATCAGAACAGAAGAGTCAAGGTAAAATCCATAGAATTGAGTGCAAACTAGGTAAGGGAAAAACTGCGGGAGTGATGGTGCAGAGAATGCGGGAAGGCAGGATCCTGCCTGCTTAGACCCTGAGGTTGACTGGGACTAGCATTCCTTAGGTTCTCTTTTCATTTCTATCTCAAATAAAAGTTTCTGTTTTCTCCTAACCATCATCTTTCTCCACTGGGAATTTCTATGTTCCATGTTATAAAAAGTTAAACCATAATTTGTTTACTTAGATATATTGTAGTGCATTTTAATCCATAAAATTGGGATGCAGCCTGTGTCTATGGTTTGTCATGATTTAATTCCCAAAGTACATTTTTGATGATGCACAAAACATTGTTTTAATGAGTGAAATAAAAAGCTAGTCTAGGGTTTTTTGTAGAAAGTGACTTCAAATACAATCTGAATCACAGAGATCAGAAAATGTCTAGAGTGTGACATGTTACTAACACTGTCACTGGGGCTTTGTAGAGCCCCAGCAGTTTACAAAATCCCTAGAATATGTGAGCTACCATTTCCCATCTTGCCACATTTTCCTTTTTGGGTAAGAAAAGGGCTTCCCAAAAGAAGAGATCTTATGCAGGTGTTTAGTATTTATCTTGTATCTTCATAATAGAAATGTATTCATTGCATCTGTTGTGTTCTTCTTATTAGGACTTTATGAATTAGATTTTAGATAATCTGTATCTTTTCCACTGAATTATATGTATTTATGTATCCGAAAATCGCATCCTGGATTTTGGAAATGAAAGAACAGGGTTGCCATTCTTTTCCAAATCCTTCCTTAGTGTGTAAGAATTTCTGGGTAATTGTACATTTTCACAGTTCTTCCTAGTTTCCTGAAACTGAGGCTTAACTTTGCATTTTCAGTGCTATTTTGGTTGCAATATCCTCCCCAAATTTTCATCTTTATCTAGAGGAAGCAAAATAGTGAGACTGTGAATAAATTGACTATTTTGCTCATTGCCTACCTGAAAGGAAACAGATATTCACAAGGTAGTTACAACATTGCCTCCATATCTTCATTTGAAAGAATCACATTTTGTTCGGTAAAATTGAGGACTTCCTTTCCCTATTAGAAGAGTAGTAGGGTGTCTGTTGTTGCTAAGCTTAGTAATTTGGGCTGTGTCACATATTGAAACTTATCTTAATGTGTTTTATTATTAGGGCAATGTCTGGATTTCTTGACTTTATAAGGCATACATACATAAAATTATTAACACAAAAATTTTATATGACCAGAAGAGCCTACAGGATCAATGAAAAATAAAGTACAGTGTAACTTTAGTTGAAAAATGAAATGAGGGGACTGGGGATTTAGCTCAGTGGCTAAAGAACTTGTCTGTTTGGCAGAAGGTCATGAGTTCAAATATGAGGTACCAAACAAACAACAAAAAGGAAAAATGAAATGAGGGAACTAAGAAGTGAGGTCTATAGGCTGAAAAAGAGTAGGTATTTGTGGAATTATTAACTTTCATGTAATATTTTCTCCAGATGACAAATAACTCATGTGGAGGCAGAATCATACATCCATTGTGGAAGACTTAGATATTGGAAAGAAATGTCCTAGATGAGATTTGAGAACTCAGTGTAGTACTATCTCCACACTGAATGCTGCATGCATGTATTTGAAATCACCTATCAACAGCACCTCAAGAAAGAGTGTGCATCCTGATGATAATGCATTACTTGAATATGAGAAAGAGCTCTTTTAAGGGGAAAAATTATCTCACAGAATTTCAAAATCGTGAATTAAAAAAGACACATAAGTGTTTATATACAATGGATGACGCTCTAGCCTTTAGGCCTTCCAATTGTAAAAGAGCTTCCTGTTATGCTTTTATGAAACACGTCAGCAATGAAAGTCAGGGAAAGACTGCATGCTGAATTCTATACTAGCATAGGAACTCAAGTTCTAGCAGTCACCCCCAAGCCCTGAATTTTAAGAAAGTTTCCTGTAATTGCTAATAAGTAAGAGAAAGCTTTGACACATATGTGAAGGAGAGTTATTTTAGCAAAAATGAGATGGGGTATGTTAACTGATTTAGGATGGGCATTGAATTCAGAAATTCTGTCTTTGCAGATAATGTTTAGTGAGGAATATATGTCAAATATGATCACTCAAGCTAATGGGATTTCATTTTACAACAAACTGTTTTCGGAAACCATTTTCTATAACTTCATATCTTCATGAGAAGATAATACAGGAGTCATTGTCATCTCTCACCTGAAGCATTTTGTTAACTTTTCCTGACCACTGTGCTCTTTTTACTGTACTCCTTTTATACAGTGCAAATGATCAGTCTTTCTAAATCAGAGCTCTGATTCTAATGGTCTCATGCTCAGAAATTTTCTCTTACTGAGTGGTCTGTTGTGTGAAATGTAAACTTAAATTATAATTGTTTAGGCTCTGTCCTTGATATTACTATGAGGTCCTTGATGTCAACTATGCTATTATTTATTACTCATGCTTTGTAATTTTCTACATTTTCCTCCTTGTTTTCCTGATAATTTTCTCAATGACTGTCCAGTTTTCACATGCTAAGTGTTGTTACCCTGAAGCCCTGGAAATAAAATTTTTTGTGCTTTTGAGCATTGACTATATACATGTTGTTTGTTTAATCCTATTTTTCCATGCAGTGTGTAGTAATAGAGACACCATTGGAAATTATAAAAAAATGTAGGAAAAACTGTTAATTGTAGAATACATGTATCACAAAGTATTGATTATTCAGGGGGCCCTTTATCACTTGAGGATTTTCCAATACTGCTTTTCCTTTTTTATTCTCCCTCTTCCTGACTCTAGTTTTATGCCTTATTCATTTAAATTCTAACTTAGAAAGTACATAGGAAGAAATGAAGCATTCAGATCACTTGAAAAGAGTTGAGAGGCATTCAGCTTTGTTCACCCTTAGCTTTTGATCATAACTGTAATTCTCTGAAAGCAATCCAATAAAACTTCCCATTGAGTTGCACTTGTGTTTCCTTTGAGCTTGAATTTACAGCCTACCATCAGTAGATTAAAAATCCATTAAAATCCATAAGAACAGCGAAAGTTACATATTCCTTTTGCTGTAGTAAAGATTTTCTAAAAGATTTTACATTAAAACTCTGTGGCTAAGTAGAGATATTAATAGGCCGTTTTAAAGTCAAACTTGGCTTGTTCTTAAGCTACGGAAGATTGCGTGCACAAGAAGCAGCTTCCCATATACTGGGCGATTGAGTTTTGGACCAATGATTGAGACACAGTTAATTTTTTCCCCTCATGTCAGAAAAACAATGCTAGACTCTATTAACAAATAGCAGACAAGCGCAAGGATAAGAGGTAATGAGGATCATTGTGAAGAACATGCTAGGAAGGGGCGATAATAGATTTAGAGAAAGAGCGCCCAAGTAATTGTCCAGTAGATAGTGAGAAAAATGAAACTCGAGAAAGGGTGAGAGATCAGGGATAGAGATGTAAAGTTAAACTAATATACAGGTAGCTGCTAGTGAAAAAATCACAACGCCCAATTTTGAAAAAAACACTCAAGTGTAGAAATGAAAATAAGCATATTTCTATCTATGCATTTTCAAATTGATATGTTTTGTTGATGTGATGGTTTATACTTTTTACTATAAATTATCTTACTCTCAGTGGCTTCCTATCTTTTTCAAATAGTTAAGAATTAAATGTAAAGTCAAGAGGACAAAAAAGTCCTATTTGTAGCTCAGAAGATGTCAGGTGGTATGGTTGCACCTTTCCTGCTGTTTTTCCAGGTGATACACTGACACCAAATCTTAGATAAATTAGTTACAGTAATAAAATATAGTGCTGCTTGATATTTACTTCAGAATTGGCTATGCTCAAAAGCCACCATACCTCACGTGCAAAGTCTTATGAGCTACTCAAAGCCTGCATCGTTACATTTGAGATGGGCTTTATTGTGCTCTTACTTTTTTCCTGCCTTAATGACATGGCTTCTTTTTGCTCAAGATGAGAAAGTTCTGAAATCTTCTTCATCCTCTTCCTAGAGATTTTACCTGTTTCCAAATTATGATAGGTTTGCTTCCCAGAATTTCCTTTGACATTTTTGCTTCTTTTTTATCATTCTATGTGCTTTATCATGTTTTTTTTTTTTTCTACAATAGCATCTCATGTTCACTGGTGAAATGCTGGGAATAAGATTAAAAAAGGGATTCAAACCTAGGTAATCTCATTTTAAAACTTGTTATAGTCAATATGCTGCGTTGCTTCCTAATACAAAATCAGGCACAATCTGACCTTTCTGCAATGGTTAGACTAATTTGAGAGCAATGCATCGAATAAGTAGCAGCATAGAAATGTAAGTGCTATGAGAAGGTTCCTGGCATTATGAAACAATAATAGGTTTTGAATAGTTTGGGGGGGTTAGTTTGTAGTTCCTAAATTTCTTAATAATATGTGTTTTGAGCTGAAATCTGGAGGGAAAATAGGAGTGAGGTAAAGAAAGGAGGAAAGACAGTTTCCAGGTGCAAGAAAGTATGTGTAAAAGCTCTGTGGTCAGAGCGAAGACTTTATATGGAGGGCCTGACAACTGGCTGCATGCTGGACCAGAATGTTGTAGGTTGTGGTAAGTATTGTGTGTTTAGGGGCAATGGGAAATGGTTAAATTTTTTAAGGAAGAAATTACATGAGCACATTTTTATTTTGTAATGATCCCTCTGGCTGCAGCACAAAGAAGAGTTTGCAGTAAAGATAGTTATATATTGCCCAAGTGGGAGAATTGAGTTATTGTACTTTATTTGAAAGTTATATAGCATGGGTTCATGCTTGCAGTGAGAATTTAATAAATGCTGATGTACTTTATTCTTTCTTTTATTCACCATATCTAATATATTTCTCTGCAAAAGTAACAAAACAGTAAATGCTGGCTTATTGATTGAGTGAATTAATAAATCATTATTGAGATTTTCTTTAAGATTTCCAGAAAGTAGGAACTCCATGCTTCACAAAGCAGTCCATTAGATAGCTTTATATGAGAGAATATATTTCTTCATTTTGAGCCAAAAAGTCTAACTTCCTATAATTCTATTTAACTTTGCCTTCTGGACCTGAAGAGAATAAGTATAAATCCTTTTCTGGAATAATCCTTCAAAGAACTTAAAGCACTTAATTTAAATATTTCTGTTCTAGCCCTTCAACCCTGTAATATATCATCCGGACTCTTCTTTCAGGGTTCCCATCTCGTGGATGTACTCTTTCTTTATCTGTTCTAATAAGTATCCAAACACTGCATGTATTCCACCCAGTACAAAAGTAATGAAGCTATGACTGTCTTATTTAAGGATTCTCCTAATGGACACAGCTCAAAATTGCCTTGACTCATTTGGAGGTACTTAATATATTTGTCTGTGTTTAGTTTACAGTCTGATCAAAACTGCTTGCAGTCATTTTTTTTTTTATCTCATGCTTATGGCATGGATTGTTGAACTTATCTCCATAGGTTTTATACTTATCAGTATTATTTAAATTTAATGCTTTTGGTTGGAATCTTTATCAGTAGTGACTATATCTTATAGTGTAATACTTTTTTCTCCAAAAATTCTTTCTCATACAAATGTGTGAAAAGTTTCTTTTGCAACTTTAGTTTTGTTGTTAATACTGTCAAATGAGACAGAGTTGAAGTTCTTATTTTTACTAAGGTTTTCTGACTGATTGACACTGATTTATCTAGATTCCATTTGATCAGCTATAAAATCTACCTAGCTGTACATTTACATTTATCTATCTTATAATTTCTCATCTTACTTTGAAAGCTCCCATTGCAAACCAGAAGAAAACTTAATCATGTACTGATTCTATAGCTCAATTAAAATTTTTGAAAAAAAATCAGCACAGCTGGAATTATAGGTTGTTGGTAAAGTAAATAATAACAGAATAGTCATTTATTCTGTGCTAGACACTTTTCTGGGTGTTTATTTCATTAATTCAATTATTTTACATACATATACATACAGAGTGAGGTAGGTACTATCATTATGTATATTTTACAAGTAAAAATGTCTGAGACAGAGGTGAAATTATGTTACATTTGCATAGTTAGAAATTGCTAAATAGTTTTAAATCACTATAACAGATACCTGAGATAAATCAATTTAAAGAGAAAATTCATTGTGTCTCAGTGTTTTGAATATATCTGTCCATGATTGGTTGATTTTGTTACTTTTGGGACTATGAAAAGGTAGCACATCATGGAAGAGAGTGAAAGATACCTGGAGAACAAAGTTATTCACCTCCTGGCCATAACAGAAATGAGAAAAGGAACCTGGTATTGTCCCATATCCTCAATGGCAATCAGCCAGTGACCCAAAGACTTCCCACCAGGTCCCATTTCTCTTAAGTTCCCATAACCTCCCTTTAGTACTACTCTAGGTAACAAAGTTTTGACACATGGACCTTTGAGTGACATTTTTGAGCCAAACTCTAACAGCAGTAGAGTTGTGAACTGGTTAATCAACTTTCCCATCACTGGGACAAAGTCCTTGTTCGAAATCCAAAATTTGAATGAGAATTTCACAATTTCAGTGGAATTTGTCTATGGTCTACTGGCTCCAAGATAGAAATCACATGGTGTAAGGATCCACAGGAGAAAAGTTACTTCTTTTATCATGACCAGAAAATAGAAAAAGGAAGACCAGTGATGAGACTGTATGCCTCTTTTGATCAGGCCCAAGTTCTAAAACTTAGATCTTGGGGGTTATTTTCAATTTAAACCATAATAGGTGCCAAACTCTTATAACATGGCTCAGGGTTCTGTGAACAAATCATGTATGCTATGCAGAAAAAATCAAAACAATGTATGAAACAATTTACACAGCATTTTAATTTAATTTAATTTTTGTCTTTTTGAGATAGGATCTTGCTAGGCAGTTCAGGCTGGCCTTGAACTCACTTTGTAACCCAGCCTGCTCTCAAATTTGCAATGATCCTCCTGCCTCCTCCTGAGTGCTGAGATTACAGGCATGCACCACCATGCCCAGCTTACAACATTTTCAGTAAGAATTATTTGGAAAAAAAATTTTTAACTCGAATTTTTTCTCATATTTTATATATTCCAATTTTTCAAAAAATATTGCTTTCAAGTTTTAAAAAAGTGATACACCATATATTTAAAATGAATTACTGGCGACCTACTCTCCAATGAGAACAGAACCCTTGTAGTTGAGAAAACTCTGATTCAGTCACATTACATATCTGAACAGTTTAGTCATGTTCTTTATAGACAGCACAAAAGTAAAAATGTCCTGTTTTAAATTGTGGGTATGGGATATTTTCTTCAGTTCAGAAAAAGTGACTGAGGCAAAAATGGTAGTAGAGCAGAGCAGTAGGGTTGTTGCCATGATCATAGCTGACCATGTGGTTTAGAAGCCATCAGAACTGGTTTTCAGGAAGAATTTGGAAAATGTTTATAGGCAAAAGCTAGAGAACCCTGGAATGATGTAAGTGGAGTTTTATGGGAGATTCTGGTCAGAGCTCAAAAGGCCAGAATGCTGATAAACATGCAGACAGGAAGATTTGGTTTGAGAGACTCCATTTGGCAACAAAGACTCCTTTGGCAGCTGGACTCAAAACTGTATGTTATACTCTGGTATAATTGCGTTTTTTTGTACCAAGAATCAAGCTCATGGCCTCATGACCTTGTGTTTGAGAAGCAGGTATTTATACCACTGAGCTAAATCCCAAGCCCAATATTTCTTTCATATACAGATACTTTGTAGGAAACTGAGATTAAAGGTGATTGATTCATTAGAGGAATCTGATGAGTAGAGGAAATTTCAGGTCACCCCAGCATTCAGTGTATGGCATGGATACTGCTTTCTGCTTTTAGCTTGATTTATAGTGAAACTTTGGAACAATAACTGAAGATATATAATTTGAAAACTGTACATTTTCAATAAAAAAGGAAGCATTTGCAAAATTGGGGCCTCAGAGAAGATGTTGAAAAGGTTAATATTAAAAAGAAAATCAGTAATTAATATCAGAACAATAAAGTTGGCTTGAGGTCATCTCAGGAATCAATAAGACCCCAACCTTCCATGGCTCCAGGGTATGAAAAGGAGAAGTTAAGCTTCTTAGGAAAACTTTGTTTAGAGTGAAGAGCCCCAAAACACCCTGCACAGAAAAGGGCACCTGGAGAATTGGTTCCCTGGAGTTTGGTTCACAGAATTCAGCAATCTAGCACTTAAAAGCATTGCAGCCATGATCCAAAGAGGCCTTAATACTGCTTGATCTGGTGGCAGACATTGGTATCATCCATGTGTTGCCATTTACAAGAATACAGAATAAAAGAGTTATGGGGACAGAGGTGGTTTTCTCCCAGATTTCAAATGAAACCAGGCTGTGTGCACTTGAGAGTGCAGTACATGAATTTGTGAGCATGAAGTTCACAATGTAGTGGCGACTTCAAGAAGTTGGAGGTTCCAGGAAGGTGGAACATCTACTGAGGAAAGCCATAGGAACTGATCTGAGACAGCCAAAGAGAGAAGCCATGCGGGATTCAACTTGAATGGAATCAGGGTTGGGCAGCCCAAGCATTCTGAATCTCATTGCTCACCACAACTTTCTCTGGGTGCTGGACATGGATTTAATGTTTGCCCTGTTTGGTATTGGTCTTGCTTTTGTCTCATTTCTTTCTATTTTTCTATGTATCCTCTACCTTTTGCCATTGTATGCTAGCAGTATTTCTTTTGATTTTTACAGGGCCCCACAGTTACGAGTTTGCCTTGAGTCTCAAAGTATACTTTATGCTTGTACTTTCAGCAATGCTGGAACAGTTAAAACTTTGCTGATGCTTAGAGACAATATATATATATATATATATATATATATATATATATATATGAATGTATTAGGGCCAGGATTGGAATATTATGGTTTAGATTTTCAATGTCTCTCCCAAACTCTTCTGTGCTCTAAGTTATAACTTTTGGAAAGTGATTTATTATGCAGGTGTTACATTCATTAGGGGGTTCATCTGCTAATGAGTTTAGCTGCTGAGTGTGCTGTTAAGAGATGGAGTCTGAATAGAGGCAGAGGTGATCTAGAAGGATTTATCTCCCTCTCTGTTCCCTAGCTTCTCTCTTCATTCTTTCCTTTCTGAATCCTGTAATGTGGAAAATTTTATTCTGCCAGACCTTTCCTCTATGCCCTTTCTGATTTAGAATCATTTGGCTATGAACTGAATTCTTAAAAATCTATAAATTACAATAAACTCCCCTGCCTTTATATTATTGGTGTATTTTGTCCCAAAAATGAAGAAAGTGACTAAAACAAGTAGTATATAGTTTTATTGGAACTTTAAAAAAATTAGACTAAATGTGTCCCTAAAGAAATATGTAGGCTCTTAGAGAACTTGTACTAACCTAAATGCTTTTGGAGTTTTCTAAGAATTTTGGTACTGGAATATTGGTTTTACTTTCTTTATGGAAGAGATCACATTTTGATTCAATTATTCAAGAACTGTGGTCTGTAAGAATTAACTACTTGGGGATTTTTATTTTTTTATAATAATTGATATATTTAATAGTTTTCCACTTAATTAGATTTATGTGAGTAATGTATTACTAAGGTGTGTTAGAGAAAGTTTTGTTCTCACTGAAAGTATCCTGTAGGTGAGGGGAAAAACCCTCAATAGCATTTTTTTCCCTTTTGGCTCCATCAACAACAACAAAATCCTAATTTGGAAAACTAATATTCTTAAATATTCTCAGAAAAGAGCTATAATATATTAGAGCTGTTAGGTTGCTTACACAAATCATTTTGTTTTACAGCTTCGATCTTGAAATATGTGAGCAGATGTCTGATTTATGCTGTTGGTCTTTCTTGTGGATAGTGAAGTGTTCTTGCTTAATGTTATTAACAAAGCTCAAAGGTGAAAATGGGCCTCCTCAATTTAGGGCATTTGAAAAAGACATTTCCCTTGATACTATATGTCTTATCCTTTTAGTTGTCATTGTTGTGGTCCACTAGTTAGTGCCTTTTTTTCTTTTAGGAAAGTATTTATTCAATACCTTCTTCATTTGTCATTTTCTAAAATCTCTTTACTAACACTCTGGTTTCTCTGCAGATCATATACATCTTTCACCTTTTCTTAAAATCTCTCTATCTTGAATTAATTAGTATTATCACTACAATTTGGCACTAACATTTAAGGAATTTTATTTGACATTGTTTTGTAACTATGAGCTGGCTTTTAACTTAATTGTAAATAGGTGACACTTCATGGATAATAAATCTGTTAGCACAACCGAAAAGAAAAATACAAGTTAATTTGAATGGATAGATGCATGGATGAGTGGATGGATGGATGAATACAAATATATATATATATATATATATATATATATATATATATATACACATACACAAATATATATATATTTTCCATTGAATATATAAATATATGTATATATACACATATTAATATATATTATATATATGGTTAAATATACCCATTTGAAAATATGAGCCTATTTTAAAAAGGTATATATAAAGCCATTTCTGAATTGTAAGTATTCATTTTATATTTTGTTCTCAGTGAAATTTCAATTCTCCAAAAACAAAGATCTTAATCTTTTACTATTCCACCTCCTAAAATTCAGGACAATATCTCAAAATATTTTCAAATGTAAAATAATAATCACATAGCTAATATATCTTAATCAAATACTTTGTTTCAGGATGTTCGTCCTTATTTCTCACCTGAGCTACATCATTCAATAATCGCAATAATTGTATGTATATGTTCTCATATAACTAACAGGAAAGTAACACAAGGACTTTAAATAACTTGCTCGTGGTACAGATTAAGCAGAGGTGGGTACATTAAAATAGTATAAATTGGGAAAGAATAGAATTCATGGTTGAATTTTGAAGTTATTAGTAAGCTAAATTTTACTATTCAATCATTAATTAAATATCTTAACTTTATCTTGGTCAACTCCCGCAACTGTGAGCTGAGGCAGGATTGTTGGCAGAATGTTGAGCAATGGGACCAGATGAGCAAACCTCATAGACTACAGAAGAGAGTAGAACTATAAGTGAGTGGACACTACCTAACTTTCATTTCAGTAGAATCAAACCTAAATGAGGGATAAGGTTGTAAACTCAGTTTTCAAATATAGAAATTCTTCTTAGAAACTGCCAGTAAATGAGACCAATACATCACATCTCAATAAGACATGATACAGCTGGTTTATTTGCTACACAAGCTGAACATCATACTGTCTGTTCAGGTGTAAAGTGACATGCAGTATGCAAAGTACTTTTCCTTAAATGCTAGGGTCCTAAAAGTGAGAAGCTCACACCATCAGAGATACCAGAGATCTGAGAGTAAGAAAACTTCAGATTCATGTCTCTACATTATCTTTATTCTTATCTAAAAGTGAATTTAAAAATGGTGACAAAATCATACCAATCACATTAGCTACATAAACTTTTCCATAGTTTTCCTATAGAAAATATTCAAAATACTATAAGATAATATATATATATATATAATGTGACATCAATGTATAATTTATAATTATGCAATTTTACATATGTATTTTTAGTTTCATGATTTGTAGCAAAAATGTTTCTGATTTCTGTGTAGCTTAAATTTATACTCCCTAATATTTTAGATGGAGGAAAAAGATTAAGAAGAAACCAAGATGAAAACCTGAGGGAACTGATTTTTTAAAAAATGGTTATAAGATGTCTTAGTGCAGATTCCATTACTCTTAAGGAACTGTAAGCTGAAGACTAGGTTAAATAAGAATCTGGTAAAGATCTACAGGTTCTTGGACTTCAGATTTAGACATATATTTGAAGTAGCTCTTCTAAGAGTGATTGGAGTCTCTTCCTGGAAACTAATTCATGTTAACTAAAATATTTACTTGTTAATTCATGTGTATGTGTTTGTGCATTACTCAGTTTTCCATTACTGTAGTAAATAACAGAGATGATTGACTCATGGTGAAAAGGTTTATATTGGTTCATGGATTTAAAGGTTCCAGGTCCCTCATGTGGATACAAGTGATGGAGCAAAAGCATTTACCTTCTGACCAGGATGCAGAGGGAGGGAGGGAGGGAGGGGGAGAGAGAGAGAGAGAGAGAGAGAGAGAGAGAGAGAGAGGAAAAGATTCTAGTTCCACTGTCCTCTCCAAGGCCACACTACTTTTGTCTAGTACACAGTCCTCTACAGGTGCCTAAAGACCACTGGGTCCAACCTTTTACATCTTATACCACATTGCAGTAGTGCCACCCAGATGCCAGGCCCCTTTAATACAGGTGCCTTTGTTGGGGACATTTTAAGATCCAAACTATGGCAATAGTGAAAGAGGCAGGTATGTGGGGTGGGCGAATGAATTCCCTTGATACCTGGGAACCTCCTCAGGGGGTTTTTTGCTTGAGAAAGGTTTTCTTAGTAAGGTTGTTAATGTGTGTGTGTGTGTGTGTGTGTGTGTGTGTGTGTGTGTGTGTGTACATAGTGGGAGAGTGGAAGCAGGAAGATGATTGTAACTAATATATGATCGTGAGGCCTAGTATGCCCTCTTTCATAATATTCTCTTAGAAGTATAAATTGATGAATTCATTAACTTACTGAATATATCAGAAAACTCAGCTGATAGTCAAGAAAAGTTACTAGGGTACCTTTTTCTTGAAAAGTGTTAACTGGAACCTGATTTTTCCCTTTTGTCTTTTTGATTTTCTAGATACCATTCATTTCTATAAAGAGAGTTCAAAATTGTTAAATATTTAACTCACATTTTAAAGAACATATTTTATAATCTTTGATAACATTTGAGATATTTAATTAGATTAGAAATATTCTAATATCATTTATAAGAGAACAAACCATTTCTCCATATCATTTCCTGAATATACTAAATTCTCTATTTTACAGATTTTTATTAAATTTTGTTTTAGTGGCTGTATGTTCTGTGTGCATCGAGAGCCTCTGAAAGATAGGTTTCATGGGAATAAACATGGATTTTGAAGATAGATACAATTAGAGGGATATGCTAGCTGTATGATCTTAGGAATGTTACTTCATTTCTTACATTCTTTTTTTCTCCATCTCTTTAATAGGAATATGGAAATTTTTTATGGGCTAGTATATGACAATTACTGTTAAATTATAGGTACAAAGTAACAACTTTATTTTTCCATGCAAGATTTTTATAAAGAAAGCAAAAAAAAGTGTTCTCCATTTTTCACTACAGTTACCAAAGTGCCAAATCTGGCCTGCAAACGATTTTTAAATTCATCTTTGAAGTAATCGCCAACTTTAAACATCAGTAACTGTCACATAAAAATCCGTATTTCTCATTCTTCTTAAAAAAGTGCATATTTAGGCATGTTTCTGTACTGACAATGGGACGAAACTGAGTATGAGCTGCCCTTCGGACACAGCATTTGCTAAATGGCCTACTGTAGCTGTGTAAATGACCTCTGTATGTGCTTTCATGTGAGGATTGCCTCACTGCATGATCATCTTCCCAGCAACTCTGAATTTCACAATATTTTGAACAGAGGTACAAATTAATCTGTATATAAATAAATATTTGCAACACTGTTTCTATCTAAAACAAATGTATAGTCAAGCTTTTGTTTGGGTACTCAAAGGTGATCATACTTTCTCTGACTTGTGATGTAAAGGTGACTCTGAATATTTGAAACTGAGTTGCCCATAAACTGCTACTGTAATTCTGAACCACAGGGACATTTGTTTGATGCTGCTGACTTATTACTATAAATTTTCAAGGTAGTATTTTCAGTTTCATTGCTCTAGTCTTGCACTGTCTTGGAGTGTGGTGGCAACTGCACGCCATTTGTAAAATTAAAGTGCTATATTCATCCTTGAAACAAATGGCAAAGCTATTTAGGATTGGTTTTAATCTGATGCTCTGGCAAGGATCCCATTGGGGCACACAAATTAAAACATAGCCTGGGTCAATTATAGCAGTGTATCTTTTGAATAGGAAAGACTCAATGACTGGTTTGACAAGAGCCTAGTGACCCTGCAGAGTATTATTAATTTCGTTGTCCCAAGAGAATAATGAAAATATGACCTATTGTTTAGCTTTCAAGCTAAAATTGCACACCATTATCTGGATGAACAATATCTAAAGAGCCCCTGTAGGACATACTAGAAAGAGAGTTGAGCATAATCAGACCATTAATATCAAAACAACCCTCAAATATAAAAATAGAAGCATAGCTCTAATTCCAGGATACAGGTTATATGAGAAAGAAACTTGTGGAGATTATTGTGAAACTCATGACCACCATCTTCTGATTAAAAGACAGCTGCAATAAAGTATCACAGGGAATTTAACCAAATATTTCATTTGCAGTTTCTAGGGTCTTTATTATGGATTTTTTTTTTTTTTTTTTACTGTTCTCTCTGGATGAGACACACATTACAACAGATCTAAGGGGTCTTTGGTATTAAGCTGCCTGAATCTGAAGTCAGATTCTGATATTTATTAGTTGGCTATGGGGTCTGAAGCAAAGTTATTTACCTTCTAGCTTACTTTACTTTCCTCCACTGAAAATGGAAGTGACTGCAGTGCCTTCCTAATCATACTCCTGAGAAGAATAAATGAGTTAGTGGTAATAAGCTTTCAGCATTCTGAGAGCCCCCAATAAACACCAAGTGTTACTGCAACTTACCTTAATCTAAGATATACTTTAGAAGATAACTCCAGGTTTGGGTTAAAAAAAAAGTGTTCTGTGGTTATTCTACCTAGTTACAAAATCTGAACCAAATTGGTAGGGAAAAAATCTTAGCTGCTCTAATGTTCTGTGAAGAACTGTGAAATATCATAACCAAGAACAACAGTTTTGGTCTGTTAGTTAACAAATAGTCATCACAAATTAGCTATTGTCTATAACCTGAAACTGCAAATTTGTGTACCAGAGAAATGGCAGCTTTGTGACTACTGAGACAAATGTGAGTCAAAAATATGGTAAGTCTAATACATCTAGGATTTTAATGAACTTGAACTTCCGTTTCTCTATCCCATCTCTCCCTTTCTTGCAATATGTATGATAACAGCCAAAAGCAGACTTTACACGTTAGTGATAATCTTGGATTTAGCACAAAACCTTCTTTATTTAACCCAAGCCCTCTTATGTTCACAAGGAAATATGTGTCCTACCAATCTATTCTCTTAGCAGACTTGTTCATTTTAGTGGCTTCTTAAATTACAGCAGTCAATAGCACTGATACCTTACTGATGAGGTGTAGTTTAAGATAAATAATAACATTCTTAATATTTAATTCATATTACTAGTAAATTTTTCTCCATTGGTATCTTAGGTTTCATAAACCATCCAAAAGTAACTTTACTACCTTCTTCCCATTTAAAAAAAGAACATTTAAAATACCACCTTTTCTTTATCTGAGGAGACTCACTGGGATATTTTTAGTGGATGGCAACAGGCCTTTCCTTTAGAAAATCATGGTAGAGTGGTCATTGCCCAGATTAACTCTTTGATAGGAACCAGGGTCTCAGTATCAAGGTCTAGGACATCAAAGAAACCTAATGTAGTGCAATAATTTTACTTTATTATAGTAAGCAGATAATATGAATGCTCACAACAATTCCTTAGTTTTGTTTTTTGGCATATTCTGCACTTTATTTTATCGACCAGGGAAGTCTGGTCTTTTCATGTTGACTCTACAAACCTTGTGCCATCATGAAATGTTCACTAGTGGTGAACAAGGAGTAACAAATATACACAGGTAATATATCTGCATACACCAAGATATACTTATACAAAATTGTAAAATATGTATGTCATAGATGATGGGTATAGTCCATTTTATAATGGCTCTCTGGCCTGTAGTAATTACTGTGTATGTGTGTTTGTGTATAAGCAGTTGTATACCTTTGTCTCTGCTGTGCATACACACTTCTTGCAGAACAGGAAGCTATCAGTTTTACTCCACTGGTGTAGAAACAGAACTTTGGAGAACAGAGGGAACATGCAAGTAAATGCTATTACTTCCAAGTCCCCTTTGGACTTTTTAAGTATTTCCTAGTATTATTTGGGATTTTGGTTGTTTCTCCTCCTTGTGGGGTTCCTTGCGTCAATATTTAGAAATATTACATGGCAAACTGCTGGAAAGAGACCCTGTGTGTGCCGGTAGGAATCTGAGCAGAAAAGGATTTCAGTAGGCAAACTGTGAGATGAAGACAGGAACATTTAAATTTAGTTGCCCTAAAAGCATTTTTAAGGTATGATTCTAAATATAATTAATAAATGTTGAAGATATTTGTGTGCTTCGGTTAGTGTTTGCACAACTATGAAATATTCCCTTGGACTTTTAAGTAGAATCTTTCAAGGAATGCTTCATATCCTATAGTTGCTCTTATTCTCTGCACAGGTGCTCCAGAAGTAGGAAATGCTGTAGAATAATGGCAACTATACATTCTTTTTGTACTTCTGCACTTTGCTTTGTGTAACTCTTCAGTCATTTACAACATGCTGTTGTGGTTTGATAAATATCACCCTAAAGTCCATGTGATTAAGGCTTGGGCTCTCAGCTTGTGGTGCTGTTGGGAGATGATAGGAGCTTTAACAGGTAAAACATAGTGGGAGGTCTTTATTTCACTAGGACATGTTTTCAAAGACTACATTGAAATCCTTACCGTCTCCTCCTCCTTATACTGCTCCTCCTCCTCATCTTCCTTTTTCTATTTTTTTCTCCTCTTTCCTTTTCCTTCCCCTTCTCCTTCTCCTTCCTTCTCCTTCTCCTCCTCCTCCTTCTCCTTCCCCTTCCTCTTTCCCTTCCTTTCCATTCCTTCTTCTGTTATGCATCTATCTATTAGGTAAGTGGTCTCCCTCTACCTTATGCTCCTACAATAATTAACTGTGCCTTCACAGGCCCCAGGCAACAGGGTTAATCAGTCATGGACAGAAACCTCCAAAAATGTGAGCCAAATAAACCTTTAGTCTTAATAAGGTATTATCTCAGGCATTTTGTTATTGTAACAGGAAACTGACTAAAATATTTAATGATTATTTCCTCCATTGAGCGATGTGTATTCTTATAAAACAACCTTATTATTGTTTTGTGGCCTTTTTCATTCTCCTTCTTTCTGAGTATCTGGAATAAGAACCTCCCAGACTCTTTCCAATCCTCCATGTATGATTATATCGATGAAACTGGCAGTATGAAAACAAAGCAACCATCTTTCCTTTTTAGACTCCTTTGTAAATGATGGCAAATATAAATTTATCTAAAAGGTTGTCAAGATTTAGGTTTCTGGATTCCATTTTCCAATTCTGATTCAGTGGGTTTGGTGGTGTTTACTGAGACTATATGTGTGTGCCAATGTACCCAGTTATTTTTTAACTATGACCAAGCATCAGTAAAACAGTGAATTTTCAAACATGCTTGGGACAAACACCTAGAAACTTTAATTTTTTTTAGTTTGATTTACTGCCCACGCATTTGTATTAAAATATTACAGTGTCCCTGTCTGCCAACAAAAGAACTCCAAAGCTGATGTTTTCCTTCTGTACAGCCAAGATTGATAACCACTGCCTTAGCCCTTAACCTCTCCATGCTGTCATTTGAATACTTCTCAATGATTACCAGGTAGAAAGTTGGAAAGGGTTGCATTCCTTGTGAATAACTAATATGAGAAGAAAAGGCTGCATTATCAAATGCCCCTCACTTATACATTGATTAGATCTCCAAATATGGCAAGCCTAACTTAATTGTTAGGGAAAGAGTAAATGAGACCAGCAGATAGCTGGAAAATAGAGACCTCTTACTTTATTTTGTAAGTGTCACATCAATCTATCCAGTTAAGTGATTAAAGGGAAGACTCTACACTGCAAAGGAACCGGCCCTGATTTGTTAAGGGTCATGAGCAATGGTTTGAGACCATCTTGCTTGCAGACACTCCTTTCATGTTATTATGCTGTCAGTTGACAGACTTTGCAAGATTTATGGCTCAAAACTCAAGTGTACACATATGTGAGAGGGTGGGATGGTGAGTGGGTTAGATGAGGTGAAAGCCGGAGAGAGACAGCATTTGCGTTTCACTGTGAATGCAAAAAACCAACCTTTTGGGATTCCACTTCACAATCTCTCACTCTCTTCTCTCTTCTTTCTTTTCCCCTTTCATCTCCGTAAACTTTTTCTAACTTGGAAAATTTCTACTAGGGAACATGAAAATAGAAAGTGAGACTTCAAATGAAAGCATCTAATTTTTATTAAAAGATTCCTAGGGTGCTTATAATAAAGTTCTATAAAGGATGTGTTAATAAAGATTTAGGATCCTTGTTTCCCAGGAAAATTGATGCTATTTCTTATTCTCTTGAGAAAGATATACTTTCATAGCATAATTAAATATTTTATTGGGCCTATCCACAACTTTTTAACTTATTTGAATTGAAATTTCTATTATTTAAAATCTCATATTTTCTCCAAAGTAGAGATAGTTATCTCCTGAGGTTTCCTTGTTTTCCAGTTTTATTCTTCCTTAGTAGGAGAGGATCCTTTGCCTGCTGTGAACTATGCTCCTAACTGCTTTTCTCTCCTTCATTTCATCCCATCTAGATGAAAACTTTATTTAAGGAACTATTACAATGTCACTTCCCTGTTTGAAATGCTGTTGAGTTTCTCTAGGGTTTCTTTAATCCAGATTTAGTACAATATTCAAGACATATTAGGGATCTCAAATTTGTTGCTACCTCTACTGCAAAGTGTGCTTACAATAGACACACTGGTGTACACACACACACACGGAATTCAGTAGCCATAGTACATTATTTCTTAGTCCTTAAAATACCGTGTCCTCATATTTTCTCACATCTGTGAACATTCTCTTCACTTTCTTTAGATTTTTCTCTTTCTTCCTGGAAGACCTCAAAAACTTTAACCCTAAATTCAAGACTCAACCTTAAACAAACTTTTTAAATAAAAATTGAACATTTTCCACTCACTAAGAGCAGTGCAAAAGTCCTTACTTTATAGGTAAGGACTGTAAGATTATAGCTAGCATACTCTACTGCTAAACAGCAGCTGTAATTCTTGTGTGATATTCTCTCCTCCAATATGACATTTGAAAGCAGATTCTATTATTACTAATTTTTCCCCATTGCCTCATAAATAACTGAGCAAATAATAATTCAAATTCAAAGCTTTAAAAAACTATCTATTGGTTAAGTAAATTTTAAAAATCAATATTAGAGGTTTACCTAAAAATGTGCTTTAAAGGTAGAGGAAAAAACTAAACAGTAAACTGTGAGGTGTATAAACTATCCAGTTTCAGTTATGCCTTGTGTCCAGGGCATCTTAACTTTTTTTTTTTTTTTTTTTTTGGTATTTTTTTCAATTTTACCGGTACCGGGTATCGAACTCATGACTGCCTGCTTGCAAGGCAGGCACTTATGCCGCTGAGCTAAATCCCCAGCCCCAAGGGCATTTTAACTTAATAACAAAACTTTCCTAGGACCACTATAATTCTGGAACCCCATTAGAAGAACTGGAAATAGTGCTTCAGTGAGTTTGCTTTTTCCTTGGGTTGGGAGGAAGGGGCAGTTCCCTCCAAATATCACATAAATTCATCATGATGCTTGTGTTTGTCAGCTCTCAATCACTATAATGAAATACCTAAAATAATTAGAGAGAAAGCTTATTTTGGGTGAAGTCTTAGTTTTGGTTTCAGTACATGATCAGTTGATGATGATCTTTGGGTCCATGGCAAAGCTGTACATCATGGTGAAAGTTCATGGTGGAAGAAAACCACTCATCTCATGGTCAGCAAACAAACACCCCACCACCACCACCATCACACACACACAAAGCCAAGGGTGGTTCTGAGGTCTTACAGTAATCTTTGCGGGCATACCACCAATGACACAAGAGCCTCCTACTCCCACAAGGCACACTGCCTAATGTCTTTGCCACCTCCAAGTGGTGCTGCTGGAAAGCAGACCTTTTAATACACGGACCTGTGGGGCATTCAGAATCTAAACTTAGCAGGGCGGCAGTTTAGTGACTCAGCAAAGCTTTCTCATTAGTGATATTAGTACTATGTCCTCTGAATTCAGAGCACCACTTTGGCTAATAAGCTAACTTCACAATTGAAAGCCAAATTCCATTATTTGTGATAATTGCAAAGAGTATTTTGTACTGCATTTATTAAAAATGCATTTGATAACTTATATATTAAAAAAATATGAAGATATTTTGTTTTAATGCAAACTAAGCAGTATAAATGGGACACATCTGTATTACCAGCACTCTGAGAGACTGAGATGGGAAAATGACAAGTTTAAGCCAAGCCTGGCAACTTGTGACTTAGTGAGACCTTGTCTCAAAAAAAAAAAAAAAAAAAAAAAGTGTAGCTCAGTTGATGGTCTTGTGTTCAATCCCAGTATGGTGTGTGTGTGTGTGTGTGTGTGTGTGTGTGTGTGTGTGTGTGTGTATCTTCATTTGTTTTCAAGTTTTGTGTCTCAAATCCAAATGTGTGTATGTGTGGAGACATGAGGTTTGTATTGGTTGAGAATGAGAACAGAAAAACCTCCAGTGACAGAAATCCTAAGAGCACATGTAAGTCTTCTCCTATCACTGTACCTGGCTGAATATAAGGTGAGGTTTGCTTAATTTGAAAAGTGGTGCTTCCCATCAGTCTGGCTTTTACTCCTTAGGGGATCTCCCTCGTGCTTGCAAACATGATGCCTGGATTATCAGGGGATGTTTGCCATGTTTCTCCTCCTTAGCCTTGACTAGTACAGGAATGTCACACACTATCTTATCATCACCTTGCTGATGTGACACAATTCCCTATCTTTGTCCTAAAATTCTCTGCTTTTTTTGGACTGCGAAGAATTGCCTTGTGTCTTTAGTGTTCGCCATGAATTTTGTGAAACAGTCCTTTTACTGCAGTTTTGCTTTTTTCTTTTTCAGTACTCTGACACAAGCCCTTGAGAGAAATTGTGGGTCAGGAAACAGTCTCAAGCGGTATAACTTGTAGTACTTAAAAGTTCGGTCTCCTCCGAAAAATTCGCTGTCCTTAGTTTATGAACTTGCGTTATCATTCTGAGCTACCTTTGTGGTTAACGCAAACCCACCTAATCAGCTCATTCTGCCAGCTCTCCAAACGCCTTGATTTGCAGAAGACTGGGAAGCCTGGGGCAGTGGCATGGGGGTGGCAGAACAGCCCAGCTCTGTCAGATCTACAGCCTCCTGTACATCCACAGTGAGATTTATAAATGGCTAGAAGACTTTCCAAGTCCTTCTAGATAAAAACTCGCCCCAGGCTGTGGTTAATGCAGCATCACATTTGAACTCCTAGTCTTGGTTGTTCTAACTCCAGGACCACTACACTTTTATTATTGCTCATTTCTTGTCTAACTTTTTATCTTTAATCTAGTGCCAGGCGTATAGAAGTTGTAAAAGAAATAAACGTTGAATAAGTGAATCAATGAGGACAGAAATCAAAACTGTGTTTATATCAGTGCTCAGTGCATCATATGACAAGATCATAAAGCAGTATAAATACTCCGAAGACAATTTGTAAGCAAAATTATTGTGTATAATGGTTTCTGATAAAGTATAATTTATTTTTTAAAACCTCCTAGGAACCGAGAATGTACGATAACAGCTTAGGTTTTAAAAGACTAAACTCAGAGTTTGCATGTCCTGCCTTGTATTGATAATGAATTCTGACAATAATTATTAAAATGACTTGTTTTCATTTTTCTTGGAGACTTAGAAAATGTCTCATGGTGTTTTCCAAAAGGTGTCTCTTAGTTGCATATAATTTTATGCAATAATTTTTAATTCAATATCTTATTTTCCTCAGGTGAGAATACAGATAGCAAAAGTTTAGTGACCTTTGTACCTTCTATTTTAAAAATGACTTCTATTTACTTGAAAGGGTCTTTTATCCCTGAAAGATTCTTAGATTTTATGTGGCTGTTATGATTAAGTGTAAGAATCCCCTCACTAGTCTTCATAATCTAATTTCACTTTTTGAAAACATTTGATTCATCTACTTGGGAAATGTTACATTATATTCAAGAGCTACATATGCACCATCTTTTTTCTTCCTGAAATTCAGGTTGTAGGAATAATGTTTATTTGCTGTTTTAATAGTGATAGCATACTGGGCACGTTTGCATCTATCTACATAAATACATACTCAAGAAGGAATACTCAGTACCTATAGGCATATGCTCACCTTCCCTTCTTTTCATAGATGTATAAGATTTTCCTCCCACCCTGGGAGTTTGATTTATACAATGATGGGACTAATTTTATAC
This sequence comes from Cavia porcellus, assembly GCF_034190915.1. Taxonomy (NCBI): domain Eukaryota; kingdom Metazoa; phylum Chordata; class Mammalia; order Rodentia; family Caviidae; genus Cavia; species Cavia porcellus. Next base: position 48,614,320 of record NW_026947510.1, on the reverse strand, counting down.
TTACTAATTCTATTCTCTAATATATTCCAAAAGTCATCATATTATCTGCCTTGTCCAATTTGCTTCTGTGTCTCAATAAAGCAGCCTGCTGTGGAGCTAATTTTTTTGCTTCTTTTATTGATATTTTGCGAGAGTGAGATTTTTTTCCTGAGGAGTTCTTGCTTTAGTATGGGGTGGTAGTAGCTGTCAAAAGAAGGCTGTAAAACCATCCTTTAAACTAAATCAAAAATAAAAGCAGCTTATTTTAGTATCTCTACTGAAATACAAATTACAGGTCATCGATTTTTCTCTTCTTTGCAATTATTTTAACTGAAGATTTTTTAAGAAAGACAATGCAATATATTTTAAAAAGTAAATAAACAAACCCCAAGGATAAGAATAGCACCAAATGGGTTTGTAAAGGGTTATAACACACATTTAGTAGGAGAAAAGCATAATAAAGTCTTGCTTTGTTGTTATTTAGTACAATAGAAAGTAAAGTATACCAGTGATTAGGTTAACAGAATTCTGAATCAATCTATAATTCCACCATGGAGGGACAGTTTAATTCTATAAGTTTAGACTAAATTATTTCCAGAGATCAACTGCTTTTCCACAAAATTATATTCATATGTGTGTTTTTATGCATACATATTATTTATATATAAAACATCTACATAATACATGACTTCCTTCTCTTAAAAGAGATATTTCTAGTGACATCACTGTGTTTCTACTCTCTGATGTCATTGTATTAATTTAAAATAACTATATATATAATATATTAAAACTGTATATGTGCATGTGTGGGTGTAGCTGTCTGTATAAGTAACTGGGTGTTTTCAAAAAGTGACTATTTTTTCCTTCAAGAGATCATACTTGTGCTCTTAGCTTATAGGAGGCAGAGGCAGTAGCTGAGGAGTTGAAGGAACCAGCAACTGCTGGTCCTGCTATGTCCTTTTAATACTTTTGGCCTCATTTTGTCCTTCTATAAACTGGGAATTATCTTTTAAGAGATTTAAGGAATTTGTGTTTCTAAAGCACTTACATAATCTCTGATGTATAAGAACTACTCTTAGCACTACCTTGTTTGCTAAATAAAATAAAAATTTCCATAGCTAGAGTCATTGGAAACAAATAAATATTGTGTAGGGTAACAACTTATTTTTAGTAAAACAGAGAAAATAGTTACCTTCTTTCTGTAGACCTGTTTAGTATCAAGAGATGGAAAACATTTTCCTTTGCCATCTCTTCTCAACTGGAAGACTCAAGTGTGTCATACAGAGGGTCCAGGAAGAGTGGAAGGAAAAAGAACTAGCATTGTATTCCAGGTACAAGTTCTAAAGGCCCAACAGAAATCAAAGTACTGCTTTTAAAGATCTTATTGGCTGAACTGTGAGTACTACATTAAGTGTATCTCTTCCAACCTGCTCCACAGGTCACTGGTTCTATAAATTGTTAATAGGTATGTTTGGAAGAGTTCCTAAGAAAGATAAGTTAGGTGAATTCTGAGTTAAATAAATTTAAATAATAATCTGTACAGCTTTTAATGTGCACTCTGATTCTGTAAAACTATGCAATATTATGTATGCACTATGTCAAAACTGATTTGAGCAAGATTTTTTTTTAAATCATATAATTATTATCTTTCTAAAAAGAGAATATCTGGAAAACAATGAATTTTTGATCATTATTTTACACAGAGAGTAACTGAATAAATCAAATAAAATTGATTTAGAAAGACGAAAAATACTAATAATAGCTATCAACTGAATAACATTTTATGGCTTAAATAAATTTTTACTAATGTGATTTTCTTCGGTTACTTTTTTCTTATCCAACTCACTCACTAACTCTCCACCTTATTTCATATCTACTGAGACCCTAAGGCTAGGCATACCTAAGTTTTAATAACTACTAATAAAACACTTCGTTCAGAGGTGTGTTACAGGACATTCACTGCAACACTACGTTTGGTGCCTAAAACTAGTCAAAATTATGTAAGTTTTACTGAAAAGTGGATGATTAAGCAAAAGTTCATGCAGTTAGTCCATACATATTAAGAATGAATGGCTTCTTGTGTAATAGCATGCATATATATTAAAAACATAATTTGGAATGAAAATTAGAAAATGAAACTAAATTTTTAATATCAAAAATATGATTCAGGTCTTTCAAATATTGGAAAGCAATAATGAGAAAGATCAGTTCACTGGTCATTATTTAAGATAGGTTTAAAGAAATTAGGAAAACCCTGTGTGCCTGCTGCCACCATTGGAAGGTTTGCTACCTGAGGACAGAGAGACATAGCCAGACCCACGCCAGCATGCCCAGTGCTGCTGCTAGAAAGCTTGCCTCTCTTAGGTAACCAGCACAGGCAGGGAGAAGCAACCAAATACTCCCCATGCACACACAAGCCACCATTGGAGACCCTTGATTCCTTCAGACAGCCAAAACCAATGTGAAAAATCAAGTAAACACACCTACTGCCTACTGCCACTAGGGGTGTCCCAATGTAGACACACAGACTAGAGAAGAAGCAACCCTACCACTACATAACCCTGGCCATCAAGGAAGCCTCAGTGTAGCTGTAGGGGTCAGGAGAAGCCCACCTCACACCCTGCTACCTCCCAGGGAACCTGGGTTCAGAGAAATACAACTCCACTGGCCTATTCCCCTATACCATGGAGGAGCAGCCAACTTGAAAAGTGCCTGGGACCCCACAATCAGATTGTTGGGAAGAACCCAGGAAAATATCAAGATGAAAGAGCAAAAGGCAACCTCCAGCCCACACAAACAAGTCTGGGTGATATAAAGATGGAAGAAAATGGAAGTCACACACCTGAAATCTCTGAGAGGATAGCAACTAAAGTAAAGAAACTACTTCATGAGATTGTAAAAGTAATCAGATCAGAAATATCTCAGGTAAAAGAAGAAACCACAAACATAATGAAAGAATTGCTGAGCATATCTAAAAGAAGATATAAAAATGAGGAGCATAGGAAAATGGTGGAAACCTTGAATGAAAAATATAGGAAGTAATTACAATGCAATGCATGAAACATTCAAAGAGATAGCCAGGAAATTAAAAACTCTATCAAAGTTGGCAAAACTACTTGAAAGAGACTGAAAACAGTCTTTCAGACCTTGAAGACAGAATTGCAGCTAGTGATCCTAAAAGGAAAGTTCTCTTAAAAATAACAAGGAAACAGGAAATAACAATTCAACAGCTGGTAAGGTGACACAAAGAAAAATAATTGTAAGAGTGATAGGTATCGGTGAAAAAGCAGAGGTCAACACAAATGACATCGATAGACTATTTACAGATGTAATAGTAAAAAACTTCCCAAATATGAGAAAAAGGTCTGGCATTCAGATAAGCAAGGTATATAGAACTCCAACTAGCCATAACCAAAATAAATCTATACCCAGATGTATAATAATCAAGATCCCAGAGATTCAGTACAAGAATGAAATATTAAAGGCTGTTAGAGAAAAGAAACAGATCACCTGTAAAGGAAACCCATCAGAATCATGGCAGACTTCTCAGTATAAACCACCAAACCAAGAAGAGTTTGGAGTGAAGTATTTCAAATCCTGAAAGAAAACAACTTCTACCCCAGACTGATATACCCTGAAAAATTATGTTTTAAAATTGATGGAAAAATAAGACACTTCCATGGTAAAGAACAATTGAAGGAGTTCATGACCACCAAACCAACCCTCTAGTGCTAAAGGATATTCTAGAAAGAGATAAAGATAGTTATGGCTCCAGGAACAGCAGCAGATAGAGATCATCAGACAGCACAAGAGCAGTTGAATGAAGGGGAAAAGTGGAGTACCAACAACAGAAGGATACCATGGCAGAGATGAACTAATGTATGGTGGTTGTAACCATTAATGTAGATGGCATCAATTTACTAAAAAAAAAAAACATAGAGTGGGTCAAGAAACAAGATTCATCAAAATACTGTGTATAAGAAATACATTTAACTTGAAATTTATAGACTGAAAATCAAAGGAGAGAAAACAATTATTCTACCTAACAGGAGATCAGAAAAAAGCAAGGATAACTTGTCCATAATCTGCAGAATGAGTAAGAAAAATACGATATTTTTATATAACAGAAAGCTACTCAGCTATAAAGTAGGATAATCTTGAGGCTCTTGTAGGTAAATGGATCCAAATGGAGATCATACACATGAGTAAAATGGTTTGGATTCATATGGTCAACACCAAGTTATCTCCTTAACACAAAAAACTGAAAGAGTTCGTGAGATCCAGAAAACAGTAGATAATATGAAAATGATGGGGGGGGCACCTAAAAAAAGGGAAGTGGTAGCCACTTTTAATTCCCTATTATCTTGTTTTGAATTGTTCTATAATTTTCATAATTTTGTTAGGTTTGGTATTATTGTATCTTATTTTGTTAGATTTTACTGTGCCTATTCTATGGGCAGCTATTTTGAAGATTAATGGGATGTATTATGGTAACCATTGTTGATTTCCTATCATCTCGTTTTGAAGTCCTATGATGTTTTAATTCTTTGGTTTTGATTGGTTTTAATCTGCTTTGTGTTGTTTGATGCTGTTATTATGAGGATATGAACATCTATTTAGAAGAAAACAAGAGACATGTAGGCATTGTTGATTTTCTGTCATCTTGTTCTAAAGTCCTACAATGCTTCATTTCTTTTGTTTTTATTGGTTTTATTCTGTTTTGCTTTGTTTGATTGTATTTTGTGTTAAGGTAGAGACAGCTATTTTGAAGAAAACAAGAGACATGCCTGCCATCGTTGATTTCCTGTCATCTTGTTTGGAAGTCCTATAATGCTTTCATTATTTTGTTTTAATTGGTTTTGTTCTGTTTGATTTTATTGTGTGTGATGATATGGACAGCTCTTTTGAAGGTAACAAGAGACATTATGGTGGCTATTGTTGATTTCCTATTGTCATGTTTTGAAGTCTTGTATTATTTGCATTGTTCTGTTCTGATTTGCTTTATTGTGTTGTGTATTATTTGTTTTTATTCTCTTTAAAATAAAATTTAAAAGAATAAATTAGGAAAGCTACAACTGTTTTTAGTATGTGTGCTGCCGAAGCGAGCACAAGCCACAATTGTTTTCATGCTCTTCTTTACCTTGCTTCTTGTCTTCTACTGTGCCGCCTGAAAATCCCATATTCAGATTTCATTTTATGACCACTTCCCTGCTAATGAGACACACATTCACTTTTCTACCTCACACTCTTCTCTAGCAAGCTTCTTTACCCACTGGAAATTAGAACATTATATCGGTAGTTCACAGGCAGCTCAAAATATGACATGGCCCAAATAATCTATTATTTTGTACTACTCTTTCTTCTTTCCATGAAGAAAGAAATAAAAATTTATGCTTATTATCTCTTTTGCAGATCTTACTAGTGACACTCAAGCTAAAACCTGATTGTCGTTTCTAATTCATCACCTGCCCTCAGATCCTATGTCATTCTTCCTCTTGTGTTTGTTTTAAACTCAGTCTTTCCTCTGTCTCTTTACCCCTTCTTACTTGACTTACCAAGTAAATTTTCCTGTGTATATATTGTAATAAATCCTTAACCATCTTCCATCCTCTGGTTTTGGTGTTCAGATCATCTTCCACATTTGTCAGATCCTCCTGATCCCACCTTCATGATTCTATCTCTGCTTCTGTAACATCTTTTGACGGCTTTCCTTAATTCTACTTTCTCTCTAAATTCTTTAGCATAGCTTCACAAGGCTTCACTAGTTAAATGCAGCGTATCCCATTAGCTGTTATGTCTAGTCATCTCTTCCTTCTCTTTTACCTTTTCCCTGTTTCCACCATCTGCACTCGTACACTCCAGCCATATATCTCACACATCTTTTCCTAGGTGTTTCTGTCTGCCAGAAATACGCTTTATATGCCAAAATGTGGAGATAATAGCCATATATTTTACATTTTAGGAATTTAAGAAATACAATTCCTTTATATTTCTTCATAAATCAATTCTGTGCAGTGGAAGTGCCATATAAATTTTTATTTACTGTATTTTGATCCATTTGAGTAAAAATGGTGAAAATGAGAACACTGAATCTCTGAAAGCAACACTGAATTCTTTGGGTTGATACATCTAAATAATCAGGACTAATTTGTGATATGAACTGTAATTAATGGATGAAATAGTAATTTTATGGTTTATGAGTTATTTATGGTATCCAAAATAACTAATATAATAATATATTTTAAGTGTCTTTAATGCGAGAACTCTGTAGACTCATCTTGTAAGGTCCATACTTTATATTTAATATTTGCTATATTTAAAAAAGATCATTTAACTTGTGATGACATGTTATAAAAATTATTTGAAATAATTCAATTTCTGACAAAGTATGCACTTATTTGAAATAACAAGTTGATGTATGAATATTACCGTTTTATGTATTCATTGTAAATAAATGGTGAAAAAAATGTTTTTCCAAGATATCCAGTTACATATTTGGTATTTTTCTGTAACAAAAAAATGATTTATTTAAAATTAACCCTAAAACTTTAATACTGTGTGGTTGCATTCTAAGTTTTTAAGAAAATGTATCTTTTTACTTATAAAATAATCAGAACAAATTAACCTTTTATGCTTCTCAGTATTTAACACTAAAATCATAATGCCATAGAAAATAATTCTTTTTTAGAAGGCAATTGAACAAGATAGCATATTAACTATTTTATATAAGGAATTCCTTCTAAATTATAACAGAAAAGGGAATAATGCAATACAATTCTGAATTGGAAACATTGAGGCAATGTAGATGAAAAGTAACTTTATTTTTCACCTTTTTATTTTTGCATCATTTTCCTAAATATTTATAGGTTCCCCTAAGAAATAGTGACCTGCTATTTAGTTCATTAATAGTGATTTTGAATGAATGAAGTACTTGGTTACAGTTAAGGACAACCTGAATAATTAACAGTGGGGAAAATTAAATCTGATATACTCTTTTTCTATTCAACAGAATTTCATAGGGCGTATAGTTAAATAGAAAGCATTACTGTTTGTCTCCTTGATAAGTAAGTTAAACATTCATTTTGGTTTCAGAAATGAATATTATATGCTTTAGAGTGAGAAATTAGAGAAAATATGTATATTAGAGCTTTTAAATTAAAAACAAAAGCATATATTATTGTTATGTTGAGAATTAATGGTAATTTAAGGAAGAAAGCTTTAAGCTGTATACCAAAGTGTGAGTACAATACAATAAAACACCACCTATAATTGCTGATGATGGGTATTCCTTCCCTCTCATAAGAGTATTGTGTTCTGTGTTATAGAACAGTATTGTGTACCAAGGGGCTTGCTGAAGAAAATGGCGTGAAGGATATGAAATTTTGGAATATTTCCTCTCTAGATATCCTCCTCTGAGTCCATAAGTAGAGAAAGATTAGTTGCCCGTGGGCAAATATATATACCTAATTTTGTAATAAATCACGCAAGTAACCTACATTGCAAACTATATAATTTCCATTATATTAAATCTCTTGTATTGAAATAATCTTACTTTGATAAGTGATTTGAATTACCCCTGCCATTTTTGTTATTGTACAAATTTTGGAATTAAGATGTTCTGTTACCAAGAAAGGAGAGAGACAGAGAGAAACTGATGGAAAGATTTTTAAAAGCAAGACACAAAATTTGAATGTGTATTATAGAACAAGAGACAAAAAGAAAATAATTGTTTTTCTTACTGTTCACTGCCACTAACTTTTCAGAAGCAAGTCAATATTATTATCAGAAAAACAGTTTGAGTACCCATGTTACTTTCAGTCTTTTCATTTCTTATTTAAATTGTTAATTTTAATTGATTGTAATAATTACATATACAACATTTATGTTATTTTACCATACATGTATACATTATGCAGTGATTAAGTAAAGGTAATGGATATATCTGTCACTTTACACATTGATTATATTTTGTGTGAGAACATTAAAAATCTTATCTTTTAAGCTATATAATACATTGTTGTTAACTGTTGTCACCTTATTTATTTTACCATGCAACCTGTCCATGTGTAACTGTACCCACTGATCAGTGTCTTCTCATCTTCTACCCGTTATGTATACTTATTCTTTAGAGATTTTTAGACTCATAGAATATCTTATATTCTAGATATTAAATTAGATAATGCAGGCACAAATCAACAAAGCAGAGAATGTAGACTAAAACTCAGAATCAATATCAAATAGAAGGAATTAAAATTTAGAAAAAGGCCAGATGCAGGAGTACATTGAGTTGACACAAAGAACTTGCTGAAGTTTGGTCTGTCTTCTCTAAGGCAGTGTCTGCAAATAAGTGTTGGCACAAGATCGTCATCATATGCCCATCTCCCAGAATCTATATCAGAGGGGCTACTGCTTATTAAGATAAATGCAGATATCTTTGCAAAAGAGCACTTCCTAAGTATCAGGCCTTCTTAATGCTCTGTGAATAGTTTGGGATTTTTCTTTTTTGTCAGTCATATTACCATTTGCCTTAGATCATGTCTGAAAGCCCTATTGTGTCATTAGCTTGATTATGCTATGATTTGAGTGTATTTCTTCATATTTAAAAAGCTTTCAGAGCCATCTTTCTCTGGTTTGCACTTAAGTGAAATTAAAAGTCTAACTGTTAGGAATTGCCTTCAGACCAGCTGAATAGCTCCTCTAGCTTACATCCTTAGGGCCTCATTAGACAGGGGCTCACAGCATGCCTGACACCAGTTAATATTTGCAGAGCTCATTTACCTACATTGGAAACAAACCAAAAAAAGACCAAACGAATCCTACTGAAGTGAAGGAGGCTGAGGGCACCAGTGCCCATCATCTGGGTCACCCTCTCTGTTGGATGTGGATGACCCCTCAGGCAGTGACTCCTTATCCCTTTGAAGCTGAAAGAGACCTGTTGAAAGTGGGTCTTGAAGTAGCTTTGTTGTTAAAGATTCCACAGGGCAAAATAGGTAACCCATAACCTCCAGAGAAAAGGGGAGTTGGGGAAAGCATTCTTTTCTAAAACAAGAGATGCTCTTTACATAAATCTAGTTAGCATAGGATTTTCCCCCAAGATGATAAAACATAATAGTTACTCTGTCTTCAGTTTGCTCCATGGGATTTTCAGCTACAGTTTTACACTGTTTAGAAATGCAGACTATAATGGTTTTTACTTTGAAAAAAACCAAGCTAATACTTTCTTTATTACAATCAACCCTGATTATTTAACAATATTCTGACTATAGTGTTGGATATATAACATGTAGATTACTATATCCATAGTGATGGTGACAGGTGGGCAGAGACCCGATATTAACTATTATACCCAAGTCATTAAGCAGCCATTACTTCAGTTCAATTATGATGATTTTTTGAAAACCTAGATAAATGTGCATGAATCATATGGACTAGTTTTATTCATACAAAATTATCTTCAACCTTTTGTATATTCTTGAGATGACTAGAGATTTTAGAGTAGCTGTGGTGTTTTTAAAGTGGATTTGGTCTATTAGATTGCCTTTCAGTAAAAGCACATTGGAGAAAACACATTAACAGTTCTCAAATACTAATAGGACTTTTATTAATTTAATTACTGTGAAAAATTGTGGTGATCAACCCGAGGTACAAGAGTTTTCTGTTTACTTAACTTTTTCCTTCTATTTCCTGACAGTATTTATGAAGGAATTAAGAGTTTTCAGCATTGGTCAGCAGTTTCCTCACCCATGATTCCTAAAAAACATTTAAGTAAATCATAAATTTTTCTTCAAAACCATGTTTTTGTAATCTTTATGGAAGTTTGATTTTTTTTCTTCAATGAGAAAATTTTTTGGAGTTGAAATTGTTAAAGATTGTGTACATAGTTTGAAGCTCTTGATATCAAATACTCTGGCTTCTCTTGTCATCTTGAAAATTGAAGCATAGATTTGCCTTTTACCTAGACTCTCAGGAACAACTATTAAATTTTTAAATGTTTTCCACTTTTATGGATGTTAATTTAAACTGTGAGTCATGACCTTTAACATTTACTAATTTAAATTTAATGAAGTGTTATTAATAATCACTCTTGTCCTTTGTGCAACATCTGATTCTATTGGGTATGCACAGCCACTTAAAATTCTCAACTCTGACTTTTTATAATACCATTCTTAATTTATGTTTTATCTCACTACTTTTGTTTGGACTTAATTGTTAATGTTAATCAGTAGTAAATATTTTGGCCTTGGTTCCCTCTCTATATTTTTGTCTTCTGCCCTAGTAAACAAATAATGTGGGTCTGTGCAAGGTTTACCTATGTGTGCTACAAAGCTGACCTGTGAAACTTGGTGTATGTGGTACAGTGGGTATGTTCAAATATTTGATCTAGACTAATATCCACAAGAGTCCTAGGCAATGCAGAAGGCAGTTTACGATTCTCTCTTCCTGTCTCAACAGCTGAGACTCATTGAGAATTAGTTTGTTTGACCAAAATTATATGTTTAGTAAGCATTAGATTCAGGGCTCTCTAGAAAAGGCACTTTGGTTATTGTCTACAAATCTACCATTTTCAGGAAGTACTAAAACAAGATGTTTGGAATTTGTATTTATGAATGGAAACATGTGGAATTAAGATTATAGCTTCACATATACAAATACAATAATTTCTGCTTGGTAGACCCAGTGTGAAGTGCAGGTAGTGTTACTTATTTCAAGGTTATTGTGATGTGATCACAATAATGATGAATATGATGACATTTTTATAATGAATGAATATGATGACATTTTTATAAACTTTAAAGTTCTATCTGTGAGAGTAGTATATGTATGTGTGTATGTTTATAAGGTCATTTAGTGAAAAATAATTTTGATATACCACATCATCATTGGCTTTTTTGTACTAGGTTACTCTTCTCACTAAAGCTAATATTTGGTCAGTTCAGTCTGAGCCATAACAAGTATAAGACAGGCACTTCAGAAAAACATATTAGGGAGAGAACTAAAGTACATTACTGAGATATGTCTCCTGTGTCCATGCTTTCCTCATTCTGTAAAGAAAGATTTTAATAATGAGTGTTTTCATCTTGTAGACTTTAACTGCTCATCTCATGCATTGTCGAGCCTCTTTTCTTGCATCACACTTCCATGGTGATCGTAGAGTGATCTTTCTACTAATAGAAAGTTGATTTTCTCTCTTCATATGATTGTAGCATTTAGCAGTCCAGTATTACTAATGTTTCAGTCCAAATGCTCTGTCATAGATGATAAAACTTTAGTTTTTCTTTTCTTTTCTTTTTTTTTTTTTTTTTGGTTCTGGGAATTGAACTCAGGACTTCATGCTTGCCAAGCAAGTTCTGTGTCATTGAGTCATATCCTTGGCTCCATAAATGATAAAACTTGCCTTATCTCCTCTATCTTGGTTACTTTCATTTTTTTCTGTTTAGTACCTATGATAACTCTTTTTTCTTTATATTTTCCCTATTCTACATGTTCTAATCATTAAAACTTCCAGAATATTTCAAAACATTACCTTATGACTACAATTTAACCTTTTTTTTTTGGTTAAAGTTATCTTTTAACATTTTGTCTGTTAATAATTTTCATAGTGACCATGATTACATGTAGAGCTAAGGGCCAAGGTGTTTCTCTTGCTTGAGTTCAAGTGTTTTGTCTCTGTATGTAGATGATAATAATTAGTAGATTTTCTTTGTGCTTTCTAGTTGTAAGTTTTTATTTGTATCAAAACTGATTGTCAGATACCCAGGGATAGGAAGCTTTGTCTGAAGGTATATCCTGGTTAGATATATTTTTCCCTTTATCTCGTTGAAAACATTGGGGAGAATGTGTTTTTCTGTCCAAGCATACTATTATGAATTTTATTACACCCATAAGAATTCCTGGTGTTTGCAGTTTGTAAGTTTCATGTTTCTGTGTTATTATTCACTTTATCAAGAACGAGAATATGAATGTTAAGCAAATACACTGTTAGGTCAAATAAAACTGAACCCAGAATATTCTGTAGAACCAGTTCCTTAAAATAAACCAATAACTTGAACTTAAGTTTTTATATCTTATCTTCTAAAATTAGAAGTAAAATATATGGTTAAAATATCACTTAATGAGATACTAAATGATGTAGTTCTTTCTAGACCTAACTTACGGATACTGAGTGCAGAGGGAAGGAATTTAATTGAACTTCTGAACCAAGTGATAGGTAGTTGTGCATAGTGACAGAGAAAACATATCCCATAAAGTCTAGGTCAATATATTTATCAAATAGTTAGGACAGAGTTTTCTACAAAATAATTTTTTCTTAAAGTTTCAAATTATTTAAGTCATTTTGATTTTAAATGGAGAGTTGAACTTACAATGTTTATGAGAAAAATCCAAGATTGAAAAAGAGGAGTAGGAACTATGTCTTCCTTATCTTGTAGTCTTGAATTCAATCAGGTATGTTGTCACAGTTTGATGAATGTTTGATGAATAAGTGAATGAATAGTTAAATAGATGCATTTATGGATGCATATTTGGATGACTCAGTGAATGATATGAATATTTTTCAAGGAGTCAGGCTATATTACATGATGAAAAGAAACAGTGTTGTACTCAATTCTTGTGTGTATGCTATGCCTCTGAGTGATTTCATGCCAAAATACACAATATCATAACAAATAAATGTCATTTTTGAAAATTATTGCTTTAGTCCTTGAAAGCTACTATTCAAAGTAATTTTAAAAGCATTATTTTGTGTTTAATTTCAAAACAATTTTATATCTATATAAGAAAACAACTTTCAATGCATCATTCTTTGGTGAGAACGTCTGAAAACTTTAAATATATTACTCACTGAACATAACTACTTTAAAAGAAAAAGGGTGGACTTGAAATGGCTTTGGCTTCTCTAAAAGCACTTATGATTTCAGAGAACTTTTGCCTATTGAGATATATCCTAAAGAATATAATGAGATTTGTGAATGACAATTTCAAAAATAGATGGGATAATGAATTTATTAGAATAAGTTTGTTGTTTTGTCTCAGGAGACCAACTTGAAGTTGAAAAAATATTTGGAATATATCAAAAAACGATTTTAAATTATTATTCACACCTGAAATCTACTTTTAATGGCATAAAGATAAATATGATTGAACCCACCAAAAAGTTACAAATAAGTATTGTTGAACTTGTATAAAATCAATACATTTTTCCAAATATGTTCATTCTAGATAAATGTGAATTATTCCTGAGTCCTCTTGAAAAACAATAATTCAGTCTGATTTTTTATATAAAGTATTTCTCTGGACAGAATGAAATTCTGAAATTTTAAAAATGTAGTACTAATGGTTTGTCAGTGCCAGGAGGATCAAGGATTTTTGTTCCATTAAATATTTTTATTGCATTAGCTATTGTGGTATAAAGCAATGAAATGATATGTTGCTTTTTGCACCACCTCGCCCCCTTTTATGGGAATGTTAGCATGACCTAGATGCTAAGTAATTTAGCAAAATCATTTGAAAGGTTTTGGTTTTCTAAATGTGTTAGCTTTTCTCTCGAAAAAACTGACCTTGGTAGAAACTGCCTTTACTTTAATAACTAGTTCACCTCTAACCTGAGTCTTAAAAACTCTCCTTTTAAAGGACAAAAGTAAAATAAATAATGTATTTGGAATTAATAAACACTAACACATATACAGTACTATTTTATTTTGGAATATATTAGGATTATTAAATAGAATAAAATCAAGACAAGTGTTAAGAGTAAAACCAAGCTGCTTCAGAGGCACAGAAGCCCATATACCTTGCTGTATTACTTCCCTTTCTATTGTTCTTGAGTTACATATGTATATTAATGCAGTAAACATTGGTGTTTCACTTAATAGGACAGATTGGGGTAAAGGGGAATTAGCAAAGTAATTTATTTATATGCCAAACATAAACATAGTGATTGGTAGGAGCTTCTGTTAGGAAGACAGAATGTCTCACAAGAATTCTTTTGTAAATCACTTGTTGAAACACAAGATACATTTGCCCACAAGGTAAGTATTATGAACTGAAACTTCAGTCTTTCCAACAAAATCTCATCTATATGTATATTTAAAATATCTATTTATGTTGGCCTAGTGCACAAGTAAACAATGTAGAAATTTAGGAGAAGAAATATGCTATGTTATACCTGTTGATATGGAAATGTAAACAGCAAGTTATGACTCTAGAAGTTATTCTTGTTTCTCTGTATTTGTTTAATTATTGCTTTGATTATGTGCATAGTTCCTACAGAGTATAATGTTCAATATTTTCACCTGTTTTGACCTTAGTCCTGTATTTAAATGTTATAATAATTATATGCAATTCATCCAATGATTTAGTTCAATTTAAAATCTTGATATTTTGCCTTTTGTATTTACTTAATCAAATATTTATACATTTTAAGAAGTTTAAAAATGCTTATCTAGTATAAGAATACTAAGATACCATAGAAATGCTAATGAAACAAAAACGGAGACCAAATAGATTACAAAGCTGCAGTGAAATTCCACTACAGTGAAAAGGGAAAGAGAACACTAAAGATGACAACTTGGAAATAAGAAGAAAGGAAAAGGTCCTGTTTGAATTCAGCCACATCACTGTCTTTGTTTTTAAGATCTATTTGCTAACATGGAAAAGCACCATATTCTAAGTATTTTAAACAGCTTAAATGTAAAGAACTTGATGTGATTATCAGTGAGGAAGTTTTTCAGGAGGCAGCCACCATCTATGCAGAGATTGGCCTAAAGTTGGTAGTCTTTGAAACTAAAAGATTTTTCAGAGCTGCAACTTTTTTTTTTGGGCGGGGGAGGATGTGTTCTTTTTCAAGTAACTCATGTCATGATCACAACATCAGTGAAACAATGTCTAAAGAAACACAAAAAAACAAAACAAAAAACCCACAGATTTTATAATGAAGTTTGGAGCATTTTCAAAATTCGTAAAATGCTTTACCAAATGAGGGTTATGAAGAAAAAAATTAAATGAAAACATTTTTTATCTGTCTTGGAAAGCATGAAACATATTTTCCCTATATTCCCTACTTGTAGTGGCATATATCTGACTAAATTCTCATCTCTTACATAGATTGACGTACATGCAATTTGTTTCTAAGAATTCTCTGCAATTGATATACATTGGGCGAGTCTTACGTTTATTTATTTAAATATTTCAGAAGGACCTTAACTGAGAGGAGACTCCCTTAGGCAGTACTAAGTACAAAGCAGTACCTGTTCTTAAGGAAGAAGCACTAATTTGTACTCAAATTTAAGTTCTTAAACAGAACTAGAATGCTAAGTGAAAATAATAAAGGTGAGATTATCAGAGTGTTTATTGAAAATTGTGTTTTGATTCCATTTCTAATTATAAGCATATTTGGCTTCTACAACTATTCTCTGACAATTTTTACATTTTTTTCTTATTGTCAAAATGCAGGCTATATCCAATTTTCAATAAAACAATGTATAATTATTATATGAAAACAAGGCAGAAGAAAGGACAGGGACAATACTGTTTCTTCACCACTTTGTGATTTTCTGTAAAAATATTTTAATCTCTGTTATATGTACATTTTTGCATCCCTCCATTCCACTCAACATTAGATCTAAGCATTTTCTGGTGTTGAAAACTCTTCATAAATGTTTTTTAGTGCTTCCCAAGCATTATATTCCATGGAATGAGATATTTAATTAACAATTCCTTGGTTGATAAGACACCTAAATTGTTACAAGCCTCTTTCTTTTATCCCTTTGAAAGGAGAATGAGCCATATTTTCAGTGACTGAACAATTCCATATAATGGTAGAAAGTGGATTAATAATACTTCACCGTCTTTTGTTTTTTCTTTCTTTCAATTTTGTGTGTGTGTGTGTGTGTGTGTGTGTGTGTGTGTGAGATACTAAGGAATTGAACCCAAGGCCTTCACACCGAGCTATATCTCAGTCCTTTCTTTATTATTTTTATTTTGAGACAGAGTCTCACTAAGTCATTAAATTGCTCAGGCTGGGTCTAACTCCTACCTCACCTCCTAGGAGACTGGAATTACAGATGTTTGTCATCATACATGTTAGCTCTTCCTTGGTTGTTTAGTGTGTTGTTACAGTATTCATGTTTTCTTCTTGGGCACCGGAGCCATTTATTTAGAATAAAACTGTCTAAAGAAAAGACTGTTGACCAGGCTGATGATACCTTGGTGTCTTTGACCGCCATCTAAAGTCAAGTAGTCCTAAAAACCTTCACACATCTTTGCAGATGTTTCCTTGGACTGATAACATATATGAAAAGTAGGATACTACACTTTTTGCAATCAGGAGGAGCCATCAGATTTGCTCTTTGAGGGAGTGGAGATAGCCTCTGCCCTTCTATGTTCAAGGGAAATTTGAAGGAAGACAACTTTCACAAGTTTCTTAAAAACACAAAAGCACGTGAAATTGCATGTGATACAGTCTGGACATGTACTGATGGTCAGTTTATAGGCTAAAGGATGAAATGGTCCTTCTCATGTTATTAGTTTACTTCCTGAGGATCCTCAGGGAAGGTAAACATGTGTCTAGCTATAGGTCTGACTTCTGCTTTGAAAAGGATAAAGTGACATAATTTTTACAGATCAGGTTCATCTCTATGGTAAGACTTTAGGGCTGCGATTAGTCTGGCATAGTTTTTTCCATGCAAGAAGTTTTATTCAGGCTTGATATCTTAGATGCACTTTGTATTTAATGCTACATTCTTTCCTGCCCGTGTTTCAATGAAATATATGTAAGACCAGACAGAAGGTCACAGGGTCCAAGAAAGAGATGTTAGAAACTTAACAGTATCAAGAGGATAGGTTTTGGCCAAGGTATGTTCACTTATTCCAGTGTCCTGGGCTTTTCTAGAAAACTCTTTTCAAAGGCACAGATTACTTTAAAATAGCACTAGGCAAAGTAATACCAAATTGTGATGTAATCATCAAGAAAACCATATTTGTAATAAGGTTAATTAAATTTGCTGCCGTCTTGAGACAAGTATCTTGTAAGCGTGCCAGTAAATCTGGTCTTGCTTTATCAAACTGAAGGGTGCCCCCTCCTCCTTGGAGACTGAGTAGCTCATTGCCAGGGGACACACACAGGCTGGCAACAATAACTAATATGCTCTGAGAGGTTAGATAAATTTAAATAGGATTTGTCTCTCAACTGAAGGGCAAATTGTAAGAAAATTCCTTGTCTGCTTATGATGCTGTTAAGTTGAAAGCACGATGGGAGGTTTGGTAGAAGCAACAAAGGTTGAAATAATGGCCTGCTGTTTGGAGCAAGCATCATGGTTCTGCCAAAGGTCCAGACATCTGTTAACAACTGCCAGTCCTTGTCAGGTCAGCCCTGCAAAGGCACAGAGCAGTGCACAGTTTAACTCACCAGATCTTCCAGCTCCATAGCCTATTCCACATCAGGAATGTTTACATAATAAAAGAGAGCTAATTAAACATTTCAAAGGGAAACATTATTTTAACACTAATTAGATATGATTATGGTTCTTTTTTTTCTATACCAGTGCTGAACTGTGCTAAAGCACTCTCATTCTATGTTTTTTTGCTCAGTTTTTTTAAGTGAAGTCCAATCAACACTTCCCATCTTACGCAATTTATTCCAATACAGTAACATGTTTAAATTTGAACTTTTTTCAAATTTAAAATGATTTAAACAAAGGAAAAAAAAAACATAAATAGAATAGCACGGTAATTTACATTCACAAAGAGCCGTTTAAAAAGACATTTTAAAGGTGAGAGTCTGCTATTTTTTAAAGTTTTAAGCCTGCCAATTCTATACAAACAAAAAATATCTCCAATTCACAGGTAGAGGTTGGAGGGCACAGATAAGACCAGCAGGTCAGATGCAAGTGAGGCTGGTTAAGATGTATGACTCACTTAGAACTTGCTTTTTGGAGGTATCTTCCCAGGAGAGCTGTGAAAGCACTTTTGCTCAAGATAGTTAAAGTTTGTCAGATAAAAACTCATAAAATGTGCATGAAAGTCATGCTGGATTAGTAAATCATAGACAAAAGATTCTTTCATCAATGACATGAGATGTTATAATATACTTTTAATTAATGAATGAATAAAAAGTCTCAGAACTCTCAAAAATGTTAGCTTTACCTAACGTATATTTCAACTTGCATTTTTATTTATATACATAGTATATTAATGAAAGCCTGAAGAAATTCACAAAGATTCAGGATAAGATTTCTATAGGAGCAAAAGTGCCTCTATGTTGGAAAATAAATCAGTTGGAAGCCTTTCTGTGATAGGAAGATACTAAGTGTGTTATATGTTTGAGTATTTTTAATGACTTCAGTGAGACTTCTTTGCATCTACTTATGATTAAAAATAAGGTATTGGAGGATATATATCAAGAAGTATTGTGATAGAATAACTATGATTTATTATATGTGGTCTTGGGAGGCAGTAGGCTATTTTATTTCTCACCTGAAATTCCATAAAAAAACATACTTCCAAGAAAGAAATTGTCTGTATATCAGTTCTCTGCAGTCCTAATTAAAAAGAACTTCAATGAGAACTTGTGTTTTTGACTTCCATCCCAAGCTTGAGGGCATAGCAGTAGCTGGAGAGTATATCGTGTTCATTTCGTTTGAGTTGTTCAGGAAGAAGTTACTTTGCAAACATGAAGCAACAATATGATACCTTCAAGATACTGCTGTCACATGAAGGTTTTCTTTTTTAAAAAATAGCACTCACACCATCATCATCACCACTGCCATCAAATATATAAAATTTCGACAGATAAAATCAGACAGAACTTTTCCTTAATTATAACTGTGTGGGTGTGATGTTATCAATAACTCATTAAAATGATATACTTACTTTTTAATAAAAATTCCAGTGACAATAGGATTCTTTTTTTAAATGAAATATCCATTCCTTCTGTATCCTTTTGCAGCAATCTAAAAATTTGGGCAAGGAAATTAAATGAAGACAATAAAAGTAATTGATAAAATCTTACCCTAGTGCCCTATAATCAGATCTCTTTCTGAATTTGTCATTGCTATTTAGTATCTGTTTTCCCAGTCTGCCACAACTTTAAATATGAAATCTTTGATTTCCTTTGATATTTAAACCTGATACATAAATCATACATTTTTTTCCTCTGCTATGTTGCTCAGGTTTTTTTCTTTGGAATCATGGATATCATTTATATACAAATCCTCTTAACCTCCAACACATTGCTTTTCAAGTGATCATCCTTCATACTTCTCAAGTTAAATTCATCCCTTACGATTTTCCATGTATTGTCCTAAACAAAGTCCTTTATTTGTCCTTTTTTTAAAAACATACTCATTGCTTATCTTTGCCGTCACCTATGCAAGCATGCTGCTCTAATCAGAACTCAGATCCTCTCATCTACTGTGTCCAGGAAATGTGATTTGGTCATTATTTAACCTAGTATTAGTGCTGCATGTGATATACTTGCTATGATTTTTTACAATGTTTTTTAGGACCTAAAACAATGTTAGATTGGGTTTTCCTCCATTTTTCTAGCTATTCTACCTTATTCTCTTCTTAGCAACTTCCTCCTGTGCCCTTCTTGAATGATGATTATCCTGTAAGTTCTATTAGATTGTTTACCTAGCATTTTACCAATTTCTTTTAAGTAATTCCATTCAAATCAAAGACACTTAAATTTTGACAGTCCTCAAATGTTTACCTTCCGCCCATAAAACAATCCATTACAACTACTTATTCAACATCATTTGAAGGATCACAAAGAGTTTAAGTTCACATTTCCAATTTGATTCTGTGTTTCTGACCATACTAAAATGTATTATTTCATATTTTTTCGTGAATGAATTCAGTAGTTATGTAATTGGATGAATCAGGAATTAAAAACCATTCCAGACTCTGAGCACACAAATACTAATTCAACATGGAGTATCAGCCAAACATTTTTGTAAGCATTGTGGATACTATCAGAGAATAAATAGATAAAAATACATGTGCGCACAATGTATAATTTTAAGTGTTTTTTTACTTTTAAATAGGATAAAACAAAATAAAACCAATCAAAACAAAACCATGTAAGAGAAACAGGACTTCAAAACATTACAAAATCAACATACTGCCTTTTGATGTCTTCAAAATACCTGCAGATAACTTCAGACATGGTAAAAATCAAGCAGAATAAATAAAATAGAAACAACAAAAACAATATAAACAATAAAAACAAAACAATGAATGCAATAAAGCACTTCAAAACAAGCCAGTATTAACTCCAAAATTGCTACCATACTATATCTTGCTATCTTTGAAATAAGCAGTCATGCCATCAGATTTGACATAATCAGACAAAACAAAAGAGAATAAAACCCAACCAACAAAATAAAACAAAATAGAACAAAGCCAATCAAAACAAAGAATCAAAATTTGTACAAACTTCAAAGCAGGATACTAGGAGAGCAACAGTAGCTACCATAGTAATCTTGCTATCTTCACAGTAGTTGTCCATTCCATCAGATACAGCAAACGCAAACCAAAACAAAACAGAATAAAACCAATCAAAACAGAACACTGATTAAAGCAAAACAATCAGAACAAAACAAAACAGTCAGAACAGTATTGGGTTTCAAAGACAAGATAGGAAGAAATTCCCCATATTTGCTATTTATTGCATACTGTCATTCTGCTTATACATACGCCAATTGCTGGCCCCAGGCCTGCAAAATCAACCAAACAATGCAAAAATTTAGTTGCTTTTTGTACCTTAGTTGCTATCACCTCAGCCTGTCCTCTGAACCAGCCGATTTCTTGGTGGTCAGGGTGGGTGCGTTTGATTCTTACCAGTAGGCTTATGGAAGGAGCTATAAAAGATGCATAAATTTTATTAAAAGAAAATGATTAACTAAAACACATATTGCATTACATGTTTATAACAACAATTGAGGTAGAAGTGATATATGGTAAATACATTTGAAGCACACAATTTGAATAGCATTGATACATGTCTGAATAGCATTGATACATGTCTGAATCTAAAAATTAGATAGTAAGAATAGTGAAATACTTTTCTCCTCTGAAAGCTGTCTCCTGTATTCCTATTTTCAGTAAGTTTAAATGTTTATCTTGTAAAATTTTGTGCAAATGTGATACACACACACACACACACACACACAGAGTGTTGTTTATTCATTTGTTGACAGATATCTGAATTATTTCTGTTGGGAAAAATGTTTATGAACATTTGTCAGCACATTTTTTACAGCCATTTTCTTTAATATTTCTTTGATGAAAAATGGAGAATGATTGGGTCACAGGGTAGACATATGTCCAAATTTTTAAGACTATCACTATTTCCCTACCTGCAGGACATAGTAGGCCATTGTCTTTACATTCTGGCCAATATTTAGTATGTTTGGTTCCTTTAATTTCAGTTATGTTAATTAATATGTATTTATATCTCACTGTGGTTTCAATTTATCTAATGAATAATAATATTGAGAATATTTCATGTGCTTATTCATATTTGCTATCTCCATGTCTTCTTTAGTAAAATGTCTACATATATTTGTTTTACTGGGGATCAAAATCAAGACCTGGTATATGCTAGGTAAATCCTCTATTGCTGAGCTCCATCTCTAGGCCCTGTTGCCCATTTCTATATTAGGTTACTTGTCTTCTTATTCTTGAGTTTTAAGAGTGTTGGATACAAGTTATCAATAACTTGTGTTTGACACCTCCTAAAAGAACCATCGTTTCAGAGATATACTTCTTTCATTTTAAATCAAGTCAGCCCATGTTTTTTCTAAGGACTAGTCTTATATTGTATTGGCAAAATAAGTGCCTAACACAAGCTTGTCATTTTAAGGCTTTATATTAAGATTTGTAATCACTTATAAGTTAGTATTATCATAAGATGCAAATGGAAGATTTAATTTTTCCATATGAAATTCCAATTGTTCTAATACCTTGTACTTGAATACATACATAATGATACACAGTGTTTCAACTATTCTTATTCACTTATTATTTGATTATGAAGTTTGTTTTCACATGAAAAATGAAAACAGTATTTTCTCAACTGAATATCTTTTTTGTATTGTCAAAAATCGGCTTTCATATATCATGGGTCAATTACTAAACTCTGTATTCTTTTGATTGGTCTAGTTATCTTTTTGTGTGTCAGTACTGAAATTTAAAAATTACTGTAGCTTCATGAAAGTCCTGGAATAAAATCAAGTTTATACATTGAACTTCATATTTTTTCTCTATGTTGTTATTGGCTGTTCTAAAAATTTTAGAATGAATTTATCAATTTCTATAAGAAAACTCTGTGAGGCTTTCTTTGGGAACGTACAAGAATCATTTTGTTAAAAAAGTAATAAGAACTAAGGAGTAATAAAACCCAAAATGTGTAAATTTTGTTGTAAAAAAGAGAGGGGAAAAAAGTGCTTTAAAGGATACAACTGCAAGTGTGTTTAGGGGTGTTAAATATTGACCATATTAATGTTTTGGTTGGATCACTGAACACAGCTGTTTGCAGTCTCTCTGTTTGAATGTTCACTTTGTATGCTTTGATACTGTGACCTGAGTAACTACCTCTAAGACGATAATGTGTAATCTATTAACTGGTGATTACTTACTGTTTTTTTTTTTTTTTGTAGTTCTGTATTACTTGTACCCTTACACCACTTTGTTTTGTTTTGTTTTTTTCTCTTTTTCCTTTTAAATAAAATTTAAAAAAAAAAGAATCATTTGTTTTAATCTACAAAAATAATTTGTATAGAATCAACTATGTCTTCTGATCAGTGAAATGAAGTATTTTTTCCATTTATGAGGTCTTTCTTTGAGCAATAATTTATAATATTTAGGGTATAGGGCTTATACATTTTTATCTGATTAATCCTAAGCATTTAAATATTTTGATGTTACTAAAATGGCAATATATTTTATCTTTTAATTTTCAAAATTTTCTTGTTGGTATATAGAATACAGTTCATTTTTTGCTATTAGTCTTTTATTCCTTAACTTGTTAGTTCTGGTACCTTTATTGTAAACCTAGCTTTTCAACATTGCAAATTATATGATGAATAGAAATAGTTTTACCTAATGCTTTCATATCTGGTTGTCTTTTTTTGCTTTTCGTGCCTTATTACACTCCAAATAGTTACTACTAAGAGGATGGACTCAAGTTGTGAAAATGGATTCGTATCTTGCTCTGTCCTTAGGAATTAACATCCATTTTCTTCTGCTTAATAAAATGTTACACTAAGATTCTTGTGGATGCTTTTTATCATGTTGAAAATGTTGCTTCCTATTCTTTTACATTGAAGATTTTAATGAAATTGGATGTTGGAATTTGCAAATGCTCTTTTAATGTCCATTGATTGGGTCACATATTCTTTTTTAAAATTTGATAATATAATAAATGATTTTG
Source organism: Cavia porcellus (assembly GCF_034190915.1). Lineage (NCBI taxonomy): Eukaryota > Metazoa > Chordata > Mammalia > Rodentia > Caviidae > Cavia > Cavia porcellus. Next base: position 48,590,910 of record NW_026947510.1, on the reverse strand, counting down.
ATCAATTTTATATTTTATAACAACTTTGCATTGTCAGGATGAATTAAATTGACCTATTAATATTTAATTAAGAATATCTGCATCTAAGTTTATGAGTGATAAGGTAGTGTTTGATGCCAGGATATATTCATCCCATAAAATATGTTGAGAAATAGTCTTTTCTGTGCAACTTGGTTTCATAGACATTTTTCTTATTTCTTTCTTTCTTAAATGATTGACAAAATTTACCAGTGAAGCATTTAGTGTTAATTTTTTCTTTGTATAAAGATTTTAAACTACATTCTCATTTTTAAAATTGATACAGAGCTATTAATATTACCTTTTTATCTTTGAGTGATGGTAGTTTATATCTGTTAGTAGGTATGTCCATTTTTATAACTGTTAAATTTTTGATGTAAATTTAGTCATGATATTATCTTATTATTTTGCTATCTGAAGACATTCTAGTGATGTTATTTTTCTCATTTCTCATATTGAAAAGTTATACCTTTTTTCTGTTCCTCTCCCTCTTTTCTTTACCAGTCAGGTTGGAGATTTGCCACTTAGTTTTTACTTTGGTTGTACTGAGTTTTATTTTCTATTTCATTGAATTCACTTGATCTTTATTATTTCCAAATTTTTGCTTACATTCAAAATCTTTCTCTTCTGTCATAGTTTATAAGGTAAAGACTGAGGCTTCAGGTTTGAGAGTCTCTTTTTTTTAGTAGAGATATTTATTACTATAAACTTGCTCTAAGTATGGTTTTAGTTGAATTGCACAAATTTTAATACACTATGTTTTAATCACCATTTGGATCAGAATGCTTTATAATTTCCTTTTTGAGTTTATCTTTGATCCTTGGTTTATTGAAAGTATGGTATGTAGTTTTCCAAACCTTTGGGTATGTTTCACATATGCTGTTGTTGATTTTTGATTCTACTGTGGGCAGGCAATAGACCGTATAGACTTGAGTCATTTTAAACTTATTTATACTTGTTTCATGGACTGAATTTGATCTTTCTTCATATATTCTATGTGGACAAAATGTGTATTATGCTATTGGGTAGAATGGACTAAAATTGTCAGTTGTTCAAATTGTCAATAATGTTCTGCAAGACACATATCTGTTAAAACTTTCTATTCTACTTATTGTTATTTATTATTCTATTTATTTTATCCATCATTGAGATAGGGATATTGAAATTCATTGTTGTAATTGTTGTTGTTGCCTATTTCTCTTGTGGCTCTATGAGAATTTACTTCATATATTTGAACTTCTGGTATCTCGTTAATAAATGTTTAAGATTACTATGCCTCCCTTGATAAATTAAGCTCTGTATCATTGTGAGACAACTTTATTCATTTACTTTGCTTGATACTGATACGGCCACTTCAGCTTTTTGAATAACAGGGGCCAAGGATTTAGCTCTGTGGCTCAAGTGCTTGGTAAGCATGAGATTACAAGTTTGATCCCTGGTATCAAATAACAATAATAATGTTATCATGGTAAATCATTTTGGTCTGTTTTATTTAAATTTTCCATATATCTTTATATTTAGTTTTTTTTTTTTTTGTATGTAGCAGGTAAATAGTCTTGTTGTAAGTTCATTCTGACAATCACTATCCTTTCATCTGGTAATTAAACCATTACTATTTAATATTATTAACATGTTTCAGTTTAAATGTACCATCTTGTTATTTGTCTTCTATTTTCCCATTTTCTGTTTCTTTTCTTCTTAAAATTCTATTTTATGTTTGTATAATTCCATTTATTTAGTCTGCACTCAAGGTATAATAAAATATAGTTCATGTATACATTTTTTGAAAGACACAGTGCCATGAATTCTTTGCAGAGTACTCCACCTTGCTTTGAACACACTAATCCCATCCTTCTTGTCACATTGTAAAATAGTGCTGGAATTCCTCTTTAGTGATTATCGGTAGTTGTGCTGTTGCTACTGCCTTGATGACCGGAACTGATTGAAAACATTTACCTTTCATGGTCATTTTGACTCTGGGTAACAGTCAGAAGTAACATGTTACCAACTGTGCTGAAGTAGGTGATGAGAACACACCATAATGTTTTTATGAGCTTGCTTTTCTGATAAGGCAGTTGGCAGCAGCATTCACCACACTTTTGATCACACCTCATGAAAGAAGATTTCCAGAACTGCTTCAGAATGGAACAAGAATGATAAGTATGTACAAAGTGAAGGAGAGAATTTTGGAGGAATTAATGGCAATGTGTCTTTTACTGCAATGATTTTCTTTTCATTTAAACATACAACAAAACTTTTGATTAGCTCTTATGTGAGCTCTAAGTTTTCTATTTTGTTATGGCATTACATTATGACATGATCAGTATACTCCCAATTTATCAAAAGCCCCTGTCTCAGTTACTTTTTTTCACATTGCTGAGACAAAATACCCCATATCCAAAATTAAGGAAGGAAAGGTTTATTTAGCTCACAGTTTGTGGAGATTTCAATCTATACTCAGCTGGCTTCAAGCAGGGTGGCATGGCACAGGCAACAGTTCAATGTGGTGGAAGACAGCAAAAACAAAGAGCAAAAGGGATGGAGGACAAGCCTCTTCTTCTCCCTTGTAAGAAACCCACCCCACTTCCATCCCCCTGGGTGAATATAGTACTCACACCACCTCTGTGCCCTCCTCTTGCACAGGCTCAGGATGTTTACAAAGTAAGGACCTTGGCTCCCTACTGAGTATCTTAGTTAAAGTTCTGAACTTCTCAAATTGACATAATGTATCAACTATAACACCTATTAAAGCACTTTTTATTATTTTTTGTATGTTTTAAAAGCATTATAAAAGCAGTTTCTGTTTTCTCTTATCCGATCTTTATGTTCTTTTTGTCATATACTTTGCAAACAACACTGCATGCTTATTATATTCATTTAAATGGAGATTTTAAATAGGTTTATGGTTCTGGATGTATACCTCAGTGGCAAAGCACCTGCCTGGCAAGTACAAGATCCTAAGTTCAATTCTTGGTACTCCCCTATTTCAATTAAATAAATAGGTATACATACATCTGAGTAATTGACACACATCAGTGTATTTACCTTATTTGATGTGCTTCCTTCCATTTTGTAGAGCTATATTTCCATAAATGTAATTCATTATCTTCTTGAAGGATGACCTTGGAAATTTCTTGCACAATGTATCTGCTATTGATAAATTCTTTTAAGAGTTTTGTTTTTGAAGCATTTTTGCTACTTACTTATTTACAAATTTTCAGTAATTTTCCTTTACAGCTTAAAACATTTTACTCCACTTATTTCATGCATGTATTGTGTCTGATGAGAAATCTGCTCTCGTTCTATTTTTGTTTCTTTGTAATAACAGTTTTATTCTCTGGCTGCTTTTAAGATTTTTCTTTTTATCACTGGTTCAGTTCAATTTTGATATGAATTTGTATAATTTTCTTTTTCATGACTATGATATTTATATTTTAATGATCTTTCTTCTGTGAGTATATACATTTAATATGAATTTTAAAGTTTTTCATCCATTATTTCATCATTTTTTTCTTCCTATTTCCACTTTGCTTTTTACTTCATCAACACATACAGCAAACGGGGCTGGAGATTTAGCTCAGCGGCATAAGCGCCTGCCTTGCAAGCAGGCAATCGTGAGTTCAATCCCCAGTACCAACAAAAGGGAAAAAGACAAAAAAAAAAATTAAAAAAAAAAAAGTACAGCAAACTATAAAGCTGACTATTACACAACTCACCAATTCTGTTTTTTTTAAATATTTGTTCCTGTTATATCTTTTTTTCTCAATATATCTCATGTAAAATACTGTTTATTACTATCTTTAAGTTCATTAATGTTTTTTCAGTTTACTATCCATCGACAATTTTTATACTTTTTATTTCAATCTTAATCATTGCAATTTTTTTGCTTTTTTCCTTTCTTTCTTTCTTTCTTTCTTTCTTTCTTTCTTTCTTTTTTTTTTTTTTGTACCAGGAATCAAACTCATGACCTCACACTTGACAGGTAGGTGCTGTGCTGCTGAGTTATTTCCTCAGCCCAATCATTACAATTTTCATCGCTGAAAATAATGTAGTTTTAATCTCTCCCACTGGGTCATATTTTTATTTACAGTATCTTTAATTAGATTTCCCCCCCCCTAGACATTTGAAAATGTACAACATAGTAACAGTGACAGTTAGTATATCGTCCATTTCCAATTCTAACATCAGTGTCAGTTCTGGGTGAGTTTTGAGTGATTGTTGGTTTTCAGTTATAAATTGTGTTTTTCCTGGTCACTATATACCTGATAGTTTTTATTGGATGACAAATACATCCCCATTAGAGACTAGATACTTTTGTATTCCTGTACGTATATTCTTGAGCTTTATCTGGGACTCTGTTAAGTTATTTAGAAACAGATTGATCTCTTTGGGTCTTGCTTTAACTATTAGGTAGAATCAAAGATGCAATTTCCCTCTAGGGCTAAATATTCCCTACCACTAACCTGAGACACATTTGAGCATTGTAGCATAGCTCTGTGGATTGTTTTTTGTGTGCATGTGATTGGTGAAAATAGGCTTTACTCCCAACCTGTACAGACCCTGTTACTGTTTCCTCCAGTTCTCATGGGTGCTTCTTTACTAACCTTGGGCAGTTTCGCCTCACGAATGATGGTCAGGATTCTGCTAAATGCTGGAATGGGATCCGATTCACTGCACATCTCCCAAAGTCTCTCCTAGTAGTTGACCCTGGGAATCCTAGCTTCCCCTGTCTTGTTGTTGGATTCCGCTGCATTCTCAACAGCACCACCTGAGCTCCCCTTCCTTTGGCTTGGTCTGGAGATGTTTTGAAGATAGTAAGATGTGGCCCTGGCCATCACACACTCGTAGTATTTATCACTTGTTTCTTAGGGATCGATACTCTTTGTTCCTTGCTAATATTATAAAAAGTCTTTTGTAAAAATGCATTGTGTTCTTTTTTTGGTAGTTCCAGGGAAGATGCAGTCCCTTTTACCCCATCTTGTCTCAGTAGTGTATGTTTTAAGAAAAAAATAAAATGAGTGAAATAAATAAAGGTTGTGGGCAGAAAGAGTAAAGCAAGATGAAAACCTGGGATAAATGAGATTTGTCAAAGATGAGTGTATATCAAATATCTACAAAGGAAAAAGAAATACAAAAGATATCTCTATATGCCAATATGTCAGTTGCTGGCTATAAATATTCTTTTAACATCATTTAGAATTTCACTACCAAAGATTGAATTCTTCTCCCATAAACTAAATTTGATACCATATTAGAGGCGTGATATTCTAATTCATGATGCTGAAACTAAATCCTGTGTCTTTCTGACATACCTGAAGGGGCTCAGTGTTAAAATCATCTCTAATTTAAGCTCAGTACCATGAGAGCAAATGAAGAAAGAAGTTGGAGCGAGTCGTGGCTATTGTGTTGTATACCTCGTTTCTTCTCTCCCTATCCTGTGTTAGTGGATGCCTTGTTAACTGTGGTTTTTCTGTTTCTTGTAATACCTGCCTCAATGGATATGAGCAGCTCCTTTTCTACATTGGTTAAAAGTAGAAAAAAAAAGAAAGAGCTTGTGTTTTCAAAAATTCTGTTCAAGAGGAACATGAAAGAGAAAATATGAAAGTCAAGAGTGGATAATTTGATGCCAGATATTGTATATCTTAGGGAAACCTCAAACAGACTTCATATTACTTATCATATTTTATAGTTACTGATTGTTTTCCATTCAGAAAGTTCCTCATATTTAAATATAAATATGATTCAACGAGTGAAAAATTCAACAGTTGGAGTAATTACACTCCCCACCTCCATTTCCAAAGCTATGCCAACTTGCCTTTTATCATACTTCAGACCCTAATAACCCAAATTTTTATTGCCACCTGTTTACATTGTTAGTAGAATTTTGGGCATATGGCACATTGATGCAGTCATATAAATAATAAATAATCAAACAGACCAGTTTATAGTATTTGAGAGAGAAATACACTGTTATTCAAATGAGTTTCATAAAATCTTTTCATTTATATGTGTTCAGACTGAGTAGTGTCAACAGAAGGTATTTGTCCCTTGCAAGTTTCCTTCTTGAACTGGACAAAAAATTAGTTGTTTGGCTTCTGAAGGATTTTTCTCACCATTTACAAAACTAGAGGCTATGAGACAAAACTAGTGACTATTGGACAAAACTAGTAGATTAATACAGTGTCTTTCCTAATCAGAATTTTTGATACCACAGAGAATATTATCATAGTTTTGTATTCTTTTCATGAACCTCTGAGCATATTTAACACAGAAAAACATTCCAACTTCCTTTCAATATATCTAATATATCCAATATCTTCTATTACCTAAGAACAGTGCTCTCCATAGCCACTGTCCCCTTAAAACTTTTCGCTGACAGATTTTCCCTTCATTTTATAAGGCTTTGTGACACTTTGGATATAAATATATTTCATCTAGTAAACCATTTTAATAGCAAACTGAATTAAATCATGTGGGAAAAGAAAGATGTAAAGGGAGGTTTAAGAGCACTCCATATATATACCTTGTGTTTTTGGCAGTAAAGAGAGAGGTTTGCAGAAAATTTTCAGTCATTTAATGGAACTGTGAGCTGAGTCTTTTTCCCAGAATGTTCTAATGGTTTTATATTTGTTCTTTTAATTTTGAAATACCCAGAAATACCTAATGCACATGCTTTGTCCTTTACTCAGAAGCTTTTGAGGATTAGTGATTTTTTTAAAAAAAACCTGTCTTTTAAAATATGTACAACTTGGTAGAAATATATTTATAAGCTATTGGAGTATAGGACACTTATTTAGTTCAATTTTTCTATAATCTTAGTTATTGAAAATTGAAAAACTTATTCTTAAAAACTGAAAAACTGAAGCTTACTTCAGCTAGTATTGAGGAAGTTCGGTTTCTTTGGAAGAGCTGTTGGAGATGGTTTTGAGGAGTAGAATGGTTATTCTAACTTTCTATTATATAGCAAAAACGAGGTATAGATCATTTATGTATGTTTATGTATGTTGTTGGAAAGATTCTAAGACCCATTCTTAAAGGGAAAGTGCTAATTTCTTTCTAATGCAAGTTACTATGTTTAACCTTTAATCCCAAACTGAAAAAATCTCAAACTTTTCACATTTTTTGTTAATCTAAATATGTTAAAATAACTGATTTCAAAGTGAGTTCTAATACAAATTTTTTCCAATGATATTATTTCTCAATTGAGAGAAATAATAGAAATAAGGTTACCAGTGGAATCATAAGCAAGAGAGTATATGATCAAATCCAGCTACCATTTTTTCCAAACAAACAAACAAACGAACAAACAAACAATTTTTTAAAATATCCATGTCCTTTATTCATCTAGTATTTAGCTGCAAGGAATTATATAGTCAAGTCCACCTGCCATTTAAAAAAAATAAAACCCAAAACAAAAAAATACGATTTAAAAAAAAATCATATATTTTATTCATATCACTTGTCTAAGAATGTATCGGTCACCATACCTTTAATTAAGACTAGCTGTCCTATGCACACACTCTTAGTAATATGATTTTTTTTCTAAACATTGTCTCCCTCTTGAATTTTCTGATCTTTACCCACACTACCCCAGTCCCCTAGCTTCTGATCAGTGACTGGATCAGAGGTGCTTCTGCTAAGCAATGACCTGCATTACCTGTCCAGCTATTGTTTGGACTTTTTATTCTTGAGAAACACTTCAGTAAATGTGAAGTGTAACATCAGTTTCTCCATACAGTATAGTACTTTGTTTTCACAATGTGGTGAATTTCTCATAAGAAGTTAAGAAGTTAGCTGTGTATTCAGAAAACATACCCTAAAAATGAAACCCATACCATCCTAATTGTGTTCTGAAGGCTTTAAAGTTTTCTGTTCAGTGTAATTCTAATTTCAGTGTGTGCACTGTATTCATTTGGGATTCCAAAGGACAGTATTACAGGCAGAGGGCAAACAGGTAAGGTGCGGCTGTGTCCCAGATACTTGTGGGGACCTAGCCGGGGAGCACACTTCCTACAGTTTCCTTCAGGGTTCATTGGCTAAAAAGAGTCACCCATTGAGCAGAATATGAAGTGTTCCAATAACAAATCCGAGCACACAGAGAGCAAACGTCCTCTAAGAGATTAAAAATGGCAATGTGTGTCTTTAAAAATAAAACTGTTTTAAATAGCAAGACTGAAATGGTCCGGATTTTAAAAGATTAACAAACAAAAAACTATTTTGTGGGCTAACCACAGAAACGGGCTCAAAATACATTAAAATATTTTATCTCATTATTTATTTTGACCAATTGACCACAATATTAAAAATTCAATCATGGAGCAGCTGACAAGTGCAGTTGCCTAATTTTATTTAAGAGTTTTTTTTCCTTTTTCCATTTTTCCATCCTGTTAACGCTGCTGCCTGTGCCCAGACAGTAATGGGCTTCTTGTATGCCCACGACTGTTATGATCATGTAAATTTATTGGTGCTTAGAAGAAGCGAGCTATTAAAACATTACAACAGCCATTACAGCCGGGCTCGTGTTGGCTTTCGCTCCCAATGAACATATGCTTCCGAGTGAATGCCTAAACTCTTATTTATGGATTTAATTTAATATGCGGAAAGAATTCAAAATTAAATTTTGTGTCTGCCTCCAGAGAGTGTCAGTGTATAATAACATGGTAATTTTTACACATCTTTATGAGAAATGGGAAAATTAATTCTTTCTGACAAGTTGTAATTATTCGACTTGGAACAGTTGCAGCTGAGCAGTTTGCATGCCTGTTGTCTGGTGTTTCGCAGTGTAAGGGGAAAACTCAGGGATGGAGATATATTGTGCATCTGAGAGTTTCTAATAGCTTCTGACATTTTAGCCTTGCATATTATCAGGGTGCTCTTTAAGGAGTCGAAGTATAATCTATTATGTTGCTTGGGACATACGCAGTTGCAATAGCTGGAACATCCTACCGCAATTTTTGAAATAGGGGGACTATCTCCCAGATCATTCTGTATATATACACAGTAGTTGAAATTGGTGTGACAAATTTTTATGTCCCTTAAGTGTACCTAATATTAGCTGCTCTTTCACCTGCATATACTCAAAACAGAAGGTCATTTTGTAGGAGTAGAATTTTAGACCTATATTTTTAAGACTAACTATGTTTGAAATAAAAATGTGTATTTTTTTATTAACCTGGACTGCAAACATATTTTCCTGCCTGCACACAAATGCTTCTGTAATACAAGCCCCCTGTCCTGGTTTTCTTTAGATTTGATGTGTAAGTGTTTTTGAAAAAAGTAGCATTAACTTAATGTACCGCTAAACCAAAACACTACTGGCTATGTTAGCAAAGAAAATATGGAACATGTTGTCTGTGCAGACATGGTGCACTGATTGACAGGCCAGCCTGGAGGGGAGTGGTGTCAGCTCTGTGTGTAGGATCAATCTAGTCTTTGCAAAATAAATACAAGCTACAATGTAAGAAAATGTTACCAGATGAAAATGAGAAAAATTCGATTGTCATAAACCAGGACCATACTTTTTGCTCTCCACCTCCTGCAGTAGAGCACAGGGATGAACAGCTGATGATTAAGATCTCTGTTCTCAGAGTTGCTACACCGAAACTTCCTCTAACATTGCACACACCAGCAAGGCTTTGCTCAGAGGTTAAATGTGAAAATGAAATGTAACACAGAGTTGTATGCATTTGAGACCTCCAATGCAGCACAGAACTTCTTGATTGTGAAGGCTAGAACTCTGCCAGCCCCTATCTGGGTGACTGCATTCCACTGCGCACACATTCCCTGCTGGCTCTTTTAGCTGCCAGATTCTTTTCTTTCCATCACCAAGTGCCAAATTGTGGACCACTGTGATCCAAGGTGTGCATCTTACTGATTGGTGCTAGGTTTGATTCTATCTAGTGCAGTCACCAACCACATCTTGATCCAGGCAAGCCCAAGGTTTTGAACTTTACACCTTTTCAGTGACTTGTGGGGACACTCTCGTGTATTCTCAGTCATTGGAAGTTAAGGTCAAGAAATACTACTGAAGTGAATTGAAGTGTAAAAGTCTGTCAAGGCTAATGTTACAAAGGCCTAGGATGGAACTGGAGGCTTAGCACAGTTTCACAACTCAGTGGAAGAGTTTGTTATCAGATCCCACCAGGTCCCCTCTGTCCTTTTGTGCCTCCTTACAGTAATATACAGAATGATCTCAGAACAGAAGCCCATCATTAGGTCTAATATTAGACTACTTATTAGACTGCACAGGCCGCCTATAGCTGTCAATAATTACTATAGTTGTCAATAACAATTATCAGTAATATTGGTGTTTCATTTAATAATTTGATTGATTTTTCTGTGTACTCAAAGCCACTAAATAAAAAGTGGGTTTTGAAAAATGCAAAATCACTTTGAAATGTAAATAATAATTCATTTTTAAAGATCTGCTTTTCTATGCCAAGATTTCTATTTTAAGTTGCAGATCTTTATTGTCTCTTACTCCACAAATATCTAGTTGACCCAATTAGATGATATTTTTGGAGTATGGGTTAAGATTTTGAGTGAGAACAACTTTTTTTTTTGAGACAGGGTCTTGCTATGCAGTTCAGGCTGGCCTTGAGCTCACTTTGTAGCCCAGGCTGGTCTTGAACTCGCAACGATCCTCCTGCCTCAGCCTCCCGAGTGCTGGGATTACAGGCATGAGCCACCACGCTTGGCGAGAATAACTTCTAAAAGTCACATACAATAATGGACGTAACTCCAGTTTTGGGGGTTTAGAATAATACAGACTCTCAATCCAGTCTGAATATGTCAGATAAAGACACAAAAGCAACCCCCACCAAACAAAAAAAATTCAAAGAAACTGCAAGAGCACTACCTAAAATGAGAATTTGATGTAAACATTTTTGAAAGAGTAGAAAAATCATCACTGTTAGACTTGCTTGGTCAGAGCCAGAAAACTGCCCTGATTAATTGAGACTTCCTACCCCACACATACTACATACTTCCTTGTCACTTCTGTGTAACGTCTACCTAAACAATAGCCTCACTCAGCCAAGCCATGTACTGAATGATTTAATTTAGCCAACAGATCACCTCCATTAGGCAGGCACTGTTGTCATCCTCATTGTTATGAGGGACACCTTTAGGATTAGTAAGTTAAATAATTTGTAAGTTCACACAACAATGTCTGAAAATAACACTTGAATCCTACTTTCACAATAAGATACTCTCCTCCTTTAGATAAAAACATTACTCACTCTCCAGCATAACTATTGAAAGTTGATCAGAGACAGACTGGGAATCTGGACCACTGAGGATTGGATTGGGATGGAATGTCAGCCCAGGGTCTCATGGTTACATGGACCACTCACTTCTCTCTTCTGACATCTCTGTTTTGCTTTATGTCTTTTCTCTGTCATCTTCTGCTACTTTTCCTGTAATCTCTTAGGTTCTTCCTTCAACTCCTCTTCAAGCCCTAGTCAACTTCTAAGGAGGCTATTAAAAATTGCCTTATGCCTTCTCAATCTCTCACATCATTTTTGGAGAAACTGTCCTAAAGGATAGCACTAATTGAGTCATTGGTTATCTTAAAACTTTTAATGGTTCCATGTCATCTATCAAATCAAATATATTCATTTTAGTCTCAGTTTTCAGATTGACTTCGTAACACTTTCCAGGGTCCACTTTGTGTTGCTGTTCCCTGGACCCTTGCCAGTTTCCCACTGAATCCATCTCAGCTGTTAGTCACTTACCACTAGAATAGTTTGGTTCTAGGAAGTCTGAAAACTCTTTTAATGTCTATTTTTTTTAAATGACTCTTCCAAATTCCATCTCGTTGCCAATTCTCTGCCCTCTAGACTTCTACATTATTTTTTTCATATTTTTCTTGTTGGAATTATAATATCCATGTTGTTTGCTGTCTGAGGCATGTTTAGAAGTGGGAACTAACTAGGGATTGGCTGCTGTCATTTTTTGAGTTAACAGGTTCCATAATTTGTATCTTGCATCTCTCAGGCTAATGTGTTAAAGATTATAGTTCCCAGGATGGAGTCTTTGAGAGGCAATAGAATCTTTAGGAAAGTCCTATCCTGAGGCCTTGAGTAATTGTGGGTGTGTCCTTGAAGGATTCTGTCACCCTTCCTCTTCCTATTTTCCTCTTTGTTCCCCCTGACTGGTGATCTAAATGGTTATGCTCTGCTGTGTACTCTACCGTGATGTACTGCCTTGCCACAGGCACAAAGCATGCAGGCCAATCAATCATGGACTGGATAAAAGAAACACTTTCTCTTTACAAGTTGATTATCTCAGGTATTGCATTATAGTGACAGAAAGCCTTGCAGTTCAGAAGCAATTGGAAATTCCCATTAGAAAAGAAAACAACAAAGTAGGTCTAGGGTAACAATGGCAAAAAATGATCAAGTTTTTAAGGCATTCTGCAGCTGCTTCTTGACCTTGGGGGAACAATGTTTTGTTTTTCTTTTCTTTTCCTTTGTCTGTCCTTCTAGCCTCATTCATAACAAGGCTATTTTTGATTCTTTTCAGTCCAAGGTGATTTTCATTCTGTCATTCTGGACAGAATTTAGTTTTTATAAATAAATGAGCAATTTTTTAAAAAAAAATATAGATATGGTTAAGTAGGATGACATACACCTGTAGGCCCAGTTCTTTGGAAGCAAGATAGGCAGACCTTCTCAACCCAGGAGTTCAAGGCCACTTGGGCCACCACAGCAAGATTCCTTCATAACCAAAAAACAAACATACTTTTACAAAGAATAAAAAATAAAAATAAAAATCCATTTTTGCATTACTAAAATAGCTAGATTACAAAGCAAATAATTTTGACTCATTGAAAGAATATTATTCTCAGTGTTTTAAAGTGAATCTTCATACAAATGTAAATCTCATTTAAACTATTTTTACTTATTTTTACCTTTCGTTGTACCACCAGATAATTCTGTGTTTTTATTCAACACTCTCACCTCTGGTTCATTGTTTGTTCTTAATAGATATGTGAAGAACATTTTCATGATTTTTTCACTTTTGGTTCACCTCCCCTCTCTAAAATGCTTGCGGTTTCATGGATCAGAATCCTATGTTTTGGCTGTTGTTTTCAGCTGGTTGTGTGTGTGTGTGTGTTTCCTATAGGGCAAACAGGTATAATCAATGTTAACAATTATTAAGCCATTTTCTCCTGAACCTGTGACTTTTAAATTAAAAAATTTTATGGCAGATTGTTTTCATAGTGTCTTCAGACACAGAATTCTGTGTTACAGAATTTCTGATAATGGATTTTAAGATCTACTGGATCTCCTTATTTCTTCTGATATGAATACCACACCTTAAACCATATATTGTTGGTTAACGAGAATATTTAGAAGCAACAATTTTAAAAAAAAGTTACCTCACCATTTTAGAATTCACCAGGACAGGTGTTTCATTAACAAACTGCTCCATTTCTGATTCAGTAGAACACCGTAATTTGTCCTAAAGTAGACACCTCCTTTCCTAATTTTGTGGAATGTTACCTGGGAAGTCATGGTCACAGAGCAGAGAGAGAGCATGTCAATATTTTTGGTTTGTGCTATATATCAGGATGTGATTATAATCATTATATCCCTATTTGCATTTCCCTGGCTCTCTGTTTTCTTTTTAATTGGATTTTAAAACAATTAGTTAACACCATGTCTTTTTAGAACTCCCTGAGAGGCCCAGGAGCTGTTTGTTCTCCCTGGACCAGTGGGGGAGTGGACCCTTGGGAATCTCATTTTATTTACAGCAGGGTGAAGGTCACTTGGAAACAGTTTTTGTTCTTGTGCTGTTGCTTTCTGTTGTGACCTCTCTTGCATTGTTTGGCTTCCCTGCCCCCCCTCCTGCTTTGAAGAGCCGCACACCAGGTGTTCCTGTTCTGAATTACACATGAAAGAACCACATCCCTGGACTAATTAACTAGTAAACTGTACCCCCCTCCCCTGGGCTTAATTGATGCTGCTCTTAAAAGGGGAAGGCAGTTCCTCTCCCCCTCTGATTTCACACTATAGTCTTCTCTGCTTTATCTGCCTTAAATGTAGAGGATGTTCCAGATTATTTGGACATCTAGGGAGCACCAGGGCCGGCAGCACAGTTCATAAAATGATTACGGGGTGAAAGGACACTCTAACTTTCCCCTATGACTTTTTGAAGCTGTGCCTGTGATACTTTGTCCACGGAGTGACAAGTACGGACTGATCAACTTGCTTACAGCAGCAAGAAACTCATCAGTAACTTTTTGCATTTCTGCAGTTGATTTTACTTCTTATTAAAGCACAGTAGGAAGGCACTACGCCAGCCTGTGTTTTGTATTCTTTATCGCAGTGTTGGAACTATTAGCTAAATATTACACTTAATAGAATAGAATGGTTTATCATCATGTCTGCAAGGATTACAGTGCTCAGTTGATTTTACTCTTCACTTACTAAGATCTTGGTCCCTTGATGTAGCAGACCTTTATTGCTGTGGGGTAGTGCTTTCTGGGCTGTGGCATGGTGACCAGGAAATGCAATAACTAACTTGTAAACTCTTGAAACAGCCTATCATTTCATTTCTCCCTATCCTCTTCTTTAACTTAGCATCCTACCTTATTTTTCAGAATGTTAGGGTCACTGTGGGAGACTGAGTGAAGAGGATTGCAAATTCCAACCAGTCTGAGCAACTTCGTGACTCAATGAGATTGTCTCAAAATAAAAACAAAGATGAGCTAGACACAATCCTGAGTTCAATCAGTACTGGAGATGGAATGTTAGAGCTTAAAATTTAATCCATGAGTTCTGCAAGTTTTTTCATCATTACTTGGCCATAATTATATTGACTTTGTGGGTTTTGCTCATTTGATTTTAGAGCTAGAATTCAAATATTTAGGATCAATTTTATATTTGAGACATTGTAAAATACTCACTAAAAATCACTATGTAAATTTGTTTCCTAGAGCTGCTTAAAATCCTAACTTAAGTACATGGATATTCTTACTGCAGTTGCCTAAGTTTGAGTAACTTAACTTTAAACATCTTCACGATCTGTTCCCATTTTTACCACTTGTTATGAGCACTGATGAACTTTTAGTCTGGTGGTAATTTCCAGAACAGAACATAAGTCAAACTGAGTGTCTACTTTAAAGATAACAATATGCAATGTATTAACTGTTAGGTCTGAGAAGAAGGGGGAAGAAGAGGGGAAGAAGAGGGGAAGAGGGGAAAGAGGTCCGTGGAAGGAGTGGAGTGGACAGCCGTGAAAGTAGTGGGCGGCGGTGGCTGCAAAGATAAGAAATATAAAATATAAGTAACCTTTATTTCGGGAATGCGGGGAGAGACCCCCCGGCCCCAGGGCGCAGCATCTCCACCCCAGGGCCGATGGTCTCTCTCTAGAACACACTCTCCCTTTCTCCTTCTTCTTCTTCTTACACGTGGAGTGAGGCCCATAAGTAACCTCAGTCTGGGGCGGACCCCAAGGGGCATTAGGGATGTACAGGTATTTCATTGGCACACGTTTGGCGCCAGGCTTACAGGGATGGGGGTATAGGGTTACAGGCAAATCTATAGGGGCGGGGGAGGCAGGAGCCCCCTAACTTGGCTGAGGCTTTTCCTGGTTAAAGTGTCCAGTCTGGGCCAGCAACTCTTTCAAACTCTTGTTATTCTCCCATTATTTTGTTATGAAATTTTGTTTTATTTTTCCATAAAATAAAAAAAGAAGTCAAAGTGAAAAAAAGAAAAAAAGTCATACATATAACTTTTTCCAAAGCATTAGCTTTCTTACATTTTGTCATTGTAAAAACACATTAAACCTTATCAGTTAAACAGAGTAGAAACTGTTAGAAAAGTTTGTTCTGAATGGAGGATTTACTGATCAATTCATTTTGTTCAGTACAAATGGTAGTATGAGGAATTTAAAAAGTTGTATGCTAAGATTTATAAGTTGCTTACCTGAGAGCTACCTGTTGATGGGCGATGTTTGGTCCTCCGTCATTTCTAAATCCCATCTCATAACGAGTTATCTGATACATGTGTATTCTGTATTTACTTACTGAATTTCTTTCTGGTTTTTGCTTAGCTATGGTTGTTGAAGAGGACCTTGCATGGGAACTTGATAAGATAGTGGAGAAAACAAAATTTCTCTCTAAATTAGCACTGAAAGGATAAATTATAACAAAGATGTGATCATGTTCCTAGAACTAAAGGACGTATATTAGCCTCTGACATGCGAAGAAAAAAAATATAGAAAATCTAGCCAATGTAGACAAAATGTGGAAGTAGCAGATTGGTACCAAATGATCCTGTGAAGTATGAAAATACATGTTTTAAACCTAGACACTGTTTTAATAACACAGATGTGTACCACTCTCTCTTTCTTTTCTCACATACACATGGCAATCACATGAATTTATACTACGTGCCATTACTCACATAGTTCATAATTTGTAAAGTATAAATAATAGCAGCTGCAGAGCTAAAATCATCCACCTGATATTCACTTCTGTTGTACATTTTCATCTTCTGAATATTCTACAGTGAGATTATAAATATATGTAAAGTTAATGCTGTGTATTTAAAATGTCAGTTTAGTACTGCATTTCAATAGGAACTGAATTATTCTCTGTGAGATGGAATCTAGGGGTATAAATAAATAAATTTACTGAATAATAATTGAGATCTTATTTATAGGAGAGACGCAATACTAGTTTATGTGATCTGAAAAATGTATTTGCTATTTCTTGCCTGCTACCAAATCCTAGTTTAATGTCAAATAGTTCAACAAAAATAAACCTCCACAACACAGTGGTATACATGTTACAATAAAGACATTTACACAACATTATATTGTTAATGTACTAGGAAGATTAATGAAACTGAAGAGGTTGTAAACATTTTAGATGAGCTATCACTGGAGGCAAATCTGTTTGTTTGTTTGTTTGTTTGGGGAATTGAACTCAAGACCTTGCATTTTTGCCAGGCAGGCACTGTGCCACTGAACTGTGCTCCTAGCCTGGAAGTGAATCTTGAATAATAAGATTTGGTAAGAAATTCAAACATTTCTAGCTTAGATATTAAATTGGTGTATAGAGATGAGTTAGTTGGGAATTAGAAAACTTTAGAAATTTGAATGGGATATAACGAGTTGTTGTGGATATATTAGACTTCAGTGACTTGATTGCTGTAAGAAAAATAAAACTCTTGACATATTAGATGCCAAATGTGCCAAGTTCGTGGTCTCACAATATGAAGGAATGAAGTTGTGAACCGGAGGAAGAAATTGAGAGTTTTATTAGAAATAAGCGGATTTCCCAAGAAGTCCCGATGTGTGGCCTATGAGACCCTTTGTGTGGAGTAATTTATATAACAAAATCACAGCATGAGTCAAACTACAGTCACCTATAGCATCATAAGTATAGTTCTTAGTTTATTCATCCAATAGGGGAAATGAGTCACATAGTAGGAAGAGTATATGGAAAGAACAAAGGGATTTTGGGGAAAGGAGTATAGATCTAGTCACTTACCTGAAGAATAAACTCAAATTGCTATTTATCTTGCAGACCTGGCTCTCTTCAGGTTTGCCCCCAGCCATAATTCTGATATCTCTATCTTTTGGTGCTGACCTCTTTGAGGACCCAATCCCTCTCTGACTGTATATTAACATCTGTCTAAATTACTTGTCTGTAATGGGGTCATCTATGGAGAAACTCCCAGGTAAAAGATTGAAGCTGGCATGGTGTTCAATATGAGAGTTGCAGATACATATCTGGCTTTCTTTGGTATACTTGGTAGCTGAGGAATCTGTTGATGATGGAGAAAAATGACCAGATGAAGGTCCAGAAGAGGAAGGGACACTTCTCTGTCAGCACTGGGGATTCCTAGGATAAATGCAGTCCTCGCTTGCTTCATTTCTGTGCTCCTTCAGGAGTTGTCTAATGTTTGTATTTCTCTTCTCATTGCTATGTTTTCATAATTCATTAGTCTAGAGAAGTGTATGTGCCTCTGTCTTTTTTCTGTAATTAATTTTTATTGGTACATTTTAGATATACACAGAGATAACATTCATCGTTCTGAATTTGCACCTTTACATGATATATCTTGATTCTTCTTACATGCATCTGTTATCTGTTTTTTCAAACAAACTGTTCTAAACTTCATTAGTTGAAATTAAATTGCCACATATGAAGTTAAAAATTTAGTTTTGCAGTCCAAGTAGACTCATAAGAAATCTATTATAGAATGTAATTTTGTGCTACTTATACTTAGCATTTCTCTTATTCCAGTAAGGAGATTGGTCTTAGCCTTAATATTTTCTCTCAATATTTCTTATTCGTCCAATCCAAAAAGACTTTTTAGAAAACAGTGCATAGTGGTCACATGTATTATTCACTCAGGACACTTATCTTTCTTCAGCAGCAACCTGATGTAATCATTTTGTCAAAGCATTTGAATGAATTAACTATATATACTTTTTTATCACTGCTTTCAACTGTGCTATTTGAGATCTGCCTTCTCCCTTAGTTACAATTTTAGCTAACCCTAAAGTTCCTTCTCCTACTCCTATTCCTTTGTTTTCCAAGCACCACTGACAGTTTCTTAAGTGTTCTGCCAGAAATGTGAGATATCTGTATCTATCTATCTGGGGGAGAGACAGAGAGAGAGAGAGAGAGAGAGAGAGAGAGAGAGAGAGAGAGAAAGAGAGAGATCCAGTCTTAAATATACATGCAACACACACACAAACACACACACACACATTTATTTTTAGTTTGAAGTTATAACCATGGATATGTTAGAACTATTTAATGCTACATATATAGAATTCTATTCTAAGACAAAGCAAAATAAACAAGTCTCATGTTTTAACTTTGATAATATTTAACTTTTGCTTGTTTTTTAGACAGTAACCAGTCAGAATTTATTGGTACATTTTAGATATATATAGAAGGATCACATACATCATACAGAATTTGTTCCTGTATGTGATACAGTTTGTTTCTTATGTTTTCCACCTTTCAACTTGTAATATTCAACTTTAACCTTTTAAACTTTAGTATTGATATGGTTCAACTACTCTGTATTAAATTTGTCTTTTTTTGTGTAAATTAAGATGACCAGTTACAGTGAGAAAAACTCAACTCAGACTATTTGAACTCTTTTAAAAGCCTCTATTGTACTCTAAGCTTTTCTGTTATCTTATGTTCAGATGTTTTTTGTACCAGTAGTCCACTTCTACATTGGGAGTAGACAGTCATTCATCATGTGCAATTTAAAAACATCCAGGGAAGCCCTGATTGGATACAAGCTGATCCATCCTTCTACAGTTTTTTGAGGAAAGTAAAATCAGGTACAGAGCCAGGCATGACCCTTTTACACAGCCAAATCTATGAAAGATAAGCATACCCAAAGAACAAGGATGTTTTTGTGAGAGAAAGAACAGGATAGCATGCTGGGCAATGAAACTATTGCTACCTCAGTCCATAGCATTTCTTCCAAAAATTAGTGTGGGGTGCATAAGTCATGACAAAAATAATATTCCTGTTGTATTGAAATGGTTTTTAACAGACATAGACTAAATCTCTTAATGTGTAACTAATGATTGTAGAAGGCTTATTCAACTGAAAAGGTGTTCAGCGTTTCTTCAAAAGAACTGTCAGAATGCATGTATTTTCAATATTTTCTCTCAATTATTATTTGGTTTAAATTAGCATCATCCATCCAACTGATTATACCCATTACAATCACAATGTGAAGTTAATCATGACTGTTTGTATAGATTAATCGTAGTCAGATGTTCTTATAAATATGCATAATTGTGTTTAAATCTATTAGCAAATCCCAATGTTTTAATTTGCATATTACATCCTGAAGCTTTCTTCTCTATTCTTTCTCTATTGCCAGTTTCCTAGTCTACTGTCATTTTTCTTCTAGCCAGGAGCAGTAATTTCCCAACTGGTCACTTTTCTTCACCTTCCCACTCTAATAGTCACAAATCTGCTTTTCATGCAGCAGTCTGACCCCATTAAAAATACAAACCACTTGATATTATAACCACACCAAGTTATTCCCCTGTTTCAGGTCCCAGTAGCTTCTCATTGTACTTGGAATGAATTCCATATTCTTTGCCTTGACTGCTGAGGTGCTACAGAATACACTTTCTCTTTACCTTTGAAGTTACAAAGTTACAACTTCAGCTTGAACCCTTAATCTCTGATTTATGAAATAGAAGTCACTCTGCCATTCAATTTAGGGAACATGCCAAAAGTTGTGCCCAAATCAAAGCCTTAGCATATTCTGTTCCCAATGTGTAGGACTGCTCACCTCACACTCAATTACCCTGGTTGATTTATTGTTCTTTAGCTCTTGGTTAGAATATCAAGTTTATCTTCTTTGCTATTCTATCTAAATAGACTCCACCCTTTATCTATAGCATTTTATCATGTTCATCTCCTTAATATGTTTACAAAAGTTGGAGAATTTAATGTCATTATGTTTACTTATTTCCTATGCTCTCTCTGTTGTCAGCTTTTAAAAGCAAACAGTAAAGGTTGATAACCTGCTTCATTCAGTGTCTTATTAATATTTAGCACAGTGGCTAACAATATTTTTTCCGTAAGAGAAATTTGTCAAATGACTAATAAGATGAATTTAGCAATCTCATTAAATTAATGCATCTTTCTGATAAATTATTAACAATACCATACTCTTGTATGTCATTAAAAAAGAAAGAAAGAAAGCCAAGCACCAATAGAAGTAACAGTGGTAGAAAGGGAAAGTTCATTAAGAAAGGAAATAGGGGGTGAGGGTATAGCCCAGTGGCACATCACCTGTTTGGCAGATGCAACGTCCTGAGTTTGATTCCCAGTACAAGACACCCCCCCCCCAAAAAAAAAAGAAAAAGAAAGAAAGAAAGCAAAATAAAACACAAAGCAAAGCATAATCTATGGAGAAGTTAACCAAGTCTGGATGCGTATGGGAGGACATCATCAAAAACTTATTTGATAGACTGTAAAAAATAACATCCAAGAAAGCAGTTTTCATCAAAGTCTAAAAACTTTTACTCAGTATATGACAAAATGGATTTTATTTCCCTGAGGAAGATGCTAGATTATACTGGGATCTCTGGGCTAATCTGAGGACTTCAAGTTGCAACTGATACAAAAATGGAGTCAATTTACACAGTGTTGTCTGTAGTACATTTACTTCTTTTCTAATTGATAGAATTGTGGGGGGATGGCGGCTGAAAAGATAAGGAGTATGAAAGATAAATGACCTTTATTTTGAGAATGTGGGGAGAGACCTCCGACACCCTGGAGCGGTGGCATCTTCCCCTGGGGTTGGCGATTTCTCCATGGAACACGTGGAGTGGGGGCATACATGTAGCTTAGGTTTGGGGTGGAGCCTGAGGGGCATTAGGGATGCACAGGTAGCCATTGGCACTAGTTTGGTGCCAGAGGTAAATTCCTAGGGGTGGGGAAGATAGAGCTCCTTGGTTCCGCCTGAGGCTGTACTGGCTACAGTGTCCTGTCTGGGCCAAAACTCTTTCACTAATTATTTTTTAAAAATTTATTGAAAAAATAAATTCAGAGTCTTTACTTTTAGGACTACCAAAAGATCACCTATGGATACACTCAAAATGCCCACCACCCACTAAATGCAATAGCTTTCCCCATTACTGAGCCTCGTCCCATTGGTACTATCCAGAGCTGCGTGGAAGTGTGTGGAGTGCATGTGGAGAACATTTGCTCAAAGGGAGGTCAAAAGTTTTGTGTCCTTTGTCATAATGACCCTAGATTCCTGTTGCATGTGTTGTAAACAGAGAAGCCATTCTTCAGGCCACCTGCTCTGAGCACACACCACATTTACTTCTTTGTATGTTTGGCTTCTCCTCAAGGTTTCCCAGCCAAGGATATAGTGGTATTGAGAGTGAGATGGGGCTTCTCTCCATCATGTTTGTCCTTAAGAAAGTGATGATTCATTGTCTCACTGAGAAGAACTGAGAGAATTGACAAATACATGCCTTGTTAAGGCTGAATCGCAAAGATGGGAGTCTCTTGTTTCTGTACCATGGCTACAGCTAGAGTAATATAAAACTATGGAGAAGCTTAGAAAGTTCCTTTCTCATCTCTGTACTGAGATTGATTATTAATGAAAAATCTAGGGATACAGAAATTTACAAAAGTGAAAATGATATGCTTGCATTGAGATGATAAAGTAGATAATCAATTTGTTTTATTTACATTTAATCTTCATTTGAAAATATTATGATACTTATTTATAACCTACAATTTTATGTTAAATGTATTTATAATATATACCAATCGTATAATACTTATGGCTACAACTGTAAAAGTGATTTATTGAACTTATTTCAAGCAAGGCATCTTTGAGAAGACTTCTAAAATACGACCTGGGGCTGGGAATGTAGCTCAGTGACAGAGCGTTTCTGCAACATGCAGGAGGCGGAGGCATTGATTTTGATTCCCAGAACCAAAATAACAAAGGTTAGTGGCATAACAGATTGTAGTTACACAAAGAGTACAAGGAAAGGGAAGACCTGTTCTATGGAGTTAGTATGAAGGTGGTTATAAGATGAGAGCATCTATCATGGGCAGTGTCCCCAGAGAGAGTGATACACTGGGATCTACAGAGCAAGGGGACAGAAGAATGATGGCTAACGAGAGAGAGCTGCATACAGGTCAGTCAGGAGGGAGCTGAGATATGGCTTTAGCGGAAAGAAGCTGAAGAAGTATTTTAGAAATAATGCTGTTAAATTTGCATTGTAGAAACATTTCTTGTAGCTCATTTCTGCAGTCCAGAAAAATGCCTAGTAAGCTCCACAAGATGGTGGTTATGGAGATACAAGAAAGTATGCAAGATTAAACACCTGTTGAATCATGGAGAGAGTTCAGGGCAATGCTGTTTACTAGGTGGGTGGAGGATAAAGGGTGGAGAGAAAAGGGTAACGATGATTTCCTGTTTTTGCCTTGGGCAGCACAGTGCTCATGATGTCCTTATTGAAATAAAGAATGTTTGAAGTGGCATCCCAATAAGTGCCTCCAGTTTTGGATGTTTTGAGTTAGTATTTCCTGAAAGACCAGAAATAGAAATGTTGAGTAGACATTTGAATTAAGTGGGCTTTGGGACATGTTCTGAGGATCTAGGAAGCAGATACAGATTTGGAAGTTATTGGTATATAGATGGGAATTTAAAACATGTGGGACTGCATATGATTATGCAGGGAATTAAAAGAGCCTGTGATATCACCCTGGGATGCCCCAGTGTTCTGGGAATGGCCTGAGAAGGAAAGGGAGATTACAAAGAAAGCCAGAGAGAAAGAATATAGTAGATCCTTGTAAAAGTTTAGAGAAGAGACTGTTTCACTGTGTTTTGGCTGCTTTGCCCGAGTATCTGAGGCTGAGGGATTTATACAGATCTACCTCGTACAGCTCTGGAGGCTGAGTGTTTAAGGTTGAGGGAACTACATCTGGTAAGGGCTGCTTTATCACGTGGTGGAAGGATGTGTGCACACATGTGCATGGCTTCACAAGAAAGATATGATGGGTCAGGGGAAGGATCCTTAGGTTTGGTCAGGAAAATTCTCCCATGCTAACTACCTTCCCAGGGTAAGGGCAAGAATATATTCATAAGGACAGAACTCTGATAACCTAATCTTTTCTTAAAGTTACCGCTTCTCAACAGTGTTGCACGGAGTTTTAAGTTTCCAACCCGGAAATCTGGGGGACAGACTGACACTGTTGGAATATGTAAGGAAAGAAGTGATCTTAGATATCAAGCAAGATAGAGATTCAATAGTGTGTTGATTAATAGTATCAACTGCCTTGGAAGAATGATGGTCCTTATGAGTAGAGAAGAGAAAAAAAAAATAAGGAAATGTGAAAAGCAAGTTTCAGGTTTCAGATCCAACTCTTATTGGAGCAAAAGTGATTTTAGAGAGAGGTGTTTGTTTGTTTATTTTTTGTGTGGTTTTAAGGTCACATAAATTTCAATTAGTTCAAATGCTGAAGAGAGAAAAGGAAGGAGTTAAAGTATATGCATTGAAATTATATTATTTTAACCTCAACATTTTTATTAAACCATCATGGAGACAATTTTAACATATTGCTCGAGTGTTTTTCTTTATTGTTATTCAGTTTGTGATTCAAGAGAACTGGGAAGAGAGAAGGGGCCAAGTGTCTGAGAAGCATGATACTAAATCATGCTTGACATATTTATTTTGCTACAGATATTATAGGTACTCAGTTATTATTCGCTAATAACTATTTTGTACTTCAAAATAGTCTGGAGGTGAATTGCAAAAGGAGAAAAGAAAATGAGTTTGGAGGTGGCAGAAAATGGGATTCAGGGTAAGAAAATGTTGGTGTGGAGAAGAAAGAATGGGAGGAATGAAGCCTCCACTGGTATTTCCTAATGGAGTCTTGTGTTTCATGTCTTCAAGTTCCTTATATCCTTTGTAATATTGTTCTGAGAGTCTTAATTTGAGAAACGTTAGGTTATATAATAAATCCATAAAAAGAAATTTTACAATGGAGAATTGTATTTGTATTAAAAATAAGGGTTTTTGTGTATTTTCTGACCCAGGATTAATAGTCTAATTTTAATGCAATTCATGATTTTCTTTTAGAAAAGTTAGCTATATTTATAATCATTAGAAAATGTCTCTCATCTTACTTTCACAGAGATTCTCTTTGTGCTTAGAGTTTGAGGAAATCTATGATATCACTACATTATTCAGAAAGGAATCTGGAGGAAAACAAAAACTCTGTTTTACACATGAGTGTCACTGAATATGTCATAAATACTACCATCACGTATTTTATGGTTATTCTTCATTCCTTCTATGCTGAATGACTAAATTATAATAGAAGCTGAATGACCCCTTTTAGATTTAAGAAGGATAGTAGCTATCTTTGAGAAATATTTTATTCTAATTAGCCCATTAGTCTCCAATGGTGACCAGTGGTGAATGTAGCTTACTGGACCTCTTTCTTCTTTTCTTTGTAAAAGATTCTTAACCAGTTTGGGTTGTACCACAGTCCTAGGGAACTACCCAGGCCATTTTTCTTTTCTTTATCCCTTCTCGTCCCCTGCCCTCCCTTCCTTGCATCCATTCGCTTCCCTTCCCTCTCTTCCCTTGTTTCCTTTCTTCCTTTCTATCTTGTTGCACAAGAACTCCATGTAAGAATATTTGCATAATGTACATAATAATATATGCCATTTTTAGTGAGGCCTGCACTTTCAAATTGTTGTTTTTGTTGTAGGAATTATTAAAATGTCTCAGAAGTTTGCATTTTCACCTTTTCTGTGAAGTAATCAATGGATGATTTTGTCAGGAAAGGCCAAACTTTTAATGTTTTAGGGCTGTTGTTGGGATAAACCTGTGGACGCACTGTGTGATTTTGTTTCCCAAGTAACTCATGTGCAAGAGAAACGAGTGAAAGACTTCTGCCTTACTTTAAAACCTGCACTATCCAATAAAAATAATTTGCTGCTGAGTAGACACATGATGGAAGATGATTATGTATGAGTATAGAGGATATTAAAGTATAGAGGATAAACAAATCAAGGAACCATAGGACTACTTGTTTTAAATTAAAAAAGTAGAGAAATACTGTATTTAGCATGAGTGTATTACTATTCTAAATATCTTTCCCAGATGAATCTCTACATATGTACTTTACCAACCATTTGATTTTATTTTTAAACCAACATAACTATTTCTCAACTTTTACCACAGGAAGGCTGGTACTGTTCTTTTAGAGAATGTTGAGACTCTTAAATTTAGCACGTAGCCTGTGGCAGCACTCAGTGAGAGTCACAGAGAGTGGGACCTCCCAGTTGCAGAAGCTCACTCAGCTCTGGTCCTCAGTTCAAGAAGGAGGTGTCAGAAAGCACATTTTCATAAACCATATGTCAGTGATGCCATGCAGTTCACTTTGGTGAATCCAATTTTAACCCTTTCTTTTGGGATATGCCTGATTGTATTTATTCCAAAAGATTTATAATGAACTCCTGACTCTATCTGGTAGTTGGCAAAGGAATAGGAAGAAAGGTGTATATCTTGTTATAATTTATATTGCTTTCAAGATGTACTCTGTGACTTACAGCAGCATGTGCAACTTCCTTAGATATATTACCTGATTATTCAGATTTCAACCACTAGATGACTGCGTGCTGAAAGGAGTGCATAAGTAAGTTTTGATTAAAAGAAAGGCTTTGAGGAAGTAACAAGTTGAAACTGCTTTTCTATTAAAATTTCAGTATAAATAAATTACAGAGGAGCCTTTTATTTTGGTAGTGAGTACATCCCAGGCGATTCAGGAAATGTATTTATTTGCGAAATTTAAAAAGGAAAGAATATGATTTTCTAAGTACAATTAGCTGAGCTATAATGACATATTTTGTAGCAAAATCTTACTGTGAATTATTTACCCTCTCTCTCCTTTTAAATTAGCATCAGTGAGTAGAGTCTTTTTTATCTAAATACTTCTTTTTAACAGCAACATGAAAGAAACCTGAGTCCAGATGCTGTAGTGAGGGAAGAAATGGACTGAAAATGATTCCTGTTTCAGAGTAGTCATCTGTCCTCCTGGGCCAGGACAAATGAGGTGCACTGTCAGAGTGGTCCTGGTCATCACTGCTCCACTCTTTCAGTAATTATTTTATTTTATTTTTACTAAAACCTGGTGGTCAAATATGTTTGGCTATTGTTGGCGAGCTTTATCATTCACAATGTCCTTGGGGACATTGAACTTGCCTCTAATGGCTTCATAGCAGCCTGAGAGCACTTTCTCAGATCTTTAAGTACACATCGCATTATTTCAAGTTAATATCACATTGTATCCTTCATTTTTTATCTGTGATTGTGTTCTGCTGACCTCTAATTCACTTGTAGGAATTACTTTTAAGAAACTTTCATCTTCATATTTTTCAAGAAAGAAATGAAAACCAAACCCAAAAAAGAAAATAGTTTGCCATCCTGAGCCATTCTAGAGAACATTATAGACTATTACAGCAAACCTACAACTGTTTTATTAAATGGCTTAATATTCTGTTTATCCGATTGTGGTATATTCAGAGGATAACTGGTTAGCCTAAATATTCTGATCTTGTAGTTCACTTTTTTCTTCTTGACAAATGTCAAAAGGAAGTGTAATGTTCTCCCAAATGACATTATGCTTGAGGTCCTAATGTACTTTAATCTGTGATGGCAGTTGTCTTGACTCATAACCTTTTTTTTCTTAATAAGCTAGACCTTCATCTTGTACAAACACTTCTGATGACACTGATGAACTATTTAGAATTTTAAAACTCTTGAAAGTGAAGGGGAATGTTTTGTCTGAGGGAGACGAAACTCCAGCTCCATGTCCCACCTGGCCATTTACACTTGAGGTTACATTTTTCTTTTTAAATTTTATAGACTGAATGGATATTCTTAAAAAATATATTTGAACTTGGCAAAAATCACACATTAAATGTAATTATGTAAAACGTTATTTTATAGATTACCTCTACTTAACAGCATACAATTTATCTTAATTTTACACTAAAATAGAAAGTAAATTGAAACATAAAAATGAATATATTTCCTTCAATTATAAACAATTATTTCTTTTAACTTCATTTTTACTTATTATTAAAAATTGATATAAGAAAAATGTGTAAACATAAGTTAAATCCTCCGCCCACTTTAAGAATACACTATAAGATCCCACAGGTCCTTCCCCCAAATTAAGATACATTATGAATACAGCTTAGCAGTATTTAGTAAAGCAGGACATATGAATGTGTATTCATGACTCCAGTCCTACTTGTGAGTGTATATTCAACAGAAATACATACATATGAAAAGTTAGATACTAGACTGTTTAGAGTATCATTGTTCAGTGGTAACCTAAAACAAAATAGTCAAATGTTCAGAAAATACAGAATACCTAATGGTTTACAGTGGAAAATTATATAGCAATAACAATGTGTGATCTGCAATTGCACATATCAATTTCACATGCATGGTGCTGAGTGCATGAGAAAAACACAAAACAGTGTGTACTAGTAACCTCTTATTCTCAGGGGCACTTTTTTACAGTTTCATTTTCTTATGTCAGCAAGAAGAGTTGGTACAAGATGGTATTTTGAGAAAGAGTGAGAGATCACATTCATCATTTCTGTTACAGTACAGTGCAAAAATTTAATTGATAACAATTATTAGCGGCTGACTGCCTATTTTATAAGTGCAGTGTTATTTATGTATATTTATGTAGGAAAGAACAGTGTGTACTATCTAACGGAGAAATGGTGTATCTCCCTGGCGAATAAGGAAGAACTACTAGATACTATGTGATTTCACTTATATAAAGCACAATGACTGGCAAAGCAGATCTATACTATGTATAAAGGTAAATGTTACCCAAAAAAAGAATAGAGATGTTTTTGGATGCTTATAGTGTATTCTTAAAGTGGGCGGAGGATTTAACTTATGTTTACACATTTTTCTTATATCAATTTTTAATAATAAGTAAAAATGAAGTCAATGAAATAATTGTTTATGATTGAAGGAAATATATTCATTTTTATATGTTTCAATATACTTTCTATTTTAGTGTAAAATTAAGATAAATTGTATGCTGTTAAGTAGAGGTACTCTATAAAACAACGTTTTACATAATTACATTTAATGTGTGATTTTTGCCAAGTTCAAAGATATTTTTTAAGAATATCCATTCAGTCTATACAATTTAAAAAGAAAAATGTAATCTCAAGTATAAATGAGCTAGTCATGTAAATAGCAAGCCAATTGTATTTCCTCTTATATTTAGTTTCTCACAATGCTTCATCATAAATAATCCTAATGATACAAAAGGTTTTTTTTTTAAATAAAATAGGAAGGCTTTTTAATCTTTTCCTCAATTTTAAAGATTAAGGAAGCTCTGTACAGTCTCAAACACTGTAGGGGATTTCCTAAAATTGTTCTTGCTTTATCATTCAGGAGGAAGCAAATACTTCCTTTAAACCACCTTTTGTCACTTTAGTTCTTAATGTTAGCAACAAATACAAACTTAAATTTGAATCATAAAGTCAGACTTTCAGATATATATGTGATTAATTATTATAGAACAATTCCAAATCTTTTGTTATGAGAAAATTAACTTAGAAAGTTGATACATCATTAGTACATTTTCAAATCTTTCTTTCTTTTACTTTCTTTATTTTTTTCTTTTTGTGGTGTCAGGGATTGAACTCATGACTTTGCGCTTGCCAGGCAATTGCTTATGCCACTGACCTAAATCCTCAGCTCATCATTAGTACATTTTCTAAATGAGAAAAAAGAAAGAAAGAAAAAAAAAACTAACCAATATGTCCCACTTTACCAAGAATTTTGACATATAAGATTTCAGTTATTGTTAGTATTAATAGGAGCACATTGTGTCATTTAAAGTTATTCTCATATTATCTGTCTGTGTG
Organism: Cavia porcellus; assembly: GCF_034190915.1. NCBI lineage: Eukaryota > Metazoa > Chordata > Mammalia > Rodentia > Caviidae > Cavia > Cavia porcellus. The sequence continues at coordinate 48,561,430 of NW_026947510.1, read as the reverse complement.
TTGACATCGGTATATTCTCAGGTTGGGTTTTTTCTCTTTGATGTGATAGATTCCTTGATTTAAGAATAACATGGGTCAGTTATATTCTATTTTACTCAAGGCCTTTCAGATTTAACTAAAACTATGATGTTTTCTTTTATTATCTGTTGAATTTTTCTGCCTGCTACTGAGTAATTACAATTACTAATGAATAGGAATTTCCTAGGTTTTTAAAAATCAGATCTGTAATCATGTAATGTCACATCATTCTTTTGTGTTATAATATTTAATAAAGTTTTTTTTTTTTTAATCGGTACCAGGGATCGAACTTACAACCGCCTGCTTGCAAGGCGGGTACTTTGATAACTTCTTATCTGAAAATGAGGCATTGAGAATGATCTGTGACAGTGATTTTAAAAGTGAGAGCCTAGATATTTCACATTTTAAAAATTAATTTTAATTGACAATAATTACATGTACTTGTAAGGTACAAAGTGATGTTTTGATCTTTATGCATTGTAAAATTCTATAAAGCAAATTAACACAACCCTTACTTTCCCAATTTTTGTAATAAGTATAAAGTCCTACTCTTAGTATTTCTTTGAAATTTATAATATGTTATTATTGTCATCATGCAGATTATTAACATTTGTTTCTGCAGTCTTGGGGCTCATAAGCACAGTGCCTGTCTGGCAAATGCTAGGTCATGAGTTCAATTTTACAAAAAAAAAAAAAAAAAATACACACACACAGCACACACGTGCACTCACACACAATGTCTGCAGTCTAACTGCAAGTTTGTACTGTTTGATTAATATTTTCCCTTTCCATATTTTTCCTTAACCATATCCTTTGCTAACTTCCTTTAATTGTTAGTTTCTTTGAGATAGATACTTTTGGATTTTGCATATAAAAAAAGACAGATAGTACTTATTTTTTCTATGACTTATTTTACTTAACATAATGTCCTCCAGACCCAGCCATGTTGTCACAAAGGACAGAACGCTACTCTTTAGATAACTTTTTCTTTATCTGTTCATGTGTTGGTGGACCCTTCTGTGTCCTGGGTTCTGTGAATGATGGTGAAATGAACATGTGAGTGCAGATATCCCTTTGACATACTGATTTTAATTCCTGTGGACATATACTCAAAAGTGAGATTGCTGAACCATATGGTAGTTCTATATTTACTTTTTCGAGGAACCTGCATACTATTTTCCAAGATGGCTGAACTAATTTACATTTTCACTAACAGTGTATTTCCTACATCCTGGCCAACTTTTGCTTTCTTTTGTTTGCTTTTTGTTTGTTTTTGATAGTACCATTCTTTGAGGCATAAAATGCTATCTTATTGAGGTTTAGATTTGAATTTTCCTGATAGAATTTTTGAACATTTTCTCCTATGTCTGTTGGTGATTTGTTTCATTTTTTTTTAAATGCCAGTTCAGATTTTTTTGCTCATTTTTTAATTGGGTTATAGTATTTGCTTTCTTGATGTTGAGTTCACTCCTTAAACATTTTGAATATTAGCCCCTTTTCAGATGTATGGCTTGCAAATACTTTTTTCCCAATTAGTTTGTCTCTTCATTCTGTTATTCCCATTACTACGCAGAAGCTTTTATATTTTATATAATTGAATCAAATATGAGAAATATATTACTCGAGTTTTATAACACATACATACACATGCATGCACACATGCTCATGAATATGCACATACATGCACACACAAACATTTATACACAGCAAGACACACTCATATGTATTGTACTTTGTAGATAAATCTGACAATTTTAGGTAAAGTATTTTAAATGCTGTTATCAAAGTAATACATTCTCTGACTAAAAAACATGAACATGATATTCTTAACAACCGGAACTTGCCTTATGCATAAACCCTAATATACATCCCAAGGGTAAATATGGTTATTTCTTATAATAATTTCTTTATATTTTCAGATCAGAAATTCTTAATATGGAGTGACGGAGTATGATTCAGGACATATCTATGCTCAGATAGGGGAAAATATTATATGTTTACTTGTATTAATTGAAATTAGTTGAAATTTAGCATAGGCAGCAGTCCACAGTAATAGTAACTGGACTGTGACTTTATCATTGATAGAATTCAGAAATATTTTTATACAACATTGAGTTGTTACAAAACTATATTTATTTTATATCTCTATTTCCAAATTAGATATTGTTTAATCCATTAGTAATGAAACATTAGTTTATCAAATATTTGTTTAGTATTTTTGAGTTTAATTATAACTTACTTGCTCTATAATTTTACATAGATTGTCTTAAGAATTTAAAATATGATTTTGAGGACAGGTTCAAAAACTTACCAGACTGCCAATCAAGTTTATGCCAAATGTACTGTAGGTGGAAAATCTCTGGTATACATTATATCTATATCTACATCTTCATCTACATCTACATTATCTCTAGGCCCTTGATTGATTAAATTTGGGAATTATTGAGATCCTCTGTGGTAACAGAAGAGGACTGAGCTCACTTTTGACAGTCTAATACTGCTCTTTCTCCCATCCTTTGATACTTAGTTTGGCTTTGCCTCTCTGCTTATTATTTTTTAAATTTAGGGATCTATTTTATGAATTCATGTCTTTAATATTCTATTGACTCTTAACTTTCCATTTCACTATATGAATATGACACAAATACATTTTTTGTTTGATTTTCATTTTCACCCTCCTACTCCTCAATTTCTCCCATGAATACTTTTAAAAATAATACCCAGGGCGATAACATTTGCATTTTATTCTAAAATTGTGATGAAGTTCTGAAAGCAATTAAATTTCCAAGTATTTATCTATACGGTAGTCCTAAAAGCTTAAGATCATAAAACAGTACTTACGTTGTTTTGACTTGGAAGTTTTTACTGTATGTCTAACACTTAATTATGCCTTTATGTTCTTTTTGAGGAACTCTTCACTTTTCGTGATGTAATTTCTAATTATTTTTGTATTTTATTTATTTGTTTATTAATTCTTGTTTTTATCATTAACTTTTATACTATGGCAAAGTACGTACTGTAGAAAATACAAGTCTTTTGTGGCTCATTTATAAGCATATATATATATATGTATATATATATATATATATATATATATTCCATTTGTATTTTTGTTTATAATCTTATTTTTAAATTTAATACTTTAATTTTATCCATTTTAAGTGCATTTTATTGTCTTGATATTTTTCATAGATTGTCATCATTTTATGAATTTGGTATATTTTAAACAATGAATATTTTGATTTGAGATTTATTTTTAAAATTCTCACAATTGTTTTTTTTCTGAGAAGTCAAATACACACACACAAAGTGTGTGTGTGTTTAATCAATGTGTTCTTTGCAGCAGGTTTTCCACAAATGTTTGGTGAATTTTTTTCTTGTTTTTTGTATTGGGGATTGAATTTACGACTTCATGCTTGCCAGCCAGAGGCTTACACTGCTGAGCTAAATCCCCAGCCCTGTTTGGCAATTCTTGATTGCTTAGATAAAACTGTAAATTATCTGATGACGGTAGATCTGGATAATTCTTATCAGTGAGCAAACTTTACTCATGGGATGGGTGGTATCACTAGTATAATTCTCCAGGCTCCTGAGCCTTCCCAACCAGATACATTATTTTTGTGGAGGACTGTTAATATCAGTAGCATATCCCCGTTGTGTGTGTGTGTTTGCTATTATTGAATTCTAGAAATACACATGCAGGGATAAAATTGGTAGGTAAATCTTATTCAATGGGTGGCCAAGTTTTCCCTCTTGTGTTTGTTTCTTGCCCAGTTGGGTACATTTCCAAATCCTGAATCTTCTATAAGTTTACCACATAAGGGCATCCAGTTATGTCTTCAATTATATCTTCGTGGCTCTTCCAGGATATAATTTTTCCTACATTTTTTAAATGTTCTGTTTTTTAAAACATTCTTTTCCTGTATCTTTTCATTATCCAGAAATCCACAGAAAAAAATTATATCCACTGAACACTGGATCATATATTCCTCAGCGTTCTTGTTTTAGTTTTTCCCTCCTTCTCTTCTACCACGTCCTTCTCATTATTGTTGTTTGTTATAACAGGGATATTTCTGAGTTGATAACCATATCTACAATTTTAAACCAGAACCCCAGAGTATGTCAGTACAGTAATAGAAGTGTATATTGTTTACTTCTTAGAAGATTTAACTTGGTATTGTGTATTAAAGCAAACTACTGTTCCATACATGAATATAAATTTGTTCATAAGTGCAACATAAATGGTGAAACAAAGATTTGTGTGTCATTTCTCCCTGAATTTTATATTAAGGATTGTTCACCGTTTCTGTCACTATTTTAGTAAATAAATAACAATAAAATTGTATTAATCTGTACATTTGGTTTTAGAGTTTTAGTGACTTTATGTATATTTGCAGGGGTCTGACTTGGTTCTTTTTCCAGTGTAGACATAGTGACCACTTAAATATTCAAGTGCATATTATTTCATTATAAATTACTTCCTTTTAATTTTCTCCTTTCTACTGCAGCTAGGACATTCTATTGATTTTGTTGAAATCACGACCTGAGTAATTTACATTATTTATGACTTTCATTTCAAAATTGTAAGGGGACAATAAAAGCTTTTATTTAAAAATAGACCTTCTGGTCTGATAAGGTTAGGAACCAGTGATCTAAATCATAAAGTTAAATTTCTGTGCTTTTCATTTTTTATAAGGAACCTGAGAATAAACTTTCAAATACCAAGAAAAAAACTGAATCCTCAACAAAGTTTTTACATTGAGGCTTTGTAAAAGCAGTACTCTGGAAATAAGTATCTTGAAGTATTGTGTATCCCTGCATATGAGTGTAAATCAATGATGGCCAATCTACATCTCCTGTTTGATGCTTACTTGGATATTCTCCAAAAGGAGTCAGCAACCTTTTTCTCTGGAGAACCAGAGAGGAAACATTTTAGGTCTGGAAAGCTAAATTCTATCACAAACACTTTAAATCTGCTGTTATAGCATAAAAGTACTCAAATCAAATGCATAAATGAATGTATGAGTTTATTTCAATAAAACTTTATTTATGTAAATAGATGATAGGTTGGATTAGTTATGTAGTCTGCAGTTTGGCAGACCTTGCTCTTTGGTATTAGCACATCTTTCTGTATTAGTAGTCTCTCCCTAGTGATCCGGGTTTTTTTTTTTTTAATCCATTTCAATAACAAAATTATGTGTCTTTAAATTTTTACACACATTTTGTGGCTGAGTTGTTCAAAACTCAGCTATATCACTTTTAGTATTTTGGTAATTTTTCTTGTTCCTTCTTAGGCTATTTGCTATGATGATTGTTAAGCCTGGCTGACTATATATATATATAGATATGTAACCATGGTTTTGTGACCATTTTTGGTAATGGTTCCAAAACGTGAACCAAAACAAAATTTGTTTTAACTAACAAGGGATGCAGAAAGAAAGCAAAATATCAACAATGATTTAGCCTAAAAATAATTACAAGGCAAAAAGTTATTTATGTGTAATTATTGAAGTTATATTTAATAGAGAAAATAACATTAGTGACAGTTATTAAAACATAACAATAAACGCTGTTTAAAAAGTTTGGAAAGGGAACTCTGTCTATTATTCTGTCTCTATCTATCTATCTATCTATCTATCTATCTTTAACTTTGGTTAGTGGTTTGGTCTTATGGAGCATCAAGGTTGGTTAAAGAGTCAGCAGAGATCACAAGTCACTTAAGTCTGAATAAAGTTGAAATTTCCAACTTTAAAAGATATGGATTTGGAAAATGTTGGTTTTGAGCTAACTAGACTGATAAATTAGTAATTGTATATAAAGATTTGTTAGATTGTGAAATATCTCATAAATTAATAACTTTCAAGGCTTGTATTACCAATTTAAAGCATGACTTTAGTGTTTGGTGGTTGTTGCAGCACACTTGATGTGCACAATATGTGGCACTGTTGAATATTCTGATCTGTCGCTCAGAGACCACACTGTATGTGCTCTTCTTCTCCGTAGCAGGAGTACAAATGATTACTGTCAACTTTGCTCTTTGACAAATGTTATGTAATGTTTAAAATATTCCATGAAGTCTTTTTCCAAATTTCTCTCAGTGATCCAAGTTTAGAAATGTGATTTTCTTAGTGCAATGTTCTTAACAGGGAATAGTTTTTACTGCATGGGGTACAGTTTGGCAGGGTCTGGAGACATTTTTACTTCTTCCGTCTTGGGGACTGCTATTGGCATCTAGTGAGAGAGCCCAGCAATACTACTCTTTCTTTTCTTTTCTTTTTTTCCTACGTTATTTTTACAAATACATATCATGGTCTCCCACAATAACTCTGACTCCAAATGTTAACACTAAGGTTGAAAAATCTTGGCTTTTCCTGAAACTTCAGAAATAGACATTAAATCTGCACCACGTTGAATAAGGCTTATCAATGAAGCACTTCTAAAACTGTTTCCCCATTGATGTGGATCATAGTGAAATTAGTGCTTGCCAGGGTCTCTTCTCAGATAGTCATCAATTTGTTCATCACACATTTAATGAACACCTAATATGGGCCCTAGCTCAGTCATATAAAACTGAATAAGAGAAGGTCTTAATCTAGATTATGGCTGGACTATAAAACTGCCCCCATTTTTGTTGTTCTCTGTGACTTCTGTAATGTTTTGTATATGACAGTAACTCCTCGGGCTTCATTAAAACCAAGGATAATCTTGTCATGGTTTTTCAAAGGCAAAAGGATGCTTAGAGGATTTGTGATCTTATTTTCTTGATTAACACAACAAAACTACTAATAGACTACAGATGAGTGAGAACAAATAAGTGAGAAAGGTAAGTGAGATGCAGTCAGTGATTTTCATGTTGCTTTTTAAAACTAAACAACATCATTGTATTCTTAATGTGTCTTTCAAAACTCATGTTAAATATTAATCACTAACATGTATCATCAAGAGAAAGTATCTGTGGAATTAGCATGAAGGTATATTCACTGCTATAACATATTTTAATTTTTTGATTTATGCTTTCCCAGGATTCTGAGTTTATTTTTCAGAAAGTGGGATATGGACTTAAGATTTAATTTTGAAATGTAGATTTTAAAAGTTTTTAAAAATAAAAATTTTTGCAATATCCAATATTTTAAAAAATATTTTATCATTAGCTTTTTGCAATGACTGTTGTTATTATTTTTTTTAAATATTATTTTTTTGTTCTACTAACTAAAAAAGTAGGGGAACACCTGTAAAAAGACCAATCTATTTTTACTGTGTAATGATCCCCCTAGTGGATATGAGAAGCAGCTAGCGTTAAGATTTGCATAAAGAAGGTGGTAATTGTGGGTGAGACTTTGCTACTGGCTTCTCACTTTCTCACTGTTTTATAAGAACAAAACTGTCTTTACTATTTTTAACACCGGAACTCCCAGTGATTAAATCTCATTTATAGGAGACATTAAGGAAGAAGAAAGTGGTGGAAGTAATACTTCCTTAAAGTGAGAAGTGAATGAATATTTTAAATAAAATTTGGCATGACACTTTTCCAAGTTTGAAAACATTATTTAAAGGAAAGAGTTTTATCAATTTTTTTTTGTTCTTTAATTTAAATTGATTGTTTAAATATTGTAATGTGACTGGATACTGCTACCTATCTGGCCTTGTGGTAGATTTTTTAAAAGAAGAATAATTAGTGAATAGAATTGATGAAATAAAATTGAGTGCTATCATTCTGGTACTATTTTAGAACACATTCCCCAAATGAGATGTATAAGACATTTATGTTAGGTATATATCAAACATTCAAACTAAAGGTTGATTTTGACTGTGCAAATGTTATTTTAATATTAGGCCTGCAAATATACTACTATTAAGAATATTGGAAATAGTAAGGGAATAGAGTTAAATGCCAACTGAAGTGGAAAAAAAAACTTAAAATATTGCTAGTTCCAGAGAGCTAGAAACCATCTTCAAGTAAAAATAATGTTAATGATGAGTGTAAATAAAGCAATATCAACATGACATTTTATTCCCTAAATGAACAGTGTTATTATTTTCACTTCATTGAACAATACATTGATGGTTCATGGAACTGCTACTCTCTTGAGAAAGGTATCATTTAAATAGAGAAGTAGTTTTTTCCTTCGTGAATAGCTTAAACACTGGTAGAGTACTCTGTCAGTTAAGGTGCATTTGCAAATGTAGTATAGTATGTCAGAATCATCTTTGATGATTACTTCCGATATTACAATGGGTTTGATAAAATACATAACTATATTCTGTTGGTGAAAATAGGATTGCTTGCATTACTCCTAAGCATGGTTTTTTGATTTTAAACTATTTATTTGATGTACAATGAAGAGTTAAACATAAGATTTAAACATAGCGCTAACTTGTTGAGAGAAGTGAGTGATACAAGGTGTATGATACAGTAGTACAATCCATGATACATTTCATCATTCAGGTAATGAGAAAGCATGTAAGTTTTGCTTGATTTATGGAAAAGAAAACCACATGTTTCAGCGATTAACATTCTCTGCTGACAGTAATTATGATGTATGAATTGGATGAGGAGATAAGAAATGAGAGAAAAAAAGGGTAGAAAATCTATAATTAACAAAAAAGTACACAAACAATAATTAGTGTAAGTGAAACATTTCTGCAGAATAAAAATGGAACAAAGTGAACAATGGAAATCAGAGACAATTTAGGCAAATGTAGCTTAGATCGCAGAAATTGTGAAAGGTAAAAGATAATGTAAAACAACTTGTACAAAGAAACAATACAAATTATTCAAAGCTCTTTTAAAAGACTTTCCTCTCACACATATTTTATTCAAGTCTACTTTTTATTAGCCTTTCCTCTTTAATATAGTTTCAATGTGCCAGAGGTAAATATGAACCTGTGTTGGCTTTAAAACTTTATGCATAACCCTGTTACCTATATTTTCAATAAGCCTATATACTCTATAGATTTACTTAAACATTCACTTGGCTTTGCTTTTGAGTGTTTTGCCAGTCAAAATTGCCTGATACTTAAATGTTACCATAGTGATGAGTAGTGGACACTGTCATCTTTCTTTTTTTAATTAAGGAACGGATGCAAGAAAAACTGATCTCACAGTGACCCTTTTTAAACTGACATCAACACATTGATTGTTTTCAATTCTTTTCTCTCCCCTGCAATCTTAGCTTTGTCCTTTTTTTCCCATCAAGGTCTTCATCCTCTTACCTTAAAGATGCAAGAACTCCTTTAAAGCCTGGTCTTTAGGAGCTTTGTCTTCAAAGAAATAAAACACATTTCAACCAAACACTGGTCAAACACTAATGCATTTTTTTTTTGTCAAGAAGCCCACACTTTCTGTGCTTAAAACTAAATGCAGTAATGTGTAAGTGGCAGTTTGTTCAAATTCTACAGAGATCATACATACTTCTGCTTATACTTTTTTGAAGAAAACAAATGCCCTCTCACATTTAATGTATTTAACAGCAACACATTTGCAGGTCTGAGCAGTGTGACCAACATACTCTCTTCCTTGACTTGTAATTTCTTTAAATGCATTAATACCACAAGAAGCATTAGTTTACCACTCTGTTCATGGCACTAATAAAAGAAAAGCTGGTGCCCCAAAGATTTTCACACCTTGGTTGGATATGGGACAAACTCTAATGAGTACTTCAACCAAGGGAAACATTCTCTGTTGAAGGAACAAAATTTTGCTTGGAGAATTGGAGAAGGAAATTAGAATGTGCCCATTTGTCAGAAATACAGGCAAAGTCCTAGGGGAATAGCATATTGGTAAAATGATTGTCCTGGGTATTTGTATTCATTCTCCTTCGAATTGTTATCAATATTCGGAGTCTTGTTATTTCTTCGTAATTTTGTGGTAACTTTGCCTCATTTGACTTTGTGTTGGAATTTGGAGAATAGTTAATCATATTTATCATCGCCTTCAGAGTATTTTAAGTTTCTTTTATGCATGTGAACTTAACAGAATTCCAATAAACCCTTTTGACTTTTTGGTCTTTTTATCTTTATTGGATATATTTTGTGTGAATTATTTTATGGTTACATGCCTATTCCTCTGAATTCCCTTTGTAATATTGAATCTTTTCCTAATAGACTAATCAGTGATCTTTGAGTATTCATCATCCCATATTTACACAGTTTTCAGTGACGAGAGGAGATAACTCTTGTTTTCAAATCAACCGAATTGAACTAAAATTTACATACAATTAATTGCATCTATTTAAAGTATATAATTTGCTGAGTTTTGAAAGATGTCTGTAACCATGACATTTCCAGCCTATTAAATTATGTTAATATACCACAAAATTTTAGCTCAGTCCCAACTTCTGTGTTTAGCCCAAGGAACCACAGATCTATTTTCTCAAGATTAGTTTGACTTTTGTAATTCACTTGTTTGTGTCCCTACTTCTTCTTCTATGTTCTTAATCCTTAAGTGGTGGCTCCTCTTATCATCTTCTTGTCTTTGTATTATTGCTGTTTGTTTCTTTGTTATTTTTAAGAAGTTTTTCATTTCATTCTCCCATATTTCAAGTCTGCCCTCCAGTTCAGATAGTCTGTCCTTAGTTTCTTTTAAGCTGTTATGCCAGTCTTGTATAGACTTATTAATTTCTTGATAGTCCCTTTGAACCTGCTTCACATACTCAATGCTTTCTCTGTTTTCTCCATCAAGCAATTCTCCCCTCTTTTTCTGTTCTTCCATTCCACCATCTGTTTTTTCCTGGGTGGTGTTTAGCATTTCTCTAACTATTCTGCATACTTCTAGTTTCAGATCATTGATAACTTCATTCCTGAATTGGTCTATGAGGCTCTCAATATGGTGCTTAATGTATGCTGGTGCGGCGTCCATTATTGCCTGTTTCTCAGGATTGGGGGCCGAGGAGCTTTTTTTGTTGCTTCCCTTCCCCATATTTTTTGTTCCTTATAAAATGCAATCTTACAAAGGAGGCCCGGCTTCCCTGCCTGTCAGCCACAGCCTGATCAAATTGCGCTGGCTAGTTGTTCCCGCCCACCGCTGCGCACCAGGGAGTCGGAGGAGGCAGCCTACGCGGAAGTCAGTCGCTCCTCACAGAAATAATCCAGGAGAATTTTCCTAATTTAGCAAAAGGGAAAGATACTCAGCTGTATGAGGCATACAGGACCCCAGCTACCTACAACCCTAACAGAGAAACACCCAGGCATATAATAATAAAAATCCCAGAAATTCAATACAAGAACAGAATATTAAAAGCTGTAAGAGACAAGAAACGGATCACTTACAAAGGAACACCCATCAGAATTACAGCAGATTTCTCTTCACAAACCATCAAATCACGAAGAGCATGGGGGGAAATAATTCAAGCTTTGAAAGATAATAATTTCCAGCCAAGATTGAGATATCCTGCACAACTGTCCCTGGAAATTGATGGAAAAACGAGGTGCTTCCAGGATAAAGAGGAACTGGGGGAATTTGCAACCACCAATTCAACTCTACAGAAAGTATTGCAGGATATTCTAAAAAAAGAAAAATACAAAGAACCCAGAAATAGTGGCAGGGAGGCCACAACAAATGGAGCAGAGAACAAAATGAAGAAGACAAACTGACAGCTACTGACAGAAAAAGAGCTCAACAGAAATGAGACAGAGAAGATTGGATGATAGGAACAGCTATTTTTGAGAAAATGACATCTTAATAGGTAATGCTGATTCAGTACCATCTTGTTTTGAAGTCTCATCTAGCTTTTGTTCTTCTGTCTCCAATGGTCTAACCAGGTTGTATCTTATTGGATTTTGTTATGTACGTTAGTATAAGCAAAAACCTTTTAAAGACAAGGAGATTATACAGAGACCATTGTTCATTTTCTGTTAGTCAATTCCAAATACTCTATAATGCTGTCATTCTCTTAAATGGTTTTACATTGTTTTGATATACTTAATGCTACAGTATATGAAGTTGTACTCAAGGACTTCAGGGAGGGAGTCAATATGGTAACTATTTTTAAGTCGGAAATATCTGGTGGTGAAACACTATTCTGCTTAAAAGGTTATGTTTTGATCTGCCCTGTTTCGCTGTTATGCCCTCTTTTTCTTTTTCTCAATCTCCACTCCATTATATACTTTTTTATTGTTATCCATTTAATTAAAGGGAAAAATATAGCAGGATATAATATAGTAACCCACTTTGACTTTCTATTTTCTCGATTTGAAGCCCTGTATTACTCTCACCATCTTGTTTTTGACTGAGGTTCCTCTATTCTGTTTTGCTGAATAGTATCAGGCTCGAAAGTTTAGGCATCAGCTGAGAAGATAATGAGATTCATTATAACGCCCATTCTCGTTGACTTCTATCTACTTTTGAAGACCTACAATATCTCCAATGTTTTGGTTTTGTCGGTTTTATCCTTTACGGTTTTGTTCAATAGTATTACAACTAATAATATAGGCAATTCTATTAGAAACAGCGGGAGGCATTAGGGTAACCATTGTTGATCACCTTGTATTATGTTTTTATATTATCTATTATATCCACCCTTTTGACTTGACCGATTCTGTTCTGTTATGTCACATTTGGTTTTACTCTCTTCCAAAAAAGCAATAAGAACAGTGGGAGCAATGAAACCCAAAATATGTAATAGTCACTGTACAAAAGAGAGGAAAAGAAAATGCTCTAAACTATATAACTGCATGTATATTTAAATGTATAAGACAGAAAATGATATCACAGAGTTCTAATGGATCATTGAACAGAACTGTTTGCAGTATCATTGCTGGAATGTCCACTCTACAAACTTTAATTCTGTGACTTGAACAATTATTTCTAAGATGGCAATATGTAATCTATTAACTAGTGATTTCCTACTGCGCATTTTTTTCTTCTGTAAATCTGTATAACTTGTACCCTTCACTGTTTTTTTTTTCTTTTCTTTTCTCCTTAAATAAAAATTAAAAAAAAAAAAAAAAAAAAAAAAAAAAAAAGATTAGTTTGACTTTTCTAGCGTTTCCTATCAGTGAATTCATACAATATGTACTATTTGTGTTGAGTTTTTTTTTTTTGCACTCAGCATAATTATTTTGGATTCATGCTATTACTGTATGTATTAACACTTCATTTTATTGGGAAGTGGACTTTCTTGCATGGGTTTGTTGTATAGATCCATTTACTGATGAACATTTGGAGATTCTCCTTTTTATCTGTTTTGATTAAAATGCTATAACTATTCATGCACAAATCTTTGAATATATGTCTCCTTTTTTTTGGCAATTGGAATGCTGATTCATGTGATTGGTGTGGGTTTAATTTGATAAGAAATTGCCAGTTCTAAAGAGACGTTATATTCTACCTTATTATGTAAATAGATGAGTTTCAGTTGTTCTGTGTACTCACCAAAAATAGATATTGTCAGTGTTTTGAATTTTAGCCATTAAAGTTTGTTTATAGCAATATCTCATATTTTAAATGTATATTCCCTTATTAACTAGTGATATTGATCCTCTTCTTGGTAAAAAGCTTGTTCAAATGATTTGCTTATTTTTTTCAGATTGCTTAATTATTGACTTGTAGAGGTTAGTTTGTTTACTCTACTTTTCTAAATATAAAACATTTGTCAGGAGCATGCATGACAGATATAATCTGTCATTGTTTGACTTGCATTGTCATTTTTGACATTGGTTTTTCAGTGCAAATAATTGTAATTTTCATAAAGTCCAAATTATTGATTCTATTCTTTTGTAGTTTATGATTTTCTGTGTCTCCTCTGAGAAGCTTTTGACTACCCTGGTGGCAAAGGTTTGCTATTGTGTTTTTTTTTTTTTTAAATGTCTAAGATTAAGAAGTCAGCAATAGTATGCTGACTTTATCTCTTTTTTTACTAAAGGAAGATATTCTTAAGTATTAGGAAAAAAGAATGAAGCTTAATTCCAAAATTACTAGCCTCCTTTTTTTGTCAAATTAGGAAATTATTTATGATGGTACTAGGATTTGTTTCTGTACTTCCTGTGTCTGAGAAATTCTAAATGTGTGTTCTATCAGAAAATTCTCTAATTCATATATTGAATATGGTAACATTAAAAGATTTGATTCGAAGCTTAAAGAATCGTCCTAGAATTGGAAGATATTTTTTATATATTTGCAATCTGTGAGTAAATATATGTTTTTACTTATACATGACAAATCTTTAGTTACTAGTTCACACGATAGCTTTACATAAATATTCAGAAAAACAAAATAAATTTAAATAATTTCCTTGTTCTATACTCAACCAAGGCAATTAAATGAAAAACTGATAATGTAATCCTCAAAAAAATGTGCTTCAGGGTTATGCTCATCTGTGACATGGCAAATAAAGTAAAATAAAGGCACTGAAATGAATTTGTCAGCCACCTACAATATAAATGGCATAACTAGAGGGATTAAAATGACTGCTTTTTTCTTCAGTGATGTTTCTTTTCTTAGTAGTACAATATTCTTTCCATCTCGAGACTTGTACACCACTCCGAAGTTATGATATGAATAATTAAAAATAATTACTCAAACCTCACCAGGAGTACATGTTGCTAAAAAGAAGCAATAGGAGTCTGTAGCTTTATTTGCTGATGATCAAAAATGTAGTTGTATGATTGTCTGGAATAAAGCAATTGAATCTGAACCCAGATAATATGTTGGCATGTGTTACTATATTCAAAGTAGGCTGGTGCTGAATTAACTTGAGTCTGTCTGCAAAGAACTCCTTTGGTGGAGACATTTCTAAAAGAATCCTACTCCTGGAACTGGGGCCAGAAGTGCCTTACAGGGTACCTCACAGGTTGGGTGGATAGGACAGCAGAACTTTAGAATGGCAGATTCCACATCATCATTATCAGTAGGTTAATGATAATTATTTGCAGTGAAACGATATATCAAAAGTAATCACGGTGATACCATAAGTACATTGGATATGCACCAGATTTTTTAAATTACTTAAATTTTTGTTCAAATTGCATTGCTTTAGTGGAAAATTTTCAATTTGTTTAAGTTACATCTATGTAAATGTCAAGTTTATGTGATCTGTAGTTGTGCATATTGCTACCAGAAGTTATCTCTAGATTGACAATAAAGATATTTTCTTCAAAAAGCAAATAGTTTTTGAGCTTTTAAATTAATAAAACACTAAGGTGTTGTTTCTTATTAGTTAAAATAAGCAGCTGAACTTTATAGTACTCATTACAGTGTAGAATTTATACACTAATTTTATTTTGACAATCTTTACTAATTCCAGTATTTCTCAACACATAAGTTTATAATTCCACCATTTATATGTATTCAATGAATTTCCCCAGTTGTGTATTCACAATTTGTCAGGCAATAACACAGATGAAATTTTATCCACTGTTTGTATCAGGATACATGTAAAGCTGTTACATTTATAAAAGGAAAAGATTTAAACTTGATTCCAAAATAGTCTAAAGCTTTTTTTTATTATTCTCATTTATTCTACAAAACAATACTTGAACAACTTTATTTCATTTTTAACTTCATTTTCTTAATGATTTTGGATTTTCCAGAGCCACATATGTTGGCTAAAAGGAAAGCACTGGTATTGTTAGTCATGAGGAAGTTAAAGTGTTAATGAGATACACTCAGGTCTTATCTCCGCGCCATTTGCATATACTTTTTATTTTATGTTTCAGAAATACTCATCAAAACAAAACTTTAGTACAGAAGATAGGTTTATTCACATGACATCATTATATGAAATTCTTGTTCAGTCATTTTTTCATATTACATACCTTTGCAATGCTTTTATACCTTATTCTTTTCAGTTCATGAAAATTAAGATAATTGTATTGAAAAAAATGATCATTAAAGATATTTGAGTTCCCAAAAGACACAAAAATGGAACAATTTATAAAACACATAGCAAATATTTTAACCTTTTCTCAAACAAAAATGGCTGCTGAAATAACATTAACAATTTATAATACTAGTAATGCTTCTGAATTTACACCTTGTATATGAACCTCTTGTACAACTTATAACAATTAGAGGCATACTGTAATTTGCTTTGCAATTTGAACTTTGCAATAACAGTGTGTATCCATTATAGATTCTCAGGGAGCCTCTCAATGGGTCAACCTGAGATTGTCCTCTCCTTTCACATCCTCACCCCGCCTGTGTTTGCCAGGCCTATTAGTCAGGGATTTCATTTTACCACCTCAAAACTGCTAAGGCAACCTTGTCATTGTAATTTTCACGCCCTTTCTTTTTCTTTGTTCTATATGTCAGTGAAATCTTATCTCCACAGTCTTCTGTCATAGGTTAATAGCTTGGAACAAAGTTCAATTAGAGTCTGTAACACAATAAAACAAAATGTGTAGATGAAAAAATTAGTAGCCACTGCCTTGTACTTTATTCAAGCAGCATTTGTTGAATCTTGTCCATTATGAAAGTGAAGTATTAGAAAATACAGAAAATTATCAAGAGTATGCCCATGTAGATTTGAGAAATATTATGCAAGTGTTTTGCTTTAGAAGATGTTCCAGTGGCAGTGCAGTCCCTAAAACAGATTTTATTCTCTTGATGGTTTGTTATTTAACCATATTATTAAATCTGAAGAAGCCCAGATATGTGCTGAAGTTGAAAAACTGAATACCATCTTAACATTTTTAAGCTTTTAAAAAGAAATATTGGTTCATTTCCATCCAATTTGTATATTCAGTTAAAATCACCTTTACTAATATGTTAAAGCCATGGGTCATTGCCTGTATTTCTTCTACTCATGCTGGTTTCTTTTCAAGGTCAGTGGAAATTATGTGGCAGAGAAATTTTCCAAAGAAATAATTAGTATTAGTGCAAATCTATTAGCTGTATTATTTGAAACGAAATATATTGATACTACTGAACATTATCAGCAATCCACTGCCATCACTTTCTCCTCCTCTACTCAATGAGCTGTTAAAAGACACAATTTGTTGTACTATGTAGCTAACAAGAAATAAATAACATGCAGCAGGTGCTAAGCAGGAAGGCACTGAGTGTTATTGTACTAACTGTGCCTGACTAATTCTAGCCAAAACAACAATTCTGTATTCAGTAAAGGAAAGAACAGATCATTTAATGGAGATTTGGATCGTAGTTGTTTGTAATGTCAGGGTTATACTTGGAAAATGGAACCAAGTGAAAGGTATGGTTGGAGGAAATTTTGTGCTGCAGAGATTTACACTCAACGCATGAGAATCATATTCAATTCAAGAGAACTATGTGCAGATAATTTACAATACTGGATAAACACATATTTCTTTTAACAAACATATGTTTTTTAAAATTTTGCCATGGATCTATGTCCTATATCATATTTCTTTTAGATTAGTGTTTGAAGTAATTTACATATCCTGAGCAAATAATACCAACTTTTGTAAAGAAAGGGGAGAGATACAAGATAACAATGAGGGACAAAGCTGGAAAAATATTTTGTCATTTATAATCTGCAGAGGCAATAGTTAATAGAGAATTTGAATGACCAAGGTGCTTGTTTTATCTCTCCTGTTACCTCATATCTAATATTTTGGTTAGTTGTTTATTCATTAGCTACTAATTGAGTACCTGCTATATGTCAGGAATTACCGAGGAAATACTAATCAGATGAGGTTCTACCGTTATGGTGACCCTTGTACTGAAGGGAGTAGCCAATTGTTAAGTTAAAAAAGGCAACTATAGATTGAAATGAGTACTAGTTATAAGGAAATAATAAGACTACAGACTTAGCACTTGTAAAGACTTCCTCTTTACCAAAGGTTGCAAAAGAGGCAGTGGTGGCAATTGCAGAGCAAAATTTTTCTCAGCAAAGAATAATGAGTGAGGGCTCTTAGAGGTGGGCAAAATGATGCCAAGTGTAAGGCACAAGGAGAAAGCCGATGTGGCACGTAATTACAAACTAAAATTGGAGAGTGAAAGGGGATGAAAAAGAATTAAGATGTATTAACACACCAAATCCCCACTTTGAAGTTCATTTTGTACTATAAATATGTACTATTAATAAAAAGGGTAAACACCCCGCCATAAAAAATGGAAATACAGGCAGCAGTGAGATCAAGAGAGGGCTTCTTAGGCCATCCTTCAAAGCTATGTTTTCATTCCAAGAGGAACAGACTTTTTTGAAGGATATTAAGAAGGTGTTTGGCTCAATCTGATTGACTTCTTAAAGGAGCATCATTGGATTTGATCATGGTTCAGGTTTACTCTCTAGCCAGTCGTATTTCTTTGTAGGTTGTGAATCCTTTATTATGCCATAATAAACTTACTGAAGAATAAATTTCTGTTATGATCTGATTCTTCAGGGATCTTGACCTATACAGTCTGTGAAGGATATGACCAAAAGTTAAAATAACCATAGAAGTCTTGTAATTGTTTATTTGCAGCTTGAAAGTTTAAAAAGATAAAAATGATGGGTGCATTATTACAGCAAAAGAAATGATTGACATTAGACAGTCTGTTAGGGCTATCATTGTGAAGAAGTGATTCCATTCATAGAAAGAGTCGTGGTAGAGATTGGGGCTTGTGAATTTCAGTTGTTGCACTAACAGAGAAATAGTCAACAGAAATTTTAGAAGTTACCAAGTCCTCAGCTAAGAAGTCTAAGATCAAGCATGATTCAAGATCTAACAAGTCATTATTGATGTTGACATTTAGCCAGTGTGCCAGAAATCTTTAGTTGAGTGCAGGAAGTGTAAGCTAGCCAGGAGTTATATGAGTCTGAGCACATGGACAATATCTAGTTTCATACCTCTTCTTCTGTTGAGGATAAAGCTTCTAGTTACTACTATCTACAGTCATTGTGAACTTAGGAATTGGGTGAACCCACTTTTTCAGGAGGAGTTGCATGGCAGAATCTAGAGAATTAAAAGCCAAGATTTCAACACAACTCAGACATGTTTCTGGGAAGAAATTTTGCATTTGTTCTCATGTATCAAGATTTGTTCTGATATCCAAAAAATATGGTTTGTTTGTGAAGCCATCAATAACATTCAAATCTATTTGTATAAACATTGTGATCACTTCTTATAGTATCTATTGTCTGTCATATAATTTATAGGAAAAGTATACCAGGAGGATAGAGGAACTCAGTTAAAAGGTGAAATTTATACCAGTATTCTAAGCAAGTAAAAACTGTATGGGTGTGTGCAGTGCACATACATGATTTTGCTAAATTGTATTCTAAATTAAGTATTTCCAAAGAACTATCGCTTCTGTATAATTGCAAGATTAACAATAGAAACTGAGATTGGAAACTCTACCATCAGGGAATTTATAATAGTTGACTTGTTCTGAAAAGGGTCAATGTAGTTGTTTATACATTAAAACCTTTCATATGTAGTTGGACATTAATATTGTTTTAATTAAGCCTTACCTATTGTCAATTTTGTTAATCATAATGTGTTCATGATAACTTCCAAAGGCATTGACCTATCACCTACTTCCCATAATGATCACTATGTTGTACTTCAGTGCTGAAAGGTGATGGAAGGAAAGGAGAATAATGAAATAAATTAACTGTGGAAAGATCATGGGTATATTGTAGAATATTATAGATTCTCAGGACTTCTCAAATCTGAATGGGAAAAATTGCAAGCTATATGAAATAAGGGTCTACTATCTGTAATATATAAAGAAATTTTGCCACTTAAGAAAAAAGATAACCCAATTAAAGATAGAGAAAGGACTTGTATCAACATTTCTCCAAAGAATATAAACAAATGACCAACTGTCACATGAAAAGATAGTCAATGCTGTTAATCCTTTGAGAAATATAAATAAAAACCAAAATGAGATACAACTTTAAATCCACTATGATGGTTTTGATTTAAAAGAAAGGACCACCAGAAAATAGCTAGTGTTGGTAAGAATGTGGAGAAATTAGAACCCTTTGACACAGCTGGCTAGAATACAAAATGGTGTACTCACAGTGGAAAACAGTTTGGCAGTTCTTCAAAAAATTAAATACAAATTACCGTATGGCATAGCAGTTCCATTCTTAGTATATACATAAGAGATATGAACCCAAACACAAAAAGTATCTTGTCCACAGTGTTTACAACAGCATTGATCATAAGGGCCAAAGGGCAGAAATGACACTTAAGTGTCCACCAATGTATGAATAGATACATAAAATGTGTTATAGGTGTGCAATAATACTCTTCAGCCACAAAAAGGAAGGGAGTCTTGATATATTTCACAATGTAATTCTTGAAGGCAATATTTTAAGTAAAATAAATCAGTCATAAAAGTCAAATGTTATGATTCTACTTACACCAATACTTAAGAGTAGTTACATTCACAGAAACACAAAATAGAGTGGTTGCTCCTGCGGAATGTGGGCAAGGGGACAGAGTCCTGACTCCTTGGTGCATACAAGCTCTCCTTTTGAGGTGATCTGAATGTTTTGGAACTGAAGTTTGTGGTTTTACAGTATTATGTGGATAATTAATGCTACAGAATTGTACATTTTAAAATAGTTACAGTGGTGAATTTCAAATTCTTTATATTGTACTACAATAAAAATAAAAAAGAGTAACAATGAAGAGATCATAGTTGACTTTGATTTTAATCCATAAGAAAGCAATGTTTGGGGGGAAAAAAAGCAAGCAAGCAAGCAAGCAAGCAGTGTTTGGATATGATACCCATGAGAATAGTCTTGTCCAATTCTAAAGTGAGGCCTTTTTTTCTCTAAAGAGTAAGTTACGGGTTTTTGCTTGTTTGTTTTTGTTTTTGTTGTTTCAAATTGAACTCAGAACCTTGCCCTTGCTAGGCAAGCACTGTGCTGCTGAGGTGTATCCTCCCCACCCATGTGAGTTACTTTTTATGCATCTTGATTAACGATACAGTCAAAGTGATCTTAGTACAAAACAGAAAGAGGCCTCAGGAATGTCCTATCTGAAAAGCTAAAGTCAAGACCTCTTCAATTTTGAAAAGCAAGACAAAACACTACAATGAATAAAAACAAACAAACAATGAATGTGAGGACAAAAAGGCAAAGCAACTCTGTGTGGGAAAGGAAGAAAGCAAGCAGCTGCTTGTGGGGAATAATTTGATATTAACAGAGTTAAGAAAGAAAACAAAGTACATTCCGTTTTCTTAAATTGTAATGGCTCATTAGTTTATAAATTTTGACTTTTGTCTTCCCTTTTGGAACTTTATTTTTCTTGGAATAATTAGTGAGTGATCTCTCCCACCCCGCCTCACCTTGTTCCTGCCTCTCTCTCTCTCTCTCTCTCTCTCTCTCTCTATCTCTCTCTCTCTCTCTGTGTTGAGGCTAGAAGTGATAAGTAATAGAGGATTTGTGATGTGCAAGCTTTACCTTGAAAACAGTCACTTGTCATTGACCAGAGGGCAGATGTTCTTGAACATGATTTCAGAGGGGAAACAAGGAAAAGAGAAGCCAAGACAGCTTTGAGGAGATGGTTTTCTGTAAAATACTGTGAATTATTATAAAACCAATTTTAGACAGCATGGATTTTGAAACTAAATCTTTCATTCATGTCCTGAGTAAGGAAGAAATGAGAGGCCTGAAACAGTTAAACTCGTATGTGAAAGTGTGATTCATGATAGTGGATGCATTAAAAGTCAAGGGAAGTTTGGGCTCCTGAGTACATGGTGTTAGGACAATTGGTTATCCATATGGATAAAAGTAAAATTAGATCCTAGTGACAGAATAAACTCCAGGTGGCTCAAAAACCTTAAAATGTAAAGCAAAACTTTAAAAATCCTACTGTCAAAAACAGGAGTATTTTTATGACCTCAGGTTAAGGAAAGATTTTATGCAGGAAAAGATTAGCAAACTTGGCATCACTAAAATCATATTTTCTATATATTATAAAGTACCACCACAAAAAAAAAAAAACAGAAAACAATCCATTCAATAAATGAGAGATATTGAAAAAACTACCAAAGGAGAAACATTAAAAAGTTAATAATTTTGCAGTAGTAAGTGAAAAACTAATAGCTAAATGGACAAAAAATAAACATACATTAGCAGAAGTGGTAAGCAATTTTACTACTTATGACAAATTCAAATTAAAATGATATGTCATTTCACCCCATCAGCTTGCCAAGATTCAGTGTCTGACAAGACCAAATGTTGGTGAGAGCAAAGAGCAGTGCAAACTCTTCTACAGTTTTAGTGGCAGTGGAAATGGCTGCATGTACTTTGGAGAGTACTGTGGCAATACCTAGATATTACTGTGGGACCAGCATACTGAGTCCTAGGACTTACAGAGGACTCTCCAATCTAGTCTTAATGATGTGGGGCAAAAATGAACCACAAAGATAATTTCAACAGATAAAAGAGATAAACAGTGGAGTTTATTCATAAGATAATTGAAATGAATGAACTTGGATAGTAAGTATGGATATAAATATAAAAATGCTGTGTTCATTTAATATGTTTTCAGACAGAATGTAGAAAGATTACTTTGGATCAGTGATGAACAGATTGAGTAGTGTTAATCAGTCAGCTTGATTAATAGATTAAGTTATCAGCATATTTGATGATTGATAAAACACCGCAAGACTCATGGCTTAGTGGTCCCATATCTCAGTAAATTAGCCTAAGCATCTTCATGTGACACTCTACTGATTCTAAAGATCCACAAGAAAGGGCAAGTTCTAAAGCCTAAGTACTTTTGTGAACAGTTGCTATGATTCATTGGTTTAAGCAAGAAAGATGCCCAGAATCAGATTTGAGATGAAGAAATCAATGTTACCTCTTAATGAAGTTGTGCAGTCACATCACCAAGGTATATCTGCACATATATGAGAAGGCTTTATGGACATTTTTGCAATCTCTTACAGGTGGTGTCTTTATACAAATAACTATATCTGGTCTACAAAACTTTCATCTTACATTTCTTGGGTGAAGCACCTTAACTTAGGCCTAGGTGAAGATGTAGCTTCTTTTAGAATGGCTTAACCCCTCCCATTTTAGAACCCCTGACTGTTAGGTATAGTGGGATTCTCCAAGTAGAAGAGGCTGCAGACTTGACTGTAATCTTCTGTACTGGGGTTGGATTTGCTGGTGAAGCAGCTTATTTCAGGGACTCTCTGATTACTGGGAAATATTGGGGGGCTCTAAATATTTGGAGACATTTCTTCCTAAGACAGGATTTGAAAAACATTACCCCAGCCCTATTCCTGCGAAAATTGAGCTCTCTATAATTTTAATAAGATATAGAGGCCCTGTTTGTGGGGGAAAGAATCATACTTTGTGAAATCTTTAAAGTAAATTCAATTTGAATTAAAAAAGAATACCAATATTTGCCCTAGGAAATTAATAACTCATTTTGTGAGAGGAGACAATAGATCTGAAATATAGCTACATTCACGTTCCTGTACCTAGAAAATTTTCTCAGGAACAAGGCTCTGATAAAAACCTGTAATTTTGATATCAGATGGGCTTTCATTCTTCTTGATTCCAACATTCTAAGTGAACTTTGGTAGAATATATTTAGCAGTAACCAGCTGAAATAGCATTTAAGTATAACAGATACTGGTCCAGGGTTGGAAGACAACAAACTATAAAGAGATCTTGGAAAAATTTAATATTTACTGTTAGCTATCTGAAGTATTGGCCATCAATATTTCCTTCCTGTTTTCAGTAGTTACAATACACATATTATGTTACAAGTCATGGAAAAATAAACTTTCTCAGAGCAAGGAATTATACTGAGGCCAGACATTGTATGGTACTGACAACACGTACCCATTTCAACCCTATGAAGAAAAACTCACTAAATATATATTTATACACATTAATATTATAGCATTCATTTTGATTAACTACAAGAAAGATTTTTCTAAGATGTAAAGTAGTTTACAAATGCAAATCTCTACAAGCAATAAACTCCATCCCCTACTATCTAAACAGAGGCGTATAAAGAAGCAGTCTCATGGGAGGAGTAGGTAGTCTGATTGCAGAGTTCTGGTTAAAGTATTGCATCATGGGAAACTCATGTTGAATGAATGAGTAAAATTTCAATACTTGTGAAAGTGATGGGTGGAATTAGAAGGAAATTGAATAAAAAATGGCTCCAAAAGCCTCTTTCAGATATCAAAGCTTGAATGATTAATTATTTTTAAGAAAAAGATTATAAAAGATCAATTTTAATATGGAGTTTTTATAGCCTTATAATTTATTTCTGCCATTTGCCTCTATCTCATCTGATTGTGGGATTGTTTATTAAATTGGCTAAAATACTTCCTTTCTTTTATCTTTTTAAAAAAAATTCTAATTTTTGTTTTCTGTATTTATAAAGTTCTTAAATTTCAAATTTTGCCACTGGCTTGAAACAAAAAAAATCACTGGTGTGGCATGTAATTGTATTACAATTTTGTTATGATTTTAAATTATATTTTATCTGTGTCACAATTTTGTTATGGTACAGAATTATAATTCATTTATACTATAGTCTCTCTTTTTGTACTTCAGTTTAAACACAAGACTTGTGATATCTGAAAACATCAATACCTACTGTGTATTCCTCTGAGAACTTAAGCATCTTTGAGATACTGTGATTTCATGTCAGGCAGTGTCTCAAAGCAAGTTTATTTTTCAAAATGATGAACAGACCAAACTTAAGAATACACTTGGGCTTTGTTCTTTAAAAGTTGTTCTGAATGACAATTAAAAGAAAGAAAGTAAAGAAAATATCACAACGGAACTCTTGTTCACTGGAATCTTTTTCAGGTTTTTCCATAAGGTGTTGACAGTTCTCTGTCAACTTGAGAAACAAAAAGCAGCCTTGTTTGTCAGGTGTGCTGTGGCATCGTCCCCAGCCCCTCCCAAGTGCTCATCACTCTAGTTCAGATGTCTCAGTGTTATGTAATTTATTCTGTCTCCAAATGTCATTTCTCTACTATCTCATGATTCCTTTTCAGATTGGATGCCTACAGTGTATTGCCAATTATTCTCTAAGTGCTTATAGCACAGACACCGTTCTATCCCAGATCAGTAGTATATTGGTAAAGTTAAAGCAATGAAACTATTATTATAGTACAATATGATCACATTTTGGAACTATTATCATAGGAAAGTATACTTAATGAAAATATTTAGGTTTGTCTAATATTTTGAGTTTTTATCGACCGTATAGCTATTTTAAGATTTGTTTCCCTGAATTGTTTTTCTAGTGAATTGTACTAATATATAATTTTGCTGTCTTATTCGCTGGTATCTTTCAGCTCTTGAGATGGTTCAGTCAGTGATCTCTGACCAAACAGTAAGAAAGAGCACTTTATAAATCCAAAGGTGTTCTTTATGGTTATGAAGAAACATAAGTGAATGTGAATTTATGCTTCTCTCATTAACCAACTATCATTGCAAAGTGAAGAAAATTATTACTTTCAGTGACTTTGAAGCTAAGGATTGGAAAGGGCACTTATAAACTGTTTTTAGGTACTTTCTCTCATTGCTGAGACAAAATATTCAGCATCCACAGTTAAAGGGGAAAAGGTTTATTTACCTCATAGTCTGTGGAAGTTTCATTCCGTAAGTAACTGTTTCCAAGGCAGAAGAGAACAATTCATGACAGGCAGAAGATAGCAAAAGAGAAAAGACAAGAATCTTGTGCCCCATATATTATATGCAGGCTACCCACCCTCACTTGGGTGTAGCACTAACAGGGCTTAATCCTATCCAGAACTATGCCAAACCAAACAGTACACTGATTTACTAATCACATACCCTTAATCCCAGCACCACACACTCTAGATTTGACTACCTCTGAAAAAGCCCCATGATTGCATGAGACTTTGTGGGTATATCTAGACACAAAATATAGCACAAACTAATAATCATTACCATACTCCTAAATCAGTTATTTTCAAACTTTAATATTTCAATACACAAGAACTCCATTTACTGTTTTATAATCAAGACTTAAGTATGTGAAAAGCAGTGAAAACTTAAGTAAGCCTTTAAGTAAAATACATCAAGTGGGATGATCTCCATTTTCTGGTGATTTCAGGGTGTTTTAAATGAATTGTTATGATTTCATCAATCATCAAAAATATATCATCATATATATCAATTTCTTTTTAATTCAAGGAAAATTGTATGCTTTGTATTTCCTATATAATAAAGGTAATGTAACTACAAAGATCTACTAGAACCAATTTCTAGCCCTTTGATAGTACCAAATAATTTTGTAGGGACACTAACCTTCCAAAAAAAATAAAATAAAGGAAATATAGTAGCTGAGAGTTCCCATATTCAAAGAAAATGAATTTCTCATTTACTTTATTCAGGTCTCATCTTAAAGAGTTCCTTATAGGAATTTCTATGGCAATCTGGTGTTTAGACCAGAGAGGGAAGCACATAAGGCATGGGCATTGTACCAGTCTTTCTGCTCTTTGTCATATGCTGTTTGGTTATCACCTAGAAGGTACTTCTGTGCCTCAATTTCCCACATTTATCAAAGATGACAATATAGCTTGGTTGTTAATTATAAAAATAATTTAACAACATTTAATTATTCTGTTTGGTTAAATTTCTTTTGTGCGTGAATATATGAAGACACACATATGTATATTCATACATAAATTCCTAATATTGATATAGAAATATAAAACCTAAAACTTATTCTTTAGAATGGCAGGGCATTGAAATATTCATGCCAGGCTTTCCAATATATCAATTTGTAGGACTAGATTTGGCAAAGCTATCATTTGTAATGATGACTGTATGCAGATGGATTTTAGTGACTGTATATAGAAACGGGAGAGGGGTGCAATCATTCTTTGTCTTTTAGGATGAAGCAGAAAAATCTGCTCTCTCATATATGGGGGAATTTGTTAGCTGCAAAGATTAAAATAAGGCATTACTAAACAGCTAGAATTAATATATCTATTACATTCATATTTCGTTAGTATTTTTACTTTCTAAAAATGTATATATATATTTACAAAGTGATATTATTTTTACAAATTTGCTTTTGGTTAAATACCAGTATTTTTTTATTTGTAACCAAGAATGTATTGCTATGCTTGTGTTATCTAAATTCTCTTTAATAAATCATCAGCAATGTTATAGAAATCTCATACATAAAAGTCAATAGCAAAGTAAGTTATTCTATTCTTTAGTAAATTGGTAATAATTCTTAATCATGGGATACAGCCTTCCTGTGGGATGTGATACAGAAGGCTAGTGAAGAACTTTAAAAAGTGTACTTTTATATCCACAGTTAAAATTTATTACCATAATAGGCCAAAATTACCAATGGAATTGTGTAATGGTGTTGTGTGTTGAAATAGAAAAGTTTGGAAATAACTGATTTAGGAGTAATGTAATATCTGTATAAGAATCTGCAGTCATATTGTGGTGGAAACACCAAATCCTCTACAACTGTAGCAATTAAAGCATGTGTAAGTAGAAAATAAAAAGAGAAAAACGAGTCTTTTAGTGTCTAACAGACACATCCCCCTTAATATCAGTTCCAGTTATTCATCTAAAGGCACATCATAAAACTCATATTCTTAAATTTTTTTTTCTTTCATTGCTCTTTTTGTTCATCAATTAGTATTTTGTTCTTTTCTTGGTTTGGCAGATGAATGTGAAAAAGTTTGTTTCTACTCCACTCAATAAGGTAGCTTTGAGGAGTCCCAATTGTTGATAGTAGACTACTCCTATATAAACACACAATTTTTATGATATAAAAATGGCAACAATATGCAATTGCTAAAACAGCTTTTCAAAGCTTTTATTACAGGGAATGGAGTGAGGACCTATTCTAAATGAATCCATCTTCCTTAAAATCTATGTTCACTTTTAGATTTATCTTGAGAAATACATAGATCAATGTGTTTTTGCTTCTATAGCTTGATGTTTACTTGTCCTTGACTTTTAAAAACAGTAAGATTTATAAAAAGGAATATATTTAGAGAAGTCTATGTTAAAATGCTGACCGCCTTCAATATTTTAAAAGGAAGGCTTCCAATAAGAAAGAAATTAAGCATCTGTTTCTTGAAAAGTAGGAATATTCATGTGTGCTAAGTCCATATCTAAAGTAGTAAATAAAATGATCTCAGAACATATAATGTTTGATAACAATGAACTTTGAAGTTCATTGTTGTTTCTTCTCTACCACATTCAGAATTCTTTTTCATGTATTTCCTCTCAGCTAAAATAAAAAGCCTGTTATCTGCCAGTTAAATCATTTTATCAAAGATATATAATCTCAAATCATTTCTGTGTTATCTTTACACCTTGATAACTGAATAAATCTGTATGACCCTTGTAGACAAAACACCTTATTGTCTTATCCTGTACATGTGAATAAACTGGTCAGATAAAAATAGAAATGAGAAGATGGCAATTTTGAATATATGTGAAGAATGGGAATTGTAATTAAAGCATAATGTATTTTTTGAAAACTTGTGGCTCTTTATCCTCTCTCACAATTCACTGAAGACTTTAACTAAAATATTAGAAATTTCAGAAATAATGATTAGAATTGATGCTATCAATTATAGAATAAAAATTAAAATACATATACATGTTCATGAACATATACACATGTATTCATATATTTTATACACATGCACATATATATATATATATATATATATATATATATATACATGCACATATCCTCTCTCTTTCTCGAGCACATATACACTCTTGATACTTCTTTAAACATGTGGTTGTAGTATTGCTGCCTGGGCAGTGGCCAACATGTAGAAACATATGCAGAAACCCTTGGTGCTGAGCTAATTAAATGTATATTTAAATAATTAAGACTAGAGGTCACTCTAAATTTTGTGAAAACATGTAGTTGATGCCATTTTTGTTTAATGATCTTGGAATTCTTTCTCTGTACCTTAAGAAATATTCTTGAATATCACTGTGGTAAGACAGATTATTTTTATCTAACATTCTAAATCTTGAATATTTGATTGTGATTTGTATTTTAGAGGCGTGTGTGCATTGAGGTTGCAGATTCTCCTCAACTTTGATGGGATTTTATGTAGTGATTAATAAATGAGGGGAAAGAACGTAGCTGTTTTACTGAAAAGTTGCAATTTTTGCTTGAGTTTTCAGGCCATTAAGACTGCAGGGAGAACTAGTTTGTAGAAATGAATAAATATATAATGTATTATAAGAAAAATTATCTTCTGTAGGTAAAATATCAGTACCTGCTAAATCACTTCTGGACTTTCTTTTTAAGCTAGTTTTTCCTAAAACGTGACAGTTTACTCTCATCTCCTCCTCTGCTCTTTTTCTTCTTTCACTGTTATCTGCCTTTGGGCTCATCCTCTCTCCTCTCTTCTTCCCCTGTAATACCCCGTAGTCTTGAGTATAAATTTAAGATTACTCTCTAACTGGATAAATAGATTTTGTATACTTGTGAAATTTTTTTCCAAGCACTGTAGAAATTTAGCACTGTGCCCTGAGTTGTTTTATAATCATTTTTCAGAGGAAAGAAATGCTAAACATCCATGTAGATTGCAGTGTATACCGACTATACTCAGTACTTGAGAGACTTTCAGTTATTTCCAACTAGGAATTTCTTAAGTGTTTATTTTGACAATGAAAACATATCCAGCACTTTCCCTCCCTTTGTAGCTAAATGCGTTTGCTAATATTTCCACTGGAAACTTAGAGAATAGGTAGAGAAATTTAAGAAACATTTTGAATACTCTTGGCTTTCCTAATTACCCAAAAGAAAACTTTTCAATTTGACAAACTGAGTTTGAGTTAAGAAATACTTTAAGAAGTATTTTACTACCAAGTAAAATATTTTTAGTGTAATTGAAATACTTTTTAAAGAATATACTTTTTTAAAGAATATTCATCTGTATATAAAAAATCTATGTCTACCTTAACCTGTAAGGACTATTTTCCTAATTTAAGTGTGCTGAATAAGGTTTTCTTTGAGAACAATATGACAGGGAGAGATATTCTCAGAGTTAATTTCTTCGCCCATTCTAAAACTCATGGCAGCTTTGTTTTTCTGCCAGTGGCAAACTGTTATTTTTCTAAAAATTAAGAATCTTTTCTTCTTTCAGTATACACCGAAACCATTGGTAAACCATTTTTCTTGATAACTCCTCCCTCTCATATACTAGGAAGTTACATAAAGAGTAGGTTGTGCTGTATACTGGAGACTTACAAACATGTTATAAATAAAAGTGTGGTTTACTATTGAGTTGCAGTGACTCAGTGATTCTAAGAATGTGGGTGCTGAGGTCTTTAGCTATACCTTTGTGCCATTGGGTCGACCTTTATTAATGGGCACAGTAATTGTATGGAACTCATAGAGATACTTGTAGGAATTAACTGAGATAATGTGGCATAATGCATGGAACAATTCCTGGCATGAACTTTACACTCAATTGTCTATGTTTTACATTGCTAAAGTGCCCAGTCAGGTGAATAAATTGAGGGTGAACAAGAGCCTTGTGCTGCCTTCTGGCTCTGTTTTTGCTTGCAAACTCAATCTAAAGGAAATATCCTTTTAACTTTGGCAAAG
The DNA here is from genome assembly GCF_034190915.1 of Cavia porcellus. Lineage (NCBI taxonomy): Eukaryota > Metazoa > Chordata > Mammalia > Rodentia > Caviidae > Cavia > Cavia porcellus. The sequence continues at coordinate 48,530,929 of NW_026947510.1, read as the reverse complement.
AAACTAGGTAGCATAGTTGTGGATGACTGTGTCAGCTGTTTTTATTACCCTAAATAAGAATGAATACCCTTCATTTTCAGTTGCTCTTGGTGGATTTGAGGTCAGACTTTGTTCCACAGAGACATTATGAGGGTATATTATTAAATCTCTTAGGACCCTTGTTATTACATATACCTTATCAACTAGCAGAAAGGTAGCGACAGTTAAGAGTTAGCACTTATAGTAACTAATGTAAAATAGATATTGCTGTAATAAGCCTATCCAGAACAGGGTGAGTATAAAGGGACAATTTATCCCTTTTGAATTTCCACGGAAGTTATAGACACAGATTACCTAAAGTGGATCATTTTTAAAAATAACAATTGCAGTTGATGACTACAAAGTTATTGTTATGGGTAGAATCATAGATATTTGAGTTGTGGAAGTATGCGTTTTATATTTCATTTCCTCTATTTTTCTGACAAATGGACTCTGAAATAAAACTTTGTGAATAGTATTTTAAAACTGGAATTTATTTCAAAGATGACATTAATAAAGCCTTTAATTAAAGTTCAGTGAATGAACAAGATAAGGATTCAGGAATCTTAGGCCTTGAAAAATTTACAAAATGTATCATCTATTTTATTTTTTAGGTCACAATGGGGAAAAAAAAAACAGGTGCTTTGTCTCACTCTATTTGTGCTGCTAGAAAACAATACCACAATCTTGGTAATTTACAAATAATGGAAATTTGTTTCTCACACTTTTGAGTCTGGAAAGTTCCGTATCAAGGCTTAGGCAAGTTCAGTGTCAGGTGAGGGCAGTAGACACTTCCAACACGGTGCCTTGTTGCTTTCTGCATCATCCAAGAGAGAAAAATACTGTGTCCTCCTATGGCTGATGCGAGGAAGAGAACAAACCGGCTCCCTCAGTCTTCGTAACGGTCCTAATTCCTTCCATGAGGATTTTGTCCTTAACATTTAATTACCTTCTAAAGTCCTAGAATCTTAATACTATTTTGCTGACAATTGAATTTCAGCATATTCATTTGGATGGCTTCATTTAGAACATAACATTGTGCTTTGAATGACTCTAAAGAAATTGTGAATCCTGTATCTATGGCTGATTGTTTCACTGAACCATCTTACTGATTGTCCCTTAACCCCGTTTCTTGAATTTTCCTGCAACCAATTGTTTCTTCTTAGAATTGCCTCTTCACTGACTTCGTTCAGATATCATTGGTATGTGTTAGGGTGGCAGTTTCACATCATTCAGCCTTACAGATACAGTCAGCTCCTGACACCTCTGAGATCACCCTTCCTTTCTTGGCCACTATATCTGGTTGCCAAATCATGAAGATCTTTTCACTCTTCAGTGCTTCCTATAGGAACCTCATGCCCTCGTGTTTTCTTGGGTGAAATCCTAAAGTAGCCTTGGAGTTTGCTTTTTGGTTATCTCTGCCCATACCAGTCAACTGTACTTAAGGGTGGCACTTAAGGACCACTAACTACAATGGCCCCAGCCTAGATTTCCTACCTACCTTGTCCTGATTCCATACAAATAGCCTCATTAGAAACAAACTGGGCCACTAATTCTTCCTTATTATGATCCACACACATTTCTGTTTTCTTGTGTTTTCACTTTCTATTCCTTTTGCTTCTCCTATGCCCCTTCTCAAACTTCAGGCAAAGGAAAACTTAGTGTCTCTCTTTTTCACCCAAATGTACTTAGCATTATGCTTTTCCAGTATTCAGTAAGTAACTATAGAGTCACAGAATGCCTTCATAGTTCTGGGGTATTTATATTTTTTAATTTAAACTGGAAAACACTTTATATTCATTTTTGTATGTATGGCCATTTGCACAGTGTGAATGATTACAATTCTTTGTCTTTCAACCAGACTAAAAACTACATTAAGACATCTACTGTGTATTGTACATACCGTTGCTTGTGCTTGGCAGCTAGCATATGCTTACTAAAATACTGTAGAATAAACGTTGCAGAAAGTTGGTCTTGCTACATGTTTTAAATCTTATACATGTGTTAAATTCGAATACTCTATATATTTTGTCTATGATTTGCAGTATAATATGTGAGAAAACATTCATTGTTACCATTTTCCCACTTACAGGAAATAGCTTGATTTCCTTTGTAATGTTTAAACTGAGAGTACTCAGGAAAAATTCAAGATTTTGTTTTATAATTGATTGAACAGACTTAAAAAGTTGTTATCTGCCATTTGATTAAGAAATGGATTTTGAGTGATCATAATGCTTCAGAAATGAAATGGACATTCCAACATTTAAACAATTGTACAAATTCCATAATGTGATGAAATAATGGAAAAGGCTTTCTGTTTATTGTTAGGGCCACTAAATATATCAAAAATAAATGGGACGTTTGTTGCCGCTACCATTAAATGTATTATTACAAGTTGATAAAATCAAATAAGGTGAGGTGTTGTCCTATTAGTGTTTTAGAATAACTGGAGAAAATAATTTTTAAAGTAATTTAACAGAACATGGATTACAAGTTTGAAATCTCAGTAGCACAAAATTTATGACCTGAATTAAAAAGAATATCAATAAAGGAAAAAATATTTAAAAGAAGGCAAGCTGAATTTCTATTCCTGCATTTCAGGTGAGATAGTTACATTTTCCTTGTATTTTTTTCTTCTCATTAGCTGTAGAAAACCCATAGAAACAAGTCTCTGTGCAGCACCAAATGTCCCCATTCCGTTTTAGATGGTATTTCCAATAAGGGCACTGTTTCTTTGCAAAGAATATTAGATCTCACTAATTGTCCTACAAATCCCATTCTTAATTAAAATCAAAATCTTCATCATAACAACTTTACTACAGAGCTTGCAAATATGCGTTCTTTCTTGTTTGCTTGGAGGACGATGCTCTGGATACATCTTTTATTTATTTTTTTCTTTCAGAAAGGAGCAGCCCTGGTGAGAAAAATTTACAGCAATTGATTTTGTTTGTTTGTGGCTGTAGCCATAAAAACTCCCAAGCAAAACTAAATGGTGCTTGTGGGGCATGAGCATAGTGGTTCATGAGCAAACAATAAGTTTTATAATACGGATAATGCTAGACAGTAATACAAGGTATAGTAGTTCCAATTCCATTGTTTGTCTATGCTTTGTACTGAATTGTACGCTCCATCATACATATGCTGGCTATAATGTGACATATTTAATTCTGTATTTAGTTCCTGCTTTGTTACACAAGCATAAAAATAGCAAATGAGTTTCTCAAATGCCATGTAACAGCCCTCTAACAACCACAACAATAACAACAACAATAACAAAATTAAATATAAAATAAACTGAATAACAGTAACGGTGGGAAAATCTATCCCAGGGTTCATTCTTTATACAGGGAGTTGGCAAAGTAGGAAGAATAGACTTTGTCATGTGCAAATATGGTGACCATAAATGGTACTGGAGGCTTTTTCCATTGTCCTCTGAGTTTGCCATGAGAGAAAGCGGGTGAGAGGAAGAAAGACACGTTTGATAGAGTTGTGAAGAATGTTTGAATGGCTATTGGGTGTTGAGCATTGTCTCGAAGTGACCTCAATTCGGTACAGTAGAGACCCTTGAAAGCACTGTCTGAAGTCACAATACCACTATTCTCCTCCATTTAGTAAAAGGGATTAGTTAAAAGGGTGACGTTCCGTGCAGAGAGTTCCAAGTATTCCATGAAACAAAAGGCTCTGAAATGTTTTTGAAGTTATTTTTAATTGAGTTGAACTAATTTAATAAAGGTCCTACGGAGGAAAAAAATAAAGGAATGTGATTGTTTTATGATTCCTCACAGATGGAATGGACATTTATAGCATACTTTTCCTTTAGTGTTCCAGAGAACAGTAGCTCCATTTACAGCTACTGTTAGCAATTTAAAACTGCTCCAAAATGAAGTCTTTCAAGAAGTTGACAGCTTATAAATAAATCTGTCTGATAAAATTGAACATAAACTGCATCTGTGGTTAGTTTGCCAAAATTAATTCTACATTTAATTAGAGATAGCAGTCAAACATATTTAATAAAAAACAGTCTTGGAGAGTAAATCAAATGAAGTCAGATTTTAGCAGACGTTTTGCATTTTTTTTTTTTTTTTTTGCAAAGAGTGATGAAATGACCTCACCTCTCTGATTCCTAGTTATATGGCAATGTGAGTTCTGCAGAATTATAGGGAAGCCAATGAGTTCACACTATTTGGAAAGGTTCCTTGCTCAGCTTAGGGTAAAGAGAGAAAACGATCTTTTGGGATTTTTCTTGATTTCCTCATTGGGTTTTACTTTGATATCATATGTATTAAACTCACATATAATAAGCATATTACCACTAATAATTAGAGAGACAGGCAAAAGTAATTCTAACCTACATATGTGCAAATAAAGAAATTGTCCTTAAAAAACTTTTGGCAATATCAGGATTTATAAAATACACAATCATTGCAATGGGTTTTATTAAAATTATATGTTCATTACTGTGCCATTTCTCCCCCTGCAAAGATTTAAAAGAATCAGTTTTGCTTATCAAATATTTGTCCTCACTGCACAATTTAAGCAATGTGATATAGTTCTGGAATCCTGGGGAAGACATAAAAACACACAAATCAATGAGAATGCAGCAAACACTACTTTGGAACAAAAGTGACTTATGGTTCACAGGGCAAAAGAACAGATCTTCAAACACTGAAAGTTTCAAAACACAGTTCACAGTCCTGGAGAAGTTTACAGATAATAGAAACCAACATTAGCAATGAAGTCCCATGTGGACTGTAAAAAATGTGGCTACATAAATGCATGCAAAAATTAATGTCAGCTTAGTCAAATTTTATTTTGATCTTTTAAGACGTTTGATGTTACTTTTCACAAATGTGGGAGAATTGAAGAAATACTGTATTACATCATCAAGGAAGATAACATTACTGTTCATTAGTAACATCAATTTTAGATTTGACATTAAAAATTTATGTATTAAACTCCACTATGGCCTTAGCATTGCAATCATAGAGATGATGAATCAATGTTAAATGTGTTTCCGAAGTATCCACATGTTTAGGTATTATGTAGTTATTGATAGAATTTCTGAATAAAAGTAATTTTTTTTCAGTTCTTCAAGTACTAATTAAATGTTTTACCTTTTCCAATAAGTATTTTTATTTTATATATATTATTTTTCCTTCCTGGTAATTTTATGAAAATTTTATTTAAAGTTTTTAGAATAATATACTAACTTTTTTGGGGGGGTCTTTTTGAGACCAAAGTGACCTTGGACCTATGGAGTCCAAAGTGACCTTGAACTCACTTTGTAGCCCAAATTTGCCTCAAATTTGAGACAGTCTTCCTGCTTCAGCTTCCCAAGGGCTGGGATTACAGGCATATACCACCACGTCTGGCACTACTTATTTATTCTTAACTCAAAAAAATAAATCATTGTTTTGAGATTTGCTCCTGTGAGCCTTATATAGATGTGCTCTGGGGGAAACAAAAGCACTATTAAAGGTTTTCAACACAGAAATTTTTACTAGTAGTTGATTGTGGTTTTAACTTGAAGAATTACGCTATTTAAAACTCTTAGGTGAGCTTAGATGTTAACATTTTGTAGTTGTTTAATAATTTATTTAAAAAATCATTTACAGATTACAACTAGAAAAAAATTGTTAAATATCAAGTATTACTATAAAAGGAAGAATTGATTAGTTCAATTATACTATAACATCTTCAACCAATATCATGTCCCAAAGAACTGACTGATCTCCTTATTCATTCATACATGTATACAAGTATACATACACACACACACACACACACACATACACACACACATAATATATAAAACCATATGTACAGTTAAAGAGGTCAGTATATCTGTATGTGGATATGCATATGCATGGTTAAGGATATTGTTCATATATATATCTGATTGTATATATTATTGGATCCCCCAAGAATTTATGTGCACACACACACACACAGAACCCAATAAAACAATGAGTTTTAATAAGTGGTTTAAAATAAGTAGGAAATTTATATTTTAGTGCTATTGTATAATTAAGGTATCATTAATAAAACTTTATATATGAACAGCAGATGACTTTTACTAAATATAATAATTAACAGAAACTAACCACATTCTTAATTTAGGAAACAGGTATAAATTATTTATCACTACAATATCATATGTTTGTAGACTTGTGGAAAATAACTTCTTACATATTTTTTATTTTACAAAGAAAAAATAGAAATGATACAGAATTACAAAACAAGATAATAATGGTTAATATATCACATTTTGTTATCTTCAAAGTAGTTGCTCAGATCACAAAATATAGGCATGAAAAATTTATCAACCAATGTAAGCACAAATTATTCTTTTCAATGAACTAATAGAGATTAGTAGTATAATTGTCTTATCTATCATATATTTTCTTTTGAACAGAATGAATAAAAATAGATTTGGTGTTTTTAGGCAATAGAGCACTACTTGGTCACAAAGAAGGATAAACTCACGACTTTTTTAGTAAATGGATGCAACTTGAAACCACATTCATAAGGGAAATAACTTAGACTCTAATGTGTAAACATTGTATTGTTTCCCCAGTGTAAAAAACTGAGAGAGTAAATAAGATTCAAAATGTACAGTAGGTATTGTGAAAATGAAAGAAGATACTTCTTAAATTTTTTTAACAACTTTCTTAAAATTCATCAAATGTGAGTTGTCAGATGTGTTTCTTTGTGCTCTTCTTAGAGTATTTGTCTTTATCCTGGATTAGTCATTTAAACTGAGTGAATTAAGTGAAAATATCAACTAAATACAATAACAAATAAATAAAATGTAAAGGAGTGTCTTGATCTTGAATTCTATGAATAAAGTTTATCTACCCATCCAAGTGTTTCTGTTATCTTAATCACATAACATATGTTTTCAAGATTTACACTTTTTTAGATGACATTGAACAAGGCAGCATTAGTGGGCAAGGAATGCAGCTTGCATGTGGGCACAGCTGTAGTAGTTGTGGTATCCCCAGATGGTGAAGATTATGATATAAAGCAAGATAGGACAGTTGAAACTCTCAAAACTGATACAGAAGCACTAAAATGTAATAACTATTTCTATTTAGAATTCTTTCAGTGCGAATAAGAATTGTCATTCTGTCCTTGCTCAGGAAAGCTTAATAAAGTGCATATAATATATACACTGCAAAAGTATATATTCTAGGATGACTAAATGAAGTTTTACTAAGAAGCCTTATAGGTCTTTGAAATCAATACATTGGAAAGATAAGGTTAGGGCCTTACAGAGGGCATAGAAAATGCTCTCAAGTATCAGTACCTCCACCTTACTTGAGGTTGTCACCATCTGTCATAGTGTATTGCCCTTGTTCTCCTAAGTAGCCTCCCTGCCTCCTGTTTCTTGTTAGAAATCTATTTATTGTGTTAATGCTGCCAGATATATTTTTAAAACACACCCCTATTTATGCCATCTTCCTGATGGAAAACCCTTAATGATTTCCTCTTGCCTATAGTATAAGCTCTAAATACTCAGCTAGGTAAACAGCTAAATACTCGGACCCTTACTATCCTGCCTAGCAGAGCCTCCCAGCCTCCACTCTGTGCAGGTGCTTACCTTTGTTCATGGTGTACAGCCATCCATTCAGAAACTCAATAACTCTGACTCATGCAAAAGCCAAAACAAACATCAACACTTTGGTCGAACTTTCTTCTTTTGGGAACCTCTATCATTTTAGTACGTACTGTATTATAAAGCTACTATATGGACTTATGACTTTCCTTTTCCACAGCTAGAGTACTTCGTAGTCATCTTTCTAAAACTTTCTTTTATTTCTTAAATATCTACCACAAAGCACAGCATATAATAAGAATAACCTAATGAAAGTAATCTTCAGAAGACAGTGAAATGCAAGTGATATATAAGATATATTTAGTTGTCATATGTTTTATAGAAGTGATTCCATCTATATGCATATAATAAATATAAAATTTGTGCAGTTTTTCAAATTCTAATAATATATCCCATGCATTGCAACTCAATTTGAATATAGGTTTTGGTTCTATATGAATTTTGATACTATTTCAATATTTTCAAATTATTCTTAAGATTTTTCAAAGCTTATGTATTTAATGTAACATTCAGAATTGCTATGGGTGTGTTGGTAAGATTTTAAATTGCCATTTTGAAGCCAAAATTTATATGTATACATATATATATGCATATACCTTTCAAAGAGAAGTATCACCTTCTATAAATTAGTAATTTCTTTTAATTGCCTCCAATATTTGAGTCTCATGTGGGTTTTTGAAGTTGTGTGCAGCTTTGATGTTTTATTATTTTCAAGGTGGCTTTCTTTGCAGAGCATAGCATACATATTGATTTTGTGTATGATGAAGACTGAAATTTTTATCTTGGCACTGATACTTCTTGCAATCAGATCTAGAAAGGGTTTGATCGTTTTTAAGCAACTCTCCAACAGTTAACTGTTGGCTGCCAAAGTTCAATTTAGATAAGTGAAGGGGAAGAGTTTAGAAATTTCACACATTAAATGTGTGATGGGAAAAACCCAATATAATGTATTAAAGATGCAGCCTTTGGAAGGAAAACATGGAGTATCATAGGAATTGTGTGCCAGTCTCCAAAGGTTTTCAGTCAGGTTTGGTTCAGAAAAGCCCCTGAATGTATTGGAAGCAGATCTTGGAAGGGGCTGTGTGGTGTGTCGGGGAAAGCACAGAGCGAGTCTTGGTTACACATAGACTGTAAAGTCGACTGTGGTAGCATGACAAAAATTGGTCTGTGTAGTTTGCCACTGCCAATCTTCATGATTGATACAGATTGTTGGAGCCATATCTATCATATGGTGCTCCATATTGATTGTTAAAATCTGCAAAAATGAATTATTTGGAGTGTATTTTTCCATCACTTTGGCTAGTTTTTCCTGTGTCAGAGAGTCCTAAAACATTTGACCTTCATCCTCAATTCTCAGTTGTTACCAGTGATCAAAAGAAACAGTATCATTGTTTATTCATAGTACATGAATGATATAGTTGTCTAATTTTTAAAGAACACTGTAAAGATAGCTTAACATTTGAAAAGCCATTGTATGAAAGGTGCTCATAAGTTATTTATTTTCATTTTTAGGAACGAATACGATTCTTAGAATATCACCTTCATTTTAAGAAAGAGAACTAGAAGCTTCATGTCAAACAAACTTCTTTAGAAGAGCTTTCAGACCTACCAACCATTGCAAAAAAGGTAGGACACACCTTTGGGATGATTTTAGTATCTGGGCTAGTCCTGTTTATGGACAGAATCCAGATGCAATTATTTGAATATATAAATGCTTCAGATTTTTCAGATTGAAAATATCCTCTTGATTATAAGGTACAAGCAAAAGAGTTTCCTTTAAATCACCTATCATGTCAGGATCATTATAAAGTAAGCAACCAAAATGCTGGATTGTGCTGTTGGAAAGGACCCACATCAGAATGAAAACAGATGGCATTATAATTCTATCCTAAGCACTGCATGGAGTTTTGGTCAGAGTCTGATTGAAGTTTCTGAAATTATTAAGTGGATAGATAATAAAGGATAAGAAAATAAGAGTAGAGAACCCTTGCCAAGTCTTTAATGCTCACTTAAACAAAAGTGCCTACAGGTTCAACAAACCCAATCTTGGGTTTTGTGGCTTTTAAAGGTCCCTCTTCAGAAAAAAATTAGGAGATGGTCACCATTTTAATTAGAGGAATATCAAACTATATGTTTATAAAAATGATACTAATAAGCTACTCAAATCCAGATGTAAGATGCCACACATGTTGGAAAAGGATTATAAGGAGGAAAGCACAAAAGCAAAACCAAACCAAATCCTCCCTTATTCTACAAGCTGGGCATAAATTAAACCAATGAGGAAAGAGTTACGACTATTTTCATTTTCTGTCTACAGGAATTTTCCTCTCTTGGCTTACTGCACACCTAATTATTAATTATCTCCATTTCTTCCTCTCCAATTACTAACTTCATGTCTTTTTATTTGCTGACAACACTCTATAAAGGGAAGGAGCATCTTGCCTTTGTGTGTAAGCATTGGTGCCTTCTGTGTATTTTGTATATTACATTGTAATTTTAACTTAACTTCCTTGAATCCTTTGGAAAACAGTTAAGAGCTAAGCAGTTTTGAAAAATTATACAAAAAGCCAAAACTCAAGTCACGAGAGTCAATGATCAGTTTCAGTTTGATTCTGACAGAGCATTTGAACTCTGTTTGCATATTTCAGCTATATCTTTCTAAAGTATAGTTCAATAATGTTTTTAGCATATAATTTTATTAATTAATATAATATTTCTTTAATTCAGATGGGAAGTTTACAATTGTAGCGCCACTTCCCATCTGTGTGTAGTTTTATTATGGCCACCACTAAAACTAAATATTACTTTTAAAATTTTTCCTAAAGGTCAGGTGATTTAGATCATAGATGTTTTACATGAAAATATAAGGTTTTTAAAAAAATGTACATTGTCATTTCTGAAAATAAAATATGGGGGAAAACTATTGATTTTTAAACAGATATGATATATGTGATAGAATATGAGGAAAATCTGCTGCTCCTATTTCTGACTGGCATTGATTATTAATGAAGTGAAAGGACTATCATCAGCAGGAATCTGGCAGAAGGATAAAAAATGTGAAGAAATCCAACGAATAGAAACCTAACTTCCCTGGTCATGCAGTAGCATTATCATTGGGATTCCTGAGCAGAGCATAGAACTTTTGAGAGATGTTATATATGCTTCAGATCAATGCTGAAAGCAATTGAAAAGAATGGTTTGAAAAGCTAAGAAAGTTTTATGTAGCCTTGTGTTATTCAACTTTAAGCCAGCTTAATAAAATACCTGTTATAATCAACTTGCAGAAAGAAAAGATTTATTTTAGATGTCTATGTCAGAGGTTCCAGTCCATAATCCAGTGGACCCATTGCTTTGGTATGGTGTGGGAACACGTGGAGGAGCAAAAGGGGCAGGAAACTGAAGAGTCAAAGGCTGAGATCCCACAATCCTTTTCAAGGGCATGCCCCCACTGACCAAGGGCCCTCCCAAAAGGGCCCACCTGTTGCAGGCTTTGTTTTTTCCTGGGAACATCATCAACCTTCGTGGGACATTCAAAGCCCAAAACATAACGAACGTGAACAAGTTTTATTCATGTTAAAAACAAATAAGACTTCTTAAATTGAATATTGAGCTTTTTATATTTTGAAATTTACAGAAGTAAACGTTGAGCCTGACACCAGGTTTGTGTGGGAGTAAGGTAAATTTGGGCTAAATGACTGATGCTCTGTTTGGGTATAAACATTAGATTCCATATTGCAACTGTCTGTCATTTTTCTTGTCATTAATCAAGTAGGTTCTAAAATGTACAGCAATGTTTAACTCTAATGTAGTTTTCATAATGATTGCTGGTAACTATCCAGGTGCAGGTGGTGGCTGTCCTCCCCACTTCAGATAATGAAATTATCATTCAGTGTATTTCTACAGAGTTAAGGACCAAGTATATATGTTTGTTTTGATCTGCTGATTTGACTTTATGTTGATCTGGTATCAATGCAAGATTCAAAAACCATGAGCATTACTAAAGTATTGGGGGAAGAATTTGTGAATTGAATTCTCACATGTACCTAATGAAATCAGTCACATCCATATTTTCCATTTGGAAAAATCAATGAATTTAAAAATAAAAAGTGAATTTGAAGAAAACAAAATGAGAGCAGTATCATTCTACTGAACTAATACTTTACTTTGTCTACGCTGAACTTTGATAGGCTAAGCAAAGATAAACATTTTTTACTATGAATTAGCAGGTAATCTGTGGTCTTTAAAATAAAATGGTAGTGTTTACTTTCCAGTGAATCAATTTTACTTTAAATCCCATAGATTTAAAACTTGAGGTCACTTTTGAAAAGAATACTTAATGTTCCATATTAATCTAGATTTTTAAATGGATCACTCTTAAAAGTCATTCTGGAAATGCTCATCCTTCAAAAACAAGCAATAAAATTCACCAATTACCCAAAATAGTTAACTTGTTAGATGCCCTGAGATAGTATCAGAACTTTGTTGATAAGTCCTCTTGCATAATCTTATTTTCCTTTATGGTCAGGTTTATTCCTTCGTATGTTAATTGTGATACAACCCCAATACTTCAGTAAATGTACATTGTCTATTATTCCTGTGTGTTTTTATGCAATTTGTTATATTCATTGTGTATTTCTTTTTTCTGTCCTAGAAGATAACATGATTGTGTAATTGTAATTGGAGAGCTTGTGCTAGGTAAATAAAAGGTCTGAATTTGAATCACTACTGAAAAATCTTGGTTTCTAATAGTATATAGATTTATTCAAAAATGATAGATGGTCTTTCAGGGACCTTGAAGTATTTTCATGAATTCGTATGCCTGGTTGGCAGTTTTATTGAAAATGGCTGTAAATCAAGAAAAGAAAGCTGCAGATACATTTCTTGTCATCTTTAGAGCAACAGTAAGTTACTGTCCTCATAAGTGAAGAGGCCATTTTTACAGAAAGTAGATGACAAGATGTTGAAATAGGAAGAAAATGTGTGTTCCCAGAGGTGTCCCCACTATTTTACTTTTTAGTAGCAGTATAGACGAAGGGGTGTGAAGCATAAAGGTTAAAATCGACATGGTCCATGGGATCTAAAATTTTTTTGAATGTGGGGTGGTAGTGGTTATTGCTTCACAAGATGTTTATTGACTAGTAAATTGAATTTGAGCTTGTATGTTATAGGAACCAGGTGAACTTACATTCTCCAAATGCATCTGTTGTTTGCTACTTCTAGAATAAATATTACAGTTCTTGATGAACAACAATGGAAGTCTTGAGTGTGGTTGCATTCTTTTTAGGTTCACAAAATGAAGTCATTTGTCCACCACTGATAGTTTTAAGTGAGAAGAAAAGTATATTCCATCGTAAGATGTCAGAAAAACTAGTCCTTTTCTGTTTTACTTTTGCAAATATATTTTCCATTTTATCCTGCATTGACCTATATATATTGGGATAATGAATGAGTTGAAGAACATATGTTCTGCTCCAGTATTCTATATGTGACTTATGTTTCCTTTTTTCCAAATTATTCACTTGTTCTTCGTGTACTGTACGAATTTAAGAAATAATTTTCTATTAGCAATAAATGATAAAATCCATTTGACAATGCACTCAAAGATAAATGCAATTTAATTTCTATACCTTTTAGCAGTTTTATGGGAATATTTTAATGCATGTTTGATTTTAATGTTTAGCACAAAGCATATGTTTGCCTATCCATTTCTTATAGAGAAGTTGATAAAGTGTTTCCTGTGGTGATCTCTGGGTTTGATAGGAGTGGCTGTAGCCATCTTCCTGCTACCAAAGAGCCTGAGGGCAGTGGTTAAGGAATGTCATGTCTCCCTGGGCTCACTTCTTACATAAAATGATTGTTTTGCATTGGGTGATTTTCTTATCTGTGATCCTATTTTAAGCCTGTTTTAAGTTTCTGATATTTCCTGCCAATACTGATCGCTTCCATTTCTGACCCTCACAGTAGATATTATCTATTCCATAAATTATTGTTGTTGATGATATTTAATGATATACTTTATCATCTAATCTTTTATAGAGCAGTCTGTGTTTTTCTTTTAGGAGCACATGTTTTAATAATATTCACTGTCTCATTAGGTTGGTTCTTTTCTTGCCAATGAAATATCAGGGACCTTGAAGTATTTTCATGAAACAGATATTTATTCAAGCATCGCAAGAAACTTTGCTCTGTGTTTCTTCTTTTCCCCCCTTTCTTCTTAACACATTGCGGAATAGTTGTCATAGCTATTTGAAATGTTGATAAACTTATCAAATTCAATTGCAAACTTATTTAGAACCCATGCAGTATGTTTGAATCAGAACCCTAGAAATCTCTCCTGTCTCAATCCTTTTTAGTTATTCTTTAATTCAGTGATTTAACACACATTTGTTGAATACCTACCATGAACAAAATACTATGAGGGAGGAAGTAGAAAGTTTCACTCTACTTACTAATTTAAATTGGGCAGATCTTTTTACTTTCTTGATCTATCCACATAATGGAGATTAACAATAGCTCTGGGTGAGAATTAAATTCGGTGATGTAATGAAGTGTTCAGTTTAGTATCTGTCATACAGAATAGGGTTAATTTTGTTATTAACACTGTTGTTTTGATATGTTTAATTTTATACTGTTAATTGGAGTCATATACAAATATAGCATAACTGTTTAAATGTAATAGATTCAAAAGTTCAGATGCTATTTTATGTTGAGCAAGTTATTTATTTCCTCTCTTAGAGAATGTGGACAGAAATACTGATCTATTGTATTCAGGATTAAGTAATTTTGAAATAAAATAAGGGAAACTTATACCATGTATGGTGTCTATATTTCAAACAGGTATCTTTTTAGCAAAAGCAACCTATGATGATTAGACAAAACTAATGTAGTATTGTTCTAGACAACATGAATATGGCTGTTACATCTGGTGGAGAATTGATGGGAAGAAACATGAATTAATAATGTGGGTCCACAGAAATATGGTGTACTTTATTTCTGTGACCCACAGATGAACTCATAGGTAAAAGTTTTTTGAAATATATACCTAAATATTTTTCATTTAAATATAAATGTCTAAGAGTATTCTCTTCCCAAAATGATTTTTAGAATTAGAAGAAATTAAATTTTTCTAAAGTTGTGGCTAAAATAGCACTCTTACATAATATTTTTTTCAACAGTACGTAAAAATGAAATAGGGCACCATGTCTCCTTACACCCGATGCCTGCTTGTGGTTGAAGGACTACTTAGTGCTTCTGTGTATTTCACCACCCCATTGTTTCAATTTGGCACACCATATTTTAGGATATTTATTGCCTGCTCAGTTCTCATACAAACTCTTTTTTCCCTGGTGCAGACAAATCTAGACATTATGGACTATTATTTTTACTAGGGCCTGCTGACAGATACTGATCTGTCCTTTTGCCTCTTTCTTCATATATTTTTTGAGATGAGGGATAGTATATGATTTATTCCAATCAGGCTTTTTTTAGGATTGAGACTGTAGGAAGAGGTAGAAGCGGCAGGGGACAGAGCGGAAGGGATAGCATAAATATATACATACTGTGCGTGAAAATAAAGAAAGGCATCTTTTGTTAGAGCTGGTCACAGAAGTTCCTGCCTGCTGCTGAAGATAGTCTGAGATTAGGATTGCTGTGGCAAGGCGAGGACAAAGCCAGGCTGTGTGAGAGGGATCGGGATGTTTGCCCAGCGGAGTGCTCTCTCCAGTTGTTGACAGATTTAACTGGTGTAATGTTGGGCCTCGCTAGCTCCTCCCCGCGATTGTCAGGAGGCAACAGTTTCAGTAGTAAATGGCCATGTGGAGTATACCATGAATTCCCTATTTGTGTAGTAGCTGTAGCTTGGGGTAGGGATTTAATATTGAATGGACTCCAGATTGTCTAAATTGCAATCACAGTGTTTGTTTAAATAGCCTGTGGGGACCATTAAAGCATTTTAACTTTTGCTCCTTATGTTTCTCATGTTATGAAATCTTGAAGCACGTTGGGGAGAAAAGAAAAATCCAACCTTGTAAAAGCATTAGGATGCTAAAAGTTCTCCCTGCTGCCAAAAATACTTCAAGAGTCTGAGTTCTCCGAACTAGCATGGAGTATGACGGATGGGATCCTGCTGTGATCTCTAACTAGAGGATTTTCCCTGCTCCCATAAACTGAGCTGTCACTGTGTAATCACTGCTATCTCAATTCAGGAGATTCTTCCTGATATTGGATCTCTGTTTGGAATGCTAAATTTGGCACTAGTCACAATAACTTATAAAACTGTAGCTTTAATATTACATGAAAATCTATTTTCATCACATATTTGCTATGCAGTATTAAACTTTTTAACTTTAGACGAAGAAAGCTGTTTCTTTTACTGTGCTGCCAGAGGCAGTGTGGTGGTGAGATTTTGGTTGTTGAGCAAGGCCATGAACTTGAGGCATGAAGGGAATGAGAATACCTATTTCAGAGGCAGAGCTTCTGAGAAGAAAGCATGACTCCAGTGACCATGCTCTGATTTAAAAATAAAAGTAAAAACACCTCACAAATCATTGTCATGTACAATGGTACTAGGAATTTGATAACTGAAACTTCTCTAGAAGACTTTGCCTTTGTTTTTGTTAAGGTCCTAAATCCAGAGTGCCCCTTGACAATGCTAAACTTTGTTTCATTGCTCGGAAAGCTTTCAAAATTGATGAGCTTGATTTGCATGTTTGCCCCAAATTCCTACTAAGTTTCTGGGTCTGTGTTAATGCTTGCCGCAACTATTTTAAATTGGTTCCTTTTAATGTTGAGGCTTCACCCCAACATGAGGAGACAGGCACTCTGGACCCTGAGAGCCCTATAAGATGCATCATTCTGCTCTGTCCACAGTGCTGATAACATGATCGGTCTCAGAAATAAAGTAGGAACTGAAGCATTAATACTTATGTAAAGAAAGCTTTGACCTTTCTAAAAGGAAAGATATTGTATGGGATGTTTTACTGAGGGGAAGCAGGAAAAAGCAATTTAGCTTAAACATGGGTAACCTGTGTGGAGCATCTTGGCACATACCTGTAATTCCAGAACTCTGGGAAGCAAAGGCAGGAAGATTCTGAATTTGAGCCCAACTTAGCCAATTCAGTCACTTAGTGAGAACTTACCTCAAAATAAAATATAGAGAGAGATGGCTGGGGATGTAGCTCAGTGTGCATAACCTGTGTTTATTGAATCTCTAGTATTCCCTCCTGAAAGAAGGAGTTAGGAACAGGAGGAGAGGAAGGAGAGGAGGCAGAAGAATAACAGCAGAAGGAAAAAAGTAAGCTTCAACTAAAAATAAGTGAAAGCGGCCATTTGATTCACATATGTAAGTGAAGACATCTATAATAACATTTTCTCAAATATTTCTTTTAATTTTTTTCTCAAATCATTCTTTTATTATCTATATTTGTTTTAATTATCATTATAATATATGAGGATAATTGCTTTTAAATATATCATGATGGATATATAAAGATCCTAAAAGTCTTTATATTATTATTTATTCCTAAAATTTCTTTATATTGTTCTTTATTCCATACCAGAACCAGAAATTTCAGCTTCATTTCCAAATTGTCATGAACAATGCCATCACTATTTGCTGCAATCCTTTATATACGTGATTTTTGTCTCTAATACCTTTTCCAAAACACTTTCATTATGAAAATCCATAAATTCTATACAAATCTCAATCTGCTCATTTCTCTGTCACTATCACCTTTGATTTTTTTTTCAAAAATTGCTCCGTTTTCTTATTTTCATCTTCTGGATTTTCAGCTCTCCTCTCCCCCTCTTTGTTAGTTTCCTCAGTGTGTAAATATTGTGAACACTTCACAGAAGAGCAAACTGTTGAGAAAGAAGTGAAGCCAAGTATAATCGATACAATTGATGGACAATATCAGAGTAACGCACTGGTGATGTAACACCTGCTATATAATACAGACTAGAAGAGTATATGTGGGTACTTTGAAGAATCTCTGTCCAGTTTAAGAGGTATACTGAAAAATGTGATCATCTTTCTTTTATCTAATATCCTAACTTCTAGGAATACTCCTTCTAGGACTACTATCCTCTAAAAGGTATTCTTTAACTTAATATAATGTTGAAAAGTAGAGTTTAGGGCTGAAAGTGAATCTGAATGGCAATTATGTTATTTTTCTGGGCAAACCCCTCGTACTGGTGCTGTTCATGGTTGTTTTGACTATATTACATTTTGCTGAGCCTTGGGACTGCTTTTGGAAGGTTTAGAAGTATCCAGGGAGGCGCCTGCCACTTTGATTATTCATACCCAGCTCTTTATTTTTATTTGAGACATAAAATAAAAACACACCCTGGCTTCTGCTTAGCCTCAACTGGCGTTGGTTTTAAAAACAAACCCCAAACTGACCGAATGGCAGCAATACAAGTTTTTTCTGTAAGTGAGTCATCTTTCATGTCAATCAGAGTTCATTTATGGAAGCATTAAATTCTGGTGCTGGCCCGGCCATCTTTTGACAAATTAAAATGGGCTGGGGTTTGGTAGCGTTTGGGAAAGGGGATTGAAAGGAAAACTGGGGTGATGTTATGACTCAGAAAGTGACTCTTTTCATTCCGAATCAGGGTTAAGCCACTGGTGAAATGTGCTGTCTTGAAAATATGGCAACTTTTAGGTGAAAGGTTAAATGGAATTTCTGACTACCTTGCTCATCTTTTTGGTCCAAGTTTGTTCCAGTTTGGATAATTTCTCTTCACCTTTTCCTCACTGCTTAGTTGCAAATACACATAATATTTTCCTTCTGTATGTCTTAAAATGTTTTAAGAGTGACTGTGAACTTTTAATCACTGACATATTTTGTATAAGAGATGTCTTTGTTTCAGTAAGATGTCAGCAAATTTCTGTAGAAATATCAAATTTTTTTCTATTCTTCTCTTCTAATCATCTTTGAAAAATATGCTAGATATCTATCCTTTAGATTTTGCTATTTACATACAGTGTCAAATCTAATTTGTATATTGTTCATTATTTTCTTGGTATTTCTATCTATAGACCTAAAAAGAATTTTGACCAAAGATTCCTGTATACAACTTCTGAGCACCTATTATTCACAGCTATTTTCAACTTTTTTTGCTGTTTGCATTGGAAGTTCTTTTATAACATTTTAATTTCCAAAACTGATTGATTTCTATTTTGTCTAAGGCTAGGATTTTTACCATTCAATTAGTTACACTGATCTGATTTTGTTTTTGGTTTTGATGCTCATTCATTGTCAGTTGGAAGCTTTGAAGGGCCAGTCTGAGAGCTAAACACAGGTATTTTGGTGGTGCTTTCATTTTGACAGGTAATATTGGTGGTTCTGTGGTGCTTGTTTTAGATCATGTGATAAATATGAGAATTATAAATATCAATAAGTGGTAGCATGTGATCCTAAGTATCTTACAGATTTTTTACACCAAAGACCTCTTTGCATTTTACATCTAGATATCATGTTATGGATTACTTTGTACCATTATGTGATTTATTAAATTGCCTAAGTGACCCTAGATATATGATTTTTTTGGTTCAACATAATCATCTTTATAAATTAGAGCAGAGACGTAGAGACATTAGCAAAGAAAGTAGGTCAAATTCACAGAATTAATGTGTGATAGCAACAGGTTCTCTGTTTCTAACCAGAGGGTTTTTTTCCATTTATTTGCACTTGGGCACTTTCTACATATTAGTTGAAAATTTAGGCGTGTATTTATTTATGAGCAGTATGTTATAATATTCAGAGATTTCCTCACTCTACGTAAATGTTGTAATGAACCATTTTCCCAACCACTGAAATATGAAATCATATGAACTCCTTAAATATACCCAGATGCTTCTATTGAGAATGGTAAGGATCTCTTGTAATAGGATTACTTGGGTATCTAGAAAGTTCTGACAAGTGAGAAATGAATTAATGCTAAGAAATAAAATATACTTGCTGGTAACGAGGCAGTGTTTGACCACCTCCATTCTAAACAATTTTTACATTACAGCTCTTGGTTTAGGTAGTTCCATCACTAAAGTTTATTTTTTGATTCCTGTGTCTGACTCTCTCTTTGTGTTCATTCGTTCAGTGAACGTTTATTGAGCAGTCATTATATACCAGAACAGGGCTAGTCACTAGTAATAAAATTATGAATAAGACATGTTCCCTACCCAAATATGAAGCAAAGTATATATAATTACCACAGTGATGTGAATAAAGGTCTATTCTGTGATTTTTAAACTCTGACAGTTACCAGTGGAAAAATTAGTTGGAGGAGTGAGTGTGTGGGTGAATTTTTCAGAAGGGGCTGAAATTTGTTATAGCTATGCATCTGGTAGTACTTAGGAATTATGAATGATTTCATGTTTCCATGGGCACATGGTACATTGTAGCATATTATGTAATATGCTGGTTGATAAAGCACTGTAGTAGTATAACATTGTGCTTTTCTTCCTTCATTCTTAAATCACTATACACACATAAATTCTACCAGTACTGTTTCTAACAGTTGTTGTTGGGATGTTTTATTATCAGTAATAGCAGTGTTAACAATCTACAGTTGAAGAAAGTGAAACACAAAATAACTTGCCCATGGCCATTCAACAAAAGTTTGGCAACATCCCATCTCATGATTCTGTTATATTTCTAAGCCTCAGAGTTTCTTTAAAGGGATTGTGAGGCTGGACATTTGTTCATTTTTTTAGTAAATTCATGTGATGCTTCATATAAGTGGTAGGATTTTCTGTGGCTGACCCTCGTCTTTAGAAAGCTGTGAGAAGGCCCTACCTTCTACTGCTTACTTCTTTTTCCCTACAGAGGAAGTTCAGGTGAAGACTTCTGGTCTATAGTAATGATCTTTGTTGGCTTAAATTTAAAACAATGTAATGCATTTCTCCATCTGTCCTTGTCACAAAGGAGCACTTAGAGCTACCAATGTTTGACCAGGAGTCCAGCTAATTTGTTTTTGGCAAAGATCACGTAGTCCTTGCAGCATATAGCATTCCCTAACACACATCACAAACTCACAGTGTTAAAGATCACCTTTGCTAAAGACAGAAGTCATGGGTACAAGTGAAAATCCTGTTGGACTTGATGCCAGTCATACTAGCTCTGCAATAGAAGGTTCGGTCAGAGTAGATTTTCAAAGTTAGGAAATTTTCTTTGCTTAGATGGGTCAGGTCAGATTATTGTCCCTTCCTTATTATTATTTTACATCTGTCTGCCAGCAAAACGGTTAGGATGTGACTCAGGAGTCCACCTCTTGGGCCTTGGAGCTTATTATGTATGACTCGCATGCAAATATGATGCCATTTGGTGACAATTAGTTGATTCAACTATTTTAATATTGGTTTCTTTTAAAATATATTTTCTGTTCTATTTTTCACTCTCAAGTGACTATGTTAAAATAGAGCAAAACTCCCGTTCGAACACAACAATTATTTGAAACCATTTTGTGCAGAGCAAGAGAATACTTTATAGAGTAATGACTAGCATGCAGTGTTTTAATGTTCATGTGATTGACGCAGTGATTCACAAGAGTTCCTCTGGAACCATTTTTGCATCTTATGTTGTAAGGCCTGTTCAAAGTAGAAAGCAGAAGAAAGTTTCTTTTTTGTTATGTTGATGCAATGGTTATATGGCAATCATGTAAACCTTAAGTGACTCATTTCTGACTAGGGAACTAATTACTGAACTTAGACTTTTGGGTGGCATGGAAAAAAGTTCTCAAAGTCACATTTCTTAACCTTTTGCAATGCCCTATGTTCAGAGCTTTGTATGAGTTATTATTGACACTGCAGCAAAAGCAAAATAAAATGTGTTCTTACCTGGATAATCATTTGGATATACGCCTGAAGATTTTTACTGTATTATGGACACGTGGCAATAACTGATGACTTGCTGTCTTAGTTCCTTTGGAGACACAGTGAGGTCAATTAGGAATGCTAACATTGGCAAAGAAAAATGGGAAGTGGTTTTTGGTGTTCTTTAATACTTATGCCCTCCAAAAATTTCTCTCCCTGTTCTGTGATTATGCCTGGCACAGTGAAATTGAGTCACGGTGCTTCCTCCTTCTCCCAGCTCTGGTTTTCATCCAAGACCTCATATGGTGGTGTGGAAACACGGCAGTAATAATAACAAGCCAGTCAGCATCCACTGAATCCTTACTAATGCAGCTATTAAATTCTTCATATATATTGGCTCTATGAGGCCATTTTTAGCTGGGGCTCTTTTGGTCATAAGTGACAGGAAGAAACCCAACTCAAATACACATGTTCATAAAAGAGAAGAGATATGATTGGACTGAATAAATGGCCGTTTCAGGAGCTGTCTACTTCCAGCATGACCAGGTCCTAGGGCTCTGTCGGCTCTCGACTGCTCATTTTTCTTTTTCTTTTCCTGTATCAGCTACATTTTTAGTTTCTCTTTCTGTGTAGTGCCTGGGTGTTCAACTCCAATGTTACCTTGAAATTAAAAAGTTAGTTTATTTTTTTCCTGACTTTACAAAAAATCCTAAATAGTTGATCTATTAGTTTGCTTTTTTTGTGTGTGAGATCATGTCATTTTACCATCTCTTGTTTGAGCATGGAGCACTAGTTATTGCCCATAGTAAAAAGTGTTTTATTGGAAGAGATGATAGGCAGGCCAAAGCAACTGATCTCCATGACAATAGAGCAGTATTTTTTTTTTTCTATTTTACAAATGTAGGATCTTTGCCTCACCCTTCATACCAAATATATGGGAGAATGTGGATTACCAATGCATTCTGTCCTACTCCATAGCCCATGCGGTCAGAAGAGAGCCTTAGTGTTGAAAGAGTAATAACAGAGTAGATATGTCTGGGTGTGATTCCTTGGCACACCATTTACTAGCTCTGTCAGCTTGGGAAAACATTGTAACCAAAATTTTCAAGTCTTGGTTTCATTATCCAGTAAATGGACTAGTTAATGAATCTTCTTCAAAGGGTTACAGTAAATACTAAAATCATCAATATGTAGACTGTTTATGTAGTTCCTGTCAATAAGTGCTCAACTTACACTTAGCTCTTACTTACAGTTTTGTCGAAATTTAGTATAAAATTATTCCTAAGTCAACAAATGTTATAATTTCATATGTATTTGATTCCTTACCTCAGACACAAATCTACATTTATAGACCCAGCTATCACCTGATCCACATCTTCAGTTTCTTCCATTCCTCGGTGTGGCCAATTCCATTCATGTAGTTTCATATTGTTTACATTTTTACATTAATTACCGCTGTCTCATTTTGTTTTACTACTTTTAATTACTTACTGACGGTATAAATTTGTAAGGAAAGGGAACGTGTTTCTCCTACTAATCCTTCATGGTACTTAGAAATGTGTGTTAACCGTGCATTCTGCGTATTTCTTCATTTCATTTGGTCTCTTTTTGCCCTTGTATTTAGTGAGAACAGATCTGAGGTTTGACCTGGGGATCTGACCTGGGCATTCTGACAAAGGGGAGAACGTCTCACAACCACCCGCACACACACCTGCCCAGAAAACTCCCTGCTGGGCTTATTAAAAGGCAGCACTCTTTCTCCCTCATCTACTTCATTTTCAGGCGAAATTGAGGTAACCTGGCAAAAAGAAAATTTTCTTTTTCAAGTTTACATATAAAAGCAAAACAGCCTTGAAAAGTAGAGTTTCTTAATTATTTCAATGGCTAAAAATGCCCAAATAGAAAGTATAGATTTTATTTTTTTGAGATGAAGACATTCTAAGCTTGAGTCTGTTCCTTTTTCGGCAAACATTTTGGTGTGATGGGAGTGTTTTTGAATACTAATTTACTATAAAAATGCATGAGTATCATTTTTGGAGCAAGGTGAAATTTAATGCCAAAATTTCAATATATAAATGTCTTAAGGGTTAGATTCTAATGCTAAACATGAAATATGATATGTGTAGAATATATATATATATATATATATATATATATATATATATATATAAGACTCTATACAATTACATAAAGAGATGTTCCCTAGCAGGTGATTATTTTAACTCCTTAAATGGTAGAATTCAGCTAATCAACATATATAAATTAAGGCAATGTTTCTTGAATCTGAGCTGTAGCATTTAAAATTTCAGCAAGCAGAAATTCTAGGGTTTTCTTCATAGCAATCATATAAGTTCCTTTGAAGTTTTTTTCAACATAGTTGACCCTCCCACCAGAAGTGAAATTCTAGTAGGAGACTACTTTGTTCTAGAAGCAGTTTTAGAAAAGAAACATATACTTCGCTATTCAAACTCTTCATTATTCATTTTTACTTTTAAATGTGCTTATTGTGGTAAACTGGTAAAACTTCAGCATCACCTACTCTTTCACAGAATAAAATATACTTTGATCACTTCTAATCTTAGCTTTTAGACTGGCATAAAGTTAAAATGTTTATATCTTTTGACCAACCTGAGACAGCTATTCTGTTTGTATTGACACATTTCTTCTTTTCTTTGCAAAAGTTACAACATTCCATAAACAACAAAGTGCTGCTAGCATTTTGGAGTTCTTAATTAATTTCCCAGAAAGTTAGTTTACTGAGTCCTGGTTGTATTTAGTATAAAAATAAGTGGAGAATCAGAGTGAAAGAAGTGATTTTTTTCTTGGTTACCTACAAAGAGATGTATTGATTTCTGTTGGTACTTGTTGCCTCTATGAACAGATGTACACTCTGTCCAGGGCTTCAGAAAGCACAGCTTTTAATTCTTTGTAAACAGTAAAATTGTACGAAGAGAAATTTTGAAAAACTAAATACAAAGAATATTGTGCACATCAGTTTTTAGTGAATTGACCTTTTATCACTGAGGGCGGTGTGTTACTTGCTATGGAGTGACTCCATTTGCCCATGCAAATAAGCACAAAGCTAGGATATTATCAGGCAATGGCAAAATTAAGAGGTGGGTCAGATTTAATGGAAACATATGTCATTAACCCTTTTATAGAAACTACCTCAGAGCATCCTTGCAGATAAAAGCTAAGCTGAACCATCCTACCTTGCTTTGCCTGTCTGTCAAGGGGATGACAATCACAATGAACAATTCTATTCAGAATATCTACACTAACGAGGAGTACATTTTGGAATAGGGCACAAAACAGAAGGCCTATTTTCTGTTTATAGTTTGCAAAAAATGTGGAATAGAGAGCAATTAATGTTGCTGTTAATTTCTGGATTTTGTGCCAGAGACTTACCCTACCATTGTTACATTATAAAGGTGTCCTTAAATCAGAAATCAACTATTGGCATACTACATTTGGAAGCAGTATAAAATATGAAATTAGAGGAAAAAATGTGTCCTATATGGTGATGTATTTTCCCTATATTGTGCAGTGATAATTTTAATAATAGTTAATTTTGTTAATAGAGCATTTATTGAAGAGAATTAGGAAAGTTTGTAGTCATCTGGATACTGTTTACATATACTAATTTAAATTATCATTTACTACTACTGAAAACATGTATGAAGAAGTTTGGATTTCTAATAAAATTGAATGCACAATTTTAAAGATTGGAAGTCATGCAATAAACTGAAATTGCAATTTAAAAAAAATTCATGTAAGTTAAAAGAAAAGTATCAAAAATGTTAATTTTCTGTTAAGTAAAAGGGGAGAAAAATCCTGATAATTTGCACAAGGGAAAAATACTAAAGCACTATTTCTCATACTTTAGTTTTATTTATTAATAATGCAATTATATTCATAATTATTTTGCCTCTCTTTTTCTTTATAGTTTTCTTTATACATTTGCCTTTCATTATGCTATTTCATTAATTTCTTTTATGGATTTTTTTTGTTTGTTTGTTTCTTTTGCTATTGTGTTTGATAATTAAATGCTTAGAGTCTACACACATCTTGCTTCCTGGTTCACGGGATGGAAACAGTGAAGAGAAGATGTACTATTTAGGGTGATAAAGGTTTATTTTTGATCTTAGAGAGCTGTGAAATTCCCTGATTTTTAATTTGGAGTAACACATTTCTTTGCAATGTCCTATGGACTGTTAACCTGTAGTTTAAAGACCTTTATCATCAGTCAGCCAGCTTATTGGGGATTCTTGGCCCAGTGTATCTCTCTTTGAGGATCAGAGGATGAGTCATTTAATCAGTAAGCATGACCTTCGTGAGTGAGTTACCTGAATTGGATGAAGCAGCATCCCTAACTGATGGGCTTGCTTGGCTTAAATCTGGATTCTCTGGATGGCACATGTTCCTGGTGATGATTTTTTTACCCCAAAATGAAATAGCATATTATCAATAAGATGTTCACGATTATCTGTTGAAATTATCTCTTTATTTGCATTTAAAAATATTTCAATGTATAAAGTGCTTTCTTAAATCTAATCATAGTTTAGGATTCAAACATCATAAAAATACGTATGACAAAGAGTATCTCTCCAGTTCGTGTTTTCCATTTGCAAATTTTCCATTCTTCCCCACAAATAACAGTTGCAACTTAAAACCGGTAAGTTCTCCTAGCCTTCCTTTATTTTCTGATCCTTTTTAATGAGGTCATAACTCTTCTCACTCCCTCCATTTATATGTCGCCATGTTCACTTGACTTTCATAAAGTGTCTTGCTACGAAGTGACATTTAACAATGTGCATGTTGAATCTGGGTACTTTTTGCTTGGCTTTGCATTCATCTTTTCACTTATGTTTTGAAGAGAAATTTCGTATTTTCTTTGCTCTAATTCTGGTTGCCAGGATGGCTGAGTGCCATTCCTGGAAAGGGTGTGTGTTAGAGTTGGCACAGGCAGAACAACTGGCACAGGAAAAGAAAGCCATTCCCATGTCAAGGAGATTTATCCACTCATTATTTTAAAAATTATTATTGTAATTATCATTGACCATTTGTTGTGTGTGTGAGACCCATGTCCTGGGTACCATTCTAAACAAAGAAGACATGTGTTTGGTAGTGCCTAAGGAACTCCCAGCCAGGCATGTTGTGACATTGTCTATGGTGAGATTATGATTTTGGTAGTTAGATTATTAGTGGTAAATATAAAATTGACTAATACAATTGTTTTCTGTACTTTGAGAAAGGCTGTGGTTTCTTTAGACCATGTGATTTCATTAGACATAATCAGTTAAATAAGGGGAAAAGAAAAAGCAGGGTAAAAGAAAGCTTTTCTCTCTTTTATATATGTGTCCCTGTAAAATTTCTATTGAAGAAATATTTTGACAGCTTTAAGGAAGTTTGAAACCCACTGCCCTAGAAGAATACATGTGTTAGCTGAAGTTAAAAAAAACAAAAAACAAAAAAACCCCACCAAAAACCAAAAAACTCTTCTTTGGTGCCTCATTTTCAATTCCGATAAAGGGTTGCTTCCTACCAGTTTCCTTGATGAACAATGACAGTGTTTTTGTGGTGCCATGCAAAGAGCACAGGCTTCCAAGACAGAGGACTCAGAATCTTGGTTGTACTCTTTCCTTGCTGTAAAGATTGAGGCGAGGCACTTTAACTTCCTTGAATGTTTCCCGCTTTTGCATACAGTACTAACACCAGCCTTGTATCCAGCCTTGCTGTAAATTCGTGTGTAGTACAAACCCCTGCCGTACCATGACTCTAAATTAATGAAAGTTTTTATGTAACATGTACAAAATTTATTATATAGTAATAGCAACTCCATGTCAAATCAATGAAGGAAAAGATATGACTGCAACAATCTGATGAAGGCCATAGCTCACTTTGCAAAACTGAACAATTTTAGAAAAGTTAAATATTAGTTTGTTATTATTTTGTTTATCTTTGGATAAAGTGAGAAATCCCTAAAGAGATTCTGTATTTTTAATTTTAAAGCTCAAGATCTCTTTAGAAAAGAAATAATGTCTGTTTTATTTTGTTCTGTTTGAGTTTTGTGAGTTTTCTTAGTGGGAAGAGTATGTGTGAAATAAGAGAAGACATGGGATCATTGGTGTCATAAATTATCTGAGAGATGTAACACTAAGCGATACAAATATCAGGAAGCACAGGATGTGAAGGAATTTTTTCCAAATCATGTGAAAACGTGGTCTCCACGTTTACAGAGGCAAGAAGGAGGATACAGTTCCAGAAAACGCTCTGCTGGGAGACAGACATCATCCTGAGGAATCTGAAGACAACCATGTAATTTAGTTTCTGATATTTTTGTTTGACTATTATAAATTTTTTAAAAAGTATTTCAAATGAAAACACCAGTACTTTTTTGTTTTTGTTTTTGTTTTTGAGACAGGGTCTTGCTATGTAGCTCAAGCTGACCTGGAATTCACTTTGTAGCCTTGGCTGGCCTAGAAGCTACAGCAGTCCTGCTTCAGCCTCCTGAGTCTGAGATATAGGCCTGTACCACCACACATAGCTACCAGTATTTTCTTAAAATTATTTTATGCAACTCATGAAAGTCAATTAAATTAATTTATATTCCCTCTGGTTGAGGTCTATGTATTAAAGGATAACTCTAAAACAAAACAATGTTTCGCATCTTACTGCAATGCAGTAAATAAGTGCTGACTATATTGATTTACATATAATTGAATCCTAATGTTAAGAACAATAGCTATCTTCAAATTAATTAGACTATGAAAGGGTTAAAAAGTAATATAAAACCAGAAAACTTACATTTTTAATTTAAAGCTGTAAATTAACTATTAATGTGATTACCATATTTAGGATGACAGGGTAACAGGATTAGTATTAAAAAAGATGCTCAAGCTCAATATTCAAAGTTATGCTAATTAACAAGGTGGTATCAAACTTTCCGTTATATATATATATATATATAAAATCAGTGCACTAGACATCCGTGTTTTTAAACATATGTCACTTATCTGGTGATCTGAGAAGTTGAATGACCCAAACAATTTATTTCATGCAGTATTTCATTGACCTTTTTTTGTTTCTGTTTCCGTATTTTCAATCCTTCATAATTTTGATTCATGTACTCGAGGGAGGACACAAAAAGGGCAAATGGTAGGCTTCTTGGGTCCCTCATGTTTAATGAACAAATAAAGAAGAGACAGTAAAGAAGCCAAGAAGGGCCAAGCAAAGGTGCTAAGGGGATTTTCAGCAAGTGGCACTACCAGACTCTAAGGACACAGCTGAAAGTTTTATATGTGACAGTTTTAAATGTGGTGGAGTGGTTAAGTTAAATAGGAGGTCAGAGAATAGCCACTGGACTTGGGAATTAAGTGAATATTGGTAACTTGAGGAAAGTGCCTCTGTGCAAGGTAGGATCTACAGCAATGTGAAATCCATTGAAAGTGTATGGGAGATAACAAGAGATCTCTGTAAACAGAGCTGAACCTGCAAGCTGTGGGTTTGGTGCAAAGGATAATGAAACTAGGGATCAGGAAAGATGGGTCCAAAAAAGAGAATTTGACTATTTTTCCACTTTGTGTTTAATTGCTATGACTATGACAAATAATCTCCCTGAGAAGGTAGTTTTCTTCTCCTTCTAATTTAAACAGATCTGGAATCGATGGAACTTTTTCAAAGACGTTAAGCAGTCTGCCTAAGGAATTCCTCTTTTCATTTGCTATTTTAAGTGTAAAAAGATTTCGGAAAGAAATAACTTTATACTGAACTAGGTTTTCATTCTTGGAATGAATGCCATATGGTGGACATTGTTTTTTAATTTATTCCTGAGGTCTCCTTGCTTACTTGTTAATTTGCTTCTTTCTTTGTATGTGAATAAAAATGTCTATAATGTGCGTATGTTTGTGTCTGTGCACTGTAATGTTTTGATTATGACCTGGTATCAGGGTAGGGCTGTCTTTTATGAAAGAATTAGGTCACAATCACTGTAGGTTTTATAGATTCTTTAAACAAGAAAAAATATTCCATTCTAGTCAGTTTTATTAGAACCAAATATAAAACTAACAGTGAAAAATAACTACCTGTGTATGGCAACTTTTTACAATCAGTCTTTAACAATCTTCTTAATTAAGGTTTTTCTGCGGTCATTGGACTACTGAGGTTTTCTATCTCATCTGTCAAGTTTGGTCACTTATATTAAAGAAAATCATAGTTAGGATGTGGATAATGAGTATACTTTAGGCTAAGGAGAAGGAGCTAGTGGATAGATAGAATTTGTGATGAAAATACAAAAGACAGTCATGCAATTAAGGAAGAAAATTATTCTGGTGGAAAAGGTGATGGAATTATGAATATGATTGGAAGAGCCAGAGGGGAGCAGAGGTATGTATCTCTCAACTTGAGAGGAGGTAAAGATGGACAACAATAGAAGTAAAATTAAAAATGGAGGAAGCTTGGCAGTTAAAGGGGAAAGAAAAGGGAGTGAACATTTTTAACTTCCTCTCTCCAGGCAATCTGCAATGCACTGTATAGAAATAGTCACAATTAATCTTCATAACAATGCTATGAAACAGATTTTATTTTCTGCCTTTCATAGATAAGGACACAGATAGAGTCAATAATTTGTACTAAGTGTCAGTTCTGCAAATTGAAACTTTTATTAACTATAACTACAGAGTTTTATGGCAACTTGTATTGACTATGATCACAGAGTTTTATGTCAAAATATTTATTTTTCTTGCTGAGATTGGGCAAAATATATTTACTGATATGCATATACACTTATATATGAATATTTGTATATAAGTACAAAACTATATATGGTTTTTATGTGAACCTAACTGTAACAATATATATGATTCACTGTGTCTTTATGTGAACAAATTTTACTCTAGTTCTTTGACCTAGAAGAAGCCTTCTATTGATAATAATAATGCTCTTAATGACTTTATTGAGCAACTATATACTTGTTAGACAATTAGCATTATATTTCTAACCTCTCAACAATTATAAAGGTTTTCATATTGAAATTTCAGATCATGTTTCTGGCGTATTGCTGTGCAGGAATTTAAACCTAACTTTAAGGAATGTCCATTTGTAATTCCTGTGGGCACTGTTTTTTTTTTTTTTATATTCATCTACTAATCTGTCACAATTGTTTTGGTTGCACTTCTCCTTTCACAGAAGCTCCTTGAACGCTTCCTGGTTCTCAGATTCAATTCTTTAAGCCTTTACTTGATAGAGGAATCTTAAATGAGTCTCACAGGTGTTCTTTTCATATGGTAGATTATTTGAATGATCAAGATAAAATAAAATATAAACAGGCCCATACTTTTATTTCATATAAATGGCTCTTCCAGTTACTTGCACAGAGTATACACTCACTGAATGTTTGTTGATGCCCATGATCTTCTGAGTAATGCATGTCATCTCTTGAACAGAACCAAAGAAACCACAAGTCCATTTATACAAAAATGGAAAAAGTAGCATTATAAAATCTAGTATGACCATATGACTTATAAGTTTTCTACTTGATAGAAAATATTCAGTGTGGACCTTGGGAAATGCACATTTCAGCAAATTCAGAGACATTTGCAATGATCACACTCAGTCACTTTCTTACTGGCTCCCTTTCTCTTTTCCCTTTCACTTCCTTGCCTCTGTGCCCACAGCATGCGAAAGCATTGAAGAAAATAAGAATCTTAAACTCATAAACATACCTGCTTACCATCTGGCAGGCATCCCAGCAGTCTGGTGATCTCCTTAGTTATCCAGGAGATAGTAGAAAAACAAGAGTCCTGTGAAGATTTCACATGTTGCCATATCCCTGCCAGATGGTGATTTGTAAAACATGGACAAATTGCATGGGCTCCACTTCCCTCCAATATTCACAACAGAAACACTGCGGCAATGGTGTTTAATTTGAAAGCAACTTCAACTGAAGAACTTTTAAGGTATAAACATCTAAAGATTATTGGGATAAAATGTGCCATTACCTTGAGAGACTGATACTTGATGGATCTGCTGTTCTCTTTCTAGAATACATCCTAAAAATGTCGATGGGAAGTTAGAAAATGTCAGTGGCATGGGGCAGCTGATTACTACCCACTGATTCTATGCCACAGTATGAATTTTTTGCCACTTAATGATGGGCTTCAGGACTAAAAATTGTATTGAAGATTTAACAGTTGGGCAACTTCATATCCAAAAATGAACTAATTCTGGGTAGAAACAGGGAATTTTACTCAAGTGTTAATAAAATAGTAAGTAGTTTTAAAATAATACTTTCTACCGTGTCAGTTGTTCTTTGTAGTTGCCTATGCAATACTCAAATCCTGGTCAGTGTGGATGGGAAATGTCAAACAAGAGGTTGAGCATTGGATAAATAAGCTGCCAGTTTGTGGTTCTAATTTTTTTCAGCAAGGCTTGATCTGAAAGCATACTTGTCCAAGGAAGGATATATTTTCAGCACTCTCATTAATTCCAAAATTCACCTGGCTCCAGTGGACTAAAGCTTTGTTGGTACTAAGGGAACATCCTCTTTCCTGTTGTATTAACTTTGTTTGCTTGATAGTTTCTTCTGGCCTTAGGCATTGTGCTCTTCTTCCTCAGGATACAGACACAAATATTTCACATATCTGTTTTATTTTTAATAAGTGTCCCATTGTAGTATAATTCACACTGAGATATAAACATATAAAATCAAGTTACAGGGTAGGATTTGGTGATTTTTTTTAAAGCGTACTCACAAAGTTAAACAAATACCATCCCAATCAATTTTGGAATGCTTGCATCACCCCAAGAATAAATATTGTCCTTAGTGGTCATTCTTAACTGTTTTTAATGGATTGGCCTATTTTGCATATTTCAAATGAGCGTAGCCATTTAATATGCCCTGTTTATTGCTGGTTTCTTTTACTTAGCATAATGTTTTCAAGGGGCATTCATTTTGTAGTGTGTATCAATATTTGATGTGTGTTTATTGATAAATATTCCTTTGTATGGGTATACCATGTTTTACTTTTTATTAGGTGAAAAACAACTGAGTTGACAATTATATACATTGTATCTATCTGTCTGTCTGTCTATCTATCTGTCTATCTATGTATAAACTTGTATCTAAATGTATCCATTTATCTTGGAAATATAACTAAGAATATAACTAGATCATTTAGTAACTCCTTTTAACCTTCTGAAGAATGAAAGCTATGTTTATATACAATGCTTTACATCATACAGGCAAGAAACACAGTTGAGATGGTAGACACCCTGAGTTTATACTATCCACTGTTTTAATTCCTATTCCAAATTAGCAAATAGACATGGATTTTAGAATTAGACAAACCTGAATTTGAAACATATTTTACCAGCTCCATAATTTTATTATATTACTTGATATTTCTGAAGTCTCATTCTGTCATCTGTAAAAAGGATAACTATGATTTTTCCTGATGTTTGTGTTTATGGAATATGATGATATATTGGGAAGCTGCTCATGCAGTGCTGATGTTTCTTACTCATTTTTCTGTTGCTGAGAAAAACTACCTGGTGTCCAAAGTTAAAGGAAGAAAGGTTTCTTTGGATTAAAGTTTGCAGAGGTTTCAGTTTATAGTTGGCTGAATCCAAGGTAAGGCAACATGGCAGAGAGGGCTCACAGAGCAGGCAGGCAGAAAACAAGCAAGCAGCAAGCTGCCAATGGGTGACAAGCAGCAACCTTCTTGCTGTCCCATGTATCTGATCCAGGTTACCCATCCTTAGGGAAAGTAGCACTCATACCCTAAATCCTATGTTGCACCATAAATCAACCCCAGCATAACATTCTTGATCCTATCATTTCCAGCCCAGATCCAATCACATCCCAGCAGTTGCACCTATGATCACATGAAGTTTTAGGGGACATCCAGGTGGGAACCATAACATGAATATATTCTGTCTTCCAGTAAATGTTATTTTTCCTTTGTTTCTATAGTTTTACTCCCACTTACCTGAGATATAAAGACTTAACACAATGAAATTCCTTTTGAAATAACTCAAATATTCACATGAAGATACTTTTGGTTAATTAGTTAAATGCTTTACTCCTGAATTTGGAGTAAATCATCGTTTCATCATGTTTATTCTTTATGACTATAATTAGAAATAAAAAATCAGAAAACATTTAAAATAATACCTACAAACATGGGACATTATTAGAATTGTTATATAGTTGTATGTCATATTATAGTGGTTGGGGTTTCATTACCCATGTAGACGATCTCCCAAGAAATTGACTTAAAAAGGAAATATGATTCTGAAGAGTAATTTCTACTTAGAAAATATTCAAAGCTATGGAATTTACATAAAGAAACAAATCACATGTGATTTTCTCCACTGGTCTCTGATGCTGCCATATTGTAATGTTCACTTACAGCCACTGAGATTAGTAGGATTTCCTTTTGGAAGCAGTAAGACTTCCTTAGTAGGACTTCCTTAAAACATAAACAAAAACTTCTAACAATTTATTAGGAATGTCCTCTAATTGTTGCATAAACCATGCTTATAGCACATAAAATGAATGACCGTTGATCAGTTATCAGTATGGGGAATTTTGTTATCTCCTCCAAGAATGACGTACTCATGTAAACTAATTTTTGTGTGCAAAGTCTGGTCTTTTGTGTAACCTAAATTATTTTGCTTCATTTAAACTCCATTACCATTAAGCCCATTTTCCTGAAGCCGAAGTATTACTAAATGGCACTACTAGCTCTTAAAGAGAAACAGAAAAATGAGACCCAGAGACAGAGTCAGGTCATTTCACCCTCCTGCCCTTCTGCCCTTGAAAATATTCCAGAATTAGTTAAGCCAAGCAAAACCTCTGTGAGCTATAAGACATTTGCCTTTCGTTGGGTTTTTGGTGGTCATCCTGATGACCTGTTGAAAGCCTAGGGATAATGAAAAGAGGAAAGTTGTATTCCTATCTCCATAAAAAAAAGGCAAAATGAAAAAAAAAAGTGTGAGTAGGTCACAAGATGCAGTTCAAATTTATTCTTATTTATACTTAAATACAGAAAAATTTAAAAACTTTTTCTCCATATTTTTATGTCAAACCAAAATGGAATATTTCAATTCTAATAATTGTCTCCCTTTAAATTATTCAAAGCACACTACAGTTATGATATCACAGATATTAATAAGCTTTGTGAACCTTTCTCATGGATAACTCATGTTTTCTTTTTAAAACTAAATTTGAATTTCAAGCTTAGATTACTTCACACTGTCATTTTAAATGGATAACATCTGGAAGGGGAAAGAAAATTCTGCTCTCAGCTTTTCAGAACAGATTCCACTTCAAACCTGCCAGAAAATTTAGACCTGCTGCAAGTTTAACTTTTACATCACAGCTAGCTTTTTTCTTTTTTTCACTTCTCCACTAGCCCACTCCTCCCCTCTGGTTATATTCTCCTCCCCTCTCTTAAATGTGTCTATTACCCTCAGGCTTTGACCTTGGGCAGGCTGTGAGCACAAAGTCATGTTATTTAGAGTGAAGTAACACCAGTAGTCAGGAAGGAACAATGTAGTTCAAGCCAGATAAAATAAATCTCTCATTTCCTGTCAAGGGACTGAGCCAAAAGCAATGATGAGAGACAGAGGGGCTAAATGTGCAACTTGAAACACAGACGCTTGGGATAGACACAACCCAACCACAACCCTCTCTTGAATCCAGACAACAAAACCCCAAACAGCCAGAGTGACAGGAGTCACATAATAGCTGTGGAATAAACAAAAACATATGAAACAGAGCATTCATGCAGCTCCCTGGCCTTAGGAAAATGATTGGCACATTTGAAATATTCGAGAAGGCACATCTAGGGACAAGATTGAAATGTGTAAGGGACTCACCTGTAGAGGAGTGTGAATTTCATTATCTTTGGAACACACCTGTGTACTTGCCACTTGTGACCAAGTCATTTTTATAATGGAACCATACATACTGATTTCCACACAGAAATGGATGGTCTACATGTTGTACTTTGCAATCAGCCATGGAAAATAACTTCCTTATTTACTTCAACTAAAGTAGACAGTGGTTATCACTGACTTTATTGTTAAGAAAGTTTGCTGATTGATTAAACATACATCAGTAGAGTTCCCCCACTATTTATTTAAAGTTATTTCAAATATGTAAGTCATTTAATCTGTGAGACAACCCTCTTAGGTAACTATTATTGCATTTTTATTCTATAAATGAAAAATCTAAAACAGAAGGTAAAATAACCCTGCCAAGGTCATGTGTCTAGTAGAGGATCGACCTTTGATCTGAATGCAAGTAGCGTGGGTCCAGGATCTACTCCTTTAATTACTAGGTTTTGGTGCATGCATAGCCATATTCTAAAAGAGTGGCAGTTTACTCATCATAAGTTGTCTACAAGTCCTGCTCAGATTTTGTAGAAGTCCATTGTTTCAGAAGCACAATAAAACTTCCAAATATTCCCATCAGATACATAAGAAATCATTAAAAAAAGCCACTCACTGTAGCACTGAGTATTTTGCTTTTTTCCTGAGCTCTTTCAAGATGGTAACGGGATAAGAGTTCATTCACTCATTCATTATTTGTTCCTCCAACAAATTCTTACTCTTTTCTACCTACCATATGCAACTCACTATGGCAGGTGATGCCTTAGTCTCATGACAGGTGTAAAGTCAATCAGTGATGCATTCTAACTCAATTTGATACAGAACATACTGTGTCAAAATTTCTATAAAGACAGAAACATTCTCAAAGACTAGTGCTAGTATATACTTAAGGATAGCCAGAGATTGTTACCTGAAAGCATAAAATATAGTCTAACATTTTGAATCAAATATTTAGAAATGTCATGTAGAGATGGGTACACTGTTTAAGGCTATACATCAAAGGACTCTGCCCACTTAGTGTCATAATGACAGAGGATATACATACTTCAGAACAAGAATGTGCTGATTTGTAGCATAAAAATACAATTTCTCGACTTCTTTTGTCCTACAGGACTCTTGATAGTACTTTGATTTTTAGTATGTTGTGCATAATTCTACTGTTATGTGTATCATGTTACACTTACTGATTAGATACCAGAATATTATATGTGCTAAACTGAGTTTGTTTAAGTGGAGTGTTATCTTCTGTGTTGCTCAGCATATAGCGAGTACTCAATGTGTAATTTTTAAATGAAGGATACATTTTACAATTACATGTAAAACAGAGGAATACACATACATATTTGTTTTATGTAATATGCATACTGTAAGGCTCAAAGCAAATGATGATTCTTTTTATAAAATAATAATTGATAACAGATAAGTGATTATTTATGGATAATTCATTTGATTATTTGCTATGGTTCTCTACATGGTTGGCAGGAGTTACTTAATTTAATCCTTACTTCAGATCTATGAAGTTAAGTACATCTTTGTGTAAAAATGAATTATAAATAATCCTAAACAATGTACCTTTGAAGTTTTTTTTTAAATATTATACTTTACTAAGAGAAAGGGCATAGGAAAATAGAAAGAAAATTCTCTCCTTTTCTAAGAATTGTCTAGTTCAGTAGCTCACAATTATACTTTTACGAACAGTTCAAGATTTTTTCCATGTCCACTGATAATAAAATGCATGTAAGTAAGGAAATGTTTTGTTTGGGCAATGTATAATTAAATGAATAAACTTGTGCATTATCAGATATGTTATTCAGGATTCTGTTCATATAGAAAAAGACATGAGATAATCAGTTTAAACAAGGGAAAGATTTATTTGCATTGTGTGCTAGAGGTTTTAGTTCATGGTTTGTTTTTCTGTTTTCCTTTTGGGCCTGTGGCAAGACAGTTAGTCATGATGGGACCACGTGGCAGAGGAAGCCAGGAGAGAGGAGAGGAGGGTCTAGTTGTGATATCTCCTTTGAGCGCATACTACCAAAGATCTGACTTCTTCCTAGTAGGCCCAACCTTTTAAAGTTTGTACCACCTCCAGACTCAGTCTTTTACAAATGGGTTAGGGGGTAGTTATGATCCAGTTACAGAATTAGTATAGTAAAGAAGAGAAATATCTCACTGCATAATGAATTTTTCTTATCCCTGAACTGTTTGGTTGTATGAAAGACACCAATGATTCCTCGAATGTAACATTGTTTAATTTGATCTACAAAGGTATTTTTCATAAACTTTGAATTTTAAAAGGTAGGCATTTATGTTTATTACATATTTATCAGTTGTTTATGTTATAAAGCCTATACAAAATATTTGAAC
Source organism: Cavia porcellus (assembly GCF_034190915.1). Taxonomy (NCBI): domain Eukaryota; kingdom Metazoa; phylum Chordata; class Mammalia; order Rodentia; family Caviidae; genus Cavia; species Cavia porcellus. Next base: position 48,493,223 of record NW_026947510.1, on the reverse strand, counting down.
ATTACAGTTAATTATTCTCCTGGTGACCTCAACAGTTGCACATGGAAGGTACCCAATAAATACTGGTTAGTTAGTCACTTGCTTTCCGATATTTATTGACCTTTTTACCTCTCTGCTTTGTCTTCTGTTGACAGAAAATGTGGCTTTTGCTTAATTTAACCCAGGATGTTTCCTTTAAACAAAAACAATTACTTCCTTTGGACAGGAAATTTATGAACGGGAAAGCCTGGGAAGACAATTCATCTCTTATTTAGGTGGTTTGCAATATGATGTGAACCCAGGATTCGTTCTGGCTCTGTCAGAGAGCTGTATCAATTACTTTTACCTACTCCAAAACTGGGTTATCTGTTCTAATCTCTCTTTTGCTGATGTTCACAATTAGAATATCAAATTAAATATTGATAAGCATTAGATGACACATTCTTTGTGAAACATACTTGATGAAGGTTCTGTGGGCTTTATAAAAATAATGGAGATCACTGAGAATTAAGGAATCAAAACACCAGTACTGTGTTATACCAGTACAGTGTTATACCTATGGTAAAAAATGAGATTGGAGTGAAAAACATTCTTTCATGGACTAAAGGTGATCATGAAAAATGCATTTCTACTGTTGTATTTCTTTGCCATTCTTCATATACTAGTGTGATGCAACACCCAGTAAAATGAACTATCATGAAAATAGTTGAAAGTAATTTTTATGGAACATAAATCTAAACTGTAGTATGTATTACTGCTGATTACTGAAAAAAATGAAACAATAGGTGTACTGTTGTAAAATGGCTAAATCATTTTCATAGTTATGGGGATTATTGTAATTATATTATTTATAGAAACTTAAAGATATTCCAGTCACACTGAATAATAGAAATATTTTCAAATTTTGTTAGAATAGAACCCTTGTTAGAATAGAACCTATGGCCAGGAGTGGTGGCTAACACCTGTCATCTCAGCACTTTGGTGGTCAAGGCAGGAGGACCTTCACAATTTGAGGCCATTCAGGTCTGCATAGTGAGTTCAAGGCAAGCCAGTATTACTTAGCAAGACCATGTTTCCAACAAACAAATAAACACTCTTAGTTATTCTATGAATATCAGGTACTTTTTAAATCAAATTTATGATTAAAATAAACAATGCATTTTATCAAACTACTTTATTTCTGCTTGAGGTACTTACTGACATCATCATCTTAACATTAGCAGATATTTATTAGATAAAGCAACGATAATAGTTTGGCTTTCTAAAATGTGGATTTAAAAATATGCCTCTGATATGTCTTTACTGCTTTATTTTTGTAATGGAAAGTCTATTACAAAAAATATCTTTCTTGAATCATCATGCAGACGTAGCTGAACAGGACAATGAAAAGGACTGGCCTGTTCAATCACATTGGCTTGAATTAAATTTTTAGGGAATTCTTTAAAAGTTGATATGTGTACCTGGTTTCCAAAATAAGATTAAGATCAGCAAGGCAAGGAAACAAGTGTTTGCTTCTATTGTCTCTGCCCACTTTAACTTCCTACAGGACTGGAGCACTTCCGGTGGGGTACAATAGGCACTTGATAAAGTTTCTCGATTAAATGAATGGCTTTTCCTTGGTTATTTGAACTTAATGTTTATAATACATCATTCTTGTAAATTTTTGTTGCTAAAATAAATGTAAAATATTACTAAAAGGTAGGGGAAACTAATATGTATATATAGCAAGAGTTGGACAAAATTTCTATTGATGTGAAAATTTTGAGATTATAAACCATTATTTTATCAAGAAAAGTACCTTACCATTTTTGCATCCATTTGAGCACTTACCATAGGTATATATATTTCCACCTTTATTGTTAAATGTGGACAATTTTGGATTTGCAAACATATAGATTAAGATTATTTTTAATTGTTGACATGTTGCAGAAGTTTTATTTCTATAACAGTGAATTGAAGAGAGGCCTTTGCGTCTAATTTATTTCTGTATTATCTATCTAGTGTTGACTTTAATGAGATGCTCAGTTACCATTCCACAATATAAAGTTTTAAAAGCTGTTTGTTTTGGCTTGTTTTAGTCTAGCAATTGAGAAATTATTTAGTCATAGGGAATCTTACTTAGAGACAGGAAAAACCATTAAATCATCATCTCCTTTTGAATCTGTTTTTTTGAGAGGCTGAATTACTGATGGGGACATTAAGTGACTCACACGTGTCGGGAAAACTCATAGTTTCCATGATTGCTCACATTTCTTGATTTTAGTACTCATCATTAGAAGTGCTATTTTATGCTTCCAGGGATGGATATGGGAAAGGGGAAGAGCTCTTTAAGTCTTTTTCTTAAAATCTATTATTGGATAGCCTATGCCACAAATATTGGTTATCTTTCTCATCTGAAGCTAGGAATCAGAAGGAAGTAGAGTAGATCAAGTAATTTTAAAAATCAGTAATCATTATGGGAATAATAATAATTTTTAATTAGGATCCCTAGATAAAAATTGTACACAGCTCTTCAGTTTAGTAAAACCTGCTGTTACTCATCTGTAAACTGCACTGAGGAATTATAAATATTGGTGAAATTTTTGGATTGCCCTTATAAATCTGAAACAGTGGACAAACTGATTTCCACTCACTCCGTACTGTGTAGCACTGAAGCATGGAAAGGGGAGGTTTGAGTGGACTTCAAATGTGCAACCTCTAATTTCCTCCAAAGGTAATAAATAAAAATGTATTTTAAAAAATCTTCCTGCACCTAACATATATTTTTACTCTTTTGGGGAAAGATACAAATCCACATGGGAGTAAAAGTCCCGATGTGTTAATAAGCCTTAGGAATGTAGCAGTATTTGACATCATACAAAGAAGACAGCTCTCTTGATACTTCTGAACGGGATACCAGAACTCCCTTAGTTCAGTTGTTACTACCGGACTGTGGAGAAATCCTTATTCGGGGGTTATGGAATCACAACAGAGCCATTCTCTCTGGCCCCTGGGTTTCTAGACCTGACTTGTCACTGCTGCAGAACGTAGCAGGACAGCTTAGGTTGAGTATGTAGGAGCTCTGGATTCCACTGTCCTGCCAGGCACAGAGCTTCCCAAGAGTTCCAGACCTGTGTTTTCCTCTAAAGAAACCTCCACATCCACATGGATTCTTTCTGAGAGAAAGGTTTCTTTGGTGACTCATTTATCTCTATCTTGTTCTGTTAATTTTGGTAGGGTTTTGTTTTTGCTTCTAAAAGCTATGATTAAAGCTCTCTAAACATTAAAATATACAGGATAATTTTGTCATATTTTAAATTTCAATTACTACTTTTTTTTCCTCTTTTTATATCTTTTTAGGGAAGAGGTAATGGCTGGTTTCATAAAGCAACCTAAATGTATTTCATGCATGATTCGTGTAGGATTATTTTTAGTGTGTTCAACTATCAGGTTTAGGTTACTAACTTTATCAGTGCTGTGTACAAAAAAACTTCAGTTGTCCCAGAAATACAACCTTGAAAACCACAGCTGAACAGTAGAATCATGATCATCTGTTGTGAAATTTTAACTCAATGTAAGGACAAGGTGACTCTCACTTTTTCTTTGTTCATTTCCATTTTTCAGCTATAGGACGTTCAAGCAAGTCTGCACATACTTTTGTTCAAAGAACTATTGATTAAACTCAGGACATGTTTTTACTGTCTAGTAATGGGAATTCTTCTTGTGCTATCGGTGAAAATGCTAAGAAATAGGCTTCAAGATGGTTAATTTCTACATATCAACTTATCAATTTATCAGGATTCACTCTTTTCCTATCTGCATATCTGCTCTATATGTGTTTATATGTTATTTATTTGAATTGTCTTAAGTGCATAGTTGAATGGCTTGCAAGGTCAGAGAGAGTTCAAATGATAGAAAAATGGTTTATTTTCTCCCTTCCCCTCCTCCCCATTGCTAATGCTAACTGATGAAGGGTGCCTGTGGTGTCCTTCAATTTAAAGAGACAGCCTTGTTCATTTGGAGGGTGTGAATGCCATTCTTGTGAAATACTGTAAATAGTAATTCACAAGAGGGTGACTTTTTTATTGCTTTTACATTGATAACATGCCTAGTGAAGACTTACAGTTATCCTGATGAACTTGAGAGAGATAAGAATGGAATGTGTGCACTAATTTAAACATCTGTACATACAGTACAAGAATTATCTTGACAAAACCAAGTCCTTTTCTGTATGGAGCATTTTAAAATGATTTTTGAAGTTTGTTATCCAATGTATGAGTACTTTATTACTTTTTCAAAAATGTTTTCCTCCCTGCCATCTGAAATATTGAGAACAGAGCTATGGTGCCAATGCAAGACACTGAATCTACAGTTTACAGAAATGATTCTAAATTATGTAGAGAAGCATTCTGATTTACTACAACAGCATCAGGTTGCAGAGTAAATGTTACCCATATAGGAACTAAGAATGAACATCATCTCAGATAAGGACATGACATACTGTATTTACTGAATTTATAGACATCTTAATATTTAACTCAATAAAATATAATGCCCTCATCTAAAGCTGGTTTGTGAGCATAACAATTAAGGACCAGTTCTGTTCTCGAAAACTGTAGAAATTTTAGTCATTTCCCTTGAAGATCAGCTTTACTTATCTTTACTGTACCTGCATTATAAGATCCAGTAGAAGCCTTAGGAAATTTGAATGACAAAAACTGTTAACTAAGTGTATTGCCGGGATGTCTGATGGCATTAATTACTGTTCTCACATGGAACTACAAGAGGCAATGGACAGGGATGCACCGGTTGGCCATTAACCATCCTTACTAGTTCTGCAAGTCAGTTTCCTATTCACAAAAATAAAGAAAAAATTAATAGTGAAAACATAATTCTATAATACAGAGTTAGCATTACCAATAATATTCTGTATCTCAGAATTATATTGTAATGTTTTTCAACTATTCATAGTAAGAGAGATGCTGTACTTTCTTTCATTAAGAAATTATTGACAATCAAGATACATGTGAGTTAAAAGACGTGGTTTATTTTTTAACCTAATATGCTTAATGCATTTATTTATGATTATGATTCCTGGATGTAATATCATTTAATTTTGGTTTCTGTTAAAAAGAGAAAATATACCAGCAGCTTTCTCTATGCTTTTGCTTTATTACTTCATTTTTTTCCAGAATGATTTATATGATGTAATAACTTGAAGTGATTCATTAGGAAATCCAGTTTTTATTTCTTATTTTAAATTCTTATTTGTAAATGTTTAATTGTACCTGTTTATAGTTTCAGGGCTTTGTGTCCCAACTGTGTAAATATAAGTATGTACAATAGGCTTTAATGTAAACTGTGGTTGACTAGTTTTAACTGAAAAATGCACGTACTAAGACCAGAATTGATGAAATTAAAGGTAGATAGCATTAGAAAAATATATAGGCACAACTTGACAAAAAATTACATTGTTTTCTAACAGGGCCACTGAAAACCTGCTCTAAAAGACTGTTAATGTCATCATATAATATTTATTGAGCACACGTAGTTTGCTATGTTTAAGGGGGAAAAGAAGCGCATTGAAGAGAAATAACTGTGATTTCAGACAGAAATGTAAAACAGGATTTGGGAGACTTTGAGCTCATGTCAGGAGACACTGGGATTTAGCATTCCGTTTCATGTGGAGACCCACAGTTAATATGGTCCTGGTTGAAACTTAAAACAGCTCTATTAGTAGCTTGATTGAGAAGGGGGGAAGAGACTTAGAGTAAACAAAAGTGTGCATTTCCAAGAGAGCCTAATTGTATACAGTACAGTCGCTTCCGCAGTTCCTTCTAATCCGTCAACTAGTAAAACGCAAACACACAAATTATTATTAAAGTAGATAAAATTGTTAGGTAAGTATAATCCACGGACCAGCTGGGGAAACAGGCATCTGTTAACAGTTCTCTATTGTTCAAAGCATTGTAGAAGTGCTGTTGCCTATCTGTAGCATTCAATCAAGTGGAGGGAAATGCTGCTTTGGAGGAAAGGAAAGAGGAAACCCTGAAACTAGTTGCTTACACCTTTAAAAAAATGAAAATGAAAATGAAAATGAAAAAAAAAAAAAAAAAAAAAGTCCTTCCCGGAGGGTGGTGATGAGAGTCGCCCCTGCAGGGGGAATATTCAGTTTTGTGAAGTGCAAGAGTTACTGGTTCTCCTTGGCCCCCATTCTCATCCTTTACATTGGTACAGCCCAGGAAAGCTGCGCGGCGTTCGGAACTAATTGTAACTCACTCAGGAAAGTCTTCATTAGCACTACCACACATGGTTACCAGATGTGCGGGCCAGGCAGGAGAGGAGGGCTGAGGCATCCAGAGAAGCGACTGAACCAAGGAGCTTCATTTTAAAACTTAATAATCTGCCTTTTGTTTGCACGTGTATTGTGCTGGAGAAAGAGAGACAAGGGACTTGAGGAAGATGAAATGCCGGCTCACTCATTCATTCTCTGAAAGCTGAATGGAATGCTTTGTCCTCTTCAAAAAGTCAAAACTTTCGGTGACTAGCAAAATGTCTTGGGAGATGTTTCGCTTTCTCCATCGGAGTAAGTGAAAATGACCTAGATTATCAACACAGTTGAATCTTGCTGCCGCCTAACAGCTATAGTTCTAAATTTGAGGTATTAGAATACAGAGTGAACCCAAATCTGTAAGCAATCTGTGGAAAAAAAAAAAAAAGAAAAAAAAGAAAGGAAATCAAAATGATCTTCAGCTTACAAATCTCAAGTGCTTATCATCAAAGAAAAGAAGGGAACTATTTTGCAGTATTTGTCTGCTTCCTTGTTTTTCTTTAGAAGAGGATGAGCCTGCATCTTTAATGTAACTGTTTTCATTACTAATAAAAAATACTAATTCCAGGATCATATAATTAAATATTTTATTTATTTTAATTATAGGATAGTTCCCTAAAAATTAGATTTATTTCTATTCATTATACTCCACAGACAGTAAATGAAATTACAATAACTTTTACGGGTTCTGAAAATGTTACTCAGCGTCTTCCTACACCTGTGTACGTCTACCTGCGGATGTCGAGGATGCTGAAAGTCCATTAAGAGCCACCTGTTTGCATGAAACCTCTTTTTTTTTCTCAGAATGAAGCTCTTTGATGCTGCCAAAATTGTGATATTAAAAAAAAATCACGCGTTGTATTCTTATGAAAAAGATGGCAACTTTAATGAATATTTAGTACCTGGATTTTTTTAAGTTAAAACAAAACAAAACAAAACACTTTGCAATGGTCACATGAGTTTCAGTCTACTACTTTAATGCTGTACCTCCAAAACCTCGGAACCTAAATGACTGTCAAAACCTTGAATATGATAACTGAACAGATAGTTACATTCTGAATAGAGCATAACTTGCAATTTTAGGATAATGTCTTTTTGAATGATGCTTTTATATCTTCCTTTATTAGTCCTGCATTAAAATTATGAAGGCACTTGGAAAAAATTAAAACAAATGAGAAAAGTTACTTTAACTGGTTTTGTGGAAACATCTTTTAGATTTATTACTTATTTACATAAAAGATCCGTTGTTTTTTAAAATCCTTTTGGGGATTATAGAACCACTTCAAATTTTGGTGAAATCTGTGGATCTTACACATGTGCTTGCAGAGAAATGTTAAGTGACCTGGACTTTTTAAAATCTAGCTTTCAACATGAGAATCCCAGGTTAGTTTAGAGCTTTCTAATATTAACAAAAGAAAGGAAAACAGCAAGTTCAGTCATTACCAAATCTAAAATATGTAACTTGCTATATTTAGTACTAGAGAGCACCACTAGAGAGTATAATAAAGAAAATTTCACTGAAGATAAAATGTTGTTCATTAAAGAGTGAAGTTGCTACTGATAGGAAGAAATGTATCTATGCTTCACTTTCTTAAGTTCTAAGAGTCTTTCAGACAGTAACTGTACTTTAGATTTCACTTACACTTGCGGAGAGTTTGTTATGGTTTTATTCATCTAGCCTTCATCTAGCATGGTCTGGTTGAATGAATGAATGAATGAATGAATGAATGAGTTAATTTTAAATGGCATTCAACAGCAGGTGCTACAGTTAACAGCAGGAGATACTAGCACACCAAATTAATTCTACATACAGTATTTGCTATGAAAATATTACCTTTAGTTTTATAAGTGAACCAGCAAAACATATTCAAGCATGAGTATTTGATGTATTAAAGCCTTACTGTAGCAATGTATTGGTTAATGCTGACTGATTTCATTATATTTAAAATTATAAAATACTCAGGTATTTTCTGGAAATACATTATTTACATGGTATTTTAAAATGTAAATTCAAATGGATTTTTAAAATTTAATAATAATACAAGGCAAAACTGATGTTAATAGTGATTTTTTTTTTCTTCCACCATGGTGTACTCTATCATTCTTATGTTGAGTATAATTATTCATGGAAAAATCAAACCCATGTGAAAATATTGATGTTTATAAAATATTTTCTATTACTATTATTTTTTCTATAATTCATTATCTTACTGACATATATGTTATCAATTACCAAATCAAATCTATATACTCTCTATAAGTTGATTTTCATAGTCCTGTTCTTTACTCAAGTTTAGCACTAATGTAGGCCGCATGATTGCTTAATAATAGTGACCTGTTAAATAATCTCCATGCCTGAGCATGTATTCAGTATTTTTCCATATTATGATCCATTTAAAGCATGAATTTGACTCTGCCACACATAATTTTGATTTTTTTCAATCTTTGTTATTAGTACGTTTGCAGCACACAGTGATTAAGTTCTTCATGGAGGAGTTGGTATACGTACATAACATATCTTGATTCTTTGTTCATCCTGTTTCCTTTGTGGATAATACCAGCAGGTCATGACTCTCATTTTAAGTCTTAGCTCTTAACATTTTCCCTACCTAGTAATCTCCAGCTATACTGAGTTACTCAGTTTCTCTGAATCATTTGCACAGTTCTATACCAGTGATTATTATTCTTTTGAGATATGAAACAGTAGGATATTATATATTTTGTGGGTCAGTGTTGAATTCTTGGCTAGAAATTTGTACATGATGTAGAGATCACGAATTTGTGAATTAGAAACTGCATAATGAAAATTAGAGGATAATTTTTTTGTATCTTTTGACCACAAATCTCCCCAACCCTACCCTTGACATCTCCAGCCCCTGGTGACTATCATTTTACTTTCTACTTCTATAAGAAAATGTTTTTAGATTCCACATATAAGTAAGATGATTCAGTATTGATCTTTCTGTGTCTAATTCATTTCACTTAATATAATGTCCTCCAGGTTCATCCAGGTTGTTATACGTGGATATATAGAGATACATATCCATAAAAGAGAGAAATCATATAGGTATATAAAATATATATATATATATGTGTGTGTGTGCATATATAACAACATGTAAATATTTTATGACATTATAAATATACATGTACAAACATGTAAAACTATGTGATATATAAACATATAGCATGTTCATATAATAACTATATATATGTGTACATTACATTTTTGTTATACATCCATTGATGAACACTAAGTCATTTTCATATCCTGGCTTCATGGGAGTATAGATGTCCTCTCCATTTACTGATTTCTTTTTTTTTGTTACTATCTACTCAGAAGTGGGATAGGTGAATCATATGCTAGTGCTATTTTTAACTTTTTGAGGAACTTCTATACTGTTTTCCATAGTGACAGAAAAAATTCTTTACCAATACTTGCTATTTTTTATCTTTTCATAATAGCTAAGTATAACAGGTATGAGGGGGTATTTCATTGTGGTTTTAATTTTTATTTCCCTAATGGTTTGCTATTGAGAAATTTTCTATATAAGACTTCTTCTATGTCTTTGTTCAGAGCATTTGCTCATATTTTTTTTACCTATCTTTTAAAATTAGTTTATTTGTACTTTTTTCTTCTTTCAGTCTTGCTTTCTTCAGTGTGTATGTGTGTGTGTGTGTGTGTGTGTTGAGATAAAGTTTCACTGTGCTGTTTGGGCTGGCCTTGAACTCACTTTGTGGCCCAGGCTGGCTCTGAGCTCACCGCAGTCCTCTTGCCTCTGTTCAGAGTCCAGGGATTATGGGTGTGTATTGCCATGCCTGGCTGTGCTCTTGTTTTTAGTGGAGTTCCTCATGTATTTTGAATAGCTCTTATGCAAATGTTAGGTTCTGCAAATGTTTTCTCACATTCTGTAGGTTGTCTCTTCACTCTGTTGATTGCTTACTCTTTGTGCAGCTTTTTCATTTAATGTGATCCCAACCATCTATCTTTAGATGGTTTTTGTTGCCTGTGCTTTTGTGTTTCCTGAGATCATTGCTCAAGCCTGTGTCATAGAACTTCTCCCCAATGTTTTTGTCACAAAATTTTTATAGTCTTGGGTCTTATATTAATTCTTTAATCTATTTTGAGCTGATTTTGTATGTGACATGAGATAAAAAGCTAATTTTATTGTTTTGAGTGTGGATAACCCATTTTATAGAACAGATAAAATTTTCCTCTCATATATTCTGGGTATCTTTGTTGAAAATTAATTGTTTTTCGTGAGTTCGATCCCTGGTACTGGAAAAAAGGAAAAAAAAAAAGAAAAAGAAAAAGAAAATTAATTGTTTGGAAATACATGACTTTATTCTAGGCCCCTTTATATTCTAGTCTGTGTATCTTTCTTGAATTCTAATACCATGCTGTTTTCATTATTGTAGCTTTGTGATACATTTGAATATCAGGTAATATGATGCCTCCAGCTTTTTTCTTTTTGTTAGATTGCTTTGATGATTCAGGATCAGAGACTAGTTTTGTTTGTGTGACCATTTATGCTTTACACAGTTGACATAAGACAATTGAATGTGATATCTAGAGTCAAAAAGACACAGTTTAAGCACCAGCCTTTCCCCTCCTGTTTGTTGAATGATTGAAAATGTGTCTTAATCCCTGTGTACCTCAGTATCCTTTGATAAAGTGGAGATAAAAATAATACTTGCTTTTGAAATATATGATATATAAAGTAGTGAGAACTAAGTTGAATATGTGAAAGCTGAATAGATATGGCATTTTGAGTTACCAACATTTCTCACTTCTTTAATTAAATAGGGCCAAAAATAACTTATTGAATAAAATATTCAAAGTTGAGTGTCCTACATTAAAAAAAAAAGAACAATCTGGTATATTTTGAATTTTAAGCACTTGTTCCCTAATTGTTTATCTATTGAGAAACTTAGAAAATCATAGGTACTGGGGGAATAAGCAATATAAAATAGTGGTTAATATTTTTTAAATTACAGATTCAATTCAGAGCTTTAAAAAAAGATGTATTCACTGGTCAGGTGAATCTGGTGCAAAATGGAACATTATCTAAAAATAAAAATTGGTGGGAAGTTTTGGTGCATGGTTAATAGTCCATTAAGGTATGCTTAATTGTGGAATAATATTAATGAGGCAGTACTTTAGTTATAAAGGAATATGAGCAGTGGCTAAGCAAAACAGTCAATAGAAAGCAATGGAAATTCTGTTGCATTAAGAGTGTCATCACTGTGTGGGAAAATAATTTCGGGTTTTTTTGCTGTTCATATAAGTATAGTCAGTCACTGTCATTACTAACCAAAATAAAATGAAGTTATTTGTTTTTGAAATATAGTTGATTTTGCTTCTAAATAGCATGAATTTATTTTTGACTTAGATCCTTAACATTTTTGTATTGTGTAAAGTATCATTTCTCTTATTTGTTTTCAGAAAGAAAAAAAATATTTTAAACCCGCTAAATAATATTAAATAGATGTTTGGTGCTAATTAGTGTATGGTTTGAATTATAATTATGTCATCCAAAGGGATTTATAAATATAGTCTGCTTAAAATGTGATTTAGGCTTCAATCATTCACAGAGGCATCCACTCATTATTATTCATTTAACACTCTCTGATTTGAGCTCTACATGTAATCCATGAAAAGATGGAGGGATTTTACTTTTATTGTCATGATTTAATATAGCAGATCTCTAAGTTATCATCCTGTACTAATCCAGGGTTTGTTACAACTTCCTAGAGTCTGCTATTTGATTTTTAAATCAGTCTGTTTATTGTACCAGGAAAGCAGCATGCAAATGCAAGCAGTTAGAAGAAAATGACACATCTTTCTCCTTTCAGGATCATGAGCATATATTTTTCTACTGTCCAAATTTTAGTATAACTTTAGTTGAACAGATTTGCTGTTTTGCTACTTTAAATCTCCAATTCATGACAAATTGTCTTCCATATGAGACCTATTTCATAGATGTCCCCATCTTATATTCACATTATTCTTCTTATGACTTTGCATCTAGTCATTAACTCGCCTTGAGAAAGCATTCACACAGGTTTTGGGAAACATGGTAAGGGAAGTTGGCATTTCATTACCCAGTATCTTGCTGTGCTTCTGCCATAGTAGAAAGTTGTTACAATGACATCAGAGCTGAGAGATGCAAGGGGTATCAAAGTAGACAGTAAATGGTCAAGTAAAGATTTATTACAATAAAAGACATATTGTCATTAACCCTGTCCAATACTTGCCTTTGCTTTGAACACACTTATACCAGTTTCTGAAGCACTTGGAGATATCTTTTATGAGTGTCCTTATTAGGTGTGTGATTAAAATAGATTAGATAGATAGATAGATAGATAGATAGATAGATAGATAGATGATAGACAGATAGAGTGAATGCTGCTTTCAAGTGAAAGGCAGGCTCATAAAAACGTTATGTTGTTTCCTCATCCACTTTATGCACTGTGTCTGACACCATGCATGCGATTCAGAAACCTGGCTTTTCCCTAAAGTTGAAATGACCCTTAAAGACAAATGTTTTGAATCACTTTAGTATATCAGGCAGCTGTGAAAGCACAACTAAAGACACTCACAAAAGAGAACTTCCAGAATTGCTTCAGAAAGTGCCAAGAATGATGGGATAAGTGTGTTGAAAATGAGGAAGAGTATTTTTAGGAAGATTAACAGCACACTGTTTTTGATCACACAACAAATCTAGGAGGATGGATCCATATGACTTGGTCTCTGACTGGGTGCTGAAGTTGATTTGTAAACTTCTAGCTTTGGAATTTCAGTGAACAGAGATGTTATTTATAGAACATTGAAGAAGAAAAAGAGGCAATAATGAACTTAATTTCAAATATGCTGAAATTTAGATGCCTCTGAGCATACAAATGCAGATGAAGGAAGCAGGAGAACCCAGTAGTCTATTGTCAAGAAAGCACCAAGAGCTAATTTTATACTTGAAGTCATTGGAGTAATTAGCACATAAATAAAGGAGAAGACCTAGTGTGGAACAAGAAGAATTTGAAAATTTAGTTTCTGCTTAAAGAGGCTCAGAATTTCAGAGTCCAGAGGAGTACATGAAGTATTTTATAGCGGCAAATATGCCATAGAAGTAAATGAGAAAGTGCATATGTAACTCAGTATCTATTACTTTAATCAATATGAAGTTTTCTTACATCTTAATTCTCCACAAGTGATGTTGATATTATGTGCTACACATGAAATAAAAAATGTAGTTCTCTAAAGAAAAAAGAGATGTTACATTCTTATTCACAGAGTCTTGTATGAGTCTTTGATGGCTGTGCACTGTTCTGTTAATCACTCCGTCTTGTGACAGAGTAATCTTATATTAATTTCACTGCACATTCACTGTGGAGAACTTTGAAGAAGTCTGTACACACAATTTAGGACTCATAAGTAGAGTTAACATTATCTTGATAGTTAAGACCTCACCGACTCCATCTATAATAAGATTTGATTTTCCTAGCCATCAATTATAATCCATGGTGTTTTTGTTTTTTTTTTTTTTTTTTTTGTCTTTTTCATTTTTATCAGTACCGGGGATCGAACTCAGGACCACCTGCTTGCAAGGCAGGTACTTATGCCGCTGAGCTAAATCCCCAGCCCCAATCAATGGGTTTTTAAAAAATATGTTTCCCGATTTCTCTGAAGTTAATGAGTACTTTAAATCAGAACACCTAATTCAGTGTTGGAGAAATTGTTTGCCTGTTAAGATTTTGGCATCTTCTGTATTCCAGGATGAAGGATCCATGAACCATCAATCCCATGGTTCTCCTGCCACAGTCCATTCCTTTCAGAAGCAAAGGACCAGGCTGCTAAGGACAAATTTAGTTTTCCTTTGCTTCTCTTTTCACTATGTGTACTCAAAATATCATGAGATATTTTGGCTTTTCCTCCTACTTTTTTGAGTGTAACAGTGTGGAATTTGGTCTTTAAAACAAAACAAAACCCTACCTTATGTTGGGTTGTTTAGATTCTTAAATTTTATTTAACTCTACTAATCCATTATATTTTAGAGCATGAAATAGAAGGCAAGCCTATTACTTAGGAGCTAAGTATAAAGTTTATAGGGTTCCTGTGCTGCATATTGTGTTCCTGCTAGACAGCTCACCTAAGAACCAGTTTATTTTTTGATTGGCTAAGGAAGACAAAAATTGAATGATAACAAATGAGTACTTTTATTTATTCTGAGGAATTAGGTTTTCAGCGATTGAACATATTCTTATTTTTAAGTGTAATGTTTTATTTTGTGAATTGTCAGATCTACCTTCAGGTAAAGTTTGTTGCCCACTTACTTGTCAGCTGTCAACTAAACTTGGGATTTGGGAGTGTTCTACTCTTCCCTGTAATAAGGATTAGGTACCACTAGGTAGGGGTAGAGAGTATCCACTGCCTGAGAACTCTATAAACACTGGAGGGCCAGACAGAGAGTCACTGCTCTTCCATAGCTAAAATAATATTTTCTTTGGGAAAACGGCTAGCAAATTTATTATGTTAAAAAGTAGAAAGGAGATGTTTAAGAAAGAGAAAGTTGAGTTTGTAACTTTCAGTTCTTTCTCTCTAGACTGGATTCTTTTCATTGTTTATGTAACCTTCAAACCTTTTATATGGGTTTAGAAAAATATGTTTCTCTTCCTTTAGACACACACTAAATCTACCAAGGTCTTGGATTCCAGTTGCTACCCTCTTTGGATTGCAGTCTGTAGATTCTCACCTCTTCATTTCTCATACTTGTATTATCCTTTAAATACAGAGGCTTATACTCCCAAACCATACTCTGATTTTACAGCTTTCTTTTTGCTTTTGTTTAAAAATTATTTACTTTATTTTATTTGATAGACTAACAATAGCATAGTTTAAATGTTAACATATTTTCATAGTCGTCTTTATATTATTACTAAACGTTTTTTTTTAAGTTGTTATTCATTTAAAATTTGGTATGCAAAAGGATTTTAATTATAAAACTCTTCATTGCTTTTGTTATTTTTTATTAATCATATTTTTATATTTACATGTAGCTTTTTATGTTCAGACTTCCTGTTTGTGGAATTTCCTGAAGGGTAGAGACATTCGGTATGGATTACCTATGCTACTCTATTTTTCTCAGTGAAAATCTTCATGCTTAATCTCAAGCATTATAATATTTTAATAATAAGGTGAAATAAAATTCATAGAAATCAAGAATTACAAATTGGATATGATACAGAGATTTATGGTTTTGGTCTTTTTTATGTATTATTTTGAATGCTAACATTATGGACTTTTTATTGTTGTGAAAGCAATTGGGAGTATAATTTGGAATTAATACTTGAATATTATTACACATATTTAGACAGATTTGAATGTAGTAAAATTGAGTCAATCCAACATTTTTTAATTCTGATATTTGAATCTTGAGTAAATATTACACATTTCTATGCTTTCTTAGTTCTGGTGGTCATTTTTAAGCTAAATTACTTTTCAGAGCTGTCATAGCAATAATTTAAGGTTAAATCTACATTGACTTGTCCTGTAAAATTTGGCTTTAATTACTGTGATACAGTGAAATGTAGGTGGAGATTATGTATTTTATTGTCTTAATATAAAATTCAGTGCTATTTTGATAGTTTGAGTGAAATATGTATTATACTGAAAACAATTCTTTCGTAGTTAAAAAAAGTAGAGTTACTGTGTGTAAAATTATGTGCCATTTAGGAAAGCATGTTAATTCCTTTGTGTTAATTCCTTTTGACCATTTTGTATTGAATTCCAAAGTACTGAAGCAATAATTTTCTTTATTGCATTTGAATAACTTACTAAATATTTTTCTTAAAATAACAGTCTAATTAGCTTATGATAATGGGGTATTTAGCTAAGTACTTTATGAAGTTTTTATATTTTAGTATTTTAAGATTTCAGAAGCATAAATCTAACATTTACTTTATGTTTCACACTGGACAGTTTTACTTAGTGCCCTAAATTACATTTTCTTTATATATCTCAAAGACAATTAGAACATCCTTAGGGCAGGCATAGTGCTGGCACTTAGGAAACACTCACTAAATATTTAATAAGTCAATAAATGAGTACCTGTACCTCCTGGCTTGGTTTTTAAAAACGTAAATAACTGGATAAAAATGAAATAATTAAATAGACAAATAAATGTATATATAGTTGTATACAGGACATGCTTAGTGGTGTCACTTTTATGGTTTTTCCATGTCTGTTGTTTTGTGTTTTTGGTACTGGGAATCGAAGTCACGATTTCACACTTGCTAGGCTGGCACTATGCTCCTGAGCTATATCCCTGGCCCTTCTATATCATTTTTCTTTTCTTTTCTTTCTTTCTTTTTTTTTTTTTTTTTTTGGTACTGGGGATCGAACTCATGACCTTGTGCTTAGCAGGCAAGCACTTGAGCCCTGAGCTAAATACCTGGCTTCCATGTCAGTTTTAAGAATAAAGAATTTAAAAGACCCCAAATTTAGCATTGTATATGGTAATGTCAGCTTTTAGTAAGAGGAAAATGAGAATTAGTGATTAATTTGTTCACTTATTTTGTTTACTATCTTTTATGGTGATGTTTCCAAACCAAAAGAGTGAAGAAATTCCATAGTGAGAAAGTCTTTTCTTATCCAATCAGAAACTATAAAACACAAAATGTGTATCATAAAATTATACATTTTTATCTGCAGTTTGGATAGCTCTCTAGGTTTCAGATTGATGTGAAAAAAGTTTTAAATTCATCCAACTTCTGAGGTTTATCTTAAATATGCAGTAGTAATACTACTTTTCTGAAAGGAAATGAAGTAGCTTCAAGAAGAATCTTGAAGAATAATCTGCAAAAAGCTCTGTTGATGCAGCTGTTCTACCATGTGTAACAAACATCTGAATATGCTTCCTGAATGTGCTCATTATTTAATAGTTGCATGTCACATAGGGAACGTAGTTTGCATGAACGCTCCCTGGGAATTATGACTCAGACACATTTGTAACTTTTTTTGTATTCATTGAATTAAAGTGGCAGAGTGTCTTTTTCAAATAGGGTAGATATTTGGATGAAACAATGTCATCACACCTTTAAATATCTCAGTGGCAAAATCGTTACATTCCCTTGCGAAGTCTTACAATCCAAACAACAGCCATATGATTTTAAGGAAGGCATGCCAGCTCTTTACATTGAGTCAGAAGCTATGTGGACGGCATTGATGTCCTTAGTAATTGTGATTGCCATCTTGTAGACTGGTGTTAATTGAAAAGTCATTCATTCATTTGGTGGTATTGAGCAAGCAGTAAATGTACTGAAATGCCTTTAAAAAATCTTTCTGAAGATGGAAATATCTTTCATTACAGAATAGTTCTTACCTTTCTAAGAAGACCGCCTTCTGCAGTTGCTTTTATGACTTTGGAAAGAGAACCCCTGTAGGGTATGCTATCAGTGGAATTAGCCCCACCAGTGTTCTGGAAGAAGTGAATTCTCTTGTGTAAAGAATAGTGCTCAGCGCTGGGAAAACCACGGTGATCTGTTTTGCAACCAATGGAGATCTGGTAGAACATTAGTCAAACTACAATAATAACAGAATTTTGATTGTATCTTGACTTCTTCCCCTTATGGAATTTCCAATGTTTCTTCTGCTTCTGGGATATCATTGGAATCACTAAACATAGTACAGTTTGCTTTTATGTCTAGGTTTTAACCTGCCCTAGCCTCAGCTTGCAGTACTTTCTGTCTTACGGCCTGAGTTTTATGTGTATGTCCTTTCAGATAATTTCAGTGTCATGGGCTTTCAGGTAATTGAGGTCTTGCCTCTGTTTACCCTATTTTTGCTAGGTTCAATTTTTATTTCAGCGCTGAGAAAAAAATATCACTTCCTCAGGGAAATCTCTAATAGCCTCTCTTGAGGTTAAAATCTCAAGTTTTCATGCACTCTCTTTTGTGACACTTATCAGATAATAATTTTAGGCTTACATTCATTTGTTTGATTGCTGCCTATCTTGTAGACTGAACTATAAGGACTGTGACAGCAAAGATGTTGCTGCCTTTTGGTCATCCTCGTATCCTCAGTGCCTAGTATATAGTAAGCACTTAATAAAATTTTATTCAGTAAGAGGATACATAAATGAACGAATAACATATACATAAGAAAATTTTATATTTAGAAAGAAAAGACCTGATAAAGCATTGTGTGAGTTTGCAGATATCAAAGAATTTCTTGAATGAATAAATTCCAGGACACATGCAGGGTAAAACTATTACTGTATTCTGTGAAGAAGGCAGAGGCTGAATGTCTTTCCAAATTATATCAGACAATATGGATCCTCACAGTCCATGGTTAAATAGTTTGTCACTTGTAGAACATTGCAGCGGATCACCTCAGTCAGAAAATACGTTAGCTGTGTATCATTGCCATAAGATACTGGTGCTGATTCCATTAAGCCAAATTCTCATATTACAATCGTCAAAGGTTATACTTTTTTGTCATTTGGAAGAACTGTCTAATTTGCTCAAATTTCATGAGGGAGTATTTGGTCTTGATTACAGAGGACACTGTTGTAATGGTCCTGAGAGTTCACCATTAATGGCACTTTGGTGCTGACAAGGTGAAAAGTGTTAATGCTTCAGTGTAAGTTGTCACATGTTAAAAACCACTTAAATCCCTTTTCCTAATGAGTCTGCCATTCTCAGCCAACTTCTAGCTTTTGTGAAGTTTTTAGAGAGGAAAAACCCAAAAACTCTTGAAAATAGAATGGCTGGAGTAAGGGTAAGAGGCTGTCTATGCTTTTGAGGTCTCCTGAGATACTTAGATCCCTGTCACATCTTACGCAGAATTTCTAATCTAGCCATAGGGGACAGTATTGTCTTCTGATACCATTTATCAAGATTCAAAAGGGGGAATGAAGTTGAAGAGTAATCTTCAGATATTTGGTTTGTGGACTGTACCCTAAATGCAGTTTCACTCGATAGGTACAAGTTACTTTCATTCATCATTTCTGTGCAAATGTTTGGAAGTCAGATAACCTTCCCAATGTTCTGCCAGTGATGTCACCCTAGCGTTGGTTCTGACACTGTGTTGCTGCTAGCAAAGACCTTTCTCAGGAAAGGGAGCAAGCTCTGTAGGCTCTGTGCCAACGGCGTCCGGCATACTCCATAAACCAGCAGTTGTTGGGATGTTTTCTGCAGGGCAGATTTCTTCTTCTTTAATCACTAGTAATAATGAAGTTTTTGTCATATTAAAGGGGAAAGAAGAGAAGTGATTGAGCATAGTTTGAGAGGATGACTGTGCCATCTCTCAGGTCCAGCGACAAGAGGACTACAATGGGTAGCTTTCAGAACTACATATGGTCTTCCTTCCGAGGGAGTTGATTAAGCGACTCCGGATGAAATTGAAATCCTGTGATTTGACCTTTGTCTGGCCTGGGAGGGCTGCAATTCGCATAACAATTTCCTTTTGTTCTTTGTTTGGAGTTATTAATCCAACATGAGCCTCGAATTAATCAGGGGTAGTGCGTAGCTACATTTCTAATTCACAGCTCCGCTGCTTGTGTCTTTTTTAATTAAGGCCGAATGATAGCAGGCCTTAGCCCTGATTGCCACACTTGCTAACCACACATTGAGGGGATGAAGAGGCTAAATAGGCAGAATGAGATTACTTCAAGGTTTGACTTAATTGTCTTCTTCCTTTAAGTAAAGAGCACTGCTTGAATGATGTTAATTCTGGGATAGAAGAATTTTTTTGTGTGTACTACTTGTTTTAATTTTGAAGTAAAGTGCAGAGAAACCCAGGTTTATTTAAGTACCTTCAAGTATGGCTGATGAGATCACGAGATAACTGATGAGATTTCACTTATTGATTTGAAACTGTATTTTACATCTTGATGGGGCATGGAAGGTTGGTTAATTATGAGGCCCACCTCAAAGAACTTAGACCCTTATTTACCTGTAGATTGTATAGAGTTTCATGACTATGATAAGGCAAGGATGTCTTAACATTGACTAGCCAAAAGTTTTAAAGAGTAAATGAATTGAGAAATTGCTGTGATGTGGTATCCATTATCCCAGAATTCAGTATACACTGGTTCTGTCTTCTACTTTGTTCAAAGATTTAATTACTGGAAGGACCTAATTACAGTTCTGCTTCACCAAAATGGCTTTGGCACATGGGGTAGACCGCTGGATGCATGCATCAATGTGAGGTTTTAGTAATAACTTTTTTTCTTTTTGGGAAAAATTTTTAATTGCCTTCATTCCCTCAAATTCTCATATTTTAGAACCAAATAATGTGCAGACATAGATCAAATACTGTTAAGTAAAATTGAACTTTCAGTTGCTGAGTTGCTTAGCATCTCTCTGGAAGAAAATAGTTCCTTATAAGTGGCAAATCAGCTCTGGGGCACTGGGATGCGTTAATTAACCACTAATGTTGTGAACTTGTGAGGATTTTTATGCAACTCTAGAGGTAACTTCCTCTTCCCTCCGTGAGTCCAGCTAACCTAAGAGAAACTAACTCTTCATTATTATATAGTTGAGGCTTGGACAAAGATACAGAGTGGAATAAACACAGCTGTTAACTTCCAGTATGATCTTTTTTCTTTCTGAGATTCAGGTCTTAGAATAAGCAAACGACAAATAAATAACAGGAAGTCAGTCCCAGGGTTTGGATGGTTCCTCTAAACTTTTTTTTTTTTTTTTAAATTCTATAATGCTATATTTACATATTTCAGTTCAAATTCCAGACTTGGTCATTTATTTTGCTGATCTCTTTGAAAATTTGTATGTCTGTATTGTGTGGAGATGTCAGTATGTTGTCCATAAAATTAAAAGCTGAAAAGCCCTTTAAGTGCAATATAGTACTTCAAATTGGTCTTTTCCCATAATTGTCCTCAATATTATATTGTGTTTGTTAATTTTTGACAGAATTATGTGCAAAAGGGAGTATTTCAGACAGTAAAACTTAATTTCTAGTGGACAGAGCACTATATTGGGAAACCGGCAACCTTCTGTCATGTTATAGCTCTGCTCTTAACTTATCCTGAGATCTTTGGTGTTTAGATTTCATTTCCAACTCAGGCAAGGAAACCAGAGTTTCTTCTAATTCTAACTCCCCATGAGTCTAGCACTTTCATCATTATGAGGGCATTGAATCAATATTTCAAATGTGATGATTATTGAGGTTTTAATTCTTATTCTCAGTTCTTTGATAGGTCAATTAAAAACATAGATGCATTTTTCTAAGCATTTGACAAAACAGTAACACACCATGAGGAATATACAGAATGCATTTCATTCTGTGTTTTATGCATAGATGGCATGACCAAAGAGAATGAGCTGAAAAGAATTTGAGATATCAGGTGATAGGTAAATTGTTAAAGGAGGTGAAGAAGGCATGATTAAAGGGGTTCATAGGACCAGAATAATATGTTAAGGAAAATGAGCTAGAAGAACAGAAATGTGATAGGATTGTTGGGAAATGATGGAGTTAGGTTCTGAGTTGATTGAGCGGAGTGGATCCCAGACACTAGTGGGAGGTTCATTTCAAACAGGGTGAAAGATGCTTCAACCTCCGACTCTGCATAGATGACCAGTAGAGAGGTGCAGAAGATGATGTGTGTGGGTGGGCAGGTAGTACATCTGCATGGAAAACGTGGTCACTTAGAAGTGATGAGAATGGTGAAGAACAGAAAGTGATGACGATTCGACAGCTAAAAAGTCAGTGAGAAGTCAGGAGATTCATAAATGGTGTTAAGAACACCAAGTGTGGGTGGGATAATGGCCTGAACTGTGTGCTGTTGTATGATCTTCTCCAGTTGTGTTCAGTTGACCCAAGGCAGTTAAGCAGAAAAGGCAGTTTGTGGGTTGTTCCAGGACTGGGCTTATAGGGGAGGAAATCACAGGGTTAAATAGGAGTTGATATGCCTTGGTGCATACCTCTTATTAATTCTTCAAATAATCACCTTAAACAGAGGCTAGACAGGCTAGGTAAGGCTCAAAGTCAAGCATTCTTTTTCCAATACAATATACAGTCATTTATTACTTAACATATTCCTTTTCATTATGTCCATCATAATTATTATACTGAGTCATCCAAATGAGTTATATGGATGAAAACATTTCTTGTAAGGATTATATTAAGTGCAAATATAAACCTTGTTTGGTTTACATTTTTACAGTAAATGTCAGATCTATGGAATATGCAGAAGCAGAAACCCAGATATTTATGACTACTGAGCCTTTACTTTCAGCGCTGTGCCACAGTCTTTTGCTCTTTCTCTCTTGGCTGAGATGCATATTTGTCCCTTTTGTTAATGTTTGGAAAAGGTGGCTAGCCCTGTGCAAGTCAAGATATTATGGCCACATTTCCAAAAGACTGATGCCAAACTCTTTGGGGTTGTGATACACCCAGATGGTCTTCCTTTTCTGCATTTTTGCAAATGTTATTACCAAATACAACAATTTTTCCTCCAAAGTCATTAGAGCCCATTTGGCACCTTCTCTAATCTGTCCTACTTGTTACCTTTTAATTACTCTGTGAGGGGATCTAGTTGTCTTGTTGTTGCTGAAGGCCAAATGACCAAGGGGTTAATGCTTTTTCTGTCTCTGGCCAATTGGTTTTTAGTCAGTAGTTATTTATGGGGAAGTCCAGGAGCCATTAGTTCTCAAGTATGTGCAGCTGTACTCTTCACAATTACTAGTCCGTAAGCAAATGTGGACTTACTTTTTGTGTTCAGTTGGTATTTTTTTCCCTGATTGGTGAGACAATCTGTTGCCATTTATGAATGATTCTTGTTGATGCAAAACATGGCATTGGATTCTGCTTTATTATTTTGGATTCCATGTTTCAGAGTATGCTGTAATCTTGATTCAGACAAGGCACGAGGGTATGCACCTCCTGTCACTGGTGACAAATTGCTCCTGTATAGCAAAATGTCAAATCTTGTCCACTGCATGTTAGCTGTGCCATTTTCCCTAAAGCAGCAAAGGTGCTGATGATCCTCATTGTGAAATCAGTGGTGGTTGGCCTTGGCCTTTTTTCCTCATGTTCTGTTCTCTTGGACATAAGGTAGAGATTACTATTAATGGTTCTTTCAGTTCCTAGGAGCTCCTCCCTCTGTGCTGTCTTACTGTGATTTTTTTTCTGCCCCCATTCAATGGTAGTCTTTGATGTCACACAAGAGAATACTGTTGGCTAACAGTCTGGAGGCTGCTTCATTTGAGCTAACCACCACATGAAAACAAATGTGATCCATCATATTTCATTAACTAGCAGTCCTCCTTTTGGGTGCCCTTTTTTGATGTCAGAGTTGCATCCTGACAGGAATCAGAAAGATATGTGTGATTAAGAGCAGTAATAATGCTTATTGCATTGTATTGTAAATTACCTTCCCTGGGCCCTGCTACTTTATCAGCCCCGCTGGCATTGGCTCCGGTACATTTTTGACTACTCAGTATATACAGTGTATTAGCGCAATGGAGATCATTATGTGGCCTGTATTTGAGTCATTTTTATTTAAGATGCCAAACAATAAGCTGTTGATTGGGGGAACAAGAGGCGAACAATAATGTTCTGTGTCACATAATACACCACCATTTTCCAGCTTTGCTTTAGAAGGGCCCTCTTTATTGTTTTTGTATAAAAATGGTTCTTAGGAGGAGGAATATTTTGCTGAGGTATGTCATTATTTTGCAAATTTCTATTATCTCATCATGTTGTCTTCATTGTAAATTGCAGCTAATTAGGAACCTAGTTAGAGCCCCAGCTTTGAGGCTGGCTTTTTTGTGAAAAGAGCCCACCGATTACCGCACTACAAGAGAGGAAGGGAGAGAAAAAGGAGATTAATCTGGTTACCTAGGCGACACTGGCTTCCATCTGCGAGGAACAATACATTTTTGTTTCCTTGGCTCAGTTCAGATCTGTTTTGTTTAGAGGGGGGAAAAGGGGAGAGAAAAAGAGAGAGACAGAGAGAGAAAGAGAGGGAGAGGGAAAGAGAGAATCTAGCTCTACAACAATACTGAATTCTGTCTAGCCCAGGCTTAGGGGCTTGGTTCTTCTGCAAGTTAGGGGTCTCAAGGGAGTGAGAAGATGAAAGAGATAAGCTCTAAAGTTGTCAAAGGTCATGACCTTGCCGCACAAAGCCAGCAGTTTTACCTCTAAATCTCCTTCTTCCAAAAGCACTTAATGAAATAATATACTGTTCTTCTCAATACTCTGTAGTCTATATTAGGAACAAGACCCCCAAATTGTGAATATAGGAAGTCATTCTAAATTTCATATTAAAACTGGTGACTAAGAAGCTGCTTCCTAGTGTAGATCTTATCTGGTAAGTTAACTTAGACTTTGCTACTTTTTTTCCCCTACACCTATTGTTTTTTTAAGGTTACACATGTTGAATGTATGATTGGTCTTTCAGACGCATTAAAACCGATTGACTATGCCCAAGATTAAGGCTTATTAACTACTTAGTTCAAGTTGCTTTGTAGTACATCAAACTTTTAGATCTTTCAGAGAGAATGGCCATGTATTTTGCTTATCCTGGGTAGCACTCAAGCTGTCTACTGCCATTTGTTAGTCACCAGAGAAAGCTCTGTGGATGGCACAGGCCTTGAAAAAATCAGGTGAAAAGGCTTAGAAATCTCAAGGCTTCTTCAGGAGAGTTGGCTAAACGCACACCCCTTGAGGAACAAAATGCTTTCGGCATTATGTTCTCACTGGTTAATAAGCCATGGTGTATAATGCATAGTTATCCAGGGAGGTTATGTATGGTGACACAGTTAAAGAAAGCTCCAGAAGAGAAATGTTGGCTGCTGTGCACTTTCCAGTCATAGAATGCATTGATTAAATCAGAACCAACTTATTTTGCAAAGCCTGTGGAGCATGCTTCATATGCTTCTTATGTCTCCTCATTGGTTCTTTCCTAAATGTGTTCCAAATAAAAGAGAAATAAATCTTCTAATAAAACTATAGTTTGCTAAGAATTTCAGATGTCTTTATGCTGTCTAATAAATGCTTATTTTCAAAAAGTATCACTCATCTCACTTGTCTTTCAATTATGGGAAAAAGGTACCTACCCAAATTGATTCTGGTCATCACTCATCTAGTCACCTAGAGCATCAATACACTCTTATTCCCATTTAGGGAATACTCTTTAGGGAGAAGCAAGTGTAGTATAACATGTGAAATAAGATTTACAAGTGGTATTAGAAGACTGCAAAAAGGAGCTGGGGATTTAACTCAGAGGCACAAGCACCTGCATGTCATACACAAGGTCATGGGTTTGATCCCCAGTACCCCCCAAAAAAAGAAACCTGTGAAAAATAATTTAAGTTGTATAATACTAATTTGTTCTAATATTTATTTAATTTTATAGCAAAAGCAACAATGAAATCTTACTTCATATCTCAGTTTAAGCTCTTGAAATTGTCCTGTAGCTTTTAAGCCTTTGAAAGAAATCAGGTGAACTTTCCCATACACCTTTGGATTCCTCATATGAAACAAGATAGAAATTAGTTTATTATAGCAAAGCTCTTCTTGATAACTTCTTACCACATAAAGGACACTTAGTAAATAACAAGTTATTATTAAAGCCTGAAACATCTTTCTAGTGTTTGTGAAACCCAGATTACTCTTGGCAATGGCAATGATTACCTATGCAGATGTAGAAATCATATTTTGAATGAGCTAATGAAATGGTCTCTTCTTATCTGAAAGTGAGCTTTTTTCATTGAAATCATTAAACTGTTTTAATCTTAAGGGGAAATGGTTTTACTACCTTTTAATGAAGAATTTTAGTAAGTTACATAGAAATGCAGAGAAGCATTTGTACAGATAAGTCAACACTGCTCAGAATAACTTTCTTTTGCAGAGAGTACTTGAACTATGAATTATTTACCTAATAGATACTGGTGTGTCTTTTTTCATCTGTCTACAGATTTAGACCTTTTAATTTCTATTATCAGCTTGACTGAAGTCATATATGGAACCCAGTGTCTTTAGTTTAGACTTTAGTTGTTTAATTGCTGTGAAGGAAAACCAAAATATGAAGACCCTCAGGGTGTGCAGGAGTATAATTTTGTTTGTGTTGGATTAAAGAAGATTTTTTGACTTCAGAATGTTAATCTTGCATGGGAATGTAGTAATCATCAGAAGAGGTAACAATAGCTTACTTATGGAGGTAAGTATAGATAATAGACAATGGAGATATGTGTGTGTCTACCCACTAGATTTAGAAAGGGCGAGTAGTTTTCTGAGGGACAAATGCTGTCTCGTGTCTCCAAAACTGATTTACCATGGCTTACTCAAGACTCCTACTACCCCAATTAAGATGTAACTTCCAATCTTCTGCCCTGAAAAGGTGGTTCAAAATAGGATGTAGAGGAAAGAGTGCCACCTACTGATTTCTCATCCTAAAGCAATTCTGATTTTCTTGTAAATTTCCTAGACAAGATCTAGCAACACTTGTTGTTACTCACTAAATCTAAAGTAACAAATGTCCACCCTACATTTATGAGGCACAAGTTTTGTGATTTTGTAATTACAAATTTAACTTAACTGGGTTCAAGGAATGATTGCAAAATGTTTTCATTTATTTACAAATTATCTACTTTGAGTAATGATGAACTTTGAAAAAATTCAAATATATATATATATATATATATATATATATATATATACTTGCTATTAATTACAGAGAAAATTGGGTGCAGACAGATAAGAGAATTCTTGATCATATAAAATTTCATTATACTGAACTTCCTCATGATATTTTCCATCATAGAGAAACATGTCCAGTGAAAAGTACCTTTTTGAAGTCAACTTGAAAGTCAGTTTCATCAACATGACTTTTTTCCTTTTGTCTTATTAAAAAAATCTTTATTTTGGTTAACTGTGTTACTATGGATGAAAATTGCGTAAATAAAATTGAGCATCATCTTTCTGCCTAAATGCCTCATTTGAAAATTATGTTTCTACAAATTTACCATTTTTGTTTTTCCTGCTGAAGTTTGATATTTGAGGAACTACTCTTAATTTTTAAAGAATTGTTAATATGTAATGGTTCACAAGATATGGATAGTTGCAAAAAATGATATGTTGTTATGATACCCATGACTATCTAAGAATTGAATAAAAATTGGAGTGAGTTATACTCAGTGTCAGTGTCAGTGGAACGAGGTAAGTCAGTGTGATTGTGACATAGAATCTGTCAATTTGACTTCTTTTTTGGGCTATTTCTTATTAGCTAGTAATAGGAGAAAACAGTCTTTTTCTTAGTCACATATGGCTCATGCTAATATCTATTCTTTCAAAAAGACTCCTAATTTAAGTTTAATTTTAAAATTTTACAAAATAATGAGTCGGCTGATGTGCATACTGAAAGTGAACCATAACACGTATTACCGTTTATTTATCCCTAATGGTTACTTTGGAAGAGTCACTTAACCCTTGCTTCCTGTGTTAAAGTGATGTTATCTTCAGTCAACTCAGGCATGATCCAGGCTGGAGGCACAGCAAGCATGAGCAACAAAAGAGTTGTTACCACAATGGGATAGCTGTAGAATGGGCAGGAGCTGTCAATATTTCTTCCTGCTCTACAAGACAGAAGTTGTTAGCAAACAATGTAGAATCCTGTCCCGGTGAATCTTTGTGGGTCGAGGTGAAATATTAACAAGCTCTTCTTGGCTCTGAAAATTTTGACCAATATACTGAATGATGATAAATCATTTCTGTACATAGTTGATATTGAAAAAAATGGTAAGTTGCTTCGTTGAAAGGAAAAGATGAAGATTCTTATACTATTCTTACAATTAAGAACTGAATCCAAAGCTTACAGTATATTTGGATTTTGGAGGAAGAAAATAACAGGTGATAGGGACCCTGCTAGAGACTGGAAGATACGCTCTTTGGACCTAAACCGTAAAATAATCACGACAAGAAATCTCTACTTTGTTCATTATTCCTCCTTCAGCTTTTAAAAATTTGTATCATTATACAGACATTTCTTAGGTGACATATTTGCTAGACATTATTATGGATAAATGGGCTTTCAGTACTATGTTAACCAAAGATTTAAAACTTGTTAACAATAACATGACCCAGTAATTCTAATTTATACAATTTTTTTTCTCTCCTGCTCTCTCTCTCTCTCTCTCTCTCTCTCTCTCTCTCTCTCTTTCTCTTTTTATTGGTACTGAGGAGAGAACCCAGGGTCTCCGCACTGAGTTGCATTCCCTGCCCTTTTAAAATTTGGAGACAGAGTTTGCTAAGTTAAATTGCCTAGTGTGGGTTTGTGCTTGGATCCTCCTACCTTAGTCTACTAGATTGCTGAGATTACAGGCATGTGCTACGTGGTTATTAAACATCTTGAATATTGTAGTACATTGGCAAACTTGTCTCTGCTCTTTGACTTTCACAAAATAGCTGAAGTTCCAAGATGAAGACTTTAGAGATATTGTGATTTTTAAATTTTTTTGTTTGAAAACCTGCTGAAAATCATACAACTTGACATTTTAAAATTTAATGTATATCCATATGATTATCTTTTATATTTCAAGTGCATTTGTACATTCCAGGAATCCCTTCAGTGGCCTTAAGATATAATCCAGATCCAGTCTTTTCATTTTTAAGATTTTAATGTAATGATGCAGAGAAGTTGTGTTTCTTTTAATACTAAATAAGTACTGAATGGCAGCCTAAGAATAAGGAAGGCTGTGACTGCTACCTAGTCTTGAGCTCTTTCAACCCGGTACCCAATTCTGTTTATCTAAAGCTGCATTATGAACCACTCCAAAATTTGAAACAACTTTTTGTCATCCTGATATTTGATTGGATTGAGTAGACCATTCTCACTTGGGGTGTCCCATAAGGTAGCAAGAGCTGAGTCATTTGAAATCCTGACTGGTTGAATATATAAGATGGCTTCTTCTCTATATCTAATATTTCAGCTGGAATGGCTGAAACACCTTGATAGCAAGATGAGCTTGCCTACTTTGTCTTGTCATGTAGCTCTGTATCTGATTGTCTCTTGCCAAGTATGGCAGTCTGTTACGTGGTATAGTAACTGGATTCTTGCAGATGGAGCAGTTCAAAGACCCCAGTGGAAGCTGCAAGTTTTTTTCAGACCTGACCTAAGAATTATGCATTGTCATTTCTACTACATTCTGTTGGTCAAAAATAGTAATAAGTCCAGCCCCTTACCTTAAAAGGAGGTTAGTTTACATTGGAATTGGTATTTGACAGCATCGTTCATTGGGAAGTTATCTTTGGAGACTAGCCACTGGCCATGCTGGTAAGTGGAAACCATATGTTAACTTTGAGAAAAGAACATAAATATTTACTTACAATTTATTAAAATGTTAATATTTAAGTTATACATTTGAAAATGGTACATTTCAAGTCTAATTTTCCACAATTTTTCTAATTTTTCCATTAGTATTAAGCTATTCATAGAACCTTAAAGAAATAATATTAAAGACTTAAGAACTTGATTTTTTTTTTCTCTTTCGGACTAGATCTTAAAACTATATGGGTGACTTTAATCCAAGCTGCGTGTCTAGGATGTCCATCCATCTCTCCTGGTAATTGAATTCCACTGACTGACATAATTAGGCCCTATCTGTTAAACCTGTTGTGTCAAAATCTTCTTGAAGTGTCTTCATTTACATGTTTCTAACATTCCAGAAACAATCATAATAGTCAGTTCTGTCAGGCCCATTGTAGAATGCTTTCATTCTCTGATTGACAGTGATAATAATTGATACGATGGGTCCTTTATATTAGAGTAGTTGTTTATTTGGCATGATATTCTACAAAATGCACACTTAAAATCTTTAAAGTGTTCTGGTAAAAGTAGCTTCATCCATTTTTCATCCATTCTTTCCTCCTGTCATCTCAAATGGTTTGGATCAAACTGTCCCTAAATTAGTAGACTGGAAAAGAGTAACGTAAGTCTTTTATTTCAGGTATTTTCTGGTCTCAATAGTCATTTCTCTCTATAATCATTTCAAGTTTATTGAGTGGCAGCTATACTTAAAGATATCAAAAGAGTTTATGCCATAGAAGGTATGCTTTATCTGTCAGCATTCCTTCAATTTAATTGAGAAGGGTTTGCTATGCCATTTAGGAAACAAGGAAACGGGAATGCATTGTGAAATAATTTAGAAATATACAATAGTAAAGACTTAAGTTCTCCCTAATTCTAACTCCTACTACCCATTCAGGTGAAATATTAATACTGATCAATTAAGATCCATCTGAAGTTGAGAAAGACTGATAAAGAGATCTCTGATTTGTATTATTTAAACCAGCGATGATACACAATAGTAAGATGATGTTTTACTTATAAAGGTAGTGTTAGAAATTAGGTTCAGGAAACATGCTCACAACCAAATCAAACTAGGCAGATTTACTTCCTCAGTATGGAGAAAGTGGATAGGAACAGACCTCTGAGACCCAGAGATAGATAAAAAGGTTTAACTTGTGATCCTGACAGACATCTAGTTCTGCAGAGGAAGGAAAACAAAACAAAACAAAACAAACAGACTCATAAACTTTGCCTTCAATTTCTCCTTTCACAATTGCCAAAAGAAAAAAATGTATAGCACCACCCTTAGAAAGCAGTAAAGCACAAAAGAAACCAGGAATTTGTGAGGAATGAGTGTGAATTTAAGAGAAAGGACATAGGAAATCCATTTGGCCACTGATATTTTCCAGATTGTTGTTTTCCTATCTTATAGATAGACTATGAGAAGAGCTATCTTAAACTTCTTTTCTTACGGCAGTCTCCTGTTTTAATATTCTTTCTTTTCTACTCTCCTGATGAAAATCCTAGGATTCTCTTTATGTGTCTTAAGCGTGATGGGGTGGTTTGATGAAAGCTTTCCTTTTCAGTAACTGGGTCCGGATAATAAATTTCGCTCACTGATATCACAACAGATGCTTTTGACTTCAGTGGCCCAGTGAAATTACATGTTCATAATCTCACCAATGAAATAAATCCAAATGGTACTGTCCTCATACAGATAGAGACTTCAAACATTTTACTTCTGCAGATTTTCTTTTTTCACTCTATGTTTTAGTCCATAGCACAAATAATATTTTATAAATTTTCCAAATCTTTGAAAAATGAAAAAAAATGCACATTTTTCCTTGTATTTAACCTCTTTCCTTTTTAATAAAGTTTTCTAGATGGTAGTTTAAGTTACGGTATTCACGATGATAGTTGTATTGGTGACATGACTCATTCATTGACCAAATAGTTATTGAATTCTTAGTATGTGCCAGATACTATTCTAGGGTTCTTCTGCTATTTAATAATGGATTTGAAAGAAATGTAATGAGGGAAAACATACAAACTAAAGAAGATGAGAAAGCAGAAAGTTTATTTTAGATTTCTCCCAGCAGGTGGCATTTGATCAAAGTACTTAACTGAAAAAACGTGCAGATGCCCTACTAAGGGTGGAACCGCATGCTACAGAGAAGGAATTGTAGATGTGAAGGCTCAGAGGCAGAATTATGCTCAGCAGACAACTTGCATGCTGGTATTTCAACAACAACTGTATTTTCAATGTGAATTGGATAGTCAGCAGCAGGAAAAAAATCTGAATATATTACTTTAAAATACCCTGTATTACCCATGTGTCTTTTCCAACATTCATTTCATTCATGGCAAGTTTCATTTCTTCAATAATTTCTAGCAATTTCATTGACATGTCTTTCATATTCTTTAATACTCTTATTTTCAGTATTATTTCAATGGCTTTTACATTTACAGAACTCTGTAACGAGGACCATAATGCAAACTGAGAATATTTTCATCATCCTCAAACAATTCCTTGAGTCCATTTGTAGTCCATACATCCATAGGCCTAGGCAACCAAGGCTATTTAGTTTCTCTGTAAATTTGTCTTTGGGCATGTCATATAATTGGAATCATATAATAGATGGTCGAGGTTTTTGAGATTACTCCAAGTTCTAGCACGCAGCAGCTAGCTGTACCTTCCATTGTACAGTTAAACATTGTACAGCTCATCCTTTAGCCAACTGATAAAAATCTAGACTTGTAAAATTTTTGTCTGTTTTGAATAATGCTGCTTTGACACTCACATTCATCTTTGTGTAGACATATGTTGTCTTATCTTTGGCTGTATGTCTGGGAGTAGAATTGCGGGGTTTTGTAGTAAATTCAAGTTTAAGTGTTTAGGAACCTGCCAAGTTGTCTTCCAAAGTGGCTGTAGGATTTTACATATTTACCACCAATATGTGTACTTACCAGTTTCTCGTTTAATGTAACAATCACTGTGGGTCTGAAGTGATATTTCACTGTGGTTTTAATTTTCATTTCCCTAATGATTAATGCCTCTGAGCATCTTTTCACATGCACTTACCTATTTCTTATATCTTTATATGTTTTTAAATGAAATATTTATTCACATCTCTGGTGAATTTCAAATTGAACAATTATTTTCCTTGAGCTTTAAAAACTATGTGTATGTTTTGATACACGTCTCTCAATTTAAATCTCTCCCTTTCTCTTTTTTTCTCCTGCTCACTCAGTGCTGAGGATTCCGGGAATTGAACCCACACACTCCCAAACCATTTCTTCAAATGATTTTAAAATATTTTCTTTGGTCTACAGATTTATATGCAAATATTCCTACTGGTATCATTTAAAGAGCAGGAATATTTAGTTTTAATTAAATTGAATTTATATGTTATGTGTTATTCTTTTAGGCCAGGGAGATGTCTTTACTTAAATACTTTGGATTTAATTTCAATATTTACATCTGTGACCAGTTTTGAGGAGTTTTTTTGTTGTTGTTATATTGAGAGACCAGGGCCTATATTCATCTTTTAGTTGTGTACACTATTTGTGTATACTCTCTAAATTATATAATCTATAGTGAAGTCATCTGTGGTTGGCCTTTATTTTGTGGAAAGTTTTAAATTGTGAGTTAAATTTTAAATTATGCATCAACAGAAATTTATTTCTTATTGATTTTTTATAACCTTTGGTTTTTGGTACACATTTTATAACTATTTTGTATTGGTTCCTGAACTCTTTCCCATAAAATTTTCCATTAGTAGCTTTCTGAGTCCTTAAATTTCTGTCAAGTAAGCAGTGACTTTTCTGCTTTTATTCTTGATTTTGGTAATATGTGTCTTCTCACTGTTTTTCTTGGTCAACTAGCTGAAGGTTTGTCAATTTTATTGATCTTCTTTAACAGAACTGACTGTGCTTTCATTGATTTTTTTTTCTCCATTCTGTTTTGCTGTTTTCTACTCTAATCTTTCCTATTTTTCAACTCTTTGCTTTCAGTTAGTTTGCTATTCTTTTTCTACTGTATACTATGGAAAATTTAGTCTTTGACTTGTTATGTTTATAATTTTCTATTGTAAGTATTTAAAGGTGATTTTTTTCTATAATCACTGCTACAGCATTATCATATTTTTTGTTTTAATCTAACTAATTCTAAGTTCTAATTTTCATTGTTTTATTTGATCTGTAGGTTAATTAGAAAGATGTTTAATTTCCCAACATTGGTTGATTTCCTAGTTGTCCCTTTGTTGTTGACTTCTAATTTAAAAACTTTTAGTCAGAATGCATACTTTGTATGGTTTCAAATTTAAAAAAAACTGTTATAACTCTTGTTATCAGTTAGCATATGGCATATCATATAGGGGATGTTGCATGCACCTTTAAGAAGAATATGTTTTCTTCTGAGAAGTCTTCTGTAGAAATGGGTGAAATGTTGAGTGTATTCTTGAAGTCTTTTATATCTATGCTAATTTCTTTTTTTTTTTTTTTTTTTGTCTTTTTCCTTTTTATTGGTACCGGCGATCAAACTCACGACTGCCTGCTTGCAAGGCAGGCGCTTATGCCGCTGAACTAAATCCCCAGCCCCTTTCTATGCCAATTTCTATATAGCTCTTTTATTCTGTATTCACAGTATGTCATTGCATTCCTTTTATTTTCAAGCTGCTTTATTTTGGAATTTAAAACACTTTGGTTGATATATATATATATATATATATATATATATATATATTTTGTTGCCTTGAAGCTATATAAATGTATATAGTCAATGTATACAATGTGATGTTATATATATGTATGCATTATAAAATTATTACCACAATGAGAGTGTTAACAAACCTATCACAGTAACTTATTTTACAGTAAAATACTTAAGGATTCATTGTCTTATCTAAAGTGCACTTCATAATGAATTATTATTTACTGTCACCATATTGTACTCTAGGTTTCCACAACTTCTGATTTTATAACCACAAAGTTATACATACCCTTTGACCAGCATCTTCGTAATTCTCTACTTCATTCAATCATTAGTAACCGCTGTTTTCCTGTCTGCTTCTGTGTGCAACTTCTTGAGATTCTACTTGTAAGCGAGCTAATACAGGACACAGTTGGCTTTTAAAACAATAAGTGAAACCCACATCATGTACTGTGCATGCAATCTCATACTTGATGTTCGTCGAGCTGCTTCAATATGTAATTAATAGTTTTAATTACATTTCTGAAGTTTATTTTTACTCTTCCCCACCATTTTCCTCTTCTGTCTTCCTGAGACTCCCTTTATGAATATGTTGCCCCGCTGGAAAGTTTTGGGACAGGTTTCTGAGGCACTATTCATGTGCCAAGTGCTTCTCTCCTTTTCTTCCACTCTCTCGCTCCTTCCCTCTCTCATCTGTTTCTTCTTCCCCTTCTTCTGCCTTCCTTTGTCTTCTTTCCTTTCCTCCCTTTTTCCCTCCCCTGCTTCTAAGTTGCTAAGTCACTGGGGTCAGAGACCAGCATACAGTATTATATAACTTGTCCTTTTTCTCTCTTTACCTTTCTTCTAAAGTTTGGGACATATCTACTAATCTAGCTTAAATTTATTTTTTTTTTCCTGGCTATTAAATCTTTTCTTGAGTTTTCCACATAAAATTTGCAATTCACTTTTATTTTTATATTTTAACAACTGTAGAATTTTAAAAATTAATTTTTGTCTTTTGATTGAAATTACTTGTTTGATAAATTATGGTCATCCCATCTTCATTTTCAAAATTCTTCCTTTTAATTATTTGAACATAGATTTACAAAATTTTGTTCTGCAGATTCAAACATCAAGTGACCATCAGAGATGGTTTTAATTTCTTTTTTGAGTATGTGTATGGGTCAGAGTCTCCTGGTTTTTTACATGCCTCTTTCTAGATATCTCATAAAATTTCTGTGTGTAATGAATTCTTTGTTTTTCTCTATCTGTTTTACAACCTCATACTATCCATGGTATTGGGCTTTTCTAATAGTTTGACACCCCAAATTAGTATTGCTTCTGACAATACCGCAGAGGAAAGACATTTTCAAATTCTGCTCAACATGTTTCCTTCTCTGTCTCTAGAGCAACTGATGGACCTATTGCTGTAATGCCATATTATAAATACAATACAGCAATAAAGATGGGGGGCTGGGAAAAGAAATGGAGAATGCCTTGAAATATAACAACACAGACTCTTATCTATTATTTGAAACTTGATGATTTCTATTGAATTAATATTGAACTACATCTGTAGCCTTTGGTTTTCTCATAGACCTGGAAATATTGTTTTTGATACACTTTTATCTAGTTTTGTTGTTTGTTTATATGTGGAGGTATTTGAGTTCCTCATGAGGCCATTCTGATAAGTTCTGCATTCTAAAGGATCACGTGACATACTGGCTGTTTTGAAGTGTACAAGCCAGAGGCGAAGTCATTTCTATGTTGTGCAGACATTACTTCTGTATAGTACCCAAACAGTTTTATCATGCTGAAAGAAAACTTTATCCTCATAAAGCAGTCACTCCCTAGTTTTCTATCCCTTCTGTAGCTGAGAATTACACTGCTTCTAGTCCTATCAATTTGCCTATTCTTGGTTTTTCATTTAAATATAATCACACAATGTGTGACTTTTTACATCTGGTTTATTTCACTTGACATTTTGTCTTTGAGCTCATCCACAAGTACTTCCTTTCTTTTTACCCCTAAGGTGCCAGTCCATTGTTGTTGGATACTGCATGTGTTTGGTTACTCATCCACTGATGGACATTTAGATTGCCTATTATAAATAATGTTGTCATGAATGTTTACGCACATAGGTTCCTTTAGGTGCCTCATTTTAATTCTTTTGGCTTTGTATGTAGGAGTAAGACAGCTACATACTTCTCTGTTTATCTTCCAAGGAACTATGGAACTCTTTCCATAGTGGCTCTTAAGATTTCATATTCTAAAAACCAATCTAGGATAGCTCTAATTTTTTCCAATATAGATATAAATTTTGCAATATAGATATAATTTTCACTATATAGATATAGTCATATCTTATTGTAGTTTTTATTGAAATTTTCCTAATATTTAATAGTATTGGAAATTTTTCCTTTCCTCAGACTTTGAACTACAACCATAAAACAATCCAAAATTTGATTTTATGACTCTGGATTGTTTTTTGTTGTTGTTTGTTTGTTTGACACTGGAGTTTGAAACCAGGGATTTTTTATTGAGATATACTGACAACTAATTTACTTAATTAATTTGAGACACAGTTTTGCTAAGTTGCTCAAGCAGACTTGAACTTGCAATCCTCCAGCCTTAGCTCTCAAGAACAATGGATATCTTTGGAATTAAAGTTCACGTTTTTCTAGTACATTGTCTTCTACATGTTTCATGATATAATTTAATGTCTTGAATTTTCCTTGCCTTTATTTAATATACTAAAACAGTTGATAATGCTTATTTTTCATTATTACATCAAATCATTCTGTTCAATAAAGTAAATGAATTAAGTAAGCAATTTTTTCTCTATATTTTTAGGTTTACATTCTATGATATGACTTGACATATATCCTAAGGTGAAACATACTCAAAAACATTTCCTGGTTTAGAGATGTACCCTGAGCTGGATTCCATTTGGGTGCTTTAACACTACTGAAAATATGCCCCTTGGCATCCAAAACTGGATGACTTTGTAAGTAAATATTGTGTAGCTACTATGAACAGAATGTTAACTTTAATATTATCACCATCCTTTTAGTGGGAATTCTAAAATAATATTTGACCTTCTTGGAACTCAGTAAGTGAATGTTATTGTTTCTCTTTCATGCCAGAAGTTAAAGTCATCTTTCTCCTCTTGCTATTCTAGCTGTAGTAATTTAACATTGCACATTTATTACTAACTTAATTAATATAAATGTTTTTTTTTTTCTTTAAGCAGATTTTGACTGTTTACACAGCATGGGGCTTGCATTGTTCATAATTAATTTTTCATACTTTAAGTTAATTGAAAACACAAAAAATAATTTTCTGAAGGGATAATAGTAGGTCTTAAATGTGGTTCATTGGCTATTTAAGTTATCAAGTGGTAATGGTTGTAAAGTTTAAGTTATCAAGTAGTAATGATGAGAAAGAGTATAACTTCTCAAGTAATTTCTTATGTATTTAATAGGTGCCAAGTGCTTTCTTTGCCCTAGAAACACAACTGTAAGAAAGAAAAATGATCCTTAATGTCATGAAATTCTCAGTCTTCTGGGAAAATATATATGTACATATTGATCAAATGATCATATGAACTGATATGAATGCTGTGACTACCCATAATAAAATTATGACTGAACTAAAGGCCAAAGAAAGTATCTCTGAGGAATGATATTTCAATTTTTATATGAGGGATATCTAGGAGTTAATTAGGTGGTGAAAATATGGGAAGAACTTTTCAGATAGAGGATATAACATTTGAATGATCATGTAGCAGGAGGAATAAGACCAATTAACAGGCCTAAATGGAGACTTAGGGACTAGAGACAGAGAGGATGAACCACCAGATGACAGTGGAGAGGTAGACAAGGAGGATGGTTCTTATCTAAGATTATAGGATGTGTGCCACTGAAGGGTATAGCTACGATAGCTTTAGGGTTTGTTTTTAAAACCATTTTGACTGCTCTATGAATAATCAAGAAAGGTAGAACATCGCTGGATTCCTGTGGCAAAAATAGCAGGCATAAAGTTGCTATCATGCCTGGAGCTAGTGGGTGATGATGAACAGATATGTAGAATAGATTTTTAAGAACAAATTCTCTGCCCTTGTATTGCTTAGTTTCTGTGTTTTTATTTCACATTCTGGCAGATTAGTTCAGTGAATAAATAAGGAGTAATGAAAAGTTAAATTCAATTTCTTCCATCTCCCTCCGTTCTCTCTTTTTCTCTTCTCTTTCTAAGTATCTAATTTCATCAGTGTTTATATGCATAATCTTTCTTGCTAAATATCAAATGTATATGCGTGAATATCACTTCTGTTTTGTTTATGATGTAACTATTAGAAAACTTAATAGACACTAATTATTGTCAAATTTGCCAAGAAAACACTTTCACAAATCTTGTTAGTTTTTAACATTCTGTTCATTTTGGAGCCTCTAGTGTGTCCTCAGCAGGGACTGTGCTTGGAAGCACCAGAGAGTTTTTGGAAGAAAATATTTTTGGCATATCTTAGGTCAAACTGTAATCAGTCCTCACAAAAATTGATTGTGGACATACTATATTGCAATATGTATATTTTATAGTGTTAAAGTTGTCTCATTTTGTGCTTCTGTTGTTCTAAAGTTCAATCAACCATGACCATCCACAGGAAAGAATACAATACTAACATTTTTCCAGTATTAGAACACCAATATAAAAAAAAATTCCAAATGTTCTATGTCTGTCTATCAAGGTTTGGAGAATTAGTGACTGAACCTTAGCTAGTAGGAATGATATGAATGCATAAGCTTATCAGGAAAATGTCTCATTGTTACTTTAGAGATATATTCTCTCTTCCTATCATCATCCTACAACCCTGCTCCACCACGCTCATGTGTGACTTTTCTCTTCTAAAGCAATGAATTCAGTCAATAAAAAGAAAAGAATTACAGAGATAACAGCATTGGTCATATAAATATTGAATATGGAAATAACAATGCCAAAAATTATGTACTTAAAACACAGATAGATGTAGATATTGCTGTCTACTACATACGATCCTACATATGTTTGGGGGAGATTAGGATTATACAATCATATTTATATAACAAAAGGACTAACATATTGGTGTTCTCCAAAATTTAAAAATTGACTGAAATTTTTATGTGAACTCAAATAATAATTCCTTGATTTTCTCAATACTACTTAGCCTTCTTTTGTTTCTTTTCTTTACTGTCTCATTTAATTATTCCTATATGTCTTTACTCACTAAGATTTCCTTATGCGATATCCTCATAGAAACATTTTAATATATATGGAAGTTTGTCTTTTCTAATTGTTTCCAAATTATATTGAAAAGAATGATTTTAATAAGTAGATTCCTAAAGAGTCCTTCTCACTTTAGATTCCATGTGGCTTTGGGATACTGAGGGTATAGGTGGAAGATGGTACAGGGAAAGGTTACCAGATATTGTTTTCAGTATATTTGAAGGACAATTTGTAAACTTTTATTTTAAAAATAACTCCCTTTGCTCCACATTGAATAATTTGGCTAATAATAAATTAGGACATAATTTAAGAAAATTGCATTTGTAAACTTTCATTGGTTCCATTCACCTATAGAAATCCATATGTATATATAAATATAAATACACTTATGTCTGCCATAGCATTTCATATATTTATCTTCTTATAGCATGTTATTAAATTATTATAATTATTAAGTTTTGAATGTACTTAGTAAATCATTTTATATTTATATCTTCCTGACATTCAATTACTTAGTCAATAATCATGCAATTTCAGCAACTTCCCAGCACATCTAGCCCAAACACTAATTTAACAGATGAGAACAATTAATAATTCCTCAGAAGCTAACTTCTCATGGGACCTCAAATGACATACATGAGCTTCAGAGACCAATGTTCTGACCCCGGGATTATTCCCATTATTCCACAGTAGCACAATGTTAGCATTTCATGACTTTAGGTTACATTATATTTCTAACCAGAAAGTATGATTTGAGTTTTCAAGCTATCCAGTAGAGTTTAGAGAGTAACTGAGGTCTCACATCCAGAGTGAAGCACAGGTAAGCACACCGAAGCCCAAGGACGCTGACCAGGCTGTGCTGGTGCTCTGTGAGAATGCACAGGGGCTAGCAAATGCACAGAAGAACACGCTTGCTGCACTGTCCCATCGAAAGCCATAGCTCTCTCTCTAAGAGTGGCCACTAGCTATTTAGTGTAGAAAGTGAGGTTGGT
This sequence comes from Cavia porcellus, assembly GCF_034190915.1. Taxonomy (NCBI): domain Eukaryota; kingdom Metazoa; phylum Chordata; class Mammalia; order Rodentia; family Caviidae; genus Cavia; species Cavia porcellus. The sequence continues at coordinate 48,452,687 of NW_026947510.1, read as the reverse complement.
CAAAGCTGAGATGTACTGACTTTGCCTTGGGTTCAAAGTCTTGGTAAGAAAATGAACTTCTAATATCAATTACATGTTGAAGTTATTATATTGTGACTTTTGGATTAAAAATTATTGTAATTCTCATGCTTTTCTTTTACTTTTTAAAAAGTGTAGCTACTTAGAAAACTTTAAATTATGTATGTGATTTGTATTATTTCTATTAGACAGTGTTACCTTAAGAGGTGGTTAGAGTAGGCGACTTAAAAACCATAGGGCCCTTGGCTAGTGCCAGGATTTTCACTAACTAAACCCTGATTATCTCACACTGTATGTTATGTGGCATTGCTGGTTTATTTGGAAAGGATAAGCACTATATCCCTGAAGAACGTTCTTCATTATACTGTGGAGATGTAGACACATTCCCACACATTTCTGAATGGAGATTTTTGGGAATTATAAACTGAGGATAAAAGGGTAATATTTACCCTCCACTTCTACCACCCAGTTCTCACTACCAGATCCACTCTATAGAGTAAGTGAAACTTTTATGTGAAAATTATAAGCGGTCCAGTTATCGTCCTGTTTCTAAGATAAAGCTAGCATTTCTTTGGGCTTGCAGGTGAAAATCCTGAAATAGACAGAACCATAGTTCAATAGTTCTTGAAAATAGGTTTTTGAGTTCAATCCCTGGTACCAAAAAAAAAGGCTTTTCTGGAAAGCTGGTTTATGCTTATACTCATTTCAAGACTTTTCTAAATATTTTTCTGAGGCTTTAGAGTTAGTTCAGTTCAAAATGTTCTTTGGTCATCAATTACCTCACAAAATTGTGCGACGTACATATTTCTTTTCTTCTTTTTTTTTTTTTTTTTATTGGGGATCGAACTTACAACCTCATGCTTGCCAGGTAAGTTGCTTATGCTCCTGAGCTAAATCCCTCGTATTTCTATTGATTACATTTCATTGAATGTCCTGGATGCTAATTACATAGGCAATATGGTATTTATCTGCTTTGCAGATAGTACATTATAAATCTTTAAAATTATTAAATCAATATCATATATTAAAGTATGCACTGTCATAAATACTAATAGTGACACATGCAGTCTTTTCTTATTTCAAATATGGTGTATAAGGAAATACACTTAATTTTTCTACTAATCATTGAGGACACTAGAAAACAAAGGATTATATTTATTGAGAAGTGTAACTGTTGAATATTAACTGTGAATTTAGAAAAATAAACATCAATTTGATACAATTTCTTAATCTCTTAAGGAAATATACATAAAAAAATTCCATCTGAAACAAGTTAAAAAAAATAAACCTCATCCCATCTTTTCAGAATTCTTTAGTCAGAGATAAATTTTGAAAGATAAATTATTTTTTATAAAAGTGAACAAGATCAATCATAAGCTAAAACTCAGCTGTTGACAAGTATGTATGTGTAATATCTACATGTATATTACAAGAACAATGCATGCATGTGGAATAACCAATGAATAATTAATCAGTGTCAGAGATCCTGATTGCCTCATTATTGCAAAGGCCTAATACGAACTAGAATATTGCCCATTAAGATCAAGAAACATGATTGAAAAAAGTACAATAAATAAAATACAAATCAGTTTCTGATCATTATTCCCAGCAGATCATTAAGATTTTGTGATCCACATTAAAAAAAAAAACTTTTGATAATAGTGGTCTCATGGTGGTATATATTTTATAAATATATATATATATATATATAATCACCACCGCCACAAAAGTACTATTATATTTCAGTAAAAATTTTCACTTTTTTTAAATTAAAACTTTGAATTTCTCAGAGTGGAAAGCTTTAGCAATTTGACTAACTAGGGACATAGAGAGAGGTGAGATGTTAATACAATCTCTGAATGAGAGGCTCCAGCTTTTGTGCTCTCTACTGAAATATTTTTAGACCTGTAAAGGAAGCATATATCTCTTGAAATTAGATTTGAATATCTAGCAACAGATTCTGACTGCTGGTTGAAAGCCTTTATCATACAGGTAAAATATAAAAGTACCACAGAATTCCATAAAATAGTCTGTACTGGTCCCAGGGTAGCTTTAGACTCAGGATACTGGGGTATTTAGAGGATTCCATGCACCTCTGTCATGTCCATAATATTCTGCATAAGAAGAGACAAAGGGTATATTCCCTCACAGACCCACGATCTGATCCCCAGAAATTCCGTACCATACTTGGAGACATACGAGAATGTCTCCCCAAGTGGCTCATTCCACTAGTCAGGATAGTTCCCTAGTCAGGGCCTTCCAAAGACCTTGTATTGGTGGATGCTAATCCTAGGCCAAGGGGTGGCTCAGGAGTCATGGGGTTCTCTGGGGAAGAAATGGAGCAAAGTTTAGAAGCACTTGCTAAGGGAGATAAAGTGTGAAAAAAGAAATGTGTCTCATATCTTTCTGTCTGACATGCAAATTGAATGAGACAAATGATGCTCTAGGTTTTAGAATGATAAGAATAGACAGCCATAAGGTAGAAGAAACATTTTTCATGAATGCACACCTTTGTTTATGTTGCTTCTCAGTATTGATGGTGGATTTTTCATAAATAAGGCACATGACTATTTCTACATCTTAATACACTGGGTTGAGATTTTATATCTTATTCTTTTCTAAACATTAGGTGCGTGAAGAATATTATATTTGAAGGAATGAAAATAGTGTAGAAATTGAAATTTCATTAATGGTGGTGAATATTCAAAAGAAATGAACCATTTCAATCATGAAATCAAAAACTTAAATTATTTGCTATTCATTTTGCCAATATGAAAAGATTACTTGAGAGTTTTATTAGCAAATCAATCAAAGGAATCTTAGAAAAAAGAATGTATGTAATTCAGGTGCTCATAGAAGCTGAGTTAGGCCACAAGAAGAGAAGGATGTAAGAAAGAAAATGAGATCAAATTCTTTAGATTAGATTCTTGGAAGGTAACTTTAAAAAGAAAAACCTAAGACATAGAGCTATAGCTTGCTTTTTCATGAAGTCTATGTACACTTTTTAAGCATCATGCTATATAGTGAGTCTGAATAAAGTGACAAAATAATGTGGATGACAAAGCTTTAATACAAAACCAAACTTTTTGTGGAGAAGGAAGAGAAGTTAAGAAAAAGTGTATTACTATCTCATCTTTCCGAGGAGTAAGTACATATTGCTTTGACAAATTTTTTGTGATCAATTGTCTAATATTTAAATTCAGTAAAGGAATGGCTAGTAAAATATGGATAAAGTACATCTAAAATACCTATCAAAGGAAAAATTATAGTAATTTTTATATTATTTTATTTTTTTATATTATTTATTATGTTATTATAGTAATATTATATTTTTAATAGTATTGAAACATGATTACTGAGTAAAATTATGGGAGAAATGTATTTAATTCAATTATAGGCACACAAAAATTAGAGTAATTTCCATCATTGATTAGTCTTAATTTTCAAATAAGCAAAATAATTTGAATCTAGGTAAGTAATTTAAAGTGAAAAAGTTATTTTCATTGGTATAATTCTCTATTGGTTTATGATGAAGGCAATGAATTCCTTATCTTTTAGATTAATGGCAGATATTTTACATTATTGCTTACATGTTTTTGAAGAATTGGATAATGATTTCAAGGAACATTGAAGAGTTTAGAAAAGTGATGTATAACAATAATAAGTTGTAGTATTTCGAGAAGCTTATTATTGAATTATAGTGTTACATTTCAATTTTACATTAATTAATATTGCCTAGGCTTCCTATTATTAACCACATTTCCTACATTAAAAATAAATCAAAAGTAATTTTAAACTTAAGATATTTTTGATTGGATTGCTTTTGATATTGGCTGTATTTAGACTTCATTTTTATATTTAATATAAAGACATACGTGTTGAAATATGCAACATGGCATTCTTTATGACTAGAAAACGAATTTTTGGACATTGAAAATATCGTGCGTCAATCTGTTCTTGAAAACTTGCCAAGCAAATTTGCAGGGATTTAAATTACATTTTTGCACACCTTTCGATATATCAACAAAATTTATTGGAGATTAATAATAGTTCTATGAATCACATACATATTACGTTTTTATCCAATAAGGTGTCATTTAACTTCTTACATCCAAAACATACAGTATGCAAGCTGTCCCAAACTTGTGAACAGGTTGTTTCAAGTAGTTTGTTTGGAATTTGGAATACACTACACATTTTTCTACAGAAATAAAGTTATGAATTGTGTTTGAATAACCAGACCAACCAACAAGAGACTATTTAATCCTCAAATTAGTATCTGGCCTACAATTTTAACAGGGTTGGTACTAGTCAGAGCGGGGGCTTTGTGGTTCAAAAGGAGCAGAAAAGAGTTTGTTTCTTTCTCTTAGGTGTAGGGGTAGCTTGGATAATTACATAAATTTTGTCTTCAACACTTTGAACTTCTCTTTATGCATCTTCACCTTTTATTATCGTACTGCTTGAATATAAGCTGAAATGCTCAGAATCCAGTAAGTTTCAAATTTTTGTTTTGGATTTGAGAATATTTGCACATGCATAATTAGGTATTATGGGGATGGGATACAAGCCTACACATCAAATTTATTTATGTTTTATATGACCCTTATCCAGTAGACTGAAGGTAGTTTTATATACTAGTTTTAATACACCTGCAATTCATCTGCGACTTGGCACATGAAGTCAGTTTAGTGTATGTGCTACCAATAGAAGCCAGGAGTAGAAATTCCATGTCATTGCTGGTCAAACATTTCAAGTTAGGATCATTTCAGATTTTTTTTAATTATATCTACTGAACCTAAATCATTTACAGTTTCAATTCTATCAAGTCTCCTTCTTTGAAGGTTAAGAGTAAAGGGATGAAGTAACAGTGCCATTTGCATATAGTACTCCAAATTCTAAGATTATTTCTTCGTAGCACGTCCCCTGTTAACTTTCTCCAATATTGTGTTCTTGTGTCCAACACTTGGAATGTTGGAAGAAATCGATTTTGACTAGAACAATTCACATTACAGAGATTGATCTTTTAATGTAAGTCTTATTTCCTTGTATTGTCTGTATTTCCCATCTCTAAATAATTTTTATCCACATATGAACTTAATAGTATATCAGGGTTGATAATGAAGTTAAATACAAAGTTTAGTTATATTAAATTAAATTTAGTTATATTAGTTGAGTTGTATTAAATTGTAATATATTTTGGGAAAAGATCCATTTTAGAGAATCTCCTTTCCTTCTTTACCATCTTTGCCCTTCTATATTTGGTTTTCATGGCTTAGTTTGACTTCTAAATCAAAAGTGTTTTTGTTGCTTTAAAAAATGTGGGTTACTGTTATTATTTTATTTTTTAATTACATAATCTTTTGACAGTGAATTCATGGTCTTTGAAAGGGTTTTATCAGTATTTTAAATAATTGCTTTTATATTTCCTATGAATCAATCCTGTTAGTGGCATTTTTGATCACTTTTGATGAAACAGATTTTTGGTTTGATTCTGACCTTTTTTTTTACAATCATCTCAGATAACAGTATTTTACAATTATCCAAGTATTTCATTACTTTCCACACTCTTAGAGAATTTAAGTTGCTCTATTTTCATTTTAAAGTCAATTGTTCTGGGAGAGTAAAAATTGGCTTGTTTAAATACATAAATTTGTATTAAGCATGGAATTATTTTTGTTCCTTGATTTGCTTAATAGATAAAATGAATTGTATTGATCGTATGTGAGGCTCATGTCAGTTGTGGAAGAAATATGCCAATTTTAATTTATCCATCAGAACTTTGCTTATAAATTAGCCAAGAAGTATTATCACATTTTTAGTTAACCAGCAAGATGAGCTAACTTCAAGTCTTAGAATATAAACTTATTTATTTCCTTTTAAAATGATCTTTAATAATGACAAAATCTACACATTTCGTATTTTGTGTGAGACATTATTCCAAGTGGTTCACATGTATTTTTTATTTAATCCTTTAATAATCCTACTAACTATTATTATATCTAAAGTCACTTTACATATGGGGAAGTTGAGGCACAGTTATTTACTAATCAGTGGCAGAAGCAGAACTTGAAACCAATTTGACTTTATATTCCATGGACTTAATCATGTTATTGTCCATTAGAAGAAAAAGTCACATGCCAAACTTGTGTAATATAGTCAAGTGGTTTGTATCAGGGCACTAATGAATATTACAGAGACAAAAAATATTGTGTCTGAATACATGAAAAATGACTAGGGCACTAATTACTGATTTAGTATTGATTTTTTTTATGCTTTATCCCTCCATCTTGCATTAGGCTTAAATATATATAGAAATATATTTTTCATATACCAAATTTTTCTTAATGGTTAGGTCCTAGTTTGTCTCTGTTATTACTGCATTATCTTGTGAAGTAAAAAAAAAAAAACAAAACAATTGTAGTTTTAGGTGTGGCACACTTTCACTTACTGTGCATATCTTAAAACCTTGCAAATCTGTTATGTGAAACAATATTTGAACCTTTTCCAAATTAGGATCTATGATTATTGCTAGTGATTAGAAATCTAAATTGCTTGTATAAGCTAAAGACTAACCCAAGTTAGTTTTTATTCTTTTAATTGAAAATAAATTGAACACAAGCCCTCATATTGGGAGTTCTGATCCTTTCCTGAGTTAGTGATATGTAGTCAGTATTCTTAGCTACATAATCAGGGAGGGAAACAATCAATACTGTCAATGTACCATGTTATTAAACTATCATCTTCAGCAGTTTAGATGTATTAAGTGCATTTTTTACCTGAATGATATTTTAAATTTACTATGGACTTACTGATTTAGCTCTATTTTAAGTTGAGTAGCATAGGTACAGTGAAACAGAAGGAATTAACTTTCAAATTGATACATTAGTTTCTTTTTAGTCAGCCCATTTTACAGGTTTTTTTGAAAACATATTTAGAATAATTCTTTAATATTTTATCTTCTCTAATTTTCTCAAAAGAACTTTTAAATCCTTTTAAAATTTTATCCTGATTTTTTCTTTACTGCTACTAATAGTTTCTTTACTACTGCTAGAGTTTCCTTAATTTTCCTGTAACCAAACTTTCAACCTTAATTATTTTCTCCCTTTTCTGCTTCAATCTATTTATTTTAAAATATGACATCCCAATGTCTTTTCTTTTTTACTTTATTCCATAATGATTTATTATCTTATTTATATTATTTCTTATCATTTTTGCCCAGAAGCCTGGTTGTTTCAAAGAACTAAAGAATGGATATAACTGTTGTCTTTATGAAGGATATCTTTACCTAGATTTTAGGAAAAAAAGAGATAAGCATGCTATGAATTTATCCATGTGTGTTGATTATCTTCCCCGTACTCCTTTCGTATCAGATTGTGTCTTTGTGATACTTTTTCATTTGACTTGGAATGAGAGTGTAAAATTTTTCTGGGTCATCTAAAGTAAACAAAGTAATGTCAATAAATACAGTAAAAATACAAAAACAAGCAGGTCTTGAAATGAGTGTAAAAAAAAGTATTTGCATTACTGTACTGTTTCAGCGTCACTCAAAATAGTCTTGATATGGAGTCAAACTAAGTGTACTCATGCATGAATTGATTAAAAAAGTGTTGAGTATCCCTGGGTTGATCCCCAGTATTTTTCTTTAAGTGATGTGAGTGTATACTTAAGGGAATAATGCAGTTTTATAAAGAAAAGATACTTGGTTATGTGTTATAAAACAGATAGTCTTAAACAACATGATACTAAGTCAAATAGCCAGGCACAGAAACACAAATATATGTATGATGTTGTTTACTTATTGCAAAAATAACATTTCTCTTTGTTAATTCATTTGATGACTTTATTATTGTAAATTTATAATACACAATAGTTATATTCAATTTGAGAAGTTAGTACATGTATGTAACATACTATCATTTCCAATCCCTTTATGGCCCTTCCCTACCTTAACTCTCTCCATCATTCTCTCCCCCAGCTCTATAGAGTCTGACTTTTTGTTTCTTACTCTCTCTCCTTAATTCTGATGTCACATGTGCAGAATCTAAAAATCTGTCTATTATAGAAAGAAAGACGTGATTACCAGAAGCTGAAAATAAAAGAACAGTTAGACAAAGGGAAGATGTTGACCACAGGGTACAAAGTTTCATTTAGATTTCAAGAATGAGTATTGTTAATATTCTGTATTAAGTGGTGAATATATTTAAATATAATGTATTGTGAATTTGGAGATGGCTAGAGGGTTAACATTCTCACTGCAAAATAATTGATGAGATGATGGATATATTAATTAGCTTGGTTTAAACTTTCTATAGTGGCTATATAGATCTAAAAATCATATTATAACTCATATCATTATTTTTTGTCAATTAAAATTATATTTGAAAACATAGAAAAGAAAGAAAAAGTTTAGGAATCTCTCAGGGTATTTTTAGAGACTTAATCTTTTTATTTTATTTTATTTTATTTTATTTTGAAAGTAGTAAAATACAACAGAACATGACAGAATAAAGCCAAATAAGATCATACAGTGAAATTGGTACAGAACTTCACAGCAGATTACCGGAATAACAATAATAAGTATCACAGTATATTTCGTTATCTTTACAATAGTTGTTTTTTCAATCACATATATCAAGATAAAATGAAATACAGAACATTATAAAACGTATCAAAACAGAATATTGAATTGAGAAGTACCATTAATCAGAGTAGAGCAAAACAGTAATAAAAATATTTGTCTTCAAAGAGATGGTAGAAGGAAATCTCCCTTATTTGCTATGGTCAATCTCCCATGAGATGCTCAGATTTCTGGTTCCCATTTGCTAACTGGGGGGACAGGAAAAGAGAGGTAGGGGAAGTGGGATGTTTGACTCTAGGCTGTGCACCAGTAGGTTCACTATTGCTTAGCAAGGAGCCAGCTGGTTGCTTGGTATCCCAGTTTCATAAGTTCCAACATGGTGTGGATCTCAGAAGACACCTGTGGTTCTCTCCGCTAGGGGCCATAGTCTGCCGCACTGCAGCCACTTACCAGGGAGGGGAGCTGCTTGCTTGGTTTCCCAGTGTCCTAAGTTCCTGCATGGTGCAGATCTCAGGAAACACTGGTGATTCTCCCCCTGGAAGGGCCGCAGCCTGCCACACCACAGCCACTTACCATGGAGGGGAGCTGCTTGCTTGGTTTCCCAGCATCCTAAGTTCCAACATGGCGCTGATCTCAGGAGTCGCTGGTGGTTCTCCCCCTGAAAGGGCCGCAGTCTGCTACACCACAGCCACTAACCAGGGAGGCGAGCTTCTTGCTTGGTTTCCCAGTGTCCTAAGTTCCAACATGGCATGAATCTTAGGAGACACTGGTGGTTCTCCCCGTGGAAAGGCTGCAGTCTGCCACACCACCACCGCTTAGCAGGGAGGCGAGTTTCTTGCTTGGTTTCCCAGCATCCTAAGTTCCAACATGATGTGGATCTCAAGAGCTGCTGGTGGTTCTCCCCCTGGAAGGCCCGCAGCCTCAATCTTTTTAGTTTTATAATCTCAATTATCCAAATTCTCTTTTTATGCAAGAGAATCATTGCTTTTCAATTTCTTGGTGAGACTGTGGAATGGGCCATGCTGACAAAGTAATGGTATAGGATAGCATATTGCTGTCATTTACTTCTATGGAGCAAACGTTATGCATTAACAAGGTGAAAAACTGTGTATGCTGGCATGCTGTTATTACTTGTGTCTACATGTCCTCCCAAAGTCCCATGCAGTCATATGGAGCACTTTTGTAGATGTGGCTGGATCAAGAGTACATGATGCTGAGATTAAGTGGCTGTGTGATATTAAATCAGTCCACTGATTGGTTTAACACCTCCCCTACCACCAATATGCTAGACAGAATATAAAAAGGGCAAAAAGAAGCTGCTATGGTCACTTGTTTGCTTTTGTTGTCTTCTGCCTGCCATGAACTGTTTCTCTTCTGTGATGCCCCTCAGCCATATCACTCTGCCAGTTATGAACTGAAACCTCTACAAACTGTGAGCTAAACAAATCTTTTCTTCTTTAACTTTGGGTGTTATGTATTTTGTCTCAGCAATGAAAAAAAGTATGACATGTGCTAGTATGTTATAAAAGGCTTATTAGATTCTCTAACTTCATAGATTGTCCACTTAGCTGGGGGAGGAGATGACCCCAGATTTTTGAAGGCTCTTGTTAATACAGTCATTATCAAACTTGTCAGCACATTTGTTTGTTTCCTTGAGTTCATGTAAAATATTTTTAAATTTTTTTTACCAGTTTGGCAGTAAATCAAAATATACAACCCTGAGCTAGACTCAGCCATCTTAGAACTACTGCCTGAATCTTTAGTCTAACCTAGCTCAACATTGTTCCATATAGTATTTTTTCCTCTGGCCATGTGAAATTAATACTTTTAGCTTTGAAAATAATAAAAATAATCAAAGCCCTGCTACTGCAGTAAGAACTGAATTGAGACAGCTTGCTCTGATGGCAAGGAAAGTTATTCAGAATAAGTAGAATTTATTATTTTACTAGTGCATATTAGTTATCAATTAGTTGGTTTCATTTTGGCATTTTTGTGCATGAATATAACATATGATCGTTTCCCCCAATTATTCTCCCTTTTTTTCACTCTAGTCTCTCTTCTTAACAATCTTCTCCTCAGAACAGGTAGAATTTAAACTGAAATTTGAAGTACAAGTAGACATCAGTGAAATAAAAACTTGGGTAAAAATTTTGATTGAGCCTTATCTCAGAAGTGAATGGTATATCCTGGTAAAAGATATTAAACTTCCTTGCCTAAAACTTCATGAAGACAAGGAGAGGCTTGTACAGGCAATATGAGGATTTTACATTTTACTCTAGGTGGTAAGTTGAAGATGGAATAGCATGTTTAGGTTTTATTTGAGGAACATCAATATGGATGCTGTGTATGGGGAGGAATGGATCAGAGAGGACAAGAGTAGGTAGAAATGGGATAATTTGAAAACATTGTAAGACATTAGAAACAGATGATGACATTTGGGCTATAATGCTGACAATGACTCTAGAGACAAATGACTGAAGATATATTTAGAATTAGAACAGGAACGATTTGGAAACTGAATGGATTTAGGAGTGTGATGGTGGGAAAGTGTTAAGAATAACTGACTTGAAATATTTGGCCTAAATAATTGGTTGCTGTTGATCCCACTGATTATGATAGCATAGAGATAATGAGTTTATTTATAGGACATGTTGCCTTTGGGCTGCCTAGAAGACATCTAAGAGGAGATACAAATTTATAATATGATAAAATAGGTAAAACTTTTGAAGAATAGGCATAAGCAAAGACTTTCTGAACAAAATCCTAATAATATAAAAGATCATACAGAGAATCAACAAGTGGCATCATATGAAATTTAAAAGCTTCTATTTATCAAAGGGAACAACCAACAGAGTAAAGAGACAACCGATAGAATGGAAAAAAAAATTACAAACTATCCTTTAGAGGACTTAACATCCTTATGTATAATGAATTAACAAAATGTACATCCTTAATGTATAATGAATTAACTCCCCAAAATTAAAGACCCAAACAAAAATGGACAAGCAAAAAGAATAGATACTTCTCATTAGTAGAAGTACAGATGGCAATATGTACATGAAAAATTGTTAAACATCATTGGTCATTATAGAAATGCAAATTAAAACACACTGTTATACCATCTTACTCCAGAAAAAATGACTATCATCAAGAAATCAAATAATAACTAATACTGGCAAGATGTGTGGAGAAAAAACAATTCTGCATTATAGGTGGAAAAGTAAACAGTACAACCACTGTGCAATCAGTATGGAGATTCCTCAAAATACTAAAAGTTTCATTTGATCTACCTAGTCCCCTTCTATAAATCTACCTGAAACAGTTAAAGTCATCACGTCATAGTGATATAAACATACTCATGTGTATAGCAGCACAAGTTATCATAGCTAAATCTTCAAAAGTGCATCAGCAGGTGAAGGGATACAGAAAATACGATGTTTGCTCACAGTAAAGTATTGCTCTGCCATTAAGGATAAACATGAGGCATTTTAAGGTAAATGAATACACTTCCAGTCCATAAAGTGACATGAATCAGATACCCAAGTGGTTTCTCATATATGAGAAAACTAAAGTATAAATAAAGAGCACAATAGCAGATAATAGGAAATAGGGGATATTTCACAAATGGAGGGGGTGCCAGATTTGGAGCAAGGAAAAAAGGAAGTTAAAAAAACAACTCTTAAGAAAAAAATGAAACTAGAACCTTTTCAAATGGGAAGGGAGTCAAGAGTTGGAGGTAGTAGTGAGTGATAAGACAGGAAGGGAACAAAAATAGTGAAGATATGACATGTACATGTACGAACTCCCCACCATAAATGCATTATAAACATATACTAATAAAATAAAAAGGGTCTTAGAAAATAGTATCATCTTGATATTTAGGTATTATTGAAATGAAGAGAATAAGTAATCTTTTCCAGTGGGAGATGGAAGAGTAAGAAGAGATGATAAATTAAATTAGTCTCAGCATTCAAAGATTAAACACAGTAGCAAATACACTTTAAAAAAAAATTTCTTAGAAGAGGTGGATGGCAAAGTAAAATGAGTAACACCAGGCCTGAGGAGTGGGAGAGAAGAAAATACTGAGTAAAAGAGTGGTTTCCCAAGGTCAAGTAGTACAGGAGTGTCTACTGGCTTTAATAATACGGAGGTCAGTGTTAACCTTAGAAGTCGTACTATTGGTGGCACTGTTCTTGACAGTCATACTGTGTTTCACTGAGAAGTGAAAGTAAGGTTATTAAGTGATAATGAGTACACCATATAGGCATCTTTTTGAGAAAATTCACCTGAAGTGGTCAAGCAACATTTTATAAGTATTTATTTGGTGTTTTACAAATTATTTAGTATCTCTGACTCTATTCCCCTTTCTCTATTCTACCTCAAAAGTTTAACTGATGAGCTAATGCATGCAAAGCATTTGTTCCAGTACTGCACTGTTTAATAAGCACTTAATAAATGAGCTATGATTGTCATCAATCATACCTTATTATTATAGGGATCTTCTAGCCATATAACTAAGCATCATATTCTTAAAAATATTTTGCCTAGGAATATCAAACATAGCACAATTAGAGAATGCGTACAGGAAAAAATAAAGGTTGTTTATCCTAGTAATAATTTTAATTATTTATTTCTAAAACTTAGGTAAGAAGTCTTGTCCTCTAGTCTCTGTTATCAATTACATGTCTTATCCTACAATTGTTTACCTGGAAAGGTGAATGTAGAAATTTAAAATAATAGCTTGTCATAACTGTTGACTTCTTATTGTGAAATCATAAGAATATTTTTTTTGGGGGTAACTAGGATTGAACTCATGACCTTGTGCTTACCAGGCAAGCACTTGAGCCACTGAGCTAAATTCCTGGCCCCATAATAATATTTTAAAATTATTTATTTTAATAATATAAAGTCACTTATCTGGGGAATTATTATTTTAAATAATCTATAGACTTTATAGCTAGCTTCCTATTTCTCTTGTTGTGTATTTCTGATTAATTTTACAAAAATAAACCTTTTAGATGCTAAATCACTAGATTAAGAAGTATTTTAAAATACTTTGTATACTTATTATATTTTCTATTTATGTATACCTTTTTAAAATAGCAGTTGGGCTTTTAATTTTTCTCAGTTTCCATTGACTTCCCAATACTTGAATGTGTCTATTTTAAATTGATATTTCTGATGGTACAGTTTAATATGTTCAGCTCATTGCTATGGACCCACCTAGTGTCAACTTTGCACATTCATATCCTTACAGTGCATATATGCTTATGCTACACATCAATTAAATTATGTAAGAAATAGGTTTAAATGATCCTAACGTGTAAAAGCTCACTTCACATGCTTACTGTTTCTGTTTCTTTTCTCATATATTTTATGCAGCATAAACAACCTGAAAATAATTGATAATGGTTTAACATACAGCTGTTAGAAAACATCTTGTTTATACACTGTGATACTAAATATACTATCTTCGCAAGTTGAGTATTGTTATCATCCTCAATTTATAAAGGATCTAATGAACAGAAAAATTGTTAAGTCAGAAGTAGAACTTGAACCCAGGCTCCTTGCTTTAATGTAATATATATCGTGTTAATTCACTGTACTATACTGCTTCTGAGATATCTGTATAAAGCTTAACACCTAGCTGTAATAGCTAACTATGTACCGAAGGCTTCCAATTTAGGGAAGTTCAACTCATGACTTCAGTTTTGTTTTGTTTTTTGTATCTGGAATCCAACTCAGGACATTGTGCTTGCCAAGCAGGGGCTGTGCTGCTGAGCTATATCCCTGGTCAACTCACAGCTTTTCAATTTTGGGATGTGGCAACAAATTTTGTAGTTTTAATTTTGGTCTTTTCCCAGGCTAGTGTGTGCCATGCAAAACTATCTTTCAGGATGTTGGGCAGCAGAAGCAGGCCATAGTTCCCAGGCAGATGTGCAGTCTCCAGGGCACAAGCAGGCACTCTCTAGAGAACTGCATTGATAAGTTACATTAAGTTAGCTGTATTAAACATATTTTTGGCTTCTAAATGCTCAACCTTAGGTGGGCTTATAAGGATAACGCCATTGTAATTGAGGAGTACCCATAGTTATTAGGCATCTCATACAAAATTTGGCTTGACTAGTATTATGCATAAAGTGTTAACATTCAGAAATTCAACTGTTTACTAAATGAATTAGTAAAATTTTACTGAACGAGGTAGTTGAATATATTTTTCCCTTACTTCTGCCAAATAAAATATTTAAGTCAACTTGATTTTACGTATTTATTTTCATCTCAATATATACTTTATTAATTAGCTATTTATTATGGTGACAATAATAATTTCCTGGAACAAAGTTTCCTGCCTTTCAATTTCTAACGAATCAAAACAACTCGGTCCCCTTGTCTGAGAGGAAAAGAAAAAAAAAAAAAAAAAAAAAAAAAAGCATAGTACAGGCCATTTACCAAGACAAAAGTTCTGAGGCATTCATTTACTTTGTTTGGATACTGGGTTTTATTCTGAAAAAGTGTAGTGGCATTGGTAGTGGTAGGGATCTGTCAAAAAATAAGTATCTAACCTGTATCCCGTCTTCCCTCACACTGCGACCCCACAACTCTGAACACTAACTGTACCCCCAAATGGGACATTTATGTTGCTTCTTGAAACCTGAATAAATATTGACATAAACTGCATTCAGTAATGGCCAACACAGACATTCCTAGCCAAACAACACTGTTAGTCAATCTCAGGGGCTACAAAGCCAATCATAAGAATTCAGACCTATTGCTTTGTCTGCAGAATAGCTGTATTTGCTACCCTCAAAAAGTATCACAAGGGACCACCATCACTTATTCTCTCTTGATAAGAAAGTTGTCCTGTGCTGAGGTCCTCCACCTCTCCTCCTTGTGGCCTCCCCCACCCCTCTGTAGTGGCTGGTGCCGTTGAGGCAGGATTTGACAGTAGTCCAATATGCTTTGTCCTCTACTGTTGAACCTGAGCTATCAGTAAAACTAAAGAACAACTGATAAGCAGGTAACCATTTACCTCATGCAGCACTGTGGGCATCCTGGGAATGTACAGACACATAGCTCTTCTTAGTGTCCCAGACAGCGCAGATACACCTGGCTTCCCATTCCAGACACTGAATGGGGACATCTTTGATGCCCTCCTCAAGAGAGGCTGTTTGTGGACAGTGCTACAGTCAGGATTTTTCATCTGCTTTAGAGTGTATGGGGTGACGTGTTGGGTCTTCATTGATAGGAATGGCGACATCAATATCCACGCATGCCCAGCAGTTTCCTTCTGGCCTTAACTTTACAGGGGCTGCTGGGAGCTAGATGTGGGCCATTTGGACGTGTCCGTGGGTGAGAGTTGTGCCTCCAGTGACTGGGGCTTCAAGTTTAGGTCATTCCTAAAGCAAGATATTCTGATATTATTGACCACACTGTTTAAAACTTCTTTCTCAAGGTGAGCTATAATTACTGAAAATACTGAATGTATTTAAAATTGTATATAGATGCCCACATATGTATGTTAATATGCAAAAACGCACTTATTTCATTATTTAAGATAATATGATAAAGGTATTTTTGCTCTATTTCATTTGCTTTAGGTCCTTGCAAAGCGATGATGTAGGTGACTGCATGAATTGCCTGGCGTGTTACTTTTATAAATAGCAGTAATAGGGCATATACCAAACACTCAGAAAAGCACCCATTGCTGTCTTAGAGTTCACCTATCTATCCATTGAAAATCTTCAGTAGGAGAATATTATGTTAGTTCCTTTTTCAAGGTTGACCTTGAAGGATATGTAAACATGTCATATACTTGTGGAATCCTATAGTGGTACTGCCTCTATGCTAGTAAGCCAACTATGAATCTTTCAAGGAAGCAAAAACAATGATTATGTTCTTTTTCTGCACAATATGGGATGCAAAGTAAATATGAACACAAAGATACAAATGAAATATTTTAGATCAAAACTAAGACTCAAATCATTCCTACTAGAAGGAAAGGACAACAGTGGGCAGTTGGGTACTTGATCATTGTAAGTACCATCAAAATGGCAGTGACTCCCTAATTGTTTAAGTAGCATCTGGCCACATGGAAAAATGGAATGGCAGTTGTATTTGTCAGGGATTACAGCCATTATGAAATTAATAAGGAGGTCCATTATGCAATGAAAGCAGAAGCTAGTCCATTACTTTTTGAAATTATTTAGACATTTTTAAATTCCAGCATTTCTTCTCCCTTTGGTATATAATTTCCTAAAACATAACATCAGGTAATACTTTACTTTTTCTAACGGATTCCTAACAAGGAGACCCATTGTTTATAAAATCTTAGGGAAAATCAATGAAACATTTGCTGCGCTGTGTGTGTGTGTGTATGTGTGTTAAGAGGAAAGATGCAGAAGGAATTGAGAATTTCTGTTTCCATCTTCCCTGAACTGTCTACGCTCTGGTCTTTTAAGTGTATCTCTCACTAATGACAACCTGGTTGCGAAAATTGCTTTTTAAGTAGACCTCTTGATTTTTTTATCGATTGCTATTGGGATTCCCCTGGAACTTTATCCTTTTAAGTATAGCGCTATATTCACTGTATCACACTTCCTTTTAGACTTATGAAAATATACATTTTCTAAAATATTATTGCGCTTTTGTGCTATATTTCAGTCTCTAAGTTAGAATCATCTGTAAAGTGTTCAATTATTATGTCAGGTTCCACGTAATATCATTTATCCTCCCAAAGTTCCTCACTGCCTAACATCTGATAATAATACCACCATTATTTCAACAACTTGGCACTCCATTGTATGTTATTTCTTATATTTTAATCTACATAAGGAGGAGACTTCTTTGAGAAAGTAATACTTAAACTAGATGTAAAAGCAAAATTGGGAAATTATATCCTAGTCTTAGGACACAGATTATGTGGTGGCCTCATAATATCAAAATACATACTGGAGCACTGAAGCTCCCTGTTTTTTTAATTCAGATAGAGAATACCATGATAGTTCAGTGCTGCGGTCCTCCACCTCTCCTTCTTATGGAAATATTCTTGCAACCAGATTGAAAAAGCGAAGTGTTTATTGATAGAACATAGAGTCACACAGTAGGAACTCGTGTTCTACTGAGTATTATGGGGGAAGAGTGACAGATAACAGGTCAAGATAGAACTATAATAGGGACTTATGCCTTAACTACTCTGAAAATGAAGATATTAGCCTGAAGATAATATCTAAAAAGATGTAGATATTAGCCTGGTAAATTGGAGAAGGGAGTATGGAAGATATTTCAAGAGTTATGTAAAGCTCAGAGCATGAGTATTGAAGTGTTTTGTTATACAAATATCAATTATCCTTTCCAATTTGAGTTATATATAAAATTTTTTATGTCGCAAAGAATATACAAAGTCTACCAAAAAAGTCTGCAAATTTCAGAAAAAGAAAAACTTGTATAAATATTTTAATACTACATTTATTGAGACCTCATGAGATTAATGCAAGTTACCTTTGGCCTTTGCGATTACAAGACAAGCTGGTGACCATTAGCTTCCAGACATTTATTAGTATGGCAAACTGCTACTTGGCTAACCTTGGTCTTGAGATTGTTGTATGTGCATTTTAAATTTCTTCTCTAAGGGCCGGCAATGTAGTGGGGTTTCTGTGATCTATAACATCATGTAGGGCCCCCTTTATAGGGCAGCACCATTTTTTGAAAAAACATCATAGTATTTTCCTTTTCCTGAAGTATGTAAACAGTTTTTGGCAAACTCTGTATTCAGTGGGTCTTTGAATTTCAATTAAATATTTCAGAAACTAAAATTGCATTCTTAAAAGTTTTTAAAAATTGAAGATTAGCGTTGTAAGTAATAACTTTGAACTTTATTACATATAAATAATTTTTAATACAAATAAATATTACAAACTTCTGAAAATACATCTGTCTCAGATCTGCAATTTCTATTTGAGAAGAATTGTATATATTTAATAGATGGCCACTGGGAAGTTTAATTAGAAGTATATTTAATTCTGCATGTATATTTAATTTTTAAAAAGTGTGGTAATTGTATAGTTGTATAGTATTCCATTTTGGTGTTATATCCTAACTATTAGGCCGTGGTTTGTTAACTATCATTTATTTTTACAGTGTTGTTCACTTTGAATATATAGCATTCCGCACTGAGAGCATATTTGTAAGGTAGATTACCAGAAATGGAATTGCATGCATTATTTTTTGACTATTTGCACATTTCTGTCCATAAAGTTTTTTTCAGTATACGTTTCCCTCAGTAATACACAAGAGTACGGTTTCCAGAAATCACAGACTGTAAACTTTTTCTGTGTTATAAAACATTCTAGCTCTCTCTGTAGATTGGATTTTTCTCTATATATGTTAAGTGTGAATTTTGGGTTGACTAGGAGTTATATGCACATTGGCTTGATTGGATCCAGTTTGACTCCAGATATTTTATTTTTCTAGAACATAAATAGATGATCTAGTCACTGTCTGGAAAATGCTGGTTTCAAGGTGGAAAGCAAAACAAATGAATGTGACAAGCCTGACCTGGGGGCACACGCCTTTAATCCCAGCATTTGGGAGGCCGAGGCAGGAGGATCTTTTTCAGTACAAGGCCAGCCTGGGTTATATAAGTGAACTTAAGGCCAACTTGCACTACATAGTGAGAACCTACCTCAAGAAAGAATGGCTGTGCCAAATCAAAAACTCATGTAGAAAGCTTCATATTGTATTAAATAAAAAAAAAATGTGTCTAAGACAAAGTCAGCAGGATAAGAAATATATTAAACCAGAAGAAAAGTATCCTAACACAGAGGACTTACTCTCTCATAAGAATAAATAATATAGTCTCTACTTCAGAATTCATCATTTTGGTTTTTTGCCAAGCTAATCTATGAAAAATAAGCATATCACATTGCATTTAAATATTACATTTTCAATGTGAAAGATACTCAGTGTTTTCACTTTTTAAGAACTCTTCATATTTCCTTTGAAGAATTTAAATTATTTGCACATTTACACTGAGTCATTGATATCTTTTTCATTGATTTTCAAGAGTTCTTTTCTTACTATGGAATGTGTCCTTTTCCTTGGATATGGAATTGTTTGATTTTCATGGTACCTTTTGACATTCAGAAGTTTTTGGTGTTTATATTGTTGACTTTATGGCTTCTGAATTTTGACCCAATGTTAACGAGACCTTGTCTTCTCCAAATTTACATGAATTTACATTTCATTCTAGTAATTTATGATTTTATTCCTTGCTTTCAACTCATTGGTCTATTTTAAATTTATATTACGGTTCATACTGATCACCAGGTACTCACAGAACATTAGTTGAATGCTAGGTTTGTCAGAAACAAATACAAAGAATATGTTTTGGCTTTTTGTTTCTACCTTCCTTATTATTCCCTTGGTTGGACACTATATTGTTTTGATTATTGTGACTCTATTGTGACTCCTTCAAAATTTTTTTGATTAAGCTTGTTTTACTAATTTAAACTTTTGAATTAGATTTCCAATATTTTAAATGTATGCCAATATGTTAATTTTAATTTCTAATATTTTAAATGTATGCCAGTATTTTAATTTTGAACAATATTGTAGAAAGAATTCACATTTTATGATGCTGATATAATGCTACCTATCTAGGAACTTGGTGTGTCTTTCCATGTTGTTTTAAAGATTTCTAATATAGGCCTTCTAAATAATGAATATTATTTATAGATAATCTATCTTCTGAATGACTAATGCGAAAGGGATTTTTTTCCCATTATCTCTAATAATTGGGTTTATCTTATACATGAAACCTATTGATTTCTACATACTGCTTTTGTTATAGAGCTGTTGAATTGTCTTCATGCTTTTGGACATTCTCAACTGATTCTCTAGGACACAGTTAATTATATACATAAAAACTAATTCTAAATTGTTAAAGTTCAGGAATTGGTCACCTTATTTTGAAATCAATATTTTACTTTAATCCCTGCAGAATTTTATTTCACAAAATGGCACAGTTTTCTTTCGTGCTGCAAACAGATGTTGTATATAACTCAGATTGGGAGAAACACTAGCGTTTAATCAAAAGGTTTAAATTTTCTTCCTGCTTCCAATTTGCTGTGAAATCAGGAGCCAGCTAAATTTTTACTTTTACTTTCTTTTAGATTTGTTAAGATTCATTAGTTAAATTGATATGAAACTGTAGATTTCTAGTTAAATTTTGATAATACTTTATGAGATGTACCAGACTGTCCACATCCTGAACCAGATCATAATTCTCTGAAAAATGTTAAAATTTTACATTTATACCTTTTATCATAGTTCTCTGCCAATGAAAGATGTGTAGAAAAAACTTTATCCATGTTGACTCTTTCTTTGTTCCGTGAATACATTTAGCAAAATTCTGCATATACAGTCAGTGTGAGGGAAATTTGTTCTCATTAAGATTAAAAATAATGGCCCATGTCAGAAGATAAAATAAATCTGAAGTTGGATGCTTACATCTGGAAAAGTATTCATGACCTTAGGTATACGACTTTTTTTTCGTAAGTTTTGTTTAGAATGTTGTTATATCTTATAAGTGCTCGGTCTTTAATCTATGATTAGACATTCTACATGATTTAAAAATAAATATTTCTGATACATATCCATAATTTCTTTACAGTTAATTAACATTTAGGTGCTTTTTGTAGTAATGTGACATTTGGCACATAAACAGTTCTTCTAGAAAATTTACAATATTAATTTATCTTTTTTCTTATTTGTACAAGTTTTAAAATTAAAAATATACAGGCATAAAGTAAAGGTTCTATAAACGCTTTTTGAATAATCAAATGCATTCATTTGGGAATGGCTACTTATTTTTTCATCTTGTGCATAGTCTGATTAAATTATTTTCTTCATTGTGGCAGTAATTAAATTTGTTAACAGTAACATGAAAAAAAAAGAAGTTGTATATTTGGTAGTGGTAGAATGCCCACAAAATTCATTTTAGAAACTAGGCTATCTTGAATAGAAATTACCTTTTAGGATTTTTTAATAGATTTTTGGTTTGCCTTTTGATTTTTCATTTGTAGTTTTGAAATTTTGGATAAAGGAAGAATCCTTGGTAATTTTTTTCACCCAGAAGTCAAGCACCATCACATTATGTATGAGAGGTATTTGTTATACTTAAAAAAATCCTGATTTTATTTCTATCATAAAGTTAAAAAATGTAATAAATATAATAGTAATTAAGGAAAAAATCAAAGTTGTGCCTTGAAAATTCAAGCACAAAAATACTCACTTTTAAATAAACTTAATTTAGTCACAGAGTTAGTTCTTTAAAAATAAAATTTTTTGATCAGTTAAATTCTCCTGTTCATTTTAACTTATTTGAAATTTGCGGAGTTAATACTAGTTAGTAAAAACTTACCTTCCTAGCTGCGCCGTATTGACGTGTGAATGTGGGGCTATGCCATATTTCAAAGAGTGGAAATAGACTGTAATATTTTAAGGGCTGACTTAAAACTTTGAAAACAATATAAAAACGTGATGAACCTCAGGAGGCAAAGATTTTTATTTTGTAATTATAAAATGTGTTATTAAAGAAGAGAGAATAAAAATAGTTTAGACTCGAGAGAGATTTTAGAAACCATCCAATCATTAAAGACTCAGGTAAGCACTACATTATTAGCAAAGCTGCCATAGGTGTTCTCTTAGAGAAGAGGCCTGCACACTTCCCGCATTGCCATACTTCTTTTTTCTATGTGCTCTTCTAGATTAAAGCACATGGAGTAATACTGACAGGTATCATTTTTCATTTATTACAAGATGTATTTACCAATATTTATTTACACTCAAGGGAGAACATAGAAGATAGACAAGAGTAATCAGTCTGAAAATGAATCCAAGTGTTCAAATGTTCCCTTCAGTTTTAGCTCTTATTTCTGATCTGATTACTTAAAAACATAAAGAAATAGTAAACAAAGAGGAGCGGTGGTGTTCTCCCATACCCGGCACTTTGGGAGGCTGAGACGGGGTGATTGGGCGTTCAAACCCAGCCTGGGCATGTTAGTGAGATTTTGTTTCAAACTTGAAAAATAAATAAGTAAAAAGGACTGTGGTGTAAAGGATCCAGATGCTGTCCTCAGTACTGGAGGGGGCATGAGGAATCTGTAGTAAACCAAATTTGATCACTTGTAACCCTAGAATGTAGGGAGGCTGAAGCAACAGTGAATTGTCACACCTGGGCAGCTTCTCAAAAATAAAAAAAGATCTGGGGCAGTAGCTCAGTAGTAGAACGCCCCTGGGTACATCATCAACAACAAAAAGTATGTGAATGGGTCATGGTGGGGAAAGTGTTGTGAGTAATGTGTACTAAAATATTTGCAGACATTACCCAACAAAAACTAAAAGTACTGTAGCAATACAGCAGTACAACTTCTTAGATTGCTATGCCTGTAGGTGAACTGTCTGAGTTAAAATAATACAGTGTAGAAAGCATGTGGCCATGAGAAATTTTTAAACATATGGTCTTATAAAGGTGTGGCTTCTATTCTCATGGATTATTTGATTTTTTCAGTCAACAAAATTATTTTTTACCAGCAGGGTAAATTTTTACCACCAGTTGATTTTTATCACCAGGGGTGATGAGTTGATATCCTTTCCATCTTCATCAATAACTATCAGATATCACACCTATCACAAGAAGAAATGGTTTTGTGCTGAGTACAAATATACAACAAGCATACATTCAGTTGGTTTTGTTTTGTTAATTGATACCCTTTGCCTGACTTAAATGATTTTGTAAAGTAGATATTCCACTGCAAAACAGTTACATAAGAACCAGAAAATTAACTCCTGTATTTTTCCAGGGATTCCATAAATTGAAAACCTGTAAAGAAGGGGAGCCTTGCAAGTTATTCTTTAAAAGTCCAAATTACAACAAAGGCAGTACTAATTGTGGTGTTTGTTATCACTATAAATATATTGAGAATACTATTTTTTTTTTTTTTTTTCCTTTTGAGACAGGGTCTCACTATGCAGTTTGGGCCAGCCTTGGGCTCACTTTGTAGCCCTGGTTGGTCTTGAACTTGCAAGGATCCTCCTGCCTCAGCCTCTTGAGTGTTGGGATTACAGGAGTGCACTACCACACCCAGCTGGAGAATACTATTCTTTGTTTTAGTTATTGTCTAAAAACTATCATGTATAGCAAGGTAGTCAGCACTCAACCTAACTGTCCTAACTTTGGATATTCAGTTAGCATAGGACCAAACTTATTAACACTTTCATATTTACTTGGTACTTGCCATTATGATGTATTTGAGAGCAATTAATATGCATTGCCTTTTGACAACTTTGCAGGAAAGATGACATAACTTCAGCATTCTCCATGTCTATACTTAATTACTTTTGAGCTCTCACTTGTAATTGGGATAATAGTGTCACAAATCTCATAAAGTTATTTTGACTATTAAAGGAGACTGTACCTTAAAATGTTTTCTATACATTAAAAAAGACTCAGAGGAGAAGCTATCTTTTAAACTATTTCAAGTTATTCTTAAGGAGATGAATAATAAGATCAAACAGTGGAAGCAACTACTGGAAATGACATCATCTCTTTGAGAGAAGTATGAGACAAGCTTCCAAGGGGAGAGTGTTTTTGAAGAACATGTTCTTCTATAATCAGAGGGCAGCTCACATGTATGTTCTAACAAACCAGCTGATGATAGAGTATGAATGTAGATGAATCTTGAATTTATGGGCTCTTGTTATGTCAGTTCCCTGGCAAACACATATTATGGAAAATTAAATTTTTAGTTCCTTGAATTTCTTAGATGTTTTTCTGATGTAGTCCCCATATAATGAGACTCCAGTCTATTCCAAGTCACAGTTCTGAGCTACATGTGATTGGTTAGCAATAACTTCCTTGGGAATCTGGTGAGTGGCTCACAAGATGTTCATTAGTGTGAGGAAAAGGTATTTTCTTAGTGCCTCTTACATCAATTTAAGTCATTATAAGTGTTGTATTGCCTTACATTGATATTCCTTAAATTCATTGTGGCTTTAGTATTGAAAAGTTTTAATCGTCAAAAATATCCTATCAAATTCCATGAGCTATGAAAGATGCAATTGTATAGTGGGAATACACATCAAATGTGTAAGTGGTATCTGTACTTAATAATACATATTTCATGGAATTAAAATAGGAGGCACTTCCCAGCACTCGGAAGGCTGAGGCAGGTGGATCTTTGCAAGTTCCAGACCAGTCTGGACTACAAAGTGAGCCCAAAGGCCAGCCTGAATCACATAAATGAGACCCTGCCTCAAAAAGACCAAAGCAGAAAAAAAAAAAAAAGTCGCTTAACTACTTAACCATCTTGTCCTGAAACAAGCAAAATAAAGTACCTTCTTTTGAGATAAAGAAAAGGGTATTGGGGATGCTTGTTTGAAATGATACGTGAAAAAGTGTTGAGTCTCAAATATCTTGTTTATTATATTACAAGTTTTTGGAACTCTCATCATTGTACTGTGATATTCTCTAGCATATCTTATATTTTCTAGCCTGGATGATTCTCATTTTTATATTTTCAGTGGCAACAACATGAGCTGGAGAGCTTACTTTTTCAGGTTTATTCCATTTCATGTAATAATGCTGCAGCAGTGTCAAAAAGGCTTAATCAGTGTAAAACTGTTCGGGAGTTTCTATTGTATTTTGTGCTTTGATAGTCATTTCAACAGATGTATTTATATTTACATATTTGTTGTTAGCAAGTCATATTTGTATTAACTCCCATTTTAAGTATTGTTTAATTAAGTTGCCATTTTTATTTTTTTGTTCCTTTGCCTATATATTTTGATTGTAGGTTTTCTTAACCACGTTTCTGAAAATTTCTAAACAACTGACTTGAAATAATTTTATTTATAGTAATATATAGATAATTCGACTCATAAAATTTCTCTCCATTAAATTCATTACATTTAATGTTGATAAGCATTTAATAGATATTAAGTAAATACTAAAGTGTATCTCAATCCAAATATATTATGAAACTTCTTATCCTACTTAGGATAGTATGGCACAGATCATATTGTGATGTTATTTCTCATATAGAGAATGCTAGATATATAGTCAGTTGAATATCTTTAGTTACTCAGATAATTAATAATGAATGTGGATTTATTTAACACATATTATGTACTAGCCACAAAATTTTTTTGCCATTTAATATAAAATTAAAAATGATTTATAAATAACAACAGTTTAATATTAAGCATTGGATTGATTGGATCACTTTATAATGTAACTAGTAGCCAGATTTGATCAAAACATTCTGGGACTCTTTTCCTTTTGTGGACATTCTAAACTCTGGCAGAAATCCTAATTTAGGTTACATTGTAGAATTCAAATGAAAGGAGTCTTTGCAGTCTACATTTACAAATATTCGTTGCATTCAGCCATCAAATACAGTAGTAGCTTAGTAACAAAAAAATTTAATTTAATTTTAATAACGTTGACTTGCAAACTTTTAGTTCATATAAAACTGAGCACTATCTCAGGACTTTTATTTTGCTATGGATTTGGTAGTAGCATTCTGTATTAAGGTGTCACAAGTGAACAAATGGCCTGAATTCAAGTAGCAAATGAGGCACTAACCACTCAAAAATGACAATTTTTTTTTTTTGCCAAATGCTGCTTATCTATTATGTTCTACTCTGTATAAGATCCACGAGCTAGACTAAGTGAACAAAATGCCATTATCAATATACAGTTTCCTTAATAATGGCCCCTATTTCATTGGGCAGATTTTCTATCTAAGTCCCAGTCCATACCAACTCCCAGTATAGAATACTGGGTAAGAGGTAATTTGTTTTTGAATGGCTACAGTAATGTTTATAAAACATTCTGACATCTAGAACTTACTTTCAAAAAATTTCAAAATTTTTTATGTGTTCTCTGTGTTTATTTGATGTGTGTGTCTTTGTATTTATATATACATATATTAAGTCTTTAAAAACACAGCCAAAGAAAAATAAGATCTGGAGATAAGTGTTTTTTGCTTTTGACTTGTCCACAAAGAGTCGCCCTCTCTTTCTTACCTGCTCTGGCGACATTCTGGGTTAGAGTTTCAGGAAAACAACCAGAGGTACTAGCTATAGCAAGACAGCAGCTGGGACCATACGGATCTCAGCATCCTGCCTTATGGCTATTATCTTTGTTTCTATCTTTATGCTGCCACTATGTCTCCTTCTTATGTGCTCCCTGCTCCTGTCCTCCCCATCACCTCCTCTTCCTTACTCCAACTCCCATAGCTCCCTGTAACTTTCCCTCTCCTTAATTTTTCTCTTTTCATACAAGATGAAGCACAGTGCCTTAATTAGAAAAAAAATTTTTTTGAAATATTTTTAAGTGTACGTAGCTCTGTAGCTACCATACCCCAATTCCCATGACCACCATTAGCAACAGAAGCAAAGTATCATCTTTATATACATTATCAATTAGAGTGTATTAGATTATAGATCCCTGAGGGCTAAAAAATAGGTATTTAAAATAGATGCAACAATTTTCTCATTTTTCTCTGTAGAAATAGGTTGTTGCTACAGTAAAATATAATTTGAAGCTAACGACAAGAAAAAACATAGTGAGTAATATCCTTTCCCCTTCCCCAACTGCAGAAAATGAAAATCATGTCAGCATCAAGTCATTTTTGCCACATCCCTTGTTAACAGCTTTTTCAGGGTGGGTCATAATTCTGTGTTTTGTTAGTGTTTTAACTCCATAGTGACGTGCTTAAATCTTATTCCACGTTGATTTTGTAATACTATGTTGTAGAATGTGTTATAAATCTACACATATATATTTAGGATAGCTCATGAATGATGGATCTCATTATCAAATTATTATCAACTTTATCCAAAATTTATAAGCTTGGAATAAACAATAAATTTACTAATATAAGCCAGTTAATTGATTTTGGTGATTGGAATATGTGTATGGTGTGGCACTGTGTATGTCTAAAAAAGTAAACTTACTGTCTGACTGTCGCCAGGAAAAAAAAAGTGGGACCTAATCAAACTGCTGTGGGGTCAACCCTTGTGGTTTTTAAAGGCCCTTAATGTTGTCCAGCTGCAAAATAAAAGGAATTGGGAGGGGAAGTTGGAAGAAGTGGAGGGGGTTGGGGGGGGGATGTGTGGAAAAGAACAGGGAGTCTGGCTTTTATTTTTTTTTTTTTTAAGTGAGTTCAGTGCCAGCCTGGACATTGGCTGTGCAGACTATTGAGCCATTGTCTGCTCCATTTCCAGAATAGCCCCCAGTTAATCACTTCGGCTTTGAAGGGAATTTCCTCGTGGAATTCTCCACAGAAAATCTAATCAACTGACCTGCCCTCTCAACAATGGAAGGCTTTTTTTTCCTCTCTTTCCCTTATTGGGGCGGGCTCTGTAATGTAGCCTTTTGTGCAGAATGAACCCTCCCAGTAGGAGCGGAGAGCGTGTGTGAGTGTCTGAGTGTGTATGTGTGTGTATGTGTGTGTGTGAAGAATGCACACTATCTCGTGTTGGTGAGTGTGTGCTTACTCTCTGACCAGATGCTGCGGTGCACGGGGCAGCCACCATCTCTGCATGCGTGTCTGTGTAAGTGTCTCTCTCTGTGTATGTGCCTCTGTCATTTCATGTCAAAGGTACATTACCTGATTACCTTTCTCGCCTGCCAGATTTTTATCTAGATAATTGGAACTGCTATGGAAGCTGTGCTTTGCCGGCCAGCTTAGGATCTGTAAAGCCATAGTTTGTCCACCTTGTTATCTGTGGCTGGCTGGGCAGAGGAAATTAAAGAGACCCACGGCCGGCCAGGGGAGTGCCTCCTAACCCTGACCTCCCCAGCGATTCCCAACACGACAGTTTGTACATATCATCTTTTCGTTCTTATTTTTTGGTTGTTTTTCAATTTTTGTTTGCGTGTGTGTGATTTTGGCATGTGGATACCTATTTCCCTCCACATCGCGCATCGTGTTTTATGGAGTTTGGAGCTGAAGAAACTTTGGTTGGGTTGCCAGGACATTCGCACCACTTTGTGGAAAGCAGGAGCTAACAGTGAGACCGACAGAGTGAGTGACAAGTTGTTTACAGGTTTCCTTGAAGGGGCCTCTGCTATATTTCAATCTGTCAAAGTTGCTTTTCTTCCCACAGAACAATGCCTGATTGTTGTGTGTGAGCGAGTGAGTGTATGTGTGTGTGTGTGGTGTGTGTGTGTTTCCGTGTGCACTTGGAGAGAGGCTGGAAAGGGGTGAGAAGGAATAACAATTCTTTGTGTAAAACTGCTATTACTAAAATCTAATCTTTTTGCTTAATTAGTTAATAAATGCAATTTGATCGGGGTTCTGTGATTGCACACACTTCTTTTTAAATCAGCGAATGAATTTTACAGAATCATACTGGAGTGTGTGCGCCTGCCTCTGTGTGTGTGTGTGTGTGTGTGTGTGTGTGTGACTTTTATTATTTAGAGGAGAGAGAGTATGGGAGACGTGTTAAATGAGTTGACTTCTCACATTCGGTGATGTCTAGAAGAGAGAATTAAAAGGAAAGGACAGGCACCCTGAGGTTGTCTAGAGCTTTGCAGCTGAGCGTGCCTCTCCTGGAGGGCGGAGGGGGGAGCAGCCAGACCCTGCTTGCTGCTGGAAGTGCGCTACCCCTTTAAGAGACTGGTCAAGGAGTCCTAGGAGAGGGAGAAGAGGGGAGGGGGGAAGGGGGGAGAGATTGAGAGAGAGAGAGAGAGAGAGAGAGAGAGAGAGAGAGAGAGAGAGAGAGAGAATCAATTGGTTTAGAAGGTTTGGACTCACTTGACAGGTTCAGTTGGAGACGATCATAGGTGGCTGCTGTGACAAAGGGAAATTGTGCTTTTCCAGCATGCTTACTGACCCTGATTTACCTCAGGAGTTTGAAAGGTGAGTACAGTTTCTTTCCCACTAATATATTGAAGTACAACTCTCCCATTTTACAGTAGTCTCTGAATCAGTTGGAAGATGCTCCCCCTAAATGTGTTTGTTAGAGAAGCTTTTAACCAGGGCTTGTGCAATCTTGTTAGCTGATTTTTGTTGATTGCCCGGACTAAACTGAACTGATTTGCAAAGTCTCGGAGATTTCAGCTAGTGTTTTTAGATTGCATCCTATAACAGGAAATTAAATGAACACTAAGCATCTCTCTCCTACTGGCTGTTTCTCTTCCTCATTCTGTCTCCTACTTTTTTCTTCATTGATTTTTTTCTTCTCTTTTACACCTTTTAAATTTTTTTTTTTTGTGTGTGTGCAGAGTGTTAACCATTTTCAGTATCTCTGTCTCCTGTAATTGCTGGCTGACAGAAGGTTTTAGTGGTGGTTAAAACGGAGGTTATAAGTTCCTATTCGATGATCCTTCCGTAAAACTTTGGAAGCTGCTCAGTAAAGCACATGACCTTTTGTTGATATAAGAGAGTAGGATTTTTTTTTCTCAAAGAAAATTTAACATCACCAATTACATACTAGTAGATTACTCTGGAAGTGTCAAAAGAAAAAAAAAATGAGAGAAGGGGGAAGTGAAGCTGGTCTCTTTCTAAGTTTTAGTGGCCACTTTGTGCTAGCTGTCTTAGCTGAATTTTGATTTACTACATTTTCCCCTTTTGCTATGATGCGAGTGAGTGTATTTGTAATTAAGTTGTTACTATTTAGAGAAATCTGTACAAAGTCCTTGTATTTGCTGTCGTTGTAAGTAAAGTAGGGTTTTAAAAGAATTCTAGCCTTTTTTATATTCCTATAAGTATACATTGCATTTTTAAAATTTGAATTCTTATCCCAGCATAAGTTCATTTTTTGGAACTATAAATAGATTTTTGTTTGCCATTAAAAAGAATTCAAACTTTGTATTCTGTATGGCGAATAAAAAAGCTAAAATAAGCCAGGATGCATGATACTCAGGCTTTTTTTCATTTTCATGAAAGCTACCTTCTGTATAAACATTTGTTGTATCTGACTATGCAATGCAAGCTAGGTGCTAGACCAGCTGGTTAAAAATATGCTAAGTCAAGCTGTTCATCGTTCAAACGACTGAATTTGATATGAAAAGACGAAAAAAGAAAGGACAAAGATTAAAACATTCTAGCAGCAAAGAAATGGAAGAGAAAAAGAGTATTGAAAATAAAATAACCCTTGGATGTGGTCTTATTTTAGAGAAGCCAGTGGCAGATCAGGGTGTAAAGTAAAATAGCCAGCAAGTCTACTTTAATAGTGTCTTTCTGATATTTTCTCTTTTTAAAAAATTAACCAGGTGTATCTTTACTAGATAATTCCAGTGAATGGTCAAACTTTCTTAACAGCTGTGACTTTATTTTTTTTTCAAAGTTTTATATATTAACTCTAAATTCTAGTTTTCATTTGCACATATAGCTTTAGTTCATATGTAGATATTGAAGTTATTCATAGTGGAACACACTATTGCCCTATATAGCAATTTGTTTATCTAACACAGTTTCTGGCATGTGCAGAATAGCACTTAAATGATAATTTTCCCTAATTCTAATTATACATTTTGAAAATAAAACTCTGAGTCAGATTTGTAAGGCTGTTAACAGATTGTTCTTATAAAAAGGTAGTTACATATTAACAGGCTGAAGCCTATTTCTCTATATAGGCAAGCTTCCTGCTGTGAACTTTATTTGTATTTTTTCAATTATCTTTTTTTAAACTAAACTTTTCCCTTTTGTATTCTGATGTTCAAATCTCTTAATGTTGCTTTATCTTCCTGGTGAGAATTTCTTTCTTTTCTCTTTTTTCTTTATTTTTGGTCACCCAGAGGCATGCTTTTCTACCTGGCTAATTAACTAAGCAAGTGATAATCAATAGGGTTGTTAATATGGACATCTTATTTGGAAATATATTGTAAGTAATTGTACAAATTATCATATACTATAAAACTATCAAATAATTTCCCCTGTGGTTATGATTGATAATACATACAAGAAACTCAGCAAATCATTACTATTTGTTTACACTGAATTTGTACGGTGAACATATCTACAGTCAATCACATATAGTATATCATGCAGACACAATTATGGATATTTATATTATCCAAAGGAAGTATAGATGATGTAACTGCGCTATCATATATAATGATTTTTAAAAATTTCAGCTAGTTGCAGCTTTCACTGAGTAAGTAGATCATTTCTACTGACTTAATTTTTATTCTGTTTTCTCACCTGCCATAGATGAGTTTTCCAGTCAAACTTAAAAATCTACAAAGAATACTCTAAATTTCATTCATTATGAAACAAAACTTTGGTATAAGTTGCTTGGGGTTTATGTATTATAGAAGTTTTATTTAATTCATTCAATTTATTTCTAATTTTATTGGTATTGTCCCTTTTCTGTTATTCTTTGCAACCTGTAGACTAGTTGAAACTTTAGTGAATATTCAAAACTTAGAATCCAGATCAAAATTTGAATTTAGATATGTATGCTTCTGTTATTTCCAGCTGTAGATATGAATATGGTCAATACTCAGGATAATAGTTATTAATACTTAAGAATTAGTAATAATTTTATTGCTTAAACATATTCAGTTGTGGAACAAATATACAAGTAATTCTAAAAAGTAAAAAATCTTGAGATAATTCATTTTTATTTTGAAGCATCCATGTCATAACTGATTATGATTACTGAAAAATTTAATTCCTATGTAGCAGATGAAAAGGCAATGCATGTTATGAAGCATTATGTGTAAGAAAAGTATTTTACATCTTGTTGGGGAAGTAGAAATGGCAACATAATTTAAATGGCATCATTATAATGAATGCCTGTACTCTCTTAATATTTTCAAGAAGTGAATGCTTTTGTACATTTAATTACAAGTAAATAATGAAAAATTGTGACTTAAGGTTTTTCCTTTGAAAATGTCACCTATTTCTTGATATTCCCGGAATAAAAGTGCTTAACATTTTCCCTTTAAATTACAGTGTTAGAAATGTGAAACAGTTTTGATAGTTTATCACTAATACTGTATTATATTTCTGTCCTTATTTTTATTTGTCCTATTTGATTATAATGGCATAGTTTTATGACTAAGCTACTTGTTACACTTTGTAATTGCTTTATCCTAGGGACTTAATTAAAAAGCAATTATAAAATGATTGCTTGAGAAGACAGCCTGATAATGTCTAGAAAAGAAAAAAAAAAAGTTAGGATTGAAGGTACTGGGATACAGCAAATGCTATCATCTGTTCCTTTGCTTCTCTCAAAACGGGTGCAGATAATAGCCTATTTCCTAGAAGATGAAGAAACACCATAGGAGAAAAACCTTCCACAACAAAAATTCACTCAACTTGTGTAGTTCATTTCCTCATCAAACTTATTTGTGAACATACCAACTATAGAACTTCTTTTCTTATCAGGAAACTTTTAAGTGTTTTTCTGAAGAAAGAAATGCACCACAGATACTATGGAAAGCTAATTGTGCAAAATAGCCATGAAAAACTATTGTTAGCAGGCAGCAAGAACATCTCTGACACTATTGGTATTTTAATTACCTAAACTTTGACCATACTAATAAAATATGCATTTCCAAAACATTTATTTTGCTTAATTGGAAACTTTTAAAACCACTCTTTTTATGAGTGATGAGTACATTCCGGTTAACAGGTACCCTCTAGGTGTGAATCAAAGAAAAGTCATCTATTCACATTCTGTCACCTATGACAATTGTAAATCTGTAAGATGGCTAATGTGTTTTCAGGGTTTTCTGATATCTTCTTTTGAGCATTTTATTTGCTTTTATTCACCTACTACATTTTAGAAGGAAAAGTGTGTATAACTCATTACAGTTCTTAATTACCAACTCAATAATTTGCAGGCTAACTGAGCAAAGACTTTGGCTTAAAATGCAGTTTGGATGAAGTAGTTTATAAAACACAGTTCTGTCATATGCACACTGGAGGACTGTCCTGAAGAGCTGGCAGGAGACCTGGTCGAGTGCAAAGAACACTTAAGAGTTAAATGCCAGGTGGCATTATGTATTGCTTAGTGTTTAGCAGATTTGATAAAGAAATTGCAAATATCACATGTTGGTGGATTCATATATTTCTTAGATATAATAAGCACATGTTGAAGTATTTACCTGTTCTTGGGGAACTAAAATCTATATGTGTATCATAAGTGAGAGGCAAATAATAAGGGCTGTTCTGATTCTTAAGTACATTATTCCTTCATAGACTTGGAATATATTTCATTCATAATGCATTTAGAAAGCAAAATTACATTTCTGGGCAAAGTCTGAGTTTTATTGTCTGTTCTTTCCACTATCAAGTCTTCAGCCACCTAATGAGTATATTGTATAATGCAGATGTACATTATGTAATCTGAATGCAGCCCTTTTTATAGATTAGTTTAATAAGTGTAACTAATGGATTCTGTTTTCTTACATAATTTGTTATTCATTTATACTTTCAATGAGGTTAACCAATAGCACAGCAAATAAACTAATCTAAGTTTTTCTCTTGTACTAATTCACATACAGTTTCAAATGTCAGATCTGCGACGGAGGTGATGGCAGTCAGATAAAAGATGTTCAAAGATTTAACCAAAGCCTTGAAATGTGTTCTTACTAAAGGGGAAATTCAGTTGAATGAGAAATAGACTAAAACATCACAGTGTCTTCCTTCTTTCATTCATTCTGCTTTCCCACTTTTTCATTGATTGATAGCATCACCATAGGAAGTAAGTGCATGTAAAATTCACTTGCTGTATGGTTGAATATGATCAAGGGATATTGCTGGGAGAGGACAAGAATCTAGAGGCTGATACTATTTTGCATGGGTGTACAGTGTTTATTTGGACATACTTTAGGAATATGCCTCATATTCCTTGATGTTAATCAGGAACTGATAGCTGTTCAGGAAGAGAAGACCTTTTTAGCCTTTCTGACTTCTGTGTTTTCTACTGCAGCTTGGAAGTTGTTCTCCCTTACTAGCTGAGAGTTCATACATCTCCTCTGTAGATATTGTGGCGTATGGTTCTGCTTGTCCAATAGGGGGGTGTTGCATCTTTCCACATTCAGTATCCTTTTCCCTTGGAGTCTGAGAGTAAAACCTCAGCAGTACTCCCTGCCTTTGCCAGCCCGAGGAGTCAGAGACTCAAAGTTGCTCCCAGTTCTTGCGCCTTCATTGTAGAGCTACATTCTGCTCATTGGGCTGCCGAGAAGGACCAGACCGAAACAAGATTCAGAAGAATTCTGGTGAGAACTGTTTATAGGGATATGGTATTTTAAAAGAATGTAGTAAACAAACAGAATTGTGGCATAAACAAAGATAATTAGCATAAACAATGTCGTTTTAGGACAGGTGGTTTAAAAAACAAACAAAACAAAAAAACCCAAATGTGAACCCAATTTGAATGCTGCCAGTTTGGAACCACTGAACCTTAATCTGTACTTCATGAGAATTACCCAGGTTTGTTGATAAACTTGTTAACATGCATTTTCTATTTCTTTTGTATCATTTTCCGGTCATTATGCCCTTTTGTCAACCAGCTTGAAAGTAATTAATCTATTACAAGGTAGTTTAAGGACTTTTTGCTCATAAAATGTGACAGAAGGAAAATTAAAAACAAAAGCTTGTAGATATACATAGACACTTGAAATCAATGTCGAACCTTAAAGCAATTAGACGTGATCTTGGCTCATTGTATTTCAAAATTTTCTTTTATGTAAGTAGCATTTCAGTCACTTGGCTCTTTAGTATTAATATGTTTGCTTTTATCTTGCCTTAAAATGTAAAAATTTTTTTCTTTTTCCTGTTTCTTTCCTTTTTTTTTTTTTTTTTGCTATATCTGAATCATCTCTGGTGTTAGGTATTATTTCTCATAACTGTTTTCTTGTATAACTTAGTGAAGGTGGTGCAGGGGTATATAAATGTATCTGGTGATCATGCAGCGTGAGGATGCTAGTTATTGTGAGTGACATACCTAAACTTATTATACTGTTGTGATGGATTTTTAAATCTGGAGACATTTAGGTTTATCTCTAAGTGATGTGTTTTACTTAATGACTCTACTGAAATGCAATGTGGAAAACACAATGCTATTTATTTTTCTTCATTAAGAATCAAAATTTTTATTGGTGTATTCTTTCTTTTCTTTTCTTTTTCTTTCCTTTTTTTTTTTTTTTTTGACCTGGTGAAGGAAAACCAAGAATTCTAAGTGGGAATATCTCTGGTATTCTACGGCCCATCTTTTTGCTTAACTGAAAGCATTTGTGAATATTTGTGAATGAGTTTTGATTTCTTAAGAGTTATAAAAATGTGTGTAAACTAGTAAACCATGTCTCATTCATGTGCTGTGGAGATTTCTTGTACTTTAGGGACAAAAATAATTTGGCTACTAACGAATTAGGGCTACCTGCCAGTGCCAACACATACTGTAGGTAAGAG
The DNA here is from genome assembly GCF_034190915.1 of Cavia porcellus. Taxonomy (NCBI): domain Eukaryota; kingdom Metazoa; phylum Chordata; class Mammalia; order Rodentia; family Caviidae; genus Cavia; species Cavia porcellus. The sequence goes on along the minus strand of NW_026947510.1, from coordinate 48,416,654 downwards.
GCACACTATAAAGAAAAGCTGCTGGCAGCAAATTGGTTGAAACTTTCATATGTAACAGCGTTTCTATTTCTGTTCTTCACATCTTTGAAGAATGTGTGTTTTAGAAAAGAAAATGTTAAAAAACAGAAGATATGATCTTTCTTAAAAGTGTATGTGTAGCTCAACTTGATTACTTCTCATTGCGGAAATGCACAAGGTTTCATTATGCTCCTTGTGCACTGTCTCCTCCGCCTATCACCATCATCCTGCCACGGAAACCTACGAATCAAATGTGTTGGAAATAAATGTAATGTGAAGAAATGAAACTGACTACCTAGAATGGCTTCTAAAATGCCCCCAAATGTTTTAAGATTTTGATAGTGGTAGTTTAAAGGAGTTAAGTCACTTGAGACGCAGAGCAACTGTTTCATAAAGGATTTGTCTTTTCATCTAGGGCTTCAGGTATAGTACTGAGGAAAGACAGGAAAGGGTTAACTACTTTGCTTTCTGTTAGTTTCTTCATTTACTGCTATAAAGAAGACAAAGTTTCAAATCACGTTTTCCTGGTACATTATAAATCAAAATGTATTAAAATGTACTCAGTGTTTAACACGGATTTTGACTTTGTTTTCTGTCTTTTTTTATATTAATTAGGATTGAGCTACTAAGAGGATAGCAGGCTATGTGGAAACTGGTTATGGAACTGTTACATGCGATCTGTTGAAATATCATTTTAAACAATTTTCTATTTATTTATGAAAAGGGCATCCTAATGAAACCAAAACACAGACATTAAAAACGAGAAATATGTTTTAACTTAAGAAAATGCAAAATTAAAAAAGTTCTACTTTATACTATTAATTTTTCTTTCACAGTTAGTATAGGTTGCTTGAAAAAGTTCTGAAACATTTTTGTCCTAATTATAGTTAATCTATTATTTGTTTATCTACAATTCTTCCTTTCAGTTACTTACCCTGAACCAGAGTCTGTTGGGCAATAGTTTACAAAGTCCAAAGACTTTTTTATTTACTCCTGTCCTGATGTTCCTTTGTTTTTACCTTGTTTATATTTGCTATAGAATTTCATAATATGTTTGAAAAGAGATTGCAGGAAGATGTCATATATGGTTAGTATTTCCTCTCTGCTTTCTTATTTGTAGTATAAGAGACCCGTATTGAAAACTCACCAGGATAATGTATAGTATTTGCAGTATTTAGTAGAAAGAAGAATGAACTGGTGATCACACTGTTCAATTTCTGATTAATTCACTGATTAACTTCGTGAATGAATAATAACTGAATATACAATATATGATTCTCAGAATATCATATCCTTCTAGCATTGTTAGGAGATGAAAGAAAACTTTTTATTTAATATGTAAAGTAATAGTAATAAAAACACCTAGGCATAGTAAAACAAAGATAACCACGCATGCTGTTTCTGACAATGGAAATTCTATACCATTCAATCCTAAAGGTAACGTGATTTTTGAGTTAGAAGAAAGGGCATTGTTTTTAGTGCCCTAAGGACTATAAGCTAAAAAATTTGGTAGTATAGTCTGATTCATATATTTTAGCATTTCTTGAAAAATAGAACAGATCTATTTTGACCCACAAATATTTTAAGAATATTTAATGATTTAAAAGCATTCTTCTAGAGGAAAAAAAGCATATCCAAAAGAATCCTAATAGTGATTTAAATAATTGAGTGAAAGAGCAGAATATATAAACTTTATAAACAAATTAAACAGAAGTGGGAGTCCTTGATAGTTATGTGAAGAATTTATTTTGTGATTTATAAAAATTCTGGAGATACACACACATGAAAGTTAGGAATTCAGGGGAAACTTTTTCATTTTAGACAATCTTTTAAATAAATCCTACCAAATCCTGATGAAACTACATTTTGGAAAGAGGGTCCTGTAAAGAAGATATATTTCAAAATACAAGCAAGCTCCATTCTTTTTTTCTCATTTCTAACAAATAATACTGTGACATGTGCAACAGAGACATAAAATAGTATTTCAGCATTAAAGACCCAAAGGTCATGTTGTGGTGCATATTTAATGAAAAGTTGGAAGTTGGATTTAAATTAAAGTTGAATTGAAGTATGCTTAACTAAGTTTTTGTGATGTTTGAGGTTTAATGTTGAGATAGTAAGAAAGTTAAGAGTTAGAATATATATATATATATGTGTATATATATATATATATATATATATATGAACTTTTATTGTGTGTATTTTAAATTTCTAACGTAACAACCTCTATTTTGGTTAAGATTTGCATTTACCAAATCTTCACTGAATCTTTTTTTTTTTTTCCCCCGAAGGAGAAAATAGTTTTAGGTGGACATATCTGAAGCCCTAATAATTTGCAAACAGGGACCCTCTTTGAGTCTTAAAAGTTAAAATAAGAAGACAGACTGAGATTTCTAAATTCTCTTAACTTTAAAATTTCATCTTGTGAAACTATACATTTAACATATCCTGAACTCCTAGTTAGTAGTCAGAATTCTTGTATTTATGCAGCTATTTGGAGACAGAGTATGTCAAATAAGCAGCCTTTACCTGTGGAATTACTTTAGTAAACCTATCAGTTGTCATTTTGCAGGAACAAGTAACCAGAATATATTTTGTGAACTTTTAAATCAAGTTTGATGTAAAATTCTTACTTAGGATTAAGTGGCTCAGTTTCTATGAACTGTTTGAAGAGTTTCAAATGAGAAGATTCACAGGCTACGTGGTTAAATTTCTCAGGTGCTTCAAATCACTTGTCTTCCACCATTACAAATATTGTAAAGATAAATCATATATGATGACTGAATGATATACCATGAGGAGGGAGGATAAGTGTGAAAATGGAGCATTGGGTTAAAGAGCTGAAGTCTATTTATGAAGATAAGAAAAAAAAAAAAGGATAAGAAAGCAGAGCATTAAGAAACCACAGAAGTATAGAAAGTATATATCATTGTTGGAATAAAGAAAACATTGGACTGGAAAATAGCAAAGTTAACTAATATTAACTAAGGTAGTCCAAAGGAAGAGTTTTAAGTGTGTTTTTGCAAATAAACTATTACCATTAACACTAGGCTATCTAACTTGATATACATTAGTTACTGACTGGCAATCTCTAGAACAGGAATGTCAAACCCTCTAAGGATAAGAAATAGGACAACCACCAATGAAAGATGCACGAGAAAAATCCAGGTTATCTGGGAGGACAAGATGCACATATTGTTAATATTTTACACTTGGTACATTTATGATAGGCTTTTTAAAAACACCTTTTAAAAAGTGCAGGTGTACCATCAAATATATATTTCTTCATACACATTGAAGGGCCTTTTGTATTGTTTCTACTTTGAAAACACACCTAGGATGTTTTGAAATCTTGGTACAATATAGTTGAAGTTTTAAATACCGATTCATGTATTCTGGACATAGGGTTTTGTCTTGTGAAAATCCTTTGCTTAATAATTATAATACAGAATTTTTACTGTGTACTTGCCACTTTTAATTCAGGCATTATGAGCGAACAACCTCTTATTCTCTTTGTATACATAGAAAGATAAAAAATAAAAATGAAAAAGAACTGCATGGAACTACAATTATATTTTCAAATGGGACTGAAGAAAAATGTGCAAATATCCTACTGTTAAATCAGAAAGAAATCTGGAAAGCATCCAGTTGGGCAACTTACTGCTAATATATTTTATAGTTTAGCATTTCATTATATGCAAGGTTGACATATGTTACTACAGTTTTCAAATCAAGAATTAATAGTTTGTGATTCATCAGTCTTTTGCCTTCTTCGAATTTCAACCTTGCATCTATGAAATGGGCTTAAAAATATGTATAGTTACTTATGCTATACTATTGAATTCAGCTTAAACTTACGAAAATTCATGAGAACATTTGGATTTCACTGAATACAAGTCACTGAATTCAGATTTTTATAAATATCTTTAATTGTTGGCAAATGTAAAATGACCATCTTGTTAATAAAAATTGTTTTTTGATAACATACTAGTAAGATATCTGAAAATAACTTTAGCTTATGAATTACTACTTATAAAATTAGTTGTTTAAAAATAACTTTAGCTTATTATTTACTATTTATACAAAATTAGTTGTTTATATTTTTGTTTTGTGGTTAATGTAGCTGTCATTTTTTAAAAGTATACTTAGGATTATTGATGCCTGGTAAATTTTAGTTAAAATGCAACAACATAACTATAGTTTCCTCTGATTGTATTTACTAATAATTCAATATCCTAAAGATACATCTTTATCATTTTGTGTCATAAATCTGACCAATGATTGTTTATGCAACCATTATTATAATAAATATATTTGCTGATTTAAAATATTGCTATGCACAACTTTAATCTGTGCAAATTAAACTTCACTTATACTTCATAGGAATGAATCATACAGAACAATTAATGAACAAAGCAACAATTTTCTTTTTTTGTTAAAGGTTACATAGAAATGCTTTTTAAAGTTGTATTTTTTACATAGCTTGTAAATTATAAAATATTAGATATTTTAAAGGATTATTGATATAAATACAGTACTTTGTAGATTTTTGTAATAAACACAGAAAAAGATGCCTTCCATTTATATATGTGTTTTTTTTAGACTGCATGTAAAGTTTGCAGAAATATATAGATTTATTTTATGGGCAGCATCATAACACACATCAAAATCACCAAAAAAACACAACCCTTATTTTTGACATAAAATTGTTTTTCCACTGATATAATCTGTTGAAAGCCAGAAACCATCCAAAGTGTGGATACCAATTTAAGAAGATGATATTTTGCCTTAATTATACATCTGGGAAATATTAGCTGAACATTTTGTGGAGAACAGTGAATACCTTAGTTGCCAGTTGTCTAAAATACTGCTAATGATCGACATAGTGCCAGTGTTTTGATGGCTAAAACCTAGGCTGAATATGAATACAAAGAACACAGTTGGAAAAAAGTGCACATTTTATACAAAACAGATTTCAACCATCTGCTTGGCACTTAAGTTTGCGACTATAGGCAATATATGAAAGAGGCCACTGTCCACGTTATGAATGGTATCACTTTTATTGGTACCTTAGAAAAACCATAGGGTTTTTGAAAGCATGTATTACCAATGATTTTCTTCAGCTAAATAATGAAAACAAGGGCCTCAGCCAAAATTTTGTTCCCTTCATAATCTCTTCTATGTCAGTCGTCTTACCCTAGCAAAGTGGGCTTCACTAATAAAGTGGGCCTTAGTACTATACCTCAGGATATTAAAGATACCAGACAGTATTAGAATGAGAACCCTAGATGGTTATAAGATAAAACACTGTTTGCTTTAGGAGTAGGTTATATTCCTGAGTCTTGCCTGAGTACTGTATTGCATGTCAGATTTGCGTGGAAGTTAATGGTCCAGAAGCACTTCTGAATTTAATGTTTTCTCATTTGTTTTGAATTTATAGTATTAAATAAGAGCAGTGTTGTTGTTTCACACAGTGAAACAGAATTAAGCTATCTAGGAGTAATTATAAGCAAACTAATTATGTGACCCATTTCTATTTACCTAAAATTGAGGAAGCTATCTCTAAAGTGCTCAGCAGAAGAATGTTGGTAAATGTAACACAGTAAAGTCTTTTAAATTTGTAAAATAGATAAGTGATACTATAGGCTGTTCCTTAGTACAACATAGGCAAAAAATGTAGTTTTTATTAATAGTAATTTGAGATATTATATTGTCTTTAGTTGAAATACATTTTTTACTTTTAAAAATTAGAAAAATAAGCTAGTAGAATTTAGTTGATTTATCCAGGTTATTTAAATTGTATAATATTAATACCCTTTCAGCTCTTGCAAAAAGAGTATGTGCTTTAGTAAAGTGTAAAAAAATGCTCTCAGCATCTCTATGTCTGTTTTCTAATGCTGCTCATATATCACTGTGCAGCACTTCAGATGTGGCTACTTTGAGCTGAGATGTGCTGTAGATAAAAAGTACACACTGGATTTCAGAGACTTAGGTTGAAAGAAAGAATGGGAAGTATCTTGCTAAGTTTTAAAACATACTAATGGTGTGTTTAAATGATGCATGGATTTATTGATTTAAATCGTATTAAAATAACATCTTTTCCTTCCACATTTTTAGTGTGGCTACTAGGAAATTTGAAATTATATCTGTGGCTCTTATATGTGACTCACATTATATTCCTAGTGCACATTGTTCCTTTATATCTTTCTGTGGAGAGAGGAAAACGACAATCTTTATGTGTATCTAGATCCTAGAAGCTCACAGTAGAGGAGCAATGAGTCAGAAAGACTTTCATTTTTTATTTACTGCTTTTCCTTCTTAGCTTTCTTTTACAGGAAAGTAAACTTTTACCATTTTTTATGAAGCTAAGTAGTATCCCTAACTTGACCAGATGTGAATGGCAGTTCCCCAATGAGTATTTTCAGTTTCTAAAATCATTCATTTAAGGATTATATCAGTATTTTAAAGATTATATGTTTGAAAGGGCTATTTACATTTAACTTTTGAAATGCCACCAAGTATATCTCCATTGTTGCCACTGAGGTTTAAAGAAATGTATGGCTGGATTGAAATACCTTCAGTTTTTGCATCCAACCTGATGTTACAGTTTCCTTAATTCACCTACAAGATGTGATCCAAGCTCTTTCTCTGTACAAATGGCGTTTCCTCATAGTGACTACTTAGAACTGTTTTTGAGAGATACAAACTTGAGATGATCCTTCTGCATGGAAACTCCTTACTGAGATAAATACAACTATGAAATTTTCCCCCTATCTCTTTATCAAATCCTTTACAATGAAATATCTTTTGAGATAACATTGTCACTGACAGGTAATATCTTTGCTCAGAAAGTTTTATCTGATTAATTTTTGCTAGCTCAGTAAGCAGAAAGACTCTTTATAGCATAGTAATTTTTATGTTTGTCAGTGTTCACATCTTGTATGGTGATATGAATGTGAAAATTTTGTTGTGCATTTGTAAATCATGGTGCGATCGATATAGTAATCCTTTGCTCTAAGTGGTAGCTGTGATTATACTGGTTTTATTGAGTAGCAGAAAAATATGGTAATTTTGAATAGGAAACTTAAATGTGATGATAAACTAGTGTAGCTTGTAAATAGACTACATTTTCATCGAAAAATAAGATATTTGTGGATGGAGATGAACTGTATGTTTTTAGGCCACTTTCACCACTAGAGTGATATTCATTACTATAGGCTTGAAATGATCCATGGATCCTTGTTCTATATCTTGATCTTTAAATGTTCTGGAAGCAGATGTATCTGAGGATTCTGGTATTTTATTTCTTGGTATTTTGCTGTAGAGAAGCCATTTAACTTTGATGCTGCAAAGTGGGATATGGAGTAAAGTGCTTAACTGGACAGTTTTACCATTTATCACCTATACAGTCTTTGAGGGTTGTACAAATTCTTTGTGCCTTATTTTCTTCATCTGTGAAATTGGGATTATTACCACCTCCATTTTGTAGGTAATTCTTGCTTAAATAAGGATTCATATGGAACTTGGAATGTGATAGAAAATATTTTTCTTTAGTAAACTTCAATGAATTGGAAAGAATTTCAAGAATATTACATATACTATAGCAAGTGATGTTGGGCTGGAAGCTAATATATACACTGGAAATATTAAGTAAATTTCAATGAATCCTATGGTGTATACAGCTCTCAGAAATACAGTAGTTTCCTAAATGTGAAAAAATTAAGAGAAAATATTGAAGCCATATAATTATTTATGTTTACATATACTATATTGTTATATAAAGTATGTTCCTCATAATGTTTATTATATACATATATGCACACATATTATATATTATAGTATACATTATATAAACATAGAACTCATGTTAGGATAAATATACACTTATACATATAAATAACACTTGTATATATTTGTCATATACCTAAATGTATATAGAAACATACATTATTTAGAGTATGACTTATATGTGTATAATACATAAATATTATTTTGTATCATGAATATTGTGTTTGTATATGTCCATGACTATGAGAAATAGATAAAATAAAATGAAAGAAAAGAATTACTTGCAAAGCTAAAACCTTAACTAAGAATAATTTTGAGTTAACTGTCATAATAAGCTTTACTGCTATTAATTTCTAATAAAAATAAGCTTACTTTATAAGACTCATCGTTAATCATTATTTTGTTGGATAGTGATGTCTGAGGGAAGAACTTACTTTATGAATCCTTAATTTTTCTTTAATAGAGTATTACAAAAGCTTCAGAAATGTTCTTCATATTGACATTTTTAGCACAAACGAAATAAGAGAAAGAATACTGAATGATAACTAACTTAGTAGAAGAAGACATTTCTATAAGTAGCTAAACTAATGTTTGCCAGGTATGTAGATTTCTTGGTTAAAGGAGACAGGCAGAGATCTAAGAAAAGGCTAACAGTCCCTTAAACTACCTTTTTAAAATAACAGTTGTTACATCCAGGCTGTTGCTAAGAGATGAGGAACAATCAGTTCCTGACTGAGTTGTATTCTTGCCTAGATTTGAGGGCCCTCCCACCTCTGTCCTTAAATTGACTCTAGATTTAGAAGTACATAGAAGACAAGGCAAGAATTACCTGAAGACCATCCCAATGAGACCTTATTTCAGTGTAATAGTACATAACAGGAGTTATTTTCATTTGAGGCAAGTTAAAACTTTCTATTATTTACCTGCTCTTCTGATAAACTTGTTGTCTCTCCATATTTGAAGCAATATTTTATTTCAGTGGGCTGTTCACATTGACTTAATTTGAAAAGTAACCTTAAGGTAACTAATGAATTACATTGGAAGATAAGAAAATTTTATACATTCTCACATGATTTAGTTGCACATCTATATTTGGAGTCATTAACCCACAGAAACAACCCCATGTTGACTTATCAGTTTAATAATATTTGATGATCTCTTTCTATATAAATAGTTTGTTAGGCAGTACAAAAGAACACACCCTTATTAATTAAAGGAGAGAGGAACAAAGTGTCACTGTAAGAAGAATGAGTAATAAAGACATCTTACACCTTTCACATCCATATGAGAATATAATTTTTAAAAGACCACCATTTTTCATTTAAAAGACAGTTTGTCTTCAAAACTGATAGCTTTGATTTGGGATAATTATTTTAGTACTGCTGCTTATGATATTGAGGTGCTTATACATCATTAGCCCAGGATTGTCAATTTTGCATTTGCTTTAATCAAAAACATCCTGGTCAGTAAAAAATGTCACAGCATTCAGATATAGATCGTGTGTTTATTTTTCTTCTTTTTATCCTTCAGAATATTACAGATTTACAGAAAAGTTGAAAGAGCTGTACAGTAAGCATGCTCATTTCACTCTTTAACTTTTATCCCTCCACTTTCTATTTTTTGTGAGTCTTTGAAACCAGCTAACACATTTCAAATCTAATAAATGAATATTCATACAGTAATATTTGATTTATGGTCCATGTTAACATATTGTAATTGTTTAGTAACATTTTAATAACATTTTTGTTTTCAAATTGAGGGTTAAGTCACACATCAGGTACATTGTTATTTTCCTCTAGGTCTCTAAATTAAAACTCCCTTTTTCTTGATACTGACATTAAGTTTTTCTGAAAACTCCAGGCCATTTGTCTAGTATACTACCTCATCAAGCTATATGTGATTGTGTACTCAAGATTAGAGTACACAATATAGAACTTTTAAGACAATAGTGGACCATTGTCTGTTTTTAAGACCTCTTAAAATATTTAGAACTGTCAGATAATGTTACCTGCGAATTTCAATTTTTGACTTAACCAGGTTCACAGAGACATTCTTTTATTGGCTTATATTTTAGGAGAGGTAATCTGTAATTTGAAAGCTGTGTGGATGTGAATGATTTGTCTATAGAGAGCTGTTTGTTACCTTTTGATTCTATTTTTTAAAAAATAATGCTTCTATAGTCTAAGAAACTGTCAAACCTTATCCATAAGGTCTACACTGGAAATATGCATCAGTACAAAAATTTTTGCGGGTAATGATATTACATGTCATAATACTAACTTTTTCACAGTAGACACCAACTACCTCCATCAAATTGAAGCATTTCTTTCCTCATTCATCTTTAACCTTTCTCACGTATTGAAAATCAGAAATGATCTTGTTAATAGCATCTAAAACATTTCCTAAATTTTGAAAATATTAGAAGCAGATATAGACAATTCTCTGTTTGACAATATATGTTAAGGTCTATGGAGATTTTCTTGTTACTGACATTTTCCTGTTCTGTATTCTATGTTATACCATCTTTTTAAATTCAAACAGAATCTTATCTGTTTAAAAACGATCTCTATTTAGATGTATAACACAGGCTTTAGTGTCAGACACCTATAATCAGAACTTGATTGTATATTTCATTACTGTTATATTGAGCTAACCACTTAATTTTTCTGGGTTCCTTTTTCTACTTATGTAAAAGTATTTTTTGTAGTTATTAAATAATTAAATATGAAGTGTTCAACACTGAATCAACAGTATAGCAAGCATTGATATAATATTGATCATTATTATTGATGATGAATTGTCAGTATTTGCAGTACAGAATAGGAACTCTTGCATGCCACCTGAAGTTAGATGATATTTTTAAAGGCACAGCAAAAGGTCTGCAAGAAACAGTCATTGAGTTCTTAGTGTGTTCTAGAGACTTAATAAATAAGGTGTGTAATGACCTTTTACCTCATCAAGCTGCTAGAATGATAGGGAAAACAGACATTAAACAGCCAAATGAAAGAAAGGCAAATGCTGTGAATGATGAACTAAGTACAAGTATCCGAGGAGAGTTAGTCCTGGTCTATATGTCAGAGACCTCCTTTTCAGGAGTGGGTGGTAGTGAAGATAGATTGGTAAAGTTTTCCAGACACAGGCAGTTGTATGGGCCAGGAAGATAGGCTTTAAAAAGCCCATGATTTTGTCTCATTTACAAGTCTGGTTTCTCCATATGCAGGATGGCTTCCTTAAGTATGTTGTTTAACCTCTCTGTGCCTGCCCCATTTTACTCATTTGTGATGTGCCAATAATAACTTGTCTTGCAGATTAAAAGAGATGATCAGGAACAGCTAAGTGTCCTTTTGACACTTTAAGTATCCAATAAATGTTGGCTATTTTGTTAAAGGATTTAGCTTGTACTAAGTCCTGATAACAATATAACCACACTAGAGGACCTAAAACAGCTTAATTTATTTCTTAGAAGCAACTGTGCTATGATCCTGTACTGCAAATTTTCTTCAGCTTTCATTCTCTTGCCTCTGTAACTGGTTACAAAGCTTTCTTTTGTACTTTCATATGAGTGTGATCTTCACAAGTCAGGATGTCAAGCTGAACATTTTTATATTTTTCCTTGGTGTGTTAATAAAAATGGCATTTTGTGAGAGCAAAAAATAACCTAGCCAAATTGCTGCATTCAGGTAAATTTTAAATGGGTTTGAATGAATTAAAATGAGGCACTTTACCAATGTTCTTGGAAAGTTTATGGAACAAAGTCTGCTTTACCAACGTGAACAACTTAGCCATTTTCTCTGCATGTTGCCCTCCTCCCCACATGACTCAGTAACGTAGTTACATTTATTGGTTGTTTACTCACTTCTAATGCCCTTCATTCCACTAAGGTTAGTGAGTGGTGAGAAAGGGAGCTCCAGAATGCTTTTGGACTGAAAAAGACACTTTGTGTGGTCAGAATGAGGATGAGTGGAGAAATTGTAGCAAAGCTTTGGTTTTTAATAGCCCTGTTGCTTGTCTCTTTTTATTAAATGGAAATATTAAAGAGTGATTTAAATTGATTAATTTGTTAAGTTGTTATTATTGTGTTCACTAAAGAGTATGAAAAACCTAGATGCCTTTTTACTGCAAAATTACTAAATATAACACTTTTTGTTGATTAAATAAAAGCTGTTGTTATATTAGGTCCCAAAAATATTTCTAAACATTGTTTTCAAATATATAAAGAGATCTTCAAGTGAAAGCATGTATATTTGTAAAAAACAGTTGCTTTGCAATTATATCATTCAATTATTGATATTATATTCAATTATGTTCTCTTTGGTGAGCTTATCGCCTCTTGGATTTTGTATTTTAGAAAAGTTTTTGTTTGCTCTTTTGCTCTCACACTGGAATTAAATAATTTTAACAACCAAGGGATTCACTTTATTTTCTTGAATTAGATAGCCATCACACCATATCCAGATAAAGGCCAGCATCATGAAGTATGAACTTCAATTCATATTTGAAGATCCTTAAATTTAATAGGCCATCTGACATTTTAAAATTCAAAATACATGATTTTTTTTATTCAAAAAATAGAAATGGGAATAAATAAGGCAATATTATCCTGTTAACTGTTCTTCATTTTAGTAGTTTTTCTTTTGAATATAGCAATACCAATATGTAAATTTGTTTCTATAATAGGACACAATTGAATATCTTATATTAATTTGTTGGTTTTACAGCTTTTACTGTGGGAGTAACCCATATTTGGAAAAGTAATGACCCATTATTGTTTAAGGACCTGTGCTAAGCAGAGTAATACAAATCAACCATAAGTTAGTAATAGCCAGTTGATTGTGGAGTGACAATTTTAAAATAATAATGGGCAGCATAAATGACAATGTAACAATCTGTTTTCCTTTAAGTCCTTGATTTTTAAGGATGCAAATTTTTACATATAAATGAAGGCCTGCTACCTTAGTACTTGTAACCTAGGATGCTTAAAGATCATTGTTAGATATATAACTACAGTGTTTTAAAACTGAAAGCCAGGAGAATAAAAATGTATGTCCTACTCAACTCAAGAGCAACCAATTTGAATTGCCTTTTTAAGGAATGGTATATTTATATATGGAATGGATAAGAAATTAAAGTTGTTATATTATTTTATAATTAATGTACACCTTTCCATACTTTAGCTATTTCAAATTAAAGATGAATAGAATGCACAAATTATTTTGTGTTTATAAATTCTGACATCTAGTAAGATTATTAATGGCAAAACATTCATATAGCCTCCCAGTGTCAATTTGTTGAGCTTTCTATTCCACTGGAGGTGTGATTTATCAATTCCCATACAATTCTTTTTCCACATATGAATGTGGAGCTCCATTAAGGCCAGAAACAAAATCCACATTTCTGTCTCAGAAGAGCCCACTTCTAATAGATACTGAATCGCTAAAATCTTGATTTTTGTCGGCTGCTTGAATTTACTGCAATTCCTATATTTGTCTGGTTTCTGGCCCTACTCAGCCTGTTTGGCTTTTCCACTGTATTTTCTCTAGGCTGATCTGCTTCCCATTAGATTTTATTAGGCTAGTGTCTTGGGAGCTATGCCACAATTCACTGTCCTTCATTTGCCCATTGGATTTTCATTGGGAAACTTCTAGCCTGTTAGATACTTGGTTCCATCCTCTTCGGCTGCCCCTTGATACTCTCATGACTTGAGAGTGCCTTCCAGATCCATTTAATAGACTGAATATTTTGGGTTCTTGAAAATGGATACAAATGAATTTCTAAACAAGCTTCTCACCTTTCAAGATAAATGAGCTTCTTTGTGACTTTGTCATTATCTCTTCATTTGTGTAACAATCTACTAAAAAGATATAAACAGACCTTGTGTTCATTCATGATCATTAAGTATAATTCACAATAGACCGCTGTGGTTCTTCAAGACAGCGAAAGTGAACAGCAGTACTATTTCACATATTTTTAAGACATGGATTTTAACGTCATACTTTTTATTTGCTTTTAGCAGAACCTGTAGATGGTATAACTTATTCTTAAATTATGATAGAGAATTCTTTTTAGAATTGTATAGCCAGTGAAATATACAGGAAAATTAAATGTTTTTCCATGATTATCAATTTAATAAACTAAAATAGTTTCTGTTAATTATAGAAAGTATAATGTTTCAGATTTTGACTCTCATTGCCCTACCTGTCTATATGCATGCATGGATTATAAATTCAGAATCTGATAGGAAAGATGAGAGAGAAAGTGCAAAGAGGGGAGGGGGGACAGAGAATGTCATATTGGAGACAAATAGAGATGTGAAGAAAATGACAGGGAGTGCCTTTAACAAAATACTGTAAATTCTTCACAGATGTGATATATGTCCAGGGGAAAGGATGCCCCTTCTTTCCTTCAGACGTACAAGTTGTCAGAGAATCAAGAGGGTCCACCACTAATTTTAGGTGAATTTCAGTTGTTGGTGAAATTATTAAAGGCAATGAGAAAAGAGGAAGCTGCTAATTTTTAAGATTTTTTGGTAGAGTTGATACATATATAATTCATATTACAGTTTTTTTTTTTGAAAAACAATTCAGTGATTGCCACATTTTAGAAGGAGGTTTTGAAATTGTAATTTTATATCTATCAGGTTTGCATGATACTTTCATTTTTCTATACTGAAGATCATAGATAGGAATTGTGAAGTCCTTTCTGGGATACAACAGAAGGTTCTTTATTCTATCCTATTAGTTAATGTACTCAAGTTCAAGTCTTTTTAGGAATAGACTTTTTTTTTATTTTTAGAATTGAACTTCTGAAAGGCTTTTGCAATGTAGATCATATAATCACTTGACAAGGAGAAATCATTGCGGTGGCACAGATCTGTAATGTCAGCACTTGTGAAACTGTTGCAGGAAGATCCCTGCAAGTCTGAGCTACCTAGTGAGTGCAAGGCCATATTATTTTTATCTATTACTAGTTAGTCTATTACTAGAAAATGCTTTTTCAGTTCAAAATGCTTTAAAAAATGAAATGAGGTGCTAGAGAGAAAAAGTATAGGTCTTGTAAAGTTTTAATTATATGTAATCCATAAATTTAGCTTTCATCATTAAACATTGATTAAGATGAAGAGTCTATTAGTTGTATCTTTGTAATTGTTACTCTTTCCTTGTAGATGACTTCTTGCTCCTAAAACACAGCTTACTTTACTTTCTCTCATTCCAGTTTATGTAATTCAGACTATGTAACTGAAACAAAATCCTTTTTTAATGTGGCTTTTCCTTAATTTATGTGATAAAAGAAACTTTCTCCAAGTTTTTTTTTTTTTTAAACCGAGAATCAAACTCAGGCTCTTCTGCTTGCCAGGCAGGCTCTGTGCCACAGAGCTATATCCCTGGCCCTCCAATTTTTGAAGATACACAGAACTGAATTGCCTATTTAAAGTTATAAAAATAACAGTAAGAAATACCAATCCAGATGTGACCAAATTCAGTAGATCATAGTGAATACATGTAAGTTGATTATTATAAAGTCATTCTTGTGCCATGGTAATATCAGTTTGATTATTAATATGGAAGATTAGCATGTTTCTTACCTTACTAAGCAAATTCTCATACTACTCTGCAGAACTCACATTCTAGCTGCTGTAACCAGTGTTTCTGTGTTGGTTGCTATTAGGCAGTATCCATTCCAATTTATTAATTCCACACTATACTCCCTTGTGAACTATTTTAATTATTATCCTAATTGGACTACAGATTATCATGAGGATTAATTGAAATACAATATATACCAATATCACAACAAAATATGCAGGTATAGGTTTTACCAGTTTGTTTCCAAGGATATTTTACTCATAGGAAAATCCATATGAACAAATAAACTTACATTACTGCATCAAAATTATTCTTGAATTACAAACAAATCTCCTTTGGTTAGATTAAAGTATAGAATATTTTTTTCAGACAATCTAACATGCTATACATTTCTAAAGTGAAGTGTAAAATAAGGTAATATCTTTGCTACATAGAGAACGGTTCTCCATCTATACTTACTGTTCATCTTTATATTTAAGATGTTAGAGTTTTCAAAGGAAAATACTGTTTCTGTCACCTATTGTTACATTACCAACTATATTCCAAAATTGCATAAAAACCTTTTCTTCTTATATGATGAGGAATATTATAGGCAATATTAAATCTGGTCACTGACAGTGACCAACTGTACAAGATTTAATAAAATTTAAATATTAGAGTGATAAAATCACCCTGATGTTCTGTTTACTTTCTGCTAAAAATAAACTCTCCTCAGTAAACTGATTCAAATATAAACACACATATATCATTAAGATATTATACTTATTTTTATTATAAAGATATTATACTTATATCATATATTTTACTTACATCTTATATATTATACTTATATCCTTAGAAATCTCTAATAAACAAATGTTTGTACCGGTGTGTGATATCATAATTGTAGTTTGTGCCTACATTATGAAAACATTATATTGCTATGATAACTGCAAAAACTCAAGTACATAATAACATATTTGTGATATTTGTTGGCATGATACATGTAAAATACACAATAGCTTGGGTTTTTTGTTTATTTCATGAGATAAGATGGAAGAGGTTTCAAATTAACTTACATAGATTTGAATATACAAACTTGCTTTGTTTTGGGTTGAAAATGTTGATCTTATGTTATCTTATTTGATAGGCTGAAAATAATACTAATCATATAGATACCTAAAAAATAAAAGATAACATTCTTAACTATATTAATGATGATTCTCATGTCACTTTAATCTCTGATATTAAATTCTCATGAGAATTTTGATATTTCTGTAATGTTCATACAACGTTAAGCCCATTCATAAAAAATACAGGTATACATAAGATTTAATCTTTGAATATTTGAGTAGATGGCTTTAAGTGCAAAACCGTTTTTGTGAAACATTTGTGGTAAAGGGGTGATCATAATCTTCCTTTAAAATCTTTCTTTTTAATCATGTATAACATAATATGTGTAAATTATACAGTGCCTGTACTACCTGTCTCCAAAATAACATTGTAGACCAAAGGAAAAAAAAATAAATAAATTCAGAGTGTCAAGACTGAAGGTTATGATAAAGTGGTTGCTTCTAATATGAGACAGGAAGTTTTACATAGAATTTCAAAGCACATGACAGAGAGTTGAAAGAACCTTCCAAATTGAGCACTAGCATGAATAACACCAAGTAATCATGATCAGCTGTGGACATGGAGAGAATCTTCTATTACTAATATACTGGGTATAAAAACATAGACTGGGCCAGCCTGTGACGGACTTGACCTCTAGGATTGACTGTTATTCTGTACACATGAGAAAAGTATTGACTTTTGAGCTTGGGACAGGTATTGCATTCATAAGGTCTATGAAAGTGTATCTTTTGGTGTGTCTGATTTTATTTATTAATTTTAAGATAATTCCTGATTGCCTACATCATACTCATGTTACAGTGCTAGGTGCATTCTTGGAGTTCAAATGATGTACAGTATATTAGTGAGACCTTAATCTCACCATTTATCTTATCATTTACTTGGCTCTGTTTCTGCTTGTTACTACCTGGTCCCTGGTCTTTGGTCACCCTGTATCATTGTGACTTCTTTTTTTATAATGTGCATTTATTTAATTATTTTTGATATGGCTGCACTCTTTAAGAACCATCCCTTGACTGATGAGGGAAAATCAAATATCCCCTCAGTGGCTTCCATAGATCTTCTTTCTAACAAGTATCTTTTAACAGTTGTTTTTTCCTTACTAAATTGAGATGTCACTATTCTTGTGAGCAAGTCAGCAAAGACTCATTAATCTTGATTTCCCAATGCCAAACACCGTATCAACACAACAGAAATGCTATTGATTGAATAAAAATTTTAAACATAATATAAGCTTAATGACAAGAACTTATTTTTAACAGGGAGTATATAACAAATGTTACATATGAATGTTATGGAAACTTTATCTACAAGATCTCATTTGCTCTGTAATGTTATCATCTCAAGACTGTTTTCAGCTTCAGCTATACATGTGAAGCAAAATACAGTAAATCAGAAATATTTGTAAGGCACAAGTGACCCATGGATGCAGGCGGATTTCCTGTTCTTTTCTTTGCACTCATACAAATAGAGACATTTTTCTTGACATGAAACCCTGGGTATAATTTGTGTACTGTTAATTCTACATTTAAGAGGGAAAATTTAACCTCTATATGTGGTTGAATTTCTAACCTTTCCATGAAGAATCTTGGTCATGTTCTTTCATTGTAAGTACTATATCAGTAATCAATGGTATCATGCCATATTTTGTTCTTTTCTTACCAGTTTTCTTTTTTAAAAATTAAGACTGAACAGTAATTTGGGTTGGCAACCATCATGTTGGGTGGTATTCAGAAGGAGGTATCTTAGTGTAAGCAAAGACTGCTTTGGTCTTTTTTAAAAGAAGAAACATGGTATCTCATTTACAGTGTTATTCCCCTTTGAAAATAAAGAAAGAATCCAGGAGCAAGCCATTCAGTGTTTTGGGTAATCTATCGTTTAGCCCTGCAGACTAGAATCCTTTCTGTATTCTTCGAAATAATTGTTACACACTGGAAGTTAGTGATTGCCGTTTTGGATAGAATGAGAGTTTTACTTTGGAAAAAATAAATTAGTAATGGAGTGGCGGGGAAAAAAAGACAGAACAGCTTTTCTGTTTTCCGGTTTGGATTCTGCTAGTGGCTTTGCTGCCTTGCCTGCAGTGATGGGTATTGCCAGAACTTAGGGAAAAACAAAGCTAAAATGGCAACATCGCTTAGGAAAGTCTGTAAGATTGTAAGACGGCTGGGTGCTTGTGGGGAGTGTGAGTTGGAGAGCAGATGCCTTTGGTCTGAGTTTCAGTCCTCACAGTCTGTTTGCTTTCTTGCTTTGAAATATTTTTTGTTTCTACCTCCTTGGTTTACAAGGAACTGGGGAGGCTCATTTTTGTTGTTGTTTTGAAGTGTAAGTTTGCCAACAAGTGAAACAGAAAATAACTACTGTGACAGACATGTCCCTAAGACCTTTGCTTCTAAGGAAAGCACCTTGGCTTCTCATTTCAAAACAGAATCTCTAACATTGGAATACCAAATTTTTATTATTTTTGTTGTTGTTGATTTGTAGTACAATACAAAACTGAAAATTTTTCCCTTGGTTTTTCATTTTTTTTAAAAAAAGTTCATATCGACTTTGAGGTCTTGTAGCAATAGTTTCTCTGCAACCATAATTTGCTGATTTTTTTAAATTCTTAAGGCAGACATTGGGCTATTGCTGAACAGCTGCTTTGAATTCTACTTATGAACGGAAATTTGAGGTTTTTAAAATGCTCTTATTTAATCATGGTCAGACCTCCTCTGATTGATGCACTGCTCCTGTTGATTATTTTGTACTTCTTTATTAGGCTTCCTTGGCAGCACAGAACCTATTTTAAGTTATGTTCTCTTTGAAACAATGTATTAGGTAGGAGGATTATGTAGCAGAAATTTTTTCAACTGTATAAATGAAATAAGTATTTTAGCTATCTGGGCAATCACAGAACATTTTAATATATCAGACACTCTGTTAGCCTAAGGTATACATAAATGAAGAAAACATACATAACCTCTGACCTCATTAAACTGCCAGCCTACGCAGTAACACTACCTAGTTATCCATTACAAAATTTATATACCCTTTTCTTATTACTTGTTATTAGCCATTATCAGCATTGTTTATATACTTTTCCTTAATCAACAGGTTACTTTATTTTGAAGCATGCTATTGCACATTCATCGATGTACAAACTGCTTATTCTGAGTCTCTCAAATAAATTTACTGTGGAAATTTTGTGAGTAGAAAGACTTTTAAGATTTTCTTCCCTAACATTACCCCTACTTATCAATAGCGTTGGGCAGGATATTTAACAAGGGGTAAGTAGCTCCGTGGGTCAAGCCAGTGGCATTCCTGTTGTTATCCTTTTGTTTTTCTTGAGAAGCTTCGTTAGAAACCATGCCAAGAAGCTTCTGTTTCCAATTCATTTGTAACCTACTAGAAAACTGAGATTCCTACATGTAGTTCAGACCCATGGCTAAATTGGAAATAATACGGTAGAAGCAAAAATGTCATTAGTCCATGCTATGAATTTTGTCTTAGAACTTGTCTTTTACTAACCTAGAGAATTCTCTGTGTAGAAACAAAGTTTTCTTAAGTACTAGAGTAAGCAGTTTTAATCTTTGTGACTTGTGAGACACACTGAGGGTCATATCCAGTTGAAATACAAACAAATCTAAGAATGAAGAAATTGTACGTCAGGCATATTAAAATTAAAAGACAATTAAAAACGGGTTCCATTCTTTAGCTTTTATAGAATAATTTTAGTTGTGTCGGAAAATGCACATTAGAAGCTTTTTACTATATAACAATGTATGTACGTATTTTTAAATGAGAATCTAAACCTGTGCCCCATACATGTTAATCAAGCATTCACCTCTGAGCTACACCCCCAGCCCTACCAATAGTTTTAAACTAAGGTTTTTTTTTTTTTTTTTTTTTTTTTTTTAATCTAGCAGAGATTAGGAAGCTATTTTACAGAAGAAAATGTTCTTTAAACGAATAGACTTTTAGGTAACGTTGTTCATTAACATTGATATTTGACTCCAAAGGATGGATTAGATATATAGCAGACTCAACTAACCATGTTTATAAGCAATTTCTGGGAAAATTTGAGTGTTGAATATAAGAAACTATCTAGATTATCCAAAAGTCTTGCCATTTTGGAGTCCAAATTCTATTTACATTTACATGTATTATATCTTTATGTTAATTGTATTTAGATTGTCTTATTCATAAGTGGTACATTTACTAAATAATGTGATTATTTCACTGGGTTTATTTTTTTTTTTTTTTTTGTAAAAGATAGTTCTGTATTTAAGTTGCAGCATAAAAATTTGTGGTAGAACCATTGTAGTAGCGTGAGCATGGACTCTGGCAAAAGCCTAGGGATTGAATCCTGCATGTGACTGTAAAACTGTAGGATATTTAATGCTCCTCAGTTCCTTAATATCCTCACACTGGACCCCTGGCCTCCATGACCATAATAAAGGATGGGTATAGTGCTTATTTACAAACTTCTGTAAAGGGTAATCGCGCAGATATGGAATGAGGTAGAAAAATCCAGATATACACCTCCTTAGTGGGGAATGGCAGGAGCTATGGAAATATTAGTTTCATTTTGTTACCACAGTTGAGTGAAAGATTTATGTTTAAAGTACAATTACTGAGAGATTCTGGGATAACCCTAATATCAAATTTCTTTTACTGTCCGAGTCATGTTAAACTGACAGACTGAAGGACTGGATGTGGATGGTTATTGCTTTTTATTATTATTATTACACTAAAGTTAAAAATCTAGAAATTTCTCATAAAATCTAGACTCTTGGTTTTTCCTCATAATTGGATGAATCGACTTCCCTGAACTAGCAATCTGGCTTGGAAGCCAAAGGTAAAGTCACAGAAGTTACTCTAGGCAGGGCATGGTCAGGTGTCTATTGCTGCCAACTTCTCTGTCCCCATACAGTGAACGATGTTCACATCATCCTCCTTCACTGGTACTCCCTGTCCAGTACCGTTCAAACTCTGAAATTTTGTGACTCAGGTCAATATATTCTGATTATTAGTTTTTGTTTTGTTGTATTTTGCTTTCTTTGTTTTTTTATTTATGATACTGATTATATCAGAGAATTTTTCTTATATGCATATTAGTCTCTGAAATACAAGCTGGTAAAATATTTGAAAGACACAGTCAGGTTAGCCATAATTTAGAATAAACCAAACCCTTGACCCTAGAAATCTAATCTACAAATAAAGAACCAGATTCATTACATGAAATGAGTGGTCAGATAAAAAATTTAATGACATTTTTGTTTACTGTAAGGTTTGAATGATTAATAGTTTCAGGTATTTTAATTAATAATATAAGGCTTCACATCAGTCCTTCCTTTGTAGAAAAGTCCATACTACATAGCGGGAGAAAAGTTGCTGAAATTGCAACTTTGGTTACCTCAAATTAGAAATCTCAGACTATACTCTTTAAATATTTTCATTAAAGAAAAATTCCCATAAAACACCCTAAACATTCATTAGGAAATAGAAAAATATTAAGCTTTATTATTAATAACTATAAAACATGGATGTCACATTATGATTATATTATTAGTAGACATAAAAGTATGTCTTTTTACATACTTGGAGAAAAGTGAGGAAAGACGAAACATTTCAATCTGTAAACAGTCTTAGGCTGCAGTGCATATAAAAGTGGTCCAAATTTTTGTAGTTTTATCTTTAAATATAAAGAAATATAAACTGTATAATATATAGTGTTCACAATATTATTATAGTACCATAAAGAACTTCCCATAATTATGTAATCCAATTGATTGCTTCTCATGAAACTTATCTTTACTATTACAATATCCACTAATTAACATTTCATACCATCACTTTAGGCTCATTAAAATGTTCATCAACACAACTTATAATAGAAATATTAGTAAATCATACTTTTTTTTACAAAAAGAAGAATAAAATCTCAGCATTAAAAGAACCTACAGAAATAAAGTAGTCCAAGCTTTTGGTAAAATATGTGAGCTTTTTTCTGATAAGTGACGTGTCTCCTATTTGAACACTGAAAGTGTGATATAGCTCACTACTACTTAGAGCAAACAAGTTTTCTGAACCTTTTAACTCTTCAAAAATTCCCGCACCTTTCTTTGCAAACCTGTTGAATATTATAGTATTATACTTACCTGTTTTTATGCTGACCTTCACAAATTAGGCACGTGCCACATAGTATACACTCAATGAATGGTTTTGGTTCTGTCCTGAATAAAATAAACCCAAAGGTACTTCTGCCATAGCATGTTTGCCTTTGAGCAACATTCTCTGATGTGTACTGAGTCATTTTTTTTATATTTTGCATAAGATACAATCATAGAATTTTATCTCCTTTTTGGATATTTGAAAATTACTGATAGAAATTCCATAAGCTGGGAAGTTGCTAATAAGGTTTAAGATGGAAATTTTAATAGTGATTCTTGAATATAGATGCAAGTGTTAATAGTGACTTTTGAATTCTATATAATACATTCCTTGATGATGCTCTGTAGGCTTCTGCGAAGGCTACATTGATTGTTTATTATAAATACATCTTACACAACTTATAATTAAAACAATGTTACTAACATTGAAGTATTAATTTTCCTTTAGTTATAGTCATTCACTGTTTCTTATATTTTCCCATATTACCTCCAAAATATGAACGAGAGTTCACATTTCTTGACTATACACTGACAGCAGTGCTTATTAATTCTGAATAATTCTAAATACTCCATGAGCTGAGGGGATATAGTCCATGTTGAAATTAATTGATAGTGTTTAAACTCTTGATATCACTTCATTTTGAAGTGGTTATTATTTCAGTCCACTTTTTGGAGATAGCCAGTGAATTCTACCTGAAACTGTAATTTTCTATTGATTTTCTTTTGCCAAATGATTGATGGAGCATTCTAGCTCAATTGTTTTCTCTTAGAGCATTTGTGGTTAGATTCCTTTGTTTTAAAACCTTTTATTAAAAGTATAAATGTATTCAGGTAAACAGCATAGGGGTTTGAGGAATGGTTATGGCCAAAATTATTGATGATAATTTACAAGAAAGTGGTATGGATTACGTGTTCCCATGGCTCAGCAGAGACATAGATTGAAAGAAAATTCTTAGGAAGTTGCTTTTTTTTTAATTCTTATTTTTGTGATAGCTTTATTTCTCTGATAAAAAATCATCATCTGAAAAGGTTTAGCCTTGTAATCCACAGATGACTCTTCAAATGGCCAGGTATCAATATAAGCCAAACAGAGTTTGTGATTTTTCTTAAAATGCTAGAGCAGCAAGTCCAGTGATAAAATGCTCCATATTTATTCTTTACTATAGGAACCCATTGCTTTGTCGGAGTCTTAAGTCCTATATGTAGAAAGGGGAAAATGTTTATTTGAATTGCAGTTTCTAATGAAACTTTCACGATGACTGAATCTTATAATAACATATCCTACTCGCCATTATCCTATAGGGATTTAGTATCTCCTACAGAAGCAGATGGTGGGGATCTATTTTATATAAGTTATTTGGCAATAAATGTCATGCAGCAGAAACCGTATTCTGAATTTCTACCTATGGGATGAGGTTTTGGTACTTTGGTAGTGGATTGTCAACTACTAGCATAGCTCATCACTCAGGATTGATTTCTTTTGACTTAATTTTAAATTAGTATTATTTAAAGGCCCCAAATGCTTTAGAACCATATAATAAAACCTGGTTACTCAGTTTTCCAACAAGAGTCTAAAACCTTAGCTTCACACAATGTGTACTAAGTCTTTTTATTTTTGTTCAAAAATAAAAATTTTGGCTGTATAGAAATATTAAAATAACTCGACTCTTTCAAAAGTCCAACTCTATTAAACACAGATGGCTTCTCATAGCTAATTAGATTATTTCAGATTTTAACCTTAACTCTGCTTTGCAGCTGAGTAGTTTAAATGAGATTCAATTCAATTCCAAATAACAACAAGAATAATAATAGATAGCATTTATTAAGTATGTATACTACTAGGCACAGTGCTTCATGCTTTTATATATACTCATTTACTTTCGTCAAAATGCATTAATACCGTGCTATTTAAATTTCCTAATATGGGCAAGAGGATAAATGCAGGTTAAATACCATTGCCATGATGGAGCTAAGAAGAGCATCACTAGGGCTCAGGGCAGGGTGATCTTATCAAAATGCGTGCCCTGCTTTGTTTTATTATGCCATATGATCCCAAATTCAGTTTAAAAAGTCAGTAATATTGTCTGTGGCTCGAAGACTTACATTCAATAGTAAGCTCGCCATAATTTTGGTTGAAACGTGTCTTCTGGATTATAAGTCTATTTGATAGTTCTCAATTTTAGTGGTGGAGGCTAGCAATGTAAGGTTTTATGCTTAGATCTAAAATTTTCATGTAGATTAGTTACTGTAGTAGAACTATGCTAAATATGAAGGAACATAAAAATGAATGCGAACTAGCACAGCTTTTCAAAACAATTCATTTAATTAGTAATGAGAATAGTAATTGATTTCTTTAATATCTGGGTCCTTTGGAATCAATAGGCTCTCGTGCTTTATTGCTCCCATGTACTTATTTTGAAGTAATCATTATTACCCAAATGCCTGTGTCTTTTCCTTCTAATTCAGTTCTTTCTCCTCCACCATGATCGGATTTGACTTTCAAAGAAGTAAAAACTAAAATATTTTTGTTTCTTGATAAACCTCAAGGAAATCCTGGGTTCTCAATTGGTTTAAAGTTTTTAGTTCAGGAAAGTCAATGTCTGTTTAATTAAGTCTATGTTGAATTGCCTTAAGTTAATTCAACTACCCTAAGTGGAAGACATCATGGGTTATTTTATGGAATATTAATAATTGAGGATTACGTTCTCAATCCATTTTCACTTTCATAATGGTGAAAATGTATCTCCAAAGTAACATAAATTATATGAAAGTGGTCTCTCTCTCCCCTCTTTCTCTCAAAGTATAGTTTACTTACTCATCCTTCTCGGCATGCTATGAGGTAATACAGTGCATACAGGTTGAGGTGAAGAGGAGGGAGTGATATAGACATTGTTACATAGTATTAGACAAATATACAAAGGGTATTTGAACATAAGCACTGCGAGACCAGGATCAACAATCTGACAACCCAGATGGCTACTGAGTGTCTAATGGGCAGAGTGTTCTGTGTGGTTATGCTGGATGAAAGGATAACTCATGCCCAGAGCTGGATGAAGCGAGAGAGAGTTCATCATGCTACTCAGAATTGTTTATTTCTGGAATTCTCCATTTAATATTTTCAAACCATGATTAACAGTGGAAAATTGAAATGGTGAAGAGAGAACCAGCAGAAAAAACAGGAGTTGTAGGTTAGGAGCGTTTTTAGCTCCAAATTCTATTTCAGCCACTGTTTAACCATGAGACCTACATTTCAACCTATATGCCATAACCTTTCTTGACCAATAATTATATAAAAATGGTGAGAGTGAAGTCTTTTGTACTTTTTAAAGGTATTGTTTTATTGAAATGTAATTCACATACTGTAAAATCAATTTAGTACACAATTCAGTGATTTTTAGAATATTCAGAATATTGCAAGCATTACTGCAATCTCAATCTAGAATATTGTCTTCACCTTTAAGATGTCTTGTATCAATAGTAGTCATTTCCTATTTCCTTGCCCCTAACAGAGCCCCTTCTCTTAGCTAATCACTAGTTTACTTTTTCCGTATAGATTTGCTTATCATAAATATCTCATATAGATTGAATCACACAACATGTGATTCTTTATGATTGATTTCTTTCACACTTTAAAAACTTTTATATTCATATATGTTGTAGAATGAATCAATTCTTATATCATATTTCAGTTTTCCTTGATATATATTTGTCTTGTTTCCAAACTGTAGTCAAAACTACAATGAATAATGCTATTGCATACTTTTGTGTACAAGTTTTGTGTGGATGTGTTTTTATTTCTCTGGAGCATTTGCCTAGGAAGGGAATTACTGGATCATAGACTAGCTCTTTTCACTCATTAGGGCCGGCGATGTTTTCCGAAACTTCTACAATAGTTTGCATTCCTATCACCAAAATGTGATGTTTCCAGTTAATCCATATCCTTTCCAACATTTTTTATCGGCTGCCTTTATTTATTTAGCTATCAAGTAGATGTGAAAAGAGGCATGATAGTTTTGGTTTGCATTTTCCTAATTACTAATGATATTGACTATTTTCTTGTGAGATTTTGACCATTTTTCTATATTCCCTTGAACAAATATATGTTAAGATCCTTTGCCTATTTTTACACCAATTATATATCTTTTTACTTAAGATTTATTTAGTGTGCCTTATATATCTACATATATAAATATTATATATCAGAATTCTTTATAACCTCTGAATATAAGTCCCTTGTCTTACATGTAGTTGGAAAGTATTTTCTCCCAATCCCGATTGTCTTTTCAGGGTTTTGTTTATCTCACTCAATACAAAAACTTTTATTTGTAATGAAGTCTAACATGTATTTTTTGCATTACTTTGATGTCTAACAAAGCTTTGTCTAATACGAAGTCAATAGAGGTAAAATTCTATGTTTATTTGAGTGTCTTATTATTTTAAATTTCAAATTTGTGCTTATCATTTAGTAGAGCATTGTTCTGATGACCAGAAATTAGACTAATTCAGGGATGAGCATATATTGGTACACAATTAGGGTTCATCCAGAACTCTCTCTCAGAAACTAAAGTAAAAATATGTGCTCGAAGGTATCTTTAGGTTTCTGTCATTTTAGCATTGTTCTTACTGCTCTTTTCAAGGAAGCACAAAAAGAAAAGAGAGCACATCATGCCAAAGATATGTCCAGAAGAATTGAAATCATTATAGACTTTTCATAAGTTACTTAAAATAAGATGAATGCAAAAGTAAAAGAATACGAGTTAGACAGAACAAGTTTGAACAGACTTAACATTCTGTTGCTTATTTAAGTAAGAGTTTGTTTACATGAAATGTTCTGTAGTATAAAAAAAATTCTTTCTGGTAAACTGAGGAAATTTAGTCAATATTTAATTAATTTCATAAAAATTTTCTTAAAATATCAAATTGTTTTAATTTTCAAATTGATATTTTGGTGGGCTTTGGAAATGCTGAATATTTCCAGAGTTAATAAAATAAATATTTCCAGAGTTAATTACATACTTTAAGAAGGGGGAAGCTAAAAATTAAATATATTAAAGAAGTGTCAAATATTTCTCTCTCTCGCTGTGGTGTGTATACATATTTTGTTTCTTCTGTATTCCTGTTCTGTGTGAGGATTACATTAAAGCATTCTCAAGTTTTTTTTATACATTATGACATATTGATTTCATTGAAAGGAAGGTAGTTACTAAATATTTTTATAAGGACACTATTGCTTGAAACAAGTTGGAACATAATGGTTGTTACTATTGTGTCCATAGTAACCACGAAAGTGGGATGAGATTCAGTAACAACATCTATAGGTAACATTTTACTTTAAGGAAACTATGTTTTTTATGATAAAAGTGCATTTTGTGGTGAGTAGAAAACTATACATACTGATGAAGAAATCATGTCTTACCCCATCTAAAAAGGATAGTCCCTTTAGGTCACTGACAGGACAATATGAAGAAGCTTTGCACTGAAGCTATATCAGTCTCTGGATAAATAGAGGATTTAATAATGTTCAAATATTTGTCCCAACCTCAAAGAACACCCTGAAATAGAACTAACTACAGATGATACAGCTCTCCCCATGTAAATCTGGTGGGTCTTGCTCAGGGATTTCCTTTGGCTTACTCTTTAACCAGCACAGTTACGGTAGCAATCTTTTTAGGGATTTGGCTTTGGTCCTTTATAAATAACATCAACATAGTGTATAAGAATGACAAACTTGAAAATAGGAAATGCATATTTAAATCTCTGGAAAATCTTTCTCATGGTTTGATGTTTTAGAGTACATGGTAATTAGGATTTTGAAAGGATTAATTGGTTCAGTGTAAACTTGCCTTCAAATTTCAGAATCATATTCTCCAGGTGCTTTGCATTCGAGTGTCCACATAGCCAACTGTCTTTGAAATACACACTTACAATAAACATGTTGTTTAAATTTAAGATGTACACTTTTTTTTTTTTTTTTTTTTTTTTTTTTGGTACCAGGGATCAAACTCACAACCTCCCACTTGCAAGGGCAAGCGCTTAAGCCACTGAGCTAAATCCCTGGCCAAGATGTACACTCTTAATTTCAACATTCATTTTAACTCGATAATATATGTTTACTCATCTTTAAAAGAATGCATAATTTTCTAGAGTCCATAGTATAAGTAACTGTCTTGAAAGCAAACACTGTTGATGACATTTTGATAAAAAAATAAATCCAAAGCAAGTACATTTATACAACTATTAAAATATTTTCAGGAAACTTTGTATGACAGTGTAAAATGGAGAGGACATCAATATTTCAAGTAGCCTTTAAATTATCATTTCTTTATAAACTTACCAGCAGCAAGAAAATAAAAGTAAGAAAGAAAAAAATGAGGGAAGGAGAAGATTCAGTACTTTTTCAGAAAACAAAGGTCTTTCAGTTGTGGGAGGCTGGTCTGGGGGTGTTTGGCTAGTGGAAAAAAAAGTTCTAGCATGTGGTAATGAGGTTAAAAAAAAAAAAAAGAAAACAGCAATGGCTGATTACTTTTCTCCATCAAGGCCCCTTTATCCTCATAAGCGCAGACAGTGGTCAGCATGGTAGACACCCTTCCCTGTTTTATCCTTCCCTTAACTATGCTCTTTGACAGGGCTGGTTTATACAGCTGGGTCTTTGTTCAGTTGGGGGGAAAAAGTAGAAAGCATCAGAAAAGATGGCAGACAGAGCACCTTAAAATGCTCGATGGTAAAAACACTGTAGTCAAGTAGAAGATTCCAGCTCCAAGGTTTTGATTTTGTTTGATTAGCTTTTCTTTTGTACATGAGTGAAATGAACACCTTTAACACTTTTCTTTTAACTTTCATACTGACAGCTTTGTGTTATTATGGGTACATGGATTGTTATCAGTAAAACTTCTTATTGACTGTATTTTAACAACAATGGAAATAACTTCTGGTATATTGTCATCTAAAAATCACAGTCTAAAATTAGAGGTCTGTTTAGTGACAGAATTTTATAGAATGTCTGCATATCGGGTGCTTTGCCACAGAATTGATTTAAAATAGAAAATATGTAAGAAAAGCTATTTATGTCAAAAGGTTTACATGACACACTGTTAAATTGAACATAAATAGGAGTTTGGTAGTGCTCTTACTGCTAGTCTTATTTGAAATCCAGTACAAATTTTGTTTTGGGTTCTTTTTATGTCTTGGTATTTGTCATGACATAACAAGAGTTTGATGACTTTCCTGTCTAAGATATGCCATAACCTATGCATTTTTATTTCAGGGCCAGGAGACTGGCAGCCTTTCAGCTAATACCCAACAGTTCTTACCCATTTATAGAAAAGAAGTAGCATTCCTAACTTGCCCACGGTGGCTATATGAACCATGCTTTTAAACTTTTTTTCCTTCTAAAAACAACAGGGAATGTGCTAAAACCAGAAAGATTAATGAGGGAAGAAGATAAACAGTTAAGACATAAAATGAGTTGAGAGGTCAAGCTAGAAAAATAGGAAAACTTATGGATTTAATTCATATTCATCCAAGCAGAGGAGCTTTGGCATGAAAGGAGCCAGTGAGGAGGCTCAGCCTTCCTACCACACCAACCATAGCTGCATCCTGCTGCTTTGGAGTTTGGGTTGATAGATGCTCATTGTTTTTGGCACAGCACCCTTACTTTTGCACTTTTCATGATTCTGATGGAAAAATTCTTTTTTTGATGGGGAGCTCAGATGATTTCTCTTTGCCCTTATATACCTCTCTCATCTGAAGTTGTGGTTCTAGGAAAAATGCAAAAATTGTGTACGTTTCCTTGCCGTGTATTTTGAATACAACATAAATATTTTCTATTCTGTATATTTTCAACAGCTGCTGCAGAACCAAGCTGCAAACAAGTCTACATAGGTCATAGAAGGAAAGAGTCAGCCCTTCAACTGATCAGAATTTATCTATGTGTTAAACTATTCAGAGTTACTAGGGTTTCAAAGAGAATGAGGGTGATAATATTTCTCTGCATTGGACTACAAGGTCGTGATTTCTTAACAAATCTGTTCCTGGTATTCCGTACTTGTTTTAGCTGGTAGCCTTCTTTCTCTTTTCTGCTGGAGGGGTACATCTCTAGAGGGTTGCTTTAGACGGCTTAACTTGCTTCATTTCACAATGACCTTTGAAAACAAAAGAAATTAAAACTAGACTGGTTAACTTAATTATTTTTGTCATCATTATTAGATCCTAAATAAATTAAACATGCCACAGATTTTATTTCAAGGCGTACACCACAGAAAGAATAAGTCACTTTTGATTATGGAACAATTTGCTATTGTTTCTACTTAGTAACTTAAGTAGGGAGGGAGAAAGCAGGAGAGAATGGGCACTTTAGAAGGGAGCCCAAGTAGATTCTGTGAATGAGGCTCAAAATAAGTATTTAAGGATATTATTTCAGAAAAAAAAATTGTATTTTCCACTTGCAGTTTTGTGTTTGTGTTTTGATGTTTTAAAAAGGTCAAACTGATCAAATCATTAAAACAAGTGAAATAATATTTTTACGTAGGACCCAATATCATTAATCCTTACCAGATACTCTTTTGTATTAAAAACTGATTTCTTTTGTGTATTCATCTCACATGACCAGTGACACTCCATAATGAAAATGCATTTTATTTCATTTTGAACATGGTGAAGGTGGTAAACTATTTTTATAAGGTATTGCAAGCATGACTATCTATATGTAGACCTGAGAACATTCTCAGGAGGGCAACTTGAAAAAAGTGATATTATTAAGAGACTAGTAGTATTGACTGGTATGCTAATATTCCAGAATTGCTCATCCTTCCGTTTTCCTTTTTATGTTTTAATGATTTGGAAGGATTTTCTACTTTTTAACTTTTCTTTGAAATATATAAAATTCAAACAAACAATTTAGAATTTTATAGTAAGTGAAAGTTGTTAGCATCTAATTTTAGTTATATGATGTGGTGTGGCCCAATTTGTAAGTTTCCATAAAATGAAAGTGTATGATAACATATCATTAAGTTGTAAATTCTTCTTTCTCCTCTTTTCCATTCCCTTCCTCCTCTTCTTCCTCTTTATATTTTTGCTTCTCTGTTCCTGTTCCCCTTCATCTCCTCCCTTTCTTCCTTTTCCCCATGAGTACACAGGGTGTCATATATACACAAGATGCAGACACCTGTCAGCCTTCCCTGACAGGTTCATTCAAGGATAGAACAATGGAAGTTGACGTAATCCCCTTTACACTAACAGTTCTGATAGAGAATACACAAAATTGTTCCTTTTGGCAGGACTCTACAGACAGTTTCAAAAGTTTTAATAGAAATCTCCAGAATGGATAAGCAGTCTCATACACTATTTTTCACTCTATCCAGCTACCTATAATGTGAAATTTGTATATGTGTGGCAGCCATAGTCTTAGAAAAATTCAAATGACTTCTGATTTTTCAGATTTGCCTTATTTCTTTAGCCACAAAGCATACAATTAACTTGTTTATCAAGTTATCAATCCTCTGAACTTTTGGGTTAGAAAAATGGACATCATATTAAATACAGGATATAATGGTTTTGTTTTGTTTTGGTTTGGTTACCTGTTTGGTGAATAATAAAAGATTCATACAGTATATACTAGAAGAGAAAGTTCATGCTAATCCTTAGATGCTTCCTCCCTAGCCCTCTAACTGTCCCAAGTCAGGAGTATGTGGCTACTCTGTGTTCAGCTTTCAGACACATGAGAAGCGGAGCATCTGGGGAAACTCAGGAGGTGAGCACTTTCACGCTGACTCAGAGACCAGCCGTATGACTCCAGTCTGGCGCTGTCACGCCTGGTTATGGAAAGGCAAGAACAATGCCTCCCTTGAGAAGGGGAAAAAAGTCTAGGGCAGTCACAATTTTGATGTAAAATTTAAATCATCCCTCCACATCCTGTGGATTTAGAGCTGTCAGAAAGGCAAAACCATACTTAACTGGAAAAAGCCTTTTATTTCCTTAAAAAATATACCCTCTGTACCTATAAATAACAGCTTCTAGAATCACACATCTTAATACTAGATTATTCCAAATAATTTATAAATAATCAGAACAAAAGGACTTTGACATTCTTAACCTGTATAGTTGGCTTCAGGTTAAACATTTTTTCTGTTGTGATTAATGACAAATATATAACAATACATGAATTAAATAAATCACAATGAATTACTATTTATGAACTTGTATTGTTTTCTGACTCATATATTTGATAATTTTACCTACAACTTAAAAGAAATTTATCTTTATCATTCAAAGGTCTTAATCATTCCTTTGATGTTTTCTTCAAGATGACTTGATTGAAATTAGTGTAACTGATGATTACCGAGATTGTTTCATCAAATGTTTAGTAACCCAAATGTAAGTGTTTCTTTTTTGAGGTAAGGAAATAAAATTATAACAATTATTAATGATTTTTAAAAGGCTAATTTAAGCTGTCTCTAGGTAAAAAGTACTTACTTCCAGATTCTTTTAAGTCATAGAAAACACTTCAACTTTTTTCAGAATTATCTATAATTCTATTAAAATATTTACTAGCTCTTTGCTAAGAAAAGAACTTGGTATCTAGGAATTTCTAAAGTTTCAGTAAGTTTCTTTCCATCCTGTTAGATTTGTCATAATGAACTCTCTTTTCTAAGAATTAGAAAATTGCCAACTGTTTACAGTGATTATAATTAATACTTTTTTGTTTTCTATTAGATCTTCTGTTGTTTTGGGTAGGTTCTGTTGCTAATAGGTAGGGATTAATTTGAATAAAATGAAATAAAATCTAATGATAAATGTTATCTGGCAGATATATTACTTTAGATGAATTTTGACTTCATCAAAGTGCTATTATTTAACTCATAATAATGCAATTTAAAAATTTAGATCATTGAGGTGCCTGAGATATAACACCTACAAGGCAAGTGTGAGGTCGTGAGTTCAATCCCCAGTATACCCCCCCCCCCCAGTTAGATTATTTTCCGGACCAATACATGAATTTCTTCAACCAATTTCTTCAACCAATACATGAATAAAATTACAATTATGAATGTGACAGAGAAGGCAGAAAAATAAGCAAATTTGAAATGTGAGCCATTTGGGAATAGAATTTGCTGCCATAAACTGTTTTTTGAAATGCTGTTCACTTTGTTGAAAAAAAGAAAAAGTGAGCATCTCAAATTAACTTTATTTCTTGATTTAATCATTTCTTAAATATACTATGCTCTAGTAATACAGGAGAACTCATATCATTCAGACACAACAGAAATTATGTTCTTTTTCTGAAAAAAATCCATTTTTAATTTTTTTTAACTTCATTTCCTGGGAGAACCCCGTAAATCCGCGTTCTTGTTTTGAGTCATTTCCTGGGAGAACCACGTCCGCAGTATTCCTGTACTCCCCGCTATCTCTGATGTTGGTGGGATGGAAGAGGCTGGGAAGAGCTACTTGTTAAGAGCAGTGATATTAGTAAATAGAAGAGAAAAGCATGGTAAAGAAGTTAATGTGGGTACTGTTCTTTTCTGAAAGTACAGTGTAATGACCCCAAGGGAAGGGATAGGTCTAAATGAACGTAGTAAACATAAGGAACAGCTTTGGTAAAGATAACTTTAAAAACGTCTACATTTTAAATTAACAGTTTTAAATACAGTGTGAACTTTTCTAATATGTCATGCAAATATATTATAAAATAAAATATTTTGTAACAATACAAATGTATTTATAACTATCTAGCTAAAAAAATTGATACTGTTTTAGATTCGTGTGTTATGATAAATTCTGTAGCTCACTACACTGTGAAATATATAGTAAGAATTACAAGGAAATCACATCTTACTATACTCTGTTGTCTGTTTTTTATATTTCCATGAAATCTTTGTTTCTACTTCCATTTATACTTCAGCCAGGACCTGATGAACTTGTTTATGTCTCTAAATAACAATACAATGAATGAGGTCTTTGTACATGAGAAGCAAAGTGTGGAAAATTTTGTAGATTGGTATATTTTGTATCAGAAATTAATGGTAGTTAGCAAAAAAAGAATAAAAATATGAGAATTTGAAAGACTACATGTTTACCACAAATACATTTTCTATTTAAAAGATTTCTGAATGTTATATGACTAACTTGGTTGTGAAATTTGTATGGAATGCTCACAAAGTAAAAATACATTTAACTCTTACTAAAGAAATGGTGTTCAAAACATACAAGACAGAAAAGGAGAATATGAACTATAAAATATGAACACTAAAAACCCATAGATGGTGACATTTTTGTTGACAAAATGATATGCCGTTTGTTTACAAAATGATATGCCGTTTGTTGAATTATAACATTTCCATTCAAGATCAATCACTATGTGTTTAATTCCTCACATGGGATAGGTAAATACATAGGAATTTAGTGTGGCGGTCAAGTGCTGGTGTTGATTAGTTTTATTTTTACAATTGCAAAATTGCAAAATGAGCCACACAAGTAAATACACATTTCTTGAACAAATCATCTTGCTTCTAGAACGATAAGGAATACACATTTTAGAAAAGTAGTATGATCTTTGAATATTTTGATAATCAACTTTCACTGTAACAATGACAATCGATTTATAAACAGAACAGGTTTATTTTAGTTCAGTGTTTTGGAAGTTGTGTCTGTGATTGCTCGGCTCCTTTGTTTTTATGCCTGTAACAAGGCAACATGTCATAGTAGGAGTACATGGCAGCACAAACCTGCTTACCTCACAGAGAACCAAACGGGTTAGAAGAGAAAGGGTATGGGGTCCCACTATCCCCTAGGAGCACACCTCCAATAAACTAAACATGTCTCATCAGACCTCACCTCGGAAAGGTTCTGCCATTTCTCAGCAGAACTTCACAGGGAACCACGCCTCTACCCCAAGTACGTGAGAGGTATATGTAAGAGTTAAACTATTGCGTGTACACCGTATAAACATTTTCCGTATCTTGCATTTAGCATTTCTTTAAAAAGATGTATCTTTAAAAATTTTTAAATGTAGTCTGTGTTTAAATTTAGCATGGAAGAATGAACATGAAAAACCAGTGTTTGGGAAATAAATTAATGGGAATCATAAGTTAAATAAATGTAACGGCATATAGTCTTAAAGGTTCATACCCAGAATATTCGGTTTGTAAAATTGTTATGAGGAAAACTGATGCATCTCATATATCCTGAGTTTCTTGTGACTCCTCTTTACTCAGTCATCTCTGTTCACTGATCTCGTTAATGTGCATAGACTAAAAAAATGAGGTCTCCCCTGTTGTTTCTTACTTTTTTTTTTCCCTTGGAGAAATAATTCTGTTTTTGAACTGCTGTCTGATACAGTACCACGACCAGCTAATGAGACAAAAGACATTTAACCACTTTATGATTTTGATAACACAGAATAATGATAATACTGACAATGAATATTGTGGAAGAATTCAATGAGTTTTACAATTATTGGTTGACTCTTTGTGTTCAAAACACTGAGTTAGTTATATAGAATTCTTTAATTTTCTGATTACTGTTTCCTTTTTAAAAATCTGCTATCAACAAAGATTTATCCCTC
This sequence comes from Cavia porcellus, assembly GCF_034190915.1. NCBI lineage: Eukaryota > Metazoa > Chordata > Mammalia > Rodentia > Caviidae > Cavia > Cavia porcellus. The sequence continues at coordinate 48,380,445 of NW_026947510.1, read as the reverse complement.
CCCCCCCCAAATGTTAATTGATATATGTCTTACTAGCAGGGTTGTTCTATTATACAGTCATTTAATGTTTTATTTTTTAATTCATCTCACTCACTTGCTTCTCTGCTTCCAACCCTCAACTTTGTATCAGTTCCTAATCCCTGATGATTTTTGTTTCTAAAATACTATTTGATTATGTTACTGTGTGCTTACTAGACTTTCCCCAGCTCTCCTGTGCCCTCAGTATAAATTTCAGCTTTTTGGTTCGACCATGCTAATTTGATAGTTCAGCTGATTTACTGTGCTTATCTACTCTAATGCCTTTCATCTTTACCTGCATTTAGTCCTCCTAAAATCTGCTGGTTTAACCACACCATCCTATTCACTATCTTGAATATTCTGAACGTTTTTTAATTTGCTAAATTTACTTCTTCAGATTGGAAGCTTTTCTCCTGCATGTTTGTTGAATTCTTTTCCTTCCTTCATCACCCTGCTGAATGATACTCTCCAGAAAGTATTCTCAGATGATTTTAGTGAAATAATCTCTCCATTATTCATCTCTCTTCTACGAATACTTAAAAATTTTATTTTATATTACAGTATTCTTTCCTTTATTGCTAGTTTTGTTGCTGTATACCTGATACATGGTGTTTTTCACTAATTTTTTTAACTAATGAGTTAATGCATTGAATAGTGAATGGAAGAGTCGGTATATAACTTCTTTAATAGCCTTAATATTCATCATGTCCAAGTTACCTATTTTTTTTTCATTGCACAAAAGTAAGTTTTCTGCGCACAAAATACATTCATTCAATTCCTTCATTTATTCAGAGAAAAATGCCTTGAATGCCATCTATATCTAAGAAATTGTAATGTCATATAATTTCATGTATCTGATTCAACATAAAGGAATACAAATATTTGCGGAAAAAAGTGCAGAACACTTTGGAAAGTCCTTTATCATATGGTCCTATTGTTAGTATTAGCCTTTGTGACACACAGTAAAGCAGTGAAAAACAGATTTTTACTTATTAAAAATCTCATTCAAGTGCAAGACAAGTCATTCTATTTTTCTCTTTTGTGTGTTTGTGTATGTTAAAGTGTCAGATACTGTTTATACTAATAGAAAAAAATTGAATAATGGTCAGGTTATGATGCATAATTGTTTAATATAAGCTATTGAAAAAAGTTGGTTATTTACTGAGTTTGGACAAAGTCACTTCTGATATGATAGTAAGAAAGAATTCTGTGTAGAAAATTTTATAAGTTCAGTTTGCCCTTTCTTGATTTTTTTTTACAATTTTTACGCATGACTATGCGTTTCAAAACAATTAATTTTATCATCCCAAAAGAATAAAGAGTCAAAGACACTGCCCTCTAAGACTTTTTTTCCTAAATTATAAGAACAAAAGTTGAAGATGAAGCAATTAAAGCAAGAAAAATTTTAAATGTATAAAGGAGTGCAGCCCCTGTATGGGCTGTTCTATCTTATATTCATTTCATACACAGAATTCCTTTGACTTTGTGCAGGCTTTCATTTTCCAGAATAATTTCATCAAGTAACATATGTTAAGCAGACAGAGATCTTTAAAATTAAAGTGCTAAGCAGGTGATTCCTTAATAAGTATGTCTATTAATGATAAATGGGTAGATTTTTAAGTAAAGTCACTAAACTGTTATAGTCCTACACATTTTAGGCAGAATTACAAGTTTTTTCACAAGTCCTTTAAAAACACAATTAAAGAGGACTTCAAAATTTCTTTACTTTAAAATGATTAAAAACAACAATATTACTTTCATTTAACTGGATTTCCTTTTCTCTGACATTATCAAGATATTCTGGATGCATACTTGTCCTCTAAGAATAGATCTTTCTTTTAGAGCTGAGGAATAATCAGAAATTTGTTGGTTTGAGGCAGTTGGTACTCATTTAACATTTATTGAGTGACTTCTTTTCAGGTTTCTAAATACTAGACAAGTAGGTCTGAACAAAAATAAGTCTTCTTCCTTGGATCTTACAGTAGAAGAGACAGAATAAAGGGCTAAGTGTAAAATATGTCAAGTGATGATAAGGGCTATGAATAAAACCAAGTATAAGGAGACATTGCAGGGGAGGAAGCTGTTTTAAAAGTAATCAAAGAGTCCCTTACTGAGAAAACGATGTTTGAGCAGAACTTCGAATGAAGTGCAAAAACAAGGCAAGTGCTTATCTCGGAGAGGAGGATTTCAGATCAAGGAAATACCAACTGTGAAAGAAATGTGTTCAAATTCATGATACATTAGTTCTCAATTGCTGCTGTAATAAATTACCACCAACTTAATGGCATAAGCAATATGAATAAATTCTAGAGGTGAAACGTTATAAAATAAAGGTATAGGAAGGGCTGTGTACCTTCTACAAGCCACAGGTGGGAATCTCTGCCTTTCCTAGTTTATAGAAGCAATCTACTATATTCCTTGGTTCCTAGCCTCATAACTTACCTTCAAAGTCAGTAGCAAAGTATCTTTGATTTCAATCTTTGATTGCCTCTTCCTGTTGTAAGAGTCTGTGACAATTTATAATAAGAATATCCAGAGTAATTTACTCAGTTCAAGTTCCTTAATCCTATCTTCAGAGTCCTTTTCAGGGCATGGAAACCTATTCACAGACTCAGGATTAGGGGAGGAATATTTTGAATATGGGGGCATTGTTCTGACTATCTCTAATGGTTTGTACCCTCAATGCTCATTAGAATCACTAGGGAATTATAAACAATCCTGATATGCATTTTGTACTCCAGAACCAACATAATCAAAATTTCTGGGAATTGAGACCCAGGCACCAATATTTTCTAACCACCTCAGATATATCCGATGTCGAACCAATACTGAGAAGCACTAGTTTAGTTTTCTGTCCAGTGTCATATCTTCTACATGCCCGAATTAAACAGGAGATTCTATTTGCACAGTGAGTCTGATACTCTTGAGGAGCCTTTGGCCATTAGCAAAAGACCCCAGGAGTTCTAAGATTATAATCATGTACTAATCACAGTAATATGAATGTACAGAATGCTATAGGAAGAAGTAAAGAAAGAGCGATTTCTTTAAAAAGCAAGTTGTACCTTATAAGGGAGTATATTGCTTATTTATTCCATTCATGTAACTCAACAACCCTAGCACTGTTACAGACTAAAAATGGATTTGATCCATGTTTCTCAATCTGCTTCTTTTCCTAAGTGAGCCTGAACCCTAAATTTATAATGACTTTCTAAAAGTATCTCTGCATCTTTGCTTTTATTGTTACTTCCTACATGAAATTCCCTATTTATTTAAAGATTTCCATTTATCCTTCTTTCCCTTAAGATCTAGCTAATCAGCCATCCTCAGACATTTTCCGCCATTGTTTGGCCTGCATTAAAGTGTTGGTCTGTAATGTAACTTGTCTCTTAGTCTGAACTCTATTTCACTATTATTTAAATCGCCTCAATTTATAAGCTTTTTAAGCCATGATTTTAATGTTTTTATTTTTGTGTGTGTGAGATAAGTATCCTTAACATGACAGGAAAACAATGAATAGTGAATTGTGGTTTTGAAACTTCTCTCATGTCCCCAAATTAGCTATCAGTTCTTTTAAAAAGTTTTCTTGGGCATACATTTAAAACAGCATTATAAAGCAGTGATATAGCATCATGATTTTGTAAGACAGTGTTCCATTAGGTTAAATTTGCCTACATATCAGTTTCTTTGAATTCTGAGTTTTGTCTGTTTACTACAAAAATGACAAAAAAAGGTCTTTAAATTAATACTTGAGTATATACCAGCTCAGATCCTCAAATTGTTTGAAGGTACTAAAGCTAAATGTTGCAACAGAAGCTACAGAAATTGGAATCCTGCTTTTCCCAGTGGAACAATGGTAGGATTTGGTGGGGTAGGAGGCCGAGGGGGACTTTTTCCACTTTCCAAGATGAAACTTTTTGGTAGATAAAGAAAAGTTTATGAATCTCCTGTTATTAAGGGTTTTAACATGATTGTAAAAGTTCTAATACTCATAATAAATATGCATACTAAAACGCTACAACAGATAAATCTTTATATAATTTGTTAGATTATTTTACTTTTAAAAAATTAATAGTCTATTATTTAATATATCCAGGGTATTAGGGCTTTGGAAATGAAATTGAAATAAACATAAAAAATGCACTGTTTTGGATCAGTCATCTTCTAAATCCATAATTCTTTCATGTTTTGTGTTTTAGACCTGTTTGGATCTACAGAGCATTATTTACAGAGAATTGTTCCTTAATTTAGATATTGATATAATCTGAAGTTTTAAGTAGAGTATCATCTGTTTTTTTATCTGTCTTACGTATACTTCTGAGCATTCAAGTTTTTACAAACTTTACTAATAACACTCAGAAATAAAAAAACAGTGAGGGGGGTCATACTTATGAAAGTCTGTATTAATTTAGAAAAACCAGTTTCTCTACCTTTTGCTTGATAACTCGGAGTCTGGTGTTGTAAAGTTTTCAGATACCGAGAAACTGATTACACAGTACAGACCACAGAATGCCAATGTATTAATTCCAGCAAGAATGATAATGCCCACACAAACCACAAATACTAAGTTTTGTTATAACAAAGGCATAATCTCCTTATAGTTAAGTTACAGATGAAACCAACATATAATTAAAACTCTTCATTAATTTACTGTGATAAATCTCTTTACAGATACGCTAAATATTCTAAGTATATTTTGTTCATCCGTTCTTTATATGGGGATGGAAATGTGATCAGAAAAGTGGGGGTTAAATTTCTCTAGTGATTAGAAGTTATTACTTTTAATAATATATGTATTTGGTTGTAGGAACAGCATTGCCAATGAAACTAAAACTATTCTAAGTCCTGTGCCTTACTTACTTCTCCGTATTTTAGGGTATATGCTGAATACACCTTGATAATGGATGGAGAGTATTTAAAAATACTCAACGCGTGATGGCCAACTCTGTCTCTCCTTTAGGCAGTATATCATGGTAGCTGGCAAAATTTCCTCCTTTTTTCCCTGTTCTTAGCTAATCAACACCTCTACTGTTAGCAATTCTTTTTAAACACTTGGTGTAATACATTTGATTAGTTTACAGTTAAGTATAGCTAACCAGGGAGCCTTCTCTAATGGGACACTTTGTATTACATGATGATTTTATAGTTAAACTATTAAAAGGAAGTCTGCTTTTGTTGGCGTTTGTGTGTTGAGGGTGAATGGGACATACTGTAGTTTTAAAACTTGACAAATAAGCAAGAGCTTTTATTTGCAATATTGAGCATCCACTCTATGTTAAGTACTCTGCTGATAATTTTACATATGCCTGAAGAGGTAGATAATATGTCTTTAAAGATGAGTAAATTGAGATATATTTAATCTCACATCTATTAATCTATTGTCTGATCCCATAGACCTTACGTTTTTCTTTCCTCCTTTCATTTCTCAAAGGTTATCTTCAATAGTTGAATACATTTTTCCATTTGAAAATTCTAATACTAATAATAGTTTTATTCAACAATGATTAGAAGTATTTCTTTTGCAAATACATTTTAAATTTAAAAATATGTGCAATATATGAAGTGGTGTGGCAGTTAGTGAATACTTTCTGGCTTGTCATTTTCCTGGTCCAGATTAAGAATGGATGATTCAGTAAACACTTTTTATTTTAACAAAAATAAAAGCTTTATCGATGTCAAATCAAGTAGTGAACTATAAGCTTTTACAAAAAGTTTTATTAAATATTTTAACTCAATTCTTATTTGATAGAAAACTTTTAATGAAAAGGAACTTTCCATTTAACTAAAAATAATTTCTATGTGTTTTTTTTAACTCTGATAACATTTGTGAATCAATCCTGAATATAAAGAAAGGGTTTAATTTTGTTCATTTACTTAAACCACTATTTAATGTAAGCCTTATATTGTTGAAATAAAATATTCTTTGGATTTTTTTCTCTTGTTTCGTTAGTCTATGAAGTAAATAACACTGAATTCATAAGGGCTAGACATTTGGAGTGTTCTGAAAAAAGAATTGAAATGTTTTTATGTTATATCTTTTTAAAGTGCCTTGCAACTTTGGTCTTAGAACTAAATGCCAAATTTCAGTGATTTGAGGAGATAAGGAATGAAGATGCTCAAATGTTTCAAGGTTAACAGTGATTTTAAAATTTATTTAATTTTTAAGCTTAAATACTAAACTTTCTGTCAGTTGCTCTGAGGTTTGCTCCTAACCAATATTTCTACGTTTCACAATAATCTTATTTTTAATGAAATGCAAATTTGTTATAATGGCCATCACTTACTGATTTAATATATTTTTGATGAAAGAAATTTTAGTTATTTTCTTTCCTTTAAACTGTCAACAGTTTTTGCTATTCATAGATGTTCTGTCTTCAGTAAGGTCTATCAAAGTGTAAAACTAGATGGGTATTTTTTTTCCTTTTAAAATGGAATGCTTTTTCATTATGCAGTATTCTTAGGTGAATTCTCTTGTTTAAGAAGCCAGAATACCAGAGAGTGCTATATTAGTGTATTATTCTCACAACAAACAAGCACTGTTCTGTTGCTACCTGCTTGGCCATTGTTTCTGATTGTGTGTGCTTTGCAGTGGTATTTGGATGGTTTCCTGCTCTCTGCTAGCACAAAAAGGCATTTCTGTTACAATGGCCCCTAACCACACAATGACGGCATTAAGGATTTATGTGGAGGTTTCATTATTTTCTCCTCTTTTGTTCCTTCCAGGATGTCTTCCAAGCGACCAGCCTCTCCGTATGGGGAAGCAGATGGAGAGGTAGCCATGGTGACAAGCAGACAGAAAGTGGAAGAAGAGGAGAGTGACGGGCTCCCAGCCTTTCACCTTCCTTTGCATGTGAGTTTTCCCAACAAGCCTCACTCTGAGGAATTTCAGCCAGTTTCTCTGCTGACGCAAGAGACTTGTGGCCATAGGACTCCCACTTCTCAGCACAACACAATGGTAGGTTTCTCATGGTCGATTGTGTCTACACTCACTGTTCTCACCAGTCTACTCCACTAATAATTTGGCTTTAGACTTTCACTTTATAATTACCATGTACTTAATAGCCATACACAAGGTTCCCTCCTGACATACTGGAATTCTGTAAATCGGTTTCATTAAGGAGTATAAAAATACTATTTGTTTGTTTCTTTCTGCTTTTCAGACACTTACAACTTAATTACAGCAGAAAAAAAAAACCATAAAATACAACAGCAATGTTGACATAACATATATAAAATTAGAATGAAAGTTAAATGTCATAATCCTCCTAACAAAAAGAGTATCCAGAGTTGCAGTGAATGCAGCTTGACCATTTCCACCGCAAAAAGTCAGTGTTTATCCATTTGTTACTTTCTTCTTATTGGGTTCCAGTAATCATATAATATTTAGAATTTATTTCATAGAGACTGGTTTTGTAATAAGACTAATGTCTAATTAATCTAAAAAGACTAAGTCAATCCATACATTCTGTTCTGATAGTTCAGTAATTCTGTGTTGCACCCTATTCTCGAATATATTCTTCAAAATAATTCCTTGGTCCTTTACCCTGGAGTCTGGGTCACTACAGAAGATCAGGAATCTTACGCTTCAAAGTCAAGAGGACAAAAGGCAGCATAACATCTTTGTCTGAAAATGAAACACTATGCACAAACACACCTAAGAGCTATGGATCCCTCTGTGCAACGAAGAAACGCTGAATCATTGTGTTAGGAAAGCGACAAAGTGGTTAGCCGCCAGTCATGCCACCCGTGCTGCTTCTCATGGCTGCTTGAGTCAGAGGTCCTCATTTTCCTACTTCCCAAGCACTAGTGCTGTTAATTTACACCAACAAGGATATTTTGTCATAGTTCGCATAGCTTTAAAGACAACACTAATTCCATGAAACCTTTTTTTCTCTAGGAAATTATTATATATGATAAATGCACTTAGGAGTGAAAATGTCCACTTGTTCATGTTATTGATTAAACCAAAGATAAGTAAATCAACAAGAAGAATCATGTATTCCAGTAACTTCAGATAGACGTGATACTTTTTATCTCACATACTAGATTTAAATATTCCCATTTGATGTTTTAATCCTTGTGATTCAAATTTTCTGAGTCTTTTACTGTGTCAAAATTCTCCACCAAGAATTTTTAGGTAACACATGAGTAGCACAGAAGTGATATTTTAGGCACTCATTAATACAATAGTCCTTAATATTCATAATAATTTGATGAGTGGTTGTTAATTTTTTATATACATTGAAGAAACTGAAGCATGGAAAGACTAAATAAATTGTTCCCCATTACATCTAACAAGTGGGTGAACCAGAGTTTACCCAGATTGTCTGGCTGTGGTGTTTATTATTAACCTTACATATTATTGAATCTTCACAGGACCACAGACATATTTTGTGTTATCTATTACTTGGCAAGTTAAAACATAGTATCCATAATTCCTTCTTCTTCTCTCTACTGACTTAATGCCAGTTAAGTGCCCTTTTATAACATTTTATCTATTTCAGAGGGTGAGCCTAGAAGAAAGACTAAAGTGAGTAGTGACAAGTCAACAGTTTAAGAAGCCAGACTCTTCCTTTGGTACTGAATTCTGTAGTGGCTTTTTCCCTCTCTCAAGAGAGTGCAATGGCGAATTCTTCTTGGATTGGTTTTCCTGTGACAGTACTGTGCACATCTAATCCATATTTGCTTGGTTGAATACAAATAGATATGATTAGAAGATTACCAAAAAGATAAACTGGTGTTAGGTACGCTCAATGACGGATAGGAGAGAAGTACATGGTTTCATAAAAGTGGCATGAAATGGTGCTACAATTAAGCCAGCTCATGTGAGTAAAATCATTTAGGCTTTAAAGGAGAATTTATTGTGACTAAGTAGAAGACATGAACTATCTCCTGTGTACTCAGTCTTTTGTTGGATAGTATAGGAATAGTGCTGAACAAAACAGCAGCCCTTCCCTTGAGTGGCTCCATCTACAACAGAAGTTCTTAATCTGGAAAGAAGATGGAGAATCCTCTGTATGTGTGTATGCCTGAGTAGTGTTAGAGTTTCCACTGAATTCCCTAGTAGACTGGCAACACAACAGGTTGAAATTTACTCTCCTAGAAGTTAATGTAACTTCTATACAAATGATTCATGTTAGTTGTAATGATATCAACACTTAAACTTTTCCTCACTATATGTCTATATATTATTATATCCCTAAATGGTTTCTAAATTTATTTCTACTTCACACGTTTCTCAATTTGAGCTGCTTTTCATCTCTTAAGTAGACAGTTGGAAACTGACTATGTGAACTCAAAATTTCAGTGTTTCTTTCAACTTTTCTTCCAAATTCCACAAGAAACAACTTGGATTGTTTATCTCACTTTGACCCTGTATGTCCTTTCACCTATACAATTTTATCTGAAACTCCTTACCTTAGCAAAATCTTTAAGTATATTAATGTTGGTCTAGGATTTGTTTTCTTCTCTTTCTATATTCTGTTGTAGACACAAAGTTTAGGTAATGTCAAACTTTTTATATATTCTTATGGACATAACAGATGGTCTGTGGAATGACATAGGTTTATTTTTCTTACCTGGAACACTCTTCAAATTTTACCTTTTGGTAAATTGTGTTTGTCTCATAAGACTAAATTCTAGCATTGCTACTTCTTAAGTGCTTTAACTGATTTCCCAAGATAAAATGGTTGTGGCCTTATTCTTCTACTTTTTTTATATCCCTTCTCATAGTCTACATTATAATTTATACATTTACTTATTGGTCTTCAATATTTCTTTTGGAACACACGTGTGTGTGTGTGTGTGTGTGTGTGTGTGTGTGTATGTGTGTGTACTTCTGGGGTCTAGTATGTAACTAGTATGTAATACATACTTAATTTATGGCTAAGTTGATATGAATAGATAAATAGTAGATTTATTTTGGGTATAGTGGAAGATCCTAACTCATAATAATTATTATGAGTTTATTTTTTAGAAATTTTAGAACAAAAAAGTACAGTCTACTGTGTTTTCAGAAAACAAAGTCATGATGTATTCAGATGTGAAACTGATTAAGATGTTTTGCTCATTTATCAAAATTATCAAATATATTTATAGTACTATTATTCAACATAAATACTCTTTCTCTCTTTCCTTTTATATACCAGGCCATTGTCCTATTCACAATAGGTTCTTTTATTTCAGCAAGGAAATACGTTCTCTATTTTTTCCTACTCAGTGTCTTTGAAAACAGAGAATGCTTCATAGTCTTTGTATCAGAGTTCAATTTGAGAATAAAAAGACATGTTTCATTGTCTATTTATGTGTGACATCATATTCCATTCTTAAATGAAGAAGAAAGATTTGGGAGGTGTGTATTTTGTATAGCTCAAATAGTTGAGATGGGGAGTAAAACCACGGAGTGATTCTTACAATGCTGGCTGGAAGTTACAAAGAGGTACTGTCAGTAGAAAACTTAAGTTGAAAAATACTTCCTGAGATAAAATTCCACAGAGTTAATAACTAGTCAAATAGAGATTTTGAGGAATTGGGATCCCTTGTTCAGATTCAGGGGATAGAAGTGCCAAGGTTTGAAAATGAACCAGATAATTCCCCTTTGCTCAAATTGTTTTTATTGTCTCAGCATTTTGGAGAAATAACTAAATACCCAAATAAGAGCAGACAGTTGTAACATGCATCAATGCTTGAGATTGATTTATATTTAGAAAGTTTTACTTAGTGTTCAGAGTGTACAACAGATGAACTGTTGTAAGTATGTCACATACATATGCTTGTGGAATACTGTTAGCTGTCTACTCCACATGTGACTTAGGCACAGATAATCTTTGACGAACACGGATTCTGTTGGTTTCTTAAATGAAGCAATTAATAGCAAAATTTGATTCCCATTTAATCTTCAAATAGTTAGAAGCACCTTGAAAGTCTGACTCTCTTATTGATGTAAAGGCCATGCTGAACTTTATTCCCATTAATGGTTAAATCTTCTCTTTTTCTTTTGTTTTTGTTTTTCTAAAATGTGGATTCTGAGATGGTTGTTCACGACAGAGCTTCAGATACAGGCAAGAATCACTGTCATTTCTGATTCATTTTTAATAATAGCACTAATGAAGGTGGACTTACTAGGAAATACAAAGAACTACCCAGAATATGTCCACATGTCACTTAATGTGAATATGAACACTAGAAGGAACCTGGGTGTGAAGAGAAATGAGGTAGCTCCACCGGAGCAGCTAGAGAACTCTGTGGTAGCCATTTAGATGCTCGTTTTCTGTCTGGTTGCATGCTACCTCTGCTGGTTATATTGTTGTTCCAGTGTCAAATGTGATGTGAAATGAAAGTCTTGACCACCTGTGGTTACTTAATAATCAGTTGCCTGCCCTTTTAAAGCACCTTCTATCTCAGCCAAACTCTTTTGTTTCCTTAAGTCTTTCTTGTACTGAGTGAACAACATAATTTTTATTTTAAAAATTTTGAAGTAGCTCGCTCAAGAGATCGCTGAATTTTATTATACAATAAATATATACACGTGTATATTTATACATTTTACATTGCTTAGGATCTAACCCAGGGCCTTATGCATGCTAGGGCAATTGCTGTATGGTTGAGCTACTCTACTGCCCAGGGACCCCCAACTCATTTTATATGAGGCCTCTGTATCACTGTACCCAGGCAGATCTCTCTGTACCATTGTACCCAGTCAGATCTCACTAAACTCGGGCTCAAATAATCTTCCTTTCTCAGCCTGTGCCAAGCTGTGTATATATATTTTTGTATTTAAAAATCCATTGGACTTGGAAGTATTGTATTATCAGTGTATCATTTATTGTTTATATTGATGACATTTTCCTGGAATTGATGTATGCATGCTAAAGTTAATATGTTTAAATATTACAGGAAACCTAATTATTTTAAAGCATAATATAGTGCAAGTTAGTTTTTCCCTTAAGTCCATCAACAGAAGAAAATGATTTGCTTTTAAGTTAATCTTCTATAAAATTTAGACATATAGTTGAGACTCTAGTATAGTCAAGTCCCAGTGAATGCAGTCCATCCTCCAGCTTTAAAAAATCATTTAGTGTATATGACATGGAGAGGCTTTTTCTTGCTCCAGCTCCCTGTCAACAGCCAGGATTCTTTATTTATATAATATATTTTTAATTGTTGTATTACACCTGTGTCTTTAGATATTTGTTATGTAAATTGTACTTAGTGTCTAAGACTGTTGTGTGTTTTAGATGTTATTCTAGGATAGTGTTATATATGAAATATTATTCAGAAAATTCAGGGAGGAAAAGAGAAAACTGCATGTGTGACTTAAAAATAAGTCTCAGAATAGGACCTTAATTATGGTATGGTAAAGATTGCTATTTTTATGTGGTGCTGTTGTATATGCTTTTCAATTTCTGGTTACCTTTGTATATCCAACTTAGCATAAGTTATTGTGATGCTATAATGCATACTGTTGTTAAGCCAGTGTGGTTATTGTGCCAGTTCTAATAATGAGAATTTCATTGTTTAGGGAGAGCCGTCTCCTACACTCTAGACAAAAGTGTAATTACTTTTGAACGATGTGGAATGTGCTCAGTTTAATAGCATGGAGAATAGATTCAGAGAGATTCAGATAAAGTAAGCTTGGAAGCCATATGTGCAGGGTGGCAGTTTAAAATTATGATAGTAGGCAGGATAATTCTACACACACATACCCGATTTCACACAGTTTATCTATAAACTCTTGTTTCTGTAAGAGACAGGCTTGCTTATCTGAACAAGGCCAATTCAATTGAAACAAGGTGAAAATGGTGATAAGTTTGTATTTGTTTTTTATGGTAAATTGATGTTTATCATACAATGAAATTACATTACTACAACCATTATTCTGTATGTGTCAGAAAATACTACATGAAGTTGTTTTCTAGATGAATCCCAAACTTGCATTTAAGTGTAAGTAATTCTGTCTGTATACTCACATTCTTTTTGGAAATTATCCCTAGGGCTAGCAGAAATCGGTTATGAAACACCATCAGTAGAAGTCTGTCAAAAACATCATATAGGTTTTGCAATAGATCACATTGTCCCATTGCCATACTGTCCCATTCAGCCCAGTGGTAGGCGAGGGTGTCTGATGTTAAGTCCAGAAAATCTTGACTCACAGGCTTTACAGCAAATTTGAAATACTGCTGTTGAGTTTAAAGTTACCAAAGATTGGAGAAATTACTTGAATATGTTCTTACATAAAAAGTGCTGTTTGGAATTGTGTGGAACACCTAGTAAAGGTCTATGTTAGCTTTCCCATACAGTGTCATGCAGAGGAATAAGCAGAATATTTTGTTTAAAGACAAGATCTCTCTCTGTAATTCAGGCTGGTCTTCAACTCACTATGTAGCCAACGGTAGCCTATGGCTCTTGGCGATCTTCCTGTCTCAGCCTCAAGAGTGCTAGGAAGAATTTCCACTGTTACAATAATATATGTATTTGCTCTTAAATATATGTTCTAATGGAATTTAATGTCTTTAGTTTACTATGGAGTGTTGCAGAAAGATGCACCTCAAATATGTACACTTAATATTTATCAGAAAAAAACAAGAATGCATGCTAGTTTCTTTCTGCTTGTAGCTCTCTAATATGGAAGTATGATTTGCACAAAACCCACTGAAATATAAAGTTATAACTCTGATACATGAGATTCTCAGTTTAAAAGTATCTCTTGTGCAGATCAAAAATATGTTAATTTGAAAAGTATTCAGCAGAAAATAATTGCCATATATATGATCAATTATCATGAATGCGAAGTCTTTTTACTGAAATATAGTTTTGCATTTTCCTTAGGTAATTTTTGTAGTAAAAATAACTCTGAAAAAACAGACAAGTTAAGAAATACTGAACACAAACTGTCCTATAAGGCTTTAGCATAAACTGAGGAGAATTTAGTAAATACATGTGCCTCACATTAATAGGGGTAAAAACTACTCCAGTAGCTGTTGCAGTTTCAAATGGTTCCTTTCTTTTATCTTTATCTGGGTGACCACCTTGAATGCAGTGGAAAGAATGATGAAATACTTGGCTGGGATACTGGAAATAGCAAAGACACTAAAAAGCAATGATGGAAGCTGACAGTACTGTTGGTCCTGATTTTGTGAAATGGATAGCTGGTCATCTGTGTCTCATTTTTTAACTCACAGAACAGAAACATCATTTGTATTTGTAAGTTAATACTCACGAGTTGTCTTTTTTGCAGGAAGACTATCTTCTGTATCTTAGATGTTTTATTTTCAGTTCTTCCCTCTTCTCCCTTTCTCTTTCAGTTTGTCTCAATCAGAAAGCGTTTTTATTGGAGCATCTTGTGGCTCTCAATAGGGCCATTATGAGGAAGCAGACAGGGTCGGATAATCAGCGCCATTGTCCTCTGCCACAGACTTCCTTCCTCTTTACTTATATTGGCTCTTGGGGTTTTGCCAGGTTTTCCTACATCCAGCGTAGATTTGTGTTAGTGCATATGAGTTATAAAGATCCAGTGCTTTTATGGTAAACTTTTCACTGGCTTTTCAAAAATAAGGAAAATGTAGTGAGTTCTTCACAAAATTATGTAGTGCACTTCTTTAATGTATTCTGAGATTATATTATGTTTTATTTCATGACTCACTGTTAATAATAAATAGTAACTTTTTTACTTATATTCTTCCTTGGTGGGGCTGAGGATTTTGTTCAGTGGCATAAGCACCTGCATGGCAAGTGTGAGGTCATGAGTTCGATCCTCAGTACCAAAAAAAAAAAAAAAAAAACCAAAAAAAAACCAAAAAAACCAAACCAAAACAAAACAAAAAATAGAGTTCTAATATTCTTCCTTGGCAAAACAAGACTCAGAATGCAGGATGGTATTCCACAGTACCTCTTAAAATCATTACTAGTGAATGTAAATATATACCTATATTCTTTTTTTTTTTTTTTTTTTTTTTTTTGGTCTTTTTCCTTTTTATCAGTACCAGGGATCGAACTCACGACTGCCTGCTTACAAGGCAGGCCTTTATGCCGCTGAGCTAAATCCCCAGCCCCTATACCTATATTCTTCCTATGGCTCTTACTAACTTCCATTTTAAATTGAAAGCATTAATCACTTTGTTTTCAGTACCTCATTATTTCAATATTGTTGTTTTCAGTTTTCTTCCTTATATTTGAGATTTCATAGAAGTGTAAAAGATAAGCAAAGTATAAGAAACAGAAGGAAAATATTTATGTAACTTTGATATTGTATTACTGTATTAGTGTCAGTAACAAAAATATGTATTTGTTAATATTTCTTTTTCTTTACTATTGTGGTGCTCATGCCTAATTTTGGGGAATGGAATCAAATCAGTAGAACTCAGAGTTGTCCATAGGATTGCAAAATATTTCAAATTATGCTTATACGTTATTTCCTGTTTGCTATAACAATTGGAAACAGTGGTTCTTTGTACCCCAAAACGTGAAAAGTGATCTTTGGAAAACATTTTATTCAGATGTTAAGAAAGTGAATCATAACACAGTATCATTTTCAGTGTAGTTTCTTTTTTCATATATTTTGTCAATTATATATAACTTTCTATTTTAAGACTATAAACAGAGAAAAATAAATGGATTTTGAGATGGTAAGCTAAAAAATAAGGAAGGTTTCTGTACAGCAGAAAATCTGATAGAAGATGGGATGGAATTATTTTCAAGAAAAATTGATTTTATGTAATTTCAACCTGAAATTAGAAAGCTGAGAATAAACAAAATTGGTGACCACATTACATGCCTTTAAAATCATTACACATTCCTCAAATATTTCATCAAAGTTCTGAGACAGTCATGATTTGAACTGGCATAAAGCAAGCATTTAAACTGAGTTTCTGATAGAATTTCAACACACTTCTTCCAGTCTTGTTCATCTTATGCCCCTCCCCCAATTTTTTGGCTTTAGAAAGTAACTTCTGGTTTTTGTTTGTTTGTTTTCCTTTGCTTTTTCTCTATTTCCTTAGGACAAAGGAAAATTCTTTGGTGTCTGAAATAAAAATAAATATAAATCTAACTTATAGTGATAATTATAATTGGTCCTTTGGTACATGTCTCCTTCGTACAAAGGCAAAATGCCTTAAAATCTTTATACATAGACCGTATTTAGGGATGACCCATGTGAGCAGATGAGGTGTGAGTATGTGGAGAGCAGCCCTGGCCAGCTCTGTGACACTGACATCACATGATAAAGTAAATGAACACGAGTCACTGGATTTTGTGTCTTATTTAGTCAAGGCTGCTTCTGTGGCAGCAAGGCAAACAATGTTATCTTTATATAGAGAAGCAGTGTTTACTTCAGTGTCTCTTCTTAGCTCTTAAAAAGCCAGCCTGTCTCCAGATAAAACAGTTAATCTTTTTTGTCGATATCACTAAACTAGAAAATAATATTCTAAGGGTTAACGAGAAATTTAAACCAGAGGTAAGATATAAAAAGGCAGATATGTGAATCAGTCCAGAGATACCATTTAGTATCATCATGTTTATAGACAGATATAAAATATGTCCGACATTAAAATTGAAGACTTGTTATTAAGGAGTAACAGAAAAATAAGTTACAGTAATTTGTAGTATTAAAAATGTTCTAAGCTCAGTCACAACCTCTCCATCCACTTAAAGACACTTCCATCTGTGTAAACGTACATCCTGGAGGAAGGGAAATTTCTGAGCTCTTACCAGCATTCATCTTCAAGTTGTGGCAGTGGCTGGCATGCTTTGCACCACCAGAGATGTAAGAACTGGAGCACATGCTTCCGGTGCATTGGAGATTCTAATTTCCTCCGAGTAGAACACAAGAAGCATCTTTGAAACCTGTCTGTGAATATATCTTATAACCTATCTTTATTCTAATGGGTGAAACTCAAATATGGTCAATTTCAAAGTGCTGTTTAGGATGAGCTCTATATAATAATGAATAATAATTGAAATAGGAATATTCAGTGTTTTCTGTGCATAAGTCACCCACATTTATTATCTCAGTCAATCTTAAATCAACTCATTAAGTTGAGCAACTGTGATTATCCCCAATTTACAGATGGGAAACAGCTTTGGTTAAAGTGACCTGCCTGATGAGTAAGTGATAGAATTTAGGTTCATGACCTCAGAGCCCAAGCACTTAATGGCTGTGCTTATTGCCTTTCTCCCCATATACTCGCTAACATCCTTTTAAATAGCATAAGCAGTTTTAAAACCCTTTAGAATACTTTTGGGGCAGGCAGGTAAAACTTACCTCGGTTACTTACTCTGTCCTAACTCAGAGATTGTCTGATTTTTATCATGTTCGTTGGTTTTAGCTGCTTTTAAATGGCCCAAGGGTAGACTATTTAAGAATATGTATAAGAAGTCCTGCATAATTCCAAAGGTATTCTCTAAACCTTTTATGTAACAAGTTTATACGTAACATTAAATTTTGTTTGGTCTTTATGAGAGTTGGCATAGGATAATGGCTAAGTACATGGAACCTAATGACAGAATTACTGATTAAATTCCAAATTCTCCTGTTTGTATGGCATTGAGCAAGTCATGGAAAATTTCTTGATCATATTTTTTCTGTTTCAAAAATGGGACAATAACACCTTGCATCTATGTTAGAGTGTGTTTGTAATGTTGAAGGAAATCGTTGGTATAGATAAACATTCTGATAATTGTCATATAGACGATACTTGGTAAATGTTACTTGTTAAACATGTGCTTTAAAACATTTAAGTTCTGTCATGTAAAAGACAAACAGTACATCGTATTAAACATTAAGTACATTCAATGTTTACACATTTAAAGTGCCCTACAAGAAATCTTTACTAAGGGGAAATGCTTAGAAATGAAAACTTACGTAGAAATCTCAAATTTTTCACATTAAAAAGGTTGTTTTTATTTTTTAATTATAGAAAATTGAAGCCACTTAATGAGCCTGATATACTATCAGTCAAATACTTATGATCAATTCATTGTCGTAAATGTTTTTCATTATTTACACAGTGTTACACATTATTTACACAGTGGATGCTGTTCAGCATCCACTCTCATCTCTGCCTCCACCACCATGACAACAAAACTCATGTGAAGCCAAGTCTAAGAGAATGTTGATAAGCTTATAATATGTATAATGGCAAGGTAAAAAGTCTAAGCTCTCACTTATTTTGCTTCAGTTCCTATCACAGTTCTGAGTCTTTAAAGGTACTTGACCTTGTCGAAGGTCTTTGACTTCTCCGTGCCTTGTTTTTCCCTGTTAGGATGGAGAGAACAGATAATCTCTCCATATAAGACTTGTAACGATTAAATAACAGAATTCTCATCACAGGGTTTGCCAGCATGTAATAGGTGCTATGGTTCTAATTTATACTGTGTTGACTAATCACTATCATTTAACAGAAAAGAAGACTCTTTTCTCCCAATATTCATAATTTGGTGTTAGTAAACTTGAAGTCCATCACTCACATTTACCTCCCACCTTAAGTGGTTCAGTAGTTTTAGTGTTAAGTTGTGTCAGTATCTTCTTCTTCTTCTTTTTATTTATTTATTTATTTATTTATTTATTTTTTTTTTTTTTTGGTCTTTTTCCTTTTTATTGGTACCGAGGATCGAACTCACGACTGTCTGCTTGCAAGGCAGGTGCTTATGCCGCTGAACTAAATCCCCAGCCCGTCAGTATCTTCTTATGTCATTCACATTGAACATGAGATACAAACTCATTTGAAAGAGAAAACTCTGTGGTCTCTCTGAAGCAATATATGTCTTGTTCATTACCATTTCCCTAGATGCTGGTACAGTGGCTGATACACAGCAAGTATGTCCTAATACAGTCCTGACCCTGTAACATTTCAGTCAACTGCTTATGTGACAGTGCCATGAGACTATCACATGGCCTGGCGTGTTTTACGATATGCCAGCTAGGCATGTGTACGTGCACTCTGTTGTTTATGTTTCTCAGAATGTATCTCCATCCCTAAGTAGTGACTCTTGACTATAGTTAATATATGAATGTTGCAGTGTTTTGAATGTCTGACTGCTCACAAAAGACACTTCGAGTGTAATGTTATCTAAATCTTTAGGGATGGTACTTACTTCCTAAGCAGTGGATATAACTATTAGAGGGCATAATGACCTTGTGCAGTGCTGTCAGCTAGTGAGTGCTGGTAGTGTGAACTCTCTTTCTACCACCCGAATAGGCCTCACAGCCCAGTTGCCCCTCCACATCACTCTGACGGCAGACTACAGTATGCCTTTGTAGCTTCGTGTACTGCATGTGTAACGGTTTGCCAGGAAAAAACAACAGTATCACCACAACAGGAGAACACAACCAGTTAGATCTGAATGTATTTTAAAATTACTTGATTTTCCTGAATGAACTTTCTGAGGGGTACATAATCCTTTGTATTCCTTTTAGGCATGATTATAGTGAACTGTGTTGAATACTTTGGTTTTATCAATTAGCATGTTTTCTCGCTGTGTGTTTTGTTTTGTTGTTGTTTTTCCTCTTTCATTCTGCTTTAAAATTCCTATTCACTATGGAATTTTAGAAGTTCTTTGTGGGGCTCAGTCCTTTGTTTATTGGTACTGTGTTTATTGCTTTAGAGTCCTTTGAACTCTCTTCTCTAATTTACCCACAAGAACAGCTTGAGATAATGTAAAAAGGATATGCTATAAGGAAAAGGCATAATACAAATGGATTTTTATAACAACTCGTCTGTCAGGAATCTGACATACTGCATATAAAACTGACATAGCCAACCAAAATATCTACATCTCCAACTGTTAATTCTTGATGATTAAACTATATATCTGTGCCATTGTTTTATTGAATAAAACTTTGACTTGTCCTGTGTCTAATGTGCTTCATATGATCATTTTATGTACTGTCATGTAAACTATTTCCTTTTTGCTTATATCTTCTTCAGTGACTCTATAATTATTTTTGCTTTACACAGATAGAAACATAG
Source organism: Cavia porcellus (assembly GCF_034190915.1). Lineage (NCBI taxonomy): Eukaryota > Metazoa > Chordata > Mammalia > Rodentia > Caviidae > Cavia > Cavia porcellus. The sequence goes on along the minus strand of NW_026947510.1, from coordinate 48,360,466 downwards.
TCTCCCCCAATTTTTTTGCATATGGTGTTTTTGCTTCGTGCAAAAAGAACTACACAGACGACATTCTTTTAAAATCCAAATTATATTCAGTTTTATATTCTTGTTTATAGCACTGAGTCTATCTAAAATGTCCTTACCTAAAACACTTTATTGTTTTATTACTAGACTTATGCTAGTAAAGATACATCAGCTTTTGTAGGGATAATCTTTAAGCAGAACTTCCTAAGATGAGCTTTGAAAACTATCATTCCTAGGAAAGTAAATCTCGAATCATGAAACATCAGTTTAATCGCTGCTCTTGACAACTTAACACGACAGATTGAAATATAAAAGCTGATGCAAGTGGGATCAATGGATTATCTAAGTCCCTGAACATCTTCTCTTAAATTGGGGGACTTGACAGAGTGGTTATGAGAGGAGTGTGTATTGTGTGCTCCTCATCATGTGCAGAGCATTAAGTTTTCAGAGATTAGTGCTGAGTGGATGTGTTCTACCTGGACCTGAGGCAAAGAGAAAGAAACTGCAAGGGAATGAAAGAGGGAAAAAAAGAGCCAAAGGAAGAGAGAGGGATAGAGAGATTTACATATGAGAACTCAGGGGGCTTTGTCATGGCAATTGTATAAAGTGATATACAGTGCAAATCGACTTGAGCGTGTCCCTGGATAGCAGGCGCTTTACAGCCTCCAGGAGCTGAGATTACTGCTTTATCTTGTCATACTAAATTAATGTGGCAGCACACTGTTAAACAGTGGTGACCTCTTCATCTGGGGAAATTGCTGCCATTGCTGCCTAGAAGAGCGATGGGATTTAAGGTTTGCGTTCTCTGTTTCTGTTTCTATTTCTGGTTCTGTCTCTGTGTTTATGTCTCTGTGTGTCTGTCTCTATCTGTCTGTCTATCTGTCTCTCTCTCTCTCTCTTCTTCTCTCTCTCTCCCTTCCCTTTTTTCATCCCTTCTCTGCCACTTCCTTCCTCCTTTGCTCCCTCTTTTCCCACCTTAAGTCATTTTAGGGTTAAAATACAGTGTTTTAAAATTATTATAGAAAATATTTTTATATTAAGGTGACAAAAGATACACATCCACTTTGGGTAAAAGAAGAAAATTGGATTTACTTGATATTCCAAAAATAATATATCACCTTTGTATATTAGAATTTAAGAGCACACCTGCTGTTATTTATTTTAATCTGTTTTTATTATTCTACAAATACTCCCTTAATTTTCATTAGGGTACATTGCTCTACCCTCCATAAAATTTCCCTGGTGAGAAAGAATAAGGAGCGGGAGAACAAAGCTCAGACACTTGCTGGGTCTAATTAGTCAGGCAGAGTGTGAGGAGTCAGGAGAACTAGCAAGGTAACCATGTTGTCCCGTCTCCCCAGAATTTATCAGATACTCTTTCAGCCCCTGATTCATTATACATTTTTAATGAGAGAGATAAACACAAAGGGGGAGCTGAAATCCTAAGATCAGTTGGTCTAAATAAAGTAGAGGTGATGAGAAAGTAGGAGGCAGACTTTTAGAGAAGGAGACGGGATCGGCAGGAGAAGACACAAAGGAAGGAGGAATAAAGAGGGTGAAAATAACTAAAATACGTTAAATGCATACAGCACAGTGCAAAAATGAATTACATTATTATGCATCAATAATTTGCCCCAATAAAGAAAAGAGTGTATAACTCTTCTCTGCAAGCCTTTGACTATGCTTTTTATGTGCTTTTTTTTTTTTTTTTGGAGTTTTGGTTTTTTTACATGTAAGAAATGTGTTAACAGTTTTTATATGTTTCTTAAAACGTTTATACATTGATTAATAACCAAAATAAAATCTGTGGTCACTAAGTGCTATTACAATTTGAGTCAAACCAGTGGCCAAATTACACATCCACGTACCATAAAGAAGACATTCATTCCTTACCTCCCATCTCAGAACTCTGCATCCTTTAAGTGTAGCTCTGTGAGCTGCTTCTTCACTAACCTCTAGAGCATGCATTCTTTAAACCTACTAAATCACGTTCAGGATGTAAGATGAGCTTTGTGGAATCTGTTAACCCCCTAAAACTGTGTGATATATACGCTCCCAAAGTTTTCTAGAAAGTGTCCACAGGTTGCATTATATTCCTTAAGGGGCCTGAGAAACCAAAACACATTATGGCTTCTCTAGAGCTTAGAGTATTATTGGGGTACATCCTCACACTGGGGCTATATATCTAGCAAGTGAGATACTGACTTACAGGCACAGCTGTGAGGCTGCGTGTTTCATAATAAGTGTATTCAGCTAGCTTTCTTAGAGATCTTTTGCAGGGATTCCTTGCTAGAATTTCTTCCATAATCTACCTATTGCTATGACCACTAAGACGATTCATCTAGCATTCTTTTCTCTACATTTTGAGTCTTCTACTCCCTGTAATCCTACTATAAGGATGAAGTTCAGCTCCTCACTGTTCTATATTCAGGTTCCAGACTCTAGAAACACAAAACTTAGCTTGTTAGGAGTGTAGAATAAAAACAATCTATTTCTTGTATCTTAAGTTGATTCGCCTTTCTTACCATCCCTTTCTGCCTGCCCCTAAACTTAGCATGTTGCCAGAACTGTGAAAAAGAGAAGACACATTGATTGAGGAGTGACTTACCTAACTAAATCCATCTGAAGGTGTCCTGCTACTGAACTCTTTGACTCATGCAAGATTTTTCATGTCAAGGCAGTTTGCTTATATATCCAGTATTATTAACACTGTGCATTTTCAATGAAAAGATAATCTGATTAAAATTTTTACCAAGTTACCTTTGTATGTCATACATTATTTAGAAGGTAATATTAAAAAGTGACTGTTTTTATTTCTTTTTATATCGGTACCAGGGATCAAACTCACGACCACACACTTTCAAGGCAGGCACTTATGCCACTGAGCTAAACCCCCAGCCCAAAAAGTGACTGTTAAAGTCAATCTTTTCTTCCATCTTCACCTCCATAGTTCTCCTTTCTCAGTTTTCCCTCATCAGATTAGATGCAGTTACATTCATTAATCAAGTCCCTTCATTAATCTAGTCACTAAGTAGCCACTTTTTCTTATGTTTATCAAATTCTAACATTGAGAAGTAATTCCTTTGATTACATTAAGGACTTAGAAGTAAGGTGATATAATGTTATTTGAATTTTAAATTTTCACTACCCTCAATTCCAGTTCTTCTTTTCAAGAAACTTATTAAGAGGCACTACACATGCTCATATATTTAAATGTTGAAGGATTTATTTTTACCTTCATTGCATTTGATGTGGGAAACCATGGAAAACAGGTATAGTTTTATATTTTATGAAATAGCATCCATCAAGAAATAATGGGTGAAGCTCATGCAAACCCTACTATGAACTTCTACTTCAGAGTGCTGAGAAGAAACCTAAGTGACAAGCAGCCCCTGGAAAAATGTAAGGAGAGCCTCAGGAGATAGATACCCACAATAAGTAGAATATTTGAGTACTACGGCATTGTTTTTAGTAGATGTTTAGTATTCAGAAAGTCATTATGAAATATTTCCACAAAAAGTAGAACACCTAGGGGCTGGGGATCTAGCTCAGTGGCATAAGCACCTGCCTTGCAAGCAGGCGGTCGTGAGTTCAATCCCCGGTACCGATAAAAATGAAAAAGACAAAAAAAAAAAAAAAAAAAAAAAAGTAGAACACCTGAGAAAAAGAAAGAGCAGAAATGTAAAAATCTGTGAAAAAAAGAAGCAGAAGCTTGTTGATTTTCACACTAAGTATAAACTTTCTTTAAACAGATTAGTATTTTCTGTAGTTGTTTAAACTCAGTTTTATGTTCCTAAAAATGACCTGAGATGTTAATAGTAGACCTAGGGTAAAAATTGTGTAGGCACCCATATAGGAATCCGTGATAGCATATTATCATCAGACCAAATGAATTAAATTCCTGAGAGAGCATTCTCTTATATTGTTAATACAGAGATAAAAGTTTCATGACTGTTTATATATTAAATATAGTGTGGAAAGGAAAAAGTGTAAGATACTGGTAGTAACAAAATTATTCTGAAATATTTTTAAGCACCTTTGTCTCCTTTATGCATGTGTGTACATATGTAGGGGGGCATACACATGTGTCTGTTGCTACAAAGACTGAGTCCATGGAGCACTGATATATCTCTATTCCTTATTGTTATAATAATAATTATTATTATTTTCAGTTTTGAGGCAGGGTCTTCTTGTATTGTTAAACTGTCCATACTAAGTTCAAACTAGGGATTTTCTTGCTTTGGCCTTGTAGAGTGTTTGGATTAGAGACCTGCACCATTCTATCTGGGTTCTTTTGCTTTTTGACAGATCATTTAGATAGATCACAGATAAAGTCATGGGATTTGATAAATATACTTACTAAGTTGATTAACATATGTATAGATTATATCAAAAGTTTTATAGACTTAAACTACTGAATAATTTTTATGTTAAAATAAGAATCAAATCTAGTCACAAGATACCACTTACTGCTACAGGATAACAATACAAGTTTGTAAAACAAAACTTTTATGCATTGATAAAAATATTAATGTTAGTGAAATTTATAACTTTAAATGACCTCTTTATTGAAATGAATAAACAGGCAAAAGTAATTCTTTAGAAGCAGAAAAATTATAATCAATTAACTCTAACCTCGGTATAAAACCAGAAAAATATAAGAAAATAAATTGAAAGAAAATTAGGCAAACATTCTCCTAGATCAATAAATGAAAAAATAAACAAGAATGTACAAAATTAGAAAGGATAAAGAGTAATATCATTACAGTTATGGAAATTGTATTCTAACCTTTTTAAAATCTTGTGCTAAAGAGTATATGTTACATACAATGATCAAAATAGAGGTTGTACAGCCAAATAGTGTCAGAAAGCATTTTATAATAATTTCACTTTTTGATATCCACATTCCATATGGAATATTAAAGATTTTAGAAGTTAATTCTTTTGTTCCAAAAACTGGTTAATTTTTTCTTGCATGAAGTTTCTCATAGTTAATCATGTAATATAACTCATATTTTAAATATATCTATGGCAATAATATTTTATTGAATGCACATTTGTAAATGTTTCTATGTTTTTTAATAAGTTTGAGAATCTTGTTGAAATGTCTGATTTTATAGGATTACAAAAAAAGTCAGAAACCTAAATCAATGCTATTCATGAGAGACTTTTTCTTTGTCAAAGAATAATGTCCAAAAATGGCTGCTATTACTAGATAGGTATTTCCAACTTCTTCCAAAGTGAATTCTCATGGTATATAAAACTTTTTCCAGAGAAAAATAAACTTTTCCTCAGTGAGTAACTATAATCTCTTACCTGTCCCCCTAAACCCAGAAGAGAAAGTAACTTCTCACACTTTGAATATGGATAAAAAAGTCCTAAATAAAATTTGATAAAGTTGTTAGTGTCTATTACTAGACTTTTAAGAGGCCATGCCAAAAATGGTTAATTTGGGGAATGCAAGGTGTGATTGACACAAAGAAATATAATATAGTAGCGTAGTTTAATATATAGGCCAGCAAATTACTTCCTGCAGCCCCAGTAGCTGAAGTTGACCCCTAGTGCTTGTGAATGTAAATAAAATTTTATTGAAAAGAGCTAGGCTCATTCTCATGGATAGTGTCTGTCACTGTTTTTGTGCTACAATAGCTATAACAAAGGCTTCTAGTCCATAAAGCCGAAACTACTGTATGATATACAGGAACAATTGTCAACTCCCATCTGCATCCTCACTGGATCAAGGAGAAATCTTTGTTTTCTTTTTTTAATTTTATTTTGAAAAAATTAAAACAATGATAGAATATTTAAAAATCATGTAATAGGCGATTACAATGGTTAATATAATGCATATTGTTATTTTAAAAGTAGTCGCCCAGATTACAAGATAAAAATATGAGAAACTGATCAAATAATGTAAGCACAAACTGTTCTTTTCTATGAACTAAGAGAGATTAACATAGTTATTGTACCACACACACACACACACACACACACATATTCTTAGTTTTTCTGTTTTCTCCTTTCCCCATTTCCAGTTATTCTTTCCTTTTAAGCAGTTTCTTCATCTTTTACTTTCACAACATCTCTATACACTTTGGAACTTATCTACTCTTTTAGGTTTTTACGCTAGGGAAACAATACAATGTTCACACGTTTGTTATGGATATGATCTCAAGTTGCATCCATTTACCTAAAGAGCCTCAAGAAGTAATCTTATATGAAAAGTACTTAGGAATGTATTTGATAAAGTTTGGCATCTGCCAATTAATATACTCTGTTAATAGCTAATGCAGCGATAGTGTTAGAATTTCCCACTAAAAGTTGTTTCCACCTTACTGGTTAAAGTCTTTGTTACCTTTAACGTCAGGAATAAGTCAGACTTGCTCAATGTCACTGCTTGGACTTGATATTTTAACCCTTATATACTTTTATCATTCCTTTTACTAATTTTTTTTCTCAGAACTTCCCCAGTCTTGGTTCAGATTTAACCATTCTTCCTTGAGAGTACATTTGCACTCATCCTGTGACCTGTTCAAATTCATTTTAGGATCTACTTTATTTCCGGCTCATCTTTGCACTCTGTCTGCCTTCCTACAACTAACTTTTTGGTTAAATTCCCTTCTAATTTGTACTTGTAACATTTCATGTTTCTCTGTCACATAACAGGCCTTCAAATGTCTAATGAAACTTTTTGTCTCTGCTAAACTTTCTTTTACATCCCTTTCATTTTAGGAAACTTTTAGAAAAAAAGAATGGATAATTGATTTATACAGAGTCAGCGAACTTGATTGTCTCAAGCCCACAACCAGCAGCAGTCACTCAGAACAAAGTGCAGAACTAAGATTTAATTTCTCTTTGCTTTGCTATAGTATCAATTCATCAAGAATAGATGAATACTAAAATTCTTGTATGTATGATATTGTTTACCTGAGACTGAGGAAATATCACTTTACATCTTACTAGAATGAATTGTCTTCAGGTTTCCAAGTCCAATAAAAATTATCATAGTCCTCTCCTATTCTTCTCATGGTTATTTCTTATTCCTTGACACATTACTTAAAAAGTTGTAGTTTTGTAAATTATGATCTTCCAACCACCTCTTGTTCAACATTTTTAAATTCAGGATATCCACTGAAAAGAATTTTACAATCGCCCATACCTTTACCGAAAAACTTAGAGATTGGCATTGAAATCTGATAACATTATGCCAGATCAAATTATTGAAATGTTCTCTACTAGGAAGTAAAATATTGATATCATGAAAGGTAGTTAACTGAACCTGGCTTTTTGAACCTCCTTAATGAATCTCTGAAATAAAATTCATCCAATGGTCCTTTGTGTGCTCTTTCCACACTGATAGCAGTTCTTTACCAGTAGGCTGATCTATGTCCTTTATGGCAAAGAAAACAACATATTATAGAGCAGAAATAGAAACCTTGACTAAGGGAGACTATAGTATGAAAATAAAGGTATATGCAACAAAGTACGCAGATGTGGTGTTGGTGACGATGATTTCCTTGGCTACAGCCTTACAAACTGGTATCACATAGTAAAAGTTCATTAACTATGAGCAAGTGGTTTACTTTTGGCTTCAGCAGTGATATGATAGTTTTGTCTTGGACCTGGTATCTTGACTTCTCAGAGATTTTGATTTAATGAACTCAAATATAAAACTGGAATTACAGAGGAAAACATATGTTTACTAGTAAACAACAATGAAACTTATAAGAATGGTTCTTATTTGTGCCAGGGCTATTTCATATGAGGAGAAAGAGAATATTAAATTTAAACTGCTATATTGTGCAGGTTTAGACAGTTTGAGAGCAAAGATTTTGACTGTGCAATTGTCAACATTTGTCCCAAAGTGCTAGCGTTTACTTAGTCACTGAATATGAAGCTGTACCTGGGTGTTTGTCACCTCCCCAATTTCCAGGGTACCTTTGGCTAACATGCTTCCAAGTTGGTAATTTATTTTCTTGGATAGTTTCATGTGTTGCAGAATTCTTGGGAAGACTACTACTGCCTAAAAGTGAAGATGTGTAACTCATTTTACAGCAGAAGTACTAAGTTGTATAACAAAGTAGTTACCAAATGGTCCTGTCAAGTAGTAAAGTGATCATTTAAGTACATATTTCAGCCCTGTGATGTTACAATTCCAGACAATCTTTGGAGGAATGTCTTTAAAATTTAAATTTGTGTTCAACTGTACCTTGGTTAGCCAATTAAAGATAAAATTCTGCCAATCTGTACCCAGAGTAGAGTTTTGCTTTTTTTTTTTTTTTTTTTTTTTTTAATGCTTTGTCTCATGAGATACCTAAGACAGACTCTTTTCTGGTCTTTTCAGTGTCTCAAAATGATTTCTGAAAGAAAAGAAACAGGTTGTCTGTACATGCTTGTATTTTTGAGTTTTAATGGTAAAAGCTCATAAAATTATCTGTTGGAAAGTTGATGGTATAGAAGTAGATAATTGTAACATGTACAAAGGATTCACTAAGGATAACTAATATAATTCTTTTGTTCAATCCAGCTTTGCAAAGATGTTAAGCTGCCAGATTCTAGATAATAAACAAGAAAGAAAAAATATTGGAGATAAACTCTTATTTTGTAGGCCGAGACAACTTCTCCATTAGATATTATAGGCCCTACAGCTCACAGTATGTTCAAGGCTTCATTACAGCATCTTATTTTTGTATTTTAGTCTTCAAAACAAGATGAAAGTCTGGGTTGAGGAAAATGTTTTAGTACATACCACTAATATATTTGTTTTATACCATCTGAGTCATAAAATGATTTTCTTAAATTGCAAAATCACAGATTTATAATATATATGTAAATGATCACATTACTGCTTGACTAGACTTTTGTAACTAGTTTGCTATGCAACTTGGTACTTCTATCAAAAGTGTTTTATATACCTTCACTGTATGTGGAACTGAAAAAGAATGTTTTTATGGTTTATATCTGTGTCTCCCAAAGCCTCATGTTCTCATAGGTTGCCTTTGGGAGATGATCTGATCATAAGGTTTTACTCATTAGTGGATAAGTCCACTGGTGAGTTTATAGCTAAATGTGGTGTTGGAGGGTAAATCTTGATGACAGGAGGTGAGTCTCTTGGATCATAGCCTGGAAAGGTATATCTCCATGTCTTCTTTGATTGATCCTCCTGTTTCCTATGAGGTGTTTTCCCTTTGCCAGGAGCCAGGCAACTGTGGACTGAAACCTCTACAAATGTAAGCCAAATAAACCTTCCTGCTTAGAGTCATGAGTGTCCGATGTTGTGTTGCAGTGAGGAGCAAATAACTAAGACAGCTGTCTTCACAAGAATTCTGCAACATTTTATTTATTGGTTCATTCTTTTTTTCTCTATCTCAGTGGAGGAAGGTTTGTAAAGATAAAGTAAGGACTCTTGGCAGAAATAATGTGATAGTATAGTAGGATAAAACACAGAAAACCTTTTGACAAAAATGTTACAAGCATGCACTTTGTATATAGCTCTGATCACTTCAGTGTCTTCTTATGTTCTGTTACTCTTGTTTTATGTTTAACCAGGCTAGGTCTGCAGCTGGTATGGCATTCTTATTTCCAAGTCAGTTTGTTTTCATAATCCTTTATTAGCTTGGATCATGATATAATATTACTCATTTGGTGCCAGTATTCATCTACTGCCTATACCTACAAATACTTTATTTTACAACTAAGTTAATTCATTTGGTTATTGTACAAAATGTTGCAGTCATACACGTAGAAAAAGATTTCATTAACTATAATACAATCACAAAATTGAATATTTTTAAATTAAGAATGTGAATTCGTTATTTTCTTTTCTGTTTCCATTTACTTCTTCTATATTTGCTGAGTAGTTCAGTGAGGCATAACCAAAAATCAAACCCTGACATAAAAATACTTGATTATTTGTAATTGAGATGAATTTAATTTAATATTTGAGCTGTACATAGGCATTTAGTTTCTTTAAATATTTTTCTCAAAGGTATTATTTATTATTTTTCCAGGCAGAATATATGCCTTCAGATTTCTACTTCATTTAAAAGACAATAGTCCCTTCATCTAATTTTGAATAGTTAAGTATTTCTGTCACACTGAAATAGCTACCAGATTTCCATGGTGGATAAGGGGATTTTTATATGATCCCTGTAATTATAAAGAGATTTCCTTAGTGAGTGAAGTACCTTATTTATTCACCTCGACTGAAGGGAAAAAATCCTACATAATAGTAAATCTTACATAAGTAGCAATAGTGAAAAAAGCAGAAGTACAATACTACTAGAAGTCATAGCTAAGAAATGTGAGTGCTACAAAACCATATAAAATGGCACAAGTCCAAGTTTGAACAAAATTTAGCACCAAACCCTATTTTTATATGCAGACCTGACCTATATAGTTAAAAGGGAAAAGTGGGTTGAACAGTTATTATGGGATAGTGACAAGAATCTTATACCTTGTAATTCATTATAGAGAGCTGCAGTGTTGGGGCATGCAAGTATATCTTTATTAGTTATATGGTATAGCCTCAGTAGTTAGAAATGTTCTACGTATTTCTCTATATACAATTGTAATACATATACACTTAAGAGGCTATATATATATATATATATATATATATATGCACACACCATATATAGGGATATAAAATTCAATATATTTTAATTTTCATTAATTTTTAATTTTTTCAATATTGTCTGCTTTTGTTCTATGAGAGGAATGGGTACATTTAAATTTTTTTCTTTGTAAATTGAGGAATGCATGATGCATTTGAAAGATTTTGGTTTCTACAGTAGAGCAAAATATTTTCTTTGGCATAGGGAAAATGATTAAACATTAGGTCTCATCCTTACTGTTTATTCTTTTGCCTCATTTCTTCATTTCCATCATATTCTAGTTGAATTCCACATGGCTTCTCAATAATGTATCAATGAAAAATACTTTGACTTTTGCTTTCCTCTTCTATGTATTATTTTCTTCTTCACTTTATTTTCAGTTACTTTTCTTCCTAGTTTTTCATTCTGTATAGATTTTGATTTAATTGCTCCACTACTCTCTTTTTCACAATTGGTGCATCTGATAACCTGCATCCCCAGTGTAGCTATGACAGGAGAAAACTGAAGCAAAGCAGGAGCGTATGTCTTACCTCAGTTGTAAATACAGTATGGGATGTAATTGTAATGACAGAGATGAGAAGTCATTTCAATTGAAATAACGTTCATTGATTATCTCATATATAAAGTACATTTGAGGTCAATATGAAAAAGTTACATTTCCATCCTCTGGGAACTGTCTGTCTGGCGGGGGGGGGGGAATGGATACATGGGTAAGTCCTAATTAGCCTGTGATAACATTGTGGTAAGTGTTACAAATGCAGTGGTGCATGATGTATTACAGGAGTATACAGGGACATACTAACATTCCCTGACTAAAGGAATCAGAAATCATGGCATAGGGTTCTGGCACTGGCATGGCATAGAGCACTGGCACTCAAAAATGTGTCCTATATGGCTTCATTTCATCACAAAAGTCTGGCTATGTAAAGAATATCAGCTGAAGTGGCCTGTGTCCCTCCTAGTGGAATTGGGATCCATTCTGGCATGGCTTCTTATCTTGCTGTGATCTGGTACCTGGAAGACCATCCTTTCAGGAGACCAAGACTTGTATTCAGCATAAACGAGCAAGCCACCTTCAGTTAGAAGTGAGTGGGATCAATTTCAGCGCGGGGGCTGCAGAATGTTTCTTAGCAGTATTTTTTTTGTGGGAGAGTGGAGATGAGTAAAGTCTTGCTGTAAACTAAGATACTTCAGCTAAGTCTTAAAGGATAGATGTGATTGGAAAACGTGAGATAAGACGGACTGAAAGTGAAGGAAAGGAGATATCCAAGCTGAGTGAGGAAAAACCACTCCCGCAAGGAACAGAAACGCTAGAGTTGATGTGACTATTTAGACCATATAATCCCTGCAGTGGTTTTCTTTTCAGGTAGCTTCTAGGTATATATTCAGAACACTAGCTGGCTTAATTTACTTAATCAGATTATACTTTCAAAGAGCCTACTAAAAAGGAAACAAGAGTTATCTACATGTTCATATGAGCTAGAGTTACCTTAAACGTTTACATTGATTGTGTCATGTAACCTTTACCAACTTGTCAAAGCAACTTTCATATTGTCACTCCCATTTTACTTGTCTTCGTTTTTCATCACTGAGATAGACTACCCAACCGCCACAATTTAATAGCGAAAAGGTTTATTTGGGCTCATGGTTATGGTCTATGATTTCCAGCCCCAGGGTGAAAGTGTCATGGCAAAGGGGCGGAGTGGGAGGAAAGCTCTCACAGTGTGGTGTCCAGAAGGCAGAGAGAGTAGAGAGGAGCTGTCCTGGAAGACACACACCCTTCTAGGTCACTCCCTAGTGACCTGTCTCCTCAGTCAGAGCCCTAACGTCTAACAGCAAGTAAGTGGTCGTGCTCCCGTCATCATCTGGTCATCTTCCCAAACTCCTCCTCTAAGCATATATGGTTCGGGGAAGAGATCTTGATCTCAGTCTTAGCACTAACATTAATGTGGAAATAAAGAGAAAAGATAAAGTCACATGACCAGTAAGAATGGCCTTGATTCACACAGTAAAAGACTATGGTTCTAAAGGGGAAAATTTAAAAGGTAAATTAATGTCAGATTTGAGGGAAGGGGCACTTTAATGATATCACAAGTTTGAAATTTATAGTCTTATTGCTGGAGAATTTTGAAAGATTTGCACATACAAATGGCTTCATTAAAATGCTATCTCAAACTGAATATAATTTATAATTGTTTTTTCAGAAAAAAAAAGGTAAAGAAAACATCATACAGATGTGTTTTTTTCACACAAGATACATGGAAGCAAAAGTGAACCAGGATTCAGTAGTAGGGAAATGAAACGTTTTAAACAAAATCTTTCAAATATTTTAGCTTACTTATAGTTTAGTAAAACATATAAATGTTACTAAGTTCTGTGAAATAAGCCAGACGTTTTTGTCTATTATGTATCAGAAAGTACTTGAACACATAATTTAGGATTTCATTATATAAAGATTTGCCACAAGCACCAAAAATAACAAGGAGTAGTATCTACATTTACTTTTCTTATGCATGAAAATATTAATTTGTACTTGCTTCAAACTACTTGTAATATATTTTTCTATCCAGACTTAAAGTAATTTATTTTGCCCAAAGCAGTCAAAATATGGCCAGCTCAGAAATAATTAAACATTTAGGAGACCTCAACAACAACAAAAAATCTTAACTGTTTTGTCTTTCTTAAAAATACTGCGTGGAGGCAGGAAGAGAACAGTGGTTAGAAAAAGTAGAATAGAAAATCTGATTAAAACAGCCAGTATTAAAGATAGTTCAAATTTTTATGCATTTGTTGAAAGAAAACAAGGAAAAAGAAGGGAGGGAAGGAATTAAACATAAGTTGATCTTGTCATTCTTCACATTCTCTTCCAGATATCTTTTTTTTTCAATCGAGGTTAAAACTAATTCTATATATTCATACACTGTGCACAAATATGAGTCATATTTTTATTAAATGTGTATTTACAAGTAGAATGTTTTTAACTGATTCCTATTGCTTACACAGCTAGAATATAATTTATAAATTCCCTTTTCACAGTAAGAGACATTGCTGTCCATTTGGTGGTAGCAGTTCATTGGGAAGTGAATAAAATCCTCCTGAACACTCAAATATTTTGACTGAGTCTTGAAGAATATGGAAAATGTGAGATAAGGTGGAGTGGAAGGGGAAGGATAGAGATATTCCAAGTAGAATGAGAAAAAGAGCTCCCAAATGAAACAGATTCTCTAGCAATGTTGTGACTGCTTAGAGCATATAACACTGTAGTATTTTGTCTTTTTCTAGGAAGAACCATTTGGTTCCCCTAAGATGTGGCTTATTTAACTCACTTTAGAAGCAGCACATAGTGCAAATTCCAAATTTATCTCATTCTAAATTCAAAATTTATTGTAAAAAATGATGAAATAATATGTTTTAGAATGACTAAAAGTTGGTTGTAAATTGATGACCTATTTTTGTAGATTTTTATATATTTATCTCTACCAGATTTATGGAATTTTAAGCCTGGTGTTAGTTCAATAACAGTTATACTGACATAGGAAAACTAAAGGTCAATAAGGCCGAGAGACTTGCCTAAGACCAAAAGCACTGATTCTGTTTCAATCCTGTGTAGCTAGAAAAATGTACCCCTAAAAACCAGCCACAGAAGCAACTAGTTTGGGAGATAACATTTGATCTTCTCATTTATACATGTTAGATTTGAGGTTCTGAGATACTTTGATAGCAAATGCAATTGGAAGTATGTGGCTGAAAATTTCCTTTTCCAAGATACAGAAATGTGAAAATTAGATCCTGAAGAAATGCTTGAAATTCAATAGAGCAGTGACATTTTTCCATAGGTACTTATTGAGAACATCTCATGTCCCTAGGAAGTAAACCTAAATGGAATCTCAGAGCTTCTTGTTTTCTTGAAAGGGGCAAGGACATGATTAAAAACAAGGAGCACATAGTCTGAGGGGGCCAAGTAGTTAAGCTGGTTAACTCATGAAGTGGAGGGAAGAGTGGTGATACGTAAGTCTGCATGTCAATCAAAGGAGCACTGAGCTTTTCACAGAAGCAAGAGAAAACCTTCTACAACACAGTATCAAAGCATTTCGCTCAGAAAGAGAGAGCATTTAGGAGGACTCCAGTGTTCAAAATAGGGGCGCGTGGCAGCTGGCGGTTGAATTCACTTTGGAGACTTGCAGAACAGGCAATTCTACAGCAGGACAAGCAAGCAGCAGTGTGTAGGCCATCTGAAAGCTGGGAAATGTACCTTTAGTTAATCCCAACATTTTGAAGAGTTCAAGAACAACATCAGATTTGACTCATTGATTTGAATTCTTTCTATGACCCTAGATAATACTTTTTCTAGGCATATGGCTAACAAATTTTGTAAGCATGCTTTAATGATGATGAGGTGTGCGTGCGTGCATGTGTGTGTGTATGTGTGTGTGTGTGTGTGTGTGTTTAGAAGTCCGACCAAGCTGCTTTTCATTTGGAAACACATATCATGGAAATTGAAATTTCAAATGCAACCAATTAAAATAGAATAGAAAATTGGATAGGTTAGTAAACTACATTATATAGAACCAATGTGGATTATTAGAAATACTGTATTGGAATCGAGAGATGATAGATTTGAGATTGATATAAATTCTACCTAGAAAATTAGATTAAAGTTAGTAAAATGAAATATTTCATTCTGATGGAAACTGTGCAATACAGTGGTTTAAAGAATATTAGAAGAAATGATGTAGATTCAAATTGTTATTTAGTGTAAACCCATGGCTTTGAATTCAGTTTCAGTATGTGTAGAAGCAGGGATACCATTTGTTACACTGTAGGTCTGTTAGGAGGTATCAAAGAAATTGCCTACCAAAACCCATTTAGTAAGCAGCTTATTAATCATTAATAATTAAATGGTACTTTTATTTTGTACAGAATATACTCCCAGGTTTTGAAAGAAATCTGTGGTTAATTATGACAGAACATTGTAACACAAATATATCAAAGGACACAGCCTCATCCATAGATTTTTAATCTTTTTCCTTTATAAAAATAATAGAAAAAAGGGTAGAAATAATACAGAATTTCAAAAAATAATAGTAAGAAATCAACACTAGTTAATATATTATGTACTATTGTCTCAGAAGAATTAATAGTACGGTTACCTATGTTCCACACTTAAACATATGTGTATACCTACAAAGTTGTTCTTCCCTTTTGGGCGCTTTCTTTCCCTTTCATTATTACAATATCTGTTGTACACTTTGGATCTTATTTGGATATAATGTGCCCATTAGAGGAGCATATAGAGAAAGCACAAGAGAAAAATGTGGAGTTATTCAAATTGCCAGTGATTGGGGTGGACATTCAAGGGACAGTGTGGAAAACTTCATCACTTAGTTCATTTCTAACTTGATTCCACCACACTCAAGAAGTCCTGCGGGCACATTTTTATCCTTTCCACTAGTGGCATAGTTCTTCCATGCACAGACCTACTATTGATTTTCCTGTTACCATGCACAAAAGCTGCTATTCACTTCCAGAAATATCAGTGGTTCTGTGGAATTGGATAAGAATTTGGCCTACAGTGAGTGATTTGAATGAATGAATTTGGAATTGGCAGGAAAATACAAACATATGCCACATTTACTTGGTACATTCGTGCTTCAAAAGAACTCAGGTAGCACGTAAATTCAGCGTAATAAAGCCAGAGATTTTCAGCAAGAAGTTATTACACAGTCAGCCTAAATCTTCTTCATTTATTTTTGTCATCTTGAACAAAGCACAGAAAATATATTTTAAGTTTTGCTCATTGGAATGCACAAGGCTAGACATTCTCTTCTGGTAAAGTCATGTATGGCACATATTATTTATGGTGCTATGTCAGAAAGCAGAACTAACCAAAATGTTATAGGTTAATTTAATGTACATGGATTTATTGGATTTTTAAAAAGATAACCCATTTTTTAAAGCCAGTCTTCATTGTCTGTACCAGTGCTGGACTACTTAAATGGTATTCATTGATTTTTGTAGGGAAAAATAGATGCGAGACATGTGGGAGTCCACTTTCTGCTGGTGTCAAGTTGTAGAGAATCCGAGGCTTCTCTTTCCAGTAGTTGACAAACTTTTTTTCCTAGTATTATTGCTCAGGACTTTTCACTATCAGAGACACTGGGCCTTTAAACAGAAGAGATGTTGAATTTTTGACAGCTTTTCCCTGCCACTGACTAAAATAATAAAAATAAACGTGAAGCTGCTGGAATGGCTTCTGCATATAATGTCATTTGCATGTGATTTCCTTTGCTTCTTTAGATAATTGAATTTATTCAGGCAATTTATTTTTTAAATGTGTGATCTCTGTGAATGGAAACATCTTAACTAAAGACAATCCTTTCATTTCCTCTTAATGAAATATATACGTGTGTGTGTACTTGTGTTAGAACCAAGGGAGCAGAAGAAAAATAATGGAGAAACCAAAAATGTACTGTAAAAAATTAATTAAAGAGATGAAATGTGACTCTTGTAACCAAATATTCTGTCTTTGTGTTCACCCCCTGTCTGTGTTCAAGGTCTCTAGGTGCTCAATAGGAGCTTTTTAATTATTTTTTCCCTGTTTGATGTAGCTAAATGTAATGAATGGATAGCAAAGGACTTTTTGTAGGAAACCTGTGTGTAAGCGTCTTCTCAGAGCTGGTGAGCAAAGCAGTACCTGGTTGTTTCCCATTTGAGAGGGAAATTTCAGACTTAAAGAAAATGGCTATTTGAATTGAGCTCCATTAATCAAACAATGTGGCTTTCGTCTACGTTCTCTTGGTGTGGGAATATAAAGCTTACATGCATGCATTTTGGATGGGCATTTTTGTGGGTTAGTGAACACTACACCAGAGTCATTATGGGATATCAGAAATATATAGAGACTTGCAGGAATCAAATCTCAAGTAGAATCATAGACTATAATGTAACTATCTAAAATCTATGATTATTTCTCTCCTTTCTACTTAACATAAGCATTACAATTTTATGTGCATATCCCCCACCAAAGTATGTTATTATTGGGAAAAACCATCATTACTTCTCATTGATGGCTGTAATCACAGCTCAAAGCACTCACAGCAGTAGGTTTCTGCAAAACTTTTTGATGTTCATAAATCTCACCTACCCCATTCTCTTTCTAACATCTACAAAGCAAGATAGGTGGCTAACAGGCAGTAACACCAAATACAGCATGTGAAGAGTTCATTCACTAATTCTTGAAGGGAAAGTTATTTCAGTACCACACTTTATTTTTTAATTTTACAATTCAATCTTTTTTGTCTTATTGTAGTTTTATTTTTGAAATAATGGAATTAGTTTATTCCGACATTTTTGTTCTAGAGAACTCACTTTCCATTTCTCTTACAGTTTTGCTTATTCTGTAGGTGTTCTTTTATACATGCATTTTCATTGCAAAATATCTTTTATTTTTCAATATCCTAATGATAAATTAAAATAACCTCCAAAAATTCACAATATATAACTGCCATTCTTAGAGCTATTGAAGAGGTTTTATCCATGTGAGAGCTTTTTGGAGGTTCTGGTAGGGTAGTCCAGCTACTAGAATATCTTTGATTAAGGAAGCAGTCTTTTTCAATCAGAGAAGGTTATCTTCTTCCTCTTCCACCATAAAGGGTACACATGGGGGCAGTGAGGCATGAGGGACACCTGTCCACCCAATCAGATCGGCTGAGTAAGCTCTGGTGATCAGTAGGGTCACAGATAACATACATCACATATTACAGCTCTGTTGGATATTTGATCCTTGGCCTGTGGGCATACTGTGGGGTGGAAGGATTATCATCTAAAATGGATTGAATCATTTTCTTGAAAGAAACAAGTTTATAACTTGTCATTTTAATGCCTTCCTTCATTTTGTATTACCAGACACACCTAATATTTCTTCGTCTACATTCACACATAAATTTAAAGAGTCCTTATAGAACTAACACTTGTCTGTGGATGGAATGGATGAGGAGATAGTAGGAATACATTCTAGAATGTTACCAAAAATATTTTGATTATGTGCTGTTTGAAAAAAAAATCTGGTGAGTATAAATTACTTTCCCAAAGAGTTGATAATCACAGATGACAAATTTGATGGTTCTTTTCAACTCTCACAGTTAAAATTGAATGGATGAATTCTTTATCATCACAGATGTGTCATGGTAACAGTTTCCTATTCAGTGAAGAGCTCTATCTTTTGCCCAATTCATTCTGCATACCACTGGTAGACTAACATTTTCAGCAAGCTGCTTAATAGAATCACTCACTATAGAATCAGTACTAGTTGTCCATTGCCTGCCAGGTCAAAGGAAGCTCCCTACTCAACTTTATGAGCTTTTGTGAAATGACCTCATATATACATATATATGTCAGCCTTACTGTTTACCATGATCCAGTTTGGGGGAATAAAACACTTTCTTCCTTGTAGTTTGTGTGTTTTGTGTGTGTGTACATTATGGAATTTCCCTTTTAGACTTAGACCAAGACTAGCTATACATAAAGATTGAACAAACTAGTAACTCAGTTTGTGTTCATTGAACATTTATAACAAGATTAGTAGCACATGATGAATACTCACTCAGAGATATTCCCTGTTCCCATGATATAGAAAGAATATGAAATAAGCAACTCCAGGATAGTGTGGTTGTAGCTGTGAGAAGGAAATTTTTATTTTTCTTTGATTTCCAGTGTTCCTCCTTCTCTAACTTAACTTCTAATTTGTTACTGCTTGCTTAATACCTGCTGTACTTGTTATGATTAATAATTGTTTCAAGTATGTCTCTGAAATTTTAAATTCTTTTAGGAGTGGGAGTGCTTGTTTTGTTTTCTGATCCCTGGGGCATGACTTATAGCTCCTGTGTTGACTGAAAAAGGCGAGAGAACCGAATGATGACGCGCGTGGGTATAAAATGTGATTTCTGGTTTAATTCTTCAGTTTTCCATTCTGTGATTACTTTGAGCAAATTCTGCTTAGAATCCTTAATTTCTTTAAATGTTAAGTAGGAGTAATATTCTTCATGGTATTTCTCTGAGAGTTGTAAAAAAAGTCCCTAAAACATTTAGAACAATGCCATTGAGAACTCCAGGAGTGGTAAATATATTTTTATTGAAATATTGGTGAATTTAAATTGATCTTGTTTTATAACTCAGGTGTTTAGCTCAGATTATCGAGAAGTTTTGGAATATTTTAAAAATTACTTAAAAACATTGTTCTAATTAATGAAATCTGTACCTCACATTTCTCACAGGTACTGTGTGCAGATAATCTTTGCAGAAAACCCAGCGTTTTACATAAAGAATGTGCATGTCCCAGAATTTACATATGCTGTAGGACATTCCTTAAATTCTATCTAAATAGGCTCAGAAAATGCTGCTTTATAGTACAAATTAATACTTAGCCAGCTGAGACGTTTCGTTAGTGTGCATGGACTGCATATTGTCTCATCGTTATTTTTAGAACGCAAACTGAAAATGGCACTTCTTGTGTCTCAAATCACTGTTAATGTCAATTCAGACCAAAGTTTCCTATCAGAGAAAAAATACTACTTTTTCTATAAGCCTAATGGTTCCATTGTAAGTCTTAATTAATACAGAAAAAGAGACCTTTAGCGTTTTTAATAAGAAGACAGGTTTAGCCCATGGTATGAGAGTAGACTGATTTTTTGCTTTGAATTTAACCTAATATAGTGAAGAGATAAATTACCTTTTAACTTATTCTATTCTTGGGACTGCGAAAACATAAAAAAGAAAAGCTAAGAAGATTGGAGAGTTAGTAGTTACCTGTTTTCATTGTTGTTGTTCTGTATTTGTAATGTGAAGGAATGCTGGAATTTATTTGCAAGAAAATCTAGTGGTGTTAATGTTCCCAGGAAGAAAGGAAAGTCTGCCTGTGCCTACCTTATTACTATCTCACAAGAACAGAGAGGAATGGGGAAGAAAAGCAGAAAATGACGTAACAAGTAAATGGTGTCATGTATCTATGAAAAAATGATTCAATTCTCTTACTTTCAGACTTAGACTTTTAAAAGTTTTATTCTATAATGAGTAGTAATTGAACGTACATTCTTTGATCATTTCCCTGACTGATTACTTTGCAGAGAACCATAAAATTGAAAACTGAGTGCAACTGAAATAAAAGCACGCTAATACTACATGACACTTTGTGGACTATTTTTCTTCCCAAACAAAGTTTATTTTAAAAGTGAGCCATATTATTATTTTTTTCTTGTTTTAGGGGAGTTTAATTGGAAATCTATTTGTCTCTTTCTAATATTTTACTCTAATTTTCCGAGAGGCTTACCTTTTTAAAAATTCATTTGTCTATATTCTACCTTTTCTGCATCTTTGTATCCTATTATGATGCGTGGTAGGCACTTATTTTAACACTCATATTGTTTTCATCAGTATATCAGCTACCATTTTATTTATGAGTTTTATATAATTTGTGAGGATGTGTGTGTGTGTGTGTGTGTGTGTGTGTGTGTGTGTGTGTGATATAATTCACTACCTTTTCTTTTGTGGTATTAGGAATTGAATTCAGGGCCTTGTAAATGTTTCACATGTGTTCTACCACTGATCTATTTTGAGACAGGGAGCCACTAAAGGGCCCAGACTAGCTTCAAATTCGCCATGCTCTTGCTTTAGCCTCCTGAGTAGCTGGGATCCTAGGCATGCCTGCAGATAATTCATTGTATCTTTCTTGTACACCCTAGATAATGTTAAATATCTTGTCCAGTGTCTCTTAACTGGTCATTGGTTGATCCAGCTATGTGGCTTCAGATGCCATGCACTTAACCTATTCTTATTCTATCTCATGAGGTAGTGTTCAGGGGTGTGTGTGTGTGTGTGTGTGTGTGTGTGTGTGTGTGTGTGGTTATGGAACCCAGGACCTTTCTTGTGATAAAGATGCACGCTGCCGTGTAAGCCAAAATGCAAACATTTTTGTTACACTTTACATTAATGACAGAAAACTGAGCGAAGGAAGTAAAATCACAAGTGAATGATGTATCTTTTTCTTCTGTTGTTTACATATTTCTCTTACTAGTAAATTTAAGAGATTAATTAAATAAAATCTCAATTGAATGAAACAATACGTCTTTTATTGTTTCAGTATTGTCATGAATGAAGTAATTATCATGAGATAACTAATGTTACTAAAAGTTATCACACTTTCTGAATGAGGAAACTGAGAATTGGCAAATTAGATAATTTGCCCAAGAATAAAGATTATATAGTTAACGACAGAACCTGGATTTAAATGCAGACATCCTGACCCTTGATTCTAATTTGCCTAAACATTGCCTTAAGGCCACCGTATTTTGTTCACTGCGTGGAGAAGGGAGCTACAACATGTTGTATTTTTCCTTAAACGTGTAGTTAATTTCCATTTATAAGCAATGCTGGTAAACAGCTTGTTAACTTTTATAAGTGTCAGTGCAAGAAACTGCATTCATTGCTATATGGAACACAAAGAAATCCTTTTCTCGGTCACTTTATAGTTAAGCAATTAAAAAATTTTGGCACAAGATCATTGCAATATGATAAATTTTTTAAGCCTCAGTTCTTCCTTCCTACTCATAAAGTGACTAAATATTATCCAAGTTTACTAACAACGGCAGTAAGAAAATTCTAGAGGCCTCTTAGGAAAATGAGAAAAATTGTGTATATTTCAGAATATATATAAATATATTGAATATTGAATATAATGAATATTTCTAATAAATAGTAAATTTACTATAAATGATAAATACTGAACTGTTTTGCTGTGTAGTCTAATTTTTGTTTAGAAACATCTTATGGTTGACCCTTGAGCCCTCAGGGAAGATATCATCAGATGTCTTAAAATGTATTTACTAGATGTTTAATCATAAGTAAGACAGTGCACAAATCATCAGCAGGAAGATAATGAGGCTGTCACAGCACAAAATGTTCTTTGTTTTTACAGGTTCTATTAGTTAATGTATTAGCAATTCTCTAAATGCCACTTTTGCTTATTAAGTGGTTTGGAGAGCACATGAAAACATACATTTTATTCTTGAATGCAGCATTTCTGAGATTCTTAGCAAATGTGCTGCTGAAAAAGTTATTTGAGAAAAAACAAACATTAGACAATTCTGCATATGAAGCAATTACAGGAAAAGGAAGATATTTTGCCAGCTTTCTTCCCCATTTGTTACCTCTTATATTGATAATCAGTCAAGATCCCCTTACGTTTTAGTTTTATTTTTGAGAATTAAATCATACAGTAAATATGATAGTCATTTATTTTAAAACATGAAGATATTATATCAGTTTTATTTTTATATTCTAAATGAGATCAAATAATACATTTAAACCAAATTTGTGATGCACTTCTAAAATCAGTCTCTAGACAGTTTTGATGAAAATCTAAGATTTTGTAATCTGTACAGTTGCACAACGATCAACAGACTTTTATCTGTTTCAACAAATGCCAAAATGGCTGCCTAAAAATCACACAAATATTTGCCTTTAAGCATGTGCTTACCCTTGCCCATCCAATCTCCCCAATAATTCTCTTCTGTCTTCTAAAAGTATATCAAATGTCCTCTTTTCTCAGATCGTTTAGGTTCTATTGTTTTAATATCTTTCTTGCTCCTTGTGACTACTAAATCTCTCTCTGTCTTTCCTTTTCTGCCTCTTTGTCTCTCATTCATTCTCTCCATGGTTCTCAAACTGAAATGTGCACTTGTCTTTTTGTAAGACTCATTAAATTGTATATGTTGGACTCCATTTCTTGGGTTTCTGACTCAGGAATTTAGGGCAAGGATGCTAGAAAAGTGCACAATATGTTCTCAGATATCGCAACAATATTAGTTTAGGGACCCACATTTAAGAATCTAATTTGGACAAATCACTTCTCATTAAACTGTCTATTGTTGTTAGGACCCCGTATTGTATCTTTAAAGGAATGCATTTAATTTTTTTAGTTTTCTAATCAATAATCATATGTAAACTTTAGGTAACATTTATCTCCTGCTTTACAAAAATATTCACAAAGCATGCCAGATTTTATAGAATTTTGTTCCTATTGAATAGCAAACTTTAAAACAGAAAATATTTTTAGACTTTGTAAAACCTCAAACAACTCTCAATTCTGTTTACACTGTCCCAAAATATATAAAAAATGTTTGAAGCATGAAAAACATCCTATATTTAAAATATAATTATGCCATTTTTATAAAATTATAATCATTTTCCTAAATTTGATGAGCCTGTCATTGTTTAGTGTTATATCTGCCCAAATATTGGGTTATGTATGTGCATTGAGGAAAACTTAAAGTAGTTTTTAAAAATCAGAACTGTGTAGGGCACAAAGTATATACTTGCCTGTTGTTCATATATCAAAAATAGATGTAGGTACCTATCTGTTTATACAATGTATTTCAAAGTTTCTGACACATACAGTGATGGTTGAATGTTTATTTATTTTTTGTCTTTTTTTTTTTAAGAACTGAAAGTATTAATTTTTTAGGGTATTTCAGCAATGTCATAAAAATGATGAAATGTGTATAAATTTTCCTTAAAAACTGGAATTGAGCTCTTCTATCACTTGTAAGCAATCCAGAGTAGGCCTAGCCTCTCCCCATCACAGTCCCCTCAAGGACTTACCAAATGCATATGCATAGATTGCTGCCCACATCCCCAAATAGATTTAGGACCACTCATCAAAACTCTATACTGTTGATTAGTATACCTTTTAGTTGTTTAGGCAGTCAGGATTATTGACCTTATGGAAATTTTAAGTTTTACAGTAGTATTATTGGTAAGTTTTCCTATATAAAAAGTTATGATGTTTTTATCCATATAGCCAAGACTGCTTAGGTCATTTTCTATTTTTTTCAACTGCCAGACCTAAGTATTCTTTAGGTAGCTCTTTTTTAGGGAAAAGTCAAGGAACCATTTTAAATTGGATGGTTTTTAAATCAGCTATGGTTACAAACCTAACCATACTCCAGAAGTCTGAATGTAGGTGCTAACTTTTGATTTTATAGCTTTTGGAACTTGATCACATCTTCTTAGAATAGTCAATTTAATTGTGCTAACCAAAGAAAAATTCTTAGTGCTTTTATTGAGCTTTTTAAAGTGTTGGTTTTACTTCCACATATTCTTAGGTTTATGTCCTGTGTAGGGGAAAAACTATTTGAAAATTAAGTTAATCTGACTGGCTGTCAGAATTATACATTCATTTATAAAGTTTATAATTCTTTATGTCTTGTAATTGAAATTTCTCAGAACATTGTCACAAGAGGATCATTGACAAAATAATGATTGCCATAATAGTGTAACCTTTTCTTTAATGTTTTGTCACTCTTTAAAAAATGACTGAAATATTTATTTCTAATAGTTTATCTTAGGGACAATAAATTTTTAAGTTACTGATATATGTGCTTTTAGCTATATCATGATAATATATCAATGAAAGCTATAGTTTGATCCTTTTTTTGGCAAATAACTGGTTGTTTAAAATCATCTCATTGTATATATTGATTTTTATAATACTTTCTCAAATAATACACATTTAGACTAGAGATTCTTAACCTTCAATCTATATTACCAGGAATTCCTAGAAGAGTTCATGGCATTGGTTCAATGATTGAAATATGAAAGTAGAAAAATGAATCCCTGACACAACCTGTGAAGTCCTATGTCCAGTTGCATGTTTGTGTGCACACATGTGCCTGTGTTGTTTAGGACTGCATTTGTAGTTACTGTTAATGGATAGGCGATCTACAAAAAAGAAGCATGACCTAGGGTTTCATGTAGAAATTTTATCAAAAATCATCTCAACTAAAAAAAAAATAAACTCCAAAAATGTTTGAAAGATCTTTTACACAATAATCATGTTTTTTATTACTAAATTAAATCTGATATTTCGCAGTTTTACAAAATAGGTTACAAATAATGAGTTCCATTTAATTATAAAAAGCTTTGTGATATGATATGTTTTTTCCTTTTTATAGGAATTCAGAAAAGAATATATAGCTTTTAAAATAATTGTAAAAGTTTTGTCTCATCTTTTCTTAATGATTTTTATAAAAACAGCCCATTGCTAGGTGAAGAACATGACCATGTCAAACTCTTAGTGTAGCAAAGTACTTTTTTAGTTGTGTGTCCATTTTATGGTACACTATGCAATTCCAAAATAATGAACTTGTATTAATAAGAATTCAATTTATGACAATTCACATCTTCTGTACTAGCATTCTTCTATTTTTGAAACTTTATTTTACTAGGAAAGAGATGCCCACAGATACTGTAGTTAATTTAAAAATATAAGCCATTGACTACCATCATTCTGATAAGCTGCTTGGAGTAAATAATGAATGTTTGAGTCTAATAGTTATTTAAATGTGAATTGATTTTTGAATCATGACATAATGCAGTGGGTATTTGGATGCATGGTGCTGGATAAGTCTGGATTTTACGCATTTTTATTAGTCTACATGCCTCAGTTTCTCTATAAAATGCAAATCATAGATAGGCTTGCTGTAAGGATTAATAAAATTTATGTATGCCTGACACAAACGATTCTGGAAATACTAGCTATCATTTTTACCAATTAGAGTCTATTAGGTTGAATTTTAAATGTAATGATTTTACTGCCATTTGTGAATTTAATTTTATAGAATTGAGAAGTAAGCACCACAATAGCATGTTTCTTGAGGCCAGAGATTAAATATTGTTTGGAGAGTAAAGGAAACACACATTGTTGGTTGAGTCGCATTTAGGTTTTGAAGGCGTACTGTGAGCTGCTCTAGTACTTGAGTAAGATTCCCCAGCTTCTTCCATTTTTAAGCCAGGACCACATTAGTTGCCCAGATCAGCCTTGTAGTAGGCATCCTTCTGCCTCAACTTCCCACATCCCTGGAGTTACAAGCATGTCAGTGTGCCACAATGCTTTCTTTTTTTTTTCAAATAAGTTAATCATCACATTTCTGATCATCACATTATCTTAATTTAAATTTAAATATTAAGGTTAACTCAGTATTTCTTTCAAAGTGTTCATAATAAAATGCTCTCTTTAGAGTAAGTTAAAGAACATGTATTTTTCAAAACATATTTAAAGGAGGATAAATACATTGGGTGCATCCTTTCTTTTTCTTTTGGTTGCAAAAGTGGCAAAGGTGGCGAGATCTAAGTAAAACTCATCGAAGAATAACAAAGGAAAATCATCAATTTCACTCCAAAAGTTTACAACCGTCCTTCCTCATTAGACTTTACAACTCAACTGTCACAATTCTGTGAGCTTGTCTGAGAAATCCTGAAGCTTACCCTTACAGTTTGTAAGGCTTGATTAAGTATATATGGCTGGACTGGACCACTTACGGCTTTTGTAAGTGGAGTCTGAACTTCACCTGCCAGCAAGGCGAATCGGAACACACAGTTCACCTTGTACATGGCAAATGCAATCCCAGGGAAGAAGCTGAAAATGAGAGGGCTTATTTGGTAAACGGTGCTAGTCTTCCTTAACAAGTTATTCACCATGCAAATGAACAGTGCAGCCCCACACTGAAACAGATGTCAACTACATAAAACTGTTAAAGGGATTAACAATGCCAGGGGCTAAAATGCAGTCAGATAGGTGAAATCATGATAAGATAAATATTCCTTCATTGAACAGCACCAATGTTTAATTATTTTTATCTTTTTAAGGCATCTTTTTAAAATACTTCAACCTATGTTATTCTTTTTAAAATATTTCTTTCCTCTAAGGTATGGAAACTGAGAGATAGTAAAATAGGATATTGTATTGGGAAATGTTTTCTGGTAGTTTAATATACTTCGGTTGCATACAAATTTTGAAATGCTCTAAAAGGATGTGTGATTCTCGGATCTAGTAAAAATTAAAATCAGTTTGCAAACCTTTGTTTTTCAAGTTTGTCATCACTGAATGTGAAAATAGAAAACAAAGAGAGCACTTAAATTGAAACTGGTGTTTCTGTGCTGGCATCCGAAAAGATATGAGAAGAAAAGTCTTTTGTGAAAGGGAGTCCAGAAGATTTCTTATACTCTGCACTGCATATGAAACTCAGCTAGTTGGTGTGATGGACCATTCATGGGAACATCCCTGATAGTTTACTGAAGAAATTTGTACCTGGTCTTTACTAGGTGTAAGAGCAGTTAAAGGTATAGTTGTAGGTGTGTGTGTGTGTGTGTGTGTGTTTGCTTATATTTATAAATGGGTTTGTGCTAAACAACTCCCAAAGTGTACCTTCATTTCCCCTGCAGAGAGCTTAATTATTGCATTTGCATATTATTTTGTAAGTCTAAAACTAAGTATATTGAAAACTAAACTGTATACTAAATATTTAGTCAAGGTATAATGTTACTGGATGAACACTGTATAATGCATTTTTAGAAGGGAAACCGTGTGGGGTTTAGAATTACAATTTGAAGGACTTTGTTAGCACACATTCTTTACTTTTGCTTTCCTTAACATGTTTCTGCCCCATCCAGCAAATTGATGCTATGCTATAGCTAATGACCCTGAACTTACTAATATCTGTTAATGCACAATCATATTAACATGGTGGTGTTGTCATCTCCATTTTAATGTATTTTTTTAAAATCACGGTTTTCAGTCAGGTTTTGGGGGCATATTTTAAGCCAATCAAAAATATTAGCATTGGCTTCAAGAACATTAGATGTTAGTTGATGTGATTTGCCACATTTCTGTAGTCAAAAATTCTACTGACATGCCTTAGGTGGAGAAAGAAATTATAAAAGGCATAATCTTGCTATCATGAGTGTTAAATATGCTTGAAGTCCAATACAGTTTTGGAAACTTCTAATTATGTTGAAAAGAAACTTTAAAAAGCCAAAGATATGGTGAAACTCAAAGATCCTTGGACACAAATTCTTTTATAGGAAGAATTTGGCTTTGTGAGAATGAGAAAGGATCACAAAAATAAAAGACCAAAAGGAAAACCTTTAAGTAAAAACAAAATAAAAAAAAATAATGTTTTCACTTCAGTTTTACTCCTTGAAAATGTCAAGATCCTCAATTTATTGTCTTTTATACAAAATATACCTGAAATTTATGCATATTATAAAAATTGTGGTAGAAATTACGAGGGAAAGAATGACAACAGAATGCAAAAATGTATTTAAGTTTCAGAATTCTGGAAAAAATTCTTTTTAGATGTATGCATATAATTGTCAGAAGCAAAAGCTGCAGGAAACTTTTTTATAAGACAAATGAAGCATGAAGAGCGAAATAAGGGAATATTGGGAGAAACAGTGCTGTAGCGCAACGGGACTATCATATCAGAAAAATCTTACTGTAAGCAAAAATACAGAGTCACATTCTTGTCTGATGCAAGACCACCTGTGTGGCTGATGCTTTCCTAAAACCATTAGAGAGATGGAAAGCTGAGGGAGGATGCCACTCTTAACTAGGGATGCTAAGAAAAAGGCGGCTACTTAAAATGGAAACAAAGCGCTGTAAATCAAATCTTACTTTTTTACAGATTATGATGTCACTGAGGAAGTTGAATGTAGGTGACCAGTACCTTTTATGCTCATAAAAAAAAAATTCTGAGACTTAACGAAAAGCAGAATAATAAATCTAAGCAATGTAAGCTTTGTAAATTGTCTAGGATTATATCGCCATTTAAGACTTGTGTCAGTGTAAGGTAGAAAAACCCCATATTTTGATTCTCTTGTGAATTTTTCATTACCTCGCTCAAGTGCTAGGCTCTAAAGTTAACTTCTTTTCAAAATTTCTTTATTCCTTTGCTGTGACAGAAGGCCTTCGCTTTTTTGTTTGAATGTGTCAGCTGAGTATACTGCATCACCTTTATTTGTAAGTTATTAAAATTTTAATGAAAAATTTGTTTCCTTTGCTTTCTCTCCTAGGAAGTTGATGGCAATAAAGTTATGTCTTCATTTGCCCCACACAACTCATCTACCTCACCTCAAAAGGCAGAAGAAGGTGGGCGACAAAGTGGCGAGTCCTTGTCTAGTACGGCCCTGGGGACCCCTGAACGACGCAAGGGCAGCTTAGCTGATGTTGTTGACACCTTGAAGCAGAGGAAAATGGAGGAGCTCATCAAAAACGAGCCAGAAGGTAAAAGCTTGAAAGGGAAACAAAGTGGTTGCTGCCTCTGGCTTTGAAGTTTGTTTTTAACTTCTAGCTCTGCTTTCTGATTCGTACTCTTAAAATTAAGTAGAAGGCATTACAAATCTAACACTATGAAGACGGTATTTTTTCTTAGAAACACTTAAATAGGTCTCTCTGGATTTTTAAATCATAAATTCATGTTGTGATGTCCTCCTTATTTTCACACTTGGGTAAGTTATGGTTTGAATGAAGCTTAAAGAGTCAAGAATAGAGTGACCGCAGAAATCAGAACAATTACCTGCGTGTCAGACATCTGCAATCTAGTATGTTGTCTCTTGTCCATGTTTCCCAAGTACTATTTTAGAATTTAGAATTTTGAAGTATATCTTATTCTAACTTCTTGTATAGTCCAAATTTGCTGTGATTAGGACTATTATATATTTAAAAATAGTGATTATCTCAGTTACATGTACATAGCTTCCAGAAAGTCTTTCAAGACTTCGTTTCTAAATCTCTTTAATAGTTGCATGTAGTAGCGTGAAAGGATATTCACATGGGCTTACTTTACAGGTAAAGCAAACAATTCAGAAAAACAACTGATGGAGCTTGTAGGAGCTTATGCATAAATGACAGTCATCCTTTATGGACAGATGCTCACTAGCTTCCATTTAAACCTATGTCTACCGTAAGCCTGAAAGCCACATTGCATATGACATATAAGAACATTCCTCTTATTTCAGTCCGTGAAAATTCCAAACAAACCAACAGTGACATGAAGAGACATACTTTACACCAGAAATAACTGCATGTACAGTATGAAACACTAAACTGAGCTGATTTCTAAATTTTTAGTACATTGGTAAATTATGAATATATTTGATATCAAATGTATGTTGACAATAAAATATTTTAGGAGTCATGTGATAATTAAGTGTTTCTGGAACCCTACCATTTGTAGAACTGGGATCAGGATTTTAGCTAAGTTTATACATTCTTAGGATCTTAGAAATAGAAATAATTTTTAAATACCCTTGACAGCCGAGGATTTTTTTTATTTGTTTGTTTGTTTTATACTCTCCCACTTTTATGGAGAGAAAATGGCATTTTAAGGGAAATCCAGACAATATTTATTTTTTAAATGGTACAGGTTTTCTTGATATAAAAACAAAATATTGTAAGGACTAAAATAAAAAACAACTGATATTGTAGCTTTTTGATAGGGCTCACCTTTATGATTCATTTGATCTTTATTTCTACATATTCAGTTCAATTTACAGGGTTAACATTTTCCTTTTGATTTTACATCTTTATTTCACAGCATTTCACTGTGACTGTTATCTCCTAACATTAAATGCATTTTGAAAAAGATAGCAGCCTACTATTTTCAAGTAGGGCCATAATATAATTCACTACTCCGTTTACACAATATTGTTTTTAAATTAGTAGATCTTTATTTTCGTAGAACAGTTTCACACTTACAGAAAAACTAACAGAGTACTGACTTCCCACATAAATTCCCCTATAGTCTTCTCTCTTAACATGTTATATTAGTATGATGTATTTTCCTAATTAACAAACCAGTAGTGATGCAGTACTTTTAACTGAAGCCTATAGTTTATTCAGACTAATTTATTTTTCCTTGAGAATGCTTTTTTGTTTTAGCATGCCATCCAAGTTATCACATTAGATTTAATTACATCCAGTTCTGTCTCCTTAGGCTTCTTTTCGCTGTCCTTAGTTTGCATTAAGTTTAGCTTTTCTTAGATAAATTAAATTTTTGACATATTAAAAACAAACATTGGTACAGATCAATGGGTTTCTATGTGGTGTTTCAGTCCATTTATTGTTTTAATCAGGTATTTCCTTAAGCATTTATGATTTCTTCATGATGAACTATTTAGAATCTTATAGCTTTATGATGGATATTGATTTAAGGGATAATGTTCATGTAAATTGCAGGAAGTCCCTCTACTGGAATTTATCTGATACATTTTTAATTAAAGCTAGCGTTGGGTCGCAGGTACAATTTTGTCTCACCATATGCATTGCACATTACCATGTCATTAAGCATGTTAAATTTGACCATAATCATTTTCCTGAAGCTGTGCTTTTCAGAGGTATCCCTTTAGGTTGCTCCTACCCACTTTCCAAACCATACTCCTTTTAAAAAGGACAGCACGATCTGCACCCCACGTTTAGCAAATGGCAAGTTATGTTTCCCTTGTTTGGAATGGAGTGTCTATGTAACTTTTTCAGAAGCCTATTGCATGGGAAATTTATCTCTGCTCTACCAATTGTTAATTTGTTCAGTCATTCATTTGTATTATTATGGACTCATGGATATTTACAAATTATACTTGTGTGTCACTTTGATGTACCACTATCATTGTGGTTGTATTTATTATCATTATCTTAGCACTTCTTTACTTTCTGGTAGAATAAGATGCTGAAAGCTCATCTTGTATATTTGCTGCCCTAGTTTAGCAATCGAGCATTTCTCTAAGAATCGCTGGCTCCTTTTCTTGGTGGAAAAGTCATAAAGGTTATTTCTTCTGGGTCTTTCAGAACAAAAACTATTATGTGTGTATATTCACATGTAAATATGCATATCTATAAATATTTCTGTTTAACACCTAATTATTGGAAACACGAATTATTATTAAAGTCTAACACTGACGCATTTCCACATGGATAACTTTAGCTTATTCCCTTGTTGATCCATACTTTCCCTTCCATCTTTGAGGAACCTTGCTCCTGCCATCTAACATCCACTTGATTGTTCAGGTCCAGTATACGTGCATAGCTACCAACTGTTAACTGCTAACACCGCAGTTTCAGCCACTACGTTTGATGTTCACTGTAGGTTTTTGTAGCTGATTATTGTGAAGTTCAAGTTGAGGAGACTTGCCTTATATTCCTAGCTTGATGAATTGTAAAATAAGCCCTTTTTTCATCCCTTCCTTCTTCCTTTATTTCTTCCTTCTTTCTTTCCTTTTTTCCTTCTTACCTTTCTTCCTCTCTCTCTTTTCTTGTGCCCTCCCTTTCTCTGTTTTGTCTTTCCTTCTCTAACTAAATTCAGGTACTTTGCAGGGAGCTATACCAGCTTGCTTATTGATTTCTTTGTTTATTTAGTGCTAGTGTCTCCTAAGTCACTTAAGTTACCTAGTACTCTTCCTTAGACTGTCTGAGATACCACTGAGTCACGGTTTGACTTGCTCATATTTTGTTAAGCAGATTTGCATCTCTGTTCATAAGATTCACTGATCTGTATTCTCCTTTTATTTTAATGCCCGATTTTTATAAGTAGGGCAATTCTGACTTCACAGAATGAGTTTAAAAATATTCCTCTTATGTGTTAATTTTTAATCTATTGTTTGGGATGTAATTGGGAAGGAATGCTTAAGATTTATGGAAAACTGAATTTTTGGAGGTATGCATTACGTATATTAAAGAGGAGATTTGGGAGTTATCTTCGGAGGGTTTCTCTGTAGAAATGTGGTGCATAAACCTGGTATGCCCAACATGTATCATGTTGACTTACAATTGGAGGCGTGAAGTCTTAAATTGGAATTATATGACAGGTCTAAACCAAATTAATAAACCCCAACTGGAGAGAAGGCAGGAGGTATTACTTTCCATTTAACTTAGCAAGACACATAGGGACTTAGTAGGGGATTGTAAGATCTGGTAATAGTTAATCAGGTAAAAGAAACAGATAGCAGGAAGGATGACACACAAAAGTCACGGTCGGACACGGACATTACATTGTTTTGTTTCTCTTTCACCTTACTATACTTTTTACAATACCCTAAAACACTTCAAAAGTTCAGCTGATGAGTGACTTGCTGTTAAATAATACAAAGACAAAGAGAAAATGCATAGGTAATATTTAAGGAGGGCTGGGACATAAATTGAAAAATGCAAGCATCTAAAAATCTGCATTTTAGAAATAATTTTATGTGAATATAGAGTCATGAAAATGCATTTATGTTTGCATACACAGATTTCTTGCTGATAATTTTCCATGGCAAGAATGTGTATTTAATTTTTGAAAACATAGATATGTGTCAAAAATTGTGTTTGAATAAAGTGTCTATATTAATCAAGAAAAATTAAAATATTTTTAGAGATTTTTTATTTTAAAATCCAAACAGATAAAAAGATAGAAATGATACATATATATAAAGATAGAAATTTTATATATATATATATATATATATATATATATAATAGCTATATTAGTAATCTCTATTAGTTCATCCAAAAAATTAAAATATTACAAGATAGAAAATTGTACTGCACAAAATTGTATTGTATGAAAGAATGCAATATGAAAGAATTTTTATTTTTTTAATTGCAAAAAGAAAAACTGGAATTGTATCACAAGAAATGTGTGTCATAGCAACTGGAAAGTACATAAAGACTTGATAATCATAAGATTTTATTGGACCAGAAGATGGTCACTGAAACATTACATCATCTAAGATCAGAACAGTGAGATTCTACATAGCACAAATGATCTATAGCTTGTGATCTGCCTAGCACCAAAAAGAATAAACTACTTAGGAATATAGTTCACAAAAGAACTGAAAACTGCTAAACATTATTACAGCTCTATAAAGAGAACTCCAACACAGAGATCAGGACAACAGAGATCCAGCGGCTAGCTAAATGTGAAACTCACAAATATATGCCACCAAAAAAATCTTTTCTTCCCTCAAGCTATTTTTCCATTGTTTTTCAAAGGCCATTAAAATGAACAGCAGGTTGTGATGAAAATTTCATTAAGCCCCAGCTTAATCATTATGAGGGTGCCATATTCATGCCTTTGCTTCCTCTCATTGAGGGTGGAAAACAGATTTCAACAGAAAGACCACATTATTTCCAACCTTACCCTTGCCAATAGCAAATGAACAGAAATTCAAAAGTTAGAAGAGAATGGTGGATCACACAAAAGGAGACCACTGAGGTGAAATGGTTAGAAAGAAAATTAGATTTGCATATGGGCTGAGGATAAGACAGCTCTTCTTTATTCTTCTTGCCCATTTTTTCAAATAATTAATTAAAATATTTAGAAGTCATGTGAAAAACATGACTTTATTGTATTTATTGATTATATCTTTTTATTCTATCAGAATTATTGCGTTTCACTGTCCTTAATAATGGTGCATTGCTAGAGATTTTTCTTGTCCAGTATCCATTGTAAATGGCATGTTATGCTAAAGCTCATAATAAATTCAGTTCTAAATACATAGCGTATATAATGTACTTCAAAATTTGTCTATGTATTACAGCTATATTATGTTCTTAATATTTGTTCGATCAGTTAATTTTGTTAGACTTAGCAATTTGAGTGAAGCTTAGTACCATAATACGTAGTGTAAGATTCCTGTATCAAGACATTTAATTAAAAATGATGCATGCAGTGTAGAAAATACTGTATAAGAATGTGTCAACATGTACACAGTATATACTGTGTGTTAACTATAGTGTTAAGCAGCTTATTTGAAACATTTTATCTAGTCTTTTTATTTTATAACCAGGGCTACAACATATATGAGATCCCAATCTCAAAGAGTACCATTCAGATGATCTAATGATTCACATGAGCTAACTACCCTGATTTCTGTTATCTCTATTTTCAGATGAGGAAACTGATGGTTAACTATGTCATACAGTGACCAAGAGTCAGGGTCATTATTCAAACTGAAACCAACCTTATTTTAAAGCATGCTCTTAACCATTCTATAATGCTATTTCCGACAGTCACAATTTTTTGCCAAGTAATTATTTAATGTTACCCTTTAGCCATATACATGTGAAAATTCCTTTGAAATATCAAATTATAGTGATATTTAGAAATATACTACTAAAATACGTACTTTGTACTTTAATAGTAACTACTCCATAAGTTTGTGATGAAAGATTATTTCAGTTCAAATTAACTTTCAATTGCTTTAAAAAATATAAAGCCTTGAAAAATACCTTATTAAAAATTTGTTCCAGAAAGGATTCTGGTAGAAAGTTAATCATGAAATAATAGAAATTCAAAATGGAAATGAGAAGTAGGCACATTTTAGGCTTTCATCAAATTTTGAGAGAGAGAGAGAGAGAGAGAGAGAGAGAGAGAGAGAGAGAGAGAGAGAGAGAAACAAAGTTCCACTGCATTTTGGTGTTAAAGCTAGAACAAGAATCCAGTCCATCTCCTGTGGGTCGTCCTTTTTTCCTCTTCCCTACTCAGTCACAGCATGAATTTGGATAGTCTTCACTACTTTTTTCTTTATCTTTTAGAAGCACCATCTAATTTTAAAGAGTATTTCGCTGTTAAATCTGAACAAATCTAAAACAACCAGGTATCTTCATTTGTTAAGTATTCCAAAGGTATGTAAATACACAAATTGTCTGTGCTTTCAGGTTCTAGGTACCCAGGGCTGATCTATAAATGTAGACTACAAATTAAATTTAGGAGTCAGATACAAATTTTGACTTATTTGCCTTCATTTTTAAGCAAATTACAGAGTGGCTGGGATTTTTATTTTGATGACCTCTTTATCTTGCTTAATATAGAACCTTTTTGGCACAAAGAACATAATAGGCTTCTTAATTTATTTTACTATATGAATGACTATATTGCTCTTTGAAAGAGTCATTTCAGCTTTCAGACACTTTTATTTCTTTGTCCTAGAAGCACAACCAACAAAACTTTCCTTTACTCGCATTCTAACTACAATGTTCTTCCTCCTCTCTTCAAGCCTCTACTAATTGACAAAGCTATTTATCCTCACTATTTTCACTTTTTCATTTCTTTAAAAACTATTTGCCTTTGTTGGTACTTCTAAGTAATTAAATACTGTATACTTGACTTTATATTTAAACTGCTTTGGTGTTACACAACTGCTGTTGTGAGAAAAGTAGAGGAGAGCTTCAAAAATACCTGACTCTCCTGGCATATGTCACGCAAATTGCTGTATTTAAGCCTTACAAACCCTGAACTTTGTATTATTTTTATTTTTAAAAAAACAGAAAAGAAAAGAGGGGCTGGAAATTTAGCTCAGTAGCATAAGCACTTGCCTGGCAAGTGCTAGGTCATGAGTTGGATCCCTGGTACCAAAAAAAAACAAAACAAAACAAAACAAAACAAAACAAAAAACGAATGAAAAGAACTTGCGTTTTTCTTACTGTCTGGAGGAATTTGAAGTAGGACAAAATTCCTGTCCTCGCTCAGCTCTTGGTATTCAGTATAAGACCATATGTCACCTGACTTCAGGCTCTTACCCTCTCCCTCCTAATTCCTACCTCTCTCCAAGACCACGTTTTCTTACCATATTCTCAGTATTCCTGCATTTTCTCCAACACTGTATTAACACAATTTTCTGCCTTTTCATATGCTACTCCTCTGTTTTAAATATCATGAACTGTTTTATCCACCCCAGGATTATTCTTTCACCATTATGGCTAGTTTTCTCTAGACACTTGTCAAAATTTGGTTTACATTTCTAACATGAATTCATCTCTATCCTTCATGTATCTTCTGTTTCCACAATAATATGTGAATTTCTAAATATAGTGTTCTTGAAAGTTCCTATCTGTATTTAAATTACTAGCTTAGTAGTCAAATTATATTTTATCATATTAAGAGTGGATAACAGTACACTTACTAATTGACGTTTGTAGCCTCTAATACTCCCTTAAAAATGGATTCAGTGGCAAACTTACCGGACGTATGCTTCAGTGAGCTCTTTATATCATTGAAAGCTGTGAAAGGTTCACCATCACTGGATGAGGGTTTGTCTTTTTTGTCTATTTTTGCCTTTCTACTCAAACTCTTCTTTCTGCCTCTATACCAGCGGCTTCTCTCATTAATTCTTTCATTCTTTGCCAACTTTCTTCTCCTCATATACATACCTTTATAATTACTGAATCTTTGACATCAGTAATTTCAATTCTTTCTGTGTTGTGGAGATATTATCCTTATCAGGTAGCTAGATATATTCATATCTAGGCTATACACTAAAATACACATATTGTGTGTTTGTTACACTAAAACTTCTTATTCACATGACTCTTAAATAACTACAAGATTACATATTTCTCTTAAGAAAAGATATTTACATTGTCTGTGGCTTAGTGGCCTCTGATAATAATTCATTTACTGCCATAGGGTAACTAAGAAGTGACTGAGACTGTTACCTGATTTTTCCACAGTTTAAAGCTGTAACTTATTTTTTAATAGTGTTTCAACATAGTAAGAACAGTACCCTTTTCAGGTAAATAGGCCTGGGATGAAAAAGAGAGCTCATGTTTCTTATAATGGGCTCAGGAATAGGGTAGCCTATTGTTGGATCTCCCCCTCCTTAACCCCACCCCTTTCATTGGTTAAGGCCTATGATGGAGAAAAGTAACTGGTTCCTTCCCGGTTCTTTCCAGTATTACAAAGACTCATATATGTTCCTCAAGGGAGCAAATTTTCCAAACTCAGGGTTTTTGAGTTTCTTCAGAGGTTTTCTAAATCATGGAAATTAGTTGTGAAATGTTGGAAAATATGTTCATTTGCCCCTCCTTTTTTTTTGGAAAGATAGTTCATAGCTTTTCTCTGGATTTCAAATAAATCCACAAAGCAAAAAATAGAAACTAGATTGAGTGTTTAGTGATGGAATGTTAGTGCTTATTCTGTCACTAATCATTGATTGTAGTTTAGCATGTGTGTAGTTTAGTCTCTGATCAGTTTCAAGGTAAGAGTTGACAAATATTTAGGAGGACTTCTGTCTCTTGTACTTCATAACTTTCTGAAGAAATGCAAATTTTAATTTTGAGTAAATTTTTTTTTGCCCCAAACTGAGCATCTACCTTATAATTTACATTGTAAATCATGGTACTTACTTACCTTAATTTACTGTAATGCTTGTTTTAATGTAATGAATATCTGCCCCGCATGCCGATGCTAACTGCCCTACTTTCATGAGACGGTTGTTGAAAGGAACAAATGAGGTAATGCACATCAAAGTACTTCGTAAATTATAATCAACTTGGAATTGTACCAGGCAATATCATTATCACATCTTGGCTCATTAGAAACATTGCTACATTAGATAAACCTGAAACATAGAGTTTGCAGTGCTGCTTTCCTGGAATACATCTATGTGCTAACAGTTTCTAATTCAGAAGTACAAAAGTCTGAAAATTTAAGGCAGTCAACAATAACAACAACAAAACCTAACTGTCCTAAAAATCCTGGGAGAAGCACTTTGATGTTTACTAACATAAATTCCTGCAAATAAACATGTGGTCCGTGTTTGCTACCTGAAGAACTACTTTTCAAAGAGAAAAGATATTTCTCTAAATTGATAAATTTGGAAAAGCACATATAGTGTCCCACGTGAAACGATCTAATCTAGGAGGGACAATCTAACTTGGATTTGTAGCTTGGATGCCTTTCCACAACAAATGTGAATATATGCTGAAGACAAATGTTATTCAGGCCCAAATTTTCAGTTTCCTAAATTTTAGCTGTATCTCATGGATTGATTTGCTCTCTCATTCCTTTTCATTTGTTTCTCCTCATTCTTTTGTGTGCAGAAGCTCACATGCATGTGTGAGTGTGTGTGCGCACGTGTGATTTCTTTTTCAAATTCTGCATGTGCTTAGTTTTATTTAGCATCTGTATGTACCATGTTCTTCCTCCTCGGAGTGTGATGTCCACATCTACAGATTTGTTCTGTGATGAGGTTTGCTTCTTATCTGTGAAAAACAGCATTCATTTGTGAATATTTTTCCTACTAGAATGTGGCTTTACCATTATTTACACAACTAGAATGTTTTTCCTGAACTTCTTCAGAAAATCTTCAGTGACCATTTTATATTACAAGTCCTAAAGGCACAACCTATTACCAAACTCAGCCAGTGTTACTTTACATGAAGCAGTTCATTACTTTTAGTATAGACTTCACAAAAAGACTTCTCTCTCCGTGAGAACTAATAAAAATAATGGAATGTGCTTGAAAAAGTATATTTTGTGACAGACCAAGCCTTCATCCTCAAGAGTTATCTATACACCATTAGCGGGTGAAGGAGAGGCCAGGATTTTCATTCATGCTCTTTCTTGTTCCAAAAACTGTACAGTTCAGTGCAGTACAAATCCTTAGTAGCAAATGCCAAAAAAGCACTCAGCAAACTCAACTAGTGAGATTGAGTGAAAGAATTTTGTACTTATTCCTAAGTATTTATCAACCCAAAATAACATATAAATTGTTCATAAATTATCTTCCTTGGAAAGGTGAAAATTCTATTGATATTATTGCATTATATGCTCTTTTACATCTATTACAATCATAATTCACTTTACTTGATTTTGTTATTATGCATTATTACCCTTTTAATTTTTATTGCACATGTATCTACATCTACAACCATATTGCCTAAAACT
The DNA here is from genome assembly GCF_034190915.1 of Cavia porcellus. Classification (NCBI taxonomy): domain Eukaryota; kingdom Metazoa; phylum Chordata; class Mammalia; order Rodentia; family Caviidae; genus Cavia; species Cavia porcellus. The sequence goes on along the minus strand of NW_026947510.1, from coordinate 48,320,301 downwards.
AAATATAAAGTTTCCTTCCAATTTAGGACTTATTTTAGGATTGCTAAAGTAGAGATTATGAGCAATGTATTTCATCTGTGGAATGCTACAGTATTACTTGGAATTTTTTTGTGGAAAAGACAGCGAATCACGATATTTGGCCTTGTGAACATTCCTACAGGCATTATACATGTGTTAATTGAATTTACCATCAGAATGGCTGTCCTTACAAGTTAAATGTTGTTGAACAGCCCATTAGAAAGTACATTGAATTGTAATATGTTAATGGACAAGTTGAAGTAGAACAGAATCACTCCTAATTTTATCAACTTTCTAATTACTATTTTTTGAAAAGAAATCCAGAGATTGTCTTTTTTAAATTCAGAAATCTCAAATCATTCCATTAATTGGGCAAAGATGAGGGGTACTTTGAAACACATTCTTGTTTTAAAATCACATTTGATGAGGTGGGAAAAAATAAAAAGTGAACAGATCAGGGGAAAAGCCTAAAGATACTTTAATTGGCGGAGGTTTGAGTTGCTTTTGTTTAGTTGCTCACTGTCCTTTTGAAAAAGTACGTGTTGAAGAGGCTTTGTAAGTGCTGTTCCACTGAAGGACAAACAAGGGTACTTTTCAGTTGAGCTCTTTTAAGTTTTGTTCCCCACACTCTCGCTGCTGTTGGAGGCTACTCCGAATGCATTGTGGCTACGTGTGCGTCTGTGCAGTCTGTCACTAGAAAACGTCTCTCTCCTTGTTGAGCAAGCTGGAGTCTAACCTCCAGGCACCCTTTCAAAGGCACCACTGTATGGAAATCGACACTTGTCAAACGATGATAAAGAGAAGAGTTTATTTTTCAAAGGTCAGGACAAGAAGACACCCTCAAATACTATAGAGCCTATTTCTTCAGGAATGAGTGTTTTAACTTTAGCAGAGTTTGTTGAGTTTGAAGCTTGTAACATTTTTCTAGCACTACAGTGAAACTTGTTCACTGTCATCTTCCTTTCAAGTGGTATCTATCCTGGCAGCTTATTCTGATCTTGTTCATTTCATTAAGTGCTATGGAAAATTAATTCACGTTTTCTTGAAAGACCTTATGGCTTGGATCATAAAGGATCAAGGCTTCATTTTGGAAATCTATATCTGGGGAGCCCTGAACTGAAGTCCATTGTTTTTTGAACAAGAAAACCATTTGGCCAATATAGTTCTGATTTTTCTTTTAATTAGAACTTGCCCTTCTGCTAATAAAATGTAACAAAATTTAAGATTATGTTCTTCATCTCCTGCATCTTCTGTGCATAATCAAGCTATCATTCCTTTGTGCTGTTGGCGATTTGTGTCTTAATAAATATTTGAGTTTTAAGCATTTGATTCCTACTTGTACATGACTTGTCTACTAACAAGACTGTATAAATCATTCCAAACATCTCTTTATTCCAAAGATTCTGATATCTCCTGAACCTTTCAGGGAAATGGTATACCTGCTTTCCTTGGCTTTAACTAAATCTATCCCTTCCAGACGTTTAGTTTCAATGCATGGATACTTAGAAGAAAACTCACTGACCCGGGTTGTACATTTACAAATAAACATGAGAGGAATGTGCCAGCCCTTCTAGGTGCTTATGTGCTAAGGCTTTTGGGGATATCATTTATTCAACACTGAAGAGCCAGCCACCTGTTTCTGAGGCCTCTTTTCCCTCACATTAAAGATCCAGGCCTTTGCTGAATAGTAACACTCTAATCTGGGCAACATACAGTATATAGTGCCGTTTGAAAACTGATCAGCCAGACTAGCTGGAGGATTTTGTGTATTTGCGTGCATGTGTGTTTTCTCAGTTACCCTTGAGGCACTTGTCAGGACCGTGCATATTAAAATTAATCAGACCTTCTAGGCCTGTGTGGCTGTGTGTTTAACATGGAGAAGTGGATATCGTACATTTGCCCTAATTAAATAGACCTGCGTGGTTTTGTTCTAGTGGATGCTTGGTCTTTTTTTCTAATAGGAGTTGCTTATAGAGAAGGCACGGACAGCACTAGAGTCAGTGGAGAGCTCACTCAGAGTTGCCTTTGCCACCTGCTCCCAGAGTTCCGAGACCTCAAGGGCTCCCCATGTGCCCGTGTGAACTGCTCTTGATGTTGAAGAGAAATATGGCCAACATCATGAGGGAGCCAGGAGGCCAGTGCAGGAAAGAATGAGCATATGACCCGACATTTTAGATTGATTAAGATGGCCTGTCTTACATTCTGATAAACTCTGGATACCAGACGGGGTCCTGTCCTCTCCTTTTTGGACAGTGAACTTTGGAGGCTTAGGGGAAGCTTTTGTTTAAAATTCAAAACAATTAATTTTCTTTTATGTCTTGATTTTAAAAGATAGTTTTTATTTATTTTTTATACTTGTTTCCTAGCTCATATACTTATCACATAGAAACCATTTATTATGTGATAGCTATATATAAATACACATCTACCCTGATAGTTTCTAGACCTAGTCTATTTTTACTTATGTTAAACTTTTCCCATTGCTTTAGAGAAAGCTGTCATGGGAAACAAAGATTGTGAAGTCTATACTGAAAGTGTTGCAGACTCATAAAACTCGGTAGTTTTCTTCCTTGTGCATTTAATGTCATGAATGACATAGACTATAACATACTGGCCTCTGAATCTGTGCATTTTAGACCCACTTGGTATTATTTGTGCTCTATATTGTAGAAAATAGAGTAAACATTTTATTCATGATACTTCAGTTTAATCTGTTTTATATGTAAGAAATAAACCATGGAGCCAACATTGGAAATAATTTGCAAAATAAAGTAATGAAACCCTCTTAGATGTTAAACTTGGGGTTATAGTTTAGTAAATTTCCAGATAAGATAAGCTCTAAGGGTTATCTGGTAATAGATTACTCTGGCTGGACATGGCTCTAAAATTGATTTGTTCCCTTTCAAATTCAAAGGGTTAGACAGTTCAAAAAAGTAACTTCTGCTTCTCAACTCTGTCTTCCTTTCTTCCAAACGAATCTGATGTGCTAAGGGAGTCATCCATTAGCCTCTGTCCCCCTGCTCTATGTGGGCGTGGTGGACTCACATGCAGAGCCCTTTCTGCAGTGCTGAGCAACTGTGTGGTACCTGGCAGCATCCTGGAAACCCTTCCTCTGCTCACCTAGGTTGGGGCTGGTTATTTATTAACACAATGCCGACTCTTTAGTGTGGGTATATATGAAATAGAAAAATAAAGGCCCGGAACAAGTAAATACATCTTTCATCATTTCTTTTGTTTGGTATGTTTACTGTGTGCAATTCTTGGTCAGTAGAAGTTGCTTGACAGTTCTGCAAAAGGGTGAGGAACCTTTTCTTGAACTTTGTTTTTATTGGTCTTTACAGAAAAAAGTTATACTTGCAGTTTTATTGTAGACTCCATGTAAAATACTTTAAGAGTTTCTTATTGTTATTAATATGACAAACACAAGCAAATGCAAAAGTTAATAGACATTTTAATCTACTTTGGAAAGGACAGTTAAAAGTCAGAATTCTAATATAACTTTAATAGGTAAACTTTTTGATTAGAAATAGAAAATGAGGTACTACATAAATTAACTTTTTATTTTCTTTTAAGATGCATTCCATTTTCCTCAGGCTTATAAAGCTTTGCTGAAATATAGAGCCTTGATATAATTCATATTTAAGGTCTCTTCTCCCCATATATTAATATGGAGTGGCACTTGATATTAATGCATGATGTAAGTTTTGAACAGGTAGGTGGGGATGAACCCACACCATCAGCATAACTGTTTATTACAGTGGGATAGTGTTCCTATTCTGTTATTTTGCATTTAAAAAGAAGAATTGATTTATTGCTTCAGATGAATTAAATTCTGTTGCTTAGATTTTCCTTCCCAAGAAGTTATGCTTTTGAGTGTGGAAATTTGCCTGGTTTATTCACTGTAGTGTGGCATTAGTCATGTGGAAAATTTGGAAGTAGAGAGCCATAAAAGTGAACAAAATGCACCCTCTTCCCTTTGGACTTTTACTTTCATTGTCTATCATTTTTAACCTTAATTTTCTTGCTTTAATCCTTGATTCAATTAATATTTTTTCATCACTTTCAACACAGAATATCACAGCTCAGAAAAAGCACATAATATTTAGGAAGGTTGCTGTATTGGGAACAGTACAGCTTAAATAAAACAGGTCAGTTTTCAGCCTTAATATAAAAGTATCCAAATTTTAGAGACAAAAAATATCCACCATCAAAATAAATGGTTGGGAAGTAGTTGTATTTACTTGGGCAGTACCTTTTAGTGTTTAAATTCAGGATTAGAACCGTCTCTTCTTCTTGTGTACAGGGATTTGACAACCACCTTGCTGCTTTATCTTGTCTTTTCTCTGTTCGCTCGTAGGAATCATTAGTAATGAAACAACATAAGTGAAATATAGTTGCAGTTGTACATTTTTAACCCAGGTTTTTCACTTAAATAATTATAATTATGGATTAGTAAAGAATATTCACTAGTTATAAATGAATAGGAATAGGAAATTACTGAATAGGAAACTTACTCTGTAGTCCTTTTTTGTTTGTTTTGGCCCAGTAATATTTTTGTTTTGTTTTTTAAATTAAAAACCTTTAAATGAAAAGTGTTGCCAGGTTTTAAAGTATGTTACATTATTCAGAAACTTATGCATTATTCCTTTTGAAATAGTCATGTCTAAATTTAAACCGTGTGGAACCCTGTGAACTGTTGTTTATTTCTTGTTTATGAAGACTTACAATTAACCAAGTATCAAGTGTATATCTCTGTTATGTTTTTATATCTGTATTTATGCTCAGACTTACAGGAAATAATCTTGTCATCTCAGGTCTCAGGATTTCCCTAAAAGAAAGATACGCACGCACATGCGCGTGCACATGAAATATTAAAGTTACAGCTAGATTTTAAAAGCATTAACCTCACTCATAATCTCTAAAAGATTTTGTTTATAAAATTTGATGACAAAAGCAAGAGCATATATCAGGGTCTCAATACAGAATGGAACCTCTAATTTATATGCTACACTTTTATTGTTTTCACTACCTTTTGAGTTCTGTTAATGACCTGTAACACTCTCGCTTGATGCCCAAGATGGATTTCTCTACATCTTTAACCTTTTTTAACCTTTGTTTTTGTTTAACCCTTGTTTTCACTGTCTTCATCCATTCTTTTACTCTGAAATCCTACTTATTTTATAGCTTAATGAGAAGACAGACATCAAAGACATAGTTCCTGTCTTTCAGCTGCTTATCACCTTTTGGGGAAGACAACCCATGTCAAATCAGGTTGAAAAGGAGTCTCAATGAGAGGGCATAGGAAGTTATAAAATGAGGAGACATCCAAAAGTAAACATATAATCAGAGAATTTACTGATGTGTCCTTTAAAGGGAACTGGCATTTACATATTAAGACTTTTTTATTGCTGTTCCCTGTGTGGCCGTCTTATGACTGTTAACAACTGCTAAACTACTTCTCTTCAACTGCTTTGGAAAACTTGCAGTGCTATCTAGATCTCTTTCTCTAGGATACAATATTTTTTTTCTTTATTTTCTGGTATAGAACTCAGACTTCTTTTTCTTCTTCCTCTTGCTTTTCCTCCTCCTTTTCCTGCCAGTCTCTCTCGTCTGCCTCTCCCTTATTGAGCTTGGTATCTTCCAGTGCTGGCCTCCTGACTTGCTGGGATTGTAGGTATACACCAACACGCCCATGTGCAGGCTTCTTCAATGCAAGTTTACCTGTCTTTGCATTTTATCTGAGTATTTTATGATTGTTGGTTTCTACCTATTTACAACTTCCTGTGGAATGTCTACAGTGGTAGAGAAAACGTTCTAATTTCTTTCTATCAGATCCTGCCTCTAGATATGTGACACAGTATTTCCCTTTTGCCCATCTTTAGCCTTCACTTACTAAAAAAAAACTAGAAGATACTGTCTTTGAATATTTTACTACCAGCAGAAGTTTGGTTTTGTGATGATAAATGATGATGATGATGATGATGATGATGATGATAATAGTACATAAATGAATTCATAGTATTTAAGGGAAAATACACTTTGCAAGTTCTTAACCAATGTGCTGATCCATAATCAAAAATTTATTTACCCATTATTCATTGAGAGTTCATTCTGTAATTGTAAACTTAATTGTAACCCAAATTGCTTGAATTCTAACACACATAATTTTGTCAAGTACATATAGGACAACACCTGAATACATACATTTGACATGCTCAGATATTATACTGGCTGTTAATAAAATTCAGTTCATATTTTACAAAAAGCTCCCCAAGGAGAAAAGACAATGTAGAAGTAACCTCGGGGATAAGGGAATAGGGTCATGAGATATATTCTCTAGTGGAATAAGATCCTCATTTGAATGTGACACAGTGTTTGCACCATCCTGTGTGTTTTAGAGACCTCTTTAAAAGCTGGTGTAGTCACCCTGTGGCTGCAGTCAGCTCACTTCCAGTCTGACTCTCCAGCCTTGTTTCTCATTTTTATCTGCTATTTCCTGCATCGTTCTTTATTGCATTTAAGAATGCTCAATTGCCTGTTGCTTTACCTAGCCATGGTATTTTTCTTTGCTCATGATGTCTAGTTTCAATGCCTTTACCTTACTTTGCAACTTGATGGTGGCCATTTTTCCCTAATGATTAGTTAATATCTCATCTCCACCAAGAATTTTCTATGTGCTCTAAATTTCCATCCTTATTTCCTTAAGAAATGTAGTTTATATCCTGCTTTTCATTAGCAATCTGACTTTTCATAGCAATACTCAGCAAATGGAGTCTACAGGCCCAATCTAGCCCATTGTTGGTTTTATATGGCCAGTAAGTACAGATAGTGTTTTCCATGTGGATTGTTTAAAAAAAAATCTAAAGAATATTTTGTAAGACAGGAGAGCAATATGAAGTTTGTGTCTGTACAGTTTTACTGGAGCACAGTCATGCTTATTCATTTACACATTAATGTAATATAATGATACAATGGAATGATTGAGCAGCATGGTCTGCAAATCCTAAAATTTTTGTATCTGATCCTGTAAAGGTCACATTTGCTGACGTTGTTCTAAAGAAAAAGAATGCGGGTGCATGTGTTCATTGTCCCAGAAGTTCTAGCACAGTGACTCCTAATTAAATGAGCTAGTTAAATAGTTGAGTACACTATCTTTGACTTGAACCAGTTTATCTACCGGAGGGCTCTTGGCCGTGATCTTCCTTAAAATTTAATGTTTGAAATAATGAATTATGAACAACTTGATGCTAGCATTTGCATTATCATTATCTGAGTGATCTTGGATGGGTGTTTCATTGTACTTCATTTGAAAGTAACTAAATAATATTCAGTGGATTATATACTTCTTTCCAGAAATAAAATTCTAGAACTGGTATATCAATATTTTTATTCAGTCAGTATGCAAAAAAAGGAAAAAAATTGAGAAGGTGTTTATTAAGAAATATAAGCAAAAATAAATAATGCTCTCACAGTTCTATTACATGTCAGGTTTATTATTGCTTTTAACTAGATGTTCTATGAGAAACCAAATTTTTTAAAAAAGAATTTGTTTGTTTTGGACTATAAACCTGTATACTAATGCATAAGGGTATAAGATAAGATCCTGTGTTACAAGATTTGAGGCCTGAAATTTATCTACATTGATTCAAGTGTTAACTTTCTCCAAATAATGAAAGATACTTTAATTGTTAGTTTTGCTAGAATCCTGAATTATCCTGTTTATCTTTTTTGACATTTAATTTTTTTACATGAGCATCATCTTGTGAAAAAGTTCAAAGTAGAAGAAGGGCTATTTGTAACCAGTATACGTGCTTCATGTTACAGATAATGAGAACTACATTGTTTTACAACTCTTAACATGATTCATACAGGGGTGCTTACTGGAATCTTGAACCCCATAAAAGTTCAAGAATATATCATGACAACAATTTAAAGACTCTTGAATGAAAACTCTTTTGCAAGCTTTTATAGCTATTTCTAGACTATTTAAAAGAGTACCAAAATTTGCATATATTAGACTTTTGCTTTAAACTATATTTTTGCTGCCATGAGACACCTCTTAAATAAAGCTTGCCATCACAAAAACTTGTAAATATAGTAGAGGGGAAAAATCTAATATGTAAAGATAAATTTAAATGTTTTTTAAAATATCAGATAATTGTGACTTTTTATCTTTTGTTACAGAAAATTTTAATTTAGAAAAATATATTCTACAATGTTTGCTAAAGATCCAAACAGACTTTGTGGAATTCTCACTTAACGAGTTCGATCCTGCCTCCCCTAAAATCCAATCTTTTCCAGTTTCCCCAAATGTAGGACTTAGATCTTGAAAGAGGTCAATAAATAGTGTGTAAAATATTTCCAAAATTTTAAGAACTACTAAATAAATAAAAATAAATTTTAATTTATTCAGGTCCCATTGAATACATAAAACTTCAGGCCCTGCTCTTTTGATTATATTCTTTTTTTTTTTTTTTTTTTTTTTTTTTTTTTTTTTTTTTTTTTTTTTTTGTCTTTTTCGTTTTTATCGGTACCAGGGATCGAACTCACGACTGCCTGCTTGCAAGGCAGGCGCCTATGCCACTGAGCTAAACCCCTAGCCCCCCTACTGCTCTTTTGTATGATCTGTTCCATTGCTTTCCAGCAGTCTCTCGTACTGAAGAGCAGGAACTCTTTAAGTATGATACCTGCCATGGCATTTTTCAAGGGAATAAATGGGGCTGATATAGACCCACCACTTCATAGTTTGTAGTATGGTCTGTCTGGTCTGTCACTGAGTAAGGCTAGCTACCAGAGTGTGTGAGAAGGGCAATTCAAAAGAAACACTTTCAGCTGGGGATATAGCTCTAATGGCATAAATGTCTGCCTGGCAAGTGTGAGGGCATGAGTTAGATCCCTAGCACAAAAAAAAAAAAAAAAAAAAAAGAAAGAAAGAAAAAGAAAAAGTAACACTTTCAGTGACAATATGGTATATATAAAACATAAAACATTTTTAAACCCAGAGGAGATGTATATTAGAGAAAATCAGTATTGTTTTTACTACTTCTAGTTTTCTTGCTCTTTTTATTAGTTTTTGGGGTAGTTACCAGGAATCGAACTCAGGACCACATGCTTGCTGGGCAGGTATTGTGCCACTGAGCTAAGCACCAGCCCCTTTTCTTACTTTTTTTTTTTTTAAACCTTTTTTTTTTTTTTTTTTTTGTACTGGAAATTGAACTTAGGAGTTTGTTCCTTCCAGGCAGGTGCTGTGCTGCTGAGCTATATCCCCGGCCCACTTCAAAAATATTTACTAAGAACCTGTACATCTTTTCAGATTTTTGAAGGCAAAAAAATAATAATAATCCACCAATAAATATTATTTTGATTTATAAAAATAAAGAACACTTGAATACACCTGTATTCTCATTTAGATTGTTTTCATCTGAAAATCCATTATTGCTTTAATGGCAAGATTCACCTTATGATTTGAAAGAAAAATATTGCCTTTTTTATTTACCATATGATATAATTACAGCCTCATTAAATGTCAAACTATTTACAGCATTATTTGTTTAGATGCATGATGTCATTTCTGTAATAATTTAGAAAGCATCTCTCAAATTATATTCATATTAAGCAAGGAAATTTTTAATTAATTGTTTAAAAATGTGGGAAGACACACACGTCTCAGAACTCAGAAACTATTTGCTTCCTCCAAAGACTCAAGAATGCTTTCATATATCACAAAACGATACATGAAGAATGATAGTTGAAAAATATATAGTTTGTTCTGAAATAAAATACGTAACATGTACTTACTGAAGTTCATTTTCTCCCTACAGTGTTGATTATAAAAATCCTGTGCTTTTATTAAAACTCTCTTTGTAAATATTAGTTTTTCTGTTCTGAAAACATTTGGTGGTCAGATATGTGCTTATCAGGTCTGATACTTTGTGTGGAGGTGAATAAGCCAGAGCATCTGTACCCTTCCTTTTCCTTGTCTTCTGGTGTCCCTGAGTTCTGCCCAAGCTGAGACAGATGGCTGCTGGTTTCGTTGTGTGCGTGGGAGAGAGGGACTTCCACATGTGATTCTTACCATTTGGTAGTAATTAGTTTGTTGTATAAATTAACATTAACTGAACCATTCTTCAGGCATTGTTTGTAATTATCTTCTTTGAGTCTCTGAGTTGTGTAAAGAAATAAAAAGCAGGGAAGAAACTGCTTCCTATTCTATAAAAGTTGAAGAATCTATCATTAGGACAAACAGAATAGCAATTACTTTGTATACAAAATAGACTGAAAACTTTAAAATAACTGTAAAACAGAAATGCCAAAAGACTTTTCTGGAACCAAATGTTTTAGAGATACAATTAGTGGGCTTTGTTTCTTGAAAATGTGTGTTCTTTATGGTTTTTAAGATAAAACTGAATACAAGAGAAATGAAATATAGTTTGAAAAATTTGTCTTCCTATCAGTTAGTAATAATTTCTTTTAGTTCTCACAATGACTACTACTTGAAGGTCACTCAGTCTTGTCTTTTATTATTCTATACATATATATTCTTCATTTAGACGCTTTCAAATTGAAGTATTTTCATATAAATTCTATTAAAATCCATATTTTCCTAAACATCAATATTCATCTTTTTAGGCAAAGCTGTTCATCATTAAGTGGGATTTTCATAATTCAACTTTGAAATTCCCCATGTTATTTAAATTAATAATCTTATTGCCTATACCGACTCCCTACCAGTGCATATATTGGATATCAAGGTAAAGGAATAAATAACTTTTCTTCTTAAAATTTCTCTTTATTTGGTTTTAGCCTTGCTCATTTCTGGTTTCACAATTTTCTTTTTGAGTTTTTCCTTTAAGGAGTTCTAATAACTAATACTGTGTAACAGATTGTCTTTAAAAGTATACGTGGGCCTTTCTGAAACAAATATCCATCTGTATTTTTTTCTTAAGAAGCCACATGAAAAACAAATTCTTGCTAGAGATTTCGACTCAGGTCATTATTCTACTAAGACTGTTCCAGCCTGTTGGATTATAAAACTTCAGTCATCAGTATTAATATTTTGGACTTGTCATTACATGGTTAATAAAAAATGGAATATATGCTATTAGTAGCTGTTTTCTATTACACAACTTCAGATACACATCACACTTTAGTTGCAGAAACTATTAACAACAGAGGTAATTTATTTCTTGACCTTTTTTCCCTTTAGTATTGTTGCAACTTATTTTGTGGACTGCAATAATTTTCTCCAAATTTTAAAACTATCCAAGTTTCATTGCAAATTTTGTGGACATAAACAAATATTTTGTCTTTATTTAAAATGACCACACTTGCAATACATTTTTTATTGGTCAATGATCTAAATTAAGGCATTCAAAAGCTGGTTTTTGTTTTGAGTTACATAAGCCCTTCACGTAATTTGATTCTAATGTTAACAAATAGGCATTTTACCTTTTTTAAGTAAGAGTATTTCAAGAAGAATTTATAGTTTATTGTAGATCTCATATTTAAAGTATTTCTAATGAAAAACTTATTTTTATGGTGCAGGAAATTTGGACATATGCTATTCCTTGAAGCTGGACTCTCCACAAAATCATTCCTACACATCCCATAGTTAACTAAACTTTAAAATCATACTTTTCTTTTAAGTGTATATCACTTTTCACATTTTATAATCTCCAGATTCAAAGACTTGGCTTGATAAATAGCTTATACTCACATATTTCCCCTTAAATTGGAAAAAGAAAAACACTATTGTCTTTTATCTTTATTTTGGCTAAATTACAATACACAAAAATCTTATTCTCTCTGTTTTTCAACATCTACAGCTGGCTACAAAGGGATCAGCCTTAAATCTAAAGACATTTTATCTCTTTCACAAAATAGAAGTCTTGTTCCTTTCATTTGGGAGAAAATACAGAATTTGGTTAAGGTCAAACTTTGTGTCTACTAAAAAAAAGAATACATTCTATTATTGTGCCTTTCCTGCAAACAATAAATTACAGTTTTGTGAATATCTCTTAGCAGAATGGCTTTCCTATGATAGATATTAGGGTTCCTAATATTAGGAAAAATTATTGTGCTGTGGAGGACAAATAATCAGTATGTTCTCAAGTTAATTGAGAGCCTACTTTTCAGAAGCAGAACACAATAAGGACTTCTGCTTCCTTAATGTTTGACTTTGCTTCATGCATGTTTTCCTGCTTATAAGAATAATAAGTCTAGGCTTACATGTGCTTTTTAAAAGAAATTACAATAGTCTATATACTTTTACCCTACAGACTTAGTCTACATTTCTGTATTTCCATATTTTAAAAATATCTTTTCCTAGAGAAATAATTTCAGATTCATTTAAACAAATATTGACAAATATCCTATTCAAAAACCAACTCAGAATATTTTTTGGCAACTACTTGAAATGCAAACTGTGCTACGACATGATATATTTTGAAACCAAAGATACGAAGAGAGAGCAAACAGTCAGTGCTTCTGTGGATGTGAAGCTCAAAGAGAATACATTAATTAACCCAAGAGAATTTCTAGGAAGCTGTAGTGAGAAACCATAGCTTTGAAATCTAGTGATCTTTATCCACCGTTGGGTTTGGGTCAAAGACCTTGGACAGGGAAGGAAAAAAGGGAAGGAGGGACGTTATAGGAACCAGATGTTAAAAACTGATAAAGGCTGACCAGACCCCTGCTGCTAAAATCTAACCCCACCTCCATCAAAAAGGTGACATTCTCCTCTAAAACCCCTCTGTCCTTCTAGGAGAGAAAGAGACACAATTCTGGCTCTGCATTTTTCCTTTGGCCTACCTTGTCGAATGGCCCTAGAAGACTAAACAGGTGTTACCTACTTTTGATTTCAGTGCATTTAAATTAATCCTGTCAGCTCAGCTGTTAAAACAACTGTCATCTCCAGCTGTTAGTAATTTTCAACTGGGCATTTTCACAGGTTGCCAAGATCTGAGCCTGCATCGTGTGTCTCTCTGAATGCACTAGAGTAACAATCTGTGGGCTTTTAAAGGGGGCTAGCTTTGTGATGATGCATACATGAATTGGTCATAATAATAATTGCAAAAAAGTCTGTTGCCATGCTTTGTCATATATAAATAAAACGTGGAGTACCACTCCTATTTGTATTTGATAGTATGTTATATAAGTTTTTGGTACATTAATTAAATAAATAGCGAGTTGTCTTAGAAAACAAAAGAGAGATACAATAAAGAAAGTAGGTGATAGTATTGCACCTGCTTATGGTAATTTCTTATTTCCAGAAACAATAATTGCTTCCGGTACATTTATGATTTTTCTCTTTGCTCTAAAATAGTGTTATATTTTGTTGCATGTTAACATTTTGAGTAGCTCTACTTGGAAACCAAACATTTGGTTTGAAATATTTGGATTTTGGCTAGACACTCCTCCAACTGAACATTTAAATTATATGAGGATTTCTTGTATAGTTTCAATAGTTAGGAGCTATTTTGTAGTAGCATTTTGAGCTCATGTTGTAGAAGAGAAGAAGAGCTATTAGGAAATTCAATCTGTTATCAAGAACTAAAACTTAGTAAAAATATGCACTAACTCAACTCTCTAAAATGGAAAGTGTCTTACATTTTCTGCTGATGTCACCGTCTGGAGCCAATGAGTGTTCTTTCTATGCTAAGCTTACAAATCTACGATGGAAAAATTATAGGATTTCTGCTTGTTTTATGAATTCTGAATGTGCATGTTTTTAGTTGCAATTAAAAGTACATTTCAAAAGAAAAATAAATTTAGAGTGATTTAAATTTATTTCAGCTTTTATATTTATGTATAACAGAACCGGATCAAAACTGGATACTTTTTAATAAAACGCAGCAGTCATTAAATTTCAGACTAATTTATAATTTTTTAAAAAAACTTTTATGTAAGATTTACAACAAAAAAATTTACACTGATTTATTTGACCTGTCCTCTACATTTATTTATTTATTAGACAATTCTAGTTCCCTTTTAATCTATAAAAATGGACCTTATATGTATTTTGAGAGGACACTGCATATATAAGTTATAATAAAATGTGTGTAATGAATAGTATTTCTCATTTCAATTCTTTTTCTTCATCTCCCTACACAACCAGATTCTTTAAGGATGATTCATGCAATGTATTTTATTCTAGATCTCTCCAGAAATATTTTGTGCATGTTCAGACATAGAAATTATGTAGAAATATGCTCATGTCTATAATTTCTTTCTGATATATATCACGAGCACAATTTTCAATGCAAATTTGGATGTCATCATCCCTAGATTTACATATTAAATAAATAATATTTTCCAAAAATCACATGAGCATGAACTATTATGTTTACATTAAATATTTTAAATACAATTTAATTTATTATGATAGAGGATTATAACTTAAATTAAGAGTATTACTGAGTATTTTAATCTGTATTTTAATATTAATTAATCTGTATTTAATATTAAAAGAGTATTTTAATCTGTAAATACCCAAATAAAGTATGCTGTCATTTGAACCAGTAGATGTGAATCATTGCACACATACTACACAGAATATGTAAGAATATGTGGTATTATGGTTATAGACAAATTAGAAACATTCGAAATTTCAGGGACTGCCTAGATATGTGACTGTATTCATAGATGGATTGCTACAAAATTGTTACATACTTAACAACTGCTATAATTTTGATCTGGAATATCCCTAAAGTCCATGTCTTAAGCTTATTACTCACCTTGGGATGCTTGGGAGGTGAAAAACTTTAAACTTCTTGTCATTAGGGATATAACATTGAATGTAATAATGGAATTCAGCCATCATCTTCCTCTCAGGTCCTGACCATGAGGTGGACAGTTTATCGTGCCCAATCCTCTCTCCTTCCCCAGGCCAAAAAAGTAACTCCTCTACCCAGTCATGAACTGAAACTTCCAAAATTGTGAACCAAAGTAAACCTTTTCTCCTTATAAGGTGGTTATAGGAAGCACTTGCTATATTGACTAGCACAAGGTACATTATTCTTTTTAAAAAATGTTTTATAAATTTAAAAATATTAATATATGCTTTAAATGTATCAATGCATTCTCCATTGATATTTGGTACATACACACACATTGCATATTGATCCTTTATATTTCTCCTTTCCTACCTTCCATCTGATATCCTCCCCCTTATCCCTTCCTACAAAATATATCTCCTTATTTCCTATCATCTATCTTTTATTTTGCTCTTTAAATTACTTATTCATTTGATTTTTCATATGAGAAACCATACAATATTTAAATTTGCATGTCTGAAGTTTTTCACTTAACATTGTGTTCTCAAACGCTTTGTCCATAGAAATAAGGAAAGCTAGAGGTGAAGGATGCAGGTCAGTGGTAAAGCAGTTGCTTAGTGTAGTGGTACTTTGGGTTTCTTCCTCAGCACAGGAAAAAACCTATGAAAAGATACTCAGTATTATTATTACAATTTTAAAATGTTGAATACTAATAGAAATAAATTATTTTATTTTTCAAGTATACTTGCCTATATAAATATCTATCTAAAAGTGTATATAATATGTTATGATAAATGTTTTATTTTGGATATGTATTTTGGCCACTTTCTATTAATATTTGAACTTATTACCAAAAGATAGCTTCTAATCTGTATTGATACTGATATGAATTAATGACTGATGGATTTTGCTTTTAGACTCTCCTATATCAATTTAAACCTGTCACAAACTGTGTCATGAAAAACTAAAGGAATGTAAAATATTTGTATATATGGAGGAACTAAGTGCTGATGGGATGGGAATGTGGGCACTACAGAGCATCATGAAAAAGACACAAAATAGGTGGTAAACAAAAGCAGAGTTAATGTTGATCTATGTATTTCCAAAACTGTAATTTAAAGAACATCTTCTTTAAATAACTGGTGGGAAAAGCATCAGCTTGTGTGAACAGTGTGTTTACACAGATATATGAGCATCAGGAATGTGTATGTATGCCTGGCACAAAGGCACATTTTGCATATTTTCTGGTAAAGGGTAGTACATCTGATTAACAAAAGGGTCCATGTCAGGCATGGCAAACCTTTTCAAGTTTTTATGATACTCACAGCCCTCTACAACACACATGCCATAGGTTCACACCACTGTTCTTTGTATTAGATTCCTAAGACTGCTGTAAGGGTGTTCTGAAAAATGGGAAATAAAACAATGGAAGTTTATTTTTTGAGTGTTCTGAAAGCAAGAAGTCTAAGTTAAGATGTCAAGAGAGCCATGATCCATCTGGGACCCTTCCTTCCCCCTTCCTAGTTTCAGTAACAGTTGTCAAGTCTTGGTTTCCTTGGCTGGCAGGTGCATCACTCTGAGATTTTCCTGTTGTCACACGATTTTCCATGTCATACCAACATCCATCCTTATTAAATGAAACCTCACTTAAATGATTCCATCTCAACTTGATTCAGTGTGTATATTTCTTAATTAGGTATCCCAAATAAGTTTATATCACAGTCGTTGTATGTTAAGATTTACAGTTTGCTTTTCTTGGGACTTACTTTTGGGTAACAATTCAGTTCAATTTATAACTCTTTTAAAAGTGTAAACATAAATGGAAAAGTAAGCCAGTTGACTACTAAATTTCCTGTGAATTTATTTAATTGTTATAGGAATCTTAATGAGAAATAAATACTTTTAGAATTGAACTCTGAAGCATTTACATAAGGAATTCCACATCCGTGGAGTTTTTGGTGGGAAACCCAGACATCCAAACGTTAGCTTACAGGCCCCTGGATGATACCTGGAAAAGGAGAGAAAGTGCATGTGCAAGTGGGAAGTGAAAAGATTACAGAGTGAAAACAAACATGTTGCTTTTCCTCTTAGTAGAAAAGCCTTCTTGTTTGGGATCCTAAAAGTCATCTTGGTCCCCTAAAAACACTGATCCTGGCTGGATTGTAGGCGTGAAGAAAATTATGATGCCTCATGACTGGAAAGGCATTACAGAGAGTTTTCAGTGTTCTGCAGAAACTTATTATTGTCTGTAGGATTGTGACTCTGTCTTTTTGCTTACTGTTATTATAGTTAAAACATAAAAGTTACAAAACATTAAGCTGATCATGATTTGGTAAAAAGCCCTGCCTTTTTTCGTCATTGTCCTATTCCTTGATGTTTTACTTATCATGGAAAAAATTTGTTTTTATTTTTTAATGGACAAAGAATAACTTTCACATTTTAATAACATCAGTTTTTGTTTTACATTTTACATTGATCACAAACACATCAAGCATCAAATACATCAAAGAAAATACTGGTAAAGTTATGCTAACGCTGACCTCTCTGTTTATGCAGGAGTTAAGCGTGTCTTTAGCACCTATCATAAACAGAATGTTGAAGCCAAATGCTCCTCCCTTTTTTCTGCTGGAGATTGAGTGGAGATGACACTGTCACATGCTCCTCAGCCTCTCCTCCAACAGGCAGCGCTGTCCTTGGTCCTAGTGTTTTCTTGGGGCTTTTATTTTGTTTTGTTTCCTTTTTTGAGATAGGGTCTGGCTATAACTATAATTGAGGCTGGTCTTGAGCTCACTTTGTAACCCAGGCTGGTCTTGAACTCACAAGGATCCTACTCCTGCCTCAGCCTCCTGAGCACTGGGATTACAGACATGCACCACTATGCCCGGCTCGTGTGGCTTTCTTGAGGAACATTGTTGAGAGTGTTAGGCTGAAATGTAGAAGACTGAATTTGTTATTGAACTACAGAAAATTAATGGAAATTTTTAAAAATCTGAGAAATGGAAGATCTCCTG
The DNA here is from genome assembly GCF_034190915.1 of Cavia porcellus. Lineage (NCBI taxonomy): Eukaryota > Metazoa > Chordata > Mammalia > Rodentia > Caviidae > Cavia > Cavia porcellus. The sequence continues at coordinate 48,302,498 of NW_026947510.1, read as the reverse complement.
TTTTCTTTAGCTTTATAAGTGAAAACAAGGAAAGAATTGAGAATTTCTGCTTAAATGTTTTCCATACTCATTTTCTCAGAAAACAGTAATTACTCATAAAAAAACGTATCACCTACATCTTACAATATTCCCAATTTCATCAACTCAAAGAATGTGTCACAGCAATATGAGTATGTACTCTGTAGGACCTTTGGAGAGACAATAAGCAAATGCTTTTCACAGCATGTTGTATGTAATTAGGCAGATACCAAAATTTTGCATGCAATAAAGTATTTAGCCAAATATTAAATTGGAATGTGTTAAGCAGTATTTGTAAAATATAAAGACTACCAAACTTTTTACTTAGGTGATAACCTGACTTTTTTTCTAAATTATGATGTTCAACTGTATACGTTATAAATTCATAAAGACCAGTCTGAATCTTGTCTGTCTGGTTCCTGCACATTGCATTTGATTTGGATAAAATAGATGAGCAGTTTTCTTTTGGTCTTTTAATAATAGGCATTAGGAAAAACAGAATCATATAAAATAAATTGAATTACTTTGAGATTATACTAGCCTTAATGATTCTTCTTTTGATAGTATTTTTTGAGCATAGATTATTTTTGGCCAGGAATTGTATTGTATGAATTTTATTTCTAGATCTTTATACCACCGTATTTACCAATATATGCCTGCATGCCTGTATGTATACACATAAGCACATGCACATATGTCAATACATGTCACCTTAGATTAGGAAGCAGATATTTAGATAGGCTAAATGATGCTTATCACAGCTTCACATCGTGTGATGAGTATAATTAATATAAATGAACTTTTAAAGTCATGAATGAATGAATTAATTGCCTCATTCATTTCTTTGATTCTTTAAAATGTTTAGGAAAAGTGCTACTTACTAGAATTTGTGCTTTCCTAAGAGCTAAATTTTTGCATATGAGAATATTTATGGTCTAATATTTGACTAATTAATCTACCTTTTAAAGTTTCACCCACAGGGTTGGATTTTTGTTGTTTTTTGTTTTATTTCATTCTAACGAATTGTTTCAATGGAAATTTGGGCTCGTGTCCTTGGTCTGCGACATGATAAATCACTGGGTAACCCAGAGCTTACTGTAGTTGAATTCTTACCATCTGGTGATGAACACCTCCTAAAAGGCGGCAGGTTAATAGGCTTGAAAGACTGAGTGGAGGCCTTATAAATGTCACAGTATTTTCTCTTTCCTTATTCATTTTGCCCGTATTGTTTTTTGACCTTTTCCCCTCTTTCTCCTTCATCTTTCTTCTCATAGAAAATTGTGACGTAATTAGGAGTTGCAACTCTCCTAGCCAGCAAATGCCATCCACTGGATTCTGTTGCTATGGGATCACTCCCTGGTTCTCATAAACTGCCCAAGGAGCTGAAGGACAGATGGACAAGCCTTTTTGTTCCTTTTGAGCCTCCTTGAAAGCCTTTTGGAAAAATACATTTAAACAGGAGTTGCATGGGACAAATGTAAGGATGTCCTGGAGCAGTGTTTCTCCGAGTGTGGCCTAAGGCCTGATGAGCCAGCTTCATAGTAACAAGGAGTACTTTTTAGTAGGCCCATATCTTAGCCAATTCTCCAAATGACCAAATGCCTTACATTATTACCTAATTTAATTTTACAATTCCGTAAGATAATATCACCTTAATTTTACAGATAAACCAATAGTCATAAAGGTTATATGTAATACGGTTGGAAAAATTCTAATGAGAACACTTGTTTATTTTATGATGTACCTGTTCTTTCAGACCTGTTACTATTGTAAACCTGATTTCCATGTGGGCAGCTGCAACAACTTTTCTTCCAAATGCAGTGCTTTAGAGGAGCATTTAATATGACAGGTGTAAAAAAGAAGCAGTAAGAATAAAATTTTCTGCTGTTCATCTCTATTAGTGGAACAGTTGTATAGCTACTTAACCCTTTGAATATTTTTATACTGAAGTTTTGTATGGTGGAGAAAAGGCATGGATGGCTAAACCTGATGCAGTTTTGCCCTGGTTTTGTCCCTGCTATAATTTTGTCACCAGTGCCCAGTGCTATCTCTTACTTATCAGCAACATGGACAAATGAAAAACCCATTCCTCACTATGTTCATTCTTTTGGTTTGCTGCTGTAGTTCATTGGTATATTAGCAAATATTTATAGGGTTTTAGTGTTTGAAAGATTTGAGTTAACACAGTTTCATAAAACCCTTATCAGTGTTTGATGCCAGAAGTAAGAGAGTATCACAGCACTCTCTGACATTCTAGATCTCAGTGTAAGAATATTGTGTCTACATTTAAGGGCACTGTGATTTGAGGGTGTGACGCATCTTATTTAAAATGTTATATTTAATTGCACTATCTTTAGAATATTGGAATTATATTGTTGAAAATTAAACTAGATTATTATTTATTGTGAAATGTTTAAGCCTCCATAGATAAGCAAATTGTGAAACTGTATTCATATACCTTCAGGTAGCAAACAGCACAGTTCTGAACTTTGGTCTTTATAATGTAGTCTGTAAGGACAGTGGATAATATTCTGTTTGATAAATATTGTTCAGATTAATAATCCTGAAAAGCCTTTCTTTCTTGTGTGCTTTAAAAAGACAAAAAGCATCTGTTGAGCAAAGCTGAACGGTAGACTAAGCAATTCAGTAGCAAGTTAATGGACACACATGAATAATTCTATTATAGAGTTTATGGAGAAATCTTTCCTATATAAAATGTTTTATTGCATATAATTCCTAATTACTTAGTATTTTTCTGTTTACCCATTTTGTAGCCACTAGATGTGGACTACGGTATCTTTTTTCTGGTATGTGTCATGGGTCTTAGAAAGAGTTGACTGCATGCTATAAGAGTAGGAGTTAGCTTTTATTTTGTAAACTCATTATCATTGTAGCTCATTCATATCTCATTGTTATTAATTAATGGATTTTAGAAGTGAGGTTCTGACTTTGCCTTTTAAACAAATTATGTTATTGTAACACCATTCTAAGCCTAATACCACCAAATTGATAAGAACTTAGCATGCCAAACTAATTTTCCTTCCATCCTTCCTTCCTTCACTCAATCCTCACTGCCTTCAACCATGCTTGCTTGCTTTCTTTCTTTCTTTCTTTCTTTCTTTCTTTCTTTCTTTCTTCCTTTCTTCTTACTTTCCTGGGTATAAAACTTATGACCTCATGCATATGAAGCAAGCATGTTGCAACTGAATTATGTCCTCAGCTCCTATGTGCTTAAAAACTCCTGAAACTCTTCTTTCTTAGAAGAAATACAGAATGGTAATATAAAAACTTTTCCTTACTGTCTGTATGGGGAGCAGTGAAACCATAAGAAAATTAAAAAGACTGAGCCTTCCATTAAGTATTTCCTGTGGTTGAGGAGGAGAAACTATGCCTTTAATGATACTACAATAATATTTTCATGAATCAGCTTTTTTGTTTTCTATTGCTTGTTTCGTTTTTGTTTTTTGTCTTTTTCCTTTTTATCGGTACCGGGGATCGAACTCACAACTGCCTGCTTCCAAGGCAGGCGCTTATGCCTCTGAGCTAAATCCCCAGCCCCCGTTTTTGTTTCTGTGTATTTATATAATATTCTTAATTTAGTTGATAAATGGAAATTTACACATTTAAGGAGCACAATGTGACATTACAGTAGATATATACAATGTTATGATCAGCTCGTGGTAATTAGTATAAATATCATCTTAGACATTCATCTTGTTTGTATTAAGAAATATGCATAATCCTTGCTTCGACTACTTTTAAATACTCAGTTGTTAACCAATGAAGTTACTGCACTGTGCTAGAGAACCTAAGGTAGTATTGCTCCTATCCATTGTACTCCTGTACCCACTAAGTATCTACATCCTACCTTGCTCACACTCTTCCTGGACAATGATGACTGCTCTTTTCTGTCTTCGACTTGAGCAGTTTGATTTCTACATATAAGTGTGAATACAGAATATAGTGCTTTTCTGTGCCTGGGTTATTTCAATTTATATGTCCTCCATTTCCATCCTTGTCACTGAAGACAGCATTTCATTCTTTTTTGTGATGGAGTAGTATTCTTTGCTGTGCATGTGCCACATCTGCTTTACCCATTCATCCATTGATGAGCACCTGAGTTGATATGCTACCTTGTCTATTGCAAATAGTGCTGCAATAAATATGTGATCCAAGATGGCTCTTTGGCATACTGGCATGCTGAATCACTTGGTAATTGTATTTTTTGTGTTATGAGGACCCTCCAGAATGTTCCTCACAGTGGCTACACTAATTTACATTTCCACAGTGTACCAAAGCTCCTCTTTTTCCATTTCTTCACCAGTAATTTCTATTTTTTATCTTTTTGGGTTCTTTTTTTGTTTTAACCATTTTTACTGGGGTCAGTCTGGAAGCGCATCTCATAGTTTGAGTATTTTGGTAGCATCCATGAAGTCCTAAATTTGATCACTAGCAGAAAAAAGAGATAAAGAAGCACAGACAGACAGAGACCGAGACAGAAAGAGCAACTGAGAAAGAAGGGAGAGAAGAAGAAGAAAATTTTGATTTGTGTTTTCCGGGTGATAAGTGATGTTAAGCATTTTTCATATCCAATCCAATTTTGGATTTTTTTATTAGTAATATTGAGACATATTTAAATGCAACATACTGGCATAGATCACTTTATATAGTAGATGTGTTATCAAGTTTCACATGTACATTTGCTTGTATTCATTAGTACACATTTGCAGCACATAATGTTTCCATCCCCTGGTGGAGTTGGTACATGTGGATAACATATTTCATTCTTTTTTGATCCCTGGTCTTCTTCCCTTCTCTTCCCTTCCCTTTCCTCCATCTTTTGATCCATTTCTCCTTTTAGAAAGATCTAGTCCCCTAACTCTTATATTCTACCCCAAATGTTGCTCTATATTTATATTTTAAGTCTCTTATATAAGATAAACCAGGAGGTATTTAAGTTTTGGGGTCTGATTTACTTCCACTAATGTTACAGTATAAAGGTTCATCCATTTTCTTACAATCGCCCCAAATTGATCTTTCTTTATGGCAAAGCAATAGTCTATTGTGTCTGTACATTTGGTTTCTATAGATCTAGTTTTTTTTATAAATTATTTCAGTGTGTTCCTAATACAGGAATCTTATTTAAAGGCATTATTAATAAAGTCTTACATTATTTTAGTAACTGTCCTCAAATTTATTGAGTTTCTCAGAAGGTAGCTGTATATTTTATGTTTTGAAGATAGAAACTGGTATTTCCACAAGCAATGAAAAAGAACAGACACATATTTTAAGTTTGAACTTACATAAAAAAGTCTGTTTTTCTTTTTTTTTTTTGTTCTTCTTTTGCCATTTATGAGTGAAAAAAATAGTATGAGGAGGTTATATATGTGTATGAAACTTAAATTTATGTGTAAGAGTTTATGTGTATTTGTACATGAATGTACAAAGTTTGTATTCACAATGTAAAATAAATTAATCATATGATACGGACACTTAGACTTTAGGCTAACATGTAAGTTTTTGTTTCTAAAACTGCTAATCAAGTATAGACTTAATTTGTAATATTTCAAAACAGTATCCATAGGAGAAAAACATGAATTCTATAAAGACAGCAGGAATCATTGCATCCTTTGATATAATTCAGTTCATCAAATATGTGTTCAGCATGTAGCAAAATCCATTTACCAGCTATAGAAGATATAGCAGATGCTAAAATAGAAATCCCTATATTTGTTATCTTCAATGTGAGGTGTTAGATTTTAAAAATATACTGAGTAGGCAAATTTTATAGCTTTCCAGTTGAGAAATATGGGAAAATATTAAACACAGGATGGATTCTCGGAATGATAGAGATGATAAAGGTAGAAATACACCCTGGAAAGATAATACTTGAACAAATGAAAGAGTTGAAAGAGTGAGCTTGTGAGCTTTGTAGGGTGGTCCATTCCAGTTAGAGAACAAATTGTGCAAAAGGCTTGGTTTAAAGGCATGGAAGTCAAAGGGATGCAAAAAAAAAAAAAAAAAAAATGAGATAAGGGGAGGCTGGAAGGAAGTAAGTACAGGGTGCTAAAGAGGAGCTGGATTATAAAATGTTGAAAATGTTGATAACCATGTAGGGATTCTATCGCTTATTAAAAGAACTGAAAGTTACTAGAAGGCTTCAAACGAAGCAGTGTCATGGAATGCTTTTACATGCAGATATAAAATATACCTCATTGTGGTATTTCTATATCCCAAAGTTATAAAGTTTTCAGGCATCATCCTTGAAATTTTAATCCAAAACCAGAAAGACAGAATCTTCTCTCACTTTAGAGCTATTGCCCAGGATCATTTATAGTCTACAATTTAAGTAGAGGATAATGCAGTGGGCTCGTGACTACTTTGTGCTGTAGGTTTTGGCCAGCTGACCCACACAGCTATGAACAAGCCACACGTATCCATAGCCAGAGCACTTTAGAGAAGATCCTGAACCACCACCCAAAAAATACTGAAGAGGACTTACAGGTGTAAATACCACTTTTTTGTATGTAAATACCTCATTCGGAAAGAAAATACAATACTCCATTTTTTTCAGTTTATTTAATTAAAGTAACAAATGAACAGGAGGATATCAGGATTCCATTCTAGTAATACGATTTGAACTGATTAAACATCTGGTGTTAATTAAGGCCACTTTAAAGCAAGAATACTTTTCAGGTTTTGCATTCTATTACACTCATGTTTTGGTTTTATATACATACATCTATATGATACAATTACTAGTTTCTCTTTAAATTTTAAATAAAAATATCAGCTGTGAAATAGAATAAAGCTAAGCATCAAAGCTTACCTTAAGCTTTTTTCACATAAATATGTTTTATCTGAAAGTTTTAAAATATGGAAGACATTTAAACACATACCTCATGTATGATACTTCATAAGAATGAATAAATGCACTAAATTAGAATGGAGATTACTATCTTGCTAATCTCTTTATGTAGTTTTCAGTTTTATGGATTGGAATTTTAAAATCCTATGATTTTGAAATTAAGAGCAATTGGTCTTCATTTAGGTGACACATTTTAGGGAGTAAACAGTTTGAGATTTAATCCAGACACTCACTCCTATGTGTTCCTAGGAAAGCCCACTGGAATATGAGCAATTCCACCAGTACTGATACATTTTTTGCCTATCGGTTCTACAACTTTAATCTCATTAAAAATCTATGGAATGATTTTTAAGCATTAGCTATGGAACTCAGCTATGAATATGTGACCTTTGACTGATGATAATTTATGAAATTCAGACTACTCAATCAAATTTTCCTTTTTTAAAAACTCTTTTCCTGAAGTTTATCTTCTGGGGATATTAGAAGTCTTTGGCACAATGATACTTTTTTTGTCTGCTTTCTCCGTTGGCCATCACTATGTCGTTGGATTCTGCAAAGCTTTGTTCAGTGTTGCATTGCAGTTTATACCACGAGGAAAGAAAGAATTCAACCATCAGGCTAGACTTTAGGCAAAAGAAATCTGAAAGAACTGGCAGTGTATAATTTGAGTTGTAAATGCCATGAATTCATCATAGTTTAAAAGCATTCATCATAACTAAATTACAGTCAAAATGATTTGGTAGACGATTGGGTATCAATAGGTAACGGGTTTTCCACACACCTTTTAATGTGGCTGAAAGGGAGCTGCACATAAGCAAGTTCAGACTCTTAAATTGCACCTCCTTCTTGACCTTGTAGTTCAGACTCCAGAGTATTTTTTAGTTTATTAGTTAAATACTACCTAGTTATTTAGCTACTAGAAAGTTCCAATATTTGAAGATTTTATTTTTCAGGAAGAAAAAATGTCAATCAATACGAATGCTACAAATAATATTTGTAGCATTTCACGTATACACACATGTGCACACAAACACAATTTTTCCTGGTGGTGGCTCTCTGTAGACTATAGCTTCATTGTACACCAACAGTCTTTGGAAATTCAGTAACTGGTGCACACCAAAGGCTCTGTTGCCGGGCTAATGCTACGCACAGAACGGCCATTCAGCATTTTTTTTTCTGTTTTCTTGGATTATTTGAATTTAGCGGGCATATACATATGAGCATGCACTCACATACATGCTTGTACCACATCACAAAAACCACCCTCACTTTTGGCTCCACTTGTTTTTTCTATTTAGCCACAAAGCAAGACTTGTATAAATTCCATCAAAATAAGATCTGAAAGTAGTTGAAAAAAAGGTAAAATTTGGGGAATGTAGTTGTAGCATGAAAAAGGGGAAATTGCATTTAAAATCATAGTATATAATTTATGTGAAAAAAGAGTAAATCTCTACCTTAGAGCATCTCTTGCCAGAATTTTTCACAAACTCTGTTGAGAAATTTCACACAAGTCAGTCTAAGAGTCAACAGTTAAGACACATCTTTTTGGATATGTCTTTCTTTTAGTGTCATGTTGGCTAATTATTTTTCAAAAAATGTGTACTACTGTATTCCAAAAAGATGTCATATATAAGCCTTTTGATATCCTTAAACGTATCACTTGTAAGGTATTGCATCCTGAGTGAAATCTTTCAAAACAGATTTATACAGATGAGATTTAGGAGAAGTGCTGTTAAATCTAGCCACTAAATGGTTCTATAGTTTACCCTTGAGATTTTCTCATTGTATATTTCTTGGAAATATGACTTTATTTTTTGACATATCAGCTAGATTGATAGAAGTCCTCTGTTCATTCTAAGTTTAATAATATACTTTTAAACGATTATTAAGAGATCATTAGCATTTATGAGAAAGTCTAAAGGTAATTTATTTGACTGAAAGATGATTTTTAATGCCTATGTAATTCGCAACTTATAATTTGCTTTAAAACTTTTGGATTTTAAGATAGCAGAAATTGATACACTGTCAGCAGAAAGTGAATTTCAAATTTTAAGTTGTGATCTTTTTCTTGGGTTACTAATATGCAGTATGATACTCTCTGGAAATACCAGACAGTGTGGCCCGAAGCTCACCCTTAGTCCTGCTCTGATGAAAATAAGCAGCAGGTACACTAAAGTGTGTTGTGTTGCTGAGCTATGTTGTTCAGTAGATGAGGTGCTGTTGTTATCATTGATTTTTTTCAAGGAAATAGATTTAATATAGGACACAAAATTTATAGGATTATTTTATAATATTCACCCAAAAAGTCAAATGCAAAAAAGTACAAGAGATCTGTCTATGCACGACAGACCCAGAAAAACCAACTGACAGCATGAATCCCACAGTACTATCTTACACTAGTCCAGCTGAAGATGTAAAGCTCATGTTGTCCGCGACTCTCACTGGAGAATTAGAGCCCATGACAATGTCTCTTGTAAGTCTGTATCAAGAATCTGTTCCAAAAAGGCCCAAGGGTCAGTATGGAAGCTTGAAAGTCTACGCCAGCAGAGTGAAGGATCTGTACCAGCAGTCTAAGGAATCTGCACTGGAGCCAAGAAGCAATGCTCAAAGGGAGGACCAGAGCTCTCTGGAGGAGAACAGCAGCCATCCCTGGTGACAGCGAGGATGTGAGCTCTTCTGATGAGACTAGCTGAGCTCACAGTCGGAAAACCATGTGCAGCAAACTTTTCCAGGAACATCAGTGGCACAGTGTCTCCCTATCCCGTACTCCTCCAAACCAGAACCACACCGACTCAGTACAGCGGGGTTAGTAAATCTATTTTCAGTGTAAGATATTTTCGATTTGCAATGATTTTGATGGTACTTGATTCCATCACACTTTATGAATACCCATACCATAAAAGAAATATTCTTTTTTTAGACCGAAAGTACTTAGTCTTAAGGTAACTGGCTTATTATGCTATGAATAAATGAACGTGTGGATCTCACATGTCCATTTCTATGAAAAGACTAAATATAAAATTATTTGTATTATTAGTTATCAAATGTTGCTATTATGTGGAACACAAACCACTTTCAGTAAAAAATATGTATTTTTGTTTTGGTAACATTTAGTAAATGAGTACTAACTGAAAGCCATTATCCTGTTTATTACAGAGAATGCAGACCTAAGTAAGACTCAGCCTCTGTGCCTACTAGGAGAAAAACGAAGAATAACACTACTATGTATGATAGTTTTTCTGCAATATCTTATTTTACCCAGAATTGAGACATTTGCTGCAATACAGTGACACCCACATCTGTAACTGCTAAAGATGATGTAAAACGTATTTTGACATCCACACATGAGTGTATTCTTTTAAATTCTTACAATAAGAGAATTTGTTCAGAAAAATTAGAATCATACAGAAAATTAGATTTATAAGTGATCCTGTATCAGTACACACTTAGATAAATAACTAGGTAAATATCCGTTTATATTCACTGAAGTAATACTTCAAGAATATCATGCCAAGTAAAGAGAAAATCCATAAGACTTTTCTCATTGTTTACAACTAGTATATGAAAATTGAAGGTTATGTACTTCTAAAAAGTTTTTCAAATATTTTTGCTTGTGGTTTCAAATGAATTTTTATTAATGCATTTGCATTAAATATTTCAGTGAAATATTACACAAGAATACCTACAGCTTTATAGGTTTGTGTGTATGTGTGTGTGTGTGTGTGTGTGTGTGTGTGTGTGTGTGTGTGTGTATGTGTGTGTGTGTAAGCAGGGATAGGACTCAACCTCACACTTGCTAAGCAGGTGCTTGTGCCACTGAGCTAAATCCCTTTGGAGGTTTATCTTTCACAAACAAGCAAACAAAAACTCTGTGGTCAGCACAACTTAGGAAGGTGCTAGGAATTAGCATTATGTATCACAGATTTTAAGGAGTAACTTGGACTTAGTGTCTTGCAATGCAGTGTTGACCAATGCATGACCCCAAGAGTGAGTACCCCCCAGTTTAGCAGTGAGGATCCAACCAAGTTTACTTTGCTTCTAGTTATAGACTGCATTGTTTCATATGACCAGTTATTAAATTCAGCCTCAACATTACAGTTATCCTCTCTAGCATCACTGTTAGTTACTCCTCACACAGTGTGCATCGACCAGCTGAACAATTCTGCAGAGAGGCAGGACTCTTTCAGAATTCCTCACCTGTGCTCTATTCTTACATAAAGAATTTTTTGGTTTTTCTGAATGCAGAATGCTTTTAATGTTTATACTGGCATGTTTTTCTTAACTTTAGTTTCATGATTCCTAAAAATTCACATGGTTAAATGTTCCTGTTAAAGATTAGGTACCACAAAGTGTATCATAACTATCCCTTATGAGCAAATGAGATTTTTCAAGAGTTTATCCCTTTACGAGCTACTCCTGGCTAATGTGCAGATTTTAGACCTTGCCCCTAAGGCCCCAAGGGCCAGAGGAGTACATGGAACAGAGTAGGCACTTAGAATGCCAGCTGAATAAAGGCTTATGCTGTAACTGCCAATTTTTTACTTTAAAACTTGAAGTCACTTATGATTCATATGTATTTTATCATGAATTCTTGCAGTGATGAAGAAAGTGTATAAATGTACATCTACTTATTTTCACATGAGGGGGATGTACAGTTAGGAGAAGATTACTGTAATTTCAGGGTAAGTTCTAAAATCCTTAAGTGAAATTCTTACATGAGGAAAGTTTCAGGTTTCCTTCCATGTCTAGTTTTATCTTTGGAGTTTTTTATCTTATCAGATACAAATTTATAAAACCTTAATTAATGTCTCAGTAGTTTTATGTATAAGAGCCCCCTTTTCACCCTAAAAGCTGGACATAGTGGTACAACCCTGTAGCCCGTGCCGTGGGAAGCTGAGGCATAAAGAAGGCAAGTTCTGGTTCAGCCTGGGAAAATTACTAGCTTAGTGAGACCCTGTCTCAATAAGACATAAAAAGAATTAGGAATGTGCTCAGTGCAGATATCATGGGTTCCGTCTCTAGTACTGAAAAAATTACTGATAGAGAAAAAAAGATGTGAGCTATTTTCATTTGGCTACTGTGTTTCTTCTGTTTATCTTGGACAGTGAAACTCTTTCCACTTGAAAGATAAGCTTATGGATGTAGGTGTTCTTTCAGGAATTCCTTGGCAGCGTCTGAAACTGCTCTGCATGGCACTGCTTCCTCTGCTGTTTTTCCCTTTATTTATGTGTAGTCAAACCCATAAAACGTGGTGGAGAGTCAGTGCCATTCTTCTCTATTTCTTGGTGGGTTCCTCACCCGTTCTATCCCTTACTGTATTTCAGATGTCTTTTCTCTGGACATTACATCAATCTCGTCATTTTATTTAACATGTTAAACTTTCCTTTGGATCATTTAGTAATTTTAGATAAAAATGTTATGTGTAAAAATGTATATGACTATTTTATCTAATCAGAAATCAATTGAAAGGCATAATTTTATGATTTTACTCTTTTCTACTAATTTTTGCTAAAGATCCTCTTTAAAAAAAAAATATATATATATATATATATATATATATATTTGTGCTAGGTAAAACATTTTTATTTTGCTGTTTGTCAAAATTTGGTAGTTCAGTATTTCAGTTAATATATGCTATGTACAAAATGACGCATCAGGCACCTCTCAGCATTTAATGACTTTCAGTGATTCAGACTAAGTGGTGGCCACATTTCACCAGACCTAATCATCCTGTGATTTTTTTTTTATTGATTGCATGTATGATCTAATTGGTCCAAGCTGTAATACTGATATACACTCCTAAGAATAATGGTTCTGCTAAGGAACTTTCAGCAAAGTTTCTATAATGCATACTCAAAACAGCTGTCAGTGTCTAGCCTATCAAACACTACAGATGAAATGCTCTGCTCTGCTGTGACGTTCTTTGTAATAAACACAAGTAGCAGTTCAAGCACACTTGTGTAGCATTGTCAAATTATATCTGAGAGAGCTGAACTAGAACACATAGTGACTTCACATTCATAAACTGGATCCTAGACCATGTTTTGATCATGTAGCATGTGTCCTCTAGCCTTGCACACCCATAATGTAGCCACTTTGTCTTAAGAACTGACTCTCTGTAATTAGAAAGATTTGCTTACTGGTGGATGTGTTAAAAAATAGATGTTTGGATATGTTAATTTATGACTAAAGGCAGAGCTTGTTAGAAGATATATCTGATATGAGTAGAGTCATGACTAATTTACCGAGAAGTGATATAATGGAGATTCTTGAGAATATGCGTGGATTCTAGAAAGTATTCATAGAACTTTCCTCTGTATATCTGTTTACACATATATTTGTGTGTGGGAGGAAGGAAAATAGGGCAGATCCTATAGAAAAGGCCAGAAAAGTTACTGTGAGAGAATTATGGGAATTAAGCGTGTAATATCAAAGACACAGTGTTAGGTTATTTATTGAATATATAATATTGATCCTTGATAGAATTTTATTTTTCTAGAACAGTGCCTCTCATAAATAACTTTCCCATTTAATACATACTAGGATATATTTTGCAAAATCGTGACACTTGAGATATGAATATGAGATAGTAAAATTCACATAAACACAGAAAGTTATTTAAATGTAGAAAATTAATGCCTTCTGGCAATCGAGTTAGAACACATAAAATGAAAAAAAATAAAACAAATGTTCTTCTGTATGTTTTTCAGATATTTTTTCAATTTTATAGTTTTATCATAATGATCATTATTTTGAGCCCAAATTGTTAGGTTCATTCTATATGAACTTATGTATGCTTAATATGCTTATACATGAATTTAGGATTATGCATAATTTATACATTGGTTATGTTTATGCACATGAAGATTTTATTGGTTTGCCATACAGTCACTTCTCAGAAGAGTACTTACAGAAAGAATCTTGTGATTGATGCTATACAGTTCATTCTGGGAAAGATAGGGTTTGAGCTTTACCAATCTGCAGTGTTACATTTTATTGAAGCTGGATGTTTCACTATTTCTATGCATATAGTTATTTTTCTTCTCACATTTATCTGATAAAATCTAGATGAAGATTTGATTCTGTTAGCTGCACTCAAACAGTGATAGTGGTTTTCGTTCCATTACCTTTTACTTTTATCTTTCGGTAGACCTTGAAATTCAAGTTGGCATGTTTGTAAATATGATTTTCTTCTCTAGATCTTTTGAAAGTGTATTTACTTGACTGAAAAACTTTATACTAACTTTGTTAATATTAGCACAATAGGGAATTAATGTTTAGGGATCTAAGTTAATATTTCCCTATAATTGCTTATAACATGATAATTTAAAAAACAAAGGTTTTCTTAGTGTACAGCTCAGTCCTTAAAAAGGGTATGGGCAAAAAACTGAATTACAGTGGTTGCCTCTTTTTCTTTGGAAGATGCATAATATGGATGTCTGAAACTCCAGATAGTATGAAACCCAAAGTATATTTTTTCTATATATACACAAGTTATGAATTAGGCATAATAAAAGGTTAGCAACAATTACTACTAATAAAATAGGGTAACTGTAATGACATATGATAATGGATATTAAGAGAACATGATCTCTCCCTCTTGAATGGGTCAAGACCAGTATTTTCAGACTGCTATTCATTGCGGGTTGTGAAAATGGCACAAAGTGAAACTCGGTAAGAGGTAACTACTGTATACCAAACAATCTAAAACTTGTCGGTAGCAGTTTTAACTTTCAAACAACTAGCAAAATCTATTTTTAAAGCAAATACTTATGAAGGATTTGGGTTGACAATCGTTTCACCCCCTTAATAGACAAACAATAGGAAAAGCTAGAACATTAAATGTGTGCTAGCTTTAAAAGCTTTCCCAGTGACAGCAATCTACTTGTAATGATTCATTCACGTATTCTGGGCTGCTTGTAATCAATAGCATGTGGCTAAGGAACAGTTTAAGTCTGTCTCTCATCAGTATTTAACCCAGGAATCTTTTTCCTTATACCATATGCAAGATGCTTTTATAAAACAATATATTCTTCTTTACCCATGGCCTAATGGCAGACAGGTAAAGTCACAAATAATGATTAACTCTCTCTCATATCATATTTACTAGAATATCTGTTATCCCTTTTATCACTTAAAGATTAATATTAGTAAAAATAGGAAGAAATACATGTTTCTTGAATATTGCTGAATGTATGTATTATTACTATTGGAATTAAAATGTATGTGAAGTGCACAGCAAAAGACCTGTTAATCTTTGTTGTTGTTGTTTCAAAGTAAGGATCATATTTAAAGTCAGAAAATGGGTGATCTTTGCCTTATGGTTTAGTCATTCATGACATATTTTTCCCTTCCTCTCTTTCCTTTTTTATACAATTTATTAAACTTTATTTTGGTCTTGAGTTTATGGACCAATTACTGGTGCTAATCACTGAAATTTGTGATTTCTGTGTAAGGTTTTAGAGACCTTTTTACTTAAATGTGAAATGTGCCATCTGAAGATTTATTAACAGATCGTACAGATAGGTTACAGACATTCTCCAAAGTCCTTAATATATTTATTTTCACTGTGTATGGAGTCTTTCAGCTGTAACAGACACGGATAGCACCATTTAGTGTACTTAGTCTGTATTTTTTAAATCTAAATCCAGTATTATTCTTCATTTCCAGGCAGCAATGTCAGGCACACAGTATAAGCTCAGTTAATTTTTATTGAATTATTAGACTGGGGATTAGCTTAAGGGGGAACACTTGACTCACTTGTTTGGATTCAAACTCATAAGCACAAAGTAAGTAAATAAATCTAAAAGTTTAAAACTTGTATCAAATTATTGATTAATGATATGGTATTATTTATTGACTCAATCTAATGAGCAATATATGATCTCTGCATTCCATGTTCTTGTCAACTTATATAAAATCTGAATTTGCTGCTTTTTCATTCTTCATCAGACCTGCAATTGCAGAATAGAATATTTGTATTTGATTACTCCAAGTCCTTAGGCGCAGCTAAAGGTTTTTCAGCTTTATCCCTGGCAGAAGCAGAACTTCATCAGGCTCCATTTTGAGGCTGTTGTACAATTGCTTTTATGAGACAATGTGTTAGCATTATATCATTAGTCTGTATTAAAGAATTTAAAAAGAAATATTTATAAAGATTGCTGCTACGAGAATACAGTTTACAAAATCACTTTCGGTGTTCCATTAATGAGGGCCCATGGGAAAATTTTCACTTAGATCTGTGTATCACAAAAGCCTTTTATACCTAAGCAACTGATTTGTGTTTGTCTGATAGACAAGATACAACAGGAAGCTGCTTTTCTTGTAGTTCTGGACAGTCAGTAGTTCTAGCAGCTTTACCAGAACTTAAGTTTATACACACTATTCTAATTTGGACCCACTCAGTTCATCTTACTTGCAGAATTTTTTCCTCTATTTTCTCATTTGGTTTTGTTTGTTTTGTTTGATGTCTTTCAGTAACTCCAGTTCTTCTTTATGTTAATGGAAAGATCATAATACTGAGAGGGGCTTTAAAAATACTTTCCTGTCTACTTTAGCTATCACTTAATCTTATTTTTGTCATGCCCAGTATAACATCTACAGGTGTTCTAACATTAAATAGATGAGCAATTATCCTCCTATGAGCTGAGTTAATATAAGACAATTTTCCCTTCATCCTGACCATTACTTCTGCTGCTGCCTCTCATTTCCAAATAAGTCCACTTTGTCGTTTTCATTCATACTGCTCCTGCTAATGTTGATCTATAATGGACTTGATCTTGAATCTTTAACTTGATTTTTGGAATGTGTAAGTCTTTCACTTTATATCAATAATGTTGCTAGATTTTGCAATACATCTATTCTGAGTTGAAGTACTTTTGACTGATCATAAGACAGCAGGCACTTATTTTTCAAATAGAGCAGTACATCACACAATACTATGTTTTCTAAATAATGATTTTAAATTCCCATGTTAGCAATCAGTGTTCTCATAGGGAATACGATTACAACTATAATTAAATTGTTGTAGATAATTTCAGGGGTCCATTTATCATATATGCAAACCTTGAGTCAGAGCATATGTGTAATTATATTTTAACCAGTTATAAGGAAAAGAAAGGTTTAACTGCTCCGAAGTATACTATAAAATAGTTGGGACTACTAGGAAATATAGATTCCGGTCTAAACCATTGGAACCTAATACAAAATCTCAATATTTTATACTTTTGTAATTTCTAGTTTCTCATTTCAGTCACATGGGAAAAAACTATGATTAATACCTTACAATGATACTTTTTAGGACACAAAAGGCTTTTGGATCTCATTGCTTTCTATTCAAACCTTATTGGTAATAAAATGTTTCGTTTTCATAAAGACTCAACATTTTAAGCCCAATACCTGTTAAAATTACATAGCTGCTCTTTGGTATCCTTGATAGTTTTAAGAAGCTAAATTTACTATAAATTAAAATTGTATGATGAAAAATTGTCAAAGCCATTTAGTTCAGTTGAGTGGATTACTAAGGACCTACTTTATCAGGTTACTGTTCTAGCTTTTAGGGATACAATAAGAAAATAGGATATACTCCACTGTCAAGTCAGAAAACATAGCCTGCAAGTTGTTACACACTCAAACAGATGTTCAGATGAGACAAAGCTAATGTTTATCAGATCAACATTAGAGAAATTAAAAATCATCTTCCTTACTGATGTAAGCTGGTAAGCCCAGGTGCTAAACACCCAGAATACCCCTCTACTGTTGTGACTTGTCTCTGTCCTCTTCTACTCCTGACCAATTTGCACTTTCTAAGATCAAGAACTTAACCTCTGACACATAATAGAGTCCCTAGGCCTATGCGCTAGTTATCGGCTCTGTAGTGTATTATTAAAGTGCATTGAATTTGTTTTACATTGTTATATAAATATGTCTTGATCATACTTTCAGGGTACAGATATCTAAATTAAACTGAGGTATCCAGTCAACTGGGCCCTTGGTACCCCTCATAGTGTGCTCATCATTCGGTCTGATTTAAGGAAGTCTTGAATCAAGATGTAAATACTTCTTAGGATACTGAACTTGGAATCTAACAGTTTTAGTTGTTTAAAATCTTCTTCCTCTTTGGGGGTTGGATTAAAATCCCACCATAACACTCATTTTAATTTTCTCTTAAGCTTGAAATAATTGACAAATTTGGACTTACTTTTAATGAGTGAATTTGAAGCATTTTGTTTATAAGCAATCACAAAAGAATTGATAATAGCAAAATGTGCTATAAAAGTTTTTTGATATTTCTGAAGACAGCTTTTCATACTGGAGATCAATTTAAGACTTTAGAATGTCGTTTTTCTTCTTGCTCTTTATATTCAAAATTTTAATACTTCTATGATGCCATTTACATTTTTAAAACTTTATTTTCATATAGCCTAAGTGACTGTTTTATCAATTTATTGCACTAAAATAAGCCCAGAGATAGACAATTTTAAATGAATATTTAGTTTTTAAAATTACAATTTGGAAGTGTCTAGAAATTATGTGATTCTATTTTATTCTCTACCCCTCCCACCACTGGCACCCAAAACCAAAAGAAGTTTTAAGATTTGCATAACTCTAAATACTGGCAAAATTCTCATGGGAGAAAATAGTTTCTATGACTTTTTCTGTTCTGCCTTATAGTATGTGTATGGTTATGTGGTAGACAATATATATATACATGTTTGTGAGTAATGAAGTGATTCTTAAGCTATTTTCAGAGTGAACCCTTCATTTCATTAATAACATCAAAATAGCATTCAACTAATTTAAAGTGAAAATTGTGATTATAAATAAATTTTATGTTAAATTCTTTTATAATTGTTCTTTTAAAACTTACAGTCTAGTTTTACTTATTTGATGACAAGTCAAAGAAGAATGATGCATCAATTATAGTACATTTTACTTACCTTGAAAATACAGTTATTTACTCATTTTTAATGCTTTGATAGTATTGCTGTATACTTACCCTATCATTAAAATTTCTTCTCATAACCTAATTCCAGATTGATATAAGAAGTATATTGGTCTAAAACTACAATAATTTCTGTCACCTGAAAATAGATATTTATCATTTTATTTATTGAACTGAACTGAATAAAAATTATTTTAAAATAGATATTTCATGCATGTATTTCTATCCTTAGAATTTTCTTTAAATTCTTTGGTTACCAATCAATACAAAACAGTATTTACCATTTTCAAAAGAAAAATATGTGTATTTAAAAGAAACCTTCCTAAATCTTTAAATAGGTTTATAGAATAGTTTAAATTTGTGTGAAACTTATCACTAATAGTGCAAAATGAACTCTTCACTGTATCAAAGTGGAAAAATGTCTGTCTGATAGTTTGGTAGTTTGTGTGGACTAAATCAGTGATTCCTTAATACTTGTGTCTTATCATACTAAGATTTCATTCTCCTTGCGAGAAAACTAAGTAAGCAATGGGGAAAGACTGGTCTAATAATTCTTTTCAAAATAAAAATCATTGAATTGATAACTAGAAAACAAGTTATTTTAAAATTAAAGAAGCCTAGATAAATTGCTTTTCCAAGTGCTTAAAATTCTTTACATTTCTGCTTTTCTGTTTGTGATGCCTTTAAAAATTGGAGGGAAAAATTGACAGCAAGAAAAAAATGTAATTCTTAATTTTTTGAGACTAAATTGACTTTGGTGGATTTAATACAGTTAAGGAACAATTTTAGTAGTATATCTATATAAGTGCACTTCATTGTTGTATGAATACTTTTTTAAATAGGCAGAATAGTTTTTGACATATTATCTGTATAAGTGATTTATTCATAAGCTATAAAAGGTAAATTTGGAATTTAAAACAAAAAGAAATTTGCTCACTTTTTTATATTTTGTTCATATAATTATTTCTTAGTAAAGCAAGCTACTAGATAAAAAAGTAACATTTTGGAATAAACATCAATATTTACTAAATATTTGTAATAATTTAGACTTTTCCTTAAAATGTTATTTAATTTCATAATATCCAACTGCTTGTTATTTTTTCCAAAATAAATCAGTGTTTAGTTTAAACACAAATGACACCAATTCAGCATTTATACTATTCCTACAACAACAAACTGATGGAAATGGAAAAATTAGTTATTGAAGTAGTGTATTTTGATTTACAACTTAGACCAATTCTAAACAGAAAAACGTGAATTCTGTGCCTATTCAAATGTTTCAACTCTCAATAAAAGCTCTCAAACTGAGAAAGAACCACTTCTTGTGAAATTTACTTTATGTAACCATGTAATTATTGATAAATATACATACAAAATACTTGTGAGTTGTGATCTTTCCCAAAGAAGCAACACTGTATTGATTAGGCACATGCCAATTTGTTTAATGCCATGAAGAGAAGATAATACCTCTTTGAAACCAAACCACCAGCAGAACTCCAAAGAAGTCTGTGTACTTGCATGGTGCCATTTTGTGTTGCATATTTCCATGTGACTTCTGTTTATATATAAATGAAATATGCTAATTAAATAAAACAGGTGATCTTCAATAATCTACCTCTAATTTTAGAGATTTTTGTCATTTAGTCCCTTATGTTGCGTCCAAAGACCTATGTGATATTGCAGTTTTCGCTCAAACCTGCTAAGTGATCAATACAAGAACCTGGTCAAGAACCAGGTTTTCCTAACCTCAATCCTATTTCCTTTATACTGGTGTTATATTGTTTCATTAAATATACTCAAATTGACAAGTTATCTAATGATTCGTTTGAAAATTTCAGATGTGAATTTTAAGTGTTTAAATTCTGAGTTTGGTTTAGAAAAGTACAACTTTGTCAAAGTGTGTAGGAAAAATATTAGAGCGGTTCTGTAGGCCTTTATTTCTTTCTTATTTATTTATTTTTTTTTTCTTTTTCATTTTTATTGGTACCAGGAATTGAACTCAAGACCGCCTGCTTGCAAGGCAGGTACTTATGCTGCTGAGCTAAATCTCCAGCCCTGCTAGGCCTTTATTTCCAAGAGACCAGAAAGGGATGCCCAAGTCCATTGAATGGCTTATTTGTAAACTACCAGCTAGTCCCATGTCAACTGAACATTATCAGCTTGTCTATTTTCTATCAAATCTTTGTAAATTTACCCTGAGATTAAGAAAAAGATAAAAAGAAAACTTCTTAAGCAGAGCTTTGCTAAATGGTTTTCTGATCGTTAACACCATCCATTATGCATTTTTATTTGTAGCAGTATTATTATGACTATTATTTTGTTTGCTAGATTAAGAAGAAAGCCTTCTAAAATAGATTAGTTTTCAAAATGAAATCATGCCCGTCTAGATAAAGTGAACTTCTGTTCATATTAATTATTTAACATTTGGTCAAATGTACTATATTTTGAACTTATAGTGTGTTATTTTTTTAATTTTTACTTAGTTCTTTCTGGCCAAACAAAATAATCTTTAAATTAAGTGTTAACTCCTTCTCCCAAATTGGTACATCTTCCAGGATTGTACAGTGACTAATGTCTTTTTGTTCTAATCCAATTATTCTGCCTAGTAGATATACTAAGTATTAGGTATTCTCCTTATGTATTTATATTTATTTGATATTAGCCTACAGTTATGAAACAAGTTCTATGATCCCCATATTGTTCTAGGCATGGGAGATTCCTTGATTAGGAAAATAGATAAAGTTCATAGGACTTATACTCTAGCATATGGAAAGAGGTAATAAGTAAATAAACGAGGAAGGATGATTTCAGACACTATGTACTTTGCAGCAAAAATTGTATGTATGGTCCAACTGAGCAACAAGGGTAAGAAAAATTTTGTCCTAGGAGTAGCATTTGAGCTCAGAAAGGACACGGATGTAAGTATGCTTTCCTCAGAAGAAAGGCTTGCAGAACACCTTACAAGAAAGTATTATTAACTTGATGATCAGAGAGTTTATGAGCTTGTAAATTTGATTTTGCCTGCACAGAAAGCACATCCATCCCTCTGTGGTTCACTTCATCAGAGTATGAGAGACTAATCAATTTGGCCAGAAGGTAAAATATAGCTTTAAAATAAAGGATAATTATTTCAAATTTCAGAGTCCTGAAAGTCCTTATTGCAAGACTAGCAGTTTTTCTTTGTGTAAGTCAATTCATGTGGCAAGCCAAATAATTATCTTTAAAATGATGTTAAGCATATTAGTAGAACAAGGGGAATGCATAGAATTATTATTTATAGTTAATGTATCTACAGCCGTCAGAATTGTATGCCTTGATACTGTGTCCAGGCTCTTGGTAATTTTGTCCAAGGGCACTTTAGTACTTCTTTTCTGTATTTACCCAATCCAAATTGCTACTTGCATCCAAAATTGTGGATGCTTAGATCTTTTGTGATCACTTTAGATGTGTTAATACGTTCAAACAGGTTACATTCAATTCTTAAGAACCTATATATCTCTGGTCTAACCTGCATTGCTTTGATTCTGAGTCTATCTTCCTGTTAGAGAAGTATATTTACTACCAGATTCTTAGAGAAAACATGAAGCCTCCATATTCTCATGCAGGCTTTTATACAAGGATGTGATTCCAAGTTACTGTGGAGTAAATATACAGGCATACTTCTAGTCCTGTGTATTCTGAGCCTTTCCAAGGGTTGAAAAGTTGTGATATAAGAGGATACTCATGCTAATGTAAATTAGAAAGAAGCCCACATTTTACATGTATTGGAAGCCTCAAAAGCGCTAGATATGATGCTGTGGAATTTTCTAGTCTGTTGCGAATTATGCTCAAGTCTCTTTCTTTTTAACCTGACTTTCCCTTAGTTTCTTTTAAACTTAAAACGTTACTTTACTATCTTCTGTTAGTTTAAAAATGGTCTCCACTCGTTTCAGTTTAACTTTGCCTAAATAAAAGTAGTTTCTGGATTTGGCCTTTAATTTGAAGTCAGTCAGTCTTCCAAATTTTCCCTGATCCTATGTTGATTTAAAAATAAAAAACATTCTCTCTGAAGAAAGACTGATTGTGTTCTAAGGAGCAGACAGGGAAAAACTACAAGGAAGGGAGGGAGAAGTGGGGAGAGGGGAGGAGAGGGCACAGCATATTCAAACGTGTTTCAGGTTTTAGTTTTCCTATGACTAACATATTCTCTTCACTTTTAGGGGTTTACCTGAAAGCCATTTTCCTTCTTTTACTTTTCATCATTTTGGAGTATATTTTGAATGGCAGGATGATAGTGGGTAGCAAAATAAAACTGTGATTTGTTTTCCTTCTTTTATAAGACAAAGGCTTTTTCAAACAATTACACCTTCCTACCTGTGGTATGCGTGTTTTCTTCATTTCCATGTTTTTGTTTGCTTGTTTGTTTTTTGCAGTTATCTATTAGTTGCAGTCATCTGTTGGCAATATTATAACAAATGGATTATGTAGAAAGTGGCTTTGACCAGAGCAGAGATGTGAGATTAAAAGAAAGAAGAGGGGAGCAAACAAAACCTTCTTCCATAATAATAGCGGAATTTTTCATTAGAAACATGCAAGAAGGAAATGAAGTACAGGAAAGTTCAGCTGTTTATGCTTCCTTGGGCAAGAAAACCTACCTTTGCACTTTGTCCTTTTTCCAGTACATAGGGACTGTTGTCTCAGTCCTCACAGAACCCTTAAAACTGAGATGAGGCAAGAGAATCTCAGGAACAATGTGACTGCCTAAGTTAGTAAACACAGTAAAAGTGGGTAATAACCCTCTTTCAGCACCACTTCCCAGTCTCAGAAACAGCAGTGCGCTCTTCTTCCTGGGCCCTCCGCCCTTTCAGAAGTTTCCTTCACCCTCTGCCAGGCCAGGAAAGTCCGCAGGCCTCCTCTCCTCCAGTCTCACATGGAGCCTCGCTTCCCTGCGCTGTTCCTGCTCTCCACCAAACCCCAGCTCTGAAATACCCGCTCTGTCTTCCAGTCCTGTTTCAGGCTCCATGTCACCAAATGCAAACTCAGCCCCTCTCAGGGCCTCCAAAATCTAACCATCAAATTAGTTGCTTATTATTTATCAAAAACCAAGGAAATTGCCAAGTAAATTTTTTGACTCTTTGTATATGCCCAGATCCTATTTTATGTTCATATTCTAATCTCTATTTATATAAAACAAATTCTATCTCATTCAAAAGGTTTGGATTAATTTTAGCACTGACATACTTCTTTCTTGTTTCTTTTTTAATCATGCAAAATCAGGATCATCTAGTCAACACTTACTTCCTTTTTATGAATATCAGCTTTCTCAAAATATATGTATATTTAAAATATATATATATATATATATATATATATATATATATTAAGGTATATATTTCATTATAAAAACAGTCTACAAAATACCTAGTGATGTACTGCACAAGAAAACTACTTTTTTGACTTACTGATTTTCTTTTTCTCTATCATGATACATAACGTATAGTTATTTGATAGAAAAATCTTCTCAGTCTTCCAAAAATGAGTGCGGTTTCTACTGACAAAAGGCAGGCTTTAGTCAAACTATCATTTGATTAATATAATTTATCAGACATTCTAACTCTAATATATGAAATATACAAATTTTGCAGGTAACCCTAACATGAAAGTTTCAGTTTTTATTAAAAACTTTAAAATTTTTGTCAAGGGACTGCAAGCCAATAAATATAAATTTTGCAGAACTGTGTAGCTCACTGTCATGTCTGTTAATTGTCAGTCTGGAGCCTTGTGCTTCAATTCAAGTGCATGTGTGCACTGAACATGACACAGACATATACCCTGCATATACACAATCTTTTCCCCAGGTAAACACTACTTACATTATTCTGTTATTAATCATGGTATGTATGCCCATAAATTTATATATAAATACACAAATATATCATATGTAAAATTAGAGATTCAAACAACAAGTAAAACTTGGAGAAAATTTCTTAAAGGTGTATTTTGGAAATCAAAATAATTTGCTAGAAAACTTATATAGTAGGTTCCCATGCCATTAAATTCAGGTCAGTATTTTTCCTCAGCTCAAACCATAAAATTTCAGTTTCATCACAGGAATGGGAAATGTTTTCAGCAGAAAATATGACTGTGTTATTATTCAGTGAACATATTAAAATCACAGATATTTTCACACTAGTCACTGCCTTTAATTAAAAACTGTCAAAGTGAGCAAGATGGGCCATGTTTTAGGTTATGTATTCGTGTGCATTAAAATTTGTTTCATACCTGCTCATTTACTTTGCCATTTGAATGTGTCTTGGATGCATATTGGGCAACAAGTCTCACAGTTTCAGAAGACTCTGGGTTAGTTCACTAGGGAAACTCAATCCTGATTGACTGGACTCTGGTGATTTGGTAGTAAGTGAATTCCTCCTTTTCACAATAATTGTTCTTGACTTCCTCTTGTGGTTAGAGTCATGGGGAAAATGTTCAGTAATTCTCAAAATAGCATTTGCCAAAACTTTCATGAGGTGAGAGTATTGTTAAATGATAATTTATCAAGATTACACTTTATATTTAGCAAAGCATGTACACTGGCTGTAAACTCTACTGCAGTTACTTGTTTACTCAGTATAACAACATAAAGTCATGTTGCTTGAATTAATTGAGATGATAGTTTCATCTAAGCGTTTTGATTTGAGCTACCTTTTTCTCAGTCCTCTGTCTTCATAGTGTCTGCCCTCAGGACCAGTTTCAGACACCTGCCTCAGTCCCTTAGTTGCAAGCACCATTTGCACACTCGCTGATTTTTTGGCTTTGAGCCTGACCACTGTTGCAGAGAAGATGTTCTTTTCTTTTTTGCTCTGTCTCCCCAGCTTTTTATAGAGCTGAGTAAGAGGGCTTCCAACCCCAGCTCACACCGCATAGGGCCCCTATCATCCAAGTTGGCTCTCAGCCCTTTTTGTTATCACGGAGGAGAGGTATCCTTTCCCTGCTTATCATGACCAATTGTGGGCCATACAGGCAGGTTCACAAAAGAAAGCATAACAAACTTATTTCATCACAGTTTTATGTCACCCAAAAGGCTTTACATTCAAAACACAGATCCAGAGTAAAATACCATTTTCCTCCTTAGGTTCAGTACAGCAGGGAGCTTTGTGCCAAGTATGGACCAAAAACAATAGACTGAGGGTTGGGGGACCCAGCAAGACGTATCTGCATACGCTCATTTTGACCTCTCCATGCAACCCTCCTTTATTCTGAGTATAAAGTAGTACCCTTTCTGGCATGATGAATTACAAATAAGTTAAATCAGAGAATTTCTTTATGGCCTACTCTTCCACAGGAAAAAAAGGAGGAAAATTCACTGCACTGGTTTTAGGCTTCATACCTGCTTTAGGGGAAAAGGATTCTTGTTATTTTTAGCCCTTCTTGTGGAAGAGAAATCCTAGTTTTAATATCTGATCCTGGGGAGAATGAAAACTGAGAGACAAGAGGGCACTTGTAGGTTAAATAGAAACTTTACTTCTAAATGTCACTAATTCTGAGACTTTCCGTTAGGGGTAACGTTTCATAAGCTCCAGGCAGTGCTGAAGGAGGGGAATCTGCCCATCTGATTACTTCAGGTCCTGGTTACCTTCAGTGGAAGCCTGGCCATTTCCATCTTAGCTATTCCACAGCCTTCCAGGTGGGACTTTCCTCTGCCTTTCTAGTTTAGCTGTCTGTGCAGGGACACTGGAGATGTGCATTTCATGGTCTACACAACTACTGCTGCTGCTGCTTCTCCTTTGTCATCCTCCTCCTCGTCATCTCCTTCTTCCACCTCTTCCTCTTCTTCCTCTTCTTCCTCTTGCTCCTTCACTTTCCCCTTTATCTTCCCCCTTCCTCCTCCTTTTGAATTTGCTAAGCTTTCCCTTGTTATGCCCTTTTCTTTATTTTCTGGATCATACCCTGCTTGGAATGCTATTGACCATTTTATTTACCTGGAAACTTAGCTTTCAAAACTTGACATGTTTAACCATGTTTTCCTCTGTAGATATTCATGTATTAATATCCTTCATGTCCATATTTTAAAAAAAGTAAAAGCAACAAGATGAAAACTTTTTAGGTGTGCTTTTAAAAGCTGCCATATTTATCAGTCTTCTTTGGCAATAACAATAGTGGAATAACATGCGGACTACATTTAGATGGTAAAATCATAGGAAGAGCAAAATTACACATGAAAATAGCTCAAGAACTTGTCACGGTTGAGATGCCATTGTTATTTGGTCAGTGTTCACCAAAACATTACATGTCATGTGCTATTTTTCCAGTTACCAGAATAACATTGCACTACTTTTTTTTTTTTTTTTATTAGAAAAGGTGACCCACAGAACAGACCCAGTGTAAAACAGGGCATTTCGGTCCAGAATTGGTCTTTTTCTTGGAATGATGGAATGGGAAAAACCATTTGCCCTTATTTTCTCTCTTTGCTATAATAATTGAGTCAGGGTATAATTATAATCAGAGTCAAAACCTAACAGTCTGTCATGGTTTTGTAATTGAAACAATTGTTTATATTTTGCATATCTGTACAAAATAGTTTCCTGAAATTTAAAACAAAAATGGTAAATTGAAGCTTTTGGAATTAGAATTTTGGAGAAAAAGAAAAAATACAAACATTTTTCAATACTAAGCTTTATTATTATTCCAAAAATCTGACTGATACTTATGAGGTAAATATTCTGGTTTATTCTATTCATAATTATAACCAAACCATATGAAAATGTAAAGGATTTTAGGTTTTTAAATTTTTCTATCATTGTTCAGTCACATGGCCAGATCAAATGTTAACTTTGCTTTAGATGCATGTGTTTAGACCCACAAATAAACATGTGAGCTCTAGATTACTACTTAATAAGACTTTGCTATTTATAGAAATATCCATTATGGGAGTGAAAAGTAAGGAGATAGTGTTAATACCTGATGAAGACAATGATAGCAACTGTCCTACGTAAAGCAAATATATTCCAATTCAAACAGAATTGGACAAGAACTGAGTCAAATTTCCCAATAGGATCAGCATTGAACCTAACCATTGAAATTTGGTTCAGTTCCCCTCCAATTCTGTTTGTGACCAGAACTGTGAAAAGAATTAAATTCGTGAACTGAAATATCACACACACACACACACACACACAAACACACACACACACACCCCTTTGAGAGCTACTATCCTGTGTCTCTAAAACCTCTCAATGTATAAAAGATTAAGTTCTTTTTCTTCCTTTTAGAAAGGATCACAAAGATGTTCTAATTTAGTAAATGCCTGAAAAACAATGCGAGAAGTGTATAGTTCTTGTTTAGTACTGTGGAGAAGGGAAAGGACAGGAGAGAAAAAAAGGAAGAGAGATAGAGTAATAGCATTTACAATTATGTTCTTCAGAATAAGTTCCATATTTACCTTGTTCATCTGACCACTGGCTTTGAACAAATTATTCTTAATCACAGGTGAGGATCAAAAATTAGAAGTTCTTATTTAAAACATAAAGTAAAACAAATAGTCATGCTAAAAATTTTTATGTAGTTAATGATATATAGGAAGAACATGATGCAATTCAGAATTTTATCATTGCAAAGAGACTACTATAATTTTGTAGTATTTAGCATTGCATATACCTAAGCCTATTATATTTGTATTTAGCATTGCATATACCATAAGCCTATTATATGTTCAATATATTAGTGAAGATCTATATTACAGAAATATGCAGATGTTTTAAAAATCTTTGCAGATAATGGTTTTAAAAATGAAAGATTGCCATAAGCTCTCTCACTGTGCTAAGCTGCTTGAGATTTGATTGGTTATTACATTAGATATTTTAAGTATGTAGTATAAATTATATATTATTAATATACATGCATGCTATTTCTATACATACATATAATATATACTGATCACCCCTCCTTCCCTAATCCTAATAATCACTATTGTACTTTGAGATCAACTTTTTTTCAGGTTCCACATATGAGAGGTGGTGCTTCTCTGTTTGGCATTTTGTCACTTACCATAGTATTTTTCAGGCCCATTCCTGTTATGGTAAATGATAGGTTCTCCTCCCATTCTGAGGTTGAAAGTCTGTATGTGCGTGTGTATACATTATACATACCCTAATTTTTCTTTAATGTTTCATCCACTAAGGACAACTAAGTTGTTTCTGTAGTATCTTTGCTATTGTGAATAATGATGTGAAGAACGTGGACATGATTTCATTTTCTTGGAGTGTATGACCAGTAGAATTCCAGGTCATGAGGTGATCCTGCTTTTAATTACTTTAGGAACCTCTATATTATTTTCTATAACAGCTATTCGAATCCAAGGCTGTCTTCTCCATACATTTGCCAAGTTTTTTTTTTTTTTTTTTTTTTTTTTCCTTGCGTTTCATTAGCTATCTTCTAATAGTGGTTTTGGTTTGTATTGCTCTAAAGATAAGTGATATTGAGCACTTTTTCATGTAACTTTTGTGTCAATTTTGGAGAAATGTCTATTCAAGTCTTCTGCCAATCTCTTAACCTGGTTTTGTATGTGTTCTTGCCATTGAATTGTATGAGTTCTTTATAAATCTGTGAAACCCTTTATCTGACCTGTTATTTATAAATGTGCTTCGGTTCTGTGGTTTACCTGTTCTCTTTGTTGATTGCTCCCTTTGATATGCAAAAAGCTTTTAAATGTTAGGTATTTTTGTTTTACAACCTGCGCATTTAGTGTGATACCCAAGAAGTCATTGCCAAGCCAATGTAAAGGGGCTCCCCCTACCTCATGTTTCCTTCAAGGAATTCTGTGGTCCCAGATCTTGTGATTAGGTTTTTGGCCTTTTTGAGTTAATGTGCTTGGTGTGAATTGGGGATCCAATTTGATTGTATTGCATGTGCAAATTCAGTTTTCCCAGCAGCATTTCTGAAGGAACTATCTTTTCATCATTGTGTCTTTTTTGGTTGTCAAATATTTGTTGACCATAAAGGTTTAGTTTTATTGTAGGATTTTGTGTTTTGTTTCCCTTGTGTATGTGCCTGCATTTGTGTCAGTGTCATACAGTTTGGTTATTATATTGTCATGTAATTTTAAATTGGGGCATAAATTAAAGTTAATTTTTTCTCAGAATTACTTGAGTTTATTCATTTTTTCTTCTGGTTCCATTCAAATTTTTCATTTATTTTCCCTGTTTCTCCAGAGGATGCCAGTGAAATTTTAATAGAGGTTACAATGAAACTATATTATCTTTGGTGGTATGGACATTTAAAAATATTAATTCTTCTCATTCTTGAGCATGAAATATTTTTTCACTCGTTTGTGACTGAATGTTTCAGGAGCATCTTACACTGTTCATTATCTGCATCAGGAATCTCTATTAGTCAGAAGATAATATTATTTGTAAAACATCTGTTAACTCCAAGCATGGAATAAAAATAAAGGACCAAAGATAAAGATATCAAAAACTGCCAGCTTCTTTACAGCTACTGGGTGCTTATACTATGTCCCCTATTCTGTTGTTTTATTTGGAAGACACTCCTTCACAAACACATTGTACATATTTATGAAAAGTCATTTAAGTTCCATTTCTGTTGTCTGTTTTCATCTCAGCCTCTTTGTATAAAGGTAGACATGTAGATATGCTGAAAGAATTCTTAGGTCTTTTAAACTTTGAGAGAGACATTTTGGTGCAAGAAGGCAGGCATACATTTGGGTGAATTTGTAGAAGCTCCTCAACTTTGAGTGCTATTATGAACTGCCAAATTTCTGAATTTTTATGTATCAGGGTAGGTTTAATCAGCCTAATAGTATAAGGAGTATTTTGGAAAACTGTTGACATTTGGCTACTGTTCTTTCATGAACTGTTTTGTAGTCTTGACAGAAACTTGGTTTGACTCGCAGAGAGAAAGTGAAAGACAGAGAAAGGTGTCTCTGTGAAATGCCCCAGAGAGAGGCAGAACCCCTGTAAGGTAACATTTGTGCATTGAGTGTGACACTGTATTAACCTTTTTAATGGATGTATGTAATAAAGTGACATGTAAATGGAGCACAAGGGGAGATATGACACTATATCTGGAAAAGGATAAAACAGTTGGTTGAATACTGGGCTATTATAGCAGTTTGCAAACCTTGGATAAACTCAGTCAGCGGTTGTATAATTGGTTATTCAATCCCGACCCTTGTTCACAGCTCAAAGCCAGGAACACTGAGACCTGTTGCCAATTTGAGTGAATATAGTGACTGTACTCGGCCGGGGCCTAACATTGGAGCCAGGCCTTTTCCTGTGGGCTGGTTTCTACCATGTCTGGGACTGGCTCGGTGACAGTGGGTCTTTTGTTGTGAAAGGCTGGCTGGTACTCCCCTCCTTTGCAAAATGTCTAACAGCTACACAAATATAAGAAAATAGGAAAAGGGACTTACTGTAGCTTTTCTCTTAGTAAGTTAATGTGGAATTATTAGTTTTCCTTTCTCCACCCCTCTCTTTTTGGGGGGGAAGTCTGAGTTAAGTAAATTTAAAGAGTGATATAAAAGCTGCTTCCAGATAAGAATTAAGCTTTGGTGTTCTCTGATTAGACTATAATATGTATTGAGAAATTTATAGTAATTTGATTCACAAAAATTGATTTCGGAGTGAGGTATTTTTATTTTTTCCTCCTTTCTCCTATAAAAGTTCGTGTACTGAGAACATTGTTTTTACTGAGTATCTCCACTTGACAGAAGGATATAACATGTTTAGAAACCTGTTATACATTTAACTTTGTGAAACAAAGCACCCCACCTTCTTTACCTAAACACGCTGGAAAGAGGCCAGCAGACTAACCACTTACTGTTTCTAGTCTAGTAAAATTTGAGAAATCAATCAGTGAAGATTTTGACTTGAATACATGGGATAAAGAGTGCCCAGTCTTTTCACAGTGCCCAATTCATAAAGGAATCTTTAACGAGCTTGTAGTATTTGCCAGTTAGGTGCTGCTTACTGATAGGATGACAGTTCCCAGCTGCAATCAATTATGCTTCCATTATTTCTGTTGTTTAAACATGCCTAGGAATATCAGTTCAGAGAATTTCACAAAATGCCTAAGTTCCAAAACACAGTAAAGAGCATGTTTAAAAAGAAGAAAACAAATATACCCTGAAACAGGATTTTTTTCCTGGGAATTTTTAATAATTTCCTTGCCACTCTCATCCGTGTCCCGATCTCACATAGCATACCAGAATTCATAAAGTCACACATACAATGCATACTGTTTGATTTAATGCCATGTTGCAATTCAATCAGAGACTGCTGAGGTCATATAATATAAATGGCTACAGTACTTTTTGGCTCGGTTATAGTCTTGATAATTCAGGGTTTTGTTTTTTGTTAACTGAATAGTCTCTTGCTGGGAGGGGTGGGTCCCTAAATATTTTTAACTATACATCAGTAAAAACAATTTGGAGGCTAGAAGATGGTGGTCTGGGGGAGAGCAGAGAAGACTTTCTGGAATAGACAAGGGAAAAGGAAGGAGGTGGATCTGAAACCAAGAGAACAAAGTAAAAAGTAGCAATTTTTTTTCTGAATAGAAAATTAATCACTGAAAAAGACTAGCTCTTTTGAAGCAAACATAAGAGTAGAAGGAGCATTTAACTTGAAATATATGAGAAAAAGTACTATAGAAACTCCAGCAGAGGTCTTTAATGGAAAATACACCTGGCCATCTCATTAGAAGTACATCCCTGGGAGCCAAGTGTTATGAGCATTCGTAAGAAGGTGGTATTATAAAAAAATTGATTATAATCAAGCTTAATGTATTTAGGCTTAATAAACGTATTTGTGTGGAGGTAGTGGGTATCATGGCATAATAGAGACCTCTTAGCACTGCCTTGTTTGTAAGTATTGTATTTCATCATGTTGATCTTCAGAGGCCTTTACTGCCTGATGGGAAAATAGGAATTTTTACCGGTAAAGAGAAGATCACAGAGTTGTACATTATCCCCTATTAACCCTAGAAAATATAATTCAACATATATCTTATCGTGTTAATCTCCCAAATATTCTTCCAGTGCACTGTGTAATACAATATTGTATATAACAAACAGATGTCTCCCCTAGGTCACTGTTTGTAATTTAGTAAATTGTAGGTGTCCAAGTGGAGAGCCTAGAGCTGCTGGTAAAGAATGAATGCTTGAGATGCCTCATTAATTTAATGTAGGTAAGAGACTGGTGGGCTTAAAGGATTTGGTAGTAGCCCCATTGAGAACTACCTAGATGTAATTCAAATAGTGTGGAATAAACTTTTTTTTCCTCTCATTTTTCTCCCTCCATGCTGTGAAACCTCACTGATCATTATTTTGTAGATACTTTATGTGTCACAACAACAACAGAAAGGCTGAGATATGTATGAAAACAAGAATTTCAATTAAACTCAAATCAAGTTTGTTTTTTTTTTTTTTAAGTGCTGGTTTTTAGTTTTTGTTCAGCTTTGTTTGGCACAGAGCTCTTCACATTTTGGGGATTTGGCTTTACTGCTTTAAAATTTCTGTGGGTGCTGCACTGCAAACTGAACAATTTGCTGAGAAAGAAAGACAAGTTCTACATCTAGAATTATGGACTAAAAAATAGATTGGCACCTATTGTATAACAGGAAATCTTGTTAAATTGTCAATGAACTTTATACATTTTGCAACATTTTTGTAAATAATTTAATCTTTCATTATACAAAGTAATTTCTCTTTTGTTTTTTGATAACTGTCATATAATGATGGTTTTCTTTTGTTTTTAGAAAGAACATATCTTTTATTTTTAATCTTAATATATAGTTTAAATAGGTAATATATCTTACAATGTTGATCACTGTCAATTAATGAAGATCAATTTTAATGTTTATAAATCTACTGTAATAAATTAAATTCATAGCTTACCAAATGTCTTACATTAAAATATATGCTTTGTATAATTTAAAATATGAGCATAGAAGCTACCAAACTTGGAATTACTTATTTGGGATGCTTGTAATTAACTGAAGAACTCAAACTCCATTTCTGAAACATCTAGTAAAAATAAGTCAAATGTATTTTTTAATTCATCCTAGTTACTAGGTATATTTTATCTGAATCTTCTCCCTAAAAGAATTGTAAGATATTTTCCAATTATTTGATAATAACGAGGTCTGTTTGAGACCACATTATTGATGCTAGAGTTCAGTTTGGATAGGAGATCCAGTGTCTCATAACGGAGACCTCGTATGGGTGAAACACTCTGCAACTCTCTTTGGGAACTAGACCACAGATTCCTGGGAGTTTCCATATCCCTCGGGGAAAATTCCCAGGAGTATAAACACCTTTGAGTTTCTAACATATGGGCCACAGATTTTCATGTCTTTAAAATAGACCATTCTCAAGTTTGTAAAAACTTGCTCTCTGACCCACAGGTCAGGAAATTGGGTGGTCTTTTATTTTACTTGAATTCACCCATCCTTTTGAAATAAAATACTGATTTGTATCTTAATTTTTTAACTGCTGATATTTCATTGTATTTAATCAAAATCCCTACTATTTTAATAAGCTTCTGCTTTTCAAAAAATTTTAAACAAATTATTAACAAAGCAAGGAATAAGCATCATAGTATTATGAACATCCTTTGAGCCCTCCCAACATCCATGTACTTTTCTTACTTAGACACATTTCTTAGGTGTTACATTCTAGTTATATATAAACATTTATGTCAATTATAATAAAATAAATGTATCAGTGAAAGAGATTTTGGTGATGTAAATCTATAGATCAGTGTCCTTAGGTATCCTTACCTATGAGAATCAGGCTCTTCAATTGCTCTTCTCTAGAAAGCTAAGCACAGGAGAAAAAAGGACATGAAACAGTACCATTTCCCTTTACTACATTGTATTGTCCTCCCGATATTTAATCATCCTCTCATGTTTATGTGTCTTGTTTTTTCTCTCAGTTATTAGGTCTGGAACAGTATTCTATGGATATTACCAACTGATGCTTTTAAGAGTATATGAAGCCCTCTGATTGTTACTAAGCTGTAAAACTGCATTTTGATTAAGTTCAAACAAAAAATTTTATTGTCTGCTATAACACACATTCCAACACTAATAGTTTGGGATCCTGCCATTCCTTAAAGGTTTTACTCAGAGAATTTTTTAAAATAGAAAACACTTTATGTCACTGAATCTTCTCTGATTTACCAAATTACTTGTAATATTAATTCTGCAGTTCTTTTCTGAGCCTG
This sequence comes from Cavia porcellus, assembly GCF_034190915.1. NCBI lineage: Eukaryota > Metazoa > Chordata > Mammalia > Rodentia > Caviidae > Cavia > Cavia porcellus. Next base: position 48,267,451 of record NW_026947510.1, on the reverse strand, counting down.
CTCAATTCAGCTCTTTACCATTCAGAAAGATTACGTTTGTCGTTTCAGTGACATCTCAGGAACTTCTCTCTCTGCCATTTACATAATCATCCACACCTCTTCTATGTGTAGTAAATTATATTGAAGAATATTTTTATGTGTCCCCTGGTACCACAAGGCCAAACTAAACCAAACAAAAACAGCAACAAAAGGAATAGATGTGTTTCTAATGTGTGATTGCATAATTCATGATCTCTTATATAATATTTTAAAAAGCCTCTTCATCAAAGTATACCAGCAAGTCATCATCCTTATTTTCCTCTGTTTAAAATTAAAATATATCGGGGCTCTTTGGTTATTCTTTGTTGCATTTCACCTTTTTTTCTTACCTTGGCACTTAAAAGGCTACTTTAGAATGAATGACATAAAATAGTAAAGTATTAAAAGATAGTTGGATTTTTTTGGATAATAATGTGTAATTATCACTCAAATGACAATGCAGCATCAGTGAAAACCTCCTTCCTAAGAATTCAATAGATGCATTCTACTCAAATCTTATTCATTTGTGAAAAGTCTTAAATTCATTTTTCTAGTGGTTAAATAGGGTATTTTATCCATATTTTTATTCCCCAAATTGTATTTATTTGTCAAAGAGACTGAAGAAAATTTCTTATTCTTATTGTCCAAAGATGACATAATAAATGAGATGCAGTGGTGGCCCCTGGAATTTTGAATTTTGAGGCAACTTCCCTGTGATGATGAAAGCTGGGAACATAGCAGCCACTCCCATTGTGCCCTCCATCCCTGGAGAAATGCGCAGTGCATCTTTTATTGAATTAATTCATCCTATTAGTCTTATCCATAGACTGATCTTCTAATTTAACTTTATCTCCCTACTTTGATTCAATTATTTTCTTAATTGTGTACAAGAGGAGAAATTGGCCCCATTTTTGGAAATTATTACCTAGTAGAATTTATTATTGCAGGTTCAACTGATAAACAGATTGACTTTAGAATTATTGCTTTATGGCAGTACTACTAGAATTTAGGGAAAAAAATCTGTTTGTACAATTATTTACTATTCATTAGTGAATTAAATTCAATAAGACACTCTGATTTTGTTGCAATAAATGAGACAGGAACAGAGCAACTTAGTGACACAGAGCAATTTGAATCAGGGATTTTAAAGTCTGTTTATAATCTATACATCTCCTTTGGAAATGGTGTATTTTCGAGGTTAGGGCCATGCCTTAGTATCAGTATCTCAGTGCTACAGGTTTGTGGGGCTTAGTAAAGGCCTACTTGGTGACTCTGTCATATATGAGGAAAGTATGATGCCTCTAATTGTCAGTGTATACATGCATTTTCTGTGCAAATTGTACAAAAAAAAGAAAATAGTTTATATATAAGTTATACACTTTGCTTGTTAAAAAAAAAAATAGTGTGGGAGCTCACATAGTACCATAGACCATTAAAAGCAAAGAGAATAGTTTTATACAGCCATCCATTCAGAAATGAAGTAAATATCGGAGATATGATTGAAATCATGGTACATGGTTAAAATTGTTAAAAATTAGATAGAAAAACACATATTGTCCTTCATGTTCCTCAAGATACTCTTCTTTGCCTCAAACACAGTTATCCCATCCTTCTAAAGCAGGTCTAGAAGTCCTCTGTTGTGAGGGTATTTAGTTACCTTGTTGTGGCAGCTTTGTCCTGCATCAATTCAACTTCATTACCTTTCATGGTCATTTTGACTTTAGGAAGAGCCAGGAGGTGCACAGTAACTAGTCTAGAGTGAGAACGCACAGCCTGCTTTTCTGTTGGATGGCACCGAGCGGCAGCAGTCACTTTTAATCACTCTTTACAAAACACACGCAAAAGAGGACTTCCGAAAGTGCTTCAAAGTGACAAGAATATGGGACAAGTGTGTTCTACAAAAGGGGCAAAATTTTGAGTTGGATTAATAGTCGTGTATCTTTTAGTGTAATAAAATTTTTCAAGTTAAGCATTCAGTATATATTTCGATCACACTTTGTGTCAATGTATTATAATAACTAATTTCACATACACTGTCTTTATCGTTAAGATACTCCTAAAGGCCCTGAATGATACAGGAAAAGTAAAAACCATAGTCTCTTTTTACTTTCTTTATCCAGTTTTTAAATTTTTTGTTTTCTTTCTTTTTATTTTCTTTATCTTGTTCTTTGTAAATGAAAGTACTTTTTAAAGAGAAGCCTTTTAAATTGGCTTTAGTTTAGAGATTTTTTTTGTTATTTTGCTTTGCTTCTGTGCATTCTTGGGAGCTCCAGCATATTGTAGCAAATGTATAATTGCAGGTTTGTTGTGTAAGCCTGGGAACATTAGCAATAAACCTGTTCTATTTTCTCATCTGAAATTGCTCTATAATTGACACAATCCAAAATTCATGAAAAGGTTATAAGATACCAAATGTAACAAGTTGTTAAGGCAAATAGATTACTTTGGTTGAAGAGACTGTATGTTTATTTATTATACAAGTTTTTTAAAAGCAAGGAATATTTTTCTTGTTTTGAAAACCTGACTTTATATATGTTTTAGGGTATAAAGGTATATAAATTGAATTGTAACAAGTATCCAAACTATTCACCTACCTGCATATCACAATTCCTGATTTATCATATGAACCGTATCAGTTTTTATTGTTCCTGTCTTTTGAGGCATCTGGTGGCTGAGATAGAGATTTGTGTTCACATATGTTGTGACAGAGAAGACTCAGGATGTGTAGTACTTTAGCATCAGGCTGTGTGCGTTTCAATTCTCACTTCCAGTGGTAAAACATTCTGTCATATTCTTAAAGCATTGGACTTCATATTCTAATGTATGTTTTCTGTTTCTGAACTTTTTATATATCTTCATTCTCTTCTCCGCTTCCTACTTTCCCAGTTTTAAACAATATTCTACAAATATGATCATTAATTTTTATTCTGAGCATGTTTTAGATATGTAATTAAATAGGGCAGTATGTAAATACATTGTTTATAGGGGTTACTTGAACCATTTATAATTCAAACACATATTCATTCAACTCTTTTCCTAAATATACCAAATGTGTAGTTTATTTAGAACTATACATTTTTCTCTTTACTAAAGGTGGTTTGTTTAAATTGTCTTAAGCTTTTCCTCAGTTTGTTAGTTATTCTTGAAATTAAGACTTTGTTTTAAATATTTCTGATTCTAATATATCTTACACTATATAATTGAGTCCTTATGATATCTTTTCTATATTTTCTTACACACACACACACACACACATATGCAATACAAACATATATAATAGAGAAAATACTATTTCAAGTAAATATACAGAAAATAAGAGTTATTATTAGAATCTCACTAAGTTGCTTATTTGATGAATTTAATAAAAATAGTCATAAATCTTTTATAAGTTTTGATTTTTGTAAATGGACTCATATATATGCATCATAAACATCTTTGCTCCTGGTTTTCTATCAAGTTGCTTTTGCTTTTCTTCCCTCTCCCTTCTTAGTAAACCTTTCTCTTCTTTTTCCTCATCAGTGTGATCCTTCTCACTGTAAATAATGTTGGAACTTGAGTCACATTTCTCTACCCACACTATGCTGATATCATAAATTATTTGGATCCAAATGGACAGTGATCATTACCTGTGCACTTTATTTTTTTAAAAAAAGCAAGAAAGCCCTACCCAAGAGTCCTGTGCCTTCCCATTTTTATTAAAAGTTAAAATGTTTTTCTACTGGGGGGCTTGTGTAAGTGCGCAGTGTTGGAGGACAAAACTATAGTGCTAATAAATAACAATAATCACTGTTGGTGTTGGTTGACTGGCCCTGGGAAAAGAGCACTGCAAAGCTTTCATTGCTCCCTTTGACTTGTCAACAGCGTGGGCTTTAAAAAAGCTTTAGACATCATTGAAGATCTGATAGACCTAGAAAGTTAGAAAGACAACTGAAAAACAAACATAAGAACAGAAGTTAGTTGAGTCTATCTGTAATGTGGATGCTGTTTGGGGATATCTCATATGGAAAGGACCCCTTCCCTGTCCCTCATACTGCTGTACCCTTCTCTTTATGTTAGATAACTAAGAAGCTCCTAGTGGATCATTATGAAAATCATTATAGGGAGAACTATTGTCCTTAGTTAAAGCTTTCGATTGTAGTATACACAATTTTATTTTTGAAATAGTTTTCTTGGATTGTTACATACTAAATTTAAGGTGTTATTTCATTAACATTTTTAGGCATGACTGTGTGCCCTGCACTGTTTAAAGTGCTTTGCATAAATTAATTATCTCGGCAAACATGAAATAAGTGCAGTTATTATCCTCTTTTCAGGTGAGTAAATTGAAGAGTAGAGAGGTTAAATTACTTGCCAAACATCACAACAAAAGTAAGTGATAGAGTCAGGTTTTATGATATTAAATTATTATTTTTTATGTTTAATAATAAAATACAAAGGAGATTTTGTACATGAGGAATTAGTCCCTGCAATTACTTATTTAACTGCTGCCCTCAAATACCTTGTGGTATTTTTGCAGGGATCTAATGTTTGAAACAAAAACAAAACAGAGTTCTAGTCTATTTAAGAAAATACAGTTACATTCTGAGTGATGGAATGGATGAAGTGATAATTTATCACTCATAAATTATCTTCTAATGGAGATTTTTTATGAAAAAAGGATAGTGCTGTATTGTCAAGAGTATGTAGAAAGTGTACTATATTAATTAAGCCATATTAATCACACACAAAAATATTCTAAAATGCGATAGTGTTGGATGTACTTGAACAGATGTTTTAATTATATCACCTGATACAATGAGAAAGTTTAAGCTTGTGACTAATGATTTAGGTGTAGCTCATTCCAAACACTGATTATACCTTAAACTTTTCAAAACTTGAGTCAGCCAAAGACACTTTTTTTTTTTTTCTTTTACAAGCTCTTAACTTTTAAGTGGAAATAACAATTATTTGGCAATATTAAAACTATTTCAAGAGCTTATTTCACTTCAGGATAATTACATATAAAAGTAAGGCTTACTCAAACTCTAATGATTTTGAATCTCAGATGTGTTTCTATTGTGCATTGTACTATGCATAACTTTAACATTTCCTGGAAAAACTTGATGTTGCCAGTGGCTGACTAGCTGCAGGGTTTGGCTAAGGAGACTACTTCAGGACCTCCTGGTCTTTAGTGTATAAATAATTTTCTCCATATGTAGAAGTTTTTATTATTTACCTTGCATTCTCAGAACTCTCAGATACTAAGGCAGGAGGATCATAATTGGGGCCCGTTTTGTGTATCTTCAATAACTAAGCAAGACCATGTCTCAAAATTAAAAAGGCTAGAGATGTAACTCAGTATGAAGGCCCTGTATTAACTCTTCAGTACCAAAAGAAAAAGAAAACAAACAAACTAGCAAAACCATGCACTGTCTGTACCTGTAGCTGTTGCCAGCAAGAATTGAATTCTTACTGATGTGATTCCCTGATTTATCCCAATTTTCCCTTTATCAATCAGTGTATTGCCATATTCATGCAATACCAGCACTTGAAAGGCTGAGACAGGACGATCAGTGAGTTCCAGACCAGCCTGGGCTACAAAGTTAAGTCAAGGCCAGCCTGAACTGCATAGTGAGACCCTGCCTCAAAAAGAAACAAAAAACACAAAAACAAAGAATTTTCCTTAATTCAAAAATCAAATAACAATACATTGAATGTTGAATTATAATTATCTGTTTGAAAAAAACTGTACTTGGCATAATGCACCAACTTGTTTTTATCCCTTAGTTCCTGTGGCTATCATGAAAGTTTGTAAGCATAGAATATTAAGTTAATATTACGTAACTTTTACAGGATTACTGTCACATAGTTTTCAAGGAAAACTCAATGAATAAAATGAAGCCAAATTTTTACTTTTCAGATATTTGGCCCTTTAATGAAGGACTCAAAAGGAAATGAAGCAAACAAAACACTTGTAGTACAGGTGCTACAGAAAACACTGAACTGAGAATTATGCTTCAAGCTCTGCCTTTATCCTTAACTAGATTTGTGATTTTGGGCAAATTATTTAAACTAATCTATCATTTTCAGTCTTACTTAAGCCAGTTATTACTTAAATTGAGTTAAATAGTCATCTCTAAAAACTAATTTCCTCGGTAAAATATTTGAAGAATATTGCATAATCTGTAACTCCCTTAAAGACTGGCATTTGGTGAAGTGCTAACAAGATCTAATTCTTGAAGAAATGAAACACAGTTTGTTTAATGAAATTAGCTTTACACGACAATGGAATGCTATTTTAAGTGGACAACCATTTATATTTCACTGATGTCTGATAAATGTTTTGATAAATTACTTTTATGAAATGCTTATCTAAACGATAGCGAAGGATTTTTTAACTTCAAAAATATAATTCCATGACATCAATAATTTACATATGCTTTTATTTCCTGACTATAGAGAGACTACTGGTATATTCTGAAATTCAACTATATTATTTTTCCTTTCAAAAATGAATACTCCATTCATAAATGCAGGTACATGTGCTCCATGACTAGAGCAACACACTTTAGTTTCAGCTACAAAATTAAAGTACAAACAGTGGCAGATTTGTATGACCTAACTCTTGGCACTTTTTTAAAAAAGTCAAATATTATACGTACATATTTTTTGCTAGTTCAGTTTTTCAGTAGGCCCTGCCATGGCAGCTCAAGGGAGATTAAGAGAGGGGGAGAAAAAGAACCTACATAAACACAAAGCAAAAACCTAGCTTGTGTGTAAAGCTACTGCACTGGAGCGAATGTGGTTTAATTCTTGGCACTGGCAGCTTGTTGGAGAATTACAATATGTTGGCATGAGTCTCTAGGTCTCATTGTTCCAGATGAGGGAGTCAGTCTTAAGAGTATTTGGCACTGAAGGGAAAACGGAGTGCAAGTTACAGGGAATGAACAGCCCCTAAAGAGGCAGGATGCTGTTGGAACAATGGCTGGCACAGTTGGGGGGGCATTCATTGGTCGGATTGCCATAGGCACTGATGTGAAGAAGCATATGTGAGCCAAAGAAGCAAGGGCAGGAGGGGGAAAAGAAGCAAATATATCAGAAGGGTCCTCTGGCAGAAACAGAAGAAAGTAAGTAGACTCATCTGAATATTAACATGTGTGCTAGTGAAGACTGGCTTTCATTTTTGTTAACTTACCTTGTTAGCAGCTATTTTATTTTCTCTTTTAAAACATATGATTTAAATTTTCCCTAAAGATACAGATCTTGGAATTAAGCAAATTTGGTTTTGTATTCCATCTGCTCTAATTTCTAGATAAATGATATTGTACAAAGCAAGTTTCTAAACCTCAGTTTCCTCATCTACTACATGGAGGTAATAGCTACACATACTACTGGCAAAACTGTTTGGTTGAGTAATATTCAGTAAACTGAAATACCATGCAAAAATAATTATTAATGGACTTGTATACTTATTTTAAGAAGTGGTAGTTCCCATTTTGAAGCTAATGGTGATATTCCTTTGCTTGGGAGATTGGTATCTCAGGAGAAAGAATGCTCAGGGAAACCTTTAGAAGTGTTTAATAGAGAGCACAGCATACACCAGGTATGGAGGAGCACACCTGTGATCCTAGCACTACAGGAGGCTGAGGAAAGGGTACCAGAAGTTCTCCACCGCCTGGGCAGCTCAGCCACTAAGAGAAACCCTGTCTCAAAATAAAAAGGGTTTGGGATGTAGATCAGTGCAAAAGCCCCAGGGTCAATTTGAAAACAACAAACAAACAAATTAAGGGAAAAAAAAAAAAAAAAACAGAACCAGAAACAATACAGCATACCTTACCATGAAAGTAAGAGATCCAAAACTTGAACATTGCAAATTACTATGCATGCAGCATGATAACATTCATAGCATAAAATTCAATTCTGTGTTTTTAAAACACTCTTTTGCAAAATTAATTGCTTAATTGATAATTGTTATCTCTTTTACTATATAAATTGTGAAGCAGCACTTTCATAATTGTGTTAAATCTCACACATTAGTGAACAGATATATTTAAATATTGGGACTTTGCCATTTGGTCTTTTGTATTTCTAATGATGAATTTTCTTTGAGAACTTTACTGTATTCAGAGAAGTTCAAACGCTGTTCATCCACTGTGATATTTATTAAGAGATAATTTCCTTAGAGTGCTACCAGTATAAACCACCTGAAAGTGTAGCAAATTGGTAGAATATGAGATGTGGATTTGTAGACACTCTTTATTTTACAGAAATTCAGATAGCATGTCAAGTAGGTGAAATACATACACCCTCCACCCCACCCCGTCCCCTCACCCCAGCTCACTCATGTCAATCTTAGTGACACCTTAGGTTGTTTGGGATACTATACATTTCATCCTCATGTAAGTAAAAGGAAACATTTCCTTCTGTCCTTGTGCACTATTCATAGGTTTTCAGTAAGTTCCCTTGCACTCTGAAATGCAGTATCAGCTCCATTGGACTGCAATTTTAAGATCACAAAAACTATTTTAAAAAGTATGCCTTTTAATCTCATGGTCGCTATTCCTATATACATATTACCCTGGAAAATTCAAAAGGTTCAATTTTAAATTTTTCCCTCATTCACCTGATAGAGTTAATAACAATATGTTTTCCCTACTTTCCAGAATTGTTTTGCAGATAAAAGCTGTGTGTGTGTGTGTACTCTTGTGAAATAGATGTAATAAAACAAACTGAGTCTCAGTTGGTTGCTGTGATTAAATGAGGAATGTACAGGTAAAATGATGCAGCATAGTTCCTGACACATAGCCTGCTCAATAAATGTGTTTGAATCTGAATTTAATGTATAGACCTCATTCATACTTAAGTATTAGTGTCTTTAGGCATCTATAGCCCTGACAACCCTGTGTAGATAAGTCTCTGATTTTACATTTTCCAAATAACTTGGCCTTAAATAACTTATTCATTATGCTGTAGCATGTCCTAAAAGTTGAGTATTTGAAAGAAGTGACTCTACACTGCACATACTACCTAATAAAGAGGCCAGGAATGTTCTGCAGGTTTCAGAAATCTAGTGGCTGTTTCTTTAACTCAGCAACTTAGAAAACTTCTGTTTCTTTCTGAGTACACTACAGTGAATATTTTGTCTAGCTGCAGGGGAAAAGCTTTGTCATGGACTTTGCAGACAATAGCTTTAAAAGTAAAATGGGCTGCTTTTGGTGCAGGGAGGTTCAGGGGCCTATTGTTAGTGCACAATGGATTTCTATTGCTGCATTCCTGCTTTGCAAAGGTTTGTTAGCTTTTAATGACTAACAGTACTCTATTGCAAATACCATATTGGCTGCGCCCTGTTTACGTGCTACTCAAGAATTTTTGTAAAGTGCTAGAAAAAAGAAACAGTGGTGTTTGTTTGACCTACTCTGATAAGGTTTAAGAAATGCTTTTGCTCACAAAGTGTTTAATGTAGAAATGGTGGAAATCTGTGCAGTAGTATTTTAAACTTACCTGTAAAGCCTCTGTGAACAGAAATATTGGTTACGATGACTGTTTTGCTACTCAGAGACTTGCCACTGTCATTTTACAAACTGTATGATAAAAGGGATATTTTAAGAAAATATAAAAGTAAACTTTTCAGTATCTTTTTATTTCTTAAATGTGAACAATCAGGATATATATTTTGTGACAAAGGAAGAATATACTTTTCACACACTTCATAGGTAAAGCTGTACATAGTAATTGTAGTATGCATCTGTATATTTGCACCGTATATGTTACTATATGGATTATGTAAATCTATATTCTGAGCTTTTCACCATCTTAATTTCCTCACGTTTTTGACATCTGAAAACAAAATGTTCAATGCATTGTGTCCTTGCTTTGTTGAAAACTCCATGTAGGCTTTGTGACTCTGATAACTGATGATTGTTAAAATGGGGCCCTGAAAAAAGTCCAAGGCATTAACCAAAGCTGATGACGAAGACTCCTTAAAATGCATGTTACTGTGGGGAAAATTAACCAGTTTCTAATAATCTTATGGTCTCGAGGACAGACGGTCCCTTTGATAAGTTAACATGTACTCCCTTTATGCTCCTAGTAGGGGGTAAACAAATGCCTGAACAAACACAAATACACATAAACACCAATGTGGAGAATGGCTGTGCATGTCTTAGATCCAGATAATAAGTATGGGTATTGTTATTTAGATGGAGCATACTGGGACACTTATCTTTTAGTACACTCCATTTTCTAACTGAATGCAGGGCTAATAGTGGGATTGAAAGCCATTGTAATTGTGTACCCATCTAAATGCTGACAAGAATATACAATTACATTGTTTGGAACTGAGTTTAATGTTTGGGAGTTTTATTAGCATTTATATTTACTTATACATTAAAATTCAGCACAAAAGAAGAGGTCAAAGCCATGCTGTATATAAAAAACAAATACTAAAGCATAGCCTTGGTCTCTAAAATGTGTGTCCTGACCCAACACAGGGCATTTTAAGAGTATGATATAAATCTGAAATAAGCAAATAATAGGTTTCCATTATAGGCATGATGCACTTCTCTGGATTTTGCAATCTTTTTAAAACGTTTTTTTTATACCAACTTTTTAAAAATGTTCACGGAACTGGCAAATCTTGCCACAGTGTGCTTACCAGCACACGATGTTAAACACATATTATAAAGTGGATGTAATTGTAAACACACAGAGGGATATAATTACATGTAGCAGATTTAAGAGCTAATTCTTTGCCTTTTTTTACTCTGCATTTTATCAACATAATTATTTTTTGACTGCAGACTAACACCCTGAAATTGACAAGCATCCATTATAGCAAGAATTTGTTCAGCAAATTGGAAAACAATGAACTGCAGGTTTATATGTACCAATTGTCATAAAGAATTAGTATGGCTTTGTTCCGCAAGAGGAGAAAGCTAATGATTTTGAAACAGCAGGTGACAAAACATATTCTTTTTCCCTCCCCTGTTATCAGTTTGTTGATGAAGTCATTATGAACTGGGCTAGAATAGGGATGGCCTTATTTTTAGCAGCTAGACTTTTAATAAGCTCCATTGTAAAAACAAGTTATGTTGATTTGCTTATATATATATATATATATATTTTTTTTTTTTTTCTTTACTTAGAAACTCCCAGTATTGAAAAACTACTCTCAAAGGACTGGAAAGACAAGCTTCTTGCAATGGGATCAGGAAACTTTGGCGAAATAAAAGGTAATGTACATGTAGTGATTTTGATATAAGTGTACAGAAGTGAAGTTGATATTCTGAAATATTAATGGAAAAGAAATACTTGTGCCCCACCTACTTTGTCCTTCATGAATTGTCTATGTTAAATCTCATTATCAATGTTCTTATTTTCTGTTCGTTCAGACCTTTTGAATGCTATATTATTTTTAGTACAATAATCACACTATATTTTTAACATGCTTTAGTTTTTCTCATTTTCAAACTTAAATGATTTACTTCAAATGTGGAAATATACCCTCAGGACCTTTAAAAATTACATTTTATAAAACAATTATATAGATTTTTACATATTAGAAATATGAATGTACATAATCTGTAATTGAAACCAGAAATGATTAATGAGGACATATAATACAAGATTACTTACTGTCAATAAGGGCAGTCAGTGTGTTTGCTCTGGCTTTATTTAAATCAGCAATTATGCACAACAAAGGGAAATTTTATATGGACTACAGAAAATACTGAATATTTATATCTTAACAAACTTCTACTAATAGCAAAGGGAGATTTAATTTCCTCACCTATAAATAGAAGTAGGTGAACCTGTCAATTAATTTAAAAATGAGTTTTCTCAGGGCCTGATAGACATCATATATTTCCTGTTCATTGCCAATATAACAATGATTCTAAGCTCTAAAATAAGATCAATCATGAGAAAGACAGATGCTTGGTCATTATGTTAAGATTTTTAGTTGTGTGTTTTGTATTTATTTTTTGGTGGATGCTAGCTATATATTTAAAAGATCACTCGGTTTATATTAATACACACTTAGAAATGTGTGTAAATAACTTTTTTTCATATGCATGTCTCTAAGTGCCCTTTCAGTGAGAGAGACATTTGTCTTTCTTAAAAGCATCCAGTATCCTGCATCCCAGTATCCCGCATCCCAGTATCCTGGAGAAAAGCAAATCATTTATCTTCTCAAATCTTTGGTCTGCATGACACTCACATCTTGATATTTGAAAACTTCCACTAAATGTTTCAGTGTTACCTTTATTCATTCAAATTGGTCAGCATTACATATATTCAGAATGTGATTAGGGCTGAGTGAATGGTGAGTAAAGGAGTTCTAATCATAAGTTCACTGAACAAAACCTATCATGGAATAATTTGAATGACTAATCATTAACGTGTCCTAAAGACACTGAAGACAACATTTAAGGAGAACCAGGAAGTTTCATTCTGGACAGTAGCAGGTCTTTCATCTCATTTTGATGGGATTTTAACCCATTTGCACCTGCGCCACAGCCTGAATCCTGCGAGGTTCTTTATTCTCCGCTGACCTAGGTAATAACTAAGCGTACAGCAAAGAGGCGGCTGTTCCAAGCCGTGTGATCTCATTCCATTGGAGGACAAACATTTTTTCCCCTCCCTCGTTTTCCTTCACAAGTCAAACTTAAAAGCAGCCACAGCAGCGACGATAAGCTCAGAGGAAAGAGGCTCAGCTGTCCTTTCAGGCTTGCCTGGGGGTTAGTTTAGGAAGCTACAGTACGATCACAAAAGAAGTTTCTGTCTTTAATTTTGAGTTTTTTGAGCTTCACATTCAGAGCACAAGTTTGGTTATTGTCCTCTGGTTCTGTTCACAAAGCTGTTTTTAGATGCACTTTAAAAGCCACTGTAGGTCTTTCTTCTGTGGGGCATGGTTATTAGGTGCTAGGCTCAGGTTTGGCAGTAAACTGGGAAAAAGTGCTGGCTTACTTTTCCTGAGGACTGCCGACTGCCGTGACAGTTGCAATTACTGCCCATTGTTCATAGGTGGCTGGAAAGTGGAGAGGTACAATAGTGGGCTGCCCTCTGGGGTAGTGAGTTTGACTTAAAGGTTCTTGGGGGGTCAGACGCGAAGATTACGCAGCGCCCAGGAATGTAGTTTTCTTGCCACCTCAGAAGAATTTAGACAAGAACAATGGTTTAGTTGTCTTGGCAGCTATTTTTATGAGGCCAACAGAGGTGTAACTCTAACTTACTAGTAACTGTTTTTGGTTTGGAGAGAGCAGGTTGAGTGAGTGCTTCTTATTTTAAAACATGAAAATGTGAATTTAACCGAATTATCAGTGATTGAAATAATTATTTAAAATAATGTAGAGCTTTTGCTCATGTTAGAATGTTTAAAGCCTTTTGAGTATTTAGTTGATATTCTTGTAGATTGAAACTTTTCTTCTTATTTTACGCAGCCATTTTTCATTTTAATTTGAATTAGTTCCTGGAAATATGAGAGAAGAAGACAGGCAGATAGACAGACACCTTTCCTGAATATTTTAAACAATTGACATAGAACCCGGAGCTGTTTTATGTCCTGCTTCTACAATGCCATTTTCATGACACTTGCATGATATTGGAATCACAGCATACAAAAAGATTACAAAGTGTTTCTTATTAATATTTAAAATAAAACTAATAATTTCTTTCAATAGAAGGAATCAATAGGATTTGATTTGGATAGTTTAGCTATGAATAAATAGTTGTCTTATCCACTTAAAGTCAGTTTCACTTTTTCAGAAACAGTGTCAATCCCTAAATGTCACTGACTTCTAAGAGCATTAAATTATTTTTCATTTTCCATTATTTACCTGTTAGCACATAGACTCTGGATATTCTGGAAATGTGGAATAATTAGGTTTTAGCCCTATCAGAAATAATCTAAGGAACACACAAAGAGGACAGTAGATTCAGCTCTACAAAACAAAATAATTTGACTACAAAGATCTGCCAATAGCTAACAGTCAATACATGCTATAAACTGATTCGCTGCTTGAAGGATTTCTTTTTCTTTTCTATTCAGCTATATTGTGTACCTGGCTGATTTACAGTTTTTGTCCTGATTTGTAGTAGAAGCATCAAGGAATGGTGGTGTGAAAGTGAAGAAATTCCATTTGTAGTCTAATAGTTACCGAGAAGTGAGCAGAACTGTGATTGCACTCCAGTTGGCAGTCACGAGTGCCACACACTGTGTCAGCTAGCGTGAGATTCCATTACACTGAAGGTCACTGCATTGGCATTTCACCTGGGGCTAGTGCCTGGGAACCCAGGGTGGCTTTGACTAAGCATTTCACTGTTTTTCAGCAAAGCAATTACAAAACTTGTGGGTTTTTTTGCAGATTTATTATTTATTTACAGTATGAGAACACAAATATCTGCATAAACTTCTCTCAGTTATTTCTATCTTAGGAAGGTTATATTTTGTGAGCTTTGTTTGGAAATTCGCTGGCCAGTTCATTCAGAAAACTCTCAATGATATTCCCTACCTGCCTCATTTGAAGAAAAATTTTAAAGCCCTGTTTGTTTCTTCTTAGTATCTCTGAGTGGACCCTTGTGACTCTAGTCACAGTCCATTAATTTAGAGCTATGTACTCAATGTTAAGGAAAACGCCACCTGCATTCTATAAGATGAGAAAAATTACTCTTCTAGAAGTATATAATTTGTTCAGTCTGGAAGAGGAAACATAAAACTGAACACAAAACAGCTCTAGAACTGTTAATAATGCATTCAAGGAAATAATCCACTCAGTAATGCTATACCTTTGCAGTGCTCATGAATTAAAGATATATGTAGATGCAACATGTGGATTAAAATAATCTCTCAGATGACATGTAGAATTTTGAGATAAAAGAGATGTAAATTTAGTGTGCACCTTTAAAGAGATAATTCTCTTTAAACATCATTAGATGATTTACAAATGAGCAGGCTTAGGTTAGGAATGAAATCCCAGTAAGAAATCCTTAGAGTTTTATAAATTTAATACACAGATACTAAAATTTCCCCATTTCTATGTGCAACTTGAGAGTTACTTTAAACCTATTCTTTAGAAACCCATTAACTATTAAGCAGCACAGAGGTTACTTGTAGTAATTTGTGACTATTACATTTGCCCATTAACCTGAAGCATGTGTATCTGCACATTTTAATAGAGGGGTTAGAAATGCTGATGACTTTCTGCAAATACCGCTGGATCTGGAATTGGTTCAAGGCAAGAGTCAGCCATAAGGAAGGTCAGCCATAAGATGTAGTCATTTACTTCTAAATAAAGTAAATGTTTATGTTTTTATCTGCTAAGCTAGTTTTATAGCTCCTCTGTAGTTGCTCATGAGTAATGTTTTCACTTTTCATAAAAGCTTCATAAGAACTAAAGAACATTGCTGGCTCACAAAATATAAGTTTTTAGAATAAGTTTGACAATGTCTATAAAAACAGAAAAAGTAACTATATTTTCTATCAACTAGCGATTTGCCCTGTTTCTGAATGGCAACATCCTCATGCCAGAGCATGTACACTACTTGAGCCAGGAAGAACAGGATTTATCCCCTGAGTCTGGGGTGTATGTGGAGTATATGGAGGATCCAGTGCACCAATACCTGTACCTACTCTGTACCTATTAAGTATGATAGGATTTTAATAATGCATGTTTCAAAAGTGATGTGATACACCCTGCTCATATATTGAATCCACATTTTATACTTAAAATTCCATCCTCAAAACTTTTCACATTTAAAAATGGATTCAAACTGGGTGTGCTGGTGCACTACTGTAATCTCAGCACTCCGGAGGCTGAGGCAGGAGGATCTTTGCAAGTACAAGGCCAGCCTGAACTGGCCTAAAAAAAAGACAAAAAAATGTATTCATTTAAGAATTTATTTGAGAGGTGTTAGGATATAAAATTAAAATATTACAAAAATATTATTTGTGTTCTTACAAATTTGTACCCCAAAGCTTGCTAGCATGTTATCCAGATGCTTAGATAATGCAATAATCTAAAGTGTTTTCCAATTTTACATTAACATTTAGTTAAGGAAGCATAATGTAGCCAAAACAATTCAGTGTCCTGTGACTCTGATTCTTCCTAGTACTGTACTTGTAGAAATCACATTTCTACTTTTGGTTTATTTCTTCATCTGATCATTTAAGAAAATTTGGGAATGCTATTTATCACATATCATTTTGTAAGCATCATCCTTACAAAGTTATTGTGAAAATGTATTTTACTTCAGTTTATCATGTGAAAAATTGAAACTCAGATTAATTATTCACAATCATATACTTAAGCTGTGGTGGGAGCATAACCCACATTTTGCTTGATGCTTGAAAGTTTGTCAATAAAATTGGACTGAGTATGTCCAAACTCTTTAAAACTTGAAGACACTACCAGACCTACCACAACTAAACAAAGAACCTCTCCCTTTTCACCCAAAATATTTTGTGCTTAGATCTGTCTTTAGGGCACACAGTGGTTTTATTTCTAGCCTACTTACATACAAAGCTTCCCCCATAGACCATTTAATTTGCTCTCATCCCATATTGGGAACCTAATGACTAATTTGCTAAATAAATGACAAATGAAGAATGTCAGATTTTAAGGTAACAATTACTATATTCTAACTGAGCAGTTTGTGCATAGTAAATAATAGTCTCTAATAGTCTTGGAAGACGTTCCTAAAATTATGCTATCAGTACGCAAAGCATTGTAAAACTGTTAGATATTTTGTAGAACTATACCTTTTTAGAAGGTAAGAAAAATGATGAGTTTGTACTGCAGATGTTATACGGCATATACAACTTTCACAATGTCTGAGAAACAAAATATTCAAGTGCAGCACAATAATAGTCAGGACCATAGCTACTTGTCAAGCATTTCATTTCTCTGTAATGGAAAACAGCTTTAGAACTGTAAGATTCCTATAATAGATACGTACCAGGTTTTACCTTTTAGTATATGGAACTAAAAACCACAACACTATGTTGAATTATAAACATCTTTTTAAAATGTAAGAATACTTACAGTAGTACCAGTACACAGAATAATAGCAATTACTTATCTCAGACATGTAATAGTCCTTGTATAATTTTAATTGATTCTAACTTCTGACAGATGGCAATATTGTAGCAAAGAATACATAGCTGGATTTCATTAGTTTAATTAGATTCTCAATGAAAAAGTCTAGTTCATACATGTTTTTAAATTGGATAAGCTCACAAATAGTCACTTGAAGAACTGCAACACTGCCATTTCCATTCATCCTTTTAGATAAAAGATATGCTTTCTGTCTCTTTGGATGAGGATCAGTAAAGGGAATTTGAGTTGTACACGGAGGATAGCTTAAATTTTATATATATACACATATATAGTTAAATTAAATTATATATTTATATTATTATGTATAGTTAAATGAATGATTAGGGACTGAAATCTGGAGCTTCACATTGAGCCACACTCCTTCTTTAAAAAAATTTTTGTTTGGTTTTATTTTTGAAGCAGTGTATCACTAAATCGCCTATGTCGCTGCTTCAGCCTCCCAAAATGCTTGTATCACAAGCAAGTTGCACCATGTCCTACATTAACTTTTATTCATTATGATTTCAACAAACTTTTATTCATTATGCTTTCATTTCTTTCAACAAATGCATTATGCTTTCTTTCAACAAATGAGTTGTCTACCTTGCCATGTGCTAACTCTGAAGATAAAGTGGTAGCCATTCTAATAAACAGAAGCCTGTCTTCCTGAAGCTCAGAGTCCCAGGGGTAGCTTTTTATCATACCACATATTTTATATGATATTTAAAAACATAAAAACTATACATTTTTATGGTATTCCACGACACAGAAGTTTAAAATCAATACTATCAATGAGTTCTAAGTGATTCAAGCAAAACACTAGTTGAAAGTAACATTTTCATTAAAGAAAGAAGTAAAATCTAACCAAATTTCATACTAAAACACTAATAAACAACCATAATAAACTTTTTATAAATCCTAATGATTATTACTGTTTTTAAGCAAAGAATTAAATTTCTAATATATTTGAAGACAGATTACCTATAATTCTAGGGCTTTTCTCCTTCCTTAATTAGTTTACTGTATTTTCATCTTTACTTCATGAGGATAGTAGTTTTCAATGATTTTAATGATTTGATTTAAAGCTACATATTAAGCTATCCATCATTTTCATTTATGTAAACTGCAACAATTTTGGGGAAATAAAAAACTTCCATGTATTTCTTTTTATTTCACTGCATTTGAAATTATCCTTAATCTAAATAATTCTGATAAGAATTTTTGTCGTGCATAGAATTGTGCAGTTATCAGCTAATCAGGGACTTTCATCTGTTTTTAATTTATTTCATTAATTCAGCAAGTGTTTAGCAGCTTCCAAGATACATTACACATTATTCTAAGATGCTAACCATATAGTGGCAAAACAAATTATTATCCTACTATCATAGGGCTTATACTATACTTGGAGATACAATAAATAACAATGTCAGTAAGAATATCAATATTTGCTGACTACTATACATACTTTAAAAATTGGATGATATTATTGAAAGTGAGACCTGATGACTTCTATCATGTTTGTGTTCTGGGAAGGATCTGTGTAGCTGGCCCTTAAATTACTACCTGGATGGATCCAAGTGCATTTCATTTAAGCCCTTGTGGACAGAAGTTCTTTTCTGTCTTGTACAATACTTAAAGTTCCCAGCAGTTAGAACAGTGGGAGACACATGAGAGTTCCTCTGTAAATTTATGCTGAATGGATGACAAAGTGTCACTCATTTCAGTACAGTCTTACGCATATACAACGGTGGTCCCACAAGATACGTCATCTAGTGACATAGTAACCTCCTTAGTTTGTGTAAATATACTCTCTGATCTTTAGCTAATGATGCTAACACTTAATGACACATATCTTGGAATATATACCCATTATTAAGTGTTATACAGCTGTGATTCTCAAGTAAATATGATTTTCTCCTCCCAGAAGAAATTTGCAATGTCTGGAGACATTTTGGGGTGATATAACTCAGGAATGGGGCTCTACCTGCGTGCAATGCATAGAAACCACAGATACTACACAAGACAGCTGCTCACAAAAATAATGTCTAGGGCAGATAGTCTGCAGTCCTAAAGATAAGAAACCCTGACCTAGGTAAACAAGTTCTCCGTGGAGGAAAGAATGGGCATGCAAAAACCCTAATTGGAGCAGTTTGGCGTATTGATATGGAGGAAATTAACTAAGCATACATGCAAAAGAGAAAATAGGATAAGCTGATGACAAGGAGGAAGGTAATGGCCACCTCATTTAGGGGTTTGTAAAGGAAGGAGTTGGGGTTTCATTCCACATGCAGTGTAAGGCTATCTGAGCTTTGACAGGATTTGATTTCTCTCTCTTAAGCACACAACACTGAATGTTTGCTTAGGGACGGTTTTAGTGGAATGCTTAGAGAAGTGTAGTGTCAGTCAGGTAGTCAAAGCAGGAGATTGTGGTAGTGTGGATTTAGGGGAAGCAGGGCAAATAAAGATACATTGGCTGATTGATACTTGTCTGAGGGTTGATAGGGTTTCAATGAATTAAATATGAGATATAAGACAAGCAGAAGAATGAGGAGAACACCTGAACAATGTACATATCAAGCTGTGTCTCACTGAGATAGGGTATTGAGGTTTTCTCCCTTCCCTTATGATCTCTTTCACATTATATTGAAGAAAGTTCTCTCCTGCTGTGCTTCTGTGGAACTTACAGAACTCTGAATGATTTCCGTGACTTAGTTTTTAAGCAGCAGGAAGAAATGAAACAATGTTTGTATTTTTCTTTCCCTATTGGGTAATTCTTCCTTCCAGGCAGATTTGAAACTGTAGCAAAGATTAAAATGTACAAGAACCCAAAAAACTGAAACACAAAAATAGGTTACTAAGAAGAAAGCACACACAGTGTTCTCACAAGGTATCCTGAGTCACTTGGAACCGGTCCCTGTATGCATGACTCCATAGTGTAATGCACTTACTGATTCTTTAGACCTGAACAAAATAATTTAGAGAAAAAGCATCAGGCTTATTCCTACTTCTTAGTTTGGTATTGTTATAAACATAGAGGTTTCTCTTGCAAACACTTACATCCCTGTTTCAATTCTCTTAAGTCAAAACTAGAATTCCCGTGCAGTTCATGTAAGATAAAACATCTCTCCTCCTGTTTTAGCTACATGACATTCCTAAATATAAAGTGTTTGAAAAGGTTGTTTTCCTCATATATTTCATTAAACAATGTTAGAGGATTTGTTACATGCCTAACACACACTATTTGCCATTACCTGTAGTAGAAAGTTGATCTTTACAATTGTTGCTTTCGCAGCTACCATTCCCAACCTTGTGAGAGGAAAACTCAGAGTGTTTGTGAAAAATAAGACAGTACAATATACTAAGTAAGCACAATAATAATGATATAATAATAAAGATATGTACAATGCTCAGGTGTTCTCATTCTTCTGCTTTCCTTAGCTCTCATACTTAATTCCCCAAAGACAGGAACGGCTCTTGTCAGTAGAAATCAGAAAAAGAGCCCCAGAAAGCAAGACACATGAGCTAGAGCATGTAGAGTGAATACCGGGGGAGGAAACACCTTGGACAGAGCACGTCTCAAGAGTGGTATTTAGCAGGGGACTGGTGTGTGGAGCAGTAATACCAAACTTTCAGTACAAGGAAGTTGGAAGGTTGGATGATATTTTGAGGGGCCTTACTCATTCTAAAATGTAAGTTGACATTTTATTCTAAAGCCAATGGTGGATAAGTGGAGGTCTATAAACAGGAAAAGTGACATTTGTTTTCTAGGAAGATAATTTTGGTACCAGTTTAGAAGCTATACTTATAGAGCAAAAAATTGACAACTGGGAATTCTATTAAAAGTTGCTACAAGAATCATGGAAAAGACAATGAAGGAGGGCTGTGGAGATGGATAGGAAGGTGAAACAAGGACTCTTTCCAAATACTATACTGTAGTATCTATGCTACTTATACAAAAGAAATTGTTATAGCTTGAACTATCTATGTGCCTTCTGCTCCCCCAAAATTCATATGTTCAAATCTTAATCCCAGAAGGCTCACATGTGAACAGTTTTCAGAAAAGATCTTACACAGTAGTTAAATGAGGTCACTATGGTAGACTCTAATTAAATATAACTGGTGTCCTCATAGGAAAAGGAGATTAGACAGACATAAAGACAGAGAGGATATGAAGACACATAGAAAGGACAGCCATTTATAAGTCACAGAGGAAAGTCTAGAATAGATATTTCTCTTGTGGTCCTCAAAAGGACCTAGCCCTGATGATAACTTAATCTTCAAATTCATAGCCTCAAGAACTGTGAAGTAATAAATTTGTTGCTTAAGTCACCTGATCTTTATTCTTTTGTTACAGCAACTTTAGCAAACTGTTATAGAACTATTATGGCAGATGCTTAAATCTGCATTCACAAAGAGATAATATGCAAGAAAATAATAACAGTGGATGTTATTAGAAGGGGCAGTGTTTGAAGACTTTTTACTGTGTGTTTATAATGATTTATTACTCATATGAACATAATAATGTAGAAAAAGTAATTTCAAGTAATTAAAACTAAAGGAAAAGAAAAAGCTACTTTGAGAAAAATTAACATGATTTGCTAGTATAGTGGATACAGGGATGGCTATTTGAAAGAAGAACAGAGGAGGATGGTAATAGAATGTTGATCAAGTGATAATGTTTTAAAAGTTGAAGGAAAATGGTAAATTCTAATTAATAAACACTGAACTTTCCAGCTGAAATAATCACTTAAAAATATTCATTCTGTAATTATACAGAATACAGGGCTAATTGATAATCTTAGGGTTGGCACATATATGTCTAAGATGTTACACATTTTAACAGCCAGAGAGATTAAACTAGCTCAAGTGTGTTTCTTAGAATTGTTGAAATGCAGAGTTCAGGATGAGAAGCATTTGAGTTAGGTTAAGGCCAGAAATGATTCATGTGAGAAGGCTTGAGATGCCTTGAAGGTTTGGAATGCAGCTCAGTGGCAGAGTGGTTACCACCAGTACCACAAAGAAAAAAGCAAACTCAAGGAAGTTGGCTAAAGATACAAAGGATTAAATGAAATATGGAAAATAAAATGGGAAATTCTGTTTTGAATGTGAAATAAATTTTATATATTCACATATATTTGCACTGCACTGATTGTTATATTCGACCTTTCTAATTAGGTATACAGGTGATGAGTTCATTATTAAAATAGTGAATATCAAAATGATATTTTTTTAATATTCACCACCAAATGTTTCTTTATACATAGCTGTTATAACAGCTATTTAAATAAATAATGCTTTTTTAAGATTTTAGATTATATATGTAAATATACATGTTGAGACAAGATACTTTTTTGAATATGTAAATAATAGCAATAATCACTGGAGAAAAGCTACTAAATCAATAATATGAAGAAAAAATTACTTTTTTTTGGTCTTTTTCGTTTTTATCGGTACCAGGGATCCAACTCACGACTGCCTGCTTGCAAGGCAGGCGCTTATGCCGCTGAGCTAAATCCCCAACCCCAATTTAAAATGACTTATAATCTCCCCACCTAAATAGTAACTGTTAATACATGGGTAAGTTTACTTTTGGTGTTTTTTTACTATAACTAAATGTATAGATTGAGATGAGTGCTAATAAAGATGTTGTATTCCTATTAAACTTTTTCTTCTAATTTCATATTATAATAAATCTTATATCATTATTCTTTTTCATGGAAGCAAAATACCCAAATGTATTGGATATTTCATAATGATTTGAATATTCCCACTTATAGATTATTTTTTATGTTTCACTTAAAATAAAAAAGTGAAGTTATGATATTTCACTTTTTAATATCTGTGTGCACTTAGTTTGCTTCTTGTAGAGTTCTAGGAGTGGAATAACTACTTCTTGAAGTATAATTAATGTGTACTACTATTTCTATTGTGTATTGCTTAAAATCTGGTAGCAATTTTTATCTCTATAAACAATGTAAGATGCTGCTATTGATGCCATATAAATATTTTCATTAAGAAAAATTTCCAGATAGGTATACATGTAGAGGCTTATACATTCCTAGCACTTCTAAACAGTTTACGAGAATTAATTATATTATGTGTGATGAAATAAACAGCTACTTTGAAGAAAACCAGACATTATGGTATCCATTGCTGATTCTGTACCATGCTTTGAAATCCAATAATGCTTCTATTCTTTGTTAAGAGTGATTTTAGTCTGTTTTGCATTATTTAATTTCTACATACATGAAGGTATGGACAGCTATTTTGAAGAGAACAAGAGTCATTATTGCAGCCATTGTTGAGTTTCCTATTGCCTGATTTTGAAGGCCTGAAATGCCTTCATTACTGTTCTGATCAGTTTTATACTATTTTGTTTTGTATGAATTCATTGTGTGTAAAGATATAGACAACTATTTAGAAGAAAACAAGAGACGTTATGGTAGCCACTATAGATCTCCTGTTGTCTTGCTTTGAAATCTGTGTCACTTACATCATTTTCTTCTGATCTGCTTTGCTATGTTTTATGTTTAGTTTTATCCTTTTTTAAAATAAAAAAGAAGAAAATATTCCCAAGATACATTTAATTTATTTAATGCTATAATAGATTAGTCAGTTAGCTATTATTCTTAGGTAACACATTATTCTCTTTTGATGGAACCAAATATATGAGGTATAATAATTACTTAGCATCAGTTTACTGACCAAATGCTCTAAACAAGGATACATGCTGATAATAAAAATGGTATAAGTAGTAGTTCTTACCTTATACTGGCTGGAAATTCTTAGATATTTGTTCACTGGAAACTTTTTTAGAAACTTTACTGCCATTCCTAATGGGCACATGAAAATTATAAGGCACTAACTATAGCTACCATGGCTTTTCACCAAGAGTTGGTATGGAGAAATGCACTGGGGTGGGAAGGGTGACTGTTATATTCGACCTTTCTAATTAGGTATACAGGTGATGAGTTCATTATTAAAACAGTGTTCAGTGTCTAATGTCTGCAGTGAAAACTGTAATTAAAGAGTGTGTTCTCTCTTCCTGCTACTACTTTACTGTAGGGATCTTGTCTATGATGTGAATTTTAAAAGAACAATTAAAAGTGATGTTATTTCTGTTTCATTGCACAGTGCTTATTTCTGGTGCATTAAATAAATGTTTTACCTAACTTAAGATTCACTTATATATTTTAAATATCTTGAGCACATCATGAGTTTTCAGTGAGAACCCATGACTTCTCTAAAGCTTAGATTCATGCATAATCTTATTTGATCATAATATATTAATTTGGTTGCCTTGTTTCACTATTTTGAGAATTGTGGTGTTTTCAAATTTAAATATTTGTTTTGTTTGCCATATCTAATTTTTGAGGCTCACTTATGAGTGGCATATGGGAAAAATGGTCTAAAACCTGTTTAACTAAGTAGATTTTTCCTCTCTTGAGTGTGTGTGTCTAGGGGGTGCAGGTAATTGAGCCTAGGACTTTGCAGGTGCTAAACATATAGTGTATCACTGAGCTATATCCTTTGCCTCAAGAGTTTTCTCCTCTTGGCATAGGATTTCTTGGTTCTGAATCTTAGTAGTTCTGATTCTGTTTTCATTTCTTTATTTTGAAGTCTGGGAATTGAATCCAGTGCTCCATGCATGTTAGCCAAGTGCTCTGCTGCTTAGCTCTATCTCCAGCCTTTTTTGAGACAAGATCTTTCTAAGCCGCTTCGACTGACTTTGAACTTCTTAGCCTCCTAATTGATGATGCCTAATAATCTAATAATCATGAAAGCATTAGTTTTTCATCTCTTTCTATTGTTTCTTCAATTATGTGAAACACTAAACGTTAAAAATTATGCATTAGACATTTTTAAATTTCCTACAGGACCCATCATAGCGCGTTAGAAATAATAGATAGTTAACCAAATACTTTTGACTTTTTTATACAGTATTGTTATTTTTTTAAAAAATCAACATTTACTCACTCTGATATTTTGTATAAGTAAATAGACACTATTCTATTTCTTAGTGGAAATCTAAAATAAGGTAGATACATGTTTTTGTGCTCAAGAATTAAACCTTATGTTTGGACTAGTTCCCTGTCCAAGAGAGCCATTGTCACTGAAATGTCACTGTCTTCTCATTTTTCTTCCATGTTTATTGCTGTGTCATTTTCAGGGACGCCTGAAAGCCTCGCTGAGAAAGAGAGGCAGCTCATGGGGATGATCAACCAGCTGACAAGTCTGCGCGAGCAGCTATTGGCTGCCCACGATGAGCAGAAGAAACTGGCTGCATCTCAGATTGAGAAGCAGCGGCAGCAAATGGAGCTGGCCAAGCAGCAACAAGAGCAGGTGAGTAATAACGGAGATGCAATCGCGTTCTTACCAAATCCCTTACACTGTGTTTTGCCTGCTATTTGTAGGTGACTACTTTAGTCATCTGAAGATGAATAAGAGTTTCCAGCCCCAGCCACAATTTAGCAAATGAAAAGGCAAAAAACAAAGCAAATGCAAGTGGAAAACAGATCTTAAAACTGATTAACAAGTCCAGAATGTCCTAAACGTACTGGCTGATGTCATACTCAAAACCTACAACCTGCATTTGCCAAACATCCAGAGCTTTATCGGTGATAACGTGATGCGAGAGGTGGGAAATTCCAAACATGACATCACATAAGGCAAAATACAGGCGAACTGAAAATATTCTGTAAAATTACCGTCACTGTATGTATTTAAGAAATACAAGAAACAAATAAATTGTACATTTTGATTTGGGTTCTTCCTCAAGACATTTTATTATGCATGCATGGGCACATCTTTCAAATCCCAAAAGAATCTAAAATTCAAAATGTGTCTGAAGTACACTGAACTGGAATATAGATTGAAGGCAAATTTGGGTAGTCATGAAAGAAATACCAAAAGTGATCCATACAATATACCATTTTCAGTGAGGAACATTTCAAAATATATTCGTTCCTTAGAAAGGTGACATTCGAGATGTTTTGAAGAGTAGGTAGGACTCAACAAGTGAAGGGAATTTCTAATAAGTGGGCATTCAATTCATGAATAAGCTGTTGAGTAAATTAAGGCAGACAAAAGCGAAAGGCGAATGACTTTGAATCGGTAAGAATGAGACACCAAGAGTGGGAGTAGGGAAGGTCAGAGGAGGGTGACGTGGGTTGAAGAGGGTGGTCTCATCTGCTGCGCTTATCTGGATGGAGGTGTGTAAAACACACCTAGAGGGTGGTCTCATCTGCTGCCCTTACCTGGATAGAGGTGTGTAAAACACACCTAGAATGCCAGGCAGGAGATGGCAGGGGTGCCTCACTTGAACTCCTTAAGTGATCTACTAAGAGACTGTAGGTTACACTACTAGAGTAGGTCATTCATTTACTCAGTGATTAGCAACTGAATGTTTGTTACATAAAAGTACTGTGCTAATTCCTGAGGTTTTATCTCAGTTAACCTGAAAGAGAAAGCCCCTAAACTCTAGGGGAAAGAGCTGGTTGGCAAAGGAATACATAAATTAGCAAAATCATAACTTATGGTGATAAGTAAATTGAAGCTAGGATAAATATTGATTGGTATGACAAGACAGTACTCCTTAGATTGAGTTATTGGATAAACCTTTTTGTAGCTGTGACACATTCACAGCTGGGCCTGCAGCATCTCATGCAGAGCGGTGGCAGTTTTGTAGGCCTTAGAGAGGTGACACCATGCAAAAGTAGGAGGAGGCCAAGGGCGGCAGGGGTGATGAGGAGGAAAGTGAACACATCTAGAAGCAGTCAGATTAAGGAGTGCCAGGAAGGGCCAAGTGAACGAGAGAAAATGGAGATTTTGAGATGCAGTAAGCTAAAGAAAATGTTATTTGAATGTAAATTGAAACTTCTAGTTTTATCATTTAGAATCTGATTCATAACTTTTAAAAGTACAGTTTTCTGTGGTCTTTTAGCAGTGCAAGTCTGACAGACAATAAAAATTGACGAATATATAGCAGGAATATAAAAGCAGTGCCTACCAACTGTTTCTTTAAAAATTCATGCTAGGAAGATAGGACAGAGGATCTCATAAGGTCAGTTTATGCATAAGGATGATGCCTGTTTTCCATGGGTCCCATGTTCTGGGCACAGTCTACTTTCTGTCCCATGTGGAGGGTGGCCGCTATTTAAACAAGGGTGTTTGTATGTTTACATATGCTGGAAAACCCTCTAAACAGGTTCCAAAGTATAAACTAGCAGAGTTGAAAGAGGTGAAGAAATACTCAGATTACCTCTTTTGAATAGTTTGAAGTGCCTGCCCTCACCATTATTTTTCACTTTATTCAGGGGTTCATCTCTGCTTGAAAAATGATATTTTTATTTTTAATACAATGCCTCATTACTTTCTTTAAAGATTTATTTGGCCTTTTATTGGATATAGTCCATGATCCTCTTGCTTTCATCCTGTGATAAAGGCATTCTCAATGTGTGCCTATGATACTATAGAAAATCCTGCTCTTTGCTTGTCCTTAACTTACTATAGTATGTTCAGTTATGTGACTGCTGCAGACTCTTGGGAGCCTATGAATTGTAGCACTTAGGGTTTTTTTTTTTTTTGATAGAATTCCTACCTGCTTTGGTAGATCAGAGGGCACATTTGTCCTGAAAAATTTGAAGCAGTTACTAATAAAGAGATTTCTCTCTCTCTTTCTCTCTCTGTCTCTCTGTCTCTCTGTCTCTGTCTGTCTCTGTCTCTGTCTCTCTGTCTCTGTCTCTGTCTCTGTCTCTCTGTCTCTGTCTCTCTCTCTCTCTCTCTCTCTCTCTCTCTCTCTCTCTCTCTCTCTCTCTTTCTCTCTCTCTCTCTCTCATGTTCTGACCAACCCCTGAGTACT
This sequence comes from Cavia porcellus, assembly GCF_034190915.1. NCBI lineage: Eukaryota > Metazoa > Chordata > Mammalia > Rodentia > Caviidae > Cavia > Cavia porcellus. The sequence goes on along the minus strand of NW_026947510.1, from coordinate 48,239,500 downwards.
GCCAAAGAATTCTAGAATGTTTTATTTTCTCAAGACCTCCAAAATTCTGCTTGGAACATTAGAAATCCTGAGGTCTCTTCAGAATTCTTCTCAGTGTTGGAGGGATGACCAGGTATGCTACTACCTCCAAAGCATGAGAAGAGGTCAGGTTTCTGGAATCCACACTGCTACCCAAGTTACTCCCTATGAAACAGAGCTGGAACGCACAGCCTCCACGGTGGGGTTGCAGATCTCTACATAAAGGACTTTCAAACTTTTCCTTAAGATTCAGGTGGGATTTCCCTCTCTTGACAATTTCTTTTTTGAGCCCCCTCCCAACACTTGTTAGACAATGCAAGATATCCCTGCAGTGTGTATAATAATACTTTTATGACAACGCATACTAACATAGAAGGACCTAACTCACCCATCAGTCTTCCAGCCAGGTCTGAGCCTCTTTCCGTAAGTTCTTTTTTAGCCCCATGGATCTTTTCTGTTATTAGGATTATAGAAGGCAATAAAATAGATTTTAAAAATCTGTCATGTATTGAATTCCAGTTGAAAGAGCCAAACGTTGAGTAAGCTAGTGAAACCATAGCTTCTGTTGATAAATGTTGTGATGACAAATAAAGCAGAGATTTGTGCACGAGGGCTAGGTAGAGATATACTCTCTAAACCAGTTGCTGAAGGGAAACCTTGTTGAAGGGGTAGCATTCAAATAGTCTTAGAGGAAATAGGGAAGTGAGCCATACGGGCTTGCAGACTTTGTATGGTTACTGGTTTGTACTTCCACAGACCTCTCTGGATGACTGTTGATAGTCGGCTACAGGGAGCAAAGACAGAAACAAGAACTATTAGGAGACTGTTGAAGTCATCCAGGCCAGAGGCTAAGGGGTTTAGAACAGGAGGAAGTGTGGAGGGCTATGATGTGAGCAGAGTCTTAATACTCTCATGTTACTGGTAAAAGGCTTTACATATAAATTCAGATATTCATAATGTTGAAGGAAGAATTAAAGGAAAAGAATAATATGCCTTTATTTTTCTTAACCATCTTCTTTCTTTTTTTTTTCAGAAAAATACAAAGTTTGCTTTTCTCCCACCATATTCCAATGGCCAAGTAAAAAGATTTAGACTTTGTAATTGTACCAATATCAAAAAAGGAAATAATCACGGTGCAACTTTGTAGACACACCAGCATTAAATGACTTCTTTACTTTTGTTAATAATAATGTATCAATTTTTTATAGGTTTGTAACTTTTCAATACAGAAATTAAGGTATATTTTTTATAATGGAAAGATATTGATAAGTCTTGATGAGGATGAAGTCTAACATTTAATATAACAGCATTATAAGTTTCATTAGATAAGAAGCTATATCTTTATGAGGAGATTTTCTGACTATTATCAAGTATTAAAGTATTTAAAAATGTCCTCTAACATGCTCATTCTTGTGTTTATTCAATATCCCTTTATGTCAGGCTCTGAAAATGGTAAACCATACATGCATACTCCTTACCGTCTCTGAATTTATGGACTTGTCCTTAGGAAGTCCTTAAATTTTAAAAATAAAATCATGGCATGGGACACTGTCAAGCAAATGTAAAGGATGTGCTAAGTGAAAATGATCAGGCCATGTTTGTGTTGTTCTCTGAGATAGAAAACACTTGATATGATCTTATGGAGGGTTAAATTTCTATTTTAGTTTTGGACTTGACTTTGAAGTACTTACTATTACTTTAAACTGTTTGGTTGCAACCCCCTCACTCTGTTTATACAACATTCTTTTGTAGAAAAGGGCTGAAAATGTCACAACATGCCTTTTTAATATATCACCAGGGACAGGAAGTTTTTAAAACTACCGTATCTTACTGCGATCGATCACTGATGTGGTATCCTGATCAACTTGATCAGTGTCAAATCAAACTTTGAGAAGCAGACCGCTGGAAGCTCCTCACATGCTATTGAAATATACTTTTAAATTTTCCATGTGCCTTTTCTCCACAGATTGCAAGGCAACAGCAGCAGCTTCTACAGCAACAACACAAAATCAACTTGCTTCAGCAACAGATCCAGGTCAGAAATCATATTTTCATTATTTCCACTTAAAACTATGTTTTGTTTCTTATTCTTGTGTGACCTAAATTGGGTGATAAAACTACCATTAGACTAGTAGGGAGACTTGTCTGTGATCTAACTGAAATAGTCTCCAAATTTAAAATGATCTTCACCCTATTTCATGACACGTTGCCTCTTGTGCCTTGCCTCGTCACAGGCTCTAATACCAAGGAGATTCTACCTAAGCAAACTGCCAGTAAGTTTTATCTTGAAAAAAAACTGATTGCAGAGAAATGTTTTATTTTCTCTGTTGCCTGTAAATATGTTGAATGAGGCAAGTGCAAGAAACTGAAGCAGAAATGTGTATCACATTTTCTGTTAGAAGTGCCAGAGAGAACTTTTATGATTATATTTTCATGAGCCCTGCCTGTTCAAAGGGAAATATGGTGAAACTAATGTTTTGGTGTGTCAGCTGTCATTCATGTGGAAACCAAGGTAAAAATTCTATATGTTTTTCATAAAGGGAAATGTGTGATGGTAAAATGCATTAATAAACAAGGAATTTAGAAGCTGTGCTGGTAACAAAATGCAAAAGGAAGTTGCCAGGGAGGGATGTCCAGTTATTCACTGTAATTGCATGACCTTCGAGAGAGTTCTTTGTTTCCCTTTCTGAAACTCCTTGCTGAAAATCACTGTTTTGTAAGAGATTTTATGAGGATCAAATGACATCATTTATTGTAAGTCAGTTTTTCTGTTGCTAGGATCACAACCTAACACCCCTCAGTGAAAGGAGGAGAGGTTTAAATTGGTTCAAAGTGTCAAAGATTATAGTCTGTAACAAACTGGCATCAAGGCCAGAAACACCATGAAGGGAGGAGGGTGTGTGGGAACAAAGCTGCTCACTGCATGGAGACCAGGAAGCTGAGCAGGCTAACGCTGCCACAGAGGAAGGAGACAGGAAGCGAAATAGTACCCAAAGCCATGCCTCTGAGATCTACCCAGGCACACTTAAGTGCATAACATATAGTTTTTGTCAATGTCAAGGAATATAATGCACAGATCTGTGACTCCAATTTTATGGACCTTTGTGACCTAAATTGGGTGATAAACTACCATTAACCTATATGGAGGCAACTGTTACATTTCTATTGAATCTGTCCCATTTGAGTAGAAATGCATCATTTTCTTAAAATTGTATCTTATAAGTCTAACATTTTATTAAGTATAATTATAATAAAATAACCAAACATGTCAAAATTATTTCATGCATGTATAGATAATGTTTTAATGTCTTTGCCACCAAAATTTGTCCCATTTTATATAGTTGGGTGAAATATACTTAATTTTCTTACCCTCAAATAAGCCAATGTTTATTCTTTCCTGATCTACCCAAGCTTTTAGTGAGCTGGTAACAATTTAAGTGACACTCTAGGACACGAGTTAGATGCTCCAGACAGGTGTGTTTGCCTTGTATTTATGGACAATACATTTTTAAATATACCACTATCCATTCCCGTTTGGAATATTGTTAATAATTTTATGGTTTAAAACTGTTCACTGGATTTCATACTTTTTAATTAGAGCACACTAACTTTGTATATAATTTCATTCAATGGCACCAGGTTATCTGCATTTAAAGTGTTTTTAGTAAGTGAAAACTTAAGTCATTGAAATTATGACAGTTTCTCACTGTAAGATATGATTCCATAATTGATAATATGATAAATCATATATTTTAACTGCCTATTTGATGAAGATACCAAGTTTAAAATTTTTATAATTTTCCTAAATCAGGGGGAAAGTCCTCTATTAAAAAGAATTGCAAAAATACACCTAAATTTATGTTACAAATATGTAAAAAGCTCAAAAAATCATGTGTTTTTACTTATCCATAATTTTCAACTTTTTTTGAGATGTTAACCCACAATTATGGCTGCTACATTTACAATGTGAATTTTAAACCTTATCATAGTGACAAAATATTTAAAATGAATAGTTTTCTTGCACTATAGCATAGAGCACTATAATCTATAAGTCATAGCATTTTAAATGAAAAATGCATTAAATATTATCTATCCTAGAAATAATGTGACTATAAAAACTGTCTTCCAGACAGCTGAGTCCAAAATTATTGACTTATTCAATAATACTCAATTAGTCACTGGTAGAACTATGGTCAGAAGAAGTTTTGTGGCTGCTAATAGAAATTTATCTGTGTGTGAAAATGTTGAAAGGTTAGAGTTTTATGTGCTTCTTTCTATCTCCACTAGTTCAGAAGGTTTTTTTTTTTTTTTTTTTTTAAATCCCTAAAGATAATAGTATTGCACTAGAAGTAATTTTGGGGATGCAAGCATTGAGATCTAAGGCTATCATACACACATTTATCCTCTTTATAATGGGGATAATTTAGATAAATGAAACTGGTTGAGTTACAAACCCATTAAGCAGTTATATTTAAAAAAAAATATCCTGGGAATCAGGAATGATTCAGGCAAAAAATCATAAGAATAGAGCAAGACCAAAATCTGAATTATTCTCCACAGTGTCTAGAATATTATCTAAATATACTCATAGTTCCAATATATAGTTATAAGCTGCCAATTTGTAGCATCGTATCAACAGTTTGTATTTCTGAAAATTATTATATATTTAAATTAATAATTACTGAAGATTGTTCCAACTATTATGGGAAGCACTGATACACTGAAATATGTGGAAACAAAATTGAAAATACAGAGCAGACCCATTTTACTTCTACACAAATCTTTACCCACTTTCTTTGTAGAGTACTTTCATGCCCCTTTTCACTTATTTCCACTTGTTCCTTTTCCTTTGAAACATATGACAAAGAAAAAAGGAAAAATATTTAGCCTGCCGTTTTACGTAAATCGAATTTTAGAAAGAATTACAGTACTAAAGAAAAATGCATATAGCATCAAACACATAAAAATCTGTCATAGATTAAATTTGTTATTTGAAGATATTTATGTAGTATTTTGATCTATTTCTTTTGTGTTCTTTCTTTTGAAAAAATACCAACTTTCATTATTCCTCATGACTGAATCTCGTTAGGTATTTGTGCCATTGTTACTGCTCTCAAATTATAAAGAAACATATACATTTATCTATACATGCAAAGATTTTCATATTTTAATAAACTTTCCATATTCTTCCAGTTAACTATACTGTTTTATGGCTCAGAGTTAACATTTTGCTTCATTTGAAAATACAAAGGACATTAATTTGTTCCAAATATTAAAGGCACACAATGCATTACATGTGTGAGACAGAGCTGCTAAATGGATTAGATTGATTTGTTAAAAGTTGGAGTGGGTTAGTTTTCACACTTGATGGATATGTTAAATGACAAGGAAGATATTCCTAGCATCTTCCTCGTTTTTTTAATTCAGATCCATCTAAAGAAGAAATTAATGTAGACATCTTTATTTCTTTTGAAATTATATCATTTGATTAAAAAATTATAAGTAGGTTTTCACATTTGTCTACAACATTCACATATATTAATAAGCCAGGGTATTTAAAAGTTTTCTTGACTTTTTATTTCTGTCTTTTCAATCCTTGATGAATAAAACAATAATAGGTTTTATTTAACTTATTTGTACAAAAATAATTCAGAAAAAATGGTAAAAATTTGCAAGTGAACTAATTTTATTTAATTGCTCTGGATCAATTCATTATGATCTGTCTTTATTACATTAAGAAAACAACCTTATCTCTGACATTACCTTATTACAATTAGATTGAAGGCTCAGGCTACAGTTCTTCCTTTTAAAAACTTTACGGAGTTACTATGTTCGGTGGGACTTTTTCATTAATTCTTTAAAAATTAAAACAAGAATTCAAGTTCATAAATTAGCATCACAAATCAGTCCACTCAACAAATAAGATATCATAATACAAGAAGCATATATCTTCCCTCAAAAACAAATCAATTTTTGTGTGACTCCAATTTCATAGAAACATGAAGTTTGTTTTTTAATATTCAAATTATTTCCCTCTCCTATTTTTAAACCAATCTCAAAATATAGAACATTTAATTTCATTTTTCTTTATAATTTTAATGCATATACCATATTAGATGAAATTTGTAAATATTTGAGAAAAAATATTTTCCTTTTTATGAAGAAAAACCGCCTTTAACTCTGTGAAATACTCTGCAGTACCTTTTAGTTAATTTCTTTTTATATTAAATCAAACCATTTCTAATACTGATGGTTAAATGGTTTATGTTTCAAATATTGAACCAAGGCTAGTGGTTCATCTTGACCTGGCTTTCTATTATGAAAACCTTTCAAGGCAAGAAAACAAGTGACCTCTACTCAACTTCCATTATGACGATAAATCAAGTGTTCCTGGAGACTCATGCTCCTTTTATTCTTGAAGCTTCTTATGAGGTAGAGCTTCTATGACTTTGGGCATGTACCTGAGAACCATGTCCCAGTTATAAAATTTCATCCCCTTTATAGTAGTGCCTAAAAGAATTTAAGGTTCTTGTCAGAAAATAGTAAGGTTAATCCAACAGTGGACTTTAGTACGTACTCTACTTAAAATATTTTAAGGACAAACTTTAAAAATACTGTATTTCCTTTTAACTGTATATTTGTTATGATTCCCATGCAAGGAGATAAGTGTTTGAACTTACAAAAGAAATTTTTAAAAATTTATTGCATTTCCTCCTCTGATAAACTTTTTACCTTATTGTTCATTGTGTTCTCCTGAGGGCAAAGAATTGATAGCTAATAACCCTTTCTTATTGTTTCTTATAAGGTAAGCATTAGTAAGGATTAGTCATAGTCCTGGGCTGCTGATTCTGTCTGGAGCTAAGTATAGAGTGAAGGAAATTATTTCTGTTTCTTTGTATTCTTAGTTGGGCAGCGTGTATTCCATTGCGTACTCTAGAAAGGAACTTGATTCTTTAGGTAGTATGACATTATATTTAGCTTTATGAAATATAGTTTCCACTACAATAAATAGTCTTTTTCAAAAAAAGTTGAGATCAATGTCCTGGAATTAAATATACCTTATGCCAATATTTTCATTAGGAATATTGTTAACTCTGACTTTCATTGTCTTCATCCATAAAACAGAAATTATAATATCTAATTTATGCTCAGTAATTGAAGAACTAAGTGGCATAATACTTGGTATTTAGTGGGAGCAAAATGCTACAAGTTTTTACTTGAGTCATTAGAAAAAATATATTTTTATTTCTGTATTTCCAGTGATAAACAATTTCATGAATAATTTCTAGCCAATAAAACTCCTAAGAAAATACACATTCATATAAATTCACATGATAGTAGTCACTGAAAACTGTGTTCATTGTTCCAAATTTATATGATTTGAAAACTACGAGTGGTTTTAGAAAGCCTTTATTGACTTGTCTCTTGTTTTACAGTTGTAAACAGAAACCAAGTAAGGTTAGAAGAGTTTCCTGGTGTTTCATAGCTGTTACTTGTGTAACAATAACTGAATTCTAAGTGCTCTGATTTTTGGTTCCGTTCATTTTTATTTCACTAATATTCTGCCATTTAAGGCTTAATGGATCAAGTTTTAAAAAGTGAGTTTTCTATCCTCAGGAACGTATTTCTACAAAGTAAAACAAAACAAAACAAAACAAAAAAAGCCAACTTGACATATAAAATTGAATGATTAAATTGTGTTCGTGGGCTCAACCAATTTGTGATAAAGGTTTCATTTTATTGAAGCCAAAGTTCTCTGAGCTCATTAGAGTTTTGGTAATTCTAGATAAATTATTATGCAGAAAGAGGTCCATTGAAACATTATATTGAAAATATAATGACGTTAAAGGTGAAATAATAGTACCTGCCTGACCTGCTGATTTATGATTTCTTTCTTTGAGTGTGGTAAGTTGGAAGCATTTTACCCCCCTGAACAAGACCCTGCACATACACATGAGCACAAAGAGATTGCAAGGTAACCTTGTCTCTTTGGAAAACTGGAAATGCCAAGAATAAACACCATGCAATTAGGGTAGCAGTCAGCCTGAGAAGGAAATACATTAACTCCTTGAGCTCTGGCTAATGTTTTGCATATGAAATAAAAGCACAACTGGACATTTTTTGGCATTCAAATAGACTATAAAAAGAAGAAATGTGCAAATGCAAAGTTCTTAACAATTTTAAGAACTTTTCTTTTATTCTTTTACTTTCGGGAAACAGATCTTCTGTCTGAGAGGACAGGCAGCCTGTCCTGAAAGAACAGAGAGAATCTGAAGGCCTGCACCTCAGTCCTTTTCCTCAGGAGAGTCACTGTGAAACCCCTCTGTTTCATTTATCTTTTTATTTCCTTCTTTATTTGTGGGGATTGAACCCAAGATCTTATGTATTCCAGACAAATCCCATGGAGCTACTTTCATCCCAGCCCACCTTACATTATTTTATATTGAAATGGAGTCTTCCTCACCGGGTTGCCCAGACTGGCTTCCCACTTGTGACCCTCCTTCCCCAGCTTCCTGGGTGACTGGGATTACAGGCCTGAGCGACCCACTCTGCACTTTTTTTATTTTTTTACAAGGTCTCCTGGGTGTTACCAATGATGGAATTCTACTCATTCATATTGTTTATTTCCCTGCTCAAATCTTTCTCTGAATAGACAGGTACAAATATATCAATATTCATGATTGATTGCTGTAACATATGCTACATGACTAAAAGAGTTTAAGAAAATAAGGAAACCAAATTTCCCAAACTCAATCTTTTTACCAGATTATGTCCCTGTACTCAGAAGGAGCCACTTTCCAATCTTTGCTTCTATTTTGTAATAAACTACTAGCATTTATTTCTATATAAAAATGTATGATTTTACTGACCAACTTTAAATATCATAACTTGAAAATAAGAAGATCTAATTAGATCACTTATTGCCCCTCTAATAATGTCTCCCCATTATCTTCCCTGCCCTCAGGTTGTAGTTATGTCATATAAGTTCTTTTAGTGAATTCTTTTAAGCCTGTTAACTTTTGCATCATTTCTTGTTCATTCAAGAATAAATAGTGTCACTTGACACTTTCTCTGTCAGGTGAAATGGTGTATCTCTTCATTCATTTTTAGTTGTCCATTTCTGTAACAGACACACACACACACACACACACACACACACACACACACACACACACACGCAAGCATGCATGCATGGTTTATCTGTTGGTTCATTCTGAAAGTTAAAAATCAATACATGGTGTTTATATTTCAGTATAAGTTTCCATTTTTCAATTTGTTTATTTTCTAGAGACTCTAGGAGGGTATTCTAAGTTTCTTCTACATGTAGCTTTGTGATTTAGTATGGTTTGTGATCCCTTTTTCTATTAGTTTTTTGATGATTTTTCTCTAATGTTGTTGGACTCAATGTTTCTTTAAATTTCTCCAAACCCTTAAGAATAAATCAAATCACTAGAGTCCTCTTTTCCTTAATATCTGCTTCGTAGCTCTTGTTTTTTGATGAATTTATCAAACAGTAATAGTTAATATGTGTATAAAATTATAATTACCTTATTTTATGGCTTTAACTTTTAAACTTTAAACATCATTAGTGAAGACTTTAGGTGAAAATACAAAGCCCACATTGATCTTAAATTGATGACTATATTAAAGCGGTGCTTATAAAAGTGCTTGGAAGTTATAATTCTATCTCTGAGATTCATCCTGACTTTGGCTCCTTCCTGAAAAGATACAAAACACATTTATGGAAGGAATTTTTTCTTTTATTTTCATGTGAAATCTTAAATTTTTATATTGTTTTATTTTCCTAATATTCCATTTCTGTGTTTCTTTTTCTTTAATATGTAATATGATTCCTGAGGTGAATACTGGTTTCATTTAATCCATTTTGATAATTGTTCAGTCTTTCTTTGACTAGTGTTGCTATGGCCCAGAGATGAGAAGTCTGCCTGTAAAATGAAATTACAGAGCCATAGAAAAAGTGCTGGGAACATTTTCTACAACTCCGCCATGTGTCTGGAACAACTGCTTTTTCATGAGTAGCAAACATGGCCATTCTGGAATCACTGAGACTGGCCTAGAAAGCAGGGTACAGCAGTTTTCCCACGGTTTTTCAACCTTCTCCTAAGCCAATTACCTGTGGACAAAGTTGAATACTTTCTCACTGAGGCTTTTCAGTGAGTACATGTCCTATCAGTTAACAAAGTAGGGACCATCAGTGCTTAGATAAGACCCTGGGAACGTAATTATCAAGTAGGGAAAAACAAAATACAACAAGACATATGGACAGCAACAGAAAGATTTGGAGAATTTAGGGCAGAAGTCAATGTTGGCCTAAAACGAACTACTGTTTCTTTCACCTTAGTTGACACATAAATGTGGTGACATAAATGCTGCAATACTCATATAAAATCATTATCAAGAATTTCTATTTTATGAGATTTTTTAAAGAAAGAGTTAACAAGTAGACAATTAAATGCAAATGAAATTACTGAAATGTTAGTGTAAAATCAGTTATTGTAGTAGGAGCACAGTTTATCATGGTTCAAGACACATATTCCAGGCATCCCTGAGAATGACAAATTTACTTCTGCTCCCCAGACAGAGTACTAACTTCTACTGTTGTGCTGGTAAAGTTTGTATTACCTACAAGTAATGAGAAACTAAGTTATGTTTTTCTCTGTATATGTGTGTGCATGCTTGTAAAAAGGCACATGGGTGAACAAAATGAAAAATAAATGATAAAGGATACAGAATCAAAGATGTCCTTATGACAGTAGAGTTGTCTCTACATTTCCCTTGTAGGAGAAGCAGAAGAAAAGGTGATTCTTCTATAGTGAATATTCTAGAAGTAGTAAACTCTGTCTTCTTTATTCTTAAGTTCACAGCAACATTTAATAAAACTGTTCACTTCTATTTTCTTGTAACACTCTTCAGATGGCCACCGAAAAATCCCCTGGATATCAAACAAAAGCAAAACATTTTGCTTCTGTTTTAGACTTTCTATTCCCCATTCTCAGTTTCATTTTATGAATTCTCTTCTCATCCTTAAAAAGCTGAATTGCTGTAATGCTCTATCATTTGATATCTTTACCCACACTTACTTCTAAATGGTCTCTTTTAGTCTAATGGCTTTAGATACCATTCCCAAGGTAATACTTCAACATTTGTCTCCCTAGCTAATTTATATCTCTCTCCTAAACTTCAGAGTGAAATAGCCACATACCTACCCAGACTATTTAAATTGATACCTAATGGGGACCTCAGATTTTCCATTTCTAAAGCATATCCTTTAATTAACATTCTCAAATTCATTCTTTCCTAATTTATTCACCACTCAATTAGATAGCATTTGCCATTTGCTGTGTCTAAAAACCTAGGAGCCTATCTTGAATCCTTTCATTGTCTCACACCTCACAACTAACTAATTATTGTTTTTATCTTCAAAATCTGTCAACTTGCTGAATTTTCTACTTACAGTCTAATGGAAGTCACCATCATTTCTTGTTTGAACTACTGAAGTAAACTCCTAGTCATTTGTTACCCGGCTTCTTCCCTTGGTCCTGAAAATAGATATATCAAATAGCTGCCAGAGTGATCTTTTAAATCTGACCATTGTATAAGCATACTCAAAACCATTTCTTTTGCTAGGAATTCATAGCCCTTATTCTAATCTGTAGGACCTATTTGATCAAGTCACCGCCACCCTCTTGTCTTATGGAAGCATATGAGGATAGTCTAGCATCAAGCATTTATATTTGCCATTCTCATGGCCTGCAATGCTTGTTAGTCAATCCACCCCATAACTCAGACTTGTAATTCAAAGCTTTTCTCTTCATGGAGTCTGCCTCTTAACAGCCCAGTCCAAGCAGTCTGCAAGTTCTTATTCTACTTTTTTTTTCATAGCTTTTTTTTTACCAAATAAACAAGTATATGTATTTGGTTTTTTGCTGGTTTTCTCACTACTTTAGCACTCACATGACAGTGATTTCTGTGGAGTAAAATATTTCATGTGGCTTGCTCATCACCAAAACCAATACATGTAATAGTTCCTGCCTGACATCTCATAACTTAGAAATACTTACTGAATGAATCAGTTCATGAAATGGAGTAGGATACAGTACCTATTATATACCTGTATCAAACACTCCACACATCAGTAATTCTCTATTCCTTAAGACACAAATAATAAAGAGTTTGGATAGATATCAAAAAAATAAAGAACCAACACTTTCAGTGCTCTGTGTGATTTATAACCCAATCAAGATGCATCAATTTCCAGGGGCTGGAGATTTAGCTCAGCGCCATAAGCACCTTCCTTGTAAGCAGGCGGTTGTGAGTTTGATCCCTAGTACCAATAAAAAGTTTAAAAAAAAAAGTGCAAACAAGGTGCATCAATTTCCTATTATAAAGTCCAGTAAGTTTAATAAAAATTTCCCCCTTATTCTATTTTACAAACTTTTCAATTGATAATTTTAGTGAAGACATCCAAACCATGAAATAGTTATGCATATAATATATACCACCTTTTCCTTGTCATTCTGTTTCTATAAAAAATTCAACTTAGCATTCTAAGTATTGAAAAATATCAGTATGATCATTTTCTGCCATAATGATGGAAGAGCAGACTATCACTTAGGAAGTGCTTGGCACTTTTAGACATCATCTCATGATTATCATTGGAATACAGGAAGGTTATGACATTTTCTCTATTTTAGGACTAAAACTGTGTTGTGTGTATGAATCTGAGACCCTGAAAGTTCAGTACTTTGAGCTGAAAACACTCTGTCTCTCTCTCTCGAAGTGTGATGATCAGCAACTTAATCTACATAACCTGGAGAAAATAAAACTTACCAAACTGGGTGAGACTTCAAATTGACAAACGGGACAGGATATTTTGAGTAATTAATTAATTTTGATTTCTGCAATAAGCAGATGAGAGATTGTTCTTTTATAAATGGAGAATATACAAAAAAAGGAAAACATTTTCTATTTAAATGCATATAACTATACCTTCACTTACAAAAGTTAAAAAAGTAGGATGATGTATTTATGAAAGATATATGTCTCTTTAAAAAAGATTTACACTTAACACCCTTGTTAAAAACTAAATAAGCCATTAGATGAGGTGAACTCTTAAGTATAACTTAAAGAAAGTAAACTAATGAGCTAGTAGTTTTCAATATCATAATATAAATTGAAACACAGATTTATATTAATTTACATTTGCATGTAATATATCTACACACACACAAGTTTCTATATGTATTTTTGATCATTTTTTATCTTCTCTGGATATTGCTGAACCATGTAATTTTAAATTTTTCTCCTCCTATACCCATCTTTTAGTTTTGCATACATTTTATATCATCTTTGAGCTTCTGTTTTCCTTGTCCTCAGTTTGTCAGTGACTACATTCATGTGTTATTCTTGGATCATCTTATGTAGACACTCGTTACTGCCTTTACCTTTTGTATTTACAGTTTACCTCTCATAATCCCTTTCTCTGGCCAGCTTTTTCTGTCTTGTTATGCACTTGTATTTTATGTTTGCCCTGCATAAACAGTTGATCACTAATAAGCAAAGTGAATCTAAAAGATGTTCTAATTTTAAAGTAACTTATTTGATTTTCCGTGGGGTGATGGCAAAAGAAAACATACACAGGCTCCGGCAGAGGTGTCCCAGAATGTTAGTGTAAGGTATTTTTGCAGTCTTTCCAGAAAAGAGGGTGTGTTGTCATGAGCGGCTGTGTCATGCAGCTGGAAAAAGAGGAGGGATGGGGCTGCCCTAAGGTAAATCAAGAGATAACAATAAAATTTTTCTGTTGCCTGGTGGAGGTGTTTAGGATGTGTTTTCTTTATATCTTCATCCGCCCCTAATTGAGGATGCTTTAAAATTGAATGACTAGCAGTCAAAACGTGTTTGCTTCAAGCTGAGAAGAAAAATGCTGGTGTCTCCGCTTCCAAACTGATTGCGCTTTGTACACAACTGACAGCTACAGTCACTTTGAGTGACTGATAAGTGGGAAGCTGTGCCACTTATCAAGGAATGCGGGCTGAGAAGAAAAGACTGGAGCCGTTTAGATACTTTGGCATGTTCAAAATAACATCTTACATCAGTCAGACTCAAGCACTCAGAGACATTTTAGAATGAAGTAACGTATACAAAAATGTGGTGTGTGTGTTTGTACATGTGTATATGGAGAGAGGCAAAAATTATTCCACTAGCAGTTTCAGAAAGGTAAGAGAAAATGCATTGTTGTTAAGGTCACAATTTGCAAAATGAATCAATGGTGACATCATTCGCACCCACTTGGGATGGAATTGCCCTTACTTTGAAACATCCAAAAATTTGTAGATCTCCAATATTATTTATGAAAGCACCTAGCTTTGACCAAATGCGTGCTTTGAAGCACCTGAATAGTGGAAGTGTCCTTCACTTATATAGATAGCTTTACCTAGAAGCAAAATCTCGATTCACATTCTTCCTTCTTGTATGAATATTTAATATTTAAATATTCTGTCACAGGTAACTGAAAAGACATAGTTACATAACCAAAATAGATGAGGGCATGTTTTTGTTTTAATTTTAAACGTAATTTAAAAACTATTCTAAAGAGTGAGCATATAGATTCTCTGAGCTGTAAGTTCTACAAATAGGAAGTGCTAAATGATCCATTATACTGGATCATTTTCTGGAGTCAGCAGTTAAGTTTCTGTAAACAAATATCTATTATGTTTGCTTTAAGTATCCAGGACTTTCATATTTGAAGTATCTTTCATATTCACACATGTTATTCTTTTTTTACACAAAGTAGACTCCTAATAGGATAGGAGTGTACCCCAATGATTTAGCCCTTCTCTGAATATCATGCTGTCTCTGTAAGTAACATATTTCCCTTTGTTGATCATACATATACTTGTTTCAGCCAGACCAATTTACCCAACTTTAAGCCTGAAGATATGGTCCCAGGAAACATACCATGGTTAATATGTGTCCTGGTGGGATAAACTGAATGTGTAATGCCTTAATTGATTAATGCACGACCAACTGCTTGCTTGAGAAAGTATAATTCTGAAACCTATGAATTTTATTCTTCTCAGTTTCTGTACAAGTAATGGTACAAGTTAGCGGTATGCTTAAGGATAAACATTTGATTGGGCAGGAAGAAGGTGTAAGAACATGTGCAACTCATAACAGTCTATGAAATGCTACCAGCTCTTAGCGAGATAAGGAGCTGGCTAACCTCAGCTTTAATTCAGCTGACGTTTCTTTTCAATGCAAGACTTTTTTGATGAAGATGACAGTTTTGGTGATTTACATTCCATTATAAACTGCTGACCTTATCCCAGGCCAATATGTTGACTAGCACTGAATTTAAAATTTCACAGTCAATAAAATAAAGTAGAAAAATAAGCTTTCAAATCTCGTTTAAGTTTTTATTCTTCTTTATGTGAAGAAGATATTGTTCATAAATGATGAGGGTCATGTCCAGTTCTCATTAATAATTAGGTTCATGTTAGGAATAAAACTTAGAGTTCCATGCAGTTTCTGCACAAATAGTTTTTAATGAAATATATTTGTTTTGGGAAGCAGTCTATTCTGTACCTACCACTGTGGATGACAAAATAGCATTTTTTTAAGAATGAAGACTTCCTATCTAGCTACCTAGCTATCTAATTACCATTTAGTTTCCATTGTATGTTTCATATGTAGCAGGAAGCATCTTATCTGGTAATTTTTATATATTTACAAGGAGATATTTTTATAGCAAAATACCAATCATGGAGGTACTAAAAAGGCTTTAAAAATAATACTAGCAATTTGGTATAGATTCTACTCTTCTGGTATTCACCTTAGTTCTGCTTGATTGTATCAAGCATAATGTAGTTTGGGTTGGCTTTGAACTTAATGTATAACCCAAACTGGTCGTACACTTTTCATTGTCCTCTTGCCTCTGCTTCCTGAGTGCTGGGATTATATGTGTGTACCACTATGTTGGACTGTTCAAAACTTTTCTTTAAAACATGTATTCTATAGATTCAGGATAATTCCTATTTTTCTGTAAAAATAATTACTTTTACATTGAATTGGTGCCTGTATTTTATCCTTTGGGGATGACATTGTTTAATGTCATGTCTTTGGAATCGGTAAACTCAGCAGATTAAAAAAGGAAAGTAAAATGGTACCATAGTATGAAAACGATATCTGATGTTAATATTAAAAAATCAAAATATTAAAAAATATTATTTTGATAAACAGTAGTTGAAGCTCTTTCAAAGGAAATATCAAATAGCATAAAGGAATTTTTTATTTCTTGGTGTGTTTCAAAGACCTAAATTATTAAAATTATCTTGCCTAAGGAAAACATTTCCTTATTATGTGACTGATTTAACTTTTTCTTCTACTATAAAATAATGCCTGATTCCCAGAGGTCCCTTGTAAGGTATTGTTATATTTCAAATGGTATCATTTATTGGAAACTTTATGCCCTATCACTTGAGAATAGCTTTGTTTTAAACAGGTTTTAAACATTTATATAAAGGACAGGAAAATAAGATCTCTCTCTAAATCCCTATTCCTTGCGACAATGAGTGAAGTCTCTTTTGTAATTAAAAAAGGGCACTGCTCTTAACTGCATTACAGTATGATTTTAATCTGAGATGTACAAAACTTCCATCAACACATCATTCATTTAACCTGTCTTCTCCTACCTCCTTCTTTTTCCTTCTATTTTGCACTCTTACTCAGTTGCTTTCTATTCACTTATTTCTGCCCCTGTCACACAAAAATTTTCCTGGACAACAGATCATTTAGGTAAGAGTTTAAACCTAAAAACACAATGCAGAAATAACTATCAGATGTAATTTTTTCTGAATATGTGCTTTCATTAAAAAACAAAAAACAAACAGTATCCTTGCAGCACAAAGATGCTAATAAGGGAGAATTTGAAATCCTTGTGAATGTCACTTCTGACCAATGTCACTTCTGACCAGTGTTGTATTTTATTTGTAGTTCTCTCACATGGCTACTAGGGATACATGCAATGAAATCCTAGTTGAGAATGCCGAAGCAATTAGGTACAAATTCATCACGAAATCTTTCCTTATCTATGCCTTGACAGCATTCCAATATCTGATGATTTTTATTTTTGAGTGCAGTCACAACCATACAAATATTTTATGAGAGTTGATTAAGCAAAAATAGTAAATATCAAAGCCAAGAAATGGAAATGCTTGGGTCATTTTTACATTATATAGTATTTTGAATCACAATATTTAAGCCACTGGCTGAAGTTTTAGAACAAGATATGCTATCACTTTGCCCACTTTGAGTATTAACACTTTCTGAGGCTAGGGTATAATATTGTCCTCATTGTTCCTTGTCCTGTTAAATTCTCAGAACTTTCCATGCTTTTCCTAAAGTAAGAGAGAAATTTCCTTTTTGGTAAGTTAAATTTCAGTATCCTATCAAATCCAGGTGGAATTGGTGCTCTGTATTCTTTGTCTTCCACATAGCTTCATCAGCAGGCATGTCTTTTAAGTCTTTTTCCTTTTTTTTTTTTTTTTTAACACATTTGTTAGTTATCTTTATTTTGAGACTTGATCAGAGGAAATGGAAGAGGAACATGGACAAACAAATTAACTCTAAATTTTGTGTTTTATAAGCTTTTTGATACAGGCCAATACACAGTGAAATCATACCTGAAAATGGAGACAAAGTTTTTGAAAAATCAAACTATTGACCCTTCACAGGAAAAGATGAAGGATTAAACACAGATTGTGAGAACGTATTTTGCAACTATCCTGGTTCAATTTGGATTAGCCAGCTGTGATCAAATTCTGCCAAGTCCCTGAAATTACATACCTTAAGATTCTGAGTCTATTTGGCCAATCGCTTTTTCTAGATGGAAAGATTAGGATAGGAAGTTTGAAACTGACCTTCATATGGAACGACTCCTGAGCTGTTTTTTTTAAAAGTTGATTCACGTCAAGCATAGTTTAGAGATCTTTAGTGATGCGTACTTCACAATAATTATACTGGATCATTCTTTAACTTCCTTAAAATAGTGTCTTCTAATGACATTGTGAAGTGATAATATACTCAGAGTTGAGTTTATTTTCTCAATGAAATCTGTACATCCTACTTCATACCTTATGGATTTCATTGAAGAAAGATTTTGAACAATTGATAAGTATTTTGAGCTTAGAAATATTTAAACTTTTAAGATATATTAGGAAGTTTATTATTCTTCTGAAGAAATTTTAGTCTTTTTTCTTAATAGCAATCACTCAGACAATAAGGGGAACATTATAATTTACCTTTAAAATCATTTTTAAAAAGTCATCAAGGTGAACAGTTTCCCCTAGTACATGGACTCTTCGGTAACTATGAAAGAGTTAAAAGACTTTTCTCTGTCTAATACAGCGTTATCCTAGAGAAGAAACTGACCTCAGGATGTGCTGCCCTTGCTTCATTAATACCCATCCCTCCTCTCCACCTTGACCACTATTAAGTTTCATTCTGCTCTGGCTGTGTTTGGCTGCACTAAATGTCGGTGGGATGTCTGCCCCCATCATCTGGTATAATGATCTGCTCCAACTCCAAGGGACTTGTGCACTGAGGCTCTCCTTTTACAATCCGACCCACCTGCCTATTTGCATAGGAAATAAAATTCTTCCCTTACGTGACCCTGAGCTGGTATTAATAAACATGATGGTGAGAAATGCTCCAGGCCTTTTCTCTCTCTTATTAATAGCTTGATATAGTGACCGAGCAGTAATTGAGGAGAGCACAAATATTCTGTCTTTGGTGGGTAAAAGCAAATTGTACTAAAGGTGAACAACTGAATAAAATATGAAATTCAGGCTATATTTATTCAGTATTTTAATTTGTTACAGTTTATGCAGTTAACACAACTGGGGCCTTTTTGGTTTTAAAGCTCAGTTAAAATGTTCATGTTAACACAAAGTATAAAGAACTCCAAATTACCATGGGTATAGATAACAAATATCCTGGGAAATACTGCTCAAACATTTTAAAGACATTTCTGTCACCTTCAAAGCAATGCTCACACACACTAATTCCTAATATTATTAATATCGTGTAGAAAATAGTCAATAATATAGTTTTACTAATTACAAAAGAAAGCTGAGGCAATAATGGCAATTCTTTCAAATCTGGCAGGGCAAAAGTAAATAAGGCTTAAGAAGCAGGAGAACTTGGAAGAAAAGGTATTTGCTTATTTCCTGGTTACATGTTTTTATTTTTTTGCTTTGTTTTGTTTTTATTTTTCCTGCAAGGAATGCAGGAAACAACACAAGAATTAAGAATTTACTTTACAACTGATATAAATAGCTTTAAATTGTGATATCCATCTTTCTGTGATATCTAAAGGCATTTGCTTGATCACAAGCTCACATCTTGATGAATATGAAATAATATGTATCTATAAGAACAATGAGTAAAAGTATTACCTTTAACTATCTTACGGTTCTGTCTTTTCTTTTATTAATATTAATGAATGCTGCATTTCAGTATCTTTGTTGATTTAACCTTAATCAAACTGAATTTAGGTATTAGTATACTTTATAAAAATTTACTTTTTTAAGTTGTATATATCTTCACTAAATTACATGACTTACCAAAATTTTACTTTATTTTAATCATACCTTCAGTGTATTCTACAACTTATATGCCTCTATAACTTTAGATTTAAAATTTTTGTTAAGTAAAAGAAAATACTAAAATCATCTACATGAGGATTTATATAAATTTTGAATATGGAAGTTTTGCCTAGAGACCAGAAAATATGTAAGCTAAGCCCAAATTTCTTAATATCTCTCATTAATGATTATTGTGCTTATATAAAATATAGTGAAATTAAAGTTTTTTGTTAAGCATATTGTTCTCTGTTCTTTGAGGACAAGCATATCTTTGGAGAAATGGCCAGTCTTCCTTAGACATCATTTATTGGACATTGTGCAAAGTTGTTGCATACTTTTACCACTGATATTTCTGTATAGAATTCATTCTTGAGAAAGAGCATATGGGAATTGTTGATTGCTTCACCCCAACTGGTATGGTGCCTCCAGCTGTGTCCAATAACCTGGCATAGCTGTATTTAGTGGATAGCTACTAAAGTTGTTATTGGTCATAAAAGTTGTTAAGGTACTTAGAGTAATAATGGGCTCTCTGCAGAGTAGAAATAAGTCCATAATTTCTGTCTCACCCGTTAAATGTTATTTATCTGCCATATCATATAAAATTAAAATAGATGCAAATGGTAACTATTTTATTTCCTTTTAACCATTCACATTTGTATTTCTTAGAGTTTATTAATCCTGTGTCACTAATCAAGAAGAGTTAAATGAAGAGACTCATTCTTAGTTGTAAATTATAGAAAAAAATGTTTGCTAAGGACACCATTGGATACAGTTTTTAAAAAATAGGAAACCCTGTGGTTTGCAAAGAAATCCATGATATATGGATTGCATCACATAATAACCTTTAATTAAAACAGATTTTTTGTACCAGTGCACCTTACTATATGTACAGATATTTAATCACACGTTAGTTTATTAATGATTATAAACTATGTTACATTTAAGCAGCATATTTTAAAATTTTTAGCATTGATTGTTTTAGGCAGCAAGTTTTAAGTATAGATAACATATTTTTTTAGAATTTGAAATATTATGTTCATTATATTAATTCAAAGAAAGGCATACTTATATAGAAAATGGAGTATGTCCATATGTATACTGTCAAAAATTACTTAAATATTTCTAATTCAATATAAAAATTAGATTATTGTTTGACTAAATAATTTGTCTAAAGCATTTAGAAGATAAATATTAGAAAGGTTAAAAATTAAATACATTTTGTATATTTACACCCTAGAGTATTAAACAGATATCAAAAAGAATAATAGCAAATGTACCAAAAGCAACGTAACGATTAATAACCGATTTAGATTATTAAGTCAATATCACTAGCCATGGAAATATATATATATATATATATATATATATATATATATATTCAAATATACATATAATTCCAAATAATTTAAATATATACCTTCCTACACACATACATGCAAACATATATGCCCCCATACAATTATTAATAGAATGTGAAACTTTAAAAAGTACTAATTAATGCCACAACTTTGATTGTTCAGATAATTCTAGCATAAAAAATACCAGAAATCCTCTAGAATTGGTGATGCAGATTTTCTAAATATTACTAAATACTAGAATTTAGTATAATACATTGGAGGAATTTTTATTCACTGGTCTTAGAACCACTGCCGTATTAGTGCCATAGATCTGCCATAACAAATTACTACAAATATGGTAGTATACATCTATTAAAATATGTTCTATCATGCTTCTGGAAACCAGAGCAGAAATTAAGGTGCCAGTATGGTGGCCTCCTTCTGGATGTCTGAGAAAGAATTAGTGCCACATCTCTCCCCAGCTTCTGGTGGCTGTCTGTCCATCCTTGGGATTCTTGGCTTGTAAATGCATCCCTAATCTCTACCTCTGCTTTACAATACTTTCTTCCTTGTATCTGTGTGTCTCTGCTCTTCTTGTCTGTTCTCTTACAAGGACATCACTTATGGAATTTAGGTTCTGTCCTAACCAGGATGATCTCATCCTTAATTATATACTTAAAAGTCCTCATTTCCAAATAAAATCATATTTACAGTTAGTAAGAATTAGAATTTGTAAATACTTTTTTGTAACATATTTCAATCTAAAAGTATTTATACATTGTAGTGCAGTTATTTTAACTATTGAGTATTTCATTTCCTTAACAAAATAGTACAACTAAAAGGAGTGTGCAGGGATGAATGAGTATTTAGCTTCCAGAAATGTTGTCAAAATACAATGCTACACTTTCCCCAAATAGAGTTCTATTCTGACTTTTAAGCAGACTTCACAGTTGCTTCTTTCCTCTGTAGCTATGGTTGTGAAAAGATACTATTTTAAGTGATATAATCTATATATCGTTTTGAACAGAGCTACAGAGGCCTTGTTTAAATCTTCATCCACCGTATCGTAGCTATATACATTTAGAATATTGTTTAATCTAAATTCCATTTTCTTCATTGGTGATTTCTATAGAACAACAGTAGCGGTGAAAAATGCTCATGGTGATGATTACTGTTGCCATATATTTTCTCTAGATGTACCTGGCTGCTTGATTTATCATGAAACTACAGTTAATTGAAATCCCTCAAAGGTCTGTTGCTAACTATTTAGATATGGCCTAAAGGTCCCACTATTATCACATTAGTTCAGCTGATGAAATCTCTACAAATTGCCTTTATCACTAAGAAATTTTAAGATGCCAGTTTTATGTAGTTTTCATTATCTTATCTCCAGACCATCTGAATGGAGAATTATGGTCCTTTTGGGGTGGTGTCCAATAAGATGCCAAAATACTTACTGAGTTCAATCAAAGTTTTGATTGAAAGTTCAAAGTTTTGAACGAGTAAAGTTCAAAGTTTTGAACGAGTAAACTTTTTTGACTGAGTTTTTATGAATTAACAGTGGTAGCAGGAGTATTGGCATTGTTCTGACATGGTGAAATCACATAAGACACATAAGACATGTGGTCAAGATAGCAGAGACCATTCAGATAAACTTTAAATGACTGCTGTACTATTTACTAGCAGTGTAGCATGAGCTTTAGTCACCCTCTTCATTTCCAAAATCCTGATAACATATCTTTCTTTCAGATTTCTTATGATCATTAGAAATACATTAAAATGTCAAGACAATGTCCAGATAACAGAAGTTTCTAGATAGATGGCAGTTAAAAAGAAAATATTAAGAGCATCTATATAGTGATGATGATAATCCAGAAATAGAATTTCCAGTGAAATGATTTATCTTATTTAATGTAAATATATAAGCAAGGATTTGTTATATGATTTTAGGATAATTACTTTATCAAAATGTCATTTTAAGGCTTTCGAGTTTTATTTTCACAATTAGCTTCAGGTCTTCTGTGTTAATACTTTTTCATTTAGCTTTCTTTACACATAGCCCATCTTATATTTTAAAAACTATATCCAGCTGATCCACATATCTTTTTATATGGCATATTTAAATAAGAAAATTTTAACACATTGAAAGGTCCAAAAATTGCTATTAATATAAACTTTTATTAATAAGATATGTTTGTCTCACAGCAAGTGGCAAATATTTAGCTGTATTATCAAATTAGCTTCTCTCTGTGTTGTGTGGATTTTCTATATGTGTTTTCTTTCAATATTCACACAGGTCTTTGTCTATATTTTAAAGTTTTAATAAGTAATATAAAAACAACCAGGGACATAGCTCAGTAGCGCAGCACCTGACTAGCAAATACAAGGTCCTGAGTTCTATACTTGGTATAAAAAAATTAAAATAAAATAAAAACAACTTATGCTCAATAGATATTATTTGATTCAGCTAAGTGAAGACTATTCAACCCTATTGAGTCATGTGGTTTGTCTTCTATTATTATTTCTATTTGGGAGGTAATAAAGCTTCATCAAGTAAGAGGATCTTTCTTAAACTTAAAGGTGATGGTATGTCACATTGTTGACTTAAACATGCAAGAAAAGGCAAATAGAAATAGACTTTCTCGGAAAATAAAGTAGTTCTTACCTATAAAGACTAAATTCATAATTAAAGAGAGAACTACACACTTTTGATTTCTCATTTTTAGATATTCCCTGAACTGTTGCATCCATATTGCAAGTGATGTTTTTAATATCAAATAATACACTGAAAATGTATAAGCAAAGTTGCATGCCACATGAAGCAAGCTACCTATTTAGTCCATTGAAGAATGGTCTCTTTCCCTCTGTATGTGAGTTTGAGTATGCTTGTGTGTGTGTGTGTGTGTGTGTGTGTGTGTGTGTGTGTGTGTTACTTTTCCCATAGTGAAGCCAGATTTTTTTTAGTAGGTGACGTTATCCATCAAAATACAATACCAGAACAATTTTCAGAAAATAAGTCCTACTACAAGAGGAAAATGCTAGCACATTACATTCTTTCTTGTTTTCAAGATGTTGAAATACTGGATTGGGCAAAAGTTGCATTTATAGTTCATTAGTACTAGCAACAATATTATCCTGAAATAAAATTTTCAAAACTCATTTGAATTCCCATGTCAATATTCCATCCAAAGTCCTTTTATATGACTACATTGATACTAATGTGATTTAATATATCTTAACCTGATTTAGTCATTAACCTTATATAGTTCATGCAGATACATCCAGGATCCCAAAGATATATCAGACTCCTTACCACATCTAAAACATTAGGAGAAATGTCTGTATCTAGGGAATGCTGTTTAAGTTGGTAGCGTAAGAATTCTTGTCGTTATTTTCTACCTTCTATGTATATTTTCTCTTACTGAAGTAAAATAAAGTGACTCATTAGAATTTTGGTATTTCCTTGGATACTTGTTAGTAAATATGCACTGTAGGGATACTTCCTTTTGAGTACCTCTTTTCATTCTCTTTTTTTGTAAAATTCAAAGGGCCTGATAATTAGGTTTTCTAGATGTGTAGCTAAACTCATTTTGTTTATCTTAACCTCATACTCTGTGGGAATTGATTTTGAACCTAGTGAAGAAATGGCCGTTAGTTTTAATCAATACAACAGTTTGGCAACTCTGTGAAGTTATTTCCATGATGATGGCCTATGTTTAAATGGAGTGTGACACATAGCATATTAGACACTCACGAATTAATATCCTGTCACTGGAGTATCAGCTGTTCGTCTGATGGAAAAAATAAAAACCCTAATCACCTGAGTTCGTGGTCTCTCAATAACACTGTGCCTTCCACCTCACATGCATTTTCTACAATACTGTGTGGGTGTTGATTTTGTCTCCATGATAGACTTTAGATCTTTTCCTGTTTCCACATCGTGGCCCAGTTTAAGGTTCTCATTGCAAGTCCTGTTTCCAGTGACTGCCTGAGAGTTCCATCTGACTCTGGCAGGCTTCTCTCTGTATCCTCAGCTGTCAGGTCTCTCCATAATTGTCAGATCAGTCTTCTCAGAGAGAAGCTGTCTTACTGTTCACCATCCACTCAAACATCTTCACAATTTCTAAATACAAAATTAAATGCTTTGTGTTAGTACCCTTTTGTTGAAGACACTTGGTTCTAACTTACTTTTCTAACATTATTTTTTATTATTTCCCTTAATGACCTTGATGATCTAACCAAGATCATCTTTTTCTATTCTCTACACTTGCCACTTATTTTAGTCTCTCCTTTTCATTCACGTGGATTCCTTTTGCTGCAATAATTTTATTACAGTACTAATACAGTATTTCTCTCTGCAAGTCAAATATAGTCACGTTCACTAAGGCTAAATTGGCATGTCCTTTTATCTATAGTTCTGAAATTTTCCTAAGGGGAAAAAAAAATTGATGGTTTAAAACACCATTTTATAGCTCTTATATTGTTTGTTCAGCTTAACAATACAGTACACTTATTTAAGCATCTTTTTATCTTTTCTAACTAAAAAAAGAACATAGGTAGTATTTATCTTTGTATTTTACAGCATCTGTGTTGAGTCTCTTGAGAAAAGTTTATTAATTGCTTAATAAGGGCATCCATTGAAAAGAACTAAAAGTCCTCACTTTCTTTTCTATAAAAAGATAATACTGATGAAAGCTTTGCTTTCTGGAAAGAAGGGGTATTTTTAATAAAAATCAGTATTTCTGGCCACCAATATTTCAGATATTTTGAAAATTTATAGAACAGCAAATTAATTTTAGTTATTTCCTTGAGAAATATTTTGAAACACCAGTATCATAATAATAAAAAGCCGAAACAAAGAAGCAAAAATAAAAAAACCTACCCAGTCCCTGAAATATATAATCTTAAATGAATAAATATATATTTTTTAAATTGTAGGTTTAAAAAGTTCGAAAGTCAAACTCTGTAAGTGAAATAGTTCCGCAACTTTTAACAGTCTGAAAATAGCTAAATTTAATCATTTCTGTCTGTGTATTCTAGCCTTCTAGGAAAGAAGTCCCTACCTTGAATGAATTTCCCTGGGATGGTATCCTCGCTAAAATGCTAAAGCTGTGGGCATCTAATCTGAATCACACTTCTGTGGTCCAGACCACTCAGGGTGGCCACGACTAAAAGACTTCAAAGACAGGAATTTCCATAGTTTGTTTTGATTTAGAAGCAGTTGTGCAAGTCTAGTCCTATGTTAGGCTTTTGTTGATGTCTAGTACCTGTGAGGGACTGGATGACCGAATGCCCTAACATAGAATCAAAATAAATTTGAATCAGTTATGAATGACTAAGCGAATATACATTGCATTAGGATCAAGGACAAGGTGTAAATTGCTAAATTATATATTTAGTAGAAGAAAACTTACTTTTGGCCTTCAAACCATACTCAAGATAGCTATTCAATACTTCCATTTCATTTTTGCATAAAGAAGAAATGTGTTGATATTACTTACAATTTGGAAACAGAGAATTTTTAAAATCATTAACTAAATTAAAATGTTTGAAATACATATTTTAAGAGTATATCGCCAGTCTAAAGTGTGACTTGTAATCATATTATTTGTAGATTTCTTACTGTTATAGGCATATCCTGTATCTCGCTCTACAACGGTTCCAAATATATTATGATAACATTGCTTCTAGACTGACATATAGCATCCATGGAGAAGTTAATAGTATATATTGACATAGAATGTTAATATAATGCTTTATTTAATGTGAAAATTCTCAGTTTGTAATATTTTAAGATTTATAATAGAGATGTTTCAACAAATAAAACACTTCAAAATACTATTTGTACCACTTTGTGTTGACTTCGTGTTAAAAGCTTTAGCATTCTTGACTTATGTATTTTTCTTTAGTATTTAACATATTTAGTGATTTGTCATTCACATTTTCATTTCATCACCTAGGCAGAGAGCTCATAAAGTGGAATATAGTGTGTTCCTCTGTAGTCTGAGACTTTGACTCGAAGTTTTGTTATAAACTTCATGTGGTCAAACATTTAACATATTTTAGATTAGTCCATGCTACTCAAGCTCATGTGAATTTGTCTGAATTACTA
This sequence comes from Cavia porcellus, assembly GCF_034190915.1. NCBI lineage: Eukaryota > Metazoa > Chordata > Mammalia > Rodentia > Caviidae > Cavia > Cavia porcellus. Next base: position 48,212,369 of record NW_026947510.1, on the reverse strand, counting down.
GACAGAATTTACTAGAAATTGATGAAATATCATAGTTGTAATCATGTACATTCTGATAACACTAGTTCTTATTTTCAATAGAGTATGTAAGTACTGTATACACGTTTCATACCAAGACTAGTAATTGGGGACCATCATCAGATATCTGTAATTTGTACTCTTTCATCTACATTTATGGCTGACTAATACAGTTTTCCCCCTCTTTGCCTTTTGTTTATTATATTCCAAATTGTTTTTAAACGGTTACACAAGGGATTATGTCCCTTGGGAATGGTCCATTACGTTTTGAATATCAGTGCCATTCCAAGTTATTTCAACCATGGCATTAATCTCACTTAAAGCAATAAAAAGCAAATAGTGGTAAAAGGCAAGATGCATAAAGCATTACTTTAAACAGTTAAAAAAAAAAAGAAAGATGTTAAATGTTCCCTCGCTCGGAGCTCCTGCAGCTCTTGATACATTTGTGTGCAACTGAGCAAGAGAAAAGTAGCAGTGGGATTATTAGTAGCAAGAGAAGCTTACAAGGAACATGAAAAGGGAACCGCTTTGCTTTTTGGCTCCTTTCTTCCAGCATGGAGTTTAAAAGAGAGAATCATTTAAACGAGCTCCTGTAGAACTCCCTTTTATTGGTTTCTTTTCTTACGTAAAGTTACCAACAGGTTCATTCATAAGGTGATCTTGAAGGTTGTTTCACTGTCACTGAGCCACAGTTAAGGTGGTTTGTAAAGGTACCACCCAAGTATAAAGATGCCTGGTAGGAAAATAAGGCCTTTATACAAAAAGAGCAGCAGCCCATCAGATCTTTCCTTTTCAACCAGGCAGGTCCCCCCTCAGAAAGATTAATTACAGTCAGGTTGAGAAGACAGCCTTGCTGTGCATGTGTGTATATGTGTGTGAGTGTGTCTGTGTGTTTTCCCCCTCGACATTAGAAAGATAAAGGGTGTGATTAGTGTGCACAAAGCCTGTGATCAAACCAGCTCAGAGGTTTGTGACAGGAAGTTCAAACACTTTATGGATCACTGGTGCTGACAGGTAGATCACACAGGCCTTAAACAGATGTTTAGTGGGAAGATGAATGTGAGAGATCTCAAACATGCGGTGCTCTTTTACTTGGCCACGTTAGTCTGTGAAGTATTAAACGTTGCTAGAGAAGCCTACTCCTCTAAAAAGGGTGAAAAAGTTACTAACAAGCTTCCATTAAATTTAAACCTTTCTTTTATTATCAAGATTAATACAGTGGAGATTCGCAAGTTATCAAACTTTCTACAAGAACTGATGACTATAACCATGTATTATTCTTAGTGTGTGAACCATACATTAGTTAATGTATGAGTATTTTTGCCTCAGAAGCTGTCCGTGGGAAGTTCAGATGAGATAGATAGAATATTCAAGGTAAATTAAATTTAGTCAAATCCTAGAAGTGTTCTGGAAAAATATCATTTATGCTTGTAATTCCTTAAGCTAGTGTTGGATGAAGTAACTTATATTTGTAAAAATCAACCGGGCATTCATATTTAACTATTTACATAGTAAATTGTATATCACTAACAATTCTTTACAAATATGTATAACTGCTAAATGCTCTTAATTTCTGCTGTTTCCTTCTGTGACCAGAGGTGAAATATATAAATTGTATGTGTGCACATGGGTGGATATGTGCATATATATTCTCTGAAGTGAAATTGAAGGGTCATCAATTATTTTACTATTTCGTGAATGTCACAGGGGAATGTGGATCTAAGACTCCTATCAGTTAGGTCAGTATGTTTTTCTGGTGATACAGTGTTGTTAGGTGTCATTATATATTGCTTAAACTTTATTAGTAGAGTTCTACAAATCGGCAGAGAGAACTTTCAATGCCGTGATGGCTTTGTGTAAATGTCTTTGTCAAGTCTAAGGAAAACACTTAGTAACAGACAATATAGAGAAAAGAACACTTAGTAACAGACAATATAGAGAAAAGCAAAATGTTGTCATATTTTGCAAATTCTAGTAGCCATTTTTCAACTCTTTCAAAATCGAATTCAAGTTAAACAAAATGCGATATCACCACACATAATAGGAAGCCCATTAATGAATTTGTATTCATAGATAAATACTGTGAAATACTGAATATGAGTGCAACCTTAAAATGATAAAACCTTTAAATAGAAGCAAAAATATTAGAACTGGAAGAAGAAGTATTAGAAGAACTGAAAGAGGTAAACAGGAAACAAAAGAATAAGGTGAATGATAGTTATTTAATGGGAAAACCATACAGGTCTCCTTCCTGCTATCTATTGCAGTATTACCTGAAATTTCCTTTTAAAAATCATATTATATAAATACGCTTTAACTATGTTCCCAATAGGTTTTGTGCCACCAAAATCATTGAGAATCCGAAAATCTTAAATTTTAAATCAATGCTTACTAAAAATACTATGTACACGCTACTGTTAACATACACAGACAATGAAAAGATGGATGAGATGGGGGTTCTTGTTTCTGAGGAGTTTAAACCTGGAGGGCAAGGCGTTTTGGTGCGCGCGCATGTGCGTGCGTGTGTGTGTGTGTGTGTGTGTGTGTGTGTGTGTGTGTGTGTGTATAATAAGAAATGAAGAGGAAGCCCCTGGTACATAGCTTAGAAATTTCATATAAACATTGCTGTATCTCTAATTTAGTCTCTCCAAATATATCATGAATTTCAGTCACCTTGAAGGATCTATTCTACCGCAGTTGACTTCTTAGTTTCTGGGATCTCAGACAAGATATAATTTTACCTCATCTCATTCTCTGTACTTTAGCTTTTTCACTCCTGATTTTTTTTTTCCTTTAGGAAAAAAAAAAAAAAAGAGAGAGAGAGAGAAAGAAGTATGAGTTGTTTGTAAGCAACTTTCACAATTATTTCTTACCCAGAGTGTGGGACTGCCTGTTTGAATGTTTCCAAGAAAGTATTGTTCTTATGTGACAACAGGTCAGAAAGACTCTGCATTAATTACACTAACATATGGTTATTAACAGATTCTAGCTCAGGGAGCAATACTTTACAATGTTATCTTCCACATAGTCAGATGTTAGCCATATTGTCAGTGCTGGCAGCTATTGTTTCACTCATTTACTTCACAGAGCTAATTACTCCCTAATAATAACTTTACCTTGGAGTTTTTCACTTGCTTGTGCCAGCAAACCTGTTCACACTACATATGCTAATTATTGGCACTTATTCATTATGTTAAGATAGCTTTAAGTTCAAGCTGTGCAGCCTGGCTTTCGGTAGTGAGCCAGCTGGCTGCAAAGTTCCACCTTTTTTTGCTAAAGTCATTAAAAGTTTTAATATGGGCCCATCTTGTTCTCTTTACAAGATCAGTCTTTCAGGAATTCAAATGAATGTGCAGTTACCCACGGACAATTGCAAATTATAATAAGAGGGTCTTTGGTTTCTGCTAGAAAGCTTATTTTCATTGTGAACCGTTCCTGTTAGATTACAATAGATATGTGGATTATTTTACATTTAAACTGTCTGGTCCTTTTATCTATTTGATTACTCCATACACAGACATATGTGTGTGCCTTTGTATGCCTACACACACATCCACTATCTTCCCATCCATTTCCCTTCAGAGTAGGTCTCATTTATCACTGGTATTTCATTGTTGCATGTCGAAATGATAGAGAATTTGGAAAGTCACCACTTTTATAGCATCCTTTCTGACATCCTCTTTCCTTAGTGTTTTTTTTTTTTTTTTTTTTTTTTTTTTTATTATTCCTCATTTCAAGAGATTTAGGAGTAATGCCAGGGCCAAAGACTGTGCTTGAACTCTGTTCAGGATTCCCATTGATATCAGCAGGAGTTAATATTTAAGTGTTGTTTTCAGTCAAAGTAAAATATGGTTTCTCTAGTTTTAATGAACAAATAGCTTCATTTGGTTCACATCCAAATATAATTAGTAACTACTACCACTCAATTAAATATCCAACTTTGATGAGTACAAATCAAAAAGATGTGACCTTTTTAGGGGATACATTTTAGAGGAAATCTTCTGAGAACAAGAAAGGGTTATATACTCACATACAAACTCTCACTAAAATTACTTTTTATCTTAAAAAGACAACTCTCAAAACATTCAACCTTCTGGTATTCAGTTTTATACAGTTAGTCTATTACTTAATATTTCAACATAGACGCTAAACATAGGAATCATGAAATAGGTTCAGAATTGAATTAAAAGGGGAAGACATGCATCATTCTGCTTTGAAGAGAAACTTAGGAAATACAAATTTACTTCAACCATTATCAAAAGCAAGATGTTTGACTATGCTTTCAATTGTATATTTCATGAGATAAATCTTTTTTTCTCTCTTTATTATCCATATCTTATGAAATCGGTAATTTGCTCTGGGTAGTGTCTGCTTTAGTCTTCAAAGTGCCATACACCAAGTGTTAAGGGCTGGTGTACTGCAGTGTGTTTTGGGGTGTGGAAAAGTGAAAGATGTGTGTCTATACACAGAATAAAAACAGAAATGGAAGAGAATTGAAAAATCTTTTTGTCTCTCTGTACCAGGAGCTCCCTGTGTGTGGCAATAAATGTTAGCGGGGGACAGGATGTTGTGAAGTGATTATGTGTCAGTAGAAATCCACCCTTGCCAATGGAACTAAAAGTGTCTCCACCAAAATAAATCATTTTAAATGCCCTTCATACACTTTAAGTAATTACACAAGAATGTAGTTGGCCAATGATAACTAGGTAGCTAATGTTGAGGGAATTAATGAATTGTTAGTTGTAAATATTGACACAAATTGGGATGTGAAAATTTTTATTGCTATTTAATGATCTATGTAGAGATTAACCATTCACACCTTCACTAATGATTCAGTGTGAGTTATTTGTTGCTATGTGGAAGTTGAAGGAGGGATAAATAGTATTAATTTAAAATTTATTTGACATGGTGGAGCATGCCTGTATCCCAGCTGCTTGGGAGGTTGAGGCGGGATTGCAAGGCCAGCCTGGGAAACTTAGTATGACCTTCTTTCAAAATAAAAGGCTGGAGAAGTAGGTGAGTGGCAGAGTATTCACCAAGCCTGCTTCAGGTCCTGGATTATGGAACTGTGAAAACAATGCAACAGCAACCCCGCCCCCAAATATGCTACAATTTAAATACAAGACACCTTTATTTTAAAACATTTTCAACAAATCCCAAAATTCCAATTATATTTTTCCAGTTTCTGTTAATAAAGGCTGCTTTTGTGATTTTTGATTATTGTAAGTCTGTTTGTGGTAAAAAGAATTAAATTAAATTAAATTAGAAAACTATGTAGTTGTTGAGCCGCAGGGATCTGCACATACTGAGCCTTACCATAGTTTCTTTCCAGAGTGGTTAGGAAGTTAAATCAAAACAAAATAAAATCATAATTGCAGTGATTAAGAACTATAACTGAAAAGTCTAAATAGGCCACTTCAAGTTCCTTGATATAGCTTCAGAATCTATTTGTTCAGAATGAAATTACAGATAAAATAAGTAAAATTTGTTCAATAAAACTGGTAAATTTTAAATTTTAAACCTTTAAGTACTCCATGAAAAGTTATGAGTTGGAAATATGTACAAGTATTTCAGTTTGAGGCTTTTGAAATTTTTATTAGATACCAACATAATAAAACATTTAATGGTTCATTAATGGCCACAGTGGACTAAGACCTCATTTGAACTATTCTTTATTTTTCTCGGTAATCAAGTTTCATACTTTTTTATTTGTTTTGAACAATTTATATTGTCTTGTTTTTTTTTCTATGAATTTATAGAAACTATTACAACATTCTCTACTTAATGAAAGGAGGTATTCTCTTTTTTGTCTCTAGACTGTTGTATCCTAGATAAACACTGTTACTTAAGCCTTAATTTTAGATTGATGACTCACAAAAGACTTAGGAGGACTCACGTGTATCTCAGAGTTTTAGCTTTTTTGGTTGTGCTAGACTACATAGCGTAATTTAGTCTAAGCTTAATAAAGAAACCTTAGGTTAGTGCTACAACGTGGTGAGAGAGGGAAAGCTTGTTCTCTGCTGCTAATACTAATGTTGGTGTTTGACCAGCAGTAAGCCCAGCTTTTGTATTAGTTTACAGTTCAGTAGTTCATGGTCTTGTTTCATCTTAAAATATTTTCATTCTTGTTTCAATTCTTGAGACTTTCCCTTTGGTTAGTTTAAGAGCAGAAACGTATTAAAAGTTTTGTTTGGTTGTTTTGCTGTACCTGGCAACTGAACCTAGGGACTCTGTGCTGAGCTGCAGCCCCAAACCATTATTTAAGTATTCGTTTTGAAACAATGTCTCACTAATTCACTAAACTGCCCAGGCTGGGCTTGAATTTGCTAATTCTCCTGCCTCAGATTCCCAGAATGCTGGGATTACATGTGGAAACTAGTTTGAGGCTTGAAGAGGTTTTCAGCACTGTTCCTTTAGACTACCCTGTGAAAGCTCCCAAATTTGTGGTGGGCAGTGACAGAGCACACAAGTCGAGCACATTCCACTGGTTAAAAATCAACTAGACTGTCATCCTTTGGTAAAAACACTCCCGTTTTAAAAGTTTAAGGCATGGAAAAAAAGGTGGCATTTAAAATATTGCTAACTTTTTCCTCTCATATTTTATAAACTATTGTACATTGCATGATATGTTAGTGAGCGCTGTGTTGCTGAGATAAAAATACCTGAGGAAAACAACCTAAAAGACAATAACTTTGTTTTGGCTGAGTTTCACACATTTCGGGTGTAGGTATCTAGTTCCATTGCTTTTAGGCTTCGGGTAAGGCAGAAATATCATGGCAGAGTAAAGATGCTCATCTATGGCACAGGGTGAGAAGGGAGGGGACACAGGGTGAAGCACAGGCAGGATGTAGTCCCCAGAGATTCTCCCCAAAATCCACTCCTTTTGACTCGGTCTCATCTAAAAGATTTACATCACCTCCCAATAATAGCTGCTAAATAAGAATGCATCAATGGATTTATCCAGAGATGAAGTCAGAGCCCTCCTGGACCAACTGCCTTTCCAAAGCCCCAGCTCCGAACATGGCTGCCTTTACCACATTAGCCTATAGGGACATTCCAGACCCAAACTATCCAACATGGCCATGCTTGACGTTGAAGATATGCAAAGCAAAACACTCCTATGGGACCCTGTAGAGGAAGAGGGTAGCTACTTTAAAATAAATAAAATCTACCATGCTTTAGATGTGCAAGTTCAGTGGTACTCCTGAAAACCTTATAGATTCAAATAAACCATCTCTAATTTAGCTCCTTAAGGTTAACATAAAGTAAGATCATAGAAACTAATACTGGAAACTAAAATTGCAAAACACACAGATTTTTAGATTATTAGGTTACTAAAACACTTAAAACCAATTTCTACCTCCTACCTATCATTTTCTCTCTAGAAAACTGCTTTAAATATGAAGACACAGATGGCCTAAAACAAAAGATTACAAAAGATATACCAAGTCAAGACTAGTCAGAAGAAATCTTACGTGGCATTACTAGTATCAGAATAGATTTCAAAGGAAAGAATATTAGCAAAGTTACTAGAAGTCACTGCATAACGAAAATGATTAGCTCATCAAAAGGGCACAAAGATACCAAATATATAGTAGTTAGCTACAGAGCTTAGATCACATAAATTAAAAACCAGCAGAATTAAAAGAATTAAGAAACAAATTCACAATTACACTTGAATACTTGAATAGTTACACCTGATTGAATAAAAACTTGGAAAACTAGTTAAGTTAATTGACACTATGCACTCTTGAATTTTTAATGATATTTATTGATAATGATTACTTCAATCAAAAACTGAATAATTACTACCTAAAATTGCACATAGAAAATTTAGAAAGAAAATTGTAATATAGGCCATAATAGTAAAATAATAAACTATATAAATAAAGTATGTCTTCTGGTAACAATGATATTAAAATGGAAATTAATAATCTTAATTGTCCTAGTTGTATGAAAACTAAATAGCAACTTCTAAAAGACTCGTGGATCAAAGAAGCAGCCACAAGGAAAATAAGGAAATATTTTTAACTGAACAGAGATGAATATACAAGCTAATAAATTAAGGCAATTTATTAATAAAATGCCTTTTATTACATTATTAATACAGTAATTACCTTGTAAATTTAGATAAAGCATTTAAGAACATTCAGCACCTCATGATGAATACATCTGAGCAATCCAGGGATAGAAGAATATTTTCTCAACCTAATAAAGGCAATTATAACAGTCCCCAAGTTTAATGTTGAAATATTGCACATTTCCCCCTAAAATTGTCCTCTTAAAATTTTTATTTGCTATTATATTGAAGGTCATTTCTTGGAGTACAGTAAGTCAATAACAATTAAAATAGATTTAGTCACAACTAATATCATAGTCTCTGAGAAAAAATACTAAGAAGGCTGTTAAAAATCTACTAGTTAATTTTGCAGAAAAACAAGATATAAAATCGTACAAAATAAAATTTCTAATGTATTAGAAACTTTTCAAAATTGAAATGTTACAAAGTATTTAAAACATTTAGAAATATGAAGCACATAGGATAGATTTGCTAAGATTAGCAAAAGTATCAGAAGTCACTGCATAATGAAAATGATTAGCTCGTCAAAAGGGCATGTGACATAGGTAAGAAGTGACATCACAACAAGTGCTTTGAAAGGCACATTATGGTGGGTGTGTAACACTCACTTTTCTTTTTTAGAAATATTTATTTTGAGTTATTCATTTAAATGTTATGAATTTTCATAAAAGACTAAAATATCAAATGTTATATGTAGTGAAGTTTAGAATAAACATCAACATTTTTAACATCAACTGTTTACCTGCTTAGAAGATCTAAAAAATAACAGCAGCAAAAAATTACTCCATGAACCACAATGAAAATACAAACAAAATTCTACACAGAAATAACCTTTCCTTCAAGATTAGGTTTTCATGTGTGAAGACCTAAGTCAGACTTCACACATGAAAACAACACGATCCATACACAGATCTTGTTTGCACTGATAGTATGTATGCTTAACTTTTCTTTCCTGTCTGGCGGGCCACACTTGCCAGCATCCTATTACATTAACCACATTTTGAGGTATTACTGTTTATGCATATAGAATGTGTCACTACTATTACATTATTAGCGTATTTCAAAACGCTAATTTGTAATGTATTGTCTTTTACAGACAACTTCCCACACAGTCACAATGCTGACATTCTGTCGGCACTGGCAAAAACCTAGTAACATTTTCTGACTTAGTTCTAATGTTTGATCATTCAGGTGTACATGATCATTTTGTAGCATTTTGACTAATCAAATGTTTCTGTACATTACCATTTCCTGCCTCATCTAAATCACTGTCTCTAGTCTGTGCTTCTCCTGTCTGTTGTATCTTCTCAGTGTTTTCAGCTTATATGATTCAAGTCATCATCAGTCACCAAGTCACCTGATGACTATAAAGGCAGATCTTCATGTGATGTTGTACTGGATCAGGCTAATTCTATAAGAAAAATCAAAAGTAAATAGTTAATACAAAATTATAAATGCTCAAAATGTAGCAGTGTATGATATGTGGAAAACATCGTGCAGTGGTTACAATTTGACACATGCAGTCACCTTGCTGTTTGTCAAACTAATGAATGATCGGTTCCTGTGTCCCTCTGGTGCAGCTACAGAGATGCACAGCAGGCTCCCATTAAGCTAAAGAACATGTTTTCATTAGAAAATTATGGTACCGGCATCTGTGATCCAGTATGAGGAACCAAGTTAAATTTGACAAAACTTTTGCTGAGAGAATTTAAGGGAAATTGAAATGGAAAGGTATGCCACTGTGTTGTCAGTTTTTTGTTTGCTGTGACAAATACTCGAGTTAAAGAATTTAAAAAAGGAAAGGTTTGGCTTGGCTCACAGATATAGTGGTTTCAGTCCACGGTATTTGGTCATGTTTCTTTGCATCGTAATGGTGGGATCCCATGGTGAAGGAGGAGGTAACAAAGCCAGAAAGAGAAAGGGGCCAGAGTTTCAATATCCCCTTAAGAACACACCCAAATTATCTAGCATTTTTCACCTGAGTCCTACCTTTTAAAGATTCCACCACACCCAACAGTACCCCAGGCTGAGGACCAGGCTTTCAAATGTATTAAAGCTTTGGCAGAGACTACAGATCCAAGGCATAACAGCCACATTTGTGAATTAAGAAACTCAATTATTTTAAAATGTTTCTTCACAAATTTATTATAAATTCAGAATTCCCTGAATCAAAATCTTAGAATATGTTTTTGGAGAAATTAATTAATATTTGTGTAAACAAAACATTTTTAATAAAGCAAAAAAAATTTAAGGGTTATCACTTTTTTATTTTAGTTTATATTCACGCTATTCTACCAAATAAAATACAGGTTTGACATAGTACATGTATAGCTAAGTAGAACAGAAAAGAGTGTTCAGGAATATCTACTTACAAATCTCTATGCATTTAAAATTTTTTTTTAATAAAAGTGCTCACTCAGGTCAATATGAAAACATAGTTTTTTCTAACAAATGGCATAAGGACAATACTTTAATATCCACATACTGACAAATGAATTATTTTTTATACCATACATCAAACCTAACTCTAATATATAAAGAAACTATAGAGATAAATATAATACAAGTTATCTAGAAAAATATGGAAGAAATTTTTGATCTAGGTCAATAATGTTAAGTAACTGAGATGTTAGTGTATGCTTATAATCTAAGCACTTGGGAGGCAGACATTGGAAGATCACAAGTTCTGGACCAGCCTAGAGCCAACCTGAAATACATAGGAAGACCTTGTCTTAAAGGGGGAAAAAAAAAAAAATTAACCTCCTCCAAAGAAAGGCAAAAAAACCCAAATTAAAATAGACAATAAATTTGGCTTCACCAGTGTGAAAACTGATTTTTTAACACCAAAAAGAAAATGGAAAAGCAAGCCACAGACTGACAGAAGATATTTGCAAAACATATATTTGAGCAAACACTTGTAGTCTGAAAGATTCCAAAATCTTCTTATATTCAAAAATCAAGAGATGTAACTCAATGAAAATAGCCAAAAGAATTCAACTGACTTTCACTTGAAGAGGTAAGGAATGGCAAAAAAAATATGAAAAATATGGTTACCATTATTAATTAGAGAGATAAAAAATAAAGCTGTGTCTGGCACCAAACATACAAGAATGACCATACTGTAGATAAAAAGAATGTGAAGCAGCAAAAATTTTTAAAATGTTGCTAGTGGGAATCCAAAATGGCACATTGACTTTGGAAAACATTTTGACAATTTTCTGTTAAGTTTTACATATACTTATCATATAATCAACAATTCGACTTCTGTTTTTTCCCAAGAAAAATGAAATTATGTGTCTACAAGAAAATACGTACACAAGTATTCATAGAAATTTAATCAGAATATTCTCAAGCCTAAAACAAATCAAATATTCATCAAACAGATGAGTGGATAAATTACAGTATATATGTAGTGATAAAAAACATTTAAAAAACAGATAAAGTTCACATCACAAATTAGTTAAAACGAAGTTTGAAAATGTAAGTATTTATAGCTTGAGATAATTTTATTGAAAAGCAAATTGCATCTATGGTATTACTGAGATAAATATGAAATACATGTAAGTATAATCGAATAGAAAACTTGAAAGTCAAAGAATAATTAAGAGATATAATAGGTACACACCAATCTAAAGTAAGCTAACAAGCTATATGAGTACCTGAAAAAAGGCCAAAAGCATTACTGGGGATAAAGAGGCTTACTACATGATGCTAAAAGGCTTCATTCAGTGAAAAGCTATCACCATTCTAAACTTGAATTCAACTAATATAGTGTTCTCAGGTAAAAGAGTACGTGAGGTAAAACTGAAAACTGCAGGGAAAACAATGAACCCAACATTGTGAATATTGTTATTCTGCCTTTCTCAATCATTGGAAGGAATTAGGTAAAATATTATTTGAATATTTAGAAAATTTGAAAAAAAATAGTGAAGTTTGTTTTAATAGAAAGCTTCAGTTTCTGCTTCTAATATTTAAAAGAAAAATATTCTTCTCAAAAACATATTTTTTAAAGTGGTGCATATTATGCTGTAAGTCATGTTATCAGTTATTATAGAGTGAAGGATTTGTACAGTATTGACTGATGATACAATTTACCATGAAATCAGTCAAAATATCAGAAATTCAAATATTTGGGAAATATAGACAATCATTTAAATAATAATGAAAGAATTTTAGGGACCAGGAAATTTGTTAAAAAGGAATTTGAGCTTATTAGTAATAACTCTTTTGACTGATGTCAATGTCTTCTGCTTGACAGCCCCTCCAAATTTCCTTTCAGTGTTTTTAAATTGGTCTTTCTAAAAGAAAGAGTGTCTACCATGATTTTAACTTTTTTCTGACTTTCCATTTGTTCTTCTGGATGTTAAGCTATGCCCTCAAGATATGTGGTTTGATTAAAAGATAGAGAAAAAATACTAATTGCATTGCACTGTGGAGTGTGTGTGTAACTGTGAGTGTGCTCCCTTCCTCACTGTGGAATGTGAGGGAGGAAGGTAAAAATCTGAGTTCAGGAGCCAAAGAAGTTTTACTAGTGTAAGTGAACCCAAGCTGAATGCTAACACATAAATAGAATGAGTTAGTTAATTGAGAAAGCTATTGATATATGAGAAAGCCATTGATATATATGGTACCTGCGAGTCTTTAGAGGATAGTAAAGCACAAAAGTGGGGAAACAAAACAGGCAAAGGTAAGACAGGAAGGATCTAGGTCAAAGCCACAAAACAGATTGAGGAATTACTGCTGTGCCATCCAGAATAGGATAGTGTTGTAAATAGAGATTTGCATTTCATTATTTCGTATTGTAATCCAAAAAGACACAATACCAAGTGCCATATTCTCCAGTGTAGAAATCTCAAAAGATCAAGATTCCAAAAGTCTAAAATCCTGATGATCACAACTATGGAAGATTAAAGTTTCAAATGTTGAAATTATGAAAGCCACGGCCCTGTGTGTCAACTTTGCATCATTTCCTGTCCTGGAGGTATAAATTGGTGTAAATACTTTCAGAGAATTCTTTTTCCATATATTTTGCATATTTCACTGTGCAAAAGTATATTATCACAGTATTTACTTTCTTCACAAACATTAAGTATGCATAAAAACTTTGAGACCTCCACAGTAAATGAAAAGATAGTCTTTTATACACTTTTATTTGTGAAAGGTAAAAAATCTGTGAAGATTTTACCTCTTTGTATGACTGTGTATGTGGTCATGACTTACCCCAAGTTTGGATCATCTCATCGAAAGACTTGGGCTGTCCAGTGCGGAAGGCACAAGTAAAAAGCTGTGGGCACATATTGCTGACTGTGTGTGTTTACATATTTATACATTTTACTTTTTTAGCTATTTCTTGATGGAAATCATTAATCTGCTCATAACTGTGTATCTGTTTGATTCTTGTTAGTCTACTGAAGTGTTTATGCTTGCAAAGATGTGTATGTTGTTCTTAACTATTGAATGGGGTAAAATGGCCTACAAAGCATTTTAATATATTTTAAAGATTCCTCAAATCCCCATTAAAGTGTAAATAGATGTTTTATAAAGAAGAATTTAAAGTATTTTTCCAGAATCATAGTTGACATTTTGAACCTTCATAATTTGAAACTGTTGAGATTTGAGCTGCAAGTGATTGTATTGTTTTAGGTTTTCAACACTCAGTGTTATAATATTTGGAACTGTTTCTTTCCATGTTACATACAAAACTCACTTTTTATACACCTGTCAGTAGAGAGGAAAACAGCTGTAAATTCTGTGGGTAATGGCAGGAAGAGATGAGGAAGATTTAATTTACAATACTAGAAATAAGTCGGAACAAAGCAGAAGAGATTTATTCAATAAATGTTTATCATTTGGTAATTGATTAGATGATAGCTTTGTCATTTCAGAGTCTAACAGGATCTGGCATATAGAAAATCACAAAATAAATAACTGACTTCACACTTTAGTGACTGCATGAATTTGTTTCCATACATGCTACCTGGAAAGTTGAAAGAATAGAATTTGACTAGCACTGACGTACAATTCTGGCATATATGTCAGCAGTAGCACTTTTCTTTTAACCGGATCTTTTCATTGTAATTCAGCATGATGGATGAATGAAATAGTGTGTATGTTTCCTACCCCAAACCAGGAAGAGACAGGGCCATAAGTGTGTCCTCCTGGAGGAGGTGGGTCCTGAGCTGAGTGTTGAACAAGGAGAAGCAGTTAGTGACATGATGCAAATGATGGAGTGACTCCTTTGTGACATGACAACATGAGTGAGAAGCAAATTCAATAGAAAATGGCTCAGTTTCGTCTTTATTTTGTATGGAACTCACAACCTTGCCCTTGCCAGGCAGGTGCTTACACCACTGAGCTAAATCCCCAGCCCAGTTTTGTTCATTATAAGTGTGAGGTCCTTGTAAAAATAATTGAAATCAACAAGAAATTGGAAGTACATGCACGAGTATTAAAGGTATTTCTTCCAGGTACCCTAGAGTGAAGCCTTGAGTTGTAATCTCTTTCTTAATTGAACATACCTTTCTGTGTGGTAATTATTTATCCTAGAAGATATATCACTAGGTAATAATTCCAAATTCTTTGTTATGTCTTCTCATTATGTGTATTTTTTCCTTTCTGGGTCTCTCCTTAGCAACACCTTTGCCCTTTTCCAAACTTCTTCATCTTCTGGAATAAAAACTTGATTAGCATACGAGGTGATGTTTTGGCGGGGTTGGGTTGGAAACTTACAATCTAACTGACATGATGGAACGTGCATCATTCAAGGTTTTTCTGGCAACAAAAGCGAAGAAACAGATGATAAGAAGTGGTCAGAATTCCAGAAAGTGAATTAGAATTTTAAATGACTTGGGTAAACTGAGAAATTATAGTAGATAAAATTGTATGCTGAGAAAGAATGTATGCTGAGAAAGAGGACAGCAGAAGCAGCCCTGACCATGACAATGAGCTCAGCAAAATTAGCTGTGCCAGTGTCTTCACAATTTAGTTTCAAAAGCCTGTGCAATGATAAAATCATAATTAAGAATATGCGGCTTCGTATCTGAAAGGAACTCCTTCTATCTATGTAGTTGTACCTGGAGGAAAATCCTGTAGCCATGCTGGTCTAAGAGACGACAACTCAGTTGTCAGATGGAGCAGGGATATAGGGATATAGAAACAGAAAGGAACAGAATTTTTGTCAAGGCCATAACAAAAACTGACATTGACTTAGTAGCAACCAAAAAATATATGAAAAATCTCTTGCAGTATTATGGTGTACATGGAAAAAAACCCGTAAGGGCTTTCAGAGAGAGTTTTCTGAGAGAGATACTTAAAATGGAAAAAGAAAAATGAAAAAACTTTTATGCAGTCTCCCATTTTTTATGTCTAGCTAAATGTTCAACAAATCAATATTTACTGAATATACTCTTTCCCCATACTAGGATGGAAAAGATAAAATTTTAAACAAGATAGGCACAGTCCCTCCCCTCAAAGATCTTATGTTCAAATACGTGTACAGGACACATGTTCAAAAATTCCAGCCTGAAAATTCAAAATGTAAATGCTGCTCAATTACAAAACTTTTTGAGCACACTTTCATATCACAAGTAGAAAATGCTATACCATGCAACTTTGTGTAATGCTTAGAATTACTTAAAATATTGTAAAGAAATCACCTTAGGCAGCCAGGCATGGTGGCTCATGTCTGTAATCCCAGTACTCAGGAGACTGAGGCAGGAGAATTGTTGTGAGTTCGAGACCAGCTTGGGCTACAGAGTGAGCTCAAGGCCAGCCTGAACTGCATAAAGAGATCCTGTCTCAAAGAAAAAGAAAAAGATATTACCTCAGGCAGTCTGTAAATGCTTTGCTTAGACAGGAGTCCCACCTCCAATATAATCTCTCTGTGTGCATGCAGAAAATCCAAAATCCAAAAGAATTCAAAGTTCAAAACATTCTTGTCGCAATCATTTCAAATAAGTGATACTCAACCTGTATTCGCATTATTGTGGCAATGTGCCTTTCTAGTTAATGACATAATATAAAGGTTGGATCTAGCCGAAACCAATCATCTGGGCATTGTTTAGCAAAGGATTTCTGATAACTTGGTGAACTGTTGGAAAATAAGTAAAAGACAAAGAGAGGTACAGAATGTAAGTGAAGTTAGAGAAACTATTACATATATTAGAGTCTATTCATATAACTTTATAGCCACTGTCATTCTATAGCTTAAAATTTATTATATTATTATATGGTCATGAATCTGATGAAATTGTTTTATGTTAGAATAGGTGATGTGCTGCTCACTGAAACTGCTGATGTAAAATGTTTGACTTGCAATATTTCCAATAGTGAGAGTGTATCAAAACCATTTGATTAACTGGATATGTTACTTTGTGATTATTTAATGACACAGTTTAGTTAGAAACTTGTCATTAATGTCATATGTCTAAAAACTAATTTTCTAAGTGCAGCTCTGTATTAAAGGTGACTTACAATCACATTATAATTGAGATGAGAACTCAATTATATTGTACTATTGAACTTATTGTATTGTTGAACTGGTGATGTCAGTCCATACCACTTCACAGCCCTAAAGAACAGCACAAAGGCATTTACTGGCAAGCAAGATGTATTTACAGCATCAGCAGAACTGTAGCCAAAGAAATCTACAGAGTTCAGGATCAGGAACCAAAGGTCCAGCTGTTCTTAAAGTATTATTATGATTTAATAGAAAGCACAGATGGAAACAATATAATTGTCTAGAGTAGCCAAGGGCAGAGGTTAATATGTGAAAAGTGATCAGCGGTGTGCTGATTGAAATACAAAACAAAACTCTTTTTGTTAATATAAAAAAATGGACTGGGTACTAACCAGAGGAAACAGTCCTTAGTGTTTCGTTTTAGCCATTGTAGAGATGGTCATGTGTGGTATACAGCTGCAAGTGGTTCTTACTGAATTATTAGAAACTAAACCATTCTTCTGTGTGGCTCAGCAGTTTTACTGGATATGGACCATTGCAACTGTATAAAGCTCTCGATTGTTGCCTATTAATTTAGAGTGTTGCCATAAGCCAGCCGTAGGCCCCATGATTTCTGTGAATGAGCAACTCATTTAAAAAAAAAAAAAAAAAAGACTCTATGTAGGCTCTAATTCATAATTTAAGAGTTTGGATAAATTTAAAATTCTATGAATTCTTCACTTATTGAAAGTTTTGTTGGGTTCCTAAGTCATTAAAAATATTGTCATCCTTTAAAGATCAGTTGGTTTAAAACAGAAAAGTAATGCTATCTTTTCCATGACAAATATAATACTGTCTCTGTCTCTGTATGTGTATATCTATATATTTATATTTGAATTATCTGTATTATGGTATACACACATACACAAACTTCCAAATGTTTTTGAATGTCAATGTCAGGAGTTCCAGTAATTTTGATTTTAAATAATTTTACCTTATGTTCACCAAATTCTGCCTTGAAAATACCAGTTGTATTCTTAATAACCACACATGCAGGTTCAGACAATTTTTTGAGGTGAAGTGTTATTCTGACTCATGTATATTTATAATAGATATGAAAATACTTACATGTAATAAAACCATTTTGATGACTTTCAGTATAAGAGATAAACTCTTTGCCGATATCCAACAACAAACAGTAAACTAAATCTTCAGTATCAAACTGGTTTACAGGTTTCCGCGTGTTACTTGGAGGTAGCATCATATCAGAGACAATCTCCTTGTCAACAGAAACCAATTTTCAATTTCTCCAGGATTTATTCTGGAAAAATATCTAGACACACTGAAGTATGTTTTTAGAGCTAGTGTTTCTTCTAGGTTTCAATAGCACTATACACACACACACACACACACACACACACACACATATCAATAAGCATGTTTTGAGGAGAATAATAATACAGTCTTGGTGACTGTAAAAGAGAAAACCTTTTTCTCCTACTGCTCATCTGAAAGAAACAACTGACCAGGTAGTTATTGCAATATTATAGAATAAGGAAAAGATATGTCATGTGTTTCTCTTAAAACAGAATTTGTATTTCTGGGAAAGCAATTGATATTTGAATCATTTCCTAGTTTTCTTTTGAATAATTAAAATCCGTTTGAGAGCCCAGTATTTGTGAAGTTTGAATGGCATTAGAGAGTCGCCAATTGGCATTGCCTGGTAGTTCTACTATTTGTTTCAGTTTTGAGTTGGGGAATATTTTTGTATTCTGGGAGAAGCTGTTCTAAAATATGTCATCCATTTCACATTTTCCGTTCTTAAGCTCATATTTTATGCAATACAAAAATAAATAAATAAAACACTTACTGAGGCTACAGGATGGTCATAATACTGGAAAACTGGCTCTCAGCCAAATTAACCAGGAAGTGGCAAGGATATAGCCAATTTTTTTCATTCTGAATTTAATATCTGGCTCATTTTTTAGCATAAAATTTGCACTAAGTTGAGTTATTTTCATTCAAAAAATCATCATACTATTTTGGCATCCTCTTTTTATAGACTATACTCTCTTCTGCAAATGTTCACTCTCTAATTATAGCTCACTTAAATACCTGGATTGAAGAATTAGAAATCCTATCAGGGACGTATGCTATGTGGTTAAATGAATTTCATGCTTTAAAAGAAATTGATTGCGTGAGTATTGTGTGAAAGATTATTGTGCTTGATTTTTACTTAAAAGATGTAAATACTCTTAATTTAGAATAAGCTTGTGTATTATTTTAGTTTATAGTCTGAGTGACATTATAGTAATTGAATGCATGATTGTATTATGCATAATATATACCAACTCTATCATCGAATTGTGGTATTGAATAATAAGAATCAAGTGGCAAATCAGTAGATTCAGATTGTTTTGACAGGATCTCATGGGGTCCAAGAGGTTGCTGGGGTTGAATTTTGATATTGAGAGACAGGGTTTGATCTTTGTGGGTGAACCTGACGCTCCTGTGCCATGCTTTTATAATCTGTGTTCCCTCACATTAGATTTTTTGTCTGAAAAAAGATTTTTGGAGCTTGAAAATTATTTAAAAAACAGTCATATAAAGCTTTCCTTGTACCTAATATACTTCAGAAATTGAGTGATCTATGCATAACAAAGCTGTGGTGAATATATCTCGCTATATTTTACTCATTTATTAAATATATAGAGAGACACAATTAAAATTTTAAATTGGCAGATTTCTCCAGTTCTGTTCTCCCCTCATTTCTTGATTAAGAAGAAGTTGGCTTTATGTTTGGACTGTTTTCTGGTTTCCAGGATATCTTTAAATGGAAAAGCTACGTTTGCTATTCATTATGTTGGGATTTCTCTACTCTTGTCCCTACTTACTCTTTAAAAGTAGAACAGAAGGAGGAAACAGATCAGACGCAAACAAAGAAAAGAGATGAGGATAAAGAGCAGAGGGAGAGGAAATGAGGTCTCTTAATTTTAGGGTTTCCTGTTTTCATCTCCTACTACCCTTGACTACTCACAGGTTCATTCACCATATTCTAACTACTTTGTTTCTCATTAGCTTCTAAACTTACAAAATATAAATTAGTGCTAGCTTTAAAGTTGTTGGCAATAGTCAAGGAAGATAATAATTTCAACATGCATATATTTTTACACAGGTACATGAATTATTTGAAACCATGTCTCTGAATATTTTAACAGTAATGTGCTCAACCCTATAATTTTCCATTGTAATAAATTAAAGCTGGTATTTAAATAACAAATAAAAGAAACTTCAACAGCCATGATTTTGTTAATCACCACAATTTCTGTTTTAAAAATTATAAATGTAGAATGAAAGGGGATACTCACTGAGTTTCCCTGTTAGGAGTCATGTAGTTTAAATGACAGTTCTGAAGCCTTTACTGTTACTTTTAGCATCATAAGACACCTGTAAGGAAGAATTTCAAACTTACACTTAGGAGTTTGCAATTTGTTGTATTAGGCATCGTTATCTTAAATGTTTGTAAAGCACATTTATGTGTAGGCTTACACTTCCAGACACAATCACAATCTCATGTTCTTTTAAAAAATATGTAAATGTATATAATTAGAAGAACTGAACAAATGGCAAGTCCTTAAAGAAAGACTTTAGTTTTTCATTTTCATTAGGAGAGATAATGTGAAAGATCCTGAAGAAACAGATGAACAGGGCAATCCCAGGAAGTTCCAGCAGATCTAGTAGCTGCTTTTGTGTAAGACAATAGATCTTGTGTGAATATTCGTCTTTCTCTCCAGGCAGCTAGCTAGTCTGGTTAACCGAAATTGTTGAGTAATTGTTCTGTGGTTGAGAACAAAATGCTGAATTAAACTGTTCCCAGCACAATAATTGTGTGATTATAGCATTTATGTTGCTGGCCAAAGGAACAGTCATTAGGTTTGGAAGACTTACCAAAACCACAAGTACAAAAAAAATGCAAATCACATGTAAATTGCTGTTTAATACCTATAGTGGCTTAGAAATGGAACTAAGAGTAGAACACATTTCTAGTTAAAAGAGATGAACCTGGAAATCTTGATTATACATTTAGTATAATACTGAAATTAGGAAGATGCTGAAATGCATTTTCTTTATGGTTTTTTTTTTTTTTTTTTTTTTTCCTTTTTTCTATACTACTTACATTTGCGGTCATGTATTTAGTCTCTCATCATCTCTCTTTCCTTTCTTCCATGCTTAGACTCATCTTTCTTAACATCCTTTGTTAACTTCAGTATTTTTAACTCTATATGCTGTTCTGAAAGGTTTATTTTTCCCACTACTCAAAATTATGTGGTGAAAAGAACTTACTATCCAAAAGGATGTTTGTGCTGATGCAGAGAAAGATTTAATAAGAAAACTGTCAGCAAATATATAGAAAATGTCAAGTAAAAATGAGTTGCTAATAAGATTGAAATACTATTATTTCCTTACATTTTGAAATATTAAACTTTCTATCACTGATACATGCACACGCTGAAATACTGATTTTTTCCACCTGTTTTAGCGTTTAGGTGAGCCATTTATAGACAAAGATCTCCCTATGATAAGGATCAGGCTTTGCTAACTACATGTGTGGTGTTGAAAAACACATGTGACCTTCAGAAGTAGTGACAGTATGAGAAGAATATTAATCGTGTTTTAAAATAATGGATGAAAAACAGTAATTTTGAAAGATGAATGATTCTATAAGAATGAGTGGCACTCTGACATTGTTCCAGATCACTTAACTATGATAATAGCCTTAAATGTATTAATGAAAATTGCTACAAGAGATCTTTTGGGGGGATGGGATTCTGGTAAATTTCATTCTTGCTTTATTTCATTTAAACCAAAACAGAATAAAATATATGGAAGAAAAATTCCACTGGCAGTATGGACCCTCAAACACAAGACAGAGTAACTAAAAGCCTGAAAGATCTTAATTATTCATCTCTTTCTATAATTAGAAATATGTTTAACACTGAAATTTACACCAACATTATGGCTTAGTTTTCTTAATTACTTGCAAATCACATTAGAAAGTTTTCTTCTTTTATAAAGTCGTGTAAACACTACCAACATAATTGTTGAAAATTAGTCATTATAAACTATTTCACAGATACAAATATTTTTGATATCAAAATATTAAATTATAGTTTTTATTATTACCAGTCTTATTAGACTTCTGAAAAGTGTCTTGTATACATACAAATTAGATATAGTGAAAAGTTTTAAGGTTTTAGTTTTGTTAAAATCTATATGCAAGTTAATATGACAATTTCATTTCTGAACTTTTTCGTGTAATTTTCCCAAAACATCTTCCTATGTACAGACGCATATGTATTTCAAACATAGTAAGTGATTTAATGTTTCTTGTTTCAGGGAAGGAAAGTGGGTATTTGATACAAAAAATATGTGCTTGAATTTTTTGTGCTTTGTGTATGATTTCTATTTTGCACAAAACACTGTGGCTTTCAGCTTTTTCTTCAAGAATATACATCTTGTCCTCAGTTTCGCAGACTTCAAACTGTACAATTTTTGAATTGTTAACCATTACATAGTGTTAAATAACCTGTAATTCCTGTCAACCACCCACATATTAATTAGAACACAGAAAATTTAATGATCCCACTTGTCAATGGTAAAGCACATTTTAAAATTAAGGATCAGACTTCAGTGTTCAGATTGTGTTTTTAATGGAAATTTCGACTCAATTCCTAGGTAAATATTTCATATTCTAAAATGAAACTTGAGTTAAAGACAAAGCTACTTTTTCAAAGAGTGAAATTGTTATTTTTGGAGCCCATTTTTAAAGGCTAACTTTTTATTCTGCATCTTAAACCAAATGTTTTAGAATTATATTTATGCATAATACCAAGTCTCTGAAATCTGTTCATTCTTGTTTTATGGCCTAGTGTGTAGATAGTTGTTATAAAAGATCTATATGTTTTGAAAAGTGTATATATCATGAATATTTTCTGTTGCATAATTCTGTATATATCCATTAGATTGAACATGCAAGTTGTGCTGTCTAAATTGCCAATATCTGAGTTTTTTGTTTGTTTCTGTTTTGTCTATGTGAGCTGTCACTAATTAAGAAAGTTGTGCTAAAATCTCCGAGAACAACAGAGGTTTACTAACTTCTTGTAATTCCCTCAATCTTTGTTTCATACATTGTGAGGATATTTTATTAGGTGCATGTAACTTCAGAATTATTGTGTGTTCTTATTAAATGTAAACTTTCAGTATTATTTCTGAAAGCTCTTTATCCACTGTTACGACTTTTGTATTAAAATCTGTTTCATTTGATACTAACAGTACCACAGGCTTTTTATTTATCATGTCTTTGGTTAATATTTGCCTGATACTTTTTCCCCTATGCTTTTCAACCTTTTTTATTTGTCATTATAATTTAATTATATCTCTTCTTAACACAATAAGGATCTTAAATTTTCAGTATAATGGTCTGTATTTTTCCATTCATGAGCTTGGTGCACTTACATTTATTGTAATTAACTCTTTCTTTTTGATTTTATATCACATTTTATATGCATCATTTTTACATTCTAATTTTATGTACAAACTTTTAGTTTGTTTGAATTAGAATTAAAATTCATTTAAGTAATATTATGAGTATTGTAGCCTTTCTGTATACAAAGGGTAGCTGGAAACACAGTCATTATAAGCCTTGCGTATACATCAGATTCTTGGATCTGAGCTCCATTTCCCATACATATTATCTACCTAACTTAAAATAATTATGTGTAACATGGGAATAATAAAAATATGTATGTCATAGTTTTGTATGCATTTAAGTAAATGAAAACAAAATTAAAAATTATCATAATACAGTGAGCTGAGCAAAATAAAATAAGTATTAACAATTATCAAAATGCCTTCGTGAAAATGCCGGTGGATGGAAAGGATTCACGTAGTGAGTCAGTGATCTCTTTTTCTCTGTAAAACATCTACATAAAATTAAAATCATCACAATTCTGATGACTTAAAAATCATTTCTAAGGAACAGTGATATATCTCAGTAGCATAAGCACTTGCCTAGCAAGCACAAGAGCCTGTGCTTATCAATTCTTGGTACAAAAGAAAATTATTTCTAACCAAGAAAGGGTCCAATAGATTAAGTAAAATACCTGTAGTATTGAAAAAAATCATCTTTATTTAAATAAGGGAAAATTTTTAAAAGAATAAAATGGAAATGGAATTTTATAATTAGGGAAGGAACAAGTAGTTGAAGAAAGGAGATGAGATTGGAAAAAAGTATCATGTACAGGTACAAACCCCTGAATTCAATATGATCATTATGTATATGTAAAATGTATTAATAAACTAAAATCTATTTACATTGGTCCCTCACAGTCGTTTGTTCTAGAAAATATCAAATAAATTTAACGAAGTATAAAATTAGCTATACTTTCTTACATTGTTGCAAATCATGTAAAATTTTATTACTGAACATGTTTGTGATGGTAGATTGCAATATATTTTTTCGAATAGAAAGTTCTAAACTTTGGATCATATAAATGACAGTGTGTTCATTGGGATGTCCAATTATGAAAGTATTTCACATTTTCTGCTCAGGAAGCATCTATCAGGCTCTCTCTGGTAATTTCACACATTTTACTTTCAGTGATAAATGTTCTGGTGAGTGGTTCATTGTTGGAGCGTCCTCGGCATACAGTCAGACAGGCATATGAGTGCTGCATTCCATCAGAGTGTGAGGTGGCGTGGCATGCCTTATTACTCAGAGCAGGCTTTCTCCTCACATCCAATGGAATGGAACTAAATACTAACTGGCCCCTAATCCAATTGCAGTTGGGACACTTGTTTGAAATATTTTTGTTTCTGTTTTGTTCTTCAAGATCTTTTACTGTGATTGTAACATTTTTCATGACTGACTCAGTCTACTCTTTGCATGCTACAAATCTTAGATACACAAACATGAGTCCATGTATCCGAAGATAGCACTTTGCAGGGAAAGGCTGAAATAAAGCTGGGAAAACATGAACAATAGAAATGCGAATGTGTAAGCATAATCACATTAATTTCCTCCAACATGGAAGTACACAGAGCATAAGGATGTAGCTAGATATTGACTTGAAGTTTTAATCAAAATATTTTGTTTCAGTTTTATCGTAAATGTTTTGATGAGGATGGCACGTAAATAAGGTCATCTCTGCAAATAAAGTTTGTATTTCATGTACTTCAATACCTTTTAGATGCATTCCTTTATATACTGTTAGTAACTGAGATAGCATGAAGTTAAAGTGTCATGAAGTTAAGTGGAACACTATGTCTCACATTTGAACTTATTTTATAATTACTTTGATATTTGCAGTCATTCAACATAAGTAATGAAGATTTGCATTTTTACCACAAATAACATATAGCAGCAGTTCTTGGTTTATTTCATTAAGAATACCTCAGAATTAACATGAAACCTAACTTAGCATTATTATAAGTAAAACTAGGATCTGAAGAACGTAATACATTGCACGGCAGGATATAGTGGATGTGGGGTGTGGATTGCTTCAGTTATTTGCCATAGTTCAAGGCATTACTTGGAGGAAAAATGATATCTTGAGTGAAAACCAAATAAATCCCAAGATTCGTTGTATAAACAGAATATTTTAATAAAGTTCTTACTACTATAAGAAGAAACTTTGTGGACTTTTCTAATAGTGAGTATACATTTTTTGGTTAATCATTTTACTTAACAAATACTAAGCACGTACTATATGAGACATTAAGCTGGATACTGTAGATACCAACGTAGGTTATCTTTGCTTCTACCTTTAAGGCAGCTTAGTCATAGAGACAGACGAAATAAGTCTACCTAGTGGATACTCAATCTAACGGAATAGGTATGTACCACACAGATGGGAGAAGGACTATTAGCTTGGATTTTTAGCATCTCCAATTCCATTTTTGTGGAGTCTTTTTCTCTGGGAAACTGAGAGATTCATCAGTTCATTGATTGTACTTTTAAATTTGTAGTCTCGGTATTCCTGTTTCTCTGTCTTGGTTTAATTTTTCAATAACATTTTTCTGTCTTATTTATGGCAACATTCTTAGTAACTGTAATATTGCCTGATACAAATAAGGGCACAATGGGTTACTGAAACAATACATTCTACTTGGATAATTTGAATACTATTCGTAAGAGCAATGATGCTTAATTTGGGTTTTCACGAAAAAGTTGCTCTTGGATCTAAACCAGATAAAATCTTTTGTTTCAAAGGGAGAAAACGTGGATAAACAATACCTTTATTTGTCATTATTTATACTTAAAGCACTTAAAAATGATATGCTATACATGTATATACACATAATGAAGTGATTAGTATATCAAGCAAATTAACAGACCTGACACCTTGCAGAATGACCTTCTTGTATGTATACAACTACTGCCTTAGCAAATATCCAGTACCTAATAAGATGTTACAGTTGACAAAGTCCTTCATGATGCATATTAGATCTCCAGAATTAATTCTCCATAAGCTTTCTACTCTGTGACCAAAGTCTTCCCGTTTCCAATCCTCCTTCCTTATTCTGTGATAAGTGATGGTCTATGTTTTGGTTCTAACTATTATATAATTAGATTCTAGGTGTGAAATCATTCAATATTTTTCTTTCTGCATCTAGCTTAGTGTAAGACCCTCCAGTTTCATCCGCACTGTTGAGAATAGCAAGATGTGCTTATTTACTTTAAAGCTGAGTAACATTCCATTGTGTATGTATATAGTAATTTTTTATCCATTCATCCATCTTCCCACACCGTTGAGGTTGTTTCCATCTCTTTCCTATCATGAATAATGCTAGAATGACCATAGGTGGGGCGGGTGTGCAGGTACCTCTACAAGGTACTGACTTTATTTCCTTTGAGTTTAATTCCAGAAGAGGGGTTATTGGGTCGTACAGTAGTTCAATTTTTAATTTTCTAGGAACCACCCTACTCCCATTTACATAATGGCCATACCAATTCACATTCCCACCATCTGCACACATGGTTTCCTTTGCCACATACCATTGCACCACTGGTTATTGCATGTCTTTTTGATGGCTGCCATTGTAATAGGTGTGAAGTGTTATTTCATTGTGCTTGTGATTTAATTTCCCCCAAAAATGTTATATTGCACACCATTTCATATACTTGTTGGACATTTTTATGACTTCTTTGAACAAAGTGTTTGTTAAAGCTGTTCACATTTTTTAAAAACTGTTATTTTTAAAAACTGTTCTTTATGTGGTTGAGTGATCTTGAGTTCCTTCAACATTTTTGACATTAACCCCAACATTTTCTCTTTATTTTTTTCATGATGTTGATTGCTTTGCTGTGCTAAGATTAATTTGATGTAGTACCATGTATATTTTTCATTTGGTTGCCTAAATTTTGGGTTGACTTTCCGGCAGTTACTGGCAGAGCCAATGTCAAGGAGATGGCCACTGTGTTTGCTTCTCAGAGTTTTATGGTGTCAAGACTTGCTCCTAGACTTTTAATCCATTTTTCGCTAATTTTTTTGCGTGGTGCAAAATGTTTCCAACTTGTATCCTTCACACATGTGTAAGTCATCTTCCTGGCGCTGTTTACAGAAGAGATTACCCTATGTATTCTTTGTACCCTTGATGAAAATTAGTTTATCATATATACATGAGTTTATTTTTGGCTTAAGTCAGCTGACATTTCCAGATCTACTATATAGTCTCCATTTTGAAGACAAGTAGAAGAATAAAGGATCTGTTGTTTGGAAAGAATCTTAAATTTTCAAGGAAAGAGTAAACTCCCATTGGCAAGAAATAGAAAATGTTAAAAGGCTTTGTAATTCACTACTTGTTGAATGGAATAAATACTAGTGCTATAGGAATTATCAGGAGAAAGAAACAAGATAACTCAAAGTAATTGGGAATGATTTCAAGAAATTTTGAAGTAAATGTTAATAATAAATGCTTTTTATGAAAACTGTACTCTAAGTAAAAATTTACTTTTTTTTTTCTTCCTTTGGCTTGGTATTGAGGTTTTCTTTTCTACTGGAGGCAATAATAACGCACTATATAAGATTTTTAGGAGACAGTAAAAACTGGTTGACGTAAGTCCTGTGTTAAATAACCTTCTAGGATATGCTAGGTATTGAACTGAATGCTTATTGTCTTATTGCTTATTTTCAGATTACTATTAATGTGATGTGCTCATATAAAATTTTAAAAAGTATCTTATGCAGAAAATATAAAGCATGATGAAATATAAAGATGAAAATTCAAACCATTTAAAATGCCATTTTTGTTATAAAAAGCTCTTCAAATGTAGAATTTTATCTTTGAAAGATTGCTTAAATGTGTTCCTTTTTTAACAGTGAGAAAATATGTGGGAATTCACTTTGTCACAATGTCTTTGTATTCCTTATGTAAATTAGCATTCTTTTCAGAAATTTATTGTTGTATAGTTTTTTAAGGAAGCAATAAAAATTTCTAGCTGTTTTATCATATGTAAGTCTCCAAAAATATTTTTTTTCCATCAGTTTTCCTCATTAATGAATTGGATATAGCAGTACCTGACTAATCTCCAAGAGGCTAACGTATAAATGAGCTAACATATGTGCAACTGCTCTGTAAAGCTACAAAACATTATTCTAATATAAGACATGACTATTTCAAGGCACACCAACTTCTGCTTCAGACAGTAGTAAAGATACGTACTTTTCTGAGATTTTTTGCTTTGTTTATTTTTAAGTAAGACAGAATTAATATACAGTGAAATCACCCTTACATGCTTTGTATAATTTAATGATATTCATAATATTCACAGTGTTTGCAATCACCAACTCTAATTCCATGTTTTCATCACTCTCAAAATAATTCCAGTACCTCAAACAAGTCACTCCAGCTTTCTTTTCCCAACATTGATAATAACTTTTATATATAATTTTAAAAGAAATGTTGAACTGAGATTAATATATGAAATCACTAATAATCATCTATTTTAAGTCATTGAACAAAACATTATAATCCAGAAATACATAATAGTGAATTTTATAACTATGGATTCTTGACAAATACAAGTGAAAACATTTCACATTGACCATATTCTTGACAAGCAACATAGTGATGCATGGTATAAAATGTGATTGTGTTTGTATTTGCAAAGCCCAGCTCTTTTCACGTGGACAATTGTGCGTACTTTTTTATGAACCATGCTGTTTTGTTGTAGCAAACCTTAAGTCACACAAATAATCACACACATTTAAAGATCAGAGTTGGAGCATAAAGACAGAGTTTGGTTCTATCAAGCAACAATGGTGGAAAATACTGCTTTAAGAAGCAGCAGTGATATTTGGATGATATTAGAACTCTAAGTAATGCAGCATTTGAGATATTTTAATTACCTTTTTGAAATCTTTCATTCATTTTAAAACTGTCTGTTATAACATAGCTGTGTTTCTCCTATACTCTTTTATAGTTGTTTTCTGATTTTATGCCATGTTTTTGCCACCCTTACATTTATATTATTATCACATTTTATTTATGTACTTAATTTTTGTATCAGGAAAGGGACTCATGACCTTGTACTCACCAGGTAGACACTTACACCTCTGAGCTAATCCACTGGCCCACTATCAACCTTTAATGTAGAGATTTCCCTTAAACTCAGCAAATGTACTTTTAAGCATTTACTTTAACAAATTTCATCATTTTGATTGAAATTTAACATGAATTTAATGTCTATTAAAATGGTGCCTTATACAAATGTAATACTTCAGTTTAGAAAACAGTCTATTAGACAAGAAGAATATTTAAGTCAAACCTTCATGGAAGGTGAAATTTCATTGCCTTAAAGTGACAGCGGTCTTAATTCTGCATCATTTGAAAGTGGTTGTATCCTAGTAACAATGCCAACAATAAACACATCATGTAAAAGTAAAAATGCAGTAGTGAAATGAGCCATTGAAAGGAAGAGTCAGTGACCATATAATATTTCAGTTTCTATTATATCTAGTAGCAATCTGGTTAAAAAGAAATGACAGGTTGCCCTGAAGGAAATAAAGTGGAGGTATTATTGTAGTAGTAGTTTGGAAAGAAAATTGCACTGTGTCTTGACTGGATTATTTCTCTATCCTTGCAAACTATCTTCACCTCTCTGTGGTGCTGCTTCTTGCTTTCTTTATACAAATTGAGTTCGTATCATCTAAACTCATAGAGCCCAAGGGCCCTTTGGTGACAGGGAGGAGGAGGAAAAGGGGAATTAGAAAAAGAAAATGTGACAGGCAGTTTTGAAAAGAAAAGCAATTTTCCCTTTGGGTCTGTTCCTAAATAGGAGTTCTTCAATGCAATATTTTGCTTCTGCAGAGCAGTCAGTCAGAATCAAGAGCATGCTTCTGCTGTTTTGCGGGGCTTGGCACTGACAGGTTTTATTTAGGAGGGGTGGGAATACAGGGGGATCGGATGTGGGGAAGTTAGTAGTTTGGCTATATCAGCCCTGGAGGCAGAGTTAGCACTTGCGATGGGACACAAGTATTTGTAGTCATCAAATAACTTTGCAGTCAGCTTCAATAGCATCACTCTTTTTTTTTTCCTACATTCTTTTTTTTTTTTTTTTTCATGTTGGCAGCCAAGCTCTTAGTAGAACCATCTGTCTTTCTATTAGTATTTTTGAGTCCTGTTTTGAAGCCACTTTGCTTGGCAAAGTCACTTTCATCCTTGGAAACGATTTAAAAAAAAAAAAAAAAAAGTTCTGTGGCTTTTTGCCGAAGAAGAGTACTATGTAAAAAATCCACATGGCTGTTCATTTTTGTTCTAAAAGAATATGGCTACTTTGTCTTTGTCTTGAATCGAATGAAATTAGAGGTGATACAACTCCAGTGTGACTGTTGGGATGTGAGAAGGAGGCATTGCAATTTTCACAGCGTTTTTATGTTCCCGTATCCCTCGTGAGGCTTCCTTTAGTCTTCCTAGTGTATTAATTGACAGATAAACTGACTGCTTTATTTTTAATTTTTGAAAGACCATTGCATTAAGAAAACTGACAAATCAACTTTCTTTTATACAAAATGAAAAGTCATACACTGTTAGTGGTCACGAGTATCACATGCCGCTTCCTGGTGAAGGTGGAAAGTCAGCTTCGTTATCCTGGTGACTCTGGTTTGGGTAATTACATTCTGCCTACCTAAATCCCTCTTGTAATCTCATTTGGATATCATATTCCGCGTTTTCTCAGAAACTGCTGTGTAGTATTGCTGTGTGCTTCTAAACAGCTGCTGTGCTCCCCACCGAAGGTGGCTGAATTTCAGTCGTAGGTGAACTTATCCCTAAGGATGCTGTGTGCCTGAACACTATAATACTCATTGGACTAAACTCTTGAGGAACATTTGAAAAAGTTTCAGATATTACAGCTTGTTTGTAATTGTGCTGATTTAAACCGTGGAGCTTTTGATCAGGATTTTGGTTTACGTAAACAAATCTCCAGCTGTCCCTTTGCACCATTGAGCTGCCCCCAAGCTCTTGTCCTCCTATGACCTGCTTCTTGAGACATGGAGCCCCTCCAGCAATGTACCTCCTGTATTGTCTCCATGCTACTGACACTTGCCAGGCTTTTCTTCCTGTTCAAAGCCCAAAGCCCACTGGTAATCAAAAGCTTTGATTTCCACATAACCCATCCTCACTGAAATCCCCCAAACTTTTCTTTTCTAACTTGAATTCTGGAATTTACCTTTTCTGATTCCACCAGAATGACTAGGAACCTTTGGGAAGTGTCAGAGAAACAGAAATTAGAACAGCCTTAAACTTCATGTTGCCGCACCTGAGATCTTGGTATTTTCTGACTAACTGTCTACGGTTTATTTTCCCTTTCATCTTATCAGTGGACACCCAAAACTTCCTCCCTTTTGCCCAACTGCTTTTTTCCACCCCAATCTCACTTTGGGATGTGTGCTTGGCTATTTCTGTGCCTTCTCTAGTTTCCTTCACATTCTCATCTCCTTACCTATAAAACATGCCTCTGTACCCATTAGCAGGTTCACGATGAGTGGAATAACATAAACTAGATACTATTTTTCATTCTATATTTTTCTTCACCTATGATTGTAATTTTTTCCTATTTCTTCACTTTTTTCTCACTCTACCTATGCTACGTACTGACCGAGCTTCTATTAGCTTCCTGTCTACTTTCTATGCTGGACCTGTCAGCTCTCTTCTCTGAATCCTACCTTCCCTGATTCCTTGTGGATCTCTGGCACTTACATGGAAACTCTTGACTTTCTTAACCTGATACCCTGACTCATCAAATAGGCAGACTTCTGTTTTCTAGTTCTGTCTTAACTTTTTTGCTTTTGCAGACTGCTAGGAGTGTCGTCCTCATGGGATTCATGTGACGTTTTTCTTGCCTCTTTGCTCACCTCTCCCCCTGTTTAAAATTCTGTTCATGTATCCCCTCCGTTTGGCTCAGTGGTTTATCCATTCGCTCCCTGTACTTATTGCAACCACCTACATAAGGTCCTCCTTTACCTCTGACCATTAGAGATCTCTCTCCAGTGCTTCCACAATGCACTATGCAAGTCTTCACTGTTGAATTAATGGCAGCGTGCTGTTGAAATCATATACCTATTTATCCCACCAGGACTCAGAGCTCTTAGAGAGCAGCAATGACTATGCTTTCATTTTTAATCCCTAGCTACCCAAAGCGCATGCTCTGCCTAGTGAACATCAATTAAATGAATACATTGATAAATACAGCCATGTAACTGGAACCCAGATTAATATTAACATTAATTATAAGTAATATTAATATTAATTATTATAGATTAATAATCTTAAGTCTATACATAATGCATTAATTTCAGGAAGCAAAAGAATACCTTCATGATAGGATGTTTACATTAAGAAATATTGAACTGAATAATTAATAAATATTTACTGTTTCTTAAGTATGATGATGTAGTTTGTGTTACATTCATAACATTTTAGAGACTAAGAATATGTAGTATCATGCCATAGAAGTAGAAAAAGCCTTCAGGACCATGGCAAGAGCTAGGTCCTGAGCTCAATTCCTGGTACCAAAATAAATAAGTAAAAAGTATTAAGGCATAATATTTCATTTTAAAGTTTAAAAATATAGAAAATGGCCTAGTCAATTTGTTATGATTTGTTCTAATTCGTGAATAACATGCCCCATTAAAGACCAAAATTTTGTGACAAAAGTGTTTTTCAAACTTAATTAAAATGTCACACATTTAAAACATTAATTAGAAGTGTAGCAGAAATTTTGTGCATTAAATAAAAGAAAGCATTTACTATTGATGACAATTTAGAGATACTCAAAACTTACCAAAAAAGTTGTAGAGTGAGTTCCTGACCCTGTAACTAGTTGGTTTTATAATTTTCCCACTAAAGCTTTATTTTGATCTAATGTGTCCTTTTCTCCCAATGATAGTGAGTTTTAGTGCCAGTAAGCTAAATATTATTTGTGATATAGTAATAATTGTCATTGCTTATTGCTTATACCAGTTATAGTCATATTGCCTTGAATACTAAATTAGCTATTACTGAATATTTGTTCCTAGTGTAAATAGAGTTAGGTTCAAATGAGTGTCTTATCTAACTGTAGTTTCTTCAACTCCTAACTATGTAACCTTGTTTTAATGTATATTTCTGCTTAAAGATACCTTGCTCAAAATTTATTATGAATTTGGTAATATGGAGCTCACACATTATAGTGCTATAACTCCTTCTGAATGGAGTTTATCTAATATATCTGTTTTTTGCATGTCACAAATGTCTGGTGTGTAGGAACAATAGGTGTTAGATATAGAAGCATTTCAAGCACAAAACACACTCAACAAATCTTTTTACTACTCCTGTGCAGGGCTGTGAATAGTTACAAAAATACCACAAGTCTCGATATTTGAGTATGAGTAAGTTATATCAAATAGGCAAATTTTCAAGTGAAAAATCCGTAAACACTGAGGATCTACTGTATTCAAAGATGTTTGTAGTTGTATAGAAGAGTTAACCACAGATTTTGGGTCATATTTGTTTTATTATTTATTTTATTCTAATATTTCTAGTATAGTACTTTATAATGTGTCCTGTGATATTGCAAAGAAACCTCATTTTTGGAAGCATGAGATCAGGTTAATTTTCTGTTTTAGTTCTTTTTTTTTTAGTAGTTCCTCTTTTAATTCTTCAAGAGGAATTTCACACTGTGTGGAGGAGGGAGCGCTAGATTATAAATCAGGAGATATACATTAACTGTGCTTTTACCTAAATATGGGGCCTTGAGCAGTTTATTTGGCCATGCTGCATCTTATTTCCTTATCATCGCAATGCCTATGTTGTCTCAGATCATTTGTCTTTCTTTATTTTAAACTATATTATTCTTTCCATACTGTTTTTTGAAAAATTTAGACACTAAAACAAATTATAGTACTGAACATATCAAAAATTTAATCCATAATAGCATGAGTGTAGAATGTACAGATTTAATACAAGACCCAGAATTCATTGCAGTTTATACTTTTTTGGTATTTTAAGGAGTAAAGTATTAAAGTAACTGAAAAAACTGCCATTCACAGGATTCTAATGTACACAGTAGATAAATAATAAAACTAAGAAACAAATTCCCTATACAATAGCAATAATACTAAAAGAGAAAATCTCAGAAATCCTGTTACTAAGAAAACTGCAAGAGTTAATGTGAAACTGTGCTGCTTAATCTTACTAGTCTACCTGACTGGCTGGAGGGAAGTGGGTCACAGTGGCATGACTGTATCTTCATTGTTTCTTGGGTGCCAGGGAGTGAGCAGCGTCAGCCCTCCACATTCTTCCACCATGAGATTATTTTCTTCAATCCAGCCTACCATACACTGAAACCTCTGAAACTGTAAACTAAAATAAATCTCTTTTCCTTTAATTTGTGTGCGGCAGGTCATTTGTCATAGCAACAGGAAACTTTACCAATACAGAACGAGATAAAAACTAGAAAAAACTGGAAGATATAACCCGCTTGGCCATCAAGACACCAGGCTAATGTTTTTAAATATCCATTCCATACTCTATAATTAACATGAAAAATAAATTTAAACATCCAGATAATATGTTAAAAAGAAAATGATAATGATAGTATTCTCACCTTTACACATTATTCAAAATTAGTACAAAGATATGGTGATTAAAAACCTCTTCATACTAGAACAGAATGGTGTATCTGTAAATTACAGGTGTGTAATAAATTTGTTTCTTTTTATGTTTCTTTGTGAATACATTGTTCTCAAAATCATAGATACATCATACTATATAAACATTTAGCCGTGATTTGGTGGTAAGAACATAAAGTACCTAGTTCTATATCTGCTGCACTATTCTGGTGAAAGTAAATTGCTTTCTGGTAATTAGATAACATAGTTGTCCACAGGCTTTGTTTTGACTTTGAAGTTGGTGCATGAAGATGTAACTAAGATGACGGAACTGTGTAATTCATCCAGGCAATCACCTCCCACGTCTCCCTACACCTGTGTAATGGGAATTGATTTAGGACCTTCACACAGATCTACGTCTCCAATAATTATTTCTTAATTATTTTTAATTTTGAGACAGAATTTTGTTAAGTTGCCAAGATTGGGCACAAACTTGCATTCTTCCTGTCTCAACCTCTCACTAAGTTGACATTATATCACATCTGCCTTTAGCTTCTTTATGATTTGTTGCCACATAGGAGCTCTAAACATATAATAAGAAATAAGTTACAATTTTTTTGCTAGATAGGGTCCTAGGCGAGACTCAATGCTGTGCAAGTAATTATTATTCAAAGCAATAGATATTAAAAGAAGTGTTAGTTCTTTTGGCCTAAAAACAGAAGCATATAAGTGTCCCAGTGACAAAGACGTTTGTGTGTGTCATTGGAGCTTGAATAAAGATTTTCCAGGAAGAAAAGTAAAAGAGAATTCATCAGTTAAAATAGAAGGAAATACTGTTGAACATATGAAAGAATGGAAGAGCAGTGCTTCATGGTTCATCAGGAGCACAGGATATGTGAAGGAGGCAGCCAGAACATCTGGAAAGATGCACTGGAAAGAAAAGCCATTGGACATTTTTAAACAAGAGTCACATAGGAAACACAGATCTAAGGCTGTATTTAGGAAGACTCTTATGAAGAATATAACTTAACACCTCTAACTCTCTTGTGTGAACCAGAACCTAAAACAGTCATGGAGAAGCTTCCTTTCTCCTACTTGTATACCTAAAGGTGCTTTGTGAGGGACAAAGGTTATTGACATTAACTGAAAACAGTTTTTAAAAAATCTATTTCTCAAATCAGGAAGCACACTGAAATTATCAGGGGAGCTTTTAAAAAGACGGATAGCTAGACCTCACACCTAGAGATCCACATTTTCATTGGTTTGGGGAATCTGGCATAGGGATTTCTCAAGGGTTGCTCCATGGTTCCGGTGTAGAGTTTGAGAATTGCCCTGAAACAGGAACATCTTGTCCCTGCAATTCACAGCATTATTTTTCTTAAATTTTAAGGTCTCTGTAATGCGGTTGCCTGTGGTAAGCCCTGTGGAGGTTATGTTTTCTTCTTTATTCCAAAATGCTCTTATTAAATGTATCAACTTCAGTAGCACTACATAAAATAGGCAGCTGTAACAACTCTTAACCAATGTAAACCAGTTTGCTGTTCTTTCCTTTATGGTTACTCTGGTCTGCATCCTCCCATCCATTGAACTAGCTTGCATGTGATTTTATCTTACGATGTTTAGCTAGTGTTTTAGGCCACTTGTTACATATTTGCTCCATGTGCATTTACTGATCTTCAAGACTTTAATCAATTGGTTTCTCCATAAGGTTTCTTTCTTTCTTTTTTTTTTTTTTTTTCAATTTTGCTCCCAAAAATGTTGGGTTTAGTGGTACATGAACCAGCTCTAACCTTAAGATAGTGTCTTTTTGTTACCCTGGTTGTCATTTTTTTGTAGTTTCACTCTGATGAAAAGGGTTTAAAACTCTTCTGTCAAAAGAAGTTCTTCCCAGTTTGAAATCACTGGTGAACATGGGTCTCTCACTCCTGTCGTCTCTGTCTCTCCTTCCCTCCTTGCTTATTCTCCTTTCTCACATAGTCTCCATACTTCTACAAACACTCTCACCAATTAAGATCCAGAAACAACTCAGACATTTACTGTAAAAAAAGAAAAAAGAAAAACTGAATGTAGACTTTTAGCATGACAGCTGACGAGTACTATTAGAATCATAAGAACACTCAGAATGTATAATGCCAGTAAGAAAACCAGTCTGAAAACTAAACAGAGGCATGGCTAGGATACCTGTCTGGATGAATTTGTAATTATCTTTGTATGTTTGGTTTATTTATTTTTCACCAAGATTCTGCAATAATCAAAACTTCCTGGGTGTGGAATCTTTGTGTTCTCGTTCACTGATACCTTGGTCAGTTTCTTACACAAAATACTCATTAAACATTTTCCAAACAACTTAATCAATACTTGGCGGTGTTAGGGAAGGAGAATAAAGTGTCAGATATGTGATTTTTTTTTTTTTTTGTCTTTTTCCTTTTTATCGGTACTGGAGATCAAACTCACAACTGCCTGCTTGCAAGGCAGGTGCTTATGCCGCTGAGCTAAATCCCCAGCCCCCAGATATGTGATTTTTAATATGACTCAAAAATTTCATCCATAGTGACAGATACTAACCAATACTTATGTTCACCAGGGAGATCTAATTGAAAATCAGTTTGAAAAAAGCATAGATATTTTAGTTAATGATAACTTCTGTGTTAGCCCATTGTATGACATAGCTGCAGAAATAAGTACATTAGGTTATGTATCTGACATTCTTCTGTAGTTCAAAGAAGACAGTGATTTCCATTCTGCTGGTGTATTTTTAATATATGTGAGCTCAGTACCTTCACAATGATATCAGCAAATTAGAGCATATTTCAGTGATGGCAACCCAGACAGAAGTCATGTATATCAAGTTTCAAAAAGAAGTGTATGACAAGCATCTTTAGTAGGGTTCAAGGCAGTGGGTTTAGACCAATGTGTAATTCTACGACCATGGGAATATCTGCTCTTTTCTTGACACTAGTTACTTCTTTCCTGAAGAAAGTGAAGAGTTTTAGTTGTTTTCTAAATTGTCTTCCAGGTCTGTTATTCAGAAATTTTAAAAATTCACGTGTGAACATGAGAATTTACCCCCAAATAATGAAGAAGGATTTATATGTAAAATGATGCATTTGGGGAAGGAAGATCATTCAAATGGGAAGGGGAACAAAGCGGGAAGAAGGGAACGACAGAAAGGGAAAATACATTTAAAAAAGAATGGAAGGGAGAGAATGGAAACAAAGGCTTTTTCAATGGGGAAGAGAAGAGTTGAAGGGAGGAAAGGAGAATGAGAAAAAAAGAATTAATATGTATTATGTGCAGGTATAAATTCCTTATGATGAAAGTGGTCATTATGTGTGGCGCACATGTGATAGATAGATAGACAGATAGACAGATAATAGAGTAACAAAAAATGATGCAGTTTTAGTTTTTATTTTATAAAAAAGTTTTAGTCTTAACAAGCGTTGCTTATTGGATTTCAGTTCATTCTATGAGGTAACAATTTTTAAATCATTAAAGTAGTAAAACACCAAAAAGCCTTGTACACATATCATCTGTGTCCCTGTGAAGGGAAAAGATCCATCAGGATGGAGGGTGAGCCCTTCAGCTGTGGAATCTTCTGGTTCTCCTG
Organism: Cavia porcellus; assembly: GCF_034190915.1. Classification (NCBI taxonomy): domain Eukaryota; kingdom Metazoa; phylum Chordata; class Mammalia; order Rodentia; family Caviidae; genus Cavia; species Cavia porcellus. The sequence continues at coordinate 48,174,075 of NW_026947510.1, read as the reverse complement.
CCAAAGGAACCTTAAGGCATTGCTTCAGGCCCAGTGCTCTGGCAAGCTTGTGTGTGCCAGCGTGTTAAAGTGAAGGAATGCTTTTCTTTTCTCATAAAAGAAAGGGGGGTGGGAAGCATGGAGCCCCAAAACTTCTTCTCTTTGATTCGCTCTATCACGTTCAGCAGGTCCAAGGTCAGCTGCCGCCATTAATGATTCCCGTATTTCCTCCTGATCAACGGACGCTGGCTGCAGCGGCCCAGCAAGGATTCCTCCTTCCTCCAGGCTTCAGCTATAAGGCTGGATGTAGTAAGTACTGCTGACTTTTAATCTGGAAGTGGGAGGAGGGAATGGCTTTAGTTTGGGCAATCTTACATGATAGGCTGCACCGAGAAATGAGATGACATGTACAGCTTTTCAGCACTGTTATTTTAAAGGGGAAACACACAGAACATGCAGCAAAGGATTTATGTTGGTATTTATAAGAGCTTAGATTGTTTCTGTGCTTCTAACCCAGCATTTGCACTTTATAATTCACTTTCCTCTCTTCTATTTCCAGTGTATCCTTAAAATATGATTGTAATTGTGGGTTCGTTTTATTGTTGTATAGAAATGATGGTAATATTTTTTCAATAGCTTTTCATTGCTCAGAAACATAAACTCAAATTCCTTATGTGAATTAGTTGGCCCTGGCATTTGTCACCTCTTTATAATCACAGCCACGTTTCTCACCTGTCTTTTAGTTCTTAGATCAAGCCACCCTCTTTCTGGGCTCACATTGTCAGTATTTACTTTCTCTGGAACCCCAAACTTCTTTCAGATCACATAAGGGAGTGATTACCTGGCCTGTGCTAGGTCGCTTTCCCGTGATTCCTTTGATTCTATGTTTCTCTTTCATTTTAATTGTAGTAAACCTTATGAAGTGTTTGTTAATTCTATCTTGTTCATTACTATATTTAAATTTCTACTACAACAATCTATAATTTTTAAATGGATCAATGGACATTCTTTACAAGCAATCCATTTTAGCACAAATTTATAGGTTACACCATGATATCCCTTAATAGAATGTGTCAACTTTTGACCCCTCTGACTTTATGCCTTTTTAAAATCTTTCTGTCCTATCTGAATTGGACAGTGCTAGTTTCAAAAGCAAAGTACTTATTTTAAAAAATTTTAAATGGCCAGATTGCCAACTGTATTCAACTGTAAATGATATTCCAAAGAGGGACCAGATTTCTAAACTAAATATTTTAAAATCTCATTACTGGGCAAGAGGGAATATAGAAAAATATTTTTTTTAAGTATTTTCATTGACAGAAGTAGAACTCCATTGAAAAAATTAGTGAAATATTACCATTTTACATACTTATGTTGAATATTATTCCTCAAATGTTATTGAAGTCCCGCTCCATATATATGTTAATAAATTGCCCCATTAACATCTTGCTATGCTGTTGCACTTGAGAAACTGTCCAACATTACTGGAAATCAATTCTGAGTTTTCTGTCATGTGGTTTCTATTTGAATTTTCATATGTGGGATTTGATACATATTTATAGTCTTTAAACCTTTCTCATAATGAAGAAATGGGGTATTATTTTTAAAGCATACAAAGTCATTTTAGATGACTAGGTTGTAAAACTAGTATTCAAATAAAAGCTGGTCTACAAAAATTTGTGCTTGAATGCTACTTTGTTATATATATTTTTTATGTATTATATATATATATATTTGAGACAGGGTTTCACTATGTAGTTCTGGCTGGCCTTGAAATCACTTTGTAGCTCAGGCTGGCCTTAAACTTGCAGGAATCCTCCTGCCTCAGCCTCCTAAGTGGTGGGATTACAGCCATGTGCCACTGCTACTTTTACAAATCCTTCTCTTAACTTTGATTTCCTGTGTGTTAAAATAGTGTTCTCACACTGAATTCTTAATTTATTCATTTAATATTATATCCTAACTTTAGGATAATCATTCATCCGGACATACTACATTTTACATTTAATCTAAATTTTTAAAATTCTAACTATATAACTCTAAATTCTATTGCTACTTTGGATTTTAAGTTTTTAGTCATCAAATAGTTTTTTGCCTTTGTTTCTATTTTTTAAGGAATTACTTTTCACATGAAACACATGTTGCCAATATGTTTTTGGTAACCTTGGTTACTAAAATGCAAAAGAAAAGACACTTAAAAATGGTTAGTTGCTTAGACTGCACCTGCAATGTATACATATAGACTATTTCTCTTTTCAAAAAAAAGTTTTTTAAGCAACTGCAGAAATAAGTTCCATTAGCAGATATTGTGCTGAAGTGAAAACCACATTGAGTGAGAACAACAGCATAAATGCAGGTCTGGAAGGGTCAGGAACGTTCCCATTTGACAGAACTGGCTTACTAAATTTGTGCAGTGTTAATATAATATGGCATGGAGACATTTTCCCTTTCTAAAACTGTTAGTATATTAACCATTTGATATTCATGCCTTCCGTGCTTAAAATTATAAATGACACCATTTTTGTAACCTTGGAAATAAAATAGAATAAAGTCGTTAATGCCGTTGGCAAGCTGGGAACTGGCATCATGCCGTACTCTAGAACGAAGCAGAAGCCAGTAGCAACAGAAAGCACTGCACTTTGGCACTTTGAGTCAGTTTAAATGTGAATCTGGGCAGACGTGATAAGTAGTCCAAACAGTTCTCCTCTAATCACACTACATCTCACCATCCCTTCTCTTCCATGAAAATCCCCATTTCATTCCCTTCCATGACTGCCAGTCTGATATTTCTGGATGGCAGTTGCTTTTATTAGAGTGATAATACATGGTCTTCAGTGGAAAAGGCTGAGCATTCCATCTTGATTTATTCTCAAGTGTATGTGAAAGATATACTAAGATACACTATATCCAAACTCTAGATACTTTTCATTGGCTCATGCATACAGCATACTAATGGTAAATTTTCCTATGTGCCCTAGAGACTATGTATCTTGACAAATTAAACAAAAAATCTCTGGGACTAAAAATGAAACTTTAAGTGTTTGTAGTAAAAAATAATAAAACACAAGTGGAGGACCTAACCATTGTAGTTTCACTCAGAATGTCTAATTTTCAGAAAAAGATGCTTTAAATTGGACATAGAAATATTTTTCCTATAAGAAATATAATGTAGAAAACACCACATTGTATGACATGATAGTGCAGTGGTGATGTCCAAAAGCGTAGCTGTTGGGCCTGTCCTCCCTGCTAGAATGAGCACCATTTAACATCACAGGAATAAACTAACAGCAGCACACAGGCTACAGAGCTTGTGACGAGCTACATAGGAAGGAAGCTTCAAATAATTCTGTAGTCCACTCTAACGCAGAACAATTTTTAACCAATTTATAAATACTGAAGTGTTAATACTGGAAACACAAATTCTGTTCAGGAATTTGGCATAAATCGGATTAAGCACAAAAAACCAAGCTTCTTGGATCCATATGTAGTTACTGCTTTTGCTACTTATTTCTTAAAAATCTTAAAATGCACACTTCTGAGAAAGTAAAACATCATTATTAATGAATCAAATACTCTCTATGTATATGTACAGAATTTGAAAATAATTATGTAAAAACTCTGGTTAACTAGTCAACTGCATTCTGAGATCAGTTCATTCCAGAGGGAAAATCTGGCTGAATAATACATATTTTTAACTTGTCCATTTGTATTAAAACTATTAACTAGGTTATGATACAGAAGCCCACGTATTTTCATAACATGTAGTTAACAGCTCCAATTTTGAATTATATTTGTGGATGCCTTGCTCACTTTAGTCCAAAAACGATCTTGAAAACCCTTTAAATAAGTCTCAACAACTAATTAAGCAAGGTTCCTAAATTGTAGTAAAGCTAGAGGTGGATGTGAATTGCTAGAAATGTATTTCACATGGCTAAAGAATCCAAGGACACAATCCATTTGCATCTGTTGGAGTAGAATCCTAACCAGTTAGCCAAAGATTTCTCTCTGTGAGCTGGGAAACTTGTGTCACATTCTTATTTTTGAAATAAAACTTATGTGTTTTTGACATGTGCAAAAGAATTTTATATTGCAGGGAATATACCAGTGTCATGTTTGCTCATTTTAGATAAATTCTGCTGTATAAAGAGAAAAATAATTTTGACTGTGCTTCTTCATGTTAAACTGATATTTTAGGCTTGAAAGAAGCTTCTTACATAGGATGGTTGACAATCGTAAATTTTGTCAGTACCACTTTTCTGTCTCCCAGGATGGTCTTCCCTGCAGCTCACAACTTCCTCAGAGTCCATGCTCAGGTCGCTGACTGGTAACTCATAGCACATATTTTAGAAAAAGAAATGAGAGGTGTAAGTGCTTTTCCTCCCAGTGACCACAACCCTCTTCTCTTGTGTTTTCTGTTTGGGTGTAAAATTGCCATTCATATAATTGTTATAGTTACAGTAGATGTACAACTTTTGACAGGGAGACATTTTATGTGGTAATAAAATGTAAATTTTTGGGAAGGTCAAGATCTAATAAAATAGTCCATTTTCTATATGTAGTATAAAATAAACAGTTGTAAAAGAGCTCGTTTGATAGTTTAGCCCAAGGTGTCAAACTGAATGTATCTGATAGCTATAGACAGAGTCTCTCCCAATTGATGGGCACATGGCTGGCGCCACAGTTCCCAGCTCGTGTGCCAGTGTTCCCAGATTGTTGGAGCTAATTCTTAGAGGCACATGGGATACTGTAAAATTTAAAAGAAAATACAGAGGAATCAGTGGGCTACCATGTACAGTATCACAGTTAAGTAGTTTGAAATATCCTACATAATAAACTTGAGTGCTGGCATGTTTCTTTTGTTCTAAGATGCCATAAAAAATCACTGAGCCTCTAATAGTGCCTTACTCCAAGGAAATTTGAGAATTTTCAGTTTACTCCAGTGTATATTAGTCTTAAAATTATTGTGATTTTTTTTAACCTGGAGGTTATTGTCATTCACCTGTCATATTGCCAACCACAGAACAGCAGAATTTATTTTGCACTTATAAGACTATGTACAATATTAGATAATCAGCCACTTCATTTTGTCTATACTAATTGATTCTTCTATCTGAGTGATTTAGAGCACCCAGTTTTGTTGGGCTTTTTTGTTTTGTTTTGATGTAATAAAGCAAAATCTTAAAAATAAGTAGCTAAAACTAAGTGCTACTTCAGATGAGAGACTTGGAAGCTTTACCCCATTCTGTTATTTTGATTGTTCTTATGAAAGTTATTGCACTTAAGTTGCTGCATACGTGAAATGGGCTAAAAATTCATTTTACTTAATAAATGAAATAATAAACAGTACCTATTTTATAAGGTTACTTATGGGTGATAAATATATAAGATAACAAAGTGTCAGAAAAACACTGATCTTGATTTTTCAAGGGTTATAAAACCATGCTCAGCATTTCATTGTTCTGCATATCTTATCCAGGATCAGGTTCTGTCTGCACACCTAAATGAGGCTTCCTCTGACTGATGAAAGTAATAACTGTTTGCAAAAGAACAGTGCAGTGCTAATGGAAACACTTACTTGATTTGATACAACTTTAACCTTAGCCATTTTCATTGTAATCACCAAATTTGGAACTTTTCTGTTACCGTTTTCCACTTGTCTATTTATCAGAGCTCATTTTGGAAAAATTATATGATTTTTAGAAAATGTAGTCACTCTTTTGGCTGTGTGAAATTAGAAATATATTCATATACTCATCCTGCATTTTAACACATTGATTCATGTTTCAGAAATGAGCTAAATAAAATATCCATATAAATTTACTGATTGAAGTATTTAATTGTCTTATGAGACTAGCTTAAATAAATAGAAGTCGATGAGCCAAGCTTAATAAACTTAAAATATGCTGTATTTACTCTTCCTCAGTTTTCTGAACAGTGCTATATTTCCGCTTTCAATAAAAAAAGAAACTCTCAGTTAATTAGTTCGTCATACACCACAATAAAATTAATGTTTAGGAGTTAAACACCATAAACTTTCTCAGACAAATTTGCTGACGTGTCCCTGTTTAGTTAATGTCACATGTTTCATTACTTAATCGGGGTATCATGTGGGTTCGATTAAATATTTCTGGTGTAAGGTGCATGGGGCTGGCATATTAGGAGACTGCATGCTAATTTCTGATTTAACTGAGTCAGCTTGTCAGCTGACATGAAGGTCCTTGACAATTAGTACTCAATCACCAAGTCACAAGCTATAAACCATTGACATGGTGTGCTATTGCCAAAGTGGCAAAATTGGGACCAGGTGTTGTCAAGATCACATAGACTGGCAGATGAAAGAGGATCTAATCGTATCTTCAAATGTGTGCATTATGTTAGAATTTTTGAGACCAACTCTTTACCCTACTTCTCTTCCCTCCCCAAATCTTGTAAACCAATGACTTTGAGACTTAGCTGCAGAGCTTTGGAATTGTTTATACTTGCAATGAATTGCTTTCACTACTGAATGACTAGTCATTAAGCTCCAAATTGAATGAGTTTGATTAGCATCTTAGAAGTATGAAACGATTATAAAACAAAGAGAAGTGAACATGGTGTCAGCCATCATCCAGTTCTCCTCTGAGAAATATTTCTAGGTCAATAAAATATTTTTTTCATAAAAGATGAACTTAATAATTTTCTCAAGATTCATCACAAAGAAGAAAAATGTGACAGTCACAGTATTAAAACTTGGTACAAAAGTAACAGTCTGTACCATATTTCACTCTTTAAAAAGCATAGTCACTTAATTGATTTTAAACATCATAACTCTATGAGGTGAGAAATGTTCTCTGTCAGTGACCAGTGTTGAATCCAACACCCTCATAGACACAAACAAAAGTCAAAAGCCCCTTCTTTGATCTATTCCTAAAATTTTATTAAATCACACTTATATGTAGCATTTATATTCTCTTATTTTCTTTTTAACAATTGAAAGTAAAGGGATGTCATTTATTTTAAATCCAAAGCCGATTCAGCTTAATCATCTCTTTCCGACACTATTCTCCGCCTTGCTAATGTAGATGTGTCACAAGAAAAGAGTAGCTAATGGCACTGTGTGCAATCAGCCAAGAGACCTCAAAATGTGGTATCACCATATGCACTTGCCAGTCAAACCTAACCCTTAGACTTCCAGGGTCATGTTTGAGCTGCCATAGGAGGGTGCAGACTCATCTCAGTGGTAGACTCACACCAACTAAGCTCATCAAGCTAAAGAATAAGCTTATTTTTAAAAAAATAAATATAGCTGTTTTGATACTGGCAATAGAAATCTCAGTAAGCCCATCATTGCAGATATCTCAAATGGAAAGTGAATGTTGTGTGATTCTGTTGTGTGATTCATTGGAAAGTGTGGAAGCAGAAAAATATATAATATAGAATCTTAGCTAGTATTTTGCTTCAAACTCTAGTAGATACATAGTTTCCACAATGACAGAAAAGTCATGGTCTTGGAATATCATGTAGAATGAGATAATGCACTAATTTGGATACTAATTCAATTGCTGTAAAAGGCCAAAATAATGCTAGCTTAAACATGATAGATGTATTATATTTTTTCATGTAGTAGTTCAAATATTGCTCATGTGTGTTACCTCCAAGATAACACAACCCCAACTGGTTCTCCTGTTTGTTACACTGCCTCCCATAAATTGTGGATGGCATCTTATGCTCTTGGATAGCTTTTCCAACTACCACATTCCCATCCCCACCACTGGAAAGAGAAAAGGCAGGAAAGGCTATAGTAGCCTTTGAAAAGGTATCATGTCCCCACTAACCTATCATGGCTTTGTTTTCTAGGAGCCACATTTAAAACTTCTTGTAATCCTTTTTATATAGTCAAATTACAATACCTTTCACTTTTTTAACATATTAAAGATAGCAATTATTAATTGCACATGCCTCAACTCATACAAAGGTATAAAAAACAAATTGAAAATTGCTTACCAAAACTTGTTTACTCTTATAACCCCACATTCAAAACATAATTACTGTGAATGATTTTGTGTGTATTTTTCCAGAACTGATATACATTACACAATTACATACATAGAACTGATATACATTACAGTTACATATATATATTTATAACTGGTAGACATATAGTATATGTAGTGACATACACTATACATATATATTATGTACATTATATATTATGTACATATATATTGTGTACTTATACATGTTATGCATTCATAAAAATCGTGGACATATTTCTTTCTCCATACAACATGTCTAAGTTTTCTTGCATCATATTAGTAAGTTGCCGTCACTATATTTTAATTTTTAGACCCCACTAATGAACCTGTAAGTTTTCCTACAACATTTACACTTTTAACTGTGCTACAATGACTATTTTCATATTCATTTATTTGCTTCATGTAGCTAGTTTCATACTTAGTATATAATATTTTATTTCAGTTTGTACATTCATCTTTAAACTTTTGTAGTCAGAAAGACTGCTTCTTATTTGTAAATGTGCTCTGAGTTGTAAATGGAGGGTTTTACACTTTAAAAATTGTTCCAAGATTAGATATGAATAAGCATCAAGCAGTTTTATAGTGGGAAACTATTAATTTTCTGACTTTAATAAATTTTGTCAGAAAACAATTAGACAAAGAGATAGGAAGACCTTGATAGTCACAGTGCCAGCTCATGCCATTCTGTGTTTTTGACACGCACTTTTCTCTCTGTGCTCAGCTTTTCACTTTCAGGTAGCCACAATAATGTCTATGCGACCTACTTCACAAGGAGATTGTAAGATTAAAATTGGATAAGTGCAGACATTTCTAAAGAACATAAATCATTATGGAAGTGTAGCACAGTCTTAACTGTATAATACTATTTGAAAATTTGGAATCTATCACAGTGAAAGGGATTTTAGGAGTTGATGTATTCTAAGACACAATATTTCTGACCTTTCAAGATATTTGCATTGTTTGTTCCCATTGTAGAGTGGGGTTCTACATTTTTTCTTAGTTTCCAAGGGTTTAAATCTATCTTATTTAAAACCTCTATCCCAAAGAATTATTCCAAAAGTTTGTCCCATAGGCTTACTATTGCAGTAGTTTGAGAAGCTTCCTAGACTCCAGGCAGCAGGGGGTATATCAGAAGTCCTGATAGAAAAGTGGAGTGGCTGTAAGGAGTATCAAAAATTGAATCCTTATACTGATGATTAAAGAAAAGCTTATGGTTTAGTCTAGAGTAGCTTTCCATAGTAGTAGTCCTTCCATATTCCTACTTCTTAATGCTTAAATTATTTTGATGTGGTTTTTTTTTGCACTGTTCATTTCCCCATAATTTACACAGGAAAAATATAAACATAATATTGTAACACAGATCTGGATGTAGAAGTACTTTCTTAATTACTGATTCTCTTGGAGCAATTTCAAATGAGTTTTTGTTTCATAGTTTAAATGATGCCTTACTGGAAATTCTCAAGCATAGATGGAAAGAAAAGTGTCTTAGATCCACTGTTATCTTTTCAGGGATACTGAGATTTCATTGATAATTAATCCAGAAATTTTCATTGATATTAAAACTCTCCAATTCATGGGCTAAGAGATGAAGAAAAAATGTCTGTATCTTTTGTATGTAGAAAGGTCTTCCCATTCTGAGAGGTATTTCTTAAAGAGTTCATAAATTAATCTCTTTCTAAACCAGCCATCCAGCTAGCTATTAAATAGGATAAAGTTTTCACTTGCTATGCCACATTAAAAAGTCATCATAATATATTTTATTTAAGAAATCTCTTATTGAAAAAATATTAGCCTGTGACAGAGCAGTTAAGAACTAACAATTACCTCAGAACATCTTCTTTTAAAACAGTTGTACAGTCAAACAAGAACTAATTTATTACTTTTACTTCCTCAAATAAAATTCACATAAAGCATTTATATTCCTTACTTACCATTCCATGCAAGTTAATACAGAATATTAAAAACCTGCATTAAAAAGACTCAAATGTTAAAGTCATATTATATTGTTCTTGCAAATTCACAGATTTTCTGCATCTATAAAAACGCTTGATCTATACCATATCCGTAAGATGAGTTCCACAAGACAGTTCAGGAGAATTGTCATAAATCTGTTTACAATGAAGTAGAGAATGTAGCTGTGCTTATTGCTTTGAGCGGGGAATTTTCAAATTGTTTAGATTTTTGAAAGCCTAAAATGATATAAATGAGTCATGATGACAAAAGATATTTTTTCACTTCTTTGTACAAAAATCTTTTCTAGTAGATTCCTCTATCATGGTCAGTTGCTTTAATAACATCATGTTAACAGATTATGTTCATGAATAGAAATCATATTTGCCACAGATATGCATATTATCTGCTTTTAAGATTTAATGGGCTATGAGCTACTTTTAAAATCAAAATTTACAACTAAAATTATTACAGAATAGAAAATATGTTTGTTGTATGAAAATGTGTTATAAGAGGGTGTTTATTCTTAGCTACTTTCTCTGGATTCTAATTCCCGTAAGCTACAATTTCTAGGCCTCTTCCCTCTTTTTTTTTTTTTGTACTAGGGATTGAACTCACAACCTTGTGGTTGCCAGACAGGCACTTATGTAGCTGAGCTAAATCCCTGGCAATTCCTTTTATAACCTATAGCTGAAAGTTGTGTTTGTTTGAATTAAACCCTGCACAAGAAAGCTAGTCTGTTACTTGTGTAATTATTTTCTTATAGTCCGTTTCTTCTGTTGTACCTTGAAATATTGATAATCCCAGGGCTCTCTTGTGTATTAGATATTGGTTAATTTTTAATTAAACAAAATTTTCCTTTATTATTCTGTCTAAAAAGCATCTTAACCAAAAGTGTGTTAGTATTATACAAGACTAAGAACTGGAGGTCAGAGGTGAATAAGACACAGTGTCTGACTGTGAGTCTTGAGCAGTCTAGATGGGGAAATGGGATTGCTGTGGTCAGAGTATTTCTGTCTCTGCCAAAATACTTACGTTGGAAGTTCCTAATAACCAAGGTGTTGCTATTAGAAGTCCATTTGGGAATGCTTAAGTCATGAGGGTAACAACTAAGATGGGGTAGAGGGGGAAGGAAGGGAAAGAAGGAAGGAAGAAAGAGAGAAAGAAAGAAAGAAAGAAAGAAAGAAAGAAAGAAAGAAAGAAAGAAAGAAAACAAAGAAAGGGGGGAGGGAGGGAAGGAAGGAGACAGAGACAGAGACAGCCAGAGACACACACCAGGGAAGACCTTCCCATTCCAACATGTGCAGACTTAGCAAGAAGGCACCATCAATGAATCAAGAAATGGGTATTTTCCAGACGTGAAATCTATTAGCACTTTGATTTTAGAGTTTCTGGTGTCCAGAACTACTGGATAACACAGGTACCCAGTTTATCTTGTTATGGAAGCTCAAAAGGTCTAAGACAATGTTATATAAATGATTTAATGTGATAAATATATATACATAACATTTTAAGAGAAGTTTTTGGAAAAGGAATTCATTTAGATCTAGAAGCAGTAGAAACATCAGGAAAGGGTTCTTGTTTAGGGGCTGGGGAAACCATAAGTTAAATCCTAATAATTTGATATATAATCAATTGAAGAAAGGGTATGGTACGGGGAGAAGAGCTTCAAAAAGAACATACCATGCAGGAAAAAAACCTGCCTAGTTTTAAAAAAATTCTAGAAAGTCAAATAGTACAGGGTATACATGAATCTCTAAACAATTTTGTGTGGAGAGTGATCTATTAGAAAGCAATCACAAGTGGATCATTTGAGGACACGAGACCAATTCAAGGAAATATTGTATACATTTTCTGAGCTGAAAGAAGTGACACACCTTTCCCAGGGTCGAGGTCCTGTGTGCATCCCTCCTTCTAGTGCCCATTCCTTCCCTCCCTCCAGTGAGGCTGTGCTTTTCTTGTTCACTGGTGTATTTTTCAGCCCCAACTCAGTGTGTAATCAATAAATATATATTACATTTTAAATACAGCAGAAGAATATTTATTGAATGCCTGTAATGAATGTCACTGGAAACTCAATAGAGAGTGAATTTCTTTTGCAGAGGATTGGAGTCTGGGAGACAGATTAGGAGGCTCTTGTAATAGAGAGAGATAAAGGCCTGAATGTTAAAAGGAACAGATATTAGTGATTTATTGTTAGCAGAGAGTGAAAGAGAAAGAGAGAAACCAAAGATACTTGTAACTGGGTGTAACCAAGTGAGATGGAAATACCAGGAGTAGAGAAGGTTTTGGTAGAAAAATGACATATTTTACCCATGCAAAGAAATCTGAGCTTCTTATGGGAGGATTGTTCAAAGAACAGTGACAGAGGTCTAACCTGGAGTCACTGAATTGGAATATATTGATTTGTGTGTGGTTGCTGAACCATGAGATTAGATAGAATCATTGAGATAAGATAAATAGAATGAGAAAAGCTAAGTATCAAAGGTTAAATCAGAAGCAATATCAATATTTAAGTGATACATAAGAAAGGTAGAGCACCGTATTTCAGAAATAGCAGTAACCATGGACAAGGTAAGGAGACCCAGCAGAGCATATTTTAGAAACAGCCAAGAGAGTATAAATGTAACTAGAGGAGTGAATCATTAACAGAATCAGCTGCTGCAGAAAGATGCTCATTAAAATTTGACAGTTCAGAGGTTATTAGTAAATATATAAATTACTTCCGAAGAGGTATTTGGACTGAACTAAGGCATAGGAGAATGATTCAACATTGTCATTGAAGATTAGTTTCTAAGAATTTAAATGAGGAGAAAAAATAGATAGGGGTATTAGAGGAGTCTTTAAAGTTAAGTAATTTTTAGGATAGGATTTAAGAAAAATGTACAAATCTCTTACCTTGATGTATCTGATGTCCTTAATAGACAGACGACTAATCAACCTTCTACATATTTCTTGCAACTATGTATGGGTACAACTGCAGGCTGGTTCCCAAAGGCATTGCATTTCTTTTTAGCTCATTCATTAATTGATTTAACAAAATTCATTGGCTATCCAGGCATTACAGTTTAGGTTTCGTTTGTCTTTTCTAGTTATTATTTAATAAAGGCCCAACTCAAGTCAAGCCCTTCCTTGGATTCTTTCTCCAAATGATTCCAGATTACACTGTATAAATTCTTCCTTTCTCTGGTGATTGTTACTGTATTAGTCCATTTATATTACTAATAAAACACTATCACAGACTCTGTAAATTACATAGAAAAGAGTTTTATTTTAATGATGATTCTACAGGTCCAATATCCTGAAGCCACGTCTGGTGGTTCAGACCTAAAGTGGCATGGGGAATCATATGACAGGAGAATGTCAGTGTTCATGAGCATATATTTCTCTCCATCTCATCATACCATCAATAATCTATAATGAGGGTTGACCTCATCCAATTCTGCTCATATCTCAAAAGCATAGCTTCTAAACAATCACCCGGGCACTTAATACATTACCTCAAAATGGGAAAGCCACATAGCAATCTTTGGTGGACATATCACACTACATCCAAACCATAACACTACTTCTTTTATCATTGGGCTCTAGCTGTTTAGCTGTGATTCATCTCATTGTCCATCTATGTATGTATGTATCTATCTATGTATGTATGCATGTATGTAGCACTGGGGATTAAATGCAGGGCCTTCACGTAGAGGTACATCCTCAATCCCTTTTTATTTAAAAAAATTTTTTTGAGACAGAGTCACTAAGTCACTAAGTTGCCTGTGCTGGGATCAAACATGTGATTCTCCCATCTCAGCCTCCCAAAGTGCTGGCGTTATGGGCACATACCACGAAAGCCAGCTCACTTTCTAAGTGGATATGTCTTATATTATAATGAAAAGTGTCATGAAGGCAAAGGCTTCTTTTATTCCTTTGTAATTTCCATATTAATAACTGTACTACTTATTAATTGTGAGAGATTTCTGAGCATCTTAAAAATTACTGTAGTGAGGATTAAATGAGATTGTATATACCCATATATTATATGTAGACATGTAGTTTTGATTTTATATATATATATACATAAACATATATATGTAAAATATTTTAACAGTTCTAGAAGTCAATAAATATTAGCCGCCTGTATTTCAAATTATTGGGAAAATAATTAATTGCAAATGCAAGTGAGTTTGGAACAATTAAATTGTTTTTCTTTCATAAAACATATTCCAAAATAAGACAAAAGATCAAACTACGTTTTGTTTTCTTTCCTTCTCATATTTTTCCTGTATCTCTTTTTTCTCACCTGACTGATTATCAAATTATCTCCCGAAGCTGATCTTGCCTCTCCTATTGTGATTAGTTCAGGCTATTATCATTTCTTCCTTGACACACTGCAATAATTTTTAACATGTCCCTTTGTATCAAATCTCTCTTTCTTCCAGTTGATCTATCATTTGCCACAAATTTGATATAGCATAAACACAAATCAGACTATGTCACTTTCCTACGTAATGTTTTTCACTAACTCAACATTACTTTTAAAATCATACACAAGACTCTAAATTGTGAGTTCTAACTTCTTGCTACGTGCTTTCCACATCATATACACCAGGAGTAATGTAAGTATCCCTGAATAAAAAGGACTAGAGTAAGATAATGGTCATCGGCAACACTGACCCATGAACATCAGAGAGCTGCTCCTAAGCCAGACGCCTCTAAATCATTTTGCCCATGAGATGAAAGAAAGACGTGTGAATGAAGGGAAGCAGTTTCTTTCCAAACTTCCATTCAGTGTCCCTGAGACTCCTTTTGCCATAGACTTCTGCAGAACTCCCTTTACCTGGAAATGAGTATTAAGAGTAGGATGTTTCCAGTACTCACCTGAGAAGATGATTGGTAGGAGTCCACTGAAGGAGGGAGTTTACTGTATGACTCTCAGACAGAGGACAAGAAAAAAGTTGCAGAATATAATTTGATAGTGAAAGTGGCTACCTTTTAGTGACACTTTAGTCTTCCTTGACTATCTAATCTGTTCCCAAGCTGATCTTTCCTTGATGTTTTCAGAATAAAAATGCTTTTCTACTTTGCTCATAGGATCCTTATGATGATTTCCTTGATTAACTCCTTCATTTGATTAGAAATTTCTTCAGGGAAGAGTGTGTGTGACAGTGTGCAAGTTTTAATTTTTGTATTTATCCACACATAGGGAATTTTGTCAAGGAAACAAACAAAAACAAAGCAACATGAAAGACCAGTAAAGAAATGAATGCCTGCATTTTACTAAATTAAGTGCTATAGAACTTTCCAGAACCTTTGTTTAGTGGATGATAAAGTATGAGTCCTTGAATCTAGTTAACACTTATACCTGCTTTTCATAGTTTGTCTCAGTGTAAATAACCCTGTAGGAAAAATTGTTTTATTTGCCCTAATATAGCATAGAAACCAATGGTTTATAACATGGTTAGAAATAATTAATATCTAAATATTAATTACTGTGTATTGATTAACATGCTTAGTTATATTATTTTTACCAACAGATACTGTAAACCTGTTCTGAAAACAGTTCACATGCCTTAGTATAGTTTTTTAACATTTTGAAAAATTTTAGTTTTGAACTAGAATTTTCCATGTCTGGCCTTGAAATGAGAAGCAAATTAATTTGGAAAGGCTTAGGGAAAAACTGTTCAAATGGTTAAAACCTAGGAAGGAATGAAAAAAAATTACTCCGAATAACTGAAAGTCAATTTGAATAACTTACATGATTGAACTTTAAAAGTCAGAATTTTCCATTCTCTGATTTTTACTAACCTAGTACCTCATGAGGTATTTACAAAGTAAACCTGTTGTAATATTTTCTTAGAACCATTCATTGAAGGATGGCATGAATAAATGACAGCATTTATTTCAATAAAAGATCCTTTTTTCCCAGCAGCTTCTGAATTTCTCCTTTGCCATTAAGAAGTACTCTGACCTTCTTCATGAAGTCTTACAGATTCTGTTTCTCTTCAAAATTAAATGTTCATGAAATGTATTTCATACTTGCTTTATTAAGAATTAGACAGATTGAGAAATATCAGTTTTTTAAAAATGTGTATTTATTTCAGAACTGGGGTCATATTTCAGCTAAATGAGTTCTGAATATTCTGGGCTTAAATGATTAGTCGCAAGGTAGACAGGCTTTCAAAGATATATGTGCTTGTGTGTTGGGTGAAGAAATGGGTTCCTTAGACACAAGCCTTTTCATATTTGTTGTTCTTTATGGTTATATATATTTATAATTTGGGAAACGTATAGGATTATACATATATGAGTGTATATATATATATATATATATATAGTCTCTCTAATTCCTGGCACTAGTATTTTAGTTGTCTCTGATTCACTGAAACATCAATACAAAGATTTATAATTGCCTGTGACTACTGCATGAGTTTGTTAAGGTTGCCACAAAAAGCATCACAGACTAGGTAATTCAAACAGATATTTTTCTCACAGTTCTGGGAGTTA
This sequence comes from Cavia porcellus, assembly GCF_034190915.1. Lineage (NCBI taxonomy): Eukaryota > Metazoa > Chordata > Mammalia > Rodentia > Caviidae > Cavia > Cavia porcellus. Next base: position 48,157,633 of record NW_026947510.1, on the reverse strand, counting down.
AAAATGTGAGATCAGATGTGGGTATGGTTGTTTTGTACATGTCCCCTCTCTCCAGCCTATAGATGGCTATGTTCTGGTCTTCCGAGCGTTTGTGTTATTTGTGTCTCCATCTTGTTTGCTTATATGAACAATAGTCATGTTTTACTAATGACCACCAATATGACTTCATTTTACCTGCTTACATACTTAAAGGCCTGTCTCCAAGCATAGTCATATTCTGTGATGCTAAGGGTTGGGACTTCAATATATTGATTTGAAGGAGTGAACTAGTTGAACATATAATATACTTGTAGAATTATGTACTCTGTATAAACGTTGTATACATACATTTACACACATGTACATATACATGTACATATCCAAAGAAAAATTTTTTTTAAATTTTACTTAAATTTTATTTTATTTTAAATTTTTTTAATATATATTTCATCAACATATATTCATAAATTTAGGAAATTAAAAAAAGATTTTAATATATTTGTTCCAGAAATATTATAAGATACTCTACATATGCATCAATATGCTTTAAATGTATATGTAGTATTATTAATAATTAGATAATAATAATACAAAAGTGCCCAGAACATTTTCTCCTGTGTTTCTTACCAATCCAAATTTAGAAGTAAGTCCTGAGTTCCTGCGATGGATGTGCAAATTATCTTTAAGACTGCTTACTAGGTAGCTGGGGATTTGGCTCAGTGGCACAGTGTCCGCCTGGCAAGTGTAAGGTTGTGAATTTGGTTCCTGGTACCAAAAAGAAAAAGAAAAAAAGACCACTTATTACCGAGTCTGTCTCTCTCTTTGTCCCTTTTTTTCCTGATGTACTGGGGATAAGACCTAGGACTGAACTCATGCGAGGCAAGTGTTCTCCACTGTGCTATCCAGCCTGTCCACTCAAGTTTATAGACTGCCTTTTCATTTTCAAATATCTTCAAAACTTAGCGTATGAAAAGTTTCTGAACTGTCTTCTTTCCATCTCTCTTCCCTCTTCTTTACTCTATCACCTGCTAAAATATGTCTCTCTTTATTCCTGTAGAATGTTAAATTCATGCTTTGATCCATTTGTATCACCTTGAGTCTCTTCCTTGCCTTCTACCTGAAAATCTTCAAGGTCAAGCCCCTCCTTATTTTTACCTTTAAATATTTTCTAAAGATTAAAGCATAAAAATCTTTCTCCCTTAACTCCTATAACCCTCACTGACGGTCAATACAACACAAATAAGCACTTAATTAACAAAGGTAGATGTGCAGTGAATAAAGATAGAGATTTTCTTTATCATATCATTTTGGTTTCCTATACAACCCAGCAGAGGTCTCGTCATGTGGTAGATGTTATAAGTGCTTATTAATTGATTAATTTACAACAGAGAAAGTAAATTATATAAAAGGAGTTATTACTGTGAAGAGCACCACAGCCGCTACAGTTTTGCTTTAGTTAATTTTAAGATTATGTTCATTAAATGAAGAATACAAATGAATACAAATCATTTAAAGCATTTAAATAGTTGATTTTAATAATCATGTAGTAGTATTTGCTATTTAAGCTAGTTTGCATAAATACATTTTAGCTTTTAAAGATTGAAACTTTCTTTTACATGATAGCTTTATAGATTAATTAAAAACACAAAATAGTAAACAAAGCCCTGTCATGTAACATAATTTTTCCCTCTCTCTCCTACATCATGCTTATTCCTTTCATTTGCCCATTTACTGTGTCTTTCTCATTAACAAATTAGGAAACTATAATTCTTTAACATATGTGCCTTTGTAAGAAGTTTTACTGGTCACCCACCTTTCACTTCCATTGCTTTGGAGTTCTATATTCCAGCAGTTCTCAAATGCTAACCTACATGCAAATCATCCGAGAAGCCTGTTAAATTTAGATTCTTATTCAGAGGTTATGTACTTCCTGCATGAAGTGGCATGAAGGAATAAACATCCCCTGGGACATAGCCCTGCCGGGTCCTCTGCCACAGGATCATTCACATAGCGGCCACAAGGTGCTGGCTTCCTTTTCGGTCATTGGTCTGGAAACACCCACTTCCAGGCTCTGTCTCTTCAATGGTGCCTGGCAAGCGTGCTTGCGTGGTACTGGCCAGAGACATCCCGGTTCTGTTACGTGGACCTCTCCAGAAGGCAACATACATACAACCCAGCTGCTTGCTCCGGTAGGGGAGCGAGAAGCAGACAAGGCAGAGTAAGTCATTCTGTAACCTAATCTCAAAAGTAAAATCTCATCAGGTTTACTTTATTCTGCACATTAAAAGACAGTTACTAGATCCCGCCCACATTCAAAGGGAGGGAGTTACATGGGACATAGTACCAGGAATTAGGCGTCCGTGGGTTTATGTGAGAGGCTGTTGGGTGCAGTAGATGTGGGCTAGATTCTGAAATTTACATTTCCAGCAATTTCTGTGTTAGATAAGTGAGGTCAATATGGTTCATCAAGAATCTTACTTTGAAGAGCAACAGTCTATACTTCTTGCCTCCAGTTTTTATCATCATCTGTGAGAACAGTCACGCTGGCTAGGCTTCCTCATACTTCCCTCCTTGTTGAAATTACCAATATCCTTCAGGTTACTAAACCCAGCATTTAAAAAAAAATGTTCTGTCTCCCTCTTCCTTCTCCCTTCTCCTCATTCCTCTCTCTCTGATAATTTCTTTTCTACGTGACCACTTGAATACAATATTTACATTTCTTTTCATGCTTCCCTGCTAGATAAGTCTCTGACAGAAAATGTTAATCCACAGACCAACCCTTCGACCACATTGTTAATCTAGGGTTAACTCCTCCATGGCTTAATTGGGTTCACAGTTTTGAATTTTGGAAATATGTTAACTGTTCTTGAATTTGTCTCCAAATTAGACTCCCCCCCACAAATCCTAACAGGTTATCGGTGTGTAAGGAACACCTCAGTTTGAGCACCTATAAAGTATTTTCAAATTTAAACAGATCTCTGCTCCTTCTCCTGTAACTCCTTTCACCCCTAAGCAGAGCCCAGCATCTCCGCTCCTTCTCATCTGTTTTTATAAACCTAAGAAACAGTATCAGTCTTCAGTCATTTAAGTGGAAACCTCACAAGTCCCTCTTGAGTCTTTTCTCACTCTCCCAAGTAAATAGCCACTAAACATTTTCAGTTCTACCATTAAATGTTAAGCAGGTCTCCCCACCACTTTCCATCCCAATGTTATCACCTTGAATCCAGCCTATTATTAAAGTTTAGTTCAAAATGTTTGTGGTTGACTAGGGTTCCCAAACTCCAACTCAAGAGATCTTACTCAGGCAAGCCTTTTTCCTTTCTGTTGTTCTAAGGTTTGTGCTCTTTACTATTGTTATATTATCACACATCGTCAGTCACGTAATTTCCCCACCTGACCTAGGCCCACTCATTTCTACTCCCTGACCTGCTCTCTGCATCTCAGCAAAATAGGGACATGGCCGTTGATATAAATCTTCCTCTGACTCTGAATCTTCATGAAAATTCTTTCTCCATGTGCCAAACTCTGTCCTCCTGTTTTTGCCTATTTAGCTTTCACCTAATTCAATTCTCAATTTACAAGATCTTTTCCTGAGGTATCATTGACCTCTCAACCAGATTTGAGCCCCTATTTATAGTCCAAAATAATATATGCTTTCTGGTCTAAATGATGTCATATTTCCTACTAAACATTTCTTTATCTTCTTTCCCCAATAATTGTGAGTTAGAACAAGGCACTTTGAAGCTTGAAATATATTTTGAGGATCCTCTTTGAATGATAGTATGAAACATATGTGCACACACAGCAATAGAAGTAAATATTAATTTATAACAAGAAATCCCAATAAACCTTAAAATTAAGGAAGCTAACAAATATTAATATCTAGAATACTGTGAACACACTGCTAAGTTGTTTTCAGAAGCCCAAAGCTTCAGCTGAATTAAATGTCCAGTAAATCAACACCTATATGTTAGTCTTCTTCTCCAGATCAAGATTCAGTGCCAAGGGCAGTGCTTGACACATAGCAGGTCCTTAGTAAAATTTTTAAGTGAATCTATGAACAGACACATTACATTTTTAAACTCATAACATTCAGCATTTTTTTTTCATGACTTAGATATTTTAAAATATGTTTACTTTAAAAAGTTTAACATTTGTTACTGTTCATTAATTGCAATGATCATATTTCAAATGAGTAATACACATATTGTTAGTTATTGTGACATTAGCATCTGTGTAAAATGTATCTCATAAAAAAACTGAATTTGCATCAAAAACATGAAAAATAATCTTTACATATCTATTTTTGATCATATAATAAAACACTTAATTTTTAATTAATGACTTTTTAGGTAAGAAAGAAGTTACCTTCTATTATCTTCAAAACATAATTCATAAACATTTATCTCAGGAATTAAAAGGGTATCAATATTTTATACAACCTAAAAAAAACAAATAAAATGTTTTCTTTGCGATGAAGTTGTCCTGAAAATATTACAGGCGTTATTTGAATCGAATCACTAACATAACATTCAAAAGATAAGCTACTTGGCAGAAATCTTTGGTGCTTAGTTTGTTAAAATGAAAGTAAGTTTAGTTAAGTTCCTTTTATAATAACACCGAACATTTGCCAAGAATTTGCTATGCTTATATCAAGATTGTCAGGTGTGTGTGTGCATGTGAGTGTGTGTGTGTGTGTGTGTGTTTTACAAAGTACGCCTTCTGATCAGTGTGCACTTTTCCCTCCATTTTCCTAAATACATCATGAAAAAAGGATGAGGTTTCTGCCTTAATTGCTTGTGCCTTTTATTCACATTCCTCTCTCAGCCAGAATTGTGAAAAGAGTGTTAGTAAAAGGCTGCACAATAGAGCTTTTCATTAGGCCTCAGCAAGGCACACAAAAGAAGGCTTTTGGAAAGAGTGAATGCATGAGTTTAATTTGCAGGTGGAGAGTAGATAAAAGGTGCTGACGCCTCTATTATTCTCTTACTTAGGTGACCCTTACCCTGTTCAGCTGATCCCAACTACCATGGCAGCTGCTGCCGCAGCAACACCAGGCTTAGGCCCACTCCAACTGCAGGTAAGTCAGGAAACCATGCAGAAGAGACAAAGGTTAAGTAAATACGGAAAACAGCGATTACTGCCATTACCGTGTTCATGCAAAATCAAACTGACTAGTGGTATTTTACAACACAACACTCTTTTATTTTTAAATTTATTGATACTAATCCTCAACCAAACATTGAGATTTTGATTCTTTACATTTTAGACATGTCTCATGCACTATAGCTTGAATTTTTTATTGCCCAGGGTGATTTAAGAATGAGCTATAGTTTTGTTATGATCACTTATATACCATAGAACAATCCCTATCAAGGTAAAAAGAACAACGATGAGAAAAACAAAACAGTAAAAGAATTACAAACACAATTATGGGCCAAGGCAACTTAATAGAAATCATATTCAACCACTTCCTGCTTCAATTATTTAAATATGAGATGACCCAAAATTTCACCTTAAATTAATTTATACAGAATATAATATGAAATGTAAAGACAATAATTTTATCAAATGTATTCGATTCACGAACCGACTATTTGAAATAACACCTGCCTGAGCCATGCTCAAGAGAATCGGGACCTGAACAAATATGCTGCCAAGTGCAAATGATGCCTGCTGGTACCCAGAGCTGCAAATATTACCTATTACTTTCCTCTTGCTTTTGAAAAGCGTCCTATTTTCTTCTGCACCTACCTAGATTGGCCAGAGAAAAGCTAACTGCACTAGCTAATCGGAAAGTCTTATCTTAACCCTTAGACCAAGTATAGTCCAATCTTAGCAAAACTGTTTTTCGAGAAATATCCTCTCAGTAGACTAGACTATAGAGGCCAGTGTGCATTTCATGTTTATCCTTCATTATCCATCCCCTAAGGATATATGGAGGAGACTTCCCATCACATCATACCTCCACTGTGATATTAAGAAACTTCAGTCTCATATCCAGTTTACTTTCTATTGCCTTCTCTCCCTCATGAGGCAAGAATTCCAGCTCTAAAGACCAGATGTGAGGGAGTGGCTTACTCTTTTCTTCTGCAACTCCGGCTTAGGGCAAGCCCATGCAGGTTGTACTGTGGAAGGAATCTCCACTATTAAGACCCTATGGAGAGCGTGTGTGTGTGTGTGTGTGTGTGTGTGTGTGTGTGTGTGTGTGTGCAAGCCCATGCAGGTTGTACTGTGGAAGGAATCTCCACTATTAAGACCCTATGGAGAGCGTGTGTGTGTGTGTGTGTGTGTGTGTGTGTGTGTGTGTGTGTGCGTGTGTGTGTGCGTGTGCGTGTGTGGTCTTCTTGTATATTAGTCAACTTTTCTTGGTTTTCTATTAAAGAGGCAGGCAAGGTTGTTGATCTCTGCTTCCAACCCACTTTGCATGTGGCCTAACACCACAGTTGTCCAACAGCTGTTTGAGTAGCAAGACACCTGCCTTCATTCTCAATGCTGCTTTATGGAGTCTTGAGATCCCCTACCCAGGTCTTCTTCTGTGTCCTCTGAGAGATAAGATGCTACTACTCTAGAGTCTTGATCCCAGCCTACAGTAAACATTTAACCTTTATTCGCCAACCTATCCCTGTCCTTGAAAATCCAAAGAGAACACAGACAAGATGTCTGTAGTTACATACACCCCAACCCCAGCATGTATGCTGCCAAGTTTTCTTCTGGATTATCACAACTTTCTCCTAGGAGGTGAGGCCTTAGGTTTTTTGCTTAGCAACACGAATTGAGGAAAAGCATGCAAGTGTGTCTTTTCTCTGACTTCTCGTATTTGTGAGTTTTGCCTCCTCACCTGAGTAGAATGGAAGAGCACCCTTTTTCAAGAAGCGAAGCCTTCTATAGAGTTTTAGACACGTTCGTGTCTCTCTTCACCTTCTCAGCACTGTGGGTTAGGAAGGCAGAGCCTGGAGGATGAGATAGAAATAAAAGACATCATGAATACTGATTGACGGAGGGCCAGTTCAGCCAGCTTTTAATAAGGGGAGGTGGTGATACTGATGCTGTCTGGAACCAGTTGCTGGTATCTTTCTTTAGAACCATTAAAGAATTTGTTGTTTGTGGCTTGCTTACTTGGTTTTGTTTTCTGTTATACTTTAACTTCTTGTTTGTCCTAGGAGTGGTGAAACCAGAGGTGTACTAAGCAACAATAACAGTTGCTTGAGTTGAGCATAACATCAGGTTATGATGAGTTGAGATAACATCAGGAAGACCGTAGTAGGGAGCAGGTAATTGATATGAACAAAGAAAAAGGAAAAGTGGTGATCTGAACTAATCTTTATTCACTGGTGAAAGGGACTATGTATTTTAAACAATGTTGGTTCCTTCTCATTGGGTTCAAACACAATGAGTTTAATTTATAGACAATGATGCTGTAAGAATTGATATTACTAGCTATTGCTAGCCAAGGTTTATGGAATATATTTTATGCTAGGTTATCTAGTAAAGGTTTTACAAGGATTAATTATGCCATTTATTTCTTGTTACAACACTTTGTTATATTACCATATACCATATCTCCCTTTGCAAAGAAAAGTAGCTATAGAAATTATAATGACAGTTGTCTGCCTTAAACTCTCAATTTTTCATTTTGCACCTCTTAACACAGACATATATTAAGGCATGTGCTTGTGTTTGAACACTTGTATCTAATAAACAGCACTATAGATACATACCTACTCATGGTTGATTTTGTTTCATACCATTTGTATTTCTTTAAATGAGCTTTTGCATATTATTCTTTATACTTAAATGATATGTTAAGTAAAATCAGAATTTTTATTAGAGAGAGAATAAAAATAAATATAATTGTTTTTAAAAAAACAAGCAAAACGGCATACTTTAAATAAAACCATTGGTTATTACCTCTTATTTTATGTCCCTGAAGATCCTTACTCTACAGTTGGAAACACATCTTATAAAAATTCACCATACTGTGCACTTAAAATATTTTAAACATAGACATACACTGTGTCGTGAGTGTCTAGAGCACTCTGAACTCCGGGCAAGGTAAACACGCACGCCTTGTCGGGACACGGGGGGTACAGCGCTTGGAAAAGAAAGACAGGAGAGACACCTTTGCTGTCTGCACCGCGTTACACTGCACTGCACTGCACTGTACGCACAATCTTTATTTTAGGATTCATATATAGTAAACCCGATCAATTCACAGAGCCCAGATAATTAAGTAGTGAAAAGGCATTCTTTGTGGCAAGCTACAACGTGACAGACTACAATGTTTATTCTAAAACTATCTAAGTGAAGTAAATAATCACAACCAGTTCTCACAACTTCTCTAGCCCAGGAAGAAATTCATTAGCTCAAGAATGTTGTTAATTTGTCTGCTGTTAGTGTCACAAAGGGTGGCCAGCCACTTCCTCAAGACTTCTGCAAAACAAAGCCAGCTCACAGTATGGATTCCAGAGGGTGAGGGCTCACTGAGAACAGGCATTCCCGTTCTACCTCCTTCTCGCATACCAGGGCGGCTATTGTAAATTGCAGGTTAGAGGGGGTTGGGCCTACAAAGTGACACCTCATCCCCCACACTTCCTTCCTTTTTATTTTTTAACAACAATTTCCATAAGATCAGGTTATTAATAGCATTTCGTCTTATGCAGTAAAAATACACAAGAACTATGGCAATGAGAACTATAATTAAACTAAGTCCCATGCCACTAAAAGTGTGGGTAATGCTCTGCCAGATTCCTTTGGAATCTAATCCTTTCAAAGATTGAGCAAGCAATTGCGCGAATTGTGCTAGAGATTCATCATCATTTTGCTTTGCAAAATCCTTGTCAATTTGATTATGCAAAGATTCTATTTCCTCCTGGGCAGAGGTGTTTCCATTTAAATACATTCTAATCATTTCCCATTTATGTTCTGTCTGATTATAAGGTCGTTGGGTTATACAGAAAGTAGTTGAATTCCAATCACATTTTAAAAACACTTGATGCTGAAGAGCCAATATTTTTCTACCCATCCATTCAACTGTTTGTTTAAGGAGGTCTATTTGTTGTTGTAGTCTGGCGTTTATCTGCCACTGAGTTAACCAAAGTTCATGAGAATTCTCATGCCATAATTCGACAACATGTTTTTCTTGCAAAGAGGTTTGTAAAGCTACTCCTGAGACTGCTGCTAGAGAGGCTACAGTTATCAGACTTAACAGTACAGCAACCACTATTCCAATAAATCTTTTTGTACGTTTTAACAGATGTTTAAAAAATTCAGTAGTAACAGAAATTACCGGGTCTTGAGACCAAGGTCGAGTTAAATTTACAGGCAACCAAATATGAGTTTTTTGTTGTAACAGCATAACTGTATAAGGCTTAGTGAAATTTAGTGTGTTATTTAAGCATGTAAACAATTGACAATTTAAACAAGTACAAGAAAAATGTGTAAAATTAAAAGTTCCCACTAAAAAGACATAAGGCAGAGGTGCACAAACAGTAATATTATACATTTTAAACCTAGTAAAATTATAAGTAGTAGATACAGATCGACTAGTCCCTGAATATGAAACATTGTACAAGGTTACAGGTTGCATAGCGGCTGGGATCTTCCAAATATGATTTTGAAGGTGATGAGGGTATTCTTCGGCTGCAACAGCAGGGTTAGCGATTCCACCATCTCCCCACCACAAGAGAGCCGTCTTTTGTTGAAATATAGGAGCTCCGTCAGTTATTTTCTTTGGATCTGGAAGACTATACACAACAGAGAGATTACATCTTGTCTCATTCCATTCAGCACATCCATTAACGAATTTTCCAAATGGTCCCCAAATAATATACCCATCAATATTTTTAGCAAATTTTCCCATACATAGTTGCCAAATTATGGGATTATAAGAAATATTTTTATAAGTAAATTCAGGGCATACAGGAAATGTATTTGTATCAGGTGCTGTTAAATTTCTCCAGGTAACATTAAAGGTTTGAGCAGCCAAGGCTTGAAGCCTTGTCCTTTTGTTGCCTGCTTTTATTCCATGTTGAATCCAATACTGCCATCCCAGAGGGATGCAAGGCGGTTCCCCAATGCAAATAGGCCTTTGATTACCATAATAAGTAAAATTGAATAGTGTCCCATCATCTTGATTGTGGGGGGTTAAATCAGCCCACGGTGCTGACAAAATTTCTCTAGGTGTGGTATAAAGTAAAATATCACTAGTTCCCCATTTTACAGGTTCTAATAAAGGGGGGTTTGGAATATATGCCCAGTACGAATGCGGAGGTACCTCATTCCCCGATGCAACGGTGAGCAAGGCACATAAAGCTAAAAACAAGTTTTCAGGGTTTAAAGGCTTTCCTGCTTGAAGGACAAGCCGTTGCCCTTCTATGGTCAATTTCTTTAATTGTCCCCATGTAGGGAGGGGATTTAAATTTGGTCGCTGTGAGCGGCGGGATTTTCTTAGCTGTAATCTGGCCATGGCTGCGATAGGAACAAACTCAGCATCCTCAGCTTCTAGCTGGTTTCGCGCTCGCTTCTGAAGGCACGGTTCCGGTTCCTTGGGGAGTTGTCTCCGGGGCTGGTGAACAGGATCTGGAGACGCGGGTCCTGATCCATCGTCCAGGGACCCACTGCTGAATTCCATTTTCTGTGGAGATATAACCAAAACCTTTCCCCCTATAGAGCAATGTGCCCCTCTCCCATTCAGCCTCTGGAGCTGTTTTAGTCCAAATAGGTTCATTAATCACAAAAGGCTGTTGTTGCTGTTCAAAATGTTTTTCAGCTCTTGTTAATATTTCACCTTGTGGTAAATTGAGAAAATTTAAAATAAACAATGCTTGATGCAGTAATGTTTTTGGACTGTTTTGCAATTTAAACAGTATTGGTATCTGAATATCCTCCTGACTCCTCCTTTTTAATTTTTTAATTTGCAACTTAAGAGTGCCATGTGCTCTTTTAACAATAGCTTGACCCTGGGGGTTATATTCAATCCCTGTAATATGAATAATATTATGGAGATCACAAAATTGTTTAAATGTTCTGCTAGTATAAGCAGGTCCATTATCTGTTTTGATTTTAGAAGGAATTCCCATAACTGCAAAAGTCTCCAATAAATGTACAATAACATTTTTAGTGGATTCTCCCTGTTGAGCAGTAGCCCATAGAAATGAAGAATAGGTATCAATAACTACATGTACATAAGAAAGCCGACCAAAAGAAGGTACATGTGTAATATCCATTTGCCATAATTCATTAGGTTGAGTTCCTCGAGGGTTGACACCTGCGGGAATAATTCTTAAATGTAATGGTCTACAAATAGGGCAGGCTTTTACAATTTGTTTAGCTTTTGTAAAAGGTATCTTATATTTAAGATGCAAATGTCCTGCATTTGCATGATTAAATTGATGTTCTTCAACGGGTGTGGTGAACATAACTAAGGAATCCACTGCATTGTTACCTGATACTAATGGTCCGGGTAACTGAGAATGAGAACGTAAATGAGTAATAAAATAAGAATGATTTCTTTTTTGAACATGTATTTGTAAATTTTGAAATAAAGACAATAAAGCAGGCTTATTAGAATATAACACAGCTGAATAGATATTTGTCACTACTCCAACAGAATAGGCTGAATCGGCTATAATGTTAATAGGTTGGTTATGAAAATCTAAAAACACTTGTAATATAGCAAAAAGTTCATTTTGTTGTACAGAGTTAAAATTTGTCTGACGTACCCAGTAAGATTTTTGAGTCCAATATGCAGCTTTATTTTTAGATCCATCTGTAAATATAGTCAAAGCTTGTGGAATTGGCTGTACAGCTAATAAGGTATTAACCACAAATTGTTGACGTCTAAAAAAATCCCATAATTTACTTTTAGGAAAATGATATGAAAAAGTTCCCATGAAATCTGCTAAAGCAATTTGTAAGGTTTCAGTAATTGACAACAAATATTCCCATTGTTCCTTAGTTAAAGGGATAACTATATTGTTTATATCTTCTCCTATCAAAGTTATAGAACGAGCTCTACCATTTATAATTAAAGCTGCAACCATGTCAATATAAGGCATAACATTTTTAGATTGCTTAGTTTTAGTGAATACCCATTCTACTGGCATAGCATTTTGACCTAAAACTGCAGAGGGATATTGAAAAGTATTAATAATATATAAAGTTAGAGGCAATTTAGGATCAATCCTAATTAAAAATGCATCCTTAATTCGTTGTTCTACAAACTGTAATTCTTGCTCTGCTTTTGCTGTTAAAGAACGAGGGCTGGATGGATCTGAAGAGCCCTGTAGAGTAGCAAACAAATGCTGTAATGCATGGGTAGGAATACCTAGTGTGGGACGAAGCCAATTAATATCCCCTAATAATTTTTGAAAATCATTTAAAGTGGATAACTTATCTCTCCTAATAGACATTTTTTGTGGAATCACCTTTTGTCTAGTAAGAATATATCCCAAATAATGACTAACTTCTTCCTTTTGAATTTTATCCTGTGCTATTACAAGTCCAAACGGAGAAAAATATTGAGGTAAAGTTTTTAAAATATCTTTTAAAACATTTCTATCACTATATCAGCATTTTTGTCTTGCCTTTTTCGCACAACCTTCCATAAACCACATGTGCCACTGTAAATATTCTGGCTCTTTTAAAAGAATTTTGGCCAAGGCTTTCCAATCATAAGGAGCAAGATTACCATAGTGATCTGCTACCGATGTTATTAATTCTCTAGTGTAATGAGCCTGAGGGCCATAAAGGGTTACAGCCTTTTTTAATTTTGCTAAATCATCCATATTAAATGCTTCCCATCTAGGGGGAACTGCCTCTCCATCTATTGGCTGAGGTCTGATTATAGGGAAAGCAAAGGCAGGCTTTTCCTCATCAGAATCCCCTAATTTTGGTAGATCAGCCAAAGCTAGCTTGGCTTTACTCCAATTAGGGTTAGATGGAGGAGGTGCAGAGGGAACTATAGGCGGGTTTTGCTTAACGGAGAGTTGTTTCACCTCTTGTGTTAAATGTTGTATAGCCTGTAAAATTGGGCGATTGTCATAATTTGATATTGCTGCGGCAGCTAAAGCTGAGTCGGCTGTAGTGGATTTTACTTTTAGTTTGGACGCCTTTTCACTACTTAAAGCGATAGCGTCATTTTGAACTACATTCTGCTCCTCCTCTGTGAGGGGCAATTCCTGAATAACTGGCTTAATTTCTAGTTGAAGATTTTCTACAATATGTTCATCTTCCATAGCTTTTAATAAAGAGTACACAACCGACCAAATAGCCCAAAAACGTAAAGGAATCTTCTCCTCCTGTTGCATAGCCCTTTCTATACTAACCCTTGCCTTCCTCCATACTTCTACATCCAAAGTTCCTTCATCTGGAAACCAAGGATTATATTCTTTAATTGTATCAATACACATATCCAAGTCAGCTGACCTGAGCGATATGCCATATATAGATAATAAATGTTTAAGAATTTTTAAGAAAGGAGAGGAAGCAGATTGTCCCATTTCCCCGTAATAAAATTATACTTACCTTCCTAAGCGACCTTCGGAGTCCCTGAATTCGGGCGCCACTTGTCGTGAGTGTCTAGAGCACTCTGAACTCCGGGCAAGGTAAACACGCACGCCTTGTCGGGACACGGGGGGTACAGCGCTTGGAAAAGAAAGACAGGAGAGACACCTTTGCTGTCTGCACCGCGTTACACTGCACTGCACTGCACTGTACGCACAATCTTTATTTTAGGATTCATATATAGTAAACCCGATCAATTCACAGAGCCCAGATAATTAAGTAGTGAAAAGGCATTCTTTGTGGCAAGCTACAACGTGACAGACTACAATGTTTATTCTAAAACTATCTAAGTGAAGTAAATAATCACAACCAGTTCTCACAACTTCTCTAGCCCAGGAAGAAATTCATTAGCTCAAGAATGTTGTTAATTTGTCTGCTGTTAGTGTCACAAAGGGTGGCCAGCCACTTCCTCAAGACTTCTGCAAAACAAAGCCAGCTCACAGTATGGATTCCAGAGGGTGAGGGCTCACTGAGAACAGGCATTCCCGTTCTACCTCCTTCTCGCATACCAGGGCGGCTATTGTAAATTGCAGGTTAGAGGGGGTTGGGCCTACAAAGTGACACCTCATCCCCCACAACACTGTTTTTATTTTTAAAGAAAAAGAGGCTTAGATCATCCACATATATAGTATAATATAAATTTACATGTTATGTCACATACTGCTTATTTCTTTTGAGACAAATACGTTATTTTCTTTTATACCTGAGTCTGTCCTGAGCTTCTGATCCGCATGTGGTAGACTGGATAAACACCGTACTTGCTGTCTTCCCTACCCTCAGGCCTGTTTGTTCTGTGCTCTTACTGAATGCTTCATTCCATCTATTGCTCAACCTAGGAACTGGGGCTGTATACCTAACTTCCATTCCCTACCTCTTCCTCTTCAATCTATGCTCATCTCACCTACTAAAATATTTGGAGAATCAATTTATTTCAAAGATAACTGTCCCTCTTCTAAGCCAGGATAGCCTTATTACTTTCTTAATTCACCACAGAAGTCCCTGAGCATTCTTCCTTGTTCTTACCCACTTTAGTGCCTTCCCTACTATATATTGGTCAGAACAAGCCTTTTGATGTAAAAACACATCCAGTCATGTCTTCCTTCTGCTTAGTCTCCTTAAGTACTTGCTATGATTCTGGGGTTTTCAAGTTCTTTCTCACCCTTGGATCTTTGCAAGTGGTTTTTTTCTCTTCCCAACCACCATTACTCACCATCTTTACCAAACCAACTTATGCCTATGCCTAAAGTTTCAGGTAAAAAGATCATTTTTCTCAGACAGATTTCAGTGACTCTAAATCTAGATTAACTCCTGGGTCCCAAAGGCACACCATCTTCCCCTGGCACAGCACTTGCAGAATACATCTGAAATTCTGCCTGTTGGTTTCTCTGACATAGCAAAATCCATGAAGTTGTGCCTTACTATCATTTGCACTTAGCCAAGTGCTTGATATATTTTATGAGGTCAATAAATATGTGTTAAATGAAAGCATGAAGAATGATTCTTAGCCTTACACTTTCAATAAATTATGCATCAATTTTCTCAAATAGCCTGCTGTAATGATGAAATTAAATTCAATATTAATGATTAGTTTCCTATATAAGTTAATCTTCATCATTGGAAAAGAGAAAATAGCAGAAATCTAGTCATTATTGGCTCATGGAAAAACAAAAACAGTAATAAAAATTCAATTCAGGAAGACAATACTGAAATTTTATAATAAAGTATTCTTATCTAATAAAAGAATCTTAAGAAAACATTCCATGTGTCTAATGGCATGTTAGACACTGCTGTATTTACAAAAAATATTTTTCTGACCACTTTGGATCACAAGACTATACTGAGTCTGCTGTGACTATACTACACTCTTCTCTCTCCTGACTTACCCAAAGATGTTCTTTCTTAGAGCTTCAAACCACCTGTTTCTTTTTCTGGAAAGGCTCCTCCACCCTGCCTGAACAGCTAACTCATTTCATGCAAATAGTCACTCTGGTATCATCATTCTGAGATGTTCCTACTTTACCTGGTTAAATTATAAAACAACTCTCCCAGAGTTAGACACTTCCTTGCCAGTCTATTCTAATTGTCTTGTACAGCAAAAAATCATCTTCAAACATACCGTATAACTTACTTTTTATGCTCTTTCTGTATTGTTGCCTAAGCTAAATATATTGCTCCCCTAGGATAAAAGTTGTCATTTTTATTGTTGTTGCTCTGTAATGCCTCCTCGTATACCCAGAAAAAAGCTTCACAAATAGCTAGTGCTCGTTACATATTTGCAAAATTAAAGAAATTGTCACTATGCTTGTAGGCATAGTATTTTTAAATTAGTTGTTATAATAAAACATTGTATGATTAATTCCTGCCCAAGTTATACTAGTCTAACACCTTGAAGACTTATTCTTGCTCCAATGGAAGGTTCTTCATGTGTGAGAAACCTGCAGCTCTTTTCTTCCTGCTCTTTCCTCCTTCTACCTTAGCATAGCTATTGGACAATTGAATAAGGAATGTGTTTTAGCATCTTTCTCTAGTTCTTTTAAACTCATTATAATTTACAAATAAAGACCAACCTTCCAATAGCCAATTATTTCTATGTTATGGTAATGCGCATACAAGCATATATACAAACATGCACTACTGGAAGTACTTTTATTTAGCTCAGTGTATGTTCATCTTGCTGCTATACTGAAGTACACTATTTTTTAAACAATGGAAGAACATATTTATTGATACAACAAATAAGCAGTTTAAAACTTTATATATTGAATTAATTTTTTCTCTTCTTTCCTTTTTTCAAAAAAAATCCTCTACCTCCTCTGCTTTTTTTCTTCCAAGAACAAATTATGACATTAATAGTTTTTCTCCTGATGCAATTTATTTGTAAAGAAGAGGTCCTCATAAAAGAAACTAACCTACATTTATTTCCATATTAAAAGCTGAGTTTAATTATTTACACAAAATAAAATTGCACTTTAAAATTTTAGACATTTGTGACTAGATGAAATCAATTAAGTGAATCGTCTGTTTCTAATTAATAAAATCAAATGATGGTACCAGTCTTCCATCTAACTTGTATTTCTCATATTCATTTTTGTTAATTTGCATTTTACTTAATGAACATCATGAGTCTTGTAATAGTAATAGTTGCACTGTAGTATCCTGTTTCTGTTTTTTAGCTGGGCTTCTAAGATTTGAAATTAGAAAGAAATATTTATCCACTTACTTCTCACTTTATAAATACTATATTTATCTTGGCCAAAAGATGGTTGCCACCTGTTCTACCTATAGGAAGCCAAAAATGTCTAGTCCAACCAATGATTAATAATGATAAGCAGAAGGAAAAAATTGAAATTCGTCTTGAACAGTAATATTTTCCTGAAAATAAGCAAGTAGTATTCACTCATGAATTGTTACTGAATTAATTAAACTTTAAAAATAATTTTAGAATGATTTTTAAAATTCAATAATAGTATTTTTGGAATAAAGGCTTAAAATTCCAAATTGACATAAATGAAAGCACATGGTCTCTAGTAACTATAACATCAGTAGCATTTATTTTTGGTTCTTTTATAGAGAAAATGGTAGATAATGTGATTATATTGAGAGACTGAATCATACAAGATATCAGTTGACATTCTGTTTTTCATAGCTGTCAAAGGTACATAGAAGTCATAGGGGAAATGGTCTAAGCTTCTGTGTGAATAACATCAAGGTAGACATATGTAGATAAAAACCTGCAGTTCATCTTCTTATCAAACTCCTGCAGTCTCTGAAGAAAGTCAGTAATTATGACAGGACACAGATAAACACTTCATATTCCCGAGCATGTGCATCTGACCAAGAGAAACCTCCAGGAAAACAACAAGAATAGCAGCCATATGGGAAGAGCTAGATGTAATCTCGATCTTATTAGATCTTGTTGAAAGAATTATTTATAAAGAGCAGTGCTTTTAAATATTTATCTTTGCCAAACATGCTACTACCCGATTTACCTTTAGATCATGGTAATTTCCATACAGGGTGAAAATGATCAACTGCTTCACATTTCAGTCGCAACCCTGGTGGGCTGTTTGCTGTCATACTTCTGTCTGCCTGAGTGAATTTTCTTGCAGGTTAAAAGACTGAGTGAGTTCTCTCTTTCCCTTCCACCCTGAGCCTGCAGGGCAGACAGACAGAAGCACACATATGATTAATACAGCACAGCTGCAAAGTGACTCATTTGCATATGTATTAATAGAGGCAAAAACCCCAACAACAATTAAATTATATACAGAGACATTCTGCATACTAAAGAACGTATGCAAATAGGCCTGAAAAAGTATGGCCAGCATTTTTTCTAACTTTTCCAAACCCATATGGGCTAGAGTCAGAGCCCAGCAGTTTTCTAGAGTCCCCTTTAAGGAAGAACATGATAAGGAACTGCTCCCATAGTTATTCCCTTCCCTAGGCTTCCCAGGAGGCGTTTAACATTTGGACAATGGAGAAAGTAGTGTCTTTTTCATGCCTTTCTATATTTTGTTGCTTTCTGTAGCTTCACGATCTCTTGATATATGGTGACCAAAAAAAAAAAAAAAATAAGAGTACACGTACCTTGCATTGTGATACAGTCACATATATGGTACACTTTAAAATTCTATCCCAGATTCTATTGTTGCTACACCTAAATAATATGACTGTAGGGCTAGATTTTTCTGGTCACGGCTCCATTCCTGCTTCTTGATGGCATACTGTGTTTTCTTCATCAAAACATGTTTAAGTGACTCAAATGTTTCTGGAATAATCAGTGTACTTAAAAGGATTGCTAGGCTCAAGGTCAATAGTAGATATAATTCTAGGAACAACATCAGTGTATTGTAATTTTAAAAGTATACAGGGTTTTTTTTTTTTCATTTTATCTAGAAAAACAGAACTATTTGATTTTCTAATCTTGGCTATGTATAAGAAGAGAATAATTAATATTTTTCACATTCACAGATTATGTTTATCTTAGAAATTTGCTTATCAGCCAAATTGTTGGTTTGATTTATGTTAAAAGTATTTTTAATTGAGTCAAGGACTAGTTTATGAAGACAGATTCGCTATGTAAGTAAAATTTTATAAAAGTAAAAATTATCACCTTAATAGGACCAGTAATCCAAATGATGACAGATGCCCCTGAGGAGAACAAATATTATTTTGTTGTTCTGGTGGTGGTTGTTTTTGATCACATGAAACTGTTGAATATTATCTACAAATATTTTTATGCTCTGAATGGTTATGTCAAAGCATGCAACTGGAGATTACTTAGTAGTTCTAAACACAGGGTAGATGTCATCATTATTAATTATGTAAAAAAAAGAGTTCAGTCTTTTGGAGGATAATTAAAAGAAAGATAATATAGCCTAAAAACTCATTACATTAAGGTATCATGGTTATATTAATATTTTAAAAGGCACTGTTGCTTTCTGAAAGGTAAAGTGACATACTAGTTATAAGTGTTATACCCACAGTGATCTATGTCTGAAATCATAATGCTGTTAGTTGTTAGCCCTTCTGTAATACTTTGGGCAAGTTAACTAACCTCTCTATGTAAAATATGAGTATAAATATCATACTAGTAGGATTAAATAACATAATGCATGTAAAGTACTTAGTGCAAATAAAGCATTAATCAGCCTTTACCAACTATCATGTGCTAGCAAGAATCAATGCTTGGTGTTACTAGCAGGTTAATAAAACTTATTAGCTGGTATTAAAGCCATTTTGTAAGGCAAGAGATTTGTTTTTATGCATTGCCTCTGACTAATCTAAGTTAAGACCTTTTAGGCCTAAAAGAGTTTAACATAGGTACTTTTAATGCCGTATACATTTTAAAAAATAAATGATATAAATGTTTTCTGGCATCAGGATTTGAAACTCATTTATTTTCTAGGTATATTGATGGAATTACACACTATGATACATTGGTAGAATTACGCACAATGACACATATTTTTTATCCTAACAGTTTGTTATGTATGTACAACACAATTATTTCTCAAATTGAAAAACTTCATAAACTTTTACTTATTTGTGGCAACAATTTTATTTCAAACTTCAATGTGAAAGTAAACTACAGATTCATTGCATTCTGGAAATTTTATTTATTTATCAGATATTTAAAGTTTGTAATTTCTTTGACTAAAAATCATAAGGAGTGTAGAACTATGTAAGTGGAGGCTCTGTAGTGGATCAGAGAGAAGCCTGCAGTTTAAAAAAATAATTAAATCTAAGCATGCAACACAGTTTGGAGAAAGACATAAAAACCTATTGTCTTGAGAAGTATATTTGAAATGGAAAAGGCCTGAGAGACCCTTGCAAACAGTTGTTTCAAACTATTCACTGGAGTCTTTGTCTTCCAGGGACTCCCACACGATAACATCCACTTATATTTGTTTTATACATAAAGTTCTATGGGTTGATAGAATTAAAGATTCTCTGCTATCATACTTAAAACCATTCTTCTGTATCAGCTCCTTAATTTTACAGAGGATGTCCCTTAAGCTTTAAGTAGTGACCTGGCTAAAACAGATATTAATAGAAGTGTGCCTGAAATCCTAGCAATTCAACATGAAATCTAGCTTCATATTTTGTCATAATATCCTTGAAAATAAATACATACTCTTGTATATATTATGTTTAAATTGTTTTGGGTAGAGGCGGTGGATTTAAATAGCTAATTTGGCACTTAGATCATTAAAGAAGTATGAATAAAACAATGGTTAGAATTTGCATATTGGTAACAATGGCAACCTTCTGAATTGCTTCATTTTGCTGAGTTCAGTAATTGTGCTCTGTGAATTAATTCTTTTGTGGAAAGCTATTGAAAGATCAAGGGATTTAGAAAACAAAACAACAGAGAAGCATGCTGTTTCATATCTATTTGTAAGTAGAAGGTTCAAAGCAAGATTGTTTACATCACAAGTCTTGTTGATATTTTACTTGCTTCTCTGAAGAAAGGTGGTATTCAAAGATGGTTATATAATCATGCAGATACAATTTTGCAGGCTTGAATGAACTATTCTGACAGAACGACCCAGAAGAAAAACCACATTACAATTTTGAGCTGTCTTTGGTTGGCAAGGATCTTCATAAGACTTGAAAATAGAGCCCTATTGGATTCCTCCAGGAGTGTGGGGGGAATAAGCTTAAGCCCTGCACATTTCAAATTTGTTGTTTCCTGTGGAAGGTTCTCAGTATTGTTTTGCCAAAATGAGGGTATGAAGAGAGAGTGGAGGGTGGGAGAGAGTGAACTCTAGTTATTCCATCTTTCTTAACCTATATCTTTTCTTTAATACCATTCCCTTTTTCTTATCTAACTGCTCCTCTAATGAAGAAATAGAGAAACAGTTGCAAAGTATGCTTTGCAATGATTTGCTGCAATGAGCACTGCACCAGCACAATGTCGCTAACATGAAAGTGATAAAGATACTCTCTCGTTTTCCACACTACCTTATTTAACATACAATTAAAATGTGAGAATGATAATGGTATCATTACTTTTTTTTTTTGAAACTAGAAAATTTTGTATCTCCAATCTGTAATAGTTGCTTTAAAATAACAGAAGTTTCTATTTGAATTTTGGCCAGACAAGTTGAGCGGTCCTTATATGAAATACTTGCAATGAGAAGAGTTTCACATTTTATACTTTTGGGAGCTTGAAGAATATTTGCATGTACATAACAAAATATATTTGGGAATGGTACCCAAGACTACACATGAAATGCCATTATGTTCCATCTTCACATTAAACATATAAGCAAAAGGCAATTTTGTGTAACATTTTAAGCAATTTTCTGTATGAAGCAATTTCACGTGTGGAATTTTCCACTGTGGTGGGGTGTCAGTGCCAAGAAAGTTTTGGATTTTAGAGCATTTTGGATTTCAGATTTTCAAGTTAGGGATCCCCAACCTCTTTTATTCTGTAAAGTTCCTATCACTTTACTCATAAATATATGCTCTCTATTTTTCACATGATTCATTTGGCACAATTCTAGTTCTTTGAATTTAAAAGGAACTTTCAATTATTAGCACTCATACAAATAAAACATTTAGTTAATATATATAGCAGAGAATTTAAGACATTTAAACAATCAAAAAATAAGGAAAAGATCCTTATATAGTCTTCATTTTTATTCACCTCTTGGTTTGGTTCATTATGCTTCAGGGTTCGTTCCGGAGCAATTTTGAATTAGGATGTCATACTGTCACCTGAGATGGAAGTTGGCATTTAATATAGTGTGAAACCAGGAAAAACCTTACTTTCATAGAGTCAATATTTACATTTTAGCCAGTTAGTAGTATATAGATACCTTAAGGTAGTAATCAACGAGATGACTGGAGCAGGTAAGAATTTTCCTTTAAATTCTGTTTAAGCACTTAAAAATGCTACAATAAATAGTATATATCATATGATAGGTAATGATCTTGAACTCTAAAATAAAATAGAGTTTATTTGTGTGTTTTTGGTCAAGATACCAGATAACCTCCTATGAAGTGGGATAATCTTATTCCTGTATGAGAGGTGTTGTGAGCATTAAATGAGATGGTACATGAGGCCTACTCCGCACAGCAGAGGCCTCATTAACTGCCATTATTTTTATCCGTGTCTCCTGGATTCAAGAGTTGTAAACTCTGAAATGAACATAATGAGTTCTTCCAAGTTAGCAAGTGAGTTTCTTGGACTGCAGAGATTATGTTCTGTAGTACATATGGCAAATAGACAAAACCACAGTCAAGTTTGTGTCTAACACCTTTGAAAGCTGAGTCCTCATGTTTAATGGCAGCAGAGGGTTTTATGAAAATAAAATAGCTCTTCAAAAAAAAAAAAAAACTTTCTTGTGTCAGCTTACAAAGACCTGTTTCAAAAGAAAATATAAATAAACTATTTTTCTGTTTGTTTCCTTCCATCCACATTCTTAAAGCTTTGCTTTTATGGCATTGACAGTTGTTTTTTTTTTTTTTTTTTTTTGTTGTTGTTGTTGTTTTCTTTCTTTTTTTTTTTTTAAAGGAATGAACTTTCTGCTTTAAAGAGAAAGTCTTTGTGGTATTGTAAAGTTTGTAGCACTTTGTTGTAGTGAAGAGAGTTTTGCAGGATAGTTAAGACATTAGAAAGACAACAAAGCAGATGCTTAATTATAATGATCTCAAAACTTCCTGAGTTAGCAGAGCCTTTTCTAGTCTCAGGCTACCTCTCAAGTAATGTATAAATCTGTTTTCAACTTATTTTTAACCTGCCTGAGAATTTAAGTTTTCTTATTTTTAAAATGCACATGTGTGACAATGTCCTATCTGTATACCATGGAGGAATGGATGAAATGGGGTAAAAGTAATATTAATGTAAGTAGCTGGGTGTTCATAAATCTTCAGAAGGAGCCTTTACACTTTGTAAGTGGACTCTCTTGATTCATGGATACATTTATTCTTGGGCTGTCAAGAAAATTTGGGAAAAGGGCAGTGGGGCAATCACTGATAAAAGGGGTTCAAAAGAAAAGGGGTTCAAAATAAATTCTTCAGAACCTTAAAAATATTCAGACTAGCTTTGAAGATCCAATTTTGAAAAAGGTAACTACTCCAGGGAATGAATAGGAAGATGAGGAGGTCAGACCGCAACTAGACTTTCCCAGAGATAACCTAAGAATCTTAGGAACATATTTACACACAGGAAAAGAAAGACCATTTAGAAACAGGCACATATCAATTTGACATGCACCGTCTCCATCGTAATAGTCAGAGTGCTGTTTTACTGTGACTGGCACTGCCAAATGGGGTGGGCACTATAGTTTTTTGTCCTTAGGGCCCCTAACAGTGCCTAACAATTTTAAAAAACAAACATACGTCCAAAAATCTACTTACATGATCCCATTTCTTAACTATCTTTCTCTTACTACAGTGACTGTCTTCCTTTTTTTCTCTTTCTTCGCTTAACTGTTCTTCTTTTTTTAACTAGCTTCCTCTGTTAATCTATCTTTACCTTTCTTGTCATCTGGGCTTTCCACTTCCATTCTCTTTTCTTGCTGTTTATCAAGGTTTGGGATGCTAGCTGCTTTTCATTCTCCCAGAATAGTAAAAACTTGGGAAATGTTTGCTTGTAGGGTGAACACTTCTAATAGTAATCTGAATAAGCATGCATAAGTCAGGAGTTGGAATTGGTATGACCGAATAGCAAGGAGAAACTTTATGAGGAAAAAAAAAAAAAAAGGTTTCTGGGTTTTTCATTGTTTGTTTTGGTCAAAATAGAATTGGTAACAGCCTAAAACAAACTTAAAATTTTTTTCATCTTAAGTCATGAAACCAAATACCATAAAGGTATCGAGGAGACTTCTCTTTAGTTATGTAACCTTTTATCTTCCTGATTCTCATTGAGTGAACAGGAATCATCTTAGACCATGTGAAATGTGTATGTATAACTAATGAATGTAACTAACAAAAGCTCCTTTATTAAGCTTTTATTATAGCATCTTGAAAATGAGGACAAACAGCCTGCTGGGTACAGATTAGACATGGGTGCATATGGGGACCACTCTATAACCCAATGCCAGCTCCTCTTTTCACCCATTCTCCCTTTCAAATCAAATATTTTAAAACTAACCTTCAGAGATTGGGATGTGGGAATTGTCTTAGCAAGGAAAAACAAAGAGGTGGAAGCACAGCTCATTATTTTTACACTGAAAAAGTACTGCACAATTGGTTCTTAGCATGAGCTGAAATGGAAAGAATTGCTTTTCACCTTGTTTATTTAACAGTCTACTATCAGTATTTTATACTCCTGTTATCTCAAATGGTGGGTGGAGACCGCTGGCTGTCTGGTCTCCTACAGGCTACAACCATGTCATTCATTCCTCACACCCACGTGGACACCTTAGAGATATGCACAGATCAATTGTAAATGCTGTGGGCTTTAAAAAACATCTTTGTAATGTATAGCGTTGGCAAGTCCCTCTTTTTCTAATTCTTTCTTGGTAAAAGAGTTGTTATAATTTTTTAAATTTCTATTATTCATTTCCAAAGTTTACGTACATTGAAATGGATTATATTCCAGATGTGCACATCAATGACTTTTAACTAACTTCACACTCAAAAGTAGGAAAATTCCGTCAGCCTCTCCATTTCCTCAAAATTCGCCTGATATCTTCCACCGCCTTGGAAAGGAGCCCTGCCATCTCCTGTCCAGAGAGGACAGTTAAACTTGGACATTTCACAATAGATACTCTTTCAGTACTTCTGCCTTAATGTGGATGTCAGCTCTGTGTAGTGTCCTCAAATCCAGCATCATACTCTAGACAGTAAACATTGGTTGATCTCTTTGTATTATTTTTTACCTCACCGTGTGCACTAATTATGAAGTATTTATTTTCTACATTTAATTTTATTTAACATTTGATTGGAACCTCAAAGTTTAGACTTTTTGTGAGCCTCCCATAAGTTTTGTTTTTACCTTGTAAACATGTAGCTTGCTCTTGAAGCGTACAGTCCAGTGACCTTAAGTAGATTTCCTTTGTTATGTAACAGTCACCACCCGTATCCAGAAATGTTCCTCATCTTAAACCAAAACTATACATGCACTAGATATTAGCCATTTATTCTCTCTATCTTTGGCCCTTAGTAACATTGCTTTCTGTCTCTGAATTGAACTATTCAAGGCACCTCATATAAGTGGTATCATTATGTTTCTTGTCTTTCATATCTATCTTGATCATTCAACCAAATTCACCTGTATGTAACATATATCAGAATTCCCTTCTTCTTCGAGGCTGAGTAGTACTCCATTGTATGTATGTGATATTTTATTCACTCATACAATGATGGACATTTGATTTGGGGTATTTCTAACCTTTGGTTATTGTGACTCTTGTTTGTATGTAGATGTACAAATATCTCTTTGATTTAAAACTAGCTTCCAATTTGTTTAGGTACTTATCCAGAAGTAATTACTGTATCATTTACAAATTCTAGGGCATGTTTTGTTTTGTTTTGTATATTTCTTTTCATACTTACTATCCTCATGGGTTCAAGGTAGCATCTTGGTTTTGGTTTGTGTTTCTCTATTTGTGATATTTAAGCATGTTTTCATGGACTTATTGGTCATCTATACATCTTTTTTAGACAAATATAGATGCTTTTTAAAAGACTATCTGGAAATTCCTGAATAATTTTTTTAACTTTTCTCACTTTAGGCAGATTTGTAATTTTTTCTTATAAATGAATAAGCAAGAGCATAGCTTCCGTGTTTAATTATTATCCTAGTAGCCTCTCAATTTGTTTATTAGGTCCATTTCCTCGTCCATGCGAATCTATGTCTTCATAACCTAAAAAGTGAAATAGTAGAATTACTATGCAGGGTAAAAATATGCAAAGCATTCTGAACAGCATGACTTATCAACAGGAACTTAAAATTTGCTAATAAAATATATTTATGTTACTATAGTAGCCTAAGTATTATAATAATACTTTAATGCTTTTTAACTATTCACATGAGTATTCTTTTATAATTTTCTAAAAAATATAAAATGTTCTGTAAAATATTAACTCTGCATGATCTAGTGTAGTACTTTTAAATTAAGATTTGTTTCTGACTAAATCAGAAAATAAATAAATTAATGAATACCTGTGTGCATCTTTGCATACATAGGTAATTTTGTGTTTGATCTGTACGGGTAAAGAGTTTCAGTATGTGACTTTTCTCATAACTTCAAGTGAACCCAAATTATGTGTTGCCTCGAACTCTATTGGATTGATATTTAAATTTTGGCAGATTACTGAGTTAGAGGAGAGGGCAAAAATTAGTTTTTTGTTTATTTTTGTCTTTTTTGATGACTAAATAATAAACTATAAGCGATGTTATCTGAATTTTGTTTCAGATGGTTTCTTTCCCTGATTTATTCTGTCACTAGCTGCATAATATATCTTATTTACTGTTTATAAGATAATCAGAAATAATATTTGCTAATTGATTCAGGTGTAGCAGATATTTATGTGGACGTTGTGAACCTTTTATTAAGTTTTGAAGAAGTAAAATATCCTAGAAGAGTGCAGGGTGAGTAGAATAAGTTGATACAATGTTGACACTATAATCAGTAAATTTCACAATTATACAAGAGAAAATGCTATTGGAAAAATACTCCTGTACTAATATATTTTCACTTCAAATCAGATTGGCTTTATCCTCATTTTTAATTACTTTTTATTTCCAAACGGACTGTGATCTGAGGTGGTGTACACATGCTGATTTCAACCAAGTGTCCAAGGATCACATGAGAAAAAGAGGTGATCCAAATAAAAAAGAGAAATGTTAGATTTTTTAAAAAAGCTAATTTGTCACTTCACTCATTGAGCATGAACTGAATAGACTTCTAACCCTTAAAATACTTTTTTCCCCTCTTTTTATTGCTTGGAATCTTAAGAGCTTTATCATTTGCAGTCATAAAATGAAAATATACACCAAACCCTCAAAGGGCAAGTATGAAATTAAATTATATTTGGGCAGCTGTAACCTTTTAAAACGATCAGATTCCAGTTAATGTATTTCTTCCTGTTCCAAGTGCTGCCATGGTGTTTGATGGTGGGAAGCAGTCCAAAGGGCATTGGGAGATAATAAATTCACTGTAAATTTCACCCCAAGGCATGTCTCGATCCACCAAGGCCTCCATTTAGCAAGGCTGACCTAAAACTCTTGTCACATCCAAAGGTCATGTAGGTTGGGGTTGGTGTGTCCCATCTATCTTCCCTTGATGTAAAGAGTGACAGTTGAAGCAGGATTGAGCTCATAAACAGTCATCTGAATATAAAAAAAGAAGCTATCTTTGGAGGAGGAGGGAAACTTGGAGAGAGAACTACCCTTTACAGTGCGTCCGGCAAAGGCTCTGTTATTTGCAAAGTCAGTGAGGGGTCGATATTGTTCTGTAGCTTCTCTCTCAGAAAGACCATTGGCTTGAAAGGAGCCTTGCTAGGTTTGCTTGATTGAGAATTAACTACCTTTACCTCTTGCTTTTATGTTCATGTGTATTTCCAAAGCCTGAGGTAATATTTAGTATTTTTGAAAGAATCTAATATTCTCAACTGCTCTGTTTTTTAAATCACAATACTCTTTGTCCTCTTTACATCTTTTTAAATTAATGAAACAGTGCATGTAATCAAAATAAGAGAAAACTTGATTTAAGGAAATAAAGCTTAATGCGGTCTGGAAATTTTTTTTCTATTGCCCCCCTAATCTTTTACTTAATTATAGTGAAATTTACTATTTTATCTATGTTTAAGTGTACAAGTTGGTACCAGTAAGTTCACAGTATTGTCTATAAGTTTCTACTATTTCCAGGACATTTTCTCATCTTGCACAGATACTGTATGCCCACCAGCATCATTTCCCACTTCCTGTTTCCTCTTTCCCCCAGGTCCTTAGTAACTTCCGTTCTCCTTTTGGTCCCCCTGGATTTGCCAATTCTAAGCACCACATAATGTAAATGATATCATACAATATTTGTCACTTTGTACCTGGATTATGTCATTTAGCTAATGTTCTCAAGTTCCTTCCATGTTTAATCATTCATTTTTAATCATATGTTCTTAAGATTGACTTTTTTTTTAAAAAAAAGTATGACATCCATTTACAAATGTTAAAACTCGTAAATGAATTCCCAATCAAAATGATCATAAGTAACATAGATTTTCAGAGAAATATTACACAATACTGGATGTAAATAAGGAAAATTAAATTACTGTGAGTCTTCCAGGAGAAAAAAATTTAAATATTTTCAAGAAGCAGAAGTAGTTGTTCACTAAGTTCTAAGTGTCTAGAACAATGGTTGGCACAGAGTAGCTATTCAATAAATGCAGAGTCCATCAAAAAGTATAAATCAGAAAAACAAAAACTTGTATAAATATTTTAGTATTATACTTATTGACACATCATGAGATCAATACAGATTAAATTTGGCATCTGTATATTTTTTGACAGACTCTGATTTATGAATGAATAAATGAATTAATGAATTAATTTAGGGCAGGAGATTAGAAGTTAACACGTTTATCTCTCTGAGGATACATCGTAGACAACTGAAGAAAGTGTTGTGACGAAAGAGGTTAATAAAAATAAGATACATGAAAATACAAAGTTCCATTGAGATGTTTATTTATTTATTATATTAACTGATTGAAGATGTATATGTGTTTTGGGGTGGCTTATTTTTGCTTTTTTAACTTCTAGAAAAATCAAGTTTTCTGGCCATGCATACAAGCAAGGAATAGAGTTTCATATAATTAAATCTTCAGTATATGTTACACAGGAAAGATCCAATATTTGAGTAAGCATGAGACTCAGAATGTTGAAAATGTGTGTGCTCATTTTTATGTAATTAATTTTGAATCAATTTTAAATAATGTAAAAAAATGATTAGGTAAATATTGTTCCTGTCGTAAGTCAGGTAGAGGTGACCCAAGCCCTCCCAGTTAATTCTACCTATTTAATCTAAACTAATCTCATACAGCTATAAATCTAATTATGCCATTCTTAAACTACTAGATCTCCCCACAGCAATGTCACATATCTCTGCCAGCACACTAGAGCCTCACTGGCTTCTTCCCAATCCTGGGGACTTGTCACGCTCCCTCTCCCCACAAGGTTGCTCTTCACTAACCCCTGCTCCAGGTACAGAGCTCCATCAGCTTGCTTGCTGACTTCCTGGTGTTAACAGTTCCAGAGAATTCCTTCCTAACCTGGATTTTCATAACACGCTCTTTTGCATGGTCTCATAATATTGTATACTTCTGTTACTTGATATTTATTACATTTGCAGTTTTACATTTCATCTGAGTGCTTATTTCATTGATAACCTTCTTGTTCTATGTAAGATCTGTGGTACTAAAATCATAGAATAAACATAGGACTTTATAAATATTTTAAATAAATAAAAGCATGAATGATAAAAGTAGTAAATCTAATAGCTTTCTCCATATTTAATTATATTGTCCCCTAAAATTCTTAAAAAGCATTTTTTAAAAAAATAGCTAATGGAGAAGAAAACTAAA
This sequence comes from Cavia porcellus, assembly GCF_034190915.1. Classification (NCBI taxonomy): domain Eukaryota; kingdom Metazoa; phylum Chordata; class Mammalia; order Rodentia; family Caviidae; genus Cavia; species Cavia porcellus. The sequence continues at coordinate 48,128,050 of NW_026947510.1, read as the reverse complement.
CTGAAACATTTTTTTTTTTATTGGCAGTAGCCATACAGAAGAAACAGACAAGAAATGTTAGAAAAAATTTCTCTGTGTTTCTCACTTCTCTCTGCCCCACTTCCCCCAATACTGTAGTTCTCATCAGAAGTGCAAAGCTCTGTCAGAAGCCCTGTCCAGTTAACTCTACCATTTATCTAGCTCTATATTTGTTTCAGTTATTTTTCTCTCATTGCTGAGACAGAATAGCTGATGCCCAAAGTTTAAGGGGTAAAAATTCATTTAGCTCACAGTTTGTAGAAGTTTCACTCCACAGTGAGCTCCAAGGCAGCGTGGCATGGCAGAGGGACATTACAGGGGAGAAACAGTTCATGGGGGACAGAAGGTAGCCAAGCAAGCAAGAAACCCGAGCAGCTTTTTCCTTCCCCATTTATACTTTTATCTGGGCTACTGGATTAGGGTGGTGCCAAACCAATCAGTGGGCTGATTTAGTGATCACACATTCTTAATCCTCGCTTCACATGATAGACTTAAAACTACCTCAGACAAAGCCCCATCTATGAGGCTTTGGGGGGAATTTCTACACATGGCCACAACATATTATATGGCACAGTAATTAGGAATTGTGAGCTCTGTAAAAAAAATCAAAAAGGCTTTCATTCCACCCTCAGCATTGTCTCTTACCTTTATGACTTTGGGCAACTGACTTTTATTTTCTTCTTAGGGTCTCAGTGTCAAATAATGATACCAAGCAGATTGAGAAAGTTCTGAGGGAGAGTGCATGAGTGTGACAATAAGTGTTCTGTATCCTTCAGTTATTGTGATTTTTATTGCTGTTGTTCAATATTCTATGTCAATTTCTCCTAGAATTTAGATTCATTTATCTTGTTGTATCCTCAAAGAGCCAGCACTAATATTAATATGCAATATTTTATTTTAAAGAAGTACAAGGAGAGCAAATAGAAAGGGAAAAGTAAGAGAGAATCCATAAAAGGAAGGTTTGTTTTTTCTTTTAACCTATTGAGTCTGTTACCTATTTATACTGACAATGGAATAGTACAGCAATTAAAAAATAAGTCTAGATTAGGTGGATGTCTTCTTCAAGGAGAGTCCATTACCAGGATTCAAAAAGCCTCGTCTCTTGAATAAGCCTTCAAGTCTGGTTCTGCAAATTGTCGTTATTTACTCAAAATATATAGGAAACCCACTTTCTCCTGTTCTGCAGGTGAGGGAATTCCATCTCCGTCCCACTGTAGCTAAGGTAGATGAATCTGAGGTTGCTGACCTTACTGAACCTTCATTTCCCACTGCGCACACTGCGCACACAGAATTGTTGTGATGATGTCTGAAATGGCATGCAAAACTTCTCACATAGTGATCAGCATATAACAGGCACATCTAAGTCTGGTTTTTGTACTTCCTGTCTCTGTATGTGCCAAGTACTTCCATCCACAAGTCCGTATTGAGGAAGTACAGTGCTTTTTATACGACACAGTATTTTGTACATTGTTTATGAGTAACATGAACTGACACAGAAGTTTTCTTTATATTGAGTAGGATTGGTTTCTTTTTAGTGGTATTATTACTATCTTTCCTCAATACACACACACACACACACACACACACACACACACACACACGCGCGCGCACGCAGCACGCACACAATCTTTTAGAATAAAATGAACAATAATTTCACCATCATGAACTTAGCCAAAGAGAGGCATTTGCTTTAAAAATCTTTCTGATATCAACCAACTTTCCTATATTAAAAAATGAGTAGTTGGAAAAGACAGGTTTTTCCCTATTGAACAAACATTTCTCTTCTTATTGTTGCTTTGAAAGGAATTTCAGCAGTATCTTCCCCCGAATTAAGCTAATTAAATATATAAGTGGAGTCACTGATTTATAACGAGATCTGAAGAGCCCTCCAGCCAGTGTCCTCCTTACCTTACCAAATGGAGATATATTTACTGGTTGGTGACCTCAGGGATAGATGGAGAGTGTTCATCCTTCCTTAGTAATGCACAGCAAGTCTGGAGCGGCATAAAAAGGGTCAATCGAATAGGTCATACATCATATGGGGAGGCAGATGTTGGAACATATTGTAATGGATTACTGTGCAGTACATGAAGATAGCTTGTGGAGTAGGAAAGCGCGGAGGGAGGGAGGGAACGAGAAATAAACTATCAGTTTTTTTTATAATTGTCATGAAATGTATCTGGGTTTTAAGAAAATGATTTAATTATCAAAGTAAGAATGTTTTTCCCTTGGTTGTTCTAGATTTATTAGTGCATAATAAAATGCAAAAAACCTTTTAAAATCCAGTGTATCTGAAGTACTGCTCCTTTATATGCTTCAGTTTCTGAAATGTGACAGAAACAGCATGAGAGCATCTTACCTGTGGAAAAGATCTTAAGCTTTAAAGTAAGTTCAAATTTATCTTTAGTTTTTAGCAAGATGCCATCCTCACACCCTCACAGCACTCCACCCCAGATTTTTAACTCCTTTTTTTTTTTTTTTTTTTTTTTTTTTGGTACTAAGGATTGCACTCAGGACCTTGCAATGACCAGGCAGGTGCTTGTACCTCGGAGCTAAACCCCCAACCCCTTCTAACTCCTTATTTCTTGCAAGCAGCATGTTTACCAAAATTGAATTTGGAATAGAAGAAAAAGATTTTCAGTGTGCTATTAATATTTAGTGATAGCAGCTGAAATAAACAACATTATAGCTTCCATATATATGTATATTCATGATAGCATTTTATAATAAATGGTCACTATGGCCGGATAAAACAGTTCACTTTTGTTTCCCAGATTTTCTGAGACATATCAACCAGGAGTGATATTTTTAAGGACAGCCAGGTCGTCATAATGGTAACTTCTGCCCCAGTGGCCCACATGCTTTCTTGAAGGAAGGACATTTCTCTTCTGAAGTTGGAAGTTTTCTTTTCCACTTGTGGCGTGTCCTTCTCTGAGACCACTAAAGTTCCCTTCTAGGCTGCTTTGCATCATTTCCTTGCATGATCTGATACTGAAATTCCTATGCTCCATCAGCTCCAACTTAGTTAATTTTTAAATTATGCTCCATTGACATAGTGGGCATTAGCTGTTCTTTGCATAGATAAATCTCCTGTAATAAGTCTGAATGTAGTTATTCTTTCATTAAAATGTGTTTCTTACTAGTCCTCAAGTCTCTTCAGGAATTCTATCCAAATACAGTAGACGCAGCATCTCCTGCGTGTCTCCTTGAAGGTGGTTCTCTCAGGAAGTCCAGTCCCTAATGTCCCTTGACAGGTGCTCTCCGCAAGGCCAATTTTGCTACCTTTTCCTATTCAGTTCACCTCATCACTTTCACTTAGGCTCTGAGCCAGAGATGATGAAGCAGGAGAAGGGATCCCCCTTCATAACCTCCACCCACTTCTGTGGCTTCTGTCCAAGGCAGGAGGGAGCTTTCCTTTCTTCTCTATCCCTGTCCTTTTCACCCTCACTCAGGTTTGACCCAGAGTGCCGTTCCTGAGGGTGGGCTGTCGGCCCAAATGTCTAGTTGAGTGTTGTGCAGAAGTTGTTTTAGTGACTAATGACAGTCATCATTGTTCCCAGGCCCCGTATTCCTTGATGTAAACAAAGAACACCATGGAATTTAAACCCTCACTGTTCCTTTAGAATTTTTGAAAACTAAAGAACAAAAAACTTACTGATTGTACAAGTATATGTAGAAATTGTTTTGAGAGAAAACTATTGACTGGTATTTTCCTTCTATCATTATTATTGTAAACATTTTAATACTGGCTGCATCCTGTAATTAAGCCACACCCTTCAAATTCTCTCTGATAGAGTTCACCCTTTAAATGTAAATACATGATGAACTCTCATAAGTCAGCCCAATTTTGTAACAAAGAGCAAAAGATCTGAATGCATGTATTGCCAAAGGAGACAAAGGAATGGCTCATCAGCACATGAAAAGACACTGTGTTGTTAAAGAAACTACAAAAAGTTACTATTTACCATCGATTAGAATAATATTAAATAGACAAATCAAGTGGTGACAAGAATGCACAGTAACTAGAGCCCTAATACATTGCAACAGGATTGTAAAAGAGTTTAGCAACTTCGAAAAAGTTCGGCAATTTCTTTAAAAAGCAAACATGAAATTACTTATGACTCATGTGTGTGACTACGTAAATCCAATATTAGGAATTAGATAGCCAAGATAATAAAAATACACAAAGATTTCTACTAGAATGGTCATAGCAAGATTAGTCATAGCAGAACTGGAAAACAATCCAGGTGTCCATCAACTAGACAAATGGATAAACAAATGCTCTAAATCCACACAAAGGAATATCCATACAGTAATACAAAAGAATGCATAGATGACTGATACGTGGTTCAACATGGAAAGACTTCAGAAACAATGTCGTAAGTGGGAAAGAAGCCAAGTCTAGCTTTAGTTTCTTATCACCTAGCCCTAACACTGATGACTCAAGCGGACTTACCTTACAGCTGGCCTGGAATAAATAGAAGGAGCAAGTTATTTTATTTTAAAAAGAAAAAGGAGGGTCTCTTTTTTTAAAAAAATTCTGTATGCATAGAAAAATCTGAAATGTTTTGTTCATAGACTTGAAGTTTCACTCTATAACTTTCTATGTTATGATCCTCCTACCTAGAATATCCTTCTAACATTTGCACTTTCTGGAAAAATTTCTGTCTCTGTGACTTTGACTGTCCTAGGTACTTTATATGAGTACAGTCATACAATATTTGTCCTTTTACAACTAATTTATTATCTTGGCATGACTTAATATCTTCAAGGTTCACCCATGTGATAGCATATGTCAGAATTTCCTTCCTTTCTCAGGATGAATAATATCACATTTTATATACGTACCATATTTTGTTTACTATTTATCCACTGAGAAATATTCGGGTTGTTTCTACCATATCATGATTGGGACTAATACTGCTAGGGAAATGGAAATACAACATTCTTTTCATGATTCTGTTTTTAGTCCTTTCTAATATATAACCAGAAGTAGAATTGCTAGGTCATATACTGATTTCATAGTTAGTTTTTCAAGTAACTTAAGATTTTTTATATTGAAACAGTATTTTACCTTCCTGCCAGCAGTGCACAGGTTTTAATTTCTTCTGTATCCTTACCAACATTTGTTGTTCTCTATTTTTTGATAGTAGCCAGCCTAATGGGTATGAACTACTATCTCATGTGCTTTTGACTTTTATTCAGCTCACTTGATGGTTTCTCACCTAGGAGATAGAACATAATTTATTAGCCGGTTTCTTACCTTGATATATAAACCACAGATTTTTTATAGATTTGGCATATGATTTTCCATTTGCACTTTTACCCTCAAAGTCAGCATATTTAGGATTTATGCTGCTTTTTGTACCGCAACTTGAAGAACGTAAAAAAGAAATGTTGACAATGTTATGCAAGATCCACGTTTAACAAAAGTTGCCCTGATAATTTTCTATGAAGAAACATTATAAAAAGTAATGTGCAAACCCAATTTATTCACACCGAAACATGCTAATATGTTTTGAAAGATTTTATCCAGTACATTAGTTTCTCTTTAAACTCCACATTTAAGTTACATTAAGAGACTGAAATTAAGCTATAAAAATAACACTTATGAAGCCTTGAAATCACTTTCTGAATTTTTTTCCTCACAAATACTTATTCCCTGTCCCTTCTAAAAAACCTATGCAAAAGGAAAAAACATTTTTTTACATTTCACATTTAACGTACAGCTTTTCTGATTTTATTCAAAATTTAAAAGCATATACTCAAGTATTTTTAAGATAATAATAAATGACAACATGCCATTTGTTTAATCTTTACTTCAAGTGTTTAACATACTATAAACATGTTAAATATTACTGTCAAATTTCAAACTCTAGCTAAAAGACAACCCAAATCTTCTATTTCTGTGTGTACATTTGATGTGGAAGGTGCTATCAGTCAGGAAGAGTTTAGCTCTGTGCTGTCTTTATAAAATTTAAATCTGTATGTTTTCTTATGTGAATTTTAGAAGAAATTACTATTTATTGTGGAGTAAGGACTCTCTTGGTCACCAGGGAGGGTAAACAACCTCAACTTTATTCTTATACCTTCTTAAACTCTGAAGGAGAATTAAAAGAACCTCATTGTTCTAATTTGAATAAATAGCAAAATATATATAAATTCACTTGTATTTTGTTATTGCACACTTTCTATATTTTATGAGAGAGAGAGAGAGACAGAGAGAGAAAGAGAGTATGTGTGTGTGTATTTGATAAGAGTTTTCACTTGGAATACAAGATATTGCTCCTAAACCACAATTTATTTACCAAAAACAATATGAAGCAGTTGTATTCCCAGCAGTCTCCCTTCAATAAAGGCAGTGTAGTAGTTCACAAGTTATATTTAGGAATCAGTGTTTTTATTATATAGCATTTTAAAAAGACACATTTTCAGTCATCATCCTTTATTTTTTTCTCTCTCTTCAAATGGTTTTTCTATTCTTCCCTCATATGCTGTGAGGAAGTTGATACTTTAAAGAAGAGAAAAGCTATAGAGAGGGATCAAAAGGGAAGGTGAAGATCAAGGATGGGGACCCAACTTTTCACTGTCTTCACAATAAGCTTGTCCCTTCTAATCTCCTAATCCATGCCGGAAACGGAGAAGCTGGTTAGATCAAACCACGCATTGCCAGGTGCTGCAGTGTCCTGGGCAGGTGATCATACATAGGGTCGGTCATCTGCCCTTTTCCACACTGCCTGGGTGCACATAACGGGGAGCTCAGAATAGATCCTAGTTAAAATAGAACATTAAAGAGCTAGCGTTCCCATTCCTGAGTAGATGGTCAAAGGAATGAAATCTACTTGTGGAAAAGATATCCCCATGTTCATCACCCCCTTAGTCACATAACCAAGATACAAAATCAACCTATCTTAACTATTATCACCAGAGAACTAGATAAGAAAAATATATACACGATACAATGCTATTCAGAACTAAAAAGAAGGGAGTCTTTTTATTTGCAACAGTATAAACCTGGCATACATCATGCTAAGTGAAATAGGCCAGGCACAGAAAGACAAGTACCACATGATTTCACTTATATATGGAATCTAAAAAGTTGAACTGTTAAAACGAGAAAATAGAGTGGTGGTTACCAGAACTTGGTGGAGAATAAGGAAGTTGTTGGTCAAATTTATCTTTGAACTACCAGAATTCCAAAGCACAGTTTATGTACACTAACATCGTAACTCCTACTAAATACCTTTAACTCTGCAATAATAAACGTTTTAGATTTGGTGAACAAAAATTTGACAGAAAATAGGCATTTATCATTTCTTTAAAAATACTTAAGGAGCCAATGTGCTTTACCTCTTTGTTCTGTTGTCTCTGAAATGTTAACATTTTTCAAATAATCTTCATCCATTCTTCTGTACATATTTTCAAAATGATTCAAACAAATATTGTTAGATTATGATTAAATGATTATTATTCAAATCTGTGTTTTATACATGTTGTAATTTTAAAATTCATGTTTCTTTACCCTCTTTAGGAAATGAATGAATGTGAATTTTATCAGTAACACAGATAAGTCTAATTCCCAAATAGAAGTATGCCAAACCCCTTCCAGATTTTACTTTGTTTTATACACAGTCACTATCCTTACTCTCTGTGTATTAAATATGTACTAATAATATACATTTGTTAATAACAAATTATATTATTTTGCACAGCCCATTTTTACCTTAATTCAGTTATGCTTTTCCTTGTATCTAGTATTTTTTGATAAAGCATCAAAGAATAAGACCTAATTCCTCTGTTCAAGGAGTTTACTAGTCTCTCAATGGTTTGGGACAACAAGAAATGATACATATTTTTGACAGTTCTGCATATTTTGAATCCAAATACTCCAGCTGGCTGTTACACACTAGGCTGGTAGTCAATGGGAGAAGCTGTGTTTTTAGCAATTTGAAGAAAATATGCTATTAAAAGTGGCAGGAATTTACTATCTACAATTAATGCAGTCATTCGGCTTAGAATTTAAATAAGTTGTTTTATGGAGTTTCTCTACTCCTTGCACTGAATAGGAGTTGCTTGCATATCCAAGTAATGCCACTGTCTTGATAGCATTGTGTCTTAACTATTTGTGTAACTATGATATAAAATCCAGATTGTTCAAATAGAGTTGTATTCTTTACTTCCTCCGAAAAAAGGGACAGTTAATTGGTGTAGATGGAAAAAGTCTCTTCTTTACTATCCTGTCAAGTGTTGTTCTTCTTTTTTTTTTTTTTTTTTTTTTTACCCTAAACCAGACCAGGACAATTCAGTAGGAAGAATGCCTTTAGATAAACTGTCAACCACTGTCTAGTAGTGCCTTAATACACATTATAGTAATTTTTTTTTAAAAAATGTGATTATGTTTGGCTAGGATACATTTCAAGCTTAAAGTACAGAACATCATAGTCTTCATACTTTTTGTTTTTAAAAAGTGACCCTGGTGATGAAGCTCAGTGATAGTACTCAGCTAACATGTCTGAGGCTGGGGGATCACAATTTCCAGCACAATGAAAAAAGAGAGAATTAAATGACAAGAAAGAAGGCAACGTGTAATGAGCTACACTTTAAGGGAAGTCCATGGTTAAATGGTTCCATCATTTTAACTATCACAATACAGATTTATGGGACCTCTCAGGATGAATTAATTCTTCCAAAAAAAAAAAAAAAAAAGAAAGAAAGAAAAGAAAAAAAATGGCTATTCTGACTTTTTCTTATAAAGAATAGTATGATTCTATTCAAAAAGGAGAATATATATAATAGACAAATGCATACCATATTTACAAAAGGAAAATTTATATGAATTACATTTCTACCCCACACTCTGTTGCTTTTCCTCAGTTAACTGGTGATGTTATTTCCCCCTCTTCATTTTTATATCATTCACATCAACTCAAGCTCATACTGCAATTATTACTACTAAATTTTGATCACCACATAGGTCACATTCTTGCTTTATCTTTAGTTATAGAAATGTATGTGGCCTTCTTTAGTGGCTCTTTATTTTCTCTATTTTCAGTTTAACTCTCTTGTCTGTTTTGGGGACTTCTGTTTGTCAAGTTAGTCTATAATGCCATGCTGCCCTGCCCCTGACCATATTCCAGCCAGGTCACACTGTGCCGGCTCTGCACCACGTGGCTCCTTCCACACCCTGTGCCTCTTTTACTTTGCTCTTTAAATTATTTGTACTTTCAACTCCTCACATTAGACACACTATATGATAATGAATCTTCTATGTCTAAAGCATTTCCCTTAGCATTACAGTCTCAAGGCGAATCTACCTTCGTATGCGATTCAAACTTTTCCTTTCGTGATTTAGCTATTACAGCTTGTGCCACTGTAAACATGCAAGTACATGTATCACAGTAATATTAGTTGGGTCTATTACTCTTTAGGGAAGACACCCAGAAGAAGTATACTGGGTCAAATGGAATTTCTATTTTTAGTTTTAGGGTTTTTTTTTTTTTTTGAGACATTTCTATACTGATTTCCATAATGGTTGTACTAGTTTACATTCCCACCACCAGTATAAAGTTTCCTTCTTCCAAGCCCTGCAACCTAACTAGTATTGAATGCTGAGTTCTGAAGGGTAATCATTCATTCTGCCGTAAGATAGAATCTCAATGTTATTTTAATTTGAGTCTCTGTAATGGCCAAAAATACAGAAAACTTTTTCCTGTTATTACTGTTAGCCATTTGTACTTCTTCTATGTGAAGTAGTTGTTCATTTCAGTTCCCTATTTTATGACTGGGTCTTTGGGGGAGCCAGTTTAATTTATTTGAATTCTTTTTGTATTCTAGATATTAGCTCTCTGTCTAACCAGTAGCTGACAAAATGATTTTCCCATTTGGTACATTGTCTTTTTACTTTGTTTCCTTTGTTATGCAGAAGCTTTTAAATTTTGTTGCTATTTGTTGGTGTTGTTGTATAGTTGGGGTTCTGTGTAGAAAGTGTGCTTATGTCTTGAAGAGTTTTATACATTTTATCTTTCAGCAGGTTCAGTATACCTGTTTTCATATCTAGGTCTTTGACTTATGTGTACTTGAATTTAGTATGCAATGAGATGCATGGCTCTCCATTTATCTTTCTTCCAAAGGACAACCAGTTTTCCCATAACTATTTGTTAAAGAAGCTCTTTTTGGGGGCTGGGGATTTAGCTCAGCAGCATAAGCACTTGCCTTGCAAGCAGGCAGTCGTGAGTTTGATTCCCGGTACCGATAAAAAGGAAAAAGACCAAAAAAAAAAAAAAAAAAAAAAAAGCTCTTTTTTTCCAGCATATATTTTTAGCCACTTTGTTGAAGATAAGATAGCTGAAGGGGGTCTGAGGTGGCTTCTGCATCATCAGTTCTGTTCTGTTGATCACTGTGTCTATGTTTGTGCCCAAATCATGCTGTTTTTATCAAGACAGCTTTGTAATATAATTTTGCAATATGTACGATTGAGATGCCACTTGCTTTTGTTCTTGTTCATAGTTGCTTTGACCATTTAAACATCTCTTTTATTTCTGTATGGTTTTTAGGATCATTTTCTCTAGTTTTATAAGGAATGCTATTGGTATTTTGATTGAGACTTCATAAAATCTGTATTTGCATCATTTTTGGTAATATGACCATTTTGATAGTATTGGTTCTTTCTATTTATTCCTAACATCTTCTTCATTCTCTCTTTTCAGCATACTATATTTTTAATTTAGAGGTCTTTCACATTCTTGGTGAGCTTCCTAGATAATTTGATTTTCCTTTGTTTCTAGCTACCCTGAATGGGATTGTTTTCCTGATTTTCTTCTTTTTGGGCTCATTATTGGTGTGCAGGAGTGCTACTGAGTTTTGTGCATCATTTTGTATCTGACTAGTTTGCTGAATTTGTGTATTAGTTCTGAGTCTTTTGCGGGAGTCTTTTTGGGATTTTATATGTAAAATTTGTATCGTTTGCAAATAAAGATAGTATGACTTTTTCCTTCCCTATATGAAGATCTAGCTACCATCTTTCTTTCAAACATAGAATGTAAAAATCAGTTAAATATAAGGTTTATTATGATAATGTACTCTTACAAAAATAGTTGACTTGTTTTAAACACCAGAGAAAAATTGAGATGCTGAAGCTTAAAGACTGATGCTAACAGAGGACACTCACTTTGTTGGCTTACCCAGACTCAGAGTTATGACAGCCTTACAGAATAACTGGACTCTGACCTTGAAACTAATGTTAGGAATTTGTTGTGAGCACTAAACTTCTACAGAGCATTATATTTTCTGGCCTAAATTTATATCATTCAAAATGATAAATTTTTACTCTTCTTTATCTGCAGTTTTTTCACATTGTATTTGTCCTCCTTACTACTGTCCTCAGATGATTTTATTATTTTAAAGAAACAATCACCAATGATTAGATTAGAATCTATTAAATATCTGATGTCTTTCTGATGCTCATGTACTGATAAGAATTTTATATCTTTATATATATATACCTATAAGCAGCTCTCATGTTTTCTTAGGTTGTTCCATGATCTACATTTCTGTTTCTTCAATATTTTTAGCTCTTTCAAGAACCATTATTTCTTATTCTTGAGGAATTGTAATTTGCCAGAGACATGTACAGAAGCATACCTAAATTATACATCCCAGCGCTAAATTTTGTGACCTTGGGCAACTTTTTCCATTTCAACTCAAAGTCACATTTTAGGACAGTTTAACTCAGCTGAACCTTAACTTAATATGTGAAAGGGTAAAAATTGTGCATTTATTTGAGTAATGGCAGAAAATATATGGTTTTTTTACTCAAAGTTTCTATTATCTCGAACTTTTAAATTTAATACTATGATTCCAAGTATTATTTTATAATTTTAGTGGTGATTCATATGCTTTTGAAAGTTGTGAATCTGTCTATAGTGGTTGATATTTAGTTATTGAATCATTTATGGAAAACTGGTCAAACTATCTAAATAACAAAACAGTTTCTCGGTATTATGAAATTTTAAGGACTCAAGCTTAAATTTTGTGTAACTGTTTTGTTCACATTTTTATTCTCACCTACAGATATTTATCCCATGTTTTGTAGTAAATTTAGTAATTTTGGTTAGTCAAGATTAAAATTATCTACATATTGTTACCCCCTCGAAACAATACCCAAGGATCATTTTCAAAGACAAAGATGGAGTATATAATACAATATTATAAAGAAAAATATAAATTTAGTATAAAATATAATTTATAAAACATACTCTTATTGACTAGTCTGTTAAAATAGTTACATTGTATAATTCAGTATGAGCACATATAGTCTGCTGAACACATTTTTAATTTTCAAAATGATATCACTGGGATATTTGGATATGTTCTAAGTGTCTTCAGAAACAGCTCAGAATAATGACAGAATAAAACTTTTTGTAATTAAAGAATATGATGCATACCTTTTTAACATTGATGTGGAAATATACCTCAATTCTAATAACTTAAAAACTATTAAAGTCCAAAAACTTCATATTTAAAATTAATTATTCTTTCACTCTTTATGTAATTTAAGAAGTAGGAATTAAATCTTTTCTTCTCCCTAATAAAGTATGATAAAAAGTGATGTATGTAATTATTCTAAAAATCCTTTTACAGACAATCATTGTTGATAATCAAAAAATTCTTCATTGATGTATACTATTTAGTATTTCTCTGGAGTATATCTTACTTTGGCTTTGCATAAAAATAAACAATAATTTTATCAAAAATTGTAATTTCCTGATTTCATTTAGGTTATAGGATCTGAAAATCATGAATAATATATATTATGTATTTTTCTGTTTTCAGTTTTTGTGTTTCATTTGTAATGAAACCCCACTTATTCGGCTATATGGGTTATCTTGAGCAATGTTATCCTTTGTAATTTTTCTTTCAGAAAAAATCAAGATATTCCAAAGAACTATTTCATGGAGAGAAGTTTCTATCTTGTGTAGTAAAACCTATCTATGGAATCTCAAGACAAACTGAAAGCAGGAAATTGAGATATGTTATACCCAGACACACATTATATAATTTAATAGTTACATTCTCATCCAGGCCATTAAAATTTTTACGTAGTGCTAAACTAAGATGAAAAGATTACTAATCTTAACGTGTGATGCACTGTGTATTACAAGAAGCAATACTTCTTGTTTTGGACTGCTATATCATGGAGCTGTCGCGCTAAAAGTAAAGTTTTCCTTTCGGCTTATTAATACTTTGTTAAAGATAATTTTCTTTGTTTTTTAGTGAGAACTATTAATTGATAACTTAGTGGAAGAGTGTGTATTTTGGGTGGTCTTACTTAAAACCCTAATCCTCAAGACAATTTGAGTTTTGTCTGTTTATATTATGTAATAAAGTGAACTTCTGACAAGTATCCAGTTAATATTTATCAATGTAAAGGTAGACTGACCAGATGATGCACTTCAAACACTCTCCTCTGGTCTTTCACAATGCCTATTCTGTATTTCTGTACAGCTGTTTCTCAGAAAAAAATGTTACAGGTACCTATTTCAATAAATGAAACAACAAAAGGATACAGGAATTGAACCAGTAAGAGTAGTAAGAAAATTACTGTGTTTACAAAGCTGCCTTCCTTTTTAACCAGCTGTGTAAATTTAACGTAGAGGAAAAGGAGCCCTTGACCAAACAATACAATATGAATGTTTTCCATAGATCTTGCAAGAGAGTAAATATGGATGATTGCTGTTTGCTTTGAGTCCCTGGACAGCATGATACTGAGAGCCCTACATGTGATATCTGTCATGCCCCCCGAGAAGTAAGTCATTAAGTTGAGGTGACAGCTTCTTTAAATATCCCCGGGCATAACCGAAGATGCCCATAGGATTTACTACATCTGATTATGGGTACTTTCTGAAAGACATATTTATTTTGTTATTGATAGTATTTTCTTCTGTCTCCTTTTCTTCTGTAGCAGTTATATGCTGCCCAGCTAGCTGCAATGCAGGTATCTCCAGGAGGGAAGCTGCCAGGCATACCCCAAGGCAACCTTGGTGCTGCTGTATCTCCTACCAGCATTCACACAGACAAGAGCACAAACAGCCCGCCACCCAAAAGCAAGGTACATTCCTCAAGAAGCTCTCTGTCTTGCCACTTAAGGATTTTCCTTTTCATTTAATAGTATTTACTGAAGGTCTTTTATATGCCTGTAATTAGGCTAAACGCTGACTGTATGGAGAGATAGGAGTCTAGTGGGAACAATAAATATATGTGTAAATTTCCATATATATATCCAATATTTAATTTATTCAAAAACATATATTCATTACTATAATAAAAACTCTTGAGTGACACAGTGATTTTTCAGGTGATTATACTACACTCAGGAAGCTTACCATCTTAAAAGTAGGTATTTATAAAATACCCACATAATCATACTCTGTAATGCAAGATAATAAATTTTACAAAGAAGTGCATAGATGCGTACATTGGAAGTTATTAGGAGGAAGAGATTAGCTTCGGTTAGAAGTGAAAGTGTTTGCCAAAGATGGAGCCACTGAAATAGATCTTAAAGTATGAGTAGGATTAGGACATATGGAGTGCTTTTTTTTAATCTCAATAACTGTTATAATGTGATATGGTATAGGTATAATTTTAGATATATCACCCATCTACTGATATTATTTTGTAAAAAGAAATGAAGATAATAATAGTATTAGATATAAGACTATTTAAAAACAGTTTTGGTTTTAGAGCTAACGAAACATGTCTTGAGAACACATATGAAAGTATTGAGGAAACTCACATACTGTATGCTTGTTTAAAAGGAGACACAAATAGAAAAAATTTCTCCGAAATGTTTTTCTATTTGTACTTTGCATTTGTTAAGGTCTTACGTATATAATATTGTATTATATGTCTTGTACACAAAGTGAGGAATGTTACCCTACAATAGTATTCCCTGAGATTATTCAGGAAAATAGCTCAAAGTTTTGTTTAACTTGGGACATTCTAAGCAAAAAACTGGCAATTAATTTACTCTTAAAATATATTTCTCTGCACTATTTGGAAAATTGCTTCTGTTCTCCATTCTATGGATGCCTTGGAGAAGTGTCCCAAGAGTAAAAAGGCAAAGATAATCACAGTAGTCTCAAGAAACCCAGAGAAAAGAGGATTAGAAAATGTTGGAAAAGAAAAAGTGATTTTATATTTATTTATTTATTTATTTATTTATGTATTTATTTGGTACTAGGAGTTGATCTCTGGATCTAGTGCTTGCCAGGTAGGCACTGCTCTCCTGAGGCACATATGTCCCTGGCCTCAAAAAAGTAATTTAGAAAACATCTTCTCCCATACCCTGGCAGCCCCACCATGGTGTGTTTCACAGTTCTTGTTCTACTCTAGAAACTTAATTGAGAAGAAGAGCTCCTTCAGCTAAGAAAGGACATTCCAGCCTTCATCTTCCTGGGACTCCCAAGTCCTTTTACATGTTATTAGGGGAGAAATGCATCTCGGAATATAGCTCAAGCTGGACAAAGACTGAGGCTTGATTCACCAACAGTACATGCCAGTACACAGGGGCAAATACTGTGCACACTAAAAAGACATTAGGAAATATACTGTGCCACTTTTAGAATCTATTTCAGCTGTTTAATGGGCCTTACATGTTTGCTTAATGTATGTCTAAGGCCTTTCTGCTTTTGTATATAATCACAGCAGCATGCAAGGTTTTAAAATTCGGTAATAATTATAACATTTATAGAATACAATTTAATTTTAAAGCAGTGATATTTTGGTGCCTCCATGCACCAACAGTTTTAATGTATTACATGCACAGGCTAACTTTGAGTAAAATAAATAACTGTAGCTACATAGTTCTTGTCACATACAGATACCTCTGTGAGGTATTCTATGATTTTCCCTTGATTTATTAGTGTAATTTCACATCATGTTTCACAGTAATGCTTTGCATTGTTTAATTTTGTTTTAGGATTTGATAATAAGTAATTAAATTTTGAGTGATCAATGTATTTTTTTCTTAGAACTGGAATAATGTTTTATCATTAATATTTTCACACCAAAGTACTTCTATTAATAGTCACCCTACTTTTGATGCTAGGTAGCCTTATCCATTTATGTTCTATTCATTTATTCATTCATCTATTCATTTATTCTCATCCATCCGTCTACTCAAATGTTTACTGAACAGTTGCCATAATAGTTTTTTAAGTAACCATGGAAAGTGCAAAAGTGACTGAAGGTTTTCTTTGACTTGATTAGGAAATTTCTTTGCAACATGTATATGTTCCTAAAGACTGTGGAGAACGTTAAAATTATGCCACATCTTACGGTTTTATATACCTGTACTTATTTAATACTAGTAAAAAAAAGTAGATTATGTTTCTATTGCTATGATTATACATAATTTAAAAATATAGTCAATTTTCAAAAATCAACTTTTATGAATTTTCTATCATATAAGAATACAGTTTTAAGAAAAAATAAATTGCCTTTTGCCCATTATCCACTATGGAAATATACATAAAGTTTTAGTCAAGAATTAATGTTCTTTCTTTAAACAATGGTTATGAAACTACGTCTGGTCTTTGCTTAGTATCCTCTAGCATGCTGTCTGAAACCAACTCAGATGTCTTAAACCTGCTTGTGTTAATATAACTCAGCAGTAAAATGCAGTGAGTTAAAAATAGCCATACCGATAAGTATCAACACTGACATTTAATGAAGAACCTGCCCTCCAAAAAATACAATCAACAGTAAATAAAAAGGACCAATTATAATACTTGAATTTAGTTCCTTGAACTCTGAAATTGACAGTTATACATAGCATAATAAACATTCTTACTTCACAGAGCTGTTTTCTTCATATATACTAGCTAGCATTTTTGTCATATTTATGTTTTTAAATAATCAATTATTAGTGTTGGGGGAATTTTCTGAGTGTTTTATGAGCAAGTTTTCATGTCTATCTTACTATGAAATAGAATTATTTTGTCTGAGGGCTTTGTGTTTCTGTACACATACCTAGAATAAGGCAAATTGATGGTTAAGTTAAAAGTACATTTGCTGTTTAGAGCAATAGAACTGTAGGTCATATTCAGGTGATAATGTCAAGATAATGATCTTATTGTCAATTGTCAAATATCAGCCGTGCACTCAATTTTATTTCCTGCCCTTTTTGCTAGATGTGCCTTTGCCTTTGACTCACAACCCTGATAAGGACAGAAACAAAAGTTATTTGCAATTTGCAAAACATGGAAGGGGGGAATGAAAAGGAGGGGCTCCAAAAGACTGTAAAATTGTACAGCATGAGTCCTCTGATGCATGCTGTTTTCAATCTGCTGTGTGCCAGTTGGAGGCTTGGGGAGTGTGTGTGCGCTAGAGAAAGGATAATGCTGAGAAATGATAGAGTGGCTGTGACCTCCAAGCTCAGCCTGGAAATCCAAGACATTGATTTCACTTAGCATTCCTGCTGAGAAATCTGGCGGAGTTCAGTTGTAATAAAAGAACAAGATTCTGTTCTAATGGTAATGGCGTATGACAGACATATCACTTTGTCTGTCCTCAGCACCAGAGTGAGCAGCATTGGAGAAAGGTCAGCTGACCTGCCAGTGGCATTGTATGAGTGCTGTACTGAGCTTTGAATTGCTGCCTAGGAACATAATTATTTATAATACTAAATGATAAAAAAAAAACAGAGGACTCACAGTGAACCTTTAAAAACTGCACATAGGAATTATGTTCTGTAAGCATGAAACACGAAAGGAAATCCAGTCTATTCAAAATCTACACTGGAGAACATGGAAAACCTTATTTATAGACTTACACATCCTTGAGCTCATCATTTGTGAACTGTTTGGATTAATACCTGACATATTACCATTGGCTAATGTTTTTAATAGCTAGGCTTTATCTGTCACAAGCCAAAGATACATGTATATTTTTGTCACCAATTTTGCCAAAGACAGTATGATAGAGAATGAAGGCAGACAGTAGATTTTTAAAAATTCTGCAGTAGTTATAATATCTCCAAATACATTCCCATCTATTTCCTTAACAGTCATTGAAAAATTTCCTCTCTGAACATTTTTTTCCCTTTCATTATTAAAATATCTATTGTACATTTTGGATCTTATTACGTTTTCAGTTTTTTACTATTTTTTTAATATTTATTAATGTGAGTTTGATTTATTTCACTTATGAGTGTGGTCTCAACTTGCCTGCATTTACCTATAAAAGCCTCAAGAGAAAAGAAAGAAAGATTATATATGTAGGTCTACATATATAAATGTATATACTTATATTTGTATATGTATACAAGATAGATAACCATACCACTAATTTCTGTTAGTTTGTCAAAAAGAACAGTTTGTGCTGGCACTGTTTTGATTTTTTGTTTTTTACGCCTAGATCTTGTAACCTGAACAACTACTTCAAGATAACAATATACAATATGTTAACTAGTGTTAATTCCCTAATATTTTTTTGTAATTCTGAATCATTTCTATGCTTTTTTCTGCTTTGCTTTTTGAAATAAAAAATATTTTAAAAATCAAATCTTACATTTTCTCAAAAAATTTTCCTCTCTGAATCCTACTTCAGAGATATTTTTTTATAATAAGTAATGCATAAAATATTTAGTTTTCAATGATATTTGCCTAGATCAGATATATCTCATAGCTGACTTTACGGCTAAATGTTGATAAATAGTAAAAGTCCATAATATCGTTATAAAATATTGAGCCTTTCTGCGCAAGAAGTACTATGTCAAAGAATTTTTAAAAACAATTTTACTTTGTCATATTAAAGAGAATTATTTAATGTAAGCATTTGTTGAGTGCTTTTGTTTGAATCACATATGCAGTGATAATTGCTTTGAATATGTTTGTGTATCTTTAAAATGTTTACTTTTTTCCAGTTTAGATTCTGTTCCAGAACAGACTCATTTGCTGTGTGATAATAGGTGATCTTTTGTATTCTATGAAGAAATTATCTTAAAAATAATAGAACAAATTTAATACTTAAAATAATTAACTCAGGAAGAAGAATATTTAAAACTCAGTTTCATAGACAGCTCACAAGTGTTATGAATAGCAATTTCATATTATCAAAAACCTCATATGTCCTAAGTATGCCAAAAATTTAAACTTTTGAGAAACTTACCATTGTAAAAGTAGCCACCCCTTGAAAAAATTCAAAGGACAGCTTGTATATATGACTAAATGTCTCTTGGTATTTGATAGAAACTTCTATATTGCCTCTATAGCAACCAAAACCATTTAGTTTGAAAAGCTGATGACAAGAGAGAATTCCTGGGTGCTTTTCTTTTAACCTTGCAATGACCCTAGTCACACCCCTCATCACCATCGTGTCTCTATCAATAGCAAGAACACACAGATTGTCCAAATCAATTTTTCTCTTCTTTTCAAATACTTCTGGCGGTGATGTTCCCATTTGCTCAGCAGTAGCAACCTGGGAGTTATGACTAGGAAAAGAAACATTTCTGCAAGTCAGAAATGGACCTAACTAGCTGACCAGACACAATCAGGTCCTTTTCACTACAATCTATTTACAAATACTGCTGCAGATTCAAAACAAGAACTGGAATTTTATTTTATTTTATCCATTTCACAGGCACAGCAATGAAGATGTTTTCCAAGTTGGTGGGTGTATGCTGTGTCACAGTAACAACAGTGCCAGTGACTCCCGCTAGACACCCACTTTCTTTTTTTTATTTTCTGTGATGCTACCAGTCACATAGTTTGCCATGAAGTAAACATACCTGTAGACACTGATCCGCAGCATCAAATTTTGGAGTTGAACACTACACAAGTTTACTTTGGGATACACAGGAAGAATAAGTCAGAGGATAACATGCATCTTGAGTGGGGACTAGTTCTAACAGATTGGAAGAAACAAAGGCATTTTTTAGTAATCTAAAACAGTGTTTTCTAATGCCAATGGAGAGGAAATCCAAAATACAAAACACACAAGCAATACAATCACGACCAATCTAAATAATACCACTATAAACTATAAAAACATTATTTTATCTTTAAAATACACTTTAAAGATAAAAAGCTAATATCAAGGAAATGTCATAATTTTTAATGGACCTGGAAGTCTTAAGCCACACAGAATTATTTTCATGGTGAAAAATTCAAATACACTGTTATTCAAAACTGCTTAATAGAAGTTCAAACTGTACTGTTTAGTAATTATTTTAGTCTCATTTAATATTTTTCATATTTCACCTGGCTGTGAAATACTTGGAATCGTAGTAGTTTCCAGTGATTATTCCCAATGTGTCCCTAAAACTCTGTTGTTTAACTTTATCTTTATTCTTGTTCAGATCAAAACTCCAATAATCATTATTCACTACCTAGGGTGAGAATTAGTCTCTGAATGAAGTATCCCTAAGTAATTCACGGTGCTGACATCGTATTCATGAAAGAAGAGTAGCCATTAATCTTTGTATGTCAGCATCAAATAAAGTCACTGATCCATCCTGAAACTGTTGGGCCTGGTACTTTTGCACATTCCATTTTTCCTACAACTTCAGAACGGAAAGGGATATTAGTCTGGACTAATTAAGACTACACTGAAATTGGCATTTTCTATTCTTATACTTTAAAAACACTGACAGGCAAATCAATTAAATGCTCAAATCTCTCTAATACCTTGTTCTGTATAGCTGCTTTGTGCTCTACTGAATAGCTGCCGAGGACCCCCTCTCCTCTGATTTCAATGTCTGTGAAATAACTATTTTGTGAGCCTTTGAAATGTGCTATGGATGAGTCCGTCTCAAGAGGAGCATTCATTTAAGAAGAATCACCCATAGATCTAAACTCTAAATGTGGTCATTATCATTACCACCACTTCCTGGGTGGGACATATTGGCGGTGGGTATAACATAGTCACCTTGCCGTTTTAAATAAAATAGTTTTCTTTTTGTAGTCTCATGTCACTAAACTGCAATATATTAAATGAAGTGTTATCAGCAGAACCCCTGTGATGAGCCTGCCCCTTCTCTTTTCAGTGCTGCTCAGTTAAAGGGAATTTCAGACAGCCTGGGACTTAAACAGAGGTTTTCCAAGTGTGGGGATATTAAACGACCAAAGAGATCACTTGGCAATATATTACAACCTCAAAAGGGAGCATTGACCACATTTACACCACAGAAAACAATAAAATTATAAAGCAGAGAGAATAGTTACAATATTAGCATTAAACAAAAACACAAAGTACACAGAGATTTAGATAACGTCCTATGAATCCTCCTGGCCTGGTCACTGTTTCCCCATGTTCTGATTTTGTTTTGACAGGAACCTGTCAAATGATGAGTTATGTCAGAACTTTTTAAGAATGCAAACCAAGGGAGAAGAAGAATATGTTGAACATAGAGGACAAGAAGACCCATAGAGTCACATTTTATATGCCCTCTAAAATAGGTTTAACCTAAAAGAGATCTGTGTCTAAAAAGATGTACGTTTAAAGCATTTTAATCAAAAAATCAGGCTTCTAGAAATCAAAATCACTCAAAGAAGAAACAGAACAGTATAAAAGTATATCACAATACAGGAGTATGTAGTACAACCTCAGTGAACACACAGCTAAAAATGCCAAGTTGCGACGGTATTATGTTAGTGACTGCTAAGGAACAATAGTCTGTGGTTATCCTTCCTTTGGGAAAATCAATTATAAATTTGGCTTTCTAAAGTACTTCAAAAAGGTTGAAATCCTTTATTTTCTGTCCTGAATTATTGATCAGCGCCTCAGTGAAGGTATTGCCAGTTAAGCCTTCTTCGTCACTTCGCATCTTGCCTACACTGAAACTGTTTGAATTGAGCCTCAGAGGACGTCTCTAACCTCAGACTTGATTACCTCTGTGTATCAATTAAACATACACTGCTTACACATTCTTTTAACAGAATAGAAAAAACATTTTAGTCTCACAAAGATTCCTCAAAGAATAAATTTCTTTATAAAATGACAGTGAATATTAATGTCATATTTAGATTGATGGAAGTAGAATGCACAAATTTATTCACTAGAATTTATCTGAATTTTTCCTATGCAGAACAAAGATTTCTACTAATATTTTAAATGTTACAGAATAGAAGAAAGAAATCAATAGTTGAACACAGGTAGATGGGAAAGTTAGAAAAAATTAAAATGGAGACATGACATTCTAAAGAGAAGATAGACAAGTTCCAAACCCAAAGTATTCACTTTGTTTATTTAGCAAATGTATGACATTTTATTTAAAGAACTATGGAATATTAAATCTGAAGAAATCCCAGAAATTATTTGGTGCAATCCACAATGACCAAGCAAGAGGTCATCTTTGCTGTGCTTCACTTCCTCCATGAAAAGGAGCCTACCACTCAATTGGCAGCACTGTTTTATTCAGAATAACTCTTCTCATCACAATGTTCTGATTTATGTAAAGCTGTAAGCATCTTCCTAGGCTGGTACCTTGTTTCACTGAATGAGGATGTCAATTGCAATTGTTAGTTCTTGTTCGGTCGAATGTGGCTGAAAACCTAACCCAAACTGGATTAAGCAGAAAAAAAGAAATGTATTCATTCACATTTTTTAAAAAGTGATATTTGAACTTCAGATGTGACTAAATCACAAGCTTAAGCAGTAGCCCATGTAGTTGGCTTGTATTTCTTTATTCTTTTAAAGAACTGTTTTCCATATCGAGATCACCCTGTGATTACATCTATCATTCATTGATTCAACATATATTATGCTTTACCACATACCAAGTTGAAGTTAAGCCAGAAGAACTACAGCTGTGAACGAAGCAGTTTGATCTCTTCAGATTTTGCACTTTAATGGGAATATACAAAATATAAAATTAAACAAATCACTATTTTCCTATTGAGTGGTGAAGAAAATAAAACATGGTATAGGGTAGAAAGTGCAAGGAGAAGAGATCCTAACAAATACAAATAATGGAAGGATTCTCTGACAAAACATCTACAAAGTTATGAGAGAAGAATATTCCAAACAGAGGGAACAGGACTCCTGCAGACATGTGAATAAAGTTTATGAAGGAAGAGTTGATTAAAAGGGCTAGGACATCCGGAGTGTACTCAAGGAATGAGACTGCAAAGTGAGAATAGTCAGATCATACAGGATGTTGCGTTACAATGAATTTTTCAGTATGTTCCAAACACATTCACTTTTAAAGAGAGATGCTATATTTTACATTTGTCATACTACCTATCAAACTGTTGTATATTCATCGACTTCTTTGTGGCAAAGGCATTTTTCTTATTTCAGCTCGGAAGTCAGTTAATTAATACTTTAAGCATCTCCAGGATGCTGTACTTTCTTAGGAACACTCTGCAATATGAGGCTTTACGACATCCTAGACAATACTGTTTGAAAGACAAGCCGGTTTACTCTGGTGGAAATCTGTTAGTTACCTATTCGTTGACATATCGGTGTCAGAGTTATACAACTGAAGATAAAGATGGATGTAGACGTATCTCTGTAGTCATGTGCAGTGTACACAGTAAAACATATAATAAGCGAGTAAAGACAATCATATACATCTTAAGAAGGGCAGCAGGTAAGGGTCAGGAGTGTGGATTCAACCTAGAATATTACCAGAATTTTTTTAGTGTACTTACTTCATTAGTGTTTTTTTTTTTTTTCATTAGTAATTTAGGAAAGTAAAATGTTTAGTACCTGTCTTCACTTATCTGAATCAAAGTACAAAGTCTAGTTTTCAGAGTAATTAAATTTGTTTGACTCTTTACTTGAGCCTAGTACAAATACTTACTAGAGTTTGGTAATTCTTATTTTTGTGTCTTTGGGACCAGTTATGCCATAAAGGAAAACCTAATCTACTTTCTGATTAATCTGACTTTTGCATTGGTATTTTTTTCCCCCTGAACTGTCTACTCCAGGATAAATTCAACATATCTACTAGATTCAGCAGGCTTTAAAATCTTTTAAGAGTTTTAGGACATTCCTTAAATGAATGAAAAATATATTACAATGTTAAAACAATCTGAAATAGAATAGTTTTTCTATTGTGAATAGAGTCAATTTCATCCTTAGAATAAGCTTGCAAAGTACCAAGTTGAATATTTTTTAGAAAATTGTTTTCTTTCACAATTTTCCTCTTACTATCTTTCTTTTCATTTCCTCTGTATATTTTCCCTCTAATTGCTTTTTCCTTTCCCTAGTATAAGCTTTTAAAAAGTTGTACCTCTTGTCATTCAATCTTGCAGTACTACCCACTAAAGAAGCACAAAAAAATGTGTAAAGTTTCTGGAAAACATCTATAATTAGGTTGATTATTTTCTCAGTTAAAAAAAACTCATATGATTGATTTGAACATATAATTCCATAATGTATTGAATATTGAATTTATATTATTAATACTAAGTTAATAAGCAGATGCAAGCATCTGCTAATATGTTTTACATTATTGTTATTATATTTTATGAAGTGAGATTGCTTTTAGCTCTTCCTGTTTTCACATTCACTCATGCACATACAATGTGAAACTCACACTGATTGCATAAAGTTAATTTAAGGAGCAGTGCTGAATATTTTAATCCACAGCCTGTCTAAAAAGTTCTGAAATAAAGAAGTTCTCCATCATCACTCACTTATCTCTCATTAACATTAATAATCAACTAAAGAACCCAGTCATTCTACATTATGCATTTTTAAACAAAGACTAAGAATTACATGATTTGATCAATATTCAATTTGAAAAAATCTTCAACAGATGCACATTGTGCAGTATGATTCACATAAACTGAATTTATAAAATGTCAAACATGATTGGAAGAATTTGCAAAAACATATCCATATCTCATATTTGTGAAGTTTGAAGATACAGATACAAAAGACCTATTTGAGATATAGATAACTTCTCTCTCTTCTGGAAATAAGGAAAAATTTGAAAACTTTTTAATTAAAAACATTTGAAATTTTGTTTTTACTGAAATAAGAATTTTACTTTTCAAACATTCAGTGTTATAGATATTGTTTGAAAGGTACGTCTTTAATGTCTCATAATACTTATTGCTAAACACCCAATTATCACAGTGCTGCTTGGAAAGTAACATACATATGAAAAAAACTTTTCTAAGTATCGAAAGTAGCTAGAAACTTGAATCATATATTTAAAATGGTTATGAGAAGAAAGTGGCCCTTTCCCAGACCTGAACCATCTTGTACATAATGTGATCAAATAACATCTTATAATTATACACTCTGCCTTGTGAGTTGCAGAAGTTAAAATTGCAATACTTCAGAGCTTTTAGCAATTGCATTTGCAACTATAGACTAGTTCATTTCACTGGGTAGCTAAGAATTAATATGGAATATCCAAATGCAAGGAAAATAAAGACCAAATTAAATTTTTCATGTTTTATACTATCAAAAAGATATGAAAGAAAATGTGTATATGCAAGTAGATAAAAACTGGTTTTCTCCAAAATTATTTGCCAATACCAGAAAAGGCTAATAATACCACATTTTCATAAAACTACAGAATTTTATTAAAGTTCTGTTGTGGTGCTTTGCACAAAGCCTTTAAGACTATTGGAATTCTGTAGGAGACTTTCATTCTGTGAAGAGCCAGGGAAATCTTATTTTCCTAGTTTATTATACAATTTGAACTCTTCTGTTTGTTGTGTACTTTTGATGACTTTTGTCAGTGTAGATATCTCATAAATAAGAGAAAAAGAAATCGAGACCAGAAATAGAAAGGATGAAATGCTGCAAAAATTCTCCTCTTTTGGTATTTCCAGTAGCCCTTAAAATAACATAAGAAAAAATACTGTTGTGGAGCATGTTTTAAAAAGCATTATGACTGCAACAGAAATGTCCTTAAATAGGTACAGATTTGTGTTTTCTTTACTTCTCTATGCAACTCTTTTGAGGATCAAAGTTTCATTTTAAGTCAGTGGGAGCTCAATATTCAGGCCAACCCTACATGAATACAGGGTAAGACAAGAATTTAGGGTCAAATGATGGAATTTTTAGTGGTGATTTTCATGCAAATAGTACTGTCATTTTTCTAAAAAGGATGGTTATAATCCAACTTTAAGAGAACCTCCAAGTAATTTTGTTTTGATTTTGCTTGTCTTTTTTTCCATTTGCATTCCTAGAGTTGCAGTATGCTATACTTCTTATCTATTATATCTAGCACTATAATTTATGGACTTGCAACAAAATAAGTAAAGGACTGATCAATTCTGTAAGATGGATCATATTATACACACTTCCTTTATCAACTGAATTTTAAGTGGCTGGTCCTAATATGCTCTCAATAAATGTTTGCTAGATTAAATATTTGTGTTATAGCAACTCAATAAAATAAACTGCACACTTAATTATTACTACTTGTGCTTTAGTTTTAACCATATCAATGTTTGCAAAATTGCATTTATTAATGCTGTGTAATGAAGGAGAATGTGTCTGTATAGAGATTTTAATAAGAAATCAATTATGTTCTTTAGCTATCACAGAATAAACTTTTGAAACACTTGCGTGGCTATATTATATTTTAGAATTTCAGGCATTTAAAATAAAGCATGGAGATTTAATCAGACAAAAATAAACTCTAAAGTAAATGTTTTAAAATATTCTTTCAAAATGCATCTGAATCCCATTTCAAAAACCAGATCCATTTAAAATATACAGTTAATAATATATAGCTTGTAAATGATGTATCTCCTAGTGAAAAAAGAGGAATAAGAATGTCTCATTTGGGAAAGAGACATTGTTGATCTGTTCCACACAGAAGACTTTGCATTTTGCTTGAAACAAAGTAATATGCTTATTCATTGAATACATAGGTGTGTATACACATTTTTTAAAAATCTTGTAATGACCAGTTATAAACAAGTTTTCTTGTGTTAACTTTTAGAAGATGTCAGCACCACATATACAGAGATTTCATTAGTAAGCCCTTTTAGTGCCAATAATATGATAGGCACTATGGCTAAATTTAAAAAACAGTAATACATTATACAGTGTAATGGGGAAGACAGCTAAGTAAACCAACAGTTAAAATACTGTGGTGAAGTTCTATTCAATAATAATAGGAACATAAAAAAGAAAGTCTCTAAATAACTTTGGAAAATAAGATAAAGTAATGGCTTCCAAAAGATGAGACATTTAGAATGTTTTGAAAGACAGTGGAAGGCCTGTGCAAAGACATATGCATGAAAGACTAGGCTGTTGAATTTGATCTGAATTTTGGAGAAACAAATATGCTCAGCTATAATGCCTCTCTAGGACTTTGCAAGTGAATTTAAGAAGAAATAAATTGTAAAGATGAAAGTGTCTAAATGATATAGTCCAACTTCCTTCCACCGCATCCTGTGGTCAAGTCTCCCTATTTGACTAACCTAGTTTCTTCTGCTTTTTTCTTACTCCCAGAAGTCTACGCTCCAAGTGAATTACTTACTAATGCATCATGACTCTTCATTTCTGTTTGCCTATTTTTATATCATTACATGTCTGAAGTACTTTTTATTTGTCTCAGTTCTCCCTTTTCCTCTTGTCTAGCACCTGCTGAGTAATATCTACTTCAAGCATCACTTCTATAACGAATTGGTTACTTCAATCCTAGTTGATTCCATATGCTCCTTTTTATAATATCAATTCACTCCTTCTACACTTTACTGCCCTTGTCTGCTCTTGCATGATTCTAAGTCCCTTGAGGGTAGGGATTATATCTTTTTATCCTTAGCACGGAGTGTGATAGCCTTTAGTTATCGCTTTATTTCCCTAACTCTGTTATAAAAATAGGTGGTCAGAGGGAATGGTTTGGACCCTGGAAGTTTAATTTCAGGGTAGAATGAGCAGAATATGGTTGTAATTAGGAAAAATACAATGATACTATTGTACTATACAGAAAAAAATGTATCCTCAGGAAGATTATGGAGACTATATATAAGGTTTGCTTGTGCTTATCCGATCAGTCTAGGTGAGATAAACTGGGTTTAGGAAACGCAAACATTGTGATCACTGGAGAAATATTACCTGTTGAGAAACATGCATTATTTACCAGCCTTATTGTCGTGTGAAGTACTTACTGTTCACTCTTTTTTGTCATGATTCTGATTGTGGAATTACCTTTTTGGACTGTCTTGAAATTAAGAAACGCATATGTGAAAAAACTTAGCACAGCCAAGAGGCGTGATGGCACATGCCTGTGATCCCAGCACTCTAGGAGGCTAAGGCAGGAGGATCACAAGTTTGGGGACAGCTTGATTAAAAAATAAATAGAAAAAGATCTGGGATGTACTTCTGAGTGAAGGCTCCAGGTTCAAAACCTCCAGCAATCAAATAAATTAAAAAATTAGCAAAGTGAACTAAAAATTTTGGTCAAGCCTAAATTCATTAATTGGCATGCTGTCTTTTACAATAGCCTGATGAGTTTGCTTACTATGAACCCATTTTGAAGTGACTAGCATGCTAACTTATGTGGAGAGTCAGGTGGGTGCTGTGATGGAGGACACAAGCTTCACTAATATTCACTAGTTTTATTGTATTGTTTAATGGTGCAAAAGTTTTAGAAAATTTTGTTTTCCTCTTTTGATATCTTTATAAAATGTCCTTTCTTTGCTTCTTTTATTTCAAACAATCTAGCTTTAAAAATAGCAGAAAAAAGAGAAAAAATAAAATAGAAAAATATGCCATCATTATAAATGCTATATATTATATATACATTTATACACTTAATATATAGGGACTTATATAGATACATATATACATACATATATGTACATGCATACATGCATAGATTCATGCATTTTCCACCAGTCCTGCAGTAATTAAGGATATAAATTCATTTTATTTGACAATCTGGTGGATCTGAGCACTATCAAAATAAGATTTAAAGAGTCTCTGGCAAATATGTTAATTTTTTCTTCTCAGTTAAGTCTAAATGATATTATTAAAAAACTCTTCTGTAATGATGTCATTATCATTGCTGTATAAAATCTTTCATGCTACTCGGACTGTGAAGTATATTATTGTTATAATGTTATGGACTGGGAAAATTAAACATGAGGAATTACAGCTGAGTTTCACTACATATTAATTATTTTAATTGACTATTTCTTAAATGATTATCTGATAAATCAATCTTGCAATTCCTCATGCTTCATGACATGTTTAACTCAATACAGACACTTAAGAATCATTATGCTGTGAGAGCTTTAATACAAATTCAGAATCATTATAGTTAGCATTGTACTTTTACCTGATGCTCAGTTCTAAACCATTTCATTTTTATTGTAATTTTCTTTGGCCTATATCTTGAATTTAGTACTCTAATATTGATAGGCAGGATATATACTTAATTTAAACATCTTCGAGATGTTGAGAAAAAATGTTTTTTCTCCAGGATAAGACATAAAAATCTGGCCTTAATTGACATTCTGTATAAATAGTCATCACCTCATGGAATTCTTTAAAGACATCAGCTCCACTCTGGTCCCTGCCATGAAAACAAAGAATGCCTTAATCACTCTATTGAAGTTATCATTAAAACAGAGGAGATATGCAGACGTTGGCTATAAATCAGTATACAATAGCCTCTTGGTAACCTTTGTCACAACTTATTTGAAATAAACCTGGGGTGGATTCATGGTCAAACCAGTAGATGGCTTTTCCCTTCTCTCCTTCATTTCTTGCAATATTGGTTCTTCCCTAACTGACTAGTTAGAATTTGCATGTATATATTGGCATATGTTTTATATTGAAATATCATAGGTCCATTAAAAGAGTCATGCTAAGGATATTTATTAGGTTCCTTTTCAATACTTATTTTTATTTAGACTTTGGGTATAGAATTATGTTTGGCATTTAATTGTAAAGACTTCATAAAATAGCTTATGACTTGGTGGTCATAAAAATTTGCAAAGGACCAGGTCAATTGTACTGAAATTGGGTATGTGGCCCTATCATTTGTATATAACAGTTTCTTCAGAATTAAGAAAAATTGTGTGATTTCAGTGTTTGGGCTTATTTTTCAAAAGATTATTGTTCATTGGTCCTTTCCTCTTTTGGCATTAAGATTTACTATAGATAAGATAATTGGAACATCTTTTAATATCTTTAACCTTAGTCCCTTTTTCTAGGAAGAGATTATATGTCACCCACTTCTTTGAAAATAAGATGAAATATTTCAGGTACCTTGTATTTTGTAAAGTAAAACTTAGATGTCGGAGAAAAGAGTGATTAGAATTAAGTCAGCACTGAAATTGTACAGCTATATAATTATTCAAACTATTTTAAAATATGTAAATACTAAGATTATATGACTCATTAAACATACTTCTATAAGTCTTGTAATATTTAAATTACTTCCTCAAATATTTATCCTACAATGTGTTGAGCTATATGCAGTTGTCTCTTCTTTGAAAACCAGCTCTGTTCATGACAAAATTGCATTACAAAATTTTTTGCATTCTCTTTTGGACAAGGGAAATTTCATAAGTAAAACTGCATAATTAGTATGCTCAATCAGAGATACCATGCCTTCTTTTTTATTCACTAATAGGTCAATTAATAAAGAAGTAGAAATGGGAAAAGTCTTTTAATCAATCATCAATGGAAGGTAATTGCTTTGCTGTATGTATTAGGAAAGGTAAAATAGTCTTTATTTATTTAGTATTTATTTTTCTTCTATAACTCGGTCTTCCTATATGCTAGGTATATGCTCTACCACTGAGCTACATAATATCTCTTTTTGAATACAAATAATTTCTAATGAAATTATCTAATAAAATCATCTCTTAGCAAATCCTACAGAGCAAATTTTACAGGACTTAACATCTTACCATGTTTTGAGGCTCTTCAGAAACAGTTGTCTATGATCCACAGAATAAAGAAATTAAAAATTCTTGGCAAGTCATGAAGGTTAGATTTAAACAACAAAATCCACCTTCTCAACTGATGAATCAGTCACATTTGTGATAAGGAGTTTAGTGTAACCCAAAAATAATGAAATGCAAGAGGTTTTGTTTTTGTTTTATTTTCAAGAGAGCTTTATAACACTCCTCTACTTATTCATTGATATTTCTTTGTTGAAGTTTCCTAGCAACTTATATTGCCTTAAAATGTTCTATCGTTTAGTGTCTGCATATTGCTTCACCCACTGAAGTACAAACTTCTCTCACAGCCTGTCATTCTGTTGGGATTAATGCTAAAAGAAACTTGTGCGACAAGTTAAAGAATTAATTTACTGCATAAAAAAAGTAATTCTAGGCACAACTCTTCCATATCTATATTCAAAAAGTAAAATTGCTAATAACCATTTTTAACCTGCAGAGAGGCAGTCAGTGTAGGTTAAACCAAGTGGAGGTGGGACACATGGATATTGCATTTAAATTTTATCATACCTATCTTGGGACATTTTTTACTTTTTCTCTTCATTGGCCTTTCCTTAGTTTTTGTCTGCAGTGAATGGAGTGAAAAGAAGAGTTAAGGTTCGTATGTACTGACCTAGGCAAGTTTCAGGTTTCCTGAATAGAACCTGTCAGTAAGTAGTTCCTGACAATGGCTTTGTTGGCTGACTTCTCCAGGAGGCCCCGAGATGCCATAACTTTCAACTTTAAAAGTAAAGCAGGAAAAAAAGAAGGGATGGGGAGAATGAAATTCTGAAGACCTGAGAGATCTAGGCAATTCAAATAAAATTCATTTAAAGAGACTTGAGATGTTGGAGGGATAATTATTTATGGTAATGCATGTGATCTTTCATGTTATTCACAAGCGAGAGTGGCATTTGCTCAGCATGTAATATGTGCTTTGTATGTAAGTACAAATAATTCTTACACATTCTAATGCATAGTAAAACTTATAATGGATTACCAGGAGTAACTTAAAGATAAGGCTTAATTAGTTATCTAGTTAACATTTAACGGTTAATGTTTAGTCCTTGACTATTTTTCTTATTCAAGGAATGTGTGGATGTGGATGATAAAAATGTCAACATGCTTCAAGGAAGTAGTAATGGAAAGGGTGAGAGTACTCAGGTTATCAGTGAAGACACATTTAAAGAGAAAAGTTTTCTTAAGCAATTTGTAATCTGATTACTTTGCCATCAATAATTCAAAGAAAATAAGGAAGTGAAATGTAGTGATAATGATTGTTTCAATCAGTAGCACAAGGTGCTGCCTTGGTTTTGTATAATATTTTCTGGTTTTGTGTCTGATTCATCATCCTTCTCACGCATACACATATGTACATCCTTACCCATAATTCCATGCTTTACAAAATTTGGCTCCCACTCAAGTCTCCCAAATAATTGTCATTAAGCATTAAACAGTCCTAATGGATCTATTATACTATTAAGAATCCAAGGGCCCATACATGCACGTATGTGAGCTTTGGAAATAAGGCTTTGATTTTACTAATGTGGTGGTATTCAGTGACTTTGAGTATGATTATGCCTATTTCATCTCCCCGTCTACCCAGGTTACAATCTAAACATGGTCTGTCTCCTTATTACTAGAAAATCAGAAACTCTAACAGAACCATGGAAACTTTTGAAAAGTTCTGAGAATCTTCCAAATATGTGATTTTGCTTTGTTTAAGATCATCACTATTTCATTAACATTTTCATCAGTATTGTTTTTCCTGAATGATAGACCGTACATGTCACCATGTAATATTGTTACTCTCTCTGATATTACTTTTGTGGATCAATTTGCAGCTAATTTTTTAGGGTGTTTATTTTGTTTTGCAGTTTTGTAGATCCAGGAGAGATGTGTATATTCCTTGTGTATATTCAGGTACAGGTAGACCTGCCATCGGCAATGAGACATGATGGCAGAATTTGACCAGCATGACTTTCATTTCCTGAGTTTATTTTGTAAAGCTGTGTTGCTCTGTGAGCTCACATTTGATTTACTCTATGAATCCATTCCAACATTTGACAATTTTTCAGTCCTTGCCTAATTATTATATGTATCTTCAAGTACAACTAACAGGACAGTAACAAATGCTTTGTAATTATACATTTAAGGACTGATTAGATGGTAGAAAAATGCATCATAGTTTGCTGTATATAAAGTGATCTTCTCTTTAATTTCTCTAAAACATTTTTAGAATCTTTTGGAGATTTACATTTAGAGGTTAGTAAGTGGATCTGGTATGACTATTAACATCAGTTCTTACTGCTCTATGATTCCTTTTAGCCTCTTGGTTGAAGAACTGTTAATCATTTTAAAAGATAATAGCAATCATCCAGATGTAATGAATGCCATGGGACAAAGTAACCATTATTATTAGAATTTTGAAGTTGTCTGGGGATGACAGGTTAAACAAAGTTGAACTGTAACACCACACATTTTATACTGGTTCATCGCTGTTCTTGTCAGATGTTACTGTTGACACTTATATTCATCTTGTTCTTTTCAAATACAGCTAGAAAAATTTTACTTTGTAAAATTTCTTTGAGTAGTTTGCCTTCTGGTACTGAGGGCTGAAGGAATATGTCTCTTTAAATATATGGAAACTTTATATAACAAGTTTTTAGGATATTTGGGGAATGAAGAGTAGAAACTAGATAAAGAATAATCTGAAACTGAAATCTTAAAAGGTGAGTTAGTAATATTAAGAGGAA
This sequence comes from Cavia porcellus, assembly GCF_034190915.1. Classification (NCBI taxonomy): domain Eukaryota; kingdom Metazoa; phylum Chordata; class Mammalia; order Rodentia; family Caviidae; genus Cavia; species Cavia porcellus. The sequence continues at coordinate 48,094,404 of NW_026947510.1, read as the reverse complement.
TAAAGAAGAAATAGTAAAAGAGAAGGAAGAAAAATTTAAAGAAGAGATGTATCTGAATGCTCCCAGTATTATCAATGTCACTGGTGGGGTTTTTATTACAAATGAAATAGTTTGAAATGTCTTAACAACAGGGCAGTTGATTATCAACTTAGGGTGATTCTGTACCCAGCAAACATCTGGCAATGTCTAGAGATTTTTTTGGTTTTGCAACTTGGGCAAGGTGCTGCAAGGCCAGGAATGCTGATAAACATCCTGCAATACACAGGCACAGGACAGCCACTCAATATAAAAGATGATTCAGCCTGACATGTCGTAAGTGCTGAGGTTGCTCGAATCATCCCTCCAAGTGATCAAAATTATCAAGTGACCCATCAAACAGGGTATCTTTTATGACTTACCATCAAAAATCAAAAATCTGCCATTTCTAAAACATAAGTTCTATAGATCAAGTATCTATTTGGGGAAGGCATTGATTGTACCGGGGCATAAAAACAGTAGAAAGCAAGACCTTTGGAAGGCTGCCATCCAGGGGTTCTGCATAGAAGATGGCATTCCTGTTTTGGTTTAGATATTTTAAAGCAAAATTTTAAAACTTTGTGAAGGTGAAAGATAAGTGATATTCCAGAAACCAGTCTTTATATTTGTTTTCAAAATGTTAGTTGTTTGTATATACAATTTATAGCAGTGTGGCTTAATCAACAAAGCCAGAACATGAGGAAAATACTAAGGTTATGATGGAGAAGGAACAGAGGGCATTTAAAACAAGTGAAATGATAGATGCTCTTGGACTATTTTTTAATTAATTAACAGCCAACAGTTCAAATATAAAGTGTGTAATTACCACATTTTAAACCAATATCCCCCAACTTCAATACTAGTATCCACCTTTAAAAGAAACAGGTATATAGAAAGCAAAAATAAAGATGCAAAATAATCAACCCATAGGAATAACAGGAGTATCTTGCCCTCAGTTAAATAATTTAAGACTTGCATTTAAACAGCAGTTGGGTCTAATGGTACCATTAACACAGCAAAGGCATACCTATCAAACAATTCCTGGAGCTCTTTCTCTTTGGTTAACAAGGCATTTTGCAATTTGTAAATCCAAAAAGCAGCATCTGCTCATTAAAAGGACCTTTAAGTCTATGAGCTTTGTAAGTTGATAAACTTAATTTTTAGAACCCTGTCTCATGTGGAGTAGGATAACCCACTTGAGTAAGTTTCCTAATTCTCCAGAGACTAAGAAACTAAAAAAAAATTGCAGATCATGATAGTTTTCTGTATATTGGTTGATTGACTCTTACACATAAATGTGGATCTTTTCTCCTCCAAGTTCTTCATAAAGGAAAGATCAGCCCACGTACACCACTCTTGTTGCAGATCTTCACAGTATTTCTATTGTGCCTCATCTCTTCTAGCAAATCTTTCTCTGAATGGTAGAGATAAAAAGGGGCTCCTATCTTGAACAACTAGGTAGGACAGAACAACAAAAAACAGAGTTGAATGTAAACAGAAGCTAGGAGAGGGTGGTGTACCAGCAGTGAATATAATGCAGGCTATCCTGTAACTTTCCTACTTAACATAGTAAGATTATTTCATCAGGAAGATAACAGCTGCAGCATGATTAATTGTGCACCCTGCTTAAACACTGTTTTTACTCTTTCCCATATGCTATAGCTACTCTTCATGAGTATTCATGAAAACATGGGGACAGTTGGTTTTCAAGTCATACAAAGGAAGAAACCAGAAGTTTATATATTTATAGAGAGATAGACAGACACATCTATATGCATTCAATTATTATAAGGCCTTTGAAGAATTAAAGTGTTTAGAAATGAATGGATATATTAAAGCCAAAGACAAACAGTTCTCAAGGAATTCAATTTAAAGGAAAAACAATTCCACAGACATCTATATCTAGAATTCAAATAAAAAGTAAGTGCACTTCAAACTTTTCTTTGTCATTGTTGACTAGAGAACACAAAACTTCCAGGCCATGTATCTGGATGTCTGTCGATTTCTGATTTTCTAGTGTCCAGGTGATAAAAGCCATAAATAAATAGTAGAAGTACTATGTGATAAATAATGAATGAATAGATGTATGAATGGATGAGTGAATAAGTTTATATATTCATGTGTATTGGCATTAGAGTAGTATAGATTTAACTGCCAAATAAATGTTTGATATTCAATAACTAATTTAGGTAAATATTTAAGGTAGTGGAATTTCCAACCAACTGTGATATGGCATGAAGCACATCAATATTTACATAATGATAATAAATAAGTATGTAAAGTTGCAAATTTAATTCTGAAGGGTATCATTATTTGCACATCATAGGTGGGGCATCTCATGGGAAACAAATATTTTCATATTGTGAAAGACAAGGATAGTAGACTTCCACAGGGTGGTGGTATCCTTATCTTTTTTAGTTCCCTGTTACATTTTTAGCAAAGAAATGAAAGGCCAAAGAAGAGAAGTAAAAGGGAAATAATCCTCCAATATTCTGAATATTTTTTTTGTTAAACTGTTTGATTTATCTGTCATTTTGTTGGTATATATCATAAAATTAAGAATATTAATACAACTTTGTTAGAAATATGCATTTTCAATAATAAATTCATCTAAATGAAATAGGTTTTAATTTTATACAATCATTTTACACTGTTAAAATTATCTAGAATAATCTATAGGTTCATGATAATTGGTATTTCTTCAGTATATCTAAGTTTACAAATATGTGTCACATTCTTTTCTTTCAATAATTTATCTCTGTGGGAAACTTTCACAGCCTAGAATACAAATTAAGTAGACTCCCCAATATTTTGGCGATAGAGCTGAAGATCATGTTAACTGCGATGTTTGCTTTCAAACAAGTTATAGTAGCTATGAGCAAGCAGAGCTTGCATGGACAATATGTTTATTTGGATTTCATTTGCTTTGCTTTTTTTCCCAGACAATATTAGCCAGTGGTTTATTAGAATAAATGATATTCATGAGGATGTCTAAAATTGTATTTTCAAATACAAAATATTTTCTCCTACCATACATATTTTACATGAATCCTTGTTATTTTTCTCAAAGAATAGTCTAAACAACTTTTTAGTATTACCAAAAGGAATTTTTGATACTTTACACTCTAGAGAATAGAAAAGCATACAGAGTTACCAAAAAGAAGTCAACAATGTGTGCCATAACTTCATAATTAATTAAAAAAATAGCAAATGTGTGTATTATTTTATTTCATATATATTAACTCTAGTGTTTCAGGTTTTTTTTAATATGATAGAACTACATAGGTCCAAATTTCAGAAGTAACATTCAGTGTCTTTTTAAGTTTAGGGTCAAAGTTGTCACATATATTGCAAAGAACATTTTATGATGAGTCTCAAAACCTGAACCAAAACAGAGCTTTTCAAGTCTTCATAAACTTCATAAACTTTTCAAGTCTTCATTTCCTCTGGGAGATTATTAATTACTTCATAGTGCTCAAGATTAAGTAATTTATTTGTGATATTTATGGGGAAATCCACAATGATTATAATAGTTTTCTGTTAGTAAACACATGTTTAATTTAGTTTACATGCTTAAATTTAAATACTTCATATACTGTCATGTATAGGTTTGGAGCTACTCAGCAAACACATAAACTCTTCATAACTATAACTTTGTGTATGTGAAATATGCCATTTTAAATAGATTTATTGGCAGCAGTATTTAATAATTGAGCATGGAACTAAAGAGAAGTTGCTTCTCTCAATTTGTGATGATATACTTATAAAACTATCTTTTTCAGTGATTTCTTGACCTTGAAAATTATTCATATTATTTTATTCATAATTTATATATATATATATATTTAAATTTGTTCTTTATCTGTAAGAATAGTAGTTATCATGCTAAGCTTTCCATTTTTACCTCAAGTAGCAAAAACAAAGCAGAACAAGGTATCTCTTGAGTATTCATTAGTCATGGGCATAATTGTGACAATGAAGGCCATAACTAAACAGCCAATGTCCATTTCATAAGCAATATTTGTAAATTTTCATCTTTCCTAATGACAAATAATTAATAGAAAATGGGAAACTACTGGCATTTCTGTATTTTTCATGTATAATGAACCCTTGACGTAGTATCGCAGTAGTAAATTACTCAGGAAACCAAATTTTGAAATAATATATACTGCATCAAAATTATTTATTCAGTTACCACTGTAAGGCTCAAGCATGTGAGCTCTTCCTAAATACACTATTTGCCTGGTCACAGAGTGGAAGAGACTGAAAGGGCAATTTTGAGTGACATTTGTATCAACTTCGGAACTGTCAGCCTCTGTTCTGTCCTTGGGGCCTTGCACTTTTTGGCTTTCAGACATCTGTGCTGCCTTGAATTAGGAATGTTAAGAGTTCCAGTGGGTCTCTTGCTTTAATAAATGCTTTGAATACTCATCTTTTAGCATGCACAGGTAATAGCTCTTAGTGTTTAAAGCTAAGACATATGACATTTCACCCCCTCCGCATCCACTCCACATCCCTCTCCTCTTCATCAGGGCCGTCAGTCCCCCTGTGTACACACTCACACTCCATTTCCTCTGTGCTCATAAATCTCTCCTGTTCCAGTGCTGGAAATGCATTCCCTCCTCTATTTTTCCTGCATAATTAAGCCAAACAGCTACTTTTAGTTTCTGAAAGCCTTCCCCAAATTTTTTCCATAGTCATTGATGCTATCAGAAGGAAGTTCTAGGACTATCACAAAAACCCTTGCCTTCACACAGAGTAATAAACAGCTACCACATTAGGGGAAGTGCTTGGAATATTCACAGCTGCATAGTAAATATTTAGTAAAGTCCCTACCAGACAGTCCACATATTTAGGATTAATCAATGGCGACAAGATCTGGATTCTAATCCTCACTGCCCACTGATTATCTGTGGTACTCAGTGTATTGTGCACATGTAAGTTTCTATTCTTTATTTAGGATCTGTTACATCCCAGTCAGACTGAGGTCATATTACATAATTTTTAATGCTACCTGCTCAATGTGAGGGAGCTTTTTTAAATGTTTTATAGCCTGATAAAACTTTTTAAATAGGATCCCTTTGTGTTATGAGGCAGTGGTCCTCAAACATTTTAGTATACATCAAAATCACCTGGGAATACTTACTAAAACACAGATTTCTAGGAGAAACCACCAAAGTAACTGTGATAGTTCGCCTTCCCACAAGTTCCCACTTGGTACAGAGGGTGTTAACCCAGGGAACACGTGTTGAAAACTACTCCTCCATACCCAAATACAAGTGTGAAAGGGACACACAATACTTCTGTCTAAACCGCTCAAGTGAATGTCTCAAATTGAGCAATCTGGGAATAGTTTCCCCCTATAGTTTTCAAAATACTACAGCAAATTTCTCAAAGTTATGTATTGAATCATTCTTGAAATTACTTTACTTTCTATCAAGATTCTTTGAATTGATACAAATTGGAAGTAAGGGTCATTAATTATTATGTATCCTACAAAATACCAGATTGCCAATTCAAATTATCTCATAGATTTTCAACTAACTGTTCTTTTCTCTGAAACAAGTGAAAAGTGAGCTAGAAAATTTGGAGAGCATTTTTTCTAGTCAGTTCTTAGATTTTATTAAGTATAGCTAATGAATCAGGTAACAACCTCATAAATCTCTTCAAACTATAAACTCAAAATAGATGTCACTTTATACCATTTTATAAAGTGATTGATTTTGAGTGAATGTTCAGTAAAATTTTGTTTGCATTAATTAATTAATATGTTTCCATGTCACCTAATTATCTGATTTGAAAATTTTCTTCTTTCAAACATTTATCTATTAGTAAATATTTTATATTCTTAACTCATGAAGTAGTACCCAAGGTGAAACTAAATTTTTTTCTACCATACTGTGCAGGTAAAATGGATGCATATAAAATATGATTATATGCATCCTTTAATGGATGTATATAAAATATGATGTTTACAAAGGTAGCATAATATTCTAATTTTAGCATACAAAAAGGAATATACTGTCTCTTTTGTAGTGTTAGAAAAGTGATGTAACAAACATTATCTGACATTTATATGATATAATAGAAGTTTTAGTGACATTGCACCTATAAATTTTATGTATGAAATTACCCATTGGCTAATATGTGGAGATATAAAATCAAATTTATTCAAATATAGAACTATTTTAAATTACCAGCCATACTGAAGAGATCTCATGCATATCTTCACGTCACATGTGTTACACACTAATGGAACTCTAGAAAAATCTGGATTTTAAAATCATGATGTATATGGTTCGTTTAGAACAGTGTCACGTATAAATACATAGTACATAATAGGACCATGTTAATGATGTTTGTTTTCATTTATAAATGAGGTCCAAAAGAGTTTCTGGGAAGCCTAGGTGAAGTGATTATTTTATTAAAAAGCTATTGTTCTTTTCTGTGGGCAGCAGTTCTGATCAGAACCACACAATCATTTCAGTCCTCACCATTGTTCTAAGTGCTGTGCCTAAGCATAAGAGTATAAAGATGTTTGAAATTCAACCCCTGTTCTTTAGAGGTTTTAAAAATGAATGTTCTAAAGGGATATTTAAAATATTTCATGCAGGTTACATTAATTGTGTGCTTTCTGTGAATAGCTGAAGGCATGTATACTTTTCTCTTTTACAACAAAGCATTGTAATATGTCGTTGAATGTGACATTATATTGACAGCTAACCAAACACTGTAATGTTCAGATTAAATGTTAAGATCATGGATCGGTAGAATAATTTGATGGGAAATGACAGGCTGTATACCTGTGTTTTTCTAGACATTCGAAATCAGCTTTATCACAGCTCATCTTCTAATGATCATTGCAGGATGAAGTGGCACAGCCACTGAACCTATCCGCCAAACCCAAGACCTCTGATGGCAAATCACCCACATCACCCACCTCTCCTCATATGCCAGCTCTGAGAATAAACAGTGGGGCAGGCCCCCTCAAAGCCTCTGTCCCAGCAACGTTAGCTAGTCCTTCAACCAGAGTTAGCACAATAGGTAAGTTCTGTTTCTTTTGTTTTCTATGACTTTCTGGTTAAGGCAATTGAATGAAATCTCCTTTAATGGTATATAACATAAAACCTTATGTGTAGATTCAGCTCAGCAGCAGTGTTTTAATTTGACCAACGGTCTTGGTCCATTCTAAACATGCAAGTGAAATTGCTAAGTGAGATCTAGGTTATAATGTCCCCTAAAAATCCCATTGCATGAGTTAGGTTTATATATGTAACTACTTTTCTATAGGTTTATTTTTAAAAGGAAGCCTGATGACTAACCATAGAGCTGTGGTTCCAGAATGATAGTAGGTAACTTGCCTTTTGCATCACTGAAATTTATTTCCATTTTGGGCAATGTGTACAAAGTGTACCTAATGGTAAAATATATTTTGCCTGGATCAGCAAAACAAAGTCAAGTTACGAAGTTCATTTCATTTCTTTTTCTTTGAAAGTTTTTGATGCCTTCACTTCTCCATAACTATACTTTCAATAAATAAATACCAAGCAGTGTTTCTGTAACCTGACCAAAAGAATTCAATTTTTATTTTTAATAAACTAGAATGTAAATACTTAATTTGATAATTCAACACACAATTCCTGAAATGTTTATTCCTCAAATACAATTATAAGGATGCTAGCACACAGAATAGTCTTCAGGTAACTGATGTGGCTTATCTGAGGAACAGTTACCTATCCTGTAGTCTAAGTCAGATACAAGAAGGGCTGCTTTAGAGCACAGCTATAATTCTACAATCAAAGAGAGGACTGGATTGGATTCTCTTTGGGAAGCTGCAAAAAACACTAAGTTGGAGATAACACATTAAAACACAGTTTTGCAGAAAAGGTACATTCCTAGGCATTAATAGATTTTAAGAAAAAGAAAACCCCCGTAGGAGTGTGTATGTGTGTATATATATATATGTTAGGTAAATTATATCTAGTTATATATCTATGTAACTATTTTATATGTTATGTAAATTAGCATCTAGCCATATTAGTGCATTTCTAATATATATTATTATATTTAGTGTATGTATTATACACTATTTGCACTAATTTGGCTAGAGTATGGAATTAATGCATAGTAGAAAGTTATAAACACTAAAATTTAAAGATTTAGAAGAGATTAGATTGAATAATATTTTAATTTTGACGTTTTCTCCAATAAACTGTGTGATCAGAATTTTCGGAAGAATACTTGCAACAGAAATATATTAGGAGCAGGGCATGGTGGCACATACTTATAATCCCAGCACTTGGGGGCAGGAGGATTACCATGACTTAGAGGCTAGCCTGGGCTACATGGTGAGTGCAAGGCCAGCCTGAATTACAGAGAGCCCTTGTATCCAAAAAAAAAAAAAGATACTAGAATCAGGAAACTTTGTTTTAGAGTAAGACAGAGTAGAAATAATCACACCAAAACACAGAGGAGAGCAGATTGAGGAGATATTATTAAGAAAGAATTGACATGATTTTTCCACAAATATATCTGGTAAGGGTCAAATTGGAGACAGACATCTAGAATTTAGACTTTATGAACTAGTAAAGATTCTGTCTTTAACTCTGAAAGAGAAGACCAAGATGGAATGAAATTGAGAAATCTAAATATGAGTTGAGTATGTTTTGAATTTGAAACAGTTTTCAGAAGGCATCTGGGAGCCTTCTGATAATGTAAAGAGATGCTGAAGTTTTAGATGTGGAAATTCTGTTTTGACAAGCCTGGAAAGCCAGACAGCAAATAAATTCACCAGGAAATCTTGTGCCTTGTAAGAAGAAAAGTGGATAATGAATCATAGGAATACTTATGGTACTAGTTGTCTATTGGTATATAGACAACTTAGTCTCTTAAAATAGCCAACATGTATTATCTCATTTTCTAAGTGTCAGTGCAGCTGGTTAATTTTGGCCTAGAAAGTGTCATATAATTGTACCCAGTGCTGCAGTCATCTGTGGGCTTTGCTTGGAATGCGTAGTGATGACTATTCATGACGACCGCCTTACATGGCTGTTGGTTGGAGACCTCAGCAATTTGCTTCGTGGATCTGTCCCCAGGGATGCTCCTAGCATGACAGGAAATCTTTCCAAGTGAATGATCCAATGCCTTGTGTGACCCGATCTTCAGAGTCACTCATCTTTAGTTCTATTTCACTCTGCTCATTACAAGAGGATCACTAAGTCTACCCAGCTCAAGGGAAGGGGAGAATCAGTCTCTGACTTTTGAAGAAAATAGTTTCCAAGTACAATGCCAATGGATATATTTTTAAAACACCATACACATTTTAGATAGAACACTAATAAATAGTATCTTAAAATAAAAAAGAAGGTAGGTCAGTGTCACCTTGGCATAGGAAGATAAAAAAGTTTCCCCCAGAGTGTGGTTATTCTTAATAGTGGCACATTCTTCAGGCAAATTACAGACCGTTAAGAAAAAAAGCTTTAGATTTAGCTGGAGCCCATGGATGGATAAGATTCTGACACAGAAATTTCAGTAGAAGGCTTGAATAGACTTCTAGGTACAAAGATTTGAAGAACATGAGAAAAGACAGCACAGTTGATGTTGAATATCTTTTTGTAAAGTTAGTGTTGAAAAGTGATTGTAGTATGCGAAGGCTGAACAGGCACAGATTTAAGAATAGGAATACATTCCTCTGAGTGGAAGAGAGGGAGAAGCTGGGGAGACATGTAGATATGCAAGAGTGATGGTTTAACCAGAAGAGCTGACAAGAAAGAACAGATTTGCAACAAGAGCTCCATCCTTTGTCTGAGACTGAAGAAAATGAAGAAAGCATCGCCAAACTTCAGAGAAACTGTGGGCCAGCCAGGCCGATAACTGGAGGGTTATCCATAATGCTTTAATCCTACAAACTAGAATTCCAGCTTATTGGGTGAGGCAAATTCAACCTGGTGCAGCAGGACAGCGATCAGAACAGAAACAGTGAGAACTGAAGTTTTGAGAAGTTTGAAATGAGTGTGGAATACACATGTGGTTCTTCACCATTATTGTCTAACGCTCAAGTACTTTGCTCAGCATCCTAAATGTTGGTCAGATTAGATTTACATTTATGTACTAACTGTGTAAGAGAAAAATATTTTATTTGGCAAGACCAATTCACTTCCATAATATACATGAAGGCTCATAAATATCACAGTGTTGACATGTGAGCTACTTTTGTAATGTTATTAGAGCTAAAATATTTAGCTAATAGAATAACTAAAATATATGCATTTTATCATACTTTGTACTTCAGCATTCTCAAGGATTAAGTTTGACAAAGTATTTTATAAAGGCAAGACTATATTTAACATTTATCATACAACTTTCTCCATTACTAAAACATCTCTTTATTTTTTCTTCCTGAAAAGTCCCTTCACCACATACACATCCCTCATATTTTCCAAGAGTTTGAGGCTGCTACAATTTACTTTTCTCTTTTCAACAAATGCAGATGTTGAAAGCTGAAAATGTAATGAGTAATAATGTAGTTGGATAAAAGCTGTGAGGATTAATGGTGTTGTAAAGGTCACTGTGAAAGAAGAATTAATGTGTTATGCCATTAATAAACTATGGAAAACTGTGGACCAGAAGATAACTTAAGCTATCATTAATGGCATGGGGCTCTTTGCTATACATCTGTTAACTACAAGTACAGAAAATGACTTTTTGAGATTGGTGAGCGGTATTACAGTGTGTTCTGTAAGAATGGTTTTGATTGCTACATGGGTGAGAGGCAGTGGCAAAGAAAAGGGATCCTGAAAGACATAAATAGTGCAGAAGAATGATGGATGCTGTTAGGATCTTTCACCCAGATGTTACCGTTCCTTCCTAGACCCTTTTCACCAGTGTTGTACATATGTATAGCACTCTTCACTTTTTTCAAAGCATTTTTAATATGTTTTCTCACAGCAGTTATTTTAGACCCTTAACTAGGTAGAGCAGAAATCTGTGTCACTAATCCAAAGTTGTTATTTTACAAATAAGGAATAGAGAGCTCATGAGGCTAAGTGCACACTCAGGCATTAAAAGTAAGTCCCTATCAGATGTCCTAGATGTATAACGAAGTTTTTGTCTTGTTTTGTTTTTTTTTAGCACTGGTGACCAAACTTAGGGCTTATACATGCTAATCATGTCCTATACCAAGGAGCTGAACTCCTACCCTGTGTTAATAACAAATACACATGTGTCCTAGTAAATGGTCTACAGACACAGCCAGTGGAGGTTGAGGTTTCTTTCTAGTTGTTGTGTCTCAGTGGACTTCCTGCATTGGATGGGGCCCTTTCACCAACCCATTCAAGTGAGAACTGAGTATCTTCTGTAGGCCATACGTTTTGCAGTCAGGAGACAAGCCAATATGGGCTGAGGCTCGAGGTACTCATTATCACTGCCCGTCTTACCATTCACACTCCAGAGGGACATGAAACATAAGACTGTAGCTGAGCAAATATAGTGGAAACATTCTGACCAAATAAAATGGAGGGAAATATGTCCAAGTTTAGTAAATACATTATTTCTATCACCTCCTGATTTAAAATATAATGAAATAAAGGAGAATGTTAGCCATGAAGTTTACATTAGTTTACATTTTTAATCAGAGTAATTTATAGGAGGGTTTTAAGAGAAAACTTTTCATCAGAGTTGGTGATTAAGTAAGAATACTCTAATTAAAGGAAAGCCATCGAATTACGAGGACATGAAGGGTCTCACTGAATCACATGTGGCAATTCCACAGCGCTTTACAGTTTATAAATTGCTTTCACTTTTGTTATCGAATTCTGGTGAGCTTTCAGAGATTACAAAAAAAGATTACATATCAGGGTATCATAATTTTGGTTACAAGTGACCTCAGAAATAGAAAGAAAATAGTACTTGTTGGAATCACTTGAAACAAAACCTCTGTTACCTTTACTTGTAGCTAAAATGTTTTAAGTAACATATCTAACGTATGTAAAAAATCTCCATTGCCTTCATATTGTTGGTTAAATCCATGAACTATATAATAAATCTATATCCTCTGATATACGTTTCCATTGCTATAAAGACAAGGCTGATCAATGAACTTGGAATTACAATGGAAGATACTTTCAATTGAAAAATGTCTTTTTTTTTCCTTCCAGCAACCATAATAAAGGAATAAAGGATTAAATGGGAAAAAATGCCCTCAAGCAATAGGCTAGAGTAACAGACAATTAAACAACAAAACAATACAAAAAAAAAAAATACTTCAAGACTGTGGCAAAAAGAAAATGTAGAAGTTTCAAAGGAGAGTTATGTGGGCGAACAAAATTTGCCAAGGAACATGTCGGGGGTTTGTCTGAGAATCCTCAGGGAAGGGATAAATTTTGAGTAAACTCCTGAACACACCAGAAAGAGGGAGCAGTTTAACCAAGGAGGAATCTTGGGAGACATGAGGGACACCGGCCTGTCCTAAGAACCAAAAGAAAAAAAAAAATCTCTATAGCTTAAACACCAGACTCATGGGAAACTGGCAGAGGAGCCATGCAAAGCATGAGCAGAGTTATGGATGGAACTCTTCTCTAATTGTGTTTTTAGAGGGAAATTAAAGAATTTCAAGATTTCACTGTGTTTTAGAAAAGGCTGCACACTGGTGTCATCTTTAAAGGTCCACAATGCAGGCTAACATATTTGAAAATTCACACAGTGCAAAATTCTTTCTAGCATTAATATTTCCTACCCTCACTTGAGCGTGGATATTTGTAACAGAGCAGGACAGAACATCACTTTATGATGCCCTCCTTCAGACAGTAGGGTACAGGGTTTTGTTGTTAGTCAGCTCTTCCATTGCTGGATGGATTCAAACGGGGAGAGGCTGCGGTTTCAGTCTGAGGTTTTTCCCCTTTCTCTGTGGTTTAAAGCTCTCTCTCTGTCTCTCTGTCTCTCTGTCTCTCTCTCTCTCTCTCTCCCTCCTTCCCTCCCTCCCTCCCTCTCTGTGTCTCTCTTCTGTCTCTCTTTTCTTTCTGTCTCTCTTCTTTCTGTCTCTGTCTGTCTGTCTCTCTTCTTTCTGTCTCCCTGTCTCTGTCTCTGTCTCTGTCTGTCTGTCTGTCTGTCTCTCTCTCTCTCTCTCTCTCTCTCTCTCTCTCTCTCTCTGTCTCTCTCATTTTTTCTTATCAAAACACCAGTCACTGATTTACAACTTGCATTAAAACCTGGATCATCTCAATTAATTGTCTTAATTATATCTTTACAGGTCTTATTTCCAAATAAGGTCACACTCACAGATACTGGGGTCTTAGGTTTTTTTAGAGGGACAAAATTCAAGGCACTAAAGGTGGTTTAGTTTCTTTTTCTTTTATTTTTCCGTGGGCATCTGCTGTTACTAATTCTACCCCTTTGAAGGTTATCTTCTTTAAAATTGCATTTTTCCATTTTTTCTTGTTTTCTGTCCCTAAAAATGTATATGACGAGTCCTTGTTAAAGAACAAAACAAAAAAATTTAAAGTGTAAACATGAAGGCATAAAAGAGCAAATTTTGAATAACAAAGTTATGCAGTTTCACAAGTTTCTCTAGTTAATGATTCCTAACCAGTATTTTCCACATTTCATTTGAAATATTAAATAGCCTTTATATTGCCCTGTGCCCTTTCATTTCCCTCCTAAGAGGCTCACCAAACTTCTACACATCTACTCTCGCTTCTACTCCTGTCTCTAGACAAAATTGTTGGGTAAATTTATGATGAAGACAAAAATCAAGTGTATCAAATAACAATTTGCTGTCACTTTGAACTCTGATGCAGTAATTTTTGTTTTATTTGAACCTCTGTAACAACCAAGAAATAACATCCCCTCACAGATTGAACTACCATGGTCCAAGCCATGTAAAGAACGGTACATAAATAATGAAAGAAAAGAAAGGGGCTGGCCTTATTTTGTGCCTCTACTGTTTCACATGTGTTACTTCATTTAATTCTTCCATTAACATTACATGTATTTCACAATTGAGGGAAATAGGAAAAGATGAAGTGCCCGTAATGTGTCAGATACCATACTTTCCAAGGAGTGGAAATCCAGAGCCCTCTGAATCCAGTCCCCAAGTTCTACTTAGGTCACTATGACACTTGTTAAGTAAAATGACAGTGAATTACTTAATGGACCATTTATTCTGTCAAGACTGTATCTAGTGAGTATTATGCCCATTTAGCATATGAAATAGTTGAGACTTACAAAAATAAAACAAGTTGTATAATTTATATCAATGACAAACCTAGGCTTTTCATTTAGGCTCATCCAACTTTCAAACACACAATTTTTCCGATGATTGTAAATTTGGAACAAAAATCTAAGGGGTAGGTGAAAAAATAAAATATCTCAGGCAATAATATAAGGATAGAAAGAGAGAAAAGAGGAAAGAAAAACTGCTCTGATGAGAAGCAAGGAAAAAAAGAATTTTCCTTAAGGACAGGAGGGTTCATGCTGTAGTTTTCCATTCTGCGACGATGGACAGTGCCCTAGGATTTGGTGACTGATGTCACCGAGACATACAGGATGTACAGGAGACGGATGTGCAGACTAGTGGAGAGCATGGGAGAGTGTGAGACAAAGCACCCATGAGAAGCTTGACTGAGGTGGCCGAAGAAAAGAGGGCTGAAGAGAGAGACAGCAGAACAAAGTTAAAGGAGAACCATTGCTTGTAGTCAGGCGAGGAAGTAGCTCAAGTACTCATAAATTGTGGAGTGGACGTGGTGGAGGTCGGGTGCGTGATATAGATGAGAACCAGCGATGAAAAGGAAGAGAAAGTGAGAACGTGAGTGGAGGTTTTCGGTGACTGACAATAGGACACACCATCTCCATGGAATGGGCATTAGCGGAGATCTGTGGCTAGCAGAGTGGTAGATTTGGCCTGGGCAGGAAGCAGAGCAGATGCCTCACTCCTCTGACAGGAGGCCTCTACGTGAGAAAAGCACTAAGCAGAGCTGGACATTTGTCGACTGATGAGAACAAAATGTCAAGAACCACCAATGAAGCTATGAAGATGGAATTCTGTCATGCATAAATGGCCCTGGTTTAACATACACGTACAGATGCTGGAATGCCTATAACATCATAACTGAAACTCAAGGGTCTAAGAGCAACAATGTTTCTAAAAGAAAAAAAAAAAACCCACCTTCTTCCATCTGCAATCACTTCCAAATGGAAACAGCCACTGCAGAACATGTCTGTCTGCTATGCACCTCTATGATGATTTGTATTCCTCTTGCATCTGTATTATCATTTTCCTGCACAGAGTTATCTTCTCAGTCCCTAAGAACTATAAAGAATCCATGGCTTTATTCAATATATTTGTGGTCTGGAGAAGTTAAATCAATTACAAGATGCGTGAAACAAAGTAAAATATAAAGAGAAGTTAGAGAATAGGCAAATGTGGGCTAATTCCCTTCAGGCTTCACTAAGTCAACATATCTAGACCATTACAGTCTTTTATGAGTGGGTGTCTTTTAGAATAATGAGAGAACAGAATAGGCTTAAGAATAATGTCTGAAGAAGTTTGTTCAGAAGGACCAATCAGAATGTTGAGAAAAATTTAAAGCTAACTACTCTTTACAGTAAATATTAACCCTGGAGATCAGTCCTCAGTTTGTTTATAAAGAGTGGAAGTGTTTTGGTCTGTGGATAAATCCCAATGATTAGCTCTGAAAGGCTGATTTATAATATTTTAAGGCTCTTCTTTTTGCTGCTTACTTCACCCCCCAAAAGATCAGAGAAGCAGGCGTGGTCTGTCCATAGTAAGGAAGAAAGGCATGGACCACTTAGAAACCTTTCACAGTGAAGCGCTGCACGAATCTGACATCAGTTTCTTCAAGAGAAATGTTTAAGCAGCAAGAAAATATTTTATGTTTTTTGGCACGCAGCAGATCAGATAGAAGAGTCTCGCAATACAACCAGGATGTGTAATCTGACATGATTAGACAAGGCTCTTTAGTACCAGAACATTCATAATTGAGACAAAGAAAGAGTATTAATAACACTTTCCTAACACAGCAGTTAGCCATTTTATATTTCCTTTCTTTAATCTTAGTGTTTTTCAACAAATCATGGGATTTAATAGCATGTTTTGGCAGATTAGAGGATTTATGGCCCAGATGTTTTTTGTTCTAAAAATGGATTAGGGTGTAAAGTTTGCTGGAATCCATGGAACATGTTGAGGCAAGCCGGTCATTTTATGTGTGATTAGTGCCTGCCTTCTGTCTCACAGTCCCTCCATCTGTCACAATTCACCAATGGATCTGGTTAGATTTAGCCTCGTGTCACAAACAAGTCCCTTTTCTGGGCAATTTCATATTACAGATTCATTTTATGCTATTTTATGCCCCAGTTAAAAGATAGAGAGAAAGAAAGATGAGATATTAGCTTTCCTCTAAATATTCGTAAGAATCATTGTTTCCCAGTGCTACGCTAACACCATGCAGTTCATCATCATAATGTGCAGCAAACAAATGACCAGTGTTAAAGTTAAAATTAGTTTAGCTCCTGGTCCCTGTAACTCTTTAAAAGAAACATTTTGGTAGTGTTTCTCACTAACTCACTGTGTAGGACTGTGTAGCTGCAGGCACAAGCTAGCCATTTAACCATATTACTAAGTGTGTGAGTCCAGTGTGACTGTACTTAACAGTAGCCACAAGTTCTTATCCATTATGGGTGCTTGGTTACATTCTGTGAAATTCAAACTCTTAACTATTACAAGTTTAGAATTCATCACAAAGCACTGCCACCAGTAGGTTATTTTACCATCAATGGATTCAGGGGAAAATGCTCTTCTTTCAGTCACTTAATAATGATATATTTCTCTGTACCAAAGAAGCATAATAGTGCTATAGAAAAAGTCCTTTAACCTTCCAAATATTCTGAGAAATTCAATAATCATAGTGGTAACTAACAATACCTATATCTTATGATGACGTTCAAATGGTCTTTGCATGAAAAAATATCAGATAGTTTTTATTTTGCCCTACAGACTATTCAGGTAATAACTAAAAAGACTATTTAAAATTAAATCTTAAACTCCTTTCAAAATACTTGGCAACAACCATCTTTCACTTAAACATTATGTTTTTATTACAGGTATTTGGTAACATGTTCTTGTATGACTATGTGAATCAATCATCAATTATTCATTCACTAATTAATTTCAGGCAAATTCCATGAAGAAATTCTGATATGCCAGGCATTAGCCATCATCCATCGTGGAAGAGATTTTTATGGTTAAAGGCAAGCCTAGCCATGCATTTGTACATTTGCTCTGTGTCATCCTCAGGTTATTTAAACGATCATGATGCTGTCAGCAAGGCAATCCAGGAAGCTCGGCAAATGAAGGAGCAGCTTCGTCGGGAGCAACAGGTGCTTGATGGGAAGGTGGCTGTTGTGAATAGTCTAGGTCTCAATAACTGCCGGACAGAAAAGGTTAGTTCACGAAACAACTTACTTTCCAGGAAGAGTTCACAAACTTGCCTACATTTCCTCTCTGTTGTTCACCTTACCGTCCTCTGAGTGGTGCTTCTCCGTTTCTTTTCTCTGCATCCAGGCAGAGGTCCCCATGCCCATCCTAATCAAAGCCATCTGGAAGCGGGATGCATTTCTCTCTATCCATCTCCAAGCCTTATTTGCAATTACTATCCCCCTTTATGCCGCCAGTTTGTATTAAAATGAAGTGGCATTCGAAATATCTGACTCTGGGTGAAAGTTCTGCTTTGCAGAGATACTTAACTTGTATTTGGGGATGAGCAGGATTTGAAAATACTGAATCTTCTTTAATCACCATAAGCTTGGATGATACCCATGCTCATATTCTAAGTATGTAGGATCCTGTGCTGCTGATAATGTTTCCAGTGCAAAGCACTGTCACATGTTAAGTGGCTGTGAAATTGGAAAATTTTACTTTATCAGAAAACTGCTTTTCAAAACTTTATTATTTGTTATACCTAACTTCCGAGTTTGTCTGAGACATAATGATTCTCAAGCTATTTTGTTGAAGAACACACTGTATTTTACTCAGAATATATTATGTCGTTATAGGTGTTCATCAGGAACACATCTTTTGGTAATATTTGCTTATGCTTATTGCACTTTATACTTACTACACTTCTGGTAATATTTGCTATGTTTTGGGTGGAAATTTTAAAACTTTACCAAATCCCCTGGACACAAGCCTATAGGTACGGCAGGCAAAAGAATCAGCTACTTAGCAATAACTTCAAAGTTCATAATGAGAAACACATGAGCCAAACAAAATTGTCCAGAGTAAGCAGACTGCTGATTTGGACAGCTCTCTGGTTTCCCAGGTTTCATGTAAAATTCAATGTCTAATCACCAAGAAGCTAGCAATCTGCATAGTACAGGTGAAATGGTGAGGTGATCCTGTCACAGCTGCTTTTTTCCTCTGGTCCTGGAATGCATAAAAATTTAGAAAGAAGAAACAACTCAATTCTGCTCTGTCTACAGGGGACAGGACATGGGTCAGCATACATTCCTTGTAGGCTTACAAAGTAAGACGGGCGACATTGTTGCAGTGAGAAGGACACAAAATTTTTATAGCTAAGCACCAGAAGGGAAGAGGAAAAGAGAAGTGACAGCTCTAAGAAGGAATGATAGCAAGCATAAAGGAATTTATATTCAAATATTTAAACATTCTTGAAAGGATGCTTGAACAGAAATTCCTCTTCTCTGCTCCCCATGTAGAAATGAGTTTAACACTCAGCCAGATGCTAATGCAAAGTGACTCAAGCTATTCCTCGCAAGCATAGCTAAATTGCCGTTATTTGTTAAGCGCATTGAATTCAGCTGTGGATACAGCAGTTGGTTGCATTCAGCAAGCATCTGTACCCTTTTTTTAATCCTCCAAAGCAGAGACAACTCTACCTATCTCCCCCCTCTCCTCCCCTGTGCTGGCTGGGAATTGTCAAGTGACAACCGACCAAATCCTTTTGGACAGGAAGCCTTCATCCTGAGTTCTATATACTTGCAAAACAGGCCTTGTGGTTGAATCAGGGAGCCCATTAAAAGCACTTTGATGGTATGGAAATTCATCTTCATGAAGCTCCTAGGCCCCCAAGCAGCATGCTGTTTAGCTGTGGTTACAGATCAGTCATTCACATCGGAGGGCAATAATTGCGCTGACGGCTTATAAGGCAATGGAAGTACATAAAATAATCCTGGGCCCTCCACCATGGCACTGAGTTAATCTTCTCTAATACAGATCAGCTGTTGTTCTAACATATGACTTTATACTGGCTCCAGTGACTCCGCACAGCCTTTTGATTAAGTAGCAGGAGTGGAACCATCTGTATTCACTTTACTCCACACTTACTCGTTGTTGGGCACCTTATTTCCACTTCTTGTTCCACTCCACAACTGTACTTTATTTCTCCGATTAACACCTCTTATTTGGGTTGTAAGAATGAAAGTTGCCTTTGTTGAAAGCTAACACATCGGTAGAGTTATAACTTTTTAAAAACCAATTTTTCTAATAATATTGGCAAATGCCTATTGACCAGAGATGTCTCTATTGTTGAGATTATTATTCATGAATCTCTTTACTCTGCACTTGCAATGTCCAGTCGTTGAACTAAATCTGGAGCTCATATGTTGATTGCTGTTAAGGGAAAATCTTAGTCTGTGAAAATGAGGCAGTACAGTAGTATGACAAACTCTTGTATGAGGAAATCTTCTGAAACAAAGTGTCTGAATTAGCTCATCCTTTGTATTACTCTGATTACTGACACTAAAAGTGGGACTACTGAAGCCTTTTGAAGTTAGCTCTTGCAGTGGCTCTTGGTTACCTTTTCCAACTTAGCTAGCTTGAGAATCATTTCTACAATGATTATGTCTATGCTCCTTGTGGGAATGACATAGTGATATCAAATTTATATCTTTTAATTACTAATTATTCAAAATCAGTACCTATCATGTGTTTAGGACTGTTCTATGAACTTGCAATATTCTTTTGAACAAAAAAAATATAGTCTCTACCTTTACGGAACTTACAATTTGGATCAAAATATTATCCTGCCTGTTAATCATTGCATATTTGTATGTATGTGAACACATCTAACTGGCCTGAATACTTTGTATGTCAGATCACTCATACATCTGAGGTGACAAAGGTGGATACTTGTTCTTCCACATAAAGTAACATCATCATGCATAATGTGCTGTTTTCCACAAACTGATTTTTAATTAGATATTTATAATCACTCAGCTTTATTAATGGCAAGTATGCAGATCAGTTATCAGTTTGAAATTTTTCCTTGTCATTCTTAATAAAAGGTTTAAAAGGAATATAATGATAACTTGCTTTTGTAATATTTTCTTATTGCTTGAATTCAAAGGAGTGTTTCCATAGCATAATATTCATAACTCCTTAAACCCATGAACTATGTGAATGTAAAAAGTGAGACAAAGGAGAAAAAAAGGTAGAAAGGAGCTGGGATAAAAGAAATAGGAAAGAAAAGAAATTCAGCCTGTACTTTACATGAGTCTAAAAGGTAGTAGAGATCATAACCTAAGAACCAGAAAATTAGTATTTTCTATTGGAGATCCGTGCTCTTGGATACACAAAGCTTGTATGCATGAACTTGTCTTCACATATGAAAATGCCAATGTGGTTGTCCTAACTAGGTCTTAACTCTGAAAAGCTGTAGTTAGACAGTACAAACAATTAGAGGCGTGAAGACAGGGACAAATGTTTTCCCAGTGATATGTACCAAAACATCATGAAAGTCATTTTTACTAAAACACATTTTAATTGAAGAGTTCTTAAAGATTTTTCACTTCTTTACTTTTCTTGGAAGTGTTTCAGCATACCCAAAAAGTATGTGTCAGGTTTCTTGGAAACTCTGGGACACAGTATTATTTATAATTGTCATTTCTGGTTTATTATAGACTGATTGTATATTCAAGTAATTTTATCTCTTACCACACAGCTCTGTTGCAAACAACACGGCAACTGCAGATCACAGTGTTATGGGGGAAAAGTAGTCTCCTCAGGTAGGAAGAAATAAAAAGAAGTCTTTCAAATATGTATCTTTAAAAACACTCAATTTGCTTGTTTAACACACAAATGACACAGTTGTGACCATACAGTTTACTGTACAGCAGGTTCTTGATCCTGGGTTTAAAGGCATCTATTCCTAGTAGAAGATCGTGAAAACCCGTTTGTATTGTCCTCACCCACTAGGCAGTGTTAACACAGCAGTGCTAGTACGTGCCACTGAAATGAGAAATAGACCAGAAGTTTCTCAGCTTATGTGCTTCATTCCAAATGTTACATAGGAAGACTGTTTATATGCCATAGTACCTATTGGAAACATATTTCTCAGCATCCATTAGGAAATCTCAATAGCTTGAACGGGTACTGTTTAACTGTTATCACACAGTGATGCTAGCTGGATGCATTACTTCACCAACTCAGTGATATAAAGCTTGGAATTTCTGTGACCCTTGGTTTTTCCCTGTGGGTCACAAAATGGTGGTTGTCCCATGACTACCCTGTCCATCTGAGGGCAGGAAGACTCAGGCAGCAGCTTTCTGTCCTTGCTGAATTCTATCTTTGTCGCATGGGGATGTTTTAGCTTATTAGCCGGAATGGGGTCTTTTGCACAACTTTAAGAAGATTACTGGCATAAGGCTAAAAAGACTCCTTAAATCTGATTATGAAATATATTCTGCAGCTCAACTAGAGAACTTCTTCCCTGAGATCGATGCCCATCTTGATTTCTAGGTGATATTAGTTGTGAAGAAAAGAAAGACCAGAATGGCTACTGGGTAAGAAAAGACGATTTTCAGCCACAGCTACATTGTAAAAAATAATATCAAAGCTCTTAAAGATCGCCTGCATGAAACCAGTTTGTTTTGATTCATAATTATTGTCATGTATCTACCTTTTGCACTGTCACCATTACACGTTCAGGGCTTTATGTTTTGTCTGGGGTTCATAAAGAAGCAAATGACATACAAGCATGTACACAGGAAAGCACTGCCTAGTGACAGGTTAAATGTAAGAATATGTGGTTCACACACATGCCCCATACATGTTAAGACCGACTTCTGTTTCGTTCTTCGTATGTGAAACAGATGTCACTCACAAAAATTAAACATGCAAATCTATGCATGTATTTTTTAAGGAAAATGTATTCACCAAACATTAATTGCCTACAATGTTCCTGAAATATAAACATGCACACAAGCCATGAACTTGAATGTAATTGTACAATGTTCCTGGGAAAATATTTTACTTTTGCTTTTGCAGTTCAGGTAAAATTCTTCGCAAATTTCTATAGAATGAAATAAAAATATAGTGAATAGCATAGCACATATATTTTAAATAATAATTTACTCGGCAGTGACCCCAGTTTCTCTCTTTTTGGCTGTTTGTCAGTCATATTCATAAGAAGCACAATCATACATTACAATAGGGTAATTTGTAAACAAAGGTTAATTTTACCACTCTGGCACTTGGAATCTCTTTCATTACAACCTCTTCTTTTCTGCCATTGTCAAGCCTTTTCTTTCCCTTTAACAGAGTGCCAAACATGAAATGACAGTGACCAATGTTGACTTAATGTGGATGTTTAATAATGAAAAAAAGTGTGTCATTCCCAGCATTAGTTACAAATGGCAGTAAGTGTATCGGATGGCAGCCCTGTAATAATTTTACATCCATCACGCTTTCCCAGTGCTTCGCTGGCCATCTGATGGATGAGCCGGCAGTGTTAACTCTTCAGAAACTGACACAGTGCCACTAATTCAGCATTATCTAACACGTGCTCCTTCCCTTAGATAAGAAGGCCTGTGAGAAGTGGTGAATTTTAAGCTTTGCTCGGAAAAAAAAACAGAGCATGAAGGCACTCGTGCCTCTCCATTCGATGGAAGAGTCTTCAATTAATGATTTCTAGATGGCTTTTATAAATATTGCTGCTACCTCAAATAAATTAGAGAAGTCAAATTAGAACTAAATACCTCAGTGTTTACAGAGGAGGTAAATCATTTTGGAGGAAAATGAAACCATGTGGTAAAGCAAATTTTACTAGGGGTGTGCGCGCGCGTGTGTGTGTGTGTGTGTGTGTGTGTGTGTGTGTGTATGCGTGTGTGTGTGTATGGCAAAAAGAAGTGTTCCCAGTCTTTTAAATTTGCTGGTTAGAATTTGCAGAGGAACAAATTAAAATAAACACAAGTGATTTATAAATGTGAGTATATATTTTAATCTCTACATTTACATATGATTATTTATGTGGTGCTTTTAATTAAAAGATACAGAAAGTCTGAAGTTGACTATTTGCCATTTTATGATCGGAGTCTTGCAATTCTGAAAATTTATATAAAATGGATACAGAACTGCTTTTTATGCAACTGATTATTAAAAAATTTAGACCAGCTTTTTATATGCAAGTTGGCATTTGATCCTTAGGTTTTCTTTCCTTTTGTCTTTCATTCATAAAACCTTAATTCTGAGTGTCTTAGCCAGGGAACACTTCTTATGGGACAGGAGGGGAGAGGAAACCCCTTGGTGAATATTATCAGCACACAGCAGCCAGTTTTATAAAACCATGCAAAAAGGCAAATAGGTATTATGTCATCACCCATCCATCACTCTATATGTCAGCCTTTCAATAATTCCAATCGACATTCTCGACAGGCTGGTGCAAGTTAAAGGGGCTGTTTGTTTCTCGAAATTGAGCAGAGGCCATCTATAGCCTTTTGTTCCAGACTGTTTTCTTCTATGTCTTTTCATTTCTTTCTTTTTCTTTCTTTCTTTTTTGGGGGTATTTAATTGAAATACATGCCGAGTTTGCAGACTGCAAAGATCAGAGCTGTTTTCGTCCAGCAGTGGTAACTATGCATTAAACATTTTGATTTGTTTGAGCTTGAAGTTTAGTCCTTTTTTGCCATTTGCTTCGTGGAGTTTGTGTATATTTACAGCCTCTGCATTTAATGGCCACATGCCTTATTTTCACAGATGGCCAGTGGAAGGCTTTTTCTTTCTCTTAGTATAGCCCGCTTTCAGTTTTGCTACATTTGTCACAGTGCCACTGCTTGCAGCTAGCAAGTGCCCACGCTTGGTGGGGAGCAATTATGGTGTGAGTTTTTAAGGAGCTTTTTAAAGGTTTTTTTTTTTCTTTTTCAGTAAACTTTTTATGGTTTAATTTTCAAGCTTAGAAAAGCTGTGCATGTTTTCAAACAGAGAGTCTTGTGTTCTTTACATCATTCTGGTAGAGGGGTTAGTGCGCAGGGTGGGCCAATAAAATGAGACTTATAGGGCATGCCAAATTGGACTTTCAGAGAGACACCCAGAAGCCTCCTGCTGATTGAAACTGTCTATTCATTTGAGGATAAGAGTACGTGTGAACTGTAGTGTTTCTGGGAAAAAAGAAGTTTAAAAACACTATGTAGAGAATGATCTAGACATCTTCAAAGTATTTATCCACAAGAAATAAACACCAGGAGAATGTACAGCAAAGTATAAACAGCAATTATGCCAAAGGTGCTGAGCTTATAAACTTACACACGTAACCTCACGTTTATGGGTTTTCTAACTTTCTGTAAATCTGACTCCTTTTGTTGTTAGATTAGAAGTGTTACTTCTAGAAACTTGGCTATCAAAAATGGTCTTTTATCTTTTCTGTACTGATATCTTCCTCTTCATCAGCATCAAATTTCTGCCTCAAAGCAGTTATACTACAAAATACTGACATAGTCAAAGAAATTTTCTCGGTTACCCCTTTGTATTTAGTAGCCATTATCTCTGTCATCACTCATTGTGAACTTTATTATCAAAGTGAATTAATTTATCAGGAAATATTCTGAATTTAGTAGTTGTTTCAGAAGATCTCAATGAATCCTTCCAGTTCTGCTTTTTGCCTTCTTTAACAGTTGAAAAAGATTCACCGTTGCCTATGAGCAGAGAAACAATAATGGCTATTAGCATTTATTTTGTTTCCACAAATTTACAATGACTTCACATCATATTTCATTTTGGGCTGTAATATAAGTCGACTACTATTATTTCTTTTAAAAAAATGTAAGCTTCGAAAAGACTAGAGGTATTCAGTTAGTAGACAAGCATTTGGATTTAGGTCCTCCAGCTCCAAGTCAAATATCTTTTCTAAAATTCCATTTTTTTGCATAGCAGAATGGCTAGAAAATTGTCAGCATTCTTGAAAATGTACCCTCCATAGTGATACTTGCTTCAAATTAAAAAAATCTCCTCCTATGGAAGGAAACCTTCGAGAAAATTACCCAACACCTGTTTGATTAGGTTGTGCTGTGGGAGTAAACATGTTTGTACTTTAGCACATTCTTAAAAATCTCATTTAAACAATTACTATCCCCACAATTTTTACATCTTTCCTCCAACTCTTTATTTTCCTGGTTCTGTTCCCTTCTTAGCTCCCTTCTTAACCATCTACCAACCAATTCATTAGGGAATCAACAAGGGAAACAAGAATGATACTCCCAGTCTTTGCTTCCCAATGTACTTTATCTTTTAGTAGTTCTGATAAAACATACGGTGAAGTTTTGGGTGTGCATTAAAATGAGATTTTAAATATCTAATCTATCCTTTTCTCTCTTTACGTAAAACTATCATGGATAATTGAAAAGTGAATTATAAGCCTGGGGTGCTCATTTCTATTTGTCAGACCAGCCATATCCAAATCAAGCCATGTTTCTTCAAAATAGTCCAGTTCAACTTATTTAACTGAAGTAAGTACCAGGTACCATAGCTACATTTGTAAGAATATTGAACTTTGTAGCTTCTAATCCATGCAAAGGAAAAACTAAAGAGGAAATGTCTGTGTGTTTCTGTAGCTCAGTAACTGGATCACACATTGTTTATAGAACAGTCATTGGCACAACAGCCCAGTTTTGTGTTTATACCCCCCAACACCTAGAGGTCATCCTATATAGATTATGAATTTTATTTTTTTCTTTGTTGGTCTATTTTTGTTCACATTAACCTGAGTTGACTCAGTGTATACATCAAAGTGTCTGGTTGATATTCTGTTGATATCCTGGTGTGAAAGAGAAGCAAAGGCTTTTTTAGAAGTCATTAGAATACTAGCCACATACCCAGACGTTTGAAATCCCAGGTCTTAGTTTTCTCTCTTCTGCCTCCCACACCATAAGTGCTGTTTTGACAAATAAACAGTGACTAGCCTTTTACTGTGACAAGGTGTGTTGTATCTTTTTGTGAGCTGTTCTCCACACATTCCTTTGAGTGTCCTCTACTCCGAACACTGCATACCTAGGCCATAGTAATTTCCTCCTTTCTGCAAAGCAGTGAGTGACTCCTTGTTTCAAAGGTTAACTAACCTTGAGTTTGGACAACAGCTGTGTCTTTTACAAAGTATTTGCATCCACAGGCTGATTTTTATTATACAGTCTCTTTACAAAATAAATCTAGATAAGCCCATTTTTTCATAATTTAAACACTTTTTAAGAAAATCTCAACTGTAAATGGAGAGTTAGCTTTAGATATCAAAATGTATGAACAACTTTTGAGGAAATTACTCCATTTAGATAGAGCTAATATCCAGTTCTGTACACTGGTCAAACTATTTTAACTTTGTTATAAGGAGTTTAGTTAAGCAGCTCCTGAAATGATAGAATTGCAGATTTGAAGCAAAAAAAAAATCTTTCATAAACTTGTCATCTGACTTTGATTTACTTCTTTGAATTGCTTCTTCAGGTAGTCATATGGCCAATATTGAAAAGACAGATGCAATTTCTTACACTCTAAGTCACCACATTCAATGGATAGAGTGCTTGACTATTGGGTAACTCTCCCTTCCATGCTTCGTTGTATTTCACTTAGTAATTTATAGTGTTTGATTAGTGTCCTGTCTGTTGACTGTGTCTAGTCATACTCTCTGTATATTCCTTTGGTAGCAAGTCATAGTTCTTTTTAACATGGAGGATTTAAGATATTTAAGCCAAGTATTGTTGATTTTCTCTTCCCACTGCAAAACATTTTCAGGATTCTGTATAATTTGTCCATTATGACAACAAAGGTATTGACAGATTGTGCAACCTGAATTAAATGCAAGCAAGCATTATCACTGAGCTAGATTAGTCTGCATTCCAACTCTTATAGAAAAATAAAACAATTCCTTTATAAATTTTTTTTCAGTGAACCTTTCTGGCCTCTTGTCACTATATTCTTTACTATGTCCTCTTAATCTTTCTAGCAGTCATTTCTGGAATATACATTAGGTATTATGGTATTTGTTCCTTAAATGTCTCTTTTTGAGAATAAGAATTAGTTATTTGCGTGAACTTTTGAATATTTCTCCCCTTTGCAAGAAGTTATTTTAAATCTTTACTATAGATTCATCAATTTTTACCTACTAGTCATTTTATAATCTTATAAAGTTATTCACTTGGAGTTAAGATCCTTTTTTTGTTGTTGTTTGTTACCAAAGTTCAAACTCACAACCTTGCACTTGTCAAGCAAGTGCTTAGGCCACTGAGCTAAATTCCCAGCATGGAGTTAAGATTCTTGAACTCACGAAAATGGTTTCTAGGTAAATTATCTCATATATCTTCAATTTTATAGTATTTTTAAAGAATATCTGATCTACCAGTACATTTAATTGTGATCAGCAGATTGCCTGGTAAACTATGCTCCTAAGAAGTTTAGTTACAATTACACTTCAAGAACCTTCATGAAAGGAATTTAGGTTGTGCAACAAAAATGTGTGTTTAATTCATAGGGGAAATCTCTGAATTTAGGTGTGGGAAAAATCAGGCTTAGCAACCACTAATTTTTCAGATAACTAGATGAGAGGACACGTATAGATCTTTCTAGTCCCTTAACTATAATATATCCCTGTGATTATTTAATGGGGAAAATGAATGGAAATATATTTCTCAAAGGAACCAAATCCCAGAATTCTAATATCCAGAACATCAAAGTGCCTGTTGATATTCTTGTTGATAAGCTCACATTTGACCAAAGTAAATTCATGATTTCTGGCTTTACTTGTGTTTTTGTTGTGTTGGGGGAAAGTGTGTGTTGCTGTGTGTGAGTGTATGTTTATGTGTATGTATGTCTGGATATGTTTATATATATACACAGTCTACAAGAAAGCCTTTTCACACATTTGTCCTGTTAGATTATGTGGGTGGATAACTAATTTTTTAAAATACAGAGAAATTAGTAAGCAAGGGAGAAATCATGAGGTTAATGGGGATAGACATACGCATTGTTTCTTTATATTTTACTTAACCTAATATAAACCTCAGCTGATAAATAGTTATGACATTATAAATAATCTTTCATCTACTTTGGTGGTCTTTGAGTTTCACATAATTCCAGGGTTAAAAATCCTTTTTAGTTTCTTCCTTCTTTCCCATATCATTAGTATAGTAGGAGACCATAAAAAAGTGCAGCCAGGAGGGGCTTAACTGTTACTGAGTCAACATTTGACAGTCACACTATTCTGTCATTTCATGCATGTGCTTTTTATGAGTTTTATAGCTCCAAGAGCTTTATTTCAGGCATGTCCATTATAATAGCTGATCCACAGCCCATCTCTCTGGTTGTATGTGTGCCTA
The DNA here is from genome assembly GCF_034190915.1 of Cavia porcellus. Taxonomy (NCBI): domain Eukaryota; kingdom Metazoa; phylum Chordata; class Mammalia; order Rodentia; family Caviidae; genus Cavia; species Cavia porcellus. The sequence goes on along the minus strand of NW_026947510.1, from coordinate 48,065,787 downwards.
GTGGAGGGCAAAACTCGTCGCTTCCACAAATCCCAATTGCAGGGAGTAATAGGAGAAACATCTATGCATGCACTGTTTAATTTAGGATTAGGTAGCTAAGGACATGCCTACTTCCTCCAAGATGCAGTGCATGTGTCCTTTTATTTTGACTGCTCTATGAAATATCAGCATAGGATGTCCACTGTAGCCATCACAAGCATAGTTAATTTTCTGTCGCTTTTTTTGTATAAATTGAAATAATAGAATTGGGACAATTCTCATTTGTCATATGAAACAGATTTGTAGAACTGCATCTTATCGTGCCTGGATCTTAAAAAGAAAAAGAAATAGAAAAATATTTCAGATGACAGAAAAGAGGAGAAAATCTTGACCATTTTTAAAGTTGTTAGTAAAATTCTCTTTTTCAGTTCCTGTCTACTAACCTAGCCATAGAAAATAAAAGATCCTAACTCAACTAGGGAAATCAGCCTTCAAACTGAACTATTCCTGTAAATTCCTACATATCAGAAGTAATCTTTGTCTTTTCAATTTTCCCCATTTAGTTTTTCTCTACTTTGAAAAGTATCTTTCTTGACTGTCTGCAAAGTCTGTCATATATTTTTATGCATTTTATAACTTAGGATTCTGGAACTCAGGTTAAGTGATTTGTATAAAGTGATATTGCTAATATATAAGACAGTTTATTGAAATGTGCTATTTTGATGCCAAAGTCCATTATTTTCTAACTTCAAATATGTCCTATTTCTATTAATCCTGGTAGCCTTTGCCATTCAGAATAGTTTTTGACTTAGTATAGATCCATATTGACCCCTTCAAACCAACTAATTACACACATCTGTTTAGATTTTTTTGGTGGGGGCTCCCCTTGATTTCCACCATAGATGGTGTTACTTATAAACAATATACATGCTCTTTTCCATTATGCAAAGCACTGGATTAGACACAAAGCCAAAGACCAGCTGCCAAATTCCCCAAGTGAGTATTAATACTTTAATAATAGACCTTTGGATGTTGAGTTTTCAAAATATTCATCTGAGCCAAAGAAGTTATATGGTCTACAACTTTCTCTTTTTCTATAGATGCCATGTAATTCACTTTGATTTTTGTTCAGTCAACATAAGATCAGAATATTTCTTCAAGGAATAATAGGTTTGCCATAATATTTAACTTTGATTTTAGCAAAACTACAAAGTTGTGTAAGATTTGGTTAGTCAGATAAGACATCTTTCCAGTAGAAATCTGGTTACTACCAGTAATTTTTTATTATTATTCAGAAAGAAAACATATGGGTCCTTTTCTGTGGTCTTTGTTTATAAATCCCCTGCACATTCATTTTGATTACCTTGTGATAATTAATCTCTTTGTACTCTACACTCTAGGGTTACTCAGAGCAGTTCAGAAGTGTTTCTTTAAATGTGTTTGATGATACTTTTTCCTTATGGTAGGAAACAAAAGACCAATGAATCTTGTCAGTTTCGTATGAGTATTTGAACAGTAATGAAAATGCAGTAAAGTCTAAGTGTTACACTGGATTTGTAGTTTAAAATATTGGTCTTTAAATGGAGGCATGTGCTATTTTTTTTCTGTGCAAATTCTTGACAATGTGACATAGCCATTTGGAGTCATGATTATGAAGTTGGTAAAAATTGTCACTTGGGCCCATCAATATTCATTTGTTTCCTCAAACTCAGTTGCTTTGATGTGGCCTATTTTCAACATCTTCTCATTTACTTCTTTCTGACTTGAGATCCACTGCTTTTGTGTTCTTTCATATGCCTCTCCTTAGGGAGAATTTAATTATAAGTACTTTGAAAATCAAAATATTCCCATTTTCAGTGATTATTGTACATATGAAAAGAACCTATAGAGAAAGGAAATAATTTATGCCAAACAAGTGAGTTTTAGATTCTTCTGAGAAGGAGATGACTGGAGGTTAGAGGAAGGTAAAATTAAAAAGAATAGAGTAGAATGAATTTTTAAAGTGTTTGGTATTTGTGCTTTTTAACACTTGATTCTTTCTCCTTCTCAGGCTCCTGAATACTGAATTTTATTGATTTAACTATTGAGAACTGAAATCCAACTCAAGTTTTTGGTGGTTCAATATCTAAATAATCTATCAATATATCAATCTGTATAGATATATAAATTTATATCTACCTTTATAAGATTTATAGATAATTTATAGGATCGGATTTCATGTGAAATTATATGAGCATTACTTCCCACTTGGGTGGTTATTATCACTTACTCCTTACATAGCTTCTATGTGTGTTCTGAATTTGTTGTCCACTACAAGTTTTTCCAAGATGTAGGAATGCTACCATTTGAATTTATATACCGTGTCTTTTAATTAAAGGAAAACTACACATCCTTTAATTCCTCCAATTTTCTCTTATTCTTGTTCACACATCTGAAAATCATTATAAAAAGAGTTATATAAAAAAGTATCACTTACTATGTTGATTTCTACTGTCTCCTCTGACATTCTCTTAAGAAAGGTGATAAGGTCCACTTTTTTGTAGCTAATTAAATTATTTATTATACTTTGTGCTTTAAAGGTAGATAGTTAGAGGTGACTTACGGTAAAAACTGACTGCAACTTCCCTGCTGTCCTTTTGCTAATTTTAGTCCTTTGGTAAGATGACATAATATCAATAAGACTGAACTCTTATCCTTAGAAAATACTTCATAATTCATTCCTTTTGTACTCTGATTTCCTTCATTTTGCTATTTCTTCTTGATTCAGAATGGAACACTCTAAAAATATATGTAGTACTCTTTACCTATATACCATTAAACCAAAACTTGATGGATAATCTATCCCCTGTGCATTACCCAAAGAAAGTACAGTACAATCTCTCTGGACCAGGGAACTATCAGATCATGTTAATGGAATGTTTTTTAATACAACTTTTAACAGCTATATTTATCATAGAGAGAGCCTGTTAAACTAGTACTCTTAGAGCTCCTGAGCTCAGCTAAAGAATATACAGCAGACTTTCTCAGCAAAAGAAATACAGACCACATCAAGCTGTTAAAAAGATCAGTTTCACACCCAACATAAATTGGGTCAGATTCTACATTTTTAAATGTATAACTTGTGTCAAATTTAATACTTCATGATTCTATAAAACTAAAGTTAATATAAACTGTTTTCTGTTTCATTTCCCTACTGTACTGTAAACTGATTGAAATTTTAAAAATGTTTTTCCATTAAATCATGTACAGACTTTGATGAATAGAGTGCAGGCGTTCCAAGGCCACTGACATAAGAGAATTTTCAATCTAGGCATTGTACAATAGTAGCATTGTCAGATTTTGTAGAGATGAAGCATGTACTGTGTTAATAATTTCAATATCCTATTGGTTATTGGTGAGCACATTAGTTGAGCTTTTTTACCTACAATACAATAGTTGATTATTTGCCATGAACATTTTATTGTGTCGGTAATAGTTCTGCAGTATTTATAGTTCATTAGTTACAATTCATAACTGTGTTCCTTAGAACATAGTGGTGAACGATTACAAAGAAACTTGTGCAAATGTTATGAGATCCAATAGACGTTTTGCTTAAAACTGTTTTGGAACCACATCATCCCCAGAGCATGCTGAAAAGTTCAAGAGAAAATTGTCAACTTTTCATTATATGCTTTTTCTGTTCTTCACATCACCCAATTTCTTAATTTAGAAGCAATTTAATATCCTATGTGACTTAGATTAGGCATTATATTTTCCTTGAACATAATTCAGTTAGTAAGCCACGTTCTCCATGAATGCAAATCATGCACTGCATGCTTCTAAATGATTTGATTTCTTTGCAGATATAATTTTGTATATTTGTATCTCAAATAATTCGCCAACTCAATATTTTGGCTTAGCAATCCAAATCAAATTGTGGTCCAAGTAGCAGGCACTCACACTGGATGTACAGAGACTTGACAAGCAATTAGCAATGAATATTTAAATGTCTTCATTACCCTTGCATGAGAAATGCAGATGGCATTTAGGAGATCGCAACCAGAGGGCACTACTGTGAATTTTGTTTCTATCATTTAGTCACCTTACTACTGGAAGACTTTCTGGGCCCCATGCCACTCCTATACTTCTACTGTTTGGCTAAAAATAACGTGGCACTCCAAACGTAGAACAGGTTGCTTCTGTGAAATTTCAGTACACGTTTTGTGACTTGGGAAGGTTGTCTGTAAGGATCCTGGCATATGTCCTTCAAGCATAGAAACCCAAATGCCAAGTCTTAAAGGGGTTTACAAGAATCAAAGTCCCTCCAAAACCCCTGCTGTTCATTTCCTTTAATCAACTCAGTAGAATGTGATGAACATGCAAAGGTGAGTAAATCAATATCCCGTCCCTTCCAGAAGCTAATGTAATGTATATGGCCTAAAGAAAGAAATATTCTTGAATAATGATCATTTCAAAATTTAGCTCTCAATTCATATTTCTTTATTTAAGGAGAAAACAACACTGGAAAGTCTGACTCAGCAACTGGCAGTTAAACAGAATGAAGAAGGAAAATTTAGCCATGCAATGATGGACTTCAATATGAGTGGAGATTCTGATGGTTTGTAGAAATTATTTGTATCTGTTCAAATAAAGTGCAAGAGTATGTATTTCTGTCAATAAAAACTGCTAAAAAACAGACAAGACAGTCACATCAGACCTGAGCTTTATAGCCAGAGCTCACCTATACCAGCCAGTCCCATGCTGCGAGCTCTCCACTGAGTTCTTGCTTAATGGATCTCTTTTTAGTCCCTGTCACAAGCTCTAAGTACTATTGCAGGTGAACGGACTGACCCTCAGAACTTGGAATGCGTTTTTTTCAAGGTCACAGGGCTCTAGGCGCAGGAAGCAGGACTTTAATTTGAGGTGGTATGATTTGAAAGCAAATCTCCGTAATCACCATCTCTCCCTGTCTCTCACTTGCCTATATCTTATGCCTTAAACTTTTCAGAACCTGCTATCTCTCTGCTCATTTTTCAATTTCAGCTCAATTCATGACTAAAACACATGGTCTAGAGAACTTTTTCTGGATACCTTTGTGCATTTTGGACCCCTTTTCTCCTGCCCTCTCCCACACAAATGCCCTGCCTCCTCTCTGTAACCCAGTTAGAGCTCCAGCTGCACAACATTCTGCTTCCCTTAGACCTACAGTTGTGACAGCTCCCCTGAACAACCAGATAAGAACAACAGCTAATTACATGGAGCTTAATCTCACTAGCATAGAAAAGAGAAAAACAGAATAAAGTGCCATTATATAGTGCCTCAGATAGGAACCTCTCTTCAGGGTCAGTCAGGTCACATGCGCATGCAAATGCACATGCATCTTAAGAGTTGGTTTGGTATCAGATCCTCAACTTCACTAGTATTACAGAGGAAGTCCTTTGCACATGGAAGAGACTGTGTCAAGCTAAACCACTGAGAATGGTACTGTAACACACACACACACACACACACACACACACACGCACGTACACGCACGCACGTGCATGTGGGGTGAGGAGGCAGGGTTTCTTGACAACCCTCTAGCATATGCAGTGTGATCAGAATATGTAGTGAATGTCAAAGTTTGGTTTTTTTATAAATGTAGTAGAGAACATGTCACCACTCTCCAGATATGGGTGTATCCCATTGTTCTTACCACTTTCTAAGGCAGTTTTCGAAGTCTTTGAGTGTCTTTATTAGGGGTAAGCAAGAGTTCAGTGAACGCTGCTGTGGAGTACTAGCCAACGGAAAGGCGGGCTCCTAAAAACTCTGCTTTGCCTCTTTATTCATCTTATTTCTCAGACCGGGCACTCTGTGACTTTGGCTCTTCTGCCAAGTAAAAATGACCATAAAAGGCAAACATTTTCAATCATTTCAGTACATCAAGGCAGCCCCAAGAGCACAATGAAAACACTGATAAAAGAGGACTTGCAGAACAGCTTCAGGAAGTTGCAGAAGGATGGGATAAGAGTGTTCAAAGTCAGAGGGAAAACCTTGAGGAAGATTCATGGCAATACGTCTTTTGCTGGAATACTTTTCTTTAAATCTAGATTTTCACCATATGTTTTGATCACACCTCACACATAGCTGTCTAGTCTCTGCCTCAGGACAATTCTACTTAAATCATCAAGGTCTGTATCGGCCAAGAACTAGCCAAGCTTGAACATTTAACTTCGTAATTCTGTCAAAACTAAACTTTATTCAGTTGGGTAGCCAAGAAAAAAATCTGTTTTCTTTCATCTGATGTACCTGAACATTTCGTTCTATTTGCTATTTCATCAACTAGGATAAATCTGTCTAGCTGATATGCAAAATGCTTGTTAGATTTGATGAAGTCACGTACTGTTCTTTTATTGCTTATGTTGCTGTAAGGTGTAGGAACAAGAGAAAGCAGATGTGCAAGTGATCATTTGCTAGTTACAGAGTCATTTTAGAAAGATGTTACTATATATAAGCACTCATTTTTGTCAATAAAAAGGCAATTACTGGTAGTAACACATTTCATAAATTTTAAGTTGTATTAGCATGATAAAATAAGCCCATGATAATCAACATTAAAACATCAAAATTGTCCTGATGTTATTTGTTAAATTCAGTCATGCTTGTATGTGAAATATTTTCCACTCTTCCAGGGAGCATGGTAAGAATGAGAAATAATGAGACACTACCAACAGATATGCAGGTTTTTATTTGCTGCTATAGAGGGCTTCCAGTCTGGGATATTTTGATTGATTCTATTCTTTCTATTTAAGAAAAGAAAGAATATAAATGCAGAAAAGCAAAGCAGTGTTTGTATTGATTATCTAAGTCCTAGAAATCCCCAGACTATTTTATATTTTGCTCCATCTTTTATAATGAAAATTTAATGTCAAAATGCCGTGTTTTCTTCTGGTTGTCCATATTTTCATTGCCTAAACTCAAGTATCTTAGAAGGTGTCTACTCTGGCAAACCACTCTAAGAAATCACATACAGCTCTTGGAGTGAGTGAAGCTTCTACAGGTGATGTGATTCATGAAATTAGCTTTATTACTTTTATTCTGATTGAACTGTAACTATCCTTGGGTCTCTGGAAAACTTTAGATGTTAAGAAAAAATTCAAAGGACTATATTATATTTTTCACCTTATCCATGTGACTGTAGGCTTCCTAAGAAACTCTGGTAATATTATATTTAGTCTGTTCTTTCCCCTACAATTTTTTAAATATCTTTTTGGGGGCAGCTATCATTGTTACATTAGCATATTTCATGCATATATTAGCATGTAATTTCAAAGCAAAGCCAAGCACATTAGAATTAAACACCTGTATTGTATTTTGACCTCAAAATGCTATCTAGCCTGTTTTTATTTATATAACCTCGGGGAGATAAAAAGGTTGGAGTACTTTGTGTTCTGATAGCCTTTAAGCGACAAAGACATATCCTCACCTTCAACAATCCATCTGCCACACAGATTACTGTTTGACAGCTTTGTCAGCCCCTTTTCATTTTTAATATTTCTACAGCATTGGCATGTTTATTGATCTAATCTATTGTCTTACCAGATTATACCAAAAACATATACTCGAGTTTCTTGTGGGCTCTTAAATGTAAACAGTGAATCAGTCATAGTCGAGGGAAAGCAGGGGAAGATAAATTAGAAATGGATTGAAAATATAAATACAACATTTGCCACTACAAGGCTTATCACAAAAACTTCATAAACAAGCATCTGTCTTCAGAACTAGAAGTACCATGATCAAAAGTACTTTTTTGTTTTTAGCTATTTTAATAGACCAAGCAGTATTGCAAAAAACCGAGTTGCCAAAAGTTTTAACACTGACATGAATGATATTCCTATTTTTTAGGAAGTGCTGGAGTTTCAGAGTCAAGAATTTATAGGGAATCCAGGGGGCGTGGTAGCAATGAACCCCACATAAAACGTCCAATGAATGCTTTCATGGTATGGGCTAAAGATGAACGGAGAAAAATCCTTCAAGCCTTTCCTGACATGCACAACTCCAACATCAGCAAGATACTGGGTAAGAAAGCATGAATAATTAAGTGATATATGAATAAATGTATAGTTATAGCTTTTTTTGGGAGGGGTACCTAGGATCAAACTCACGACCTTGTACTTACCAAGCAAGTGCTTGAACCAGCGAGCTAAATACCCTGCCCCCAGTTATGTCTTTTGCAGGTGTAGAAAGATCCTCAGGGATTCTGATGACGATGGAATAGTCCATGTTCATCAGGAGACATCCCTCTGTGTCTCCATGCCAATTATTAATTATTGTTATTTTCTCCTCTTCAAATGTCTGATTTTAACTGTGACTGTAAAACAAGGTGCTTTTCTCTGAGACAGCAGAGACTGGTATCGGTCATTTCCATCCTTTCTCTTTGACACACGTGGACATGTTGTTTTTCATTTTAAGGCTCCTTCCTCTTACATCACCTTGTAACACAGGGATAAGCATTTGACTTTGAATTGCTTAGAGTTCATCACGGACATGGGGTTGAGGTGAAGATGATATTTGTGTGTTATAATTTTAAGTCAGTTTAATCTCAGAGCATAGTAAGAACTGGTGCACATTCTAGAAGGTATTTTTGGTATGCATAGGTACAAAAGTTACCTTTTGCAACACTTTTTGTAACTTTCAGTAATGTGCAGTATTATTAAATAGAGACTTTTTGTGTCATTGCAGCTTGCAGGTCCCCCCCCCAAAAAAAAAACCACATATATTTACTGTTCCATAGATGCTGAAGTACATAGAAAGGATGGGGGAGAAGAAAGGGTTCATGTTATAAAGAAAAGTATAGAACCAGTTTAAGTCACAAAGAAACAAACTGCATCTGTGTCATCAGTTGACATCATCATTACTGTCCCTGTCTTTATCATCTTTACATCATCTTTATCTTCAGATAGTCTGGTGGCTGAGTACTGGACACCTCGGCAAATTTTGATTATTCATTCACTGACATCAAAACCCAGGCAATAAAAATAAGATAGAACAATCACTCTATCAACAGATTTTGGATCTTACAAGTAAAATATGTCTACACTATTAAAGGTTTATTACAATCCATAGCATACTATGTTTATGTAGTTTATGAAGACCACATTCCTTTGATTCTTTTCATTAAGAAACTGTTCATGCAAAAGCAGTTACTGAACATATGCAAGTTTTTTGTGACCTTGTTTTAAGAACAGAGGTAACTGATGCTACCCAATCCACAGTGTGCATTAGTAATGTATGGGATCAAAATAAGCCAGTAGCCATCTAACCTTCTGTCTCAATATTTTCATATGAAGTGATTTTGAGATTGGTAGATGAGCATCATATTAAAAGACATGAACATATGAAGCCTTAGACATGCACAGAAAATGTGAACATCTATATTTTAAAGCATGTATCTATAGAAAATCAAAAACTGGAGCTGAGTAAAAATGCCTATTTTTTGCATCTCCACTAATCTCTGCTCCATTTTCCCTTTTACGACTTATATTCTTCCAAATAAGGTTCATCATTTTTGAAATGCAATGCACTTTTTTATTTAGAAAAACTCTAGAAATCTGTGAAGTATTTTATGTAAGCACATTTTATATTTTATCAATTATTCTCAAATTAGAAATCTAAGAACATCAAAATAAAACCAGCTAAATACTAACATTGTTTCACCTGTCTTTGTTACTCAGTTCATATGTCTGCACACTCAAAAAGCAATAATCATGGATGAAAAGTTTACCTTAAGAGAAATACCAGTTTCGATGATGCGAAATGATACTTTAAAAACATAGCAAAATTGTTTGTGGACAAAAAATGACTAAGACAATTCCTCTCTGATCTAAAGGAGAGAATAGTGTGACTGTATGATTATATCATCACAGAGTACATGGAAGAGAGTACTGCTGGATTCCAGTTTTTCAGATAAAATTGTATTATTTAAATGTAGAGCATTTGTGTCTGGTCAAAAATTAAACCCTCAAGTGTTTTGGACCTCAATATTTAGTCATAGCTTTCAATAAATAAGTGATCTTCAAATATCCACAAGATTATTCTGAATGGCCTATTTCGTATAAAAGTACAAAGAAAGCTTGATGTTTTCCTCTTTGCTGATTGTTTTGGATAACAGCCTCCGACAGCATGCTGCTAATTCATTCTGCTTAAAACAGGCGCTGGAGCTGGGTTGACATTTTACGTAGTCTCTGGGGATCCTAGTTGACATTTTAAAGGGCTTCTAAGCATTTTATAATACCCTAAAATCTGGTTTTAATAAGCCATTCTGCTGAAATTGTTAACATAAGGAATCACCTTTTACTGTTTGGCGCTAGATCAGGGAGTGGGGGACATCTTTTTCTGATTAGATATACAGTAGTTGGAGTAAAATGTGCAAATTCATTACATACCCCATGGAGATGACAATGTTCCTCAGCTCATGCTCTCCACTCCGTACTGCCAGATTTCGAAAGGAAAAGAACAATTCTAAGGCCCTTATCATTTTTCTTTTGAGTATCTGATATTTTTAATTGAAATGTACTATTTTGTCATCAGGAAGCATACCCAGTTTTCATTCTCAGCTTTTCCATATAGAAAGACCCGCCTTTTGAGAACATCAGGGCACCTTCTTCCTGTGCACGCCTCCAGGTTAAGCAGCTAACCACGCCCAAATCAAATGGATCATTTTTTTTTTTTTTTTGAGATACCTAAAGTGCATTCCCAACATTCTCATCTAGCATGTGTCAGGGATTTACATCCAAGATGTTTTCAATCGCTGTGTCAGCCGCACAGCCATTAAAACCTAACCAAACCCAATTCAGAGCAATTATTAAGACAGGAAAACTGGATTTGCCGGCAAAGTGAAATCCTATGTATATGATCATACAGTGGTATATCGGGCATTTTGCCCCAGTTAGTTCTCAGGCTATTTTAATTCTCAATTTTAAAAGTGTAACTCATATATGGTCTTATTTTTAAATATATTTTAGGATTCAATAATTCTGCAGAAACTGCAAACCAATAGTCGAAGTATTTTATAATCTCATTTCATGCCAGGTTTTGAACCCCACTTGCCTAAGAATTCCTCTATTAGCCATGACTGCATGTATTCATCCCTTTCGTGCTTCATTTTTGTCAGATTAACTTTAAATTCACAGTCTCATCAAAAGACCTTGACCACAGTGTTCTTCTTCCATCAGGTGCTCTTGTCTTTCTGATCTTTATAGAAATCGTTTCCTCTTATCTTATGATAAGTTACTTTATGTAATTCACACATTTATAATTACAATAATAAAATTTGTGTCAGGCATGACAGCACACGCTTGTATTCCAAGTGCTCTGAGAAAGTGAGACAGAAGGGTTGCAAGTTCAAATCCAGCCTGGGGAATTTAGCAACTTAGTGAGACCCTGTCTCAAAATGAAAAATAAAAAAGGGCTGGGAATGTAGCTCAGTGTTCAGTCTATAAGACTGTTAATATAACAGCAATAATAATAGTAATAATGATAATAATAAAACTTGTAACAAGATGCATAATATTTTTCCTCATTGAATGTGAAGTCTAAGCAGACAGGAAACTTAACTCTCTTGTTCATCACTGCATATTTGGCAATTAATGCCTCACTATGCACATAATAGGAAATATGAAACAATTCTCACATCCTAAGGTTACTTCAAGGCGTAAACATTTCCTTTCCCTAGAGATACATAATAATTTAGAGCTTATAGAACATTTAGACTTAGGGAAGAATCTTTTTCAATTCTTATTCTAACTGAGAATACTGATTTCTTTGTTCAACTTTGGAATAAAGATAGCTAGTGAATTTTATTTTAAGTCAACTATCTATATCTTAATGTATTCCTGTTTGCCAGTAAGTTATTTCTGATAAGCTTAGTTTTTCACTATCCAATCTGAGGTTCATATATATATATATATATATATATATATATATATGAAAAACCCCATGAAAAGAAGTGATCTTGTTCAATAGTATTATAACTTATCTTTTTTTATACAGAGAAAACAACATAATATTGTGTAAGTACCTCTACAGAAAAATGTTGGGAAAATAAAGGAGTATTTACAAATGATATGGCCTGACCTATTGACTTAATTTTGAACGCTGCTTTTCAAAAGAAGTTTGAGAGAGAATAGAAAAAGAAACTATTTTATTTGAACTGTAACCTGAGCTTCTGTTATAAAAGAAATAAAATTATATTAGCTGACTAGATTGGAAAAAAAAATCTATGTTTATAAATCTTCATAACTCCTACGTGGATATTCCCACCTGCGCAACATCTGTTCCAATAGAAAACAATTCCAAGCGAAGAAATAATGTCCTGTTCACTGCAGGCTTTGTAAAGTAGAATATTCCATGTTGAAGAATTCTTTACACTTGTTGGGAAGAACTGTTCAGCAGTGATCTGTTTGCAGTTGCAGTATGGAATTTTGGTTGAATGAAAAACCTCCTCTAAAGCTTCTGAGATCTTGCTCAGATAACTTTGAAAGTCAGATGAAGAAAGCAGTATCACTATATATTTGGTAGGTGTATCAGTAGGTGTATCATTTTTCATTACTATAATGAAATACTTGAGGCTACATAAATTTATAAGAAAAATGCTTATTTGGGTTCACAATCTCACTCTTAGGTCAAGAGACTATACCTGGTGATGTCTTCTTGCTGGAGAGTCTGAGGCACTGGCACATCACATGGCAAGAGACAGAGTCCTTGTGTTTATCTTCTTTGTTTTCTTCGTCTCTTTTCTTATAAACTACCAGTATTCAATGACAGGGCCCCATTGGTTGGATTGCCTCCACCCAGCTGATACCTCACAGTGAGGATAAACGCCAGCATGAGTTTTGGAGGGGACAAATCCTGTTCAAGCCATAGCTGCGGGGATCTCCTAGATCCAGTTCTACAATCTTCGTACACATGTCAGATCAGATTGATTATTCGCACATAAATGTACTTTGTAATAAGAATTCTAAATCTGTAAGAAGTAAACACTGCTGCTACTACCTCTCTTACTATAATATAGAGCCGCACTTACAGAATCAAAACTTTCAGACACGTTTACATTGAGTGTGAGTGTTGATTATTTTTGGTTTAGTTTAAAACTGACTTTTCTCAGTCCCAGCTGAATATACACCAAAACTATTAGTGAAAGAAAGAGACACAATTTGGCAAATCATTATATCTCTGTGTCTATCTTCTTTGTACCATGAAAGTGTCTTATTTTATTGAAAACATGTTCAGAGAAAAATGCGAATGCATACTTGTTGTATTTCTGCTAACTCTTGGATCATAGACAGCAGGTGCAACTATGTATGAAAGAGGTAGGGCACTGCAAATTCTATTGAGCTTGCTCTTAAATCCCACATCTGCAATCAAACAATTATGTGATCCTGGGTATCTTATTTCATCTATGTGAAGCTCAATTTTCTGATCTGTGAAAATAACCATAATGCTATCATGAAAAATTGTGATGAAAAGTAGAAATGAAACATTTGTGAAGTTCTTACCACTGTGTGTGTCTGCCACGTAGTAGTTATCCAGTCCATATTTGGTAACAATATAATTCTAATCAAATTTTTAGTGAAATGAATTCTTAACTATAATCATTACTATAGGCATACATAAACATTTGGGGAGAGTGATAATATTTGGTATATTTGATATAGGAACTTTTGCAGTAAAGTGCCCCCACTTAAAAAAAAAACAAGTAGATTGAAAATTGTTGGATTATTATATATAATGTTCAGTTTGCAGCTGAATTACATCATAGTCAAATGTAAAAACATGACTGCTAAAACTTATAATGCACAATTTTGGATAAATTGTTCATTTGACCAGAGTCTGTTCATTCGGCAGAGAGTATATTGTCCAGGGCTCCTATTTTGGGATACACAGGCTCTTGGGTTTGGATACACAGTGCACCAGCACCACTGTCCTTCTGAGATCTTGCCTTCCAAGTCAGAGTTCACTAGTCAAAACCATGTTGATGGTTCTCTGGGTTTTGGCCAGCATCTTCTGATCTTGTTCTCCATCACATCTCCGTCATATATATCTCTTTTAGGATGCTCAGAAGCCGTGCAAATCGGAACCCTAACCTCTTTTTCTTTACAGGATCTCGCTGGAAAGCTATGACAAACCTAGAGAAGCAGCCATATTACGAGGAGCAAGCCCGTCTCAGCAAGCAGCACCTGGAGAAGTACCCCGACTACAAGTACAAGCCCAGGCCGAAGCGCACCTGCCTCGTGGATGGCAAAAAGCTGCGCATCGGGGAATACAAGGCCATCATGCGCAACAGGCGGCAGGAAATGCGGCAGTACTTCAACGTCGGGTATGGCCCGCGCTCGTTTATCCCCCAGAGACAGCTCCCCCTTGTCCGCGGTGGGATGGAAACACACTGTGTTTGTTGAATTGCAAAGCAGCATTTGAAAAAGAACCTGGAACCAAAATTTCAAAGTTTTCAAAATTAAACTGTGTCCCATATCACCCTAAAAAATCAGTCCGTAAGGGTCCACTGCGACTTTCTACCTCTAAATAAGTTTGAAGGCCGCTAGGAGACGCTCAGAAGTATTCCTGGTTCACTTCCTCACGGATGTCATTACTCTCAGGGTTTCACCATGATAGACATTACCACGTACCACTTAGTTGAGATAATATAAAAGTGATTTCAGAAGAGAGAAACACTGCTGAAGAGCGAAGGGCTGCTGAGCTATCAAGGCACATGGGTGGCCTCGTGTGACACTCTGCGTGGATTACACAGAATCGGGTTATATTTAGCACACAGCCAGGCTGTGAACGGAAGTTCTGCTCTGAATGAGGAACGCAGCTTGCAGGATGTTGTCCTCTGCTCCCCGTGGCAGGGTTGTTGACAGAGCTGTGACAGGCAGCCTGTAACTGCGCTGCTCCTGGAGACCTCTGTCCAGACATACTCCAGCAAAGGGCTATCCTGCAAGCTCAGAATAATGAATACTGTTCTGAATATGGCCAGAGGATAACGGGGCGGGGGGCTTTCAGTTTTGTCCTGCACTCTCTGTTTCCTTTAAAGAATATTTGTGCTCTGTCCAAGGGTCTGTGATTCCTGTCCAGGAGCTTGACTCTTCTCGCAAAGCTGTACACAAAGCCCAAGTAAACAATGTAGCAGACTTATGAATGCCTAAAAGAAACCAGGGCCAGGACCAGCTACACATTGCACAGGGCCCAGTTCAAAACTGAGAAAACACGACCCCTTATTTAAAAATTATTCATCGTTTCCCAGATAGGACAGCAAGACTCGGTATGATACCAGAGTGCAGTGGCACGGGTTGGGGTTGAGCATCCGTGGGGCTGGCCTGGCCTCCCACCTCCAGGGGACCGAAACTGTTTTAGGGGCCAGGTGAACAGGGTGGTGTGGCTCAGTTCTGGAATGTTCTGAACAGTAAAGCTATCTGATAGCTCCATGGTTTTTCCATTACAAATGAATTCTATTTAGGCTAATTTATTAAAAAAAATACTCTTAGTACATATCATAGTGAAGGCAAAGTGCACTTGGAGTTAAGGACTTGGGTTCCTTAACTTCATTTTTTGTGCCTGTTTATTTCACAGAATGGTAACAGAACAGGGTATTTGAACAAGCATATGGGTAGGTCATGTAAAATGCCTGATGCTCTAGAAGGCGCCATCCAAAGGCAAGGTGTGAGACTCAAAGCAGGGTACAGTTTTTAGCACATTAGGCAAATTGGTGACAATCAGTACCTTAGGATTGGCTGCCACTGAGCACCTTAATTATTAAGCCAGACAGGCGTCTCACTCATACTGATTATTGACCTCTTTTTGGGAATTCCTCTGTGACAGGCAACAAGCACAGATCCCCATCGCCACCGCTGGCGTCGTGTACCCGGGAGCCATCGCCATGGCCGGGATGCCCTCCCCGCACCTGCCCTCCGAGCACTCCAGCGTGTCCAGCAGCCCTGAGCCCGGGATGCCCGTTATTCAGAGCACTTACGGCGTGAAAGGGGAGGAGCCGCACATCAAAGAAGAGATCCAGGCTGAGGACATCAACGGAGAGATTTATGATGAGTACGATGAGGAAGAGGATGATCCGGATGTGGATTATGGGAGTGACAGTGAAAACCATATCGCAGGACAAGCCAACTGATAAGGGTCAAAGATCGTTGTGACCTTAGGACTTCAAGAAGCCCTAGCTGGTTCATCCTTACCAGTGGCCAAGCACATTAACTTTCTCATACACTGACTGTTACTTTAACTGTTAGTCTTAAATAGTTGGGACATCAGCTGACTAATAGACCTCAGCCTCAAAAGGCTTGGAAAGGAGAAAAAAAAAAAAAAACGAAAAAAAAAAAAAGCAAACAACAATATCGACAACAAGAGATTGAAATAAGCTATGGGTAAAACAATGCCAGTAATTCAGCTGCTACATCCAAGCACTGAAGTCTTACCCGTTAACTTTTTTTTTTTTTAATAAACTTTATGGCTGTTTGTTCTACAATGTTCTAGAAATTCTCACTCAGGTACACAGTGCCAACAAGTGGCTTGTGAATGTGTTTCGTTGTTTTGTGCTACAATTTTTAAAAAGAAATAAGTTTTGTTTTGTTTTGGGGGGTTTCTGGGCTTTTTTTTCTTTTACTTTTTCTTTCCTTTCCCTTTTTTTTTTTTTTTTTCTTTTTTAGTTCTTTAAATGCACCTGACAGAAAAATGAAAGACGAATTTCTCTTTACTTCTCTCCACTTTCTCCATCCCTTTGCTTTAAAGATGGAAGTCTGTGCATGGGGGAGGGGGGGAGGGAAAAAGAGCCTGTTTTTAACTTCCTCGCTATCATCACAAAACACACAGTTATTTTCTTTAGAGAGTTTTCTTTATCTGTTGCACACCACACTACATCTTTAAGCAAGTGCCAAATTTGTACTGAAGTGTTGACCAATTTCATATTTTTTCCTTTTCCTTTTTCCTGTTCCTTCTTGAGTTAGGACAGTGTTATATCTTAGACAATCCCTTGAAAAACCTGATATACCAGCAGCTGGTGAGATTTGACTTTTTTTTTTTTTTAAATGGAAACTGTAGGTGCTGTTCTCAGGTGAAAAGAGAGAGAGACATAAGAAATTTAGAGAAAAAAATATTTTCTGATCTTGGATTTTTGTGTGTATGTATGTGTGTGAATATGGTACTAACAGAAATAAAGTTGGACCATTGTGAGTTAAACCCACATCTGGGGATGAAATCCCACATCCTCCTAAGTGACTGGTCTAGAAGTAATCTTGACCTTGACTTTGCACTTCAAATGACAATTTAACCAAGTATAGGGCTCAGAAATTCTATTTTTCGGTTTCTAATGTGATGGTGATCGGAGGGATCAGGCGGCCCTGTGTAATAGAGGTGTGCGTGTACCACACGGAAGCAGCTAGCAAACGACTCCCAGATGTCCCTTTTCCCTGGACAGTCGGTTCTACTAATGTTTGCTACTTAGTGGTTTTTGTTTTTCCTGTTGATACTTCGAGCAAAACAATCACTGTTTTTACTGAATAGATTTGGCCATTTCCCAGAAATACAGAATTAGCTTATTTCTCAACATTCCATCCTTTCCTGACCAGGAAAAGGAACTGATGACGACTTTTGTATTTTTCATCTCCGTGAAATGAAGTGGAGGCCTTTTTGCATTTCAAAAGTGTGGGCCAGGTGCATTTTCTGCCATAAAAACCAGGATTTGATTTAAAGTCACTGCAGGCCACCAAAGCGGGGCCTGCCTGAGCCCAGGGATCCCAGCCAGTCCTCTTCCTTTGCTGGGAGGTGAATCTGCTGAAGTCTAATTTAGTGTCTGCGGAGCATGCGCAGAGAGCAACAGCCGATGCGGATGGGACTCCTTTTAAAATTTTGCCAGCCAAACGCCAAGGCAGTGGTAGCACCTGTACAAATAAATTCAAAAATCTTTTTAAGTCAATTTTGCCATTATTTGCGTTTCCACATCCAGCAGTAAATACTTGAGCCGGTCGCTTGGATGTACCACGGTGTTCATTCTGTCCAGTGGTCATTTTCCTATCTCACCCCCCACCAAACACCATCCTAAAGTTTGACTTTCACATATAAATAAAGAAAATAAATACTTTTTAAAAATTTTCTCTCTCTCAGAAGACTTGCTTTCGGGTTTTGCTTGGAGGAGCTGATCATATCCTGCATGTCAGAGACTTTGTTTCGTTTGTTTTTTCTGTTGTTTTTGATGACTGTATTTTCATTCAAACTGCCTCTTTTTGCTAGTGTTGTAATAATGATGATGATAAAATAATAATAATAATAATAATAATGGTCAGCTGTTCCCAGATTAGTAAGTTATGTATAATTTATTTTATTTTGCCCTTTCTATTTTATTCTGCTCTGATTTGGAAGTGCAGCCAATAAGCTGTTAGATATTTAAAAGTAATTGCTATCACCAACTCATATGTAATATGCATATATATATACACACACACACATATACTTACCAATATATGTGTGTATATATATATGTACATACACACATGTGTTCACCCACACAGTTTTACTTCTTTTGTAAGTTTTTTTCCTTCTAAAAATTTGGGCCCCAATAATGTCAGTTCTGGTGTTTAATACAGAGGAGTAAATTAATAGGAGGCTCGTGATCAATCTTGTCTTATGCTCTTGTCACTCATTTTAGTTATTTAACTGCCACAGTCATCTAGAGCCAACTTTTGTTTTTATTTGTTCTATTTGTTTTTAAGCACTCTGAAAAAGGAAAAAAAGACACTTGCTTTTGTATCATTGTTAGGTACAATGTGAAAACAGATTTTTTAAAAACTTGTTCTGTCTTTGTTAACAAATTTCTTCTGACTTACGTGGGGTCACCTCCACGTCTGCTGGATCCTTATTTCATACCATGTTACCCACATGCTTGGTTTCCATTTGATGACTCTGGGCTACAAGAATACTTTGTTTTAGCTCCAGGTAGATGCCACTGAGGCATTCATGGCCAAAATGAATCCGAAACACCACTGAATTGACAAAATATTGCATTTGGTTTAAAATTTCCTTGTTTTATTGAACGATAGAATGAAATTCTTAATAGAAATCTCTAACTGCTGGAACCCAGAATTTACTTAGTTACATATATGCCCAAGACTAACCTGTGCATGGACTGAAATAAAAAACAAGTCCACAGCACTCATTGAATTCTCTTGTTACAGCATTTAATTCACTGGATGTCAACATTTCTTTGCTCTAGTTCTCCCCAGAAGACAAGAAAAACGAAAATGCTTATATTAATGTTTTGAAGTCACTTGATGAAAGGTGCTGTGAACAGAGACTTGCTGTGTTGACATACTGCCTTTTCTGGCATTTGACTGGTTTATGATTTTTGTAAAGGATCCTAAAACTTTGTATTCTTTTTCTGTGCCCCATTATGACCAAAAAAGATAAGGTGGAAGAAATGAGAATGAAATCAAACTGAAATAAACTGTCTCCTCCCTCCTTTCTTCTTGCCTACCCACCTGCTGAAAATTCTCTCTCCACACCCCCATCCTTTTTCTCTGTCTCCCTCCACTTTTTCTCTGAGGAATAATCTTGCCAGAACTCTGTTTTTTATACTTGATGTGATCTGTTCCTCTAAATTAGTCATGTTCTTATATGAATCTAAAAGAATATTACTAGAAAAAATAGTTAAAAGTTGCTTATTGGTAAACTAATAATGATTTGGCTAGTTATTACATTTGAACAGAACACAAACTATTCTTCAGTCTGTTTACACCTAGATTAGTTAGGTCAATGTTAAGGTTCATTTGGCATCTACAGTTTAGAGTTACCCATGTCATCAGATTCCTCCTGAAAGACATAGTCATTGTTGAAACCAAATCTTTCTATAAGGAACAAATATTTAAAATGTTCTTTGGTGATACTGTTCCCTAGATTTGATATCTGGAATAGAATTTTACCTTAATTAATTTAAAGAAAATTATCTTTATTTCATGGTCTCATTTCAGATATTTTCTTAATCCAGAAGCTGTTAATATTCTCAGAAGAAACCTCTTATATCACACTTAAAATGTCAAAAATAAGTATACTTCCATTCATTCTCAAGGGTAAATTATTGAATTGTAATAAACAACTGTATATTTACAAACAGGTTTATAAAATATTTGTCTATCAAGTTAATAATAAAAACTTATGGGGTCTACAAGGAAAAATATGAAGCCCACTGAAAGTGGTTCAGATATCTCTTTGTCTTGTAGGGCATAGATGTTTGTTTAGCCAAGCTTATACAGTATTTAATTTTGAAATTTCCTATAACTATCAATTTACCAGGTTGGAGATGACATG
This sequence comes from Cavia porcellus, assembly GCF_034190915.1. Lineage (NCBI taxonomy): Eukaryota > Metazoa > Chordata > Mammalia > Rodentia > Caviidae > Cavia > Cavia porcellus. The sequence goes on along the minus strand of NW_026947510.1, from coordinate 48,045,489 downwards.
TTGAGTTTCCTACTGATCAATTCCTGTCCTCTCCAGTGTTTCTGTCACTGGTTCACTAAAACAGTATTTATATAGCTCCACGGGCTCTAAAGCTCTTAGTCTTTCTGACATTTTGGATTTTACAAGTAAAAATTTTTTTAAAAAATAAAACAGAGACAATCAAATGCCTGGAGCTTAAAACAAAGTATGTGCAACCTACCATCTCACTTGAAATTTAATAAAATAAATAATTATGTAAATATAACATAGAGTTATAGATTTATATTTTGTTCATAACACATAGTGTAATATAAGTTGTATATTTTCATGTTTTTGGTTTTATGTTATCATCCATGCCACAATAAAAATAAAACAGGAGTTTATGTACTCTTAAAAAAATAAGATGTGGGTTGCCACCAACCTGTTTTTTTGTTTTTTGTCTTTTGTTTTTGTTTTTGTTTATTTTTTTCATTCTTTTTTCAGTATTACTGCCGTGCAAGGCACCAATAAAAACAGCAAATGTGTTCTTTATCTATTTTACTGTGTTTCTTTGCACAATCCTTGTTACACAATTGTGATCATTAGTTTTATTCTGAAAGCTGATCTGCCCCTATTTTCGGTATTGAGGTTGACTTTGGACAGGGGAATGGAGTGTTTAAGCTTCAGTGTGGACACTGCAGGAAGCTCAGTCAGAACCCATGACGTGCCTCCGAGATGGGATCCAGCTTCACTCTCTGTCAAAAGATACGCAACCCTGTCCTGTGTCATCAGCTCACACATGTGAAAGCCCTAAACCTGAAGCCGTGATAGTTTCCCTGACTGGGTACCCTCACTGGGTATGGAATATGAATTCTACCATTTAGAATTACAACTCCCTTGTATTCATATGGTAAAATTTCAATTTCAGATTATACATTAATTTTTCACCTTTGAGTAATGGATATTTCTGAATTGTTTTATGCTCTGATATGAACCTCTTGGTTATACCTCCAACTTTCTGAATGATAGAAAGAAGTCTCTTTTCCTTCCAATGGCCATTGTTTGCTTGTCTTACCTGCCATACTATTTCTTTCTTTCTTGAAAGTCCTGTGGGAGTTTCTGGTTGGTCAGATGGGCAGGTGCGTGGATGTGTGGTTGTTTGGTCAGGATTCGCCCCCCCCCCAGATGGTTGTCAAGACACTGGATCTGGTTAATACCAATGTGTTACAATCATCTGATATATTATAAACATTTGATAACAGATCAAAATAAAGTGGGTATATTCCACTAACAGTTTGTCCATTATATCTCCTACTCTAACAAATATTTTAAAGTCTGGGTCAACAGAATTTAGACTTGACTGTTTAAAATGTAGATTCATGAACCCAATCCCAAATATAATGAATCAGAATCCCTGGGCATAGAAAGGAGGTTTTTGCAATTTAAAGCTCCAAACAGCTTCTCTGAATCCAATAGTAATATTTTGAAACAACCAAGAATTGGGTCTGTTTTCCTCTCTGCCTACTTTTTTATTTCCATGTCAAGTTGTGCATCTCCTATTGCCCGCCATACTTTTGTTGTAACCTGAGACCTCTGTGAACATCCTGAGTCTGAGAGTCAGCAGACAGCCACTGATGTGAAGCTATCAGCAGCTCCTGCTCTGCTCCTGCCTGGGGCACTGAGTCTAGGGCAACCTCACTGGCTCTTCCTGCTTCTCTACTCCTCTACGTTGTTCATCCTGACAAAACAGGAGGCTGCAAGAAACTAGAACACTGAAAACAGCGCAGGAGCACAAAACTACCACCCACTTAATTTTTGCAAAACAAAGCGCAGTTCTTTTGAAAGGAAAAATATCTATGGCAGGAGTTGGGAAGTAAACGTAAAGGTTCTGCTCAGTGTTCATAGACCACCCAGGCCATGTCATTGCCTGTCCCACCCAGGCGCTTCGGGAAACAGCTTTATCAGAATGTGTGCGTGGGGCGAACCTTGTTTAAGAAAACTTGCTTCAGAAAACTCTGTGCATGCAAATCCCACTCCCTCTCTTCTACCGAATAAGACTTCACTTCATTTTGTCCTGCAGGCAGCAATTCAGAAACATCCATTTCTCCGTCTTTCAGGTTTTGAGTTCCTTACAGAATACTCAGGGCTAACACATAATAAGGGTTTCCCTAGGCCAATGCCTTGAACAACCAAACAATTCTGGCAATAGTGAAAAAGAACTTTAGAAAAAAATCTTAATTTTGTCAGCTTCATTTTATTCAAAGTTCACATCTGTGTTTTTAAAAATATCAAACACTCCTTCTCATTGTATTTAAACGAGGTGTTGTCTCTATAACTTCATATGATTACCAAAACCTCAGTTAAAATAATGAAGGTAAAGTTAAGCCAGAATCAGTTCAATGTCTGAAATCTAGAGTATTTATGAAAAAATACAGTTTATTTTCTTGTGTTTCCAGAGCAATCTAATAGCTAGGAGAGATCTTTTATAAGCAACCATTGTAATTAGTATGTAAAATTACTGCAATAGTATCACTAAAAGTTCTTTAAAATAGTAATAGCAATTTAAATAGTAATTTAAAATAGTAATTTTTACTGTTTTATTTTACTATTATATTTTGCTATATTTTACTATTATATTTTAAAACTAATGTTTACCTGAGCAGGCTAAATATCTGTCGTACAATTTTAGTTACTCTACCAATTTGATTAGCTAACTATTTTTACCACAAAGAATGAACAGGTTCCATTCATCACAATATATCATTTTTCAATTAGTCTGGTCCGAATATATGATATTTTATTTCCCTTATTGCCAGTTTTTAAAGGCACAAACCAAGAAGGAATAGGATGGTTCCTTCTTGTATTCAAAATATAACCAAAAGAATAAAAGATACATTTTCACTCAGTTTTAAAAAGAAGAAAATCAAAACAAATTACTAGAATAATTATAGGAATTCAGTTCACAAGTTAAAAAAAAAAACACTTTTTACACTGCCTGTTCAATTTATTAAACTTCAGAATCTGGAAAGCAATTATACACAAACTATAAAATTATATTTGAAATAATTTTTGTTTATAAAAATCACTGTTGCGATAGCTATCTTAAAATAAATTCATGCGATCTGCTAGAAAGTAGGGGGACTCATAGAACATACAAGATAGGTAACTACTAACAAAAAACACCGATTTTATGCAACTCGCTCCAACATTGGCCGAGTGGAAGCATTGAATTCACCTCACGTGAGAAACTTACAGGTGATCAGAGCATAAGTTAGCAAACTGTGATCTTATAAATGTGTCTTCAGCTACAATCTTTACAATAAACTCCAAGCAATTAATATAAATTGTCTTTCTTATTTGGAAGTGATCTATGCATTATTGTTTTCTACTGAGTTAGCAGTAGTTACAGGAACAGAATTAACAACCTGGGTTATTTGAGTGCAGATCATTTTTAACATCTGACAAACTCACTCAAATTGATGTTAGTGTGGGATCTGGGCACCAATGCTAACCACAGAGTTTGAAGAGAAAATTTCAGATTGGCCTGAGTAAAAAGTTAGTAATTTCTTCCTACTCTACTGATTTCACAGATCTAACCTATTATGTCATCTATGCCTTAAACGCTTGCTCCTAAAATCCTCTGGTGTGCATTTCTCATTCTTTCCTATTGTCACCGTAAGCACTTTAAAATGTCACATGATTTTTTAGATCCTCAAGACACTTCACAGTTTCTGTTGTAAGCTTTGAAAAAACTTTGTAAATATTACTTTTATATAATTTATGCAAAATTTTACCTTGTACCATGGAAAGATCTTCAGACTTATTTTTATAAATCAAAAATGCAAGCCACTGAAAATTGATGGCAGGAAAAAAGAGCCTCAGGAGGCTGTGTGGTCTGTCTTTCCTTGTCTTAGTGACTCAATATTTGACAAATGTTAAATGAGTGATACTACTAACCTGGTTTGCCTATCAATAACAAACCTACACTCACCAACGCTCTTGAGTCAGTGGTACGCAGATCAATAATCTTATACTCTCACCTGTTTTCAATATTTACATGTACACAAGTATGATGATGCCAGCATAATTAACACACAGAAGATAGAAAGGATAGAGTAACAAATAAAAGAAGCACACGTAACACCCCACACACTCTACAAACACTCGCACACACATACATATACATATTTTTTGTGTATACTGACTAAAGACAGCTCCAATCACTAAACAAACAAACAAACAAAAAAAACCCAGCTTTTAATTTTCATAACAGTCAGGGCAAAGAAGATGGATTCATGGATTAGAGAATTCTTATTGCTTAATTGAAAGAAGCGTGCAAGTTTATCATGAGAAATAAACCTTTCATTGCCCTAAATTCTCAGATGGATTTCATACTTAAAGGATAATAAACAATGCAAAAAGCCACTTTTTTTGTAAGCAGATTTACCAAAGCTGTAGATGTGTTTCATATATGCTTATTCTATCAGTCCTTGAAGAGAGTTTCATAGAGACAACTTGCAGGGGGTCAGAGAGAGATGGTATACATATGAATAGATAATTGGATATATGGATTAGGCAAGGATTTACAAGGATAAAGCTAGAAGAATTATGATTATGATGAATATTTATCATGTCCCATAGACTAGCTTTTGCAACTATCAGATGTTTCAAAGTGGCTTTTAATTATGTATGCAGTATTATGATAGGTTTATGCAAGATATAAAACAATACTTCCAAGTTTGTAATTCTTCACAAAATGAGATCATTAAGCAACAAAACAATTTATATTGTTTTGAACATGATTAAATCACTAGACTATAAGTGATACAGAATTTAAAATGAATATGAAAAGGATGTTCCTATTTACTGAGACTTCTGCTTCTAAACAGCATATAGTAGTAGGTAGTAAGTGGCCAAGCTCCCACTGGAATTCGAGAATATTAGAAAATTCCAAAAATATTAAAATAGGATGAAGGATAGATGAACCATAATTCCAGAAAAACAAGGACCTATTCAAGGCAAAGCAATAATTTCTGCATTCATGTTTAGTGGAAGCATAAACAAATTCTGGGTGCTGCTATAGAAAGCTCAACAGCTTGGAGGGAAGGGAAATCAGCAAATCAGTCACCTCTAAAGTGAAAAACTAGAGGAACCTCAAGTGCAAAATTAGTTTTAGTAACAGCGTGTGTGACAAGTGGAAGGCTCTGCAATATTCTGGCCACTTACAGCATCACTACTGTAAGGAAGACTCATATGTGTTGTCATGTATGGCTTAGAAGTCAAAAAGGAGCCAGAGATACAGGATCTACCTCAAGCCTACAGCTTGTCTCCCTCTTTTTAGCTGCCAGAGTTCACGTTCAAGGAGTCGGATGCTGAAGAGGAGTTAAAACAATGAAAAAGCAGACAGGGATGCCCTACTGTAGTCTCTCATATCCAAGGAGAGACAGATTCACCAAGATCATAAACAAAGTCTGGGAAAAGAACTGCCAATTCAGCAAAAGAAAGGTAACATGGGAGATTAATCTTGAATTTTATTGTTATAAATAAACAAACAACAACAACAAAAATGAAGAGTCAATCAGCCCTCATGCAGCTAAATCCCTGATAAGGTTAGAAGGCCCTTATTATTCTCTCAGTATAACTACTCAGTGGAAAACCACTAAAATACTACTCAGTGCAAAACTTCATCCTCTTGGGAGTTTAAATCATATGGGTTCTTCATAGTTCTTCTCTATAAAGTGTTAAAGAATATCAACATAAATATAAATATATGAAAAGGCAGCTGGACATAGCATACATGCCTATGACCCTACTACTCTAAAAGGCTGAGGTAGTAGGACCATTAGTTCAAATCCAACCTGGGCAACTTAGCAACCTGAGTGAAAATCTGTTGTAAAAGAAGGAAACTCTGGGGATGTATATAGCTCAGTACAGAAAATCTAGGTTCAATCCTCAAAAAAATAATTAATTCATTAATTAAAAGAAAGAATGAATGAAAAACAGAGAAGAAAACAGAAGCAAAAGGCAAAAAAATATACTGATAAGGAAAAAACAAGCAATCCATAAATGATATTAATGCTGAAATTAGCAAGCAAAGATTTAGCATAACTGTTTTTAACATACTCAAAAATAGATGAATAAAATAGCCAAAATAGATAAAAGAAAAAAATCCATAAATAATTACACTAGCACAGAAAAACATAGAACTATTGAAAAATGAGTTTCACTTTAAAAATACAGATTTATAAAATGAAATGTGTAAAGAGGTAACTTTTGAAAGCTTATCAAAACTGATAAAAGATGCTTCACAATTTCAAGAAATAGTCTAAATAGAATCTGTAAAAAGGAAACCATATATATAAACATCACAATGAAACAACTGAAAACCAAAGTCAAGGTAAATTCTGAAAAGCAGCCAGAGGAAAAAATACATCAAAAAAGTGACAATGAAGTTAACAGATACTTCTCAATAAAAACAACTGAATCCTGGAAAAAAATAAAATCTTATTTTCATCTCATACCAAGAAAATTTGTTTGACTAGAATTATGAACATGACAAAAACTATTCTACAGCTAGTTATGTTATGTGCCTGTAATTCCAACTCTCAGGAAACTGAAGGAGGATCAGTTTACTCTAAGAATTCAAAGGTTTCAGAAGGTGGGAAGACATCCCTTGCTAATGGATAGGAAGAATAAATATTGTGAAAATGGCCACTCTTCCAAAACTCTTATACAGATCCAATGCAATCTGAATAAAAATACCATCAACATACCTCATAGATCTGAAGAAATCACTCCTAAAATTCATCTGGAGTGAGAAGAGACCTAGAATAGCAACAGTTCTAAGCAACAAAGGCAAGGCAGGAGGTATCACAATCCCTGACTTGAAGTTATACTCAAAGCATCCGTAGTAAAATCAACATGGTACTGGAACCAAAACAGAGCCGAAGATTAGTGGAATAGATTAGAAGATACAACCACAACTACAAACACACTCAACCACCTTATCTTTGATAAAGGGGCCAAACAGGTTCACTGGAAGAATGACAGTCTCTTTAATAAATGGTGTTGGAAAAACTGGCTCTCCATATGCCGAAAACTAAAACTACACCCATGCCTATCACCATGCACTAAATTAAAATCTAAATGGATCAAAGATCTGAATATTAAAACAGAAACACTAAATCTATTGGAAGACAAATTGGGTAGAACCTTGAAGATATAGGGGTAGGTAGAGAATTCATGAACAGGACTCAAACCACACAGGAAATACTTCCCAGAATCAATAACTGGGACTGCCTCTTATTAAAAAGTTTCTGCATGTCAAAAGAAATCTCCAGCATAGTGAAAAGAAAACTCACAAACTGAGAAAAAAATCTTAGGGAACTCTCCCTCAAAGGACTTCTGTCTAAAACATATAAAGAACTAAAAAACTCAGACTCCCCAAATTCAAAGATCCAATCCAAAAATGGGCATATGAGATGAATATACACTTCACAGATGAAGAAATACAAATGGCAAATAAATACATGAAAAAATGTTCATCATCTTTAGTCATTAGAGAAATGCAAATTAAAACCACACTGAGATTCCATCTCACTCCTGAAAGAATGGCCAGGATCAAGAAAACCAACAACAACAAATGCTGAAGAGGCTGTGGGGAAAAAGGCACTCTCCTGTACTGTTGGTGGCAGTGTAGACTGGTGCAGCCATTGTGGAGGTCAGTCTGGAGATTTCTCAAAAAGCTGGGATTTGAAGTCCTATTTGTTCCAGCTAGGAACAAATAGGTGTATTTCTAGGCATATTCCTAGAAGAACTGAAAGCATCATATCACAGTGATATATGTGCTCCCATGTTTATAGCAGCGTGATTTGTAATTGCCAGATCTTGGAAACAACCTAAGTGTCCATCAACTGAAGAATGGATAAAAAAATTGTGATATTTTTATACAATCGAGTAGTACTCAGCTATAAAGAAGGATCACATTGAGATATTTATAAATAAATGGATGAAGCTTGAGACCATACTCATAAGTGAAATAAATGAAACTCACATGTATGAATACCAAATAGTTTCCCTATTGTAAGAAATGATTCAAATATAGAGGATTCTGAAAATGGCGGTGGGCTAGGGGATTGAGCGAAGAGTCTCTCCAGAGAATTCAAACTCGAAGCTAAAAAAAGACAGCATGGAGAGGGCCAGACAAATCGATAGCGATTCTTATTAACCAAGACAGTACAGCTGGAGGATTTAAAGTCGTGCTGAGACCTTCAACGCCGATAACGGGAGGCTGCAAATCCCACGCCCTTAAATCAACAAACAGACTCGTGGACCCAGCATGAAAAGCTGAGTTGCTTTTGGGGACTGCGGGAAACTGAGACCCGGACCGAGACTCCAAGTAGCAGCCAGTTCTGCACTGCTGCACCAGAGCGAATGTACAAAGCTCTGGCGTTTCAAATCTAAATGGTGCACAGATATCTGACCGGTCAGCGCTGTGCCGGGAGTGCGGGAAAAGTGGACAGCTTGGTGTGTGGCGGTCCCGGAACGAGGACTTGCACCGGACTCTGGTGAGTACAGAGAACCCCGCGGCTGCTGGGTTTGGCCAGAGAACAGCTGGCCCGCCACCACGGGGAAATCAATAACACAGAGTCTGGTGCAGACATATTAGCCTGGCGGCAGAAACCGCAGCTTGGTGACATCACCAGGTCCCCTTGTAGGGAGGGCTGGTGGAAGACATTTTGAGTCCTGGCAGAGCCTGATTACTTGCTGGCTTCAGCTCCACACAGAGAACTTAGTGGGAGCCATCTTAGTTTTGGGCAGATCTGCTTTTCTGGTGCTCCTGTCACAGAGAGGTTTGGAAGAGAATGGCTGGGACTTGGGCAGAATCCTGTGCCATAGTGACATTACTCAGCTGCTTCTGATTCAAAGAGAACTGGCAGGAGCTACTGGGGCTAAACCAAGCCTCTGCTTGGGGCCCAATAAGCAGATACAAAATAGTCACAACTCAGTGACAACCAGAAAGTACAGCCTAATTTATGAACTAACTGACACAGAGGTTAGAGAGTAGACTGTACCGCCCCTGCATCCCAGCCTACCCCAGATAACAGCAAATTGGGGAGGACAGCAATAACTCAAGCCAGCACGCTTCTGAAAGGCCCTAAGCAATTCGGAGAGGGCCAGAGAACTCCAGGACAGTCTGAAAGAAACCAGAAACATGACAAGAGATAAAAATAAAAAAAAATCTCCAGCTGTTCAACAGGAGAAAATAAACCCAAGAGAACTAAACACTGCAGAGAACAAACACAGTAACCATCCTCTACTCGACACAGCATCAGCCGAAATTAAAAAGTACTTACATGATCTCATAGAGGAATTTAAAGATGTACTCCTGATCCAAGTGAGGCAAGATATAAAGAGATTAATTAAAGAAATGACAAGCCCCGCCCAAAAGAACACAGATGGAAGAACTGAGGAAATCAGAAAAGAAAGAGAAGCATCTGAAGAAGAATTTAAGCATAACTTAGAATACATGAAACAGATCCAAAGAGAGTATCAGGAAACTAAAAACTCCATTGAATATTGGCAAAATGCCTTGACAGAAACTAAAGACAACCTTCTGAAACTTGAAGAGAGATTTAGGGCTTATGAACGTGAAAGAAAAAGCCTCTTAAAAATAACAAGGAACCAGAAAGAAGCAATTCTAAAACTGGAAGATGATAAAAAGATACATAACCTAAGAATAAAGAATGTGAGTGAGGAAGCAGGAACATCCAAAAATGAAATACAAAAAATATTCACAGATATATTAAAGCAAAATTTCCCACGTATAGCAAAAAGAAATGATATCCAGATAAAAGAAGCATACAGAATGCCAGCTACCTACAACCAAAACAGATCTACGCCTAGGCATATAATAATCGAGATCCCAGAAATCCACCAAAAAACAGAATATTAAAAGCAGCCAGAGAAAAGATGCAGGTTACCTATAATGGGAAATCTATCAAAATAACAGCAGACTTATCAACACAAACTCTTAAGTCAAGAAGGGAGTGGGGAGAAATATTCCAAGTCCTGAAGGAAAAAAATATGCAACCGAAGTTCATATATCCGTCAAAACTCTCTCTAAAAATTAATGAAGAAATAAGATACTTTCAAGACAAGGAGGAACTGTGGGAGTTTGTGGCCACCAATCCAACCCTACAGAGAGCGCTGAAGGACATTACAGAGAAAGAGAGGAAGAGATATCAGGATTACAGCTACAGTGGCAGAGAGGCCTCAGTGAACGGGGCAGACAATGGAATGAGGGAATAAGGTGGACAAATTATAGCAGAAAAGTGGAGTAGCAGACATGAGGCAGAGACGGTTAGCTAGTCTTTAGTATAGACAGCTCTGAAACTATATTTAAAAAAAAAAGCAGAGGTCATTGCTAATGGTGTATAACGATTTAAAAGACACAGTAGTCCTAGTGCCATATTTAGATTGAATTAAATTTGTTCTGGTCTGTCCACTCATGTCAGATTTGAGGACACAGACCTCTAGAACCAAAAATAGCAGGTTATACCATGGTAACTATCCTTACTTTCCTATTGACTTAGGCTGAAATCCTGTATTACTTACATTGTCTTACTATGACTGATCTTAATTGTATCTGAATCATAAGACTATTGGTTGGCCTTGACTGATCCTATTTGAAATCGGTATGCGTGTTAGAATCAACCCTAAAAGTAGAGGCAACTACTCTGAGCATGACAAGATGTAAAGGATATCCATACTGGTATGAATCAGTAACAGCTCTCAAATACTACAATGCAGTCAAAGATAAGTTTTTATAAAAATAGGTGATAGTATGTTTAACTATAATAAGCCAGTGTTGTGGACAAATCTATTGAAAATAACAAGAGAAAACATAGTAGCTATGGAAGATCATTTATATTATAGTTTTATAAGTCTTATCCATTGCATGTTTTTCTAGGAAATTGTTTCGCTGTCTTGTTATGACTTGGTTTTCCCTATAGTACAGAGAGGATAGGAACAAATACTCTGAGGAAGAGACCTGAAAAACCCGAGGCTTATTTTGTAGCATTATAATATAAATTCTAGCAATCTATTGCTTGCTGATTAGAATGACATTGGACTGGTTTCTTCAGCTCAACTTCAGCATATGCAGAGATGGGGACGGCTATCACAAAGAGAATGAGAGATGCGATGGTAGTTGCTATTGTCTTCCCTAATTTGGAACTTGAGGACCTAAAAAGACTCCATCATCCTGTAATGATTTGATTAGTTCTATAATATGCAATAAGTATATAAAGTGGGTGAAGTTAGGGACAACTATTTGTAAGAAGCTAGAGACAGTTAGATAAGGTAGATCTCCAGTGGACTTGCTTTGAAATCTGTATTTCTTTAAATTGTTTTTTATTTTTTTTTAAATGTTCTGTTCTGTTTTGATATGGTTAACCTTACCCTCTTAGAGATGTAAAACAAATAGGTGGGACTGATAATCATATTACGGAGCTTTTGTTCGACCATAGAGCAGAATGGTTTGTAGGGTCACTTTTTTGAATGTCATTCTAAATACTTTAATTCTATAACCTGAACAGCCATTTCGAAGATGACAATTTGTAACTTATCAACCGGCAATTTCTTACCTTTTGTTTGTCTGTAATTTAGTATTATTTCTACCCTTTTTTTTTATCTCCATGTATTTTTTTTTTCATTTCCTTTTCTTTAAATAAAAAAAAATGCACAGTAGCTGAAAAGAAAAAAAAATGATTCAAATATATAAAAGTATGTGGTAATCATGATTCCCCATTATGTGGCTTTGAAGCCTTATAAAATTTTCACTCATTAATTGGAATGGCTTTATTCTGGGCTGTTTGTTATCATTGCCTGTGACGAGATGAATAGCTATTTTGAAGAAAACAAGACATCGTAATAGCTAGTGCTGATTTAATATCATCATGTTTTGAAGTCCCACCAAACTGTTGATCTTCTGTCTCCATTGGTTTTATCATGTTGTATCTTACTGTATTTTATTATATGTGATAGTATAAACAAAAAATTTTATAGGCAAAGAGATAATACAGAAACCATTGTTCATTTTCCATTAGCTGGTTCTAAATACCCTGTAATACTTTCATCCTCTTGAATGGTTTCACACTGCCTTGATACGTTTGAAGCCATAGTATATGAAGTTATATTCAAATATTTCAAGGAAAGAGACACTATGGTAGCTACTATTAAATCGGGTTATCTTGTGGTGAAGCACTAGGTTGCTGAAATTGTTATTCTTTGACCTTATTATTATGTTTTTGTGTCCTCTTTTATCTCAATCTCCCCTTTTTTAAAAAAATATTTATTATTTTTTAATTAAGGGAAAAAAATTAAGAAAATTAGCAGGATATATCATAATAACTTTTTTGATTTCCTATTAACTTGATTTGAAGCCCTGTATTGCTCCCATCATCTTGTTTTCACTGATTTTACTTTGTTCTGTTCTGTTTGAGGGTATAGGCAACGACTTTGAAGGCGGTAAGATTCACTATGACGCCCATTTTGGTTTGACTATTATCTTCTTTTAGAGTCTTGTAATGTCTCCAATGTTTAGGTTTTATTGGCCTAGTTCTGTACTATTTTGTTCAATTTTATTATACCTGATGATATAGGCAATTCTTTTTAAGGTAGCAAGAGGCATTATGGTAACCATTGTTGATTACCTTATATTGTGTTTTTACATCATGGACTATGTCCATCCTTTGTTTTGATCGACTGCTTTGTTTTGTCACATTTGTTTTATTCTCTTCCAAAAAAAAGTAGTAAGAACTATGGGAATAATAAAACCCAAAATGAGTAAATGTTGTTGTAAAAAACAGAGGAAAGAAAAAGTGCTCCAACGGATACAACTGTAAGTGTGTTTAGGTGTGTTAAAACAGATGACCATATTACTAAGTTTTTGTTGGATCATTGAACACAACTCTTTGCAGTCTCACTGTTTGAATGCCCACTTTGTATGCTTTAATCCTGTGACTTGGACAACTATTTCTAAGATGACAATATATAATCTATTAACTAGTGATTTCTTACTGTTTTTTTTTGAAATTCTGTATTACTTGTACCCTTATACTGTTTTCTTTTTTTGCCTTTAAATAAAAACAAAAAAGGTAGCTCAGGTAACATAGCAGGGCCCTGTCATGAAACAAAAACTCACCCACTACAGTGAAGACACAACAAGGAAATTTTTATACAAAAGTTTGTAGGCTTCATCTGCAAATCTGACTACAAATATTATGAAGAAGTCAGCCCGCCCTTCCCACTAGAAAGCAGCAGTTGTGGACGAGGACTAGAATCAAGAAGTCAGTCTGCCCTTCCCATGAGCCAGCTGATTCACGGGCTGAGAGAAGAGAAGAGCTCCCACCCGTGGTTCCTCCCTCAGTAGGTAATTGGGGTGATTCGGAGGAACACAAGCTGAGATGATAGCAACGGAGGTACAGGAACAACTTAAATGTTGTGTTGATTGATTGACTTTGCAGACCTAAATCCAGTAGTCTGAGCATGTTTAGAGGACAACAATATACAATATAGCAATGATGATTTCCTTCTGTCCTGTTTTTGAATTCCAATATTATTCTCAGTTTCATTTTGTTCCATTTTATTGTTTTGTTTTATTCTCTTCAAAATAAAAAAATGTAAGTGATTTCTTGCCTTTGCGTAGACACCCTGAACTGCAGATATAATCAAAATGGTTGGAAAGAGTGATATGTGTGGTAATATAAATTGATTAGGTCTCCACACGATGCCTTGTCAAGTTAAATGAAAAAATATACAAGTGAATGTTTGATAATAATGATGAAAACATAAAAGAAGATAAACGGGATTTAAAGATTCAAAATTTCTAGGCCCCTAGAAAATAACAATGTTGCTGAACCAAAAAACAGAAGCAGATCCTAGCAATCAAGAAGCAAGTGATAGAAAAACTTAGAAGCCTCCCAAAAACAATGCAGAGAAAAAGAAGCAAACAATATATATTCTCTCCCCAGCCCTTGTGGCTGTGTGCAGGGGATCTGGGCACTCCAGAAGCAAAGTAAGCACAGAGGCTTGGGAGATGCAGGCAGACCCCGCAGTGGTCCCTACAGCCACTGCAGGGTTTTGCTTGGAGAAGACTACGGGGCAGACAATAGTCAGGGAGAGAGAAAAGCACGGTTATCTGCCGCATCTCCAGGAAGTGTGTGCTCAGCAGCATTTTGGGAGGGGCTTATTAAAATCTAGGAAGCAAAACACAGAAACACCTTTCATTTCAGGGATTCGAGTGCCTGGGTGAGAGACAGCCACAAGCTAGGAGTGGCTAGATAGAGGGCCCCTGAGAAGTATAAACTCAGGCTGGGAAGGACTGGGCCCACCTACTACCGTGAGACGCCAGGCCCAGTCTGAGCAGCACATAGGAACAGCTGGCTCTGGAAGTGCCCGCCAGCATACAGCACGTGAACATTTTCCCTGCTGCTGAAGCCCAGCACAGATCTGATGTCCGACTGCCCTCCTTATGTGCTAACGGGAGTAAGCACACAACTTGGTGTGCACTATACCACAGCCTGGAGTAAACACAGGGATCTCTGGACCTGGCTACATCTCACTCACAGGCTGTACAGCTAAGTGGAGGAAACAGAATTGCTGGATTCCAAAGCTGTGGATCCTTGAAGGAAACCACTCATTCCAAAATAGAGAAATTTTTTTTCTGCATTTTCAGACTCATTTTCTTTTTTCCCTTCTTTTTTTTCTTTTTCTTTCACTTTTCACTTTATTTATTTTTCACTTTTTTTGAGTTTTTATTCTCCATATTATTTCTTTTTTCTCTCACTTTTTCTTTTATCTTCTATTTTTCACTGGTTTTTATTCTGCTACATTTGTCTAATGTTATAAATATTTCTCTACTCCAACTAGGATTTTTTTGTCTCTTTTATCTCCTCCTTTTCATCTCCCATTGTTTAATTTTTGCAATTTTTATTTTTGCATGCTCTCATTCTTGAACTTCTATGTCTTTAATGGTATGAATATTAAACTGTAGATAACTCCTATTGCTTGAATTCTTTGCTATCATTAGTGTAGTATAGTTATCACATTTAGTAGATTTTGCTGTATATCAATATTTGGTTTGTCTTAGAGTTTTTCACTATCATTGTAGGTTTCTTTTTCAAAGTTAAAGGTGGTACATTATTAGCGCCTAAGATGTGTCATCATCTAGTTTGTTTTGGATGGTATGACTATTTCTGATTTATATGATGTTGCTTGTTAGTAAGTTTTTTCTGTGTACCAATACCCAGATTGATTATTAGTGACCTTAACAATACTGCTCCACTTTTAGAGAATTGGGAGCTGGGTCAATTACATTACATACGCCCTCCCAAATTAACCGAGGTGATTGGATCTTGAGACAGAGGCCAAGGAATATAATTAGTCATGCTGTGAATATATTAATAAATATCAGACTAACTAAAGAGATCTCTATTGTAGTAAGCAAACCTTTCTAAGATAAGTAACCACATTCCTAAGCACAAAACAAAACAAATAATCAAAAAACAGCAGAAACATGAAAAACAAGGCAACAAACTGCCACTAAAAACTCTCAACTTAAGTGACCCAAAACTGATTTATGGGTCACTTAAGAAGAGGAAAGCAAAAGCCTCCTGCCCAAATTACTCAAAAGAATAACAGAGATGAAGATATAGATCAATGAGGTACTTGGTAGGCTCATAGAAAATATAATTAATTAGATACTGGAGTTAATAAAACAATCAGGGAGTTTACAGAAGACACTAATAACAATCTAGTTGAGCTAAACCAAATATTACAAAACATGAACGAGTAGTTTAACAAAGAATTAGAGGTCATGAAAATGCTCCAAATAGAAATCTCGGAGATTGAAAGTTACACTAAAAATATGGGTCATGTAAGTGACCAATGAGAAGCTAGAATAACAGAAATAGGAAATAAGGATACTTTCAAAGACCATATACACAGAGATAGTTTAAAAGCAACAAGAGAACATAAAAAATGGGTGAAGTCACTGCTTCATGACAAAGAAAACTAAGATTAATTGCAATAAGTGAAAAATCATAAAACAGCCAAAACTCATAAAAATCCTGTTTATAGAAATAAAAGCAGAAAAATTTCCAAATATAGGAAAGAATCAGACATCAAGTTAAGCAAGGCATATAGAACCCCAAATAGAAACACTCCATATCATGTTGTCAAAATACCAGAAGTTCTACCAAGACAGCAATTTTAAAGCTGTTAGAGGAAAACAACAGATAACTTATAAAGGTAAATCCATTAGAATTAAAGCAGAATTATCAACATAAACCTTAAAGGCCAGGAGAACTTGGAGTAAAGATTTTCAAACCCTAAAAGATAATAACTTCCAATCTAAAATTACATATCATACAAAAATTTCTTTCATTGCATCACCATCTTGTTTTAAAGCCCCACCAAACTATGGGTCTTCTGTCTCCATTGGTTTTATCATGTTGTATCTTGTTGGATATTACCATATGTGGTACTATAAACAAAATTGTTATAGGCAAAGAGACAATATAGAAACCATTGTTCATTTTTCTGTTAGCTGGTTGTAAATACTCTACAATGCTTTCATCCACTTGAATGGTTTTACACTGACTCGATATGTTTGATGCTATAGTATATGAAGTTATATTCAAATATTTCAAAGAAAAAGACACTATGGTAACTACTATTAAGTCGGGTTATTTGGTAGTGAAGCACTAGGTTGCTGAAACTGTCATGCTTTGACCTGTATTGTTATGTTGTTAAGCCCTCTTTTATCTCAACCTCTCCTTCATTCATTTAAAAATTATTTAATTTTTTTTCTTTTTTAAACTAAGGGGAAAAAATCAAAACAACTAGCAGGATATATTATAGTAACCTTCTTGATTTCCTATTAACTTGATTTGAAGTCCTGTAATACTCCCACTATCTTGTTTTGACTGATTAGACTCTGTTCCGCTCTGTATGAGAGTATTAAGTATCAGAGTGTAGGCAATTACTTTGAAGGCAATAAAGATTCACTTGATGCCCATTCTGGTTTGACTATTACCCTCTTTTGAAGTTCTGTAAGGTTTACAATGTGTAGGTTTTATTGGACTTGTTCTCTACTGTTTTGTTCAACTTTATAATACCTAATGAGATGGACAATTCTTCTTAAGGAAGCAAGAGGCATTATGGTAACTGTTGTTGATAACCTTGTACTCTGTTTTTACCTCATGTGCTATGTCTATCCTTGGTTTTGACTGACAGCTTTGTTTTATCATGTTTTATTTTATTCTCTTACAAAAAATGTAATAAGATCTATGGGAGCAATAAAACCCAAAATGTGTAAATTTTGTTGTAATAAAGAGAGGGGGGGAAAAAGTGCCCAAAAGGATACAACAGCAAGTGTGTTTAGGTGTGTTAAATAGATGACCATATTAATATTTTTGATTGGGTCATTGAACACAACTATTTGCAGTCTCACTATTTGAATGTTCACTTTGTATGCTTTGATCCTGGGACCTGAACCACTGTTTCAAAGATGATAGTGTGTAATCTATTAATTGGTGATATCCTACTGTTTTTTTTTCTTTTGTGTTTCTGTATTACTTGTACCCTTACACTGTTTTGATTTGTTCTGTTTTTCTCTTTTTCCTTTTAAATAAAAAAAAATTTCTTTCAAAATTAATGAAGAAATAAGGTATTTCTATGACAAAGAACACACATCAAGAAATTACTGACTCCAAAACCAATACTCCAAAAATTCTCAGAGTTACTGTACAATATACAATGAAGCCAATGATGCCAAAATCCAAATAGAATGAATTCGTGAGGCAGGCTGAATAGTTACGGGGAGGGGCCGCCAACAAGTAAGCAGCGCTGTCTTGGTTACTTTTCTCATTGCTGACACAAAGTACCTGATATCCAAAATTGAGGAATGAAAGGTTCATTTAGCTCACAAATTGTGGAGGCAACTCCATGACTTTATGAGGCTTTGGGGGGACATCCAGACACAAGCCATAACAAATGCTATGAGAAAAATAAGCTAACACTTTTCAGTAAGAACTCTCAGTTTGAATGGATTCAATTTCCCAGTTAAGATATAGATTGTCAGAATGAATCAAGAAACAAAAGTCAATGGAATACAATATAAGGAAACTCATTTCATGAAAAAGGAGCTATAGATTAAAAATAAAAGAATAAAAAATAATACTTCATACAATTGTTACCTGAAATAAAGCAGGAGTAGTTATTTTAGTTTCAGTCAAGATGGATCTCAAGCTAAAACTAATTAGAGATGAATAAATATGACTTTGTGACATAGGTTAAGGTAGCAAATCAAGAGGAAAGGATAACAATTATAAATATTTGCACTGAACATTTACATAGCCAACATTATAAAAATAAACACTATGGGACATAAAAAAGTCAATTAAATACCAATACATACAAAATAAAAGATCTTAATATTATACTCTCACAGACAGATCAACAATGAAAAAATCAAGTTGAAACAAGCCTTCAAAACATGGATTTAATAACTATCTATAGAGTGTCCTTTCACTAACAGAATAAATATTCCTCCCAGAATCATTTTTAACTTTCTTCAAAATAGAAAGTTTAACTAAATTCAGAAGAATAAAATTTACATGCTACATATTATTAGATCATAGGGCAATTGTAATTAGAAATCATTGGCAAAAGAAACCAGAAAAATTATGCAAACATACAGAAATTAAACAATATACTCTTGAATAATCAGTGAATCGCAGAAATTAAACAAGAAATTACACAATTACTAGAATCAAATGATAAAATGCTGCACAAAATATTGAAACTTAGAGGATACTAGACCACTACCTTAAGAGGAAAGTTTATAGCTGCGAATGGCCATATCAGCAATACAGAGAATGCCAAAAAAATTAATTTAGGATATATTTCAAGATTTTTAGAAAAACAACCACAACTTAAATCCAAAGCTTGTACAGGAAAATTAACTCTTTCACATGCTGTGAAACATTTATTAAAATTGATATGTGCTGTACCAAAAGAACTCAACCATATAGGAACAGGAGAGCTAATATGGGAAAAGCAACTTGGAAGAAGGCAGCCCAGAGTCATGGTAAAATATGTCATTGGACACCAGAAGGGATGTCATAGAAAACATGGAGTGGCCTTGTCTCTGCGCTGCCCACATAAAATTCCATGGATGGAAAATGCACAAAAAAGAAGGTATCCAGTCAGTGTAAGAGTCACATCTTAGAGGTGTCAAATACGGACTTGTAGAAACAGTGCCACAGTCTACTGATCACGCAGGGTTACTGTTTGCCAACAAACTTTCTTTGTTTGGAGATTGTATTCCGATTCCAAAAGACTAAAAAAAAATTTTTTTTTCTCTCTGAAAAAGTTCCATAAGAGAAATTAGAAAAGACCTTCAATGGTGAAATTGTTAACAAATTAACGTTCTCTGATCAGTATGATCAATATGATAAAGGGAAGTAAGCCTGTGCTATTTCATTAGCACTGAAATCTGCCCACATCTGAAGTTACTCTCTTAGTTCATAGGGACAATTGGGAAAAATGAATGAGCTTTTTTAGCGTCCCTTTACTTCCTGAAGCAATTGCTATATTAGTCTGCTAGGGCTTCCATTGTAAAATATCACAGACTGGTTGGCTTGCATGACAGAAATTCATTTTCTCAGAATTCTGGAGCCCAGAAATCCAATATTAAGTGTCAAATGTATGATTTCTTCCAAGATCTCTTTCCTTGGCTTGAAGATTTTCTTCCATTACATTTTCTTTCATTCCTTTCCCTTCCTTTTCCTTCACTTCCATTTTCTTTCCCCATAAGAAAATAAAAATGTTAGAACTTCTCTGGCTATAGAAGAAAACACAGAGAATTCTGGGTTCATGGTGCATCTCTCTCCCTAGGTGTTCTATTGGGTACTTTGGAGAACTCCAATCACTATCTTTAGAGAATGACTATATTTTTAATTTCTATGACTATTTAAACACTGACTTTCCCTCCAAGTGTGACTGACATATCTGAGTAACTAAGGAAAGTACATGCAGTAAATTTCATAAAACTCATTGGAAATATCTCTCCAGCATAAGAGTCAAACTTTAGCTGCCACATCATCTCTTTTTGCTCTAATAATAGAATTTTTGTCAGGTTCTGTGTTAGTTTTCCTATTCCTTTGACAAAATAATTGAGACAATCAACTTATAAAGAAGAAATATTGATCTCAGCTCATGGCTTCGGAGGTTCCAGTCCATGATCAGCTGGCCTTGGTTCTTTGAACCTGCGTGAGGCAACGTGTCTTCGCAAGGAGCATGTGGAGTAGCAATCTGTTAGTTAGAGGACATGAGAAACAGAGAGAACCAGGGTTCAGATAACTCCTTTAAATATATAGCCACACTGACTAAATTTCCTTCCTCTAGCTGCCTCCCAAGCATCCCGCCATCTCCCCATAGTGCCACAGACTGGGGACCCCTCCCTTCAACACAGGGAGCTTTATAGACTTAGAAATTTCTAGTCTAGAACTAAGTAAGAAACACACGGAACCGACAATATGAAGTTCCAACCTACAGTCTGAATCCCTCTGGAGATATCTTTGGCCACCATATTGCATTGAATTTAAAGCAAATGAAAATGCCTGTAGGCTGGGTCCATGCTCTGCAGAGGACCCCAGTATCTACAGCTCCCAGTTATCACACCTGGCTGCTGCACGTGTTTATATAACTGCCCTCCAAAGAGAACTTCTGACATGTGATTACTGAATGTGTTATTAAATACCATTTAAGACACATGTAA
This sequence comes from Cavia porcellus, assembly GCF_034190915.1. Classification (NCBI taxonomy): domain Eukaryota; kingdom Metazoa; phylum Chordata; class Mammalia; order Rodentia; family Caviidae; genus Cavia; species Cavia porcellus. The sequence goes on along the minus strand of NW_026947510.1, from coordinate 48,024,683 downwards.
AAAATATTATGTTTGTCAGTGGAAGAAGTTTATTTATTATGATTAGAAAGGTAAAGGGAGTATTTTCAGGAAATGAAATTTGAGCCCAAAAGTTAAGTTTGAGTCAGACAGGTAGAGAATAAAGGCCTACTATTGTCCTAAGAGGCAAGAAATAAGGTAAGAAAGCTCATAGATTACTGAAAGTATGTGGCATTTTCAGAGAAATGGACCCCTGGTACATGCAACAGAGGAAGACATTGTCAAAAGATGGAAGTTGGAAGCTAACTGACCAAATACTTGAAAAACTCACTTGTAAAGTCTATATTCATGGTATCTCATTAGAATTTATCATCATCATCATTACTACAATTAACATTGTATTATTGCTAATATTTTTAAATTTTGTTCTAGATTTTTGGAACTGCGCTAGCTTTCTAATCACTAGACACAATTTAAAGGAGGAAAGGTTTCACTTCACTTGCAGTTTGGGAGAATTCAGTCCATAATCAGTTAGCTCCAATACAGAAACATCTGGGTTGAAAGGCTTGGTGAAAAAGTTCCTTAGTTTGTGGTGGCCAAAAGCAGAGCAAAATAACAATCCACCTGTTTAAAATTTCCTCCCGAACATATCCCCTTAAACCACACCTAATCTTCAAATACAGATAATAGTAAGTTTATAACCCAACATAATACAACTATCCAACTTACAAAAATTCTTTTCCACAAGCCTCAAGAGTCTAGGTCTCTTCTGAGACTCAAGATAAACCTTTATCTGTGCACCTCTATAAAAACTAAAATCAAGTTACACAATCCCAAGGTACAATGACACAGGGTAAACTTTCCTTTTCCAAAATAGAGAAAGAGAGTAGTAAAAAAGAATTGGACCAATGCAAAACAGAATACCAGTAGGGTAAGAATTCCAACCCGTAGCTCCATGTCCAGCATCTGGGGGACATAGTGATAACACATGAGTTCCAAATGGCATGAGCATCCCCCACCCCTATGACCTTGCCAACTTCATCTTATAATTCCTCTCTTTTGGGTTGGATCCACTAGTAGTCTACAGCTTTCCTTGGTCGACTTTCTACATTCCTGGCATCTGTGACTTCCTGGAGTCTCCACTGTACTTTTTCTTTTTTCTCATGGCTTCCTCCTTTGCCCTTTTGGAGGCTTCTTGTCTAGCCTCCCAGGCCTTCCTCTGAAAGCCTCATTGCCTTGACAATTCTTGTATCCTTCTTGCCAGTAAAATCAGCATTATGCAGTGGACACCAAGTTCTGGTGTCAGAAGAACCATCATTCAGCCCTCTTGAACAGTGGGATCTGAATGTCTTGGTAGACAAGCATGGAGAAATGACTCCTCAGATACCAAATCTGTAGGAAAGCCTGCTCAAGTATGCATCTCAAGAACTCTCTTCTACATAAAAGATTGATACTTTGGCACCCATGATTCTGCCAGGTGATCTGACTCCTGAGATGCACTCAAGGCATCCTTCTTCTTGGCTCTATATGACTTAGCCTCTTTTTAATGACAGTAATGTGATTAGCAATCACATTTCTTTTGGCTACAACTTTGGAGCAAGAAGAGGTCCAAAATAGTCAATACAATACTAGGCAAAAAGCAAGGCAAGAAGAAATATAAATTCCAGATTTCAAAATATATTACAAAGCTAATATTGAAAGATCTGCTGATAAAAACAGCATGCTACTGGGAGAAAAAAAAAGCAGACATGTAGATCAGTGGAACAGAATATAGGATGGAGAGAATAATTCCAGGCACCTTCAGCCCATAGGCCCCTAGGCAGATCAACACACAAAGAAAATGTGGCATGTATACTTAATGGAGTACTATTCAGACAGACAGGAGGATCAACTTGAATTACTAATAGGAAAGTTGATGGTTCTCAAGCCATAATGTTATGATTCAGCTCTTAAATATCCCTCAAAAGCTTGTTTGTTGAAGGCCGGGCCTCCACTATCTCAGTGTTTGAAGTGAGGTTTGAGAGATTATTGGATCATGAAGTCTCTGACCTCATGAATGAACTAATTCATTACTAGGTTAATCATTTACGCAGCTATTGGAAACTGGAAGATATTTTGGGAGCTGGAGCCTAACTGAAGTCCGGTCATTCTGTCCATGGTCCTGACTGCTGTGAGCTGAGCAGCTTCTGCCAAGCTGCTGTCTTGCCACAGATATAAAGCAAATGGATCAAGCGACCATGGAGTGAAACTCCCAAAACCGTGAGCCAGAAATAAATCTTTTCTTTTTTAAAATTGCCCATCACAGGTATTTGATCTCAATGATGGAAAGCTGACTAATAAAATAAGATTGTTATTAAATTTTAAAGAGTGATAGTCATTGATACTATACTTGGTAAAGTTGTTCCCACACCTGGACAAACTCTATTGTTGCCTTCAGGCATTGATTCTATTCCTGTCTCAGCCTAGATTCTGTTCTTTAATTTAAAATAAGTGAATAATTTTTTGTAGATCCCTTATCTTCCTATAGTGAGCTCTAATTCTTAAATTTTTTGAAAAAGTAAATTTAAAAAAGACATGATTTTAATCATTTTAGCAAGAATGTACTCACAAGAAAACAAAAGCATGTTCCCAGGAGGCAGGGTTTCATTCCATTCTGTAATACGTGTATGTGTATATATTTGTGTTTTACCTGTTTACAGAGATTTCATAGAAGAGGTTATTGGAACTGCCACATTTCCTGGGCATCTCTGTTGAATCATTCCGTCTCTGAGGTTTCAGATATATTTTTGGCTTTTTCTACTCTTTCACCAGTGAGTAGGGCAACTTCTAAAAGGGTTGATTTTGAGTGGAAGTTTGCAAATTTTTAGACATTAGTTAATGCTCATCCTGGGTTAGTTTCCAAATTCTACCTGAAAGAAATACCAAGAAAATGAAGTAGAAATGATGTTGATTCTCAAAGGTTCTTTTTTCTCTTTCCTGATAGAAAGTGAAGTTATATGTAGGAGGTGGATAGTGCCATCACAACCTTGTTTATTTTGCCTGAAAAAAGGTCAATATATTACCCTATCAGGGAGGAGGAAATTGTGCAGATGATTCCTCAAATAATAATAAAGATGTTCTTGACAGAATGCTGAAAACAGTGATAAAACTTTTCCTGAAAAACAAAACAGTATTTAAATGACAGATGAAGGTAGTTGATGGACAAAATGCATTATTTACAAAGCATGTTCCAGATTTTCTGAAAGAACTATTAAGTTTGAATACTGAATGCAAATGGATTTAATAATAATAATAATATATCAGTTTATCAATAAAACTGTGGAGCTGTTCTTTGAAGCCATGTCTTTAAAATTTCTTGTAGTGTTAGTTTTGTCTCCAAGAACTGAATGCCATAAAAACAACTGAGAACAAAAACCAACTCTTTGGATTATTTTATATAGTATATTTTTAACAGTCTCCATTTCATAGATTAACTTCTGGAACAACAAATGGTGGAGGTTTTCCAAATGGTAAGGACTATTCCTTTGAAAGATTAGGCAAATAAAATGACCTTCATTTAAGCATTACTCTTGTTGACAGTTTAGGAATTTAGTTGTGTAATTGGTGGTAGTTCTGCAAATTACCAAAATGACAGCAGAGCTGGGCTTGTCTTGATTTAGACAAGAATGTTTGCACCTGATAAGTCACCATTTTACTTCTACTATACCAATGAACCTAACCTAAAATAGATATTCAGAGAATATGGGAGGACAGCATAAGATGTCACAGTCTTATCATTCTGCTTTATAATTTATATGGCTGAGTACCATTAAAAACAATATTTTTTTCTGGTTTTCAAAGCAGTGTGCTGCTGCATGGGAAGTACAAAATAAGAAATGCAAAAAAAAAAAAAACTGTTAAGATGCTCACATTGAAGTTTTTAACCTCTGGAGATTTTCCTTTACTCATGGCATTTTTAAAAATTGCAGAAATACAATTTTATTCTTTTTGTTTAAAAGTATAATATACTAATTAGACTTGCCAATTTTCAGCTTTCACATTATAAATAATTTTGTTTTTGATATATTTTATAATATATAAATATGCAAAAGACAAAATGTTAAAAATTTACAGGCTAAATTTATCCCTAGAATTTATACAGATATACACACCTCTTGTTTTTAGTCTATTTTGTGCCATCTCCACTTTAAGACAATTTAATCTACTTAATCCAAGTATCTATTCTGTTTGCCTCAGAAAAGAGTTCTATTATTTTGAAGGTAAGGAGATTAAAGTTTCCATCAAAAGAATGAGGAGCCCCTGTTTATGATAAAGAACTCTTTCCTACAGCCTATATAATGATTCAGCCAAAACCCTTAATTTATGTTTGGCAAATTTTGAAAGACTGAAATAACAAAAAGAAATAATAAATGAAAAATGTTGCATATACAATATGATTTTATTTTCATATATTATTTTAAATTTCTGTGGGTGTGTGCATGTTTGTGTGTTAAAAGGAGACAGCACAAAGGTGTAGAGCATACCTGAGAGTTGAGCTTTACCTTTGACCTGTATATATGCCTTGGAGTATGTATGTCAACCTTTACATTTGTAAGTTGATGTCACTTGGCCAGATGACCCTATACTTTTCTTCAAGTTTCACAATATTTATGTGAGTCACCCTGAAGACCACAGGGATCTCTGAAGTCAGAGTGAAATTCTCTGTCTTCCAATAGCAATTGATTATTGTCCATGTGATTTGGTTATCATAGGTTCTGGGGAAAGCAATTCCCATATTAGTCATTAATGGAGCTTTAAGAGTATTTAATAAATATTATCATCTTACTCATGAATAACCAAATCACTTAATTATCACTCAGCTTTGTGTCACTGTCATGAAATATCTAGACAAATGACTCATAAAGTAAAAATATTTAGTTTGCACCATGGTTCTGGAGGTTCCAGTTATTTGGACTTCCAGAAAGGCAGTACATGATAAGATATGAACAGCATGTGTGGCAGACTAAACTGCTCCCAGTAGAGTCATAAATGGAGAAGAGATCACAATCCCACAAATCCCGGGAGGACAAACCTCAATGGCCTAAAGACATCCCATAAGCAAGGCTCCACATTTCCATCTCCCAAAAACATCACTTTGAAGAACAAGACTCTAACTATGGCTTTTTAAGGAATTCTCATTCTGACTATGACACTTGGCTTGGAAGGAATGGAACTCTTTATTTTGAAAACCAAATATAAGCACAAAACTTTTTCTTATAAAAGAAAAATAGTGAAGTAATATATGTAGTAATCTGTCAATTTCAGAAAACTAATTAGTTGTTTTGATTACAGACCATGTTTTTAGGTAATCTTTTATGAAAAAATTGTTAGAATTATTACTTTTTATTCTGTATTCTACTGGGAAACTCAAAAATATCTTATTTTTATTAAAAAATATACTAAATATTGACAAGGGTATTTAGAACTTTAACCCAAGACATCCAGCAAATGTAAATATACCACTTTTTAAATGAGCAATGAGTTTGAACAGGCAACAAATCTATGCCAATGTTTGTATCTTCTTGAATAAAGAATGGTTGGAGCTGCTACTTAGTAATTTATTCAATTTTCTTTTAAAGATTCTTGTGGTAGTAAAGTAATTCTAAGCAGGGAGACAAGTTTAGCTTCCTTCATTCTAAAGAACCTGCTGTGTATAACTCTATCTCTTGTCTGCTTTGACTTGATTTTTACTACACATTCAATGAACTTGCAGCAAAGGAAAAATAATTCTTAAATTATTCTTGGAAGAAAGGGAATCTCACTGGTAATAAATAGATCAGAGGAAGCTAGTGGAGAAGAGCTACTTACCCTGAATTTAGATCTTCTACTCCTTGTATGACTTCATGGGCATGTTTATAACCATAGGCATCCTTTTAGAGAAACCTGAAAGAGTTCTGAGATGAGACTAGTTTTTTACAAGAAATCTTCCCATGATTTCTTTTATTCATGTACATGTTATAATTAAAAGATACATCGGTTTATATTTAAAAGAAAAAGCTCATTACCAGTATATAAGAAAAGAGACATTACTACCAATCCTCCTCAAAATAGTCCTCTTCCCCTCGAACACACTTAGCCCTTGTTCTTGTCACTGTCTGAAGCAGTTCTGGAAGCCCTCTTTCGTGAGTGTCTTTAGTTGTGCTGTCATGGCTGAACTAATGTCTTGAATGGATTCAATGTGTCTACCTTTCATAGTCATTTTGACTCTGAGGAAAAGCCGGAAGATACATTGGTGAATAAGGTGAACTAGGACACACTGTAATCCTTTAATTGGACAGAAATTGCTGTAAACATTCTGAATCAAGGTAGCCATGACGAACAGCTAAAGATATTCACAGAAGAGGACTTCCTAACTGCTTCAGAAAGTGACAAGATGATGGGGCAAGTGTGTTGGAATAGAAGGAAAGTATTTTGAAGGGGAACAATGTCAGTGTATCTTTTACTATAATAAATGTTTAAAAATTAAATGTTCACCATTTTGTGATTACATCTTGTAGCTTAAGTTTATATGCCTCGTGAAGGAGCTTACTGAAGTTTAAGTCAGATGATAGTTGTGGTGCATTGACAACTGGTGGTCAACTAACACCCAGCTGAACTGAATCAGCATGGTGATGGATGTGGCTGGTCCTCCTGAGGATGGTTGCCAACAGCACAAAAAGGGCAAGTGAAGAGGAAGGAGGGGTGGTGTTGGTTCTCCTATTACTGTGGGTTCTCCTGGAGACGTTTGTTGAACTTGGCTATTCTCATCAGAGGAGCTCAAGGCCTCCTTTTTACTGGTTGTGGTACTTTTGGGGGGAGCTCTGGCCCTTACTTTGAGTGTTGTTTCTGCCTGTAATGCAGAACCCTCAGCCTACTGGCACAGATCCTTCATCCCACTGGCACAGATTTTCTATACTTTCAGGCTTTCTTATGAGACAGACTTGCATAAGACACTGTTGTGGGCTCCAGGTCTTCAGCTGGACTCATGCAGAATATTGCCATGGAATCTAGGCCCTCAGCTGGATTCTTTGAGATCTTTAATGGATGGACAGATTTCATGCACCTTTTATGTTTGAATCTCTTATTAGTATTATAAAAATGGTACTATAAATTATGTGTATTGTGTCAAATTGCCATTCCAACTACCACAGAATTGGTTCCAGGAGAGTACAGTCATTGCTGTGATGTTGTCTGTCCATGTGGTTTAAGAGCCTTATGGATTATTTTGGAAAGATTTTGACAGACTAACCAAAGAGGCAGAGCCTGTATGCTATAAACTATATTGGAGACTCTAGTTGGTGCCCAGAAGATGAGAGCACTGATGGAAATGCTGCTAGTTAGGATGAGGCTCAGGCAGTTTTTACTGAGAAGAACTGCATTGGCTATTAGATCCCAGGTAGTATATTGTGCTTTGGCAAAAAGTCTGTTTACTTTTTGTTCATGTGTAGAGATTTTTCCAGAGACAGAGTTTAAGGCTGATGGATTAATTAATCTGGCAGAAAAAACTTCTAGGTAGTCTGATGTTGAGGCAGTGACATGGCTACTGTTGGGTGCATTTAGCCAGATTTATGTTGAGAATGATTAAATTAAATCTTTCTGAAAAGAACGATTTAAAATGTTGTGAGTTTGGCCAGAATGGAAGCTCCAGTAAGTTGTGAAGTGCAAGGATAGAACTGAGGAGATCATGATTGCTGAGAAGAAATAGGAGAATATAAAAGAAGGCCTGAAGGCATCACAAGAAGCAGAAAATCTCTCTGAAGCCCCAAAACTTTCAATGGTGAAAGATTTTGCTTTGAGGAGAAAGCTGCAGTGTACCGTGTTCCAAAATGGTAGCAGCCATATTATGTTCTAGAATAGGGGTGATGGCCATGCCAGCTTCCAAAATGGTGGCTCCTGAACTAGATTCTAGAATGGTGGCAGCTTAGAGAATTTATTCCTCAGAATCAGTTTCAGAGTTCTCAGCAATTCAGCAACTTGACCCCTACAACCAAGAAAAAGGAAAGTCTGGATGCTGCTCCTGTTGGCAGAAGACCTAGGCATCATTCATGTGGTGCTGGTTTTAGGCACATACAGAATGCAAGAGTTATGAGGCTAAGAACACTTGCACTTAGATTTCAGTATGTCTGGGAAGCCAAGTAGTGCTCCTGAGAGTAGTGTGTGAAGTAGTAGTGTGTGAAGTTGTGAGGATGAAGCCAAAGATTCAGTGAAGACCCCAGAAGTTTGGAAAAGCCAGGAATACGGATCCGTAAGGAAAGCTGCAAGTATTTAATAAAGCAGACCTAAGAGAGAAGCCGTGGATGCCACAACCACTGGAAGTGTTCTAAGATTGGAGCCATGCAAGCTCTTTCAAGCTCACTAGTTGCTTTGGACATTCCACATGGGACTAAGGACTTAATGTTTGCCCTGCTGGATGTTAGACTTGTTTTGGTCCAAATTCTTTGCATCCTTGTTTATACCTTTTGAAATGGTAATGTTAGTCTTGTGCCAGTGAATGTTACAAGTGTTTAACTTTTCATTTGTATGGAGGGTTGCAGCAAAGAGTTTGCTTTAAATTTTGGAGAAGACTTGGGACCTGGACTTTTCAGCAATGCTGAACTGTTAGGGTTTTGGCAACTATTGGAGATGGACTAAATGTATTTTGCGTAAGGGATGAGCAGGCATCTTTGTGGGGCCAAGGTGCAATGTTATGGTTTGTGTTTGGATGCCCTCTCAAAGCTTCATGCAGTCATGTAGGTGGGCTTTTAGAATTTGGGATTGATCTATAGTCCAATGTTGGGGATTATGGGTATGAGTGCTACATCCAAATGGTATGGCCTACATACAATACAAGGGAAAGAGTCATCTCTCATGCTTCTTCCCTTTTGCTCTTATTTTTGCTATGTTCTATCACCATGAACTGTTGCTCCCTGCCATGAGCCTGCCATGGACCCAGAAGATTATGGAATGAAACCTCCACAAGCTGTGAGCAAAATAAACCTGTATTTCCTTAATTTTGGGTGTCAGGTAGTTTGTCTCAGCAATGAGAGAAAAGTAACCAAGACAATAGCTTACTTTGAAATACCAAACTAAATAAAATAATATAGGTTGAAGGGATACGTAGATGAATAGATATGTTAAAGATTCAGTATAGTAAAAAGGAAAGGTAAAATCTAAATATTGGGAATATAGGCATTCAAATATCTTCTTTTGACTTTGTTGTATGCTGAAAATTTTTACGATAGAAGATTGAGGAAAATCCTGGTATGGTGGCACACACCTGTAATTTCAGCACTCTGGGGGGTTGAGCCAGGAGAATTGTATGCTTGAGTTTGGGAGCAGTTTAGTGACTAAGTAAGACACTATCTCAAAAGTAAAAAGTAAAAATAAGGGCTGGAGGTGTAGCTCAGTGTGAAGGCCTTTGTTCAATATCCATTTAAAATTTAAAAAGTTAGGATAAAAAAAGTTATGAAAGATAAAAAGTGATAAAATAGAACAGTTGTGAGATATTTCATTAAACTCTTAATGATAAAAGAGAACAATTTATTAAATGTAAGAATGAAAAAGTAGTTCTAAAAGCAGCTAAGGTAGAGAATATGCTCTGGAACTAGGCAGTAATGGTATAAATATTATTTTTGCCATTGTCTAGGTATGTCACCGGGTTATTACTTAATCTGTGTGCCTCAGCTTCCTCATCTGAAAGTACAGACCATAACTTCTATCTTATAGCATGCTGCTAGGTCTTGTATCTGGATGTTCCCATAAGCCTCATGTGGTCATAGATGGGGATTTCTGGATGTTGCTGGACCTAGAGTGCATGATGGTAGAATTAAGAATGTGATACTGGTATTAATCATATGATGCTAGAGTTAAGACTATACTACCCTGGATGTGAGTGATGCCACCCAAAAGGCAGGCAACCAGAATAGAATATAAGGGGTGAGAGAAGCTACTTTGCTTGCTGTCTTCTGCCTGGCGTGTTTGTCCTCTGTGATACCCTGCTGCCATGCCACTCTGCCTTGGAGCCATATGACTGAAATCTCTACAAACTGTGTGCCAAATAAACCTTTCTTCCTTTAATTTTAGATGTTAGGTATTTTGTTTTAGCAATGACAAAAGTAAGACACATGCTGTAGGTATTAACAGTTCTGCCATTTAGCAAGCAAACTCAGTAATAATTATTGTGAAAGGTAATTATTAAGACTTGTGAACAATAGATGTTAATGCAAAAGTGTAGTGACAAATGGTTCAATGCAGATCTAGTCATTCATATATTCTTACTATTAACATTTATAAGCCCTTATAAGTTCTATAATGCCAATAATGAAAGAAAGGGACACATCTGACCTTAAAGAACACACACCCTGGAAAGCAGACGACCAACATGAAAATCTCATGGCTTATTAACATCAGAGTAGAGATTCATTCACTTACCAAAGGGGGGCCTAAAAGAGAATGGGCTTTTCTACTTTGGGGGATGAGGAAAATTTTCCTGAAAAGGTAATACATCTTAAAACATTAGAGAACACAGAGCAAAAAGAAAAAGACAATAAAAGTAAAATAAATAAATATCTTTAGCAATTCAAGAGACAATACTAATATGGAGAAATAAGAACAAATATCATAAAAATATAAATTGGAGAGATCACAGTTCAAACTCAAACCTTTGTGAGGTATTAAGATTAAGTTTAGCCTTAGGCAAAAGTGATCAAGAATTTCAATGGACTTGCCTTGTATTTAGAAGACGTTATTTATAGGTGTATTTCCAGATTTCACAACTTTATTCTGAGATATGGTTTAGATCATGATCCTTAGTATCTTTAATGATATCTCACACCATTATTTGCCTTTCCCACTTAAAGAATCTTCTGTGTTTGCACCTATGAGGGCAAAATTTTCAGTTGGTATAATTTCTTCCAGTCGTTTCTCAGCTGAGACAGCTTTCAGACATACAAAATATAAAATCGTTCTCCTTAGCTCAAAATACTCCTTTAGAATTTCCTATTATACACAATCTCATCTTTCACCTTTTTTCCAATTTCGTGAGTTAGGTAGTGCAGCTATTCTTATTCCCAGGTTTTAGATGAGTGTGACAGACACATCGTCAGATGGGCCCCCCGGTCTCCTTCCTCATGTTTACACCTCTGTCTGATGCTTTCCCTTCTTCCACATGAGTAGAGTCAGTTACTTGATCCTAATCACTAGCATACTGCAAAAGCGACAAGAAAGGCACTTAATGTATACATGATTGTGTTACTTAAGATCCTAAGCTGATCTTGCTAGGCAACTCTCTATCGTTTGATGGCTGCAAAGAAGCCAGCTGTGATATCTTGTGTTAACGATGTCAAGGAGCAGGCAAGACACTGCTGGCAGCGTCTGGCCAGTGACTGGTGAGAAACTGAGAGCTTCAAAGCCTGCAAGGAACTGAACTTGTCAACAACTACCAGAGTGAATTCTTCCCTTTTCAAGCCTCCGATGAGACCACAGGCCCAGACAACACCTTAATTACATCGTTGTGATATCCTCAAGCAGAGAATCCAACCCAGCTTAACCTCAACTACCATCTAAAAGAACCAAGAGATAATAAGTATGTGTAGCTCCAAGCACTAAATTGGTGGAGAGGTTGTTGCATGGTAATAGCTCACCACAATGAGGAAGTTGTGATGGAACAGGTGGTCCATGAATGGGCTTCACGGAGCTGAAGAAAGACCTCACTGAACTGCCAGGGCTCATTCAGACTTTCATTCTTCATGGGAAAAAGGCCTTAGTTTTTCTCGGGTTCTCAGAATTCTCTGGAATCCAAATGGCCACCATAATATCAAACTGAGAATGATAACTTTTTTTTATCATTACACCTGCATCCGAAGGTATTTATTAGTGATCGGATAGGTTTTGAGTCAAATCACTCCCCACATATTAAATAACACACAAAATGAGAGAGAAAAACTGGGTATCTCATGGCAGATGTCTTCATTAGGCAGTGAGCTCTCATTAAACTAAAACTTTCCATAAGATAAACAGAGTGGTTACAGTAAAGGTTCCTGTCAAATAGTTTATTTGAGTGATTACAAATTTTACAACTAAGAAATCTGTTCCCTACCACACGCACCATTTTACTTCTTCCTCTGACATATTTCAGCCTGATACATGAATATAAGTTAAATCATTCTGAAAATCTTTCGAGTCTGCATCTCTAGGTATTTGAAAATATTCAAAAGAAGGTTTCACAACTTTTAAAGGGCATTATGGTCATTTTTGCTAAATAAAAATGAGCCCTCAAGAAAATACTATTTTCGGGTGACAAAGTGATAATGAAAGAAATGTGCTTAAAATGGACAACAAATATGCCTTTCAAAGTGAAATGATTAAATAAAGATATGCCTGTGGAAGTGATTGAAACTGGAGAAGTGCTGAAATTGAGGGCTGTGCTCAGAACATCTAAACTGGAATAGCTTTAGCAATGTCTGCCAGAAAAATCAAACTTCATTTAAAAATTTTTCTTAGAATTTCTTCATGTCAGTGACATTCTGTGTGTGAGGGCTACGTTAGCATACAATCTAACAGAAGCCGTGTGCAGCTGATTGGGGGAAAGAATACCATGGTTTACTCTGGTATTTTAAAATGTGCTATTCTCTCCTTGTGTTCTGAATATTTCTGTTCATGGAAATGTGTTTTTTAAAAGAAGAATATTTCTTTATGACATTTTAGATCTTAGACATTCAACTTGCCCTGCTCAGTCCAAGTAAAGACATTTTATAAGAATAAAGGGAAATTAAAGTGCAGCTCCACAGTCCTGTCGCTGAAGTCGTGGAAATGATTTGACACGTGTCTCTGACAACGGAGGAGAAGAATCAGTGTCCACAGTTCCTTGCTGAACTTGAAAGCAAAAGAAACACATCTATGTGTTAGACACTTACTCTTGTGTCACCGAAGAAAAGAGATTTTGGGAATTAATGTCATCATGGTTTTAATCTGTAGTCACTTTTTCATAGCTACATTTTTTTCTGTAGGGTCCAGTGATGAGCCTGACAGCATGTGATCAGTTCCTAGGTGAGCGTGAGTGAGGGACCCTCGTCAACAGCATGATAGTGGATGGCTGTTCCTTTATAGACTCTGAAGAGTGATCTCATTAATCCATTTCCTCATATTCCAAGAGGACAATCAGAAAAATGGCAGGAGCATGTTTATAATGGGTTAAGATATTGTTGAGCAGCCAAAGCACAGAGGATATACCTTTATGGTGTATCTGGAAGAAAATAATATTGAACCCTATGTTTTTAGTCTGTATGGTATCAAAAAGGTAATTTGCATCAACTCAATTGTATTGTCATGAACTCACTTCTCTACTTGCATCCACAATTTTATTAGCCACCTTTAACATAAATAAAATTGAAATGTGAAGATTAAAAATGTGAAGTCTAGTATTACCATAAAATTCAACCTAAATATGTGGGAGATTAAATTCACAATTTATGTGGAGGATTTTTTAAACCAAGTGATATGCCAGAAATCATAAGAGAATAATAAATACTTCAGTTAATAGTATGTTTTGCAGGAAAAGATACCACACAATAAATAAAAAGCAATAGATTTGGAAAAGATATTTCTAAGTCTTGTTAATTACTGTAACAAAATTCTTATCAACTGATAAAAAGGCATCAAAAATTTTCACAAAATGTAGGCAAAGATTATAGAGAAGCAATTCACAGAGAAGTAAATCCAAGCGGCCAGCAAACATTTGAAAGATGTTCAAATTTGCTTTGTCGGTAAAACAAATGCAAATTAGACTTAAAATGTGAGATCATTTTCGAATCATCACAATGCCTATGGTTAAAAAGACTTAGCAAATTCACATACAGCCAATTAAGAAATATGGAACTACAGGTTTCTTTGAGAAGCAATCTAGCAAGGATATTCCGGTAACCCCCATACCCACTGATACAGAATGTCTACTCTATTTCAAAATCTATTTTTTTCATATTCCTGGACAATTGATCAAGTTCCAGCTGATGTCTGTGGGCAGAACTGTATGTAAATCCTCCCATTTCTTTTTGTCTCCCAGTTGATTTGGATGGTGAGCTGAGGAGCACTGCAGATGGCAGAGTCTGAGTTATACTACCTACCTATTCTGATATGTGCTCTGATCTAGCAAGTCATCTGTTGGACATTTACTCTATGCAATAAAAAAGCACCAATATATATGGATATAGGTACAAGAACAGTACTGCAACATTGCCTAGAGTTTCCAGAGTTAACAAAAACAAAAAAACTGAATACTACCGAAATGACTATAAATAGTAATTTGAACAAATTATGGCACATTGACATTTTATATGGCATAGTCACTACAAAGGACAAATGAAGATCACTCTAATTTAAATGGATTATCAAGAACTTTTGTTGAAGGAGGGAAGCAAAACATTAGAAGTATATTTCCTGTCTAAATCAGTCTGTGCAGGCTTCCATCACAAAATATTACAGACTAAGTGGCTTAGACTATAGAAATTTATTTCTTCATAGTTCTTGTGGCTGGAAGTCTACCTCAGGGTGACATCATCTTGTGAGGGTCTACTTCCTGGCCTCAAGATGAGGTCTTCCCACTGTGTCCTCATATGCATGGCAGAGAGACAGAAAGATATCACTCTCTTCTGCTCCTTATAAGATCACAATCTTCTAGGGCTGAGGCTCCACCCTATAATTTCATTTAATCTTATCTCCTAAAGACCTCATCTCCAGATGTAGTCACATTGGGGCAAGGGCTTCAATATCTATATTTTTGATGGGGGCATAATTCACTCCATAGCATAATCATTTATGATATAAAATAACTAAAACCTCCATATCTTATACAAGTATATATGCATATATATATATATATATATATCTTCAATATAATTGTAAGGATATAATTAAATGTAGCTATCTATGTACTCAATTGTGAATGCTATCTCTGGCTGTTTGGGATAGAAATGGAGGGCCATTAGCAATATGATGGGTAGCTTTACATATCTCACATTAAGCAAAAATTTAAAACAAATTGAAAAGGAAATGAAAAGATACATGCATATTAGCATTGTTATATACCATTGTATATATGCCTATATGTAAATTTATGATTGATGGATGGTTTATATGTAAAATAAATCAGTAATCAAGTTAGATCTTACACTTCAAAGAGTGTATGCTTCAAAGTAGTCCTGTATGCTTCCCAAGGACCCTTGTCTCTTCCTTGCTATCCCTCTATTTAATTTTGTTAAAATTAGATCTGTACATGGAGCTACTGTTTGGCATTAGAATGTTATTTGCTTAAGGAATTACTTATAGAAGCTGCCCTTCTACATAAGTGACAAGAATCAGTAGAAGAGAAACAAGTACACAATTTATATATGTTTAAAAATCCTACACACATCATAAGCTTTCACCAGAAAGAATTAAGAATACTGAGCTTCAGGTTTGCAGAGGACATTGTTTATCTTAAAAGAAACGTGGATAAAAGTAAGCATTTGCCAACAACAGATACAATTCTCCTATATCCAAATTAGTCACCAAGGGTTTTGTTTAGGGCAAGAAAATAACAATAGGATTGAGAATTTTTTAATTTTAGTTTTTTCATTTGGGCACATGCCCAGAAAGTATAGGTCAAAGGTTTAATGGCTTCAGATACAACCGTGGTAGAACAGCTTCCCTGGGACAGTAGAGCATCCTTTGTTAGAATTTCCCCGCTGCCGTTCTACTGCTAAATGAGATTCCTTTAACAAAGAGAGAAAAGATGACCTCGTTGACTTCATATTTCACTAGCAACACTAAAGCCCCAAAATAGTTTTATGCAAAGCCAATACCAAAGTAACAACCAAAAATAAAGATGGTGGCCAATGTATCATCAGTGGTCTACCTAATGTTTTCATTCCCATTAATATTTTCAGGATAGTATAAAATGAAAACAAAATCATATGCTTGTCCTAAGATTTTCTACTTTCTGCCTTGGTCCATCTTTCTAAATCTTAAAGAGAACCAGAAACACAGCAGGGTTAATTGGGAACTTCAGATCAGAGAAACCACGTTTTTCTTGCTTATCTTCATCAGTAATCTAATGATCCTACTGAAGATGAAGATATGATTTTTAACTACTCTGCTGTGATAAAACCAATTGCATGTTTGAGATTTACTTATTAAAAGTATAGAGTTCATAATATCTAGAGATGTTGAAAATTTATGATTTTTGTAGCACTGTGCCTTATATGTGTCAACAAACATTAGTAAATTGCCATTTGATAGCTGTGCTATTTTGGTCAAATTATTTATTTTCTTAAGTTTTAATGTCCTCATATATAAAAGAAATATTGGGCCAGGGATTTAGCTCAGTGGTTGAAGCTCCTACCTGCAGTTGTGAGGTCCCGAGTTCAATCCCTGGTACCAAACAAAATAAAACAAAACAAAAACCCAAAAAAATATTTACAAATTCTCCCTTGTTAGATCATTATAAAGAATCTATTGATTAGTAATTGCGCATCTTAGAATGAATGATAATGAAAACAATTCTGGAAGGACTTTATCTCATATTTTTCTACTCTAAGTATCAGAATCTTGACAGAAATGTATTGTCTATCAGTAAAGATATGTATTCATTTTAGCATATACTTTATGCCTCCTTACTTAACATTCCTAACACCTCTTTTTCTCTTTCAGTCATTTCATTTTTGTTTTGCACTATAATACTGAATTATGTATTTATATGGAAATCATTTTAAATTGAGTGAAGCTTGGATAAGGAAACTTATCTGCATACATTCTGTAGTATATCACATTAAGTCACAGATAGATCTGTATAGTCCAAAAAATAGCACTCCTCTAATAATCTTGCCCAACATTTTTTAGTAGGATGCTTTCATGGTTTATGTCAGCAGCCAACCCTCACGCAATTTTGTGTTTGCGATTGGTTCATTGTCGAGCACTTGGATTGGTGGTGTGAGTGTTACACCCGCCTAGGGGTGGAGCCAGGATATGACATAATGGCGGGAAGAAGATTTGTCTCTTTTTCTTGCTAGTTTGTGCCTTGCTGTTTGTAGCTGCCCTGTCTTGCCATGCTGCTTTGGAGCCAATTGAGTATGGACTGAAACTTCTAAACTGTGAGATATAAACCTTTCCTTTCTTCATTTTGGGTGTTGGGTATTTTGTCCCAGCAATGAGTAAAAAGTAACTAAGACAGAATTTAGTGCCAGAGAAGTGGGATGATTGCTGTGATTACACATGACCATGTGGTTTGAGAGCCTTTGGAAATTTCTTGTGGGCTGAGTTTGGAAAGGTTTGGAGATGTCACCTGAATGCATAGAGCTGGAACAGCTTAGACTGTTGTGCAGGAGAGATTCTGGTCAGAGCACAGGAGACCAGAAGGTGGATAAAAAGCCTGCAGGTAAAGACCAGGATGCGGAGGTTTCTGTGGGAAAGAAGGACTGCATTGTTGTTTGACTCCAGTTGATGTATGTTGGCAGAAAGTTTGTCTGCATTTTGCTCGTGTCCAGAGACTTTGTCTGAGATTGAGATAAGTGCAGAGGACTGATTAATTGGGCAAAAGAAATTCCAAGGCAGCCAAATGTTGAGGCTGTGGCATGGATATTGTTGGGAGCCTTTAGCCAGATTTATGTTGCAAATCAAGATAAAAAGGCCATGAGGATAAATTAAAATGCTATGAGTTTGGCCAGAAGGCAAACTCCAGTAAAGCTGTGGATTGTAAAGATAGAGCTGAGACTTTGATTGCTGAGAAGGAAGAGAGAAATAAAAAAGAAGGCCTCAGAGCAACCCAGGAAGTAGTGGGTTATCATTTTTTTTGCAGCTTCAAAATTGCAAAAGTGAAAGACTTTGCTCAGAGGAAAAGCTGCAGAGCACCATGCTCCAGAATGGTGACAGAGACCACATGAGGTTCCAAGACAGCAGCAGCCATATAAGGTCCCAAAATGGGAGCAGCCACACCAGGTTCCAGAGTGGAGGCAACATAGAGAAGCTGTCCCTCACAATCAGTTTCACAGAGCCCAGCCACCCAGGCACTGGATCCCTACAGCCAAGAGAGAGAAATGCCTCCCTACTGCTCCAGCTGGTAGCTAACCTTGGTGGCATCCACATGGTGCTGATGTTAGGTGCAAGGCAAATGCACAAATTCTGAGGGTAAGAGGACTTTCACCTCCATTGCACAAGGCCTGAGAGGCCAAGCAGTGTACCCCTAAGAGAGCAATATGTAAAGATGTAACAGTGGAGCCAGAAGTACAGTGGAGACCTCAGAAGTTTGGAAAGCAAGGAACATGGATCATCCAAGGAAAACTGCAAAAACCAAGTAAGTGGGATTTAAGAGATAAGCTGGGGGAGCTGAAATCCCTGAAAGTGCCATGGGGGTGGGACGACTCAAGGCTTTTGGAGCTTGCAATGAGATTACTTCAAATGCTGAGCATGGAGCTCTAGGACTTAAATGTTTGCCCTGCTGTATGTTGGACTTGCTTTGTTTCCAATGCTTTGTATTTCCCTGTTTGTAACTTTTGGAATGGTAATGTTTATCTTGTACCTTTGCATTTTGGAAATGTTTAACCTTGTTTCATTTGTACAGGCGTTACAGTTAAGAGTCTGCCATAGATCTCGGAGGAGAGGTGCCTTGGACTTTTCAGCAATGCTGAAACTGTTAGGACTTTAGCAACTCTTGGAGACAGATTAAATGTCTTTTGTATAAAGGATGTGCATGAGTCTTTGGGGGCCAGGAGTGGAAAGTTATGGTTTATGTTAGTGGCCCCCAAGCCTCATGCAACTCTGTGTTTGTGATTGCTTCATTGTCTAGCTCTTGGATTGGTGGTGTGAAAGCTACACCTGCCTAGGGGTGGAGGCAGGATACGATGTAATGGTGGGAGGAAGTTTTGTCTTTTTCTCATGCTGGTTCCTGTCTTGCTGTGTGCAGCTGCCATGAACTGGCTGCCCCGCCATGCTGCCTTGGAGCCAACTGAGTTGGAATGAAATCTCCAAGAACTGAAAGAAATAAACCTTTGCTTCATTCATTTTAGGTGTTTGGTATTTTGTCCCAGCAATGAGTAAAAAGTAAGTGTCTTAGTTACTTTTTACTCCTCGCTGAGACAAAATACCTAAAGCCCAAAGTTGGGAAAGGAAAGGTTTATTTCTTACAGTTTTTGGAGGTTTCAGTCCACACTCAGTTAGCTCCAAGGCAGGCAAGCATGGATGGGCCACAGCTCATGGCGGCTGCAAACAGCAAACAGGAACCGACAAAGAGCAAGACACACCTTCTTCCTGCCATTACATCACATCCTGGCTCTACCCCTATGTGGGTGGAGCACTGACACCATCATTCCAAGCACTAGACAATGAACCAATCACAAAGGCACAATGCAAACTCATGAGGCCTGGGGGACACAGACATAAACCATGACAGTTAAGTATGACAGATTCTAATATAAAACATCTTTAAAAAGTGTTCCAAGATAAAAAGAAATGGGAAAACACCTGATGAATCAAAAAATGCCTCTACTATAGTTCTTTTAAGAACCTTCACATACTGCTATGAAGTATAATAAGTAGCATGGACACAGAGTACAATAGTTCTCAAAATCAGTTTTGTTAACTGAGCATCTTAATTAAAGAAAAATATATTGATTATTGGGGAGCAATTGAATATCTTCCTACCATTTTCTTTTATAAAGTGTATGAGGATGAACAGCTGGACTGCTGCTCATTGGGGTTTGACATAATATGATGCACTATCTCACTGTGCTTTAGAAACAAAGTCTCGCAGGAGAAAGGACCTACATCAAACCGTGGTCTTTTTCTCCTCAAAACCCTTTTGAGATTTTGAAGTTGCAAAGAGAGGAATGCTGGAGAGTTTTTCTAGAAGTATTTTATACCTAATGGGACAAAGAACCATCAGACTCTAACTCAAAAGCCCAGGAAAGCTATGCTCTTCAAAACAAAGAGCGCTTCAGTCTTACTAAAATTAAAATGCTGCTTGATCCAGCTGAGGCCCTGGTTGAGGTAATCAGCTACTCAGCCTGTTGTTTAGAAGAAAAAATAAATAAGGGAAAATATCTCTGAAGCAAAATAGCTGTTTCTGGGATTCTTCTATACACTGTTTAAAAAGTGAATAGAAACTATTAATCATCAAGCAAAAATAACAATAGAATCGGCAAGCGAAAATGAGACACCACGTCATTAAGTGATTAAAATTAGCACATCGATTTTAAATAACTATGATTATGATGTTCAAGAAAGAACAGAAAGATGAACAAAGTATATAAAAGTGCAGAGAACTTTTAAATCACATTTTAGCTCCTATGAACATAACTGAATGAATAATCTATAACTGAACATTACAGTATGTGAAATTGAGAATCCATGTAAATATACTTCTTAGCAGATCAGAAGGAGCACAGTAGAATGTAGAATCTAGATATGGGAGTCAGGGAAATAGGTAATATTCAGACTGAATGCAAGAGAAAAAAGAATGTTTAAAAACTGCAGTAGCCCTAACATTTACGGCCATTTTCTAAAGTAGCTTCATTGTTTATCTTTTCATCAACTTAAATAAGGCTTCCAATTTTGCACATCCCCCCCTACTAGTGATTATTGCTTATTTTTTCCGTGTTAGTTGTGCTAGGGAGTACAAAAGCATATACAGATTCTAAATAATCCAGTGTCAGTCAACGAAGTTGAAGAAGTAATAAAAGAAAACTACCAATCAAAAAACGCCCGGGTCCTGATGGGCATTTCATTGCTGAATACTACAAGAACTTTAGAGAAGATCTAATGTCACTAACTTCAAACTATAGTGCTCTGAAAAAATGAGATCAAAGAGGAGATCAGGAAATGGAAAATATCCCTTTTCTTGGAGAGGCAGAACAAATATAGTAAAAATGACTATAATCCAAAAACTGTTATACATATTTATTTAATCCCAATCAAAATACCAATAGCATTTGCACTGAACTAGAGAAGAAAATCCTAAGATTTATATGGAACCAGAAGAATTTAGAGTAACAAAAGCAATTCTAGGCAACATAGGTAAGGCAGGGGGCATCATAATCCTTGATTTAAAGTTATACTACAAAGCTACAATGACATAAACAGCAAGGCACTGGCAAAAAACACAGTTGAGAGGATTAGTGGGATGGAATAATAAAATGCAGAAACAACTCCAAAAACTCTCAGCTACCTTATATTTGGTAAAGTGGTAAAACCCATTGCTGGAAGAAACCTCTTTAAAAAAATGTGCAGGAAAAACTGCTTGCCACAGACTAAAGATTGAACCTGGACCTGTACTTCTCATCATGCATTAAACTAAATTCACAATGGACCTAAGACCTAAATACTTAAAACAAACAAATAAACAAATAAACAACTCCAATCTGCTAGCAGATAGATAAAACTCCTGAAAACACAGCTGTAAGCAAAGACTTTTTAGAAAAAACTACAAAACCTAGATTACCCAGGAAATATTACGAAGAATCAAGAACTGGGATCACAGAAAATTGAAGAGCTTTGCACAGCAAAAGAAGTCACAGAGTGTTGGTTTCTATACAGGTGAATGAAACTCCCAACCCACTAGACATCCAGTGTGAGTTCGTGTTCTCTAAAATTGAAGAATGAGTCTTAGGAACAGCAGTTAAGGGCAGAATATATTTATTGAGTGAAAGAAAGCTTCTGTCAGGGAGAGACAGAAGGGGCCCAAGTGGGTTGCTAAAGACTCTGTCTTTTTTAGGCACTTTTATAGAGCAAAACCATGAGGTGAGATGGGTCCATGGCAGGAAAACTTAGGAACTCCCAAGGCAGGCAGGCATGAGGTAGGAAAGAACTAGGATCAACTAATAAGATTAATTGTTCAGGTAAAATTGATTAAATATGGATAAATGGGGAAGTGAGTCACTTAGCAAGCAGGCATACTTTTGTAAGGAGTTGAGATGGTGACTCCTGGCTTCCTCAAGGAGATCCATATTTCTTTAGAATATCAATCGCTGATGTTTATACTTAGGGTACAGTTGCATTTATTCTGTCTTTTGTCATGAGATCTGGCCCACAGCAGAGGTGTCTGTTGCCTCCAGTGTTACAAGGTATCTGGTCTTCTGTACTGGCTCCTTCAAGGTCCCAGCCTTGTCTGATTGCCTATAATTATTTCTAATTACCTTAACAGCCTGTAACACTTTCCCCCATAAAATGGAAAAAAATTTTTTTACAGGCTACACTACAGACAAAGGACTAACGTCTAGGATATAAAAAATTTGAAAAAAAATTAGACCCCAAATTTAAAGATCCAATCCAAAATGGGTATCTAAAATCAATAGATGCTTCTCAGATAAAAAAGTACAAATAGCAATCATGTATATAAAAATAACAATAAAGTATATAAAAAAGTCAGTATCACTGGTCACTCAAGAAATGCAAATTAAAATAACACCAAGATCGTATCTTATTCTGGATAGAATGGCTATCAACAAGAAATCAACTAGTAACAAAAGAAACTCTTCTTCTTTGTTGTTGGGAGTGTAACTTCATAGAACCACTATGGAAATCAGTATAGCGATTCCTAAAATCTAAATCTAGAGGTTCCATCTGACCTAGCAATTCGTCTTCTAAGTATCTTCCTGAAAGAGTAAAAGGTATCATACCACAGCTCATATATGATCACCTACGTGTATAAGAGCAGGATTTATGCTAGCTAATTCTTGGAAATAGTCCATACGCCCATCAACAGATGAATGGCTAAAGAAAATGTGGTGTCTATATACAGTGGAGTACTACTCTGCTAGAACAAGACATTTCTAGGTAAAGGGATGTATCTGGAGACCAAAATCTTAAATTAAATAAATCAGGCCCACAAATTTAAATATTGCATTGTTTCTGTTGTATGAAAAACTTGAAGAGAAACTGGAAGAATCTGTTCAAATGGGAAGGAGAACAAAAGAGAAGGGGAGGCGAAGAGATGGAAAGCAAAGGTGATTTGAACAATGGAAGGAAAAATGGAAACAGGGAAAGAGTTTTGCCCGAGTATGAATGACAGGACATCATGGCCGCGGTCTAACATGGCAGAAGGAAGACCAAGGCAGGAACGCTTACTCCGATGGCCACTTCATCCTCCTCCTCCTTCGGCCCAAATCACAACTTCTTCCTTCCTTTCCCTGTGCACGCAGAGAAAATTCCGGTCACTTCCTTGTGAGTCACAAATGCTCACCCCAAGTGCCACTTCCAGGCCAAGGTCACAGATACCCCTGACCCCTGTATCCCGCTGAAGGACAGAGCCAAACTGTTGCGGGTTGTTGGCTCCTCTCTGTGTTGTCAAATAAAGTGGTCACTTTCACTTTGTCTTTTATTCTGCTTCTCTATTGCACCAGAAAACTCTAACAAATGTAGCTTTCATAAATGGGAAAGGAAGAAGATTTGAAAGGAGAGGAGAGGAATGGGAAACAGAATGAAGATATATTTTGTAGAGGTATGGATTCCCCATGATGAATATGATCATTATGGAAAATACATACTTACTTAAATTGTGCTAAAAATAAGTCATTGTTTACTATTTTAGTCAATATCACAGTTCAGTGGCGTTGATGCTTCTTACACTATTGCACAGACACAATCTCTATTCATCTTCTCTTTTCTTCTTGCAAAAATGAAATTGAGCCCATTAAGCAAAAGTTCTGCATTCTGCTCACCCCACCCAGCTCTGTTAACTACTATTTCTGTCTGTGGGGATACCAGGCACCATGTAAGCGGGATCACATAATATCTGCCCTGCTGTGAGTGGATTATTTCACTTATCAGTGTTTTAAGAGGAACATTTTGTGTACAGTGATGACGTCTTAATAAAGCTGTTGTTATAAAACAAACAAAAATTAGATATGTGGGGCATGGTTTAATCTTCTAATTTCTATAAAAAACAAGATTCAGAAAGAAGACAATGGAGAAGAAATATAATTCATGAGAATAAAAAATACATCAATTGAGATATTTAGCTGTCTCAAAGAGCTCCATTCAATATAAACACACACAAAAAACCTTGTATGGACATAATAGGGTAAAACTTCTAAAAACCACAAGACTAGGTGAAAAGATGACCCATTGGAAAAAAAGGCACAACTCCTCCAAAGGAGCAGTCTTTACGACTGACTTTTCAATAGGAATAATAAAATTAAAAGACAATAGAATGATATTCTTTAGTGCTGAAAGTGAATTTTTCCATATTTACTTCACAAATGAAAGTAAAATAAAGACATCTTCAGACAGTTTTCAACAGCATACAGACAATAGAGCAGAACAAAATAAAACAAAGGCCAGACTCCTTCAGGAAGAATAAAATTGATTCCTCCTAGATATACTAAATTGCGGGAAGGGATAGAGCCCACCAAAATTATAGGGGAATTAGAAATAAATATTGCGTATTTTTAAAAAATAATATTGTGTTGTGTTTGAAATATATATATATATTCTACCAGCATGTGAGAGAATAAAAATGCTAAGACAGAAGAGGATAAGTGGATAGAAATTCACGATTCTATAAAAATACAGTAATAAGTGGTAAAAGTAATAATTTGAATTATTTTTATGTAAGCTATGTATATATGTTGTAACTTCTAGGGCAAGATGGGAAGAAATGCATAACTAAAAATACAGTCCAAATAATGAATTAAAATGTGCAACTCACACATTAATTCAAGGACAAAATGAATATCATTTTTGTTGACTAATCTAAAAAGGAATGGATAGAGAAAAAAATAATACAGACCCGACGCAGGAAATGGCAGTCACTGTAAATAGAATGTACAAACCAAGTGAAATGAGAAACACTTAGGCTGATCTGATGACACCAGAGAAGAATGTGCTCTTATCGTGTCAGAGTATGGAGGGAATAGAAAACACAGAGATAAGAGGCCGAGAGCGACTGTGAGGGACTGATAGGACTCAGCTCTCAGAAACGGTTACTGCGTTTTCAGGATTGCGGATCAACTCTGGGGCTTTGTACTGCTGAGCTGTATCCACTGCCCTTTTTAAATTTCGAGATGGTTACTCAGACTGGCCTTAAACTTTCATTCTTCTTGCCCCAACCTCTCAAGTAGCTGAGTTACAGGACTGAGCCTACACTGTGGTCTGATTACTTTTGGCTTGTACTCATGCAAATATGTCAGGTGTTAATTAACATCAAAATATAGTTTGCAACAGTGTTAAGGTATGTTGGTCTGATCAATTATTAAAATGGCTTTCATTTTGCATTAGTTTTATGTTAATGATCACTTCTTTTGATGCTTTATATACCACGTGTTAATATCAGATAAATATAATTTCACATAACATTGACATGTCAATATGTATATATTTTAGGTATTTATATGTATTTATTATATATAATACAATCTTTATAATAAATATAAACATATATAATAACAGTATAGTTTAATAACCAAAATATTATCATAACACATATTAATATATATGATACACTAGAACATATATTGTTATATAGTGTTAGTATAGATACTACATATTTATATAATACAGAAAATATTTATTGCAGTACATGTTATATGTAAATTTCTTTTTTTCAACAGCTTTGCAATATAATTTGTGTGTCATAAAGTTCAGTCTTTTAAAGTGTGCACTTTAGTGATTTGTAGTATATTCATTCAGCCCTATAAGTGCTTATGCAGCCATTTCATTTTTAACATAATCAGTGTACCTAAAAGGAACATTGTGACTACCAAAATAATCTTTTTTAAAGAGAATAATCTTACCTGGTTAATATAATCCTATCATAAAAATCTCTCTACCATTTTAAATAATGTGTATGTAGAATACAGTGAAATATATGGAATTATTTGGACAATTTCCATGATTGCTCAGGAATTCCAAGGTATCTTCTCCAAATCCTGCAGGTTAATGTCTATTGGGAACAGGGATATGGTATCCTACTGTAAAGAGACATGGACTAGTGTGTCCAGCGGACCTGAGGTAGACATACAACACAAGGAAGGGAAAGGTTTTTATGAGTCATTATGTTTTAAGGTTGCAAAATTAAGACTTCTTTGTCATTAGTGTCTTATTATTTTTCTATCATTGCTGAGACAAAATACTCAACACTCAAAGTTAAAGGAGGAAAAGTCTATTTATCTCACAGTTTCTAGAGGGTTCAGTCCATAATCAGCTGGCTCCAAGGCAGAGTGGCACATGGCAGAGAGGCAGCTGCTCATGGTGGCAGAACACAGCTAAAGCAACAAAAGGGGGAGGGGGAGGCGAGTAACAAGCCTCTTTCTGTCCCCTTTATTGTATGTAGGCTACTTGTCTTAGGGCAGATGCAACACTCTCATCCTTAATGCCAGCTCTGGACAAGTTATATAACATGAAAACAGAAAATGATAGCTCAGTTATAAATGAGAGAGAATGGTACGCAGATTTTAGGTGCTGAGGAAGGAAGAAATAAAATCCATTTAAAGATACAATACAAAATATTTTAAAATATGCATTAGAAAACAGAAACTGAACTATGCTGATATTAAATTAGTTTGGACTAATATATGTGTGTATATATATGTATATATATAACATTTTATTTTTTTATTTTTTTGTACCGAGATCAAACTCACACCCTTACACTTGCCAGGCAGTTACTTATACCACTGAGCTAAATCCTTAGTTCTATTTCTTATATTAATATTACTCTGCTCAATACTTAATAATCTGCAAAAGTGTCCTGATTTGTATCAGAGGCCAGAGGCATTTATCCTTTAGGTAAGATTTGTCAGGGTGTCTTCATGCGCAATTCTATCCTGTACGCATCTAACGGGGCTAGATTGCTCTTCAATTCCAATTCCAACAAAAAGAGGAGCTAGAGTAGAAGCCCAGAACTATAGCAAGAAAAAGCTTTTAAGAGCCAGTACTTGTATGTTTAAAAATTGTTTTATATAAAATAAATTTCTGGTTTCATGCCCACACCTTTCCTTAAAAGTTTAAGTAAGTTTTAGGAAAAATCATTGTGTAATATGATCCCATTATTTAAAAGAAACAAAACCTTGCTACGGTGGAGTAATGCAGTGAACACTGGCATGTCCTCAAGGTCAGGCGCATGATCACGGTTGTTATGGTTTGAGAACTGGTGGTCAACTTAACGCCAGCTGGATTACATCAGCATGCATTGAGTGAAGATGCTCCACCTGAGGAGGGTTGCCAGGATAAATAGGTGGAGAAGAAGGGAGGTGTGGAGGGTTGAGGCATTAAGGAGGCATTGTGGGTTCTCCTACGAGTTGCTATCTGAGCTGTTGGTTTTCCTGGAAAAGCTCTGGTCCAGAGGAAGATATGTGCTGCTTGGTCTCCAGGATGAACTTGTCACGCTGCTTCCTGGCATGTACCCGACTGTGCTTGTCATCAGAGGAGCTCGGGACCTCTGTGTCGCTGATGACAGCTGTGGTGCCTTTCAGGATAGCCCTGGTCTTTGTTGTGAGTGTGACTTTTCGGCTCCAGCATGGAACCCTCATCCCACTAGCACAACTCCTTCATCCTGCTGGCATAGACTTTCTGGCTTCCAAGTCTGGCTCCCAGACTTTCTGGCTGACCCTTGGGTCTTCCTGGCATGCATCTGTAAAAGAGACTGGCGTGAGTCCTTCTTGTGGGCTCTGGGCCTCCAGTTGGACTTGTGGGAGGCATTGCCCTGAGCTCTGGGTTTTTATCTGGACTCATGTGGGACACTGCTGTGGAGTTTAGGTTCTTGACTAAATAATTTATGTCTTTGGTGTTGCGGATAGATTTCCTGCATTTCCCTGTGTTAACTTTCAGTGACCATCATAAAAATATTATAAACTCCAGGTCCTAATCCCAGTTGTTCTCTGTTTACAACCCCTGACTACAACAACGGTCAAGGTCATACGTGATAGATCCACAGTGTGCCCACTTGATAGCACATGATAAAACTGGTGCTCTGCTTCCGTAGTTTTTTTTCCACCAATGCATAACTCCAGTCTCCTAGGAAAAACATCAGACAAAAGGAGATAAAGGAGAGTCTACAAAATACCTGACCAGTACTGTGCAAAACTGTCAAAGATTTTGAGAACAAGGCAAGTCTGAGAAATATTTATGGCTAGGAAGAGCCCACGGAGGTAGAAAGCCCACATGTGAGGTGGTGTCTTGGGTAGAATCATGGAACAGGAAAAGACAGTAGGAAAGAAATGAAGGAGACACTAACAAAATGGGAACTTTGGTTAATAAAAGCATATCAACATTTACTGATTTTAATAAGTATACAAGACATTAGTAATGGAGGAAGGGGGCTATAGTGACCATGACAACTCTATATTCTATCTTTACAGTTTTCCTGTAACCTAAGAATGTTCTAACAGTGAAAGTCATTTTAAAAAAATTGCTTTACTCTATCATTCCATCTATAAATGTCCACTAAGGGAAATATAAAATATCTTTACCACCTCCTTTACATTGACAACCCTTAAACCATTATTTTTAGCTCATATATATGTATATTATATGTTATATATATATATATGTACATTATATAAATAGTCATGTATATATTTAGACAATATATTCATTTAGATGTATTTCAACCATATAATACTTAACATAACTTTTGGTAAGAACCAATTGGCCGTGGTGTGACACTACCTTGTAAAAGCATACTTTTAATGGCTTTATACAGTCTACTTGATGAATGTTTCCAGGGTGACTATTGTTTCCCAGATGCTGTGATGGATATTGTAGACTTGTAAGTGATTAAAACACATGGAGCAATGGTGATGTAGCTCAATGATAAAGAACTTAGTTGCATCTGCAAGGCCATGGTTCTAAAACCCAGCAGCATGTGTGTTTACCTTTACTGCAATATCATTCATACTTTATCCACTTAATGAATTCACTTTTTGTTCTAACTACACTGTGCATAAAATAAATCCTTAATAAAATTTTGTAGAAAAATCTAATTTACGTTTTGGTAATCGCACTTGTTGAATGGGGATAATGGAGCAGACTGGACTATTTTGCTGATCTGTGTTCATGCCACCAAGAACTATATATTCAAATAAAAAGCATTTTGGTTTTGATTCTGTTCCTGGGTCTCTCTGTCTTTTGGCCTAATTCCGATTCCTAGAAACTTAACCACTCTCCAGAAATGACCAGCTACTCCAATTTACCTCTCTCTCTCTCTGCACTGAATATTCCACATTCTTAAAAAAAAAAAGCTACACCAAAGCAAATCAAAATCTAGTCCTAGACAAACTTAGACAATTGGTCTCTCTAGGAAAGTCCTTGTAAGATATGGAGTATATTCACCTGTTTCTCATTCAAAACCATGAGAATGAAGTGATTTAGTGAATGCTGATAAAGAATACACTAAGCAAACTACATTCATCTCTTGAGAGGGTTCACTTTGCCCAACGCTGACAGCAACCCCAAGAGGCAAGAAAAAATTATTACCACCACTTGACCAATGAAGAAAGTAAACACAGAATATGAAGCTGGAGACTCAGGCTTCAAATCCAGTATGTCCAAAGCAGGAATTAAATTCTTGGGCTTCATGGTGAAATGCAGGGAAATGGCAAGTCATCCAGTTATTGAGTTTCCCCAACTCTCAAAAACTTACAGATCTACTCCAAGTCATCCGTACTACTTTTTAAGAATTACTCAATGCCCTCACCACCAAAGAAAGTTAGAAAGTTAGTGTACACTGCAGATATCTTGAGAAATTAGTTTTCTTAGACTAAATGTGTGTAAAGCCTCTTCAGTTGAATTGAACATTAATCAATTTGGAGAAAAATTGAGCTTTACATCATGCAAAGGACTGTTGGGTTATACAGCTTCACAATTAGCTTGTTTCTGCGGAGTGATTTTGGCTATCGTTGCTTTCTCCAGGCATCTGATTTAAACATTTATAGTTCCTCAGATTCCATAGGCTTGAGTGAGTTTTTCCAGACAGGTTAGTGATTTGGAGTTTGGCAAGTACTTTGGCTTTTCAGTCTTTTTTTGAGTGAAAATCAATTTACACTCTTTGCAAACATGTGACAGCATAAATCAGGCAACTGAGTTCACTCTTAAAACACAATAGAGGTCTGTTTCATTTTGCTGAGGAGATGGACAAAACACTTTCTACTAGTTTCAAACATTTCCCCATCATACTATGGCAATCTGACAAGCACGCTTCTCCATCACTCTTAATTCAATAAATGATAAAAACAGAAGAAAGAGAGGTTAGACTATCTGCTGAGGGCAGCACACAGGAAAAGAAACATGGAGTCATATTCAGAATTTGCAGATCCTAAATTCACCAATTGTTCTGAGCTGTTTAATATCTGTAGTGCACCTGATATTTAATATTCAGGTTTGACAGGATTCTTTGTCCCAAGTATCAAAAGTCTTTCCTTTCGCGTGTCTTTTAACTAAAAGTGATCTGGAGAAAGTGGATACTACAGGAAATCTCCAAAACATTTCAGTGCCATAAAACTCACTTAAAATGGAATAAAGTAGAAATACAACAGTTGGTCACTACACCATTTAGATTTTAAATGGACACTTACTCTAGAGGGTAAAAACTATTATTACCACAAGACTTACAAAATACAATCTACATCCAGCAAAATGAAGTCGGGTTGGAGAGGAGATAATTTTCCACATCCATCTTAAGAACACTGATGATTTAAAATGCTATTTTGCTACAGAAGACCATTACTAAGAATAAGATCTTAGACCTTTTTAACTTTAGTGGTATTATGGTTTGTATTTAGATATCTCCATGCTCCCCAAAGCCCCATGAAGTCAGAGCTTTTTTGGAGGTGGCTGCATCTACAGTGTGTGTTTGATTGGTGGTGTAATGCTGGATTAAGGGTGCTGGGATTAAAGGGGGTTGATTACTGGAACAATCCACTGATTGAATTGATACTGCCCTGATCCTGGTGGACTGGATACAATATAAACAACAGAAAGAGCTTTTCTGTATCTCTCTCCTTGTTTTTGTTGTCTTCCACCACCATGAACTGCTGCCCCTAGCTACACCACCATGCCTTGGAGCCAGCTGATTATGGACTGAAACCTCTATGAAAGTGTGTTAAATAATCCTTTCCTTCCTTAACTCTGGGCTCCAGGGATTTTGTCTCAGCAAGAGGTAACTAAAGCACATTGCAAATTCTAGTTTTATTCATGTTGTCTCCTTGCTAAATATATACCTGAGGAAACATTTATCTATATGTATATCTTATACATTGATAAGATATTATCATTTTGACTTAGTTTTTTCAGTTGTTTAGAAAGATTTTTCTCAAAGGTCTTGGATTTTTCACTACAGTAGATTCAGTTTATCATAGTTTTAATGATTTATCCTCCAAATATCTGGAAAATCCTACATAGATTTTACATGAACTATGTGGCAGTTTGGATGAGTTTTCCTCAAACGCCTGTGTGCTGACTGCTTGGTTACCAGCTGTGGTACTTTTGGGAGGTGGGGTAAACTTAAACATTGGAATGTAGTGGGAGGGAGTTAAGACCTTAAGAACTAATCAGAAAGGGAACATTAGGACTCTGACCTCTCTTTCTTTCTTTGCTTCCCAGCTGCCATGTTTTTCCAGCATATGTGTGTCACTATAATTATTTGCCTGACCACCAAAGATGGTGGGACCAAGCAATTATGGAATGAAACCTCTGAAACTATTGGTCAAAAACAATCTTTTCTCCTTATAAGTTGATTATCTCAAGTGTTTCGTTATAGTAATAGAAAGCTATCTTAGGTCACTTTTTCATTTTATTTGTATTTCAATCTGTGAGCATCCTCACTATGGACCAGAAAAGCTAATTAAATTTGAGCTAAATAAGAGTGTATCTTTGCCCAGAAACAGGGTATTATTAGTTTAGTGTAGACATTGGTATGATCACAAATCCCATGACCCTTTTCTCCAAAATAAAAGAGGGTCAGTCTCATATTTAGAATTAGTTATTGGCTGGTGCTGACTCTCTTGCTTGCCTAAATCATTTTAAGAAACTGTGGCTGGAATTCATGTTACATGGTACTAGTCAACTCCTTGGCAGATATGGCATGGTGACACTTGGTAATTTAGCAGAAAATAAAAGAATTCTAAGTTAATATTGGGGGCCTGATGACCAATAAAACTGAAAAAAGTTTTTAGGGCAATGTTTTTCTTAAGGAGCATAGAGATACTGATTCATGTCATTCTCTCCACTATCACCACAAACTCATTCTAAGAGGTAGATAAAAGGCTTTTGGCTCAGACAGGACACTGTAGCCAGGAAAGACTCAACCGGAAGCAGGAAGCCCCTATCTCCCCCGCCCCTAGGAATTTACCTGTGACGCCATCTTCCCGCCCCTGGAAATTTAGATATGGTGCCAAACCTAGGACCAATGGGCTACCTGTGCATCCCTAATGCCCTCCTTAGGTTCCACCCCAAACCGAGGCTATTTGCATACCCCCATGCCACCTGTCCGCTGGAGAGATCCACGCCACTTGTGAGGGGTGCCCGCCATCTCTCTCAGTGTTCTCAGAATAAAGGCCACTTTTTGTTTTATACTTCTCATCTTTTGGAAATATTTTTCATCTTTTGGAAATAATCCTATCAGTAGAGTTATTGAAATCATGGATAAACTCAAGTACATGCAAATTCCTTTATAATTTAATAAAAAGACAAATTTTTAGTGGTGTTTTTCGGGAGGATTTTAAAACATTGCCACATGTTTTCTAAATCTGAGGTCCCAAGGAATATTCCCCACTTTCAGTAAACATGTATACAATCTCTGGTAACCCAGAAAATTTGGAAAACTATTCCCACGTCTTAAGTTAACTTTCCACATAATGATTTCTTCTTCAAGTTTGAGGTCAAGACTTCACCTCCTATCTCCTATGTAGGTGAGGCAAAGACATAAGACTTGGGTTCCAATAATCAGTTAAACAAAGCAATGGCTTCCCCAAAGCAGAGAGCAGTATGAGCAGTGTGTCACATTTTGGTGATTATTTCCTGACTATTAAAGAGACACGTGGCACAGGAACTTTGAGCTCTCAGATACAGCAAGGACAAATGTCCTAGAAGTAAATTTTCACGGCTTTTTGCACATCTTACCAGGGAAGAGCTATACTGTCCCCATAAAATGGTATTGTACATGAAAGAGGCCCAATGGAGTTATTTGTGTTTGTTTTTTCCTGATACAGCCTAATTTGTTGATTCTCATGGTTAGCTACTTGAACTCTAGATTATAAATTACAAAATTGTTTACTTGCTAAAATAACTGGAATAGATCCTCTTTTTGCAATTAAGGACCCTTACAAACTGAGAAGTTGATATCAGAAGTACTGCTAGGCATTACACTCTCAACAAAACAGGAATGGATGGATGGACCAATTGGTTTTGCAAACAAAGCACAAATATAATCTGTTTTTCATTAGTGAGTGATGCTTTGTCATTGTATGGAAAATATGGAAAGATACTTAAAATTATCACTGTGGTCACCTGGAATAATTAAGTATCCATGAAGGTGAAATTACTGCTCCTTACACCATTATCACATTCATGACGACTATACGAGGTTATGGAATGGGCAGGGTCTTTCAAGTAGCACTAGAGAGTCTGAGGAAACAGAATGACTATCTTGATTGCTGAAATAATACCATGTCAGACAGTAACAGATCAAATAGTGCATGAAATGCATTAGTTAACTCTCTGATTAACGTGTCTAGGAAAATTTATCTTTTTCTGATGTTGGATTCTCTTACATAAAAGAAGACATTTTAGTTGGGAATAAAGATCAGTAGTACAAGTACCTACCTGGCAAGTACAAGGTCCTGAGTTTGATTCCTGGTAACAAAAAGAAAAAAAAAAAAAAAAGAAACTCACACTGATAGTACCATAAATAAACTAATTGAATTCATGAGACATTTCACCCTGTTATAGTTTTCCAATAGGAGTTTTTTATTTTGTCTTTTTCTCTTTTTTATTGGTACCAGGGATCGAACTCACGACTGCCTGCTTGCAAAGCAGGTGCTTATGACGCTGAGCTAAATCCCCAGCCCCCAATAGGAGTTATTTTAAGGAATTTATCTGTCTCAGTCTAACAAAAACTGAAGTTCACAAAATTAGGCTTTGTTTCAAGCTTGAAATTTTCTACTTGCCTTTTCCTTAAAATCATTCCAATAATCATAATGCAAATATACAAAGTTATTTCTCCATGAACTCAAAACTTAATCTAACAAGAGAACAAATCTTTCATCTAAATGGAGAACTGCTTTGGGAAACAAATAGTCAACTGCTTGCTTTTTAAGGAAATATTAAAGTGGCCTAATATTTTCCATTGATAATATGGACTAAACATAGACTTTTCTTCCAAATATATAAAAAGTTATTTTTCTAAACTGCAAATAATATTTTTCAAGGTCCAAATCTACTTTCTCATTTTGTGTCTGCTTTATGTTTGTGTTTATGCTTTTAAAGGGAAACTATTTTATTCCTGCTAAAAAGCCTAGTCTCTTATTAGGGTTCAAAGGGAAAAAATGCTAAAAAGTGGCATTGATCTATTAATCTGAAACAGGCCTTGTAGAGCTCTCAAGTTTCTATACTATTTATAAAAGAAATTAATCTACATGATGTAATTTTACATTCTATTTATATCATTATTCTTCATACAACATAAACACAGAACTCTGTGATGTTATTGCATGTCATAAATGTCATCATAATTTGTCTTTACACATCATAAATATCTTAGTTTGTGACATTATTACACCTTTGGGTGTCTCTTTCCATATTTATGGTAATTACATCAAAGTATTTACTATAATTATGTCATTTGATGAAATTACTGTAATTACTTCAAAAAATGATAGCCCATGACTAATGAATTAAAATAGCATGGAAATTCACATTAAAAGTGACATTAGAATAATGCTAAGGATCTGAGATAACCCACAAGAGCAAGAAGATTCATTACTGAGTTTTTAACCTCCTAACTTGGATCCACAAATTTTTCCCTTGTGGAAGGTTTTATCTTTACAAAGGATTGTGAAGTGTCCAGTAATGGCACAGTCAAACATGCAAGACCTTTAAAAATATAAAATTCATTTTCCCGCATGATTTTTAGTTAACTAACAAAAATCAAGCTATGACTTAAATACCTTATTAAACATAATAGAACATAACTATTCTTCCATCTGCTTTCTCATTTATTTTCTTTCACTGTATTATTGATAGTCTACCAAAACAGGTTTATATAAGCTATGTTATATATACATACATAGATTAGGCAAGAGACTGGGTATGTCCTGAACTCATGCTTTTGAAGCTGAAATCTCTGTCATATATCACAAGATGTGAACCTGGAGAAGACCAGGAAAATATTTCATTCAGTCTCTGCCTCCAGAAAGATTACATTTCCTAATGACTTAAAAACAGTTCTGCCTGATTTTGATAGTTTCTACAGACTTCATGGCCTCCCCACAAAGACAATTTTAAGGTTTATCTTCCGTTATTGTCAAGCGCACCTTCCCATCTAAAGCTTGGCCAGATGGACACTCCTCTTCCATCAAGCATAGTTCCAGGCACCTGCTTTTTGCCTCCCCACTTAACTCCACATTGCATTTTACCCTTATCGTGGGCATTTTCTCCCCCTCCCTGATGCCACACTTTCAAATTTTGATCTGAAACATGAGTAACTATTTACACATTGAGTGGACATTTATGTACCTGTGAAGTGTCATTCTAAGACCTAGGCATACAAAAATCAGTGAATAAAACAAAAATTCATGCACCTATTGAATTTATGCAGAAAGGCAATAAGCAATATTGAAGACAAAAATAAAAAAACTCCAGATAATAAGCATGCAAAAATTTAGTTTTAATATGTATTAGTTGGTTTTTCATCGCATAGCAAAACACCTGAACTAGGCCACTTATTTACCTCCTAGTGCTGGAAGTTCAAAGCCCAAACGATATGCCACCGGTTCCAGTGTTAGGATCACTCGTAGGCTGCATCACCACATGGTACCAGTATGCAAAGAGAAAGCGAGTGATCATCTCTGGAACTAAAAGACAGAGGATGAGAGGGACTGGGCTTGCTCTTTTCCTGATAACCCTCTCAAAGAGTGCAACCTAGTCCACCTCACCCACCCAGTGACTTAAGGATCTCTGCTATTCTCCACTGCTTAAAGGATCTATTATTTCCTAATGGGTCTATTAAAAGGTCAAAGCCTCTATTTTTATGGATAATTTGGTGATACTGAAATGACTTCCAGTCCTAGCATGGTATATGTTATAACAGAGAGGTATACCTAAAAGGCAAGGTGGAAAATTCCAGGGAAGGAGTTGTGTTAGTCAGTTTTCTCATTGCTGATGTGGTTACTCAATAACTGACATACAATTTAAAAGAGGAACGGCTTAAATTGGCTCATGAAAGGAGATTCAGTCCAAGATCACTTGACTCCTATGCAGAGACATCATATCACAAGGGTGATATGATGTGACAAAGCTACTTAAAGGTGGCCAGGAAACAGATGGCGAAGGAGTTCCAAACATAGACCCCAAGAGCACACATCCATGATGCATCCAGACACACACAGAAGTGTGCTGCACTCTGTCCTGGGTGGATCTCAAAGCCAATCAAGTTGAGGCTTCATCATTAGTGCAACATCCCACCTGTTGTCACATTTGCACTCAAACATATTTCCATAAAACATACTTAAACCACTTAATTTATAAATGAGGGCAATAGCAAGGTCATAAATCTGCTTAACATAGCACAACTATCCTGCATACAAGTGGAACACAGTAGTTCTTTCCCCAAAGACTCAACAGTTTCACTATTTTTCAAAAATCCAACTCCAACTCTTTTCTGGGACGTAAGGCAGATCTTTAGATGTGAATCTCTGTTAAAAAGAAAAAGTCACATGATACCATGGTTCAGTGATGTGCGGTAAATATCCTCATTCCACAATAGAGGAATGGGGAGGTTTGAAAAGAATAGGATCAAGAAAGACAAAAAATTCAGCAAGGCAAATATTAAATCCCGTAGCTCCATATCTACCATCTATGGTACACAGTGGTAGAATGTAAGTTCTAAAGGGAGAGGGTAGTCCAATGCTTGTGGCCTTATCAGTTACAGGCCACATGGCCTCCTCTGGGTCTAGCTCCACTGATAGTCTGCATTTTCCCTTCACAGATATTCCACATTATTGGCATATGTGACTTTCTGGAGTTCTTATTGCACCTTTGCCTTCATTTCTACAGCTTCATGCACTGACCTCTCAGGAGCTACAGTTCTTGCCTGTAGCTCCTGTAGTTCTTACCCATTCTTTGACACAGGTGGAAATCTCCCTGACCCCACAACTCTTGAATTCTACATACCAACAAATATCACGTATGTGATACTAAGGTCTGCTCAGTGGGAACAGTAATTAGCCCCCTGGGACCATGGCTGCAGTGGCCTTTGAATATCTCGATGGCTGGGCAGAAGGAAGTGAATCCCAGGTAACCAATCCCTAAGGAGGCTCTTCTTAAGCAAGGTGCCTGGAGTTTGTCTTCTTTAATGAAAGTTTACATATTTGCACCACAGAGCTTCTAATGGGTGTCTTGTTGGTTTGTAGGATGTCCTCAAGGCATCTTTCTTCTAGTTGCTGTACAAAGTACTTGATTTCTTTTTAATGGAACTGTCCTCAGCAGCTACAATAGTTCCTTCTGTGCCAAAATTTAACTTTTTCATTTTTTTTCTGTTTTGCTTTTTGTCCCCTAATTCTCACTATACATCAGGCTAAAAGCAACCAGCAGTACCCATGACACAGCCTGAATGTTGAGCTGTCTTGAAATTTATTGTGCCAGATTAGCTAGGCCACCACACTTAACGTCAGTTTCTTTCAATAATTCAGGGCATGGGAAAAATGTTGACAAAATTTCTGTCAGAGCATAACATACAGTCAAAATGCCAATGAAGTTCTTGTTTCCAACTAAAACCTCCTGAGCCTGGCCTTTACTGTTTGAATTCCAATCAGCATTCTAAGCTTCAGAGCCCTAGCCAATATTGTACATCAAAAACTGCTCATAGCATTTTAGGGCTTTTTAAGTGCATTTCCAAATCTTTCTAATTTGCTCCCACAAACCAGTTCTAATGTCTTCTAAATCACATAGTCAGGTATAGTCAAAGCAATTAACTTACTTCATTGGTACCAATATTCTGTATTAGTCAGTTCTCTTATGGCTGAGACACAATACCCAATATTCACAATTTAAAGAATGAGAGACTTAACTTGGCTTACATTTTAAGAGGATTCTGTACATGGTGAGCTGATTTCAAGGTAAAAATATCATGTTGGAAAGGTGTTCTGAAGCAAATCTGAGGGCTAGGGATTTAGCTTAGCGGTACAAGCATCTGCCTGGCAAGTGCAAGGTCATGAGTTCAATCCCTGGTACTGAAAAAAACAAGTGATACTGAAACAAATCTGCCCAGTTTGTGGTGTCCAGAAAGCAGGATCAGCAAACAGTGCCAGAGAGGAAGGGGTGAGGTATCACACATTGAGCCCAGGACCGTGTCTTCATGGGATACCCAGACACACTCAGTAGTACATAACTCATCCCCCCAGTGGACCCAAAAGCCAATCTTGTTGACACTCTATCCTAACTGCCATAG
Source organism: Cavia porcellus (assembly GCF_034190915.1). NCBI lineage: Eukaryota > Metazoa > Chordata > Mammalia > Rodentia > Caviidae > Cavia > Cavia porcellus. The sequence goes on along the minus strand of NW_026947510.1, from coordinate 47,986,105 downwards.
AAAAGGAGCATAACATAACAAATTATAGTAATAAGTTTTTGGGTTTTGTTTATTTATTTTTATTTTAATTTAATTTAATTTTATTTTTGAGGCAGGGTTTCACTATATAGTTGAGGCTGGCCTTGAACTCACTTTGTAGCCCAGGCAGGCCTTGACCTCACAGCAATCCTCCTGGTTCAGCCTCTCAAGTGCTGGGATTATAGAGGTGGCCCACCATGTCAGGCTGAGTTTGTGGTTTTTAAATAGGCCTCACTAAGATAGTGGACTAATAAGGAGGGAGCCATGAGCATTTTGCAGAATAGCATCATAGGTGGTAGGAAGAGCTATGGAATAGATTCAAGACAAGAGGCTGCCCAGTCTGTTAGGTGACCGGAGAATTCTGTCCACTGAGATAGGGCAGAAGCAAGGAATAGGAAATGGAGTTCACATGATGGAATGAGTGTTTGGTTTTATATATTAAGATTCCTACTGAATATCCAAGTAAATATGTAAAACAGACACCTGGTGATTTGCAGTTAGGGAAGCAAATATGGGATTCATAATTATAGAGATGCTATTTCAGGCCATGAGAGGAGGCAAGGTTGCTTAGAGAATGAGTGTAGATGGACCAGATAAGAGGCAAAGCTTGAATTTGGGGAATTCCAATGGCATCTGTTCAGAAAAAAGAGCAACATCCAACAAAGATGAGTGAAGAAGAGTGGCCAGGTGGGAGAAATAGGAAAGCGTCTGACTAATAGTCCAATAAAACATTTAAAGGGAGTGTGCAATATCCCAGTAGGGCAATGAAGACTAAAGGGGATGGCTAGACAGAACACTGAAATACTAATTATCCATCTGCTAAGGCTAATTATCCATCTTTTGAATCCCAAATCATAGCTCCACTAAACAAAAATAATATTAAAAATAAAAAAGGTTGATTAGGGATGGGTTTGGTGGCTCACAGCTATAATCCCTAGCACTTGGGAGGCTGAGGCAGGAGGATCAGGATCGCTGTGAATTCCAGGCCAGGCTGCAGTACATAGTGAGACCTTAAAAGTTCATCGTGTGCTCAAAGCAACTTTGGTGAGTGACCATGAAATAGAAATGCAGAGAGACTTAAATGACTCAGGAAATTAAGTCTTTAAACTTGAATGCTTCCATTGTAGATGAGTGCTTACAATTTAGATTTCTACTGCTGCTCCAAACTTTTACCTGCCTCTGGTTTCCTGTAGCACAGATTCCTGAAATGTGATCCTGAGGGTCCCAAATCCTCTCTGCAAGATTGAAACTATTTTCAGAACCATGCAATGGTATTACTGTTGTACCCCAAAAACGAGCCTCAAAATGGTGTCCAAAAAACAGGGCAAGACATGTTTTTTTTTTTTTAAAGAAAAAGGAGTGCTTTTAACTTATCCTAGCACCAGTGACACAGCACAGTTGGAGTTTGCAAGGCTGTGTAACTCACTTAAAATTTTGACAGACTTTTATAGAAAGGACAATTACAAAGTAAATTAAGAAGACCTTTGTTTCCCTTTGCTTGAGGACAGAGAAGTTTTGCAGGAATTTACAGTCCTTTGTCAGCTAATTTCAGCACTTAGTTTTAGATAACAACTGTCCTTTGCAGAGGGGAACAATGGTTAGCATATCAATCAGGTCACCCTGGAAGATGGCGCATACAGAACAGTGTGACAACTCTACAGTTATTTTACAACAATGTGGTCGGTGCCCCTGGATGCCTGGTTGTAGAAAATAGTTGCATTTGCAAAGGGAATTAACAAGTAATTTGGTCATATAACTTGGGCATTGGCAAACATAACACAAACATAACGAAGCTCTTTTTTGCTAGTGTACAGCAATTATCTACTCCTTCCCTTTTTCATTCTGTTTTGAGTACAGTGGGTACTCTGGATGCTGCTTACGGGATGGTAATGCAACAGAATTAACACAGACACAAATAAGGGAGTCCAACTTCTTGCAAGTTGGATGTTAAAGAGATTTTTTAAAATTTCAAGCACTGTGACTCTTCATATATTTTAAATGTTTTGAAACACAGATTTTTTGCACTTAAATAAAAAATAAAATACTATTAACATGCAGTAATTTTTAATTATTTTAATGAATCGAAACTCTTTTAAAGTTTTGATTTAGTGCTTAATATGGCTATATATATGTATATCTGGGATCTTCACTGCTTTTAATAACACTGACGTTATCACTTGAGACTGTGACATTCTACTTTGCACTTTCTTACATAATAGTTGAAATTTATTTTAGTTTCCTTTTATATAAAGTTTATGTGTCCCAGCTTATGAGTTTTTCTACTTTTTGAGACTTCTCTTTCTTTCTTTCTTTTTTTAACTTACCTTGTGAATAGTTAGGGATTTTCAATAACTTAGTGTCTTTCTTGGTTATTTTATTAAGAAGAAAATCTTTCTGGTTACAGTGACAGTGATTTTGGAGCAACTTCTTACATTTTCTGCTATTTAGTGAATATTTGGGTAAATCTTTCATTCAAGTTCCCTTGGAAAACAACTACCAAGATAACAGAGGCCACAATTTCTGTCTTGCAGGCATTTGTAACTCAGTAGGAAAGATAGGATGACATGGTACACAGCATCTGGTATCTTTTTATTTATTTAGGTATCAGGAATTGAACTCAGGACCTTGCACTTACCAGGCAGGTACTTATGCCACTGAGCTCTATCCCTGGCCCTGGTATCATCTTGATTCTGAAGTATACTACCTGGCCGACAGGTGATAATGTCCTTCTAATGAGAACAAGTCTTAAAACTGAAAGATCTTTCAATAATTTAAGTGGTAAAATGTTTATTTTCTTTCAAAGAATTATATAAAACAAGGTAGATCTTACCTTGTTTTAGCCTATTTAGGCTTGAAGAATATGTTAACAAACAAATGAAAGACACTTAATATGAGAACTATCAGAACAAAATGAATAACTAAAAAATTCTGGTAAAGAAGATTTATACATCCAGATAATTATGCAATTATTTTCCACCATATTGTTTTTTCACTAATTTATTGTATATTTCCTGTTATTAATTTGTCATTTTCTGTTGTTCCAAAAAATAAGGCCTTTGAACCAACATTTCATACTGAGGTTTCACTAAAACTTCTCATAACTGAACACAGAAAAAAATTGATTGTCCTAGTCCCTCCATGTTGGTCGGGAAATGGTCCCATAGTAGCTTGACTTGATGTAAGAATCTTCTGTGTTAACAGAAGAATCACTGAGAACTAGATCACTCTATAGTTTGTCTACTGTATTCTCTCTATGTAGTTCCTTCCAAGACCCCACATAGCTTACCATATGGATTTATGTCCAGAAAGTGAATTCAGAGACCAGAAATTTGTTGTTATGGTAATTCTCAATTTGTGAATTATATAACCAGAATCAAATGTTCAGTCTGGGCTTTGGTCAAGTTCCGGTAACCAGGAAATGGATGCTGGTTGGAAGAATTCAAGTTTATTACTCAAGGCCAGCCCTGAAGAAGATTGAGCAGTATCTCCTTCAAGGTCTGTCTTTCTGGTCTAGGGAATCCAAGAGTTTATGTGGTGGGAAGGAGGCCATCAGGCTGCAGACCTGGTGGGGTCTTCTAGTTTCCTCTGTGCTTACTACAATAGATTTGGACCTTCTGTGTCTAGTTATGAAGAATGACACTAGAATGGCTGTCTTTAAAAAAAATAAAAAAGGCTGCGGCAAGAGGATTCCAAATCCAATGCCGGCTTGGACAACGAGGCAGGTCATATTTCAAAATCAAATGCAAAAAGTGCGCTGGGGAGTAGCTCAGTAGTAGAGCACTTGGATAACATATGTGAGACCCTAGATTCAATTCCCTGTCCCTAGCATGTGTCAGGCCATGGGTTCAATCCTCAGTCCTACAGAAAATAAAAAGAAAAAAGGTTTCAAGGGAGCCCTGTCCTCAGAATTCAGATTACTCAGGTGAAACTTTGCGTTAGAGTTTGGAATGCCAACTAAAAAGCAGATGTAAAAGGATTAAAGAAGGAAAAGTAAAAATAATCTTGCTGGATAATTTGCAAAAGTGGCAGGTAGCTGTTGGAGCGAATTAGTTGCATCATGAACTAAGTGTGATCATAAGTGAGGTAATAATTTTCCCCTGCTCATTTTTGGGAGAAAGAGAAAAAATTATAGGAATTAAGTCTCATATTTGTGAACAAAGCAAGGTCATACTGACCATAAACCCAGTCTAATCTCTTTTACCCTCCAAATGCAGATTCATTGCTATCAACATGAAGCCTGTTTAAAAAATTTTTGATAAACATTGCCATTTGCCACATTATTAGAGTATGTGACACATTTGGAAAAATTAGTAACACTTGAAACAAAAACATTCTCCTTATTAGAGAATTAGATTTGTCAGAACAAAATACCTTATCCTTTGGCTATAATCCTGGTTTTTAAAATGTGTCATTTTTTCAATACATTGCTTTGTGACTGTTGTGAAGCAAGAATTGTCATAACCTACTCTGTTTGGGGTTAACAAAACAAGGAAACAATTGTGGCAGGTTTTCATTATGATTATTTCTGGCCTTTTCAAATGTGAGAAAGAAGTATAAAAGTTTATAAACAAGATAAAAACAAAAACAAATATCCGTGCTGTTTTGAATTCACTATTTGCCCAAAGTTTTCTTTCTGTATTATTCTGATTACTGACTTTAAAGCTACTCCGTGTAGCTTTAAAGCTTGGTAATATATGAATGGTGCATTTGTAATCATAGTCTGGAAGGAGGGGTTAGCTTGGAAGGATTAGAAATGAGATATAGAATCTGGCCCCTTAGGTCATTTATTTGTATCCAGCTGAAGTCAGCAGTGGCTAAAATTCATTACCATCTGGCAGTTTTTCCATGGCCTCCGTGACAGAACTTGTGGTCCTAGTCTAGTACATACTAGACAGATGTCCAGGTCATAAAAATCACAACGATACTTGGCATAGTGTCACCCCCTTGTTGACAGTGCCATCAGACAGGCCAGAGATCAAAGTGGAATAAAGAATGAGCTGTCTCCATCCCATCCAGTGGTCCATTGGCAAACAGATCCTCGGTCCTTATGTACCGTAGTGGGGGAAAACTCCTCTCGGCTGTACTTGGAGGACAAGGAAATAATGCTAATAAATGGTGTTTCTTACGGCACAACCTAGTCTGGTATCTCATCCCCTCCACTCCCTTTTCTTTCTCTTCCTTTCCTCTTTTCCCTCCTGTCTTCCTTTCTCCTTTCTTCCTGTACTTTCATCCATGAAACAAGCCTTCACACTGAACTACATACACTCGCTTTTATTTATTTGTTTATTTATATATTTATTTTGAGATGGGGTTGTGCTAAGTCATTAAATTACCCAGGCTGGGCTCAAACTTTCAATAGTCCTGCCTCAGCCTTGCAGAGTGCTGGGATTACAAGGATGTGACACACTTCCCATGCAAAGTGTTTTCTCTAAATGATCTGTTTATGCTTTTCTGATCTTATCTCCAACTTCTTTCATGCACGCAAACATTTTTCCATGACACACATGTGTTCATTCCTAGGCTTTAAAAAATTTGTTGTATCATAAATATTTTATCTTCTTGTTTTACTAGAAATCTTTGGGTTCTAATAATGATTGCTTCCCTTTCACTGAAGGTGGTTGTTTTTCTTTGCAGTGATCATTTTTAGGTCAATACTTGTCATTCATTTGCAGTTGTGAATTTCCTTTATTGAGTCATTTAAGAAGCCTGGATCCCACTACTGGCTTATTCAGACTCATGGATCCTGCTCCCCAGTACCCTCAGCCACCCACTTCCAAGGTTTTATTTATCCCCACCAGCACCAGTAATTACAGGATCACCAACTTTTTGGTGTAAACCTTTGTACTTAGGGACCCTTTACCAACTGTAATTCCATGTTACTTTCTCTTCATTTCTTAAGTTTTTTTTTACACCAAGCCAGTAACTCCAATTCATGGACTCTATCACCTTATCAGTGTCCCTCCAAGGTAAATTCAGATTATGTGGCTCATCCTGATCCATTATTAATGTATTCTTTGCATAAACCTCTACTTTCCTATCTTTCTCCCTCTGCATTCTAACCCTGGTTAAAACCTTAACTCGTGAAATTACAACGCTGTTCCCGCTATGTGCTTACATTCAAGGGGTGACTGTGAGAACAATAACCTCATCACTATAACATCTGGCCTCAAATTGAGTCTAATACCGTAAACTGAAAAGGGACCCAGGACAGTACTTGATGATCTTGTCATTTTTATCTTAGCCATTTTTCAATTCAGTTCACATCGCCAAATTTCAATGGTCCTTCTTTGTCTCACTTCCATCTCAAAGCATATTCTATTGATAAAATCAGAAAAAAGTCAGAAGGGAAGTTCTAAGTCCTTTCCCCTATGTCCATTCACCTGCCTCTTTCCTGCAGTATCCACGTCTCTGTCCTCACTAACTTGTTCCATTAATATTCTGCACACCATAATATCGCCTACCTGTCTTACAAACAAGCCCCCAAAATATTAATTAGACTTGATAACATTTCTCCAAATTCTGTAGCATTTCTCTTGGTATATTTATAATTAAGATCCTTAAAAGACTGGGTCAGGTCTGCTGTCTGAGTTTTCTCAAACCATCCCTCTTCTCTTATGAACCTTGTCTGACTATTTTTCTCAATGAACTCGGGGAAGGGCAACCGGTCCAGTGATCAGTTTTCAATTTTGTTTTTATGAACTTTGAGTCATTTTATAGACTTGGTCAATCTCAAAACTCACTGTTCACTGGGCTACCACTTTTCTTCCCAACATCCTCTTACTTGACTGGTTATTTCTTCTAGCTCTCCGACACTGCAATATTATTAATCTATGACAAATAGTGCTATGAGGTTATTGAACACTGAATAAAGGAGCTCATCATCTGTTACTGCATGTTTGGATTGTTTCCGATTTTTGGCAATATGAATAAGACTGCTCTGGAATTCACAGATAACTGTGGTATAGATTTTTCCATTTCTCAGAGTGTATAACTTAGGAGTTTAATTGCTAGAATATGCGGTATTTTGATGAACTGCTGCTTTGTTTTCTAATGTTTTGCAATGGTGCCAGCAGTGAAGAGAGTTTGAATTCTCCACATCCTCAGTAACATCTGTTATCATCTTTCTTTTTGAGTGTAGCCGTCTTATTGAGTCTGATGTAGAATCTCAATACAGTTTTGACTTGCATTTCTTGTGGTTAATGATACTGTACATAATTTCATGTGTTTACTGACTGTATACTCTGAAGAAAGATCTATTCAGGTTGTCTGTCCCTTGAAAACACTGGGTTATTTATCTTATTACTGAGTTGTGCTAATCCCTTATATATTCTAGATATAAAACCCCGATATATGTTTAGCAAATATTTTCTCACCTCTTGTGGATTATCACTTTACTTGAGTAATAGTGCACTTTAGTATATAAAATTTTACATTTTTAAATCATTCAGTTTAGACATGTTTTTCCTACTAGTTTTGCTTTTGGTGTCATAACATGTCTTTCTTCATGGAAATTTGCCTCCACAATCACTTCAAAAGAATTTTATAGTTCATCTTTTATCTTTAGAATTTTAATTTATTCTGAATTAATTTTTGTCTATGGAGGGAAGTCTGAGATCCAACGATTTTCATTTTCATGGGTTTACACAATTGTCTGATACTCTTTGGTAAGAATGCTGTCTTTTCCATTTAATTGTCTTGGTATTTTTAAAAAAGCAGGTGATAATAAAAATGAAACTTGTAGATGGACTAATTTCATTCAATTAGTTTATATGCTTATCCTCATGTCAACCTTGATTCTAGCTTTGCAGTAAATTTTAAAACTGGGAAATTTGAGCCTTCCATCTTCATTGACCTTAAGATTTTTGGTTATTTCAAGATTTTTGAGTTTTTTATATCCCTTGAATATCCAGTTGAACTTTAAGGTCAATATTTGTGTATTTTCTTCCCAAAGAATTGAGATGGAGAAACTTAGAACAATAGCTGTTTGAGAGGAGAGAAGAAAAAAATGAGACAAAAAATAAAATCTGTTTTTGAATTTTTATTATTTATATTACCTAGAGAGCAATGAAGACATCACCGTTCATATACACAAATAAAAGCAGAATGAGCTATTTGTCACTTTGCTATGGATGGTTTTTAATCAAATGGAGCATCCTCCTTGAAATATAAATGGATCAATTTGTTTATGGCTCAACATTATTACTTTATCACAGGGATAATTTGTATAAAGGATGCAAAACCACAAGCAGTACAAGAAATAAAGTATTTAAAATGAGGAAAGCCAATCAAGAAAAATATTTATCATGTGGATTTTAGCGAGATTTTTAGGACAAGTAATAGAGAAGATATGGAAATCAGACCTTGCCACTCACTACCTTTGCCATCAGCCCTCTAAAGAGCTCTTATATAATAATAATCTTGTATTTTGTTTCACTCAGGCATGGTAAGATTATTCAGAAGGCAGACAATTTGACTGACCAAGTTTTTAAAATTATCATAAGTAAATGCACTTTTAGAGCTAGAAATTTGGACCACTATGGCTGCTGCTTGTTTGTGATCTTCCTCCTCGATCTCATATGTGTTCTTTTCTATCTTTGGTTAAGGTGTTGCTTGGTAGAAAATCTTTCATCTAGGATAGTACAAAACCGCGTGCCAGATGAAGTGTGCAATCAATGCTTATTGATTATGTGAACAAAATTTAAGGTATTCCTATAAATAAGAGAGACAAAGATGTAACTGGCAGAGCTTCATAAATTTTACTTTGAGCTCTGTCAGGTGAAGTGAACAGGTTAAATAGAATTTGCATAGCTGAAGAAAAGGATTACAGCTTTATTTTATTCTCAGTCATCTTGCTATATGCTTTAGAGTCAGAGGATGAAATGGAAAGAAATGGGAGGCAAGGGTGACCCGGGTCAGCTACACTGCTTTTGGTAAATCACTGAGATCTATGGTAGGAAACACTTTTTTAAAAAGCAGTGTAACGTGTTTCCTACCATAGATCTCAGTGATTTCACTCCCCTCACATTTCAGCTTCCCAACTCTAATAAGGCTACAAATATGCAATCCTTGCATTCAGATGAAGCTGAGATTTTATTCCTATAATTGCAACGCAAGTCATCATGAATGAAATCATGTACCATTCAAGAATGTGATGTTCCAATTTCGAAAGAATTAGCATGTGCAGATACATTGCCTTTAAAAAATTATTATTAGGCAGAGTATGAAATGCGTTGGTAAGAAATACTTAACAGATGATACTATGACAATGTGCTATTAGACAGTTACTGTAATGTCAATATTATTAAACCTATGTACCAGGCTAATCTGTGCATATAAATTCTGTTTGCATCAGCCACACTTTATTATTTATTAGAATCAGCTTAATAGCTAAAAACAATTCTACTGAGGCAACCTAAGGGCCTCAACACTGGAGCCTAGAGAACCACTGAATCCAGATCTGATCTAATGGGGCGTCCCTCAGGCACTGTTTTTCGGGACCATTTTGTTGAATCAGATGTGACTAAAACATGGGATTGTTTTCCAGTGCAAATTAAGATATTCACAATAATCTTGACTACAATTTGTTGAGGCTTAAAAGCTACCTAGCACTATGGTAAAGTGCTTTTCAGAGACTGCTGCAAATTATTTCCCAAATTCTGTAATATATTATTCCCAAATAAAGGAGGAAGAAATTGTGGTCAACAGATTAGAAAATAAATGCCAAAAGTGTCCGTGCTTTAGTGCAAATACTTGAATTCCATTTCAGTTGTTTCATTACCAATCATAGATTTTTACATAGGACAGAACTGTGTGATAAACCATTGAGATCTCGAATAATCGAAGCGCTCTTATTTGAATCTGCTGTCAGTCAATGATGTGTGTTTTCTCTTAGTTTCTCTCTTTGCAAATAGTGATGGTACTTTATTATAAAAATAGTGGCCCACCATAAGAGTAAAATTATTTTAAAAGGTTTCCCACAAAATCACTGCTATTTCTACCTTTCAGTTGGGTGTTTGATTTTAGTATTCCCATTAGAAAGAATGTAGTGAAATACACAAGATTATTTCCTCACTTTCAGCCAGACTTATACCCAGCGTAATGTTTAGGTTATGTTTTGAGATTTGAACATTATTTTTTACTTAGAGTACTTTGTATTTCCCAACATTGCCTTTGCCAATAATCTCTGCCCATTTTTAGGTACTTTAGCTAATTAAATAAATATGCATATGTGTATACATAAAAATTTTCATTTTATTTGTACCACTGTTAAATAGCGAGGGAGTTAAAAATCAGTATAGGATGTAGTAGCACGTGGGTCAGGAGAAAGCATTTACTTAGATGAGGGAGAAGTTGCCCGTCTGCAGATAGACTGGCCTTTCCTATGCTACTGAACCTACTAACAGATGCTATAGTTAAAACTCTATTTCTTCACAAGAGTGCTGCCTTCTTCAAGACAAGCAATGAGTGTAAGACTCATTATCAGTCACGCACATCTGAAATACCACCACAGCCCTGTAGGATTTGGCTCCATCTATACAGATGTGTGGAACAACATGCAAATGGCAGTTTTCTTGGAAATGCTGCTAATGGCTGGCCATTTATTTTTCTTCCTCTTCCTACTTATTTCTCATGCAAATCTGTGTGCCGTCCTCATTACTCTGCTCTAAACATAAAATAAATCAGGACAGTATTTTTACAAATGATTAAAGTCTACTCAAGACTCCTACCTCCTGTCTTCACTTATATATTTTTAGACTGCATCTCCTTATTTATTTGCAGACACAAGCTAAGTCCGTTAGGAGCAGAGATTTCAATGACTGTGCTGGTGTGTCATAGAGGAGGTAGCCATTGGAGCTGAATTTTAAATTAAAGGAGTGGGGTTTTTTTTGCTTCATCTGTTTAAGAGACAGATAGCCAAATGCCTATGCTGCACTTCAGGAATCAAGCAAAACAACACATAATAACTGTCGCTAGAAACTACTGGTTCAGCTTTGCAGTTTTCATTGGTTGATCTTAGGTTGCTTGATTTTGTTTTTGGTTGAAAAACATATGGTTGTATGTTAATATTCCTATCACAGGGTTAAAAATTCAATTGATTTTCATAGATATGAAATTAACCTTAATTAGAACATCATCATTGTCAATATTTTAATATAGCCAATTGTTGAGCTGAATGTTTAGCATTTTAAACAGCAGATAAATAGTGCCTAAATGAGCAAGGTAAAACATTGGATATGAATTTATATTCACTTGTGATATGTATAATTTTGGGAGCTTTAATTCTATTTTATATTGCTTAACCTCTATTACAAAGAATAAAAAACTCAGTCTTCCAGAAATTCATCTAGCATTTATTCATTTTTAACTGAATTAACAAACTCATTTTGAATAGCAACTCCACTTTAGTTACTTTGGATACAAGGTCTTAGGAAAGTAAAATTCATAAAATAGCTTCAGTGAAATCTGCTTTGATTATAAACTAATGATTGACTGCTTATAAATGTTCATTTTTCTTTTTTTTTTTGGGTTTTATTTAGAAGGACATATGCACTTGTCTGAGAACTGAAACATAGTCTCTAGTATCTCTTAAAAATCTTGAAATTTTAGAAGGTACCACATGCAACATGTGTAGCAGTGTCATAAATATCTAGCACTTTAAAAATATTGTTATGGTTGCTACTACTGCATTTATTACGATTCTATTATAACCAGTGATACAATAGCTAAGCCACATAAATGCTGCTTGAATTTCCTAGATACTGGGTCCACAAGAATTAAAGCCACCTGAGAAGGGAGAGGGTGACATGCAAGAAAATCCAAAAGCAGACTGGCAACATGTTTTTTTTTAAAGTACTACAAGGTTTGCTTCAAGCTCAGCTAAAATCTTGGAATGACTTGGGTAATATTTAGATAAATTCTTTCATTGAATGTAAATAAAATTTTATTTGCATGTGATTTTGACCTATAGGTTATTAGGAACCTTAATTTAATTAACATTGGTATATTTGCTATCTGAAAGCATATAGCTTTATTCAAATGAAAAGGGAAAATTGAGATCTTTCTCCTATCATGTCACTTTCTCTTTAGGTTTAGTACTGATGAGCTTATTTAATAAACTGAATTAAATAGAGGCCAACCGAAAAGCAACGTCATTCTTCCATATTACTCTATTGTCTTCATGCTCTGCCAAATCTTCGTTCAGCTTCATGATGTTCTGGATCTTTTCCAATCCCTTCCTTGTCATTTTCAATGAAGAACTAATGATTACATTTCCTATCAGTATGGAAAAGTACAGCTCAATCTAACATAAAATCTTCAACCTCTCATCCGATGCAAACCTCCATCCACACACTCTGCAGTCTCATGAATCTTTGGGCGGGGTGGGGGGGGGTTCAATGGTGTCTTAGTTTTGGTTTCTACAATGGAATATCAGAAACTTGGTGGTTTGACAGGAATCTGTTTTCCACAGTCCTGGGGTCTGGAAAGTCTAAGATCAAGGCTGATTTGGTATCTTGTGGGGAACAATTCTCTGATGCATACATGGTGCCTTCTTGCTGTTTCTTCATGTGGTAAAAGAGACTGGCTAGCTTTGCTCTGGGGTCTCTCTATCTCAGGGTGTTATTTCTTTTTCTTTAATTAACTTTTTTGGTACATTTTGCATATGCATAATAATCACATTCATCATGGGAACTTGTACCGGTACATAATACATCTTGATTCAGTACATAATATATTTTGATTCTTCCTTTCATCTCATTCTCCTACCTTTCCTCCTGTTTTCCTCTTCTAATTCACAAAAATTTTGTTTTCATTTTATCCTTTTGTTATTTTTTTTTTCTTTTCCATCCCTAGTTACTTTTCTCTCATTGTTGAGACAAAATACCCAACATCCAAAATTAAGGAAGGAAAGGGTTATTTAGCTAACAGTTTATAGAGGTTTCAGTCCATAATCAGCTTGTTCAAAGACATGGCATGGCAAAGGGGCAACCGTTCAAGGCAGCAGAAAGGAGCAAAAGCAGCAAGAGAAAAGGAGGGAGACGGGCAAACCTCTTCCTCCCTTATATCATGAGGAGGCCACCGTGCCCAAGGGCAGGTGTAGCACTCACACCATCTCCATGCCATCCTCTAACAGCATGAAGATATTTACAAAGTGAGGACGCTGACCTCCTGCTGAGTTACCTTATCAAACTTGTAAACTTCTCAAGTTGGCACAATGCATTGACCATAACATCATCCTACCTTTCTCTCCCCTCCCTAGTTCCCCTTTCCATTTAAATAAGTGTTTCCTATTTCACAATATCTTTATACATTTCCAGTTTCTGACACTAGAGAAACAACGTGATATTTACATGTGTCCAATTTATTTCACTTAAGAGTATGGGTTTAAGTGCATTCATTTACCTAGAAATGTCTCAAGCATATTCTTCTTAATGGCACAGTAGTGCTCTTTGTGTGTGTGTGTGTGTGTGTGTGTGTGTGTGTGTGTGTATCCATTCATTGCTTAATGGGCATTTGGGCTGTTTCCAAGATTTCACTACTATAAACTGTGCCACTATAAACATGGGTGTGAATATAATACTGCAATATGGTGCTTTTATTTCTTTCAGGAAGATAACCAAGGAGGGGAATAGCTGGGTCAAAGGAAACCTCTAGTGTTAGTTTTCTGAGGAATCTCCACTCTGGTTTCCCTGGTGGTTACACCATTCTACACTCCCACCAACAGTAGGGAAGGTTTTCAGTGATGCCAATCCTAATCATGGGAGCAGACATCTTCTAAAGATCACACTTACCAGTGCAGTCCCCTTGGGGGTTAGACTTTCAACGTGAGTTTGGAGAGACATAGACATTCAGTCCTTTGTTAATGTGAAGAGGGAGTAAAGAGGAAGGTTACAGAAGTGCAGCCTGAGTGGGTACAAATGGGTTCCTCCAAGATTCTCAGTTCTCTCGGGTCTCAGTTCCCAGTTCACTAAAGCCTGACTTCATCAACCGAATCCTTGGATTTGCCCGGATTACCTTTCCCTATTTAAGTTTTTTCATGGTGTTGTTTTCAAGACAATCCGAGGTCGTATCTCTTTGTTACAATCCATATCTGGCTTGAGGAAAACACACCTTTGTGTTGCTGTTGGTGAAATCATAGTGCTGTGCTTTAAACGTGTTATAAAAGAAACACCCACAAAATTTTACATTTAGATTGCTTTCACACTTAAGTCAGGTACTAGGTTCTGAATATCTCAAATTTATGAAGATATCACAGTGGTTCCCAATACCTTCTTTTGACATCTTCCTTTTCTATCTCTGTTGAGTAGAGAGATAAGTGTTAGAGAATTAGTGTCCTGCCTGATTTTAGGGGCACACTCTCAGAAAGTCCTGCAGTGGGGGTCTGACAGATCATTCCACAGTTATGAAATAGTATTTATATACATATTTCACTCTCTTAGCTAAAATAAAGGGGGGAAATGCCCCTCTTACCATCTGGGCCCACAGACTATTCATGCTATTCCACATTTGAGAAGGACTGGGTCTTATGTATACTATAATGATCACAGCAAAAAATACAATGTGTTACATATCTTACATGCTCAGTACAGACTAACTAAATGATTATGTTGTAAGGAATAGCTTTCCCATCTCCCTCTTCCAACAAAACAGTCAGGGCCCTCCTAGGTTGGAAACGTAGTATATTCTGGGGGCTTAACTGAAGCAGGGTAAACAAGAGAACTAGATATACTCATCCAGTAGAGTTAAAAAGGTAAACATCTTGGCATGAGCAACAGCGAGAAGCCACTGGGGAGTTTTATGCTCCTGAAGCATGAAGGGTCCTGAGGTAGAGGAAGAGAGTAGACTGACAACATCTATGGTCATAGCAAAATGTACTTGTTTTCAGACCAATTGTGAAACAGAAAAGAAACATGGGCATTGATTCAGAGTGACAAATACTCACTTTCTTTTTCCTGTCATCCTCCATTCTGCCAGTGCCTTCCACTGAATGAACTCAAGTGGAAGTGAGATGTAAGGAGACCTGAGCCGGGCCACCCTGGAAGTCTGTCCTCTAAGCTACAGAGCAGAGTAGACAAATGCAGGTAACGGATCATAGGAAAGGGTAAGAAGCAAGGAAAAACAGCGTGCAACTATAATTTTTACAGATTAAACTAGTAAAAAAGATACATCTGGAAAAATACTATGTATAGTAGTACTTTATGGAAAACATACTCATATTGGGGTACACTCATACTCATAATGAAACACTCCAGTTCAATTACAAATTTGGAAGGAAATCTGGGGACTTTAAAACATGAATTTATTGTATATTTACGGCCTTACAATTTTCAAGTATGTGTATAATGTTACGAGATGAAATAAGATAATACTTAATAAAAGGAAGAAATGTTGGATGAATTGAAGTTATTTTGAAATATATAGGTCCTTTTGAGGACCATAAATTTGGTTCTAAGATTTCATACAGTCAGTTCCAAAAATACTTCTCTCATACACTATGTATTGAGCCTCTAAGATGTTTTCTAGGTGTTAGAGATACTGCAGAGAGGAAAAACAAAAACAAACAAACAGAAAACATAACAAGGTCACAATGAATTTAAAAAAGTAAAAAAGAAGGTAAATGTATAAGATAACATTAGCTTGAAATAAATATTATGAAGAAGATAAAATATGGTAATGAGACAGCGTGAACTGGAGAGCTTAAGTTATCATGATGAGACCAAAAATTCTTCTTTAGGAATATTATTTGTGCTGAATCTTCATGATAAGAAAAGTTGCCCTGGCTGGACTTGAAATTGTAAGACTCCTGCCTTAGCCTTCCAGAATGCAGGAATTACAGGTGTGTACCACCATGCTTGGTTTCTTTCTCTTCTTTTTTGGGGGGGAGGGTCTTTTTCCTTTTTATGGCTACCAGGGATCGAACTCACGACTGCCTGCTTGCAAGGCAGGCGCTTATGCCGCTGAGCTAAATCCCTGGCCCCTTCTTTCTCTTCTTATAAGGATGCTACTACTATTGGATTAAGGTTTCACCCTTATAATTGCATTTAATTAGTTCATTAAAGACCCTATATCCTAGCACAGTCACTTTGGGCTTCAACATATGAATTTTAGGGATACATAATTTAATCCAAAACAATCACAAGCAACTTGCATATAAGAACTTACCAGTTTGAAAGAAGCTATAAAAAATGTCAGGTTCCAGATGGTTCCACCCAAGTCACATATCCTAAAGAAAGATTAAAGAAAGTTCACATCGTTAAAGAGAATTCCACAGAGGAAATGCAACATTATCTGAAAGCCCATGTGTTCCTACTCTTGAGATCCTGAATGTGATGATTTGAATCTGTTGACCAAGTAAAAATCAAAACTGTTTCCTTCATTCAGCTTTTATTTCTTACTATATGAAACAAGTTCTTCGGGAAGCTGCAGAAAGTATGTGTGTGATCCATCTACTTGACAAAATGTCCCATAATTTATATGTAACTAATAGATTGATTTCACCATTTTACCATCAAACCATTGTCAAAATCCAACTTGTCACTACCTGCTTTGGTCTCAAGCTGCTCCATATTGCCTTCATCTGTTCCCAAGTTCACTGTCTAGATCATAGATCACCCAACTGCTTATTCTTGTTGTGAACCATTTCAGACAGAACGTTTCTGTACAAGATGAATCAGGCAATATTTGTTTATTCAAAACTCTTGAATGTCTTTCAACTTCACTCAAAAATGCTTTGCAAAGATTCCAAAGGCCCTCATTACCAGCTTGACTTCATCTTGAGGAAAACAGTCCTAGCGGATGGGACATCATTCCTAAGTTGACATCTTAGCTGTATCTTTAACTGTGGTTTATGATGATAAGGTTTATTTTAAGTAGACCCATGCTTGTGTTAGCCAGTGTTACACCTCTTTCAGTGTCAAATGGGTCTCTTGGTTAAAGGAAATGTTATGAAGAAATTTGTGATGATAATCCACAATTTGTGAGGATTTTCATAATGATACTGACTGTGATGATGCTAGCAGTAGGTAGAAAAAGCAAACCCACAAAAAGATGTCACATTAGTCTTAGTACTGGAATCATTATCTCTTACCCTGTGAAAGGTCTGATATAAGGGACTTTCTACTAAGTGTCTGGTTGGTATAATCAAAGGATGTCAGTACAGCAGGTCAGATATTCATAAAGAGCAGGAGACTGATCAATTTTGAATGAGAAATGTGTGCTCTTGAATCCATGCTTTGCCTCTCTCCTTACCACCATGGCTTTTTGGTTCACAAGACCTTTGGATAGGAAGAAGAGTAACCAAGAACAGATTCTCATTGAATCGTATTATCTACCTGGTTATTCAATAATTTCCCTGCAACTTATGCTCCCTGGGATATCTTTCTTTTTAATTTTAAAGAGAAAAAAAAAACCCAAATTTCAAAACAGGATAATAGGTGGGTAACAATGGTTAATACATTGCATATCGTTATCTTTAGTTATTCAAAGTATGTGATATCAGCACTTAGTTGTCCAGACAATATTAGCACAAACCTTTCTCTTCAGTGAACTAAGAGAAATTAGAGATAAACTATCTTAACTATCATATGTATATATATATATTTTTTTTCTTTTGCCTTCCTTATTTGCTCCATGCCCCCATGCTAGGTTCTTCTTCCTTTGAAGTTTCTTTCCCTGGAATAGCTTGATGTGGGATACAGAAATTTTTCTACAAGTTGCATTCATTCCTATATATCTGCTACCCTGATTTTTCACCACAATTTTTTTCTTCTGCTCCTCAAATTTTGTCCCTTCAAGACTGCATAACAAGCCAACACATATGACCATCTTGAAGCTTAATAATATTTTTACTGTAGGACATTTCAAATTCCATATCAATGTGGTAATCAGATGTGTCCTTCACTCTCCTATTGGGAGAATTTCACCTCATCACTGATTTTTAGGAACACCCATCACTGGGACCCTGCTGGATTAGCAATATAGCTTGGGATGCAACAACATATTGAACTGAATTACCCATGAATCAGAGTGGGATTGTTTTCATTTCTGTCAATTCAGCATAAAGTCACAAATGTAAGCAAATTAAGAGAAAGAAACATAATGTAGGTGGAAGACACAAGAACATATCATGTAGTTTATATAAATTCTAAAGGACTCAGTTCTCTTCAAATGTATGATTTGTGTTTGGAAGAGCTCTTGATTAGTATAACTGGTTATGTAGCCACTGGATACCTCACTAATGTCCCATTGCCACATTTCTTATCTCTATCAGGGTAGAGTGGCTTAGGGAAGATATATTTTGAGTTGTTAACTTGATAGATGATGGCTTCAGGCGTCCACTCATCCTACTAGGGGATAAATAAGATCTGGAGCTCCATTTGTTATTTGACCTCCATAATTCCACACACTGGTGGGATAGTAACCTGCAGCAGTATTTGGAGTCCCACAGGTTTACCACCGTTCAGATTCAATGACAATAATCTTTGAAAATTTAGATGTTTCTTTTTTTTGCGTAGTGCATAATTGCCCTGGTAAGTGACCATAGGTCCCTTTGGTTAAGATTGAAGGAAAATTTACATATAAATTTCTGAGAATAAAGCAGAATTTTTTCTCAAGGAGAGCTGGTCTCTCTTTTATTCAGTCTATGGGTTGACTTTGGCTGGGAGCAGTGTGAGGGGCTCTGACTCAATTCATTTTCTCTGAGAGGACAGTTAAGGCCTCAGTAGAATGACTACTTACAGCAGCCAAGAAACACCATGGTCATCCAGTCACTGACATAGGTACCATTAAACATAAGCATCCACTTTATTACTATGGCCTGGTGCAAATTACTAAACACACACTGAAAATACTGGCAAAATCTTGAAATTCTCTTTGGGGGTGTGATACTCACTTTCTAACCATAGTTCATACTTGTTGTTTGCTTATATTTGAATCTAGAGACAATGAGAAGCAATAAATACGGATGATGGTGCAGATTAGCAGTTTTCAAGATGGTATCTCTATGGGAAGTTACTACAAATCTTTCGGGAGTAGTAAGTTAAATTCAGACAGCAGAGGAAGGGCTGCTTTTGCAAGGAAGAGAGGCTCAAAGGAATTTCAACTTCATTGAAGACTCTTAAAATGTCACCATCCTAATTTTAAGGGCCTCTTCATCTAGTTAAATGTTAGCTGAGATTAGCGCTCTCAGTTCAAAATCCCAAAAGGAAGAAGGAAAAGTGATAGGAAAAGTTCACACTTGGTTTCACACATCATAGACCATCCACTGCTCACTCTGTGTCTACAGCACAGTGATTCTATCAGCACAGCATTCAGTATGGATAGTGACCTAATTGTGTCTTTCACCTTTGACATTCGTGTGTATATACATACATATATGTGATATATATATGCATATATATATATATATATGTAAACCCAAAGCATAACCTCCATTTGTCACTATTTTCTCTTCTTATTTGAAAGAGGAAGAGAAAGGAATTGCAGGAGAAAATCTAGATTTAAAAATTTTATTGGTAACATACTCCCTTTTCTAAGTTAAATTTTATTATTCTTGCTTTTGCAACAGTGAGGCTTCTAATAGATACTGATGGGATCATTCTTTAGTTATTTGTGCTGAAGTTTTACCTAACCTCACTCTTCA
The DNA here is from genome assembly GCF_034190915.1 of Cavia porcellus. Classification (NCBI taxonomy): domain Eukaryota; kingdom Metazoa; phylum Chordata; class Mammalia; order Rodentia; family Caviidae; genus Cavia; species Cavia porcellus. The sequence continues at coordinate 47,966,448 of NW_026947510.1, read as the reverse complement.
CCAGTACTCTATTCTTGATCCATGTCTTCCTCCAGGCTGACATTATGTGACCTATTTGATTGTTTTGGGAAATCTGTAACTATCCCTTTTTGTCTTTCCTGTTGTTAATCATGACATTGTTTGATGTGAGGATGGTTCTACTGATGCATGACATAAAAGGCCCTTTAAGGCCCCCTTCCTACATCCACGCTGCTTGCCATGTTACCCTACAGTCCTTTTCCTCTTTTATTCCTGTGGCCAATAAACTGAAGTAGCACTGAGACTGTACCAACTCTGAGAGGTGCTGGGTAGCTTTGCTTGTCTTCATGTACTCTCTGCCATTCCCATAGAGAGGTTCCTCCTTGTTAGCTGGTGCCCAAGGACCAATGCACGTGATGCAAAACATCATGCCATGTGTTAGTAGAAACCTCAACAACTAACCCAGCCAAATTGGACCCAGAAGCACCAGCTGAGCCTAGACTAGAACAGCGAACTTCCCACTCGTGTGCAAATAAATACTTTTATTTGTGTGCCAGTGTTTATTTATCTACATAGTTTATGTAATTTGTTGTAGCAATACCTAGCTGACACAATAGTAAACACTTAGAGACTCATGTCCCAACTCTTACGTTATTTCTTATTATACATAAAATGACTTCACCATAAATTTAATAACACAAATGTTGCAGAACATTATGTGACATCTAACCTTTTTAAAATTTTTTCTTGAGGCAAAATTTGTGGAGTGAAAAATATTGCCTACAAAAATGTTCAATACTTTTAGACTTGGATTAAATTATACACACCAACATTCATTTGCCTTAAACATTTTTAGATCACTAATACTTGGAACATTTTAACCAGTGTAACCGCTGGATTGTGTTGATGGAGTTCATATAGGTTTTACTGTTTAAATCAATATGAAGTGGTAAAACAGCTTTAAAACCTGCATGTAACTGAGCCTGCTTATCTTTCAAATATCTTTGTTTTAATCATGATGGAGTTTGAGTTATTTAATGAGAAATGGGTGATTCTCTAACACAACAAAGACTTCTTGGGTGCAGTGCAGGTGGTGATGGTAAGTGTGTCTACTATCATAAGGAACTTGTTTTGTCAACATTGTGCTAGATTACATCAGTGTGAAATTGTGTGTAGAGCATATAAACAAGTCTTGTAGCTTAAAAGTCAAGTAAAGTAATTTCAGTTCTTTAATTACTGTTGAGAAGCACTTCATTTCCCAACTCCTCCTTCTCCAAATAGACAAAAATTCACATAAAAGTCAGATTGTGCTCATTTGTCCTCCCTTTAGAGGTATTCCACTTGATTAATTATCAGTTCCTTGTAATTGGTGTCTGAAATTTCTTTTCCTTTCCTCCTTCCTTGTCTCCTTGCTGCCATCTTATTTTTTTTCTCCTGTCAGTATTTTGATTGACTTAAACCCATGACAAAGAATCTTAATAATCTTGATCCTTTAAAAATGGAATAAAATAACTCTCCAGAATAAAACAATATAATAACTATCTCAAAGAATGACTACAAAATTAAGACATGACTTCTCTTTCTCCTTCAGATTCAACTTGTGGTGCCTATGTTGTGCTAACCCTTCAATTTGTGTGCTACTCAAACAGTCCTTCTTGGTCAATAGATTATATATTTTGGAGTGAACTTTTGTGGAAAAGAAGTTTGGTAATGTAAAGAAGAATGACTGTATAGGACGGTGTTTATACAAGATCTTTATGATCATGAGCTTCAGCTTGGCTTTACTAAATATGAAAAAAATTGTCTTCTACAAGAATGGCTCAGATTCATTGATCATTTCTATTGTATCAAACTCTGAACATCTATACAAATGTTATTTATTCTTATTTAGCCACTGAGGAACCTCAGGGACAGAAAGTTTAGGTATCTTGCTAAAGATGGTAGAGATGGGTTCCAAGCCTAGGTCTTCATGACTCTGGAGTCAACATTTTTAAGTTTCTTTCCAAAACTATTTACATAGCTAGCACTGAAAGTATCAGAAAATTTACACTCAAATAAAGTAAATCTTTGGTAAAACTATCTAAACAGCACTATAAATAAGGCAGCAGAGACACATACAGAGAGTCACAGAAAGTTTAACAATTGAGCAAAAAGGTTTATTAGAAGAACGTGTTCACAAGCCTATCAAAATATTAAGGAAAAATTACAGTACTTGGATTGTATCTTGTTCTATAACTGCTCTGCAGGGTGAGCAAACTTTTCTAGTGAATTTTAGTTTGATAAATGGAGGTAATTAGTATGTGACGCCCAATGTCACCTGGTCTCCCCTCCCCTGCAGCTTGTGGATGATCATCTCGCAAGAGCAAGAGGTTCAAAAAATAAGGAGGGAAGGTAACAGAATCCGTCACTGCAAATAAGATTAGGAAGGCGTGCAAAATATGGGAAGCTGAAAAATTTCATAGAAAAGCACTACGGGAATAAGACTGTAGTAGAAGAATGATGAATCTGTGTAGGGACAATGCAATGTCACATGTCCACAAAATCCTCCAAGAAAGGCAGAATCGGGGGCTGGGGATTTAGCTCAGCGGCATAAGCACCTGCCTTGCAAGTAGGCGGTCATGAGTTCGATCCCCAGTACCGATAAATAATGAAAAAGACAAAAAAAAAAAAAAAAAAAAAGGCAAAATCCAGGGTTACTGGCTAGGCTGCTTATGAAAACTGCACACAGACAAAAAGATTCATTTGAGCCAATATAGAACAATAATTGAATTAGTGATAGTGAAAGCTATCCTCTGCAATAACCCTCCTCTCTCACTTCCCTCACACCAGCTACAAAGAATTTCAAAGGTAAGCAAAGACTAATTTGTTTGTTTTTCTTTATTATTTTGTATTATATTACAGTATTATGATCATTTTTATATTAATATTTTCGTGTTGTGGAGGTTGCCATCTGAGTTTCTATGATTTCTTATAGGGAAATTTGTTTGATGTTCAAGTGCTTCAGATTATAAGCATAATTCTGGAACAAATTATGCTCACAAACTAAGGTCTTATTCTATAATTTTTAAATCCTCAGCACTTTTTCACGTAGCTTTAATGGTTTTGAGAAAGGCAACAAATCTGAGTATTTGGAAGGAATCTATTTGCATCATCAATCTTTCTTCTAGTGAACATGTTGTAGAACTCTGTTCAAATTGAATCAGAGAAAGAAAAATGTGCAAGGCACATAACAGGAATTGTACAAAGGGAGAGGACTTCATATCAGAACCTATGTCATCTCCTTTTAGAAAGAAAAAGATATGGATGAGCAAGGAATTTTCCAACCCCAAAATCACATTAATTCCACACTTATATGCAGTGCAATAGATTAAGAAAATCAGTTGATAAAGAAGGTTCACAAAACATCAGAACTTGGCATCTACTTGAAGAAAATGATATTAACATAGAAGAAAAGCTGTCAAAGAATGATACCTTTTGCAAAAGATTTATTGAAAATATGTTCTGTAATAATAGAGAAAAATAAAGACCCCTTTAGGAATGGTAGAGACAGACAAGGCTCAGAAAAAAGAAATGAAACAACTGAGCCAGGGACAAGAAAGGCAGGCCGGTGGAGGAAGAAAAAATTGCTCTTGAAGATATTATCTGCTGCATAATATGTGTAAATGTGGTATTCACATAGGGATGAGGTATATTAAGCCACATTCTCCAACAGAGTCTGCAGAATAACAATAACGCTTTTTTAACCTTTACTACTTTCTAGGCCCTTTTATGAAACTCTTGCTACTCTAAGTGTGATTCAGATACCAACACCTTCGGCACTATCTAGAACTTGTTAAACATGCAGAGTTACAGCGTTCATGCCATGCTTAATGAAAGAACTAGCATTTTCAAAAGAATCACAGGTCACACTAGAGTTTGAGAAGCAGCGTGTCAGAATAGCTTACTTGGTTAATTTTCCCACGCCAATAAGGAAGATAGTGCTATTATCCTCATTTGAGGATGAGAGAAATGAGGCACAAGGATAATCAAGAACTTGTATGAACTCCTTAATGGCAGATAATCAGTGACAAAACGGGATTCAAACCCATGGATTCAGAGCTGCTGCCTGAATGACCACACGTACAGTGCCCTACATCAGCTCACACCGGGCACAGGAACTCAAGAGCAGGAGCCAGTTGGACACCACCAAAATATCATCCTTCCATAGCAATTAGACTTCTCCTTTTAATTTGGGACCAAGGGAAAATTTCAGGTTCTTCCCTCAGAGCAGAGGCAGGCAATATTTGAGATGAAAACTAAATTCTGGTTATTATTCAAGACATTAAAGAGAGAGAGATATACAGCTGCTTGCAAATTATAAACGGCATGGTTCTGTTGAACTTCCCCACCCTGGGAAGGGGTGGATATAGCTCAAAGGTGAGTGTTGCTGGACAAATGACTTCTCTCAGGATGCAAGGTTGGCATTTTCCCCTGGACTGTTTCTGTGTCTCCCACGTCAGTTTGCATAGCAGTGATTTTCTGTTTTCAGTTACACAAGCTTGAATTCCAATTGCAGAGAACCCTCAGTCTCTCCCATTTGCAAATGCTCGGAACTCAAACCCTGAATTCAGATTTTATATTTTTAATGACACCTAAATTTAAGTGACAGACTTCTGTGCTGAGTACACCCTACGAATTTCTGCTGCCACTTTTCCCTGAGAAGTAGCCCCTCCTATGTGTGACACTCCAGCTTTCTTTGCCATCTAAGAACTGATTTTCTTGGTACAGTCATTTTTGTAAAATCCTAATTCTGAATCTTTGGGTGATGAAAAACTTCTGTGTTGAAATGTAACAGGAAACATTCTCCAGTAGGATAGAGAAACTTGGAATAAATGACAATTCTGGGGCATTTCAGTTCATTGTCCATCTTGTCTTTTGCAGTTTCCTGGAAACCTAGTCATTTTACTAGCTGTCACACAGCCCATACGTGCTGGAATGGTCTTTAGCAAACAATGAGATAAGAAATCATTACAGTAATGCATGTAGATGCTATTAAGTTTGCCAAACTATCCAAGACTGTTTCACTGTCTATCCTGAAAATAATCTTGTGAAACTAAGATGGATGAGGAGTCAAAATCAACCAACTTCATTCTCAAATGAAATTGGAATGGTCTTGGTGTACGTGTAAGCCTGTATGAATTTTTAGCCCGTGTGAATGAGTTCAGGAAAATCAGATAAAATTTTTTGGTAAGCACATAGATTTTGCTAAACACTGTGAAATAAAGCATTTTCAAATTAACAGAATTATCACAATATTGTGGATATAGATGTTACTATTTTAATTAGTTATAGAAGTAGGGTATCTCATACTGAGTGCTCCAGAGTGAAGCTGAAGATTTTCAGTTGCGATTTTAAATCTAAGAAATATAATATTTGTAAATGTGAGAAGAAAAGATAAGACAAACCCTATTTATAGTGCTGCACAGTAGAAGTATATAGCTGTTGAAGGAGATAGACAAATTATGAAAATATTAATATGATGTGTTCCTGTTAGTTTTTGTATGCTCTGCTGTATCTCATGAGGCTAAATTTGCAAACGACAGTCCTTCTAAAATTCACTGTGGTGGGAAACTGGAGAGTACCAAATTCCCTTTCTGCTGCCTCATCAAAGGAGTTGTATTTTTTCCCAGCATCCCAGGTCGGTGCACAGTCTTTCCCATGTTGGGTAGCTCTTGGGTTCTGCTAATGCCATATCTCCTTTTGGATAATACCACCTTCCTTCTGCATCTATCTTAGTGCTGTCTCACCATACCCTCCCTGTTTGACTTAGCACTTCTGACCCACTATGAATTAGTTCTCTGTATGAAATCCCTTTGACTAAGTTACTCATGGTCAGTTCTGTTTTCCCCATTAGTCCAGTTTCCTCATCTATAGAATAAGTTTAATAATCTCCTTCTTTGTTGGTTTCTTTCATGGCTATAGATAATACATGTACCATATAGAAAAGGTCAGAAAACAGGCCAAATGTTGCCACCATAAGACTGAATTTTATAATAAAAATGTTATTGGAACAGAGTCATGCCTACTTATTTATGTGTTTTGCATGAATCCTGTTTGCATGCTATAATGGCAGGGTTGAGTAGTTGCTAAAGAGACCATATGGCTTATAACACCTAAAATAATTTGCTTTACAGGAAAAGTTTGCCTAACCTTGGCAGGTAGCACAGTTCTGGTCTCATAGTAGGTGTTCCGTAATTGGTAACTTTTCCTTTTATTCTTATGTTATATAGTCACATTTTTAGTTAAATCTTCATATAATTTTGATGGTGTATTGTGAATTATCCTGGAGGTGACATTGAGGAATTCCTATCTTTTAGAATTGCTAGGGAGTGTTAGAGATAACCTGTTCCTTCCTTATTTTTAGTTAATTCCCGTGGCCCAGTTGTACACTCAGGATCTTTGACAATTGATTGAAGGCAATAAACAGAACAATAGCTTTATCTGGGTGTTTTAATAAGAATTTTGTTACTAAGCAAATACATGCACTAATCAACTTTTAAAACAAAAAGGTTTATTTTGGCTCACCATTTTTGGAGGTTTCAGCCCCTGATTAGTTGTTCCCATTATTTGTAAGCCTGTGAGGGGGATGCACTTTGGAGCAGGAGCTAGTGGTAGAGAAAAATAGCTCATCCTGTGTGCAGAAAACAAAAGAGAGCAGAACAGGTGGGGTTTCCAAGGTCTCTCTCAAAGCTGTGCTCTCCATGACCTAGAGACCTCCCACGTGGCTCTACCTCACAGAATTTCCCACCCTGTCCCGAGGACATCCAGCCAGGGGTCAAGCTTCTGACACTTGGGTGACACTTAAGATCCAAACCGTGACAATGGGTGATCCACGCAATACACACGGAAACTCCCAGTATTGGGATAAATATCTTAACTGGCCACTGAAGGAGTGAAATTACCTAAAGAGATACTTTCCATGTTCTCACTTGTGTGTGCCATGCAGTTATCACTTGCATGCTGCGTGGACCTGCAATACAGTCAATAAAATGTCAGTGAAGAAAAGGTGCATCACCTCCTCTCATTTATAGAGTGCAATGAACTCCAGTTTGACAGAATTTTTAGGCTAATTAAAATATCCCTTAGTGATTATATTAAGAACATTGACTTACTTTCTCTTTAGTTTGATGTTGTTTGACATCTTGATGTAAATAATGTTTGTGTGAAAAGTTGAAAATTAGATATGTGGGAAATTTGTTATGTACCTTTGAACTGACTTTTGCCCAAAAGTTGAATGTGATCTCTCTTAATTGAGAGATGTTTACATAAATTCAACTCTAAGCAAGTTCATAAGTATGTACATTTCTACAAAGCCAGAAAGGTTGCCTCAACTCTGAAGTTTATCTTTCTTAATTACAAAATAAAAATTATGTGATATTATATATTATTTGAGTAAAAAGGTGTAAAATATTTAACAGCTAGACTATATCAGATCCTCAAAAACTATAAAGTATTCCACAGGATACAAATTTAAACCACATTTATCTTATTCTAATTGATTTATATCATACATTATGCTCCCAATTTGAGAGAATCACACTCATATTTCTTGGAGCCTTTGACTGATGAAAATCCAAACACTAAAGCATTGGACAGTGGGTTGGCACTTTGACAAAATAGCAATCTAATCATGGCTTTTGCATATTTATATACTATGCCGCCTTTTGAAAGAAGAACATTGTTATAAAAGACATGGCCTCGCTAAACTATTTGTATTTTTAAGTTTTGTTCCATTTAGGATTAAAATGAAAAGTGAATATTTTGAAATCATCCTGCCTTAACTTTCATTAGAAAAACAGCATTGTTTTAATTTATGAAGTTATAGGGAAATTATTTGAATACCCTTAGTTCACTTGTATTATAATTTATAAACAGATATTTTTCCATAAAGAAGTTTAGTAAATAAAGGCTAAAATGTATGATAGATACTGTGAAATCGGAAGAAACTGTTCAAAAAGAAAAAGGAACTAGGATGTCTAAAAGGGAAAAGGAAGGTGGGGAAAAGGAAAAAAATGCAAGTCAGTTATACTGTTAGTCTCTTAGTTCATTAAAAAGGAAGGTTTGTCCTAATATCGATTAGAGAAATTTTCATGCCCATATCTGTATTTGAGTAACTACTTCAAAGAGAACATGTAATGTACTAACCATTGTTAGTCTCCTATATTTGTTATGAAAATTTTTTTCCTTTTTTTCATAAAATAAAAAATACAAATTAATTTTAAAAATAATGTTTAGTGAATGAACCCAGGTCTCACACACACACACACACACACACACACACACACACACATGCACACGCATGTGCATGTGCACACACACAAAAATATAAAATTGTTGAAACGTTTTCTTAAATCCCAGGACAAGGATAACACTTAAAAGTGATGGCTGAGAAATAATATAGTCTTATTATCAGTCTAGTGTGTGATTTCAGATCATTCCAAATATTGCGTGGGTGAATCAAGTGGTTTTAAAGGTACTCTTGTGTGTGAAACAGTCCTTATTATATAGACAAGCTCAGAAATCTATATCATGAACCTGTAAAACTGAGTTTGAGGATTTTTAATTCAAGCAGGAGAAAATGCTGAGGCTAATCAACAATCCTGAAGAGCTATTACAAATACATTTGCCTCTTGATACTTACATCACATTTTTATCAAAGGATCTATAGATTAAGTGAAAATGAACAATCAGCCAGATGTAGAATGATGAAAAAATGTTTTTTTTTTTAAATCTTTGCAGCCAAAGAGACAGCATGATGCCTAAGACAGTGAAATCAACCTGTCTGAGTTTTATAATCATGTTTTAGGTTACCTGGATAGCTGTTAGATTGATTTTTTTTAAAAAAATCTTATATTGTTAGTATTATGAATCTAGAATTAACATTAAAATGATAATTAAAACCTGCCTAAATTTGTAAAATCTGACCACCTAATAACTAAAACTTTCCAGCTAGAAGATAGATTTTAGAATGTTCTATCAGTTCTTATCGTAATATATATCAGGTGACTCAAGAAAAAAAGGAACAGGTTATATATTCAGATACTGTATCTAAGTATTGCAAATTTTAAAAACCAAATGTTACATTTTGGTAATACAAATATTTAATATTGTCAATTTACAAACCATACTTGTCCTACAAGAATATTTCTAAGTTCATCTGATTAAACTTCTGTAATCTGATGTGTTAATATTTTATTTTTTATTTTACACTAGACATCAAGTGAGAATATTGAGGAATAATGCTCTGAAATTTTTATCTTACAGGCTTGAAAAATTTCCTTGACAATGTCAGTTTTGTACTTCTGCCTTGTGGAAGAAAAAGAATTCTCCTTTCCAGAGAGAGGTATAGAAATTGTGTTCACCGTAATTATGACTGTGTAACTAGAAATGTGAGGCATAAACATATTTAGTGCAAAATGTAAACATTGCAACAAAGTGGGCTGGGCACCTGGGTCTCATCTGGATTTCCTCAGAATCAGTTATAGTACACAGGTAAACACAGGTGTAGATCTTTTTAAATTTGCAGTATGTTATTCTAAAATTATAAGTGAAATCATCTTGTAATGGCCACTTTAATTAACAGCTGCAAAAGCTTCCAAAAATTAACTAAAATGCAATAACTTTGGCAGCAGATGAGGAAGTCTGTATGTACACACACAGACACATGAACGTATAAAAGACAAATGTATTCCCGAAGAGAATATTTTTAAAAATATGGTAATAGAGATCTGGAAGCAAATAACCCTAAAAGGAATGGAGATGTTATAGAGTGTTTTGGTTACTTTTTTTCATTGCTTAGACAAAATACACAACACTCAAAGTTAGAGGAGGAAAGGGTCATTTAACTCACAGTTTGTGGAGGTTTCAGTTTATAATTGACTGACTCCAAGGCAGGGTAGCATCACAGAGAACAGTTCATAGTGGTCAGAAGATAGCAAAGCAACAAGGGATGGCCACAGCTCTTTCTATCCTTTATATTTATCCAGGTTACTCATAGTGCGTATCATTCACACTCTGAATCCTAGTACCCTTGATCCTAGCATTGCACCAAATCAATTCCAGCATCACACATTCTAGATCCCTGAAAAAGCACCATGACTGCATGAGGTTTTGAGGGGACACCTAAACACAAGCTGTAATATAGTGTCTATTTGGAAGGAAAATCACGTCTAGGTATTGATACAAAGATGTGTTGAAAATAGAAATGGAAAGTGGCCCCTTTGTTTACTGAGTCAGAAAGGATGTCTGTCTAAAGTTAGGAAGTCTGTTGGGGTCTAGGTGAGTTTGGCATAAGTTTTAAGCTTCTTATCCATTTTATATATTGATCTCCCTATCTATTATCTATCTATCTATCTATCTATCTATCTATCTATCTATCTATCTATTTATCTATCCTTTCTAAAATGGACTTAACATGTGACCTACTGCATATAAGAATGCTTAGTAGTTTGGAAAGTCATCATGAAGTAGACCAGGAATTTTCTCCGTAGAGGTCTTCTATCTGACATCTTAGTATGTAGTTTCCCACTTGAGTCATGATATAGAAGCATCAGGAATACTGATGAGTGCAGACAAGGTAAATGCAAATTTTGGGATGTTGTTGAAATTCCACAAGAAATTCTGAAAACTTGATAAATAACTTTTTGCAAATAGAAGCTTTTGAAGAAATAACTACTAATGTTCCTTGTGCGGAAAGTAGGAACGGCTTGGAAGAAAGAGGCTGAACAGAATGAAGATGGTAGCTCCAAAAGTAAGCTTCCTTTAGGTCGTCCCTCCTCGACAACTCCACGCCTTCTCGGGCAGTCACTTACACACTGTACACACAGCATCGTGGGGAGTGACAAAGTTAGCAGTTTGATTGAGTTGGCTTCCCATGACTGCTGGTAGGGTGCAAGGTGTTAGGGTGACCACGCAAGAATATTCTGTATTTAAAAGAAGCTCCCAGAGCATCACAACCTATGAATTCTATAACATAAGACTCAAACTTCTGTTTTTAGTAAAAGAAAATGAGCAAGATCTCATTCTCGACATTCTTATTCAGCAAAACAGGCCAAAACTTGCAAAGAAAGTTATACCCAGGAACAAGTCTCTGTTTGTAGAATCTAAGCTTTCTTCTTTTTTTTTTTTTTCTTTTTTAAAAATTTTATTTAAAAGGAAAAAGAGAAAAACACAAAACAAAACAAAGCGGTGTAAGGGTACAAGTAATACAGAACTACAAAAAAAAAAAAAAAGTAAGAAATCACCAGTTAATAGATTACATATTATCATCTTAGAAATAGTTGCTCAACTCACAGTATCAAAGAATACAAAGTGGACATTCAAACAGTGAGACTGCAAACAGTTGTGTTCAATGATCCAACCAAAAACATTAATATGGTCAGCTATTTAACACCCCTAAACACACTTGCTATTGTATCCTTTAGAGCTCTTTTTTTCCTCTCTTTTTTACAACAAAATTTACACATTTTGGGTTTTATTACTCCTTAGTTCTTATTATTTTTTTGGGGGGAGAGAATAAAGTCAAATATGGCAAAACAAAACTGTCAGTCAAAACCAAGGATAGACATAGCACATGATGTAAAACAGAGTACAAGGTTATCAACAATGGTTATCAACGATGTCTCTTGTTTCCTTAAAAAGAATTGTCTATCTCATTAGATATTATAAAGTTGAACAAAACAGTAGAGAACAAGACCAATAAAACTTAAGCATTGTAAACATTACAGGACTTCCAAAGGAGACAATAGTCAAACCAGAATGGGCATCTTAGTGAATCTTACTGCCTTCAAAGTAGTTGCCTATACCCTCAAACTTGATACTATCATACAGAATGGAACAGAGTCTAATCAGTCAAAACAAGATAGTGGGAGTATTACAGGACTTCAAAACAAGTTAATAGGAAATCAAAAAAGTTACTATTATATACCCTGCTAATTTTTTAAAAATTTTCCCCTTAATTAAAAAAAACATAAAAAATAACTAAATAATTTTTAATGAATAAGGCAGAGATTGAGATAAAACAGGACATAACAATATAACAATACAGGTCAAAACATGACTGTTTCAGCAACCTAGTGCTTTACCACCAAATAACCCGACTTAATAGTAGTTACCATAGTGTCTGTCTTTTTCCTTGAAATATTTGAATAAAACTTCATATACTATAGCTTCAAATATTTCCATATCAAGAAGCCCAGAATAAAGCCTTTCCAATTAATAAGTGAAAACTTTATAAGGCTTCAAGGCCACATAATGGGGAATCATGATTACCACATATTTTTATATATTTGAATCATTACTTACATTACGGAAACTATTCAGTATTCACACATGCGAGACTGATTTATTTCACTTATGAGTATGGTCTCAAGCTGCGCCCATTTATTGATAAATATCTCAATATGATCCTTCTTTATAGCTGAATAATGCTTCCTTCTGATATCTTCTGCTTAAAAGGCTCTTTGCAAATGGTATATAGCCACTATTTCTTCCTGGGGCAAGAGTCTGAGCTTCCAGTACAATCAACACATGGCACCAACTAATCCAGCATTTCTAAGTCATCATTTAACTAACGCCAATCAATCTTTAATTCAGAAAAGGGAAGACTTGATCCCCTACACACCACAGAACTACTGCTTGTGATCTTGAGATTAATAAATACTCATTATAAAAAATAATTCCTTGGGCTTAGCAGGCAGCCTCTTTCTCATGGGGTCCAGCTGCATTCCTAGGGAAATTCTAGGTGTTAGATACCTTGAGGCCTCCTCCAAGTGGTATCTTGCTTTATCATCAGAATCTCTTATTTCAATGCAAGACTGCTTTTGAAAATGAAATTACCTAGTCCACCATCCCATCACTTGGTCAACTGTACCCAGCTCACTGGCATCTAGCTTCCAATATTTTAAGTGAACTGATGATCTGTGGCATAGCCCTTTGCTTTTTCACTCAAACTGCATTGAAATGTCTCTCATTCTCTCCATAATTTCCTCTAGCTTCTATTTTTATTCTAGGCCAATTACTAAAATCAATTGTGCTTATGTTTTGATGCTCTCCCTGCCCTGTTGCGAGGCTAATTACAATAGTCACACACTTGTCTATCCCTCTTTTTCTTGGAAGGAGATTTGTTTCTTTTTGAAACATGAAGGCATTTTTTGTACAACAAGGAATAAAGTATCTTATAAAATACTTTCAATTGAGAAATAAAGATGTGTATTCTAGTCAATTCTCCATCATAAAAGATCCCTTGACCTTTGGAGAATTAGCCAATTATCACCTGATTTGATTATATAACATTCAAATGTGGTAAGAATTATTTCATGATAACAGAAAATTATGAGCAAATATATCACATACATTTTATATATGTATATAAATCACAACACTTTAAGTTTTTAAATTTAGTACTTTAAATTAAATGATCACTTTCCAAATCACAAAGCCTCCAAACTACCCAAGGTTTCCCTTTTAAAACAATGCCTTGATTTTAGTTGAAGATACGGATTTTATCTAACTTAAATATGTCAAAGTTTATTTGTGAACAGATAAGTCTTAGGAGCCCCATAGACAATTAAAAAAAAATCAAACACTTGCAGTAGGTTGGTATTGAAACCTGCTGTTCTCTTTCCCAGTTTTTCATATTTAGTTCAAATGTTCAACTGTTTAGCAGGCTCAGATAACTTAATCAGTGAAGCTCTTATTTTTGGCATTCTCACATTCCAAATTAAAATTACATTATATTTTTTTGGGAAAACCCCCCACCAGTACCATCTGTGAATTGAATGGTGTCATTACATCAAAGTACTGCAATTAGAACAATAGGGTAAAATTAATGCCAATGTTAAGTACAGATGTGCCAAATATGATGGGTAGTTGATACACAATTCAAATTGACAACCACGTGCAGTGTGGAAAGTATCCAGGCATAACCCCGGATCCAGTTGGCCAATGGATGTCATGATTGCCTTACAGAGAACATATTTAAAAGAGATTTATTTGGCAGTAAGAAAAAGTTAGTGTGAAAAGACCATAGTCTATCCCAGGTTACTCATGCAAAGCTCTCATTATCCCAGGATAAAAATGGGTCCAAAGAAGATAATCCAAAGTGCATATAACAGTTCATTGCCATGGAACAAAATTCCCATATTTTCTGTTTCAGGATAGAACATTTGGTATTTATAATATTTGATAGATCAGATGGCACCATTAGTCTAATATTGCTGTTTTTCCCATTTTTAAAGCTGAGATAACTACTAATGCTAGCATGCAGAGGGAGTTTCTTGGTATAAGCTGATAGAATACTCTATTTTATTATTTAGGCTCACCACATATAAAACTAAATTTTTGGAATGTATGATAACGGACCAAAGCTCCTTTCAGTTTAGGCTCTTCTAATGCATAGGTAAGTCAGCGAGGTGTTAGTATCTATCAACCCTTAAGCTACGAGTGGTAAATAGCATTTTCATGTTAAAATAATTTTGCTACTAAACCCAGAAATTTTTAGCAACAAATTTAAAACAAACATTTTTTTTTGTGAATAGGCATAATTAACCTATAAATCTCATAGCAGCAGCTTTTATTTAAGCAAATAAGTTTCAAAAATGAGACAATATTTATTAAAGCAAGAACAGCAGTTGCTAGGTCAACAATTATATAGAGATATCTGCAGATGCAGTTTTGTTCCCAAAGGCTAGCTTGAACTGAGGTTATGATGATCTTTTTCTATAGAACAAAAAATTGCAGTCCAGGAATAATGGCATATCCATATTCTTTTCTAAAATGTCACATTTGTACATTCTTTTCCTTCATTATTACTCAATATTCTAAGTCTTAGGGTTTAAAGTGTAGAAAGGAATATAAATTGCGTGAACACAGGATGTCAAGAGGAACAGAGTCTCATCATTTTTGCAACCCATTATTACGAATCCCCAAATTTAGTGAAAGAGTAATTTAGCATCATTTGATGCCTGTTATTATCCTTCCTTCTTTTAGCTAAAGAATAATCCCTCTACCAGATCACATTTTCGCTCGTTCACTTGTGTGCACTGCTCTAGAAGTTCTCTCTCTTTCCTACACCATCAATTTTTCCCCTTCACTGTAGGTTCCTTCCCATCAGCCTACACACCTCTATTTTTCTTAGAAAGACAACTTTTTCTTGACTCTGTAGACCTCATTAGCTGTTCTCTTTCCCAGCTAATCTTTCAGACAAAATTTCTTAAAACAACCATCTTTACTATGACTGTAGTTTCTTTTACTTTGTTCTCTTAAACCCATCCCACTCAGGACTCAGGCCTGTATCACTTCACCAATCTCAACAGTGATGCTTGCATTGGTAAACTGAGGATTACTTTGGAGACACCGTTTTATCTGACCTATCAGCAATGCTTGCTAATAAAGCATTGCCTTCCTGCTATTTTTCTTTCATCTAGCGTTTTACATTTTCTTCTCCTCCTCATAACCTTTCTTCAGTTCTTGAGCATTCCTGCTTATCACTGATGACTTTCTGTTGGGGCTGCAATGGCTCCAACCTTGGCCCTTCTTTTCCTTTCTACCCATATGGATTCCTTTGATGGCATATCAAATCTCATGGTGGTCTCTACGGACTATGCTAAAATGTGAATCATGAGTATTATGTCTTCCCTGAAATCTAGACTTCTGTGTCACACTGCCTACTCAAAATTTCCACATGAACCTCCAAATGATATCAATTTAACATGTACAAAACTGAACTCTTTACTCTTCCACCTCCAAACCTACTTATCTCTCGATAAAAGCTTACTTGTACCTCGGTGTGATGGTGCATGCTTGTAATCCTTGCACTCTGAGAGACTGAGGCAGGAAGACTGCAAGTTTGAACACAGCCTGAGCAATTTAGAGAGATTCTGTCTCAAAATAGGGATGTTAATGTGAGAAGGCTGGGGTGTCAATCTCCAGCACTGGAAAAACATAATCTTAACTGTGCTTCTCCATTCATATGCATAAGACCTATACCCAGTTCTTCAGGTTGTGACATGTATTTGGAAACGAGTATCTTTAAAGAAGAATTTAAGTTAAGATGAGCGTGTATGGCTGGTTCCATCAGACTGATGCCTTTATGAGCAGACACAGTTGGTAGACATCCGTGTTCATGGAGGAATGACACAGCGAGAATGCAGTAAGCCAGTCATATATAAGACAAGGAGAGAGGCCAGTGAACAAACCAAAGCCAACAATCCCTTGACCTTGGATTTCTAGCTCCCAGAATGCTGAGAAAGCACATTTCTATGGCTTAAGTCTCCCTTTCCCCAAGAAGGCGTGGTGTTTATTTATGATAGCTTTAGCAGACTAGTATGCTCAGTACTTCTTCCTCAAGTCCATTCATGATAAATCTACCCTTCTTTTGCCCATGCCAAAATGCTGGAGATGTCCTGAATTCTTTCTCTCTTGTGGTTCTTCTATGCAGACATCCTGTTGTCCCTAAAGGCAGAATAAAATCTGACTACTTCTCACCCACTCTCATAGGACCACCTTAGTCCAGACTGTCATTGTCTCTTGCCTGGTTCACTCAGAAGCCTTTTTTCTGCCTTTATACATTGAGCATGGGCCCTCCATTCTATTCTTTGCAGCTCGGTTGGATGGGCACTTGCAAAAAGAAGTTTAAAATTGTCAATTCTCTGCTTTAAAGCTCTCCATTTTGCTTTAAATAAAAGCCGAGAGCTTTTTAACTTGCCTCGGGGCTCTGGAATGTCTTGCATCACCTCCCTTGACACCTAAATGGCTTCTCTTTCTGCTGCTTTCTCCTTCACTCACTCTGTGCCCATAAACCCATAAACACTCCAGGAATGCTCCAGCCTGAGGGCTTGGCATTGCTATTGCACCTGCTAAAATGCTCTCCCTTTCAACTGGTTTATACTTCTTTACTTCCTTTAAGTTTTTGCTCAAATGTTGCCTTCCCAGCCTATGTTATTTGAAATGAATATGCTCTCTATCTCTTTTACCACTAACACACCTTACACTGATGAAATTCCCCCAGCACCCTAATAACTAGCTAATGTTCTATTAACTTTGTTATTTTCTGATAATATTTAAAAATTTAAAAATATTCCTTTAGAACACAAGATCTACAAGGCAGCGATTCTTCATCTGTTTTGTTCAGTGATGTACCAATTGCTTTGAATGATACCTGCCACGTAGAAGGTGGTCAAAAAGTCTTCATAAAGTTAATAAATGAATTAAATATAAGGTAGCAACAAATGTTAATAAAACAACATCCAGCTTAAGAAAAAATTCTATTAAAACTTTAAAACAGTTCATATACTTCTCAACTTCACCTTTCCCCTCTGCTTCTATAGTAAAACATAATTATAGTTTTCTATTTATAATCCTTAGAACATCTTCATAATTATACTATATATGTAGATATTTTGTGTATTTTAAATTGAAAACACTTATCTGTATCTGATTTTTTGTTTATCTTTGTTTGAGAGGTTTTTCCATGTTGATAATGATAATACTGTTTATTTATTTCTAATGCTGTAGTTTTGTATTAAATTAACTCACCACATTTTCCAATTCTAGAAATTTGGCTCATTTTCACATTTGCACATGTGCCCTGCGATATATATGCTATTCAGGCATCCATGTACTGTAAGGACTGAGATTGGATAGCCTCAGAGAGTTTGATAGTTCCCTAGGAGTTCAATTTGCAAAAAAGTAATTTTTAAATAAAAATTCCATTCCTTCAGGTATGTAGACTCAAGGGAGGGTGTTTTGGGAATCAAAGTTCAGATTCCACTCTCTTGCAAAGGCTAAGATCTCTGGCATTTGGTTTTCTGATATTGGCAAATGGCTCCATCTCTATTTCCTAACTTGTTTCCCAATCTAGTCTCATTTTGGCTTCAGTGGATTTAACTTATTTTCTTTTAAGTTCAGCAATGTATTATCAGTGCTGCTTGTTGAATCTTATCCAGAATTTCTACATGTTTTAAATTCAGTGTTTTTTCGGAATACCTGTCTGCCATATTGCAAGAAGCAGCAGGAAGCTTAAACTTTATAGTTAATTTTAAAACTGTCACATATTGATGGGTTTGGTGTTGTTATTTGGGATAGGGTAAATGTTCTATAATAACAACAACTGTGTTTTGGAATATTAATATAACAATAGCAGCAGGCATCAAGGAGTTATTGATAGTAAAGGTGATTTAATTTATATATCTAGCACCATATTAAAAACTGTCAGGTCATCTGGGACCAATATGGATATTTTAATAAAAGGTGTTGTGACAACTGGACATCCATTTGCATAAAGTTGGATTCGTGCCTCGCACCTACATAAACACAAACTCTAAATGTATGAGAGATCTAAATACACAATGTAAAACCACACAAACTGGATAGGTGGATAAATCCCTTTAGAATCTGATGCAAGAAAGACAGATTTCCAACTATGACTCAAAGTACCATTGATCTATGCTTAAATCATGATAAATGTAAATAAAAATAAAATTCACATGAGTAACAAATGACAAATTCAAAGTCAAAATACAAACTAAGATAAAATATTTGCAAGGCCTATCATAAAATGACAGGCTAGTATTCATAATATAGAGAGAACTCCTTAAGCATTGGGAAAGAGATGGCCCCTAAAAATATGGAAAGATTTTCCACCTCACTCACCAGTTCAGTAAATATTCAAAAGTTTGATCACACACTCCTGTTGTTGAGGATGTGAGAATCTAATATAATACCAGAAGAAATATAAAGTGATATGTCTACGGAGTGGAATTTGGTCACATCTAATAAAACTACACTTTTGTCTAGCACATTCTAACTACTTACCCTGAAGAAAAATATGTCAATATTTAAAATTATGCAGATCATTGTACTATTGTATTGTGTTATTGCCAATTTTAGAAACAACACAAAAGTCTAAATGTGGGATAATGTTTGAATAAATTATGTACATTTATCCAAAGACAAGCATCTATGCAATGGCAGGGAAGGCAGAATGATGCTCAAAACCGATACAGTGATATCCAAGATATATCTTGAAAAACAATATGCCAAAGAGTATGTGTTGCATGCTAGCTTTTATATAAAGGAGAAAGAAGATTTTGCATGCTTGTGTGTGCGTGTGTGTGTGTGTGTGTGTGTGTGTGTGTGTGTGTGGTTTCATTACAAAAAGAAGCACAAGAAGATAAAACCAAAAGTTATGAAACAGATTGTCTACAAGGAATTAAATAGTGGTGACACAGAAGGAGTAAGAGAAGGGGCAACATTCCTGTGGAGTATACCTTTTGCTATAATTTTTACATTTGAAGCCCTACTAATGTTCTACAAATTTAAAAATTTAAGTCAACAAAGACAGATCAAACATTCTGTCATGGATTATGTCAATGACCCCCAAACCTCATGCAGTTATGGACTGTACCAAATCTAGCATTTGTGATTGGTTCATTGTCTAATGCTTGGATTGGTTATGTGAGTGTTATGCCTGCCAAGGGGTGGAGCCAGGATATGATGTAATGGTGGGAAGGGGAGGTCTTTCTCTCTCTCTCTCTCTCTTGCCAGTTCCCACCTTGCTGTTTGCAGCTGCAATGAAGGGCTGTTCCACCTCACCGCCGCTATCTAGGAAACAACTGAGTATGAACTGAAACTTCTAAGAACTGTAAGAAATAAACCTTTCCTTCCCTAACTTTGGGCGTCAAGTATTTTGTCCCAGCAACGAGAAAAGAATAACTAACATCCATGCTAAGGAACAAATGAGCATACATTTGAGCATTACAACATGTAAGGTAATCATAAGCAGAATGAAGAAAAAACTATTTTAAGTAACTTTTGAACTCAACAATTGGTATTTTCACTTCCCGTGTGAAGACGCAAAGGACCTGTGGCTTCATTTAGTAGGTTAGTTGCTATTAATGATGTATGGTAATTCCAAAATTTGTGTGTGTAGGAATCAGGAAATCAGTATATATTTTGATGTTGGAAGCTACCAGAGCTGTGTATGAAGGGAGATAACAATAAAAATTTGGGAAATGCAAGGAAGAATCCTGTGGTGTTGGACTGAATTCTAGTTAGTAACATGAACTCATGTTGTTTCCATGACACACATTACGTATTTGTGCTTTCTGTTCTATACGTAATTTATATGTATATACTCATTATTATATTAGTTCGTGTATAATTAAACCACACAGCACATTTTGTTCATTGAAAGGATCTGGGAATAATGGCATGTCAGTAGCAATAAGTATATAAATTTTGCTTCCCATCAAAACCAAGGGCGTCATCTAAATGTGGTTCATTGCAAGACTGAGTAAAAGGAGAAGTTGGGCCAGAAAGTGAGAAGATGCTCAGAAACTAAAGAACATGTGAAATGAACACAAGAGCTAGCTCTATAGATATATCTGGTCATACCTTTGAGTGGCAAAATGAATAAAAACAGTAATGGGTTCAGTACATTGAATCTCCAACAAGTGAGTAAAATCTGATATTTGTGGAAGGAAGGTGAATGCTCAGTGGGACTTTCTTCATTCTAGAATGCCAAGCAACACCTGCCGGAGGAATAGAGTTAGGAAACCACTATTTACAAACCTTACCACCATTGTATAATTCATTCAGGGAGGAATCATAACTGCATGCTAAAACAATGGAATTTTTTATTTGAGAGCTGTAGTATTTTTATAGTCAGAAGTGTTCACCAACTAATATTTATTTTACTTTTTATTATTTATTTTGATACCAGGAATCTAACTCTGGACTTCACATTTGCCAGGCAGGGACTCTGCATTGAGCTATATCCCCTTTCCCAACTATTATTTATTAATCAATAGAAATAAATATATGTCTATGATGGAGAAATGTGATGGATTCTTCCTTAAACTGCGTAATGAAGTTTATGTCAAGAGTAATGGCACAAAGGGAAATCTTAGCACCCTTATGGTGGGCCCTAATAAGGTAAAATGGTAGAGAAGGTTCATGTGGAATTTATCCCCCAAATGCATAATCTAAATCTGCACTGGAACAAATAGACGAGCCCAAATTTTTTGACAATCAGTCATAAAGAAAACAGAAGGAATTGCAATTTGTGGAAGAGTTATTATTCAATCAAAAGTATGTTGGGACTTCATTCAAACTTTAACTCAATTGATCTCAGATCTGCAGAGATTATTACTATGAAAATTAGTGCATGGTAATGGCACCCAGATGAGGGAGTTAATCCAGGAATTCTTTTCTATTTTTCCTTCTCTTCTCGATTCTGACCTTTATTTTGCTATGTTTCAGCAATTACACTCAAAGCTGCCCAATAGTAGTTGATTAAATAATAAAATTCTAGACAGTTGAGTTGTCTAAAGGATTGGTGAGCTGAGTTGAGGATTTGAATGTTTGTATTCAAATCCTTAATATGCAATACTTCATTTCTATGTACATTGTTTTTACTTTAAAAAGCAATAGTGATAATATCTACCCGTAAGAGTTGTAAGGATAGAATCAATTAAAATACATACATGTAACAGTGGCACATTTTATAAATAATAGCAATAATAAAAGAAGCAAATCATTTATTGTTGAAGCCACAATACTTTTGGCAGTGAAACAGGGCAACAGCATTATGCTGGTATAACGGCTATAAATCAGAGGGTTCTAGGAAAACCAGGATATAAAGTCATCCTAACCATTGTTGTTAAACTCTCAAAAATACTTATTATGTCTATCTGATTAGAATTTTTTTATAATATTGAATAAAAATATTACCTTCAAACTACATACGAGGAAATGTTTAGTAGCCCTATAACATGGACAGGAAAATCAAATTTAAATTAACTTCTATGGCCACACATCTATAAAAGACTACCCTGGGACTGAGAGAGGAGCTCTCTGATTTCAAGATTCATGCTCTTCAGAAATGTTCTGTATTCTTTCGCCACTCTCACGAATTCCTAATCTCTTGTCACACTAATGCATGAAGTTGATTAAAGTTCCCAAACTCTCGATCACCATTTGTGTCTGACATTAGTATTTATTCTTGCTCTACAGGAACATATATTGTTGTTGTTTTTTAAACTGGGTCTCAACTTCCCGCCATTTATATATCCCCTAAGGAGTAATGTCATCGGATTGTCACAGAGTTGTGTGTTGTGGTATGTTTTGAAATGCTCTGAGAAGGAAGCAGCACAGCGTAGTAGCTGTGGATGCAAATTCTCACTCCAGCACTTATTACTCATAAGATCTAAGCTTGGCGTCATCTCAGTATCTAAATCCATGTCTTCACAGCCGAGGTGATGAAGAGAAGATGCAAATCTGAGAAGGGTCAAGTGGGGTACAGTACTCTCATCGATCAAGCCACAGTGATCTCTGAATATATCTGTTTACTGAAGCAACCCACAAGTCACCCTGGCAAATCAAGAATTTACCTTTCACCTCCTCATATAGTTTAGTTTTTCTGTAACTGAATGTCCTGTTTGTGTAATTGTGCCCTCTCTCTGTCCTTTCCAAAGTACCAACTATTTAAAAAACACTATCTTTCTTCTGTATCCTGCTTTATTCCTCACACGTGTCATACTATGCTATGAATTCTTCCACGATGAGTAACACATCAAACACAGAAATAAGGGGTGATTTAACTAATACCCTATAATGCAATACCCATTAGTGCAATACAAAATAATATTATGAGATTTTATTAGCTCATATTAGTAAACACAGATTGCATTAAAAGCTGTTCCTGTTTTATTTTTGAAATGCTTGGATATGATAGACTCATATAAAATACCCAAATTATGCTGTTCTGAAACTGTAAAGTTGAGTTTCCTGCTGAGCAGGTTATGTTAAATCCTTTGCTTTTTCTTTATGCTTACCAAGGATAGGAAATGGTGGCTACAGGGTTTCTCTTTGTTCACCTTCCCTGCTGCATAGGAAGCAGTTTAAGAGCACTTCCCAGGAAACTGTTTCTGACCTCCTGTCCCTTGCTTTCTACCAGATACTAGTAACAACATCAAATGCCACTTCTTAACATTAAAAATTAGATATTATCTAACATTAGACTCTATGTAGCACAAGGTAAAGGGGCTTTTTGGCAGATAGCCAGGTAATTAGCTCGATGCAGACAAAACAAGACCATTCGAAGCCTCATTGGAGAGACCTGGCGATGCCTCTAAAGTCTTCCTCTCATCCTTGCTATAGGAAAACCTGTCAAAGGATGAATTTAACATTTTCATTTTAAGTATTTCTCTTTTGAATTTTACCACCCCCTACAAGTATGCCAGCTTTTTCATTTAACAAAGCCATTATCACACCAAGGTGAAGGCTATATTGGAAAAAAAAATTCCACTCAAAATAATACCACATCTATGTTTTGCTATGCTAATACTTTTGAGGATTAGAATACAGTGACACCAAATGACCATTTCTGGAGTCTACTAGTTAATATGCTTGTCTTCTATTAAGCAAGCGAAAACATCACATTTTGGTAATAGAATCAAACTTGATAAACATAGCTAGAACATTAAATTTTGTACTTTCTGCATAATGCGCTTTTAATATTTAAATAGTGTTTTAAAGGTATGCTTTACAGGTTTGTTTGCTCAAACCATCATGGGTATGTCAGAGAAATAGATTAAAGATCATAGAAAGTCATTTTAAAACAAAAGCAGACTACTTCAAGAGCTTATGCATTTACAGTTTTTTTTGTTCAGAAGCATTAATTGGTAAATTCAAAGAGGACCATTGACTGCTCAAGTCACACAAACTGTTTAGCAAGCATCTGCATATAGCTTGTCTTCTTGCTGTTCTAACCAATAAATGTTTCACACTGCTGCTCTCTCTCCCCTTAGCAGTAACACTTTTAAAAACTCATAGTTCTTGGTTCTGTTTACTCACTAATCCATTTTTTTTTCAGTCATCTAATATCTAATTTTTACCCAAAACCTTTCCAAGACTGTTCTCCTGAAGTGTACTTCAGGTAAATGCTTTCAGTATTTTAACTGGGGCTAAGAAGTAAGAGATTTACAGGATTTTTTTCCTGGTCCATGATTTATCCTTGGCCAACTTGCCACATGGGCTGGGAATTGCTCATCTCTCCTCTTTTGGGAACTGATAAGCAGATGAAAGACACATTAGTTAGACATATCCAACCAGGAAAGAGAAATGAGAAGGGAGATGAAGCCTCCACAAACTCAGAGGGAAAAACAAAATTTTCTATCTAGCTTCTGGTAGTCCCAGGTGAAAGGGGGAAGCCAGAATAGATTACTTGATGACTTGTGATAGGTTTTTCTTTAAGTTTAAAAATTATAACAGGCTTTTATTTATAATTCTTGCGTCAGTGACATTTCATTCTGTAAAATAGAATGAGTAACCTGAGAAGTGGTGGATGCAAGTAGTATTCAGAGTGGATGCTTTTAAACTCTACCATTTTTCCTTTCCAAAAATGTGGAGGCATGATTTATTCTCTACCATCATGATTGTGTTTTCTAATAATATACAAATGTAATTCTTTTCCTTGGTATCATCTTCTTGAGCCACATTTTATCTTTTACTATTATTGACTTTTCCCTCCTTTGAATTATTTTCTACTTCTGATACAGTAAATTTATTTCTCTTTTTTCTCTTGGCATACTATTATGATCCATACATTGTGTCATCTTGAGAAGTCTAGAAGCTTAACTAAATGACTCAGCAGGGCTCCATCCTTGGGTATAAAGCACATGCCCTTAGCTCTCCAAGATATTGTCCATTGTGTCGATTTGAGAATGTAAGAAAATTAATGAAGAGATTCAGCAGGGTGCCAGGGTCCTTACTTTGCAACAACCTCAGCTTGGCAAGAGGAGGGCATGGAGATAGTGTAAATGCCAACCCACCAGAGGGGGCGTAGCTTGCTTACAATATAAAGGAAGACAAGACGCATGCTCTCCTATCCCCATCCCCCCTTTTTGTTCTTATTGTTGCTGTCTTCTGCCACCTTGAAGTGTTGCCCCTGTGCCATGCCACCCTGCTTCGGAGCCAGCTGATTAAGGACTGAAACCTTCACAAACTGTGAGCTAAATAAATCTTTCCTTCCCTAATTTTGTGTATCTGGTATTTTGTCCCAGCAATAAGAAATGGTAAGCAAGACACACACTTTCCTCTTCTTATATTGTGATTTCATAGCTTCTTTTGACTCATAGAAAAATATAACTTTGAATCCGAGTACAACATGAAAACTTGTATTTTTTATGTCTTGAACACATTTCATAGTGATTCATTCTGTTACCCGAGCAGTGATGCATTTTACTTTTAACATTTCATGTTCACACTACTCGCACAGCACAAAGTGAAGCAGTCCCAGAGAGGGGATAACACTATTAAACAACTCATTTTGCAAGCTGCTTTATATCCAAATAAAACATCTTAGATCATATTTTCCAATAAGTATGAGGTTGTATTCTGAGAGCTCCACCTTTACATAAAAAAGAGCTGGCAATGAGCAGTAAGAAATCTGCTTATTTGTAAAGAGATGTATAAATAAGTACTCACTGCTGAACACATGATTGATTAATTATGGGAGAACTCAGTTCCGATTTTTAAGGATGATATTATTGGAGGCAAACATTGCATAACTTGCGTAACAACACATAGCATCCTGAGTTTGCTCGAGTGTGATTTTTTGACCCAGTGTCATCTTTTTGTTTTCTTTTAGCTTCAATATACCTTTTAAACCAATTTGTCACCATTTCTCAGAAATTCTGTTTGTGCATGAAATAATTGAGGGAGAAATTTTCAGATATTGTAGCATTTTTCATTTACCTACTTATTTGAGCTAATCAGCTCTTTGTTGTTGTGACCAAAATATCTGATGTAAACAGATTAAAGGAAGTGTTTCCATTGGCTCCTGGTTTCAGAGGTGTCAGTCCATGGTATCCGGTTCTGAAGCAGAACATCATACTGAAAGGACAGGAAGAAGAAAGCTGTTAACCTTACGGCAGCCAGAAAGCAGAAAGATCTGGAAGACAACCAGAGTGGGGAAGGGGGGTGCAGATAGGATTCACTGTACAAAGACAAGCCCTCAGTGACCAACTTCTTCAACTGGACACCACCTCCTAATAGGCCCTCACTCATCAATGGATTAATTTGTTGATGAGATTAGTTCCCACAATACATGAGTCTTTGGGAGCTACTTCCCACTTAAATCACAAGACTATTTCATCATTTTAAATTATTTAAACAAATTTTTGTAGAAGCTTTTTGTTTGAAGGAAAAAAAAACCCTAAAAGTTATTATGTGTAACAATCAACTTGAGGATTCACATGATCCTTAAAAAAAATCTCGACTGAAATATGCTGATCTTATTGCTCAGCAGTCATGTCTTCCCATGGAACCGTATTTCAATAGTTAATAACTGGTTTCTTTTGGTGTGCTCACTTTACAGTGGTGTAGATGACAAGCTTTCACTTTGCTGCAGTTGATCATACTGCTTCACACTGTGTTTCATTTTATGGAAACATACTTGTATGAGTGGAATGCTTTTGATTCTACAGATTGTAGAATGGGATACCTTGCATGCAGTCAGACAACTTATTAAAATATGGTCATTCTTAACCTGAAACCTTACATTTACAGGATCTTAACAACATACAAAGCACTTCTTTTTCTTTGATGGACCTTTGATCACAAATGGATAATTTTTAAATAGTCAGTTAGTATATAGTAGTGGATAAAGCCTGTGGTGTCATTAGCTGTAAAAAGTAGAAGCAAAAATCTCTATCTCTAGAGAAAAACTAGTGTCCAATAGTTAAGCATAAATAATGACACTAGCATTGTGCATTTCTTTCCTATTTTTTCTGTAATATTTTCCTGAACTGTTCACTTGTTATTATTTTAATTGAAGGCATTCTTTCTCAGAGCTGAGGTTGTTGTAAATGAATCAGAGCAGCTTAGCTTGTCAAAACATTTAGAGCTCTGGATAAAATAATTAAAAATTGTATGGAAAACTATCACATGAGCCAATGCCAAACAATGTCACGTAGAGATATTGTGATCAAAAAGCAGTTAAAATAAAGGCCAATTATGTCAACAAAAATTCTGTAACTGATGTTACAATCCTAGAAGAGGAAATGTTATACAGACACAAAAGACAGCATTACCATGATCATTTGTAAGAAAATTGTTATTGTAGTCCATAGAAACTCAGATAATTTGCTGCAAGAAATGGCTAGTCTAAGGTAGGGATTTCATAGCCCATCTGTACTCAATCTTTTCCATGATGAATATGACTTGTCTATTTTTCCAACCTGGAATAGCCAATTAAAGTACAAAATAAAGGATGAAGATATTTGGCATATGTAGTGGTTTTGATTTGAAATGTCCCCCAAAACTCATATGCTAAATGGTTGACTGCCAGCTAATGGATTTTGGAGAAGCCACTAGATCATGAGGACTCAACTACATCAGTTGGATTAATTTCAGTAATTTGATGGCTTCACTGGGAGGTAGTAGAGAGAGCAGTGGGGCTTAGTCTAAGGAAGTGGGATGTGACCAAGGGGACAGATGTCTGTCCTCTCCTGCCTTTCCAGAATGAAGTGAGGTGAGTTAGGCTCCTCTGCCACATCCCTCCGCCAACATGTTTCTGCCTCCTCACGAGCACAGAAGCAATGGAACTAGCTGAACATGGACTGGAAGTTTTTAAACTAGGAGCCAAAATAAAGTTTCCTCCTTGAAGTTGTTAATGTCAGCTATTCTGTCACAGCAACAAAATGCTGATTAACATAGCAGGTCAATTTGTCTTTCATGTAGGTCATAATAGAAACATTTCCACACTTAGTATCCTTACAGGAATCAAAGTGCTGCTCTTCAAACTATCTAGAGCATCAAAAATGGAACTAAATGTTTCTTCCTGGTTAGTCACTCTGCTCTTCAGATTAGTCCAAATCTCATTTCATTCTGCTCAACAACAGAAATAATAATAAAGACAATTTTAAAATTTTACTCTGATTAAAGAGAAAACAAACTAAACACTAAACTAGAAAGCTCCTGAATATAATCCTTTACAACCATGGATTCGCATATCTCATCTTTGGCAGATAAATCATGCAGATAGTGCAAAGAGAGTCAGAAAACATAAATTTTGAATCTCATAAAAAAGCAAATGGATGCATCAGTTTGACCTTGAGGTTGTACTCAGTTACATTTTCAGTAACTATCATAGTTGCAGCATTGAGAATCAATGCTGAGATCTTGATCCTGTAACCTTTCGGTATGGGGTTAATCTTGCCTATCTATAAGAGATTAATAAAAATTAATTCTTTTATATTCAAGATTTGGACAGTTTTCATTGCTACCACCTGGGAAGATGACTTTTGAAGTAGAAACAGGCAAGCAGGTCTGCTTTCAGTTAAGATTAGAATGTCAACCTCTGAACTCTCTCTAAAACGCAGAACAGATTCCTTGACATTTTGATCCCACATTTTCACAAGGCCAACACTTACAATTCGAAATATGCATTCTATGTCTTAATTTGACATGGTGACCCCACCTATACAAGGGACTGTAAATTTTTCATGTACCTGACATTTGATTCGAGCATTTAGAAATATTTATGGACTATTATGGAAAATATCAGAAATACCAATGTATTGAGCAATTTTGTGGACACCATGCTTGACACCAGGCATAGAGTTGTAGCACTTTGTACCTCTTCTGAGAGACTTCCAGAGCTACACCCAAGGAACCCACAGTCTTAAGTTTTGTTTTATCAATTCCATATATTTTACTATTTAATTCTATTTTTTCTTAAATAAAATATACAATTTTTTTGTATGGTAAGTGGTTTCACATTGCCTGTAGTCTATCATAGATCCAGTTCTCTGTCTTATTTTTTTTGTTGGCACAAATTTTACATTATTTAATTCCCACAATATATTTAGCTGTTTTATTCTTCTTTCTGGATTTTCACTATTTCATTGCTATAACATTTTTCTATGTGACTCCTGGTGTCCATATGTAAGAGTTTCTATAAGGTATAAAACCAGTAGTAAGACTGCTGGACTACCCTGGACTCACTAACAATAACTCATTCTCCAAAATCGTGTTGTTATTCCTACAAATAATGCATTGATATTCAAACTGCTTCATGTCTTTTGACAAATATTTCTTTATTGGAATTTTATTATTTGGCCAGTTTGGTAGATGAAAAATGTTTTCTGGTTGTGATTTTAAATTGTGTTTATAAAATTAATGATCAGGTTCAGAATTTTTACGTGTTTTAAGTTTGGTTTGTTTACTGGAGTATAATATTCATGCAGTGAAATTTAGCCTTTTTCTAGGATTTTTTATGATTTAAATGGTGATTTAAGTATCTTCTTTTATGATATGCTAGGGCATAGTGTTTAATTCATTGCTCTTTTGAATTGTCTTTTTTAGGAATTCACAACATTTCTTAATAGATTGAGAAATTCTTGATATATTGCTATAAAGAGTTTGGCTATAATTTCTTGTAACAGTTTTTAGTTTTATCTTTCATATTTAAGCCTTTACTCCATCTAGAATTAATGATTGTACATGGTGGACATAAAGGCCAACACTTTCCATTTCAGAAAGCTAGCTGCTTGGCAAAATTTATTTAAAATGGTGTTTTTTCTCAACCAGTCAGTAGTGTGATCAAGATAATAGTAAACATTTTCTTATTTGTGAGGTTTTTACTCCAACTTTTTATTGTTTCTCTTGATGAATTTGTTAATCTCTGTTCAAATACTGCACTGACATAATAGTATAATTTCTAAGAATTTCTTTGTATGTGAAAAGTCCTCATTCTGTTCTTGATAAACGCCAACATGAAAATTGGTTGGAATTTCCAACGAGTTGTACTAAATCTTTGCCAATCTTTATGGACGGGTAAACTGTAGAAATGTTATTCAGCACAATTAAAATTTTTTCATAGAGATTACCTAGTTATCTATTTGCTAACAGACCTCAAAGCAATAAAAACAATCTCATTGCCTTCTATGGTTTCAATGGTTGGCCTGGGTAGTTTTGGTTCAAAGTCTTTCCTGTGGTTGCGTGGTTGCAGTGACATGATGCATAAAGCCGAAATTATGGGGGCTTAGTGGGAAAGTGAGAGTCCGAGCAGCAGGGAGAGAGCCCAGCATTTTCTAATCCTGCTTCCAGGGCCTCTCACTGTGGTGTCGCCATCTGGGCTGGTAGGACTTTCCTCATAGCAAGACGGACTGAGTTTGTTTCATGGCATCCTGAGATGCCACAGGAAGTGGAAGTACCAATTTCTTTGAGACTTGTGTTTGGAAACTGGCACAATATCATTTGCATGAGAGCTGTCAGCCAAGCAACTGTAGAGCCTAAATTCTGGGTGCTAAGATTTAGGTCTAATCAAAGCCTTGTGTGTTTGGAAGGTGATTATATTATGGGGTGTGCCGTTGACTTTCTCTGAGGTATAGTCTGCTAGGAAGAGGACGATCAGTGGGGTTGAGACCCAGAAGGGTTTATCTCCTTTCTGGCTCCTCCATTCCCACTCCACTCTTGTCTCTAAGTTTGAAAAAATGATTTTATCCTTTGGAGGTTAATTGCGAGGACTGGACTATGTTATTTTTAGGAATTACTTTTTAGATTAAGGTATTACTTTTAACTTTTAGAGTGCTAAGACTTCAGAAATACTCTTCAAGAATATTGAATTTTGTCATTTGATCATTTAATGTTCTTTTTTTAATCTGGTGATCTAGTGATGTCTAATGTTAAAGTGGGATCACGTCCTGAAGATATGGATGATCATGAAGTATTCTGTTTTACATGTTGCTGTATGCATTTGGCTTACTAATATTTTGTCTAGCACTTTTTTCATCAAAAGGTACATGTGAAACAGGCCAATAATTTTTATTTTTCACAATGTCTTTGTCAAATTTTGTTATCAAGCTTATGCTAGACCCATAAACTAAGTAGAAATCATGCTGTTTTTCTATATTCCAGTATAGTTTGTAGCATAAATTTAGATCACTTTTGCTTGATTTTTTATTAGAACTCCCCCAAAAATGGTTCTTCTGCTGTTTCTTCTTTATGTGTTAAAAAATATTTAATTTTTGATTGCTTTGACTTCACATTTGTGAAAATATTCAGGTTTTCTAACTTTTCTTGGAATAGTTTCTTAAATCCTCTCCCCCCGCCATTCATTTTCTTCTACTTAAGGCTTTTTTAAAAAAGCAAATGAGCAAAATTTCTTGATTCCTCTTTAATAATTCTTATTCTTTTAAAATAGTACAAATCATATCAGGCTTTCTTTGGCGTAATTTACTTCTAAAACAAAAGTGATGCCAGTAAAACTCTGCTATGCACTATCACTATTGGTTCCTTTGTAATCTTAATTTTATATAAGAGGAAAGTTAAGGAGTGATTAGAGAGGTGATGGTCTCGTCACTCTCTACATGAACAGCTCTGATTCATTGGAATAGAATATGTGAAACCAGGAAGAGGGAAGGGCATGTGCGATTATGAGGAGGGATGGGAGGACTGAATGATCAAAATATGAATGTATATGTGCATGTGTAAATCTGCCAAATAAAACCTATTGGATGGCATAGTCAATTTTAAAAAATGAAAAAAAAAAAGAGAGAAATGTAAGATCTGATGGTGAGGGAAAAAAATCAGATAACACATTAAGAAAAGACAGGTCTGATTTAATTCAGTGAATAATTGTAGAATTGTCCACTGTATGAACATATCAAAATTATCTAAGATTTTTGTAACTACACACTATAAAACACTCCTCTCATCATAAGAGATTCTGATATACTCTTTCAGATGGAAAACCTTTCTATTACTTTGATGAGTTTATTTCTCTGATTTGTAGAAGGAAAAGAAGAAAAAATGATGAAATAAGCTATTGTAAGCCATTAATGCTACTTCATAGCTGTCATTATTCATAAAGTCAGTGAGGTGGAGTTATTCAAATTATTCATTTCATTTCAATTTGAGTGGAAGAAACCTTAGCTTTCAAACTTGTTACATAATGTAGAAATCTTTTTTGGGGGGTGTTACTGGGATTCAAACTCAGTACCTCACACTTGCCAGGCAGGCACTACCCCCATTGAGCCCAATCCTCAGCCCCCATCTGGCAACCTTTTGTACCATTCCTAGTGACTACTGAACCTGTCTAATCACATGTATGTCTGCAATCATGGAACACGTTATATTGCAGTTAATTCTATTGTCCTAACATAAGATAGCATCTCCTTTTAGAGTTTCTTTTAGAATGTACATATTTATAGTACATAATGGTACATATTTATAGTACATAATGTTTTCACTCTTTGTGTGGAATTGGTACACACATTTAATTTTTTCTATCCCCTTTGTCATGGTTTATGTCTGTGTCCCCCAGCCCTCATGAGTTTGAATTGTGCATTTGTTATTCGTTCAGTGTCTAGCGCTTGGATTGATGTGTCAGTGCTCCACCCACAAAGGGGTGGAGCCAGGATGTGATGTAATGGCAGGAAGAAGGTGTCTCTTTCTCTTTGCTAGTTCGAGCTTGCTGTTTGCAGCTGCCATGAAGGGCGGCTCAGCCATGCCCGCCTGCCTGGGAGCTAACTGAGTGTGGACTGAAACCTCCAAAAACTATAAGAAATAAACCTTTCCTTTCCCAACTTGGGCATCAGGTATTTTGTCTCAGCAAGGAGTAAAAAGTAACTAAGACACCCTTTCACTCCGCTCCTGGTTCCCTCCATCTCTTGAGCCCTTTCTCATTTGAGAAAGGACTATCTATCTTCTATTATCTATCTTTTATTTTGCTCTTTATTTATTCAGATCATAAGTGAAATTAATCAGAGATACAATTTTAAATATCACATGGTTTCTCTTACACAAGGAAGTCAAATTACAATAAAAGTGAAATAAAAATACTCTTTTTTTAAAAAAAAGTTAATTGATGTAATTGAAAACGGCAAACAAGTAATTGCATATTATGGTAGATCACAAATGCTATAGGATAAAGCCAAAGTAAGGGGACAGGTGTTTGATATGTACATTAGTTTCCTATAGTTGCTTAATAGGTTACACAAACATCTTAAAATAACAGAAATAGTATCTTATTCATTATTTTATTGCAGTAATTATAAGTCTTAGTGAGTGGTAGATGGTTTCTCAATGAGTAATCTTTGAGAGATGAATTGAATAAATGAAAACTTACAGCATAATAATAAAATGAATATTTATAGAATGAATGGTTGAGTATAATGCTCTCTGTATAGGCTGAAATGGTAAAGTGCAATGAACTCACTGAATTGAACCTCTGGTACTTGAGGACGTATTAACTCATTGTAGTCACTTTACAGGAGTAAAGTTATAAACAGATGAAGAATCAGGCTACCATTCTGCTATATTTACATGACAACTTATAACAACTGAAATATATTTGGGATAAACCAATCTCCCAATTTCAAAGAATAACAGGTTGTAGGACATGCTGAACGTCATATAAATTTCCAGGATTTTCGTGTTTCACATGTCATTTTATATGGCTTAAAATATTTTTTCATCCTTCATTTGCTTCTTCATTTGGATAATGCTAATGGGTTGTTATTGACTAGTGTCTCCAGTTCAGTTCATCGCACTGGGCAGTATTCATAAAATGCTCCTTATATGCCAGCTGAAATTGGTAGTGGTTTGAAGGCAGAGAGCCAAATTCATCAAAAGGATAATGGCTAAATATATTTTGTTTTGTTTTCTGAATTTTAATGACTGAATGGAAGACTTATTCATTATTTATCTATTTTTGAATTTTATCAAATAGTTCTAGGGGTAATTACTCTATCTCTGTATTTATAGAAAAGTGGCACATTATCAAGATAATAGCCTGATTCCATATTTATGAAGTATCTGTTAAAATTATAAATATAGATACATGGAACTATGTGATTAATGCCAGGGAAAGCCACTTATAGGTTAAAAATGGGGGAAAAACTACAACTAGCTAGCACCTTTGGTGAAATTAGCATTCTGTATCTGCGTTCCATTTGGGTGATAAAAGCATTATTCACCTTTTAAAATATGCACTTTATTTTAAAGGGAAGTGTGCACTTATTAATCAAAAATATAAAAGTAAATACAAAAAGTGTTTCATTATATTCTACTTTGCTAATAAAATTACAGAGGACATCCTAATCTTATCTTCCTTTGGTATGAATAACTTTAAATGTGGGTGCAGATGTTATTTACTATGCCCACTTTTTTGTTGTATTTCTGAAATTCTTATATTTATCACTTTAAAGAGAAGCATCAAGTGAACCGTATTTTTATAGAGAAGAAATGGAAAAAATAAAATGGAAGTAAATTAGATTTTAAGGGACAAACACGTAGAAATGTATAATATTAAGAGACTAAGCAAAAAAGTATAGAATAATACATTTCTAACATATCTGAACTTTTTTGTATTAGAAACAAAATTGTATTATGTAAAATTTGTAAATGCAAACTGGAAATTGAGAAATTTGGAAAGTGTCTATAAATTTGACATATTTGTGTAACATAAGAGTGTCTTAATTCAATTTTTCTTTTAAATATAATATTTTTATGCAAGTATATATATGCACATTTTCCACTGCTTAAAAGTAGGTTGTGTTGAGGATGAATTGTCTCTTCTTACAAAAAAGAATAAGTGGAATTGCATGTTGCTTAAGTTCTATTCTGATGTTTTCTGTACAGATTTTTGCTACCCCCAGTAAGCCAGACTAAGTTTCCATCATGTTCAAAGATTTGAGCTTCTGAGAGCAATTTTTGCTATTCATGGATCATTCTGTGAAGGCATGTTCTCTGTTGTTCTCCACTAGCGCAAAAACCATAGAATCCCTGCAATTTGACCTCGTCAAGATACAAGACAATACAAACTCGACAAAAAGAGTAAATTGATATAAATTGAACTCTAAATACTAAACAAGCTTTGACCAATTTACTATATTCTTACAGGACAAATGCCAGTAACTATCAATCCCTAACTTCTAGAGTATTAGCAGGAAGGGCCTCCATGTAGGGCATCCTGAGATTTTAGTTTGGATATTTTGTGTTTATTATGCTTGGTTTACCTTCATTTGCTTATCTGCTTCTGGGTTCCATTATATGCATATACAGGAATGGTGATGACCCCATGCCAAGGCTGGTAAACTCCATGAAGAGGCACTTGTTAAGAAAGCTTCATTTCAAAACATTTACTTAACTTTTTAAGGCTAACACACATGAAATGTAGTAAATATAGTGCAGATATGATTGTTTTCCCAGAACTATTGAAAAGTAAGCCCCATTATCCTTGAAATATTAGTGTGTTTCCTACAAATAAGTACTTTCTCTTACATAACTATGATAAAACCATCAAAATCAGGAAATTAAGACTGATAAACTATTTTACTGTCGTTTAATCCTCAGATCTCATTCAAAAATTTTCAGTTATCCTGATGTCCTTAGGATTCAGTTCAGATATGAGTTGGATTTATCTGCCAAATCTCCTGGTCTTTATACTTTTGAATATGACACCATGGTTACCTGGTGGAGTATCTCTCAAATTTGAGTCTTCGTGATTAGAAATGGATTGCCATGAAAGTCCCAGAGTTGATGTTGTGCTTTATTGCATTTTATCTACTGACTCTTTTTTTAGGTAGGTCTGCTATAAATGACATTAATTTAGATCACTACCATAAAGTGATGTCTGCTAGATTTCCACATTTTGAATTTTCTCTTTTTTAATAAGACTTTTGTAAGAAGATATTTTAAGAGTATATAGTTTATTCCTCATTTAACTTTTTAAATTTATTCATTCATGTCATTTTGATTTATTCGTTTGTAAATTATTTGGAATCATGGTTGCCAGTCTTTTTTGGTGGGTTATAATTTGTTACAGGTGTTATTTGTGTTGCTAAGAATGTGTCCTGAATTTATTTTAGGAATGGTAGTCCCTTCAAGTTGTCTATGTCATTTTAAAATATTTCTCCCACTCTTTGAGTATTTCCTTGATTTTTAGCACAAAGTTATATTCCTGATTTGGCTTGTACTTCCTCTGTCATGGTCATGAACCATTTCTTCAAAAAGCCTCAATCCTCTCTCTGAGCAGAGAATGCTATTTAGAAGTCAAGAGTTGGGAGACAAGTGTGTTCTCTACTATCAAGATATGCTGCTCTTAAACCCTTTCAGTAGATAAAGATAAGCAATGTATGTGTATTTGTAGATATCATTATACACACAAACACACATTCACATTTCTTTCTTTCTGTTATCACTAACTTTCTATCTCAATGTATTCACATAAATGACTCTAATCTTAATCCTGAACTAAAAGTTCATTTTAGTACTTTGCTTTAATACACGTAATACCCTGTTCCAATGGTAAGAAACTTGATCACATTATCATATGCATGTTTCCCACTGTCAGTAAATCCTCTTTGGGAACTCTGTCTCCCCACTCTGCTGACTTGGTGACCCCACTTGGCCTGTGAAACATCATGCCAGGCCACTTCCAGGCACAGATGTTAACACCCCGTCTGGTGCATAATGTACCACATTAGCCACTCCCCAATGTAAGGTGGACCCCTTTACCTCATTTGGGCTCTTGTAACTCTATTCTGGGTTATAAGAACCCCAATATATTTATAATCCAGGATATCTACATTATTCTGGAATACCTAATAACTTTAAGATTGCATGTTCCTCCTAAGAATCCATTTGGATCTATAATGGTTTATTTCAGGATTGTGCTTTGCTCTTACAACATGAAAGAGTACAGTTTAACATGATTTTTCTTTGATTCTTAGGAGAAATATGTAAGCACTTGATAGTTAAGTAGTTTACAGAAGTCTCTGTGTAGCCATGTTTGTATCAGAGAAAATAGATTTTAACAACAGCGACCTACACCCACAAGTCTTTATAGTACATCAATACTTTAAAGTATATATATTATTTCAATTTTGCATTATAAAATGAATCTCTGTTTTACCAAAATAAACCATTATACCCTGAGAGCGGTCCAAAAAACTGCTTTCAATCATTCAAATATTCTTTCCTTTGGACTGTTTCATGTCTTTGCCTATAAAACTTGGTTCAACAGCTAAGCTTAAAAGCAAATTTCTGTGGCTTGACTGACATTTTATTATCTGCTTGAATAGCAGCATTAAAGAGACTCAGTCCTCTCCAACAGACCCTTGTGCCTACCACTTGTCTCCATTTCCTAGAGCTCTGAAACTTCTTGTGGCTAAACCTGTCCATGGCAGATTAGTTATGATAAAGTGTGTGGGGAGGGTCCATCTTACAGAATTAAATGAGATGGTGCCTACAGAGAATTTAGTGCTATGTTAAGTGGAAGACATGTGCCTTTAGTTGTATTCTTGTTGCTGAGATGCACTACCTGACAGCCACAACTTAGAGAAGAAAAGTTTATTTTACCTCATAGTTGTAAGAGTTTTAGTCCATACACAGCTGGCTCCAAGCAATGGTGGCATGACAGAGGGGCACGGCAGAGGAAAATGATTCATGGCAAGTAGAAAACAGAGATCAAGGGAGGAGGAAGGTGGCCCATTTTCTTCAATTCTGTAAGGTCTGAGAAAGTTATCAAGTAAATTTAGATAGCTGCTTTAAAAGCAAATTCATTTTTCATTCTAAGATCAGCATGCTCCTGAATAACTCAAAAGAGTGTATATATTTAGTTTCCAGAGTTCTGCTTCAACAATTGTCCTAAGAACAAAACTGCTAAAACTAATGTCGACTGTAATGCATATTATGATTTCTTTTCAAGTTTTTGATTGTGTTCTCCAGTTTAGATAAATGTCTTTGGAAGCTCACTTGTTACAGCTTGGCTCCCCAGCCTGTGGCTCTATTGGGAAGCACAGTACCTTTAAAAGGCGGAGCTTAGTGGGAAGTCTTTGGTCATTGGTGGTGTACCCACCAATGGAGGGGAAATATAAGGACACTGGCTCCTTCTTCCTCTTTTGACTTCTGGCCAGGAAGTGAATGGTGTCCTAAAAGCAATGGGCCCACCCCAAAACAAAGTTGAACCATCAAAATTGAGAACCAAAATAAACCTTTTTTTCCATTAAATGTATTTATCTAGGTATTTATTACAATAAAACAAAGTTGGCAAATACACTGTTGACAAAGTTAACATATTGAAGGATTTAAACAAATTCCATTTATCCCAGTGGTTTTTAGGTAGTGTCTTTTTAATGATTAAAACTATAGTATCTAAGAAAATAATAGAAAAGAAGCAGTAAAACAAATAGAGTAGGACAAAATAAAGGTAATTTGTTTGGAAATGCATTTGTCAATCACATATTGAGAAATACTAAAGCAACTCCTATAACCAAGAAATAGGGTGTACTTTCCAGGTCTGCACAAGATGGAAGGATTTCCAAGACACGAGAATTTCAGGGATGAAATCAAGATATGCTCAAAGGCTGGGCAAGCCTGATCAGCATCAGAGCTATCATTGAAGGATTATTCCTATTGTGTCTCAGGTAGGGCGTAAGGTGGTGTATGCCATTATATGCTCCTTCGCTCCAGCCATCAAACCTATAAACTATAACCTAGTGGATATTGCAGAGAATTTTTTTATAAAAGTTCTTTTGCCAGACTGAGTGGTCAGGAAATGTCCCTAAGGAAAATTAGCAAGCAGCACATGTCTGACAACAGAATCATGTTAGCTATAAGTACTATAGTTTCTTAATATCCAATCACAGTAGTAATCAATGAATCTCCAGAGCCTGTGGTGTCATCCTCAGACCACTCCTAGCTTGTCTCTGCTACTGTGGCTTCATCTTGGAGGCATTTTTTGTCCTGTCTGGAATATGCTGGCAACCTGGGTTTCCATTTTCTTTTGGTAGATGGTACCCTTGACTTCAGTAAAGTAAACCTCAGCATTTATTTTTCACCCCAATAATCCATTCATTCATTGGTTTACTTATTTAGTAAGTATTTATTAAGCATCTACTATGTGCTAAACAGCATGAACAGTGTTAAGGATACAATTACAGACTTTCTGGCAGCCTCCACTGTCACTGAGTTTTCAGCTGAGTGGGCTGAACAGAGTGATCCCAGGTAGCGTCAGAGGACATAAGTGATCACAGTCACATTGCATAGCTAGATTTCCCTTTGCAGGCTCCTGTCTATCTCTGCCTCACTGGTCTGTCTGCCTGCCGAAGCCTGTTCCTTATGGCGTAAGGTGAGAGTTTCCATGCCCTGTGCTTTCTGCTTCTGTTACACCCACACCTTTGTCAACACTGCCTTTAAACATAAATCCTCCATGCACTTTTCTATTTGAGTGCATTGTCTTCTT
Organism: Cavia porcellus; assembly: GCF_034190915.1. NCBI lineage: Eukaryota > Metazoa > Chordata > Mammalia > Rodentia > Caviidae > Cavia > Cavia porcellus. The sequence goes on along the minus strand of NW_026947510.1, from coordinate 47,927,195 downwards.
CCTGTTGAGACCTTGATGATTAAACTAAGTTTAATTTTGGTGTTTTACAAGGCTCCATTCCACGTGCGTTCTGGGTCATATTCATGTGCCTTGGGCTGCCAGATTCCCTTTGGCATTTCTAGTGTCTTCTGAGTATTTGGAACATCTGGTGTCCCTCGGCGATGCTAAGTGGTGCTTCCACAGCCACCACTCCACCCAGGTGTCCAACAGCTGCCAAACACTCCAGGTGCCAAACCAGTACTGCAGGACATGTTGGGGCTGACTCACCCAGCAGGTGCATCGCCTTGAGGCCTCTAAAAATCCTTTTAGAGGTCTATGAAGATCTTGTCATTGCTTTCAAAGTTGGAGGTAAAGTAAACATTTAGTTTAAAGAAAAAAAAATTATAGTATAATGATGATATATTTGTCTTTGTGCCAATTCAAATATATATGCATTTATGCATGTATGTATATCTTAATCCCTCTTTCTCCATCTCTCTTTTTCTCTCTCCCTCCGTCTGTAAGAAAGGACCCCTGAAAACAAAAGTGCCGATAGCCCACCATATAAAAGTCATAATACAGCCTGGCTTTCAGTTCTCAAAATGACTGTGTGAATTCTTTGAATAACTAGACACCATAGTACCAGTTCTCTGAATATCCTACTTTTATTCAAGTATCCTTGCATCCTGATTTTCTTATTCTTCAGCAGAAAATGGCTCGTGTTCAGCTTGTATATAATGATGTCTTATAGGGCACCGTTGATAGTGCTTCACCCCATTTACCAAGCCAATTCTGAATAACTGCAGGCTCTGGATGGGACCACCTATGCCACATAGGACCCACAATGATGTAAAAGGAGCTGGATGATTGGAGAGGGTCACAAGTTTACTGGGATCATGTGCCCCAAAGCTGGGGGAGGGAATCATGCAGGGCTCACAGAAGTAGCATCTCAGTTGTAACCCATAGTTATGAATAGGATTGGGTCAGAGGAGGCAGCTCAGAGAAGAGGGAGAGAAGGGAGAGTTTAAACTCCCGCAGTGAGTGAGTACATATGGATTGGGAATCTGCAGAGGATGGATGGTTGTAAAGATTTGGAGTTGAATAGCTGGGCCAGCTTATAAGAGGTATTGATATTAATTTGGACTTAAACTTGAGTGAAAATTGGTTTTGCATTTGTAGAAAGATTTGTAGTATTTATTAACAATCAATATAAATTTATTAATTTTGTAAAAGGAAAATTAGGGAGAAGGACCTTTTAATTTCTCCAAAACTAAGTGGTTGGGGAATTGACTATCCAACAGTGTGTACCAGCAGCGGTCCAGGGAAGAGGTGAAAGTACTTTGAACTTGTGACGGTGGCAGGGGTGAAGGATTGTTGACAGATCGGAGGATATTTAGGAAGTCAGATAAGCAGGACACACTGATGGGTTGGTGCTGGGTGGCATGAGAGGAGAAGGTCAGTGCTGACGCCTGTGTGCCGTGAATTGGCATGAGAGGAACTGAGAAGGCGACCAGATGGACAGAGATGGGGACAAAAGGTGGTGAAGTGGAGAAGGTAAATTCAGTTTTAGGCAAGTCAAGTTTAGGGTGTCTTTTAGAATCCAAGTGGAGCTGTCTAGCGCAGAGTTCATTTGTGATTATTTACGGCACTTGTGACCTGGTCCTTAATCAGAACATTACTCCTTTGAGGACGTGTTCCATGTTTTTCACAGTCTTAAGGGGGTGATTGCATAGCTTTTCAAATGGTTGGAACTGTAGTTCTTGGTGACAAATACAGTCAGCTTGCCTCGGGAGGGACTGCCAATAATTCTACTCTACAAGAAAGAGACAAACTTCCCTGCTCTGGGCCCTCCATCCTAGCATTATCTCAGGTAATCTCTCACCCAGAATCCCCAAGGAACAAGGCCTTTTGTTCTTCCAAAGATAACCCACTTTCTGTTTCTAGAACTTGCTTGTAACATTATTAACCCTTGGCTTCCAATGCACTTCTACAAAAGCCACACGCCATGATCCAATCAGGCCCGACTCTCAGGACTCTGCTCTATCTTCTCTCCTTGGCACCAGTTTAGCTGCTCTGACCTGTTTTCTCTCCACCCCCCCCCCACAAGCTTCTTCCCTGCTTTGAAACCTTCACACAGGCTTTTTTTCATTTTTTTCTTGGCTATGCTCTGCCCATCCTATAGAACCAACTTAAATGCCACATTCTCAGAAATGTCATCCTGCTACCTCCTCCTTTTCTAAGTTAGCTCTTATTTATTTTTCTTTTCTGTCGACACACTGTTCTTTTCTATAAAATCACAGGTTACACACAGAAACTGTATATTCATTTATGTATTTATCTAATGTCCATCTCGCCAACTAACTTATAATCTGTAAGAGAGAGGGGCTGTGCCTAATACAATCTCAAGCAATAATACCATCTTTATTCAATTAATGAATGAATGAACAAATAATGAATGAATGAATAACTGGAATGCCCTCTTTGAGCAGAAAGATATGTGAGACCTGACTCTATACTTGGTATCCAGTAGTGAGAGATAATTCTGATGCAGTGTGACATCTTTTCCAGTAAATCCATTCACAAAATGATAGTGAGGCACAGTATAATGTTCTACTCACTTGCCCTGGTAGTATTGAGAAAGAATCCAGACAAAGGCAACATTTAATTTTGTTCTCAGTGATACCAAGGAGTTCACTGGGAGGAATGTTAAGAGGGTACACAGACAGAGCTCACATTTTGTGTGAAGCTGTGTGAGAGAACACAGAGCTTTCTGGGCAGCAGGGGAGTATGTGGCTTGTCTGACCATGGCACAGAATCCACGTTCACCAGGAATGGACAGAGGTGAGGCTGGTAAGAGATGCTGGAACAATCTGAAGAGCCCATGCTGTTTGTTTAGGTTTCATCCAACAGAGAATGGCAAGTCTTCATGGATTTCTAAGCCAGAGAGTAATGTGGTCAGGTTATGTCTCAGTAGGATTACCCTGGCAGCCAGTGTGTGGTGTGTGTGTGTGTGTGTGTGTGTGTGTGTGTGTGTGTGTGTGTGTGAAGGAGAGGACAGAGAGAGAGATGCCTGGATTCAGGGCAATGGTGAAGGCATCAATGACCCATAAGTTGTTGTGGCTACTTAATTATTAGCCACTTATCACTCTGAAGTCATTTCTAACTCTAAATTTCTGTGACTTCCATTCATTCTTATTTGAGCTTCAGAATTAGGGTAAAAAAATACTCTTAAAATGTTCTTGATTTTCTAAAAGTAAACTCAAGCAATGTCTCTTACACGGAAGCACAGACAAACTATGTTTTATACAAAAGTATGGCTTTTATACTTTCCCAGAGTGGGACCTAAAATATCATGAGAAAAGATCTGATAGGTTTCATGGAATAGGGTAGCAAAGTGAACACATTATGGTAGTTTTCAAACAATCAGACAATCCTAATAATGCTGTTCCACTGTTTTCTAAGAGTTTGTTTTAGGTGATGCTATTGCAAAATAAATATATAAATAAATAAACAATCCGTATTCATTTTGAATCAATGAAAGAAAAAGACAATTTTATATCCCTTCTTTTTCAGTATTATTAGTGTGTATTTTTGTCATGTAAATTTACTCAAATTTAATATCAATCAGTGGATTGATTTAGATGTAGATTACTTGTAAATTACTAGAAGGCTAGGCTGGAATAGGAGGAGGTCATATACACTGAATGGTAGTTTACATTAATATTGAATGAAATTGAAAACTATGGAAAGAGGGCTGAGAAACACGTGAACAAATGAACCAGTCCTCCAGTGAAATGAGTATGTGTGAATTTGGGAACATTCTATGTTTTTATTAGGTCGTTGTGAAGTCTTTTCCTAATTGCCTTTCATGATGGATTTTAAATCACTGTCTTGTCACTGAGACACAATATCTGATTCCTGCAGGTTAAAAGAGGAAGGGTTTATTTTGGCTTGTGTTTTCCCTCTGAGGTCAGCTGGCTCCAAGGCAAAAAGCAGAGGGGATAAAGACTTGGGTGGAGGAAAGCTCTTCATGTCATGTTAGTGGGAAGGACAGAGAAGGGAGGAGTCAGGAAGGGAGACACCCACAGTAACCCACCTCTTCCAGCCAAACCCCTCTTCCCTACAACAAATCAGCTGCACTGGGAGACACCAAAGTTGAAAGAGATCCTCACTCATCACAAGAGATGACCCCTCTGAAGTACTGTCCAACAGCAGCCTGGGGAAAGAAAAGGCCAGAGTGTGACCAGCCAAACTCTAACTCTTGTGAAGCTTCTGAAATTTCCTTCTCCTTGCCAACGTGTTATTTTTCTTTTTTTGCAGTAAAACTTCATGGAAAAAAATATGTGAAGCCATAACAAGGAATTTGAAAAAGTCAGGGGAAGGAGATTATCCACAGACTTTAAATAGTAATTTGTTGATTTATTTCACTCCCAGAAGAAGAAACATTTCCAAGAATAGTTTCCCTTATTTCCAGAAAAGCCTTTATATATACTTCAAGTGTCTCAAGAATCTTATCAGTACTCCCAACACAAACATTGTATTAAAAATAGTTTCAAAACTATTTAAAGTGTGCAGCACATGATCCTCCCTCAACATTCCTCAATTCTCTGCAATAGTTTTTACTAAGAGAGATAGAAAACAACAGACTAATTGTGTTACAGAGTCTGACCTTGGAATCATGGCCTTCTGAATAATTTTAACCTATGCCATGTGTCCAGTTCCTGCACTAATTAATTATTAGCCACTCACTGCAAGCAGCTTCTAGTCCTGATTCTAACTCCAGCTCTCATGGGCTGAGTCATCTGATACGAAGATGTTAATCTTCCTCCTCCATAAAGCAGAATTTATTTTATAATATTCTATATAATTTACGCTGTAAGAATGAACTACAAACAAAACTAAATGTGTTTTTCAATATGTGTGTATGTGCACATGTGTGATGATATAACTACAGATTATTTTGACAATTGTCTTATTCTTTTCCAAACATGCTAGCCTACCACTGAAAAATTTACAAATTATCTATCACACAAATGATGCACTGTATACTTTTTGCTTTCCAAGAACCCCTGCATCTTTGCAATCATTAAATCTAAGTTCAAAACTTCTACTTGTGTGAGCCAGGAGTGACAATTCTTAGTATACCATGGTAATTAATCCCTCCCCATATTAGTTCGGTGACTCTAGGCATGTTATATAGTCCCTCTGTGTCTTATTTTTTTCATTTAAAAAAATAATAAAAGGACTTTCCTCACAATATTATTATTACTATTGGCGAATGTTGTTGACAATAGGAACTAGGATGATTTTCAGATTTCTGTAAATATGGACTCCAGGATAAAAGCAAATATAAAGGAAAGGTCAGAGTTAAGATGCGTTCATTTGAGCTGCCTACCAATTTTATTAGGCATGGAGGATGTTCAGTGCAGATTTGAAAACAGCACTAAAACTAAAGTTTTAATGGATTTGGAGTCCATTCTCCTGAAAAGGTATTGCATTGTGTGGTTCAGATAATACTGGACTGTTGAAGGCAAGTTTTGTTTTTGTTTTTGTTTTGTACCAGGGATTGAACTCATGACCTTGTGCTTACCAAGCAAGTGCTTGAACCACTGAGCCCTGAAGGTAAATTTTTAACTAACTTAAGCTTGTACACTGACAAATGAGGACATAGTATACTATGTTTTACAATTTGTGGTCAAGTAGCAGTTACAATGGTGGCCCCCAATGAATCAAATGGCCCCCAATGAATCAAGTGTGCTGTTAGGTCTACAATTGTGTGGTTCCTTCCTCCTGAATCTGTGACTCACTGTAATGAATAACATTAGAAATGAGCCTACACTACTTGTAGGCCTGAACTTTATGATGTCTCAGCAACTTCTGTTTTATGTACATGAAACTTGCTTAACAAATCTGGCTTTGGAGCAGGAGAGAGAAAAGAAAGAGGCCACGTGATGAAGAAGATGCCTTGAGATAAGGAGGGAAAGACCAGCTGGTCTCTGTTCCAACACCTGGTGACCAGTTAAGTAAGTATATAGGTATTCACCCTCCAGACTAGATACAACTGAGTCCTTCCAATCCAAAGAATTGTAAGAGAGGAAATTTTAAAAAGAGAGAGGGAAGTTATTTTTAAGTCACTAGGTTTTAGGATTGTTACACATCAATGGGTAATCAGGGGTTGAACCAAGACAATCTAAGTCTTCTGAGATTTGGTGTAACAGTCTTGTAAAGCAAGGAATTCATACTATAAGATTTTGCTCTTGCCTTTCAGAAAAACTTGATATAGAATGCAGACTTGATAGTCTCTTTTTTCAGTTTGTTCTGTTGTATCACTTGCATAAGAATGAACAATGAACACAGACTAAAACTTACTGGATATGTGATATTAACAAGAGCTTTCTTTTGTTTTTCTGTGAGATTGATCTACTCAGTTTTCCATCCACCCATCCATCCATCCATCCTTCCATCCATCCATCCATCCATCCACTAACCTACTATCCATCAGTTTATAGCTTACTACTAATGAACTAGCATACGATTTTGTATCAAGCATCTTTTTCACTCTGTGATTTTCTAGGCCACTGAGGAAGTATAGGGAAAGTAGAATGAAAAAGCTGAGGCTTTGCACTTGTTACCATCTTAATTTTTATTCCTTGTAATTCTCATAAGGGAATTTTTTAAGGCAACAGTGTTATTTTAACGATTGAATGTCTAAAACTTTTATTGAGTTTTACCTGTTTGACAAACTTCAAGACAATAGTTGCAATGTTCAGTAAATGAACTACTTCCCAAGTAAGTGGAATTTAGACTGTAACAACATGTCATCTTTCATGCCAGCTACATTTATCTGGCATGCATCTTTGAGGTAAACCATTTATTTTTCTTTCTTTGGCGTGAAATCCTATACGTTTGTGGGTTCAGTTTTAGATATAATTGTAGAACCGTAGGAATGTTATTCAGTTCTGTATTAGAATTATATTTGTTTGGGAAATGCTCAGAAGTCTGTCTCATGGCATCTGACAGCTTGTCAAGGCTTGTTGCCATGGAAAACGTTTGTGATGTTATATAAATATATTCCTAGGTCATGAGTTACCATGTAGTTTTTGGACATTGATGCTAAGAGGGAAATGACTAAACATATTTTCTTAGAAAAGAAGAATAACAGTAAACAAACAATAATAACAAATGATAAATAAATACCAGTAAAATGGTGCTCTATTTTCTTAAGCATCAGGCTTGTGTTCTAACAAGCCTTTTAGCTATAAAAGTTCATTTATTACAGAGGCTTTGCCTCCCTTAAAATATTATTACCAGTCATTTTGCAATATTAATGGTTCCACTATTAATAGACTGAGAGACAGGGGAGTTGTTATGCCTGCTCTCTATCTGTTATTCCATTAAGTAAGACTGCCAACCTCTGACTGTTAGAAGCTCTATAGTGGACCATGTGCTCGAGCCACAGGGTATACCCTAAGCAAAAGTTGTCCTCACATGTTGTTTTTGGTGCATATTATGACTAGACAGGAAAAAGGTACAATAACACGATGCGAGGGAGGCACTCAATTCTGGTTAGGATCTAAAATAGGCATTTTTATTGGTTATGATGGGAGGTGAAGAAGTGTGAGAGAAATGATGCAGAAAGTCAGGGTGACTGTGTGTTTTGTCTTCTTCTTATGACTGATGCTCTTTGTGAGAGTTCCAATGGTCCCTACAATGGGAAGTACACAAGCCTGTTACCCGCCCTGGTTTTCTCTAACCCACTATCATTTATTCAGCCTATAATGGGACCTGCCAGATTCTTTTACTCAGGTAAACACTCCTGACCTCAGGAATCAGCGTGAGCTGCCTGCTGAGATGCTGTCTTTGCCATTACCACAGAGGCCTCTGCTGTTGTCCCTCCTTGAGTCAATAACGGATGCTACAAATGCCACCTTCTAATGCCAGCACAGAGAATGTGCATAACTGTGACTTGTAACAATGTCATCTTTCTCCCAGTGAATGCAATGTGGCCTTCTACTAGAATCTACATTCACTTATGGGTTGTAAAGTACTGTGAGATAAGCCACAAATGTCCTACTAGACAAAAATAATATATCCTTACAAAATACACACTTTCAAAAATGAATTTGCAAACATCTGTTTATTTTCATAATATCATTCCTATTCACTTGAATTACACAAGGCTCTCTTGAATGGGAAGAAAGGATTGGAGTTCAGTTATCTCTTATCCCAGGTATTATATGTTACACTAGCATTGAGCTACACAAGAAAATATCTTCTGGCACGTGTAGGAAGAAAAAAAAGATTGAGGGTAGATTGGTAGGGATGATATGGTCTCACTTGATAGTTTTGAGTATTTTTAGTTTTTAATTTGATTTTTGTCATGCAAGTTTCTTTTACAAATATCATGTCCTTCAATTCTATTCAGCACTGCAATAAGTACAGGTAAATAATAGTTTATACAGGTAAATAATAGTTTACTCATTTTCCAGGTGAGATAATGGAGACATGGAGATATTTAATGATTCTCCCATATCACATCTTACAAGTGACAAAGGTGAGCTTCCCATTAATTAGTATAATCTTGCTAGCCACATGCACAGGCCTTACTATGTGCCAAATATGCTTTGATGTACTGCTACCATGCTCAGCTGTGAACTCATTTTCATTAAGATCCACAAAGAGGGACAGAGCCAGAAGAAGAACTGGGTAGAATGTAACTTCTCCGTGGTTTCTTTGGCTCTGTAGAAGTTGAATCAAGTAGAGAGTTGGCTTCCTTGGCAAGCTTTGCCTGATGCAGACTGATCTCTTTGTGTGAGATGCCTTTTTTTTTTCTTCTGTCTTCATGTTTGTTAGCTTACTTTGCACTAGAAACTGAAGGACAGAAATAGGAGGGATTTGATGACTTTCAAGCTAAGCAAAACAACCTCAATTTCCTTTTTAAACATAGCACCTCTGACTAATTTTTGCTGTAATTTATCCTGGTAATTTGGAATGTAGAAAAATGAATCAAAAATAACTTTGCTTGAATTACCTCTATTCGCTAATTACCTCACAGACACAAACACAAATCAAGAAGGGGTCATAAAGCAGGTCCTTATGCAGACAAGCAAAAAAAATTTTTTAAAAAGGGTTGCATTTCTTCACTTCAGTTTTGCATTTAACTTTACTTTTGTAATTTTAAAAATGAATTTTTAAAACTTAAATTATCTTAATTTTTAAAATGAGCTGTTTCATGCTTTTAGAGAGCCTCAAGCACCCTTTATTCTTTGTGGTTAAAAATGATATGGAAATATAATAGAATCTGAACTTAAACTGTGACTAAATATGCTTTGGCATTCTACTTCATATGAAGCATTCCTTGATACTCAGTTTTACTTTGTTTTAAAAATACAAACAAAATATAGTAATTTATTAAGTATATAGTACTACAGGCATTTTCAAATAATTGATTCCATTTATTCCAGAAATCTGACTCTTAGGTACTCAATAGCACTATGTAAAAATACAAATCTCAGACCTATGGTAATATTATATATATTTTCTCTTTTAAAGTTAGAGTTAGCCATTTGTCTTTCTTTAGTCATTTAAATAGGGGCAAAAAGGACATATGTAATACTGGGAAGAAATATTTAATTGGATAAACAATTTTTCTTCTCTCACAGGAATCATGAAAACATGGAAATACAACTTTCATAAGCCTGGATCCTTGCATGAATTCCACATGAATCATTAGGTTTTGATAATTATTTGCTACCATTGCATAGATGATCCTCACCTGACTGACAGATCATTTTAATAAGGAAATGAAAAGAAATTAAGTAATTTTTAAAAATTGGCACAACAAAGCTGCAAACCAAGTTTTCTGGTTCTTCTGTCCTGGGTTAATAAGCTCAGTCCAGAAAATGTCCCTCAAGAATCTCAAAATTAAACATCTGATTTAGTGCACGTATAATGTATTCACTCACATACAAAGTATTTCGTTATTGTGATTGAATTGAAAAATTAGAGTCCATGATTGTTGTCAGGTTGAATGCTAAAATAAGCAAAGAATAAATCTACTAACACAAGTCATTTCATGGATAATCAAAACTGTAATTTGTAGCTTTCTAAATATCTGAAGCCGTATGGTCTCTGGGTTACTTAAAGTTAAATTTTTCATCAGACAAGGAACAGTTGACTACAAAGAGGGTAGTTCTACCTAAATTCTTAATATGGGAGATTGAGGAAGGAAATATCAGCCAACAAGACAGTTCCTGGAGCATTCAGGAGTAGATGAGACTTCTGACATAATGGTAAGAAGCTTAGAAACTTCGCTTGCCATGTACATTAATACCCATGGATCTCTGTCACTTGGACATGCTGATCCATGCTTGAGTGAAAATGTACTTTGCACACAGGCTTTTCATTGGAATATACTTTTTAAGATTTCATGACTTTGCAGCCCAGTTTCTTTAGTGCTAAAGAGATTTCTAAAAAACAAATGAGTTAATCATGTTGGCCACTTCAAAGTCACACGGATTTCACACTCAGTTTTCATTTTGTGTTCATTCTTCCTGGTGATGTTTTAATATTCCTTGTTTAACTATCTTTTATATAATTCAAGTTTTGTATTTTTGGCAGCCTGTGTCACACTTCTTTTAAGCTTTAACCAATGCCAACTACTTTATTTCTTTACCTGATGTTTTGCTCATTTCCTTGGTAGACTTAATCTTTCAGGATTTATGGGATATATATATATATATATATATATATATATATATATATATAATTTCTTATTCAAAATAGTCTTAAGAGCAGTATAGTCAAACTCCACTGGAAATAGGAAACACTTTTGTAATATTCATAATTCCTTAAAGTAACAAGATGCTCACAACTCACTTAAATCTTTAATTCTTCAATTTCCCCATCAACTAAATATAAATAATTACTGTTTTCCTCATTTAAATTCAAGGACTGATTTTGAAAACAAATGAAATTGTGTTTCTAAATTTTCTATAGTTTTGTAAAGAGTCATATTATATATATTTATGCTATAATAATCAGACCCAAATACATCTGAGACTTGACATTTAAAGCCATCATGCTAATATAACATTAGGAATGAACTATCATGTTCAATGTTTACTAGAGTTTTCAAGTATTAATAGTAAACGGCAAGTTAATTTCACAAAAGACCCATCAGTCCTGTATGGGTTTATATCTGAAAAAAGCTATTCTGATTTTAAAAACCAGAGCAAAAAAGAAATTTGATTATCTGAGTTAGGTATCAGATTATTTACCATTTCTGGAAGAAATGGTGTTTTATTGAAACATTTGGTGTTAATAAAAAATAGCTAACAGTTCCGATAATGTTTACTATATTTCAATTCTCGGTTGAATATTTATTCCCTTATCTCATTTATTGCAATGTCATTCACAACAGCCACATGAGCTACATATTTCATTTTATCATTCTTATTTTACAAATATGGAAATAGAACCATAAAGTTAATCAATTGGTTCAAGGTAAGCAGAGCTCACATTTTAATTCTGGAGCCCACATTGTTTGCCATTACAATATAACCTTTTGTGATTATTGTTCAAATTTATATAGGAAACTTATTAAAGTATTTCAGGGTAATCATCAAAATCAAAGGCATTATGGCAAATTCTTTACCTTAGATACTTCATTAACAATCCCTGACAGAGTAGAAGAATATAAACGTAATTGACTTGGATCAGAGAGAAAAAGGTGACGATATCATTTAGAGTCGCACAGGCACATCAGATGTATGTTTACTTAAAACTTGATGCTTTGGGTCTCATGGAAAGATTAGAAAGGACATTGCAGTTGAGCTAAAACTTCTTGAAAGCTGTTATATGATAAAAGGAGGATGAGTCTGGGTTCATCCAAAGGCACAAATAAGAACTTTTTAATAATAGTTACGGTGGGGAAACAGATTGGGATACACATGATTATTTAACGTCATTGTATGAACATCTTATTATGCATAGCTTATATGAAGTACTGCTCACAACAGTTCAACAGATATAAAGCTATATCAGAAGTCCCTCTGACTTGTTTTGATAATTATCTGTCTGTAGTGGTTGCAGGAAGCAATTTTACAAAGGGTAAGAACAACCCTGGAAATGGAGGAAACCAGAGTTTCTGAAATTTGTCAGGTAGACTTCTGTAGAATACAAGGCATCTAGCATCCTTAGTGTGAGTGCGCAGTAAAAATATTTAGCGAAATGGTGTTGCTTCTAATTCATAGTTTAGAGTGTTCAAAGCTAAAAATGTGTGAGACAGTTTGATTAATGATATGAAATAAGAAAATGCATGAGAGCCATCTCAACCCAATGGACTGAATCAGACATGAAACCTCAATGAAAATATATGCATCTATATCATACATATCTCTATCATTTTGTTCCCCCCAAATCATCTGGGCAATAAAGGTGCATAGACTTGAAGCATCAGGCAGCCAGAGAGTCTGTGTTCATACTGAATTCCCAAAAGCTAGCATAGAAACTTTTACCTAGTAGGCCTCGGTAAACAGTTGCAGAATGAACACAGTAAATGTAATTGTCATTCCCAGGAATTGCATAAAAAGGATGATTCAGAGTGAACTGAGGGGATTCAAGTTACAGGATTTCTGGGTGTATTCTAAATCTTTCCTGTCATTTATACTTTGACTCCAAAGACTTACGTTTACAGTGCCAGGCAATTGGAGGTAAGTGGCCCAGATATTTCTGGTTAAAGCAGCAGGGCTACTCATGTAGCCTAAGGGAAGAGCCTTTTGCAGTTAGATCTGAGCTAAGTTGCATTTCTGGAATGCCCCATTTTCATGAAAAGAGGTCTGCATTGTAACTTAAACACAGTATGGCAACACTGGTGAACAGACTTCTGAATTTAACAGCTTTCTCAAAAATTAAGAACACAGAACCAGACGGCCTGCAGGATACCACTGAGAGAATATTCATAATATCTAAACAATTGAATGTCAGTACTAATAACTGATTCTTTCTGGGATTCATTCTTTCCCAGCAACAAAAAAAAAAAAAAAAAAGAGAGAAACCCTTTATTCATACTATCATGGGTCCTTCTTGTGAAACATTCCATGCTGTATTAACATGTTGTGGATGACATTAAAAAAGTTTGTAACTCTGGATTAACTACTGGACACTTGGGTGATGGTTACCTCACATTTTTTCCATTCCTTCCTATCCCCACTTGACGTGTTCCTAGCTTGCAGTAAAGTATGTAACAATAAAATCAAGCCAAGTGCTTTAAAGGGAGGTGAAAGCCTGCTGGTTGGAATGACTGACTAGTAATGGTACAAGTCGCCTGTTGTCAGAAAGTTCTGTTCTTTTTTTTTTTTTTTTTTGTCTTTATGAGACAGGGTCTCACTATGCAGTTCAGGCTGGCCTTGAGCTCACTTTCTAGCCCAGGCTGGTCTCGAACTCACAGCAATCCTCCTGCCTCAGCCTCCTGAGTCCTGGGATTACAGGCATGAGCTACCATGCCCGGCTTTTTTTTTTTTTTTTTTTTTTTTAAATCGGTACTGGGGATCGAACTCATGACTGCCTGCTTGCAAGGCAGGCGCTTATGCCGCTGAGCTAAATTCCCAGGCCCCAGGCCTGGCTTTTAACTTTTTTTTTTTTTGAAAGTTCTGTTCTTATTGTCTCTCCTCCATTTGATTTTTAAACATGTGAAGTTGCAGAGAAGAAAACATTTTATGTTTCCACCTTGTGAAAGGAGGCTGACTATAAATAAAACAGGATATTCTTCCTTATATATTATCTCTGCCTTGAATGTTATAAATGAGAAAACGCTGCAGGGAAATCAAACCAAAATAAAATTTAAAACTCAGGGCACTAGATATTCAATACACAACTATGTTGATTGCAAACGGAACTCTAACTGGTGATGTCTTTGCCGAATGAATATCCGGGACTGGGAAGCAACACCCCAGCAATGCTTCAATAATGCAAAATATTGTTATAACACAAAGAAAAATTCAAGGGAAGCCACTTGATCAATCTAACCTGCTGTGGCATGCTACCCATATTGTGAGTGGGATTCACTACCCCCATGAAACTCCAGAATATTCACATCATTCCCTTCAGGATAAACAGATTAATCAGTGAACAACTAATTAGTGAATTACCTATCAGACATACAAATACATAGCACTATAGTAAATCTAGGCAAGCCACACCAAGATAAATGCTTTAATTTGCTCTAAAAATCAACTGCGCTGCTCTCATAATGTAATTTTACAGGACACATAAACTCACATCAGTGATTGATTTTCAGTCATAGGAATTTGAAAGCTTTGATTGAAAATGTTCTAAACATTTTTAATCCTTCTTTCTTCTTATCTATAACAGTAAAACTGAAAATAAGCACTTATACGACCTGGCCAAATATTTAGATAAAGAATGAGTCCATAACCAGCAATATCTTAAAATGTGTTTGAGTTATTCTATATGCTATTTAAATAGTTAAACTGTCAGCCTGGGATTTTGTATATATTCCTCATTAGGTTGCCTCAAAGGCCCCAGGGTAGGTATATCTGCATTTTAAAATTTTGTATTTTTCCATGGTTTATATATCCCATAAAATACTTTGAGAACTTTATGAGGGATGTTACATTAATATGTGTTATTATAAATATGATTTAAATATCTAAAGCATTACAGAGTGATTACTGTTCAATAAGGCAGCGTGCATAAAAGGGTTATCTCCACACTGTGCTTAGGTTTCTACAATATAATATAATGAATTGTTCAATATAGTTTGCATGCTATTTGTCTCTGTTTCTTCCTGGGCTCGAGGGAAGCTGATGTGCAATGCTCTAACAAGGCGATCATAAATTGCAGAACAATAAACAGCCCTTGAGATTTTTAGAGAGTTTGTGGTTAGCATGCAATCCATCTTGGGAAACTTGATTTAATACCTCAAAGGAGCATTTCTGACAATGCTCAACATTGTTTTAAACTGCTGCTAAATCAATTAGTGCATTGGAGAACCCTCATGTCTCTGCCTTTTTCATAGCCCATCCCAAGTATTCTGGTTGGTTATTTTGTAAAGACAGAGATTTAAGCACCAGTATGCAGATGCACTTGCGTTCCCTGGAAAACATTAGAGATAATCCTGCATGAAAGGAGAGAGCAGGCAGCTTCCCTAAATCATCAAGATCTATGTGGGTGTCATCTCCAAAATTTACTTCAATTTTTCTGAATTACCCTTCTATGGTCAAGAACTATGAAGCTAACTACAGAAAAAAAAAAAAGACAAAAAAAACGTCTTAAGAGACAAGTTTTGTTTTGTTTGTTATGCTTTGTTGAACATATTTTCTCTGGTATATATAAAGTGTTTTATGAGGATATTGATATTATAGAGGGGAAAATGAAAATATTTATAGGAATTATTTTACTTTCATAAGTTTATACTTGTAAGGTAGAAACCAAACTTGAAGATCAACAATATCCAGTCCTTCTAATGGAGATAATATAAAATATGTCTTAGTTCATAATCAACAATTCAACTTTTTATGATACATAATTCAGTCCTTTATTTTTGCTCCACTAAATGTGGAATAACAATCACTATGCAAAAAGGAAAATCGTAACTTATTCCCAAATTATATGATTTCCCCTTATTCCTTTTATTTTTCCTCATTCATGTAGATAATTCTCAGACAATGCTTTGTTTTTCTTTCATATTCTTAGTATGACTCTGTTTTTGCAGTCTCTCACAGACCTAGTGAGCCCCTGTTCCATGAAAGGCTCCTTCACACACCTTGCTGTGGATTGAGCCTCCTGTGAGACCCCTCAACCACTCAACCACTGTCATTCCTTTCAGGGCAATTTCACTCAATTTACATAACCACAGCTAAGTGACCTGATTAAGAAAAGAACGAAAGTGAAAGAAAGAGGTTATTAGTCCAACTCACTGAATATCTTTAATTTTTTTTAATTAAAAATTTTTTACCTAATTAAAAACAAATAACAGTAACTGTTTTGGTGATGAGTAAACAGAAACCAATGCTTTCCTCTGCCCAAGGTGAGTTTCCTCCAGCAAAACAAAAACAATCAAACAAACATAGGGTTTATATCTCTATTATTTGCTTCAAAGATACAGTGTGTATGATTTTTGTGGCAATAATCTGAGCCCCACATGTAATCAAAAGTCCAACCACTTCAGCTTCCCTGTGCAAGGGGAAGTCATGGGAAAAAGACTTTTTTTTTCTTTCCTCCACAAATAATCAAAAGAGAATTTAAATATTTAAACCTGATTCATTATTCAGAGCCTGGTTGAAGTTCATTTGTCTAACACATAAGTGCTATGGACAATATCACATTTCATTTTACAATGGTATTTCTAGGAAAAGTGAAATATATTTAAACAGTTTCTAAATTTCTTTAATCTCTAGCTTCATTCTATTACTTTTTTTTGGGGTCCTTAGTATCCTTGAATGACAAATTATAACGTAATTGAAAATAATTATCTAAGTTTTTGATATTAAATATATATATTTGGTCCTTACCACAGTGCTAATGGTGGGCTTCAGGACCTGACACCCCAAAACATAGCACCTTTGGCTTTGAGAAAGCAGCATGGTCAAGACAATATTTTCCTTTTCCTTTACTTTCTTCCTTGAACCATGTCATAAAACCTGGAAGAGTCCCTCTGACCTTCTCCTGTCTTTCTTTCTTGAAGCAGGTCATGAAACCCTTGTTTGAGAACTACACTGCCTTTACCTGGAGGAGAAGAGCATCCTTGCTTCTTACTGCATAAGGACACACAGAGAGAAACCGAAACCAATAGGCCGGGCTAAATTACTGGCAGTTTATTGACATTGGATCATACTCTCTTTGTTGACTCACACTGCTTCATGAGTAATCCATTGACCATGTTTTCATCACTGTGACAAAATATCTGACATAAACAACTTCATGACAATTTAAAGGAGGAAAAGTTTAGTTTGGTTCCCAGTTTCAGAAGTACTGGCGCTATTGTGTCTGGGTCAGAACATCATGATAAGAGAGTGTGTGGTAAAAGAAATCAGCTCACCTGATGGTGTACAGGAAGGCAGGTGAGCAGGAGATGGAAAGGGAGAGGAAGAGGGAGAAGGAGACACTGGAATCTCACCACATCCTGATGCTTCTCCGCACTGTATTAGTCAGATTTTCATCACTGGGACTAAGTATCTGGTTACACACAACTAAAAGAAGAAGGCTTTACTTTTGCATATGACTTCAGAGGCTTCAGTTCATGGTCAGCTGACTCCAAAACAGAAGCATCAAGGCAGTAGGGCATGGCAGAGCGAAGTTGGTCAGTCCATGGTGGTCAGAAGGCAGGGCAGAGAACCAAAGTCAGAAAAGAAGGGACCAAGAGCCAGACACAGTACCCAAGGTTACACTTCCATGACCCATCCATACACACTTGGAAGTGTGATTTACCAATTCATAGATGGCTCCCAAGCTAATCAAGCTAAAAATCCAGATTAACTGTTAGAAAAGGCATATCCAGTCCACATCCTTCCAGGTAGGCCTCACCTCCTGAAGTCCCCACTGCTTCCCAATTAATACCACCAGCTGCAGCCAGAGCTTCAATGCATGAGTCCTCTGAAAACACACACACACACACACACACACACACACACACACACACACACATATATATATACTTCCTTATTTCTTTGGGTCATTTCTGATAACCCTTATATCACATAAAACTTGTATTAAATAATTGCATTTACTTCTTTCAGGATTTTTAAATTTTTGGTTTTTTCCTTTTTATTGTAGGACAAAATAAAAAAAATTTATATAACCAAATGATAAGAGCATAACAATCATTATTATAGTTATCTTCAAAGTAGTGAGTATAAAATAATATTAAACAATAAGATCATTCTGTCTTCTGCATGTAGTGCAGTTTGTCAGATATTATTTTCATTTCATTAAGTAAAAATGGAGTTACAAAGTGGAAAAGTATCCAAAAGTACTGGAGAAATGTGCCAATTGAATATTTTAATAACGTTTACAGTGTTTTAATTGGAAAAAGAGGCATATGGTAAAATTTAAGAAAATGTTTTTATATTAGCGATCCTTTAAAAAAATATCCAAGGATGCATTCTTGCACTTTTTCTGTTTGTCTTTCTAGGTATCAATGAAATTTTACTATACTTTGGCCCTTGCCAAAGTACTTACAGTTGTAGTTTAGTGTAGTAATCCTTAATACATGAAGTGATTCTGATCACAAAACTGGTTTCAGTAAATTCCATACTATCTTTCCTAGAACCAAAATAACTTCTTCCTTGTGTCCAAACCTTTCAGTGATTTAAAAATCTTAACAGGAGTCACACAGCAGGGTCTCAATAGTTAGTCACTGTTTCATCGATTATTATAGAAACCACTCTTGTTCAAAACACAAACTCTCAAGATATAAGGGGAAAAATGATATGGCAGAGCTTTCTTTCTGTCATTTTCTTTCAGCAAGGATCCTATCCAAGTGTGTTTTCTTCAATTTTCTCCTTTTACCTCATTCAGACTTTTTCTACTACGGTTGTTCACATTTTTAAGTAATCAGAGCTTAGGACTTGGTTTGTAAGTTACTCTGGTCCACTATTATTTTTATTTCCTAAAGCCAGCCACATGAACACGGGTCAAAAGGTGTCACTTTGGGATCCAGAGACTACACAGTTTCAGATATTTAGAAATCTGCAACATTAAAATTTTGCTTATCTATGAAATAATTTGTGCTAATAGATTTGGTCTTGGTGATTATCTAAAGAGCCCTCCTGAAAAGAAAATTTGAAAGATGTATTCTCACTCGTATCTTTAAAATATATATCTATTCTCTTCCAAATTGCTGCTTTCAAAAAACTTTTCTTAGTCATTAAGTGATAGTTGCTACACATAGAGATAAAATGTGGAAACAGTTACCAATTTTCTAATTGTGGCTAAAGGATTGTAATTCTTAATTATTTCAAGAAATGTATTACTTAAACAGAAGCAGCTATATTAATGAAGACAGAGAAAATTGATTCTCTCAGAAAAGCTAGGAAGGCTTTATAGGACAGGTAGTTTTGAGTTTGGTGTACAGTGTTAGTATTAGGTTATGCAAAGGCTTGAGTGCTATACTAAAGCACTGATTTTATTCTGTGAGACATTTTAAAGATATGGAAAGGTAAGATCTAAATATTTAATTCATAATTTTTTGATCATTCTCTATTTTCTATTCATGAACTTTTAACAATTTGACAGTTATATAATGATATTTTATGATCCTATAACAGAAAATTTCTGTCTCTTTGGCCTTTCATGAAAGCAGAAACTAGAACTTAAAATTCAAGGGAACTCCGTGATGGATTACAAAACCAATGCCATCTGGGAACATAGCGCAGTTGTACAGAATATAGAGTTAGATCATGCCACTATAAAACAAAACCAAAGCAAACATGAGTATATAATTTTATCAGAAAAGTTAGCCTTTAATGGATGATATTTTAAAATGAGCTTTGATAGCTAGGTATGGTGGCTATGCCTTTAATCCCAGCACTTAAAAGGCTGAGGCAGGAGGAATCATGAGTTTGATGCCATCCTGGGTTACATAGTGAGTTCAAGACCAGCCTTGACTATTTAGTGACACCCTACCTCAGAAAAACAAAACAAAACAGAACAATAAACTTTAATAAATAACATGAAGACATGTTTAAATGAAGATGAATCCTAGCCATCTGCCTCACACAAGAACTTTTGCCACTTTACATATCTTTCTCGGGGACTTGGCACACAATATCAATGTCAAAATGAGTTACTCTAAAACTATTTCATTATTAATCCCCAAATTTTCTTAATATATGTTAGGTGCCACTTTTAGTTATGCAAGACTAGTGAGAAACACTCACAGAGGCTGAGAGCAGTTATAAGCAAGCTTTATTGCCTGCAGACAGAGTCCCACCACACGAGGAGCTTCAACCCCAAGAAACACAGTTTATATACAGTTAGTCTAGTTTCTAAAAATAGCAGGTACTTTCCAGAGAAGTGGTGCACAGATTTTATCCCATTTTGTGGACTCATATGACAAATCATGGGGTGATTTTGATTAACTAGGCATTTTAGTATTTACGAGAAACAGAAACTTGAGGAAAGAGAAATTTAAATCTAAAATGATGAGGTTCAGTTACATCATTCCCCGCTCAGGGACACTGTCCTCCAATCAGGTGAGCGAAGTGTTCTTTAAATTGTTACAAATGTTAGTCTTTTGGAACTTCAGCTATCATCAGGATCTCCACTCGGTCTAATTCACTTTAGACTTGGTCTACTCCAGCTCAGAATTTCCCTGGGTTCCATTTAATGACACAAGATCCAACATCCAACCAGAAGCAAGACCATAATGAATACAAAAGTATTAGCCAAACTTATGAGTAAAGTCTAGGGTTTCCGATGTATAGGTGGGCATATCACCCTGGAAATGTGAGGACACTGTGAATGAGGAGACTGCCCTGGAGCACTGGTACTGGGCAAACAAGAGCAGGTGGAGGGAATCCTCCTGTTGGGCTGTTGGCCTTGCCATTCCCAGAGTCATTTTTCAGTTCTCTGGCATTTGTCAGTCAACCTCTCTGGTGACTGATCTTCCTTCTCTTACAAGTATGTTGAACTCTGTATTTCAAAGGAAGTGGAACCCTTCCTCTCCAGGTATAAATATAGGCAGTGTCCATTAGTGCATAGTAATCCTTTAAATGTTCCTCTTCATACACGACATCAATCTCCTCCTTAGATTTCTCTTTGTATTATTTACATTGATCCCATCTGTTTTGGTCAAAGAATTGAAAGGATAAGCTTATTGATCTCACCATCATCAGTTATAATATTCTTCTCTTGATCTGCAACTTCTCCTCTATCTTCATTAGAGCTATTGACAGCATCATTTGAAGGATGAGTTGCATAAAAATCCCTTCTCTTCCTTTCATTTTTAAAAAGCCATGGAACTAATTCATATATGATATCTTGAAGTGTTTTATTTGACCTTATATTCAGTAGTGGTCTGGTTTTGTGAACTTGGACATCACAGATAAGACAGTCTTTGCTGGTCTCTAGGCAACCTACAATACATGTTTTACAGAAGGAATATAGACATTCTATTATGGTTGTGGCATCAATTAAGTACTCTCCACAAAAGCATACACAGTAGGTAAGAATTTAGCTCAGTCATCTTGATTCTGGTTGTTCGATTCATTTCTGCTTGATAAAAGATCCTAAAAACACAGAAACATTGGCCATGATTTAAAGAAACAAATTCAAGATTATTTTTAACTCCTGTTTGTTGGGATCAGCTTGATGGGTAAAGTGACAAGGAGGAGTAAGATGATGCTGCACACAGCTGACCCAAAGCCACCAATGGAACCTGATCGCCAGATGGTGTTGACTCAGTTTTGATTCATCACTTGGCACTGGAGTGATGGACCCACAGAGCAAATACTGAAACTTTAAGTGTAGTAAATGTGGTTAGTATGTATGGCCCACCTCACATTGGTTGGAGGGGTTCCTCCTTCCAAATTTTAACTAAGACTTTGTCTCCTGGTTCAAGAGAATGAAAAGAATGAATTGTAATGAGATGTTGTTCCAACACAGTTTGCTGGAGATCCTTTAATGTATAGTGCGTGCCTTAATATGTTAGCACAAGTTCAAAGTTACCATCTCTTGTAATCCTTCTAAACAGGTAAGAGTGGAGGAGATCACCCAAACATTATTTCAAAGGGAGTTAGCCCACCCTGGTATGAGGTGCAATATGACAGGAGGAGTGCCACAGGAAGCATTAAAACCAAGTAGCTTGGTCTCCTGGTAGAACTTCGCCAAGGTGTTTTTCAGAGTGTGGCTTTCTTTCTCCATTTGGTTTGAACTCTGGGATTGACAGGCTTTGTGTAGCTTACATTTTAGTCCCAGGGCTTGTGAAAGGCTTTGAACAACTCTGCATAGAAAAACAGGTCAATCATCTGAACACACCATTATGGGGACCATACTGGGCTATAATGAACTCCATCAAAGCTTTTATAATTTTTTTTTTTAGATATTTCAGTCCTACTAGAGATAGTCTGTACCCAGCCTGAATAGGTGCATAGCAGAATTAGCAAATACTTTTTTGCTTCCACTGGTGGGTTTCATTTCAGTAAAATCTATCTCAGCATCTTCAAAGGACAAAGTTCCTTGTCTCTGGATACCCAGTTGCTGCTGGGGCCAAGAGATAGAATTATTGTGGGCATAGGTTGTACACCTTGCAGTCACTGAAGTGCATGAAGTCCAGAGTCTGGGCACAAAAAAATGATGACCAAGAAATTGTGCCATAGCAGTTTTGCTCAAAATGGGAGCAGCTTTGTAAATCCTATATCACAAAATATACCAGCGGCTCAGAATGGACAGCCCATTAAAGAGTGATGACTCGCATTCCCACCATCTGAACCCTGTTGATTACCATGTTGCTGCTGTCTGAAAACAGTCCCGTGCCAGTCATGTTCTGTGGGTCCTGTCAAGCCAAGTAGACCATCTCAATTGCTTTTGTACAATCCTATTCAGGTGGCTCCACAGGCACAGGCTTAGATTAGTGATTTGTATAAGTGGGTGGGGTTGCAGGAATGTGACTATAACTCAGTTAACTGAATTGTTCTAAAAATGTGTATCATAATAGAAAGGAAAAGGAGTGGAAACTTCAGAAGGGACAAGCAAAAGTGTTAGCAGCAGCTTTTAAGGAGGTGGCCTGATCAAGAGCCAGAGACATAAAGTGAGAGACAAGCAACCTCAGTTAGGAAGATGCTCTAGTCATTTAGATCCAGATCAATGTGTCTACTGTAAGGAAAAGGAACATTTCAAGTGAGAATGTCCAAAACTGTTACAGAAGGAAAATGATGAAGTGTTTGTGTGAATTCAGGGGAAGTTTCATAATGACAGGGTCATGTGTCTCTGCCTCTCAGCCCCAGGGAATCCATGTTAACTGTAAATGTGGGTGGAAAGCCTATTAAATTTTTGATGGGCACTGGTTTGGATATACTGGTAATTACTCAGCCAGTTTCCCTACCTTTAGGTGAAAAGATTCAGGTTCAGGGAGCAACAGGCCAATCTTCAAGAAACAAATCCCTGCTTGAGCCCAAAAGTGAGCCGCAAATTGAAACAATCAGAAATAGAATTTCTAAAATGTTTACCCAGGTTAAGAGGTAGGGCTCAATTGTTCTGTCTCATAGCTACAGCATCCTGCCCCATAGTCTTCCTAGGATGCCAAGGAAAATCAGCCTGGGCACTCTGCCACCCAGAGGATTGACCACCAAGGCAAGGAGGCTGGGGTCCACCTCAAACAAGGGCCTTCCTGTGAGGATCTCAGTGGGGCCTCCAAATATCATGTTAGACTAACAGCAGGAAACACTCATTGATACAAGCAAGCTTTATGGCTGGTGTTCAAGGTCCCAACAGAGTGAGTAGCTTTGACCCCAAGGAGCAGGAAGACAACAGTTTATACACAATTAGCCCAGTTTCCAAAAACAGCAAGTGCTTTCCAGAGAGACAATGTACCTATTTTATTTCTCCATGTGGAATAATATGACAAATCACAGCGTGATTTTGATTAGCTAAGCATTTCGGCATTTAAGAGAAACAAACTGAAGTGAAGAGAAGCTTAAATCTAAAATGGCGCAGGTTGACAAGATGGCGTCAGTTGCACACTCTCCTGGGTTGGAGGACAGAATACAGAATGTGGCTAAATTCTGCCTTCCATGATCATAATTCTCAAAAGTATCCAAAATAAAAATTCTTCCAGAAACACTTTCTGCATCAGTGTATGCCAAGTTTTTTAATGTCAAGGTCCATAAATTGTCTGGGTCTCATGTTGATTTCATGGAATTATTTTGGGCGTTACATAAGTTAGACTAAAATTCATCATTAACATTCAGGTGTTATAGTTTTTCACAGAGTAGTTGTTCCACTGATATTTAGTGAGTAAATGAATGATTTAATTAGACTCTTCTATGCTCTTCAGACTGAGAAACAATCCTTACTTATTAATTGAGTTGAAATAAAAGGCGGCTTGATCCTCTCACATCTCATTAACAGAATGCTGCCATGCTGTAACCATTGCAGAAGATGATTTGGGTTGAAAGCAGTTTTGTAGTCTTCATGAAATCATACTCTGTGGCTTTATCTCCACACGCCACTTCTAAACTTCAGCAAGAAAATAACGACAAGTTAACACCACAGCAAAGGCAACCGTCTCTGCTCTTCCTTGTTTGCTAGAATTCTGCTTGCAGCAGGGAATTGATGCCATATGGAGGTCTGTTTCTTTGCTGTCAGTATATGGACCTGTGGTGCTCTACAAAACTCTCTTTCCCTCATTAAAGGCATACAAAAAGTCTAAAAATAAATCCTCTGCTCTTTCATCCTCCACTTTTTAACAAACCTCTGGGGACAATTGCCAGCCGGCTAGCTTCCCTTGGTCAGGTAAAGATCAGGAAGCTAAAATGTTCAGGTAGGTGCAGCAACTCACACATATAGGATTGGACTCAGCACCCCAGAAAGATTAAGAATTTACTAGAACATTCTTACCTGAATGTTTTCCACTATAGGTTATTCATAAAGGAACTCCCACCTCCAAAAATCAAGATCAGTAAGACTGCTGGTCAAATCAACTGGGATGATTGGTATTGTATAAAGAAACAGACACTGATTCTGTGTACTGTTTCTGTAGTCTTCTTTTTCATATTGGGGATTGAACTCATGACCTTGCACTTGCAAAGCAGGAGGTTGTGCCACTGAGCTAAACCCCCAGCTATTTTCCTAGTCATAATAGCATTAATTTATGCTCTTTATAATTTCCTGCCTTGTATCAGCTTTAGGGTTTGTTGTTTTTCTAGAAGTTTGTGGTTCAATATTAGATTGTTTGAGCTCATTTTGTTTTCCTGATGTGGAAATTCAGTGCTGTAAGTTTCATTTGTAGGACTGCTTTCATTGTGTGCCAAAGGTTCTGGAATGTTGTATTGGTATTATTATTTGGTTGGATATAAAGAATTAAAACATTCAGGTGCCTAAATTCAAATTTACAATCCAAAATGGGCATCTGAGTTGTATATGCACTTCTCAGATTTAAAAAAACGAAAATCCAAATAAGTATTTGAAAAACTGTTCCACATCATTGGTCACTCAAGAGATGCAAATTAAAACAACACTGAGGTACCATCTCACTTCAGAAAAAAAAATGGCTATCATCAAGAAATTAACCACTAACAAATGCTAGAAGGGCTTGGGGGAAAAGGAACCCTCCTCCATGTTGGTGGGAGTGTAGACTGGTGTAGCCACTGTGAAAATCAGTATGGAGATTCCTCAAAAAACTGGGATTAAAGGTCCCATTAGACTCAGCTATCCTCCTTCTGAATATCTTCCCAGAAGAATTCAAAATATCATACTAGACTGATATATGTGCACCTATGTTTATAACAGCACAACTTGTAACAGCTAAATATTGGAAACATTTCAAATTCACATCAAATGAGGAAAGGACTAAAAAGATGTGGTCTTTTTTAACAATGGAGTACTACTCAGCCATAAAGAAGGATACACTTGAGAATTTTATACCTAAATGGATGCAACTCAAGACTTTTATAGATAAATGAAATAAATCAGACTCATATGTGTAAACATCATATTGTCTCCCTGCTGTGAGAAACCAAAAGAGTAAAGAAGGCCCAAAGTGTACAATAGATATTGTGAATGAGAAGAAATTGTTCAAAAGAAAAAGGAATTAAGGTGTGGAAAAAGGGAAAGGAAGGAAGGGAAAAGAAAAAAATACAAGATAGTTATGCTAGTAGTTTTTCTTAGTTCATTTGGAAAAAATTATGCTAATATCATTGGGAGTATTTTTTATACCCATATCTTGTATTCTGAGTTACTTTGAAGATAACAATAAGCAATATATGAACTATTGGTATTCTCCTATTATTTCTGTTATGAAATTTTGTTTTACTTTTTACCATAAATAAAAAGGGAAAGAAAACAGGAACAGAAGCAAAAGTAATAGATAAGAAGTGGTGAGAGTTGGCAAGTCTTAATCTTTTTTGAGGCTCAGTATCAATCTGCTTTTAGACACTGCTTTCCTAAGCTTTGAAACTCTTGTTCCTGTATGCTGGCTCACCTGTATACTTTCTTCAATTGTGAACGGGCAGCTCATCTGGAAGGAAGAGCATCAGACAAAGCGATTTTGAGCTATTCTCACTTTCGAGTCAGTTAGTGTATCAGTCTAATTTCATTAGGCATAAAACTTCTGTAGGGAACTAGCACTAAGGCAGATGAGTGAAAAACCTGAGTCACTGGTCCCAGAAAGAGTAGGCGAGGATGCTGATGACCATTGTGACCATTTTACCAAGTTGTCTAGAGATTTCCTCTCCTTGCTGGTTCACTGAGCAACACTGGCTCAGACACTCAGTGGTGAGTGTCTTAGTCTGCTCAGGATGCCATAACAAAATACTTTGGGTGGA
This sequence comes from Cavia porcellus, assembly GCF_034190915.1. Taxonomy (NCBI): domain Eukaryota; kingdom Metazoa; phylum Chordata; class Mammalia; order Rodentia; family Caviidae; genus Cavia; species Cavia porcellus. The sequence continues at coordinate 47,900,712 of NW_026947510.1, read as the reverse complement.
ATCATTTGTAAATAATGAGAACTGTTTCTCACACAGTTCTAGAGGCGCAGACATCAAAAGTGAAGGTGATGTAATGTCTGGAGAAGGCTCATCTTGCTTCCTCACATGCCAGAAGAGGGTAAACTTACTTCCATGAGGCTTTTGCTAAGAGAAACAATCCCACCTATGAGGGGAAGCCCTCATGATATAATCACTTCCAAAAAGGCTCCATTTCTTAATATCATTACCCAGGAGTTGAGTTGCAACACCTGAATTTTGGAAGGACACCAACATTGGGCCATATCAGGTAGCAAATGGATTGTGGGATTCCTAAATCGTGTGGATTTTTGTTACTCAAGTAAAAAAGTATATTCCAAAACAAATATTGAACATATTTTATGTATAATGCTATTAAGTCAACTTAATAGCATTATACATAAAATATGTTCAATATTTGTTGACTTAATAGCATTATATATTACATATTATAATTAATAAAAACTTTTATTTTTCCCCAAATAGGCAAAAGTCTTATTTTTTCACTAGAAAATAATGAAAAAATTCTGAAATTGATGAGACTTTTTAAAAGAGAATTCCACATCAGTTTCTATTAGGTTATGATAGATGGACAAACATCAATGCTGTACTGTAGACGAAACACATACTCTAACCTTAAAACTTACCATCCTTTGACCAAGCTTTATCAAATGATGAACTGACTTCTAAGTTGACTTGAAAATATTTATGTTTTATCCTTTTTAAAAAACAGGATAATTTACAGATAGTTTGTTTAATGAAATATATTTATATCTAATCTGAATATTCTATTCATCAAATTGCACAAAGAATTTTTATTCTCAAATTTCCTTTAAAAATTCACATGACCACAATCTTAAGGTAAAATTTGTATCTGTATTGTCTGTGCCTATGTCTGTATCTATCTATGTCTACGCTGATGGTCCTTGATCTGACTGAACTGCTTTTGGGAGAGAGGGCTGAGATCTGAGATGACTGGATAGATGTGGGGCATTATTTTTAATATTTGATTAAATTTGAAATATTTTTGAGTTTCAACTCTTTCAGACTGTATAATCTGTCAACTCTACAAGACATTTTATTAGAATTAATTTAGAAAACACCTTCTTCTCTTTTTAGTATTAAACTAACATCAATCCATTCACCCAAAGGATTGTATCAAACAGAGAAACTGAAAAGAATACTTATACAATGACATTATAAAATGAGAGAAAGGTGATTAAACTATTAATTTTATTGATTGACTAGGTTAAGCATGCTAAGCTTACTGAAAGAGGAACACTAAGACACTAACTTTATCGGATGATAATTGGACAGAATTATGCATTGTGAATTCAATTTTAAGTACAGAGGTAAGGGGCTTCAGAAATAAGACACTGTATACTCTTCTAAATACATAAAAGACAGAAATATATGCATCTGCATTGATAATAAAGCAATATTTTCTAATAAAACCAGACATTTTATTTGAAATTTTTTGTTACAGATTCCAAGACAGTAATGACATTCACAAATATAGAGACAGATGTAATCAATGCTATATGAACTCATATTTTAAGATACATTGTAACATCTGTTCATTATCAATATTTATTTAAATACTCTTTTCGCAAGAAGTAAGTTGCTGACAGCTCAGAAACAATGGAAAACAGTAAACATCCCAAGTTCTTACACACAAGTGCATTGTTCTAGGTATGAGAGGAATCCAATAAAACACAACACAGGGAGTATAAATATAATCAGGTTGTCTCTTTGATAAGAAATGAGATCGTGTTACAAAGATAAGAAAAATCTGAGGAACAGCAAAGTAACCTGTTCAAGATTTAAATGAAGGACTAAGTTCATGCATAACATGGAAATGTGCATTCCAAAAATAAATATCCTATTTTTCCTCTTTCATTCTGACTTTGTATCATGGCCCCTACCTAGCTGTTGCATAGTTTTCTGCATTTTCTTCATTCTGTAGCTTTTGTCATTTCACATATTTGGGAGTTTTACGGTCTTCCTCCCCCTTCCTCGCCGTTAGTTACATGTGGTATCTGCAGATGCAGCCCACACTGTTCTCTCTGTGAACATCCACTGATAGACAGGTGCAGAGATTGATCACAGCTCTGTAACAGTGCTGGGAATGGCCGCCAGTTGTGAAGAAGAATAACAACTGGCAGCCATTCTGATTGGTGCTGGCACTGAATCTTTCTTCTGAGATCCAAATGCCTTGAGAACCAAATGTTCCTGGGATTCAGGCTTTTGCAGCCAACAAAGCTTAGGTCAAAAAGCTAATTGGCTACTTGAAACTTTACTTAGATATCTTTACGTGAAACAAAAGAGTTATTCCTGTTACCTCACGTAAGCACATACCAAGGAGCCGATGGCTAAACTGATAGATGCTAAAAAGTCAAATGCTTCTTTGAAAGAGCGTTTCTTTCAAGGTAGAGTGAAGAAAGGTATTTGAAATAACAGTGCAAAGCACATTTTCTATAGAAACTTGCGCCAAACTGTTATTTCATAATTCACCATGTAATTATGTGTTTGGTAATATAAAGTCCTCCCCATTGTAATTATTCAATGCTGAATAGATACAGAGAGAGGAAGAAAGACAAAAAGAAGAGACAGAAAGTAGGAGAGAGAGACAGAAAGAGACAGAGAGAGAGAGAGAGAGACAGAGAGACAGAGAGTCAGAGAGACAGAGAAAGTGAAAGAAAGGGTCCTTTAAAAGATGGGCATTTGGTATAATTCAAATAGACTCCTAACCAACATAACACCACGTCTGTCACCTTGCCTAACATGCAAGTTTGGCCTTCTCTGTCCTTTACTCCTCACTCAAATGCCACAGCCTTTGTAGGGCATGGCACAAAGAGGGAAATAGCACTGTGGCATTCTGATTAGACTCTAACGTTTTTTTCCTAAATGCTTTTTAACCAGTAGACAGTTCAATAGGAGAGAGAGCTGGGAAGGCAGAACCTTCTGGACATGTCATTAATGACCATCCAGTCAGCACTGACCTCTGTGTAGTGCTGTGCTGGGTACCGTATAGAGCAGCTCACAGGCATGCTCCCTGCTGCTCTTTAAAGTTTACAATTGAAAACAGGTGACAATGGGCTAAGACAGCTGGCAATAAGCCACCGGAAGATCATAGGCTGAAATTAAAGCAGAAAGTAAAGAGAAAGACAAAATTAAGGGTTACAAAATAGAATAAGCTAAAATATAAAGAATTTCTCTGTGCCTTTACTTGAGGATAGAGGGAAAGCTTGAGGAGGTCTTTATGTAAAGTTATCAAGTCAATGAAGTTGGTGACAGAAGGGGGTGAAGACAACATCACGAGTGGGGTTCACATACTAACAAGGTCTATCATTAGATGAAAGGGCAGAGGGCAAGCTGATGTTGGCCAAGTGGCAGCCGGCATGGAAAAACCCACGCTGAACAGAGAAACTGTCCCTAAGACCACTTTGTATCAAAGTAAAGCTCCATCTGTGGTTTTACTGTACAAATTTACTGTCCAGGAGCATGGATGAATATTCCTATAGCATATACATATTTTCTGCCTTGAAGCTAGAAGCTAGATGGCCTCTTGCTATCCTGCTTCAGGGTAGCATAGCTAAGGAAAAAAACTCAGTGTCAAGGGTGAGCTCTGAACTGAATTTGACCACTTTTTTTGATGATGCTTCTGTGGCAGTGTGACCAGATTGGGTCCCGAGAAAATTCCTTCTAAGTTCTTGAAAAGGGATTGGACAAAACACACAGACAGGCAGGTGTATGGATGGTGGAAAAGAAGGTTGTTTTTTAGGGTGAGTCAATGAACAGATTCACAACATCCAAGAATGTAATGGCAGGACTCTTGTAACTGGACTTTCTAGATTGCTTCTCCCTCATGCAAAATAAACATTTTGGTATGACTATCCTATCAGAGACTCACTGCCTGGTGTCACATTTAAGCTGTCCTACAGTAGGCTCATGCTCGCTTGGTTTTATGCCCAACATAAATAAAGAATTGAAGGTTGCACTCTGGTTGCTTCCAAGTACAAGGCTCAGGAACTGCAGTCAACTCGGGTCCTGTATTCTATGCATGCGCCCTGGATCTCCGTGACTGACAGATTTTTAACAGTTGTTTAACTGGTTTGCTACTGGCCTAATCTCCTAACTCAGGTCGCAGAGTTTGAGGAGACAGCTGTCTGGAGTGAGAAGAAAATAATTTGAAAATTTCTAAAGGAAAAAAGAAGAGCATTTCAGTTTCTTTCTTTTACTTTGATTATGAGAGTTAATAATCTGTGGATTCAATAAATATTTGTTTATAAATATAAGAAACTATATTAAGAACTCATTTTGGTTCATGTTTCCATGATTGGAGCTAATGCAGTTATTTATTTTTTAAAAGGATCTTCTTTCCCAAGTAACCTGATCTATTAACTAACCATCATTGATCTTATCGGGCATATTTTAAGATAGCTAAGTGTGACCAGCAAGAGAGTAGTCTTCAATAAGCAAAACTCAGATCACAAAGTCGGAAGTTATTACTTACCCTGCTAATATAGTACTGCTCTGATATTTAGAAGTACAATATCATAGTGTTTTTGATACTGGAAATCGAACTCAGGACCTTGTACTTGCCAGGCAGGCTGTTATACCACTGAGCTATATCTCTGGCAATGTCATAGTTTTATAAAAGTCCAAGTCTCCTTAAATGTCATTAGATCCTGTGAATGTGACATAGACAAGAATAAATAAAGAAAGATGAAAGGAACTGTCACTATTTTATCTGGGGAAGAGAAAATTAAAAAGCAGCTTCAAAGACAAGCCTGCTATCTAAACAAAACAACATAGCTGATTTGTACAAGTAAACACTGCAGTTAGACTAAAGGGGGAACATTTAGAACAGAAGCAACGGAGATACTTAATACTGGGTCAAACAAAGTTGGCTGATGCAGAATTCTCTTGTCTGAGAAAAGGACCTGATACAGAGCGTTCCAAACCTGTCATTTGGTGTTTATTCTTTTGTTTGATCTGATGAGTAAAAAGACATGGAAAGATGTATGTTGCTATAAATCTTTATTAGTGGACTTGTATTTATTGTTATGAAGGATGAAGAGAGCGAATAGGTCATCGCCTTCTAACTCAAACCTGATATTATCTCTTATCTTCCACTGCATATTAAAATACACTTTCTTTTTATCAGAGTTTTTCTTAGGAAAATTCAAGGATAATGAAGAACTGTGTATTTCGTTCACTACTCATATATTTTCTCATTATTGTGCTCCTTTCAGTTGGTTAGTAGAGTTTTTTATCAATAAAAACAGGACCTTTTTTCCTTGAGATTTCCATTTTCATAGTGTCATTATTGACACTGACAGCTGTCTAACAGTCATGTGAAATATATAATTGCCTAAGGAAGAACATTCCATGACCAATTCTTTCTCTTTTATATTAAAAAGAAGTTAGACAGGCTTGCTAAGCCGCAGGCTTCTGAACTTTATGTCAGTTCAGAAATTCTTTTTATTTTCCAGATATTGTATTCATATATTTTTCTACATATATCAAATTATTTTTTCTGGGATAAATTTAGTTATATATTTCTTCCTTGCTTTGTCCCAAAGATTGCATTTTGTATTTATTCTAGATCTTTCTCTTGGGTTCCTTTCCAGTTCCAAAGACAAATAATGACTCCTATAATTTAATGTCACTAGTAATAATACAACACTTCCTCCAAGTTTCAAATGTTGTTGAATCTGTTTTCAAAATTTTGAGTTTGAATTAAATGTAGAGTTTTAATTTTTTTAAAGAGAAGATGAATGATAGCAAATGCACTTTCTTTTTGTTTTATTGTTGGTGCTTTGATAATATGTTTCACTGTTTGCTGGAAAGCACTGCCCTTGGCATGCACCCCTTCTCCATTAACATTCCTCTACATCCACGCTCTGCATCCTTTTTATCTCATCAAAAACTCTCTCCCAGGACTAGAAAGGAAATGTCTGAACATATTATGAAGGCATCTTTACTTTTCTCTTCTCAAGGACACATCACTCTGATTCCTTTAACATTTTCTAATTTTTCATTTTAACAGCCTTGATCATTTTTGTTACGCTCTTCTGGACCCTTTCCAAGTTATCTGTAAGGATGACATTCCTTTTTCTTTGCAGACTGGAGGGGGAAAGATGATATTATATCATGGCACAGAATGATTCCTTGAGGAATAAAAGCTTAGGGAGAGCTAGAGAACTGAGGGCTGAGGAATTAATAGAGGATGTTCAATTTATATCAGACTTCATCTCAATTGTAGACTTCAGGCTACTGTCATTTTCAGTTACCTTCTTTATGGCTTTGTACATTTTCCCCAGCCATGGCAAACTCTGAGTAAAAACGAGACACAGAGATGTATTTTGCTGACTTTAAAAAAAGGCATCACCAATTATTAAAAGTTTTCAGGGCCCTGCCACAGATACTCCCACATTTATTACTTGAGATCCTAAAGACTCATCTCATGAATATTCACGAACAAATTTATGTGGCTATTCTTCACTTTCTCTACTCAGTACCAACGTGTAAGTATGCACATTGTCATTCTGTTCTTGCTGGGTCCTGCTGTCAATAGAATCAGGTTGAATTCCTTCAGAGTAGGGAAGCTACTACTCTTAATCTCTGAGCTGGTACCTTAGGGTCTCCGGATACAGTCACACCAATGCCATCGTGTACTCTGCAGTGAGTTCACTCACTGATGCAGTGGAGCTAGAATTTCTGTGTGTACGGAAGATATCTGGACACAAAACTGGAGAATAGACACTCCAAACTTTGGTCTGAGATTTTGCTTATTTCTTTAAATGTGATTGAAAGGAAGAGGTAACGAATTCAGGGCCACAAATCAATCATTTCACAGTACTGCTTTCAGCTTTTGAGATTAGCTTTCACCCTCATTCATTCTCCTCAGAGCTCCAGGAAACTGACTCCATCTCTAGAGCTTAAAACGGTGAAAAAGCATAGGGCATGGTATCTGTGGCAGTGGCGTTCTTAGGAGCAAGATCTCCTCAGCAGTGACACATAGTTTGTCTCCCAAGGTTACCTTTTTTGTTCTCACCCCTTTTTCACACAGAAGCTGAAGGTTGGTGGAATAGAGAGAGGTGACAAAGTGGTGGCAGGCTGTGGAATGGAAATTACGTTCTTTCAAATATGTCCACGCAAACTACACAGCTCCCCTGCACACCTAGTCCTGAGGAGGTTCCTGATAGAATGCTTAATTTGTATATTAAAATGAAACACATCAGTCTTTCATCTTTTAAGACATTGTCTGCAAAGCAGAAAATGATTCCTTCGATGAAGAGCAAGCCAGAACTTACTTGGGCCTCGAAGTGATGGGCTGAAAATGACCTTTTGCTTCTTAAACTGTTATTATTCAGTGTATGATTTTTTCAAGTTTATAATTTCATTTTTCTGCTATGCTATAAAATCAGTTTTAAATGATAATTAATGTATTCCTGTATACTTATTTTTCAGGATGCTGTAGTTTAATTTTTCTCTAGAGTTAAATTGCTTCTTTATTATTATTGGATTATTTATTTTATCTTTTGACTATTAAAAATATCCACTGCTTTTAAAAATTTTATTTCTTTAACCTACAGCCTCAGCTTTCATTTTCTGATTTCAGTTTTGCTTTAATCTTTGCCTGGTTTATCTTTTTTACATTGAGATTTGTATCTTCCTCTTTAAAAATATTTTTACATCTGATTTATAGAAGTTAGGAAGAAAAAAATTCCCCAAACAGGCAAGCCCATAGAACAGCAGTACTTCTGTATCCCATAATAGTCCTCAAATCCTTTTTAATGTTGAATGCACAAAAAATTTAGCTTGAGGGACTCAGGAGACTACCACATTTCAAATTTCCTCCCAGGATAATGCTAATATTACCTGAACTAACAGCATATTTGACCTGCTGGAATGGCATTATTTTCTCAGTTCTCTTATGAAGGGAAACATTATTTAAAATCCACAGTCTCTGCCATACAGGATTGTAGATATTGGGCAAACCTCCAGGTCAGAGCTGGGCAAAGTTACACAAAACAGAGGGAGGTAAGTTAGAGATTCCTTTCAGGGAAAAAAAAAATCAAGAGAATATATCTTGTTTGACTTTACCAAGGTTTTCTTTGCATCTGTACTAAGACACATAGAAAGGTGACATTATGGAGGCTTCTTGAAGGGTATGTCACAAAGAATTATGAAGCATAAGAAAAAAAAAACTCACATGCATTTTGGGTTGTTGGTTTCTGAGGAATCTTAAGGAAGAATAAAACCACTGTCTTCTCCAAAACCAGAGAATCACATAGCTTTCTGTAAAGATTTGAACATTAAAATTAATAGGTAAATACATAAAATTTAAGTAAGCTTAAAAAATGATATCCTCAAGCAGAGAGAGGTGGAGGAACAGGGAACACATGTGTGAGACGGGAGGATTTTACTCTGCTGGCCCTTGTAAAAGACAAACACCGAAGAGGTTTCTATTGGTGGCCAAATACTTACCTCAAACGCCCCATACTCCCTGGAGACCACACTTCCCGTGTTCTTGACTTCTTGGATGAGATGACAATGCTTTGATACAGTGGGACCACAGTCCATGGGCTTGGGAATCCCAGCTACCTCTCACTCAATACTCTGTTGAAAATCCAAGAGAGACCAGAAGGTGACTTTTCATAGGTATGGCTACTGTGAATACTATTATGTAATATGTTGTGCAGCATTTCAAAGAATATCTTGATTTGTCTTCATAGTTTAAGGCATCAGTATGACTTACTAAATTTAATGATGCTCATCCATACCTAACGTTCCTGAAATTTCTCTTGAGAATGAAAATTATCTTGCTTTAGTGGTGAACATTCTTCTTCTGAAGTTACCCAGTTACCCTAAATCTCTTCCCTGCAGAGGCCTAAGTGATCTCATTGGGCACTAAGTTATATTTCTTTCTTCCTAGTAGCTTGATATTATCAACTACAAATGACAGAGTTCATATTCCCCATAATTTCTAGCCCCCTTTTTCCCCCCCCCACTGTGGGAGGACCTGAAGGGGGCATTATTTCAATTAACATTTGTCTGTTGTATCAGTTAATGTTCAGTGCAGGGGAAAATAAAAACTTCCTAGGTACCTTGATCAGGAAGAGATTCAAAACTGAAATTGGGAGCTTACAAAATTTTGGAAGATTTGAGATAACAGTATTCAGGGTAATGCCAGTATGGTAGAAGTGTGCTCTCAGGGGAATTACCTGTTCTACAGTTGGCTGTCATGAACTGACAAGCCTGGAGCAGGTGAGGTCTCATTTCCTTCTGTCCTGTGTTTTTGCAAAACACTTGACATTGCAAAAGGCCGAATAGCTGCTTCCTCTGCTTGTGACCTCCCCCCAACCTTGTGTGCATCTGACAGAGAGGGCCCAATTTACGTTTAGAACCCTCACAGAGACCCTAGGATGTATTTTGCACTTTCCCCTCTCTCTAAAAAGGAACAAAAGAAAGGAGATAGAATAAGCTAATCGACAGCACCTGGAGATGTCATGAATGCTGAACTTGAGGACCTTTCATTTGTTGGTTGGGCCCATTGATTTTTCGCCTGTGAATCATGTGTTCAAATATTTGTCAATTTTTTGTTCGGCTGATTACTTTTTCCTTGTGGCTCATAGACATTTATTATTTTCTTCTGGATTCTAATCTTTGTTGGTTATAAGCACTACAGGTATCTTCCTTCAGTCTATGAGTTGTGAGTGTGTGCGTGTGAGTTTATTAATTTTTATTGTAGTGTCATCATCAGAACTTTCATCTTATAATGTGTGTTTTGTAAGTCTTTTAAAAATTACTGTTTCTTCTGAAGAAAATATAGCAGTACTTTTTTTCTAAATGTTTAAAACTTCACTCTTCACATTTAGATATTCATACATGTGGAAAACATTTTGAGAATTGGAAGAGAGAGATCGTATTTTTCTATAATAACAGACAATTATCTTCATAAAATTTTGCCACATACAACACTATTTATTTCCATCCTTTTCCTCACTGATATATAATACCCTTCCTATCATGAACTGCTTACCTGTTTTATGCTTAGAGCTCTTTAATTTGCTTCCGTTATCTCCTTGCCTATCTCCAGTATGGTGATACACAATTTAGTTTCCATAATTTCATAATATATCTTATGACTCAAACTTTGTGCCAATTTCTCATCTTTTTTTCTTCTAAATTTTTGGCTTTTCTGCATCCTTTCCTAATCCATAAGAGTTCTAGACTCAGTACATTTCCATTTAAAAAATTAGGGTTTTCTTTAGAATTGCATTACATTTAGAAATAATCAGGTAATATATGCTGTTAAAGTTTGCTGATTTATTCATATCCTGTGAATGGACCATTTTATATAGATAGATTATATGGTTTATCTGTTAACAAATTTTCTAAATTTCATATATATGTATACATATTTATACTTATGTACTTGTTAAATTAATCCCTAAAGCTTTCGTGTGGTTTTCAATGGAAAGCATCATTTAGTGTTGTTATTGCTTTGCTGTTAGATGGCAGTGTATTAAGAACAGAATCCTACAAAATTACTAAACTCTGCGTTATGGATTCACATAGACATTTTTGCTAATCAGCATTTGAGAATACTTGAAATTTAGGTTTTTCCCTTTCCAGTCCTTACACCTCCTATTTCTTGTCTAGTGTGCTAAAACATCCAGCACAATGTTGAATAGCAAATGCTCTCTGAGTGAGGGGCAAACTGGATTAAGGGCCAGCTGGTTCTCACCAGGGGTGCTAATCTGTAAGGGGCGTTAAAACTTCAGTGGAATAAATCAAATATATGGTGCCAAACTACTCAGGTTTCCACAAGCAATTCCTTATATTATTGGCACAATGAATATTGGTCTTGCTCCCACCAAAGTGGTGATGCCCTGAAAGGAAATTAAAAAACAAAAACTCCTTGCCAGCCAACTCTGAAACTCCCTCTCACACAGTCACCTGGTCTTGGCAATCATTCACAGCTCTGAAATAAAATCATGGTGGCATAGTGGTGTTTACCAAGAACAAATGATTTTCCTTACTATAAAATTTTACTCACTTTATAATGCCATTTTCCCAGAACATACTTGGTTTGGAGAAGAGCTGATGGCAGGTAGGATTCAACAATTTGAAAACATCTTGCCTCTTTGATATCAGTGTGTGGAAGTAAATTCATAATCAAATCTGTACGAGAATACAATATTCATTAGTAGACAATTATCTCTTCATCATCACTAAATCAACTTGAATGAATATTGCTTAAAAATTATTTTGAAAGGGCACCACATTATTGGCTAGCTTAATTTTGATCCTGATAAGGACCTGATAATTGCCTTATGAAAAAATATCTAAGGATGACATTTCTTTGGGGATGTTTTCACTACCTATTTTCTGGAAAGCAGAAATTGTCAGAACGTTCAGTATAGTGGTTTACATACATATATAACCACTGAAGAACTCATATAAACTCAGAGTAGAGGTTACGGACATTTGTCTGTCTTTTGGGGACAGGGGACATTTTAACATATTATGACTCCTCCTTGATATTCCCTTCCTACTTTAAATCACAGCCAAACATATATTACTATGACTCTTTTGAACAGTTTTTTGGATCTCTGACAATACCTCTTATTTTAGTCCTACAACACACTTATATTTCATTTTTACTTAAAGTTTTTCTTTTTCTTTTTTCCTCCCATCACTATGCCATACTTTCTGGTCTGTTAGGGTTTCCCCACCTTCTTTTTGTTTTCTTTTTCCTATCACTCACTTTGTGCCAGCTTAGAAACATTGCAACAGAGTAAAGAGTGATACCTAATCAAGACTGCATATGGATGGAGAGAGGAGAAAAACATGATTCAAAGAATAAGAGACTTTTCTGAGGGTAAACAAAGCTTGTGTGGATCAGCTACTAAGTATGCCTGAGCTACATATAATCAATCAGAGATTTAGAGTGTTCTCCTTAGTAGACTGCCAAATAATAAAAACATTTTTTTCAATTATAGACACAAAGGGTTTTAAAACACACACAGTGTGTTTATTGAAGATGAAAGTAAAGTAATAACAATTAGAATAAGTATGAATATGATAAGAAGTAAATAAATAGCAGATGAAATCCCTGGTTGAGCATAATGTATACATAGAATAATTTTATTCCTAGGAGAGCAAATATTTATCATCTGACTCCACTCAAAGCTTGTTTGAATACCTGGCAGCCCTCTGCCTACTATGATGTTTGGAAGGACATATTTGTTCAGAGGACCTTACTGGAACACTCCAAGCTGTTTTTCAATCTTCACCCCAAAATGCTTACTTTCCAGCTGCCCTGCATTTTGTCATTGACAGAGTCTTAAGCATGGAAACAGAAGCTGGCACTGCTGCCAGCTGTGCCCCTTTTCCACAGGAGCTGATTCTCCAACAGTAAGATAAGGACCAGAAAGCAGATAGTGCAGTGCAAGTATAGACAGTGAGAGATGACACGAAGCCTGGTGATGCAGAAAGAGGGGGTGCACGTTCCCCCAAGAAAGAGCAGGAAGCACTGCTTCAGCCCCAGTCCCTGGAGAGTGGAGAATCCCTGAGACGGTGGAGCAAGTCTCTACCTCAGTGTGGGGATGGTGGGTGCATGACAGGAGCTGAGCCTGGACTAGTAGGCAGACCTCACATAGGTTCCTTAGACTTGGCGAGCAACTTGGAAGTTTGTTGTGGGTGAAACTGGAAGTTCTTGGGAGCTGAGATAGAGTCAGTCTGCTTTCTAGTAGATTCATCTTTCAGTAGGATGACTTGTGGAGAGTTGCCTACCTTTGCAGATGTTTAGTTTCTCACCTATGAGAAGAGAGAAGGCACAGAAAATCTATCAAGTCACTATGAGTTTTGATCCATACTATTGATAAAGCTATTTTGATCTACACTATTGATAAAGCTGTTTTTATTGTATGTTTATGATGTCTTGGAAATTTCATTGTTTTGTTTTATTTAAACTCTGCAATAAGCCAATGCATTGAATATGATTACCACTATTAGGACCAAGAAGTTGTATACTATTAGTACATCCAGTCAGTAAATAACTTGGATTTGAAACTACTGCATAATGTTTTTATGAAACCAATGAGACTTTTATGACTTTGATGGGTTGTGGTAGTCAGGGTTTGCAAGGAGAATGATTATATACAGGACACACAATTTATATTAATTATAATTATCATGGTATTAATTAATTATTAACATATTAATTATAATGGTCACCCAAGGAGCCAAATTACAAAGAAAGTGCAGGAAGTGTCCACACACTAAGAATCCAGATGAGGATCTGGAACCCATAGCAATGTCCTGTTAAGTCCAGCTGAAGACCTAGGATCCATCACAATGCTCCCCATGAGTCCAACTGGAGGCCTAGAGCCCACAGCAATGACTAACGCAAGTCTCTTTCAAAGATCTGCGCTGGGAAGGCCAAAAGATTGTGAGTAGAAGCCAGCAAGTCTATGCTAGCTGGGTAAAGGATCTGTGCCAGAGGTGGAGGGTTATGCACTGGAGCCAAGAAGTGATGCTCAACATAAGGATGAGGGCTCCCTAAAAAGTACCACAGTCATCCTCAGTGATGATGAGGTCCTGAGTTCCTCTGACAATGGAAACAGCCAAGTTTATATCAGAAACCAGAGTAACAAACTTCTCCTGGAGATGGAACAGCACAAATCTGCTCCTCCAGAGCCAGGAAGCGATGCTCAAAGCAAGGACCACAGCTCATCCAAAGCGATCCGCAGCCATCCTCAGCAACAAGGTCCTCCTCTGACAATAACAGCTGAGCTCATATCAGGGAAGCCAGCATGACAAACTCCTCCAGGAGAATCAACAGCTCCTAAAAGAAGCACCAGCTCCAAACAACACTTCTTCAGTTCTTCCTTTAAGCTGGTCGGAGTCCTCAGGTGGGCTCCCCACTTGGCACCACACTGATTCAGTTCAGCTGGTTTTAAGCTGATCACCAGTTTTTAATCCATTACAATGGAGGAGAATTTTCTTAAATCAAAAAATTTAAATAAAATATGATATGGAATACAAATGCCATTTGAAAGACGGTGACTGATTACTAAAATCTGTCTTTTAGGAGAAAAGAATAAAAAGAAATGGTTTGCAAGTGCACTATATGAACACTGATTCTATTTCAGTATAAAGAAAAATTTTAGATAGCAGCGGGTAACAGCTATGGTTGAAGTTACAAGTCCATTTTTTTGGTTTAGACTTTCTTTACCAAGTAGGTTCTTACCTGCCCAAATGACCTCAGGGTTTGTTCTGACAAGATGTAAGCTATTAACAAGCCAAACACTCAAATTTCTCTGTGATTTATGATCTAATCTGGAAATATTCCCTAATAACCAGACATGTTCCCTTAATTAAAGGAACAGAAATGATTTGTTGAAAATATGCTAAATCATTATAATATCAGAATACATACTCTAGTAAATACTTTAAAAGAAACAATAGAGAAGTCACTTTTCTAAAATTAATTTTAGAAATTCTCAACTAAATTATGTATATGACTAAAATACATTTTCATACATTCATACACTTCTATACAAAATGTATGCTTGAAGGAAGACAAAAATAACTCTAAAAATTCTAACTTACTGTATTGATAAACTGAGAGGTAATTTTTTTTAAATTGGCATGTCTGACCTTTTCAAGACATTTAGCCCTTTGAATGAAACAAAATTCCAAACACATTCCTCTGAATATTACAATCTAAGAGTACTTCCTTTGTTAAAGAGTCCAAGTATGCTTCCTGGCAGTTAGATATTGATAAGCTTAATATCCTTTTCTACATTATTCCTCTAACAAGTGTTGTTCTCTTTTCCTCCTTCAATATAAAAGCATATAATGTGTTTTGAAGATTATACTTTTTTCTATCTACCTTTTCTAAAACATCTGATATGTTATCACAGTGTAACTTCTTTGTAAATTTCATATTTAAATATATCCCAGAGTGCTTCCCACATTATTTCTGTCCACCTTTTGAGGCTGGAAATAGGAAAGCACAGCCTAAAGCTGCAATGGAAGGAAAAACTCCCTAGAAACCAGGCATGAAGATTTCTTTGGAGTTTTGATACAGCTCACTATAATGTGGTTAGTGATAAACATTTTAGCTGCCGTAAATAAAATTCACCTATGTCCAATCTTGATAATTTCCCCTTTCTGATTATTGGCTGCTCTTCTATACATATACATAAATAACTTTGCTAGCCCCATTTGAATTACAGTTGTATTCAAGCAAAGTAATTAAAACACAGCTGAGATTCTATTAGAAAGGTCTTAGCATTTGCACTTAGAGGAAAGCATCCATGCGAGGACCTTCTGCCCTGTTACTCAGCTGGCAGTTCAGATGCATGCATTGCTCTTGAAACGTGTCCTTGAGGATAAACAGTATTCCGGAAATGAATAAGAAATATCAGATCCCCCATTTTACAAAATTTAAATTATTTAATGTCTGATTATTCTCTTAGTTACAGTCATATATTTATAAACCACCAAGAATGAAAAAGAAGAAGCAAAATGTTTGAAATTTGGTCACTGAATTACCAGTGATTTAGTTGATTCCATTTTCCCCCGTGCCCTAGCGTCAGTTGCCAAATGTCTTACTCACTGGGTGGTTGCCAAAACACAGAAAATCCTAATAAAGATTGTTAGCAGAGTTATTAAGTTATTACTATGCCTATTACTCCCTTTCTTCTGTTTTTCTTTCCTCTACTTCTCAAATAGGCACATTGTCTGCAAATGGGCAAATCATCCTGCCCAGCTTTATGATCCCATTAAGACATTTTCAGAGCCAACTGAAATAGCAAAGGCCACAGAAAAGTGAGCTATTAACAATGCACACGTAATAGCAACTCTGATTATGATAAATACAATGAAAATGTACTCATTAGAAGGTATTGAGTAAGACACTCAAAGTTTTTCTTTTTAAAAAAAAAAAATCTCACTTTGATGAATTAGTAAGTGAAGAAAGTCACCTAAGTCCCTTCCCTGACCTGCCTGGTATTCTCGGCTAGCTTTTATCACTTGTTTTATGAACAAATGCCCATCAGGTTAACACTTTCAGTGAGAAACTTTGGATTTTCCTTTGAATATCAAAGAAATCTCCACTCTTTCAATATTTTAGCAGCTTTACTGAGATGTAATTCACATATTATACAAATCATCCATCTACCGAGCACAACTCATAGTTTACTAAGTTCACAGAGTTGTAAATCATCATCACAATCTAATTTCATATTTTCTTCTTCCTAGGACACCCTTCCGTGCTAACTTTCTGAGCCTGAGAGAGCACTAATCTGCTTACTGTCTCTGTATAAATTTGTCTATTCTGGTAACTTGAAGGAAGTGGAATGCAATATAAGCTCTTTCTTAACCTGTTTCTTTCACTTACAATAACATTTTTAAAGGTTTATCCATATCATAGTATGTGTCTGTTGCTTATTTCTTTTTATGGCTGAGTAAGTTTCTATTACATGGCTACTTACTGCTTTGATCTGTTCATTAGTTGGTGGACATTGGGTTGTTTTTACCTTTTGGCTATAATGAATAATGCTGGTGCACACAATAATGCACAAGATTTGTGTGGATGTAGGTTTCTATTTTTCTTAGGGACATATATGGAAAATGACTCAAAAGATGATATTATGTAAGACATTAAAGTTCATATGATAACTCTTTGTTTAATATTTTAAAAAACGATGTGAAATTTTCCTATTGTACTATTTTGTTCCTACCAGCAATGTGCTCATACTTTTTATTATTGCAGTGATAAAGAAGTAGAATTTTGCTGTCGTTTTGCTTTTTAGTTCCCTTTCATGTGTACATGCGCCATAGGTGTATATGCTGTGGAAATGTATTTATTCAAGTCTTGGGCCCATATTTATTTTTAAATGTAATGCATTAATAGGGGAAATTGGGTACAGTAACGCTCATAGATCAGGGAATCATGGCTATGGAAAAGATAGTTTACTATTCAAAGTTTGAAAAGATTGTCATAGTTTAGGTGCATGGTGCATGGAATGAGGTCACATGAGGAGGCACAGAGTCAGGTATGAGGAAGAGAACAGGGAGCAGTGTGGCCACAGTCTGCATTACTGTTTTGTAAGATGGTGCAGCTAAATCAGGGCAAGCAGCTTAACTTGACTTATTCACACAATGGCAAAGGACATCAGGGAATAAGACCTGTCCCTCACTGTCTGATACACCTGCTCTGGGATGATTAAGGCAGGTGTATGGTGACCCAGAGATGGATAAAAGAAGCATTTGGGATGCAGACTCTATATGGCTTTGTGTTTAAAACACCAACTTGAGGGAGGAGGAGTCTTATTGGCGTGAAGGGAGAGCGATGCAAGAGGCAAGTGGTACAGGCATAAGTCACCCAGATCAAGTGTGTCCAGTGCCACAGCCCAGTGGCTGAGGGGGACAATGGGAGTTTAAGGAAGGACTAGACACGTGATCAAATACGAGCTGAAACCATGTAGGACCTGGCCTCTCTGTTGGAGAGGCAGCGACAGCCCAGCACATCTGCGTCTTTATTTATATACAGAGAAGAAGGGGGGGAAGTGTGCAACGAAGAAGAAAGTGCAAGATCTCAGTGTTTTGCTGAGAACACTGAAAGCGAAACATTCTCAGAGCTATCTGTACTGTGGTTAACAGGGAGGAACGCCAAGGTCAGACGCCTGCCGATATGCCACTGAGCTAGAGGCCAGCTTGATTAGTTCATCTGCCTCTGGCATTTTACGACTGGCTTTGCTGCAGTCCCAAGGAGCTCTGCACCTCTGTTTTCATCCTTGGCTCGGCCATTCCTCACAGTCCAGAATGTGCCTCTACAGCCAATCTTTAAGCATCAAATTTACAGAAGTAAATACATTGAAACTAGGTTTATCTTTTGATTTTTGAGTTGCATATTCTTTATGGATTCTGAATATGTCTGTCAGCATTTATAAAATTTGCAAATTTCCCCCCCCCTTCTATCAGTCTCTTTTAAACTTTTTTATTATTGTATACTTTTCAGTTACAAGGTTTTAATTTTAATTTTGATGTATGTAATTTTTTTCAAGGGAAAATATTTGCTAATATTTTCTAAAGGATGTTTAAGTTTATGTTTCTCATCAAGGAATACTAGTCTATAGTTTGCTTGTGATATTGGTCAGGTGTTGATTTTATGTTAATACTAAGTTCAATGAAAAAGTTGAGAAATATTCCTTGCTCTCATTTATATAGAAGAGTTTATGAAGAATTCATCTTACTCATTGTTTATGTGTTTGGGAGAATTTATGATACAAATACCTGTGTTGGGACTTTTCTTTGTGGGAAGCTATCTGTTTAAAATTACTAATTCAATCTGTTTACATGTTATAGGTATATCCAATTTTTAAAATATATTCTTAATTCAGTTTTAGTATCTATGTCATTCTGGAAATTTATCTATTTTACCCACATTAGCTGTTTGGTTAGTACAAAGTTATTTGTAGAATTTTCTTTGATTTATTTGCATAGGAATTAGAACGATATTCCTTTTGGGTCCTTCTTGTTTTGAGTTTGAAGAACCAGTTTTTGGCTTTCAATATTGTTTTCATTTTCCACTCTGTATTTAACTGTATCATGGCTATTTCTTTCCCTTTTTAACTCTAAGCTCTGCTTTAGCTGGCCTCTATTAACTTCATTAGGTTATATTTTCGTTATATCCATATGTTTTCTAATTTCTTTGCCTGTCTGATTTAGGATTTTGTTGTATCGTTTCCACATTTCTGTGAATTTCTCAAGTTTTCTTCTGTTACTCTTTCTAACCTTATTCTATTTTGGCTAGAGAATAGCTTATGAATGACTTCAATCCTTTTAAATTGATTGAAGCTCTTTTCGCTTCCTAAAAATGTGTACTATGTGCAATAAAGTAGACTGTGCACTCTGCTCTCTGTAAGTGGAACACTCAGTACCTGTCTGGTAGTGTTATGGTCTTTCAAGTCTTCTATTTTCTTGCTGACCTTCTACTTAAGTTATCTGTTTTCAGAGTATTAATCCCTGCTCTTGGGTTCTCTGCCACTTCTGCTAAACTTTTCTTCATGGATTTTGGGGTTTTGTTGTCAAATTCGTGTATTTTTATATAATTGCTTTCTCTTTCCAAAGGATTAATTCTATAATCATTATGAAATTACTATGCCTCTAGTAACATTTATGTTGTTATTCCAAATCTACTGTTGTCTTGGAGACAACATATGTTAAAAGTTGTGCCTAAGTCCCGTTTGACAGTCAGCATTTAATCTTATACTGTGAATATATATACTTCTTGGAGGCTTCCAGTGAGTAAGTGTTTGGTGAGATATTATGTTTAAGCCCCTTGTGCTAGTGTGGCTTCTGCCCTGTGTTGACAGGGCTGTGTATGCCATGGGAAAAGTGTTCAAGTCTGCTGTGTGTCCTGCTCTGATCCATTCTGAAAGTATGAACTCAGTGCATTTGCATAACCTTCACAATGCCTAGAGTTGGCTATGATCCACAAACAGTTCTTGGTTCTCTCTGTCTCTCTCTGTCTCTGTCTCTGTCTCTGTCTCTGTCTCTGTCTCTCTCTCTGATTCTTGCTATTAAACTTTTGATTATTCTGTTCTTTTTCTAGTACCATGAAGGTAATGGTCTATTCTTACAGATGTTTGTTTTTTGACAATCCATGTCTCCTTGTTTTATTCTAAGTAAAATCAATTGCCTCCAGTAATCCCGGATTGCCCTCTTAATCCTGTGGCCTCTTCTACTATGCAAGACCCTTGAACTACTTCACCCATGCTAGAAGAGGTGGCATGCCCTTACTGGAGTGACATTGCCATTCTATGAATTGGCTCACGCAGTGGTAGATTACCTTAGTTTTCATGGCTTGACTTTCCCGACACAGAACCTAAGCAAGTTAGAGGAGAAGCAGTTAAGGACCCAGTATTCTCAGCTGGTTATAGGTAGAGGAAGACTTCTGTCATTCAGATGGGATCTGCAAAGGAAAAGGGAAAAACAGTCCTCCTCTGTATTTGCCTGTAATAGAGCTTTCACAGCCCAGAGCTGAGTGTTTGGGAGCATGATTAATTGCAAGTTAAAACTGAGAGCATGTAAGAAGTGTTATATTCATCATTGCACATTTCTGGAGAATTCCAGAGATAAACGTCTCATGATTTAGAACTCAAGGAGTAGAATTAAGGGAGTGCCATCCCTGAGACATCAGACTTACTTTGTAAATTGAAAGTTGGTAAGATTTTCTTGAATGATTTTCTCTCTATGCTTTTTGCTTTTATGACAATACCCAGAAGGTCTTTGGTAATTTTTTTTAACCAGTTAAATTGCTATGTTGGGGGAGAGGTTTTGGATGTTTTGTGTTCTGCATCTGTAAGTGTTGCCTCCTCTCTATTGGGAGCCACTGAAGCTAGAAATTGATGTAGGGAATGATCCAGACATGACCCTACCAAAAAACAGAGTGCCAGGGTCATCCAGGTGAAGAAGCTGCTACAGCCCAGAAAAAACAGCAAGCTTCTAGACAATCCACGCAACAGGTTGCTTGGCAGAGGAGCTGAAATTGACATCATCCTTCCCAGTATAGAAATAAATATGCTGCGTTGGTTGAGCAGTTCCTTTGCTCCCATCAGGAGAGTAAGGGCTCCACCTGACCCCAGCTTTGTCTTTTCTTTATTTTCTCATCCCCTTGTGGTCCTTCACTTTGAGAACCTCAAGAGCCACATGAGTTTCACACTCTACCAATATTTCAGATATCATTCAGTGTCTGCATCACTGTTTATAGGTAGATTCTTATCTCCACCAATACCTTCCCCTACTGCAAGTCATTCTAAGTTCCTCCCTTAAATATTGTTCTTAAAAAACATTTTAGAACAATATTTTTTAAAAAACCAAAAGTGCTTATAATAGTCTCCTTAATATTATTACTATTAATATAATAATTATTAATATTCATATTTGTTTATGAATATACTCTAAGTAAACATACATGTGCCTGGTTCTCTTAGATAAATATAAAACCCTATTAAAATAAACATGGTGTTAAAATATTCTGAGCAAGAATCTTGCCTACTGTTCATTCTCATTGTTAGCCCTTTAATGTGAAGGGACTTGAAAAAACATTTGTCAAAAGAAGACATGTGAATAGATGAGAGATATCTTAAAATATGCTTCACTAATTATCAGGGAATTGCAAATTAAACCCACAATAAAGTATCACCTCACACTGGTTAGCATAGTTGTTATCACAAAGACAAAAGAGAATGCGTATTGAGAAGTATAGAGAGAAAAGGGACCCTTTTGCACATCAATGTGAAACATCGTAGCCATTATGAGGAAAAGGATAGTGGTCCCTCAGAAAATTAAATTTAAAAATGCAGCATGATTCAGCAGACCCACTCCTAGGGATATATCTAAAGGACATGAAATCAGTGTATTTGAGAGACGGCTGTGCTCCTGTATTCATGGTAGTTATTCACTAGTGTTCACTGACACAGAGATTAAAAATGTGGGCTATATGTACCATTGAATACTCTTGTCATTTGAAACAACATGGATAAACTATAAGATAAGTAAATCAGGCAAAGAAAAACAAATACCTCATGATCGTACTTATGTGTCAAATTTAAAAGTTTAAGACTATAGAAACACAGGATAGAATGGTGGTCCCAATGGGATGGGATGAAGCCTAGACTGGGGAGATGTTTGAAACAAAGTTATAGTTAGGGGGATAAATACAAGGGATCTACTATACAATACAATGATCATAATTAATAATTATGCATTATGTGCTTGAAAACTGCTAAGAGAATAGATTTGAAGTATTACAAAAATAATACATGTAGGGTATTAGATATTTTAACTAGCTTTATCTAACCATTCCAGTACATATATAAGTACATATGTATCAAAACATTATGTTATATACTATATATATGTTTTATTTGATAGGGAAATTTTTACAGAGTATTCCTTTATTTTTATGTCAATTAAAATATTTTCTTCCTATTGTGTGCCATGTATTGTACTTCTCTTTTTTCTCCTGTGATTTCACCTTGATATTGTATCACAGCTTTTGTATTCCCCCATGTTTTCTTCTCCTTTCCCCCTTCCTTCTAGTGATTTATCTTTGAGGGCTCCCCTTTCTTCTTTGGGTTATGAGTTTATAAACACATTGAAGAATTCTTCATCTCTGTTATTATGGTTTTTATTAGCAGCATTTTCTTTGGTGTTGGATTCTTTCTTACACTTTCTATCTGTCTGCTCACAACTTTATCTCTTCTTGCTTACTTTCTACCAGTTCCATTAGAGAACTTAAAATAATAACTATAGTTGCTTTAAATTTATATTTGGAAAGTTCCGACATCTGTCATTTAGACTTTGTTTTGAGTAAAAGAATTGTTTCATCTTTGGACATCGTGTTGCTTTTGCTTGAGGTTTTTTACATCTCACAGCCTTTGACTGAAATTTGAACATCACATTTAGATGAGCAGAGGCTGAACCTTCATGGTTGGAACAATATGTATTTTTCCTATAAAGTCTTTGGTGTGAGATTGTGAGTGTATTTTTTCAGAGTTGAACAGGATTTGCATTTATTGCTGCTACTATTAATGTAAGTGTATACAGCCTTCACATTCCTCTAGCAGTTTTTTGTGCTTTAGGTGAGAGCTTATTTGCAGAGTTTGACTCAGTATCTGCTACAGTCTTTGTTGTGCTGGTTTTTAGTCACTCAGAGAGTCATTCCTCATGTTCTGGTCTCCATTACACTGTTAGACTACTGTTACTCATTTGTTATTTATCCTAACACTATTAATGCCTTATGGGGCATTCTTCGTTAAACCTTGGGTTTGAAGGCATTTCTTTCCTGGGCTTAAGTTTTGGTCCTTCTCAGTGCAAATACCCCTTCCCCAGGTTTGCTTGTCAGCACAGCATATATTCCTGTCATTACCCCAAGGGTAAAGGGTTTTCTATTCTTTACTGTCCCCTGGCTTCAATGGGTTTGTTTCTGAAGCTTATGAATAGTCAGCTTGCATATTTAGATCATAGTTCTACATGACAGAAACAGGGCATTTTAGCTAAATCTCAATTATTGCCACATATCTTGTCTCTCATTTTCCTACCAAGACTAAAAATATCATTGTTGCAATGAGTTTGTAGTAGTTCCTTAAAGAGATTACTCTGATTTCCAGTAGATTAAGTAATTTTTTTCATTAGAGATGATAGGATGTTGTTCTTGTGCAACTGGTTTCAGTTCAGAAATTTCTTGCCTATGCCTATGTATTCAAAAATTTCAACTATTTTATCTTGCAGTAGATTCAGTATTTCTGTTCTGACTGCTAGGTCTTTTATTCATTTTGATTTTATTTTAGTACAAGGGTTCTAGATTTTTCTAGTGTATATGGATAATCAGTTTCTTTAGCACCATTAGATAAAGAGGCTAAGTGAAATAATTCAGACACAGAGGTTAAATATTGCATGATTTCTTTTAGATGACCAATTCAAATATCAATGATTTAAAGAGAAAGATGGAAGGTAGATGATAGGAGACAGGGAGGCAGACTTTGTGGAGATGGATCGAGACCTGGCCAGGGGAAGATGGAAGGAAGGAAGGAAGGAAGGAAGGAAGGAAGGAAGGAAGGAAGGAAAGAAGGAAGGAAGGAAAAAGCAGAAGTAAAAATGATCAAGACTCAGTGTGCATATCAATTTCCCACAATGAATATATTTATGATGTGTTCAAACAAATAATAATATAAAGCTGAAAAAATTAATTTAAAAATATAATGAGGAAGAAGATCAGGGCATGTGTATGTGCATGGGGGTGATGGTACTGCTCCCATCTTCTTGGTCTTGCAGTGCCTGCTGTTTTTCACAGTACAAGTGATGCATTTTGTGGACCCATTTTGTGAAGACTCTGAGAGGACCAGCAGATGAATCTGCCAGGAAGAACTCCATGTCTGTGTGTCCTGGCATTCTATCCATTTGCTAGCCTGCAATCAGCTTTCATCAGTCTCTTCAAAATGGTACCTAAATTATCCTTACCACTTTTATGGTCTCTGTTTTGGGTAAGAGAGTGTTAACATTCCATCTGTCTTACAATCCTTGGATTTCAATTAGCTACCTGTCCTGTCACCCCGGAAGAGGTCAAGAAGACGTGAATTTGCAGATTATCCTGCGCTTTTATTTTAAAAGGGTAGAAATAGTTTTATTTCTAAGAATCTCTATTTTAAACTGAAGCTTTCAGCATCAAGAATTTCGTTTCTTTAAAAACCACACAGTCTCAGGTGTTCTATTATAGCAACAGAAAACAAGCTATGACATCTTTTAGCAGTTTATAGGCTTCATAGTTCATAGGCTACACTTCCAGGTCTTGCACTAGTGATCTGTGAATATTCTCATTAACTTCTACAAGGAATCAGTAATTAAGGATGTTATTATACCAGGAGAACTTTTATCATTTTTTGTTAATTTTCCCCATTCCAGAGTAGTTTAGATCTTTGTGACTGTCTCCTACCTTATACTTTTCCTTTGTCATGCTTGTACTTTAATTTCTTAATCACCATTTAACTCTAAGGATCTTGAAGTTCTTAAGTGCATGGATCATATTTCTCTTTCTTACCAATTAATGTATAGTTTTGGATCAGGGTCTGGTCCATTAGTGAGTATTTTATTTATTGGAATGAGTTGCTATTTGTCTAGATTTTGTTTTACTTATTGATTGTTTGAACTAGTGTGCCAGGACCCACTTGAAACTGCCATTAAATAGTGCATACTATACTTCTGGGGTAACTATTGGGAAGTTTGAGATGACAGCCTTCACCTATGGGTCTTAAACTCCCTGAAGTGAGAAAGACAGAAGAAATAAACATTGGGAGACAGGAGAGACAACAGCTGATGTATGTTAATGTGATGTTCTACTAGGATGAGACCTAGAATTTGAGTAGTGGGATATGGGATATGGAATATGGGGTGAGAAATAAGTGGCTCCCCTTTGTTTGTCTGCCCTTCACATTAAGTTTTTAACTTTTTCTTATTAAAAGTATCTGGAACATAGTAAATCTGAAAAAAGAAATCACAAGCAACGTAGGTGTATTGCCTGTATTTTTCATTAATCTAATTATGTTAATCGTAATTGGTGCTTTTGATCAGAGCCTGTCAATACTTGCTGTTGGCCCTGTGTAACATCCAGTTCTCTTTGCTAACAGTGAAGAGTATACAGTACTAAAGTAATAAGGCATAAATAACATAATGTGTAATTATTGTACAATAACCTTCTATCAAAGAACCAAGAAAGATATTGAACAAAGGGCAGGATACTTGGGAATCCTTGCTGTGCAACTATTATAACCTAGCTATGCAGCAGTTATATCACTTTTGTGAAGATTGAAAAAAATTATAACATAAATTGTTTAAAAAGAGAAAGAAAAACGTTGGGAGGAATTATAAAGAAAATGTCAATTTATGAAATAATTTTACTATTTTTAACTTCATTCTAGTTAATGTTGCAGTAGATGATAATTTCCTTGACTGTTGGAGGTTAGCTTTTTTTAATGTCTTCCAAAATTAGGTGAAATGTTATAAGAGAACTCACTTTTCTTGAACTAATAGTTGAAATGATGGTTGATGGAAAGTGCTTATTAAACAAAATAGAAATACAAAGTTAAAAATTTCAATCTCTTAGAGACACCACCATTTAAACTTTTCAGAGCAGAAACTGAGCAATCCATAGGGCTGTCAGTAAAACACATGAAGAACTCTAAATTAAACTAAATATGACTTTCTGGTTTAATATCTATATTTAACTACATGTAGGTGGTTCTGTGGGGGAGGCAGTCTATTGGGTTAGCATATATTTAGGCTAATATTATTTTTCTGCCTTAAAAAATGCTACTCTGGCTATGGGTCTTTCAGAAATTCCTTCAGGCCCAAACATTTTTAAGGTACAAGACATCCCTTCTTGACTGAATTGCAATGCTGTCTATAATTTCTAAAGTTCTAAGAGTAGGATTCTGCCTTAGGAATCTTCTGATCACCTGAATCATGCAACAATATTACGTTAGTTGTTAGACCTTAAAAATACTTATATAATGAATCAATGTCATGAGATAGGATTATTTGGGGTAATTGGTACTCAACGTATTGTGATACCACAAAATAACAAGTTTTCTAAGGGACCTGCATAAAATTACAAAGGCCAGAGAAAAATTAGACATGAACATTACAGTTATTCTGAAGTTAAGACAATTGAGAGCCTCTATAAAACATAGTCTGATGTTATTTGTTAAGTTGCTATTTTTTTTGTCTTTTTCATTTTTATCGGTAGCGGGCATCGAACTCAGGACCACCTGCTTGCAAAGCAGGTGCTTATACTGCTGAGCTAAACCCCCAGCCCCATGTAAAGTTGCTATTTTCATTACAAATTTGTTGTAAACATTAGCCAATTATGAAATGCAGTTTTGTTAACGCAATAAAATTTAAAATGATGAAACTATAGATATAATAATGAATTAAAGAAAGGGCATAATTTTTGATAAAACATAAATATTTAATCTTGGATATATTATAAGGCTAGGAGAGCTTAGGATGGCTTTCATAATAATAATACTAAGGAAAAAGTAACACTAAGGCCTGTGGAAATCATGCATTAATTGAGTTGAAGCTGTACTATGCTATTAATTATGATAGTGTAAAATGCTTTCAGTGCACCTGTTCAAGATATTAATAGCAGATAACTAGCAAGTCAGAATGTAAAATCAAAATATTGAGTGTCTAACCCAATGAGTACAAGTCATTTCCTTTTTTATGATATTCCATATAATTATATCTGTCATCTGGTAACTACTGGTTCCTTAAAGTGTAGTTTCATAATTTGAGAAAAACAAACATTCAGGCTGTTGCTGGTTAGGGAGATGTAGGATGTTTGCACAGGAATGGGCTCTATTCTGCTCAATATGGCTGTGACCATTAATCCATGACCAAGCACTTAGCTCACCATGCATAGAGTACATTGTCTATTTGCCTGATTATAAAGAATTTCTTCTATAATAGCTATTAGTAATAAATATTAGTATTCTTATGCTCTGGACTTATTTCTGATTTTTAGATTTGTAGAATATTCAAAGACTACAGATTCAATCAGACTGTTGTCATTGTCTAGAAATTACTGCAAATTTTGACCTCAATTGATCCTTTCTTCTTTTTTTAAATGAAGAAATCCTCCTGGAAATATTTCAGGATTGGAGTGAACAGGGTTGTAACACTGTAACTCTCTCCTGAAACTTGTATGAGCATACCGAAAAAGTCATTAAACAGGGCTCCAGATCTTCTTCATCCCAGTCATCTCATCATAGGAAACTCCAAAAGGTCACAGGAGTTTAGGATGGAGAAGAAATGCAGCCCTAGAAAAGCTGAGGGTGTTAGTCCTTGTCTTATGCAACTGTTTTTTGTCTTCTGGCCCACTCGGTGACTATTTTTCTTTAAATCTTCAACTTTATAGTCAGAAAGAATGATAATACCTAGTTCATGAGAGCACTTGTCAAATAATAGTAAAGATCTAAGATTTTATCCTAGTTTCCAAGATCAGCAGTTAGCCTGACACAGTTTTATACATACTAGCAGAAGCTGCAAGACTCCTGGATCTGAGACCAAGGACTTTGTTAATCATGGCATACCAGGTTGCCTGAGCTTCATGTTGGTCTCATTTCCTTTTGCCTGGAAGTTCCAGATGGATAGTGTATGCTCAGTGGGTTAGGGTTTA
Organism: Cavia porcellus; assembly: GCF_034190915.1. Classification (NCBI taxonomy): domain Eukaryota; kingdom Metazoa; phylum Chordata; class Mammalia; order Rodentia; family Caviidae; genus Cavia; species Cavia porcellus. The sequence goes on along the minus strand of NW_026947510.1, from coordinate 47,872,922 downwards.
TAGTGATAAACAAATTAATGCCTGGCTTCCACAAAATAGTACAGTCATAGTGCAAACATGGATGTCCTGGACCCTGGAAGGAGAGTGATTACAAATACTAGGGCAGTGAGCAACACATGGCTGCTGGTGATTTGGGGGTGGGGCTTATCGTGCCCTCTATGTGACCTTTTGTCTAGATGGTAAGACCTGTGGTTCTTAGTTCTCTTTGAATAATTGGATCTAGTACTTTTTGGAAGAACTGCCTAATGAGTGTGAGCCTAGTCTTTCTTACTCGTCCATGTTACCAGCTAGATGGCATTCATTGCCTCCATTATATAAAAAAATGAAACAACATTCAACATTCATGTTGAGTGAATGCGTGTTACATGCATTTTGTGTGGGCAGTGTTGGAAATGTGGCCATCCTTGTTGCTCTGATAGCTTGTGCAGTAAGGTTAAAGGCAGAGCTAATCAGCTCATGGACAAAGCCATTTGCTGAGGGAAGAAAGACTTTGTCATTAGTTCATCTTAAGACTCTGGCAAGAGTCTAGGAGAGCTGCACTAGAGTGTCTTTTGGAGGAAGATGACAACAGCATTGATTCTCTCCCCTCCCATATCTCTCAGGGTAGAGGGAGAAATCCATAGTCCAAGTTGCTGTACCTCCTTTCTCACTAATAAATCAGGGAGTCCTGTTTCAGGATTATAACTACCACTTTTCTCCAGTTGTTCTCAGATCTAGACTTCTAATCTGCAAGGGTCAGGTGCAAGACATCCAACAGTATTTATATTTTCATTATCCTATATCCTCTTCTAGACAAATTCCTGCCTGGAAATGAGCCAGACAAGCCTGACGTTACTGTTACAAAAGAGAAAGATTATATTCTCAGTAATGTTCAAGGTAGACTCCTGAATTTTTACCATAAATCTGTATAATCTGCAACTACATATTCTCTTACACAGCCCACAAAGGTCCCTAACTGGTTCTCTTCCAAAGAGCCATTTCTCTGTCAGTATCCTGTCACCACAAAACTGTCAAAAACTTTAAGAATCTGAGCATATACTCTTCAGACAAACTAAAATGTAGACTGACATAGTTTCATAGATGCTAGCAGAACACACACAATTCCTGGGTGAGAGGCAGAGAACTTTATTACTCATGGAAGGGTAGACAGACAAAACTTTCTATGTGGTATAACAGAAAAATATTGTTTACATTTTTAAAAATCACTACAGTAAAAGATGTATTCTCATTAAACAGCCTCCAAGTACTCCCCATCACTTTAAACACACTTATCCAATAGTTTTTGCCATTTTCTGAAGTAGTTCTGAATGTCCTCTTTTGTGAGTGTCTATGAGTTGTGATCAAAAACACAGCAGATGAAGCTGCCGAGTGCCATTCAGCATAAAGGCAGGCTGCGTAAAAACATTACAATGAATCCTTGTTCATCTCATTCATGCATCAGATACTCTGTGATTTCTGGCTCTTTCCCAAAGTCAAAATGACCATGAAAGGTGAATGTTCTAAATTAATTTAGGACATTGAGGCAGTCACAACAACACCACTGAAGATACTCATGAAAAAGGACTTCCAGGACCACTTCAGAGTGCCAAGAGCAATGGAATGTGTGTTCGAAGCATGGGGTGAGTATTAGGAGAGGAAGCAACGGTAATGCCTTGTATTACAATAATTACTTTTGATTGAAACATTCACTGCATCTTTTGATCACACTTTTTTGTATTTCTGTTGGTTTTTTTTTGTCTACAGGAATCTCACAAAACCTAGGTAGTCAATGCAAACAGAGTATGGTGCAGCTATGGATGCACCTGAGGAGTTCTGTGGTTATTAGGAAACAATAATCATTTAAAAGAATTGCTTGCACACTTGCATGACTTTTTGTATCCTGAGGACACAACTTTTGTTTCCTAAGACTATTTGCTATGCAACTGTCCTTTAAAATATAGTCCAAAACACAGATCTGAAACTAATACATACAAAAATATGAGACACTCAGGGATAGTTGTCTTCCAGCACACTTTCATGTGATGTTTTGTGGTGAAGGTTTGAATCTCTATCAGCATTCAGTGGCAAACCAAACCTTCAGCTCCTTCCCTAAAAGAACATAAACTCTTGACAAAGATGAAATGCATGTGTTCCAAGATCTTGAAGAGTTCTGTGATGCTCCTATTTGGGCATGTTATAAGCCCCCTTGTAACCGCCTACATCTTGGAATAGGCAGGAAAATTGCCTCTTGCCTTGCCAGTAATGTTCAAACTCAAATCCTTGTGAATATGTAACCTTACAGAGCAAAGGGGGGTTAAGGTTTCTGGTGTCATTAAACTTGCTTATTTGCTGACCTCTAATAATTACATTCCACATATTTGACACTATGATATTGGGAGGAAAAATAGGGAATTTGAATAACAAGGGTTTGACAAGTTTGGAAATGTTATGTAAGCTGCATCTTAATGTATTCAGGTGTATAATGGGTGGGAAGGCCTATATAAAAGAAATGTGTGATTTAAATGAGATAATTTCATCGAGATAAGCATTTCAAAAAAAGATAGGTGTGCAAGGGATGCCAATTTCCAATTTCCTACCTGTGTGTTTAGGGAGGACCAGATGATCTTTAACAAACATTTCAAATTTAATGTAATACTTACTCAGTTTTCCAGGGCTGATGTCGTAAATACAACAAACTAAGTGATTTGTGCAACAGATATGTATTGTCTCCCACTTTTAGGCAGTAATAGTCTGAGAGTAAAGCACAGCAGAACTGATTTTTTTTGAAGACTTCAGGAAACATTCATTCTAGGCTTCTCAATTATCTTCTGCTGGTTTGCTAGAAATTCATGGTTGTCTGTGGTTTATAAAAATACACCTGTGATCTCTGCCTTAATAACCATATGACATTTTCTTCTTGTGCATGTTCATTTCCAAATTTTGTTTTTTTGCAAATAAGAATACCCTTTATATTGGACCAAGTGCCCAATCTAAACTAATATGGCCTTGTATAACTACTTACATCTTCAACAGCTCTGCTTTCAAATAAGTCACATTCTAAAATACTGCAGATTGATACATCAGTGTCTGAATTTTAAGAGAACGTAATCCAACGCATGACAATATTTAAACCATCTCCACTACTGACAGGTTTTTGTAAAACTAGGGATTTAATGTTAATATTTGTTAATTTGATATCGTTTTCTTCTGCTAAAGAGTGCAGGTTTGTCAGATTGTCAGGTTATAATGTCTGCTATAATAACCTACATGAGATGTTTTATGAAAGCAATTACTGAAACATTTCTTTAGTTAAACATCATATAATTGTCTTCCCACAACAAGTCAGTATAACTAGTGGAGGTCAAATCATTATCAATGAAAGGAACTGTAATTCAAGGAGCTTCAATACTTATTATTATTAGACTAAGTCATACCACATCACTTGATTTTCATTTTTTAATACTGTATTTTTGTAGGCTCTGATTAAGTGGTAAATAATACATGTGTTGTGTGTTGATTTTCATTAAGTGGTTCTGTAAGTAGCCTTGCCTTATGATTAACTAGAGAGATTTTAGTTTTATATTTGAAGAGAGCTCTGGAAATGACTGTGTTTTAAAGATTCCAATATTAGATTTAAGATGTACTTAATTCATTTCTCTTTCTCTCTCTCTCTTCCCCTTCTGTCTCTCTTCTCAATTTGTTCTCCTGTTTCTCTTTTCCACTTTTTTTTATTTTAAAGAGATTAAGACAAAAGAGGACATAACAAAGCAGATCAGATCAGAACAATGTAAGCAACACAGTATTTCACCACAAGACAACCTGTAATTAACAGTAACTACCATAATGTCTCTTTCTTTGAAATAGTAGAGCATAACTTCATATGCAATAGTATCAAACATAACAAAATAGTATAAAACCATTCAAGGGAATGAAAGTATTACAGGGCATTCAGAACCAAATAACAGAGAACAAACAATGGCTACTCTATTTTCTCATTTTCTATAGAAAATGTGTTTATACTATCACACATAATAAAATCCAATAAGATACACTATGATAGAACCAATGGAAACAGAAGAACAAAACATGGTAGGAATTCAGAGTAAGATGATATCAGATCAGCACTGGCTATTTTAATGTCTTGTTTTCTTCAAAATAGCTGTTCATACTATCACAGATAATAAAATCAAACAAACCAGGATAAAAAGCATTTCAACTAATGAATGCAAACATTATAAGGCTTCAAAGCAATGTAATGGGGAATCATGATTACCATAAACTCTTATGTACTCTTACCATTTCTTACACTAGGGAGACTCTGCAGTATTTATCAAGAAAACTACTAACAACAGATGCTGGAGAGGCTGTGGGGAAAAAGGAACTCTCCTGCACTGTTGATGGGAGTGTAGATGGGTGCAACCACTGTGGAGGTCAGTCTGGAGGTTCCTCAAAAAGCTGGGATTGGAAGTCCCATTTGATCCAAATATTCCACTTCTAGGCATATTCCCAGAAGAACCGAAAACATCATACCACAGTGATATATGTACACCCATGTTTATAGCAGTACAATTTGTAATAGCCAGATCTTGAAAACAACCTAAGTGTCAACTGAGGAATGGATAAAAGTTGTGGTATTTTTATACAATGGAGTACTACTCAGCTATGAAGAATGATCACGATGAAATATTTATAAATAGATGGATGGAATTTGAGACCATACTCATTAGTGAAATAAATCTTTTCCATTTTCTTTGCGATGTATCATTTTCTGAAAAAAATACTAGTATATTACTTGTACAACACAACACTGTATTAGGTACTAGAAATACAAAGACCTACTATTAAGGATCTCAGGGGTTAGTAAGGAAAGTAGAGTTCATTTTGATCTATTTAGGACATTTTAACAGAATTATCATAGGTTAGGTATATGAACAACAGACATTTATTTGTCACTATTATAGAGGATAGACTATTCAAGATCAGGATTACAACAGATTCAATGACGCAAATATTTGCTTTCTTGTTCATAGATGGTCATATTTCTGGTGTATCCTCAGCTGGAAGAAGGGACAAAGAAGGTTTCCTGAGCCTCTTTTCACAAGACTCCTCTTTCATGACAGAAGATCACACCTCCTACTGCTAACCAGGGTGTTAGGATTTCAACATACGAGTTTTGAAGGGACATAAACATATAGACCATAGCATGGTCATAAATCAATTCATGTAAGGCACTTATATTTCTACTCAAATTGAGGTAACAGAAATTTGCCCTCTGCTAAAACAACTCAAATATATTAAATAATAATTCTTAATATAGTGGACACATGCCAACAAAGGCAATGATTTCTGAAACACAATAAATGAACACGGCAAGCTTGATGACTGACTGTCTCACCTTACGGCCTGGGGAGAGTTTCCTGGCCAGAGCCTTGTGGATTCCTTGAGATGAGGAGGTGCCACTAATAATTCTGGGAGACGTAGTTGCTAGAGTTCTCCTGGTAGATGTAGGAAACAAGAAAACGGTATAGAGAAAAGGTCCTGGGGAACCGAGAAAGTGCTTCTTCAGTCTTTACTGAGAATGGATTAGCACATGTAAATGAAAGAACCAGGCAAGATCAAAGAAAACCCCATCTGAAAAGATTAGAAGAAATAACGCTTGGCGCTCGTATCAGAAAAAGAACTATTTGTTTTCCCATGAGCCAGAGTGGAAAAATTCATAATTCACAGAGTACTAGTGAGTCAAAACAAAGCTAAATGCTGCTCCGGACCAGAGTTAACACCAACACTTTCAAGGCTCAAACTCTTTCCAAGAAATATAAATGTGTGTCAGGACAAAGCTCAAGAATATTTATACAAATGCAGAAATAGTCATAAGTAACAAGGTTAAATTCACAATGTTTGGCATCAAATATTGTCAGGCACACAAAGAAACTGGAAAGCATGATGTGTAGGGCTAAAAATAATACAATGTGACTTAGTGTAATTTTAAGAATTTATGTGGTTCAAATATATATGTCTTTCCCCAAATTCATATATTGAAACCCAATTCTTAATGGGATAGTGTTAGGAAGCATGGCCTTTGTAAGGTGATTAGGGTGCCCGTAAAGGAGGCCAGAGGGAACCACTTTGCCTTTTTCACTGTGTAACAGTGGTTAGAAGACAGAATCTCGGAAGGTTGTCTCTTCATGAGCCATCCAATTGGAGCCATTCTAAGCAGCCATGGAGAATTGCAGGACCATGAAGGCTCTGATCAGATTTCACAGGCTGATCCAGAGAGACTTGGGGCCCAGGCAGAGAAGTGTCACAGAAGTGTGACCAGAGCAGAGTCCCAAAGGGCAATTCCCAGTGGAGATGTGGGATGGAGCATCCCTGGTACCTTGGACTGGTAGAGGATTCATGTCCATCTAGCAGATAATTCCAGGACATGAGGCCAAGCCCAGAAAAGCCCTGAGGATCTGGCTGCCCAGAGTCTTGGTGGACTAATCCTTGCCCCGAGGCCTGAAAAGCAGAAAATTTAGTTACAGATATTATTCTCATGTTTTAAGGTTAAACATTGTTTGCTTTTGGGGGTGGTGGTGTTTAGTCTACTTAAGAATCCACTATTCCTTACTTCTTTCATATTTCTCCATTTTGCAATGGTAATATTTATTCTATGCCTGTTCTACCAATGAAATTTTAAAGCACATAATTTGATTTACTCCACAGCTTCACAACTGTAGACCAATTTTATCCAGGATGAATTCTTTCTTGTATCTTACTTCCATCTGATTTCAATGATATTTAGATGAGACTTTGGGCTTTTTGTTTGTTGCTGGGATGAACAGCACTCTGGGAGATATTGGAGTGGAATAAATGATTCTGTTTGTGAGAAAGATGTTAATAGGAGGAGCAGAGTGGAATGCTGTGGTCCAAATGATTATGTTCCCCTAAAAATGTCTATATTGACCCTTAATCCTTAATGCAATAGTGCCGTGATGTTGAACCTATGGCATCCATGCTGCAGTGGGCTACTTATATCATTGCCAGTTTTAAAAGGTTCACCACGGCTTCAATATCGTTAAGAGACAGAATCTTTGGAGGGCGATTGGGACATCAAAGTGGAGCCCTTATGAATGGAATCAATTTTTTTTTAAAGAAAGAAGGCCTAAAGAAGGCTGTTTGTGCTTTCTGCTACATGAAATCACAGAAGATTCCATCTGTGAGAAAGTGTTACTTTAGCAGACATCAAATCTGTTGGTTATTTGACTTCAAACTTCCCAGTTTCCACACCAATAGGAAATAAAATTATTGTTTATAAGCTACTAATTTTATGATATTTTTGTGTTGGCAGCCTGAAAGGATGAAGACAAGGATTCAGTACAGATTATTGTTTGTAGAGGGAAAACATTAAATCTGTGGGTAAGGTAGGTACTCAAGAAAGGATTCCTGGAATATGACAGGAGTGAGAAAACTTAAAAGTGAGCAGCTGTTGGTCAAGTGACAGGCCCCACTGCACGTACCATAGCACAGTGACAGGAACTTACTAATTCTGTATGACTAAATAATACATGTGTGGTTCAGTAATACATGTGTGGTTCAAATCTAGGCTGGTGTTACAGTTTTGGTTCAGTGTGGCCCAAAGTAAGGAAAAACAATGGAAAGATGAGGTGGCCAACATAGAAATCAAAATTTGGAGTATGCCATATTGGAAAACCTCTGAAAGATCAGATAGTAAACTGAATACAGGCTCATGCAATTCAATTACACAGTCTGTTTTGTTGGCCCCTTGGATCACAGACAGAAGATCCACACTGCAGGTGATGGAGCCTGACTGAAGGCTTTTAAAAAGAAAAGGACATCTAGGTTTGGACTTTAGATAGGCTGCTTTGCTAAATATATTGGAGAATGCTGGGATAAATTATCTGACTTCCATAATTTAAAAGAGGAGAGGTTTAATTTGGTTCATGGCTTCAGAGGGTTCAGTCCATTTCTGGCTAGCTCCAAAGCAGAAACATCGTGGCAGAACAAAGTCATTCACCACATAGTAGCCAGGAAATAGAGAAAAAATGAACTGGGGATAAGAATACACCCTTCCAGGTCATGCTTCCAGTAAATCACGTGTACAGGTGAGACTTTGCCTCCTAACAGCACATTCTGCTGTGAAGTTAATGGTGAATTAGTCCACTGTTAGCATAGCACTGTCATGATCCAAACACCTTCCAAAAGTCCTGCCTTTGATCATGTGAAACTTTAACAAACATGTTACATCTCAACCACAGCAAATGGATATGGCAGGGAGATGGTGTGAGTCCAGTTAAGAGACAATGGGGTTTATATGAGTCTAAAATATCGCAAAGAAATCTAGGCTGGTGTTACAGATTTGGTAGTTACCATATATATCTTAGTTTAAACCTGGAGCACGAATCAAATCGTGCAAGAAAGGATGCAAAGAGAGAAGCATTTTAATTGGAAAATAGTACAGTGTGTGCTAGAGACATACACCTGTTACCCCATTCATCCTTCACATACCTTTAGAGGTAGATCTTATTAACCTCATCTACAGCTGCTGAAACACAGGCTCCGAGAGGCTAAGCAGTTTATCCAAAACTACCAGTTACAAAGAGACAGAATCAGGATCTAAAAGTAGCTCATTTGGCTCTAAAAATCTTACTGCACTCTCTATAGCTCTCAACTCTCTTTATTACACAGAGGTGACAATATTCAACAGTCCCTTTGGTGAATTCTCTTCTGCATTGCATTGGTCTCCTAGACCTATGCTTTAACCTTGATCCCAGACACACAAGAACTGTGGCAGCTGCTAATGAAGCAGAGTGGCTCTGGGCCCCTGCTTAGTGCCTGTGACATTGCTGTTTCCAGAGTATGTCATTGATCTTTACAACCAATTTTGCCTCTTTCTCCTAATATTTAAATGGACTCTGCTACTAATCCTTCGGATCTTAAAAATCCATGCAATTCATACACGCAGAATTCAAATGATCCCCGACACACTATCCTGTAGTGAGGAATTTCTAAAAGTCAGTCCTCACACTGCAACTGTTCACAAAGAGAAACTGGCCAATATTCATAATTCTTCAAACATATGGTAAGGCAGAGCATATTTTAAATATCAAGAACATTTACTCAAGACCTTCGCAAATGGTTTCCAAATTTTATTTGGGGTTTGGGCATGCATCAAAATATGTATTTACCTGACAGATCGTGGCCTGTCTAATCCTTTGCAGTGCATATATTTTACATGCTATGATACTAAATATACATATTAATTAAATTTTGCATCTATGTTTGCACAAAAACTGGGAATGACTTTGATAGATATTCAGTACTTCACTCAAGTAACTCTAACATACTTCTCTTAACACAAGTCCCCCCTTTATATTTGTTCAGTGCAAAAAACAAACACTGAACATACGGAGAGACAACAGGGAAGGCTAAAAATTTCGAAAAATATTTTGTGTAGGTTTAATTTTGGTTACACAGGACTTAATGCTTTGAAGGATTTAGTGCAAATTTTTCTTCAGTCCTAGGGAAACTGGCGATCTGACACAAGCAGAGCTGTGTTGGTCCTTGGGCAAACACAGCATTGGGAAGAAAGTGCCACTAGGGATTAGAAGTCCATTTTACCAACAGGCAGCCCAAGGATGGGAAGCTCCAAGTTAGAAACTCACCAGTACTCTCAGAAACGTGAAAAGACTCCAAATCTTTACTTTCCTAACATTATATTGTGCTTCTAGGGTATCTGTTTGACATTAGAAGTCTTACAAGTATGGCAGAAAAGTGCTTTTGGGGTTTATTAGAATTGAATCTTTAGATCAGAAATCTTCACTAACATGAGTCATGGAGCAATGGAATTGCATAAATGTAATAGGAATATGATATCAGCTTAATAACAAAATAATTTTAATGCTATGGACTGCTGTAGAAGTGCTTAATTTGAAGTTTTTACTTCTTAGCTTTTGGCATCCGTATTTCACCCACATGTCCTATACAGCTTCTTTCCTAGCATCCTTTGTGTTTCCACAAAGCCATATTTCTTTGTCCAGATTATCTAATATTTTTTTCCAGAAATCCATCTTGATTACAGTGCAGGAGGGGGTATGCAGAAATAGGAAGATGAAAATACTCTTCTTTTGCTATCTGAATCACAAACATCTGACTGTGGCTATAATTTCAAATAAAATGAAACTATAAAGCATCGTTAGATAAATACCTTATACCTGATTCTACTTCTTATATTTCTCTAGGAATGTGGCTTATTGATAAATATTCCTATAATATTAAAGTCATAACAAATTTATTCCTTTCATTAAAATATCTAAAAGGTGATCTTTTCTTCTGTATAAATTATTTTTGTGATTTGTGGATAAACACACACACTTATTTTCTCATTTTTAAATGTTGAGTTTAAAAATTTCTTTTTTAACAGCCTACACTACAGTATATTTTGTCTTTAGAACTGTTTTATTTCTGTGAAACATGAGATCTCTTGTAAATTTATAAGCTCTGATAAATATGAATATAATAAAAAGGACCAGTGTCCCTGACATCTCACTAACACCCACCACTTGTGTTTTAAATAGTAAATGCCAAATGCATTCTAATTAATAACTATAATCCTGTGAACGTGAAAGATTTATTATGTTGACTCTTTTTCAAGTATGCCACCTTATAGATCAGAAATTTCTAGTGAAGTGAAGATTTGCTGTACAGATAAAAGAAGATATGGCTGCATATAAATCTAGATGTGTGCATAATTGAAAGAGCTATAGGACCAAAAATGGGGAGGGAACCAGCAATTCCTGGAATTGATGCCCATTGAATCTCTGCCCATTTCTAAAAAAGAACCTTGAAAAAAATACCCTGGCAATTGGTTTCCATTACTTTTCATTTTCTCTTGCCAGGATCAGAACCAGATGTTCTGTAATATAGCAAAGTCTGTTCTATTGGCATTTTTTTGGTTGTATTAACTTCAGAAACTACTGGAAATTTTATGTGAGAGGATTCACAGGTGATTATCATCCAAATTTCCTGATACTTCTGATGAGGTTGGAGCAGACAGGGCAACAGTGAAAAATATCCAAATATCTTTTATTCTCTTCTTGATATGCTTCTGTTCATAGCGAAACACATATGCTCATATAACTTATCTTACAACATATGGGACAATATAATTGAAGAAAGTCTGTGCAATTATTTCACCCTGTTAAGGAAGAAAACAGCTCTGCATTATTAATAAAAAATGAGTCAGGGGTTAGAGTGTGTACTGGAGATACATATTTTGAATATAGCTTACCAAAATATCTTAGAAGTATAAATGCAAGTTAAGGATAAAACACTATAAAATGGTGTCATTTCCTCTGCCTCCTTTAGTCTAACCTGGCCATAAAGTAAGAGAATCCAAAACTGAAAACTCAAGTACGTGCACTTATGTGCATTCATATGGATATACATACCTTATGGTATCAGACAACATACACTCTGTGGGTTTAAAGGAAAAGCAGCCCTGGTTCTGCTGATTTGATTTGAGCCCTGCAAATGGAAGAGGTTCTATTTCAGAAGGGTAGAAAACATTGGGAAAAAAATAATCACATCATCATGCTAGCCTGGCACCCTGGGAAGCAGGTGGGCTTAGAATTCAAAAAGTTAAACAAGATTGCTGAAAAGGAATAGCTAAACCAAGCGGACTCAAGTGAATATAATTACTCGCTCTCCCATAGAACTGGGGCAAGAGGGCCAGCTCAGTGGCCCAGAAGAGATTATCACCAGGTGGACTCACGGTGTCATCTGTCAGAAGTGTCATTCAGCACATGGCAGCACACAGCTAACGACTGAAACACTAATGTTTTCCCTGTTTTATGCTGCATAACCCCTGAGCTTAGCAGAAATTCAGGGAGAAAAAGCGGCAGATATTCTGGCTAATATAATACATAGGGCATCAAGGTAATTAATTGAACAAATAAGTGGCAACAATTATATTTACTACTTGAATTTATGGCAAAGTTTATACCTATTTTACTGTTTAAAAATTCTATTAGAGCTCGGATTGCAGACAGGAAAGTGTAGGTTAGGAGAAACCTCAGAATTGATAAAGCTGTTAGTTAAATGTCACATAGAAATTTGGTTGGGTTTTTCTGAAAAAATCAAAATATTTAAATTCTTACTATTTTATTTTATTTTATTTTTGAGAGAGGGCCTACCTATGCAGTTTGGGCTGACCTTGAACTCACCATGTAGCCAATGCTGGCCTGGAACTCATGGTGATCCTCCTGCCTCAGCCTCCTGAGGTTTGAGATTACCGGCATGCATCGCCATGCCCAATTAAGACACATTTATATTTAAGTTAACCTCAGTTTTAGAGCTGGATATAGATTCTCTTGAATTCCAATTTTTTTTTAAAAGAAGATAGAAACAAGTAAAGGAATAGGATTCACTAATAAACACTTATGCCTAGGAAAAACACCAGCATTCTACTAGAATCTTTGAGGAATCCCACCAAATATAAGGCCAATAAATTTTGATTTGGAAAAAAATTGTCTCAAGCTTTGCTGTTGAGTGGATCCTCCCTGAAAGAAAAAAGAAGTCTGCTGTCTATTTCATTAACCCAGAGACCCATAGCATATGCCAGCTCAAATTCTCTCATAAGATGCTGCTTCGGGGAAGAGACAGAAGACTGATCCTGTCTTGGTTTTTCCTTTTAATTAATTTATTTTTATTAGTGCGCATATGCAGTACATAATGATAACTCCCCCATGGAGAGGTGGTACATGAATATAACACAGTTTAATTCTTTTTATGCCCTGTTTCTTTCCTTGCCCACCACTTCCCTCCCATCTCTTGGTTCTCTTCCTATTTTTTTAAACCACTCAGATTTAGCAAATTAAAAAGCCAACGAAGTAATACATTGGAAATGTTTGTATTCCAGCATGAGAAATGTAGTTTCTAAAAGTAAAGTGTATTAGGTCAAACAGAGATATAAAACATTGCCAGATTAATAGCATTCCATATGCTGGACTAGTTATTAAACAATACATTAATACCTGCCCGAAGTACAAATTATGCAGGTTCTGTATGAGTCAACTTGAATCTCAGCTACAGAAACAATATAACTGTGATTATTTACAGCGTCTGATAACTCAGAGTTATGTTCATTAGTAAATACTAAGTCTTGAAATGAAATCTTGCCTCATTTGAGTTAAATCAGAGTTTAAGAAAATGTATATATTTAGCTTTCGAAAACAGTGTTTACAAACTGTGGGTAAGGAACTCTTAAAAAGAAAATTGTAAGAATGATCTGTTTTGAAAATTAGAAAAATTATAAGAAACCAAATTGGCACAATGGTTAAAAAGCAAAAAGATAAACTATATTATTAAATTATTCAGAAACAAAAAATAAAAATGGAAAAAAGACAAAATCAGCAAGATAAGCTAAAAATAGTATATAAACAAGAAATATATACTTCCAGAAAGCAAATATTCAACAATTACAGGTAGTAAAATATAGAAATGACAAAGCAGAAATTGTAGCCATTTGCAGTACAGAATTACATACTGCCTCAGAGCTTAGAGTGAAAAATATAAAGACATGTAAAAATGTACTGAGAAACTAAATGATTTGGACAGAGAATAAAAATGAAAATTTAAGTGCAAAAAATGCCTGTGAATAAGCAAATTCACAAAATCCTGTGTCATAATCAAAGACTACAGGAGAAAATATTCTGGACTAAAAATGGTTCATGTTACCAAGTGGATAAGTTGTTAACACCATGATGAACACACATTTTATAATAAATATCACGCGGAACACCACACTATCAAGCATTTGCAGAAGAAGTATTAAAAACACATAGATTTTGAGAACTTTTGTGAACATATGACAAAAGTATGTGAATTGCCTCCACAACATTACATACTAAATACACGTGCAGAGACCTGAGAAGGAACACACAGAACATGGCAGAAACTTTTTCTTTAATATAAGAAGAAAATATAAGCTCAGATTTACAAGAATATCAAGATTTGCTATAAAACTTGAAATTAAAGAGCTATAAAATCCAAAAATAGACAAAAGAACCAAGAAAGTGATTAAATAAACTAGCCATTAATTTATTTTAAATACATTATAAATGATCCTAAAATTAAATATTTCAGTATAAAAATTAAGAAATAAAAAAATATATAAATTTAGTGAAGATAATCTTATTATAACATTGCTATACATAACGCAAAAATCTCCAACCTTGGATTAGTTGGTAATGCATATTAGAGAAGAATTAAAAATTATAATTCATTTTGTATTTAGATGAATGAATAATTACAGTTAATACTTTTTAAATAAATATAAGAAATAATAGACAATTTTTGTCCTTAAAGTTACAAGCTTTTATTTCTTTATTTTTTTAAATTTTATTTTAAAAATAGTAAAAATGCAACAGCACAAGACAACAAAGCCAACTGAGACAATGCAGTGAAATTGGTACAGGATTTCACAGTAGGATACTGGGATAGTAGTAACAGGTACTATGGTATATCTCTTTAACTTCACAATAGTTGTCCAGTCAATTAGGTATAGCAAAATCAAACCAAAAATAGAACATTATAAAACCAATTGAGAATACTGAACAGAGCAAAAGAAACATAACAAAACAAAACAGTGAAAACAACCTTTGCCTTCAAACAGAAGATAGAAGGAAATCCCCCATATTTGCTATAGTGCATATGGTCATCCTCCCAAGAGATGCTGAGACATTGTCCCCGGTAGCTATGGCGGGGATGGGGGTTGCTTGATTTTCAGCCCGTGTGGCAGCAGGCTCACAGGTAATGGTTCTGCTCCTGTCCCTTGCTGGGGTTCTTACCAAGAGGGTGGGTGAATAAGCTGCCTGAGTCCCACCATGGCCAGATCTCCAAAATTACAAACTTTTAAATAAACAGAAAAATATCTATGTAACACAGATAGAAATGAATTAATCAGTAAATAAAGATAAGAAATATAGAGCATCAGGTAATATGACCAAAATAAGATAAATACATCAACAAACAACAAAAAAATAACAGTAAATACAATTGGATTATATTTCTTTATGAGAGAAAAAATAATTTTTGATGATTGGTTTAATAAGTTGATGTTAGATGGTGATTTTAAGAGACTCACCTATACATTGTGAAATAAAAGTTTTTGGAAGTCAGCAAGAGTTAAATACAAATATAAAAATAAAAGACTCAAAGTACAATTCAAATGCTGAATCAAAGATTGTTTATGCAGATTAAAGTGCACAGTAAGACTCAGCAAAAAAATAAATACTGAAAATTATAAAATTGCTAAAGTCCAAGAAAAGTATTCATTGGAAATCTTCATTGTATTCCTGATGGGAAGACTCAGCAATGAATAAACTGTCCAATCTTTCAATATTAATTTATATGTCATAAAAACAATTTAAATTCTCAATTTTAAATCATGAAATATTTGAAAATTCATCAATAAACAGAAAAAAATATTTTAAATGTCTTAGAAAACATCAATAATGAAGCAAAAATTTACTTTCCAAAATAATAAAATATAATAATAGTTACTATACATTGAAAATTGGATAAAAATAAAACAGACTATCCACATCAGCAGAAATTAAGAGAAAATGCATACTTCAAAGGTCTAATAGAGAGAGAGAGAGAGAAACAGAAAAAGACAGAGAAAGAGAAGCACAGAGGGGGAGACAGTAAAATAAAGTAGCACTTTTAATCAGAAGATAACAAATGGATTATTTGACAAATTAATATAATTAGTATTATTACAAAAATTAATTAGACTCATCTCATGCCATAAATAAAAAGAAAACCTAGATTAATTATAGTTAAATGATAAAGTAGGGAAACATTTTAGCTGAACATCAATCCAATTATGGCAAGAGAAAGACTTTATTAAGCATAAAAACATGGAAATGAACACAATGAAAGGAAATAGAAAATGAAAAGACTGTCAACATACTGTTATTCCAAATATGAAAATGTACTACCCAAAACAATTATGCATGCTAAAAGATACAAAGAACTATCTACTGCATAAGAGGACTGATGAGTTATCACCAATATGAAGAAAACTATCAAAAATTAATATACAAATAATTCAACTCTCTCTCTCTCTCTCTCTCTCTCTCTCTATTAGACCTTTGAAGTATGCATTTTCTCTTCATTTCTGCTGATGTGGATAGTCTGTTTTATTTTTATCCAATTTTCAATGTATAGTAATTATTAGATAATTAGAAATTTTCATAAACACCTATATATAAGAAAGTTAAGATAGTCATATTGTACTGATTAAACAAATTGTTATAAATCCATAATATGAATTCAGTGTAGCCATTAAAATATTTACTAGGGACTTGGGATTTAGCTCAATGGCATAAGTGCCTGCCTGGCACAAGGTCATGAATTCAATCCCTGATACCAAAAATAAAATAAAATATAAAATGAAATATTTACTAGCACATGACTTTATAGTACAAGAAAAATGGGGATAAAAGATAATACATTTACAGTGTTAAATTACACAGCATAACTTTATTTTAGTTATGTTATTATGTGTATTCTTGAGCAAACAAATATTTGCTAATGATCTACCACGAAGTAGACAGTGATGTAGGCACTCAATATGCAGCAATAAACAATTGGAAACAAGATAAAAACTCCTCTCCTGGAACATATGTTCAATTTGCTATCAGACATAAATTTAGAAGGCAGTATAAGAAATTCTGCCTTCATGATGAGATCATAGATGATTTCAAAAACATTTTTGTACTTGAATTTTTGAATATTGTCACATAATCATACATTACTTTATATTAATATATTATGTATGTTATATAAAATATAATATATTTTAATATATAATATACAATACTTTATATATATATATATATATATATATATATATATATTTAAACAACCTCTGTCTAGCATAGTGAGGCATATCTATAAACCCTGCACATGGGAGGCTGAGGCTGGAGGATCATAGCAAGTCAGAGGCCAGTCTGCCCTACACAGTGATTTTATGGCTGGCCTCAGCTACATAGTAAGAATCTGTCTCAAGGATAGCAAAAAGTGGGGCCGGGGATTTAGCTCAGCAGCATAAGCACTTGCCTTGCAAGGGCGTGGACGTGAGTTCGATCCCCGATCTCCAGTACCAATAAAAAGGAAAAAGAAAAAAAAAAAGAGAGTAAAAAGTTTTTTAAAAAATTAAAAAATATGTAAATAAAATAAAAAAATAAAAATGGTTTCTCAATCAGATTTCTTACTAAAGATGAACTTTAATACAACTTTTTAATGTTGATGTGCTATTTGATTTTTTATTATGTTGAAACATATTTGTGTTTCAAAATTAAAATGGGAAACATTATTTTAATTCTGCTTTATCTTTTAAAATTCCACAAAGCGGCATTTTTCTAGTCCACTAGTTGTAGAAAGAAAGCCTTTGTGTGCCCCACTGGAATTCACCAGCATTCCAGGTATTTCTGAGGCATTCTTGATACCCTAATTCCAATTATCTATTTTAAATAACTTTATTTTGTTCGTATTGCATCCTTTTCCTCTTGCATTGAGGTTCTGTCTGACACTAGCAGAAATAAATTGCAAAACAACACAACAAAGGTTTTCCTCACAGCTGCTTCAGCCAGATGGTAGATCTGAGCTTCTGGAAACATATTGGAAAAGCTTATTCCCATGTAAAGTCTGTCTCAGGCTTAGGTATCCCTAAGTCCCTTGCAAGACACAGGACTGTTACATTGGAGGTGTTTTTTATCCTGTTATTTCTGTCTTTTTTCTACTCAGCTGTTATGAACTCAGTGTTATGTCTAGATTCCTCACTATTGTATATGTATTGTGTGATGGCACAAACAATGCACAATCTGGGTTAGTCTCTTGTATCCCTTTTCACATCCAAACTCTTCATCATTTCAGGATGCCTTTTCAGAGAGCAGTTATAATCTCACACAGGACTTTTCCTTAATAAGATGATCCTTTCAAAAGAGGTCTAAAAATGCTATTGAAAAAGTTGAATTCTAAATATTGCTAAGCATTATTGGGAATAATCATGAAAGATTACATACCTGCTTTGGACACTCACCTTTCAACTTTTTCCATATTGACATTAAGAAAGAGAATGCTCTAGCTACTTGAATACAGAGTGATATTTATTAATATAATGTGCCAGCAGCTGACACAAATCTTCAAACATCTTTTAATTTGAACACGTGTTATTTTTGTTCTTAGGACATCAATTGACCGTACTCAATCCAGTGGGTTGAAGCACTGCTGTCTTTTTGTTAAACATCCAATAGCAATTCCAGAAACTATTTTTCTACCCCAGATAAGAATCTGAGTTAAGTTACTACTGTGGTTTGGACCAAAAATGTCCCCTAAGGACTCATATTTGGGGGAGGGGCTATGGGAAAGTGATGGGACCACTGGGGCATGATACGTAACAGTGGATTAACCCACTGATGAACTCAGAGCTGAGTGTACTGTTGGAAGGCAGGACCTAGGAAGACAGGTTGAGTCAGAGGATGTGACCTGTAGGCTGTATTTTTATCCTGGGCCCTTTTCCACCATGAAGCTTTTGTCTTGAAGCTACTGACCATGGACTGAATCTTTGGAAACCATAAACCTAAGTAAACCTTTTCTCCCTTAAACTGTGCATATGCACTTTTGCCCAGCAATTAAAAAGTGTCTACTATGGTTATTGTCTAAAATTTCATCCTATAGAACAGCGCTAAACATGTAATTTCATTGCACAAAATTTTTATGATTATCTATTGACTGAGGCAAACAGACATTGGTCTCATATTTAGGGAACTGTAAAGTACAGTCAATCCACTTTCTAATTTTATTTTCTTTTGATCTATGTACTCTCTAGGTCCCCTCAAGTGCGATGCACATTTTGAGAATTATATAAATATATCAAATTAAAAATGGGTAGAATACTTGATTATCATGCAGATTCTCAGGTTCCACACTTTAGCTTATATTATTTTTCTTCATCTTCCTTCAAGATCCAAATCTAATGCTCATTACTTATTGAAGTCTTTTTATTGAAGCTAGGAGATACTGTTGTCCAGCTCTGATTCTACATAGACAATAGAATGGAAAGTTGCTGGATTTGAAAACTGGGAATTGTTAGCACAATTTGGACAATGTTCTTCTTTACTTTCTCTGTAAACTGGCCCATTCGTTCTTTAGTTCATTCACTCAGCCTGCTTTTATCAAATATTTAAATACATTAAGCAATTTTCTAAAAAAAGAACTGAAAAGACACAAGTGGCTTCCCTAAATTCCACAATTCTGTGTGCTCCAAGATGGCTTCAGCACAGCTCAAGTTTCCTGGTTTTGAGGTATCACAGCAGCAGTCCTCAAAGAGCAGCAAGCAGGAAGCAGCACCTCCTGGATATTAGTCAGATGAGTACTCACCCTTCACACCAGATCTTCTGACTCAGAAACTCCGGAGGTGGGTGCTAACAAGCCTTCCAGGAGATTCTGATTCGGATCAAATTTGACAAATACTGTGCTTTATTTAACAAAAAAAGACTGAAATAAAATGTTCATTTACTTCTTAAAATACTACCATGATCTCCCAACCCCAATATGATTATCCTTGGTTCAGCCTCCTCTGGTAGCACAAACACACAGTATTACCGTATTATGGTGCTCTTCTCCCTGCTGAGCTCTTCCCATTACATTTCCTCCGTGTCCTAAACCACAGTCTCATCGTTCTATGTTCAGCCTCTTTGCTAAGGTACTCTCATTATTTAGATCAAAAGTGTTCCGCAACTCAGTCTTGGGTGATGAGGTGGGGCTTTGGGAAACGTATTAGCTCATGGCAGGGGACACCCTGTGAATTAGCTGATTGATGAGTTCTTAGCTAGAGGTGCTGTTCAGAGGTGGAAGCTGGCTGGAGGACGTAGGTCACTGGGGCATGCAGGAAAGGGAGGATTTTTGTCCTGGCCCCTTGCTGTTATGGGTGCTTGGGTTTGTTTTCCCCTTGCTGGATACTATGAGGTGATCATCTCTCCTCTGGACTAGACCCTTTCTACCTTAGACCTATCCAACCGTGGACAGAAACCCCTGAAACTGAGCCAAAATACAATTCTTCTTTACCTTGTAGAGAGAAGGTACTTTTCTATAAAAAGAAAAAAAGCTGACAATCTTCATAATTTTTATAGTTTTAAAACTTAACAATAAATGTAAAAATTAATATATCAGTCACATATCATGAAATGCCATTGTTGCTATTATTATCATTATTAAATTTGTGGCACCGAGGAGTAAACATACGGTCTTTTCACTGAGTTACAACACCCCCTAATTTTTTTTTGAGACAGGGTTCTACTAAGTTGCTAAATTTCCTTGAGTTTGAACTTGTATCTTCCAGCTTCTGTCCCTCCAAGTGCTGGGATTACACTTCTGAAGTATATGGTTCAGTAGTTTATAGTGTATATAGTTCCATAACTATCACCTCTATGCCATCTCCATGTATTTTCATCACTCCAAAACAAAGCTGGGTTTGATGACACAGCCTGTAATTCAAGCATTCTGAGAGGCTGAGACAGAAGGATCACAAATTCAAGCCCAGTCTTGGCACTTTAGGATGTTGGGTTGTAGTTCAGTATGTGGTCCAAGGTTCCATTTAGTATTACACTTAATAAAGAGACTTTGGCACGAGCAGTCATTTTTACTTCTGATATGTCTGGCAATCTAATCTATGTTTTGTGTTTATAGATTTTCTTTTTAATTTTTTAGTTGTGATGTTTTAATTTTAAACAAAAAAGAAAGAAATTACAATAAAACAGTGTTTCAAAACAGGCTAGAAGGAAAGAGACAATAGTCAACACATTGTGTGTTGTTATATTCATAGCAGTTGTTTGTTCAGAGAACAAGATATAGGCATGAAACATTGACCAAAAATTACTAGCACAAAACTTTCCCCTCAATGAAGAAAGAGAAACCAGCAGTTATAACTATCTCAACAATCTTTGTATATGTGTATTTTTTTCTTTTCCCTTTCGTGCTTAACCCTTTATCCCACCACAGTTTTTCTTTTCTTTTGAACAACTGCTTTCTCATACACAATATTTATTGTACATTTTGGATCTCACTTACCTTTTTAGATTCTCACACCAGTGAGACATTACAGAGCTTACACATGTGGATCTGTTTTATTTTCCTAATGAGTATGGTCTCGGGTTGCATTCATTTATCTAGAAAAGTCTCAAATTTTTGTTTATGACTGAGTAGTATTCCATTACATTTAAAAAAATCTTTTTTATCCATGCCTCATTTGAGGAGCATTTGAGTTATTTCCAAGATTTAACTAGTACAAATTTTGCTGCTATAAATATGGGTGCACATATATTGCTGTGGTATGATGATTTTAATTATTTCGGGAAGATAGAAGGGAAATAGCTGGGTCAGACAGGACCTTTAATTCTAGTTCTTTAAGAAATATCCACACTGATTTCCACAGTGGCTGCACCACTCTACACTCCCACAAAGAATGGAGAAGTGTTCCTCTTTCTTAACAGCAAATATATGTAGCCCCTTTGTTGAAAATAAGGTGGTTTAATGTGTCTGAAGTTGCCTCTGCATCTTCTGTTGTGTTCCACTGATCTTCAGGTCTGGTTTTTGTTTTACCAATACCATGCTGATTTTAACCCAGTACCTTTGTAGTATAATTTTAGACACAGGATTGTAATGTGCCCTGATTTGTTGCCAAGAATTGCTTTTGCTATTCTAGGTCTCTTCTTGTTCCAAATGAATTTTGGGAATATTTTCTCTAATTCTACAAGCTATGCTAATGGTATTTTGATTGGGATTGCACTGAATCAGTATAACAATTTTGGGAGTATGGCCAATTTCACTATGTTGATTCTTCCTATCCATAACCAAGGGATAAGTTTTCCATTTTTGTATATCTTCTTTGATCACCTTCTTCAGAGTACTGTAGTTTTAAATGTACAGATCTTTTACTTCTCTTTTAGATTCATTTTGTTTGGATGCCACTGTAAAGGATGTGTTTTCTTCATTTTTCTTTCTCTGAGTTTGTGGCTTGTGTGCAGGAATGCTATTGATTTTTGAGTGCTGACTTTGTATCCAACTATACTACTGAATTTAGTTATTAAATCTAGAATTCTTTTAGTGGAGTTTTTGGGTCTTCTTGTGGAGCCTCATGTCATCTGCAAATAATATTTTAACCTCTTCCTTTCCTATCTTTATTTCCTTTATTTCTCTCTTTTATCTAATTGCTCTGGCTAATGTTTTCAGAACTATATTAAATAGGAGAGGTGATTATGGGCATCCTTGTCTTGTTCCTGATTTTAGAGTGGACGCTCTCATTGTTTGACCACCTAGTATGATGTTAGCTATTGGTTTGCCATACATGGATTTTTATCTGATTAAATTGAATAGCTCTATTCCAATTTTCTGTAGGGTTTTGTTATCATGAATGAGTGCTGGTCTTTGTCAAATGCTTTTTGTGCATCTTTTGAGATATTTTTGGTTTTTGTTTCTTCTTTTTTTGTACTGGGGATCGAACTCACAAAGCACTGCTTGCAAGGCAGGTGCTTATGCCACTGAGCTAAATCCCCAGCCCACTGATATGATCATGTGATTTTTTTCTCCTTAATTTTGTTAATAGGGTACATTTCATTTATTTATTTATTGTTAACAGGGATTGAGTTTATGACTTCACGCTTGTCAGGCAGGTGCTTGTATCACTAAACTAAACCCCTGGCACAAGCGCATTACATTTATTGATTTGTATATATTGAACCATCCTTGCATCCCTTGTATGAATTCAACTTGGTCATGGTCTATAACTTAAGGACTCTCAGCATTCTGTTTGCCAGTATCTTAGGGATGATTTTTATGTTCATACTCACTAGGGAGATTGGCCTGTAGTTTTCTATTTTGGTTGGATTCTTCTCTGGTTTTGTAATCAGGTTAATACTTGCCTCCAGAAATAATTTTGGAACTATTGCTTCCCTTTCAATTTCCTTAAGGAGTTTCTCCATTAAAGGGCTTAATGCTCTAAATTTCTTATAAAATTCAACCATAACTCCATCAAGGCTTGGGCTTTTTTTTGGTGACACATTTTTAATTACATTGTCAATTTCATTTGCTCATATCAGGTTTTTATGTAGAATTTTTATAAATTCTTGATTTATTTTTGGCAGTTATGTGAATTGTGTCTAGGAATCTATCCATTTCTTCTGTATTTGCCATCATATTAGAATATAGGTTCTCATACTAGGTATTGATGATCTTCGGAATTTCTGTATAATCTTCTGTGATATCCCCCAATTGATTAAATTTGTGTTTTTTGTTTCCTCTTTTTATGAGATTGGCTAATGGCATATAAATTTTATTAATTCTTTAAATGAATCAGCTTTTCAATTCATTGATTCTTTGTATTTTTTAAGTTTCTACTATATTAATTTCTGCTCTTATCTTTATAATTTCCTCCTTCATATCACCTTTGGGTTTGATTTGTTCTTCTTTTTCTAAAAGTTTGAGGTTCAACATTAGGTTGTTTATTTGAGCTTTTTCTGTTTTCCTGATATAAGAGTTTATTGCTAAAAATTTCCCTCTTAGGACAGTTGTCAATGTGTCCCATAAGTATTAGTATGTTGTATTGACATTATCATTTCATTGTGTAATTTCGTGTATAATTACACATTTAACTGTGTAATTTCATGTATAATTGCCTATCTGACCCATTGATTATTCAGAAGTATGTTATTTAATTTTCATGTTTTTGTGTAGTTTTATGATTTCTTTCATCATTGATATCCAGTTTTATTGTGGTATGGTCAGATAGTGTACAAGGAAGATATAAATTTATATGTTTACTCAAATATGTTCTGTAGACTAGTATGTGGGCTATTTTGGAGAATTTCCCATGTGCAGCTAAGAAGAATTTGTATTCTGATATTTTGGGGTGGAAAACTTTATAAACATCTACCAAGTCCATTGGTTCACAGGTTTAGCTTAATTCTGACATATCTTTGTTGGTTTTTTTGTCTGGTTGATCTATCTGTTTGTGAAAGTGGGGTATTAAGATCCCCTACTACAATTATGTTAGTGCTTATTTTGATTATTGAAGTCTGTTAATATTTGTTTTATGTAGTTGGATTCACTGGTTTTGTTTTACATAGTTCGGTGCATATATATATATATATATATATATATATATATATGATTGATATCTCTTCTTCCTTTCCTATTTGATCAGATTTGGCTTAATATTTGCACTGTCTGCAAATAAAATAGTTATCTCTGCTTTTTTCTGGGTTCCCCACGTCATGGGGAATTGTTTTCCATCCTTTGACTTTTAGTCTGTGAATTTCTTTTCGGGTTAAATGTGTTTATGAAATGCACCACACTGATGAATCTTGTTTCTTGATCCATTCTGCCAGTCTGTTTCTTTTGCTTATAGGTTAAGACAGTTCACACTGATGACTATAACTGATATGTACTGGTTTATCTTTTTCATGTTATTTTCCTGTTGTTGATTCCCTGTCTTTCTCCACTCTTTGCTGCTTGCCCTGTTTGGTGGTCTATTTCTATTGGTGTTTATGTGTTTGTAGTCTCCGTGATATCTTTTTTATATATCCTTCAGAGCATTCTGTAGAACTGGTTTGGTATTCATGAGTCTTTTCCATTGTTCTTTGTCATGGAAATATCTTATTTCTCCATTGAATTTGAAAGATAGTTTTGTGAGATACATCAATCTGGGCTAAAGCTT
This sequence comes from Cavia porcellus, assembly GCF_034190915.1. Taxonomy (NCBI): domain Eukaryota; kingdom Metazoa; phylum Chordata; class Mammalia; order Rodentia; family Caviidae; genus Cavia; species Cavia porcellus. The sequence goes on along the minus strand of NW_026947510.1, from coordinate 47,848,162 downwards.
GTTTGCTTTTATTTTTTAGGGTTCTTTATTTGAGGGTTTGTGTTGAGAAGTCTGCTGTGTTACAAATGGGCTTTCTTTTATAGGTGATTTGCTTCTCTTTTTAGCTGTTTTTAATACCTTGTTATTATGTTGAACTTTTGGAATCTTGATAATAATATGCCTTGGCATATATTTATTTTAGTCATGGCTATTTACATTTCTTTATGCTTCATTTATTTGAATGTCAAATTCTTTATCCAGGTTTGGAAAGTTTTCTGCCATTATTTCTGTAAGAGGTTTTTAAGCAATTGTACCACCTTCAGCTTTCTCACTGACTCTTTGCAATCTTATGTTGTTCTTTTTTACTTCATAACTGTTTGGTTGATTTTTGCATGGTCTCTTGCTATTTTTAAGATATCTTTGTTGTCCTGGCCACTACTAGTCACATTCCTGTCTTCTAGGTCTGATATTCCATCTTTCCTTCATTCAGCCTGTATAATTTCAGTGGACTTTTTAATCTCCTCTCTTTCTGGGATCTGTGTTATTGATTCTATTTTTTTATGCTAGGCATTCATGATTTTCATTGTTTTCCTAACTTCCTCTGGTTTTTTAAAATCTATCTCTGCTTTAATTTCTTTCATTTTGATTGTCTTTTCTCTTTTTGTACCTTAGATATTAATTTTTCTATGGCCTCTTCCATTTGGTTTTTCACTTCTGTTGCTATAATTTCAGAGTTCCAGGGTTGACTTCTGATTTCCTCTTTGTGCTCTGGACTTGTCCTGGGGCTGGGTGTTTGGGGTTACATTTTGCTTCCTTTTGTCATTTTATACTTTTTATTTTATTTTGTTTTATATCTTGGACCCCCTTCTTGCCAGCCTCCAAAGCTCTCAATAAAAGGCATGAACAAGAGCTCATCTTGGGCCACCTTCCTGGCATTTGCTACAGCTCCAGGTCAAGGGTATGAGCAAGTGCTCTAGCTTTAATTTTTTAAAAATAGTATATTCTTGCAGAATGCAGTGATTACATTGCTTGTGGAAGTTGATACATGTACATAACACATGTAATTTCTTTTTATTACCCTCTCTATCTGTTGATCCTTTTCCAATTTAAAAAGATCTATCTTCCTCCTTCCTATTATCTATATTTTATTTTGCTTTTTATTTCTGTTTTGAGTTTCTCATATAAGAGAAACCATGTGATATTTAAGCTTGTGTGTCCAATTTATTTCCTACAAATGACTCAAGTTTATCTCTGTGGCAGAGTAGTACTCCACTGTGTATAAATACCACATTTTCCTTATTCATTCACCTGTTGATGGACACACAGACTGTTTCCAAGATTTAGCTACTATGAATTGTACAGCTACAAACATGAGTATGAATGAATCACTGTAATATAATATAAGGAAATGGTAATTTGACTAAAGTAAATGTAATATGTAATATGATATAAGGAAATGGTAATTTGACTAAAGTAAATGAAAACTCAGCAGGGAAAACATTAAATTCTCTAATTCAATGTCTAGTATCCAGGGCAGGTTAGGGTGAGATGTAAGCTCAAAAGGATTTGGACAGCATTGCTGGTTGCAATCCACATGGCCTCTCTGGGGCTCACTTTGGTCCCTGACTATGATTTTCCTCAACGTACATTCTGTATTTCTGGCATCTCCTTTTTCCTAGAGTCTTGCCTCCACCTCTGACCTTAGGCATCACCCCAGCAGTTGCTCCCGGCAGGTACTACGACCGTATCTCAAATTTTTGCCTGGGTTCCCAGGGCTTTTTCTGAAATCTGGTTGGAGGCCTTCATGGGCTCATAACTCTTCTGTTCTGTGTGCCTGAAAAACCAGCACTGTGTGAGTGATGCCATTGTCTACCTCCAGCCTGAGAGTTTGACTTCCTTCAACCATGGTAGCAGTGACACTGATTGCTTGTATGTCTTAATTCTGGAAAACACTCCACGGTGGCCCTAAAGAATCAGAATGTCCTGAAGTCCTCTTCTCAAAGCAAAAATATTTCAAAAGAGTTTACCATTTTATACTCTTGAGCCTCTGATGGTTGGTGTCTGGCCATTGTCTGAGATGCTTTCAAGGCATCTTTCTTGTTGTGATACAAGTAAAGTATTTGATTTCTTTCTAATGTCAGTCTTTTCAGCAACAACATTCTACATGACTTCAGCTTTACAGGTACTTCCTTTGTAGTCAAGCTGTATTATTCACACATGTTTAAGTTCCACATTTTGCTCCTGATTTTTATTTTCTGAAAATCTGGCTGAAAGCATCTAGAAGTACTCATGCCACAGCTGAACATTGGGCTGCACTGAAATTTCCTCTACTAGATTAATTAGTCTACCTCCTTTAAATTTAGACTCACACATAGTAGTCTTAGGACATAGACAAAATGCACACAAATTATTTTTCAAAATGAAATATGCATAGACTTTAATCCAATTTCCAAGCTTTCTCATTCTCAGCTAAAACCTCATAAGCCCTGGATTTACAGCCTGCATTCTTATTGGTATTCTGTTCTTCTGAATTCTAATTAGAACAGCTCCTCAAACTCTGCTTATAGCATTCTAAGGCTTCTCTAGCTGGAATACTAAAACCTTTCCCAAATCCTGCTGTAAACCAGTGTTCAAACCAAAGGCATCTAATTCACACTGTCAGGTAGATTTGCAGCAATTACCTCACTTCTCTGGTACCAATTTTCTGTATTATTCACTTTCTTGTCACTGTGACACAGTATTTAACACCCACAAATGAAAATAGTGAAATTTATTTGGTTCCTTCTTTCAGAGGGTTCAGTTTATGGTTGACTTGCTCTAAGGAAGAAATAGCATGGTGGGAATGCATGGGAGAGGAAAATTGCTCAATTTATGGCAGATAGAAAGCAGCAGAGAAGAGAGAAGGGGCCAAGAACACACATATCCATGTCACAGAATATCTTCTGCAAATTACATGCACTGTTCCTCTCATGGTGGAATTTTACTCCATTGTGTATCTATACAATATTTTCTTTATCTGTTTATGGGCTCAGGCTGATTCATTGTCTTGGTTATTGTGAATAATGCCATAATAAACATGTACGTGTTGACTTCATTTTTTTTTATGTGTACTGAGGAATAATATAGCTGGATTACATAGTAGTTTTATTCTTAGTATTTGAAGTAATTTCTATACTGTTTTCCATAATTGCTGAGCTGAATTGCATTCTCACCCACAATGCTCATTTCATCAATAATGTTTAAGGGCTCCATTTGCTTCACCTTCTTGCCAGTATTTGGAGGGGAGGTAGAGGATGATAATCATTCTGAATAGGATGAGATGGGATCTCAATGTTTCATTTGCATTTCTCTGATGGCTAAGTGTCTTGAAATTTTTTCCCCGAACTTTTTTGAAAAGTGTCCATTCAGATAATTTTCCCATTTATTAATTAGATTCTTTTTTGTTTGTTGATATTTTGAGTTAATTATACACTCTGGATATTAATCCTCTGTCATATGAATACATAGTAAGATTTTCTCCCAGTCAATGGATGTCTCTTCACTCTGTTGATTGTTTCCTTAGCTATGTAGGAGCTGTTTAATTGGATGTGATCCTATCTGTCAATTCTTGCTTTGATTCCTTGAGCTATTGGAATTCTATCGAGGAAATCACTGCCTGTGCCAATATTTTGAAGTGTTTTTCCTGTGATTTCTTCTAGTTGTTCCAAAGTTTCAGAACTTCCATTAAGGTTGTTGGTCCATTTTGAATTGCTTTGTGTACAGGGTGAGAAATAGAGTCTAGCTCCAATATTCAACATTTGCTTATTCATTTTTCCAGCACCAATTTTTGGAAAAAGATATCTTTCCTTCAAGGTACGCATTTGGCATATTTTTGGAAAATGTGTTGGCTGTAAGCTGTGCGGGTTTGTTTCTAGGTCTTCTATTCTATTCTGTTAATATACTTGACTGTGTCTATGCCAATAACCTGCTGTTTTTGTTACTATGGCTCTGTAGTTTGTTTTGAAATTTATTATTGTGATCCTCCAGCATTGCTCTTTTTGCTTAGGATTGCTTAAGGCTATTCAAAAGCTGTTGTTTTCCATATAAATTTTAGGATTGACTTTTCCAGTTCTGTGAAGAATGCATATAACTTTTGGTTTTATAATCACTTCAAAAATATTAATTCTCCCAATCTATGGACATAGAAAGGCTTTCCATCTTCAAATGTCTTCTCAATTTCTTTCTTTATTATTTTGTAATATTCATTGTGGAGATCTTTCACTTTCCTGACTAGGTTTATTGTTACTTTTCAGGGGAAGGCTATTGTCAGTGAGATTGTTTTCCTGTTTTTTTCTTTTTCCTCTGAAATTTCATAGAAAACTATATAAAAAAACTGCAAATTTTTGTCAGTTGATTTTTCCATCTTGGTACTTTGCTGAATTTGCTTATTACTTCTGAGAGTCTTGGAACAGTTAGAATTTCTAAGGATGCACACATATATGTAGATGCATATTACCTACAAAGATCATTTGACTGCTTCCTTCCCTATTTATATCTCTTTAATTTTTTCAACTTTCTAAACACTCTGGCTAAGTTTCCGAGTACTATATTGAATAAGAGTGATGAGGTGAATATCCTTGTTTTACTCCTGATTTTAGAGGAAATGCTTTTAGTTTTTCCCCATTCAGTGTGATGTTGGTGATAGGTTTGCCATACAAAGTCTTTACTGAAGTTGAAGTGTGATCCTTCTATACCTAATTTATTTCGGCCTCTTATCATAGATGTTGAATTTTATCAAAAGCTTTTCCTTCCTCTACTGTGATGATTATGTGATTTTTATCCATGATTCTTTTTATGTGCAGCATTATATTTGCTAATTTTCATATGTTGAAACAACTTTCCATTCCACAAATGAAGCTCTCTTGACCATGCTGAATAACATTTTAAATATTCTATTGAATTTGACTTATAATTATTTTATTGAGAATTTTTGCATGTATGCTCATCAAAGACATAGTTTTCTATCAGGCTTTCATAGAAGGGTAATACTAGTTTTATAGAATGAATTGGGGAAAGTTCGTTCCATTTTAATTTTATGGAATTATTTGAGGAACATTATTATTAGCTCTTTTTACAAAGTCTGATAAAATTCAACAGTGCATGCATTTACTTTTCTTTACTGGGAGATATTTTATTACAAAAAAAATCTTCAGAAATATATGACCAATAATCAAGACAAAAACTCCATGAATAGAAGCAGACTCAGATAAACTACTAGTAGTTAAAGATATGAATACAACTATCATTAATATATGCCATATGTTCAAGAATATATGAGAAGTCATAATTAGGAAAACACAAAAATGGAAAATATATACTTTTAAATATATAATGGAAAAAAAGCCAAAAATACAAAGCAGAAAAGAAAAAGATCAGTGAGCTTGAATATGAAACAATTAGCAAAACTAAAACACAGAGAAAAGAAGGTGACCTGAGTAACAACATCAGGCAATGTCAAAAAAATTGGCATACATGCAGCTGAGCTCTTAAAAAGAAAAGATGTGGAAAAAATGGAAAAAATTGCACCATAATATTATTCACTTAATAATAATTGTTAAGAACAGATCCAAGAAATTCAATGAGCCACAAATAAAATATATCAATATATATTCATGCAAGTATGCACATCCTAGTTACAGGACATAAATTTCTGCCTTTTCCCCATACACAGTATTTTTGTTGTAAATTTTACAGTTCTGGGTGCTAGATACTGTGTTATTTTAAAAAGTTGGTGGACCATATTCTAACACATGAGCTATTTCCAGATTATCTTGCAGGAACATCAAGTATTCCAACTCTATCTGGAGTGTTATTTAGACTATTGATTTCGGTAGATCTTTTTTCAAGTTTTGTGAAGTTTCTCCTTTTGTATATCCAGGGTATTATTAAAAAATATTTAAAGATACATTTATCTGCATCTCTCCATCTCTCTTTGTGTACAATTTTCTTCTTTCTGACCCACTTAACTTATTCAAGCCGTATCAGCCTTCCTGAATGTTGGTATCCTTTGTAGCACACAGAGTCTACCAATTTTCCAACTTTCATGCAGCCAGGAAATGTCCTTGAGGAAGTAAAATTAAACACCCATTCACCTCATTCATTTCATTTTGCTCAGAGAAGACATTCCTGGATTGTTCGCTCTTGAATATCTGGGGAAAAAAGTATATCAAGTATTTTCCTGTTTTATGCTTTGTTTTTTTTTTTTGAAGCTAATTTTACCTTAGACCTTATATGCTTTATGAAAAGAAGCAGAAATCTCTTTTGTCTATGTTTAGTTTATTTCTTATTAAAGTTAGATTTTATGAACCATGGTCTATCATGAAAATTACTTCTTTAAACTCTTCTTTACCCACTGTGCTCATCTGGCATAGCCTCAGATTCATTCTCAGCTGGATCCACTGCATTAGTTAGAGTTCTCTAGAGGAACATGTATCAGTCAGCGCTCACCAGAGAAAGCAATTTAATATAAGATACAAAAATAAAGAAGGATTTTCAAGGCAGGCTTACAATGGCCAACCAGAGTCCAGCATGGTAGAAAGCAAAAAGGCTGGTTAGTGTGCTGGTGATCCGAAGCATTCAGTCAAAGGCCAAAGGCCTGGAGCTCATTGGGTTGTCCTGAATGAGTCCATATCAAGAGGCTAAAGGGTCTGTTCTGAACGCCAGAAGATAACATGGAAAGTGAAGGTGAAAACTACAGCTCCTCTAAAGAAAGAAAGGCCAGATAGTGATTCAGCAGAAGCCATTCCAGGACTAGGAGGAGCCCATGAAGGAGGAGCCCATCAAGAAGAGGAAGCCATTTAGCCCTTCTGGTAAGCCACACAAGCCATGCAGGGCCAAGGAAGAAATAAGCCAGATAGCGCCTCCTCTGAACCAACCAGTGCTTGGACCGGGTTGGGGTGTGGGGTGGGATATAAAGTGGCATATAAAAAGCAACTGAATTCTTGTATTGTTTGGTTGACTTTGCAGGCCTGGGGCCAGTGGTCTGAGCATTGGGAGGATGACAGTATACAATATAGCAAATATGGGGGATTTCTTTTTGTCTTGTTTTTAAAGTCCAATATTTTTCTCACTGTTTTGTTCTGCTTTATTATTTCAATTTATTAAAGGTTCTGTTTTTATTGGTTGTATTCTGTTTGATTAGATTTTGCTATGTCTGATGGAAGGGACAATTATTTTGAAGATAACAAGATATACTATGTTAGCCATTATTGATTTCCTATTGTCCTGCTTTGAAGTTCTGTACCAATTTCACTGCTTTGTTTTGATTGGCTTTATTGTGTTTTGTTTTGTAGAGTTTTATTATCTTTAAAATAAAAAAACAGAAATAAGCACAAAAAAAAAGAAAAGAAAAAAAAACTAAGAAAGAAAGGAGGAGAAGCCAGCCTTCCTTCTTCATTTTCTTTTTATTCCAGTCAGAGTAGTCATGCCTTCAGTAAATCCCTTCAGCCACACCTAGAGCTATGGTGATCCAATGTAGTTGAGAATTTCGCACTCAAGTTGACACAGTCAGTTAACTATAATAGCACCAAACTAATAGGAAATACATGTCTAATTATGTAAGGAGACTTATTAGATAGGCTTATATGATCAAAAGCTGGATAGTTTACACTGGCTTGTCTACAAGGTCAGGGGCAAGAGAGTCCACAATGGATGTTTGTGGGATCAGAAGAAGAATCCACAGAGGTTATCTGCATAGTGGAAGGTTGAGGGACCAGTCACTGCTCAACTTTTAAAGATGGATGCTGCAGAACAGGAGGGATCAAGGATGCATCACCACTCCAAGGCTAAAGACCTATCAGGTCACTGTAGTTTCATTGATGACAGTCCTCAGTGGAAAGCTGAAGAAACTGGGGACCGAAGTACAAAGGTGAGAGTGAACACTGGAGCTCTTTAGAGAGAGGCACCTCTCTTGCCTTCCTTTTGTTTTTTAATTTCGTGAGTACTACAAGCCTATTGACTGGTCTCACCCAAATACAGGATAGGTCTTCCCTGTTTAATTTGCTGGTCTACATGTCAATCATCCACAGACATACTCAGAACTTTGCTAATCTGTTAAGTATTTCTTAATCCATCCAAGTTGATACAGGTATACCATGTTTTATTTTAAAATGAAAATAAAAACAATGATACAAAATTTCAAAACAAAATACTAGCAGACTAACTAGGTTAATATACTTTGCATTGTTACTTTAAAAGTAGTTGTTCAGATTACAAGATATAGGCATAAAAATGATTAAACAATCAAATAAAGCACAAACTGTTCTTTTTGATGAACAAATAGAGATTAGTAGTATAATTATCAATCTTGTATGTATCATTTTTGACAGTAGCCTCTGCTTACTTTCTCTGTTATGCATTCACCTTATTAAAATACTGCACAAGACTGTTATAACAATTGACACACCACTTCTATATTAAATTCCTAATCACATCTTAAGTGGCCACTTAATTTTGCCCACCAATTTTACTAATTTCCTCAATTCTGTCTCTTGATTCACTAAAATGATAATCTCATACATTATTTTCCTCCTTTAAAAGTTTGTACATCCTCCAGTATGTTTCCCACTAACCTTAGCTGATATTCTCCCTTGATAGATTTCCTACACAATAACAAATTAGAAACAACCTCATCACCACACATAACGTTCAGCCTGTGTTCACTTTCTGCCTCCTGTTATGTATAATGGTGGGTTTTTCATCACTTCAAGGCTTGTCTTCTCATGAGATCTAACCCGTTCTTCTCATCACAAGACTTTAAATATCTCCACACTCAATTTTTTGGCCTCTTCATCTTATCAGTTCATCTTTATGAAAGTAAAATGAACTAACTTCTGTATTCTACCTTTTAAAGAATTATCTTGGTCCCATTATCTCCATGCAGCTATTTTTCATGCTCTTCTAAACAGTGGGGTATAATAAAACTGAGGAACACAAGTTCATTTCCCTCTATCACCCATGGTTCCCTCTCTAACTCATTCAAGTCTGTCTTCATGTCTATAATTTCACCAAGTATATTCTCCATGACACTTGCTACTTTTTAACTCAAATCCAGAGATTCCTTAATTCCTTCTTATTCCTCCTTGTCCATGATTCAGAACGTGCTATTGATTTTGCATATTAAAATCATTTCAAACCCATACAATTTCATTCTGGCACAGTACTACCGTTCCGATTGTCAGTCTTACTGTATCTCTTTCGTCCTGTGATAAATAGGTTCTGGCTGAACCTCCATTTTGTTATAATTATTAGCACATAAGTGAACAGTTTTATGGGCTTCTTTGTGACATTTTCAAAATGAAAATATAATGTCCCTTACTTGTACTGATGTCCTAAATCCATGTATTCTTTTTTTCTTCTGGTCTTTTTGAGACAGAGTTTCACTATGTAGCTTAGCGAACTCCTTGAACTCACCTTGAACTCACAATGCAAAGTTGGCCTCAAACTCACAAGGCCAAGTTGACCTCCAAATTACAAGGCTAGAGTGGAATCCAACTTACAAAGCCAGGGTGGCCTTGAACTTACAGCAACTCTTCTGCCTCAGCCTCTTGATTGCTGGGGTAGCAGGCATGTACCACCATGCCCCGCCCTGAGTCCATGCTTGACATAACACTAGCAGTGATTTGTGTAACACAAAACTATGTCCTGGCATTTCCTTATAAGAATTTTTCACTACTGTTTGCTATAATCTACAACATTCTATAAAAGGTGGTTTTATGCCTTCTTTCTACCCCATGTTCTGTCATGATCTCCAGCAGTCTTACAGTCTTTAAACATGGTTCTCTGTCTTTATTTGAAAAAGCTCTTCTCTACTTGAGTAACTCTTTAAAGTATGTGCTTAATGGTCTTTCTGTACATTCTCCTCTCCCGGGAATTCAGGTAGGGCTCCTTCTCAGGGATCTGATTGTGTCAGTTCTCACAGATGTCCCTCCCCACATCTGCCAACACTGATACCGTGTGCTATGCTGAATATTCAACAAAGGCCTATACAGGAAAGGCTTGCGCTCTAAGACTAGTGCTCCTAGGAGGAGGTGGACACTTTAGGAGGTGGAGCCTCATGGGACGCCCTTAGGTCACTGAAGGTGGATCCCAAAACCGGTTGTGATGACTTGTTCATTCATACCTCTCTCTGCTTCTAACTCAAGATGTGCCTACATGTGCCTCTCAAGCGTTGCCATTTGCTCTTCTCACCAGAGCTCAATGAGAAAAGATCATGCTTGATCTTAGAATTTGAATCTTCCAGTGTGAGCTAAATAAACATTCGGTATTTATAAGTTATTGCTTTTTGGTGTTTCACCCTAGCAATAGAAAGCTGATGAATATATCACCTCATTGTTATTTTCAATCATAGCTTTCCATTTATTTCGTTTGCAGAATCTATTTCCATATACAAGGTCATTTTCAATTTTTACCCTTCAATTCCTTTCCCTTTCCCATAATATATTTTCCTAAAGAGAACGGACAGAGTTTCAGTAAACTTTCTAACATCTAATGTATACATGAAGTATAAGTTTGATGACTGAAAAGAAGACCTTGCAACATGCCAGTTAAAAGTGTTTATGAGTGTTTTGCTGTGAAAGAACTTTGTAAGGTGTAAAAGGGGAGGGGAAGAGCTAAAAATTATTGAACAGCCACTGTGTGAGAAAAACTATTGAACATTGTCCACCCACTACCTTATTTAATTTTATCCCATTTATTATCATTATGTATTATTACCTATTTATGTTAAATATTCTTCTCCTACTTTCAAATAAAGTCAAAGCTTAGATGAGGATTGTCTTGTCCATTTTCATAAAGTAAGTGGTCAAACCTGTATTTGACTACACAACCTGTTTTCCTTAGGTACTTTAGTCATCAGAAACATTTTGTTAAATTAGTTATTATTTCCCTTGTGATCTTCATGTACCTTAATATTCTATAAATTTGAGCAAATTATCATTTCTCCAAAATTATAAGCTAAAGAATGATTTATAGTTTCTCTTCTTTTTAATTCTATAGTTCTAGCACATTTAGCATACAGAAAATAATCCATAATATTTTGTGATCTTAAGTAAGTAGAAAGCTGAATTTTCCTGTTAACCTTTTTGACAAAGTGCTCACACTAATTTTTTAGGTTGGTGTTTGCCTAAGGGTAATGTTCTTGTTAAGAAATTGGCCAAGTATAAAAGATTGATGTATTTTGCTGTTGTATTTATTATACTTCTCGGCTCTTGAGATCATCTAAGTGAAATTGCTTGAACAATTCACTTCAACAAGAGTTCCACACTTATATGTGCTTCACAACAGACCTGGGAAAATAAAGTTTGGTTTCTCTAGGTATGAAGAAAGTCAACAACTTCTTGGCTCTATTGTATGCAGTCTGGTTAAAAAAATGAAGTGTCTATTCCTATGTTTTTGAAACACAATAGGCGTGTTTTTTAACACTAGGTATCTGTTGCTGATATGCCCAATGCAAGAGAAAATAAGACTATCTTTTAGCACAATATGACCCAAGTTTTAACTGTGGCCTGTAATTTGGTGGAACAACTTCTGTTTCTGCACTTTAACCCAGCCATAATTTCCTATCTTTCATTAGGAAAACTGATCCAAAGGGATTAACATTCTTATAGTACATTAAAATTCTGCTAATACCATACTAAATTTTATTTATACTCTTGCTAAAAGCTTTTAAAATAACATCAAATCCATACAACCACAAAAATTTTCAAAAGGGACTTCCTAATGTCCAATCTCTTTCTTGCCTGTCATTATGAATAGCTTCCCCATACTTTTCCCACTGTGTGAGTGCTTCACCAAGATTCTACACTTTATGTTACATTACTTTATTGCAGAGATGACTGGATAATTTATACCTTTAGAGACTAGATGAAATGAGTTAATCTTGTAGAAACATTACAATTTGTTTTACAATTTAAACATCTTTATAGATCTTTTTTCCCCTGGATGAATTCCTATCTCAACATTCAATATCATTTATGATCAATTTCAAAAGTATTATGACAAAAATAATATTAATACAAACACATTATCTTTTATGCAATCTATAATTTTTCTTGTGTCACTATACAGTTTTGTTCAATTGACTTTTTTTCAATTTTGAGGCAAAGCATGGCTTCTTAATAAAAGAAACACTATGCTAATTCACCTGTGGTACCAGCTTCTTCATATGCTAACCATCTGCAAGATGTTTTATTGTCATTACACTTGTTCCACAAGAATGTGTTTCTACACACAAAAAAACCTAAACTCCAAAACATGGTTGCTAATAATGTAAACCTGTAAAGTGTGGGACAGTTCAAAGATTATTATTGATCTAAAATTGACAAAAAATGCCTCCTTCACATTACCATCATATTCAAATTTCACACATAATAAAAATTTATGTTAGATATACATGCCCATGGGACAATCTCATCACCCCTCCGCCATTGCAGGAATCCAGGTGAAGGGTGGCAGAGGTGGGCAGCCACTCCTGCCATCTCTCTACCATTGCAGAAACCCAGGTGAACAGTACCTGAGGAGATTACCCCCCCCCTCGCTCTGCTAGGAGTGAGGTGAACCACTTGGAATGGCCCAGAAACCAGAAGGAATGCCAGTGAAACAGTAGTCAACATGGTTCCAACTAAGGTACACTGGATGGATATGGGAGATTAGTGGTTGAAAACTCTGAAGTAACAATAGCAATATGAGCCAATATGTGACTGAAGCCATCACCAGATGAGCAACCATCTTAGGAAAACTCTGGAACTCAAGAGAAGACATCCCTGAAGAACAGAGTTTTCCTACAGAGGCCTTGATACTAATGATAAAGCTACCTATTACAAAAAGCTCACAAGGATCATCATAGAAAACAAAATAAAACATTTTTGAAATAGAAAAAGACAAGATAAAGAAGCAAAACGCAATCACATAATTCACAATCACCCATAACAAGTCCAGGAGACATAAACATTGAAGAAAATGGAAGAAAATCTAGCCCCAGACATATAATAATCAAGATCCCAAAAATTTACAACAAAAAAAGATAAAAAGCTGTTAGGGAAAAGAAAAATATCACCTATAAAGGAAAGCCAATCAGAATTACAGCAGACTTCTCAACACAAACCCTCAAGTCACATAGAGCTTGGAATGAAATATTTTAAATCCTGAAAGAAAACAACTTCTAACACAGACTGATGTACACAGCAAAACTATCTTTCAAGATTAATGGAGAAACAAGATACTTCCACAACAAAGAACAACTGAAGACATTTAAGACCACCAAGACTACAAAGGGTACTCAATAATATTCTAGAAAGAGACAAAAATGACTGCAATATCAAGAACAACAACAAAAAGAAACCAGCAAGAAAGGCAAGCAATTAAACAGCAAAAGCAAGGAGCCAACAGCAGGAAAATAACATGACAAAGACAAGAAAATACATATGAGTTGTCACCATCATGTAAATGGCCTCAATTCACCAATCAAAAGAAACAGACTGGAAGAATGGATCAAGAAACAAGAAACAACATATGATATATACAAGAAATACATTTAACTCAAAAAGAAATCTATAGACTAAGAGCCAAAGGATGGAATACAGTATCCTATGCAACAGGAACTCAGAATAAAATAGGACTATCTATTCTGTTTGCAGACAATGTGAACTTCAAATCAAGAATGATCAAAAGAGATAAAGCAGGTCACTATATACTTAGGGGGGAAATTCACAAGGAAGAAATAACCATTATAAATATATATGCATCAAATAAAGGAGCACCCAACTATACAAAACAAATATTAATAGACATGAAAGAATAAATGAGCAATAACACATTGTAATGGAGACCTTAATACCCCACTGTCACAAAGAGACAGGTAAACAAACCAAAATTTAGCAAAGAAATAATATAATGGTACTAAATCTGTGAACAAATGAACTTAGTAGATGTTTATAATGTTTCCCCCCCCCCCAACATCAGAATACATATTCTTCTGGGATGTTCTTTAAAATAGATCATATACTAGTCCACAGAATATGCTTAAGTAAATGCAAAGGAAGAGAAATTATCTCATGCATATTGTCTGACCATAGTGTAAGGAAATTGGAAATTGTTGGCAAAAGACACTGTGAAAATTCCATAAACACATGGAAATGAAACGACATAAACTCCTGAACAACTAATAGGTTACAGTCAAAATTGAAGAAAAATTAATATCTGCAATCACATGAAAATACAAATACAACTTGCAGAAACTTGTGGAACCCAATGAAAGCAGTCTTAAGTGACAAATTTATAGCAGTGGATTCCCACATTAGGAGAACAGAATGAGCACAACTCAACAATTTAATGCTACACTTGGAGCTTCTAGAAAAAGAAGAGCAAGTCAAACTAAAAGCCCATACAAAGGAGGAAATTATAAAGATCAGAGCAGAAATTAACACAAAATTGAAACTAAGAAACAATTAATGAATCAAAGAGTTGGTTCTTTGAAACAGTGATCAAAATTGAAAAAAACCCTAGCCAATCTTGTCAGAAAAAGGAAAAAACTCAAATGCAATAAATGAAAATAGAGAAATCACTATAGATCCTTGGAAATTGAGAATATCATCAATGCCTACTTTGAAAATCTTTATTCACAAAAGATAAAAGACACAGAAAATATAGACAGATTCCTAGAAATAAATGAATTACCAAAGCTGAATCAAGATATAAAAATATTGAATAAAACAACGTCAGTTACTGAAATTGAAAATGTCATTAAAAACTTGCCCAAAGAAAACCCTTGACTCGGATGGATTAATGACTGAATTCCATAAGGAATTTAGAAAATATATAATGCCAATACTACCCAAAATCCTTAATGAAGTTAAAAGGGAAACAATTCTCCCCAAATCAGCCCTGGAGGCAAGTATTGCTATGATCCCAAAACCAGACAAAGACAAAACCAAAAAAGAGAACTATCTTTCAATATCTCTAATGAACATAGATGCAGAAATCCTCAGTAAGATACTAGCAAACAGAATGTAGCAAGTCATCAAGATTATACACCATGACCACGTGGGAGTCAACCCAGAAATGCAGGGATGGTTTGACATGCACAAACCGATTGGAATACACCACATCAACAGAACCAAAGACAAAAATCACATAATCATCTCAATAGGTGTCAAAAAGCTTTTGATAAAGCCTGCCAAACCTGATTAAAAAAAAAGAAAACCTAGAGAAAATTGGAATAGATAGTCTTTACCTCAATGTGATAAAAGCTTTCCATGGCCAACCAATAGCCAACATCATACTAAATGGACAAAAACTGAAAACTTTCACTTTCAATCAATAACAAGATGAGAATGTCTACTATCACCATTCCTAATCAATATAGTTCTGGAAATAGTAACCAGAGCAATTAGATGAGAGAAATAAAAGGAGTAAAGATAGGAAAGGAAGAAGTTAAAATCAATAAGATTCCTGTACACAAACAACAAGCTAATTGAGAGAGAAATTATGGTAATAACACCTTTCACAATAGCATCAAAAAATATGAAATACTTAGAAATCAGTCTAACAGGAAGCAAAAGACCTATACATTGAAAATCACAGCACTCTAAACAAAAGAATAAAAGAGGATATAAGAAAATAGAAAGATAATCCTTGCTCACATATAGGAAGAACCAATACTGTGAAAATGACCATATTCCAAAAATTTTCATACAAATGTCATGCAATTCCAACCAAAATACCATTAGCATAACTCTCAGGTCTAGAGAAAGCATTTCTAAAATTCATAGCAAAGGCAATCCTGGACAACAAAGACAAAGATGGAGGCATCATAATCCTTGATTTGAAATTATACTACAAAGCTACTGTGATAAAATCACCATGGTATTGGAAAAAAGTCACAGGACCAATGGAACATATTAGGAGCAGTAGACACAACTATAAACAGGCTCAGCCACCTTGTCTTTGACAAAGGGGCAAAATATGTTCACTGGAACAAAAACGGCCTCTAATAAGCAGTACTGGAAAAACTTGTGCTCCACATGCAGAAGACTAAAACTAGACCCATGTCTGTCACCATGCACTAAACTAAGGTCAAAATGGACCAAAGATGTAAATATTAAACTAGAAACACTAAATCTACTAGAAGAGAAATTAAGTAGAAATCTTGAAAACATAGGTGTAGGCAGAGAGTTCATGAACAAAAAACCAAACTGCATGAGACATTCTTCACAGAAACAACAACTGGAATCTTATCTTACTAAAAAGGTTTTGCAACTGAAAAGAATTGCCCAACAGAGTGGAAAGAAAATCCACAGAGTGGGAAAAAATTTTAGCCAACTGTCCCTCAGAAAACGACTTCTGTCTAGAATATACAATGTACATATAATCAAACTCCCATCCCAAAGTCAAAGACCCAATGCAAAAATGGGCATCAAAGGTGAACACGCCCTTCTTGGATGAAAACATACAAATGACAAATAAGTATGTGAAAAATGTTCAACATTATTGGTCATTCAATAAATGCAAATTAAAACAGCGCTGAGGTTCCATCTTACTGCAGAGAGAATGGATATATTATCAAGAAATGAACGAATGACAAATGCTAGCAGGGCTGTAGGGGAAAATGAACTCTTTTCCACTGTTGGTGGGAGTCTAGACTGACACAACCATTGTGGAAGTCAATATGGAGGATCCTCAAAAAACTAGGATTAGAGGTGTCATTTGACCCAATTTGCTAGATGAATTAAAATCATCATACTATAATAGTATATGCACAGTCATGTTTGTAGCAGGACAATTTGTAATAGCTAACTCTTTGAAACAACCCAAAATGCCCATCAACCAAGGAATGGATTAAAAATATTTAGTATTTTTGTATAATGCAGTACTACTCAGCTATAAAGAAAAGCTCAAGGATTTTATAGTAAATTGATGCAACTAGAATCCATAGTCATGAGTAAAATAATGCAGACCCATATGTGTAAACATCATATTGTCTCCCTCGTGTAAGAAGCTGAAAATTAAATAAGACCCAAACCGCCCAAAAGTAAAGAACAACTGGGATGGGTGAAAGGATAAACGATAGGAAGGGAAAAGAAAAAAATATATATGCATATGTATACAGAAAATAAGATAATGATACTGTTGATTTTTCTTAGTTCATTGAAGAGAGCAATTTGTGCTTATATTGTTTGATCAGTTATGCATATGTATATCTTGTAATCTGAGCAACTACTTTGAAGACAATAACATGCAATATATTAACCATTCTCAATTTCCTATTAATTTATTTTTGAAATTCTGTATCTTTTTTTTTATTCCTTTTTGTCTTTAAAATAAAAAAAGAAACATAGGTGCATTTGTAAAGTCCTAACAAAAATATTTTTGCTATATTAATGTATTCTAAGTTGGTTTTCCAAATTATTGGATAATTACTACATGTGCTGAGACATAATATAATAGAAGAGTGATATTTGCACTAGTTTGTACTGTGCTTTGAAATCTGCCTAAAAATTCTAAATAAAAAGCTAACGTACACTTTAATGTCTTATTTATCTATTTTTTTACCTTTAGTTACCTAAGGTCCTTTTTTAGAGGCAGCATGATACAGACTATAAAATAAAAAAAATCTGCTTTTTCTGGCTTTTTAAATCCTTAGTCTCTAACTTGAAGAATTCTTTTGGCTTTGGACTTGTTTCTTTATGTCTCTGTACAATGTAAACATTGATTATGCTATGCAATCGTATGACAGTTTCATTATTTTGGTAGCCCATATACTTCTGCTATGAAATAGTAGATTTTAGTACTCTCATATCATTTTTAGGTACAAAATTGAACTCAGCACATGACTATTGGTATTTCTAAGTGAAATGAATATAAACCTTTTTGTTTTTTCTTGTGCTTGTAATCATTTCCATAATTACCATTGGGCTTACCATTATTAATATAATACTAACACTAATACAATTACTAATACAACATAAATACTAACACAAGTTTTTTACAGGAAATTATCAGGATGCTCATTTATCATCTATAAACAAAAGTTAAAAATCAATAATACAAATTAAACTTTTATAATTTTACAAACAACACTAGACTACAAATTGAAAATATACTTAGCTAAAAGTTAAAAATGATTGGCAAACTAGCAAGTAACAAGAATAAATGAATCCTTGTTTTAAAATGCATTGCATCTGGTAGCTATACTTGTAAAACTGATCTTAATGCTTTTGAGTTGTAAGACGGTGCTACTACACATGACTAGGATGGATCCTATTTCACAGATGACATGGCATGTGAGTCCAACAACGTACAGCAACCTGTTCTATGTCTTGTACAATCAAACAAGCCACCAATAAGTTACTTAAAAATCACTACAATATCACATTAGTATGATCATTCTAAATATTCTAAATTTCTGTGCTTCCAAAGACTGGTAACAGATAGCTTTCAAAGTAACTCCAAGGAGCCTGATGAGTTTTTGCTTTGGGGCCATGAATAGGGGACAACTCTCTAGCCTTGGAGGGTGCTGTCCAGGGTTGCCTCTATTATCCACACAGATCTTTAGCTTCAAACATATCAAAGTGTTTGTAGCTTTCTAATTACGTTACATAGTCCTGCTTTGTCGTTTGATGTTTTGATAAATATGGGATACATGTATCACAGTGATAAGATTATATCACCTAATAATATTGTAATCATCTTGGTTTTTCTAAATACTTTCTATAATATTCACATGACAAGTTTGCCAAACAAAGCAATTCTGAGAATGTATTCCCATCATTAAGAATACACTGCTGGCACTGAAACTTTTTCATGTAGTTCTTTTTCTATAATGTGGTTTTTCTAATCAATCATACTTCTATTTTTTTAAAAAATAAAACTTTCCTTACATATCTGCTCTTCTACAATGGTTTATACCAATGGCTATTGATTATATGCACACATTAAAAGTAACTGGATAATTTTCTAAAATATTAGCAACTAGGCTTCATCTAAAACCATTTATTTCAGTGAGAATTCAGACCAGGGGATGAGTAGATTTTTAAGTTCTACAGGTGATTCTAATTTTACCTGATAATAAAAATGTGATACTAACATACACTGGTCTTCTTAGGAAAAATATAGGTTTAGTTATCAACTGTATATGTTTTTAGAGCACATATTCTTTTAATATCTTTAGTTAAAATTATAAAGCTTAAGACATAGGTTTGAAAAAATATTTAAATAAAAACCAGATTTAGGCTATTTCAGCTATAGTAAATGCCTATGAAAAGACCTAGGATACATATATAAATATTAGAGAAAAAAACAAACCCAAATTTTCTAAGGATGAGTAGAAGTAATATGTCTATCAGGTATGCAGTAAATAATAAAAAGATTAGGCAAAATCAATCAAAGATAAAAATGGGTTCCCACACATCTCATTGTATATAATATTCATCTCTATTTCAAAATTTTATCTTCAATTTTCTGTCCCTTAACATGCTCATGTTTGGGATTAGGGATCTAATATAACTCTGTAATGCAACAACTGAACCTAATATTTGTGGAAAATATTATTAACACTGCATCTCTTATCTGTTCTCTTTTAATATAAACATGTACCATATTAATCAAATGAAAACAGACGCCTCTTTGGTGGCATTTATAGAAGGGACAAGGCATCAATCCTGAAAGTAGCCTTGATCTAGGGATCAAGGTGACACATTCAGAGCAGATATGACTTCCCACCACACTGCCTTTCTTGGCTGAGAACCTAGCGAGCTGGAAGAAAAACCTTAAACTAAGATCTTAAATTGAGATTGTCTCTTTCTGATTAGGTTAGTCAACCTGTTTACTATTTATAATTAACCTAAAAAATAATTTAAATGTATGAATGTTCGATGGTGTATCATGTGACTTGTTCTAGGGTAAGAATATTTTTCTCTTAAAATAACTTCCAAAACCTAAGCTCTATTTAAAATTTCCTTTCAATATCTACAAGATCACTGGCTAATTGGTCAAATGGCATTTCCCATTAGCAAATCTAGATAACCTTTCTGAAAGTTTGGCTTGGGTATGATTAGTACTTTGAGAGAACACTGTGGTGGAAATTATAGCAGCGCTAAGTGAGCGTGACTATAAATTCAGATCAATATGTGGCGGTGATAGAAAATGCAGAGCATACCTAACTCAGCTAACTATGCCCCTGACAAATGCAGTGTGTGTACTGTGTCACTGGTGCCTTTCCTTTCTTTATTTGCATTATCCATCAGGACAGCCCATGAGGGAACGCCTGGGAACTGTGGAGCTCTCTGTAATAAGCCACGACACTAATGAGGCATAACAAATTTAGCAAGTATCATGTATAATCTTGATCTTTCATTGACACTATTACCCATATAGATTACACATTGCCATTTGTTATCCGCCTGATACACATGGAAGGGAAGGGTGTAGCTGAGTTCTGCCTTCCACAGTTAAACATTTTTTAACAAATTGTCATCCTCCAAGACAAAAACTCGATAGCCCTGCCCTGTGTTTTTGCTGCTTCAGCCTCTCAGTGGGGCTGCCTGGCTGTTTTTGCAGAAGGTCAGCCAGATTTTGTCTTTCTCACAGTTTCAGCTTCCTCTTGGGATTGAGGATCTAATATATTTCCGTAATACACCAACTGAACCCAAGATAAACAAGTGCCCAGAGGAACGTGGCCCTAGTATGCGCCTCTCTTCAGTCTAACAATTTAGAAATCAGAGTCTGCAAGGATCCTTGTCTGTAGGAATTGCTGAGTCTCGGCCAAGAGGAGGGGGTTGTGATGAGGCCATGTGTCGACGATGGGGCTTCTGAGATTAGACTAATAACAATAATTTATAAAAATCCGTGCCTATGACTATTTCACAGAGTTTTAAGGAGGTAGATTCATTATCCTTCAGATGACCTTTTGGGAGGAGCCAAAGGTTAGTTCAGCTTTACAGATGAAAGCATTTTTTAGACTAGGAAGTCACTACAGGAACAGAAGGGAAATCTGTACATCCTGATGTTTAGCTTTGAGATTCTCTGTGAAGGTGTAGACAATTCGAAGTATGTACACACGCGAAGTCCATATGAACAAATGTACAAATCATTCTTTCTCTTAAAGAAGTCTTAGAAATAAATTTGACATGTGCTCCACTGTTTTTTTTTTTTTGACAAAGAAATGTAACTAAGGTATCTTCATTTCTTCCACATCCTAAAATTTACAATTAAAAATTAAGTATTTTAATGAATTGCAAATTCATTCCATTTGATCATATTAAATGAAACAAACTGAGAGGAATTAAACTATGATATGGCACCAAGGGGGAATAGAAAGTAGTACTCACATGTGATAATTAAGCATTTATGAGGTTTCCATGATTGGCACTGGCTGTCTACCCAGAAAAAAAATTCAATATCACACATTTGTTACCTTTTCATTTATTAAACCTTGACTGAAAACTTTTACTTGAAATTATTGGGTGTTTGGAGGTAGAGTACAAGAAAGAAAAGACCAAAAGTTTATACACATAATATTGCTGGCTTCCCTGTTGTACCCAGTAGTAGTCTCAATTTAATTGCTAATAAATATGCTCCTATTATGTTACTGGTATGAACTCTTTATTTATTTTTCTCATTAACATACTTGTATTATTTTATTCTTTATCTCTTCTCTATAACCTCTTCCTCTGCGTGTTTTTCTTTAAAATGCATCGTTATTATACGTAATAATATTTGGGTTTACGAGTCTTGTTCTTCTAGGAAAGTTATGTTGGAAGCTAGCGTTTATTAGTGTTCTTTATCTTCCCTTATAAATTAGGAGTCTTGTCAATTTTCTGTGACTGTATAATGCAAATTATTAACATAGGAACATTCAGTTGAAATAGGGTGTTTTGTCAATATTGCATTATATACAGTTCACCAGAAATGTGTACACACTTGAGGAGAAGAAAAACTTGTATAAATATTGTAACACTGAATTTATTGAGACATCATGAGATTAATGCAAATTACCTTTGGCCTCTGCAATCACTAGAGGTGCTCAAAGTGGTGGCCATTAGCTTCTAAATATTTATTAGTATGGGGAACTGCTGCTTGGGTAAGCTTGGTCAGTGAGATTGCTGTACATGCATTTTCAATTTTCAGTTTCTCTCTAAGGGCCAACAGTGTAGTGGGTTTTCTGCAACAAATTCTAAGGAACCCCATATGAGGGTTACAGCATCTGTTAAAAAAAAAAAACCCTCCTAATATTTTTCTTTTCCTGAAGTGCATGTACATTTTATTGGCAGACTCTACACTATCTAGGTGTCTGGAGAATGAGTTTGAGAGCTGATCTCAAGTTTTGGTGTTGAATAATTAGAATGATTTGATCTTAAAGTCAAAATTGTTCTTAGATAATGTTAAATTTATTTTATTGCAAAAGTATAAAGAAAGGAAGCAAAAATTGTGTTTTATGTTTTTAAAAAGCTGGATATTGAAGTTACGAGTGTAGAAACAAAGATTCAGTGACTATAACTGCAGCTGCCCCTTCAGGAAGACCACAGGTATAAAGCTTCTTATCCTTTAAATCAATAAAATGGCAAATAATTGTTAGGGGCCTGCAAAGTGTAAATGTATGGAATAGTCACTCCAGTGAGCTCTGAAGGTAAGAACAGAAGCATGGACCACTAGTGACAGAGGCTGGTGTATGGAGAAATTTTTAATATAAGTTTGAGAAAAAGATGTAAGTCTTAGCTGAAAAATGAACTCAAACTTTTTCTTTTTCCTGAAGCATTTTTTGATTGTAGTAGTTTGCTAAGAAGCACTTGTGTACAGGTTGTACATACATTCTTAGACAGAAAGCAGACCAAATTAATAAACAAATATAAGCAGAATTTTATTTATAAGCAAAAATTCTGAAAGTCTTAAGTATGTTAAGTCTGACCTGTATGTGAGGTTTATCACCTAAATCCTGTTAGTTTCATATGTTGATTTACAACCATTCCTCAATTATTTTATCATCAAGACATGTTATATAGAATAATTTTTCCACTTGCTACAAGTGGACAAGTGAAGGTCTAATCATTTGCTTTTTGTTATTACAAGCATTACTATATTTTACTGAGAAAAATGTTCACTAATTTGACTATGTGATAGGATTCTAGAGTCAAAACTGTTAAGTGTAAATATTTTTCTGTTACCTAGAGTAGCATATATTCAGTTCAAGATGTTTCTGTAAGCATAAATTATTTTAAAATGTTATATTTCAAATGTTTATCAAGATTCTATTGTCTTAATTAGAATCATGACTTATGTTTATAATAGAGTATATTACTTTCCTTGAAACAATCATATGATTTAAACTATAGCAGCTTACTGTAATTGAGTATATTAATTCTTTTGAAAAGAAGGTACAATTTTTTTAAAGAGTGAAACTACACTATGCTCTGAAAAAGGACTATTAAATAGATCTAATTTATTCTTTTTTAAAAGAACATTCACAGAACTAATAAATATTAGTAACAAGTAATTTTCAGGTTTCGGATTTAAATTCAGTGGAAATCAGTTTCATGTCAGCTTATGTAAACTAAGTAGACTACTCTGAATAATTGTTTGAAAAACTACTAGAGAATTCACTTATAATAGATTTGAATTTTGCTAAAATCCAGAATTTTAAAAATATACAACATTGTGAACACATCAGAATCAGTCAGTTTATATTCTAAGAATGCAGCATGATTTATTTCAGCTCAATTCGATAAGCATCCATTGAGTATGAACTACTTTTTGACAGTTATAAGAAGGCTCATTTTAGGACTTTAAAAATATTTCACATTCCTTTGTATTAATTAGGGGAAAGTCTGTTTATTCATGTCTGGGAATCCAAGAACAACAGCAATATTGTTAAAATGAATATCTCCATAAATTCAATAGATTTATAATTCCCAGGTCATTTATTTCAACAGTATTCAGTTAAATAAAAATTCTCATATACTTATAAAATTTTGTCACTCTTTTGTGCTTTAGTGGAAGAAAGCATTAGACTTGGCATTGTAAGGCTACGATATTGACCAGATTCAATGAAGAATCAATGCTTTGATCATAAGAAAGGTCCGCTAGCTGGTCCAAGAGCCTGTGAGGTCCTGTGGACTGGGCCGAGGTAAGCACTCAGGTCTGTATTCACGCCTGAGTGTTCTATACTCTGTTCTGCATATGCATACTGGAAGCCAGATAATTCCACACTACTGAAACACACTTTGTGGAAGGTTTCTTGGCACATTTTCAGATGATCCACGTGCAGGAGTAGTACTGTCTCATGAAAATAAAGCTGGACTTGGAGAGGAAATATTCAGGTTCCAGAGGTCTGATGTGATTTCCATTCACACCGACTTAGTATCCTCAGTGTGGACCCCTGTGAGGAGGGAACAAGAACTCCAATGTTACTCATCCTGATGTCATTTAAGATTGTCACCGAACTCTATCAGATCCATACTCACTTCTTTGTCTATTCTTTAAGGAAGGAAAATGTGTTGAATTCATCTTGCTTTGATATGTATCTAATTTCTCTATTAGTCTAAGCTTGTCGGTTTTGAAGTTTATCAAAACAATGGTTGTGTATGACCCTTTAAGTTTTCTTTACTTTCTATGAGCCTTAGATTTGGCCGCTCCTCCTTTATGAATTAAGATGATTGGAAGTTATGATCCCTAGATTCACTTAGGATTCTAATATTTTATTTTTCCTAAGTGAAAAATTCTTATTTCTGTAATACATTTTTTTTGTATCTTAACTAAGATGTCCTGCTACATCTCTCTTGAGATGGAAAGATCTAGGCTTCTGTTGCTTCTTAGAAAAGTCAGAGTGTTTCATTTTGTCCCTAAATGTCATGCTGGCATGTGAGAGCACCCTGGCCAACTGTCAGACTCCAATAACTGGGCTGAACCTACAAACTGACCTCTGCTTCCTTTCACAGCTCGTGTTTCAGGTAGATATTGATGCTGCAGAGAGTGACATTAGCTTCTAGGTGCCTTTCAAATTAGAAATACCTGTGTTACAAAGCATCATTATTTTTAGCATGGAGGGATTTCTGACTTGTAACACAAAATATGCCATGGCCCATGTGCCCTCTGCTTTTCATGCTCATCACTGGCCAGAGGTAATGTTCTGAAGAAGAACAGGAATTGTATCACTGTGGACAAAGCTGAGTGAGGAGGACACACAGAATCAGTCTGGGTCTAGGGGAAAAAAGGACAGAAAGCATGCTGGCGTTTAAGCTGAAGAGATTTAGCACAGGAAATTGGTGACATATAGGTGTTATGACACTGGAAGAACAAGACATAAAGCATGAGGTAATCCAGAAATTTACTAACTTCTAGACAAGACAATACAAAGAATAGGTGGTATTATCAGAACCTGAGGTATGGGAAACGGGTCACGCCCCTGCTGGAAGGGATGCTGGCATCGGTGCTGGGGTGATGCACGAGGAGCTCCAGCTCTGGAGCTGTGGGTGGGACTGGGTCGCTTCCAGGGACTGCAGAAGAGAATTCTTACCATTACAAAGAATGATGGCTGTCTTACAACTTCTGATTTCCCACCAGTGGCTTTTGTTAGGAAAATTAGCAGACCAAAGAAGCCTGGAAATTCAGTCTTCATGTTTTCAGCCCCAGCATCACAAAGTATAGAAAAACGGAAAGAAAACAATAATGATACCATATGTGTATTTATATCATCATGTGATGTGTATTATCTTTTTGGTGGGGGATTTTAAAGTGACCTTAAGTGAGATAGAAAAAAAAAAAATGAAGAAAAATAAATATGATCGGGAAAATCTTTGCAGTGTTATATTAGTAAAAAAAGGATAAATTAAAATGAAAGGCCAGTGTTCTTCCCATAGGCTTACTGGAACTGACTCTGGAAAACTGTTAAATGATGCCTCCTAGTTTCAAACTCACAGTTTTTGTCTGTGAGTTGTCTGCAAAGTAACCTCGGATCAGAGTTCTAGAACATTATACACAACATTTATTAAACAAATTTATAAACGAACAGGCCAGGAGTTGTCTCTCCACTAGGTCATTACAGTTTATGTTTAAAAAAATACAATGCTGCATTTAAAAAACTCCTCTTTATAGTTAGTCTTCATAATTAGTGTTTCAATGTCTGAAAAGAGCTTAAACTGTCACTGGATCTTGATTCTGAACACACACAAATCCCTATTTAGAAGTACAGAGTGACCCATATCATCTCAGTATGATGACAGTTGAGAAATGATCTTAAACTATGTTGATGAAATAAATTTGCTCTCCAAATTTAGAGTATAATAAATATACCTCTAGAAGGCTTAGGCAATTGATCTACCTAAGAATGTGCCACTGTATGCAACAGCAAACAGAAACACCGAAATGACACCCAGGATTTAGAGGAAGATTTATTTAACATCAGACAGGTACTGACAGAGAATCAATAGTCCCTCAAAATGTCAGGCCCTGAAGGCTCATGGACCGGAGGATTTTATGGGGTTGGTTGCAAAGGGGAAGTACAGAGCCAGGGTACTTGACTGTCTTTGATTGGTTCTTATAATACACACCACAGTGACCAGCTGTGCACCACAGTGATTAGCTGTTCCTAGGAGACAGTCCTAACAGGAACTGTAACAGGAAGTCTTAACCGGGCGGCTAGGTAACTGAAGTATACTGGCTGAGGGGAGGCATTTTCTGTTACATTTATTCTATAAAATGAGAGTAGTAATGGTATCAACCTCATTAAATTGCTATGAATTTTAAATAGGTATGTATGTGTGTGTTATATATATATACATATATATAGTATTTGTTACAGATAGATAGATAGTATTTATAACAAAAGTCTTAGTGCAGATTGGATATATTTCCAATGCAAAAATCAGAATGATGAAATGTATATTTCCAACTGATCTAAACTCTTTCTCTATATTTGTGTTCATAGAATTGCTTAAGACTAACTTATATAAGCCACAAGGAATTTAGAGAAAATTTCTGGGGCTATCAGATACCCATCACATAGGCCTGTCTCACTTCCCTGATCTGAGAGATATAGGTATTCAACATTCTGCACTTCACTGTCTATCCTGACAGTGACTTATGATCAATCTGCTCCTTGCCTGAGTGATAGGTGAAGTGGGAAAGATTATCACACTAATAAACTGATGCACTAGAACAATCTTCACTTTCCCTACATAAATCTTTGTGTACATGTGTATTTGTGGGTTCTCCTTCACTGTCACCCATCACCAATTCCTGAGAATGTCCACACAGCATTTGTCCTCCTGTTATACACATTCATTAGGCATAGGTTTCCAATGCATGATTATGCAATGGTTTCTTAATGTCCCATGAAAACTGTCCGGTATATGTGCATATTTAGACAACTTATAATTACAGTTAATAACAGTCATTAATACAGCAATACAGGTCTATACAATACTATACAAATGAATACAGGTCATCAAGCATCTCCAGACATAAGAGTTCCCTTAGATCATTTCATCCTTTTACAGGAAGAAGTTTAATTTACCAATTAAGTCCCTTACAACTTTGGCTCTCTCTTTTATTTTAGTGGGAAAGTTCAAAATTACATTGCTAAGGAAGAACAACAGTTAAAGTAAATAAAATTACATCTAGAAAACACTGTGGGCACACATAAGTTGATAGTACATCCTCATTCTTTTGTGGTTATTGAAGAGACTCCTATTTGTAGCACTTAGATTCTCCATTCTGTAAAGTCATATTTGCACTCATTCTGAATGGAAAGATAGAACCTC
This sequence comes from Cavia porcellus, assembly GCF_034190915.1. Lineage (NCBI taxonomy): Eukaryota > Metazoa > Chordata > Mammalia > Rodentia > Caviidae > Cavia > Cavia porcellus. The sequence goes on along the minus strand of NW_026947510.1, from coordinate 47,820,395 downwards.
TCAGTCTAGATAAAACCATGAGCTACTAGTTTTCATCATGGGAATTCATTCATGGGAGGGAAACAGCTGTGTACCTGCAGAGTAAGAATCTTAGTGCTGCTCTGTCTGACTCTGGCACCCAGATAGAGCACCCCACTCCATCCCTGGCTCTCTCCACAGCTCCAGCCACCAGCGGACAAACACTTCCTGCCCTGACATTAGACTCACTTTGGTGTGCTTGCTCCATGATGACTCTGACTCATCCTGACCTTTTAGATTCCTGGCCTTGGCTCCCTGGCCCTCAAGAACCCACTCATTCACTCTTGCCTTGAGCAACTGCTTGGCTTTTAGACCCTCACCTTGTCCTGACTCACTTCTAGCTGTGAAATCCCTAGAGCTCAGCCAGGTTTCCAGGCACTGACGTTTGGCAGATCCGGCTGTTTAACCAGCATCCTGGCTCACTCTGCCTTAAATTTCTGCCATTTCCAGTTCTCCAAAGGTGTTTTGATCTGAGGTAGAGGTTTTTCAAAATGTCACAAATGCATGCAAGTGACCATTGTCAGTGGTTCACTGGCTGGTCAAGGATCAAACACTTGATAGATTGGCCTTGCTGAGTGACTTCATTAAGGTCCAATAAGTATTGCAGTTTGGAGTATAACCTAGGAAATGTGTCATTGTCATAAGAAAGAAGCTCTTTTCTTCTCATTTATATCTGCATATCTTTCTACTGTCTTGTTAGTATTATTTTTCTCTCACTTCCTTATTTAATTACTCATTTCTTTTATTGATCTGTCCAATAACCTATTGTGGTATTTACTTATTTTGCTTTTTTTTATTATAGTAATTTTGTTATTGACTAATTTTACCTTTTTCTCTGAGTTGTTTTGTACCTTATTTCCAGATTGCCCACCTATGACAGAGGCTCCACTGACGTCTCAGCCTGTAACTTTGGATTAGATTTTTAATTCTTCATAACTCAGTTCTTTCACTTATAAAATAGAAAAATGATAGACTTAGCTCATGGAGTTGGTGTTTATATTCATCACTACTTAGAAATTACGGTCATAATTAGGCCCACCATGAGAATTTATTTAATGTTCTCATACATCATTTTATCACATTTTTTTACAAGTATGTTGATAATCGTAACTCAGTGTAACAGTTTTTGTAGCCTTTTGTAATATATATTATGCATCTAAAATCTAGTTTTAGATGGACTGGATTTCATAGCTCAAACACAGGGTATAAAGCACTCTTTCCCTTATTGAACAATGGAGCAGCAGGTTGGGAGGTACCTATGAAGTGGGATCACAGAGTACACTACATGTTTAACTTTAAAAATTATTACAATAAAAGACATTACCATTGATTCCGTCCAAATACTCCCTCTCACTTGGAACACACTTATCTCATCTCATTGTTTCCAATCTCCTCCTCTCTTCCTTCTCCTTCTTCTTCTTCCTCTTCATTTTGATTTTTTTTTTTCCTTTTGGTTTTTTGAGAGAGGATTTTGCTGTGTAGTTCAGACTGACTTTGAACTCACCACGTAGTCCAGGCTGGCCTCGAACTTGTGCTATCCATCCTTTTACTTTCTAAAACAGCTCTGGAAGTTCTCTTTCATGAATGTCTTTAGGTGTTCTATTGTGGCTGCTTGAGCTGATTCAAGGTCAATTTGACTTTGGAGAAGAGTGAGAAGCAAATGGAGGCAGATCTGGTGAGTAACGTAGGTAAGAATAAATCACAATATTTTTATGAGCTAGCTTTTCTGTCAGGTGGCACTCGGTGGTAATATTCATTGTGTTTTAGATCATACCTCATATAGACACTAATGAAAGAAGACTTTCAGAACAGCTTCAGAAATTAGAAAGAATGATGAGATAAGTGTATTTGAGGTGAGCAGGATTATTTTGAGGGGAGTTAATGGCAATGTATCTTTTACTGTAATACTTCCTTAACAAATTTAAATGTTCACCATATATTTTGATCATACCACATAGTTAGATTAGCACATAGAATACCTAATACTACCTGAGAGCAATACAGTTCCCTCTTTTGGTTACTGAATTTTATGAACAAATACCAAAACATTAACTACTGGTAATACTTTAAAACTCTCCATAGACAAATATGCCTTACATAAACCAAAAAGCGAATGTAGTTTGGTCTGGACATAGTATGCTTAGGTTGCATTCCTCCCTTACTCTATGTCCTCAAACCAGCAATTTTACCACCTGTTAATAGTCAATAATTCAGATGCAAAGTATGTTAGTGCGATTGTCTTTCTTTAGTAAGTAATTTTTTGTTTTGTCCAGAAGCTTCTAACAATCTTAGTATTTATTCTCAGAATTTTTCAATTGAATATATTTTTATATTCAATTTTTATCACTGGTATTGTATTTTCTACCCTTAGAGTAGAAAAGAGCCCTTTTTTGCAAATATTTTTCATCTGTTTTGGATAATTTTAAAATTTTTATTAATTAGTGACTCTCCTTTTACAGAAATGCAATTATTTTCACATTAGATTTCCTGAATTTATGTTTGGGTTTTTAATCTAATGATGCTTAATGCTTTCTATTTGTGCTATGTATTTATGACATTATGTATTTATTTGAGTCTCATACTCTACAATTGACCTATGCATCTTCTTAGCTTGAACATCGTATTTCTTTTTCTGTACTTTCTATGTTAAAGTATACACTAGAAAAATGAAAAATAATTTAACAGATGCAAGATTTCTGTAGGAAAATGGAGCCTTTTTTAAAAAGAAAAATGGACATGCTAGGAAGAAAAATACAGTATTGGTGATAAAAAAATTCCATTAATCAGACTAGTACAGTGACACAACAAACAAAAGAAACATTAGGCCAAAATTAGTTTAATAGTAATTATCTACGCTGAAATACAATTCAGACAAATAGTGAAAAGCAAAAAAATCCCATCCCAAAAAGATCATCCAAGCTCTGTGGGAAATATCAAACAGTTTAACCCTCATGGAATGGAAATGTAAAATATAAAAAGACAATGAGTGGAGTAGGAAAAAATATGTACAGAGATAATGGTAAAGAGTTTCCAAGAGTAAAGATAACAAATCAGAGATCTTAGAATCACAGAGAACAAAAGCACAAAAATACAATGGAAAACATTTACACATATACACCAGCAAACTACTAAAATTTGAACGTTAAAAAAAAACTTGAAGAAAACAAACAGAAGTTCGTTGGATGGCAGTAACTATAAATCACAAACTAAATAGTCTTTAAAAAGTAATGAAAGTTAAAAGCCAATAAAAAGTGGTTTAAGAGGCAGAAACATGCACATAGGAACCACAAATAATGTGTCACTCAGAATTCTGTCCTTTACCTTATCCTTTAATATTGAAGAAAAAATATATCTGAGATAGACAAAAAACTAACAGAACTTACAGGGAAAAAAGTCTGAAAAAAGGAAAAAGAGGGAAAGAAGGCTGATGAACAGATGTTAAAAATAGAAAGCAAAAACAAGATGATATTTTTACAGCAAGGACTATTAAAACAAATTATATTTTAATAATTAAATGCTCTACCAAAGCAGTATAGATTGTCAGTTTGTACAAAAAAACAAGATTGACTCATATATATAATTTCTTTCCACAGAAATTAAGAAATCAGTTGTAAATATGAAATATTAGATAAGAAGGCAAAATATGGAAAAATACTGTTATAGATTGAGAACTGGTGGTCAACTTCACGCCAGCTGGATTACATCAGCATGCATTGAGCGAAGATGCTCCACCTAAGGAGGGTTGTCAGGATAAATAGGTGGAGAAGAAGGGAGGTGTTGAGAGGAATTGAGGCATTAAGGAGGCATTGTGGGTTCTCCTACGAGTTGCTGTCTGAGCTGTTGGTTCTCTTGGAGAAGCTTTGGTCCTCACATTGAGCATTGCTTCCTGGCTCCGAGGGGTAGACATGTGCTGCTTGGTCTCCAGGATGAACTCATCACGCTGCTTCCTGGCAAGTACCCCACTGTGTTTGTCATTGGAGGAGCTCGGGGCCTCCGTGTCGCTGAGGACAGCTGTTGGTGCCTTTCAGGATAGCCCCGGTCTTTGTCGTGAGTGTGACTTCTCGGCTCCAGCGTAGAATCCTCATCCCACCAGCACAGCTCCTTCATCCTGCTGGCATAGACTTTCTGGCTTCTACCGCTGACCCTTGATTCTTCCCGGCATGGATCCGTAAAAGAGACTGGCACGAGTCCTTCTTGTGGGCTCTGGACCTCCAGTTGGACTCGTGGAGGCATTGTCCTGAGCTCTGGGTTTTTATCTGGATTCATGTGGGACATTGCCTTGGGGTTTAGACTCTTGACTAAATAGTCTATGTTTTGGTGTTGTGGATATATTTCCTGCATTTTCCTGTGTTAACTTTCGGTGACCATTATAAAAATATTATAAACTCCATGTCCTAATCCCAGTTGTTCTCTGTGTACAACCCCTGACTACAACAAATATACACTAATCTAACAGTAATCAAAACAAAGTTGAAACAGTTAACTTAATAACAAAGTAAATTAAAGGACAAAGAATCTAGTCCAGAAATAAAGAGCAATATTTTGTTAATGAAGAAGACCTTCATAAAAAGGACAAAATTCTTCTTAATATACACCAAATGACAGAGGTTAAACATACAAGGAAATAAAATTAATAGGGTAAAAAGAAAAATAATAAAATCCGAGATTACAGGTGATGATTTCAAAACTTTTCTCTCCGTATGTGTTACACAGAATTTCAATAATGATAATATTGTTTGAATAACACTTTAAACCACACAAATCAATTTATATTTATAGAACAGTCCATACAACATTTGCAGCATGCATATTGTTTTCAAGTCCACGTGCGCTATCCCCTAAAATTGACATTAAGATATTTAAAGGTATGTTCAGTGGCAACAACAGAATTAAACTAGAATGCAATAGCAGATAGTAATTGCAAAATCTCCAAATATATGAAAATTTTTAAAAAAGCATCCTAACACATCTCAAAGTTGAAATCATAAGAAAAAACATCTGTCTTGGTTACTTTTCTCTTGTTGCTGAAACAAAATATCCAACACCTAAAATTAAGGAAGGAAAAGTATATTTTTCTCACAGTTTGTAGAGGTTTCTGTCTATAACGAGTAGGGTGACCTGTTAGAGGGGCAACTGTTCATGTCAGTGAAAGACAACAAAAAGCAACAAGAGCAAAAGTGAGGAGAGCAAGCCTCTTTTCCTCCCTTATATTATAAACAGGCTACTCACACTATCTCTGTACCCTGCTCTTGCCCAGGCTTGGGATATTTACAAAGCAAGAACCCTGACCCCTGCTAAGTCACTTAGCCATACTTCTAAAATTCTCAAAGTGACACAATGCATCAAGTATTGCAACATCTCAGAGCATAAACTGCTGCCCTAGGGCATGCCCTCTACAGGCTAGGATGTAGAACTGCTGAGTTACTTAGCTAAACCTTAGTCTAAGCCTCTCAAGTTGACACAATGTATCCACCATGACAAGAGCTATCATGATACTTAATTAGGAAAGATTGAAAATTATTACCTTAAGATTAAAAATTGTTTACCACCTAGAGAGACTGGAAGTGAGAAATGTTTTATTTTTGAATCCAGCAACTTACATTTCATTTGCATTGTGTTTAACAGTAGATATTTTTGTTTGTTTCTTCTTTTGTTTTGGTATTTGTTAACTCATCTCCTCCACATTTTATTATAGGCATCCAGCATAGCTAAGAGCTATCTTCGGCTTTCTGCTTGGAAACTTTTTTTACTGAAATCATGCAGCTTGGACACGTTTTTATTTTCCACATCACTGCATCAAGTGTAGCTGATTTTCTGCCACTTGTAGCAAGTTTCTTTCCTTTAGCTTCCTGTATCCATCTCACAGTGTTTCCACTCCTCTCCCAACAGCTTCCTTCAGGCCCTTGTAGCATCTGCTTGCATCAGTCCCAAAGCCAATTCTGTATGTTGAATATTGTTCTAGCACCCTATTTCCAGGTACCAAAATCCTCTAAACTATCTACTACTATGTAACAAGGCACCAAACTGTCATACACAGTAGTGGTTACTTACCACCACTATTTCATTAGGGATGGACTTTAGCTGGTAAGTATTACTAGGATATCATGTGTGAGAGAAATCAGATGGTAGCAGGATCTGGAATCATCTCAAAGACTTCTTGTTGATGCTAGTTGTCTGCAACCTGGACCGTAGCGGACTACACATAACTACTCCATGTTACTTGGCCTTTGTGGGTGGAGGACAGTTTTCCAGAAAAGGACTAGTGGAGTCTGTACTGCCGTTTCTTTAACCGAAATAATGTGTTCTTTGCATTCCATTCCTAAAAGGCATGCCTCTAAGTCACTTACATTCAAAGGAAGAAGAAATAAGCTTCCTTTCTTGATAGAAAAAATATGAAAGTGTTTGAGGATATGTTTTAAAACAACCACTCTCCAGCATAAGCTAGAAAGGAACCAAACTGCAGCTTTACTAGGAACCTAGGCATAAAGCATCTGCTCCTGCAAATTCCCTATCACCCAACTGCGTCTAATGCCACATATCCGGAGCTCCACAGCACTGGGACTATCTATAGAGGAGTTACTGCAAAAACTGTTTCCTCTTCTTTTTCCTCTTCTTTTTTCCTCTTCTTCTTCCTCCTCCTCCTCCTCCTTCTCCTCTTCTTGTTCTTTTTCTTTTTCTCTTCTTCCTCCTCCTCCTCTTCTTACATTTTTAGAAAGAGATTAAAATAAAACAAAACAGTAAAAACAAGACAGAGCAATAAAAGCAATATATGATTTCAAAACAAGGTGATGGGAAATTAACAATGTTCACTGTATTGTGTATTGTTATCTTCAAAATACTGCTCAGATTACAAGATACAGGCCCCAGCTCGAGTTGAGAATTAGCTCCCTACCTCCTGCGACTTCCTGCTCTATGCCTGGGGTCTTTCCAAACTGTTTTGACCATCCTCACAGCCATAATAAGTTCTTATGACCAGAAGATCCTCTGAAACCTTGGCTATGAGAAACCTACGCATCTCCAACGCTGAGAATTTACTACAAGTTTGCTTTTTTTCTGGCTCAGCTCTGATCATGAATATTTATCTGCCTTGTTTCCCAAGGTCCAGGCTCAGCTTCAGGACTTGGCTACAAGAATTAGGTCTTTGTCTTTCCTCTCATTTCTTGCCTGCTTTCCTGCCTGCCAGCACCAACTGTTTTAAAGACAAAAGTCTCCACCTGAGCCTTCTTCCTCCTGGCTGGGGACTGTTTGTTTCTGCCATGATCTCTGCTTACCTGCCAGGGAGCTTCCTGCTGCTCACCTCTGGCCCTTCTTCATGCCAACCACTTGCTGCCTGGACTTCCAGCTTTGACCTGTTGCCAAAGCCCCTGGACAGCAGATTTTGCCATCTTTTTGGGCTGCCCCAGAGGCTGGGACCTTCTCCAGAAGCCTATTTATTCTCCAGATGTGGCCCCATCCTACTATATCTAGTTCTAGGTCTGATGTGTACTGAAGAACATTTGACTTTCTCTTTCTGTCTCGGGCTGTCACAGCCTCCTTTTCATTCTGACAGCTAAGGCCAGTGAGATCTAGGCTCACTTATTAAAAAAAAAAAAAATTACTGTTCTAGGATCAGTCTGAATCTGCTGCTTCAATTAAAAATTCACAGGGCAGTTTGCTTGACTTTTGTCATGGCGTAGTATGCTCATATTTCAAGATATTATGTAACATACAATGAATATATGACAATTTTAATTAGCTTATTAAAATTAAATCATTTAATTGAATTTTTAAAACTTCCATGGACCTTAAATTCTGCATTGCTTCTGTTGTTTAACTTCTAGGAAACCCCTTGTTCTACGTGTTTCCTTGACAGGTTCTTGGTGTTGTCTTTTTTGGCTTTCTTTTGGCTACCAAGACCTGTGAACCCCATGTGTACGACCTAAACGCCCTGAATTTCAAGTCCTGGCTTTTCTCACAAGTTAGCACTTATCTGGCCCTCAACACTCAGAGTGCATCTTACACATTTAGCTTTCTGGCCCCTTTCTAACCAATCTTATAAGCTACCACCCACATCTGGTGAGTTTTTCTTACTGTATTTTGAGAAGTGGGGAAAAGCCAAATTGATTTGTTTCTTATATTCTGCTTCTTATTCTTACTCTGTAGTCTGCTTCTATGTCTTCTTTTTATGCTACTTGTACATAATGTAGATTTTTAAATGAAGAGCAGACAATAAAACATTTGCTAAATTTTCTCTTGACCTCCTCTCCACTTAAAGGAAGCTTAAGAACTTTATTCTAGATTTGTGATGTTACTTTTTATACCTATGATTGCTCAAAGTGGCATGAAATTTTGATGGGCAGAATAATATGCTTAGCATGTTTATAAATTAACAGTCAAGAAGGTGTACAAACCTGGAATTATTCCCACAGGAAGCAAGTTGCTAGCTCTGACATCTCTTCTCTTCCTTAGCTTGCCAGAAACAGATGTTGACAGTCCTCTCATTTGGGGAATATATCCAGAAGGATGAATATTACCCTTGAGAAACACAATATACTGTACACGACTTCTTATAAGCAAAGAAGTAGTTTATTTAAGCTTAGAGAAAGTATATACTGACAACCTGTACAAAGAAAGGAAAGAAGGCCATAAAGCAATCCGAGAGCTTAGACAAGCCTCAGCTTCATGCAAGTTTCCTAGGATAGTTGAAAGGTGCAATTGATACAGTGCTTAGAGGGCTACAGATGGGACCTGAGACCAAAGTCCTCTTCACACAAAGCCAGCACTTTCTGAAAAGTCAAATATTTCAGTCACCCAGCTGGCTGTTTTGCCCACATATCACAAAAGAATCCAATGTCTTCTAGCACATTTTTAAAAAAAGACCTGTAATTAATCCTTTTTCACCTGACTCAAAAAGTATTTACAAGGAACTTCTCACATACCAGACATTGTATATGCTATGTTTGCATGTGTGCATAAAAGATTATATCTGACAGTCTCTATTTTAAAAATCTTCAAAATATAAATTGTTAGATTCTGAAAAATAGGAAGTAGAGTGGAAAATGATTGAAAATAGCTTGCCCAATTTGGCTACTGGCACCTAAAATATCTAGCATTTTAATTAGAAGGCATTCTTAGAATAGATAGCCTTTTGTTTATGTTTTTTCTTTAATATAGCATTCCTGATCTTTTTGGGGGCTGGCGTGTCTGACATGCAACTCACAGAAATGTGTCTGTATTGTTGAATGAGTGTAGTCAGATACTGGGAAAGAGATGGGAACAGCTTGGAGATTCCAATAGATGGAGAAAAGGGCTGACGCCATCAGAGCCCAGTGGTATGCGGCAATCAGAGCTGGGATGACTCCCTTTGAACAAAAATGTCACGCTGACCTGGTGGAGAGGATGGCAGGATGCAAACCCTGCAAGTGGGATTTGGCAGCGGCTATCAAAAGGACAGAGTCAATATATAATCAGGGCGACCTGAAACTGCCAATCACACGGCTGTCTTCAGGGACACAGGGCTTCAACATTTTCAAGTGTACAAGACTGCCTGTCTCTGCTTCTAATGCAGGAGATCCTTGGGATCAGCGGGCTTCTCACATAACCAGTTCTGGGATGCTGAGCTGCTGGCCTATGTGGCTTTGATGACTGTGGACAGAGCCCAACCTGGTATTTGGTCTTGACATTTGATGGTCATTAAGACATGTGTCATATTGTTCCAAATATATCATGGGTTGAAATTTCAAGACCTCTTTTGATTAGAAGTTGTGACAACTTTATTACTTAATAAGAATTGACTAGATGTGATCTGCTAATAGTTTCTGTTTCCAACAACTTAGCTCAGGGTCACCCCAGAGTGAATATTGTTGATTATACTTGTCAAAATATCTGCAAAAAGGAAAATCTTGTTTTATGAAATCATGCACATAATTTAACCCAGTAATCTTATTTTTGTGAGCCTCTTGTGAAGAAATAATCATAATTTAGCAACATTTTATGTAAAAAGAAGTTTGCAAAAACATAATACTGAAAAAATTGCATAAAGTATAAATGGTTATGTAAATGAGGAGAAAGGAAATTTTTTAAAATAAGAATTTTATTTTCAGTAAAGATTCTCAGAATTAATTAAATGATAAAAGCAGATCACAAAGTCTGATTCATGCAACAAGTATTTATGGTGTACCTAACATGGAATATTGTCCTAGGTCTGGGAATGCTTCAGAGACAAAAGAAAGAACCTCTCTTCCTTTGCAAAGCTTACATTGTGATGTATTTCATAATGTTCTTTCAACAAATAAACAACAACAAACAAAAGCATCAAAAAGAAAGCAGCAGAGAACTGAGTGGACTGTCCATGCCTATCCTCCAACGCTTCCCCCAGTTTCATGCATATCAGCCCTGGGTGCTCTCCTTCTTGAAGGCAGCTCCTGGGGCTCTGTTGAACAGATTGCCGCTCTCTGGCTGGCTGCAGAGTCCGCTTTGCCAGAGTACTTGGAAAATAAGTGCCCAGAAGAGGTTTAAACAAAAGATTGATGTAAGCATGGAAGTATTTATATACTCATCCCTCCAGACCTCTCCTATGGCTCAAGCCAATGGAACATCCTGTGACTATACCTCTGCTTCAGGGGAGCCAATCGGAGGCTAACATGTGAATAGGAGGGCACGATAAGTGCTAAGTAGATCTTACATGGTTGGAGTGACTCAGACTTTTACAATTTTTATTTTAGTTTTGTACAGTACTGGGAATCTAACCCAGGGTCTTGCACATAGGCAAGCACTCTACTACTAAACAATACCCAGTGTTATGCTTCAGATTTTAACAAGAATTGCCTCTCCTGGGTGAGGACAGAGATAGGGAGAGGGAAAGAGGGATCAAATTGTTTGATTGTAATTAATTAAATGTTATGTATCATAAGCATGTATCAATTGGAAATAAAAGAATTGTCCATCCTTGTTCTCACAGAACCTTTTTGAGGTAAGTCAGGTACTACTCTCTTTCTAATAGAGTATAAGGTTGTTGGATGTATGTTTCTTCCTTGTAGGTATATGTGATCTCCAATTTTTTGCCAAGCTATGTGCTAGTTTGTACACAGAGAGTTTATGGGCATACATTTTTCTAGAGTTCTGTAATAGTGGTGCACGCTTAAGAGCTGTAAAGCATTCATTACTGCTTTTATATTTGAATGTGACTGTCAGTCACCAATCGGTAAAAGGATCACAAAGTCACCAAGGATGTATGAATGCCTATTGAGAAACTCCCTACAAGGGCGCCAGTGTTATAGCTCAGCAGCACAAGCACCTGCCTGGCGAGTACAAGGTCAGGAGTTCGATTCCCAGTTAAAAAAAAAAAAAAGCCCTATGAAAGTGAGCAAAAAAGTATAAGCATTCAACTACATTTCTGTGACTGACTTTGAAACTTGCTTCATTACCAGGGCCTTTTTCTTTTTTAGTTTAATCTTTCTAAACCACCTTATTTTAAAATAGTACCCTTGTACTTGTCCTAATTTTTCCTTTAATGTCCAAATTAAGTTTATAATGAATCTCTGTGGATTTCATGCCACACTTCCTTACATATTTAAGTTTTTTTCTAAGATTATGCATGGTATTTTCATAAGATGTTTACTTTTTGTCAAAGCTCGTTACACATCACTTTCTAATTCTGATCTCTATTGCTCTTTACATTTACATATGATCAAGAGGAGGAAAGGCCCATAAGTGAAGTTGAGCCACTTACGTGTTAACATATACAGCTTTACTCAGCCAAGAAAGTGATTCTCTTCAATATTTCATTGTAGATGTAATCAACATTGACCAGAAACAATTCTTTTCTTAACAACCTGATATTCCTAAAGATCTTTATTACTTGAACTTTGGTCACATTGTGACAGAAAACTAACTTGAAACACCTTAGGCAAAAGTACACTTTAAAGATTGTTGAAATGTGAGAAACTTTCTAATTAACAAGTCCAAAGGCTGGAAGGATGTGCTTGGACCTCAGAATTGTAACACACACTATTTCTAATAGAAGTGTTCACTTGATATGTGATATTTTCTATTCACATATCTATTTTTCAAATTTTAAAGTATAGTCTTTAAGGCCAGACTGTAGATTGGACTTGCTTTATTATTCATTGAGAGCATTTATTTCCATTGTAGAGCCTGCAACATTTATGTTAAACCTAATATCTAATTTTTGCTTTTAATCTTCCATTCTGCTATTTATTTTCTATTTTCCCAATCTGTTCTATATTGCTTTTACCTCCCTTACTGGCCATCATTTTAACATTATTTTCAGTGTTTAGTTAAATTTTATCTGTATATCTATGCTATTTTATTTTCAGTGTTTTCTTCTTATGCATATAACTTATTACAGTCTAACTTGAACAATATTGTACAACATCACAGCTAATGTGATTAACTTTAATATTGACTGCTCTTCATTTGTTGTATTATAATCATATAGTTGATAATCACGAGTGTCACAATCCTTAAAACAAGTTATTATTTTTATATAATAAAATTCTTTTAAAGAAATTTAAACAGAAAATCTCTTTGATATTTGCCAATATATTTATCAGTTCTAGCCCTCTTCATATCTTTCAGTTGCTTTAAATTTCCATCTGGTTTCATTTTCCTTTAGCACAAAGAATTTCCTTTTAACATTTCTTCTAGTGCAAATCTGCTGGCAATGGATTCTCTCAATTTTTTTCAATTGAAAAATCTATGTACTTTACTTTCCCTTCTGAAGAATGTTTTCCCAGTGGTGTAGTTAGGTTAATGGTTATTTCTTTTTAAACAGCACAATCATCCTATCATTCTCTGGCTTGCATTGTTTTCAAGATTACATCAATAATTTTTATCTTTGTCATCCTGTATGTAGAGTGTCATTTTTTTTTTACTTTTGTTACAAATTTACCATCATCACTGATTTATGTTTGATTTTTTATATGCCTTGATATGCTTTTCTTCATGTTTATCTTACTTGATGTGTATTTTGAATATCCAGAATCTATTTATGGTCTTTATCAATAGTGGAATTTTCCATCTATAATTTCTTAAGATATTTACAGCTTTAACCATCCCCACTAAGAATACAGTTACTTGTATCATAGACTATTTGCTATTCTCCCACAGTGTTGTATATGTGTGTTTGTGTGTGTGTGTGTGTGTGCATGTGTATATTTTTGCATGCATGTGAGCGTGCTTACCTTTTCTCTCTGTGCTTCAGTTGGATCGTCTTTAATGCTCTGTGTTCAAGCTCCTTGATCTTTTTTGTTCTATCTGCTAAATTATCCAGTAATCTTTAACTTTCAGTGTTACATATTTCAACTGTACAATTCTAATTTGGCAATTTTTATTGTTTTTACTTAGCCTTTCATTTATGTTTTTTAATTTAAATTGCTAAACACCTTTATATTGGCTGATTTAAGGTTCTTTTTTTCTTAGTATTACAATCTGATATTCCTGAAAGTCTTTCAGTATCTGTTTCTGTTTTTCTTTTGTTTTTGTTGTTGCTACTGTTAAGTGTCGCATTTCCCTACTTCCTCATATATTTAGAAATTTTAAGTTACTTAGTGTCTGAAATTTTTACTTTTTAAAAAAGGATATGAGTATTTATTTTGTAAACAGGCATGTTTCAATCAACTTATTCCTCAGAGGTTTATGTGTAAGGTTGGATAGAATGCATGCGAAGTAGTGTTTCTGCTACTTTACAAAGTAGTTCAGCCATATGAGTGAGGAGATGTTTCACTGTCTTAAAAGGCTTCTCAGGTTTTTAAAGGGTCTCTTCCCACGCTGGCTTGTCAGGTCAAGCTGCCTTTCTTGGTTCTTCCTCTTTTCACTATAATATGGATCTGGAAAGTCCTTCCACATAAAAATTGATGACCTCATTTTTTCCCCAACTCTCAAGGATCAGAATCCTCTTCTGTTTTCTACATTTCGCTAATTGATGTTCTTAAAATATTGTCCAGTTTGTAACTGCGCAAGATGAGAGAGTATCTAGTGTTAGTTTCCCCAGTATCACCTGAAGCAGAAATCCCAAAGCAAAGCTTTTAGCAGGGAAGGAACGTAAGTAATGTACAGTAATGTTATTTAGGAAGGTCAACATGACAGAACTTTAGGCTGTAGATTGAAATGGATTAAACTAAGGGAGAAATACTAATTAAAAACTATTATTAATCAAAGGAAAAAGATGAAAATGGAAGCTGTTAAAAACACAACAAATTAAAAATCAGAAGTTGAAAGTTATCGATGCTTTAATTCAGTGGTGGTAAACCTATGAGACCTGTGCCTCGGTGAAAGCTCTGTTATTGTGTTAACAATGAACACAATAGCACAATTAACAATTGGCAATCAATGCAATTGTGTATAAATTAGTTATTTCTCTAAACTAAAACCTCAACTTTATTCAGGTTTAATTGCAGTGTTGGCATTTTGTAACAAACAAGTGGGTTTTGGGTTTTAGTAGTTCATCTAATTCATCTATTAAAATGCTTAGTGATTATCTGCTATTAAAATGCATTTGTTTATTATCAAATCAAGTCACTTATTGACTACTTCTTACATACTAACCACTGTTTTGTATATGAGATGTACTGTCTGCCTCAATGCTACTCTTTAGAGCAGTGCATCCAACAGAACTTTTTTCACTAGTGCAAAGTGTAATTACTATTCACAGTAGTTAGACTACTTAATTTAATAAATTAAAATTTAAATTCAAATAAAAGCCTAATATAGCCAGTGGTAACCACATTGAATATTGTGGTACTAGAGAGATTATAGTGCATGCACACGCGTGTGCAGGCACGCACAAATACAGGCACAGTTGCACCTATTAATACTAATTGTAGTGCTTTTTACATTTCTATCAGAACTCAGAAGGTGCATCTATCTCTTTTGATATTAAACAGGAAGGGAGAAACATAAGTTATGTGCATTTTAGGTAAAGATTGTATGAAAACAATAAATACAGAAAAACAGAAATGGAGAAGATATGTTCCTGGTAAAGAGAAAAGATCTTGAAAAATGGAAGTAGATGTTCAGACCAAAGCATAGGAATTTATGGTGAAATAAAAAATAGAAGATAAAGGTATACAGGAAAGACATATAACATTGGTTATGCTACAACCTTTGCATTTTTTGAAGGTGCTACTAACCAGAATGATAAATTCATCTTAAAAATATTTCCCATTTAGCTTGTAGATAGAGATGTTCAACTGATTATCAAAATAATTTATCTGGAGTTTAGAAGAAGGTTGGGCAGGGATACTATAACTTTAAAGAGAATAGGTACAAAAATAAGGAAAAAAAGGCCAAGAAAATATATCTAGATTAATTTTGCTAGCAAGTTCTTTAAAAATTTTGTTTTCTGCATCAAAAGCCTTCTAATGATCTAGACCTTTTATTCTCTGGCTTGGAAATGTTAAGCAGAATCTTAAAAGGATTAACTCAATAGTAAGCTCAGGTCAAACTTCAGGTAGGGGGCTTTGGCCCTACCTTTGGCCCATGAGGAAGTGAAGAGAGCTGGTGGACCTCTACCCTTCTTAACATTTGATTCCTTTCTGTCTGTGCTACAGCTACATTCTGGGGGAAGATCTGCCTGACTGATATATGGCAATGTAAGCATCATGTGTCCTTGGCTTGGGTTTACAGATAACATATTTACCATGCCCTGAAGCAGAGGTGACGTGCAGTGAGTAGGGATCCAGATTAAAAGCCCTTGTCCTAAAGGTGGAGTCTCCTTGCCTTTGATATTATGACTGGGTTACTTTCATTGGGATTATAAAATAACTTTATACAAGTCATCAAGAGAACTGAGTTTTAGGGTGTTGTCTTAGAAGCTAAAAATAAAATTAGATTAGCAGTAATTAGTGAAGTGGGTGTAATTTCATACCTTTGGCTGTAATCATTTCCTGAAGTGGTTTTTTCTTGATTTGACTTTCCAGTGCATTATATTCCCTTGTTGAAAGAAAATATGCATTCTGTACCCCCTACAAGGGCAATTTTAAGGAAAGTACAGTAAACATAAACTAATGTAATGATGGGCTACATAGAACGCTCTGTTTTCATGAAATAAACCACTAAAAATACTCCTCATACTAACAATGCGAAAGTAGTAATATTGTAGTTCTAAACAATTCCAAGCTATTATTTTATTTTGCAAGATGCCGTTGGCAGAATCTAGTCTCAATAATTACTTTTTTTAAGAAGAAAGAAAAACAATTTAATGCACTCCAATGCAGACTCTAAAAATATCAGAGAACCAAGTATACAGGGATCAAGCTATTAATAGCTTAAAACACTGTCAGTTGGTGGGATGGGACACATTTTTTTAGATAGTGAGCCAAAATCTAGATTTTTACTGCTGAGATATATGCTTTGAATCTGTAGCACATTAAAAGGTGAGAAAAGGCTGTAAGTGATTAAAATATCTTGTTTCTCAATACCCTACAGGAGCTGTTAAATTCTCCCAAGAGTCATGGCAAATATTTGCAGAAATCTTCAGATGCTGATTGATTCAATTATAATTAAATATGAGACATAATACAGCCATTTTATGTGATTGGTAAGAATCATGCGCAAACTAAATCATGATATGCTGTTGCAATCACAAAAACCTGTGAATCCTTGAACTAAGCATTAGAAGCTGTGTTGGTGTGGTAGAAATGGGATGCATGTTAAGCAAATATGCCACAATTCTGAGACCCTCCTACAGCTGCTGTAGCACCTTTTATATTTACCCAGACATAATATACATTCTGGGTAAACATTTAACAAGTGTCACTTTTTGACATTGGTTTTTATTCTATTAGTGAAACATTCCACACACTTTGAATCTGACATCATGAGTAAGATGGCTAGAAGATCTGTATTTATGTTGGTAAAGACAAGACAAATGACTTAACAGAAGAACAAAAGAGTCAGGCTTTAATTCCAGAAAAAGGCCATGGAACAGTTTACTTTCAAACACTC
The DNA here is from genome assembly GCF_034190915.1 of Cavia porcellus. Classification (NCBI taxonomy): domain Eukaryota; kingdom Metazoa; phylum Chordata; class Mammalia; order Rodentia; family Caviidae; genus Cavia; species Cavia porcellus. Next base: position 47,803,430 of record NW_026947510.1, on the reverse strand, counting down.
CCTATTCATCCAGAGTAGCTGTCATCTCTCTTCCTCCTTCCCCATTTTCAAATGAATTGTCCTCTTCTATTAAAAAAAAAAGACAGACCAACTGGAAATTTACTTATGAATGATGTGCAGAAAAGATACTGAAATATGTAATAACTCAGCAAGTCTCTATAAAAGTCCTGAAGCAACTGTAAATTCATATGCTCACTTTGAGAAACTGGTAAGAGCATGCACTGTATTTTTCTTTTTTATTATGAGACAGCTTACAAACAGTAAGGTGTGTAAACCTTAATTGTACAGCTTAATAAAACTTTACTTATATCCATCACTCAAAATAAGATACACAATATGTCTAATATCTTATGTAGTGCCAGTATATCTTTACTATTATTTGGATAACTCTGCTATTCATATTTCTAGCACCCTGGCTTTGTTTAATCTTCTTTTCAGTTTACATAAATGAAATGAAGCATATTACATTGTTCAGTGTCCTGATTTTTTCACTCTATATTAGGCCTATTGTGATTCATCTTATTGTGGTATGCATTCATTAATTTTCCTTGTTTTATAGCTTTATATGTATGAATATGATCTCATTTATTTACCTTTTTAATGCACATTTTGGATTTTTTCCAGATTTTTATATCATTAATAATGATGCTGTAAACATTCTTTATTTATCTTTTAGTGAACATAAACATGTATTATTTCTGAGGTAGTTGTCCAAAAGTGAAATTGTTGGGATAAAGAGAAGCATATTTCTAGGTTTAGTAGGCATTGTCAGACAGTTTTTAAAAAGTGAACATATCATTTTGAAGTACTCTACTATTCCAAAGTGGCTTAAACTCCCACCAGTAATATGCTAGGATCCTAGTTGCTTTACAGTCTAAGCAATATTTGGCTTTGTTGATTGTTCTTAAATTTTAGTTCTTTTAGTTGATTCATAGTTTATCTATTTGTAATTTTAATGTATACTTCTAATAATGATGGATTGATGTTGGGAAGTTTTTTTTTTTTTAATAGAAGAAGACAATTCATTTGAAAGCTGTAGATCTTATGGGTCTGGATTAGTTGTACACTGGACTAGCTGTACAATTTTTTTTTAATTTTGAAGAGAATAATACCGAACAACACAAAACAGAATAGAGTCAATCAAAACAAAACAGTGAATTGATACAGGGCCTCAAAATAAGATAATAGGAAATCAACAATGGCTACTATATTGCCTCTTGTTATCATCAAAGTAGCTACATATACCATCAGGCATAATAAAATAAAACAAAATAGTGTAAAATCAATTGAAACAACAAAAGCAATTACAGGGCTTTGAAACAAGATAATTGGAAATCAGCAGTGGCTACCATAATGTATCTTGTTATCTTCAAAATAGTTGCCCAAACCATCAGATATAATAAAATAAAACAAAACAACAGAACAATGAAAATAATAAAAGCTTCAAAACAAAAGAATGGAAAATTAGCAGTGGCTATCACTTTCCCTTTTTAGATGTTTCTTCCCTTTTCACTTTCACAATATCTGTTGTGGATTTTGGATCCCACTAACTCCTTCAATTTTTATGCTCAGGAGACAACTCAATGCTCACCTATGTGACTGAAACATTTGACCCATAAGCATAATCTCAAGTTGCATCCATTTACCTAAAAGAGCACTGAGGTCATCCTTTTTACAGCTGGGTAGCTTTCCACTCTATATGAATTCCATCTTCCTTATCCATTCTGTAGTTGATGGGCAGGCTATCCCTGCTGTTTTCTGGTTTCTTGCATTGTCTTGCAACTGTTGAATTACTATTTCCTGGTTCATTGTTATTTTTAAACGATCTTTCCTTTCATGATCGCTGGCTGTGAGCCTGTCTTCGAGATCTGAAAGTCACATGTAGCATTGTTTCTCTTCTTTGACTTTTAGTCTATGAATTTCTTTCAAGGTAAATGCATTTCTTGTATAAGCAATATTGATGGATCCTATCTCCCAAATCATTCTGCCTGTGCTTCTTTTTATTGGTGAATTGCCATCTACATTAATGGTTATGGCCCACACATACTGATTTATCTCTGCCATGCTATTTTCCTGCCATTGGCTCCCTACTTTTCCCCTCCATTCACTTGCTTGCTCCACTTGATGATCTCCCTCTGCTGCTGTTCCTAGAACTGTGAACATTTTTATCTCTCTCTGGAATGTCTTCAATATTCTTTATAGGGTTGATTTGGTGGTCATGAATTCCTTCAGCTCCTGGTCATGGAAGTATTTTGTTTCTCCATTAATGTTGAAAGACAGTTTTTCAGGGTACATTAATCTGGGTTGGAAGTTATTTTCTTTCAGGTCTTGAAATACTTCACTCCAGCTTCATCTTGACTTGATAGTTTGTGTTGAGAAGTCTGTTGTAATTCTGATGGGTTTTCCTTTATAGGTGATCTGTTTCTTTTCTCTAACAGCTTTTACTATTCTGCTTTTGTGCTCAATTTCTGGCATCTTGATTAATATATGCCTGGGGGGAGATTTATTTTGGTTATGCTAGCTGGAGTTCTATAAGCCTTACTTATCTGTATGTTCAGTCTTTTTCCCATGCTTGGGAAGTTTTCTGCTATTGTGTCTGTAAATAGACTTTTTATGTCACTTGCATGGACCCCTGCTTTTTTGCTGAAACATATCACTCTTTAATTATTTTCTTTGCATTGTCTTGCAACTGTTGAATTATTATTTCCTGGTTCATTGTTATATTTAAACGATCTTTCCTTTCATGATCACTGGCTGTGAGCCTGTCTTCAAGATCTGAAAGTCTATCTTCAGTTTCTTTCAAGCAGATTTACCAGATTTCAATGAAGTTTTTAATTTCCTGGATATTTCTTTGAATCTGTTTCATGTATCCTAAATCTTTCTGATATTCATTCAAGGTTTCCTATATTGTCCTATTCTCCTCTATTTTTTTATATATGTCTCAGCAATTCTTTTGTTTTTCATTTCTTCTTTTACCTGAGATAGTATTTGTGATCTAATTTCTTTTATAGTCTCATGAAGTTGTTTCTTTACTTCAGCTGCCATCACTTCAGAAATTTCAGATGTGCGACTTTCAATCTCTTCCACCTTTATATCTCCTGAACTTTCTCTGCATGAGTTGGAGGCCAGAGACTGTCTTTTGCTTCTTTGTCTTGACATTTTTCTGGGTTCTTCTGGACAAGCAGGTTATGAGGTCCCAGGCACTTCCTGCATTGGCTACAATTTCTCCAAGGCATGGCTGTCTAGTTCTTCCAGCCAGTGCTGCCTACAGTACCTGATGGTGGCCACTGGGCGCAATGGTGTAGGGCTGGTTGCTGCTTTTCCCAGTCCATGATGGAAGCAGGAAGCTCCCTGGTGGTGGCCAATGTGCAGGTGAGGGTGACTGGCTGCTGCTTCTTCTGGCCCATGCTGGTTACCGGCGGGAAGCATACCTGATGGAGGCTGATGTGTGCATGGGGACAGGCTCACTGATTCATTGTTGTACATTTTTATGTGTATCTTTGTATATCTAGATATCTCTTTTCATAAAGCCCTTGTTTATATCATTTGCCTAATTTTAAAAATAAGCAATACTTTTTTAAAAAAAATTCAATGATCATAAAAGAACAGATTGGTTACTTCTCTTCATTAAAATTTTGAGTTTCTTTCTATTAAAGATAATGCCAGTGAAGTGGTAAGTCAGGTAACAAGAAATGTATCTATTTAAATTCAGTTTAGATTAAACACATTTTCACTTTATATGCATAATGATGACAAGGGTTTTCTGTGTTACTTTCTCAGGGATCTACATGACAGTACTTGAGACAGACAATGTGCTGAATGAGTATCTGTGAATGAAGGAATAAAAGCATAGACTCTAATTAAAGGTAGATAGATAAAACCCTTTGATGTACTATGCTTTTACTAAGGGCTATGATTTGGATATGATTTGAGCATTCCCTCCCAAAGTTCATTTGCCGGAAGCCTGGTGTCCATATGGTGGCTCTGGGGTAGTGGAGCATTCCATTGAGTGGAAGGTGACTAAACCATAGCCAGTCTGTCTCTATAAAGGTATAATGTAGGTCTTGGGGGACTGGATTAGTTCCTGTGAGAATGTTGTTTAAAGTGAGTTTGGCCATCTTGTTTGGCCCTATGTCTTGCATCTTGTCACACCGTGTGATCTCCCCGCCATACTGTTTCCACCATGATGTCACTGGAGACAAATAGATGGGGGCAAATGATCTTGGGCTTTCAGCCTTCAAAACTGTGTGGTGAAAATAACCTGTTTTCTTTGCACCACAAAATAGACATTCTGTTAGAGCAATGCAAAATGGGCCAATATGTTAAGGTTCTGGTTATGCTCAATATTAGCAAGAATAAGAACTTGGAATGTGATGCAATACCAATCTGAGGACTGGCTAAAATGAAAAACAGTCCTTAAAGCTGATGTACCAATTCCATTTCAGCAATGCCCATCTCTGCAGCTATCCATTATTAATGCCTTGTGTTATATTAGATACCCAACTAATTATACAGCCTCAGCATTAAGAAAGGGATGGGGACTGCTAGAGGACTCCCTCATCTCTGGAAAGGGCAAAGTACTAAAATCTGAATACGTGAACAGTGCCACAAATGGAACACAAGTAAATAACTTTGCTTTTTTTGTTGTTGTTGTTTGTTTCAGTCTTTTCAGTTCTAAAGTAAGATGGCTCTTTGGGCTTTCTGGATCCTGCTTGCTCTGACTTTCTGTCAATGGAGAGCCCACGGAAAACAGCTTTTATGGAAGACACAGTGCTACCCATCCCCGGAGGTCAACGTGACCTGTGCAATGTACTGTGCCCAAATCTCAGAAGCTTACATCTCTTTATACTTGATCTAAACAGCCTGTCTTTTAGTTGTCCTAGGACCAAATATTCTCTTCTGTAGTTGAGATGAAAAATCTCCAGGCTTCTTTGGAGAGAAAGCTCAAATCTGAAACAACAATGCTCCTTGGATACAAGTAGCATTTTATTCTAGAAATAGAAAATGTCCTCTAGCTTAGTTATAATTTCTACAATCTGTTCTGCCAATTTTTTTTTGTTTGTAGAACTGCTATTCAGAGTTCTTTTGGCTAAAATGAAAAAATCTAGCTATTTCCAATAGCTTGATCATTTTCATGGGATGTCCCATTTAAGAACTGATGAAAAGGACACTGTAGAAGTCCTCTTAGAAAGGAACTGCCCTGAATTAATGACTTATTGAAAACTATTGTATTTAATAGAACAAAATATGAAACTAGTTCATAATTCCCAACATATTTTTTCTCAATGGAAAATAAGCCTCTGTTTTCACTTTCTACTATGAAAAATTATCCTAAACATATGATGCTTAGTAGAGCACATCAATTATTTTGCTTCTTAGAAAAGTCACTCTTTTAATATCAGTCTCCAAAATTAGTAGTAGAAGATATCCCTGGCCTGCGTGATAAACCAATATGAGCTCCCTGGAAGACAGAAAAGGTATTTGAATGACATGTCAGTTGCCAATAAAAAGCAAGACAGTACCATCCTGGCCAATGGGAGAAGAATTTGTGTAACAGATTTAAGATGTAACAATCCAAGGAGGTCCATCTCGAGAGAGAAGCGAAGGGATTAATTCTCAGTTCTTAAATAAAAAAAAAAAAAGAAAAGAAAAACAAAAAAAGTGTATGTCATACTCTGCTGATAGTCAAATTAAAAAACAAAAATGACGAAACCATTTTACCTGCTGTGTAAGCTATGGGGAAAAGCTGCTATAGCCATACTTGTCTTACAACATTATCTTTAATGCAAGGTAATAGTAATGATGGATAATATTTGCTAGGAACTGAAGTAAGTACTTTTAAACATATTGTCTTTTATTTTCAAATCATCATATAATAAGCCAGGTACTACACATCAGGTGACGCTTTCCTACACTGAACATCCAAAGTGATCCAAAATCTAAAACTTTTGAATGTCAGTATAAACCCACAAGTAAAATTTCATATCTGATCTTATGCGACAGATCCGAGACAAACTGTAGGCACACTAAAAATATTACATAAAGTTATCTCCTGTCTAGTCAATAGGGCACATAGGAAACAAACAAATTTCAGGTTTAGCTTCAGGCTTTAGTCCCATGATACTGCATTTTGCACATGCAAATATTCTAAAATATGTTCAAAAAATCCAAAATCAGAAACATTTTTGTTCCATCATTTTCAGATATAGGATGCCACCATTTTATAAATGAAGGTGCCAAAAAGCACAGAATAAACAATTTAGGATCAGCAAAGACTAAAAGTCTGGAAATGAGCTTAGACACTTAACTTATTCTAGTTCTGCAGAGATGCTGTAGTTATAACTCTACAGCACTTTCAAAGTGTTGCAAAGTCTTTGCTAGATTTCCACTGTGAAGTAGGGTCTAATCTTCCTCCTCTAAAATTTATTTGGGCGTTGGTGACTGTTTTCACCAGAAGAATGCCGTGGAAATGATATCCAGAGACTTGCTCGTTCTGGGAACAGGAAGCCGTAGATCTCCACCTGGCCTCTTTCATCTCCTGCTCTCTGGCTTCTCCCTGTAATAACCCAGCTGCCACACTCAGGAAGTCCCAGCCACCATGGGCAGCCATGTGAAGGTGCTTTGTCACCAGGCTCAGCTCAGCCTCCAGAGGATGAGCAGTGCCCAGTGTCAAAGCTATAAGTGAGCTTTCTGCTGACTACAGTCCTGGCTGCCTCCAGGTCAGACATCCTTAAACAAGAACCAGCAAACTGAGCAGCCACTCACAGAATCACGAGACGGCCAAAACCTGGTATACAAAGTATAGTGAGGGTGGGGAGAAGCTACAGAGCAAAAGATAAACAAAGAATCCCCCATTTGCAAATAAACTATATTTTAAAAGAATGCATATAAATTGGCTATTTGAAACTCAGAATACATTTCCCCATGGAAACAGTGTTTTAAATAGTAAGGTTCACAGACCAGTTCACATAAATCTATTTAACTCACAATGTAGTTTAAATTTGCAATGAAAATAAGACAATACTTTTACAAAACTAGCAATTAAACTAAACATATTAAAATACGAGAAAAAAGTTGCTTTAAAAATACATTACATTTGTTTTTGAAGGAAAGTGCAATCATAAGAAGATGATATCCTTTTGGAGTGTCTGATGGGTATGCTTCAAAACTTCTATAATTTGATGATCTCTTAGGCTGGGGATATAGCTCAGCAGCACAGTAATTGCTTGCTAAGTGCAAGGTCCTGAGTTCAATTCCCAGTACCCACTCCCCCCACCAAAAAAAAAAACCTAAAAAAAGAAAAATTGATGACCTCTTGCTGGGCAGTGTAGTACACACCTCTAATCCCATGAATCAGGAGGCTGGGGAAGAAGGATTGTTGTGAGTTCTAGGCCAGCCTGAGCCACATAGTGAGTTCAAGGCCCTGCCTCAAACAAAACAAAGAATTGATTCCTCACTTTGTTAAACCCAAACTATATGTGAAATTTGATTTTTCTCAAACCCATATCACCCATAATTACTGATTTAACAATACGCTGTGTAGTAAAAATAAGACATCAAAGGAGAAGAATAGGCATAAAGGTACTATAGTGAGTGTAGTTTTTGTTACATAGCATCCAGTTATCTTTTCTGAGCCAATGAGTACCGAACCTGGGTTTCCTTTGGGAGCCATCTTTTCGCCCACTCTAAGCCTATATGACTTGGTTGTTCTACAATGGATATCGTATAGCCTTCACAGAAATTGATTAGACTGAGAAAGTCACCCTGTCCCCTACTCAAAACCAGCAAAAGTGACACTCAAAATCAAGCCAGTTTAGCCTCGTGATGCCAGGTCTAGCATGAAAAGGAATTAGCAAGTTTATAAATTCTGAACCCGCTGTATCCGCCATACTGGGAAAGAAAGCCTGCCTAAGAAAGCAAACAATACAGGGATAGAATAAAACAGAATGAAGATGGGATACAGAGAGAATCTCACCACCCTAGTGGGAGACTCGGCAGCAAGCAGTGCATGGCAGGTGGTCCTGATATCTGCTAGGGTTTGGATTAGGAGTGAACCCCCTAAAACTCACATATTGAGGTCTGGCTACCAGCCTGACCCTCTATTGGGAGGTAGTGGGACCTTTAGGAGGCCAGGCCAGTGGGAGAAAGTTAGTGTACTCTCAGCGGGGAGGCTAGGACCCCAGTGCCTTCCTGCCTCTCTCTCCTCTGCTGCCTTAAGGTGAGTAGGACTCTCGTTGCGTGCTCCACTAGGCTATACTGTGCTACCTCTGCTTTAAAGCAAAAGGGCCAAGTAACATTTCAAACAGTGTCTGAAACCATGAGCTAAGTTAATCTTTCTTCTATACTGGTCATCACAGGTATTTTACTCTATCAACAGTAAGCTGACTTACCATTAGATCAGTTCATAAATTCCATTTTGGCTTGAGCCCGTAGAGGTGCGGTGGACTGACATTTGCACCTGACTGTGTTTTAACTGATGAAATCACTTAAAGAATGCAGCTGACTGAAGAGACTACCCTGCCAAACTGCTTGCCCTTATGCTAAATGCTTCTCACTCACAGCTCAGGATAGGGCCAGAGGGTGGGAGGGCTCTCACTATGAAATCCTTTAGGGATTTGGTTTCTTGTCTTGTGCAGAGACTCTTCTGGGTCCTTGTTGTTTTCTCCACACAGGGATTAAATGAATAGAATAAAGTTTGACAGTGTGTGTGTGTGTGTGTGTGTGTGTGTGTATGTGTGTGTGTAACGCACACACACATACACACAGGTTTTAATAGGCTAGGTCTGGGAATGTTGCATCTCAATTTGTCTCGTGATCTATTGGTCAGAACTTTCCACCAAACTGCAGGAAAGCCTAGAACTCACAACCTAGCAGACAGACAGTGTGAGCCACAGTCTACACTTCTTGTCAAAATTTCTTTTAGCTTGTTTCTTCTTATGCACTCAACACTGAACCCTGCAGTAGAAACCATCTGTGTGTACTGTGATTCTTCCTGGAGACAGTGAGTCACTTCTGTTGTTCTGATTATTACTGGATATTTTGGTCTAATAACCTAAAAACTACAAAGGGGTAATGAAACGGGTAACAAGGAAAAGGTAAGAGAGCAGGAAAACAACAACAAAAACCCTCATTCCAGGAGGGAAGCAATAGAAAACATTTTAGCATCTTCTTGGGCACACATTTGAAGGTCCCAGGCCCAGCCTTAAAGGAAGGGAACTGTTTAACTAGTCCTTGATCCAGTTCACTGGGAATGACTCCATTGCCTTTTTCTGTCCCCCTGGCATCCAGGTCAACCCTCCAGGAAGCTGTCTCCAGTCTACACCATTCTCCATGGTCCCTTCTAAAGAATAGTGAGGAAAGCGTGCTCGGGAGCACAGAGCTGTCACCACCGCACCAGAAAACCAAGAGCACGCTCACATGAAGAGAGCTGAAGCAGAATTGGTTTATAAAAGGACTGTGCACCAGGTATAGGAAGAGGAAGGGCAGCAACAATAAAAACCTTACCCCTGGTTGTGTGTAACCCTCACACTCCAGGGCATGAATGAGAACAGTGATTAACAGAATTGGAGAAAAAGCCACTCTGCAGGAAATGGTAGTCTTTGGACAACGTTGAGCAAACGTACTGATGAGGACCAAAAGAATGAACTCCTGACCTCTCAGCCTCCCCTCTGGGGTGCTGGGGCGGGATACTTGGTCTCAGATCACTGTATTCCCCCTTTGTTTCCTCTCCTTCTCTTGCTTCTCCTCTTCCTCCTTTTCTTCTTCTTCTTCCTCTTCCCCTTCCTCTTACCCACCTCCCTTTTTTCCTCCCCCATTCCTCTCCTGACCCTTCCCATTTCTCCTTCTTCTTTTCTTCTTCCCCCTTTTTCGCCTCCCCCTCATTTCTTTCCTCTTCCTCCTCTCTCTCCCCTCCTCCTCCTCCTTCTCCTATTCTTCCTCCTTTTCTTCTTTCTGCTTTTCTTCCTCTCATCCTCCTCTCTGTCTTCCTCCTCCTCCTCCTCCTCCTTCTTTTTCCTCTGATCCTTTTTTTCTTCTGGCCTTCCTGCCTCTAGATAGTTTAAGAGACATGCAGGAAGCAGAAAATAAACCCAGGGTAGTGGTGCACACTAGTAATCCCAACATGCTGGGAGACTGAAGCAGGAGAATGACAATTTTGAGCACAGCCTTGGCTAAGTGACTTAGCAAAACCCCGTCTCAAAATTAAAAAAAAAAAAAAAAAAAGATTCAAAGAGCTAGGGATATATAGTTTAGTACTAAGTACTTAGTACTTCAATACTAAGGCCCTGGATTGAATTCCCAGTGTCACAAAAAACAAATAAAGACAGAGTGAAGGCATTTAATGTAATGTGAAGATAAAGTACATAGTTTTTCTATTTTTAATTCTGATACAAATTAATCTTAGAATACAGAGATTGACTCAATTTAAAATGTAAAGAAATAAGAGTTAGAAAGGAAAAAAATCATGAAATACTCCAGACTTTACTATGTGATCAAAATATAGTATGTATCTGGATGTCCAAAGAGAGAAGCTGAATATCTTTTGGAGATTCCTGAATGGACCCCCAATTAACTGTTCCAATCACACTTTGCTTTTGTTATTTGCATATAGTTCAGGTCACAGCTAACCTATCACAAAAAAGACACAGATTCTAACTCATTTACTTCCAATTAGCATATTTATTTCTGCTGGCTGAAACACTTCTGACACTCTGTGAAAAGGAAGTTCTTGAAAAATCTTTGCACATAGCAAGTCATCCACTTGGAAACACATTTGTGTACTTTATAATTTTCTGTATTTTTCAATTTAAAGGGCTTTACACATATAATTTCAATTAATTTTCCCAACACAACAATACTAGCCTCATTTCCATTTTTACTAAAATGAAAGTGAAGCTTAGTGGATAAATTACCAGTCCAAGGCTTGGAGAAGAGAGTTGTCAATCACTTAACATTAGATTTTGGTCACATTTATTTGTCTTAATTCTTATTTCTGAGATACTTATAGACATGCTTCTGAGTTTCCTCATTTGCCAGAATGGAAACAAATTACACTGTATCCTTTTTGGGCCATGTCCAGTAGTATATGCCATTAAATTGAAATTTTCACCAAAAAAATTAACATGATACAACTCTTTTACATCTCTCTCTCTCTCTCTCTCTCTCTCCCCCCGAATCACTGAATTACTCGGAAAAACGAAAAATTGCTATCATATTCTTCTGTTGTATAAAGAATAATTCAAAATTTTTACCTTTCCCAATGTTTTGCAAGATACCATTCGAAGTTTTCTTCTCATCTTTAGATTTTACCAAGTCCAGAAACATCATCTAAGGTAGCTAAATGTCTTCCATTCATGCCACAAACATCCTTGACTCCAGAATACTGCCTTCTGCAGAAACGTACACTCCTCTAACTTCTACCAGGATGCTTCAATCTCTGCACAGAAATCATCCAAGGTACCTCTAGTAGAAGTGGATACAATTCAGGGAAATTGTTGGGAGGTTACAGGGACTTAACTGCAATCCACCCGTGAGGCAGTTGCTACCGTAACAGCCTCTGACCACCTTCAAGCTGATGACCACACATGCATGCAATGTCCAACCACCACGAAATTCACATCTCTCTAAGCTTCCTTGGCAGTCTCAGGAACTTAATCTCCTTCCAGTTTCTGGCACTCAGATCTCATGAGCGTGCCCAACTTGGTGCAATCTGATTTGAATCTATGATTCCAGCTACAAAGATGTCTCTATGGCATTTTAAAAATCCTTCCTGTCTTCTCATTGAAAGAGGCTAAAAATGGAGGTCAAGAGTACTTGTACCAAGCATCTACTGTGCTTCTTCCACCCCAGCCCCTGGTATTAACGTAACTTTGATCAGATCTATGTCTTTTCTTTCACTTGTGAGAATGTAACTTTCCTGAGACTAAATACATTTTTATTTTGTCTGAAACACACTCATATACTACTTGTGTTCCAAGTATGTTACAAATTCTAACCAATTTAATTTTAATAACAGCCTGGGGGAGGAGATAGTTTTATCATTTCCATAATAAAGACAATAAAGCTGGCATTGAGAGGTTAACTAACCCTCAAGGTCACACAGCTGTAAAGTGGAGCAATCTGTCTCAAGAATCCATCTTCTTGGGCTGAAGATTTAGTTCAGCAGTGTAAGCACCTGCCTGGCAAGCACAAGGTCCTGAGTTTGATCCCAGGTTCAAAAAAAAAAAAAAAAAAAAGAAAAAAAAAATAGAATTCATCTTCTTGTCCATGATGTCTTTGTTGACTATAATGCCTAGCCCAGGAATGAAATGAATCAGTCTGTATTAGTCTTGAACCTACAAAGATGGCAGAAAGGCTGTTTTGATTTAATCAGTGATTAAATACCATAGCCTCTTATAGATCAGCTATACACCAGCAGATCTGAGGGGACAATCATAATTTGGTTCTTCATATTTTAAAATATTTTCATGACAAAGGAATGCATTCTAAATTGAGAAAATGTTCAAACAATCTAGAATTTTGTAAGTTAAGATCCTACTTCTCAGAGGCCCACACTCTTGTTGACAGAACAACTATGCACAGCTGGTATTTGACTTTCAAGACTTATAATGGAACACACACACACACACACACACACACACACACACACACACACATAAGCGTTATGTATATGCAGTACTTTTACCATAAAATGAGATCATATAAAACATATAATATTGACAATGGCTTTTCACTTAATTCCATATGACTACTGTCTGTTTCTCATTTTTGCATCATAACTTAGAATTTTTGAAGCATCGTTGTATGCATCACCTCATAGCCAGAAGGAAACCCTTGGTTAACCAGATCTACTTAATAAAAAAGGAAGTTTCAGCCATCACTTTTCACATTAGTACACCATATGCATATGACCTAAGAACACGGAGGAGGTTTATTAGTGTGGTCTGATTTTGCTGGCATTTTCGAAACATTTTTATGAGTGACTCCACCAGTGAGAGAGCAAATGGAAACCAGGATTCAATTTGCTTCTACTTCTGCTGTGATCCCAGTGAGGTCTGAGTACCACTGATGAGGGGTAGATTGAATTAGGCAGCCCAAGTTTGACCAGAGGTCTAAATTTCCCCGAGTGACTTCATCTTCGAGTTGACACTTTCCCTGATTTCATAGGGAACTCCTTAGGGGGTAAGGGTGAGTTGAAAAGCCAGCTCAGTGTTTGCGGAAAGTAAATCTGTTTTATGAGGCAGCCATCTGGGGGAGGGGAATGTTATTTTAACACCTCTCCTCCTCTGTGCTCCAGTATAATGTTCAAGGTTCCTGCCTCTTTTTTGTGCTATTTAAGCTGCAAACTTATTTCTCATTAGGAGGACATATCTCCTGGAGAAAAGAATCCTCCTTGAACTGCTGTATTCTTTACTAGAGGAGTTTAAGTCTCTTCCACTATTTAGGTACAAAGAACACAGTTGTCTGCCCAATAGTATTTGACGCTCTATTAAATGTCCCAGTGTTTAATACCAATGTACACCACTGGCCTAAGCAAATAAGATCTTCGTCAAATTTTTTAAACCCACATAGGATTCCTAGAACAGCTCTCTTTGAAGCCTCTACCTTTCACCCATCAGTTCAATAATGGAGTGAGTAACACAAAACTCACCAGTAAGCAGGAAGGGTTTACATTACCCAGCCTATGGATCTCAATGAAGTTCCAATCAGTTCCAAAAGTTCAAATCCAGCTCCCATACAGGTAACACTCGAAGCCACCATGCCCACTGTAATAAAGTCCCCTACCCAAACCTTGGTGAGCCCATAAAGCCAAATGACAAACCGACACACAAACTATTCTGTGTCTGCACCCTGTTGTGCTACCTTGAGCTCCCATGACCTCATTTGCTGTCCACTCAAAGCTGCATGATAGTGTTTCCTGTCAAAGCTATGAAGAAAGAACTGTCCTTGTCTCAGGGTAATTAATTCTTGGTGATGCAACACTGTCAAGATGACATGTGGATAGACATGTTCTCAATAACTTTGAGCCTGCCATGTTAAGGGAAATCATGTCTAGAATTAAAACAAGAATTTCAGGACAAATAACCATTGCTTTTTTGTCCCCATTCCTTGCACTTTCTCCAAGGACTACAATTCAGTTCAAAGGGCTAAAATAGGAGGAAAAAAAATCACATCTCCTCTATTCTTCTAGTCTTGTGTTTTGGTTCAGCCCTTTGCCTGTAAGCAAATGAAATAACAAACCTATTTCCCATCTTAACAAGTAATGAAAGTCCGCATGCCTTTAAACGTTTATATTTTACCATCTATTGAACTAATTATGTAGCAAACCAGTTCAAGATCTGGTCCTCTCACCTTTGATATGGATACACAGTTAAATGGGAGAGTTGCTGTTCCCCAGTCCTACAGGTGAAAATTTCTAAGCTCAGTCCATAGTGCAGCCAAGACACCCATTTGTACCTGATTTTCAACATACACAATTTTCCCTAAAGAGAATAAAGCCTGACCTATTAAGATGTGCTTCCCCACAGACATTTGTTTGAGGAATTGAGAGAGAAGCAGAAAATTCAGTGTGGCCACACATCAGAGACAGTTCCAAGCCTTCACAGTAGGAGCAGGGGCAGGCAAGTGAAGTGATTGTATACCCAAAAAAAGAAGGGTGGGGGAAAAGAAAATAAACCATGGGTTTATTTTACTTGAAATGGACTTGCAATCCTCAAGATTGTGTGTATGTGTGTTTTATCTAAGTCGGAAATGGTACAATCATGCATGAACCACTCTCCTTTCTAGTAATGTTGTAATGTCTCAGGGTGATAGGACTTGAATTGTTTCTCTTTGACTAAATGAGAAGGGGGGAAGCTGCCTGGTGAATATTGTATTACACACAGCAGTGAGGATGGCCTGTGCAGAACGGTAGCAAGTGTGATAGATGGCTAAAACACCAGTGGCATTTTGCCAGCTCACAATAAGTGTCTGGCACATCTGCAACATCACCAAGCGGTCTCTGATTTAGCAAAAGCATCATAAAGATATTCGGTGTCATAAAAGTAACACTTTATTTAACCTTCCTGTACAAACTTAGGGACATTAATCTGTCACAGTGGGCTCTATCTTGTACATGTAAATGGATGAGACTCTGTAATCAAATCCTAAATGTGTATTTGTAGCAAGATGGCTTTTCAGAAGAATATATGATGGGAAGCAACAGACGGAGCAGGGGACAATTAAAGAGAGAACACCACGCTCGGTGAGACCTTTTACTCCCTGAATGGAATTTCCCAGGACTGTGTTGATTTCTGAATTTTCATGTTTATTTACCAGCCAGAACAACTTTATTGGGATCCCACAAGGCCTCTCCCACTCTATCACCTGCAATGGAGACTCATTTAGGCAGAGAGAAACCTTGCAAAGATGTGATTCAAGGAGGATTCTAATTTCTTTTCAACACCAGCTCCAATTATGGGTTGCAGCTCTATGTCCAAAATAGTTTGAGTCTGAGAACAGTCCGAAAGAGAAAACATCTTGTGATTCTGAGACTTGAAAAGGGCAGGCCGCAACTTCAGGTCTTGGGATTTTTGCTCAGTGCTGTTCCCACCCAGAATGTCCCCGAGAGGCATGTGCAGATGCTGCCAGGCCCATTGGATATTTGCCAGTCTTTTTAGAGCTCATGATTTATTGAGACTTAAATTTCAGCCACTAGAAACAAATTCCTCTTGACCAAAAACAAAAATCTTAGATCACTTTTATGTAAAATCTTCATTGTCAAAGGTTGAGGCAAAGGACGAATTTGACTTTGGATCGGAGGAAAAGGAATGCATTAAATGATATTGATGTGAATAATATCAACACATTTTCTCCCTAAAAATCTTTGCAAGATTTGCATACGTGTTTATTGTGCAAAGCATATGCATCTTGCCTGGAATATATTTCATTGTGTAGCATATGGTTCCTTTCAGCAGAGGATCCTAAATGACTTTAGCAGAAAGAGCCCCTCCTTTCATTCACTCCCAGAGAGGAAGGTGCTATTTAAGAGGCAGTAACTCTTTCCTAAGGGCTCCACTCAGACCCTTAGTAAATGCCTTGCAAGTTGCAGGCCCATCAGTATTTTCCCCATCACTTTCTTTTGGCAGAGCAGGCTGGGCTTAACTGCCCCAGGCAACTCAGTCTCTGAAAATCCATAATGGAAAGCAGGAGGATCTTTTGCTCTCTAGATGTGGGGCTCCTGAAGGGAAATCCAAAGAGATTGTAATCTAGGGCAGCCTTGATAATGTGGCCAATGAATGCAAGCTACCTGCATCCTTTCTAGTAGCTACACTGGACAAAAATTAGGAAAAAAAAATGAGAAATTTAGTGTTTGAGGTTTTATGTAATCCACTCTATTAAAAATACTACAGTTTTACGATGTAATCAATATAAAAATTATTCATGAGCTATTTTACATGCTTTCTTGGGTACTAAGTCTTCTAAATCTAGCATGTATTTATTTTTAGAGCACATCTCAGTTTAGCCTAGCTACATTTCAAGTTCTCTTCAGCCACATGTGACTTGTGGCTACCATATTGTATAGCACAAGTCCAGGAAGGATGCTGGGATGCGGCCAAAGAATCACATCTAAGGCAAGTTAGGGGATGCAATGATGATGATGATGATGATGATGATGATGATGATGATGATGATGATAATTTCCACTTAGTACTATTTTTCATTATATACCATTTCCATTACACTTATTATTCTGGGAAATTTAGATATTTTTATGTATTCCTTCAATTCTCAAAATATCCTAAAAAATAGATACCACTACTTTTAGCTAAAGAAGCTGAGCTGCAGACGGAGATGCTGACAGAGGGTAGAAGAACGTGGTGGATAAGCGCAAAAGGGATCAGGTGACAGCAGATGAACACGAGTACCATCTAAATTCAGGAACTTCGCTTCCTGCAACCCCACTGTTGAGTTGGCCGAAGGTTAAGTTAGTTCACTGCCTCAGCTCTGCTACGCTAAATGGCTTCTGCACCACACAAAACCAATGCATTTCTCTAGGCAGCTAACTGACTGTCACAAAAGATAAGTTGGGAGAGAAACTAAAGGTAAAAGAGTTTTAAGAGCAACTTCGTACAAATGGAGAGAAACATACAACACTATGCTCCATCCTTAATCCACTTGTGCTATGACCACCAACGGGCAGCTTTCTCCCATAGAGTTTGATGGACACGACGATTGTTAGAGTTGTGTCCCAGAACATCTCTGCACTGTGCCAGTCAGGAATCACCAAAATGAGTGAGCCACAGACCACTAGGGGCCCCATTAAGTGGGAAGTTAGAATCTGCACAATAAAACTCTAATACAGTGTGAGAGAAGCGCTCTTGTTCCCTGGTATCCACTGGGGATTGGTGCTAAGAGCCCAACAGACAGCAAAGCAGTATATTTGCAGAACTTTTATGCAAACTGGTACAATATTGATAAAGGGCCTACACAATCCCTCCCCCCCATATACTTGTATCACAAATACATGCAATGTAAATAGCTGTTCATACTGAATTCTTTAGGGAATAAACACAAGAAAAGTCGTTACATTTTCTGTACAGGTGCAATCTTTTTTCCAGGTATTTATCATCCATGCTGGTTGGATCCTTGATAGTAGATCTAGAGGATTCAGAAGGCTGCCTGTGTATGTAAGACTCACAAGCAGTAGGAGAAGGAAAGTCAGGGAGAGAATTGAGAAGACTCTATGTAGGGGGATAGGCCAGGCAGGAGCCAGCAAAGAATTCAGGAAGGGCTAAGGATTTCTCCCAGGGGCGAAGTGGGAGAGACATTCAGAGACGAACTCCTCCTCTGTATTTGCCTTGTGAAGAGTGTTAATGAAGCAACACGAATGCACACCAGTCAAAAACTGAGTCATTTGGCATTAACAACACATTCACACGCCAAAATATGGCCTGATCTATATCCCTCTTCACACACCAAAATGTAAGGGATAGTCCCTCTATGACACAGCGAGGAGCAGTCAAGTTGTCACCCTCTCGCACAACTTTCACAGCGGCATCCTTTCTCACACCCAGCGCTCTGTGCAGTTCACATGTGGGAAGGATTGAAAAGGTCATGTGACATCAGCTTGGCCTACATGCTGCAAGGAGAGGCCGCTGGCAAACTGCAGAGTGCTGATCCTGCAAAATTAATTGAGATGGGAACACAGACCTGCACGAATGTGCCTTGGTTTTGGGGGGTTTTTTTTGTCTTTTTCATTTTTATCGGTACTAGGGATCGAACTCATGACTGCCTGCTTACAAGGCAGGCGCTTATGCCGCTGAGCTAAATCTTGGTTTTTATGATGCCATTCAACAATACGATGTGAAAATGTGAAAGAAAGCATACAGTTAAGAATGTGAATTTCAATTTCAATAAAGAAGGGAGAAAAAGAAGATATTGGAGGAAAGGAAAAGAGAGTGTACTGTTGATTCTTAATATTGCTACAATATTTACTTTCCAAGAGGTACTGAGTGCTGACGAAAAATTGTGAAGACTTTGAGGCCTTTCAGTATTTTGGAGACTATTTCACAAAGCAAACTTTAATCATGTAAAATGGGTAAACATGATGTGAAATGTATTAACACATTTGGTGGATTCTGCAAATATATTTTTACACAATTAGCTTAATTATTTAGATACATATTAAACCTTGTTTGCCTCGAGCAATTTAACATGGAATGTAATTTCACATATTATCACAAGGAAAAACACATTTATAGAAAATCTGTGTCTTCCTTTTCATAACAACACTTCAACCTATCATCATTTGAAATATAAGTAGCTTATATTTCAAGGGTGATGAACACTGTACTTTTCTAGAGAAAGTGTCCCCTAACCTAATGAATAAGTGGCCCCTTCAATCCTGATGTACTCATTTGCTTTGTTGAGTTAGGCCTTGGTACAGCTCTGTCCATAACTGATGCAAAATTAAATGCCTCTGTCTCATTGCAAGGTGACAGAAATTGTCTTAATTCATTTTAAAAGTGGAGAGCATATAAAACTAATTCGTATAAGCATTGTGAAGGAGACCAGGGTGATTGTGGCTACTTGTTTGAAAAATCCTCCTTGATAGTCATTGTGCTTTGGCCTTCTATTAATATTTTTGATGGATTGTAGGTAGCATTAACTCCTGTGAGTGCAAAGTATTTATTTTTTTCATTTTTACTCTTTCCTAGTACATGTTTGCAGTGCATGATGATTATATGCCTTCTGGGGAGATGATACATAGATACATGTACAGGACACATCTGAACTTTTTCTTGATTCTCTTTCTTTTCCTTCTATCTTTTAGCCCCCTTCCGTTTGGCAAAAGATCTATTTCCTATTACTCATCTTTTATTTTGCTTTTTATTTATATTTTGATTTGTTATGTAAGAGAAACCATGCAATAATTAAGCTCATGCATTTGATTTATTTGTTTCACTGAGCATTATGTTCTCAAGGTACATCCATTTTCCTGTAAAGCAAATTAGTTTAACAAGTCTCTTATTTGAGGCATCTTCCTCGACTGCGGGAGGGGGCTGCTTAATGGTACTTTATTTTATAGTAATTAAAAGATTCTACAAGAGCGTCCACATAGGTTATTTTATTATGAAAAATACTCAGTTGTGTAGGCAGTGTTTAATATTGGTCATTTGCGTTTGGAAAAAATCCACTTTATCAAGAGAGAAAATAGACAAGAGAGAAGTAACTTGCTGTAGTCACTTAAACTGTGACCACACAGACTGAAGTATTTTTATCAGATATGTTTGTGGCATTTTACTATACGACAAGCAATAGCATTTTTAGGTGGAGAGGAATACACACACTCACACAACATACACGTTCCAAAAATTATCTATTTCATCCCCAGTTATGTAGATTTGATCTCGAAAGCAATCATTCTTCTATATTATGTAACTTAAGAGCTTCTGGGGTAGTAATTTGAAGAAATCCTCTGCCTGGGGAAAGGATGGCTAAAGGTTAGTGGATGGCAGGGTCCCAAGCTGAGCCAACTGTGAACCTAAATAGCACCCCGCTATTCTGGGAAAGGTTTCTGTTGGTGAGAAACCAGTCACACAGGAAGAAAGACCCCTTGACTCCATTTATGTTACTTTTCATTTAGAACCAGCTAAAAGGAGCGGAAGACAAAGGCCCTCCAGCTACTCTGGGTGTGAAGTCTGTCCTGTCTCAAGGAAGCAAGGCAGGACTCTGAAACTCGCTCAGAAGGAGGCCAGAGCTGCCAGGATGGAGGAATTTACCTCAGACTGTGCACTGCTCAAGTTGCTTTTCCTGTCAGTTGAATGCTTTCTGTCAATAGCCAGGCCTTGAGAAGGAGCTCCAGCTGCTTTCACCTCAATTAGAAAAAACCTCAGAGGTTGAAGAAGGAAAAAACTACCTGTCCTCATCTACACAGAAAGGGGGAGCCCAGCGTGTTCTGGAGGACAAGTCAGTGCAGCAGACACTTTGCATCTCTTTCTTCTATATTTTGGATCATGTCTTTTTTAAAAAGCCAAATAATAATAATATTTATTATTATTATTGTAATTGGGCACGGCGTGATAATTTAGCCGAAGTACACAATGTGCAATAATCAAAGCATAGTTAGCATTTCCAATTCTTGAAACAGTTTTTAAAATATTTTTATTGACACAGATGTACATATTTATGGGTAACAATAGTATTTCAATACATGTATGCAATATGTAGTGTTCTGTAACCTGCCTTTGTTCTTGACTTATGCTCTCTGTATTACTGTTAGAACCTATTTTTAAATCCTGTTTATTGGTGCCAAAAACTCTCTTAACTAGCAGGGAGCCTCTCTGACAGCCCAAGATTCATCTCTCACCATAGGCCAGTCCTTCTTTCCTCCTCATCCAGGTGCAGTATCTCAGAGGAAGAATTTGTTCAGTGTTCCTTTAAAGAAAATGACCAGTGTGTGTGTGTGTGTGTGTGTGTGTGTGTGTAGTGGAGACTGCAATTCTCTCTAGTCCACCTACTGTCTTCCAGTTAGCTGGGGCCATGCAGCTGATCCAGTGACGTGTATGGAAATGTTAGGTCACTTCTGGGATGCAGGGTGAACAGTTTCAGGGAGGATTCTTGGGTCCCTCTCTTCCCCTGCAATGCCAGCTGAGAAAGGCTTGTGTTCCAGAGGTGTAGCTAACAGACAGGTGAGCATCTGTCAGGCTGATTCCCCCAGTGACCATGTGGAGCTGCGTCGTCTCTCACTAATCCACAAAGAATGTGTCCCATAATATGAATAAGCCTGCACAGTGATGTCACTGTGACTTTATTACAGTTTGCTACTCAGCACAGCCTTGCTTTCCTAAGGAAGGTAAAACTCTGGTACCATTCTAAAGCAGTTAAAGTACGCAGTGAAGGCCTAGATCAGGAACTTAGAAAATCTTTGTATGATTGCGTGTTTGAGGTTTGGTTTTCTCTTACAGATCTTGATGTGAGGGCTTAGTAATGAAGACTCATGTTGGCATTAAAAATTAGCAGCATCTTTGAGAAAACTCAGTTTCTTAGTAGATTGCCATGTTTGACATTTTACCCACAAAATGATCACAGATCTACCCATTCTCTTCAGGGCTATTGGCACTGAGCTGAAATAACCTTGTCCCACCTAGCCCATGGAATCCACCTAGCTAGCGTCTAAACTTTTGACTTTGTTCCAGCCCAAATTCTTTTCACTTGCCTGCTATAGCTCTTTAACATGTTCCTATTATTCTGCATATAAAGTCTAAAAATATCAAACAAGGCCCCAAAGATCTACATAATCAGATGACCGGATGACAGATATGGCAGTCTAACCTATCTAATTTACTTTGGGGCCTCAAATGGGCTCCCAAAGCAAATTTACCGATGGCCCAATTAGCTCCTGGAGAACTAAGCTCTGAGTTCCAATCAGATTGTTCAGTAAAGGTCTACTCAGCGACTATCAATATCCATTTCCAAAGCTGAGGATGGAGGAAGTGGGAGGAAATAAAGGTGCGATCACAATGAAACGGATTGACATTCATTAGGTCTAATGCCTCCATAATGTTTGGTCCTCCAGGTCCAAGTTATTTCCCAAGACTACTTTGGAAGTCGTAACCTCATGATGCTCTACGGGCTCTCCCATATGATTGATGTCCTTCCATGATCCGGTCCAGGCATTTCTCCATGTCCCCCAAGGGCTCCATTCCCTTTCACAGCTCCACACCCTTCTTTGTGCATTTGGAGGTGGGGCCATTGGGCACCATCTGCTCCCTTTTATTTTCTGCTATCTTCATGACTTTCAAGGTGTAACTCCAGTGTCATACTTTGGAAGGCTTCCTTATTCATTTGAGAGTTAATTGAGCTGTCTAAGCCTTTGATTAAGGACTCTACCTTGATTATGTGGTATTATCACTGATGTCATTATCATTATATCTTATTATTATTGTATATCACATTGTATCATTGCGTGCCACTTCATCATATCATTATATGGATATCATATTTTATGTTTCTAGACTATAAGCTTCATGAAGATACGGACTGTGTATTGCTTAACTCAGTCCTTCTCAACTCTTCTCAGACCCGTGGATTAGTTCTATCATTGAATATGTATCATAATTTTTTTAAAAAGTTATTTTATCTACATTTTTTCTTGGATATTTTTAGAAGAGAATGTATAAATTATTTTACGAGTTTTTTATCTTTTAAAATTATGATATAAAAGTCTTATTAGCGATTATTATTTACAAACAAGAGATGTAGTTACTCCATTGAAGATGCTACTTCTGAGGTCCACCAAGATCCTTGAATGCCAGGAAGAATCAGGAGACAAAGTGCTGCTGGGTACCAATCTGAGCAATAAAAATGATGCATCTGCCATCTAGTGGTCATCCTCTGAAAGTGCACCTGCGCTCGAGTCTCAAGGGCCATCCTATGGTGAGCAGAGTTAAATTAAGGTCTAACGAAGATGTGCTGACCCCCTACTGTGTTCCAAGCACTGTACTGTTTTCATTGATTACTTTATTTAATGTCCAAGACAATGATACGCAGTAGACCCTATCTTTAAACCCATTCTAGAGATGAAAAGTTTGAGGCACTGAAAAGTTAAGATTTCTAAACTCTCATAGCAATTGATTGATGGCTCTGTGTAACTTCAAAGTCTGTGGGCTTAAAAAATGCGGATCTACTGAGCTAAGTTCAGCATAGAAAAGTCCATTTCTGTGTTAATGAGTGTCATCATTATTAAAATGTTTATAATTTAGAGTTGTAGAAACATATTCACAAATTCTCCGTAATAATTATCTTCGTAATTATTATCTCTATCGCAAGAGCAACAATCGAATCACTTAAAGTACAAAAGGCAATAGCTGATGGAGTTAGATTCAAATGTGGGTTTTTGTCTTCCCTCCATAATGCATCTACTGCATTGTATTTCAAGTAATGATAAACTGTCACAATGGTTTTTATGAACCTAGGGGTTTTTTTTCTTACTGTAGGTTTTCAGTTTTCAAATGTTTAGTGGCCCCAGTTTCCTGAAGGAAGAGTTGTGCAGAGTTGAGCCTTAAAGAGGTACTGAAGACAATCAGCACAAACTATATCATCTATCAGCTCTAGTTTCTCCCAGGAGATCTCGTGTGATACGTGCTCCACTTGCCAAAACAGTCCATCTATCCAGAAATCGAACAGCCAGCTCCAGATTTCAGACCCAAAGGGTGGAAAAAAATTCTCACTTCTAAGATGTAAGATGGCTTACAAAGTTTTCAACATTTTAGGTGCCCTGATTCCCAAATCACTCATTACCTCTCTTTCCCAGCATTCCAAGTTTCTTCGGTAACTTGATTGGACACTGCTGCACCCAATCAGTGGAGAAGCCTTAAACAGCTCCTTCATCTATTGATGCTCAAAGCAGATTAGACACCTCAGTAACTTTAGAATGCAAATCTCAGCTTCTAGTTATAGGATATGTTCTTTCCCTTCATTGAAATGCTCTTTCTATTCATTTTGGCCACACTTCAAGCTTTCTTGGCTGTCATGTGTACAGTACATCACTTTATTCCTTTTTAGTGTATTTACTGTGATCTCAGTATGTCATCCCAAGATTCAAAGAGCTTGCAATTTTTACAAAGATATGTACAAATTCAATTTTTTAGACAAGATAATTATGGGTTGCGCTCAGCCAAAGGAAGGGAAAAAAGTGCTGGTATGATGCAGAGTGAGATCTAAATAATAGAAGAGAAAGGAGAAGGCTAAGCTAGAGTTGGTGGAACTGGCTGCCTCAGCCCCCTCTCTGACTCGGTTCTGTAGTCTCTTTGCAGTGCATCCTGTCTGTAATCTTGCTTCTACCTTCCTGTCTTCCCATCCTCCTGACCTCTGGGCATGTGTGGTCTGTCATTACACTTTTTAGAAAGACTGACGCGTCTCTGCTATGTGCTCTGTGCACCACGCTTCCATGTGTCCTTAGTATGCCTTCTATTCCCCTCCTGATGACTTCCGTGTGGCAGGGTAGCTAAGAGAAAAACAACAGGCAGATTTCTATGACAAGAGAAAGAAACACAAAATGAGGGAAAAATCTAAAAGAATTGCTTCCGGACAGACAATAGTGTGAATCTAGAAGGCTCAGAGCAGCTAAGCATGAACGGATACAGCACTGGCAGGTAAAATGCCATACACAGGAACACTTGCAAGTGCTCTAAAACTGACTGTTCTCTTACCTCACAGATGATTTTGAATTGCTTGTATTTAGTGACATCAGTTGCAAATTAAACTATTAAATATTTTGCTGCCCACAGAAATCATCCTTTCTCACAGCAGTGACAAGTGTGTGGGTTGTTCTTTGGTGAGGTGCACAGAGCCTCAATTACCATCCCTTGATAGAGAACGGATCGTGTAGAGAATGATTCAAGTGTCTTCGTAAAAGCAGAATTGTCCTACTCAGTAATTTCATGCTCTGTGTGTTTTCAAGTCCTTTTCTAATCCCTCCCAAAATATACAAACAAACATTTTTTAAAAGATGAAAAAAAAAACCCTCTCATTTTTCTTTATTCTTCTTAGGCGAGCAGGGTCAGAAAATCCTTCACAGAAGAGACAAGCTAGATTATATTCAACCTCACGCACCATCAACACAGTTGTCAGCCATGTAGCGTGTTTATTACGGCAACAGTATAAGAAGCAAAGTGAACACAGCTGGATTTTCAGATCCCAGTTGAGTCTGCAGGGCCGACTGTTAGAAACATCATCTTTTCACTTATACACAGAGAAAATTTGATCTGGAAGTCATTGAGGGAGAATATGGAAGCCCCATGATGTCACTCTGATTGAGTGACTTTTCTGTTTCTGAGCTTTGGTTCACTACAAACTGCTAGCAATACAAGCAAAATGATTGTTAAGATGATATTTATGGACATACAACTATGTAATTTTAGAGATTTTATAAGCAGTATTGCTTTCAGATAATTCGTGGTCTGTAACTATTCTTCAAAATAATTAATTCTGCACCTTAAAAATTTTATATGTTATTTTCTCTTTATTAGCACCCCAAAAAGCCAATATTTTTCTTTCATGAAAAACCACTATAGCTAAACAACACTCATCATGAAGGAAATGCAATTAATAGTTACAATAACAGCAGTAAAAGAATTATTGTAATTGTTTGTCTTTTATGGATCTTTAGTAAGGATTGCCTTTTATTGTGTTTGTTTTTAAAATGCCATATTTAGAATTATTTTGTGTGAGATCTAAACAAGCGGACCTTTGTTTCTGTTCCAGAAGTTACTGAAATGTAAGGCAAGCTCTTCCATATGCTTCCCTTCACCTAACCATTTAATCAAACGATTCTAGAAGGAAATAAGATAGCTTCATTCATTCTTTCCTGCCCACTTACCTCATTGATTGTCGTCATAAAGGACATGAAAGTCATGTTTGAGAGCTAGTCTCCAGGAGAAACATGAATACACTACTGCATATCTGTGTTTTAACTGTGACTCCCACCTCCTGCACTGTCTCCCTTAATTTAATGTTATAAACAGCCTGCACTGACCTGGCACTATCTCAAAACATTCTTGTTATATGCTGGTCTCTCAGATCAAAGAACAGGGTCTCTGGATTGTTTCTTGGATTCTTAAAATGTTTCAAGACCCCATTTAATAGTGAAGCTTTTTCATCTCATCCAACTGCCCAGTTCCCCACAATGGAAATATTCTCGGAGAAATATATTTATTCTAAAACACTCATGTTTATTTCTCAAGCAACAGGAGAACTAACTGAATCTTTCACCTGAGCTGCTATATTCAATTCAGTCATTTTCATTTTATTAGGAGGGAAAATTTCTTTAACATATTCTCAATCTCCTGACCCAGTCAATTGCATTTCTTTCCTTACTGAGCTCCTGTATGTGTGCCAATCATTATAGACCTTAATTAGGACATTAAATTCTCCACAATGATTCTCTTTTGTCACTGGAATGGAAGAGCTATCTCTTATCACTTCCCCCACACTGTCCTTTAAAATACTTAAAGGGAAAAAAATCGCACGCTCAACTTATGCAATGTTCTTTAACTTTGCTGAATCATTATGTAAGGGGCTGAATCTTCAGACACTGTAAACTGTAAAACAATTACAGTATCTGGTAAGTTAACTTACTTCAGTGGTCTATTTTAGAAGTTTGAAATGAAGATGTTTAAGATACTAAGTCATGCATTGTCAAAAAAGTAGGAAAAGAGAGTCAGAGAAGAAATACCTCTATTAAAGATCAGATGGATGTCTCTTGATTTTGGTCAGTTCTAGGTTGGTCTACCCATGTTGTTCTACTGCAGGGGATCAGCCAGTATTCAGTTATCTTGTTTCTCTCTCCCTTCCTCATTCTCTCTCTCACGGAGTCCAGGCACAAGCCTCATGCTCAAAGTTTCTCACTACCCCATCAGTTCTAGAAGGCATGGAACCTGTACCCTAGAAAGTCACAGAGGTGCAGATGCTGCTTGCAAACAGCAGTTGCTGGAGGACTTATGCTTCACCTAGATAGTTCAGGAGCTTGGTAGCTGCTGCTAACTGAGCCCTTATTTAGCCTCTCCAGACAAGTCCCCTGCTTGTTACTGAAGCATCACCTGCTCAGCGACCCTCTGGGAGTCTGAAGCACACCATGAAGCAGGGGCAGAGAAGGAACCAGAATACTTCTGGTCTTTTCTACCTCCTGCCTCTTTCTCATTTTCTTTGGTTTGTACTTCCTAGTGGTGAGGCAGCACTTGTCTGCAGGTTCTGACTTCTAGGGAGCTTAGGCAAAAGCAAATCCAATAAAAGCAACAAAATTTCTCTTTGTCAATTTGTGAAGCTATGAAAGTTATCATGAAGAGGTGTTAGTTTTAATACTAGAATCTCCAGAGTCACCTTTAATTTTATGAGCATCAAAGTTGCACTGCAAGGCTCACTGATATCAGAGGGTCCTGATGTGAATTATCTAGCACCTGACTTCATTTTACATCCATATGTGGAATGTTAAAAAGGTCTTTGCCTTTGTGTATCATTTTAAACAAATAGCTTGTTTCGAATATATATATATATATATATATATATATATATATATATTAAGCTTACGTAACATGGGAAAATTCTAACTTTACAATAGAGGACCCTGGAAGACATGAGCTGACTCAGCTGATTAAACTGAACATCATCAACATTAAAAAGAACCTAGAGTTGTGTCCTTCCTACTATGCAAAAAGCACATCACCACTGTGGGCTTTCCAAACAAAAGACATAACATGTATGCAATCACTAGGAAAAATGGACAAGCCTGGATGGAGGGACATATTCTTAGAAGTAGCTGACCTACACTGTTCAAAAGAAGAACTTTAAAGGGCAGAGGAGCTGGTGCTAATTTAAGGATCCTATAAATAAATAAGGACTAATAAACCCAGGTTCCCTTTCATTGGGTCCTGGAACAAGGAAAAATAACAATTGATAAACATTGCAACGTACACTGTGTATTCTGCAATAAAATTGCATTGCAGTAAGTGACACCAAAGAGGGAACTGGTGGGCAGAGCAAGTCTCAGCAGAGACAAAGAGTACAAGAAAGAACAGAGTGTTTGTGTGTTTATACCTATGCTAACACCAGCTCTTACAACCAACTCCACATTTTCAGAGGCTTACAAAACAATACTTTTCATCTTGTTCATATTATAATGTACACAGCTGTTGCTGGTTGGTTGGCAGCCTCTTCCATATGGTGGCTCAGTTTTGCAGTGTCCTCTGTCTGTGGCTGTTCCCAAGCAACTCCCAGGTCTCTATGTTCAGTAAAAGGTGTGGTGGAAGAGACCAAGGCACAATCTCTTCCAAAGGCAACAACTGCTTAGTGTAAATAACTCCTACTCGTGTTGTCTTTACAATACGCGACGCAAGGCCACACCTAGATACAAGTGGAGCTGAGAAAAATGGTTACTGACTGGACAGCTGCCTCCTCCAAGGTCAAAACTCTGCGGAAAGTGGAACTGAGGTTTTTCACAGATGAAGTAGCAGTGTTTCTGGTGTTATATAATTTACAGTAAGATAACCATCACTTGAGAGCTTTTTATGTGCCAAACATAATGCTAACATTTGTATATCATTCACACAAATGACTTATAAAAAGGAGTTATTGTCTCCATTCCATGAAGAAAACCTTCAAGTTTTGAAATGAAAAGCAACTAGCCCAAAGGAAGGTTGATGGTAGTTTGAGGTTTGCCTTGCTCCCAAGCCCCTGCAGCTACTGCTGTCAGGAATCTGGGAATAATAGTGTACAGTTAAACTCTTGACTCTGATTCTATGTCAAATTACTTAATCTTTATACACTGCAATTTTCCAATCTGTAAATGGGAATAATGGTGATCTCATAGTGGGTTTTTGTAAAGAATAATACTTACAAAGTTCTTCTTCTTCCTCTTCTTCTTCATCTTTTCCCTTTCTCCTTCCCTTTCTCCTCCTCCTCTTCTTCCTCCTCCTCCTCCTCTTCCTCCTCCTCCTTGTTCTTCTTCTTCTTGTTTCTCTAAGTGAAATACAAGAGATATGAAGATTAGGCAAACTATAGTACGATTAGCTCAAGTACTACTACTTATTAGCCCCTGAACTCTCAATTTCTCTCATCTTCAATTTCCTTCCTTGTGAAAAACAAAGAATGTCTGTTAAAATTAAATGTTTTCTGCTGGCGATTTAGCTCAGCGGCATAAGCGCCTGCCTTGTAAGCAGGCAGTCGTGAGATCAATCCCTGGTACTGATAAAAACGAAAAAGACAAAAAAAAAAAAAATTAAATGTTTTCATGTGTATAATGATTAGCTCAGTGTGTATCACATAGTAAGAAATTAAAAAGTATATTCCTTTCTTATTTCTGCTATAACAAATCACATTAATTTGATGGCTGAAAACAATACAAATATATTTCCTTACAGTTCTAGATGCTGGAAGCCCACCTCCGTGTCACTGAGCTAAAATCAAAATATCAGTAGGTGGTTCCTTTTGAGGTTTAGGAAGAATCTGGATCCTTTCTTTTGTCAGGTTCTAGAGGTGGCCTGCATTTCTTGGCTTGTGGTCTCTCCCACCTCTTCAAAGTCTTCAGCATGCTTCTCTCTCTGCTGTTTTTTGTCTTTAACCTTATACCTTGTCTTGACTCTAGCTCGCCTGCTTTCTTCTTCTTAAAAGGACCACTGGGATTCCAGCAGATCACCCAGATATTATCCAGCTCAGTCTTCCTATGATAGGGTTCTTAGCTGGAACCATATTTGCAAAGTCCCTTTTGCCACGTCAGGTACTATATCCACAAGTTCTGGGGGTTGGGTTGTAACCATCTTTGATGGTCACTATTCAGTCTAACCCAGGGTTAGCTATAGTTGTATGATCAGAAGTTGTAAGTTACACGACACAACACATACATGTGACTAATACAATGCCTAGAAGTTAGTAAAGATTTGATAAGCCTTAGAACCTTTATCACTAAAAAAAAGTCCTTAGAACCTCAGGTATTTAAAGTGCTCATTTTTATCTCCCAGATGAAATAAGAAAAATTTCTCAATTCAAGAGAATAAAAAACATAAAAAATAAGCCATATGCAGAGCTGATCCCTATGTTAGTATAAAAATTCTGGAGGAAATTGAAATTTAATTTTTTTTCACTTGGTTATTTGTTGAGAACTCTGAGTATCAGGGTAAGATTTAACCTATTTTATAGAAAAGTCCTGGATCAAGTCTCTCTCTTGTTACTCCTCATAGTTTAGCAAGAACTATTAGTTCCATACTTTTTCCTGTTAAGCAAAGAGTCTATTCTGAGATGTTAGAAGATCATGGGCCCCAGGGGTCTTGGAGAAAATTCACCTGGGATTTCCACTGGAAAAGTCATTCACAATCCTACACAGCCGTGCTGAATATTTTTAGAAAATTCCATATGTGTGGGAGGATCCTACCTTAAAGAATAATAGTTTGTTTTTGTAGTTTTTAAGAGCCAAATTGCTCAGCTGAACTTGCAAATGATCTGATTTTCAGTTATTTTAAGGTACATTTTATGACATTAGCAACATGAGAACACATGTTATCTGGCCTGGGGGCTATAAGTAGCACCCCTCAATTCTAATCATTTCTTTCACCAAGCCAAAGGAAATCTCTTAAGGCTTTAAAAGGTTGGGTTAACAACACTGAAAATATTTTTATTTTTCACACTCCTCCGCTTTTCTTGATCCCATCTGGGACCAGAAGCCAGCATGCTGAAATACCAGGAGAAAGGCAGTCTTCAAACATGGGCAGGAAATAGCAGGAAGCTCAAAAGGGCAGATTTTTCTCCTCTGCCTACAAGAGTTCCTGGCTAATTTCACGTGTTAACAAATTTGCGTACAGGATTACTTGATGTGATGTGGGAATACCCAGGTTTCAGCACCCGTTAGAACTGCTTATCTCAGAAATGAATATTCATCCCTATTATGTCATTAATTCTTACATCATTTGAATTTATGGAAAAGCTTTTGTGTGGGAATCTCAATGTTTTTGAATAATGCAACTGTGGAAAGTATTTTTCTTTTAAAAGTTCTCATTCAGAGACCAGGTCAGAGAAGGAAAACCTAAACAAAAGAAAGAAAGAAAGAAAGAAAGAAAGAAAGAAAGAAAGAAAGAAAGAAAGAAAGAAAGAAAGAAAGACAGCGTGATACCGATTTCGCTTTGCTGACAAATGCAGCGAAGTTTTTATTTAGTTATATGAATAAATGCAAGACACAGTAGGAGGAGCACCAGTTGTTGTAAGAAAACCAAAATGACTTAGCAAAGAAGCAAAAGAAAATCTCAATATTTTCTGCACACAAGTAAACTCACCAACTCTGAGTTCTCCAAATATGGCTTGAGAAGGCTTTGGAGGAACAAGAGTCAAATCTCGTGAGTCAGCAAAATAAGAATACCATAAGGGAATGATTTAATAGCTACTTCCCACTCCTGGTTGAAATGAAATAGGCCTAATTTATTACAAAAAAAACTCTGCAAGACATTGTGAAATTGGGCTTTGTGTGATGCTTGGAACTTTTCACAGGCTCCTATGGACAAACATGAGTGATGCTAGAGGAAAGAGTTATTTGCAGAAGCAACTCTGAGTCATGAAGAATTTAGAGACCATGGTGATCAATGGGACTAAAGCTTACACTTTCCCCAAAACGGTCCAGACACAATAGATTTAATTTATACCAAGCATGCATGCACGCAACATTTCTTTTACTGGCTTTTAGAAATCACAAATATGGTGAAGGTGGGGCTTGTGTCTCTAATGTGTCAAATACAGCATCTCAGGATGATCCAATCATTCCTAGATGCTATTTCTGGTATCAATCCTACTACCAGATACTGATCTCTGCTAGATTAGGACATTGGTTTCCCTAGCCAATTTATTTTGATGAAATCATGGATTTGATGTATTTTTCCAACAAACATTTATTGACACTCTACACCGTGGGCTATCTATTCTTTAAACCTTCAGTGAGCTTCCCTCGAATTTCAAAAGGTACAAATATCTTTTCCTTAAAAATATAAGTCTTGAAAATGTAAAGATCAGACTCTTCATGTCTAGCTTTCATTAGCCCTAAGTCTTGTGTTCCCAACTCATTTATGGCTTAATTCTCTTCCCATTGAAAGTAGGTTGGTTGAACCCAGGCAAGACATGGTAAAGGAGCTGACAATGGAAACTTTCAAGAGGAAACTGGGACTGTGCCCCCACACTACAAGGATGGGGAGCCCAGGTCTGATGAACTTGTGTTGAGGATGAGATGAGATAGTGTTTATAGTCAGATGACAAAATGAAATGGGACTTTTGAGCTCCTAATTCCACTTGCAGTTTTTTATTTTTCGTAAAACTGCTTCAGTTATCTAGTCTAAGATTTCAAGAAAAAGACATTTTGCATAACTAACTAAGGAATTTAATTTGTAATATTATTCAATCAATAACTAAAAGTAACATTAGTGATCAACTTTGATTTTTCACCTTCCTTACTAATTTTAAGGCAAATTTTTACTTGTAAGGGAATAGGTTAGATTAGAATTAATATGCAATATTAAGAAACCACCTGCTTTGTTCAGACAAGGGAAATAAGCAATTCTAACAATTACATTGCATATCTAAAAAGTTGGCATCAAAGAGGAGAGTGAAATACCCTGAGAAACTGTGCCTGTCCAATTTTCTGATCACACTGCTGTTCATTTTTCACTGTTCCCCTGCCCCATACTAATGGTATTTCTCGAAAGAAGGCAGCCCAAGCTAGTTACCGAGCTTACCCATCCACCAGGGCTGGCAGGATTCTTTCCCTTGTACAGTTCTTTCGTGAAAAACATTTACAGTTGTGCCTTTTAAGGTTTAGAAATAACCAGCTGTTTCTGCCTCTTAGCAGGACTCTTATAAATATTTATATGCTCTGATATATTGATTTAAGCCCTAAATTTTTGGTACAAGGGCTCTCACAATACAAATGCATGTAGTTTTAGGTGGCTGATCATTCTGTAGCCATAAGAAAAGGATGCACAATCTTACCCACCATGGCCACCAATTCCAGATTTCCCTGCAAGAAATGAGTTTAATCTTATTATCTTCCAGTTCCATTACTATTACTATTATGTGTGTGTGTGTGTGTGTGTGTGTGTGTGTGCACGTGTGTGAGTGGTTGAAGGCTGCTGTATTTAGTTTTGCTTTGTGGGAAGAGACTTACTAAGGTATAAACACTAAAGGTAAAATTTGTCTGCTCAGAGGTGGAGATAACCAAGATAAATCATGGACAAGCCCAGCCCTTAAGGCACTCATAACTAGTAAGAAGAGAGGCAAGAAAATTCAGACGCTGTGAAAGAAATGGAGGGTGACAGAAAAAAGTTTCCCACACCACATGGTCCTTGGCCAGGATTCCAATGAATGAATAGGGATTTCACAGGCAGAACAAAGGGGAAGACATTCCAAGAAGAAGAAACAACATCAGAAAGGGATGAAGGAAGGAAAGAACACGGCACATTCAGGGAAGTGAAAAGCTGGGAGGAAATGAAAGATGGGGGTCCTGGGAGCCAGAGAGAAGTGAGGAGGCCACGGGACTTGCAGGACAGGCCAAGGAGTGGAGATGTTTTCTTGAATCCACTGATGAGTCATAGAAGGTCCTCAGATGAGGAGGGATTCGGCTGGATTTCTACTGCAGAAGGAGCTCCCCGGAAACAACATGGAGGAGCAACTGGGGCAAGGAATTCAACACGGAGATACTTTTTAGGCTTGTTTTGCAATACTGCTGCAACGAAGTGATTCAAGCTGAAACCAAAGCCCATGCAGTTGGAACTGCAAGGAGCTGGGTTGTGAATCTGCCTGGTCTAATGAGGCAGCCTGAGAAATCCGGGGTGACTCAGAAGCTCCCAAATGGCCTTGCACGTAGAAGGGCATGGAGCAATGTGTCAGGGGAAGCAATGTGGGCACTGAGAGCAGTCAGTGCTCAGATCCTCTCCGCCTGTTTAGGGTAAGAGCTAACAGGCTGTGCGGGCTGGCCCTGCACCAGGCACCTGTCATGCTATCCTCTGTATGCAGGATAAAGATCCACACTTCCTGAATTCAAACCCTACTGTGCCACATGCTGACTCAAGCAAGTTACTTAATCTGTATATATACCTGTTTCTCATCCATGAAATGGGGATGATATTAATAGATCCAATCTCATGAGGCAGCTGCATAATTTAATAAAAGTAATTCGCTTTGATGGGGGAAAATTTTGTTGAATCTGCTTTTAACTACTGTTAACATATGTATTATTTAAATCTCACAAATTCTAGAGATAGATCCTCTTTGCTCCTTTTTTCAGAGAGAGAGAAACTGAGGCACAGAGAAATCATAGAGCTGGGCACCTTTTAACTACTGTAGCATTCTGTGTTGTGATTAGAGGTGAAACTCAAAGGTTCTGAACTGTAAGGACTGGTCCAGGTGAGCAGGGTAGGGACAGAGGTCCTGGTACTTGCTATCCTGGTCACCTAAAGGTGCTGAGAGCCAGTATTATTTTATGGCTGTCTCTATGACAAGTGCTCTGAAATCCTTAGTGCAGAGAAACACCTCCACACTCTGCTCTCTGACTCTGCTTCCTTCCTGCTTCCCCCAAACCTGTTCCAAGCTGCCTAGACAAAAGAAATGCTCATCTGACCATTGCTAGAAACTAGCTTTCAGGTGTTCCACTTTGGGTGCTATTCTCTTGGTCTAAATCAGTAATTACCTTTGCTAAATTTGGAGTTTTTTGAATTTTCTTTTGAAATACAAAATTTCTATTTTTATGGCAAGAAGTAGTTTAATGTAAAGGTGAGGAGTTGTCATCGGGAATCAGAATAAAATCTGCCTCTTCCAACAAATATCCAAATTTTGCAAATCAAAATGTGAGATGATCAATTAAATTTGAATTACACATAAGTAATAGTTCAATTTTGTAAACTGTTAGTATATTGGATATATTTTCTGGGGTATATTTATACCCTGTAAAAGTATTAATTATTAATATGAAATTCAAATTTAATCAGTCATCCTGTAATTTACCTGGCCATTCTGTGTGAGATGTAACTTTCTAGTTCCTCTGTTTTCTCATCTGTATAATAGGGATAAGGAAATCAGGAGCAATTTCAAGACTGAAATTACTATCAAGTTTACATAAGATTAGCATGTTGTATGAATAAAGGAAATGTTCATTTTGTATTTATTATTGCTATTAGTCTGAGAGACTGTGATAGCCCTAATTGTTTCAGTCACATTTTCTAAAAAAGCTTTAGAATTAGGAGTAAAGGACATTTTCCCAAGAGACTTTTGTGCATCTGAAAAATGGAAATCCAAATCCAACTTGATTTTTCTGTTTTTATTTTTCAGGAGAAACTGGGGGAAGAGCTCTTATTTCCCAACATAATTTTCGTATTTTTTTCTCCTAACTCTTCTCCTTATAAGCTACCTGCCAAGTTAACTTTATAAAGGAAAAGAGGTACCAGACACTGAGGCCTTTATCATTAAAAATAACGTGGAAGCAAGATGAGGTAGTGCTCATTAATTTCCTCTCTTTTCCTTGGAAAGAATTTGGCAAAACAGATTCTACAAACTCAGCCAGCCATCTTTGAAGGCTATTTGCCCTGGGCCAATTATATATTACACGCTAAGTATACTCAATAATTAACTAATGAATTGGTTTCTTTGGGAAGCCATCAGAAGTCTCAGGGATTGAAGAATATTTAGATTGCCTCTATGAGTCTTGCTGAAGAAACATCTGGCTCTTTTTTCTTCAATCAGCGTGCACCCTGAAGGGTCCCAAATTCAAAAATGATTATATTTCATGTCATTTATGTGCCTTGCAGTTTGACAAATTTAACTTGTAAGAATAAGTGATTCCGTGTTCAATTTACGTTGATCCCATTTTCATCCAAACATCCAAAGAGAGAGAGCCATTATAGATTGATAAAAGCTGCTGATTGATCTATTGATTTCCAGACCTTAAATCTCCGAGGGAAGTCTTTGTAAAGTTCGTGTTCATAAAATTTTTGTTCTGCCACAAAAGCTCCCAGTGGATTGTGTTTCTCAACTACAAGGAAAATCATCAGGGACAAACCTAGAAAATGTTTCTTTAGTATACACTAGGCAGGAGGGCCTTCCAAATTCAGTCTCAATCTGGTTTCTTCAAAGGTTTATTTTTATTTCATTTTTGAAAACTTTTAATTTGAAGAGGGGGGAAAAAGTCCTTTAAAGCATAACAACCCGCGGTGATGTAAGTGCCTCTCTGTCTCATATATAATCATGTCTGTTTGGACGTGCTGGGTGTCATGTCCAGGGCGATGGTGCCACATGGAGAACAATATTGAACTAAATAGTTTTGACAGAACAGCCAGACCTTTTCTTGGGGCTCCTGCTACATTGCATATCTGTTTCTTTGTACACAACGGGGTGAGCCAGTGATGGAAAGCAGGGAGTTCAATTGTGGTTAGAGTCTGCAAAAAGCCATCAGCGGAACCACTTTATTGATTTGCACTATTGCTTGGGAACCCAGTACAGATGAGTCCTTTTTCCAGATTATCAGCTGTAAGGGAAGGCAAAAATCACTTTTCTAAAATACGTACTCACGCATAAATGCCATGAGTTCTGTCCATGCAGGTTATTAATATCAGTCTACATAGGTGAGACTGAAAGAATTTTATTAATCTCAGCCCCCCTTTTCCATTGCCTCATGGAGGAAAGTAGTTTATGGGGATGGGGTTGTGTGAGCGATCCCTGGATGCATTTGTCTCCAAGCAGTGTATTGTACATATTTATTGACAAGGAGCTCATCTTTCTGATTGCGTAAATTATGGAGGTAATTTAGTGAGGTTTTAACTGAATAACATAAAATTTAAGTACTACCATTCTTCCAGACCTTCACCCCCTCCCAAAGGGTACCCAGCTTACGGTTCTGTGTGTCCCAGAGTAGATGGCAATTGCTTTGTTTTCAAAGGGACTGAATTAACCAAAAGAAAAGAGGGAATCAGAATAAAGTGGCAGAATCTGTTCAGATGGGTAGATATTTTCCAGGAGGCAGGGAAGGAGAGAGACAGAGATGCAGCAACAGAAAGACAATGGAATCTGAGATATCCTTGAGTGACAGAAAATCTGTATCAGGTCACAAGCAGCACTGAGATTATCAAATTACAAATGTTTAATGGGGCCACAGGTGGATACAGATAGAACCTCACACTAAAAACAATGCCCTTTTGAGTCTCAGTGTAGGAGGATGGTGGTTACACTTGGCACTGCAGATTGCATCTGTTCATCATGTATTGGCTATATATAATTCAGAGGCCACCCTGGCTCACTCTGTGACTACCTTAGCTTATGCAGTTACTGCTAATACTGAATCCCAATCCAATGATTGTAATAATTTTCTTGGCTTGTTTTGGTTAGTTTTCTTGTTGCTGAGACCAGATGCCTAACACCTGGAGTTAAAGGATTAAAGGTTTATTTGGCTCACAGTTCACAAAGCTTCAGTCCATAGTTGGCTGGCTCCAAAGCAGGGTGGTGTGGCAGTGGGCCATGGCTAAGGAGAAACAGTCCATGGCAGAGCAGACAGAAGTCTTCTTTCTGTTCCTTTTATCCTCCATCCAGATTGCTTGGTGCCACTCACACCCAGGGTGGGGCTTTTATTATCCACACCCTGAACCGTGCTAAGCCAATTTAGTAACCATTTATCCTTTATTCCAGCCATGGTCCAGCCATCTGTGCAAAGGCCCACTTCTGAGCACATGAAGCTTGGGGGGACATCTAGGTAAAAGTCATAACACACCCCAAATATTATTGTTCTTCTTCTATCTTGTACCTATCATCCTAGGAAAATTGGAATTTCCTCATTCTTGGTTTGAGAGCTCCCTGATATATGTAAAGGAGCTAAAATCTTTTAAATCAAAGGTTGCCAATTGGTGGTTCAAGGCTGTTATAGTCAAGGGTTATGCAGACAATAACTAGAATCAGAACATGGAGTTCACAACATTATTTTTATAATGGTCATCAGGAGTTAACATAAGTAACTGCAGGAAATCTATCTACAACACCAAAGATACAGAATATTCAGGCAAGGGCCTAAATCCCACAACAATGTCCCACATGAGTCCAGAAGAAAACCCAGAGCTCATGACAGTGCCTCCCGTGAGTCCACTTGGAGGTCCAGAGCCCACAAGAAGGACTCACATCAGGCTCTTTATGGATCCATGCCAGGAAGGCTCAAAAGTTAGTGGTGGAAGCCAGAAAGTTCATGCCAGCTGGGTGAAGGAGCTGTGCTGGTGGGATGAGGGTTCTACGCTGGAGCCAAGAAGTCACACTCACAACAAAGACCAGGGCTGTCCTGAAAGGCACCACAGCCATCCTCAGTGACACGGAGGCCCTCCAACAACAAGCACAGTTGGGTACATGCCAGGAAGTACATGCATAATGGGTTCATCCTGGAGACCAAGCAACACAGGTCTTCCCCTCCGGAGCCAGGAAGCAATGCTCGATGTGAGGACCAGAGCTTCTCCAGAGAACCAATGGCTCAAACAGCAACTTGTGGGAGAACCCACAATGCCTCAACACAACAACGCATTAATGCCTCAATACCTCAACAAGGTCTTTCTCCTTTTCCACCTATTTATGCTGGTAACTTTCCTCAGGTGGAGCATCTTCGCTCAGTGCCATGCTAATGTAATCCAGCTGGTGTTAAAGTGACCACCAGTCTTAATCCATAACAAAGGCTAAGTTTGGCCAGTGAATAAATTTTGTTTCATTAGCATGGTGTTATTTAAATTGGAGTAGCAATTTTTTGAAGTCAGAAAATTTGTTATAAAAGTCTAGATTTCTGATGTCTTTTGAAAAAAACCAATCTAACTTTATTAGGTCCATATTTCCACTGCATGTATCTTCAAGACCTAGATAATGAACAAGACTTGAGTTCTCCAATTTATCATGATTGTTTCTGCTCTGTGCTCTCCCAGCCAAGACCTGTACTCATAGGCTGGGCTTGTGAAAGGTGGAACCTAGTGGGGAGAGGCAGGTCACCAGTGAGATGATGTGGACAGTGTAGCTCCTTTATCCCACCTTTTCCACATGGCTCTTTGCTTCTTGGCCACCAGGAAGTGAGTCTTCCTCCACGCAGGCCCCCACATCACATAATTTTCATGTTTCAGCTTCCCAGACATGGGCTGAACTTCTAAAGTGTGAATCAGCGTAAACCTCTCCTCCTTTAACTTGCAAGCCTCAGGTATTTTGTTTCAGAGACGAAGAAAGTGGCTAAGACAATCTGCTTCTCTTGTAAGCATTTGTTGCATGGTTATAATCTCTTTCAAACCAACAAAAGCGGATATGTTGATTGGAATCAGGTGTAAAATTCAAGGACAGAAATGTGAAAAATTGTACATGGAAGCGAAGGCTGGAACAAGAAAAATTCAGCTTACTAATTGGTGCTAGAAACATAGAGATCAGAATCTAAGCAAAAGGCGATGTAGAAATATATCCACATATTAATCTATGCTCCTCAAAAAAATTACCTCAACATTTGGTGACTGAAATCAACAGTGACCATGTATTGGTCAGCTTTTTGTTGCTGGGACACAAGATGCAACACCTACAATTTAAAGGAGGAGTTGCTTATTTGGCCTACGGTTTCAGTCCATTATTAGCTGAGTCCATGCCAGGAATATCATGGAAGAACAAAGCTGTTCACTTAGTGGTATCCAAGAACTGGAACACAGAGTAAACGTAAAGAGATACCCTTCAAAGGTAAACCCCTAGTGTTTCACTATATGGTTTAGATTTAAAATGTTCCTGAAAATCTATGTTTAGAATGGGGCATTGGGGAGGTGATTGGGTCATGGAGGTACAGATGGATTAATCTATAGATGAACTCAGAGCTAACTGTGCCATTAGGAAATAGGGCCTGGCTGGAAGAGTTATATCACTATTGGCATCCCTGGGAGGGTATGTCTTCTTCCCTGTCTCTTGGATTCTCTGGACTTCCTGGTCACCATGGGTTGAGCAACTTTCTCTTCTGCACCCTTTAATCATGCACTTTTTGTCTTGGAGCAAGTTGACCATTCGCTAAATTCCTTTAAGGCATTAACCAAAATAAACTTTTTCTCCCTTAAGTTTGGAGTGTTGGGTGTTGTGTCCCAATAAGAAGAAAGTGATGAATATATCCACCTCCTCCAGCTGGGCCCCACTCTTAACAAGGTATTCAGCTAACTCACTTTTAAGTATAGCAACCCCGTGATCCAGGAGTGTCTTAACATAGTGAGGCTGATAGTTAAGATTAAATGGCAAAAATCAGGTTTTTCTAATCTTCCACGGTCAGGGACATGGGAGTAGCTTGATTGGTAAGCTCTAGATTGAGTTCTCACATAGGTTACAATCAGACAGTAGCTGGGGACGGGGCATCTCAATGATCTAGAACTTCACTCACTGATCTAGAACATGGATTGGTTCTCTCTGTTAGGAAAGTAAGGACTCCTGCGGCATGGATCTCTATCTCTCTGTGATCTTTCCAAATGGCCACCCCAGCAAACCGGACAGAATTCCAAAGCAAACTGTTCCAAGGGACACAGCTGAGGTAAAAGATGCATTCTTTTTTATGACAGTCTCAGAAATTCTGAAGCTTTACTCTGCCCTACCTTATGAGTTGCAGTCATGGAAAACGCTCAGCTTAAAATGTGAGGAAAGGGAGCAGAGACTACCTCTTGGTGAGAGGGGGTCAGTTACATCACAATTCATGTAGGATAGGAGCTGCATATTGGTACATCCAATTCTGAAAAGTGTAATTGTCCACAAATGAAAATGGGGTCAGGATCCCAGATAACCTGAGAAAAGCAAATAAGAATTCAGGTCTCATGAAAAGAATAGGCAGTAGAATCTCTACTTGCAAGTGATGGTTTGATTTTCTTCCACAAGACCCATAATACAGAATTTACCTTGCACATGCCCAGGGCACTTAATATTCCCCAAGTTCTGAAAACCTCTCATATTCTAGCCTGGACAGGATCATTTGCTATTAACCATTTTTCTCTTCGACTAAACAAATGACCTTATGGTCATGTCATTATGAGCCCCTCTGGTTCTGCCTGTGTCCTTTGAGCTGGGTCTTTCTCTCCTTTTCACTGATCCTGTGCTCCTTCCCACCCTTACAGACCAGACAGGTGGTAAAATCCAGGACCGAATTCTCCTCAGGCAGCCTTTTCAGCTTCTGTGTGTGCACGCCCTTGCATATTGTACAGCTTCTCAAGTGTGATAACTGGCCCTTTCCTATTTATACACCTTGTAAAAACTGTGAAAAGGTCTTAGAAATCATTATGCCTCTTTTCTCTCCATTTAAATAGAATATCTGCCATAAAAGCAACCTTCATTTTCTCATTTTGCTCCTTGTGAGGAATCAAAAGCCCAGATAGGTAAGTAGCCTACCCAGGCTCACGAAGCTAGGAGCTGGCAGAGCAAAGCACAGGCTGCTCCTCCTGACTTGTCACTTGGATTCATTTTGCTACTTAGGGATTAAAATCGGTGAGCAACCACAGGCCTTGCCAAGCCTGGCCGATAGATACAATCTTGTTTGGCTAGACCGCAGTACTTTGTTTTGTTTCAAGCCTATAAGTAAGGCACATACTTCACAGTTTTCTGAAAGTGGTGTCTAATTCTACCAACAAATCCATTCATCTATTTCATTACCAGTCTGGTTTCTGAAGGCATTTGAGTTGTGTACTCTCCTCCCCACCTCCACTACAACTTCTAAAAGGGAAAATTTTACTCAAAAATAAGAGCTGTCCCTTATTGACCTTCAGGGTATTGATCTTCGAATTTACATGGGCTAACCCATTTAATACTGGCAAAATCTCGGATGTTATTCCCCGAGATAGAGAAATTAGGTAATTGCTCATATCCTAACATGTAATAAAGATAGTAAAGTCTAATATTTGATCTTAAGGACTTTGAAAATGAAACCCTAAATCCAACCACTCTGAGGAAGAAAGTCTAGAGAGAGATATAATGTAGCAATCTATCGGATTGTTTTGAAGTGGATCTATTTTGTTTTCTTTTTTTTGTTTTTTGAGATAGGGACTCTTTAGTTAGGCTGGGCTTGAACTCACTATTTACTCCAGGCTGACCTTGGATTCATGGCAATCCTCCTGCCTCAGCCTCTCAACTGCTGTGAATAAATTTCTTAAAGCATCATTATGTTTTCAGATTTATAAAATCTATCTACAGGTTTATATTTGAAAGACTGGATGCCTTAACATCACTTATCTTCAAAAGTAAAAGTCATTTGCACATCACGAATGGCAAATTTTACTACCTCAAAAATCCTACCATCTGGGTTTCATTTTTCAGTCTAAAACTCAAAATTTTAAGTATTTTATCCAAATCACTGGGCTAATCTTGATTTTAGTCACCAAATGCTTTTGTGGCTTGTGTAAAGATGAACGGAATTCAAAAGTGCCCATTAAGATTACTACTGCATGATGGAAACTAGAGTCTACTATATAAATCTAAATTCTTCCATAAATTTTAAAAAGAATTTACTGCTGAAAAATAAAAATGTAAATCATTCTCAATTTCTAAATCATTGCTTGGTGATGACCATACCCATCATGGTGAGAGATCACTTTATTATTCTAGATACAGCACACTCTTTAAATTTTCCAAGTAGTCTTAACTGCCCAAGGGATTTACTACTTCATGTACTTGCCAAGATGGAAGGTATTTCTGCATGACTCCTGAGGCTGAATATTATTAATGCCCTAAGTGCATGAAACATTTAATATCTGTGGTGAGTCTAGCAAGTAGGTTATAGAAATGAATTATAATTTTGTTACAGCAAGCCATTGATGGTCCAGTTAGAAAATAACCAGTTTTTTAAAGACTGTCTCCTTAATCTTGCCTAACAGGAGAGTCAGTAAAAAGAGAAAATTCACAGCAGGCTAAAGCATCTGAACCCTTGCAGCTACCAGGATCATGCAAGATTTTTTTCAAACAAGTAAATAACATGATCACAGAAATGATTGTGGAAGGTTAATCTAATGGTGATGGATGGAATATTCCCTAACATGTGGTGACAAGACAATGAACACATGGACAGAACATAGTGAATTAACTCATGTCCACATCTGAAGAACAAACCAAGTTCAGCAGCTATCAGCCCAGACCAGCATTCAGGTGTGCTACCAGGAATGCTCTGCTTCCCTGCAAATCATAAGCCTTAAAATTCGGGATCATACACTCACTGATGGACTTAGCAGGCTCCATTTCAAGGTCTGGGGGAAAAGAGGGGAAGAAGGAAACATAAGAAGCTGTGATGCAGGACAGAATACTTTTGTGCATCACTGGAATTGACATCGAGGAAGATTAAGTCCAACTTCATTGACAGCATTACTCTGGGTCCTTGGGTTACTCCTTTCCATGAATGACCTCATTCTTTTTCTAGATTCCACATTCTTCTAGAGCAGATGCTCGGCCATCCAGGAGGTTTTTTGTTTGTTTGTTTGTTTGTTTGTTTGTTTGTTTAGTATCGGGGATTGAACTCCGGATCTTGGGCTTGCCAAGCAGGCATTTTGCCACTGAGCTAAATCCCGTGAAGCCCTCTAGACAGTTTTGATTGCTTTCCATGTTGGCACAGCCTGAGAAGGGTTCTAAGTCATCTAGAACTAAGTGAGAGGTGGACATTTCTCAAAATAACCCATTACATGCACCATAAGACATGAGTGAGCATCTTCTCTGATATCAGCGTGAACTGCTGACAAATCTAAAATATACTCATTACTTTGCATAATAATGCTTGTCATTTTTAATATAAAAATGTATAGTATTTATTATTTATTTAAGTGATAAATTTTGTTATATCAGAAAACTCAGTGCAAGTGCAGCACCATAATTGTTCCTCTTACATTAAAAAATCCCTGCATTTTTACTTACTTTTTGACACGGACACAAATCTGTCTTATGTAAGGAATAAAGAAATACTCGTCACTAGGCGGGTAAGATGTCTACTATACTTGAGCTTTCCCAGGCCAATCTACACACTCGAATAACTTGGCTGGAGAATAAATAAGCTTGGCAGTAGAAAGACTTCTCAGCAAGTGCTTGTCTCAAAATCTGATGAGTATGTTTCCTCTCATTCCATATTTTTTCTCTGATTATTTATTTGACAATTTTTTTATTCTCTTGATTATTTATTTGACAAATAGTCATTAAGCATCTATGGAATGTTAGACCCTGTACTATAATTTTATAATGCAGAAATAACAAAGACAGTAAGGTGTCTGATTCCTGTGGTCCAGAGTGAAAGCAGAGGCCCAGCAGATAAACAATGAATTC
Source organism: Cavia porcellus (assembly GCF_034190915.1). Classification (NCBI taxonomy): domain Eukaryota; kingdom Metazoa; phylum Chordata; class Mammalia; order Rodentia; family Caviidae; genus Cavia; species Cavia porcellus. Next base: position 47,759,135 of record NW_026947510.1, on the reverse strand, counting down.
AGAATTTGAAATTTCCTCTCCACGTACCGTGAAAGAGAAGAATGGGAAGGAATAGGAGATAGATCTTCAGCACACATCTACTTGAGATCATCTGGTCAGAGAAAACTTCTCTGAAGAAATATATTAACATAAAACCTAAAGGATTAATAAGAACTAGAGGGTAAAAGGGTTGGGGTGGGGGAGGCATTATTGGCAAAATAAATAGGAGGAGCAAAGATCCTGAGAGGGAAAGAAACATATTAAGTGACTCAGTCTCTCACTGCCCAGTCCTCTATGATATGTTTTGCCAGTATTGCCTCTTATTTATCATACTATTTTCTATTATTGTCTTTTTGCCACTATTATATCTCAATAATTATTTAACTGTTATAAAAAAACACAATCACACTTATGGGAAATGGCAGAATTCTCACTTGCGTTTGCTATTTAGAAAGTAAGTAACACTTCTTGGAGGTCAATTACATGATTTAAGCTTTTGCATACTGTTGAGGACTGAGCTCTTGATTTTAAACATTTCAATATATTGTAGGAAAATATAAATCCATCTGCTAATGAGCAGAGAGATGGACTGATGTGTCTACTGAGTAGAAACTTTTGATCTAAACCATACTGTGCAGAGGGATAATGACCTCTGAGAGAAGCACCAAAGGAGAAGGTACACGCTGGGCAGCTAAATGCAGAATCCAAGCACCGGGGAAAACAGTGGCTTGTGTAAAGTGTGAGGTCCTAGGTAGGAGAAATCTTTCTAAAGCAGGTTTCAGTGATGCCTTCCGGCCTTGGGTGTCCATGTGAGGTTGGCCTCAAAGACTGCTTATTGTCCACACGACACCCATTTCCTTTTTCTGTATTTGTATAAAAGTCCAATTTTTCTTGGAATGCTATCATTCCCAGACAAAAGGTTCAATTTCCCAGTCTCCTCTGCAGTCACTGTGAACGTATGGCTAAATCCTAGCCTCTGGGAGCCTTGTTTGGGCCTTAAGAATGACTTCTTAAGCCGCGATCCCCAACTTTCTGGTACCAGAGACTGGTTTCAAGGAAGACAATTTTTCCACAGAGTAGAAGGCAAGATGGAGGTGAGGTGGGTAGGTTGTTTTGGAATGAATCAAAGGACCAAGGAATTTTGATACCCAGAATACATAGTCCACAGTACTATTCATGTTCCTGTGAGAATCCAGTACCCATCACTCTGATCTGATAGGAGATGGAGCTCGGGCTATACACACCGATGACACTTTCCTGGTTTACCCATTGCTTACCTCTTGCTGTGCAGTCCAGTTCTTAGTAGGATGCAGACTTGACCAGTACTGGTCCTTGGCCTGAGGTTGGTATCTCTGTTTTAAAGCTGATTCAGTCAGGCAAGATGCCTCCTTTACCCTTTCCTCAGCTTCCTTTCTGCTTGGTAGGCTGTACCACAACAGTTAGACCACTGATAGCTAACTTAGATGAAAAAATGGCTTTAGAATGAAAATCTCATGCTGTGAGAGCCAAACAGAAAGAAGCATCTTTGGAGTCAAATGACACTGAAACCTCTATACAGCCTTGAGCTACTAGTCTTGCCATTTCTATTATGTGAATAAGAAATATACTTCTATAACAAGGAAAGTAGCGTTGTTTCCTTATAATTTATGCATGACAGTTTCTAAAATGCATGACCAAACTTAATATGGATTCAGGGTTGTATGTTTGTCTCATATATATATATATATATATATATATATATATATATATAAAATTTTATTTTATTTTTTTGTACCGGAGATTGAATTCATGACCTTATGCTTGCCAGGCAGGCACTTACATGCACGAAATCCTCAACCCCCTTAGTTACCTATGTTTTTCAGAAATAATGTTATTTTTTAATTAATTAAGTTTACTGGTATATTTATGTATGCATAGTGATCAGATTCATTATAGCGGATTTGTACCTACACATAATATAACTTGATCCTTTTTTCCCATTCTTAATATAAATAAAGAATATTTTTGTTTTTCAAGATTCTGTAGGTCAGGAATTTGCTCAGGATACAGCGGGGCAGTTCTTCAACTCCATTTGGTTATCAGCCAGTACGATTCCTACAACTGCATTCCTCTGAGCGGTTAACGTGGGCATCCTAGACAGCTTTCCAAAGACCAGTACCTCTCTCCAAGTGGTCTCTTACCATTCAGTGGTTTTTTTTGACTTATTTTCAACATGTAACTTGGGTCCCAAGTGAAAAGCCAGGGAGCCTCTGTGTCTCTTACTCTTAGAAATTCTGGAACATCAGTTGTATTGTATGCTATTGTCAAAATAGTCACAAGCTTGGCTGAGATTCAAGAGAAAAGGAAACTGCATTCATCTCTATACTAGGAACAACATGTATACAAGGTTGATTTAAGCCGTATTTGAGGACTATGTAAATAAGACAAAATAACTCTCTACCACCAGCCTGAATTCCTCTGCTACAAAACTTTCAGTAGAGAGCTGAATTGAAAAACAGACCTTATCAGGAGGATACTGCAGTGTGAAAAATAGCATAACTGCAATATATGACACAGAGGTTCCTAGGGAAAGAAGGAAGACAGGTTACTTCTCCCAACAGTGCGATCCAGCTTGCTGCAGGTGACATCAGTAGGGGGCCAAAAGTAGTCACAGATGATGAGAACACAAAAGCAGAAATATTCCAGTCACAGACACTGGTTCAAAATATATAAGAAAGTGTGCTCCTTCATTCCATCTTATTTCCATCTCTGCCCTTAATAAATATTTCTGAAGAGACCAATCAGATTTACCTACTGATGCAAACTGTTACAGTGACCTTCCTAAGACAGAGGAGCAGATCTGTCCAAGGGATATTGAAGTCACATAAGGATGTAATATTTATTCTACTTCCTCCTTTATTTAAGTGCAATGTTATTCATATCTTTTCCTTCATATAGCAATATCTACATATAGGAAACAATCAAAAAACTATATAAAATTTAAGGGTTACTATCTCAAAGCCATGAAAATCATGTGTGAATTTATCTGCTCTTTGCTCATCTATACATATTTTTTGTTGTTCTACCATAAATACATATTATTTGCATAATGTTTACTCTTGCTAACGATATGTAATCAACTAACTTACATTCCCCCCCCCCCCCAGGGAAAAAGAAAGCTACTTCTCACTTGTAAGTGGCCTTTAATTGGCTGGCTTTACAGCAGATTAGCCATCATCATCCTTAGAACAGTCCAGGTATTGCCTGAAATCTGCTCAGTGCAGTGGTAACACTCCTTGCTTGAAGATCCACAATCCTGTAATGTACGTCTTTAGGTGTCCCAATGCCAAAGATTAAAGGAATTTCAAAGAAACAAGAAGGTTGAATTATTGAAATGCTAATGAAGACATGACCTGGGAGAAAATCGCAGGGAGTCTTCACAGTTTTTAAGACTTCATCTAAAAGACCTTTCCAGGATAAACACTGTTCAATTTATGTTTCTCAAAAGGGGTACTGGAATCTGAACTGGTGCTCTCCAAGGGGATTTAAAAGCACAAGTCAGAACACTAACCATCATAATTACCACCTAGCATTCACCTGATCCCTAGGTCTAAAACAAAAATTTGTAAATAATTTTAAAATAAATTAATTCTAATCCATCTATAAATGTATCTTAGGTCAGGTAGAGTGCCTTGGCCTGCACTAGAGGAATAACATACTGCTAGGAGATGTTACAACATATTTACATACAAAGTTAACATTTCTACATTTACGATGATAGTTATTTTAAAAGATACCTTGTCCCAAGAAAGGTAAGCTTCCATATGTTTATTACCCATCTCCTCAATGTCTCTGTAGTCAAGGTGATTTTTATATCTCTTCTCTTACAAAAGCCTTCAGAGAACAACCAAACATAAATTCCTCACTAAATGTTGTTACTTTTAGACATAGTTGAACTCTGTGTATGTGTGTGTGTGTGTGTGTGTGTGTGTGTGTGTGTGTGTGTGTAGACAGGAAAGATAAGCAGATAAAAGGATAGGTAGATAAGTATCAATACAAATAATCTATGTGTAATATGCATAAATGTATAGTAGCTTTTGAGAAACACATTTATCGGGCAAAAATTAGTCTTAGCTTAATTAAAATGTCTTTATAGATTAAAACTTATGCAAATTTTTTATATTCTCCTATTAGATTGACCTCTAAAATTGTTTGAATGCCATTATGTAACAATCAGAGAAAAATTCAACCTTTGTGTGACTTTGTCACTCCCAGAACACCAAAGAGAGATCAAATACTTTGACCCTCATTACTAATAGTTTTCATGTATAATTAAATGATTTTTTTAAAAAAAGTCATCCTGATTAGAACATGAGCACAGTAGCTTAGTTCACACGTAGCATGCCTAGAAACTCATATGATTAACCTACATCTGCACTGTAGGTGACAATCAATTCGGTGATGGCAAATTCTTGAAATACTTGAAAGGAGAAAAGTGAGAAATTAAGATGTGTAATGTACATGTACTAACTTCCCATTATGAATATGTATAATCCTCATGATTTTCAAACATGTACTAATAAAAATGTACAGTAATGCTAGAAAAGAAATGGGATTTCTATTAGCCACTTAAAGAAAAGTGCATAACAAATGCATCAACATAAATTCTTTTAATTTGATATTTTTGTGCTATTTTAATGATCATACAACAGAGAATTGCTTGTGGACCAGTCTATCATTTACTTGGTACTGAGTCCATATTTTCTCAAACTTTTAGACTGAAGAAAATCTCTAAGGAATATTTAAATGATACTGATTCTTTTATAACATACTTTACCTAACAGATTCAAAAAAATTCATTCCTAATATTGCACAGGAAGTATATTGGTTTCATTCTTTCATATATGATTCTGATAAATAACTATTAGGGAGAAACTGATAATAGAATACCTGCAAAAAAATCTGTTGATAAGAATGTTTGATCTAAAGTTATAAATCAAATATAAATTTCCAAGAAACCTAAAGTTTAATGGCACAGTAGATGGGCATAACAGCAAGGCTCACTGGTTTGATGTTTTGTGTTTTAAGGCATTATATTTCAGAGCACTGAAGAAAATGTCATTTCACCACAATGAAACTATAAGAGTCCAAGTCCTAGCAAAAGACTCATGCAGCAGTAATGCACAAGAAATTTCTCCCACTCTCCATTCATTCATTTATTCGTTCACCCAATAGACAAAACATTTTGAGCTAGGCAGGGACTCTGGGAAACTCTGTAAAGTATACAGTGATACCGAGAGATAGCCTCTACTTCACAGTCATGCAGGTAACTAATCATAACGACTGTGAGATGTACCTGTATATATGCTTTGGCAGTCTGAGAAGACAAAAACCTAAAAATGCCTGGAAGAGCTAGGAATAGCCTCAGGCCAGTGTGTTTGAAAGGAGACTACAGGATGAGTATGAGTCTGATTTAAAAAACAGGTTCAGGTAGGACATTTAAGGGAAGACAAACAGCAAAAACATGGTTTGAAAGAGAACTACATATAGAGAAATAGTTAATACAAAAATACCTAGCAAGAAAGTAAAGAATATCAATTTAGGGAAAATATACTTCAATTTCTTTGGAACAAGTAGTATGGAGTAAAGATGACACCAGTGCATGGTTTTATGAGTCATTGTAAAGACTGCTGAACATCACAGAGATTGTGACTTCTTATGAGGTACGTAGGTGGATTATAGCTGTGCTGACATATTAATCTCAGAACTTCTTGCATTAGCCAGTGGAACCTGAGTCTTCAGAGACCCCAGGTCCATCACCTCTGACCAGGAATATTTTCCTTCATTTTTCAAAATGCACCCTGTAGATATCATCGCCTTCTGTATCTGTCATGATGTGAGCAAGCTTGTGAATCCTTGGCACATCAGCTAAGGAGCATGCATCCTTCAGCAATGGGGAACCCCTTGAAAAATGTTAAGCTGCAGAATGATCCATCAGAGTCTGGATGCTGACCTCAGGACCTATTGCATTAACCAAAAAAACAGTGAGTGAAGACCACGGCCACTGCTCAGTAGTTGCCTTTAAGCTCTCTTTTCATTCTATTAACGGAACTCCTATGCAGCAAGGGTTAGAGACAAAGGACCCTAGACTGTCAGAGGTGAACTACAGAGATAACTTTTGTAAAGAGACCTCCAGTTTGCATAAAAATTCTCTTTTAATTTATCACTACATTTTGAAGGTTTCCTCCAAAACTCATGTTGAAATTTAATTGCCATTGTAAGAGTATTAATACGTGGGACTTTTAAAGAGGATTAGGTTATCAGGTGACCATGCCATGGGGGGACTACCTTGGTGAATGAATTATGGTTATTATCAGAGGGTTGATTAGTAATCATGGGAGTGGGCTCCTGACAAAAGAATGAGTCCAGTCAATTTTCCTCTCCGTCTTGCACATGTACTTTCTCACTATGTGATGCTTTCTGCCAGGTTATAACATAGCAACAAGGCCTTTATCAAACGTTGACTCCTTGTTTGCAGACTTTTCAGCCTCCAGAAGTGTAAGAAATAATCTCTTTCTTTATAAATTATCTAATCTCGAGTGGTCTGTTATAGCTTCATAACATAGACTAAGACAGATTATTTGAGTTTCACAATCAAGCTGTGGTTCTTGAAATTTCTATATTGAGCAACAATGGTGAAGTCAACTCTCTTTCCAACATTTTAGTGCTAGAATACATTCACAAAGTCAGTGTCCTGGCTGGGCATGATGGTATACAGCATGTACCACCTGTACTCACAGCATTCCTGAAGGCTGAAGCAGAATTGTGAATCTAAGCCCAATTTTGTGAAACTCTGTCTCAAAATAAAAATGGCTAGGAATGCAGCTCAGTGTGAAAGCTCTGGTTTCAATCTCCAGTATTGAACAACTACAACAAAACAGAATCAGTTTCCTAAGGATTAAAAGCCCCACAGGCAGATGGTCAGCCTGTGATCCAACTGATTTCCCATGTAAAGAAATAGTTTAGACAGGCTAGGATGCTATGATGGAAGATAGCTTGTCTGGCCCACTGGTCTGCATTACTAAAACTAGGACCTGAGACCTGTAGGCATTAGATAGATGTTGAATGAAAGAGACAATGATGGTGGCATTTGACATGTGAATATCCTACGACTCAGTTCCTGGAGAATGTGTTCATTTTTCTACAGAAAAGATTATAAATTAAAATGATAGGCCAACAGAAACAAATAAATTTGGCCAGTTTTATTTAATATGCACTCAAAGAGATAGACAGACAGACAGACACATAGATGATAGGTAGAGATAGGGAGATGGAGAGACAGATGAAGAAAAAAAAGAGGGGAGATTCTATCTAATTGTTTCTTAACCAAAATCACCTAAAGAATGAAATGAACAATAGAACTCAAACTTCCTTTGAAGTCTACTCTGCACGGATGGCAGAATGGCCAGGAATGAAAGCAGCAGCTAAGGAGTGACCAAGTGACAAGCAGATGTGATAAAACCCAAGAGGTGTAGCCCGAGCAGCATCTTTGGCAGCAGCCAAACAATGCAACAAACTTTCAAAGTAGATTTTAAGACATTGCCACCAAGTTGGGAGAAGACTTGAAGATGTGGAAGGAGGAGGTGGATCCAGGAACAACAATGCCATAATGGATAAGGACTCGGAAAACTGTTACCATTCTTCTTACACAAGGGTGTTCTCAGAGACTGCTGGCATGGCTCAGGGCCACAGAGATTACCTGTGCACTCACAGTGATCTGAGTCTGCTGAGCCCCAGCTGTTCCAATACAGAGCCAGTGAAATGGACCATAGTATGGAAAATACACTATGCAATTTACTTTTGTTAACCTGTAGAGCTGAGACTGATCCCTGCAGCTGCACTGGACAAGCTGAAATCCATTTATCATTAAGATGTCACTGGCCAATCATGTGGACTGTGTTTTTCCAGGTCCGCAACTCTGAAATCCAGAACTTTTTACAAACTTTCCTTTTCTCTTATAAAACAAACTTAATGATTGAATAGATGTAGGGATCTTTATCTCATTTATTATGAATAATCATTCATTTTGATGCTAAAATTTAATGACTGGAGGCTTCTGGGAATATTGTGTAACATATAATATATGTGATAAATTACCTTACTAAAATTCTAGAATGCTTGAATTCTAAAACCCATGTGGCCTTGGGAGCTTCAGGTAAGACAATAAATGCTTTTATTTCATTTTTTTCTTTCATGGACTCAGTCTTATTTTGGGTTTAGAAGCATTTTGTAGTGATAATTACTTTTATTGACCTTTTCCAAAAATAGATGATGTTTCTGTTTTTAAACTTGCTCATGATTGCACATTTCCATGTCATTCTAAAATATGAAAATAGCAGCTGTCAGAGCTGACACGAAGTCTTTACTGTGAATTAGACCCTCTGCTAAAAGCTTTAGCTTTGTTTACTCATGGTTCCAATGTGACTTCATGACCTGCCTTTGGCTTCTCACTAGAAACACCATGACACAAGTGTGCCTTCTTGCTATCCTGATGACCACTGATTCTCCGCTATACCTTTGCCTCAGCATAGCCAAATACCTTCAACAGCTCCTACAGAGGATCAAAGCTGAATCTGTATGATTCCCATGTCCCTCACATCACCTTGTCCTTTCTCGTCATGGCTGCTATCACATTTGTAACTAGAATTTTCCAGTCTCTGCTTAATATCACATTCTTCTCCATATTAAAACTCCAGCAGGTAAAGACCATGTCTGTTTCAGTCAGCATAGCGTTGGGTGCAGTTTCAGTTAATTATTGCTAATGATACACTAACTCAAAATTTAGTTGCTTAAAAACACACTGTTTTCTCTTTTTTGTGGGTTTTGGGACAGCACTTCTCCTGGCTACACTTACTCTGCCAAATGTCTGCCTGGACTGGAAAATCCAAGATAACCTCACATACATGTATGGTATTCAGTGCATCACAGATGCTTTTGACCTTAGGGATTTTATGACCCACAGACTACTTGAGGTACAATTCCTTTTAAATTCAAGATAATATAAGCCCTTTAAATTGTTTATGAGATACTTATGGATCTAATTAAAGTTTATTCTATTGGACACCAGCCATGCTCCCTATTTTTGTCATTACAGACCTCTCTAAGTTGGATGATGTGTCAAATTTGGATGCCATATCTGGATTTATGGATCTTTTATTTAGGTAAGAGTTCTCTAGGACAGTATGTTAAATCATTCAGCGGTCTTATGATCAGGTATTGAGCCATATCCTTTATTTGTTCTTATCCTTGACATCACATTTCACTGAATGCATCCTGCAACTGATTTTTTCATCATATTTTAATTTTCTTTGACTATTATTTTCAACCTAGTACATCCTTACCCTCTTATGTTTTCCTAAATTCTACCTGAAAACTGAAAATCTGTTTCTTTAATTGCTTTCTTCTTGTACTTACTATACACGGGTAAAAATAACTAATTTATACTTATATAATTCTTCCTGAAAAACTCCTAATCTGATTAAAAGTTCATTAGTAAGAAATTTCACCTTGAAAATTGTAAAGGGCAAACATTTCACCAATTGTTACTGTTATAACAAGGGTGGCACTTCCTCTAGCTTCTAATAGCAAATTCCTTATTACCCTCCCAAAATCTACATATCATCTGTCTTCCCTGCCTCTCTAGCAGCCAGTCTTCCCATCACCAAGGACAATACTGTGTATTTCAGATTTTTATGGTAGCATTTCCTGCCTCTGTATCAGTCTCCACTCTAGATAACCATGGAACAAATCACCCCAAAGCTACTAGCTTGTTGTCTTCTTGTTTCCTATGTAGTTCAGTAGGTTGGCTGGTGTGTTCCTATCATGGTTTCGTATACGTCTCATGCCACAGAGCTATCTGACTAGAAAGATTCAAAATACCTCAGCCCCATGTCTGACTACTGGCACTGACAATTATCTCAAGAAGAGTTTTTATTCTCTTCTCTGTAGCCCTTCATCATTCCAAGAGAGCAAGAACACCAAGCCCAACATACCTTGATGCAGTTTCCAGAAGTTGTACAGTGAGATTTCTGCCTTCTGTCACTCAAAGAGAGTCACAAGGCCAGCCCATGTTTAAAGGGGAGAAGAAACACATACAACTCTAGATTGGAAGAATAGCAAAGCCACAATGCAAAGGAATATGCACATAGTAATGGGAGGGATTTGTGACAATTAAGAAACCTGTCGGGGTAAATCCCTATTGAGTGAATAAATTTTAATTTTATGAAACCACTTTAGTCTACCTCTTGACTGTGACTATGCCTCCCTGGTATTATACGAATGCTGAGCTCTGCTATCACAACTGCAATATGAGATTTCCCAAATGGCTATTTATTTTCTAATATTCCCACTTGTTTAATTCTTACCTGCAATAGTGCATTGAATATCGCACTTCTACTATTCTTTGTCATGTCCTAGCTCGATGTAATCTACAGATAAACCTGGCTTTGAGTCTTAGCTTTAGGCTTCAGTCAAGCCACAGGTTATTTAAATTACTTAAACTTCTGCTTCTTCATATGTATAATATTGAATGATATAATAAAGCTCTTTGCACACAGTTGGGAAGTGAATGTGTTTTTATGTCTTCAATGGAACTAGCTAGTAAACGATAGATAAGATTAGAGATATGGGAATATATATATATATATATTATATACATATAATATTGGCCAATGAAAGTTTATAAACTAAGGAGTTTATAAAATTACTATTATGAAAATATAAAGGGTTGAAGAATTTATCAAATATGTGTGACTTGAAAATTATATATATATATATATATATATAATTTCAGAGTTTGTGAAGAAGTACATTAGTGTAGTATCCATCTAGTTATATTTAATACTTTATATTTGGTGTTTTTTTAAAAAGAGGCATTAATATATCACTAAAGGAAAACTGAAAACTTTGACAGATTTTCCCACACATATTTCCTTAAATTTTGTGTGCTTTATTTTTAAATACATAGTACAGCAGGTGCTATCACCTTCTCTGTGCTTTGTGTCTCTGATCCAGCCCTTGCTTTGTGTACCATACAAAATCTGAGGCTCAGAGTAGTATTACTAGACATGAGATGGAGACTAAATTTGAAACATATTTCATAATGAGAATAAATGATAAGGCTTGGTTTCTGGTGGATTGTAAAGACTGATTGCAAGAGAATTCAAAGATCTGACTACAACCATCATTCAATACATATTTCACAGTATCCCAATCATGCATGCTTGGTCACATAAATTAAACAGTTTGACCTATCTTTACCTATTCGGTGTTATAACATATTATATATTGAGTCTTTTTTTTTCTTTTAATTACTTCACATTTTCAGCACTAACACCATTTAAAACATTATCTCCAATCTCATCACCATCTGAAGAAAATGCCTAATAATAATAATCTACAATTCCCCTGGACGATGCATCGTATCTTAAGCAATCTGCCACATTTATCCACCTCAGTCCTTACCCCCATCACACCTATCTGTGCCCAAATCCTCCATAAGGGCAGGACAGACTGAATAGCTGAAGCAGGAACCGAGTTCTATATGATCAGCATCAGGAAAGACCTGCAAGTTAGTGACTGCAATAACAGAATCAATATGCAGAAAAGACAAACATCTGGAGCAAATGGCAGAGTCTGAGATGAGCACATGTGTATTACTTACTTTTTACTCATTGCCGAGACAAAATACCTGAAGCCCAAGTTGGGAAAGGAAAGGTTTATTTCTTACAGCTTTTGGAGGTTTCAGTCCACACTCAGTTGGCTCCAAGGCAGGCGGGCATGGCTGGGCTGCAGTTCATGGCGCTACAAACAGCCAGTAGGAACCAGCAAAAGAGCAAGACACACCTTCTTCCTGACATTACATCACATCCTGGCTCCACCCCTATGTGGGTGGAGCATTGACATCATCAATCCAAGCACTAGACAATGAACCAATCACAAATGCACATTGCAAACTCATGAGGCCTGGGGGCCACAGACATAAACCATGACAACATGGAAATTCTGGGTCCCAAGGTGTGCGGCAGGAATGACAGACATGAGGTTGCAGAGTTAGTAGCCAGGTGGAAGCATGCCAGAAGCCGAAGTGGGTCTAAGAAACAAGGTCAGCCTGGGATATTTCGGGTTAATATAAGTAGCTCCCTTTCATAGCAAAGGAGTGAATCGTGGTGATTCAGACCTTCAAAAAGCTCAGGTGGAATCCAGAATAGAAATGCAGTGAATATATTTCTCTTCTACTAGGTTTGATGCTGTGTAGCTTTGAGTACTTGCTACAATTTCTGTGTCACTCTTTAAAACACTTTCACATTAATAAAACTCAGGGTCAGCACTGAGCTGAGAGCATAATTAAAAACCTGTTCATTTACTTTTCTGATACTTTAGATGTAAGTCCATCAAAGTAGTAGAAAAAGGTTGGCCCTTTGGAGAATCATGACCAAAGGGAATTTAACTATATGGGACAAGGAAGATTCAAGTTTTAAAATTTGCAATAGAATACTTGAGAAAATTTGGTGAACAAAAATTACCAACTATGACCTAGGTGCATCTAGAATTCCACAGATAATATATTCAGGCTGACTTTCTATAAAGTACTTTACCAAGTACAATATACCAGCTCAGTCCCCCAGTTTGAGCTGAATATGTTCAGTTAAACCGTAGCCTACTCACCTAAGAGTAATACCATCAAAGTGGTGTTTTTCTTTTACACAGTTTTGAGGCCAGGAAACCTTTCGACGATGTTTTTAATGCCCCAGAACTCCAATACCTGAGGGAGCCGAAGGTAATGGAGCGGATACAAATGAAACATGTCCTCTGTGACCATACTTTTCTTCCAAAACCCCCCAGAGATTTGAAACACAGTTTGAAAACCACTAGACTAAGACAATGAATTAAAACATCTTTTCTTTTCTCTTGAGATGTGGGCTTAACTCTGGTATAGGAATCCCATGGAGACAGTGTCAACTAGTCTTTAGATGTTTCCTGTAAGTTTTCTATTTTTCCAAAGGGCAGATGAGTTTGTTGAAAAGGCATGAAGTCGCAGTATCTAAACTCTGCCAAGGCGCTTATTTTTTCTGGGCCTTTCTCTGATAGATGATCCACTATTGAAATAAAAGTACAATACAAACTGAAACCATATAATATAAATGCACACATTTGTCCCGGGAATGACAAACTGCTATATTGCCTGTCTTTTAAAATAAAAATCTTATCTTTATCTCATTCTTCAGATAGTTCATCTATGAATAAATCTTTTGGTGATATTCTGCAGGTGATATTCTGTGACATATATTAGAAATAATTCAAGCATCACAGACAAATTTCTTTACTGGAATGAAGCTCAGCCTTGTATTCCAGCAGTAATTTTAGCAGTAAGAACCCAGTGTAAGAGTTATTAAATGGGCCACACAGACCTCCTCCCCATAATTGCTACCTCTTTCTCCTCTGTGACTTGAGTAGAAGAGTGTAAGAAAGTCCTGTGCTTTGCATTTGAGATGATCAATATGTATATTGCTTATTTAACTGCAAAGTTAGAATACTGTTGTTCATTGTTTTTCTGGGGCTTCATTTCCAGATTTATTAGCACTTTTTAACTGACCTTATGAAATTCAAAAGCGATTACACTTGTATAAAAAAAAGAAATAAAATCCTCTAGTGAACATGCAATAGTGAGCTCTAGAAAGCCAGATAATTTCTTTGCTTAATAATAGTTTTCTTTCCTCTTGGCTGCAGATTCTCATAACTAGCACCATGCCAAACATTCGAAGATTGGATTATGGCCTGTCGTACTTGATTATTTTTGTCAGCATGCTGACCCAGGGTGCCCTTTTCTTGTGTTGTTCCTTCTGTTTCCATTTTTCATGTCATCCAGCTTTTCATCTTGTCAATCAGCTTTTGACTTCCTGATTAAAGTGTCTGTCACAGGAGCAGCCTGGTCTCCAGTCAGTTGTTTAATTTGTTCCTCATGGCATCCAATTGAGTTATTCATCTGGCCCAGCTGTTCCCAAGTGCTTCCAGCATCACTTTTTCATGTGTTTGGGTTTAACCTCTAGATCTATGTACAACAGTGTGAATTGTTCCATTCATACTGTTGACTGTGGCTTGCTTTGCCTTTCTAATGCCTTGATGCTACTAGGCTGGCTGCTACACTGTGGCCAAACCAACTGCAAGAAGCAATATTTCAATCTAATGTTATGGTAACGGATACAACTAAACAGACTAGTTTTCAAGAATTATAGCAGCCCCCTCTTTTTAACAATTAGGACGATGTAATGGAAACTCTGGACTGTTCAGATTCAGATCCACCCAAAAATCATACTGATGGTACTTGGCAGAGCAAAGGAAACATTTGTCTGCCAACATTGTGGATATCACCACGCAGAGTCCAGGATCTATTTGTTGCATTAGGTGACATGAGATACTCTCTTGGCCTGAATTGATGCAGATACCCAACTGGAAAAATGAAATTAAGTAAATGTGCTGAGTTTGCAACGCTAAAACTTGTCTTCTAGTGGTAAGATGATTTATATTATACAACATTCAAGAAGCCACATAGTGCAACAGGAAACTGAAGCAAAAGAAAACGAGGCTACATTTCCCATTCTTCCCTTTTAGCCATTCAAACCTAATCAATTCAAAATTTCAGTAGATTGTTTATGAGTAAGCCATTCCTTCCTGCTGCTCCTATCATGTTTCTCTTGAACCTCCTATAAACTTAAAATGGTAATTCCATCGCAGCAGCCATGAAAATAACCAGAGCTCATGTGCCTTAAACTCAAAAGAATGTAAGATGTGTCTAAATGAGAATCAGACAGGACACTTAACATGACTTCACACCTTACCCCCAATTTTTGGGTTGAGTCCATGCAAATATTTGCAAAGAATTTGATTGTTTCTATATGAATAGGTGCTTATTTCCCCTATGGGGCACAAGAAAAATGATTTACAAATCCTAAAGAGAATAAATAGTCTTTAGTATGATTTCTGGGGAAGGTAATTAAATGGAGAACATACATAGTTTTTCTGACCATGAATTTCAATAAAAGATTTTGAATTTTCTCTGTGAAAATCTTACATGAACTAATTCATGTTGCTAATGATATTATTGAACTTAAAGAAGCTTGATAGGTTTCAATTTAATTGGCAGAAATATTATGAGTAAATTTCTACTTCAACTGGGAAAATAATAGAGGTTAGGGTTTTTTTAGGGTTTTTAGGGTTATGAATAATGAAAGATAATATATTCTGAAATTTATATTTCTAGTTTTTGTGTGTGGTCAAATAAACCCCATGCCTACTCCACCCCACTATGAAAGAGGTTTTCCATGAAGTATTTCTCAGGAAAATAGTTTGTTCAATCTCTTTCCCATTATTATTTTAAGGAGTATTTCCAACAGAAATGCGTATGGATAGGATAACAGGATAAGAAGGAATGGATGCCAAAGTGTTCCTCTTATAAAAGTCTTATTGCTGAGTGTATTCACTTATCTAATTTTCTTCAAATTCGTATCTCTGGAAAGCTGTCTCTTAAGCTTTCCATTACCATCCACAGTGAGAAGATGGTGAATTTTTAGACAGTATTGATTGCATACTTTAGTGTGTCTTTTTGTGCCATAGAAGCTACAAAGTTAAGAAATAATATTTGTAGGCTCCTTTGCAACTTTGACTCCAGGTATACTTCAGATTTATATAAGTGGTATTTGGGAAATGCAAGTGGGGTGAAGGTTAGTATTTTACTATTCTTATTGACTGTGTGAACAAGCACGGTCCTGGAGCGCTAACTTTTGCTGTAATAGTGTTGGCAGATTCTGCTGTTGTCATGGGGAGAGGGGAAGGACAATCACTGTTTTCTGGGAAAGCATGATCAGGAAGCCAACAACTATGATTTCAGCTCCCCAAACTGTGCCTCTGGACCTTCAGCCGTGGTGGTGCTGAGTTCCTGGTCCCACACCTTTCTGCCTCGGGAACATAGAGCTCTACTGTCACTGCGTCTGGAGTTTTAACACAGAAGTTACACCTCTCTTCCTTCCACTGGGTGACAAACTACTAGTTCCCTGCAATAAATTCTATTCTGGTTTTTTAAAAGTTACTCAAATTGGAAATTTATTCTGATTAATACAATTTCTTTTCCCATCTCCAGAAGTCTGGCTTTTATCACTGGTACTGTGTAAATCATGAATGGTTTGGAGTATTATACCTCATTATAAGTTTTGTGGTCTTGGATAAATTTATGAACTTATCAGTGCCACAGGTTCCTATTCTTAGAAATGGCCGAGAATATCTAAATACACAGTTAAAGGATAAAATGATACAATATATGTCTGATGCCTAGAATACTGATATAAGCACTCAACAACTGTCAGTTGTCTTCTTCGGTGTTAAAAGGTGAACAATCAGTTCTTGACATGCTTTTCCCCATAAACTAATCTAGGATCTCATTTGGTGAAGAAAATAAAGACTCTAGGACCACATAGTATTTTTTTAATTTTATTTAAAAGGAAAAAAGAGAAAAAACAAAATAAAACAAAGCACTGTAAGGATACAATTAATACAGAAACACACACACAAAAAAAAAAAACCAGTAAGAAATCACCAGTTAATAGATTACAATTATCATCTTAGAGATAGTTGCTCGTCACAGTATCAAAGCATACAAAGTGGACAGTCAAACAGTGAGACTGCAAACAGTTGTGTTCAATGATCCAACCAAAAACATTAATATGGTCAGCTATTTAACACCCCTAAACATACTTGCAGTTGTATACTTTAGAACACTTTTTTTTCCTCTCTTTTTTACAACAAAATTTACACATTTTGGGTTTTATTACTCCTTGGCTCTTATTACTTTTTTTTTGGAAGATAATAAAGTCAAATATGGCGAAACAAAACTGTCAGTCAAAACCAAGGATAGACATAGCACATGATGTAAAAACAGAGTACAAGGTTATCAACAATGGTTACCATAATGTCTCTTGCTTCCTTAAAAAGAATTGTCTATCTCATTAGGTATTATAAAGTTGAACAAAACAGTAGAGAACAAGACCAATAAAACCTAAACCTTGTAAACACTACAGGACTTCCAAAGAAGATAATAGTCAAACCAGAATAGGCATCATAGTGAATCTTACTGCCTTCAAAGTAGTTGCCTATACCTTGAAACTTGATACTATCATATAGAATGGAACAGAGTCTAATCAGTCAAAACAAGATAGTGGGAGTATTTCAGGAGTTCAAATCAAGTTAATAGGAAATCAAATAAGTTACCATAATATATCCTAATATTTTTATCTTTCCCCTTAATTAAAAAAATCATAAAAAATAACTAAGTAATTTTTTAATGAATAAGGAAGAGATTGAGATAAAAGAGGACATAACAACATAACAGTACAGGTCAAAGCATGACAGTTTCAGCAACCTAGTGCTTCACCACCAAATAACCCGATTTAATAGTAGTTATCACAGTGTCTTTTTCCTTGAAATATTTGAATATAACTTCATATACTATAGCTTCAAACATATCAAGTCAGTGTAAAACCATTCAAGTGAATGAAAGCATTGTAGGGTTTTTAGAACCAACTAACAGAAAATGAACAATGGTTTCTATATTATCTCTTTGCCTATAACAATTTTTGTTTATACTATCACATATAATAAAATCCAGCAAGATACATCATGATAAAACCAATGGAGACAGAAGAGCCATAGTTTGGTGGGGCTTCAAAACAAGATGATAGTAAATCAGCACTAGCTATTATGATGACTTATTTTCTTCAAAATAGCTGTTTATTTCATCACAGGCAATAATATCAAGCATCCCAGAATAAAGGCATTCCAATTAATAAGTGAAAACTTTATAAAGCTTCAAGGCCACATAATGGGGAATCGTGATTACCATCTACTTTTATATATTTGAATCATTACTTACATTAGGGAAACTATTCAGTATTCACACATGCGAGATTGATTTATTTCACTTAAGAGTATGGTCTCAAGCTGCACCCATTTATTATAAATATCTCAATGTTATCCTTCTTTATAGCTGAGTAATACCCCATTGCATAGAAATACCACAACTTTTTTATCCATTCCTCAGGTGAGGGACATTTGGGTTGTTTCCAAGATCGGGTGATTACAAATTGTGCTGCTATAAACATAGGTGCACATTTATCACTGTGGTATGATGCTTTCAGTTCTTCTGGGAATATGCCTAGAAGTGGAATAGCTGGAACAAATGGGACTTCCAATCCCAGCTTTTTGAGAAATCTCCAGACTGACCTCCACAAAGGTTGTACCAGTCTACACTCCCACCAATAGTGTAGGAGAGTTCCTTTTCCCCACAGCCTCTCCAGCATTTGTTGTTGTTGGTTTTCTTGATCTTGGCCATTCTGTCAGGAGTGAGATGGAATCTCAGTGTGGCTTTAATTTGCATTTCTAAAATGACCAATGATGATGAACATTTTTCCATGTATTTATTTGCCATTTGTATTTCTTCATCTGAGAATTGCGTATTCATCTCAGATGCCCATTATTGGATTGGATCTTTGAACTTTGGGGGTCTGAGTTTTTTTGATTCTTTATATGTTTTAGACAAAAGTCCCTTGTCTGAGGGGGAGTTCACTAAGATCTTTTCCCAGTTTGTGGGTTTTATTTTCACTATGCTGGAGATTTCTATTGACATGCAGAAACTTTTTAATAAGAGGCGATCCCAGTTATTGATTCTGGGAAGTATTTCCCATGTGGTTTGAGTTCTGTTCATGAATTCTCTACCTACCCCTATGTCTTCAAGGTTTCTACCCAATTTGTCTTCCAATAGATTTAGTGTTTCTGTTTTAATATTCAGATCTTTGACCCATTTAGATTTTAATTTAGTACATAGTGATAGACATGGGTCTAGCTTTAGTTTTCGGCAAATGGAGAGCCAGTTTTTCCAGCACCATTTATTAAAGAGACTGTCGTTCTTCCAGTGAACCTGCTTGGCTCCTTTATCAAAGATACGGTGGTTGAGTGTGTTTGTAGTTGTGGTTGTATCTTCTAATCTATTCCATTGATCTTTGGCTCTGTTTTGATTCCAATACCATGTTGATTTTACTACTGTTGCTTTGTAGTGTAACTTCAAGTCAGGGATTGTGATGCCTCCTGCCTTGCCTTTGCTGCTTAGAATTGCCTTTGCTATTCTAGGTTTCTTCTGGTTCCAGATGAATTTTAGGAGTGATTTCTCTAGATTTATAAGGTATGTTGATGGTATTTTTTATTGGGATTGCATTGAATCTGTATAACAGCTTTGGGATAATGGCCATTTTCACAATGTTTGTTCTTCCTATCCATGCGCAAGAGATGTCTTTCCATTTTCTGAGATCATCTTCAATTTCTTTTTTCACTGTATTATAATTTTCCCTGTATAGGTCTTTCACTTCTTTCATAAGAGTAATTACTAAATATTTCATTTTTTTGCTTGCTAATGTGAAGAGTGTGGTTTCTCTTATTTCCCTCTCTGTGATTTTGTTGTTAGTGTATAGGAACGCTATTGATTTCTGAGTATTTATTTTGTATCCAGCTACATTACTGAATTTATTTATTATATCTAAGAGTCTTTCAATGGAGTTTAGGGAGTCTTCTATGTAGAGTATCTGCAAACAATGATAATTTAACTTCTTCTTTTCCTATCTTTACCCCTTTTATTTCTCTCTCTTGCCTAATTGCTCTGGCTAGTACTTCTAGTACTATATTAAATAGGAGTGGTGATAAAGGACATCCTTGTCTTGTGCCTGATTTTAAAGTAAAGGCTTTCAATTTTTGGCCATTTAGTATGATGCTGGCTGTTGGTTTGTCATAAATGGCCTTTATTGTATCGAGGTAAAGACCATGTATTTCAATTTTCTGTAAAGTTCTTATCATGAATGAATGCTTGACTTTATCAAAGGCTTTTTCTGCATCTATAGAAAGGGCATGTGATTCTTACTTTTGGATTTATTGATATGGTGGATTACATTTATTGATTTATGTATGTTCAAACATCCCTGCATTCCTGGGATGAATCCCAGCTGGTCATAGTGTATAATCTTCTTGATGATTTGCTGCATCCTATTTGCCAATATTTTATTGAGGATTTTTGCATCTGTGTTCATTAGGGAGATTGGTCTATAGTTCTCTTTTTCAGTTGGGTCTTTCTCAGGTTTTGGTACTAGAGTAATATTTGCTTCCAGGAATGACTTAGGAAGGATTGCTTCCCTTTCAATTTCATTGAAGAGTTTGAGGAGTGTTGGCATTATGTCTTTTTGTATTTCTTGTAGAATTGTGCAGTGAATCCATCTGGGCCTGGGCTCTTCTTTGTTGGTAAGGACTTAATTACATTTTCAATTTCATTATTAGATATTGTGTTATTCAACAGTTTTACATCCTCTTGATCTAGCTTTGGTACTTCATATATTTCTAGGAATCTGTCTATTTCTTCTATGTTATCAAATCTTTGAGAGTAGAGGTTTTTGAAATAGGTGTTGATGATCTTCTCTATTTCTATAGAGTCTGTAGTGATTTCACCTTTTTTTGTTTATTGCATGAATTTGAGCTTTTTCTTCCCTTCTTTAAATAAGGTTGGCTAGGGGCTTATCAATTTTATTTATTCTTTCAAAGAACCAACTCTTTGATTCGTTGATTCTTTGGATTGTTTTCTTAGTCTCTATTGCGTTGATTTCTGCTCTAATTTATATAATTTCCTCCCTTCTTTTGGCTTTGGGCTTGACTTGCTCTTCTTTTTCTAGCTGTTTGAGGTGTAGCATCAGGTTATTTATTTGTATTCGTTTTGTTTTCCTGATGTGGGAACTCAGTGCAATAAATTTTCCTCTGAGGATGGCTTTCATTGCATCCCAGAGATTCCGCTAAGTTGGGTCTGTATTTTCATTTTCTTTTAGGTATTGTTTAATTTCTTCTTTAATTTCCTCTGTGACCCACTGATTACTCAAGAGTGTGTTATTCAGTTTCCATGTGTTTGTGGGATTTTTGCAGTATCTTTTGTCATTAATTTCTAATTTCAAAGCGCTATTATCTGATAACATGCACAGGATGATTTCAACTCCTTTGCATTTGTTTAAATATGTTCTGTGAGCTAATATATGGTCTATTTTAGAGAATGACCCATGCACTGCTGAGAAGAATGTGTATTCTGATGTTGTTGGGTAGAACATTCTGTATATGTCTATCAGGTCCATTTGTTTACAGCTGTGATTCAGTTCTGTTATTTCTTTGCTCATTTTCTGTCTGGTTGATCTGTCCCTTGGTGTCAGTGGCGTGTTAAGGTCTCCTGTTACAATTGTGTTACTGATAATTTGAGTTTTCATTTCTGTTAATAGTTGTTTTATATAACTGGGTGCTCTGGTGTTTGGTGCATATATATTTAAGATAGCTATCTCTTCCTCTTGGAGTTTTCCCCTAATGAGTATGTAGTGATCTTCTTTGTCCTTTATGATCATTGTTGGTTTAAAGTTCACATTGTCTGCAAACAGAATGGCTACTACTGCTTTTTTTGGATTCTTGTTGCATGAAGTATTGTTTTCCATCCTTTGACTTTCAGTCTGTGAGTATCCTTGGGTTAGATGGGTTTCCTGCAAACAGCATATGGTTGGATTTTGTTTCTTGATCTGTTCTGCTAGTCTGTTTCTTTTGATTGGTGCATTGAGACCATTTACTTTAATGGTTATAACTGTTATATGCTGGTTTATTGTTGACATGTTATCTCTCTGCTGTTGCATCTTTATATTTCTGTTCTGTTTAATTATCTGCTTTGCCTATTGGTTTTTTCCTTTGTGTATCTAAACTGTCTCTCAATATTTTTTGCTGGGTTGGCTTGGTGTTCATGCAGTTCTTCAGCTGTTCTTTGTCATGGAAGTATCATATTTCACCATCGATTTTGCATGATAGTTTTGCAGGGTACATCAATCTAGGTTGGAAATCATTTTGCTTTAGGATCTGGAATACTTCACTCCATGCTCTTCTTGACTTTATTGTTTGTGCTGAGAAGTCTGCTGTGATTCTGATAGGTTTTCCTTTATAAGTGATCTGTCTTTTCTCTCTGACACCTTTTAATAATCTATTCTTGTGTTGGATTTCTGGGATGGCGATTATTATATGTCTGGGTGTAGTTTTATTTTGGTTATGACTATTTGGAGTTCTATAGGCTTCACTGAACCTGATTTCAGTTTCTGATCTCATGCTTGGGAAATTTTCAGCTATTACTTCTCTAAATATCCTCTTGATATCCTTTATGTTGTCCCCTTCTTTTTCATTAATCCCTATCAATCTTATGTTGTTTTTCTTTGCATCATCTTGCAGTTGTTGAATTGTTATTTCCTGATTCCTTGTTATTTTTAAAAGATCTTTCCTTTCCTGTTCACTAGCTGCAATCCTGTCTTCAAGGCCTGAAATTCTATCTTCACTTTCATTGAGGCAGTTTTTACAGCTTTCAGTGGAGTTTTTTATTTCCTGTATATCTCTGTGCATCTGCTTTATGTATTCTGTTTGTTTCTTATATTGCTCATCCAGGCATTCTATCTTTTTGTTTATTTCCTCCAACTTTTAAACTGTGTTTTCTTTAGATATATTCAGAATCTCTTTCATTTCTTTTATCATTTCTTCTTTTACCTGGGAGATTATTTTGAGTTTGAATTCCTTTAAAGCTTCCTGGTGTTGCTTGTTTATTTCAGTAGCTATTACGTCTGATATTTGAAGTGTATGGCATACATTTTCTTCTATATACATCACTCCTAGGGTTTCTTGAGATGGGCTGGAGTTTTGAGGTTGTAATTTGGTCTTTCATTTTATCATTTTCCTATATTTCTGTGTTTCAAGTGTTATTTGAAAGCTTCCTCAGGGTCTGCTGGAAATGCACTTCTATGTTCATAGCTCCTGGGACTCTGGCACCCAGTTCCTCCAGGCCACTGGGCCTCTGGAACCAGTGGCCCTCTTCTGCCTGTTTCGAACTCCATAGTCCCAGATAAGCTGGGCTCCAAGGACACTGTGCACCCGCCTGCTTGCTTGGAACTCCACAGTTCTCTGAGCGCAGCCAGAATGGGGAGGTGGATGTAGGTGCCTGGGGCCCACTTAGCCACTTCACTGCACCCGGAAGGCTCGAGGGTCCCAAACAGTCTGGGCTTGGGGCAGAGTGCATTAGGCACTTACTGCAGGCCGTGGGGCCTCTGGAAATGGTGATGCTCGCCTGCTTGCTGAGAAATCCACAGTCCTCCAGACACACGGGGAGGTGGATGCAGCCACCCCATACCCACCCAGCCCTTACTCTGCACCCAGATGGTGCAAGAGTCCCAAATAAGCTGGGCTCTAGGGATAGTGTGCACCTGCCTGTTTGCTGGAAACTCCACAGTTCTCTGAGCGCAGCCGGAATGGGGAGGCAGATGCCCATATAGTATTTTTTAAAAATGAATCTTTGTGTCAGTCTGAAGCTAGTGAACCAACTACTCACGAATACTTGTACTTTCTTGTAGTAAACTCAAACCACTGGGATTCTCTACTTATGCTCTACTTTTAGGATATGAAGAGAGAGAAAAATAGAGAGAGAGAAAGAGAGAGAGAGAGAGAAAGAGAGAGAGAGAGAGAGAGAGAGAGAGAGAGAGAGAGAGGATTAACATTTGTTACATATGAGCACACAATACCATGAAAAATACAATATGAACTCTAAGCCAGGAAAGACTAGGTTAAATATGATGGCAAAATTTTAAGCTTACAATCTGAACTAGACCTTGGGACAATTTCAATCAGTAATATAGTAAAATACTACTCTCTTCTTTCAGACAAAATAATTTTGTATTTTCAGCTGCCATTTCCTTTCAGAAGTAATTGGTCCTAGCTTCCTGGTGTACTAAGCTATTCTAGGATATATATATATTCATTTTCAAGTAAACAAGAAAGTCTCAGATGCTAGAAATAAAAATGAACCTAAATTCTCACAGGTGCATGTGTTAGAATATACTTTTGTTAACCTGGAAATTGGCTTTAATTTCTAGAAGATAAAGTTTAAGATTCAATAAATGGCACTAAAAGAGATGAAGCTTGGGCAGGTGTGATTAGGGAAAAAGAAATGAGGATACAAAAAGCCAGAATTATCAAGGGGTTTGTCCTCAGTGAAAGGAAGTCATAGAGATGTATACCCATTGGCCCTTAGAAATGGTAAGGAACATTACCTGTGTCTGAAGATCTGGGATAAGGAACAGTGTCACCTTGGAAAACTGATATCATGAATAATGAGCAAATAGTGCTTGATTTTTCCCACTTTTGAGAGGTATAGGAACTATTATACCAGAAAATATACACCAAAAAAATGACTCCTGGAACCATGTATTAAACAAAGGCAGTTTCAGAACTGCTTTAGAGAAACTGTGCCTCTGTCTCTGTCTCTGTCTCTGTCTCTGTGTCTGTGTCTCTCTCTATCTGTGGCTCTTTTCATGTCTCTGTTTCTCTCTCTCTCTCTCTCTCTCTCTCTCACTCACACACACACACACAAAGACAATCCCTACTCCTGATGGCCACATTATCAAATATTTTTAAGACATTCAAGGAACAACACATCATTAGCAAGAATAAATATACATAATCCATAAATTTGAGACTTCAGGAAAGTATAATAATTTTTGCTGGTTGACCTTTCCTTTAGTTATTATAATTATTGAGTCTGAGACATATGTCATTTAGAAAATGGTCCTGACCAAGTACATTTTATGTTTTGAAAATGTTCTTGTATTATTATCTCTAATCTGTTCTAGATCATCTAGTAGGTACCTTTAATTTTAATTTAATCTATTTTCTACATCAATTAACATTTTGTGATTCTTACTTTTTATATACTCCATAGAATCATTAGGTCTATTTTTAATTTTTCTAATTTTTTACTTATGGCTGATCTACTTTTGACCTCATCTATTGAGCTTCAATTTCTATAACTTTATATTCTTTCTTGATTTATTTGGTTCTTGCGATCTTCCTGTCTCAGTCTCCCAGAATACTGGGATTACTAGCTCTGACACACCTGATTGACACATGGTAATTAAACTACAAAATTTTGAAGACAAAGAAAGCATCAAAAAAAATAATGTTAATTGTTATTTGCAAATCTCCAAACAAATGAATGACCTGCCAGTAGAAAATACTTCTCAGACTAGGATTTGATACCTAGTTAAGGTAGAGGTAAAATATAGGTCTTTTCATAAGAAAGATAGAGTATAAATAGAATTAATTTTGGAAATTAATATTAACCACATTCTTAGAAATAGAATTAAAATGAGGAAGAAAAGTGGTAAGAAACAATGAAAAACAAAAAGAAATAGGAATCATATATCTAAAACTAAACAAATTAACTATATAAAACAAAAAATACAAGAATTATTTGAACACATATAACAATATAAGCTAAACCGCTATAGAAGACTATGGTCTAAGATCCCTGGGTGGGGATTAATTTGTGATGACTGTGATACAGTTAAAAGATTCTAAAATTCTTCCATTCACTAGAACTAAGCATTTGATTAAACTTAGGCTTTGTAGTTCAAGTATGAAAACTGAAATTTAGAAACTGCTGAGAGAATAGAAAATAGAATGTGCATTTAACATACAAATTAACAGAGAATAAAGGGTAATAAAATAAATTCTAATCAATTAACTAAAGAGCAAAAAACAATTCAATAAAGGAGCCAAAAATTGTAGGAAAATTAGAAAACTAAATATGATTATAGAATTCATTTAGATGCATTCTAAATCAGAAATCATAATACATTATTTCAACAGCAATAGATAAAATTAAGAAGTTACATACATAGCACTGTATTTTAACATATTACTCTCATTAATAAATCAGGAAGGTAAGAAATTTATAAGCATATAAAATGCACTGATAACTCAATCAAAACCCCCAGTCTAAAGAATATTTATAGAACTCTAACACAAAATCAGCGAATATGATTGAAAATAAAGTTGCACAATATTCTTTGTTTTGAGTATACATAAGACTATAGAGAATTTAGACACAAAATACAAAAAAAAATATTTCATGAAATAACCAATCTGCAAACCATAAATCCTGTTCTTTTAATGCAATTAAAATAGAGGACATATTTTGAAAAACAATTTGGAGGGATCATTACTACTAAACTTTCATGATATATGTTTATATATCAACTTACTAGATAATATAAATGAAATGTACAAATTCTTCAAAAGACACAAATTATTGAAATTTATTCAAGAGACACAAAACTCTGAATACAACTATAAAAAGTTTAGGGACTAAGGAAAGAAATGATAAGCAAAGTTTCCCTCAAGAAAAACCTCAAAATCAGATACTGTCTTGGTGAATTCTAACAAACATTTAAAGAATTAATATTGATACTGCCCAAATTTTTCTAAGAAAATGCAATATTCAGGACAATTCCCCAATCATCCTCTGAGGCTAATATTAACCAGATAATAAAATCAGACTAAGACAATATAAATCCAATACTAACTTAATAACAAAATCTAAGACAATATAAAAAAGTCAGACAAACACTTGTATTTAACATTATACTGTAGAATCAAGCCACAGCGATAAGGTAAGAAAAATAAATAAAAGGAATTCTACTGGAAAGAAAGAAGTAAAACTACTTCAATCCATAAATGATGTGGTCTTGGATGCAGAAAATCCTAATGAATCCAGTAAAAAACACTGGGACTAAACATGTGTTTAGTAAGTTTTCAGGGTACAGAATTGATATACAAGAATCTGCAATTTTTATATGCCAGCAATAAATAAACTGAAAATGAAACTTTAAAAAATTATTATATTAGCACCAAAAATAGACACTCAAGAATGAATTGAAAAGAAATGCAAACCTTTATATTAAAAACTTAAAAACATGAAAGAAATTGAAGATATAGATAATGGAAATATGTTCCATTTTGATAGATTGTCAGACAATATTATACTCTTCAAAATGACATAGATTCAGAGGAAAGAATTAGAATTTTTGTTGCTTTTTAATGCAGAACATGAAATAGTGATGTTAAAATTGACATGAATGTGAAAGGGAGCCCGAATAACAAAAAAATCTCAGAAATACAATTAGGTGATTACCATTTTCTGATTTTTAAAACTTCAAAATTTGCTACAAAAATCAAGATAGTGTGGTATTGGCCTTAAACTACGCATTGAGACTGATTAGAGAAAAATGGAGAGTCTAAAAATATACTTTTACATATATGAACAGTTGATTTTTGATAAGATCAAAACTATTTTAGATATAAAAAGATAATCTTTTACCAAAATTTATGGTACAAACATATCTACTTGCAGAATTTCTACACATACCATATACAAAACTTGCCTCAAAATGGATTAGACAAATACATTTTTAGATATAATAATCATAGCACAAAACACAAGAGAGAGGACATAGATGAATTGGATTTCATCAAAATCAAAATTTCCAAATTTCATGCTTCGGAGTTAACATCAACAAAATAAATAAAAAACAGATTGGAAGAAAACAATGAAACTAAATGTTTTTAAATCATAGACATATCTCAATAATGGAAAGAAATATCACAACTCAACAATAAATGCAAAACAAACTACTTTAAAACTAAGCAAATGATCTCAGTAAATATTTGCCCAAACATGCGATACAAATTTCCACTAAACACATGAAACAGTAATGAACACCAATGGCCATTGGGGAAATAAGTGCAAATTAAAATCACAATAAAATTCCTAATCACATCCAGCAGAATGGTTGTAATAAAAAATAAATAATAAGAAATAAAGGATATGGAGAAGTTGGAAATCCCACACATTGTTAGTGCTAGTGTATAACAATAGAACCGCTTTGAAAAATAATTGGACAGCTCCTCAAAAATCTTAACATGAAATGGTCACATGCCAGCAGTTCTACTCATCCTAAAACTGGAATCATAGTTTCAGGAAAAAAATCTACCTATGGATGTTCATAGCAGCATCATACATAATAACTCTAAAGTGGATAAAACACAAATGTCTATCAATTAATGAATATATAAACAAATATTAAATCAGTGTGATGAAATAATACTCAGTCATGTAAAGGAATAAATTGTTCATATGCACTACGCTATAGATGAGTCTTGAAACATTCTGGTAAAGTAAATTTAGAAACAAAAGGCCATATAATGTATGACTCAATTTTTATAAAAAGTCCACAATAGAAATTTTGAAGAAGCAGTAGATCAGTGAATTCCTAAGGCCCAGAGAAGGGGAAAATAGTGGCTATTAATGCTACAGATTTTATCTTGGGAGTGATGAAAACATTCTGTAATTAAGTATTAGTGAGTTGTACAGCCTTTGCCTATATTTAAAATGGACCAAATTGTGCATTTTAAATGAATGGATTTTATAGTATGTGTACCATATAGCAATATAAAAATCAGAAAATAGTAACTTAAGAAACTATATAATATTAGAAAATTCGAAACATTTTAAGATAATTTATGGATTAAAGTAAAATAATTATGGAAACTAGAGATTACTTAGACCTAAGCAATATTTTCATTTGAGGAACAGTTTCCTGTATTTGTAGGAAGCTATAGCCTTCAAGGCAAACATTAAAAAATACTGAAATTTAATGAGGATACGATTTAGGTAAGAAATCACCATATCAGTAACATTGCAAGTGGAAAGACATAATAAGAAAAAATAGGAAAGATTTAAAAATTAAATGGAAAATAAATGCAACAAAATCAAAAAGTAAACTAAATGAAACTACAAAGTAAAATTCCAAAGCTGCTTATAAGAAAAAAAATGGAGAATATTTTTTGTAAGATGTTTAGTTTAAAAAATAGAAAGAACTATTAGTCCTAATACAAGAGATAGATTTAAAAGATTTGAAATTTCCCAATATTTTAAAACACCTAAGGGCATACCAGGACTGTTGTCTTAGTCACTTTCTTTGTCTCTAGGACAAAATAACTGATGTTTGTAATTTAAAGGAGGGGAGGTTCATTTTGGCTCATGATTTAGAAGGTTTGATTCTTGCATGGCGAGTGGCATGGTGGCAGAGTTTGGTGGACGCTGCTTAAACCAGGCAGCCACTAAGCAGAGAGAAAAAGAGGATCCACCAAAGGATATGCACACACCCTTTCAGGTCATACTCCCAGGGACTGACCCCACTTTCTAATATGGAGTCCCCAGAGTCCAGACTCCTTCCAAAAGCCTGACTATGAGCACATGAGTTTCTGGGGGCTCAACTGAACATAAACCATAGCAAATTTCTTTATGGTATAAGTTTACAAAATCTTTAGATTAGCAATTTCATAGAAAATTGTAATTTCTAATAATGGACTCAAAAACTGAAACTTGGGTAACCCTATAGTTAAGAAAGAAATGGAATCACTAGTGGGGTTTTTGTTGGTTTGCTTTTAACATCTACTTAAAGAAAAAGATAAAGTGAAATTTATCTTAGAACCAGATCAAATTGCTCAAATTAGACTCTCTGTTTTTTATTTGAAGAAAAAAAAGCAAAACAGGAAAAAGGGTAGAAATAATACAGAATTTCAAAATAAAGTAAGAAATCACTAGTTGATAAATTACATATTATTACCTTAGAAGTAGTTGCTCAAGCCACAAAGTCAAAGCATTTGAAAATGTGGACAATCAAACAATGACAGTACAAAACATTCTGTTTGATAAACTAACACAAACTTAGTAATATGGTCATCTATCTTGCACATTTAAATATACATACAGTTATATTCTTTAGAGCACTTTCTTTCTATTTCATTATTACAGTGTCTATTATACATTTTGGATCTAGTTACTCTCAGTTTTTTATTACTATTTTTTATACTAGAGCATGATATATACAAATGTGAGTCTGATTTATTTCACTTATGAGGACAGTCTAAGGTTGCCTCCATTTACATATAAAAGCCTCAAGATCATCCTTTTTATAGCTAAGTAATATTCCATTTTATAAAAATACCACATCTTTTTTATCTATTCTGTGGTTGATGGGCGTTTTGGTTGTTTACAAGATTTAGCTGTTACAAATTGCACTGCTATAAACATAGGTGCACATATATTGCTAAGACATGACATTTTCAATTTTTCTAGGGAAATACCCAGGAAGAGTACAGCTGGATTGAATGGAACTTCCAATCCTAGTTTTTTGAGGAATCCCCATACTGATTTCCACAGTGGTTGCACCAGTCTGCACTCCCACAAACAGTGGAGCAGTGTTCCTTTTTTCCCACAGCCTCACCAAGAAATCAACTAAGATCAAATTAGACTTTCTAAGCTAGAAAACAACTAGAAAATTTCTTTCAGAACTTGGGTCCTGGGCAATGCAAGTCTGTGTTTTATAAAGAGAAAAGAAACAAAGCCCGACTTTGTAACTAACAGTAATCATTGACTACAACACAGAAGGGAAATGCAAGCAGAGTGTGACAATCATAGCTGAGTGGAGTGAAGAGCCACTGAACCTAAGAAGGCTGAATTGGCTTGAGTTTGGAGATAAACCACAGGAAAGAATGCATAGGGATCTCCTGAAGAGTTCACTAGATACTAAGCTGTAAATGGATATGTGAAACTTCACAAAGGCAGAAAAACTGTAACTATTTGAAAATAACCATGAAAACTTTCTTAAAAATTCTGACATCACTGATGTTCAAACTATTTCTAACCAGCGTATAGAAACTTTAACAAACCTGAAACAATAGACATAGGTCACAGAAACATCACATTTTAGCCATAAGACTAAAGGAATCCTAAATTAAATGCTATTATACGTCTGCTATATTATAGCAGACGTTGAAAGTATCAAGCTGATTTTCAAAAAAATGCTAAAACACAGGTACACACACACTCACACACACACACACACACACACACACACACACACACACACACACTGTAAGAAAGAAAGAAAATATCTAGATGTTCATCAGTGTAGCCCTGAAAATATTCATCATCAAAATAAAAATCAACAAAACCATTAGGAGTGAAAGGTAGTGATCAATAACTGAGTAAAATTTGGGTCACTAGAAAAGATGCTCCATACAGATGATGAATAAAAGTATATTCCAGGACTTTGAGAAAAATGTAAACATATAAGCTTAGAAACTGAAATAATAACCAAAGCTCATTTCAGACTGAAAAAGTAAATATCCAAAGTCAAAATTCATAAAGAGAGAGTTATGCATTGTAAGGGCAAGATCCGTGGACTTGAAGACATGTCAAAGAAAGGATCAGAATGGAACTGGGGAAGGAAAGCATAAGAAGACAAAGACAAACATTTTTTAAAAAGGTCCGAGCTGCAAAGCTGTGAGTTAACTTCAAATGACTTAACATATGTGTAAATGGAGTCAGAAAAAGTGTCAAAAGCATTTTAGAAGTAATGCCCAAAATAAATTTCCAATTGGATGATAACTATAATCTACATATTCAAGAAGCTCAGAAAACACAAGCAGGCTAAATCCAAATAAAACCACCCAAAACACGATTTGCAAGTATCCTAAAAGCAGTAAAAGACAGAAAAATATTAAGTACAGTGTAAGGAAACTAAGCATTACTGACTTCTCAGAGAAAAACCAGAAGTTGTGTGTACAGTTCTTAAAAAATCAATCAAGCCAGAATTGCATCCAGAGCAAAGTAATATTTTTCAGAAAGATAGATAAAATATTTTCCAAAAAAACAAAAGCTGATAATATTCATTGCCATTTGAGTTCATTAAGGTCAAAGAATTATAATTAATACAAATGCAGAATTACACACAGGAGTAAAATCACTGAAAATGGTTAACCTCCCTTTTTTGTACATTTCCTAACAGATAATTTGTTAAAGCAAAATCAGTAACAATATATCGTGGAGTTTATATCACGAGGAGAGCTAAAATCTGTAACAATAGCATAAGGAGAGAAGAAGGGAAACAGACATTCACAGTGAGTTGTTTTAATTATGTGATATAATATTATTTGAAAATAGATTGAAATAATTTATTATTATTATTGTTACTACTAGTAATACTACTACTTTGGTACCAGGAATCAAACTGAGAACCTTGCACTTGCCAGGCAGGTGCTGTGCCATGAGCTACATTCCTGGCCCAATTAGAATAATTTAAATCTTCATTAGGGTAGAAATGAAGAGGTATAGCCAACAGTAAAGACGAAATGGAGTCCTGAAACTATACTCAAACCAAAGGAATACCAGAGAGAAAAAGAGAAAGGAACAAAGAGGAAATGAGATAAATAGAAAGTGAACAGCATCTTTGAATATTTAAAGTGACTACCTCCATAATCACATTAAATTTAAACATTCCAAACTAGGACTTGGCCCTTTTTTCTACAGGACTCCAGAGTAAATAGATTGTGAATGCCATGCAGATTCTATCACTTATGACTCAGCAAATATAATGTAAAAATAGCCGTAGACTGTATGTAAATAAATAGGCATAGTTATGTTCCATTTTAACAACGACCCACAGCCTTTGGACCAACTAGGCAAAGTTATGCTCCAATAATTTTTTAATTATGGAAATATACACTCAGCTCCTGGACAATAGGTTAATGATGCTTATGAATGTGAATGTTGGTCAATAGAGATATTATATAGGCTTATATATAATCTAAAATATTACAATACCAACAATCAAAAGCAAAAAAAAATAGATAGAATTTTAATTATTTAGCCTGAGTATGTAAGATAACATTATTTTAAAATATACTCAACATATGCAAGTAATTAATAAGATAATTTGCATTTTTATACTGTCTTTTTAAAAATTTTTTTTTACTTTAAAAAAGCAAAATAGAACACAGGATTTATAAAAAAACCAGTAAGAAATCAACACTAGTTAATATATTGCATATTGTTATAGAAATAGTTGTTCAGGTTACAAGATGTAGACATAAGAAATAGTCCCTGAAACACCATTTCTAAGATGATAGCAAATAATCTATTAACTGGTAATAGCTTACTGTTTTTTTTTTTTTTGTAGTTCTGAATTACTTGTACCATTACACTGTTTTGTTTTGTTCTGCCTTTTTTTCTCTTTTTCCTTTTAAATCAAAAATCAAAAATAAATAAATAAATAAATAAATGGTCAATCAAAGACAGCACCAGCTGTCCTCTTTGATGAACCAACAGAGAATTAGAAAATAGTCATCTATTTTCACACATATACATACATACAGTTATATGTGTGTACCTAGACACGTATAATCTCTTTCTTTTTTCCATTTCTCCTTTCCTTTATTCCAGTTCTTTCCTTTTGAGCACTTTCTTACCCTTTCATTTTACAATATCATTTTGATCTTATTACTCTTTCAGTCTTATTATTATTTTTTTTTTTACATTTAGGAGAAAATATAATATTTACAAATGTGAGTCTGATTTATTTCACTTATGAGGACAGCCTAAAGTTGCCTCCATTTACCTATAAAAGTCTCAGTATTAACCTTTTTATAGCTGAGTAATATTCCATTGTATAAAAATATCATATCTTTTTATCCATTCTGCAGTTGATGGGCATTTTGGTTGTTTTCAAGATTTAGCTATTATAAATTGTGCTGCTATAAATATTGGTACACATATATTGCTGTGAAATGATCTTTTTAATTTTTCTGGGAAAATATCCAGAAGGAGAATAGCTAGGTTGAGCAGTTTTCCGGTCCTAGTTTTTAAGGAATCTCCCTACTGATTTCCACAGTGGCCGCACCAGTCTACATTCCCACCAACAGTGGAGAAGTGTTCCTTTTTCCCCACAGCCCCACCAACATTTGTTAGCAGTTGATTTCTTGGTGACAGCCATTCTTTCTGGAGTGAGATGAAATCTCAATGTTGTTTTAATTTGTATTTCTCGAATGGCCTGTGATGTTGAACATTTCTTCATGTATTTATTTGCCATTTGTGTTTCTTCATCTGAGAAGTGCATGTTCATTTTAGATGCCAATTTTTTGATTGGGTCTTTGAATTTGGGGAGCCTAAAGTTTTTCAATTCTTTATATATTCTAGATATAAGTCCTCTGTCTGAGGGACAGCTGGCTAAAATTCTTTCCCATTCTGCAGAGTTTTTATTCACTCTGTTGGTAATTTCCTTTGAAGTGCAAATATAGTTTAATAAGATAAGATCCCAGTTGTTGAGTCTTTGAAGTACTTCCCAAGTGTTTTGTGTTTTGTTCATGAACTCTTTGCCTACCCCCAAGTCTTCAATATTTCTATCTGCTTCGTCTTCCAGTAGATTTAGTTTTTCTATTTTAATATTTAGATCTCTGATTCATTTTGACTTTAGTTTAGTGTATGGTGATAGACATGGATCTAGTTTTAGTCTTTGGCATTTGAAAAGCCAATTTTTACAGCATTATTTATTAAAGAGGCTATCTTTCTTCCAGTGAACATGTTAAGCCCCTTTGTCAAATACAAGGTGGCTGAGTGTTTTTGTAGCTGTGTTTGCAACTCTTAATATGTTCCATTGATTTTCAGGTCTGTTTTTTTGCCAGTACCATGCTGATCTTATCACTGTAGCTTTATAGTATAATTTCAAGTCAAGCACTGAGATGCCTCCTGCCTTCCCTTTGTTACTCAGGAATGTCGTTGATATTCTAGATTTCTTCTGTTTTCAAATGTATTTTAGAAATATTTTCTTTAGATCAGCAAGGTATGTCACTGATATTTTGATGGGGATTGCATTAAATTTGTGTAACAGTTTTGGGAGTATGACTGTTATCACAATGTTGATTCTTCCTAACCAAGAGCAAGGGATCATAAGATTTCTGATATCCTCATTTTCTGACATCCTCTTCAATCTCTTTTTTTGAGTACTGTAGTTTTCAGCATGTATGTCTTTTACATCCTTTGTTAGGTTGATTCCTAAGTGTTTCATTTTTTGGATGCTATTGTGAAAGGTGTTACTTCCATAATATCTCACTCAGTGAGTTTATTGTTTGTGTACAAGAATTCTATTGATTTTTGAATGTTGACTTTGTATCCAGCTACACTGCTGAATTTATTTATTAACTCTAGTAATCTTTTGATGGATTTTTAGGGTCTTCTATGTAGAGTATCACATCATCTGCAAATAGTAATAATTTAATTTAATTTTCTCCTTTCCTACCCTTTTACCTTTTATTTCTCTCTCATCTAATTGCTCTGGCTGCTGTTTCCAGAACTACATTGAATAGGAGTGGTGATAGTGGACATCCTTGTCTTGTTCCTGATTTTAGTGTGAAAGCTTTCAGTTTTTATCCATTTAGTATAATGTTGGCTGTTGGTTTGTCACAGATGACTTTTATCAGATTGAGGTAGATACCATCTATTCTGAGTTTCTGTAAGGTATTTATCATGAACAAGTGTTGGATTTTATCAAAAGTTTTTTCTGCATCTATTGAGATGATCATGTATGTGGTTTTTGTTTTTGGCTCTGTTGATGTGGTATATTACATTTATTGATTTGAATACATTAAACTATCCCTGCATTCTTGGGATAGATCCCACTTGGTCATGATATATAATCTTCTTGATGATTTGCTGCATTCTATTTGCCAGTATTTTATTGAGAATTTTGTATCAATGTTCATTAGTGAGATTGGCCTATGGATCTCCTTTTTAGTTGAATCTTTCTCTGGTTTTGGTATCAGAATAATACTTGCCTCCAGGAAAGAGGGAGGACTTCTTCCCTTTCAATTTCATTGAAGAGTTTAAGGAATATTGACATTAAATCACTTATTTCTTGCAGAATTCAACTGTGAATCCATCAGGACCTGGGCTTTTCTTTGTTGGTAAGTTTTCATTCCTTATTGCATGAATTTGAGATTTTTCTTGATAAGGTTGGCTATGGGATTATCAATTTTATTTATTCTTTCAAAGAACCAACTCTTTGATTCATTAATTCTTTGTATTGTTCTCTTAGTTTCAAATGCATTAATTTCTGCTCTGATCTTTAAAATTTCCTCTCTTTTTATGAGCTTTGGGCTTAACTTGCTCTTCTTTTTCTAGAGGCTTGAGGTGTAACATTAGGTTATTTATTTGTGCTCTTTCTGTTTTCTTGATGTGACAATTCACTGCTATATATTTCCCTCTTAGGACTATTTGAATTGCATCCCACAAGTTTCAGTACATTATATCTGCATTTTCACTGAACTTTAAGTATTGTTTAATTTCTTCTTTAATTTCATCTGTAACCCATTGGTTATTCAAGAGGTTGTTATTTAATTTCCATGTGTTTATGTATGTTTTGAAGTTTCTTTTGCCATTAATTTCCAATTTCAGTGCACTATAATCAGATAGTACGCATGGGATAACTTCAATTCCTTTACACTTACATAAGCATTTTTTATGGGCTAATATATGGTCTACTTTAGTGAATGTTCTACATGCAGCTGAGAAGGATATGTATTCTGATACAGTTGGGTGGAATACTCTGTAAATGTTTACTAAGTCCATTCGTTCACAGGTTTGTTTCAATTCTGTTATTTCTTTACTGACTTTTTCTCTGGTTTATCTATACCCTGGTGACAATGGGGTATTAAGTATCCCTGTTACAACTGTGTTATTGTATATTTGACTTTTCATGTCTGTTAGCATTTGTCTTATATAGTTGGATGTGTATGTATTTTGTGCATATATATTTATGATTGTTATCTCTTCCTCTTGAATTTTCCCCCTAAAAAGTAGTAGTGATCTTCTTTATCTCTTTTGATCATTTTTGGTTTGAAGCTCACATTGTCTGCAAACAGAATAGCTACCCATGCCTTTTTTTGGGTTCCTGTCACATGAAATATTGTTTTCCATCCTTTGACTTTTAGTCTATGAGTTTCCTTTTGAGTCAGATGTGTTTCTTGTATACAGCATATTGTTGGATCCTGTTTCTTGAACTATTGTATCAATCTATTCATTTCATTGGTGAATTGCAGCCATTTACACTGATGGAAATAACTGGTGTCTACTGGTTTAACTTTGTCATTTTATTTTTCTGTTGTGGGTTTCTTGATTTTCTCCTTTGTTTAATTGCTTGCCCTGCCTGGTGATTTCTTTCTGTTGTTCTGGGAATTGTAGTCATTTTTGTCTTTCTCTCACATGTCTTTCAGTATTCTTTCTAGGATTGGCTTGGTATTTCTTAAGTTGTTCTTTATCGTGGAAGTATCTTATTTCTCCATGAATTTTGAATGAAAATGTTTCTAGGTACATCAATATGGATTGCAAGTTGTTTTCTTTCAGGGCTTGAAATACTTAACTCCAAGCTCATCTTAACTTGAGAGTTTGTGCTGAAAAGTCTGCCATGATTTCAATGGGTTTTCCTTGGTAGGTGAGTTGTGTCTTTTCTCTACTAGCTTTTAATATTCTGTTTTTGTGCTGATTTCTGGGATCTTAATTATTATATGTCTGGGTGTGTATATATTTTGGTTATGAGTGTTTGACATTCTATAAGCCTCACTGATCTGTATATACAATTCTTTTCCTATGTTTGGGAAATTTTCCACTATTACTTCTGTGCATATTTTTACTGTTATGTCATTTGTGTTGATTCTTGCATTTTTTCATGCTTATCAATCTTATATTGCTTCTCTTTACATCATCATGAAGCTGATGAATTGTTATTTCATGCTTGCTTGTTATTTTTAAAAGTTCTTTCTTATCATGATCACTAGCTGTGATCCTGTCTTTGAGGCTCAAAATTCTATCCTCAGCTTTATTCAAAAGGTATCACCGCCTTTCAATGAAGCTTATTTCCCAGGTATCTCTTTGAATTTGTTCCATGCATTCTATTTCTTTCCTGAATTGTTCATTCAAGTTTTCCATCATTTTCTCATGCTCCTGTACTTTTTATCTGTCTTCTCTAGGTACACTAAGCAATTCATTTATTAAGGTTGTCATTTCTTTCTTTACCAGAGAGATTATTTCTAATCTGATTTCCTCAATACCCTCATGGATTTGTCTTATTATTTCACTTGCTGTCTTTTCAGAAATTTTTGGTGTATGACTTCTAATGTCCTCTATTTCAGTGTCTCCTGTACTTGTTCCTGATTGCCTGGACATTTGAGCTTGCAGTTTGCTTTTTCATTTTGTCATTTTCACCTCTTGGGTTAATATTTTGGTCTTTTCAATCCCATTAGTCTCAACTGACTATGTTTAAGGGACCTACTATATGGGTGATGTTTGTCCAAATGCTGGGTCCCATAATGAAGAGGAGGGGTCAGCCTCCTGAATTCCTCCTGCAGGACCAGTTGGATGAGTCTTATATTCTTCTTAGGCTGACTAGCCTAAGAGTATTGATGTATACCAACCCCTAGCTCCTATTATTACTGTGGCTTTCAACTGTTCCAGGCCACCAGATTTACCTGGTGATATTGTGCACCTCAGCTGGGACCCTGCTATGTTACTGGAGGTCTCTTAGGCCCTTTCAAGTTCCTTGGGGTTAGAGGAGGACTTGCCAGTGCTCTCCTCAACCCACCCAATGTTCTCTTGTTTTCTCTGTAGGAAGGACTCTCCCAGACTCTTGCTGGGCTTGCCAAAGTCCTACAGTTGAGAGGGAGGTTCGCTGCTGCTCCTGTTGACCCTCTGAGCTCCTCTACTCGAGAGGGAAACTCACTACACTGTTGTAGTCCACCGCAAGTCCTCTGTGTGAATGAGGGGTTGCTGAGGCTTCCACCAGCCCACCAGGGTTCTACAGGTGGTGGATGAGGTCACTGATGGTCCATGGACTTCTGAGGTCTCTGGGTTGAAGGGTAGTAGTGACCAATGATCCCTCCACCCAGAGGTGGAAGAGGAGTCACAACCCATGATCTCTCCACCCCCAAGGTTTCTGAGATGGAGGAGGAAGTACTGCCAATGATTCCACCAGCTGCAGGGATCTCTGGGGTAGAGAAGGAGTTGCTGCCGATGATTCTGCAGCTGCAGAGATCTCTGGGGTGGAGGGAAAGGTGCTGCTGACTATTCCACGGCAGCAGAGGTCTCCGGGGTGAAGGGGAAGGTCTATACCAAGTCTTTAAAATATGATATGCACTTTACACTTACAGAGACAGCAACTATGGTGAATATGAAGCACAGGACCAGTACCTGAGGTGGGAGGTCTTTCTGCCTGCGCTAGTCTACCAGCAACACTGGGTGACATGTTGGGTCCCATGTATCTCATGAATTCATACATATGTGAGAGATCATAATTTTCCAACATAGTGGCTGACATAAGGACTTAGATCTTCAATTTTTCAATTTTATTTTATTTTTAGTTTCTGTAAATTAAGATATCCTCTCACTTTGTGGCCATCTGTTTTGCCCCTGGGATCAGCAAGTTGTGTTAGCCATCACCACAAATACTATAGTGTGTAACTTATATCTCAGTTGCCTCAAAAAACAGTCACATCTAAACTTTTCAACAATGCTTGTGTCAGTCTGGCTAGCAGAACAAGGATTCTCTGATTCCTCACTAGGGACATCTTTCTGATAATCTTTTCAGAGAATTATCGATCACATTTCCGAAAAGTCC
Organism: Cavia porcellus; assembly: GCF_034190915.1. Classification (NCBI taxonomy): domain Eukaryota; kingdom Metazoa; phylum Chordata; class Mammalia; order Rodentia; family Caviidae; genus Cavia; species Cavia porcellus. Next base: position 47,719,638 of record NW_026947510.1, on the reverse strand, counting down.
TATCAAATACTATTTTCCTCCCAACTTTCTACCAAATTACATTTCCCATGAGTTACAAAAGAACTAAAAGCAGGGTCTTCAAGAGATACTGGTACACCATACTCATAGTAGCATTATTCACCTTAGCTAAAATACGGAAGGAAACCAAGTGTCCACTGATGAATGTGTGGGTAAGCCAAACGTGGCATATCAATACAATCAAATATTGTTCAGCTTTAAAAGGGTAAGACATTCCACAGCTTGCTATAAGATGTACAACAAATATTCTGAGGCCATGATATGAAATGAAATAAGCCAGTCATCAAAGAAGACAAACATTGTATGATTCCAGTTATTTGAGCTACTAAGAGCCATCAACATGACAGAGTAAAAAGGAGTGGCTCCCGGGGGCTGAATGGAAGGGGACATATGAATTGTTTAATGAATATAGAGTTTCAATTTTACATGATGGAAAAGGGGCTGGAGATGGGTGATTGTGGTAGTTGCACAGAATTGAATTCACTGAATATCATTAAACTATGCACTAAAAAGGGTTAAGATAGTCAATTTTACATTATCATTTTACATACCACAGTAAAATATGTATGCTCAAATCCAACCCAAGGAAAGTCATCTTCAATTAATCTGGGCAGGATCTTAGAACTTTTAAAAAGTTTCATAAGTGTTTTTGATGCACAGTTTTATTAGTCACTGATTTGATATACATCTCCTTCTCTAAGAATGATACATTACATTCTAATTTTTGGTTCTATGACTAGAAATTGAGCAATTTACTTGTAAATGTTTCAACTAATTTATAGCACAATGGTACATTCTTTGTTTTTATTAAAATAAAGAACATTTTTGAGACTGCGTTGTTGATTATATTATTCATTATCATTTATGAACCATATCTTGTAAGAAATTACATTCACACTTTAGTGCCAAGAAAAAAATCTGTCTTTCTGAATAACTGATATTTTCTTTTATCAGTTAATAATTATTACATAAGTAATTATGCATAATTTTTTTGCCTGGGCTGCCAAGAAGCTCAGAGCAAAATTGAGTACTTCTGGTTTTTTAAAAGCCCATTATTTCTATTCTAATAGCTTTTATGTAGTTGAGTTTCTTAATGAAAACCACCTCAAATATTTTGTAAAACTGGGTTTTGTATGAATAAATGATAATGATGATTGATGAAGATGCTGATGAAGATGGTGATGCAGGTGGCAGATGCCATTTTAGGAGCTTTTATTATGTGATTGCATGGACTTAATCTTTTCTTAAAATTTAATCCTCAGCTTAACCTCATAAGGTAAGCATTAGTATCATTTCACAGAAAGTAAGTTAATTAACAATATATCTTTTCTTCACTGATGAACAAAATCATTATTATAAAAAAGGGAACTTGCAACTGTAGACCTTTAATCACTTTCCCATGAATCCATCCAGCAGCTACCACTAGTCTGCTGCATGCATATTTTTATGGATGATGTTTCTTTAAACAAAGGAGAAAGATAATGCCTTCGGCATTCTGACCTCTGTGCGTGGGGTCTACCTTGGGTTATGTTTTGGTTATATGATGCTTTTCATCTGCATATATAATAATTTTATACAGAGTATATTTTATTATTATTCATAATCCATTTCTATTTTATTTAAAGAAGACTGAGATGGGGCAAGAAAAAGAAGGAGGAGATATATTGACTGGAAATAGTCATACTTTAAAACTAGAGATTATTTTTTACAATGATTTCTGTTGGAACATAGAAGTCCCTACCACTATGTTGTGCCCTCTCCTTTGGTTTTGGTTCATCTTTTAGTGAGAGAAGCAGAGCACGTAGGAAAAATTTCCCATTGTCTCAGTCACATCTCCTTTAGTTCCCCAAGTACCAAGACTGCAAAGCTCCTGACTTAGGCCACATTTAACTGGAGGGAATCTGAGCAGCTCTGGGCTATTCCTTCACTGGGGAGTTCTTTCGGGCTCTACTTCTCATTTGTCTGCCACTACTGATACATTGTGTTTCTTACTCTTCTTGAAAAGGAATGTTTTAGTTCAATCTGCCATTGCCCAACTTGAGGTCCCTCTTATGATTCTCAGAACCATCATGGCCTAGTTCACTGTCAGTCTTTAAAAGTTTCTTCTAGTGAGCCCTGGTCCAGAGTGTCCAGGTTAGATTACAGAGAGCTAGAACACCCGTGCAAAGTCCTCAAAAGAAAGCTCTGTAAGCAATGAATAGAGTGTGCATCTTGTGTGTGATTATATTTCATGATTTCTCCTTATATGCTTCTCTGTATGTACTTTAATTAAGCCAAACAAAATTCCATAAAAGTATCTTTTAACTTTCCCCAAAGCTACTCATTGATATCTACAGGAAAAGCAAGAGGGAAAAATCTAGAGTGTACTTTGGGTCTGCAAGGCATAGGAATTAGTAGTCAGCAGTCACACAAAGCAAGCACACCTTCCTTTCAAAGGTGTCCAGGATCCGGGAACTGTGGGAGCATTGAAAAGCACAAGGGTAGGGCCTAGATGAACAAGGGCAGCTATGTGTCCTTGGCCAGAGCTGTGGTTAAATGCCCATTGGCGGTTATTCTGGGAATGGAGGCACCTACCTATATGCATGACTGATTTAACTAATATAAAAGTTCTTTCTTATTTTTACACCTTGAGGACCATGAAGAAAGAGGCAAAAGAAATCCAAAATAAATTAATAAAATGAGTATTTTTTGCTGGAAAATACGAGTGAACTATATAGTAAACTCTCACAATATTTCCATCTGCTGGTCGATGAATCAAGAATAGTTTTACATTTATAATTACAGGAGGAACGTGTGAAAGACCCTTATTCCCTTTTTTTACCTTCTCTTAAAAAATGGTGAATAGGGCCTTTAATACTCAATCTTAGATGAATGCTGTATATTTTGGCATGGTGTCAAAGTGTTAACAGAACTCATACTACGGTCTACTAAGGGGAAAAAAACAAATAGTTTAACACTGAGGTATTTTGAAGCAGGTGCTCGGGACAATTAAAGAACTTTGTGGCTTTCGAGGGCACCCTTCCAAGAACTAGAAATCTGAAAAATGAATACCTTACTGTCACTTTGATAAAATATCTGGCTTTTGCTTCTATTGAGGAAAGAAAGCAGAACTCAAAGAGCACAGAGAAAAGTTATGCTTCGTAAGGCGTAATGTACAAGACACTTATTAAAAACTGCCAGCGCCTGAAGGAAAAAACAGTATTCATTCTTCAGTAATTTAGGTCCAACACCAAAACATCAATAGTTTATCTACTTTTGATTTTCAACTTATGATATGGACAGGAATGTACAAAAACTAGAATTTGGTGTAGATGAAGATATGACTAAAGCTGAAATTGTGTAACATAAAATAACAAACAATTATGAAGGAACAAATGATAAATGGCAGGATGAGTGGAAAATAGGCAAGAAAAGAAGCAAAGAAAGTGAGCCACAGGACAAAACGTAAGTAAAAGAAAATGGAAAGGGATTACTTGGATCACTGAACAAAGCCCAGGCTGTAGGCTTGGATATTCTAGAAAATCATACAAGTGTCAAGGGATATTTTTGTGGTAGCTCAGTACAGAGTTCTTTGAAGGTATCAAAGAATAGTCCGGGGCAACATAACATCCCCACTCCCTTGGCCTATGACACAAGGATGGGGAAGTCACAGCAGCTAAGCAAACAATGCCCCATTTTCTCTGGGAGAAGCTCTGAGCTGGGACTTTTGGAATGAAGGAAACAGTGATTGTAGGCTGTGCATACTTTCTTATGCCTGGAGAACACGGCTCAGTTGTACTAGTAATTCACACCAGCTGGAATGCTGTGGTGGATAGATAACTGTGGAAGTATCTATTTCTACAGTGTTATAAAAAAACATCTTTAAAATAGGCCATTGATTCTTTTGGTCTTATAACAACTACTACCATCAGAATAGGATTTTTTATAAATTATTTTAAAAATCTCTGCATCTATGTTTTTACTTTAAAAACGAAGTGATAGTTACAAAATGCACTGCTATGATTCATCTGGAATTTAGAAATTAAATGTATTTTCCCTCAATACGCACTTTATTATTATTATTTTTCATTTCCTAAGAAACTGTCTTTAGGCTTATTTTATTTTGTATGCTATTCTCTGTGTTTCACCTGGCTGTTTGTATATTTGTCCTCGTTATCTTATGATATTTGGAAGTTTAAATTTTCTCTAGGAAACTCCAAGTAATTAATGACTTCTGTTTAATTTATCTTCTATACCATTGAACCAAGAATTAAGAAAACACCACATTCTCCATTTTACTAATCACTGGTCAGTTTACTTTTTTATTTTCAGTTGATGGTGAGACCTGGCCTCACTTAATAGCCCGGGGAATTTGTGAAGTGTCTCATAAGCCATGTATTTGCCCTGCCTCAAACCAATGGATTCAGAACCTCTACTGGCCAAATCAGAACATTAGAATTTATTTTAAATTCCTACATGACCCTAACTCACCCAATCTGTCTGCTCATTGACACAGTTATTGCCATGCTCTTGTTTTCAGCCTCCTTTGTAGTTACAATGTTGTAGAACTCATCCCTACCTGTGATTCTTTTCTGTACTCTTCATTATTAATTGTATATTTAATTCTCTGAGTAGAACTTTACTTGTAACTCCTGGAGTTCCACATTACCTCCATCCACGTATCACCTACAGAAACTATCACTCACCCATTTCAAAATCCTGGATCAATGGTGATTCATTTTCCTCTTTCATTTCCATAGATATTTGTAGAGTCACTAGTGCATCCCTCTCTTGTTCTTAGTAGGACTGCTGATACAGCACCTGTGTGGCCCATGCCTTCACTAACGAACCTTTCCAGCAAATTCTCCACAATGCTTCACTCTAGATGTATAAATTACTGTTGTTGGGACCACCACCCATGACTGAGTAGCAAGCCCTACACTGCTTTATCCTATAACCTAGTTCTCAATCAGAGGTTGTGTTCTAGCGGACATTTGATTATGTTGAGGGATATTTTTGGTTGTTGAATTTTGGAGAATGTTACTGGTATCTAATAAGTAGCAGCCAAGGGTGATGTAATGTATGCTATAGTGCATAGAAGAATCCTCATATCAAAGAATATCTGGATCAAAATGTTAATTCTAGGTTGAGAAGCTCTGATCAAAGTCATCTTTAGCATAATGAGGCATAGCCACTATGCCCATGCCAAACACTGCTTGCTATCTTCATAAATATATGCCACCTTGGTGGTATATATCTCCAGTGCCAATTTATATGAGCTGCCCTCTCTTTTCATTCTCCTTTATGTATTCAATTCTGATGTTCAACGGTGGTGTGGGGAGATCTGTGTTACTGCTTCTACCTATGACCTTCTCAAGCATAAGTGTACTTCTGTATTTTACTTTACTCTCTACAAATGGTCTTTTAATAAGTGTTAATTCCTGAGAGAATTGCAGTATTGAGGAACTTGCCCTCATTATGGGGGGGGAACACCATCAACACCCAATCTAGAAAAAAACATCAGTAAGTAAAATAGGAGCTCTCATGTCAGTGATCCCATATCATAAATAAGGTTCATTATTAAACATAAAACTCACTGAACACAGGACTTCATCTATGTTTCTGGCACAACTCATAGAGTGAACACTCTACATTCATTGCATTAAGAAAACAATGAATAGATACACTGAGACTCACAAAGTTACAGTGAGAAGTTCCCGTATGCACTGCTGCGGGACTCCACTGACGAGTACATAGTAATTAAAAGAACTCTCCCACACCTGCCATGCTTACACTCTAAATGCTAACCCAATTGGAATCTTGCAAAATAAGAACTTTTACTCAGTGCTAAAAACAGTTACTGAGAGACCATTAGAAAATTCTTCTTTTCTGTATCGTAGTACAGATATATGGAATAATATGGCATATGACAATAATAGAAACAAATAATTTGTTGAGATTACTTGTAGTAATCAATTTCAAACAAAATTGTGAATAATATCTATTAAGAACTTTTTATAAGACACGTTTTTACCTGCCCTCTACTTCTTGTGTTCACAAGGTATGCACTGGGTTGGACTCTGTTGATTAATGACCTTAAAGAAATGCCTATAGCATAGTTTGTTGATTAAAACCTAGGTAAAGTATTGGAAATAATTCCAAAAAGTTAAAATCTTTGAAAATGTCCACTTAAAAATAATATTATACTTTTCTCTGAGTGCTAATGTTTTTTAACAACAGTATCTTAAATGGGTTATATTGGCTTGTTATGCGGCTGTTTAACGGCTGTCACAAATCTTCATTTCAGGCATAACTATTTTAAATGATGAGTGATGTACATAAACACCCTAAGACAAAGTGTTGATAAGTTGGTTCTTTGAAATGAAAGATGTATATAATCACTTATGCTTTGTACTTAGAAATTCTCTATTGAATCTTCATTTCAGATCATCTTAGTATACTTTGTTTTGTAATCATATTAAAAGTTTTCTCTTTCATAGTTTAAAATCTCTAATATATCCTACCTTTTCATGTCAGAGCTGAGTTTAAAATTTTTAGGCAAAGATGAAAGAATCCCTGAAAATATCTCAGTATTGGTTCCATAATTAAAGCTTGGTCAACCCTGACCAAAATTATTGACCTATCTTCATAATAATTATTGTTTAACCTTAGTTTTCTTATTGAGGGAGAAAAAGTATAAACAGCTATATGTATTTTTGTTCAAGAAAAATTCACTTGACTTTAATGTGCCAGGAACATTTCTAGATCCTGGGAGTGCATTGAGTATGTAAAACAAAAATAGACAAAAATGTTGCTTACATGGAGCCTTATCTAGTTAAGAAAAATAGGCTGATAATAAAATACAGTCTCAGAAGGTAAAATTGCCAAGAGTAAATATAACACAATACAAAGTAATGATGATGTAATAGAATTTGGTCAGGTACCAGGTGTGCAGATACCTTGTAAAGAGCACTTCAGCAGATGGAACCAGTCTACAGATACTTAAGCCAGGAACATGTTTGACATATTCCAAGTAGTGCAAAAATTCAACCTGGCTGGAGTAGTGTGAGCTGTGGAGGAAGGAGGATCACATAAGGGACAGCAGAGGACAGGAAATAAAGAGTCTTATGGCTCCCATAATGAAGACTTTGATTTTAATTTTAACTGAGAAGGGAGGCCACTGTAAGGTAGAAGACTGACATGACATGATTCTGATTGTAATAGGACCAATTTGGCTGCCATGTCAAAACACTTGATTTGATTGAGCTCCTGGGGAGAGAAGAAGAGGACGCAGAGATACTAGTTGGAAGGCCAGTGCAGTGGTCCTGATGAGAACAAGGGCATCTTGGATTAGGCCATGTTCTAACCAATAGGAAGGATGGATGAATGAGCAGACAGAGAATCAGTGAGGTGTTTTCTGAGAACTAGAGAACAAGGGAAGCTAGTGTCTGAGTCTGAAGGCCTGAGAATCTAGAGCTCTTATGTTCAAGACAAGAGAGCAAATTTGTCTTCCTCTATTTTTTTTTCCCTATCTGCCCTTAATGGATTGGTGAGGCCAGATCCTTTGTACTCAGTCCTCTGACTTTATGTCAGTTACTTTGGGAAACACCTTCACAGACATATTGAAAATAAAGTTACCAAGTATATGGGTGTCCCTTAATACAGTCAAGTTAAAATCTAAAATTAATCGTCAGCATAAGAGAGGTGTAAAGGGTTAGAGATGATCTGGTTCCAATATATTTTTAAAATTGCACTAACAAAATATCTAATAAAATGAATATGGTATGTGAAAAGGAGGAATGAAGAATGCTTTCAATGTAATGCATGCTGGTTCTGTCAACCAAAGCAGGGTTTGAGATGAGAACAGCGCACAAACATGATCTGAAGACTTCCTTAGTGGTTGATCCAAAACTGAAAAGTGACATTGTGAGACAGATTCAAGAAGCACAAAGACCCTTAAGCAAGACATATGTGAAGAAAATCACTTTCCGATCATTCAGAGCAAGAAGAAAAATCTTAAAATTAGGTAAAAGACCTAATAGAAGATTGTCTTTAAAAGAACAATATTTAAACCAACTACACCTTCTCAACACAAACAAAGCCAGAGGGGAATGTAGTAGTGCACAGTAAAAGCCAGAAAAAATGTTCTTTCCTCCCCCAAATTTTAAACTGAGCAAAAATATTCTCTCAGAACAAAGCTAAGATAAGTATCTTTTTAAGATAAATAAATCTAAGAGAATTTGGCACCAGACACCTGACTAAACGATATCGTAGACAAAAAAGAAAATGATCCCAGAAGAAACTCTAAAAGGATGAAAAAGCAATAAAAAAGCAAAGTTAAATCAAAGTGATATTAATTGGAAAATAATAATTTCTGGAGCAATTCAGTGTACATAGAGTTTTAAAAAGTAACAACAGTATACAAATCAGAGAAAGAGTAATTAAATTAATGTCTTGTCTGAAATTTTGTTTTGCCTGAAAAGAAGTTTGAAGTATCAGATAATAATATATTCTGAGGAAAAAAAAAAACAAAGAAAAGGCACTTTCTAACAAAGTGATGAAATGAAATGAAATAAATAAATAAATAACCAAATCAAAAATACAAGAGCACAATATGAGATAGAGAAGTAAGAATGGAATAATAAAAATTTATAATCATTCCAAATGTAGACAAGCAAAGAGATTAAAAGAGAAAAATTTGAATAAGTGAAAATAGAAAACAAGATTACATTTAAATTAAATGTAAATGAGCAAAATAGCCCAATAAAAAGAAAAGTTTCTAGTGAGTGTTTGAAAACAAAGCTTGAGGGAAGCACTCTAAAATATAAATACTGTATTCAAGAAACAAAAAATGAATATTCCTTTAATTACCTATTAAAAAGTTTGAATTCATAGTGTAAAACTGATCAGATGAAAAATTCAGGACATAAGGAAATCATTTGTGAATTCTGCCAGATATTTTACGAAGAGGATAATATTAAGTGTGCTCAAACTCCTTCACTATGTAGAAAAAGAAGACACACTGCTAATAGTTTTGAAGCCAACATAAACTTGATACCAAAATATAAGGCAGCTATTACAAATAAGAAAAATTACAGTTAGGTCTCAATCAGGAACATAAATTTTAAAACCTAGTAAATCAATATAACTATGCAAAAAGAGAAAAACAAAAACTGACAAACTGTCTACTCCAGAAAGGAAAATTTCATTCAGAACTTGAAATGCAGTATCATACATATTAATAAAATAAAAATATACAATTCCATTCATGAGGAAACTTGCAAGACTAAAGAAAAGCTTTCTTAACCTGATAAAAAATAGCTACAAAAGGCTAAGCACATGTTATACTTGGTGTTTGCTAAAAATTTTCCCTCTGAAATTGAACAAGTCAATATGATTGATACTTAGAAACTTTTCTCTGAAATTAGGAGAAAGATAAGGTCTACTTACACCATTCCCTATTTGTCAGTGTTCATGGTTCTGAGCTATCAGAAAGACACAAAAAGTAGACAGATATCAGACAGATGGATACATATATACATGCATAGACACACAGACAGAAAGATAGACTATAATGGAAGAAACATTGATTTCAAAAAGAATGATTATATATACAAAATTCTATGAATATACATAAATAATATGCTGTCTTAATGAGGTGACAAGAATTAAGGTAATTAGAATATGATGCTTTGTAAAAATATAATTTATAAAAAGCTCACAGAGTAAAATACCCATAAGTAAACATAACAAAAGATGTGTAAAACTTTTATGTGGCATTTTTTTTAATTTGAAGTGAAAAAACATAAAAATACAAAATTTCAAAACCAGAAAATAGGAAAGTAACAACGGTCAATACAGTGCACTCTGCTATCTTTAAAGAAGTTGCTCATATTACAAGATACAGGCATGAAAAATTGATCAAACAAAATAGGGACAAAACTTTCTTTTCAATGAACTAATGAAAATTAGGAGAAAGCTATTAAGAGTATAACTATCTTACCTGTAATATTCCCAGTTGCTCCTTTCTTTTGAACAGTTTCTTCCCTTTCTACAATATCTATTGTACATCTTGGATCTTATTTACACTTTCAGCTTCCTTTACTAGGGAGACAATACAATGTTTACACATGTGAGTCTGATTTATTTCACTTAAAAGTATGATCTCAAGTTGCATCAGTTTACCTATGAAAATCTCAAGTTTACCATCTACTTAGTCTATTTATTCACAGGCTGGTTCTGTGCCAATATTTCTTTGCTGGTTGTTGTCTAGTTGGTCTATATCTTTGTGACAATGAGGTATTAAGGTCTCCTGTTACAAAGGTGTTATTGCTTACTGGATTTTTAATGCCTGTGAATAATTGTCTAGTACAGTCAGGGGCACCTGTATTTGGTACATACATATTTATAATTGTTATTTCTTCCTCTTAAAGGTTTTCTCTAACAAGTGTGTAGTGATCTTCTTTATCTGTTTTGATCACTCTTGGTTTGAAGTTCACATTATCTGAAAACAGTAGAGCTATCCCTGCTTTTTCTGGGTTCCTGATTTATTGAGTATTGTTTTCCAATCTTTGACATTCAGTCTATGAATTTCTTTGAGTTAAATGTGTTTCTTCTATACAACATATTTTTGGATCTTGTTTCTTGATCCATTCTGCCAGTCTGTTTCTTTTGAATGGTGAATTGAAGCCATTTACATTAATGGTTATAACTAACATGTATTCGCTTATCTTTGTCATGATGTTTCCCTGTTGTTGGCTCCCTGCTTTTCCCTCTGTTTAATTGCTTTCCCTTCCTGGTAGTTTCTTTCTACTGTCATTCTTGCAATTGTGGTCATTTTTAATCTCTTTCTAGAATATCTCTCAGTATTCTTTGTATTGTGCGTTTGGTGGTCATGAATTTCTTTAGTCGTTCTTTGTCATGGAAGTATCTTATTTCTTCTTTAATTTTAAAAAATAGTTTTGCAGAGTACATCATTATGAGGTGTTTTCTTTCAGGACTTTAAATACTTCACTCCAAGTTCTTCTTGACTTGAGGGTTTATATTGAGAAGTCTTCTGTGATTCTGACGGGCTTTCCTTTATAGGGTATATGGAATTTTGATAATATATTGAGAAGAAGAAAACTTGAATAAATTTATGTGAACTAGAATACCTTAGTTGAGCTACCATTTGTACAATTAATTCAGTAAACATCACTAAGTATGTGTGTGTGTGTGTATATATATCTTGGCAAGTTGTCATACATGTACATGAATTGAAAGAATGTAATTAGACACTACTGAAAAAGCACACAATAGTGGGAAAACTTCCTCTACTAGTTGTCAATCAAAAGCTATAGTAATGAAGATAATTGGGTATTACTGGTATAAGAATAGACAGATCAATGAAAAGTATTAGATACCTATGCATATCGATTAGCTTTCCTGTCACTGAGACCTGACACACACAAATTGAAGGGGGAGAGGTTTATTTGGGACATGGTTTTAGTGGATTCATTTTATGGCTGTCTAGTTCCAAGCCAGAAGAATACAGGGGAGCAAAGCTGCTCAGATAGAAGGAAAATTCCTGGTAGGAATACATGGTAGGACAGAATGGTGAGAGAAAGATTTAGAAAATGACTTAGAAAATGGGAAGGTCAGATGAATAAAAGCCCTGCATATGAACGAACCAAATTATACACAAAAGTTAAATTTAGGTAGATTATACATATGAATATAAAAGGAAATCAGTAAAATTTATTAAAGGTAATAAGCACAAGTATCTTTGTTTCCTCAGTATGACAAAATAATTCTTAAGCAGGCTACACACAAAGACACTAACAATTTAAAGCAAAAAAGAGTCTTGTCTATATTAATAGTAGAACTTTTGGTCACCAGTGCCAATAAAGGGTTAAAAAGTAAAGCACAGCAGGGAAGAAAACATTTGTAATGCATGTAATTTACATTAGTCTGCAGCTTAAGTCTAGAAGATAGGGAATATTTCTACAAATTGATTAAGTCCAGTAGAGAATTGGGTAAAAGGCTTGAAAATATCTTTACAAAAAAAGATATCAATATGATCATAAAGACATAAAATGGTGTCCATGAGTTGGCAGGAAATAAAACTAGAAGTTAAAATCATAACAAAATATATTTAAAGTGCCCAAGATTAAATAAAGTGACAGTAACAATTTTGGCAAGAACTTAGAGCAGACTATAATATTATGATGTAATAAATATTTATTTGCTCCCTGGGCCAGGTTCCCAACATAGACTTTATGAAACCCTGGTAGGTAGGGGCTCCCAGGAAAATCCTTTGTTCTGATATTTGGTCTCTGACCCTGGTTCCTGATAGAGATCCTAAAATAAGGCCTTTATAATTTCCTGAGTGATAGGAGCAAACGACACAAAGTTCCTAAAATAATTTTGAATTTACTGAGCATTTGGTCCATTTCTGTTCCAATAAGGTGATTTTCTTGGACTCTTAGAAAGTCCCAAGATGGTAACTGATTGCCAGGGGAATTAATCATGTTAATTAAAGAAGTTTTAGCCCCACTCTCTGATCTCCAGAAGGGGTAAAGGGGGTAAGGATTGCTTTGACTACCAAAGTCCATGATGCAGTCAGTAAAAATCCAAAAGGAGAGAGCTTGGATGAACTTCCAAATAGCCAAATAGGGACCTGGAGGTAGGGAAGCCTTAATCTCTCACTCCCATACCATATCTCTTCAGCTGGTTGTTCATCTTTGTAATACAAGAAACTGGTACACATAAGTGCTTCTCTGCATTCTGGTGAGCTACCTGAGTAAAACAACACAACTCAAGAAGGAAATCATGGAGGATTAAGTGACACCCTACTTCTTTGACATCTGAAGTCAAGGCACAGTCTTGTGAGATTAAACCCTCAACCTACAGAAACACTTTAATTCAGAACTGACTAGCATCACAGTGGAATTGAATTGTAAGACATGTAGTTAATATTCCTGGAGAATTAATTAGCTGTTGAGAAAAATTCCCACACATATTTATTTTGGTATAAAGTATTATATTTTAGGATGAGTGGTATAAGAATGGGAAGCCCTTATTTTTCTTACCTATTACAAGAACATTTATATATTGTTGCAGGGAATATAAACTGGAAACAATTTTTATCAGTTATTATCTTAGTTTCCATGATACAAAGACAAAATATTGAATGCCCTCAATAAAAGTTTGGCTCACATTTCAGCCCATAGTTGGCTGATGCCAAAGCATGATGGCATGGTAGAGGGGTATGAGAAATAGCCACTCACTTCATGGGAAACAGAAAGGAGAGTGTGAGAGAGACAAAGAGAGAGAGACAAACAGAGAGACAGAGACAGACAGACAGAGACAGAGAGACAGAGAAACCGAGACAGAGAAGGAGAAGGAAGGGAGAGATAGTCTTCTAGGCAACGCCCCCAGTGACCATCTCTCCTCCTAACAGATCTTACCTCCTAACAGCAAGCCAGCTGTAATCCCCCTATAATATAATCACCTTCCAAATGTTCCGTCTATTATTACATGATGCTTTAGAGGAACGTCTAGATTTAAAGCATAACAATTATATTAGGCCATAACAACATTATATGTCAAACAACAAAATCTGAACAGAACATGACAAATGCATGCTGTAGCTCATGCATCTATTTAGTTGCTGGTGTCTGTGGGTTTGTGAATCAGTTGATCTGAACCTGGGCTTAGTTGAGACAGTTCATCCATTTGACTCGGGTTCCACTCTGTCTTTTGCAGAGTGTTATCTTTCCTGATAGAATTTACCTTTCCCCCAGTGAGACCCATCATGAGAGAAGAGGTAAATTTAACTTCATGATGAGTAATTAGCTGTTTAAATGGGCTGAATATAGTTATGTCATAAAATCTTTGTTCTTTAGAGCTACTGTACAATATTTGAGTGATTTGCAACAAAAGAAAAAAATTGAAAATTATTCTTACTTCTAGAAAAAAAAATATTTGGCCCTTTGCTTTTCCACTGGAAAAGGAATAAACAAATACTACATCCTTTGGCCCTCCAAATCCTTTTCTTCTTCCCACCTGTTACCGACTAACAGAACTGCTTTCCGGGTTTTTGTTTGCATACGTTCTATCCCTTAGACTAAACCAGTACCCTTACTTATTTCTCTGTATTTACCAAAACATACAGCGGCAGCTGAAGTTTCTCTGTTAATTTTCTTCGGCATCTTTTTCTCAGTCCTGGGAAGGAGGAAGAGGCTGGGGGTGGGAGAGGGGCTGAGAGCTTGTTGATAAAGCCTGATTCTTATTCTGTTCTAGTGATGTGTGAGGTGTTAATCTTGTCTTCTCTTTTAATCTAGGTAATGATAATAGGTTGTTTTCCAATATTATTTCAGCTTCATTAATATGTATGTTGCCTGCTGTAATTTCTTTTTCATTCAAACAGTACTTTGAAGCTAACTTTAGAAGCTTCGCTCCTGCTTCAGGCCTAACTTTGACTTGCTTTTTAACTTTCATACATTTCCTTTCCATTTGCCCCTGTGCTTTGTTTTATGTCTCTTTGCAGCTCCTATAATGCACTCTAGCATTATTCTTCCTAATTACCTCAGATGCTGTGCTTGAAGATTGTCTTTCACTATCTTATTGTCAATTTCATGTTTTTGGAAGCTCTGTGGTAGACTTTAACAGTAAATCCCAGTATTTATTTGATTAGCAGCTACTAGTGCCTATCCTGTACGGAAGGCTCTATATACTAAGACATCTCATTCACCATGTGGATGATCTCACACCCTGCCCCAAGTGAATGAAGGACTCAGCCATACCGGCCCTGGTGTGTGTCTGGGGTGACCTGGCACCCAAGCTCAGCCTGTTTTCAGCTCCCCAGATCTGCCTGCTTCTCTGAGGCTGGTCTCATACCCTCTAAGTTTCTAGTGTGACACATTGTCTAAAAGGAGGACAGCAAGTTGCCTGGACCACTCTAGAAACCATTTTATGATGCATTGAGTTGTAAAATAGCCCCTGTATCCTCTTGGTGTAAAGCTAAAAATATGAGGTTTTTGCATCCTGTGCAGCCAATAGTCTGTCTTTAAATCCTCTTACGAAAACTTGCTTTGTGATTTCCTCCCAGAGGACAGCTGATCACCTTCCCCTGCAACTCCACAGCATCAAAATTAACAGGACACATGCCTGTCATCACAGAACCTCGTTGGAACCTAGTAATGTGGAGATGCTATGCAAATAGACATTGAGCTTATTTTAGGCTCTTGGGCATCATTTTGACATTTAGTTTTTGTCTGATAAAATCCATTGCTTTAGACACCTGTGTTTTATTTTATTCCCTCCTCAACCCCTTAACAGCTTGACTATGATCTGCACCCACAAATAGTTCTACCTGCCAAGGAGAACCATTTGTGGGTGCATTTCTTGAGCGCCTAGAGGAACTGAGAGCAGAAAGTCAAAAAGTAAATGGATCAATTCCAGTTCAGAAAAGCATTGAGCAGCAAAATGTCTTCAGTCACTAGAGGGTAAGCACCATCGTCTTTACCGAAGCCAGTGTTTGACTTAAGAGTAGGATTTTTTTCTTGCCTAACTTCTAGGAATTGCAAATGACAAGGAACAAAACTTTGATCTATAGAAACTGATAACAAATTTATGAATACAGGTTAAGTATTCCTTATCTAAAATATTTGAAGTCAGAAGTATTTCAGATAGCAGCCTTTTTGAATTTTGGCATATTTACAAATATATAATGAAGTATCTTGGGGGTGGATTCTATGACTAAACATAGAATTCATTCGTGTTTTATTTGTATCTTACATGCATAGCCTACAAAGTTGTTTTATATAATAACTTAATTTTCTACTCACAGTATTACTTTGATGCTCAAAATTTTAGAATTGTGGAAATTTCAGATTTGGGGTTTTTAAAAAAATATATTAGTCAGCTTTACTTTATCAGGACAAAATACTAGACATGCACAATTTAAAGGAGGAGAGGTTTATTTGGCTAACAGTATCAGAAGTTTCAGTCCATGATTTGCTGGCTCCTACACAGAAACTTCATAGATAAAGACTGCTTTTCGATTTGTGGCATCCATGAAGCAGAGAGCAAAGGAAAAAAGCCTGAATGGAAAAGGCCAGCAGTCATTCCCTCATAATGCACCTAGATGAACCCAGAAATGTGCTTTATTAATATTCTAGCCATTTCTCAAGCCAATGAAGCTGTCAATCAAAATTAACAGTCCCATGGGATTGGAATGCTCAATCCATGTTGAATAGCAGGTTATAGTTTCCAATAAAATTTACTAGCTGAAACAGTAAACTTAAACTAATTGAGATGAACTACAAGCAAATATCTCGTCAGGAGAAAGTAAATACCTAATTTATTCAATGGTTCATTTATTAAACTCAAATTTTGAGGAGGATGAACTCTGTAAACTAAAGCTATAAGCAATGAGGTAGGGTAGAAAGCTGTGGTCATAGGGGAAGATCCATGAGTCATGCTTTTTGCTGTCACAGTTTAAGCTGATGTGCGAAAAAAGAGTCATTCATGTTACAATGTGATAAATATTATAACAGAACATGAGTGTATTTTTCCAGTTCTAGGACATATTTCTTGGTTTGTGGCTGCTCTCAGGTAACAGGAAAAACAGGTATCAACAAATCTTGATATCATTTGTAAGGTTTTATGGTAAAATATTGACAGTAACATGTTCACCCACAGCATGAGCTTAGTGTTATGTTTTAGACACATTTGATGTAAAGTCCAAGCTTGAACTATAAAATCTGCTCCCGGTTTGGCTAGACTTACTTGCATCACAGTAATAAGTTGCAATCCATAAAATAGTACTGAATCTTCTCTAGGCATCTTGTTTATAAAACTTTAAACTATCAGCCCTAAAAATCTCCCTATCCAGGAATGAATGGACCAGCCATTCACGTGTAAGAGGCATTATATTAGATTCACTCAGGTCCATCAAAAACATCTTCTCCACCACCAAATTTAAAACATTCCAAAGATTACATTTCTAAATCTACATTGGACTCAGGAAGAATGTGAAGAATTCCAGCTCTGATTGTCTAATTATACTTCAAAGTGATCAGTATAGAATGCAGAATTTCGAGGGAATTGCCCCAATCACAGGGAACCAAACAAAAGACGCCAGAAAAAATTACTTAACAAAAAGGGTAGTGTCCAGCGGACCACAAAGGAAGAGGAAAAGTGTACTTAACAAGAAATATAGAAGCAGAAGTTCCATGAAACTAATTAATAAATGTTTTAAATTCATGGCTTTTCCTTTGCACAGGACTCTTAAGGGGCCTAACTAGGGGCCTAGTAATGTGTTCATTTTATCACACATAGATCTGTCAGTGTCCTGTAGAGGAATAGATGATACTTGGATGGTATTACTGAGTGACCTTGGGGACTATTTTATCTGTCTCTTTCTCTTTTCTTCTTCTTTTCCTTCTTCTTCTTCTTCTTCTTCGTCTTCTTCTTCTTCTTCTTCTTCTTCTTCTTCTTCTTCTTCTTCTTCTTCTCCTCCTTCTTCTTCTTCTTCTTCTTCTTCTTCTTCTTCCCCTCCTCCTCCTCCTTCTCCTTCTTCTTCCTTTTCTCCTTCTCCTACTTCTTCTCCTTCTCCTCCTCCTCCCCCTTTTCTTCTTTTTCTTGCTCCCTCTCTTTCTCCACTTGCTGTTCATCATGAGCTGAGTGAGTCTCTATGTTCTACTACGTACACCCCACTATGATGTGGGCCCCACTATTACCATGAGACCATGGACTGGAACCTTCAAAATTGTAAGTCAAAACAAACCTTTAATTTGGTCTTCTCAGGCATTTTGTCACAGTGATGACTAACACAGTCTCTTTTCTTTTCCTGCATTTCCTTTATCTTATTCCCTGAATGTCTTACCATCTTATTTTTATTGTACATGTAGCTTTCTAGTGAAATAATTTACTTATTTTATTTGTGATCCCTTTCCTAACTAAAATACCAAACTCCTAAAAGTAGAGACCCTAGTGACACACTTTACATACAAATACTATGGCAGAATGATAATTACTGAGTGAATTAATAGTTACACAATTTTAAGTATGGGGATCCACATTTTATCTTGGAATATATTATAATGTATAGCACTTTATGAGGATGAGAAGAAGCTCAGTATGACTAAGGCATACTGAATGCAAAGCTAATATTGGAGGAAAGAAGTTAGGGGCCATATAATTGTGTATATATCAAGGGGAAATAAATCAAATGCCAAGAATCTGTGGAAGGATTGAGAGATATTATTCGCTGTATTGGAGGCTGGCTCCGTGGTTCAGGGACAGATCAATCAGACATAAAGATACAGAGATTGATGAGTATCATGGTGAAGAAGTAAGCAAAAGAGGGTACAGATATAGATGGGTACAAGATCATGACTGAGTCAGGTGTGACTCGAGGATCTATTGACCTAATAACTCAAATCACCAGCCATTGGGATGATGATTTCATTAGAATCAGTAAGACAGCTCTAGCCTCTGACTTCCATATTGTAAGAAATGCAGAATTCCCTCAGTTACCCTGTGAACATTTGGGAGTCTGCAATTTAGTTCCGGTAACTATCACTGCTATTTTCTAGCCTGCCTTGAACAGTTAGTTCTTATCTTATGTTTCTTGCCATGGTTATCTTCTCCACATTCTCACATTTTGTCCTTAATTTCCCAAAGGCTCAGTAACAAAAAGGGCTACTGCAGCTGGCAGTTACTGAAAGTTCGGACATAGCAAACATGGATTGCCATACAGTTCAGAGACGAATTAAAATTAAATATGAGATGCAACTGTTTTCATTGTTTCAAGATAACTCTTCCATTGGAGTCACTGAGTAATTGTATATCCACCCACCCCCAAACCAATTAACAGGCCTCAGCTTATTGTCTGCTCCATCCCTCTCCATGGTTAGATTCCTTTTTACTGTTCTTAGTCATCTTTGGGACCATTCCCTTTCCTTCAAACTGCTCAAATTCATGAAAACTGAGAGTTCTTATGCACTGAGATCAATACTTTTGTGTTAAACCTTGACTGGTTCATGAAGAATTAGGATTATTGTTCTTAAAGTGAGAAGAAAATTCTGAAGGATTTAGAGAAGATGATAACATGATCCTTTTTCTGCCTTTAGTGATTGTCTTATTTACTTTTCTCTCACTGATGAGATAAAATACTCAACACCCACAATTAAGCAAAGAAAGATTTAGCTCACAGTTTATAGAGGTTTCAGTCCATAATCAGCTAGCTCCAAGGCAGGGGCAAGATAGCAAAAGCAACAAGACAGTGCCATACAAGCCTCTTTCTGCCCCATTTATCTTATCCAGACTGCTGGAATTAGGGCAGTGCCAAACCAATCAGTGGGCTGATTTAGCAATCATTCACCCTTTATCTCAGCACCCTTAATTCCAGCCTTCCTCTATAAATTTCTAGATTCAGCAGCTTTGAAACACTCCATTTAAAAGTGCATGAGGCTTTGAGGGGACACCTAAATACAAAGCATAGCAGTGATCAAAATCATTCTATTGAAGTCAGGAGAATGAATTTCAGGGAAATGAGATTAAAGGGGTGTAGTGAATTGATAACTGGAGGTCGGTTTAACATCCAGTTGAACTGAATCAGTGTGGTGCTGGGTGTGAAGGGCTTACCTGAGGATTGTTGCCAACACAAAAAGGAGAAATGAAGAGGAATGTGATGATGTTGGTTCTCCTGTTGCCATTGGTTCTTCTGGAAGTCCTTATCGAGCTTCTTTCCTGATATGAACTTGGCTGTTCACATCGTCAGAAGAGCTTGAGACCACTGAGAATGGCTGAGGTTCCCTTTGGGGGAGCTCTGGTCTTTACCACTTCCTGGATCTGGAGGGGAAGGTGTGCTGTTCAGTCTCCATGAGAAGCTTGTCACTCTGGCTTCCTGATATAAATTTGGCTGTTCTTATCATCAGAGGAGCTTGGGACTTCATTGTCACTGAGGATGACTGTGGTACTTTTTGGTAAAGCCTCAGTCCTTAATTTGAGTGCTGTTTCCTGGCTCCAGTGCAGAACTCTCATCCTACTGGCACAGATTTGCTATCCTGCTGGCATAGACTTTATAGCTACTATCTCTGAACTTTGGGCCTTCCCAGCACAGATCCATGAAACAGACCTCCATGAGACATTGTCATGGACTCTGGGTCTTCAGCTGGACTCATGCAGCACATTGCCATAGGATCCAGGACCTCAGCTGATTTTTGGGGGTCTTTAGTGGGTGGACACTTTTTGGGTGACTGATATAAAATAATTCTGTAAATTATGTGCCCTGTATTAAATTATTTTCCTTGCAAACCCTGACTATAACAAAGGGGACTGGTATTTTGGACTAAGATTGTAAAGCCAAAAGCCTGTAGGTGTGGGAAGGTAATGTTGATGCATGAAAGAGACCAGAAGGGATCATTGTATGGCAGAAAATATACATACTTCATGGAAAGCGAGCAGTGAGAGCAGTACTTATTCCTATACTTACTGCAGTACAAACTATGCTCTGCCTGCCTTGGAAGCCAAGATTCAGCTTATTGTTATCATATGGAAATACAGGTCCAATGTTTTAAGATCTTCCAAATTGTCAGTGTTTCAAGACAACTAAACATCCCCTATTGTTATGAGATCTTCTTGTTTTTAAACCAAGGAAACAAATTTCACTTTTTGTTAGGCTTGTCAATATTAGTTCCCAAACAGAACACACCCACAGGCTGGATTAACCTGCTGAATGCTAGTTTACCAATCAAGAGCAGCTGCCCAGCTGAGAAATGATGCTCTAATGTGAGCTCTGATAGTGAAACTGTAGCTCAAGACCACACTGAACCACTGGGGAGGACACAATAGCTCCTGCAATCCTGGAACTGTGATGTTCCAGGAAGACATTTGTATTAATAATGGACATTTCGGTAAGAAGTAATGTTACCAGGGCTGAAACTTTGATTGTCTATGAGCAACATCATTAAGCAAGGATGCTAAGAAGCTACGTCTGGTGTGTTTTGCACTATCAAGAAAGGTATTAACTCACAGTCAAGGAAATGTGCAATTCTTCAGTTTTTCGGGTGACCTTTTTCTCAGCAACCTCTAAACACTCATCTCTAGTCTCTTGGAATTCTACATTCACTAGGCGAGCTTCTTATCTATGACTTGGGTTTCCCACAGAGATTTCCATGTGAGTCGCAACTCGCAAGGGGACTTCAGGATTGCAGTCCTTGTTAAATAAATTATCTTTTCGATTTATTTGTTATTCTTTTTGAAACTTAGTGTAATGGTTAAGACTGTCAACTTCATTGGCTTGGGACGGGAGTCCATAGTTCCTATGGACTAACTTTGCTGAAACTATGAATCAAGGTTAAAGCAGGCTTAGAGCCTGGGTGGGATAAAAGGAAAGTGAGGTTTCCTGATGCTACTTCGTTACTTCACTGGTTTGCTGTCTTCTGCCTGCCCTGCTATGAATTGTTTCTCTGCTGTGATGTCCTTCTGCCATGCTAACCTGCCTTGGAGACAGCCATTTATGTCCTGAAACCTCCACAAACCATGAACTAAAATAAACCTTCCTCCTTTAACTTGAGGGTGTTGGGTATTTTGGCCCAGCAACAAGAAAAGTAACTAAGACTCCTACACAGCCGTATATAGTATTACTTGTCTAGCTAGCAAGATAAAACATTATTTATTGAGAATATTACACAAGCCTCTTTTGATCTGTGTTTCTTTTTAATTTTGTCTGTTGAGAGCTTGTAATTCAAGACCTAAATCCAATGCATTTATATCTTTGCTGCTCTGTTATTAGGAAGTTCAGATATTAACTGTGGCACAATTGAAAAGTATTTCCAGAACACAGAAGGTGTATATTTTATTACTGTTCTTATTTTTTTCTTTTTTTGATTTTAATACATTATTTCATGTCTGTTTTGTATTATTATAATAATACCATATCTACTGTTTAACAGTTTACATAATCTATCTGGTAAAGTGAAAGTAGGTTTTTAAGTTTTTTTTTTTTTGTCTTTTTCATTTTTATCGGTATCAGGGATCGAACTCATGACCACCTGCTTGCAAGGCAGGCACTTTATGCCGCTGAGCTAAATCCCCAGTCCCTAAAGTAGATTTTTCTAGGTATTTAATATGATTACACTATAAGGCTAAATCATTATAATTTTTTGCATACTAATAAGCATGTTTATTGAAAATTATAATACACTGTTAAATGAACATGTTCTACATTATCATTATTAAGTGGCCAGAAAGTTTCATTTATAGCCCACAATTATTTTTGCTTAATAAAGTTTGGTTCATAACTTCATTCCACTAATGTACAAGAAGACAATATTGAATTTCATTTTTCCATGATAAAAATTTAGAAAGAAATTTTTAAAAAGTGTAATGACCTCAAATGCATCTTAGTTTCTTATAGTTGGTAGCCCACTACCAACAAATTTCAGGTTTATTTTGGCTCAGAGTTTATGGAAGTCCCAGTTCATGCTCAGCCAGGTGGGTCCAAGGCTGGGCATCAAGGCAGGGGAGAGCTGCTCATGCAGAGCTGCAGAAGCAGAAAGCAGGCAATAGAGGACAGTGGGAGATAGAGCCAGCCAGTCCAGACCCCCAGGGACTCAGCTGCTCCCATCAGGCTTCACTTCCCAGCATCCCTTTGGCTATAAAGTCGTCAGTGGACTAACGGGCTGATTAGTAGCCCTTCCCAATGACCCAGTCATCTCCCAAAAGCCCCACTTATGAGCACAGGAGGCTATGGTAGGACACCTGGATACTTATTACAAATGTGATTAACAAGTTAAATACTTTTTATTAGTTGCAAAAACTTTAATAAAGCTATAGTTGAATGAATAATACCTTCCTACACTGTATTGAACACTGTCTATTAATTCAGCATGGTAAAACAAATATTATTTCAGTTTTATATGTAAAACATTCGTAATCTCAAAATGCAAGCCAAATAGATATTAGTATCACTGTGTATAGATGAGAAAGCCAAGGATTCAAAAAGTTTAGTGATTTTATCAAGACACTGTGATTAGCCCCATGTATCTCTGGATTCAAAGGTCTCCTAGTCATTTGTGCTTTGAGTCAGAGCATTGATTTTAATCTCTCACTGAGCAACCATTTACTATACACTGCTGATTTGGGAATCCCTGGTATCTCTGATTTTGTTTCCAAAAGAATTTCATTTATTGAAGCATTGGAAAAAACCAACACTGTAATACTATAATAAACCAATACTCAGGAAAAAGGACTCTTCTTGAGTGCATGTACACACACACACACACAGAGAGAGAGAGAGAGAGAGAGAGAGAGAGAGAGAGAGAGAGAGAGATTCTTCTAAACTCTTAAATTTATAACACATAAGAAAATTCAGCTCAGTCTAAGGTTTTCCAGCCAAAGCAAAGTTTAAATAGCATTTCTAGACTTTTGAGGATAGCTATGATCTATGCTCTCATATCATTCTATTACTAGAAATATCTGTTACAGATGTGAATACAAGAAAGATGAGGTTATGATGTTAATTGGAATGCAGATGCTGAGGGAAGAGAAAGTCTGCTGATGTGGATTGGTTGCAGATAAAGTCTAGCTGTGTCTCATTCTACTAATTAGCTCCTCAAAGACCGCTGGAAGTAGTGTGGTAAAGTCTACCCTGCTATTGGTTATACAGACTAATAAGAAACTTAATAGGTTAATCAGAAGGTTAATAAGGAAGCTAATAAAGGTCTTTTATCAGCAGTTCAAAATAAAAACTGTATTATTGATTTTTTTCTAAAGTTTTTTAGCCTTTCTATCATAGGTACACTTGCATATAACACAGGCAAATAATCACAATCTAATAGCAAATATAATTTTTTAGAAGCTCATACTAAATTCTCACATTATATATGACTATTCTAATTGTAGCCCCATTAAATATTTAAATGCTATTGAAATAATAAATTGCCTTCTTTTTAAAATATGGCTTTTTAATTGAAAGAAAAATGTACAAAGGCATTGAGATATTTTATTAATGGCTATCCAATTTCATTGGAAGTGTAGAGCTTCAGTTCTTATTTCTAACTTTCCTTAGCTCAGGAAGATGTAGATTTTCTTGGCAACAGTTGCTGTGTAAAATATTCTGAGATAGAATTTTTTATCATAATTAATAATAGATGAAAATTTCTGAGTTTTTGATGTTCTAAACTCTATGCTGTTTGATTTACAGTGTCTTTATAGTTGTTTTTCTAGTAATTCTCAGTCTCTTCCTGTTGGTATAAGGGTTAGTCATCTTTTCCTTCTAGATGGATCTAATAACGTTTTTCCTTTTCCCCTCATATCCTCATGTCTGACTTGTGTATATATTTTAATAACACTACTATTCTATCATAATGAGATTAGACTACAAATTTTCTAAATTTCAAGTACAATTTTAGCATACCACCAGACAGCTACTAGAACCCTCTTGCCGTATGCATCTCTTTTATAAAAACACTATGTGGGGAAATCACAACTGTAAAACTTAAATTTCAAAATGGTATTCCATTTTTGTGGCAAGTATCAAAGCTACTGTATAAGCCTTGCTACTTATGAAGGCTTCAGCACAGGTGTTTATGCCCTATTATCACTATATTGTCTTTTTTTATTTATTTTCACTGGTTATTTGGGACTATTTGAAATGAAAAGTTGAGGCATATTTTTAAGGCATGCAATGCAGGTAGAAATTACACACACATACACACACACACACACAAATAAATAAAAATAAAAAACCTATTCTAGTGTGATCCCGTAAAATGTCTTCTGTGTTTTCTATGATCTCTTCTGAAATACCAGCTCTCTAGCAGGAAGCAGTAGGGAAGGTTGTAAGTTTTCACTGTGTGCCTCCCTCCTTTTGTCCTCCCCTTTACTGATGTCTGCAATATGACTGCCAATTTGCACCTCTTCAATGGGATAACTACGTTGTTTTGATGTCCAGTTACCCATTTGCACCCACAAAGATATGTAATGTGCATCATATTTATGGCTGTACTTCTGTGGAAATTAACTTTTTCTGCCAATAGCATGTGAGAAAGCAGTCAAGACAGAGCTCGGGTATGTTTCAGCTGTCTATATTCACTTATAATACTGCAAATTTTGCTAAATGTCTTAGTAAAAAGGATCATGAGTCATAGCAAAGTGTAGTAATTCTAAGGAAACGTAGCATGCCTGGCCAGTTACATTTTTCATCATAATAATTTAAGAAATAGCCCCTTATTTTTCTTCTGATAACCTCAGGCAACAACATTCTTTTGTAAATTTGGCCTTGTAAAAACTATGCTTGGGTGGTCTCTGATTATTGCTACACCGTCAGGCAAATCTCACTTAGTAATTCTTTTTCAAGAATTAGAAAAATGTTTAGTGAGAAAATAGGTTCTTTGCAAACTGCTGCAGTGCTGAATGTTTGCTGGGAAATAAAAAATTGTGTGCACTGTAAATTGAGGCATTTCCATTCTCAAAATGTGATAATCGTTTTCCTGGAAGCCTGAATTGGCACAGTATTCACTGCCGTTCCTGACACGCAACTGTGCTTCTTTGTAATTGTTGCTTGTCCTACAAACAGCTATTTTCACATCAGTATTTTTGGTTTGAGCACCTTTTAGGGGATGCTCTGTCAGTCTTAAAAATCAAAGTTACAAAGTTAAAGGCCATAAAGTGGAAAAGTACGGTGTTTTTAGTCTTCTAAATAGAGTTAGACTTGAAATAGTAACTCAGGGCAGAAACATCTGTGTAAAGAACTAAAATTAATTTTAAGAAAAGTATGGACCCAACTTTGAACAACAGTGAAAGCCTTTGCAAAATATATATAGTAATGTGTATGTGCGTATATAGGGACATGCTTAAATCCACAGAAATAAAGTAAATCACAGATTAAGTACAAAATACACTTGACAGTTTCAAGAAATAATTGACAATTTACCAAAGATGTACTACTAAACCATAAATCAGTCAGTGTTACATTTTTAAAATACTTTTCCTCATCATACAGAATCTTAAAATATTGCATTTGAGATTTAATTTGCATTTATCTTACTATACATTTTTTGACTGGTGTTTATCCTATACTTTTACTCTGTCAGAGCTTTTACACATCAAAAGCTTTTAGGAAAAAAGAATAAAGAAAAATATTAACATTTTCAAATTTATAATACCCCTAAATATTTTGTAAATGCTTATCTGGAAGACTAGAGATACAGTTAGAGATTAGAAATAATTTAATGAAAGTTTGTATTGTTTGGATTGATTAGGAACTTTATCAGACTGCAAAATGGGCACACATTTGTTCAAGGATAACGTGTCTCTTTCCCACCAGAACCATCCTTAAATTTCTGAAGTCTCATATTTTCGATGTTCTATTGCCTTAGTCAAGACTAGGGAAGACTTGCTCATCTCCTAAGCCTTTATGATTTTATTTTTACCTTCCCCCATCTCCAGGTAAGATCCCTCCTTTTTAAAGAAATCAGCTATGACTTCACCAAACCCAGGAAGCTGGTGTACCAGGGTATTGAATGCAACTCTTCTGCTTCTTAGGATTCAGCAGAGGCTTCAAAACCCCATGCCATAGCCTGAGTTTCCCATAAAACAGAACTTCAGGTTAAGGATTTTTATAGCTTTCTTTTTATTAGAAGCAAAGTCAGGGAAGTAGGGAGAGAGAAAGAGCCAATATGAAGATGCAGGATTGGGCAGGGCCCTGCTACATGCAACTGATTGAGTTTGTTAAATTATAAAACTGCATTTTAGGATGGTTTGTCACAAGGGGAATGATAAAAAATAGAGAAAAAATTTATCCATAGGTCCAATTTGCAACTGGCAACTCTTTGCCATGAAGGGCAACACATGTCTTGCATTTGTGAGTTACACATGCGTGAGTATTGATGGGGTCCCACAGTTTCTCCCACCTCAGTGAAAATATGGAAGGACCAAATAGTTGGTATGAGTCTTAGCAGCCTGCTTCTGCATAAAGATTCTTAGAAAATGTGCAACCTGGTTGCCCCAATGTGCTAGCATAACACATAGTTGAGGATATGGGACTTGAAATCATATATAAGAGGTATCAGGTATAACTGAATGAAACAGAAGGGGCCAGATAGGCTTTTTAGGAAATCAAGTATAACATACTGAATATTGCCTAAAATTTATTTTCTAAGAATATAAATATGCCTTGCTTACTTCAAATGTTTTGTCATAGTATTTCACAGCTACTTTAAAAATATGCATGATTGTGAGTATAAATTATATAACTTGAAGACATTGAAACCAAAAGAAAAATAATTTGATTATTATAATTGCTTTTAACATCTGATCTTGTAGACTTCCCTGCATTATCCGTTCTGTCTTGTGACATATTGCAGAAATTGAAAATTATATATATGGGAAACATTTATATTTGCATATCTGTTACCTGCTCGTATTTGAAACTTAACATACACCATAGTTAAGAGCAGAAAAAATGGTCAATTAAAATAAGTCAGTGCTCTTTGAAGTCCTCTTGTAAGAGAGGTGATTGCTATTTCTGAAGAATTTAACCTGAAGTTACCTTCGTTAAAGCCAAAGACTTTTTTCCCAACCCTACTGATTTATGATTTCTTCTAACATTTAAAAAAAAATCCTGGAGAAAGGAAGGATGTCAGGAGCACTGGAAGGGACAGAAAACTTGGCAGAGGAGCACACAGCCCCCGGGAACAGCTTTGAGGAACATGTGGGCTGCAGAGAGGGGGTAACTTATGGAAATTGTTTCATATATAAAGACAGCATGAGAGAAAGGTGACAGAGTAGAGGTGAGACCCAGCAAGTTTCAAAGAATACTCAAAGTCTTGTACTGTCTCACATAAGAAACCCCCAGTCAAATAATTCTGTATCACGGTATCTGCTACAGATAGAAAACCCAGCAGAATTTAAGAATCAGGTCAGCAAGTGGAATCTCCTGAAATTGAGGCAGATAAGAATCATTATAAAGTGGATAAGCTTTGCTATCTGCAACAGCAGCCACTCATCTTAAGTACACTGCTGATAGCAAAAAGGGATTCCCTATTTCCATCTGTTAAAAATTCCAGAGTATCATCCATAGCTGATGGAGGTGACCAAGTCAGAAAGATACGACAGACTTTTGGCAGGACAGGTGCCAGGTCACAGTGAGCCGTTATCAGCTGTGGCAGTGTGTTGTTCACAGTCTTTATGGGCCAGACTGGCTCTACCTCAGCAGTATAAAGGGTGGGTTGTTGTATTGTTGACCTTCATAGTACCTACCAAGTTGTGGTTGGCCTGTGCAAGCAGCTGGACCACAGTGTCTTTAAGATGGTCTAGGCCAGCCTTGGTGAGCTTAGTGAGGATGCTTATGACATGAACAAAGCATCTTTCAGGGACCCTGAAAAGAACCCTTGGTACTATTATCTCATTCCAGAGCCTGAAGACATTGAGTCACTGCTGTTACTTGAGTATTTTACAGGCTCCGTTGTTTTTCCTTGGGTGATCTAAAACTCAGCGAGGGAAAAAGTAATCATTTAAATACTAAAGACATCAAGAAAATACAGATCATAAACTTATTTTAAATCACTGCTTCCCATGAGCATTGTCATACCTACCAAAGCATTGACTCTAATCAAAATCAACTAGGTCAGAAGAAACATTTCCCTTCACATCTCATAATACTGTATGCAAGGGAAAAAAAGTTTGCTCCAGTATCTGCAGAAATCCTGTTCATGAGAACCATTGCTGTGCATATTTTTAAACTTTACATGGAATTGTTAATTGAATTAACAATTACGAAAGAACAATGATGGTTCTTCAAGCAGAAATATTTGGAAAGTCAGAAAAATAACCTCAAGTACACTTCTTTCCCCACCCCAACCCCAGTGATGGTTCTCTTGTTCCAGTTGCCAAATGATCTCCATGTTGCCAGTGCGTATGTCCTAACCTTTCGTGGATTCTCAGCAATGTTCAACTTCCTCCCCGTGAGGCATTCTCTTTCTAAGATATTGTGACACCCCACTCACTAAGTTTTTTCCACCTCACTGGCTGTTTCATCTCATTTTCCTTTGCTGAGTTCTTTCCTGCTCAACCTCTATGTTTCAGGAATCCCTGAGGCTTTATTCTTTGTCCTCTTTTTCTATATCTACATAATCCTTCTGTTGCAGGCAGCTGAGTTAGTTAAAAATATTATAGGCGGTGAGACAGGGCTACGTCCTCAATGGAGCCAGTGCAGATACTTGGCAACTATGGGGGAAACAGACATTTCCTGCTGTGGACCAGGCCTCAAGACAAAAGACCAAGCAAATTCATCCACATCTTAAAGACTGATATTCTAATTACTTCCCTGTCACCCTGGAATTACTATCCCATCGCCCTAGGGAAAAGCTCATATCTCCAAGAATGCCAGCTTTCTATGTAACTTGCTTTCCCATTTGTCCCCAATGTAATCAATTTTACCTAAACTATTGATCTTATTGGCTAACTATAGTTATGTCCCACCTTATGCCCATCTGCTTTGTGAGTTCCCAGTCTTCCCCCATCTTGAACCTGTCTCGCCCCATGGTTTTACTCTATAAAAGTCCCTGGAAAAGACAGAGTCTTGGGCAACCAGCTCAGGTCCCTTACTGCCTCTTTCTCTGACAGAAGCTTTTTTTCTCTCCATAAATATATTCTACTCTTCACCTAAAATTCATTTTTTCGATTTTAGAGAACACAAGCTCGCGTAGGTTGGGAGTTTCATTCCCCTATATCACTTCCACGTAATCTCAGCCAGACCTATAGTTACGAACACATCTATATTCAAATGGCACTCAAAATTATATTTTTAATCCTGAATTAAAGATTTGTATATTCAGCTGTCCATTTGACATTTCCACTTAGAAAATATGCGTTGTGAAGCTAATACGATTAATGACAAACTTTTTATGCTCCAATCGTACTCTTCTAAGCAAGTGGACTTCTCATTTGTTCAGCTGATTGAGTTATAATTTCAAGCATATTCTTTGATTTCCCTCCCTGTATCACACAGATATGATCTGTTACCCTAATTCCAAAGCATATTCTTATATGTCTCCTATCAGCTCAACTGTAATGCTATTCCTGGCTATTTGAACTACTGAATTGGCCATTATAATTCATCTCTCCTACTCCTCCCACAAATTCTTTTCTGATATCTTTCAAATATAAATCAGAAAGAACTGCCTCCCTGTTTAATACGCACTCTCTTCCCATTACAGTTAAAATGGAAACCAGGACTTATTTTGGCACACAGCATTCTGGTCACAGTGAAACTCCAGGAATGTATTTGGCTATACTTTTCCTTTGCTTCACTCAACGTGACCTTCCCTACTGAAGGATACTTAGCTCATGTTTATATCTAGATTTTGCACTTAGTGACCTTCATATATCCAAGCTCAATAGCATTCAGATCTCTTTCTTCAGGAGTCCTTCCCCGACCACTCTGGGTCTGATGGGTCTATCCTCCATCTGACTCTCTCTTAGCACATTTATATGTTTTGTTCTTTGCGCAATACTTACCACAGCCGGAAGTCTTCATGTTCATTTATTTAATTGCTTCTTTTCCATCTCTCTTTCTATACCATAAGCTCCAGAAAAGTTAGGAGTTAGGCCCTTTCCTGTTTCATACACAGTTATCTTTCCATCTCGTGCGATATAATCTGACAGTATATGAAAGCTTAAGTGATAACTAATATCTATATTACATATATATAAACCAAATATATATGATATATATAACAAGAATTTATATATTTAGCATATAATATATAGGCAGAGTTTTCAAAAATATATAAAATTATCTTCATATGGGGAGATCAGAGAGGTTAAGAATTCGATGTATGCTGATGAATACATGTTCAGTTCTAAACTTATATTTATGAAAAAGATTATTATTGTGCAATGTCCCCTTAGAAAATTAAATCAAATCTACACATTTTTATTTTGGCTTAATATTAACTTAGTAAAATTTAATATATGTGGCTTAAAACCTCAGAGTCTTATAATCCATGGGTGTCCCAATATCTGCATTTCTGAACCTACAAAGTTAACTCTAAATGCTTTGTAATCCCCTGTTTAAAACAAGCATGCCTACAGACCTGATTTTAATAGTCGGCCAGGCAATCACAACTAATGTTCTTATAATTTCATCAATTTTATCTCTTGTTGACATTCTGTAGCCCAAAAAACATAATAAATCCAGGCTACAGAATGAAGATTGGTCTGAACTAAGAGAGATCCTCTATAACCACAGGAAAAAGGCATCAGTAGGAGAAAGTTTAACTCCTTACAACAGTGAGTAGCCATGTGTCACAGTGGTGGTCCTCTGAGTAGTGGTAAAATTCAGAGAGATGATAGATAGAAAGATTATAGATAAGCAGACAGACGGACAGATGCCCTCATTCCGGTGTTGCTTCACAGTTAAAGAGTAAACCAAACCAAAGAACAGGGAGATAAACATGAAGTGGTTCCTTTTATTATAATACTAGGTACAGATTACTTGTAGGTTCTAAAAAAATGCTGAGAAGAAAGATATTTGTAGTTTACTTAAAGCAAATAATTCCTTCAAATAATTATATATTTAGTAATATCTAATAGAGTGCCATGTTTACATGAAATGTTTAATTTGTGCTTTAAGAATATACAGAAGGAATGGATTGGTTATTTTAATTAATGTATAATTTTGTCTTTGCCTTAAAGTTGGAACCAGACAAAATTATTGCTGCCAAGGATAAAAGGGCAAAGGAGAAAGCAACATGGAGAACTGCATAGCCAAAAAATGTAGACTATGAGGCTCACACAAAGAATGAGAAAAATCAGCAGGAGTTTTTAAAAATAGAATACTGTAATGATAGAAACTCAAGTGTCTGCAAAAGTGAATTACTAAGCTTCGATGTGAGTCTCCCATAGTGAAAGAATAAACATATATTACTTTCCAATAGTAACAATGGCCTTGGTGAACAAATAAAGTTTTCAATGCTTAGATATAGATTTGCAAGAACACTATTATAAGGCCAATAAAACACTTCTTCATAAAAAATAACAAAACAATGTATAACTGGAAAAGACTTTTGCTTAGGAAGAAAATCTTAATGATATAATGATGAATCTTAATAGTAATAAATATATTATGTACTATTAAAAACTTACATTCATATCATCTGAATTATATTAACAAAATATGTAAGAAAAGAATAAGCTTTAGAAATAAAACTTTAATATACATACAATGGTATTCACATAATATAATCAACTTTTATATTAAATATTTTACCAAGGACAATTCAATGAGCTCAACCTTGACACAGAAATGTAGGTATATCCATTAGTATTTTTACTGTATTGTTAATTTATCTTAGTAAATCATGGTTTCTTAAAAATGATAAATATTGAATTAGCTCTTTCAGGCCACTGAAAGATGGGGTTAAAAAACTGAGATAGAGTCTCTA
Organism: Cavia porcellus; assembly: GCF_034190915.1. Lineage (NCBI taxonomy): Eukaryota > Metazoa > Chordata > Mammalia > Rodentia > Caviidae > Cavia > Cavia porcellus. The sequence goes on along the minus strand of NW_026947510.1, from coordinate 47,687,197 downwards.
AGTAGAGAGACTCTACCATGGGTAGAGGATGATTAATTATTATTGACTGTTATTACCAAAATATGACTCCAGTTTACTAGGAAAATTAGTGAGCTCTAGAGGAAAGTACAAACCATTCATATCTCAGGATACTGATATAAGAGCCCCATCATTAGTGTATGAAACTTGAGGTTGGGATTAATCTAGATACAATGTCTCTTTTTCTGGTTCCAAGGATGAAACCCATGGCCTCCTGAATGGTAGATAAACATTATATCACTGAGTTACACACTCAGTCTAAGTAAAAATAGAACGTTGACATCTGAATACATAGTCAAACTGTGCACATTGTAAACAGAGCACTTTGATAAGATTTCCTTCATGAGTGAATTTTTTTTCTCCTTGGTTTTAAATTAGTTACGTGAGGAAAGTCAGATCCATGAGCTTAATGAGCTAGGGAGAATAAAGTCACAATCAAAACAGTGTGAATATAGTAAATCGAGCCTTCATCCTCTTTAAATTCCAGCAGTGAAGAGGGCAGAGCGGGGTGTAGGCGAGAGCTTCATCAATCAGGTGATAGGACTTCTGCAATGCCCTTCATGTTGGATGATCACAAGGCACTTAACTCTAAGGCAACTTGCTTTTCTGACTGCAACAGAAGGGAGGCAGAATAAAACAAATTAGTCTAAGACTCAAAAATGCCAAGGGTCCTATTAAGTATAAAAAGCTAATAGGGTATGTGCTTATACCCATGAGTGTGTGCATGTGTCTTGGAAAATGAAAGTGTTAAAAGGAATTAGTGGCACATGCTGCTTTTAGCAAGACCATACAGGGTTTCCTTGATTCATAAAACCTGACTTACGAGCAAATCTCACACAAAACCAAGCAGCTTTAAAAGGGGAGCTCAGATGGAAAGACAACAGGGTTACTTAGAAGCAAACATTACTTTTTTACAGCACCAAAGTAGTTCATGTTATGTTTTGATGCTGTATTAATGGGATACTAAAAATCCAGAAGTAAAACAAGCCTTCCATGTAGAAGTATTTTATGCGTATGGCAGACAAATTAGTCAGAAGAGGACGAATTGGTTTAGCTTAGTGGGAAAATCAAGTGAAAACTTGGGGACTCTCTGCACTTTACACTCTCCATTATTTTCTCTTTATTACTTCTTCATTAGTCTAATGTCTTTTCTTTCTTTAAAAGAATACACTGTAGCAAAGATTTTCCTATGATTTCATGAATATGTAATTGAAATTACGATTAGTGACAGTTGCTAGAACTATATTTCAAAGACTGGCTTGCAGACACCTTGGTGATCTGTTGAAATCATGTTAGTATATTCAGAACAAAATCCTAGAAAAGCCCTAGAGGAAAGAAAGGAGGTTAAGTTCTTCTGCATATGTGGTCCTTTTCTGTTAAATAAATAAAACACTTTTAGAAAATTACATTTTTTTTCTTACAAATAATGTTTCAAAATTCCATTTTTATAAAGTGAAAGGGAAATCACAAAAGGAGAAACATTGGGGAGATTTGTTTGAGTTAATAAAGGAATCAGAGGTTTTAACCTCAGTTAAAAGATCAAGATCCTAGGCCAGTGTGACAAATAGTAGGAATTCAGCAGTGCTGTTCATGTCCCCACAATTATAAAACTGACCTAGCATCATTCCACACCCACACTTGCGGCCAAAATTAGCCCAGTCACGAAAACATCCACAATGTAAATGACACAAGGCTGAGGGCTCCCTCCGGACTCCCAGGCAATGTTTTTTTTTCTAGAACACCCTTCCCGGTGTAGAACACTGCTGACTCACAGCAATAATCAGTGAAAAAATGTATAATATGCCACTCCTTAAGGAAGTATTTCACGTCTTAATAGTCATCTCAGCAATGTATGTAATCTGCCGCCAATTTTGCAGACTCATCCCAGCACAGGGTTGATGAAATCAACACTTCATCCAAATTATTCTTAATAGCCATTAATGATGATTCAGGTTTAGAGGGTGCCTAAAATTAAATAGGCACCACTCCTTGTTCCATTTTGTAGATGAGAAGTCCAAACCTAGGAGGTTAAATGATGTTCTAAAGTCGTAACTTTTATGATGAGTGAGCTGAAGTCTGAACCCTCATATATTTTATGCTGCAATTCCCATTTATAACTTTTCTTCCAAATTAGGGTAATTAAATTATTTACTGAATCAAGCATGACTCTTCCAAGTGATGACAAAAACAGTGTAAAGACAAATTTAAGAAGAGACTAAATTAAAAGCAAATCACTCAGTCATGGGGCTAAGTGGCTATCTGGTTTAACTGATTTAACCTATTCTAAGTTACAACTGTAGATCAGATTACTTTCACCTCTCAAAAGCAGATACCTCTGTCCCAATAATTCGGCCCATGATCATTTAAACTGACCAAGGAAAAAAGATCCATATTTCACCTATTCAGCTTTTGTTTCATGGCAGTAATACCCAGGCCTTTCTTCCATCTCTCTATGCCTTGAGGAAAACACATTGGCAGAGTAATGAGCCTCCCAGCGAATCAAGTCTTCATTTGAATTCCTCCAGGACAGCTCCTGAATCCTTCCTTTGTATCTACCCAGTGTTAAAGATTGCTCTCCTGTTCTCCATAAGGGAAGTAAAGCAATTTGCTTCTCTCTGCAATTCCTAACATTTGTGATTTCTCCTTATTTTGTTTTGGAGGTGCCTTAGGTTTCTATTTGAAGGCATTAAAAGCAAAAACAAGATTAACTCTTTGAACTGCAATTTGACACGTCCTTACTTGTTGTATAGCTATGAATTTATACTTTTTTCCTGAAAATCCTTCAAAAAGCTAAAACTAGAAATTCCATTTGATCCAGTATATATGCATATATATCTTCCCCAAAGAGTTGAAGACATCATATTATAGTGATATGTGAATACCTATGTTTACAGTAACACAACCCGTAATAGCTGAATATTGGCAGCAACCTAAACGCTCATCAAAAAAATGAATGGATAAAGAAAATGTGGTATTTATATACAGTGGAGTTCTGCTACCCTGAAGTAACAAAAGATAAACGAGGTATTTTTTAGGAAAATGGATGCACCTTGAGACTGTAATACAATGAAATAAATTAGACACACAACCTTAAATATCAGATGGTTTCTTTTATATGAGAAACCCAGCATATAGATAGTGAGCAAAATTAAAGATAGATGATCAGAGATAGAGCTTTGTCAAATAGTAGGGAGATCTAGAGATGGAGGAAGGGGGTAAGAAGGGGAAAATCTGGTGAAAAAAGAAATTAAGATGCATTGTGTATGTGTACCAACTTCACACAGGAATGCGAACACTAAGTACTGCAAACACATAGTAAAAAATTTTTTGCCCTGAAGATCTTTTAAGACTTTTAATAAACACTTTTAAATACTTGAGCACTTGGCACTGATGAAAGTGATATTCCTCAAAAGAAGTACCACAAATGTGAACTTCTGAGATGTGTGATTTGCTTTTAGGAAACTGACACAGTCCCACATAATGCACGTGAAGGCAACCACAACTCTTTTAAAACACAGTTTTTGCTGACATTTCCCAAAAGCAAAAGCTTTTGCATGTGGACATTTTCTGTCCATGATTCTGCATGTTCACGAGCATTCCCAAAGGTCTCATCATGTGTAATCATTTGTGCTTTTGGTTGAGGCATGCATTTCGATTAGGGGGAGCTGGTCTGCCTACCCCATAATCGGGTCTTGCCAACTGTCCAGCATCAGCATCTCGTCATACTTGTCATATACTCTACTTATCCGTGGGAACCATTACTGCAATTAAAGTCAAGTCCAAAGCTCTTAAATGGTCTTCAGGTCCCTATATGATCTACCCCTTTCAACCCCACCCAATTTTCTGGCTTCTTTTCAAACTACCCAAGCCTTTCCTTTCTGTCCAGTCACACTGCCTCTGTACCAATATGGGAAGTGCATTTGTTAGCAAGACCTCTGCTTCTTGTGTTCAGTTCCCTGCAGTACTCTTGTTATCCTGGGGGCCTACTTAGCTGGTATCCATCCTTCATTCAGGCAGGAGTGCTCTCAGTAGTTTTTCAGGGAGGTTTTTGTGACCAAAGACTAGTCCCAGCACTGAAGGTTCCTGAAGCAGTGAAGTAAACATCACTATTCATGGTGCTTTTCAACTTGTCTGAAGCACTATATTTACTTGTTACTTGGCTTATTGTCTTTTTTTTTTTTTTTTGAACTCTCCTTTTGCATGTAACACTGTCCTTCCTTCTTCCTGTGTCTTGGTCCTCTGGAGCATCCTTACTTCCGGTTGTTTGTCACAAAACCCCCATCCTTCTAGTACATTCTTTTTCAAGTTAGTAACAACGTTTGAGTCAGTGTATGTGAAGTATCTTCAGCTAACAGGCCAGACCTCTGCTTTCTCACCCCCAAAATAAGAGAAAGATTTTTTTACATTTCAAAGATCCTTTGGCTATAAGTGAATCTTTATTTTTCTCTTAAATGGGCTTTGTAGGTGAAAACTACAACTGTGTTGGTCAGTATACTGAAATCATTTCATAGATACAGTTAAATCTAATGATTTTGGGAAAAAAAGTAGTGGTTACTAGGCTGAATAGCAAATTAATCACCTGAAAACAGAATCCTACCCAAAGGTCATTTTGCAATGAAAGTTGGGGTACATTGGCATTGCATGGCACCCTGCTCCCCCTGCATCTCAGTGTGTTTACGGCATGCACAGTGCTGCACCTCCAACTCCAACCTGGACTGTTAAGGCTACTTTTGATAATCCTCTCCAGCTGCCTCCAGGCAGGAACATCAAAAGGGCACATCAAAGCTCCCAGTCACAGTGGAGAGAAGCCCTGAAAACCTGGTGACGCTTTTTTCTTCAGGCTCCACAACAAATACAAGTCTTCAGGCCTCCCCCCAAGGAGGAGAGAGTAATTTTTAAAAATTCTAGTCTGCCTGCCCTAAAGGAAGGAGAGAGACATCGTCCATGCAGGTAAAGGATCAAGTCACTTCTCCCAGTCATACATATCTGAGCATTGAAGGGCTGTGCTAGGAAAACAAGAAAAAAAGAAAAAAAAAAAAGAACAAGCAAAGTTTGATCCATGCCTCACTGGTGTGTGTGTTTTAAAATGCAAATAACAAAAGCTGAAAATGATGAAGTGAGCATGTGCTGTCTCACTGACATGCAAGACAGGCAATTAATGAAACTCCGGGCCACAATATCAGCTGCCTGCTGACTTCTGCAATTGAATTAAAACTATCATAAGAATAATACAAGGACTTGCCCTTGTCCTTCTTGTCTATGTGTTTATTTAATTTTCTGTCCAACTGACTCTCAAATAAATTGGAAACAGCTGCCATTTTTTGATTCAGTAGCTCCATTACCCCCTTGTGACATCATTCTGGGCACGAACACTAACAATAGGTCATTATGTAGCAATTACTTTATTGATTTATGGAAGTTTTTAAGCTCCATCAGGAATATGCACATTCAAGGGGAAAAAAAGACCACTTCTGTGTTCTTGTTAAGGAGAAAAAAACTGAACTGCAAAGGCTAGCATAACACTGCTCAGATGGGACCTTCCTTGTAAAGGAAAATATGGGAATAATTCCTGTTTTGATTTTCTTTAAGTGAAAGAGAAATGGGGAAAGTCTATAAAGTTTAAACATTATAGTACCCAGAATTTAATGAAGTAACTAAGTAAACAGATGACTCAAGTGCCAATGTTATGTAATAGGAGGACTTCAGTGGTGGAATAGAAATTGCTTGAAACAAATTAACAGTGTTCAAACTCCCATGATGAATGAAGTTTCTGAGCTTACACATAACATTTCAAAAATGCAACTGCATGAAAAACACGCCTTCTTTCTCATTTCAAATGGACACACCAGAGGGCTTCACATTTAGGTTAAAAGCCTGCTCCACATCAGTCGGCGGACCATACCTTACTTGCCTGTCGGTTCTTAATGAGCTGTTTACCTCGGCCTCTGTATACACGAACAAGCACCTCCTCTTTTGTAAACAAGTGGCTTCATTTCACAGTCCTCTGGTTTGGGGAACTTGGGTCTACAGATAAAAAATAAAAAAGGAATAATGTGCTTTCTGAAGAGTATCCTAACATTCTAACCTGCTGAGGTGAGAACCATCTTGAGTTCATTTTAAAGAAAATGGTTGTTTCCCTAATTTTCTTTTTATCAGTTCTCCCAAATTTTACTTTCAGGAACAGTAACTTAATTATACTTGTTTGCAATCCATATCTGAGATGTTTTAGTTTCTATTGGGGATCTCAGGGGTTTAATGCCCTGGCTTTTCTATTAACCCTGGTGGGGGAAACATTCTGAATCCAACAGCTGACTTGGCTCCTGTCCAGATAGACAGGCACAGTACATGTGGCAAGCAGGACCTTTGCCACACCACTAGAGTAGGATGAACAAGGGTACTGTAACTTGTGATGATGACATTGAAATTCACTCAATGATTTTTCTATTCCTGACCAAATTCTGAAAGGACAATTTTAGAAAATAAAGTAGGAGATAATCCTGCTTGAGAAAATCAGTCTTCTTGATACACAGCTAAGACAGATTTTGGGAGCCTCTGTTAATTCAAAGGTCTTAAAGCCAATATTCTGAAGGTACATGGCTAAAAAAGAGCTAGGGAGTCGAAAAACTGCTTTAAAGTAGAAGGTCTCCTTTCCATTCTGATTCTACAAATAGTATTGAAAGTCTTTGCTGAACTTCACATTGAGAGACCTAGGATGTCTTCACAGTTATGTTGTTAATTAGATGTGAGACCTTGAATGAGTCACAATTTTGCAAATACTTTCCAAAATGGGCTAGAACTTACAATCCTCCTGACTTAGCCTCCCAGAATGCTGAGATTACAGGGACGTGACACCATGTCCAGCTAAGATGAATTTGTTTTCAATACATCTTTCAAATAAATGAATGTGAACAGTACTTACATTCTTCACAAAATAAACAAAATCAGTAAGCTCTTGAGCTGGAAAAAAGTACGTGCTAATCTAAAGTCTTCTGTGTTGAAGTATTTCTGAACCACCCAATTAGTTTTCTTCATAGTAATAGGTCTAAATACTAATATTCTTAAACCACAAAGATGAAGAAGATGTAGAGTAAAAGGAATACTTTCTAGGAGATGACCCAATTCTTTGACATCTTTTAGAAGAGGAAAGTCTGGAGTCATGTCTTGAAGAAAGTCATAGGTATGGCATGAAATAGAAGAGGAGGAGTACACCCACAGGAGTGAATAACAATGACAAATAACAATGTAGAGAGGGACAGACTGAAGTTAGTGAGGTGCCATAGATAACGATATCAGAGATAAACAGCATTTATGCACATGATTCAAGAGTTAAAATGAAGTTAATTGATAAAAGGAGTCCATGATGCTTTGCTTCTTGGAGGAGATGCATGATTAACTTGATATCTAAAGAACACTACTTCATTAGGTTGATAGCAAGTAGTTTGTGGCACAGAAGAACCAGAAACAAATAATACAAACAACATGGTTAACATGGTGAAGGGATGATGCGCTAAAACTTTAGAATAGGATAGGGATGATGGAAATGGAAAGAAAGGCTCAAATCCAAAAAAGCAAAAAGAATAGTTTATCTGAACTGATTTGATATAGGATGCCAAATCATAAAAAAAAGGAAGCAGTAAAAATTAACTACCAGATGAATGTTCCAGGGAATTAATTGGACAGTTGAGTCATTGGGAAAGAACACAGAAGGAGAAAGGAAGTTTATTTCTCTGGACTCAGGACACAAGTATCCCTCTGGAAGTACAGCCAAATGAAAACATCTACATAAAAACTAGATATAGAGAGCTCATGAAAGTTCAGGGTTTAAGCAGCACACTTTCCTTCAACAAACATAAGGTATTTATCAAATATTTCTTATGAACCAGCCAATGTAATTAATGCTTGGAATAAAGAGAAAACAAACATAATCCAGAATCTCCAGAAAATTTGCCTAATGTGAAAGGCATATATTTACTTACAGCAGCTTATAATCAGAACTATAAAACATATGATAAACAACATTGAAAATGGGTCAAGAGAAGACATAATAGTTCTAATGGCTATGTGAATTTGGAAAGGCAATCCAGGTTACTACCTGGAGCAGAACAATCCTACACAAAGGTCAGTTCAGAAGGAAGAACAGTTTAGGGGAGGATAATACATACACAGCTGATATTTAAATAAAATAAAAATAGTAGAAGACAAATGAGTCTCTTATTGTCATTTCTATTCAGTGTGGTATTAGAGACCTTAATCTGTGACATTAAGTAAGTAAAAGAAATGAAACACAAATTAATCTTTATTGTTTTGATTTTTAGTTTTTCAAGATAGGATCTCATTATGTAGTTCAGGTTGGCTTTGAACCCACACACTATATAGCCCAGGCTAGCCCGAAACTCAGAGTGATCCTTCTGCCTCAGCATCCTAAATGCAGGGATGACATGCATACCAACCACAGATGGCTAAGACAAAATAATTGTAAAGGAAAAGTAAGCCCATCACTCATTAGAGATATGATTCTGAATGTAGAATAAACCAAAGGACTGTATGTGTAAAACATTAAAATTATTGAATTATTTATCCATTTTAATTACCATAATGAAAGATCAGCAGCAGGGATAATTTTATAAAGAAAAGAGGCTTATATTGCTCTGTTTTGGAGAGTCAATGGCATTGGCTTGGCTTTCATGAAGACTTCATTGTGTCAAAATGGCAGGAGTCCCTGGGAAGGAATAATCGATCATACTGCTGAAAGGAAGCCAGAGAAACTGGTTTTTTTTTTTTTTTCCAAGATTATGCCTCCAGCTCACCTAAGGACTTCCCAAATGCCTGCATTATCAACACCATGCTAAAGAACAACTTTTGATACAAGAACATTTAGGATACAAACATATATAAACCATAGCACTAAGTTAGCAAGGTTATTATATAAAGATCAGTGCATAGATTTAATACACAGATTTTGTACTTGTAGCAAAAAATTAAAATATTTTAAAAGAATGTTTAAAGTTTCAACAAAATGTATGACATTGTAGGAAAAATGCAATAGGTAGATAAGGCATTTATATTGAAAGCTATAAAAATGCTGAAATACATGCCTAAAATAGTTATAATTTTCATGGATTAGAGTAATCAATATTTTCAAATGACAACTCTTCTCAAATTGGTCTATAAATTTAACATGGTCACAAGAAAATCCCAATGAGATTTTAATAGAAAATGTTAAGCTGCTTCCACAAGTAAATGGAAATATGAAGGACCTAGAAATTATAAGATAAATAAACATTTCTTCCCTAAATTTGGGCATCAGGTATTTTGTCTCAGCAATAAGAGAAAAGTAACTAAGACAGAATTTGGTACCACAAGTGTGGGGTCATTGTTGTGACTGTAACTAACCATGTGGTTCAAGAGCCTTTGGGAATGGCTTGTGGGAAGAGTGTGGAAAGGTTCAGAGATGTCGCCTGAATGCATAGAGCTGGGACAGCTTAGGCTGTTCTATTGTAGATATTCTGGTCAGAGCTCAAGAGAACAGAAGACTTATAGAAAGTCTTCCAGTAAAGCCCAGGCTTGGAGATTTCTGCTGGGAAGAAGGAATGCATTGGTTGTTCGATTACACATGATGTGTGTTATGGCTTGGCAGAAAGTATGTCTGCATTTTGCTCATGTCCAGAGACTTTGCCTGAGACTAAGATTAAGGGCAGTAGACTGATTAATTTGGCAAAAGAAATTTCAAGACAGTCTAATGTTGAGGCACTGGCATAGCTATTGTTAGAGGCTTTAGCCAGATTTATGCTGTGAATCAAGAGCAAAGAGAGCAGCAGGATGATTTAAAATGTGAGTTTGGCCAGAAAGCTGTGGACTGTAAAGATACAGCTGAGACCTCAATTGCTGAGGAGGAACAGAGAAATAAAAAAGATGCCGGGGGGGGGGGCATCCCAGGGAGCAGTGTATCTCCAACCTTTGAAGTCTCAAAACTGCAAAAGTGAAAGATTGCTTGGAGGAGAAAGCCACAGAGTACCATGTTCCAAAGCGGTAATGGAGGCCACAGGAGGTTCCAAAATGGCTGTTGCCACACAAGGTTCCAGAATGGCGACAACATAGAGAAGCTGTACCTCACAATCAGGTTCAAAGAGTTCAGTGATCCAGGCACTTGACCCTTACAGCCAAGAGAGAGGAAAGCCTGGCTACTGCTCGAGCTGGCAGCAGACCTCAGCAGCATCCATATGGTACTGGTTTTAAGTGAATGGAGAATGCACAAATTCTGAGGTTAAGGCATCTTCTATTTCAGAAGGCCAGGAAGGTCAAGCAGTCTGCCCTGAAAAGGCAAAATGTGAAGCTGTGAATGTGAAGCAAAGGTGCAATGGAGATCCCAAAAGTTTGGAAAAGCCAGAAACATGGATCATCCAAGGAAAGCTGCAAAGATTGAGCAGAAGTGGATAAGAGAAAATCTCTGGGAACTGAAACTCCTGAAAATGCCAATGAGGTATAATCACTCAAGCCTTTTAGATCTTGCAATCAGCTTGCTTCAGATGCTGAGTGTGGAACTCAAGGACTTAATGTTTGCTCTGCTGGATTTTGGACTTGTTTTGGTTCCAATGCTTTATAGTCCTCTGTGTGTAACTTTTGGAATGGTAATGTTTATCTGGTGCCATTGTACACTGGAAGTGTTTAACTTGGAGATGGACTAAATGTCTTTGTATGAAGGATATGCATGAGTCTTTGGGGGACCACGGTTAGGGTGTTATGGTTTGTATTTGGATGCCCCCCAAAACCTTCATGCAATCATGGACACAGCTGAGTCTGGTGTTCGTGACTGATTTGTTGTCTGGTTCTAGGATTGGTGGTGTGAGTGCTGCACTGCCCAGAGGTGGAGCTGGCATACAGTGTAATGGTGGGAAGAAGGTGTGTCTTTCCTTTTTTGCTCAGTTCACTCTTGCTGTTTTCAGTGGCCATGAACTGCTGCCCACCATGTCATTCTGCCTTTGATCCAGCTGAGTATGGACCGAAACCCCCAAAACTGTAAACCTTCCCTTCCTTTATGTTGGGTATCCGGTAATTTGTCTCAACAATAAGAAAAAAGTAACCAAGACACCTGTCCTTCTTTTAAGACAAAATGTTAATGTATGAGTTGTTTTTTTCTAAACTAACACCTCAATATTCAGATTTAGTTGCAGTGCTGGCACGTTAAGATATGTAAGTAGGTTTTTGATTACAGTTTGGGTACTCATCCTTGAAAGGTTTGCCGTCAATGACCTAGAGAAGCATAACATCTAAATCTTACTTTGGCAGATATCAATATTTGTATCAATCTAATGTACTTATGACAGTGTATAATATTAGAACAATGGCACTAAATGGAAAGACCTCCACATACACTATAGTCCTACATGGGACTAGCTTTTTGGCAGTATCTACTAAAAGTCCCACTACAGTTCAGTGAGGGAAAGGATGGTCTTTTCAATAAAACATGTTGCATCAACTGGACTTTTAAAAGAATAAACCTTGAACTTTCTTTCATACATTAGTGAAAATTTAATTGAAGCTTCATTATAGATTTAAATTTCCAAGGAAGAAAATAAAAGTTATAAAAGTAAATAGCATGCTATAGGTCCTACGAGGGTTCATCTCCAACACTGGAAAAGAAAAAAAAAGTAATAGAAAAACAAAGGAGATAATCTTTATGAACTTGTTTTTATGATTTCTTATAAGCAGTATTATAAATAAGCCATATATGAAAGGCTGATAAATTTCATGTTAAAATTAAGAGCTTGTATATATTCAGCAAAGAACTGATATTCAAAACATACGAAGAACTATAAATAAAAAGGACAAACAACCTTTTAAGCAGAAAAAGATGAGTACATGCTTCAAAATGTAAGATATTCAAATGGTCTGTAAACACATACTATGTGTTCAGCATTATTATTCCTTAAGAAAATACATATGAATGTTAAGCATAACCTAGATGCCTCTACATGCTTCTAATAATGAAAGACTGATAATATCAAATATCAGTAAGTAGCACTTTCATACTTTGATGAGAAACTAAATTGGTGCATTCATTTTAAAAGCTTTTTGGCAGTATCTACTAAATGTAAAAGTTTTCATACCATATGACTCAGAAATTTCACTCCTAAATATCTTCCTAACTGAAATTATTTCTTATATCACCAGAAGGCAAAAATGTTCATAATAGAATTATTCCTAAGAGCAAGAAACTAGAAATAACCTACAGATTTATCAACAATAGAACAGATGAATAGATGGTGACAGACATAAGTAATGAAATAACATGCAGTAAGAAAACAAAATAAACTACCAACTCATGCAAGAAAATCAATGAATTTCAAAGATATATCTTAAAAGATAAAATGAGGACATATTGCATGACTCTGTATATAGGAAATTCAAAACTAAGCAGCACTAGTCTTTTTCAGCAAATGGTGCTAGGACAATTGGATATCCATATGCCAAAAATATTACCGGGATCCAAACTTCATACTATATTAAAATTACTCCCAAATAAACTACACACCTTAAATATAAGATGGAAATCAGAAATTCAAAAACAGAAGAAACTCGATGTACTCTCAAGTTAGGCAAAGTTGTCACTGTAAGCAAAATATATATAAGAAAAAGATGGTAAATTGGATTTCATCAACAATTCAAACTTCTGAACTTTGAAAAATATTTTTAGAGAATAAAAGGATAGCTACAGATTGGAAGAAACCATATATGATGATGTATCCAATATACTTAAGAAGTTCAAAATTCATTAATGAAGCAGCTTCAAAAATGAAAGATTTGAACAGTCATTTCACTAAAGAAGATATATGGATAGCAAAAAAAAAAAAAACAGAAGTTACTAAGCCACTAGGCTTAAGAAAAAGCAGTGTAATTAAGATCAAAATGAAGTAGAACTTCTCACTATTACAATGGTTAAAATTAAAGACTATCAGGAGTAAGAGTTGACACACTTGCAGAGAAATAGGAGTTTTACAGTATTACAAATAGGACAGGAATGGTACAAACACACTGAAAAACAATTTAGCATTTCCTTTAAAAAGCTAACATAAACATGTCATGAGATCAAGCCATTCTACTACAAGGTAATTACTGAAGAGAAATAAAAGCAAACATAATGTCTGAAACAATTTTATTTGAAATATACAAAAACTAGAAATAATTAAATATTCCTCAACAAGTAAATGAATTTTTAAAGATCATGTTATATTCAAACCATGAAAATTACTTAGCAATAAAAGTAATGAAGTATTGATATATGTAACATCTTAGATATTTATACCAAATGAATAAAGCAAGACCAAAGCAAAGCATATATTATATAATTCTGCTTATAAATATTGAGAGTAATGCAGTTGTTTTATTGAAAATAAGATAAAAATGTTCAGGGAGGGATAAAAAAGAACATGAGGAACAATGAACATATTTGATAATGTTATTTTTTGTATGTGTATACCTGTTGAAACTTAGGTAACTATAATCTTTGAAAATGTAACATTATCAGTGATTTTTTTTTTTTTTTTTTTGGTACCAGGGCTCGAATTCACAACTTCATGCTTGCCAGGCAGACACTTATTCCACTGAGCTAAATCCCTGGCTTCAGTGTTACTTTTAAAAATCCAATCACAGGAAAAATAGTCAAAATTAAACTTTAGGCTAACAATTTTTCAAATGGCGCACATGAGAAAGTGTTCCTGGACAAGGAAGTCCTCTATCTAGTTTCATATAAAGGTATAGTCATACATCTGTATAATTCAGTTTTGTTCATTTTACTATATTTAAGTTGCTACTTCATTAAAAGAGTATATTTTTTTTTTTGTCTTTTTCCTTTTTATCAGTACCAGGGATCGAACTCATGACTGCCTGCTTTCAAGGCAGGCGCTTTTGCCGCTGAACTAAATCCCCAGCCCCTAAAATAGTATTTTAAGGAGTAGTTAAAGGATCTAAAGTAGTGAGCATGACAAAGAGGACCTAGTATCATGAAGAATTTTCAAGAGATATCCATAAAGAACAAAAGAAATAATAAAGAAGAATATACAAGAAGAAAAAATGCAGAACACATCAAGACACTAGCAGGTGGGATTGATTCTAGGACCACATGAAGAGGCTGGTGCCCACACTTCGTGATGGAATGTGCCCTGAGTAAGTAGGACTAAAAGAATAGAACCAAGAATGACCACGGCCATTAAATTTGCTTTGGTATTTGAGTAATCTAGGAGAAACCAGCATTGGAAAAGAACAGATTGTAGCCTGCTATGGTTAGAGAAGATGAGAAGTGGAAATATTCAACACAATTATAAAACCAACTTGTGAAATGTAATAGTATTTCCTTTGAGAAAGAATTAATAGGCTTTTTATCCTAAATCTCCAGTCAAGGAATGAGCAGTGAAGAGGTTTGTGTTTTGTTTTAGCACCCAATGTAACTTGCAGCGTAAAATGAAGAGAAACAACTTTTAGGACTTTACAGCCTTGTTTTTCACTGTGCAAGTCCGCGGTGTGCATGTGTGTATTGAGGGGTGTTCAGATGGACATTGTTGCCGGGAACTTGAAAAAGAAAGGAGGTAAAAGGATAGTACAAGTAACTCTGAGAGGCGAGGATTTTACAGCTGCTAGAGAGCAAGCCAATGTTTTGAAATCAAAAGTATAAAACAAATGATGGGGATTTTGTGGTTTAAAACCATTGACCTATCAATCTGATAGAATGAGCCAAGTTCAAGGCACACAGCACTGGACTTTTTAGATGATCACTGAGGAAAGCATCTGCAAAGTGAGCAATATGGTGGCATCCAGGTAATGTGCACTCTGACTTCCAAATTTTGCACTGAGTGGGTTTGTGGGACCACAGGTGCTTGGTGTGAACTGGCTACCAAAGGGGGAATGAAAAATCATGAGAAGTTGTTACATTATTTCACACATTTCACTCTTGGAGACTTTCCAGTCTAAACTATCAGCTTGCCAATGATGAATAATATAATATAATATAATTTAAAGCTTTAAAACTATTAAGGTGAAATAGTCATCACACATTTTAATTGAAGCAGATGTGAAGTAGCCCTTTCCAAAGGTAAAAGATCCATGTATAAACTTCGCTCTCCAATGAGGTCAAGGAAACAATCCAAGATTTAATCCAAGCACTGTACTTAAGTTGACATGTAATACATATAATTTTAAATATGTATAATATAGGCATATGTACATGTTTATGCATGCAGGTTTATCAAGTATACTGCTGAATCCAACAATGCCTATATCATAAAATGGAGACAAAATAATAAAGCTTTGAAGAGGAAGGGTAAAGCTATATATTCCAGTTCAGATAGATAGTTTCCAAAGATACTGTCTCAGCCCACAATAAAACTGAACACCCAGTATTTTCTCCTTTCCATAGTCCTTCTTCATGCATATGCATTAACCATGTGACACATGTTGGACTGAGGGAATATAGGAGCAGTGAGCATCTAATGCTGCTAAACGAGGGTTTCTGGCTTTGCCTTTGGTCACTTAAATTTCTCATCAGATGAGAGTTCCTCTCAGAACTCAGCCACTAAATCACATGCATGGCTAGTATGAAAATGCTCCAGTCAAGAACTGCCAGCCACTTGAACGTGTCACAAATTCTAGCCCAGTGTTCCTTCCACACAACACCAACATCCAACATCATGTGGAGCAGAACTATTCTGCTAAGCTGAATCAACTCAAAGAATTGTGAGAGATAGCAATATTATTGCTGTTTAAGTCACCAAGTTTTAGAAAATGGTTTAGTTTGTAAGAATAAACAAAATGATTTATTAGTCACTTAAAATGATAACATAGCAATTAGATATTGCTGTATAACAATTTACCCCAAAACTTGATCTTTCAAAACAGGGCTTACTTAACCTTTTTTTCTTAAACAGCCAGTACGTATTTTAGTCTTTGCGAATTAGTAGTTCAACTACCCAACTCTACCATTGCACCATGAAAGTAGCCATAGACACTACGTAGAACCATGGTTATGTTTCAAAAAGGTTTACTTACAAAAATTGACAGCAGTTCATGGGTCATAGTTTATCATCTTTCTAGAAAAAAAAACATATTATTGCTCATAATTCAGTGGGTCAGTAGATGATACCTACCATCAGCTGGCTAAGTTTAACAAGGGGTTGACTAGCCTCTGTGGCCTCACTTACATCCAGAATATAGCTGGCTGCCAGCTGGAGAGATAGCAGTGATTGGGCCACGTATCTTTTATCATCTACCAGGCTGTCCTAGAGCTATTAATATAGTAGAGACAGCTCTCCAATAGAATAAGCAAAAACACTCAGACCTCTTGAAGCTCAGATCAGAATTAGTGTATTTTTATTACTTTTTCATTCTATCCATCAAATTAAGTCACAAGATCAATCCAAATTTGAGAGGTGAATAAATGAACTCGACTACTTGATGGAGGAACTAAAAGGTCACAATACAAAGGATCTGAATGTAGGGAAGTGTGGTGACTTGGTCATTTGTGCAAATCATGAGCTGAATATGCGAGTCTATACGGCAGAATTCCAAATGGGAATTGTTCTACTGCCTTTATTTTATAAATGAGGAAAAGGAAACTGGGAAAAAGAACCAATTTGCCCAAGTCATTCTTGTTAGACAAGATAGCCCTGGAGATCCAAGAAATACTCGCTAATTGTATCAGTTAACTATTGGTTGTGATTTTTCTGATCCTTTAGAAAGTCTGCACTGGACCATTAAAGATTTTTAACAGACTGTGAAAAATTTCTCTTCTCCATACAACTCCTGCCAGGTAGCTTTTATTCAAATCTTCAACTTCAGTAAAGGCACAGCTAGAACAAAAAATATTTGTTAGGACACTAAAAAGTTCCCTTTAATCCAGAAATCCCCTTCGTATTAGACTCTGAGAATCTTAATTCCTAATTTAGCATATCATAAACATAAAATGTCTTCAGACATCTGCATCACTTGGTCAGATGCCATAAATATGGAGTGGCCTAGTGATAATAGGTCCAGTGAGAGTGACTCTTACCCAAAAAGTTGAGCCAAAGACTTGCTGTAAACACTTAGAATGAGGTGGCTACAGGCTAAAAATTACTCACCAGCTGCCACAGTTATAGGCACTATCGCCTTAGTCAGTTCATAATCCACAGGGACTTCTGAGTGTGTTCGGGCTAAAAACTTCCTATTCTCAATTGCAGTGTTGTTGGAAAAATAGTAGAATTATCCTTCCCACCCTGATTTAATGGTTCCTCTTCATGATACATCCCTATATTAGGATCAATCTCCTATTCACAGTTTAATGGCTTATAAAAATAAAGATTTCTGCCCTGATTTTCCCTGTGGACCAGACTGACTTAAACCAGAGCATATGCTCGAAGATGCCCATCCCTGCCTTCACAAACTTATGTCACAGTTTGTCTTAGAATCTGGTCTACACTCAACTTGGCTGAGTTTAATTAAGCTAATAAATTTATCTAATGCATCATGTATGTTTTTATGACTCAGAAACTCCAACAGGACTTTGTAGCTTCTTTGTAAATCACCAACATTCTACAATTTTTTTTTTATCTATACATCAAACACCTCTAACGCAATTCAATACTTTTAAGAAATACCCAAAATCTACACAAGGTACCAAACAACCTCTTAAACATTAACTGAAACTAATTCTTATTTTATGTCAATAAACTTATTCACAAGGGTATAATGTATGTAACTTTCTGAAAGGAAACCACAAATTCATCACTCACTGTTCACTGTTCTCTACAGCTCCAGTGAATAAGCTAAAGTCCCGCCTTCTATGCCCGTTACCCACACACAATTGGTCAAAGCATATGTAACTCTACCTTCTGCACATTTTTTCATGGTATATTTTTGCAGGATGTAATAATTACATTCCTTGAGAGGATGTGGTATATGTATAAAACACATCCTAATATTATTCATTTCCTTTTTCTCTTATCCTTCTTGGCTTCCTCCGTCTCTTGGTCCCCTTCACTTTTACAAAGCAATTGTATTTTTCTTACTATCTTTGCCCCTACTTGCGTGAATTTCTTATTTAAGCAATCCTTATCAGTGCTACTCCTTATAATAAAATGGCTTTTTTATCCCTGTCTACCAAAGTCTTACACTACAATAGCACATGTTTTTTTTCCTGACTAAATCTGATCTATTTATAAAATCTAGATTTTTTTCAATAACTCCAACAGTACTGTATCTGTTATGTTGGCCTTTTATGTATCATAGACTCTTTCTACAGGAAGCTAATTTTCCTTTAATGCATACCTTTATCATTTTTGACCTAAGACAAGATCTGCAAAGAGCCAAACTGTAATGCCTGATTTCTGTTGATATGGCAGCAGTTACACCAAACATGGGAATAAAAGCCTCATTGGGAAATTGAACTCACGTTTCCATAGTCATGTAAGAGACATAAAGACAAATTGTTAATAGCTTCCCCAGGGCTTTAAGTTTTGTTGTGATGTTTCCAAGATTTCATCACCATTTAAGAGTAGTGAGATATTTCAGTTCAGATTTCAAAGCATAAAATTAAAAATAAGGGTTCTTTAGTCATCTCTTCAAAAGTCTGGTTTTGTTACTGAGATCTACAAGGTTTTTCCTATGTAATCGGGTTGCAGAATGGCTTCAAAATTCACTTCAAAGATGTCAGTATTTCCGTGAATTCTGTTACAGTCACTTTAAACCTTCCCTTTATGGAGTATGGCTGTAGTTTCAGCCTACAATGTCTCCCAAAGGCCCATTTATTAAAATCTTGTTCTCCAGTTTGGTGCTTGTGGAACGCAATGAAAATTTTAAGACGTAGAGTTTAGTGGAAGATCTTTATGTCATTGTGTGCATACCTCAAAGGCAATTGTGTGATCCTGGTCTCCTCCTCTTGATTTCTGGCTATGAGGCGGGAAGTTTGCTTTATAACATGTCCCTGCCATGCTGTGCTACCTCAGCGCATTTTAAATACAACAGGACCAACAGAACGTGCACTGGAATATCTGAAAGTGTATCCATGACACTATATAAACATTTTCTCTGCATAAATTATCTCAAATATTCGTTGATGGAAACCTGAGTGACACACATACCATCTCTGGGCCAGACACTATAATACAATTTTTCTATATTCATCTCAAATATTACCAAAGTTTGCCTTCTCCCAGTATCCCCTTTCCCAGTAGAGAGGTACCATCTGTCCAGTTGGGCAGGCAAGAAACATCCTTGTTTCATCCTCCTCCTCCTAATTCATGGATCCAATCCACACCAAGTTCTTTGTGTTTTATCTTTTTAATACTATATATCCAGAATCAATCCACATCTTCCTTGTTCCGCTTGTTCTCCTATTTCCAATAGATTGTCTTCATCTTAGACTACTGAAAGCACCTACTGAATAATTTTCCTGCATTTTCTGGATTTCCTCTTATATACACTCCATGCCACAGTGTCTACTCAAATGTTAACCTTAAAGTAGGTACTTATGATTTCCTTATTATTGAGTTATAGGAGTGCTCGGCATGTTTGAGATATAAATACCCTTTTTTAAATGTCCATGCAGTCCTGGAAAACAATAAGAACTCACTATTTCATATTAATGTAAATAGTACTCTAATTTATGGTTAAGGAAACATTCTCAGAGAAGCTGTTACCCAGCAAATAAATTGTAGAACCATGATCTGAAACTAGGTAAATCTGATTTAAAAGATGGAGCCCTTTCCATTGTGCTGTCCTGATTCCCAGTTCATTGTCTCAAAAATATATCCTTATTTTTGTTGATATCTTATAAATGTTGTCATCGTTAACTACTGGATAGAGAAAAAAATGAAGAGAGTATAAATGAACAAAGACTCAGATGCTTTCAATAACAGAAAATCCACACAAAACTTATGCTTTCTTGGGATTCTATCAGTAATCCTATCTACCTGTCTATCTATTGTCAATCATTTATCTATAAAGAGAGATTATTTAGTAATAAAGTGTGTATTATAGAAAGTGTATCGATTTTCTCTTGATAAAAGAAAATAGTGTTTATGAAACATAAGTACTAGTAATAGTGTCTTTCTAGTTCTTTTTTGATAAAACTTAGCTTGAGAAAATATATAAATTTTAAGTATTCCATAAGATAAGTTTGAGAAATGCATGCAAATATCCAGCACAATAATCAAGATGAAGAGTATGTCCATCAGCCAGAAATCTCCTCTAAGCTTTCACCCCCAAAAGAAACCACCTTTTAGTTGTTTTTATCATAGTTCATTCTATAACCTCATACTAAAGAAATCATAATACATTTTGTGTCTGCCTTTTTTCTTTCAGTCCAATGTCTTTGAAATACATCATATTGCTATAATAATAATTTATTCTTTTCATTGATTAGTAGTAGTCTATTATAAACAACATTATAGAGTGAATACACCAAAACTTTTCATCTATTCTGCTTAACTGATATTCAAGTTATTAATGGTTTGGAGATATTAAGGAAGAAGTCTGATCTAAGTCATTTTGACCAAGTACATT
Organism: Cavia porcellus; assembly: GCF_034190915.1. Lineage (NCBI taxonomy): Eukaryota > Metazoa > Chordata > Mammalia > Rodentia > Caviidae > Cavia > Cavia porcellus. The sequence continues at coordinate 47,666,650 of NW_026947510.1, read as the reverse complement.
CTTGTGCAACTTTTCCATTTCTTTGGTCATAATGCTTACGAATAGAACTCTGGGTCATAGAGTGAGGTATATTTACTTTTTTTTTTTTTTTTTTGTCTTTTTCATTTTTATCGGTACCAGGGATCGAACTCACGACTGCCTGCTTGCAAGGCAGGCGCTTATGCCGCTGAGCTAAATCCCCAGCCCCGGTATATTTACTTTTGAAAGAATTTGATAGAATTACTTCCAGGGTGATTTTACAATTTTTTATGCCCATTAACAACGTATAAGTATTCTGGTTGCCTCCCATTCTAGTTAACATTTAGGTTGTTAATTTTTTCAGTTTTAACCATTACAGGGGTGAATAATGGTGTCTTACTGAGTTTTCAGTTTGCATTTCTTTATGGCTTAAAGATGCTAAGAATTTTTTTTGTTGACTGTCCATAAAATATCTATTCAAGTCTTGCCTGACTTTAAATAAGGTAGTTTATCTTTTTGCTAGTGAATTGTAAAAGTTCTCTTTTACAATTACACGTAGTCTAGATATAAGTGTTTGCCATATAGGGGGCTCATCTAATCTTGTTTTCTGAGGAAACTTTGATGAGAAGTTTTAAACTTTGATAGTTGAATTTTCAATTTTTCTTCATGATGATTGCTTTGTGTGTCTTGTCTAAGAAATCTCTGCTCACTACCAGCTTTCAAAAATATTCTTATGTGTTTTCTTCCAGGAGCTTTTTAATTTTATCTTTAACATTTAGTGCTGTGAAGCATCTTGCGTTAACTTTGGTGTACTATGAGATATAAATCAGAATTTTTTTCATAGATGTTTAAGTTTTTGATTGGTTGAAATGGCTGTTCTCTCTCATTTGTTTCTTTGGTCATCTTTGGAAAAAGAGTTGACATCTTTTTGAACTCCTTAATGTACTTTATAAACCTATTGAAACACCTCTATACTAGGTCAACACTATCTTCATTTATATAGCTATTTATAGTTATTCTTTAAATCAAATAATAAAATTATTCCAATTTTAATGAGTTTTCAAAAATTGTTTCAGCTTTTCTGGAATATTATATTTTATATTTTTAAATAATTACCCTGCCAATTTTCACTGGAAAGCTTACCCTTACTGCATTTATTTTACACCTCAATTAAGGAACATTAAAATTTGTCATTATTATGTATCTAAATAAATGAGACTTTTATAGCTCTCTATTGCTTTAAGTTTTTTAAAATTTATACAGAAATTTATGCATACTTAATTGTATAGGTCTTGCATATTTTATTTCTCAATGCTTTGAAAAATATGCTAAATGTTTTGAAAAATATGCTATCTAAAATTTTTGTCAAACCTTATTTCCTCATTGTTCTTAATATTTCAAAAATATAAATTGTAATATTGATCTTACATTTTGCAGTATTAGATGTTTATTGGAAATTCATAGTAATTGCTTAATTTTTCATGTAGACAGTTTTGTCTTTTATAAGCAGGAAAAATATTCTGATTCTTGTGGTATTATTTCTTTCTCTTGCCCTATAGGAAGAGCTGTACTTTCTTGCATTTTTCCTAATTTAGGTGAAAAATCCAGTCTTTAAATAATTAAATATTTTAGTTGTAGATTTTTCATAGATGCTATTTTTTAAAAAAGAGAAAAAAAATAAAAAGAATGACACAAATTTCAAAGCAAGGTAATAGGAAAGTACCAATGGTTAATACATTGTGTATTGTTATATCCAAAATAGTTCCTCAGATTACAAGGTATAAGCATGAAAACTGATCAAACAATATATGCACAAACCTTTCTTTTCAATGAACTAATAGAAATTAGTAGTGTAACTATTTTAACTATGTTAAGTATGTGTATTTATTTATTTTTCCTTTACTCTTCCTTTGTCCTTTCCTTGATTTCAGTTGCTTATTCTTTTTGAACAATTTCTTCCAATTTTACAATGTCAGTTGTACATTTTGGGTGTAATTTACTCTTTCAACTTCTTACACTAAGGAGACAATGCACTGTTTATACATGTGAGTCTAATTTATTTCACTTAAAAGTATGATCTGAAGTTGCATCAATTTACCTACGAAAATCTAAAGTTTATCTTTCTTTATGGCTGAGTACTCCATATATATATATCCCATATCTTCCTTATCTGTTCATGGGCACTTTGGTTGTTTCCAAGATTCAGGTATTTATTACAAACCTTGTTGTTATAAACATATATCACTATGATATGATGTTTTAAATTCATTTTAGAAGATACCAGAAAGTGTATAGTATATTTCATTGATTGATTTCTTGATGATAGCGACTCTTTTTGGAGTGAGATGGAATCTCAGTGTTGTTTTAATTTGTATCTCTCAAATGCCAACCATGGTGAACATTTTTTCGTATATTTATTTTCCATTTGCATTTATTCATCTGAGAAGTATATATTCATCTCAGATGCCCACTTTTGGATTAGGTCTTTGAATTTGGGAAATCAATTTTTTTTCAATTCTTTATATGTTGTACATAGAAACCCTTTGTCTAGGGACAGTTGACTAAAATTTTTTCACACCCTGAGGTTGTCTTTTCACTCTGTTGGTGATTTTTTTTGCTATGTAAAAAGCTTTTTAATAATGTGAGATATGCTGGGGATATAGCTGAGCAGCACAAAAGCCAGCCTGGCAAACACAAAGTCCTGAGTTTGATTCCTGGTACCAAAAAAAAAAAAAAAAAAAAAAATCAAAAATAACAACAACAACAAGTCCATGAAGTCTCTGCCTACATCTATGTCTTCAAGATTTCTACCTACTTTTTCTTCCAGTGGATTTAGTATTTCTTTTTTAACATTTAGCTCTTCAACCTATTTTGATTTTAGCTTAGTAAATAGCGATACACGCGGGTCTAGTTTTAGTCTTCAGTATGTACTAAGCCCATTTTTCCAGCATCATTTATGAAAGAGGCTATCTTTCTCCAATGAACATGTTTGGCCACTTTGTCAAAGATACAGTGGTTGATGTCTTTGTGTGTCTGCATATTTTAATCTGATCCACTGTTCCACAGGTATGTTTTATTGCCAATACCTTGCTGATTTTATCACAGTAGATCTGTAGTATAATTTCAAGTCATGGATTGTGATGCCTCCTGCCTTTCCTTTATGACTCAGACTTTTGCTACTCTAGGTTTCTTGTGGTTCCATATGAATTTTATAAATGTTTTCTCTATTTCTATGAGGTATGCTAACAATATTTTGATCAGAATTGCATTAAATTTGTATAATAATTTTGGAGTATGATCATTTTCAATATATTGGTTCTTCCTATTCATGAGCAAGGGATACCTTTCCATTTGTTGATACGCTTTTTAATCTCATTTTTCAAAGTACTGTAATTCTTGATAAAGAAATCTTTTGCTTCTTTAGTTAGATTGATTCTTAAGTATTTCATTTTTTTGGATGCTATTGTAAAGGGTATAGTTTTCCTGATTTCTCTCTCAGTGAGTTTGTTGTTTGTGTGCAGTAATATTATTGATCTTTGAGTGTTTATTTTGTATTCAGCTATGCTACTGAATTTGATTATTAAGAATAGAAGCTTTTTGATGGAAAATCTGGTATTTTTTATGTAGAGTATCATGTCATCTGTGAATAATGATAATTTAACTTCTTTTCCTATTCCTATTCCTTTTTCTTTCTTGTCTAATTGCTGTTTCCAGAACTATATTAAATAGGAGTGATGATAGTGGACATCCTTGTTTTTTTCCTGATTTTAGAGTGAAAGCTCTGATTTTTTGTGTATTTAATATGATGCTGGCTGTTGGTTTGTCATGGATGGCTTTTATCAGATAAAGTAATAATCATCTATTTCAATTTTCTGTTGGATTTTGACCATAAATGAATGTTGGAATTTGTCAAAACTTTTTCTGCATCTATTGAGATGATCACATTTTTTTGTTTTTGATTATGTTGATATGGTGTATTACATTTATTGATTTGCATATGGTGACCCATCCCTACATTCTTGGGATAGATCCCACTTGGTCATGGTGTACAATCTTTTGAATGATTTGCTGAATTGTGTTTGCTAATAGCTTTTTGAGGATTTTCACATCTACATTCGTTAGGGAGATGGGCCAATAGTTTTTTTGTTGGGCTTTCCCAGGTTTTGATATCATAGAAATTCTTGCCTCCGGGAATGAGTTAAGGAGGATCTCTTCCCTTCTAATTTCATTAGTTTGAGGACCCCTGGTCTTACACTTTCTCTAAATTTCTTATAAAATTCAATCTTAAATCTAGCAGGACCTGGATTTTTCTTTGTTGGTAAGTTTTAAATTATGTTTCCAATCTCATTAACTGATATTGGGTTATTCAAAATTTTCATATCATCTTGATTCAGTTTGGGGAATTCATACATATCTAAGAATCTGTCCATTTCTTCTTGTTTCCATCCTATGAGAGTAAAAATTTTCAAAGTAGATATTGATGATCCTCTGAATTTCCACAGGAATTGTAGTGGTTTTACTATTTTCATTCCTCAATGCATGGATGTGAATCTTTCTTTCCTTTTTCTCACAAGATTGACTATGAGTGTATCAATTTTATGAGTGTTGGATTTTGTCAATACTCTAATCAACTCTGTTTCATTAGTTATTTGCCCTGTTTTCTTAGTCTCCACTGCATTTATTATTGCTCTGATATTTATAATTTCTTCCCTTTTATATGGTTTAAGCTTGACTTGCTCTTCCTTTTCTAGATGTTTGAGATGCAACATTGATTTATTTATGCTCAGAGTGTTTCCTGATATGAGAACTCACCACTGTAAATTTTCCTCTTAGGACTGCTTACTTTGTGTCCCACAAGTTCTGGTATGTTGTATCTGTATTTTCATTTATTTGTAGATATTATTTAATCTTTAATTTCAGCTGTGACCCATTGGCTGTTAAAGAAGTTGTTAATTAATTTCCACATATTTATGGAATGTTTGCAAATTCTTTTGCCATTAAATTCTAATTTTATTGCACTATGGTCAGATAATATGCATAGGATATTTTCAACTCCTTTGCATTTATTTAAGCATATTCTATGGGCTAGTATATAATCTACTTTGGAGAACATCCCATGTGCAGCTGAGAAGAATATCAATCTGTTGTTGTTCAGTAGAACATTCTATAAATATCTACTAAGCCCATTTAATTACAAGTTTGTTTCAGCTCTGATATTTCTTTGCTAATATTTTGTCTAGTTGATCTCTTTGTGACAATAGGATATTAAGGTCTCTATTACAATTGTACTATTGCTTATTGGATTTTTCATATCTATTAATATTTGTCTTTTACGATTGAGTGCTCCCATGTTTGGTGCATACATATTTATTATTGTTACCTCTTTCTTTTATTGATTTCTGTTAACAAGTATGTAGTGACCTTGTTATCTCTTTTGATCACTCTTTGAAGTTTACATTTACTACAAACAGAAAAGCTACCCTTGTCTTTTTCTGGGTTCCTGTTGCAAGGAGTATTGTTTTCCAAGCCTTTGACTTTCAGTCTATAAATTCTTTTTTTGAGTTCAATGTGTTTCTTGTATAAAGCATATCACTGGGTATTGTTTCTTGATCCATTCTGACAGTCTATTTATTTTGATTGGTGAATTGAGACCATTTACATTGACAGTTAATACTGATACGTATTGGCTTGTCATGTTAGTTTTTCTGCTGTTAGTTCCTGCTTTTACCCTTTGTTTAAATGCTTTCCCTGCTTGTGATTTCTTTCTGCTTTTGTTCTTGGAATTGTGGTATTTTTATCTCTATCAAGAATATCTTTCAGTGCTCTTTGCATTGTTGGTTTGGTGGTCATGAATTTCTCTAATTGTTCTCTGCCATGAAACTATCTTATTTTTTCATTAATTTGAAAGGTAGTTTTGCAAGGTATAGCAATCTGAGTTGAAAGTTGTTTTTTTTTTTTTTTGAGGACTTGAAATATTTCACTCCAAGCTCTCTTTGACTTGAGAGTGTGTGTTGTGAGGTCTTCTGTGATTCTGATGGACTTTCCTTTATAGATAATCTGTTTTATTTTCTCTCACAACTTTTAATATTCTGTTCTTGTGATGAATTTCTGGAATCTTGATTATTATATGTCTGGATGTACATTTAGTTCAGTTATGGCTAATTGAAACTATATGCTTCATTTATCTGCATCTCACATTCTGTTTCCATGCTTGAGAAATTTTCTGTTTTACTTCTGTAAATAGACTTTGTATGACATTTATGTTGACTCTTGCTTTTTCACTGATTCCTATCAGTCTTTTATTACTTTTCTTTGTATTTTCTTTTTCTTTCTTATTTTTCCTACTTTTAAAATATCTTTAGTTCATTTTTTTTGCATTGATTCTGTATGTAAGATCTGAAAGTCTATCTTCAGGTTCATTCAAGGCGTTTTTCCAGGTTTCAATGAAATATTTAATTTCCTGGATATCTGTTTGAATCTGTTTCATGCATTCCAATTCTTTCCTATATTGGGCATTGAAGGTTTCTGTCATTTTTCTGTGCTCTCTTTTTTCTACATATCCTTTAGATTTGCTGAGCAATTCTTTCATTAGGGTTGTCTTTTCTTTTATTTCATTGAGAGATTATTTTTGACCTAATTTCCTCTATAGCTTCATTAATTTGTTTCTTTACTTGTTAGTTTGCTATCATTTCAGAAATTCCAATTGTGTGTCTTCCATTTTCCTGTGTTTTGTTTGCTCGTGAACTTGTTCTGAATGTACTGGAGGTCTGCAATTTCATTTTGCTTCTATGTCTTGTCATTTATTATTTCAAAAAATATTTATTTTGCTTTCTGTGTTGATTCTTGTAAGTTTTTGTAGTAGGTAGCTATATCACTAGAATCAAGGCCTCTCTAGGAAAAATCTATTCCTCATGGGTGTATTCTATGTATAGAATGTTCTTGGTTTGTGTCTATCTCATATCTTACCTTCCCAGTTAATTAATAGTGAGATATTGGGTATCTGTTTGGCTCAGCCCCCAGTCCTTTGGTGTTGGGCTATGGTGAGGTTATTACCCCAGAGCTTCCCAGTATTGTTACAGAAGGGAGAACCACGGATCACAACAGACATAGCATTCTAGCCAAAGTGCTTATAATTAGCAATAATAATAGCATGAATCAGTTTAGGTCAGTTTAGAAGCTGACCAACTGAGGTAACTATTAATTTTGTACTTTAAACCATAGAAGCAAAATCTACAGCTATCTAACAGGACTGATCATAAGCTGGGAGCTGGTGTGCAAAGTATTTCCCTTGGTAGAGTGTTTTTTACATGCGATGAGAAAATTTACTAAGGAGAGTGGATAAAACAAAGATGACTGAAAAGAGAGTATAAGCAAGACTGGAGGACAAAGGATGATTATGAAAGATTTGAGAAACTAGAGAAGAGGGCAGAAGACAAAGAATGAAGGAGTAAGCAAGAGATTATCTGAATTTAGTCTTGGTTTGTGGGATTGGATTATTCTTCTGTAGCTGGAGTTCTCCATTGCCATTCAGAAAAGAGAGAGAATAAAGGGAGAAAAGGGTCAACCCCACCGGCCTGCTTCTATTCCATGTGTCTTTATACCAAAGCACAACACTGGTTCACCAAACTCACCACTTATTGGCTCATATTGTTACAGTTGTTTAGGACTTTTCCAGGGTTCTAGTCCTGCCTGCCCACCCTGTGCACCCTAGTTGAGGCCTTACTGTGTACCTGGCATTCCTGCCAGTCTCTGAACCCCTGATGTAGAGGGGAGGAACTGGTCACTAGGAATCTTCTTACTGGTCCTAATAGGACCAGTAGCTGTGTCCCCAGTGCTTTCTATTTTTTTTAGGTTGAGAAAGGTCTGGCTCAGATTTGCTGGATATTTTATCATGAATTGAGTTTGATTATTTGTGGGGAGTTTTTGTTTGTTTGTTTGGTTTTGTTTGTTTTTTAAAGACACAGTCTGGCTATGTAGTTCAGGCAGGCCTTGAAATCACAATACCCCTGCCTCTCCCAAGTACTGGGATTACAGGTATGTGCCACCATGCCTGGCAATGAGTACTTAAGTTTGTCAAATATTTTCTTCCGCAAAAATAGAAATGATCATACGATTTTCTCATTTATTCTTTTAACATGATGAAACACATTTATTAGTTTTCCAATGTTAAATTTTACATTGATGGAACAAACACCATTAGGTCATGTCTTGGTTACTTTTTTCTCAGTGCTGAGACAAAATACCTGACACCCAAAATTAGGGAAGGAAAGGCTTACTGCTTACAGTTCTTGGAGGTTTCAGTCCTTACTCAGCAGGCTCCAAGGCACAGAGGCATGGTAGGGCCACCATTCATGGCTGTCGCAAACAAAAAGGCAGCAAATCAGTCAAGAGAGAGAAAAACATGCCTTCTTCCCACTGTTACACTGCTTGCTGGCTTTACCTTTGGGTGGCTGTAGCACTCACACCAACAATCTGAGCACTAGACAATGAACCAATCACAAACACTAGATTTAAGCTCATCCATGATTGCATGAGACTTGGGGGAGCCACAGACATAAACCATGACAGGTCATAACATATTGTTTTGTCTATATATTATTTGATTCCATGTGCTGTGTTTTGAGAAAGAATTTTGCATGCATACTCATAAGTAGTAATAGTCTGTGGTTTTCTGCTATATTCTTCAGGATTTGTTAAAAAGATTAAGCTGATCTCACTAAATAAAGTTTTTGTAACATTTGCATTTTTTTCTCTCTTATTGTTTCATAGAATTCACCCATGAAATTATCCTGGCCTGAAATTTTTTTCTTCATAGGAAGTTTAGGAAAATATATTGAGTTTATTCAATGGATACAGTATGAATTACATTTTTCTACTTCATCATGTTATTAGTAAGTTGTATTTTTTAAGAAATCTGTTTCAGTCACATATCAAAATGGTTGGCAGAAAGTCATTTATAATGTTTCTATGCTTTCTTATACGCATTTAGAAGATGGAGTGAAATCCTCTCTTTCACTACTGATATTGGTAGCATTTGTAGGATTCTCCTCCTCTTTTTCATGATCTCTCTTCTTGATGTTTATCAATTATATAAAGCTTTGCAAAAAACAAGTATAGTTCATCAGTTGATTTCTGTTGGTATTATTTTCTTTTTCACTTCCATTTTCTATTTCCTGAAGTAGAAACCTATGCGACTTCCTTTAAAATTCTATTATTTTCCAGTGTAAGTATTTAAAACTGTAATTTTCCCTTTCCATGCCACTTAAGTTCTATACCACACATTTTGATTTATGTTTTATGATTAGACCATTTTTAATGGTTTATAATGTCCCTGTGATTTCTTTTTTGACTTCTAAGGTATTTGGAATAATGTTAATTTATAATTTGTGGGACTTTTCTTCATCATTACTAATGTCTAATTTTAATTCTGGGGTCACTCAAAGATTTAAATCTCCTTTTATAACACAGTATGTAACCTATCCTAATGAAGTTTGCTGTGCATCAAAAGGAGTATGAATCTACTATTGTTGGGCTCAGAAATACACAAAAGTCCAGTAGATTAAGGTGATCAGTAGTGTTAGATATATCATCCTTACTAATTTTAAGGTATAGATACTTCAATATAATTGAGAACACTTCAATATAATTGAGAACAGTATAAACTTTCAAATTATTACTTCAAATTTTTCTATTTCTTTTAATTTACTGAGTTCGTACTTTTATATTATATGATGTTCTACTATCAACATAAAAATTTATGAGTGGTATGTCTTCATGATTGAATTGATCTTTTAATTGCCACAAAACGTCTTTAATGTTAAGATTATTCATTTTTGGTGTTTTATTTTCTCTGTCTTCTTCAGATCTTATAATTTATAACAGTCTATCTTTAGATTCACTATCCTTCTCTGCCATTTTGAATGTACTACTAAGCCTATCCAGTGATTTGTAAACCTATCATATTGCATATATCTAAGGTGTACAGTATGATGTTTTGACATATGCAGTAAAAAGGTTACAATGTTCAAATAAATTAACATATTCATCATTTTGAGTTGTGGCTGATTTTTGGGTTTGACAAGAGAATATATGCAAAATCTACTCAGCAATAATCTCACTGATAGCAACTATTTATTAACTGTAATCTTCACATTATACATTATTTGTTACATTTATTCTAAATATCTAAAATTTTGTATCTTTGATTCATATTCCCTATTTCCTCTCTTCTTACCCTTCCTTGACCTTGTACAACAACTGGTTTATTCTCTATTTCCTTGTGTCCTACCTTTTTTTAGATTTCACATAAAACTGAAATTATGCATCATTTTTTTCTTTTTTTTAAATTTTATTTTGAAAGTGGTAAAATACAATAGAACAAGACAGAATAAAGCCAACTAAGATCATACAGTGAAATTGATACAGAGCTTCAGAGCAGGTTACCAGGATAACAGTAAGTATTAGGTATCACAGTATATTTTGTTATCTTTATAATAGTTGTCCTTTCAATCACATATATCAAAATGAGATAAAATACAGAACATTATAGAACTTATCAAAACAGAATATTGAATAGAGCAGTACCATTAATCAGAATAGAGCAAAACACTAATAAAAATATTTGCCTTCAGAGAGATGGAAGAAGGAAGTCCCCCTTATTTGCTATGGTCAACCTCCCAGGAGACGCTCAGATTTCTGTTTCCCATTTGCTAATGGGGGGGGCAGGAGAAGAGGGGTAAGGGAAGTGGGATGTTTGCCTCTAGGCCGTGCATCAGTAGGTTCACTATTGCTTAGCAGGGAGGCAAGCTGGTTGGTTTCACAGCGTCCTAAGTTCCAACATGGTGCCAGGAGCTGCTGGTGGTTCTCCCCCTGGAAGGGCCGCAGTCAAGCAATTTTCTTTCTGTATCTGGTTTATTTCATTTAGCACAATATCCTCCATTATCTGTGTGCAGGAAGTATCAGGATTTCAATCAGTTTTTAAGGTTGAATAATATCCTGTTGCATATTCAGGCCACAATTTCTCTATCCACTTATCTATTAATGGACTTTTAACTTTTTCCATATTTTTGCTTTTGCTAATAATCTGGCAAATAACTTTATATGGCAATGCTTTTATTTATTTAAAATATGTACCCAGAAGAGGGATTGATGGTCCCACTGATATTTTAGATTTTGAAAGATATTTTCCATCGTAGAATTTTCTTTCTGTTACTTTTTATAGTTTCCAATGACTTGTTCAGATTTCATTTCTGTTGATTCATTATGACATTTTACTTTTTTATACCTCAACATACTTAAAATAGCTGTTTTAAAGATCTTGTTTGTTAATTCAAAATCTAGATCACCTTGACATTCATTTTCAATAAGTTTTCTTTTGACTTTGACACTATTTCATGTTTCACTGCATATTTAGTAATTATTTTATAATTGTTAATAATATGCAGTAGGCAGCCTAGATTTTATGGTGTTTCTTTAAGGGATGTTGAATTTCTTCTGGAAAGAAATTGAACTACAAGTGCACCATTTTGGACCTGTTGGACTTCTGTTTTATTTTTTTTTTTTGGTAATGTGGTTCTATTTCAAGCTTAACCCTGTGTATTCCTTACTTTAGAGCATGGAGTCTCAGTTAATACTATGTCTCAGCAAGGTCTCTCTATTTTGGGTGTGATGAAACAACACAGTCTCACATTATTACACAAGGAAATTTCTACTGGGCCCTTTTGTATCCTGATTGTCTATGGCCTTCTCAATTACTTTTAAGCAATATGCAGTAAACCTCTGTGCAAGGTTTTAGGCAATACAATCTGGGAAGATCTTTCTTATAAGGGATGTTGTCCACCAAATCACAGGGAATAGACCAGCCTAGAACTCTAACATGCTCCTGAGCAAAGTGAAACTACTAGTCTACGTAAAGTACCAGGACTGCCCTGGGGCAGGAAAGTGCCTGCAGAAAATATCAGGAAAAAAATTTTTTTTAAAAAAGACGACAACCATGAATATTTATGGGATTCACCTTGGGTTTTCCTTCTTTCAAGAATCACAACCTTCACTTGATGTTCAATCCTTAAAAACGTTTGCATTATTTAGTTTATGTAGCAGTATGATTTTTGTTGATACGCGTACACTGCAAAAAGAAGATTCCAAACTACAATCCTCTAAAATATATGATTAATCTTTTCTATACATGTTTCTTATAGGTACACATCTATTAACTGATGTTTTAGCAAGTGTATTTATAACTAATTTACAGTTAGTGTACTAGTATATTATATTGCTTATTTAATAAAAGTGTTTTTTGAACCATTCTAATTCAAAATTTACAAGTTAAATTTACAAGTTAAAGAAAAATATGTAAGTTTCTGACGTCAAGGCAGACGGAAACAACTGGAGAGACTGGTGCAGGAAGAATCTTTATTATCACAAGTTGAAAAATTAAGACACATTCTAGGGCATAGCTCATATATTCCTAACACATAAACACTGTCCTGGTATAAATGAGCTTGAAGTTCACTACAAGAACAATAACGCTTTAAAATAGAAAAGGGGGCCTCTTTTATGTAACTTAATTGAGTACTTCTCAGAAGAACTGGACGGCTTCCTATGTATGTTCCCTCCAGCTGAAATTTCAGGTTACTGTCTCCAGGGAAAACAAAACAAAAATCACAAAAAGGCAAAAACAAACAAATGAGAACAAAGAAGGAAGAAAGAAAGAAAGAAAGAAAGAAAGAAAGAAAGAAAGAAAGAAAGAAAGAAAGAAAGAAAGAAAGAAAAAAAGAAAGAAGGAAAGAAAGTAACAAGCCCAAAGCAAAAGATTTTCCCAGAAGTATACAGTAAGAACTACACAAGTGTGATATCTCATGGTAAGTGTATATTAGGGGTCCACATGTATGCAAATTATAAAAGAAAGGACAACAAAGGGCAAAAAGAATAATAGTTTTTGAGTCTGAAAAACATCCTAAGGAAAAGGTAAATAATTACAAATAAAAATTTCTGGGCTTGAGTAGTAATGTAAGGATGATGATCAGAACACCTTAAGGAAAAGAGAAGGAGGAGGAGAAAATGCTTACAAGGGGGAAGAGAAAGAAGAAAAGGGGAAAGGGCGAGAGGAAAGGTTTCTCTCTCCCTAGTTTCTATGTGGTGATTTTTGCTCTGAACTCTTTACATGAATACACTCATTTAATCCTGAAAATTAGGCTTTGGCAAAAAAGGCTACCAGCTCAGCAAGAGAATCTTACTTCCCTTCGTAGCAGAGTGTCACTGCTCACAAGCAGCAGCCCAACCAGGACGATATCCTCCAGCTCCTTTCCAGCTAAGAGCCGGGTGTGTAACTTCCAAACCAGTGTGCTGCCTAGGAGTGATGTGTGATATGCACAGGCAGAAGCATTATGGTGCATCCGTTTTCCTTCCTCAGAGTCTTTCTTTTGCTTTGCAGACTTGGATGCTACATACAAAGATGGTGAGTACACTATACAGACACAACCTGAATCATTTAACTACTATTCAAAGGAGATACACCAACCAGGGGCATTCATATGTGCAAGGCATGAATTTTATTCTGTAGAATCACTGAGAATGTGAGCTTTGTCATTTATAACTACTACCATTCCCTTAACAAATACATTAATAAGGTAATAAATCAAGTATTTTATCTATACTTTACACAAGAAGACTGAGGCACAGGGAAAAAATAACCAGAATAAGAATAATTTCTGTCACTCAGTTACTATGTTAATTATAATTGTCCAGAATATATGCTTGTAATCCAGAAAAATAACAAACTATAACCCATGATCTGACTTTGGAATGGATGGAGAAGTTATAAAGCATATTGTCCTTTATTTAAATTATTGATAAGTGTGTTGTTTCCTTAGAGCAATAATAACAAAAATGGTTAATACCATAATTGATCAACAAGGATGGATATCATTTCAGAATTAACATTTAATTTTTTTTCATTCATTGTGAGATCTGATGTGTGGGTTAAAATGACTCAGATTGAGACAGAAAAACCAAATTGGGGGCAGAAGAAAGGGCTAACCTACTACATTGGGCTAAAAGTGTACAAAGTTCTACTTCAGTTGGTTTGGAGACCACAGATTAATTGTGTCCAAGAGCCAAAAGTTGTGATTACCACCTGCCCACAAATATACCTCTCTTAAAATTTCTTGATATTATTTCTTCTCATATGTTAAGTATTAAACCACAAAATTTACAAGCAGAATACTTTTGTGAAGAATAAATAAGCCAAGGACAATGAGCTTTAGTTTAACAATGAAAGGCAGATTTCCTATTAAAATATAAATATTTTACTTCCAAATGTTAAATAGGTTAATACTTAAAAAAACAATCCCACTGAAACAAGAATCCAATCCAAACTATTCTTTGGCACTGTGGCCCTTGGGCTTTCGTTTGATTATCAGTAGGTTATACTTCCATGTGCTATATTCTTAGGCATTCTATAGTGTATAACTCTCTTAAAACAGCTATTTGTACACCTGAACACTCCACTAGCTCAATGGCTTGCTTTCTACACTTATCTGTTTTAGTTATATTTATTTCTATTTTTAAATAGGCCAATGTTTGTAGACACATTCTTATTGAATGGTTGTGGCATTAAAATTTGCTGGAAGCTTGGTCAGTTATGATCCTGTGTTACACCAATTTTCTTTTCAGAGCATTGCTTATCTTTTAGGCTGTTGGCCACAAAAATCTTTAAAGAAATTCAAGAATCTCTCCTGTCTTTACTATTCTTGTAACATTTTAAAAAATTATTTATTTATTTATTTTACTGTTTTGGGGCTAATGTTATAAACGCTCATTTCCCACCAACGTCACTCTTGGCAGAATTTGTTTTTGTGTGTGTTTGTTTGCTTGCCTGCTTGCTTGCTTTTGAGGCATACTAGTCACATAATTTGGGGAGAAAAGCCAAGTGCTGTCAAAGGATATTCAACAGAAGTATATACAACATATCCTACGGTTATAGGAGAAACCATAGATGTGTAATATCAAGTATTCCCAACTGTCATTTCTAAAGTTTCCTTACATAAAAGATATCACCAATGCCTTGAAACTTGAGGGTCTTCTTTGGCAGAGAGAAAAGTACAGTAATCACCCCCTTATCTGTGGTTTTCCTTTCTGTGGTTTCAGTTACCCACCATCCACCACAGCCTGAAAATATTAAATGGAAAAAGTTATAGAAATAAACAATTCATAAGTTTTGAACTCCATGCTGCTCTAATTACTGAGGTGAAATGTCAGGCCATTCTGTTACATCCTGCCTGCGATGTGAAACTTTCCTGTATCCAGATACCCATGCTACACACGCAGCCCACCTCACTATGCCCCAGTGGCCATCTAGGGTATCAGATCTATTGTCCTTGTATCACAGTGCTGTGTTCAAGTCACCCATAGTGGCGCCGGAAGGGCATGAACATTGGTGTTGGTAATTCAGATATGCTAAAGAGAAACTGTCAAATAATAATAAGCGAAAAGGAGAAAAGCTCTTAGTAAGACAAGAAAAAACCGTGTGTTGCAGTTGCTAAGACGTATTGTAAGAGTGAATCTTCCGTTCATGGAATTGTAAAAAAGAAATTAAGAAAATCTGTGCTAGTTTTGATGCTGCACCCAAAACTGTAAGAGTTATAGCCACATTATATGATAAGGTCTGAGCTAAGATGGAAAAGGCATTGCTTTTTTCTATGAATACACAGGATAAAATACCTAGGGTTCAGGACAATCCAGTTTCAGGCATCCAGTGGGGATCTTGAAATATATCTGCTGTGGATAAAAGGGGAATAATATGAAACAGAAATGAAGTAAATTATAGTTCATAAATTCATTCAATAAATAAGGTTTTGCCCTTAGGTGTTGTCAACAAAAACTCACAAGGAAATAATTTAAGATAAAAAGAAAAGCTTTATTAAAAATAAAAGAAATAAAAGAAAACAGTTTGCAAACCTGGGAGGTGCAGCCTTTCATACAAAGTGAAAGTGTGCTCTGAAGGAACAAAGAGGGGGCTGCTTTACACAGAGAAAGGTCTGTCCCGGTTCTTACTCTGGCCTATCATGCAAATGAGGGAGCCAAGTATTTGGGAAGTGTTCAGTTATGATCGGCTGATGGCAGATCACAACTCATTGGTCAGGACTGGGTGACAACATGGAACTTTTTGGAGTGTGATTATCTTGGGAACTGAAATAGGAACATACTCAGGCAAGGGCCATAAAGTTCCGTCTATGGCTCCTCCAGGAGCATAAGCATGTGTGTGACCCACGGTAAGCATATGGTTACTAGACTCCTTTTTGAATTGAGGCCTAGCTAGTTACTTGAAACCCTTCTTGGAGATATAGTGTTTTTGAAAGTTCACTGCATCAAGACTTCTCCTAAAATCTTGAGTAGAATTTTGCCCTGTAATACATGCTCAGTAAAAGCAATATGGGCCTACTTTTGAATGCTTATTAAGGTTTCTTGGTGCCTGAAAGGCTTTAAAGCAGATATGATCCTGTCCTTTAGCAGGATGGAATAGAAGAACGGACATTAAGTAGTAAGTAAGCAAAACAATATAAAGGTATGAATCGTGGCAAGTGCTATGAAAGAAACAAACAGCCAACAGAGAATGACAGGGACAAAGAACAGTTCTCTTAATACTTCTAGTCATCGGTCTGATGAGGTGAAATTTATTTAGACTGAGACCCAGCAGGTGGAAGAGAGTGTGTCAATGTGATGCAGTGGGCAATCCATGCAGAGGAAGTGGTTTCTACAAACCTCCTCAACTTGAAAAGAACTCAATGGGATTAAACAAACAAAAACTCGAAAAGAAAATCAAAATGACCCAGTTAAGGTGTGTCATTCTTGCATGTTTAAAACAACTCTCCAACTCTTATTTTCTGCTACTTCTTGCACTACAGGTCATTCTTTTCTTGCAAGCATTTGGTAGCAAATTGTTTCAAGAATCAGGACACCAACTCACAAATTCTGTGTTACCAAGGATGTAAAGCTTATTACTCCCTCCAGGAACAGTGCAAAATCAAGATTAGCAGAACCCTCAGTTTGAGCTCTACCCTTGAATACACTGCAGCCTCCCAATGTACAGACCTATAGTTATGATGAGGATCTCATTTGCAAGGGACAGGTCATTGGGAATGACCTTACTTGCTGATGACAGAAAAGAGAAAAGACTACAATTTTGGTCTATAGATATTGTAAGTCAAGAGCAATGCTTAAGTATAAGAAGTCAGGTGCTACTAACATTGTCCCACAGTTCTAAGTTTCTCCCTGGAAACTGGAGAGGCTTGGTGTACAGAGGTGATAAAAATAAAATAAGCAAACTAAGGGAAAAAATCTATTTAAGGCGTAAATATGAGTCACAGAAAGATAAAGCTTCCCAATCCTGAGTGCGCGCATGTGCATGTGCGCACACACTCACACAGACACACACACACAAACGAAGGACATATACCAGCATATCCACTTGGTGTGAGATCAGCTACATGCATAGGAACAGGACAGGAAACTACTCTACACCTATAATGTGTTAGGACTGCTCCCAAGTTCTGAAATAAAAGAGACAGTCCCTGTTTTCACAAAGTCGGAGGACCATTAATCAATAATTGCACCAATACATAAGGACTAACTGTGAAGTCGTTTAAAGTACTTTGATCCCTTCTTTTCAGAGGAACGAGGTATGCGAACTGTCAGAGTCCTTTTCCTTGTGTGGATGTGGCCATGTTACTTAATCTCTTTGAACTGCAATTTCCTTATTCATTTTTTTCTGCTGTTGTGATAAATAAACTACGTATCATGTACTTGTCTTGCAGCAGATCAGAGATAACTATTAATAATATTGGGAAAATATTAGTAGCCCACAATTATGCAAGCTTTGGCTGATTTAGAATGGTCTTTTGTACATTGTTATTGCAGCCCTGCTACAGCCTATCCCTAATTCTGTTTCGGGATGCCTCAATTGCATCTATACCAAAGGATAAAGCTACTGTCTCAAATTTCCCTTTGCATCCCTCATTATGGATTCAAATCCAGATCTGTGGCCAAGCATAGGTGTTTCATAACTTTTCAAGGTAGCAAACTAAAATTTAATAATGATTTAGGTTACATTCCTAAATCACCATCAAATGGTCTGTTAGCAAATCATGTAATCACTTCCCGAAAGTGTTCAGGGTTGCAAAACTAAGCTTACTGGAATAAGGTTCTTACAAAATGTACTTCAACTGAACATTGAAGAGCTTTTAAACAGATCTAATATAAGGTTTTACCACAGCATTATTTGGTAAATGGCAAATTGTCAACACTTTTTATCCTGTCTCATCAGAATTCTTCCAGCCTCATACCATGCCTCTCACTTTTCATTAAACAAATGAAATAAACTCTATACCTTTATAAATGCACATTATAATTTAAACCGATGTAACTTCCATGACACAGCTTTAAGCTAGCTTCAAAATATAAAACAGAAAGACTAATGTGAGCACAATATATCAATCATAACATGCTGACTCTGAGAGCACCCTCAAGATTCTAGAAGCCAAATCAAAGACTGACAGGATAAATACTTGCACAAAAATCCTTTGATGTAAGAATCAAGCTATCTGACAAGGTAGGTTAGAAGAAGGGAGCCTTAGTCATGAGTACTGTTGCAAATACCTCCAACAGTTTCTGTGTGTAGGGGATGCTCTGTTCATGGGCTTCACCATTCTTAATACTCTGATCACAAATCAAAACGTTTATCCCGATTTCACTTGTCTACGTGGCTTTGTTAAGTAACCATGTTTGTATCCCTGGATTTTCCAGATAATTGAAAATATTCTCTTTAAAATAAATACTGGGGAGTATGTTTTCAATGTAAAATCAAATTCCATTTTTCTTATTTATAGTAATTTGAACATCATCTGAACCGTTCTTTATAAACACTATATTCTTAGCTAAATAGTATTTTTGGGGGACTATTGGTTTTCTCACCTGTACTCTACCCAAGAAAGCTGGAAATCTTTTCTATACACAAAATTAATATTTTCTAGTAAACTGGTGTATTTTTATACAAAAACATTTAAGTTATATATATTTTACTCAAAGGTTATAGCTATGTGTATTTATCTTTTTTTCTTCTGAAGTCCCTTTGGATGCAAACCTCTTTAAAAAAAAAAAAAAAAAAAAAAAAAAAAAACAGAGCCCATGACTAGAAAGAAATTGATCCACTGATGAAGTGTTTGGCTAAGTTAGGTACCACAGCACCATAGGTCTCTAAACTAGAAGGTCTCTAAACTAGAAGGGGAAAAATGCCTATCCTATTATTGACTTTCAATCCAAAGAACAATGCCTTCCCTCTTCCCACTTCTATTTGTTGATCATTAATCTCACTTGTATCCTTATTTCCACAGTTAGATCATTTAGGGATGCTCATTAAATGAGCAACTTATCCAAACACTCACATTTGAGCCAATAAATAAATAAAACGGTGCAGCCAGCAAGTACAAATTTTGACATACAATTGCTTTGTAACTTTCTAGCTACAGCAAGTGATTCTTTTAGCAAAGTTGAAGGAAAGATGGGAAAAAAGATTTAAAACCCCAAATGAAAACATTAAAACAATACCGTGCAACAAATTGGTCTCAGGCACACAAGTGAAGTAGTTGTAAACACTGCCAATAGTTTTGCTTTTTATTTTATTTTCTTCTATATGTATAACTTTAGTAGTAAATATTGCTGTGCAAGTCATATGGGCTATGTTTCTTCTTTTGGGACTTTTTGGTTCCCTAAGAAAACTATATAAAACACAAGAGAGTTTTTGGTATTGTTATGTTGAGTGGCAGCAAAACTTTCTGTGAAAACTGTGCTTTGCAAAGCAGTTTCAGAAAATATCAGGGCAAGCAGACTTTCCGTTCTTAGTAGCCTTCCACGCATCGTCCCGTTGGAAGACCTAAAAGTCTTTAACTTTTCTTCAAATGAGTCCCTTTTGGTGCAAATCTCCTTAAACGCACTAAGAAGGGTCAACTCTAAAAGGCCTTTCAGTTACAAAGCAAATGAGGCAAATTACTATTCTTAAGCTCAGACTTTTCTGTTCAATATTATCTCATATCCTTATATGAAGCCTGATTTATACAGATTGGCTCCCCTTCTGAGGATTTGCTTTTATTCTTAATACAACCTTTCAGTCAAACTTCATTTTTGGTGGAAACACATTTTTGATAGCCAGCGCCGAACATAAAATTCCATTATAGAAGTGGCAAAAAGTTGGTAAGTCAAGTCCACAGGGCCTGTGGCAGTAACTTACTCTGTTTGTGGTTTCTACTTTGTTAGACTCTATGGAGCCATGAATCTATCTTGTCCTTAAAAACCTGAAAGAGGGGGCTTTTAAAGTGAATGTAATGCTAAATTTATGTGCCCCAGGAGCAGCATATCAAGGCCTCTGGACTGATTAGACCCAGATGTTAGTAACAATGTTAGTGTTATGGACCAACTGCAGGTGTGGAAATAGATCCCCTTCCCTGGGACCCTCAGCAATCAGCCCAGTGGTTTCTCCTGGCCCTCAGTTTGGAGTTTTCAATTAACACTACAATGGTATTGTTGTTCTCCAGTATTAGATCATATGTCATGTAAATGAAGTCGAATATACAGTTAAACTTGACAAGGTGATTTAGGCCAAGGATACATGTGTTCAGTATTATAACTTGATTGAGGTTAAATAATAATAATAATAAAAGCCCTGACATGCTATAAAGTTTTTATTATTTGGCTTATCAGTAGATTTTCACATTATACTTTCATAGAACAGAATGTCATTTACGGCAGGGCAAGACACTTATGAAAAGGGAGATAGAAGCCTGCTTATAAATGGCTGAAATGATTAATTCCAGATTGGGTGCTTTTGTGTAGTCAGTGTGGCAACTGGAAACTGTACTTTCTTTCATTTGCTCATTTCCATTTTCCAAAATTCTCAGGATCTTTTTTGGTATTCTCCCTTAACTTATGTAAGCAGTACCCACATAATCACCCCCTATTGGCAAGAGCAGCAGCCGTGTTTGGGATCATCTGAAATATCAGTTGGCTTAAAGCAATGAATCCTGCTCATCAGTGGTCAAGACCGTACCCCCACCCCATCCTATGGGCATCATGATGCTTGGGAGAACATCCCAGTACACTAAAACATAGTGTAACAGCTGTCAACTCTTTCAATTAGACTGTAAATTTCCCAGAGTAGGAACTTTATCTGTTATGTGTTTATAAGTGCCAAAGACACTGATTGTCCCATTAATAAACATCAATAAAAACAACTTCACGAGGTTCATTTTGTACTTCACTCATAGCACATTTATGACTCATTACTGCTGATAGGCCATGCACAATACAGAGCTCTCCTGTCTTACTTATGCCTTTGTCTGTTGCAGCAGTCTCTTAGAGACCAGACCACACTGGAAGTCAGCTCAGCAAAATGTACTTCGGTGTGCCAGCAGCTAGGGAAAGTTTTCCGCCCCATATGTGTGTGCATTACAAATAAAGAAAGACAAGGCTCATTTTTTTCTGATATCATTAATAAGCAACATTTCAAAGTTTACGTTCTTTACAACCCAGTGCTATGACAACCCAAGAATAACTTATTTCAGTGAATGAGAAATAACTGGGCAAATGAAGTTAGTCCTGAGAATTGCACTAAATCTCTCAGTCAAAATCAGAGAAACTGCTGGTGATGTTCTTTATTACAGTCCAAATGTATGCGTACACACTGTTTCTTCTTTAAACTTATGAATATACCTAAAAACAATGAACGTTAGCATAAGTACAAATATCTTGGCAAATTATCAATGAGTCTTCCTGTACCTATCTGCAAAATATCTACAATGACAGGAGATGAATGAGCTGATAATCTCTAAGGAAGAAGGCCAGGAAGGTGCATGCATGAAATGCTGGAGATGCTGCATTGTAATTTAGAATGCTCAAATTCATTCAGGCATTTCTGCAGCCAAACCTGAGTGCCCACAGTACACAAGCCATTGTTCAGGGCGCGTGGATACCAAGATGAAATATGCACAGTCCTGTCTTCAAGGGAAGATAGACGGTCAAAGCTAAGTGCCATAAAACAGTTCTGTACATGCAGTGATAGAGATGCATGGGATACCATGGAAAATACATCAACCACAAAGTAAAGTAGTGAATTAAACATCTGTGTGTGTATAATTTTTAAGGCTGCCGTATTTGTTTTTAATACAAAGGGGACTGTAAATGATAGCATTTGCCTGTGAAAAATGTGATTTGCATAACGCTGTGTGGACCCACTTGTTTCACTAATTGAAACAAGTGAAAACATATGATGTAAAAGAAGAAGCTGTTAGACACTGACATGAAATAAATTCTTACTCCTTATCTTCCTAGATATCCCAGGTATCTTTGTCTTTAGTTTTCAATTTTCATCTAGATATTCCTCTCTACCTAGCTTTTCCTATAACTTTATCAAATGTTTATAATCTATGAAACACTACATAACTGTGCCCAGGTGCAATGATAAAATGCTGCCATTGATTTTTCTGCCAAGTAAGTAGGAGAGTTATGAATGCAGTTATTTCATATTATATGACACCCACATTACAGTAATGTACTCTCTCCCTTCCCTCCAATGGTGTCCAAGAGCATGAAGAAAATGAGAAGTAATGATGTTAGTGACTGAAATTACCATTCCAAAAATAATTCATCGTGTCACTTAACTTTCCAGGGCATTTTGTAGAAGCTTGTGTGTTTTGCTATATTGAAAAATGGAAGCATTGTAAGTGAAGTTTTTGTTATAAAGAAATCAGTGAATGAATTTGCCTGTGGTGGTCTCTATTAGTTTCAGATCACATCAGTACCTCAATATTTGTGGGGTGAGTGGGAGCATTGTTTCAAGGATTACTGTGGATACCAATATTCATATATTCCAAATATATTATACAAAATGCTATAATATTTGCATATAGTTTTTGCATAGCCTTTAGTTTACTTTAAATGACATCTAGATTACCAGTAATAGCTAGTGCAGTGTAAACACTGTATAAATAGTTCCTCTATATTATTTAGTGAATAGTGAAAAGATAAATGTCTACATGTTCAATATAGATAAAAATTTCTCACAAATATTTGTGATCCATAGTTGTTTGAATGTGCAGAGGCACTTTCAAATTAAAAAAAAAAATAGTCAACAAGCTTATTTCTGAAAACTATAGGAAATTTAGAAATAACTTCTGCTGTAGACTTGTTAATGGAATCAGGTATATTTAACAACACTTCATGCAAACTATTCCACTATTATTCATCACTTGTCTTGGTTTCTTTTTTCTCATTGCTGAAACAAAACACTTGATGCCCAAAATGAAGGAAAGAAAGGTGTATTTAGCCTACAGGTTTTTGGAGGTTTCAGTCCATACTCAGATGGCTCCAAGGCAGGGTGGCATGGCTAAAAGACAGTCATTCATGGTGGATGTAAGCAACAAGAGCAAAAAGGGCAGGAAGATGAAAACGTGAAGGTATACCTCCTTTCATCCCTTATATTGTATGCAAGGTACCTGCTCCTGAGTGGGTGAAGCACTCACACTGTGCCAATCCCAGCGCTAGACAACTAACCAATCACAAACACTAGATTCAGCCAATTCCATGACTGTATCAGGGTTGGGGGCCATCCAAACACAAACCATAACAAGACTCCAAGGGAAACTACATTCATACTATGTCACTGATGGGAAACTGAAGGACAACTTGGAAGTGTAATTTGGCCATTTCCACATGAGTCTTAAAGTAAGGAAGCAGCACATTCTATATTTAATTCACCTTTTCAATACCTAGTAGACCCAAAAGTGCCGCATACGGGCAGTACAAAAAGGTCAAAAGGGTGTCTGCCTAAAGGAACTGGAGGAAGAAATTATTCTAGTTATTGAATGGTAAACGATGTGGTGGACTCTGATAAGATGCATAACAAGGCAACATCCTTTCCTTGCACTCTCAGTGCTTCATACTAGTAATCTCTATCCCATGCTGTACCCACCGAGGATGCATGGGTTACCTGGAGTGCTGCCAGCGCTTATCCTGAAGGTGAGACACTGCAGTCGTTCATGCAGGTGGTTGTGACAAGAGCCTTGTGCTGCCCACACTGTCTATAACCACAGACCATCAAGTAACTGTTTTGAAAAAATGAGTTAGCATTTTGTCTTTTTACTATCACAAACAGAAACTTGGGACCTATGGTAGACTACAAGCATGAAAGATGAATAATAAGATTCATCTCAAATATCAAAAATTACAGAGACAGACATAATTTTCTTTAGAGGATTTGCAGTTGTTATTTATTCTTTGCCAGAATAGATACAGAAAAGATAGTGATAATAAATTAAATTTTATAAAAGAAGAAAAAATGACCACATCCTTTTAGTTGCATTTTTCTGATAAGAAAGAAAAAAAAAAAAAAACACTGCATGGTAAGAGCAAACATCTCAAGCACTATAAACAGTTTTCTTGAAGACCTCCCAAGAGTGCAGGAAAAAAAAAAAATCTTTCTTAAAACTAAATCAATGACTGGGCATGGCAGCATATGCCTGTAATCCCAGCACTCAGAAGGTTGAGGCAGGAGGATTGCCATAAGTTCGAGGCTAGTGTGGGTTACATAGCGATTTTGAGGCCAGTCTGAACTGCATAGCAAAACCCGGTCTCAAGAAGCAAACAAACAAAACAAAAACAGAAAAAAAATCCAGATCAATGATCCATTTTTCTGTTTTCTAATGAAAGTGTTATATTTTATATTATTTGTGAAAAATTCTCTAAACCTTTTCTTTCATAGAAAGTTGCAGGTTAGAAAAAGAGTGAACCATCAGAGCCTGTGGCTCTTCCACCCAGGTAGATGAAAGACCGAAAGAATGGAAAGACTATCTGCTGAGCAAAAGAGTGCATCCATATACCTTCGCATATGCCAAAAGGGGTGTTCAGTAAAAAGAAAACTGTGGGACAGATAGTAATGAATACATCAGCAGATCTGAAGAAAAACGTTGGGCTTGCACCAAAGACGATCTGTAGGAGGGTCGGTCTGACATCGACAGACCAAGAGAATATTTGGGCTCAGAGAAGGACAGTAACATTTTTGCTCACTTGAAGGAACTCAGCAGCAATGTTGTTCAAGTGTTGTGCAGATCTATGAGAACTTCTGTGTACAGATACGTATATGTGAATCTAAAATTAAGATGACAAACTTCGGGGAGAGTCTGTACGAAATGAAAACAACCTGGAAGTGAGGGTAGCTGATTACGAGACACCTTTCTGTGCTGTTTGAATTGTTCAATAATCATATTATATTTATACATTTTAAAAAGATAATAACTACAAAACTCAGTTGAAACTAATAGTGTGCCGTAAGACGAAAAAAAATGATTCAGATAACACAAAGAAGTAATCTAACTTTGAGGCTTAAAACCAGCAATGATTTCCCTGTATAGTAACAGAGGATGTCACTTTAAAATAGGAGAATAAACATGGATTTTCGATTGTTACCTTTCATCTTTTGCCATATACAAAAATTCAAATAAATCTATGAATACAATATGGTAAATAGTTTAAATCAAAGACAATTTGCCAAAGAAGTTTCACTTAGAAACTCTTTGAAATATTTTGTTTTCACTTCTCTTTTGGTTGACTTACTTTCCTGTCCCGTTCTTGCTAGCATCTGTTTCTCGTTTTCTCAGGACGCATCTCCTCCCTGGGCAGTCTGGCTTATTTAGTGCCTAACACTAACCTCGTATCGTTCTCAAATCTATAGTTCTCACTCCAAATTCTCTCCTGAACTCAAGAATGCAATTCTGTTACTAAACTCTCTCAGCTTTGATCTTTTACTGCATATCTAGCACATAAAAAAACTAAACTAACTTTTCCAAACTTAGTTCTTTTCTTTCTGCCAATTCTCATTCATGTATATGTTAGGCAAATGCCATACAATCACCATGTAATGCTTCCCCTCTCCGTTCTCCTTTACATTTGATTTTGTCAGTCAATGCAAACGCTCAAATGTCTCAAGAAAAATAAAACAGAGCCCCACCTTTATGATTGTTGCCATCCTATCCTGTCTATCTTATTGCAACAGGTTTTAAACCATCTCTGACCTTTTCTTAAGTGCCACAAGATATTGAAACTCTGTTAAAAGCATCTTCAAAGCTTCCTCACTTTCTAGAAGATCAGCATATATCCATTCTGCCTCCCCACCATCCTGTATTTCAGCCAAACACAACGGCTGGCTTTTCCCTGAGACTATGTCATTCGCTTTAATGCCTGTACATCTTTCATCTTCAGCCTTCTTCGCCAGAAAGACGTCACATCGCATGGGGTCACATAAGGTGGTGTTTGTTCCTAGGCTTCACCTTCCTTCCCCCACCTGGTGGCAGTGCTGTGTTGGAGGTGAGAGGACGAGCCAAGATAGAGGGGTGACTGGGGTGGGGGGGCGGACCTTCTTGCCAACTCTTTCCCAGGGATTGCTTTGTCAAACAATGCCTCAAATGTCTTAGACATCATGAAAACTGTTAAAGAAGTTGAATGAAAGTCATGGGTGTTTCAGAGGATTATCCAGCAGAGAGGAGGAAAGGCATAAAGTTGGAAACGAAGTTGCCATCTTTTTGCATCAGCATAGCTGTGAAATAATTACTGTGGTCTCTGCTGATGCTGAGACGCCATCATTCCGGCCTTCTTTTCACACAGAGAGAGTCAAATGCATTTCTCTGATGATAAGGCACACATTGTTCTTCGCAATGAATGCATTCATAAAACACTAGAAAATTTTAAGTAAGTGTCCAGATATAAAAACTACAAAGCAACATAAATGAACTGTGTTTAAGTGGAGTGAATTGAATAGACAGAGTATTTTTCATTATAAACTAAACCTAAGTAACACTGCTAAACCAGGCCAGTCCCAAGTAATTTATCCTAAAACTCACATGGTACAAGGGCATATCACTCGATAATAATACTCTGAGAAACTAAGCAAGCATGCTTTCTTCCTCAGCAAAATCGTTCTGGATTAAAGTTCTCTGGAATAAATCATGTCTCTTTTTAAAATACTAGCAAAAGAAAAAATATTGTTTGGCACATGTTTTAATCAGTGCACAGTGGCAATGGAAAAGATGAAAACACAGAGTAAAACACATTTTATTTCTGTGGATAAATTCAATAGGTGTGCTTGGTAAACAAGGAGCAATCACATCTTTAACTTTAAATTTGTGAATATGTTTGATCAGAAACATTGCCCCCTACATACACATATGCCAACGCCATCACCACATCCTGCGTATCTTTCTAAAAGCCTGGATATGGGAGCCCACATGCAGAGGTCTATGATAAGAAACTACTTTCTTAACTGATATTATTTCTATAGTTGCATCTACTATTCTACCACAGAGTTTCTGGAGGAAAGATGCCCAGAACAACCCTCATGACTTCTTGTCCTTGGATGCCACGATAAGATGGAAACATCTGGAATGATTCAGTTGAACATGCAGAAGGTTTTGTCATCTAGGTCGCCTGTACTTCAGCTCCTACTTTTCTTGTGCCATCCATTCGTCTTTCCTTTCTCCAATACTTCATTGTCTCTCAAAGCTGCTGAAGAGTGTTGGAAAAAACACCACCTTGGTCTCTCTTCTTGCTGCCATGTCTATTTAAGTTTGGGCTGAAGTCTACAGAAAAACATATCGTTAATGGTTAGAGACCAGTGCATTATGGAAGACTGATTGCAAACAGTGGTTCCAATTTTCTAGAGTTCTTGTATTATGTCATTGTTGCTAGAGTAAGTGTGCTTCCAATAGACTTTTGGTTGGCATAAACTCTTAGCAAATGAGGGTTATGTGTTATCTACTTTTAGTATTCAGCCAAGCATGCTTTGCAACTCAGAAATATGAAACAGTGAGCATTTTCTTAGTTCATGAATCCACAAGAACGGAGCAGTTCAACTGCTGAGCAGTTTTGCTGATTTTCTGGGTTTTCTTATATCTCTGGAACCTAATCTTGGACTACTGGGCTGAGTCAACTCTACTCCAGTCGTATTCTAATGGGCCATCCTAGGTATATTTTCATGGAAGTCACAGGGTTTTTAGAAAGATGAAAACCACACAAAGGCACTTGAGGTCTAAGCTCCACGTGGAACAATGTCAATTTCATGTGCTTTTTTTTGGTCCAAATAAATCATAAGGGTGGCTCAGAATCAAAGCGGGAAAACAGACTCTGCTCCTCTTGAAGAGGTAGTGCCTCGATTCATGAACTTAACTACTTCTGTGATTCTGGTCACAAACCAAACTGCATGAGAACTGAATCAAATTTCTCCATAAGGTCAACATTGAACCTTCACCCCTGAATTTGATTTGCCTCTCATCCAATTTGGTTTGCGACAAGAATCATGGAACGAATTAATTTCATGAACCAAAGTCTCACTGTATCAGAGTCTCAGGCCAGGAGTTGGAGACAGGAATCCAACAGAAGATCAAATAGAGTGAATCTATTAATTAATCCTGTTGAGAAGTCTGGAGCACCTGAAATCAATAGAGAAGTCAGCGTTAAAACACAGGATGTAAGTTGGAAAAAGAGTCAGTCTAGGAAAGGCTGTTTAGCATAGGCAAGAATCCCTGAAGAAAATAGATACTGTAATAAAATAGTTAGTTGACTTTTTGCCTTTTCTTATGTGGATGTCTTAATACTGGCTAAGAATTACGTTTATGTTCTATAAGAAGCACAGGTTAGTGTTTGATCCTAGTGTATGTAGTCAGCCTTAGCAACCAAGAGAGTTTCCATACATACTAAATACTTAACAAATGTGTTCACTGACTGACTGCAGGAGTGAATGAATGAATACCTGCTGTACACTTAAATCTTAAAGCCATGTCACTCAAGTTCTGGCATTAAGAGACACTGGGAAAAGGTGATGCACAAGGACACTCAATAGCATGGGACTTCTGGTTTCTTTAGTTTCATAAACCTCACTTTCAATCCCTGGGTATTTCATAAAACATGAATTTAATAATATTTATTGAATTGCACTTTCAATTGGCCAAAATACTTTGTTCTCAACATAGCTGAAGTGTGGAGTTTAATCTGTGCATTGATTAGGAGTTGACAGACTACTACTATGGACATCTTGGAAGTTTCTTTAAAAAGGTCCAGGGAGGGGCTCTCATCGTTGTCCTGTTGTGTTGAGCTAATCTGACTTCAGCGAGAAATAATACAAAGAGTGGAAAGTCGGTTGGTTTTGGTCTCACCAGATGCTGACCTTACGATGCTTCATCATGGCCATCAAATGATCCACTTCTTTCATGCACCAAAGATGAGAGAAAGCCTTTCCACTGTGTTTTTTTATTAGTAATGTGTCTTTTTCAGTGAAACAAAACAGATCTAATATATATGTATGTATACATACATATATATGCATGTGTGTATATATCTATGTATGTATGTGTATACAAATATGTACTATCCTACTACTCCTAGGGCCATGATGAACAAAAAATACCAGAGTAAATCAACACAAGGGAAAATGATGCCATCAAGGAATAAGGTATAAATGCAATGTATGAATCTATTATTGGTGTAATGGTATGCTTTCAGTAAGCCTTTTTGTAAGTAGAAATACCACACTCAGTGATACAAAGTATAGTAAATACATAAACCATTTGCACATTTATTACTGTTGCTAAGTGTTATGCATTGCACCTCATTGCTTATGCTAGACTTTTGTACACCTGAAATTTTGTTTATACCAGCATCACCACAAGACCTTGGGGACTGCATTGCACTATGACATTGTGATGACTATGCCACAAGACAATAAGGAAGTGTTCAGCCCCATTATGATCTTTTTAGAGCACTAGAGCTTATGCAATCTGTCATTGACTGAAATGTTATATGGCACTTGACTGTAATTACATGTGACATCCTAAACATGAGTCTCTAGAGTATCTGATATATAGAAACATGGTATAGACTTCATGTTCATTCACTGGATAATACCAAAATGATCACTTACATGAGTTGTCATTACTTTTCTCTTTTGATTAGTTTTAGAAATCATTTTATGTATATTTTCCTTATAATACCATTTGGGTGTGTATACATCTGCATATTTATATATGTTAGAGCCTCACACACAGCACTCTGTCACACTTTGGAAGGATCTCACATCATGAAATTACTATCTTGTAGCTATTAAGAAAAATCATTTTAATGTTTTCTTTGTGCTGTAATTCAGCAAAGATCAACTCCTTAAGAAAACTATGTTGCTAACCTGTTTTAATGAGTGAAGTTATATCAGAATGACCTAAGTTTTCAAAACTGGACTGAAAACTGTCTTTGAAGATTGATTTATGCCATAATTGGTTAATCTTCTTTCCAAACTCAAATCTCAGTGAAACATCACTTAAAATGGGGGCAGTTAACAGGAATATAAATATATATCTGGGTGTTTTTCAGATTTTTGATTCATGTTAGGAAATCTGAAAATTGCTTCATTGAATTTTCATAAAAAGCAGATAATTCTGCCAAAATTGCAGCATTATGATATAAATATGAGTATTGACAACTTGCAGGGGACTCTTGGAACATCAATCTAGTTAAATACTTCTCTTCTTGTCATAGTGATCACTTAGTGTTAGATGCCCTAAGTCAGATTTGCTGGGAGGGTTGGACAGTAGGGAAAGCTAATAGTCAAAAGAGCAAATGTAGCATGAATTTATGGGGGTGAACTATAGCATTTAACAGTGCCTAATCCCAAAATATGAAATAGTCTGAGCTTTTGATGACACCAAGGAATGAAAAGAGTCTGGTGTAATACGGAGCTGACTTAAAACCTATATAGATGGTGATACAGACAGAGTAATAGAATGATGTGGTAAAAGGGGATAGAGAAATAGACATGTATCATCGTAAACCACTTTCACCCCAAACTTGTAGCAAAAAATAAGATTACCTAACTTTTAAATCTTAGCAATATATTAATAAGATTTCTCTGGGGAATCAGAACAAAATAGGAGATATAGATGTATAAGAAAGTATTAAAGGAATTTCTCATACAATTTTGGAGGCCAAGAAGTTTCATGATAAATGACCTGCAAACTGGAGAACCAAGGAAGCCAACACTATCCATTCACTGAGTCCACAGGCCCAAGAACCAACGCAGTCAACAGTAACTCTCAGCTTGAGGCCAAAGATCCAGCAGCCCATGTAAGTCCTGAAGCCCTCAGGCCCGACAATCTGCAGTTCTGATGTCTGAAGGCAGAAGATGTTGGTCCAGCTCAAAATGAGGGGGAAAATATTGCCCAACTTTTTAATTCTAAGC
This sequence comes from Cavia porcellus, assembly GCF_034190915.1. Taxonomy (NCBI): domain Eukaryota; kingdom Metazoa; phylum Chordata; class Mammalia; order Rodentia; family Caviidae; genus Cavia; species Cavia porcellus. Next base: position 47,635,374 of record NW_026947510.1, on the reverse strand, counting down.
CCTCACTGGTTTGGGTTATGCCTACTATATTGGTGAGTGTGGAATATTTTTTAACTGAATCTACTGATTCTAATATTAATCTCTTCAAAAACTTTCCTTACAAACATACCCCAAAATAATATTTTACCATCTCCTTGGTTATCCTTTGACCCAGTTCAGTTAACAGTGTTAACCATCATCCAGTTCCACTGCCTCCTTGCAGAAGGATGACCAGTGTTTTACTATGATCAGTATGAGTAATTTGCATGTGCATAGGATAAAAGGACAAAGCAAGAAGTTTTCATCATTTCCATACTAGTTAAAAAGATTTTGTTGAACTCCATTCAATAAAACTTGTTAGTGTTTATATTGTGCCTCGTGCTATGCATGATACCTAGAGACAAAGATGGATGTAACATTGACCTTGAAACTGACAGTCTAGGGAGGGTGAGAAATATTTAAACAAATAAAGAGGTTGGAATGTGATTCAAACAGTATCAGAGGGCCAGGGATTTAGCTCAGTGGCATAAGCACCTGCCTTGCAAGCCCACAGTCATGAGTTCGATCCCCAGTACCAAAAACAAAAAGCAAAACAAAAAATTACAATAAGAGTCATGGAAGCAAAACAGATGCAGGAATGAGTCATTTGGTCCAGGACAGAAAGAAAAGAGGAAGCACATCTTAAAAAGGGTTCGAAGGGTAACTGAAAGTTCACTGACTAACTGTGAAGGCGTTTGCAGGAAGATGGAACAATATATGTAAAAACACAGACACCATGAGTGGCATGTATGTGAAACAAGTGATACCATTACCTACAGATCAATGAGGATGGATATGGGACCAGAATCACATGCCCAAGAACTTGTTTGCACTTTATATTCTCGATGATATTCACCATAGGCAGAGATGAAACCTGGAACCATGTGTGTCATATTTCCATTACAGAAACTGCACCCATGGCACCAAAAAATTTGGATGAAAATATTGTTAAAACAGAAGCATGGAGCCAAATAGGAGCTTCTAATACAGGAAAACCTCTTTAAAATTTGACATACTTTATATTCTCTGTAAAATGAAGAATAGCGTATCAATCAGCTTATTTCAAGATGAAATTTTTAGACACATAAGCATTTTAAAATTTAGACCTGTTGGAAAAGAAACAGTTGTTTTCACAAATACAAAGTACTATGACATTTTGAAGCATCATTTATTTTCAATGTTACCTGCCATAGAGTGGGCACTAAATATTTACCAAGTAAATGGATTAATGGATCTAATTGTCCTCCAGATTGAGTCTTTTTCATATTATTTAGAAATCACTTTCAGTGATGTATTACTACTTTCAATAGAAAATAAAGTCAGTTTAAAATACTTAAAAGTAATCAAACTGAGTTTATTTAAATTTTTTCTATAAATCAGACTTTTATTTAGTCAGGCTGCCCTTTACCCCAATTAATCCAAATCAGTGGGCTTTTACTGTAATTGAAAGTTGTGCATACTTGCCATTTCCACTGACCCTCTAAGAGCCTATAATGACAATTGGAAAATATCCAAGGTGCTAATACCTTTAGTTTCTCCTTTACTTTCCTTATAGACAATAAAAGTTTGCATTGTCAAGTTCAAGTCTCTTCTAAAATCGCCCCTGACATCATTGACATCACCTTTAGAAGTTTTGCTATTTCTTAACAATGGCTCTACTAACAAATCCTTAGAGGGAAATTAAGTACACTCCTTTAATTCACAATCTTTATTAATTTCAAACATGTACCAAAGAGCTAAATATCTGAGTCAGCCTCAGTCTCCTTCTTCTGCCGATCAGTTCTCAAAGTTTGTTTAATCTATTACTGAAAAGCATTTCAGATCTACTGTCTCTACTCTAATTTCATGGCTATTCCCAAACTTTAGGTTTACTGTCTCTTGCCCAGATTGACGTAATGGATACTATTCCCAAAGGTTTCCTATTTTAAACATCAGAGTCCTCCAATCCATCTGGAACTCCTGTCCATGGTATAGCACTATATTTCTTTTCTCAAATGGAAATTTGATTGTGTAATTTATCTCAGTGGCTTTAATTTGAGGATTAAATGAAAGAAAAGTCTTTCAGGGGTGTTGCACTGTGCCTGTTAGTAACTGAGCAGTAAATAGTGACTATTGTTTTTAATTGCCATCTATCTAATGAGGTTCTCTTTCATCTGGTGTTAGTCATTTTCCTATCACTGGCACAAAATATACCACAGTTGCAGCTTATACCATGGTAGCTGGCTCCAGGGCACGGCTCCCAGAAATGGTGTGGCTGAGGACTTTGCAGAGGAAAACTGTTCATACGGTGGCAGTCAGCAAGCAGAAAGGAAATGGAAGAGCCAGGGACAAGACTATATACCCTTTCAGGTCTCCAGGGTTCACGTCTCTGGGCCAGGTCCGACCCCTTAACAGCACTGCCAGCTATGAACTCATTAATGGGTTAATTAACTGATTAGTGTAGTGCTTCCATGAGCCAATCACTTTCCAAAAGTCCCACATCTGAATACATGAGACTTCTGTGAGATACCGTAGATGTAAACCATAACACAGTCAATAAAAGTGCTCTAAGTCATAATGGTTAGATTTTCATACTGGGCTCACAGAATGTTTTGTATACACTTCTATTGCATTTACCTTATTGTAGGATATTTATTTCTTTAATAATATTCACAGCCTTGTATTTGTAACTTTCTATCTGTTTCCCTTTTGTAAGGTCCCTAAGGGTATTATCTAATTTAGCTCTAGGAAACTTGATGAGGAAGGTGAGATCGTGATCCCTATACTAGTGATAGAGACGGAAGCCAGCATCTAAGCACTGTCCAACGTTACTCTACCAGCTCACCCTGAACACGACACATCCTTTAACCACTGTTTAACCTATTGGAATGCAAGCTCCTTAGGTACAGAAACTGCTAAGTACGTTCTGGAACCTAAGGTCTAGATTGCCACTGAATCCAAGCCACATCAGAATCGCAAGCACAAACTTAGACAACAAAACTCTGTTAATTTTCTTCCTGTAACAGTTAACTGTGTCAGTTCAAATAAGAAATGCCCAAGTAAACTGGGTCAGCATAGTTTGGAGTGCAGCTTAGGGAATTTACTGAAGACAGAAGACCCACTCTAGGGTGGTTTGTGCTGTAAGTGGTACAAAAGGGGAATGAAAAAGGATGGCTCATTTCTGTTTCTTTGAAGGAATTCTAGTCCTCACCTTCATCTTGGACATCTTGTCCTGCATTCTGGTGCAGACTTTGCAGATTCTAGCACAGACCTTAACCCTTCCTGATTCAGATCCTTTGGCCTCCTATTACATCCTTGCAAAGACTACAGTGAACTCCAGACCTACGACTGGATCAGATCCCTTGAATCTCCAATGCATAGACAGCCCTTTTGCACACTTCCACACCTGACTCTGTGGGAAGCCATCATAAGGAAGTCTTGAAGTTATTATATGTGTGTATATCCTACGTTAAATCTGTTCCTCTAGTAAGTATTGGTGGATACATTTTTGATTTGCAAACTCAGTTTCTCTGGTCCAAGAGAAATGCAAGCAGTCTTATTATACTAATTGTGACTTGGTGCCCTGTCCTGATATGAGAGAAGCAGTGAAAAAGAGACTTCTGTGAGTTGAGAAGTTATTAAAAAAGTATGGACTATACCCAGTGTGCGTTTAGGTTTTGTATATGTTTTTTTTTTAATGTGGCAGATATACAACTGTAATTGGTGAGCTACTGTCAAAGAAAGTTGTTTGGAACTATGAAGAATATTTTGCTGCTTGATAATTTTCCAAATTAAAAAAAAAAAGAAAAATTTCAAGAAAATATACCTTTACATTGACTTTCAAAGAGATGGGTATAAAGAAGTCATATATTTTTTAAATGTGTTAGTGGAAAATAGCCTACTTCAGGCATGTTAAGTTTTTAGCAGCTATAATTACATTGCATTTTACATGGGAGTAGGGTTGTATATAACATGACATTTACATTTCATCATCTATTTCAGCTAGTTGTGTTCTTCTATTTATAAAGTAGGTGAATATGAAATTACTCAGGATTGCTCTGGGTAGTTTAAAATTTTGAGAGTCTGTATTATTTTGGGCAAAATTTGTGTCTGTGTTGTGAGCATCACTCAATAAATCTCTAATTTAAAGACACAATGGCTTTATACTTGTCTGGGCTCTTGCTAGGTCTGAGGTCGTATCATCAGCGTGTACACAATCAGAGCGTTCCATGAACCATACGATGTTGGCAGGTCATTAATAAAAACTGAAAAAGCAAAAAGCCCCATAATTAGCTCCTAAGGTAACTTTGAATGTAACATTTTCACCTTAGATTCAAAACCATTAAACGAAATGACTAGGGTTTATTCACTAATGCAGCCTGAGAACGATTCCACTATCGTTAAACTTTGCCAAATTGAGGCACACTCAAATAGCAATATGTTGTGATTCACTGAATCAAAGGCCAGAGACAAATCAATAGAGATAGTTGCTGCATAAAAAAATGATAATGAGCAGATGTAACAGTATCACCAAGGTTACCTTGAGGGGTGCAAAGAAGTGGTTTTTAACACCATCACAGAAAATAAGGTCAATATTAAGTCAAAAGCTCCTTAAGTTTTTAGTGGATACAGAAAAACTAGAATAAGGGAAGTAAGCAATCATGGGAAGAAAATTATTTCTCAAGGTATAATGTAAGGTTCTGTCCTTTTAATATCTTAAGCAACTTGAGATGTGATAGATCCACCAGCAGCAGGTCAAGAAGGACTTAATATGGCCATTAGAAAAGTAAATTCTAAGGAGGAACAGAATCTTGGCAGAATCTGCGAAGTCGGTGAGTCAATACCATATGTATTTACTTTAATAATCTTGAAGGAACACTTTGGACAATTGACAGATAAAGGAATAAGAGAAGTGAATTAGTCAATTTCCCCCCTTATTTTTAACTGTATTTGGTTAATCTTTGAACAAACTCAATCCCTGGAACAGATTATAAAGTTTACTTGAACTACTCAACTGTATCTCTGGGCATTTTTTTAACATGGAGAATAAAATAGCAAGTTACCAATAAAGTAACTCTTCAGGTACTAAAGCCTTACACTCAAATTAGTGTTTTAGTCAGTGTGGAAACATAGCCATTACACTTCTCCCAGTGACAAAAGCTTAAAATCATAAAGATAGAAGTCACCTTTTAAAATTGCTCATTCCGGCTCACCATCAGTCACTTCTTTTATAATACTCTTCCCTTGATGTTTTAACGAGTAAAATATTTCCTTTTTGTATTGACTATTCCATGAGTGAGTTCCTGCAAGTATTTTTTAAACATTATTTCAATAGTAACAGCACTGGCAAACTTCAGACAATAGTTAACATTTTTATAAACCACAAGATCAACGTATGAAAAGCAACTAAATCATGAACCAAATAAGTCTCCTTTAAAAATCAAGACTGAATTTAAGGTTGTTTAGGAGTCTGTTAAATGCTTTGGAAAAGGCCACAGACAGATTAATTCATAACTTTTCAAATGTAAGATTGCCCTTTTTATATAGAAAAAGAACTTTCAGTAATTTGTTTTATATTTTAGCAAAATAAGATAAAAATTAATTTTCTAATATAATATCTTATGGAATGCTTTGGTTGTGAGTTGCTAAATTAATATACATGGTGATAGGCTTGAGAAATCAAGACCACCTGATACAGTCTGAATTATCAATTGTTTTCAGTAGAGTCCAATTTAAAAAGGAAATCTTTTCATTAGGATTGCTTGATTGGTATATTTATGTATGTACTTATTTTTCAGTACTGGGAATTGAATCCAGGGTCTTAACACTGAGCTACATTGCCAGTCCTTTTGAAAAAAAATATATATATATTTTTTTATTTTGAGAAAGGGTTCTCTGAGTCAGTAGGTTGCCCAGGTTGGACTGAAATTTGTAATTCTCTTGCTTCAGCCACTCAAAGTATTGAGGTTACAGGTTTGCCACCACATCTGGTTTTGGAGTTTTGGTATGAAAAAAAAACATGAGAATGGAATGCATAGTTGTTTATGTCTTTTCTAACCTTACATTTTCTTTCTTTTGTTCAAATGACTCCATGGTTCTTGGTCAAGAATGACTTAAATGCATGAAAGATTTAAAAGTTTTTATTTTACAGTAGCCATGTATTACCACAGAGATGTTTAAACGACTGTCAAGCCCTCTATTTAATTTGTCTCTGAAATGAAATAAATATACCGCTCTCTGGTTTGGGTTTGTATCTTTTATACAATAGAGAAAATAAAAACTGGCTTTCAAGAGTCTCCTTCAGACATCTCCTTCAAAACAATGATCAAAATGTTTTTGCAGGATCACTTACAAGGTATTTTTTTCTGTTTGTAATTTGAAAAACAGAAAGAAAACCCTACAAATTATTGCTCACTCATTAACACAGTCAGGTACCACTTCAGTGGTTGATATTCAATCAGCCGATTAAAATTATCTAGTCAGTTACCTTATGATTTTCCAATTTTGCAGTCAGATCGGTTGGAGATATAAGTAATTAATACATGTCTAAATTATCAACAGTTTTAGTTTTGCAAAATTCTAGTTTTGATTGACAAGTATAACATTTTACTTTCTTTCTAAGACATGAATATTTCAATTGTTTTATTGAAATTAGAAGTGTTCCTCATAAGCTGCATTTATGCCTTAAACACACCCATGAAATCTGATGAAATAATTTTAGATAAATCCACATTTCCCTTGACTGTTTTTCTTACTTGCATAATAGGTCCAATCAACCCCAACTGGAAAATGGATAGGTTTTGTTGTGATAGCAAATAGGCAGAAGAACTGAGTGGGACATGGTAGTGTAAAACAAGAAAGTTTAAAGGTAAACCAACAGGAAACGAATGGCAATTGAGTAGTTCTTAGTTATTACATAGCTGTAACTCAGTCTGCTTTTCCTTCTTCAAGCGCTATTCTGTTCCAACATCATCCCCTCATCTCTTGTCCCTTGCAATAACAGTGTCTACTGAAAGCATCAAGATTGAGTAGATTGTCAACTGTCCTGGAATGCCTTCTCCTCTTATTCTACCTTTCAATTAAAGTAAAAAGTTTTGAGAATAAACCAAACATGTTTAGGTCTGCCATTCTCTTTTTATCCTCCTGTTCCTGCATCTTAACACATTCTTTTATGTCATCCTCTCTCCCACGACACTCTTTTATTCACGTGGTTTTCTGCCAAACTTTCCCACTAGAACTTGCTTACAACTGTCTTTCTGCAAAACTGCTAGCACAACTTGAATACAAATATAAGAGCCACACTCTGTCCCCAGATCAACAAAATGTCATCAATCTTTTCTATGATTTTAACTCTCCAGAATTTCTTTTTTATTGTACCGAAGCATGAATGGACAAAGAACAAGTCCATCTTGGCATGTTTAGAACTGCTGAGTGCTGGTGTTCCAGTGAATTTCTACAACGCTAATGTGTGTTGTAATGCTATCAAACAGAGCAGAAGATTGAGAGCTGTGCTCACCCCATCCCCAGCTGTCACATGTAAGGAGGTGCTTGCACTTACATTCAGATGTCCAAGTTCACCCTCAGGCTTCTACAGAGCATGGCATCAGTAGCTACATTTTGAACTGTGAGATGAGCAGTGGAAATAGAGTGTCTCTTCGGCAGCTTGTTCTAGTTCAAAGGAAGTTGTTGGTTGGAAATATGCTTTATGCCAAAATGTCTTCATGTCTTCCAAATGATTTGTTTGAAGATGCTATAAATATGTAAATGGAGTAGCCCAAATGAGATCCCCCGGAGGTAATCCTAGACTCTTGCTGGTTTCTTCTGGGTTTCCCATGGGACCACTTTCAGGGTTATACTCAGATGATACAAAACCAGCAAACATAGGCTTTGACAGTTTTTGTGAGTCTATTAGTCTAGGAAGTTTTATCCCATAAAACACTGCTTACCAATTTAGAATGACTTGTTTCCTTCGAGTCCCTGCTCCCTCAGAATTCTCTGCCTGATCATAGGTTGTGTACGTATCTTTCTCTTCTTGAGGCCAAGAACTTTGTCTTAAGCAGCTTTCCGTTTTCCATAATCTTTTCCAACACTACACCATATACTTCAGCTGCTCAGGAAATGTGGCTAAAGTGAATACATATGAAACTGAGGATTAATATAAAAGTCATGTATTTCCTGTTTGAAACATGGGTCATCCATGGAAATAAGAACCTTATGGAAGGAGAAGTTCATTATGTTTGAGATGTGCCTCAGCCACCAACAAGCCAAAAGAACTAATCCATCTTCCCAACAGCTGCTACCAAAGGAATGAAGAAAACTGGCAGCATAATGTCAAAACCATAAGATCCAAATATATCAGGCAGTATGCCTGTGTATTAGCCTCAAGAACCACAGTCACAAAATTAAATTAAGGACCAGAAAATGAATGAAAAAGCAAAATAAAATATAATTAATTATCATTAAATCTTTTGGAAGAGGAAAATAACTGATACTATCTTGCTTTAAGTGAAATATAAACACCAGCAGTTTTTTTTTGTTTTTTTTTTTTTTATTGGTACCGTGGATTGAACTCACGACTGCCTGCTTGCAAGGCAGGTGCTTATGCTGCTGAGCTAAATCCCCAGCCCCTACACCAGCAGTTTAATAATATAATTTTATAATATACAATATCCTTTAGCCCCATATGTTATCACTCCTTTACAAAAATGGGTGATGAAGGAAATTGTGCATATGGACTTAGGAAATTAAAGTATCTGAAGTTTCTTTAGTGTATACTTTTTGCTCTGGATCCCCATTTCTGCTAATGTTGAGGTTAGGTGGAAATGATAGGGTCCTTAAGTTTGAAAACTAAGGGTATTTTAGTTTCTTGCAGGCTCTCACCTGGTGTCCTTCAGTTATTTCCTACCACTAAAAGCTCTCTCATTCACATTGTCAGATTCAGGTGGTAGTAGCTTTTTTATTCATGTAAAATGATACATCGTAAGAGACTCTTCTATTGCTTTATGACCCTTACATATGAGTCAGATTTATCCCATATATCTGACTTTTTTGGAGAGAAAGAGAGAAAACCATTAGATCATACTCAGTAGTTAAAAAGGAGGAGGAGGAGGAAGAGAAGAAAAGAGAATTTCAGAGTCTTATATTATATCAAAGATATTACCATCTCTTTGAAATGGATGAAAGAGTTTTTCAAAACTTGATGGTCTGCTCAAATAGTCTATTCTCTGCTTCTAAGTTTCTTACCCTGACATCAGAAAGTCACCTATTTTCTGACCTTAGTGTTTTCCTAGATATATCCAGAGATCTCAGTACATTAAAAAATATCCTGTTATATTTTAATTTTGGATAAACAGATAGTGTTTATTCAGTATAAGCATATACTATGCCATATTTGGGAAACATCTATATTTTTTAAATCTATTGCTTATCTGAAATTCAGACTTAGGAGCTTCTTGTGTTTTTATTTGCTAAATCTAGCAACCATCCTCTAGCCTGTGGATTTTGGACAATGCAGCCAAACCATAGCTCAACACTTAGATATGGTGACAAAATTCTTGCCAGCTTTGATGACTTACAGATACACAGTCCATTCTCTATTTGGCCACTAGTCAAACTTTTGGATTTCCTGTGATAAATGTGGTTCACCATTGTTCATTCCAGGGAAAGCTACTGTTCAAATTAATCTTCGATGTGCGCCTTACAACACTGGATGCTGCTTTTGATGCTCTTTGGCACAAGGAAAATTCTGGGACAAGTCCTGCAACAGAGATATAGGGACTCATGATTCCTATTCATAGCAACTGAGATAACCAAAAATATAAATAAACAAATAAATGAACAAACCATACCTCTGAGATTCCTAGCCAAGTCTGTGCTTCCGAATACCTACCCTGCTACCTCAGAATTCTGTGAATTCTGGGCTTGACCCCAGAAAAGGCATTTCAATCATATAAAAGCTAATGAGAAGACAAAGGGAGAGGGCGAAGGAGAAAAAATAGGTCAGAGACTCTGGGGCAGGGAAATGACCCAGCTCTGTGAGTCTCCTCCTTCAGCACGGTGCTGTGGTAAGCAGCGTACACTTGCTTGACCTGTATGTTCTAGGGCCACATTAAGAGTTTCCTATCTGTCTTCATTTGCTACAGGCATTAAAAGGATAAAGAGTGGAATCAAGTGACAGGACAAGGGACTCAGAAACCCAAGAGAAGAGGAAAACTGTGAGTGATACACTAGACAAGTCATCTGTGGTCTGTAGTCTTTGGATGGTCATCTCCAGCAAGACCCTTTCCCAGTGTGTCTTGATGTCTTCACAGCAAGGCAGTGACCTTCTCAGCAAGGAAGAGCCGAGGAGCCCAGGGTAGATTCCATAATGCTTGATGCCACCAAATGTTTGCATTGTCACATACTGATCCCAATTTTAAAGATACAAGACAGGAAGGAGCTCACTTCTATCTTCAGAAAAAGCCTTGGCAGATTTTGTATAGGAACAACCTCACATATCTGAGACCGAGCTTAAACTCTTTCCTAGATTATCAATTCTTTAACTCCCCTCTCCATCTCCAAATAGGTATTAGACCGTAAACTTTACAGATTTCCATTATTCTCCTCCAGGCTCCTTCATTCTAACATGTACAGAAGCCTCATTAGATGCTGGGAAGACACAGCTATAAAGAAAGCTCTGGGCTAACCATCACAGATCTGGCTATCAGCTGGGGATGAGAGGTTTCTGGTATCCAAGCTCTGGCCTGCTAATTACTCGCTCTATTATGCATCATTTAAAGACATTTCAGCTTCAATTTATCTTTTACCACCAGTAATCAAAATAACTATAATGTGTAGCAGTACTAATACAATAATAAAATAATAACAACTTTACCTTCAATTTATAAGTAATGATTGATTAGTTCTATAATATGCAGTATGTATTCAATGTGTGTAAAGTTGGAGACAACTATTTGGAAGAAAATTAGAGACAATAAGATAGTGAAGGTCTCCAGTGGGCTTGCTTTGTAATCTGTATTTCTTTAAATTGTTTCTTTAAGAACTATTTTGTTCTGTTTTGATATGTTTAATCTTACCCTCTTTAAGGTAAAAAACAAGTGTGTAGGACCAATAACCACATTACTAAGTTTTTGTTGAACAGAACTGTTGGCAGTGTCACTATTTGAATATCACTTAATATGCTTTAATTTTGTAACCTGAACAACTATTTCTAAGATGACAATATATAACTTATCAACTAGTGATTTCTTACTGTTTATTTTTCTGTAATTCTGCATTATTTCTACCCCTTTTCTCGATTTTTTTTTGTTTTTTTCTCTTTAAAAAATAATAATAATAATAAATAAAAGAAATTCTTCCCTTGAAAGCAAATAACTTCAGGTAGATTGAAAGAAAACAGCCTATGTGCATGAGTTTCTGTCCTAAATTTTTTGAGCCAAACCCCATCAAGGAACCTGAAGGGAATCCCACATTCAAGAAAATAATTAAGTGAGAAGTGGGGACAGTCATGGTCCCTTACTTGAAGGACTCCGAAAGTTCCCCTGTGGAGCTAGATTGGCTCTTGACCTCTGATCAGCACCATACGTTCCATGAAGCTCATTGGCCAAATATCTTCTTAAAGAAAAGGAATATTCTACCTGCCTACATTTTATTAAAACTTTTAAAATGTTAATTTTTGTCAGTATTTAAGTTGCTCAGCTATGTACCTTCTGTTCTTTTCTTCTGATTGTCCCCAGCTTAATGACTAAAAATTTTGTAATTAACAAAATTGTTATCATTTTGATGATACTGGAGATTAACCCAAATTCTCGACACAGAGCTACGGTCTCACACCTGCTCAACTGCTGTTTTTGAGACTTGTGATCCTTCTGCCTCAGCCTGTTAGAGTACTGGAATTATAGGCAGAGGCCACAGGCATGGGTTCAGTTTAAAACTAGTCATTTTACTCCTACTTTAACAACTATATTTAACATTACTCATTTAACTGATCACAATTCTGGTTTTTTTGGTTTTTTTGTTTTTTTTTTTTGTATTTTTACCGGTACCAGGGATTGAACTCATGACCACATGCTTGCAAAGCAGGCGCTTATGCCACTGAGCTAAATCCCCAGCTCCCTGATCACAATTCTTTTACTTTCTTATACACTCCATTTTTATATCAACTGAAATCCTTCCAGTTTTGTTACATTTCACTTTAATTTCTGTTTTATTTTTTGTCTTTCTGGTGCTGAAGCTCAAACCCAGAGCCTCATCCCACATTTACCCTTCAGTTACCCTCATCCTTAGCCCACAATTTTTTTCTTTATATTGTTTTATCTCTCTTATTTTTAATCCCCAGAAGTGTTCCACAAAATATGATGGCATGTCTAGTCTGCACTATTTTTATTAGCCTAGCCTATAAAAAAATAATGAACAGGCTGCACAGCTGAGAAAAAATGACTATTGTGGAGGTAGTTCAAGTCCTAGCTGAAAGAGGGTAGATCGGTTCTCTTTTCCTGTTCAACTAACAGTGGTATTGTTAAACACTGCATTACCATTCCTTCCAGAGTTCAACTTCTGATTTTAAAACCTTCAAGCTAAGTAAACTAGTGGACCCATGGGCTGAAGTTTCCAGCATAATGAATCTTTCCCCCGTGACAGAAGAGCTGACCTGCTGGAATGGTATTGTCTTCTCATATTATGTTTTGAAGGGACTCCTTGGGTAAATGTCTATCCAGGGACTAACTCTGCACACTCCTGACATGCAATTTTTCCTTCCTAAGGAAACACAGATTGTGACCATTTTTTCAACCGAAGTCACTGTGTCTATCCCTGTAAAATATCTGCACTAAGGGAGAATAAATAACATATGAAAATCACCAGCTTAAATATAAATTTCTCTAATCTGCAGAAGAGGAACTTGGCCTTTTTCTTGAGGTCAGATCAGACTTTGCCTAAGAGTAGGATTCGAAGGAGAGATTTTATTTTATTAAAGTGGTAAGGACTAAGATCAAGTTGCCTTCTTTGCTGGATGGGATGCCCAAATTTCCCTCTAGGGGCGTGGCCATGGATTAAAAGCACCACTTGGTTCCCATTCACCCTTCATTATGGCTGAGGCAGACCAGGAGACAAGGAGGTCCCAGTTTTCAGACAATAGAGTTTGAGCATATTGATGGGTATATTATACCGTGATACATACAATACAACCAAGAGTATAAGTGCACAATCCTTGGACTATCTTTTTCACTCTAGGTCTGCAAATAAATTTTGAGTATTTGATTAAACTATTCTAAGTATTAGCTAGGTCAGCAAAGGAAAGTTCTTTAATTTTTAAAAACTTAAATCAATTTTAATTCCTTTATGAGGCTATGTCGAATCACATTGCTATATACTCTACCTCTGAAGCCCAAACACACAGATGAGTAAAGGAGGTGGTGAGGGGAAGACCCCATCATAGCAGGAACGTTTGATGCTATAATTTAGGCTTAGTTTTAAATCAGCCAAAAGACTGTGAACTTTCCTGAAATACCCATTAAAAGGAGCCAGTTTAGAAAGTTTACAGCCAGGTTAATAAATTACTTTGTACATACTGCTTCTAGCATTTTTAAAAATGATTAATTTTTTTGTACCCTGTAGATTTCTCTCACATAGGTAAAGAAAAAAAATCCTTGTCACAAGAGGCAGGAAAAATTTTTACAAAGCCAGAGATTATCCATAAGAAGATTTTTAGCTAAGTGCAATGATGTCTACTTACAATCTCAGATATTCCAGAGGCTGAAGCAGGAGATTAGGGGTGCAGAGTATATGTCTAGCTCAGCAAGTCACTGGGTTCAGTCTCTAGGACTGAAGAAAGAAAAGAGAAGGAGAGAGAGGAAGGGAGAGGAGGGAAAGGGAGGGGGAGAGTGCGGATGGGAGGAGACAGGAGAAAAGAAAAAGACTTAGACTTTAGCAAAACATATATAAAAGCCAGGAGTGATGGTACAGGCATGTAATACCAGCACTCAGAAGGCCGAGGCAGGATGATCAGTGTGAGACTGAGCTATCCTGAGCTACATAGTGATCTCAAAGTCAGCCTGAACTGCATAGTGAGACCCTGTGGGGAGAGAGAGAGAGAGAGAGAGAGAGACAGACAGACAGACAGACAGACAGACAGACAGAGACAGAGAGAAAGAGAAGTCATTAGAACCATAATTTGATAATTCAGGTACTAAATCCAAAATAATCTATGAACTAAAAAGAATGGGGCATCTCAATCATTTGCATCTCAGAAAGCATCACGCACATCCTACAGAAAGAACAACCAGAACCTTCTCTGCACTCATCACCCCACCTACTGCTGTGAATTGAAGGAAAAGGTGAGCTCAAATTTCCAGAACCTCTGCCTGTGACTATATTTGGAAATACAGTGCTTGCAGGTATAACCCAATTAAGATGAGGTCATTAGGGTATACCCTAATACAATATGACAGGAATTTTAGTTTATAAAGAAAATAACAAAAGGAGAGGTGACACTTTGTAACAGCTGGTGCAGGGACAGAGGACTACAGCAGGAAGTCAAAGGAGACCAAGTGTTGACTGTCAGGGAGATCCTACCCAAAGACTCTACCCAAAGTCTCAATGGACATATAACCCGTCTGACTCTTTGGTTTTTGGAGTTCTAGACTTTAGAACTGTGAAACAATATGCTTTTGTTGTTTTAAACCAGATAACCTAGAGTACTTTGTTAACAGCTGTCCCAGGAAATGAATGTATCTGCCCTACAAAAAATAACTCTCAAATCAGATTTTAATTTTTAGTGACTAGTTGACTATGTGTGGATTATATTTTTATAAGTATATATGATCACCAATTGAAACTCCCATTCCTTCTTACCCAAGGCCCACCATGGTCAGAACCTATTCACCATTCAGCTCTTGTGTTTTCATGCTTGTAGACTTCAAGTTGCCATATTGAACAGTCTATGTATATTACTGTTTTCTTCTTATAGATGCTCACCATTTTTCCTGAAAAAGAGAGAGAGAGAGAGAGAGAGAGAGAGAGAGAAAGAGAGAGAGAGAGAGAGAGAGAGAGAGAGAGAGAGAGAGAGAAAGAGAAAGAAATAGAGTTGAAGAGATTAAACAAGTACAGTGTCCTGGGTCACAAAATCAGTAAGTAGAGAACTGTGATTTAAGCCAGGTCTGTTTGATATTCATTTTCAGCCTCTTTAACCGTAATGCTTATTGATTTTACTTTGCACTTTGTCCAACAGTGTTTGACCTCCTCAAATGTTCTTTTCTGTTCATCATATAGATCATT
Organism: Cavia porcellus; assembly: GCF_034190915.1. NCBI lineage: Eukaryota > Metazoa > Chordata > Mammalia > Rodentia > Caviidae > Cavia > Cavia porcellus. Next base: position 47,620,104 of record NW_026947510.1, on the reverse strand, counting down.
ATTCTAAATTGGGGATGAGGAAGCAAGCAGAATCGTCTCATGGGGCACTTCCTCCAACCTTGTAACTCCCTGAAAGAAATGCTAGAACAAAGGGTCACACATTCTCCCATTTACTCTTCTCTCTCTCTCTCTCTCTCTCTCTCTCTCTCTCTCTCTTTTTCCTGCATCCCACGTACCCCATGACTCATCTCTCTTCTCAGATCTGTCTTACTTGTCCTTCAAGTGTCCTTTATCCCACACTTTATCCCTACTTTATGCCCTTTCAGTGTCATTTTAAATGTCACTCAATGACTTCCTTTATATCATAGTCTAGTTGGGGCCTCCCAGTGCCCTGTGTTTTTCCTTGGTAACCACAGTTAGACAGTCTACATATATTGCTGTTTTCTTCTATTATTTGGGTAGCAGGACAGACTAGATTCTAAGGACCTGTGAGCCCAGCTCACAACAGTAGAAGTCCTGGGAAGCTGCCTCTTGTACCAGTTCCATTGATCCACAGTTGGGACCATACACAGATAAAGCTGAATTTGCCCAACAGGCTCCAGTGATAAGTAAGAATTTCTTTGGTGCTTGATGAACTATCAGTACTGCCCTCTACCATAGTAGTGTACATTGCTAAAGATGAGAAGGGTCAGTTGAAGAGCCCTACTCAGGCCCAGATTAGACAGTGTGCACAGCTGCTCTTACTTTAAGACTAGAAAGCTTGGTTCAGAGAGAGACAAGTGGTTCTAGATCCACTGTGACCTTCTCTCTCTCAACTGAGACACCTGTAAAATTGTTTGTCTGCAATTAGAAAATACAGACAATCTCTCTCACTGGGCATACGTCTGCCTGTGCTGATTTCCTCCTGAGTTCTGCAGAGGAGAAAATGTCATTTAATTTCCAGATGATGCTTGTCTGTCAAATAAATAACTACATCTCCTAAGATCTGGTGGATATGAGGCATTTCTTTTAATAATTAAGGTCACTCTTCTATAGTGAAGGAGAATAAAGTATTAAATATAAAATCCAATCTTTGAAATTTTCCTAAGCATAAAGTGTCAGATATAAAAGCAATCTTCTAAGTTTTTTTCAGAAATCCTGAAAAGTTTTGACTATCACAAATGTGAATGTTATGAAACAATTCCTTTTTCTAAGGACTAGATCTCTCTCTATAGATAAGGAAATTAGGACAATTCCTCATTTCCCTCCATTTTCAATTAGTTATGGATGTCCTTTAGTTTATGTATCTCTGTTGGCAAGGAAAACACAGATTATCTAGATGTCCTTAAAATCATAGCCTATTTGCTCTAAATATCCTATGTATCCAATATTTGGCACTTTTTCCAGAGTTTCTAATGGCAGAATTGGAAAAGATATCGCCAGAGATCCACTTCACAAACCCAAGCTTTGTAGCCAGCAAGCTACATCCAGTCTACAGTTCATGTACTTTAGGCTAAAATGGTTTTTAAAAAGGGTTTTAAATCCTCAGATTTTGCTGCAGTTCTACAGGATAATAACCCTAAATCTCAATGACTTACAAACACAAACATTTATTTCTTATTCACTGTCTCCCGTTGGCTGAGGCTGTGCAGGGCTCAGCTGGAATCCAGTAGCATCTGCTGGGACTCACTGAGTTTGGATTCAAACTGCAGGCAGGTTGTAGTCTGCTCCACCTGTTTCCTTGATCTGGGGCTGCAAAATGAGCCTTTCCCAGGTAAATGGAGGAGCACAAGCCGAGTGAAAAATAAGAAGTGCTTTTAAAATCATAGCACATTTTTTCCCATGTTTCTTTGGGCAAACTATATCACATGGCCACATACAGGGCCAATTAGGTGGGTTGTGTAAATTGCCTGTCCTATTGGGAAGCTCTAAAAAGTTACATAGAAAATTGTGTGAATGTTTAACTCTACAATGGGGGGGGGGGGGATACAGAGTTAAGAACAATGACCCAAACTACTCAGAGATCAACATATAATTCATCTGTAATTTTCAGAGTTTTCCAGAGAAACATAAACAGCAGGAGAGCAAGAGGGGGAGAGAGAGATATATAGAAACTGATGTATGCATTTTGGAGGTGAAAAGCTTCCATGATCTGAATCTATAAGCCAGAGAAACAGAAAAGTAAGTAGAGTGATTTAGTTTGAGTCCAAAGGTTTAAAAGTTAGAGACCAATGATGTAGTTCTTGTCTGAACCCAAATTCCCAGAAATCAGAAGTTTTGATGTCTGAGGGCAGGAAAGGACAAATGTCCCATTTAAAGAAGACAGGAAATTGATGCTTCTTCCACCCTTCTGTCCTATCTAGATCCTCCATGGACTGCATGATGTCTTTACACTGGTGATGGTGATGTTCCTTACTTAATGTACCAACTCAAATCCCTAATCTCTTCCACAAAGATCCTTACAAAAGTATTCAAAATTAATGTTTTACCAGCTATCATGGGCATCTCTTAGCCCAGTCAAAATGACACACAAAATTAAAGCAAGCCTCAAATTTTTCAAGCTTTAAAAATTTGTACACATCACTTCAAATTAGGGTTAACATCTAGTTAAAAAAAAATTAACAAGGTCATTGTTCCAACTAACAGGATGGAACTATTCTGTGCTATACATCTAAAATGTATAGACTCTCTACCTAGAAGAAGAGGTAAAATGCTTGAATCATGTTCTCTTCTGATAGCCCCGAGCTTAAATAGCATGATACAAAATTAACAGTACCTAAATACTGATATGAAATCAATACATTTTATATCACATCAAAAGATAATACTAAATCAAACAAACACAGCAAACTATTCACTTAGCACATGGAATATTTACTTAGCGTATATACACATACACATAAATATTTTCATTTAGAAGTGAGAAAATACTCAGGACAATTACACTTCCCATTTCTGTAATTGGTCATATTGACACAGCTTGTATTAGTAACTATCTTTCTGTACTGTCAATTCTATTTTCCCTTTGCCTTTGGTAAGTCCTCTGTTGATCACACTACCCTGCTTTCAAAAGGGGACCCATAGAAATAGGACCTTTGATAGAAGGCAAAGCAGCTCTTATTCTTTGACTCAAGATCTATGAATCAATAATCACCCACCCCAGCAGTCACTCATAGTCAAATGGAAAGCCCACTGTGTCCCATGTCTGGGTTCAAATTCTGGCTCACTATTTGCTACCTATGTAACCTGGGGAAAGTCACCTACTCTCTCTGAACTTTCATGCTTCATCTCTTAGGGTTTTAGTGTCGACTAATTGAGATAATATACATAAAAGTTGTTCTGTGATTTGAAACATGTTACTCAGGTGTTGGTTGTCATTATTAGCAGGACTCACCTAGTGAAACTCACATTACTATTTAAGGAAATGACCAATTTGCATAGCCACCTGGATTTTTACTGTCAACGACTTTGACTGGGATTCAAATGCTTTAGCAGCAGGGTTATTTCATTCACTGAAAATCCAGCTGGTATAGCAGTTTGGGATATGCGCTAAAAGATGCTTGGAAATACCTGCTGGTCTTTCAGCTATTGTGCTATAAAACCAGGTAGGGGAATCCTTTTATCATTTCCACAGCTGAATATGTTTTAAACCCCCTAACGGAGCCAAAATTGTAAGACCAAATTCCACTTGTGATAAAATCCAACCAGGTTAACATGTTCTTTCCTTGTTAACCACCTAGGCTTTTCTGGATGAAATCCTGCAGCCCTAAAACAGGCAAAACTTGACTTAACTTCAAGGAAAGTTTTGGATTTCAATGGACCTTTGAAGTCCCTTCAAAAGAGATAAGGACTTCAATGAGAGGTTTGCCCATATAGAGGACCACAGAGGCAGCCCATTTGTAGAAATTCAGTTCATCTAGGAGCAGAAGTCCTCTGGTGAAAATTGGTTCAGTAAGGAGGGGCTGAGTGAGGCATGTAAGTTCAAACTCAGTAGAATGAAAATGAGTCAGTGTAAGATAATCAAACTTTGTTGTTTTGTATTTTGCCTCTTGAGTTTATAAAGGCCGATCAATGTAATAATTATAGTAGGTTAGAGCCAACGTATACCATACAAAAACTTAGCACATGTCTAGCCCATTATAATATATATATTCATAGTCATTTATTTAACAAACAATTTTTAATTAAAAACTTCCATAAGACTCTGAGTTCAGAATTTTAGGCGTGAATGAAGAACTTCAATTTATGTTAAGTACATTCTTTGATACCAGATAAACTAAGGTGGCAATTGTTCAGATAGTTTTTATCACACAGTATTTTCCAAGTCAAGCTAATCATAATTGTATATTGGGAATCTTCAGCTCAAAACATTTCTAGCAGGGCACATTATGCTGCCACTAAATCATTTTTACTGTGAAAGTTATTGTTTTCTAAGCTGCAGGAAGTGTCAAATGATGCCACAGGAAGTTAATTATAGCAAATGTATTTAACCAGAGCTCACTGAAGAAGAGATTTCAAGTAGCTGGAAATATATATATATATATATATATATATATATATAGAGAGAGAGAGAGAGAGAGAGAGAGAATATTGGTCCTCCATTATAAAAAGTCTCTTTTGGATGTGTGATTCCTCAGTACATATTGCAATTCCTGGAATCCTTTTATTAATGGGGAAGACAGTGGCTCCATTGGTATATACCAAAAACTTCTCTCCCTTGCTAAGGACATCATTCTTATACGAAATCATGTTTGTTAGAGACTATTAGAATATTTTGTGGTGGATATTGTAAGATGATTCATCAATGGTCAATACAAAAACTATAAAATACAGTGCTTTTTTCTAGGAAAAAAAAACCCAGAACACTGTATTCGGTGCCAGATTCTAATAATTCTTAGGAATATAAGGGTTTTATTTAGTCCAGAGATTAAGATCTTAGAGTAAATATAATAAAAATACTTTAAAGGTTATATATCAACAAGGTGTCAGTGTGCATAAGGATGAAGTATTCAAGTCATAATTAAATTTCAAGTCTAATTATAATTTGAGGCATCTTTTTAATTACATTGCAATCTTTTCTTTACCTAGGAAGATGAGTAGTATAGTATCTTTTATCTATAATTTTCATTTAATTAAAAACATAAATAAATCAAATCTCCTTAAAAATATTTACTTTGGCACATTAAAAAGATTTATAGAGTTGGGTTTATCTGGTTAATCACATTTACTTTGAGGCATAAACATATTATGTATGAATATATAGGAGTAGAAGTCTAAATTTTCCTAAATATTTTGAAGCAGAACACTATGTTACCAATAATTATCTTTTTTGCCAGTGAGAATTCTTCTGTCATGTCTCAAAAACTCCTACAAATCCTTCAAAGCCAAGTTCAAATGTCACCTCTTTTGTGGAAAGATTTTCCTAACTCTCAAAGCAAAATTAAGGCATAGGCAATTGAGCCACAGCCAAGAGCTTAAATCCATAAGAAGCACTAAAATATCTGTGGGATTTTGCACAATCTCTGAAGAAAAGCATCTTTGCCAGGGTTCTTCCTTCAGAAAGTTTGAGCCCTTTGGAGTAGGAGACTACCACTCATACTCCATACCCTTACCTGGTAAATATCCCCATTAGAGATCATTAAACTGCATCATAAGGACCTAGCTCTTTGGTGAGCTTGGATCTCCCCTGCAAATGGGATTCTTGAACAATAGACAAGAGGTTGGAAACAGACATGAGTGTTTCTCCTCTGACCTGTCCCCCTGTAGTAATAGACCTCATCTCAAAGTTAAAGTTAAAACCTATCACTATAAATGCCTCTTGCTCCCATGTCTTATACTACATCTGATAATGGATTATAGAACGTAAACTAGGAAAAGGGGACATGAGGACTCGAAAGGGTGAAGCACAGGGAAAGGATGGTAAGATCAATGGATGAAAGAACCTGTAGGGTGTGTGAAATTTGAGAATGGAGAAAGAGCTGGAAAATTAGATGATAAAGTGGGAACTGGAAATTGAGATTGTAGAGAGGTGCAGTTATTGTTAATGATGAGGTTAGGGCTGTAACCAAGGAACCAATCGCTGAGGCAGGGTGGAGGAGGCAGGCAAAATCATTGGAGCAAAGGAAGCCACTGGGAACAAGAGATTGGAAGTATTTCCATAAGAACAAAGACAGCATCATGAACTATGACAATGTTGGAGTTAGTGAGACTCTACCAGCAATTCAAACATTCAAGAAATTAGGCTATGTGACCATAGCAGGAAGGGGTCAGTATATAGTTTACGGTTTTATAATGAATTAGTGTTTATGTACTTTGGACAAAATACCTGATACTGCAAATTAAAGGAGGAACAGTTAATTTGGCCCCTGGTTTGAGAGGGTTCAGTCCATACTTGACTGACTCCAGGAAACAAATATGAGGAAAGGACCTCAAGGAGAAAAATTGTTTAGTGCATAGCTCTTCTAACCAACATCCATGTAACAAAGAGAGAAAACAGGAATCAGATGAAAGAGAACCAGTGTTTTGAGGGGTGGACCACGGTTTTTCATCTAATGAAGGGAAGTGATAGAAACTTGATCATAAGTAAAGGGAATGTTCACAGAAGAGACAGAGGATGTAAGGATTATTGCTGGTGGTTGAGTATGATTTCCAGGAAGCAGAGGAGAAAGGATTGCAGGTATTGGAGAGCCATAGGAGTCAAGGTCATAAAAGGCGATGTGCAGAATGTAAGGGCAAGATGAGGGAAGCTGTGAGGTTATTTTGCAACGTTAAGATTCTTGAGTTCCTAAAAGAATCAGGGTTAAAGAACAAAGTTAGTTAATCTTGATGTTCTCAAGATTGATGGTAGTGTTGAAGCTTCAGGTAATGGAGGCAGAGGGGGATTAGGGCCTCCCAGAATTCTCATAGGCCCTGAGACTCTTTCTTTAGCCCATCATCTTAGAGTCAAAACAAAGAAGTTTGGGGCTTGAGCTCTGTGATCTCCTAGGTACTGTTTCTTGACTTTTGGAGCACTCAGGAGTTCTGAGATTCCTCATAACGCTTATAAAAGGGCATCTACAAGCCAAATACAGTGGCACATGGCTGAATCCCAGCACTCTGAGGTTCACTATGAAGCCGAGGCAGAGGGATTGCACGTTCAAGCCCAGTTATGTCAATTTAATAACTCAGCAAGAGTAAAAAAAAAAAAGTACTAGAGTTGTGGCTCAGTGAAAAGACCCTGGTTTGATCCCTAGTATCTGTTGGGGGGGGCACTTTGAGAATGGGGAAGGTGTGTCTCACCCTTATCTGTGGTTCTTAAGTCCTGCTATATTGTGACTCTTTTTTTTCTTCAAAAAAATAGAAATCCGTTTAATTTTAATTCATTAATTAACTGATTTTTTTTTTTTTTTGGTATAAGAAATTGAGCCCAAGTCCTTCACACCGAACTATGTCCCCAGCCTTTTTTTATTTTATTTCATTTTTTTTTATTATGAAACAAGGTCTCTAAGGTAGCTAAGCTGCCCAGGTTAGGCTGAATTTATTATCCTCCTGCCTTACCTTCCCAAAGGGCTGAGATTACTGGTACATGCCATCATACCTGGTTATCATTAAAAAAGAATGACTCAAATCAAAGTGTATCTGTGAATATCCAATAACTTTTAGATGTTGGTCTTTAAGAGAAGTGGTGACTACCCAGATATTTCTTTCAGTGTGAAGGCTTTGGATCACCAGACTTTATTGTATTAAGGAATCTTTAAAAGAGAGAGAGAGAGAGAGAGAGAGAGAGAGAGAGAGAGAGCCCTACTATAAGGCACTAGACTTACCGATCTCTATGTGAGAATCCTCTTTCCCCAGAAACATTTCTCACTTCTTTCAAAACTTGGATTTTAGGTTACTTTCTCAGCAGGCCTCCCCAAACCACCCTGTGAAATAATGCTACCCTGGCTTTATTTTCCTCTGTAATATAAATATATTGCTGTCCCATTTCCATGTCCCAGTCCTGCCTTGGTCACTTCCAAATTGGAAGATAAACTCTAAGGATGAGGATTACTACTGGATGGAACCTCTATTCACAGTTTCATAGCCTGGTTTTCCTTCTATCCCACAGAAAATGACTTTGTATGACAGGAAACATTGGAGTACAAGGAATTCTCAATAAATATTAAATTAAACCAGGTGTGGTAATGCACATCTATAATCCCAGAAATTTAGGAGGTCAAAGCATGAAGATTACAAGCCCAAGACCATTCTGAATAGTTTAGCAACTTAGACCCCTACCTCAAAATTTAATAAAAGAAATTTTAAGAAAATGCTGGGGATATACTTCAGTGTAAAGGCCCTGAATTGAATCTTTAGGGGGAAAAAGTTGTTAAATCATCCGATTTCATCTCAGTTTTTCCAGACTCATGTTCCTCTCACATCAAATGGTTCTACCACAGCAAACTAGTCAGGGCCTCATTGCTTGGTGTAATTTTGTACATCTCCATGCCTTACAGCAAATACAGTACTTGTCTCCACCGGTAATGCACTATTTCACAGTCTCCATTTAGGAATTTCTTTTCACCTCTCAAAGCATAATTTAAGTATAACCTCCCTGGGCTGGGGATTTAGCTCAGCGGCATAAGTGCCTGCCTTGAAAGCAGGTAGTCGTGAGTTCGATCCCTGGTCCCGATAAAAATGAAAAAGACAAAAAAAAAAAAAACCAGTATAACCTCCTTCCCTGGAGTAACATTTGATATCAGACTATTCCAATGTCTGTATTGAGATCAGTATTCTTATGTCACTAACTGATCCAGCCCGTGGATCAAGGCCGTGGTCCTTGCTTGGAGAGGGGACAGGGATGGGGGGCTGGGCAAGAGAAAACAGAGATGGAGACAAGGCGGGATTCCATTCAAGTCTCGTTTATTCTTAAAATGGCTACAACTTATATAGGGTGGAGGCGGGCCAATGGGGCAGGAAGAGGGCACGGAGTGTTATCTGATAGGTTATCATCACATCCAGATATATGACGTAAGCAGGAGAGGATTACGGGTAATGTAGGCAGACATGAGGATCATGGGAAATGTAGGCGGATGCGGCAGAGGCCCACAGGAGGGCAAGAAAGGTGGCAGCAGTGAGATATGCCACTCCCTACAACTAACAAAATTTTTTTCTTCCTGGTTGCTTCCAGAATACTTGACTCATATGTCTGTTTATTATATTTTTATTCTGTTGATTATTATAGCTAGTCATTCATGGACCTATATCACCAACTCAAACTTATAAGCCCCTTAAACCAAGAACTGTATCTTAATAATGGTTATCTTTCCCAAGGGTTTATCACAGTGCCTGGCATACAACACAACCATACACACTGGATTGGATTGGACTGCTTTTTCACCTCATTTTATCTATTGAATCACCTCATCCATTTTCTTCACTGTTCCTCCATGCTCAAGTTTCCGGCATGCACCTACTCATCAGTGGCACAGAGACTTTGTGTCAGTTAAATGAGAACAGTGGCGTGAAATCACTTTCATATGCTTCTTGGCTTCAGCGCTGCTCACTGTCTGACTCTTCTGGATATGACGCTAGCTGGGTTATGCTACTGGATTCAAAGGGAAGCTCATGTTTCCTTAGGCTCCTCTGAGAGCAAGAAAATGTGAGAACAAGGCTATGTTGCAGGATGTGTAAAGAACTGAGAGGAAGGAAGAGGTCATTTTACTAAAGTGGAAAATGGTTAGAGACTCCCCACATTCTGGTTGGCCTCACTGTTGTTTCCTTCCTTTTATGAAATGGAGGAAATAAAAGAGGTAGAGGTAGGGTTTGTGCTTTGAGTTCAGGTTGCTCAAACTAGAGCAAGCAAAAGAATTCTTCATGTCCTCAGCCCAGAAATAGCTATACCTCCTGAAGTTTCCTCTTAGAAGCCAATCTAGAGTGAAAAATTAAAAGCTACAGGTTCTGAAAATAACTCCTTCCCTTCTTTCTCTCTTTTATTCAATCAACCAGCCTTTATTTAATATACTATTCTCTAACCTTATCCAGGAAGGCTCTGTGAACATAAAAGCAAATAAAACAAGATCCCTTCTTTTAAAGAATAATACCATGTTTTATGACACGATTCAATATCCAACACATGTTTACTGAGTATCTGCTGTACACGGGGGCCATCGATGAATAAACAATGGCTGCCCTCCGTGAGTTTACAATGTAGTGGAGAAATGACTTCATGAATTTTTTATGGGATGATGAGGATGTGCTCCATGTGTGTACCAGTCTCCATTTGAGGCAGAAGCAAAAAAAATATAGGATCAGCTTTACCTAGTCTGGGAACAAAGAGAGGCATGTGCTTTTAAAAGTTCAAAAGCAGGTTGGAAAGTTGAGGAATTCACCTGTGTCCTCCAGGAAAGTAAATTAGCCAAGCTCGTAAAAATGAGCTTGTCAAGACCCCCTGTAGGCTATGGAGCACTGTAGACCTATCCTTGGTGACAACTGTGAAGCTGTCTTGAAATCGCAAACACTTAAAAGTAGAGAATCCAGTTAGGAAGCAACAGAGAGAATTTCTAAGGGTCTTCGGATTTCAGTCAGTGAAAAAAAAATTTTTTTTTAAATCTGAGAGCTTGAAAAAAGACTGAGAATTTTTATCATTCAAATAAGGGCATTTCAAAAAAGCATTACCATCTTGTATAACATTGATCTCACGGAATAAAAGCTATTTCAGAAAGTTTTTATTCGTGTATAATGTACATAGCAGAAAATTTGTGACATATAGAGCATATATCTTAAGTGAAAGCTCAATGACTTTTTATAAATGAGACTATTTTATTTAAACAAATCAATTATCTGTATATCCAGCACTCAGATCAAGAACAAGGACATTACTGACAGTCCAGAAACTTCTTCACATGTTGTTGGAGGAATCTCTGCCCCCAATTCCTCACCAATTTCTAACACTGAAAATTATTTACTACAATGAAAAATATTTTTAGTGCCAAAAATTAAGAACATCATTCTTCCATATTTTGATGTTCTGTGCCTTTTAATTTGGATACATTTAGAATCACATAGATTCATGAAAAACTCAACTTTTGAAATATTGTTAGTTTTTTCCCATCTTACTTTGAATTGGTGAAAAATTTTTCATGGACCTGCATTGCTCCATCATGAGAAAAATGGTGGAGGTGTGGATTTTGTTAATGAGAGCAGAGGTAAAGAAAAAAATGGGAGAATTACAGATGACTGAAACAGCGTACACTTAACTACAGTGGAAAATAGAGAGCAGTATAGAATAAATAAATATCAGGCTTTGGCTTTGATTATCCGAGAGGACAGTGCTTCCATTAGTAAGAAAAAAAATAAAAGAAAAAGAGCTTGATAAAGATAAAATAAGATTTTAATCCAAGGCATTAAGAATTTGAGGTTTCTAAAGAATACACAGGCATGCATGTCTAAAAGGTTTTGTTTAAGAATAGAAAGTTGCCTCTCTACTGATGGGAGACAAAGCTCCATGGTTCTCTGATGCTTTGGCGTGTCTGATAAGCAAAGTACTGACTTCCTCTTGTTCCACGCTATTAAAAGAATATTTGTATAATAAATACCTTTTAAGAGACAGAACCCCTCCCCCCCCCACACACACACACAGACAAACAGCCGGATTTTAATGAGAGGCTCATTGTTCCTAAGCTGGGCCTCTTTCTCATATCACAAAACTGGTTACTCACTCAGATGTCACCCACCGCCTTTCCCTTACCCTGGGGATTCAGGCTCAGAGAATCCAGTGCTAAAGTGCAGATAATGTGGCTGCAACCATTGCTACACAATAAGCTACTATTTGTCCCCAGCCCAGAAATCTCACGTCTTCTACCAGCACCTATGAAACTGGGGCACTTTAACTTGTTAACTTGCAAGTGCAATATAATGTCTTATCCTTCACAGTTGTTGACATTTGTCTCTTTTTTTCTTCTTTCTATATTAGGAATTGACCCAGGACACTTGCACTGTGAGCTAAATTCACAGCACTTTTTTTAAAAAAAAATTAGTTTTAAGACAGAATTTTCCTATATTGTTAACTCTCCCAGGCTAGGCTCAAACTTGCAACTCTCCTGCCTCAGCTTCTTAGAGTGCTGGAATTATAGGAATGCACCACCAAACCTGGCTGACATTTATCATTAAAATATTGCAACATTTTAATTTATTTAAGTCACCTCATTTTTTTCAGTTTCAAATCTCATTTTAAGGTTCTTAAATTTCTCATTTCTTGTCTCTTATGTTAGGATCTTAACAATTAGCTGACAGTCTCTAACATTTTTCACGATTAATGTATTAATTCTGACAGCTCGGGAGATGATTGCCAGCATTATGTTGAAGGAAAAATCATCACACCTCTCGTATTTACGCAGTTCTTTTACTATCATAATATTAGACATATCAAGCACCATTTTATATTTAGGTACAACAAAATATGTATAGAATACATATAGGCTAAAATATGATCAAATATGATTCAGTTAGTCATTTTTAGAATTCTAGGATCTATATTATAGGATTAATTAATGATAAATAAAGATGGTAATGGAATCGTTCAAAGAGAGAAAGTATCAGAAAGTCTTCTTCCCTTGATCTTAAGGTGTTATTATGGTCTAAATGTTTGTATCCTGAAAATCCATATGTTGACCTCTGATTCATAAAACATGGGTAACAAAGGCAAAGCCTTTGGAGGTTGGCCAGAGAGTAAATACTGGAGCTCTCATGAATGGCATTAGTTCCCATAGACTAAGTGCTTATTTGTACTTTTGCCCTTCTGCCACGTAAGGATGCAGAAGCCACCACCTCTGAAGTAAGACCAATAGATTTGGTGTCCAATAAAACCAATAGATTTGGTGTCTCACTGGACACCAAATCTACTGCCACCTTGACCTTGGACTTTCCAGCCTCCATTTCCTGCTTCCAATTATTACTATAAGCAATAATTTTTTAATTTATACACTACCTGGTCTAAAGTATTTTATTACAGCTGCTTGAGCAGATGAGGACAGATGCTACATCCTAATCCCCCAAATTTGTGAATATGCTACTGGGCATACCAACAGAAATGTTACTGATAATAGGATTAAGGACCTTAAAATGGGGAGATGATCTTGGATTATGTCGATGCTTCTAATACAAACATAACATGCCTTATGGGGGAAAGAGGGAGAAAGGAGAATCAGAATCATGAGGAGGAAATGGGATAATAGAAGCAATATTTGAGGACAGAAAGAAATTTTTCTGGCTTTGAAAAATGAGGGATGAGTCCAAAAACTGAAGGATTTAAGTAGACTCTAGAGGTAGAGGATACAAAAGCTCAGATCCTTCTGAACAGTTTCCATCCAGAAGGAATGGGGCCATGCTGACACCTGGAATCCAGGAGCTCTGATCTTCTTTTCTGAAAGAAAATAAATTTATGTTTTAAGCTACCACATTTGTGGTCATTAGTTACAGCACCAATAGAAATGAAAAGAGACTCCAAAGTGTCCCATTTTGTTTGTACCAAACATTTGTATACTAACCTAACTTCCCTTTTTATGCTGCTTTCTTTTCCTAATGTGTGCCCTGTGTGAAATGAATTCTACTTCTTATGCATCCTCCTAATTCATAAGAGGCAGGATCACTTCTGGGAAAGTGGAAGGATAAGGAGTTGAAGGGGAAAAAGGAAAGTTATCCTAAGAATTAAGAAAGGAAAAGGCATCCAGTCTCCCAGTTAGCCTAAATGTCTACTTCTCATAGATTTTTAATCTAGGCTGTGACTCCAACCAATTTTTCTGGTCACTTTTTCCATGGAAAGGGAGTTCTTATATGAGTGTCTTCACAGAAAGTAGAAACTGAGGTCTAGCCAGGAAACACTCTTTGGCATGTTCATGGATGTGTCATTTGTATTGTTCCATGAGCAGGAGATGGCAAAGCTCTCCCAATGGAAATTCAGCCCATTTACTGGGATCAATCCAGCTCTCAATCCAAAGGAACCAGCTTTAGAAAGAGTGTGAAGAATGATTGATTCGGCAGAACTCAGGACAATGGCATGGTGGGGATTCAAAGACGATTTTGGAGAGAAATCCTGAATTAATTTTCATGCTGATACAGTTTTGTAAGATTTCCATGGTGTTGGATGAGCACTTAAGGGCAGGACCTAAGATAGCCACGTGGCTGAATTCGACAAGTAGATTACACTGGAGTTATTAGTGTATGCCCAGGAACATGCATTTTAGCAGGTACTACTTGGTATTCCTGAGCTACACATAGGCCAGCCTTGAACGGAAGCTCCTCCACTTAGACTTACGGGAAGTATCTCTCCGGAAGCCACTATTTATGTCGGTCAGCATGTACCAACACCATCTCAGGAATGTCCTCTGGTTACTGTCATGCCAGACTCTCTTTTTGAAAATGGTCAATACTCTTTATATAATTCCTCCTCTTTTTTTGGTCTCACTCACAGTGCGGAGCATATTTCTATGTCTGACACTCTCAGAGCCCAGAACATTAACCCAGTTCAGTTCAAAACAACCCCTTACTATGTGCCAGACACCACATTAGAAATGGGAAATGCAAACACAAAGGCTTGTTCTTTTCTCTTAAGAAAGCATCATTTAAATCATATGGCAACTGAAAAGGTATGCATGTAACATGCACCCCGTGTGCCTCCCTGGAGGGTGGGATGACCCTCTTTCCTGACCTCCTGCACACAAGACAGCTCATCCCCCTTAAACTGGTATGTGATGGGGAATCTGCTCAGCCTTCTCAAGAATGTTTATTCCATGACTCCCCCATCTCAGCAGCCCCTGGGGGATCTGCTAGGCCTCCTGGTACGAACACTTTTCTTAGTAAAGTTTTTCTCTTGGGGAAGGCAAAAAGTGTGGTAGCGTATTTTCTCCTCTCCCTTAATGAAATTTTGCTTACCCTAAACTTCTGTGTCTAGGGAGCAGTTATACATCCCCATTCCTCCTAAAGACAGTGACACAAAAAGCTGTGATAAAGTCTCTGAAACCCTTTTTTCTTAGCTTTGAGTTAAAAATCTGTGTACCAGCATTGTCTTCCACCTTAGAAACGTGCACTGCTAATATCCATGAGTGGCAGAGCACACAGAGATTGTCAGTGCATTAAAAGCAAAACCACAGCCTTACCACACACAAAGCAATTTCTCACCAAACAAGCCCAGTCATAGGTAAAGGCACTTATATTTTCACCAGAATTGTCATAACACCGATTCAAAACCTTACCACAACAAATGGAGGGTTTTGTGGGGTGTTTTTGTCTTTCATGGTTTTCCTGCTCTGGTTTTGGTTTCTACTCACACAGCAGTTACACCTGTGCCTAAGGGGTCGGTGAGGCTTCATTTTTTAAAACCTTTGAAGTCTTCCGTCTTCACTTGGCACCTTCTTTTTCCGCATCAGGGGTTTTGGATGGAAGTGCTCAGTGGTAGTGTTCTTTTTCTACCTTGGCTTGCATAGCTGTCATCCCTCTTAATTCTCATGAAAACACACATGATTCCCTGATACTTCCCCCTCTCCACGTGCAGTAGCATCCTCCAGGCCTCTCAGAGAGAAGCCCAGGACTTTCCTGCACTAATTGTCTCCCCGCCAGTTGCTGCCTTCCCTTCAGCAGCCCGAGCCAGACTGTGTTGCAGCCTGTGAATATTTTCCACTCCAGCGTGTGATGCCAAAATCATTCCACAAGGCCCGCTCCAAGTTTTCCTGTCAAGATAAGCTCCCAGCCTGATGTAAAGTAGATTTGCATTGAGCACCAAGACCAGACTCACAATCTTTTAAAACTGGCAGCACAGCTTCGTAAGTCAAACAATGGGGAGGATGTACACTTGCAAACTGAAAGGTACATTATATTTTCAAGGAGGGTACAGATTTCCACAGGATCAAGCTCTTTAAGGATTTAAAGAATCCAGGTGCAATGAATGTTTTCAAATGGCTATCATTTTATACCCACGAAGACTTAGTGATCTTTCAAGATAAAATTACTGCAGCAGTAAATTTGCCCTTTATCGTATCTCTTTTATTTCCTCTGCTTTTTTAGACACTTAGAAAATAAATATCTGTATGCCAAGGTCCTGCTTGTAATATGCATTGTTTTAGTAACAACCAAGGAGAAGAATTTGAATCAGAGTAACTCAAGACTGTAGCCGACTTTGAGCACTGTGACAAAGCATAAATATCTTCCATACAGAGAAAACTAAACATCATCAAATACTTATCATCCACCTGCTAAGCAAATCATTCAGCTCTGAATCCTCAGTGGCTAGCACCATGCCTGGCAGACATGTATCTATTTACCAATAAAAGATGGAATAAATGAATGAACTTTCCCGGAAGCTGTTAATTTACCCATTTATCTTGCAGTGCATTGATGGTTGAAGACATTCTGGTCTGTTGGATCACAAGGTCTAAATCTTGACTACTTTTATGAAACCACTTCAAAATTATGTTTTAAAACCTGCTGAGTTTCCTTTTTGCTGAAAGTATGCTGTTCTGTGTTTTAAAAACAGATACCCAAACAAACTCCCAGAAAAAAATATTGGTGGAATTCTAGATTTTAGAGTCCCCAAGCTATATCACAGGAGTTTTTGAGTGACTGTGAAAAGTAGGATCAGCTTCCCATAGATTTCCTATCATCCTTTTTCAGGAAGTTTCTTTGAATATCTGGTCCCTTCTCTGGTCCCTTCCCTCCCACCCCAGCCTCCATTCATTAGTGTTCTCCTCCGCTTTCTCCTTCTCCACCTCCTCCTGCTCTTCTTCTTTCTACTTATTCCTTTGTTTTTCTTCTCTTTGTTTCCACCTCCTCCTTCTTCCTCACCTTTGTCCTCCTCCTCCTCATTCTTTTTCTTTTTTTCTCTTTCTTAGTGATACTGGGGATCACATCCAGGGTGCTCTGCTCTGCCACGAGCTACATCCCCAGCACATTTATTTTGCATTTTGAAACAGGGTGTCACAAAGTTTATTCAGCTGCTCTCTAACTTGCAATCTTCCTGCCTCGGTCTCTGGAGTAGCTGTGATGACAGTGAACCTTCTAACAGGAGTTTGCTGCAGGCAATGAATAGAGATTTTCAGTGGGACTTCAGTTCCTCACGCGAGTCCTGACACTTAGTGAGTGTTCGGCTCATCGCTGAATGGGTGAATGGAGAGGTGAACTGTGGTATTAAATTTACCTGAAAAACTGTGTTCATCTAGAGGCAGGAATGCTTTGAGTGAGATGGGAGCTTTTTTCTATTTGGAAAAAAGATCAAAGCATTTCAGGCTGTGACAAGGCCTCCATATGGTTTTTATTGTGATCTTTGTTTTTTTCCTACTGATCAGAGCGGGGAAGGGGGGAGAGATAGATAGAAACAGAGAGAGAAAGAGAGTGAGAGAGTGAATGAATCCAGCATAAGCTAGGAGACGAGAACTGTGTAAAGACTGCAAAGCCCTGTTTTGGAAAGGCCTTCTGGCAATCCCTGTCAACACAGGCAAAGCAACCCAGGGCCAGGGGCCATCCGTTCCTGGACACTTTGCCCCTTGAAGGACATTTGGAGGATGCCCCAGAGGCCGCTCTCTCAACCCTGCTCTCTCTTCCTGTATTTCTACTCCCCCAACACGCAGCAGGGCCCCCTGTGCTCCAGCTCGGCTTAGCGTTTACCACGCTGCTCTTTCTGATTCTGGATGCAACCTGAGTTCCTGCCAAGTTCCTGTTCTGTCCTCTTTTCTTATTTCATCTGTCTACCTTGTCCTTTCACTCTATTCCTTAAAGACACTTTGACACATATCCTTATTTTGAACTGGATCCATCTGTTTCTGGCCCACAGATTTCTTCTACCTGTACAACCTCACAGATGCAGCTATATGAAGAGAGAGTAAGTCATCAGATAGAGCCCCGTGCACTGAACAGACACTGAAAACTGTAAAGGCACCAAGCCCAGGAGCTAGGCTTCGATTCAAGGGAAATGGAACATAAAATTCAGGCAGGGAGACTCTGCTAAGGAAACTAAAAGTTCAAACAAAGAATTAGTGTCACAGGAGGCCAGGAAGCCAAAGAGCATGGAAAACAGCTACAGGGTTATGGCACTAAGACCTTACTTCTACATTAATTCTTTGCCTCTGCCAAATAAATTTGTGTTTATGTTCTATTAATGAAAGAAAAAGAATCCCAGAGTTGGATTACCTATGCTTTTGAATATAGACTCTCTACACTGAGTCTTTGTGTTACATTATTTATCTGACATCTCTGCCTCTGTTTCCTCTTCTACTAAATGGAGCTATTAATAGTAATGACACCAAGATGTTTCTATGATCTTTACAGAGATAATACATGTAAACCGTCAGCAACACCCCTGGTCCACAGCAAGTGTTCAATGAATACTGTCATTATTACTACAGAGAAGAAAGTTTTTAAATGTGACTAGCACGGGCCTTGCTGTTAGATGTTAAGCGTTTCAGGATTCCTAGAGTAAAAATTAAAACAGCCAGTGGGATAGTTTTTGCATATGTAAAGTGTGCAGTTTGGTAAGTTTTGACACAAGCATAAACCTATAGAGCCGTCTCTACAATTAAGATAATGGACATTTCCCTTTTTCTGGAGTATTCTCATGTGCCCTGTAACCTGTCACCCTTGGCCAACCCCACTATGCCCTGCCCTCCCCCCCTCATCCTCAGGCAATGATTGGGTTGACTCCTGTCACTGTAGTTTAATTGACATTTTCTTAGACTACAATAGAAATTATATGGTATGACTTTTTGGGGTAGGGGAAGAATCTGTCATCTTTTCCTCAGTTGCAATTATTTTGATATTAACCTCTATTATTGTTTGTTGTCAATCGCTCATTCTTTTTAGTTGCTGAGTAATATTCTGTGATATAGCATGATTTATCTATTCATCAGCTTATGGAGATTTCTGTTGTTTCTAGTTTGGAACTATTACAAATAAAGTGGCAATTTACATTTATTTTTATGGATCTAGAATTTTCATTTCCCTTAGGTTAGTATCTAAGATGAAAATGGCTAGGTCATAGAGTAATTTTCATAAGTTTCTATAATGCTTCTCAAGATGGCTTTACCATTTACATATTTAATTGTCAAAGATATTCTTTCAATTATTTTTTATGAAAGTATGAAATAGCCTTAGATCTTATCTCTGTTTCTGAGATTGCTGGCTAGGTCCGCAGGCCCTAATTCCCATATTCCTTGAAAATCTAAAATAACTTTTCTTTGTCCCTGTAGGCGAATGAATTTGTTCAAAAATGAACCCACAAAATTAGCTAAATTGAATAAGAGCAAAAGTCATAACAACTATTGAATAAAGGAATTTATTGGTTTAACCTTCACCTCTTTAAAGACTCAATACAAAATATCCAGATCTAACAGTGTGTGATGAATAAGTCACCTCCAAACTGCTTTCTATGGCTTTTGAGGCATTGTCATCCTTTCAGACAGTCATGACATAGTGCTGAGTCCATCAAATGTGACTGCAAAGTTTAAGGGCACCACACCACGTGCTTGCTTTCAACAGGTCTCCCCTCTGTGAGTACCAGAAGCCACTGCTAAAAATGCTACTCATGTAATAGAGATGAAAACAATTTTTTAAGAGTTTCAAAAACAAAAACAACTCAGATTGCAAGTGCATAGCATTGTTCAAAATAATTGGTCATAACAATTCCAAAAGGTCAGAAACATCTGTTTTCAGAATCTGATTTAAAGAGAAAGGAAAACAGAGTGAAAAGTAGATGTCCTTATAATGAAACCATCAATACTACTGCATTTTTGGCTGTTAACAGCTAGTATAAATAACACTCCTTCCCCTCCACATCCTCTTACACAATTCTCTCTTTCTCTTTGTGTCTCTCTCACTCTTGCTGTGAGACTCACCCCCAATTCTCTGATGAGAATCTGGTTTCCTATCTGAAGAAAGAAAAGAGAGGTTTGAGTACAGAGAAGTGACAGGAAACTTGAAAAAAAACGTGGAAGGAAAGATCCTATGAAATAAATTTGACACTTGATTAGAGGAGCAAAGGTCAGAAGCGATTAAAGAGAGAGAGGGCCCCGTGGAATTTTGAGTATAATACTGGTGGTTTGCAGGTCCAGGTACTAATATGTGCTTGTGCATGGAGTCCACACACTGCAGAGAATGGACACAAACATGCTGGTCCCCCAAGCTTGTACGTGTGGGACACTTTAGGGCTGCTCCATGGACACAGGCATTGTTCCCCAAGGCAAGAAAGATATTTCATCAAGAAGACAGGCAGAGGATGTGGGCTGCAGCAATAGCAGTACTAACAGTGATAGTGAATATATATTAAGCTTTACTGTGCATTGGTGGGTATCCTGCTAGGATCCTACAGATATGTCTCATTGTGTCTTCAAAATAAGCATATCATTCTTGGTTTCATAATCATGAAAAGGAACTCTCAAGAAGGCTAAATAAACTTGCATAGGCCGTGCAACTATCTGTTTTGGGGGCAGTATTATGTGTACTCAATCTGTTGCAGAAAAAAAAATTGTTTCCAGAGAAGGGCCGCAGGGTAGGGAGAAAAGACACAAATGTCACTGAAGTTGGAAGGCTGTTTTATGAAGACATGCGAAGACCTCTTTGGACACTCCCAGGAAGAAGAATCAGAGATATCCCTAGAAAGAATGAGAAGTCCCATCCTTGTGCACAACAGATATCTGGGCACCAAAAAACACCTGGCAAACCATCAAAACACCAAAACACCAGCAAAATATCTTAACATCCATTATGGCCAGAATGTTTCTATCCCCACCAAACTAAGTCAGAACCTAATCACCAGAGATGGTGTTCAAAAGTGGGCCTTTGGGAGGTGACTAGGTCATGAAGATGAGCCCTCCTGAACAGGATTAGTGCCCTTATTAAGACACCTTCTACTCCCTTCCAATATGTGGGGCACGTTAAGAACCAGAAAGCTGGTCTTTGGCAGTTGTTGCATCTTTGAGCCTTGATTTTAGATTCCCAGCCCCTAGAATAGAGAAAAATAAATTTTTGTTATTTATATGCCACCCAGTCTAAAATGTTTTGTTCTAACATCCCAAACTGGGCCAAACTGAGAAACTACAGGACCTAAAGGACGCTATCTATTAGGAAGACACTCACTAAAACCACCTTATGATTTTTAAAGATCGTATTTATGATGGGAGGTTCAACTGAGTCAGTCGCCAATGTCCCAGAAAACAGACATGCAACAGTATTAATCTCAGGTAGGCAGGCAGCAAGAAGGAGCCCTGCTGAGCACACAGGAGCCGCGACAATGGCCAGACACAGCTGAAAGAGGCAAGCAGCTACCTGAGCATGTCTGAACTGAAGGCAGGATAAGAGTCATCAAAAGCTCCTTTCCTGAAAGGCATTTCTTTAACCAGAGAAGTCTCTACCTCCCAGAGAGATTTGAAGGATTGGGTGGCTACGGCTTACTTTGAGACTTGCAAAGAAATCTGCCTCCAACCTGGGATTTTTTCCAGCTTCAAGTCCTGACTTCAGGCTCAAGGAGGAAGCAAGCAATTAGGCTCCCCCAAGACCCAGGCTGAGCCCAGCTCCACGCCCTGATGCTTGCCCTAGCTGCAGCTGCTCTCAGCTGGGAAGGCCCCCGGCCCCTTGTCTACCCAGCAGGTATCGGCTCATTTTTGAAGACACAATTAAGAACCTCCTTGAAAAAAGCCTTGCCAACACTCTCCTCTGTGCCCCATTATTTCCTGGCCATGGTTCCTCCCAGCTCCTCTAACAAGGGGTGGATAAGTTTGTTCTCAGGCCTGTGTCCCTATACCAGGCAGAAAGTTTCTTGCAGGCAAACAAGAACCCTGCATTATTCATTTCTACTTCTGTACAGGACAGATTTTTGTTGTTGGGTTGTTTTTGGCTTTTTGTTTTTTGAATAAGGATGACCATGAAGAGTTAGTAAAATACTTCAGTAAAGGAAATTACACTTGCTGGAAATCTTAGACTCTTTTCTTATTTTTTTTTCTAACTTCCCCCAAGCCAGAATTGCTCCTCCCTATTGACAGAGCAGAGGGAAATTGGTAATAACATGTGACAGATGGACATCGTCCTCAGAACATCTTCTCCAAGCCCCAGGCCTCAAAAGCACCCAATTGACAGTTCCTATGATGGATGAGATTGCTCAAAAAGGAGGGGCTGGCCAGAGTCTGGCAGTGTTAGGGTTGATGCAAAAGGACCTGGACAAATGGGAAATTTAGGGATGTCAGAATGGGAATTGTCAATGTGATCCCCCTCCCTGTCATAAACTGGCAAGAGCCATGTTCAGACATGATTTACCACTTGTGATGTAAAGACAAGAATTTCCTGAAAACAAAAACTGATAGCATGCATTGTTACCATCACCATCAAAAGCTTGGTTGTTCTCTTGCCAAGAAGACATGGGTCTGAGAACAACGTCCTCTATCTTATTTTTACGAATAAGGTCAGGGAAAAGAGCAAAGGGAAAATTCATTTCTGATCATTTATCCTAGCGTGTGTTTATTCTTTTCCTTCTGCCTTTAACCAAAGTCCATGATAAGAATATTTGTATTTTCCTAACCATGTATTTTATAGGTCCACCACTGTGTAGTCTATTCCTTTGCAGCTTTTAGCTATGAGAAACATTTAATAAAACACAATCTACAGGGGGGGAAAAGCTAATATTAATTGTATGTGAGACTAAAATAAAAGCTAGAGTGGCCTTTTTGAGCCTTAATTATACCTAAAAAAGATTTTGTTGTTGGGTTTAGGAGAATGTTAATTTACCATATCGATTCCTCTGAGACATCCCATGAGTTATAAATTGACATTAATTATTCATGGCCCAGAGAGATCCTATGTTAGAAGGAAAATTTTCCATTAAGATTTAATTCACTGCCTCAACACTTTAAAAACTTGATGCCCAGGTTATCAAAAGTACAAATGTGTCCTGGCACTGGCAATGTGGGTTGAATCTGGCGTGCCTGCCACAGCAAGCATAAGAAATAAATGACAATTGACTCGGAAGAAAGAAGCAAACTGACAAAAATCTTTCTTTTTTCCTATATTATTTACAGAGAGAATCATTATCATTATCAACCATGCAGATTAAAAGACTCTTGGCCAAACCCCCAAGATTATCTTCCTTAATAATAAAGGACTTTGTTTCCTCTCCTCAGACATCTTTTGTGCCCACCCTTCCTGTTTTTATTATTTTCTTACTGGCACAAATACGAACACAGAAATATCCCTCAATCTGGCTCCTCCATGGGGAATGGGCCACAGGTCATGGACCAGGGAATGACATACTACATTACCATCCAATCAAACAAAAAATAATAAACAGGAGGAACTAGCTAGAAGGTCTTGAAAGCAGGGACCTCATAGCCAGCTCTGCCTTTGAAGTTTCACTTCTGTATTCAATACTGATGTGGTGTTGTTCTTACCCTCTGACCTGAGCGCCGTCCCCTGCAGATGGTGGAGATCTGAGAGCCATTGTTGTGCAGCGTGTTCATTAGGTATGAAAAAAGGCATAGTGAATGAATGAAACAAAATGTCAAATCCCTTCAGATTCTTTAAGAATAAAAGCAGACAAACCAGATACCGAATACTACCAGGTTTTGTGTGTTGGGAAACTGAATTAATAGTATCTATTAAATGTATTCTGTCAAAGGAGAAAAAAACCCCGCCAGGTACTGATCTCCAAATTAAGATTTGTATGATGTGTGCCGTGTCTAGGTGATATCGTTACATCTCTTTTTAATAAAATACCATTTGCACCATGTGTAAAGTATATACCGAGGCCTCCTCATGTGACTTTGAAAGGAGATGAAATTCCTCAACAGATGGAGGAAGAATGGATGCCATAGACAGAGATAATCCATATGCTAGAGAATGTTGCTAAATAGCTCACTTCATGGAATGGAAAGGTCAGCTGTTTGGATAGAAATTCAAATTCAGCAGGCCTGTCTCAGAGTTTGTATCTTCCTTCATTTACTTGTTCAAATGTTTACGGTGTACCCTGAGATCTGCCAGCACCGTGTGTGGCCCTGTAGACACAGCAGTCAGGAAGTACAGATCCCTGCCTTCAAGAAGTTGTCAGTCCAGTCTGGTTGCAATTGCTGATCACAACCTTGTCATCCTGATTACGCAGTTTGTCCTAGAGCCAGAAAGATATCCCACAATTGAGCATGCACAGTAAGCCCTGACCCTCAAAAAACCTGTAGCTTCCATACTTTCACGGTGCCAAAATTAGGTAGTCAAAAGTAATTTTATTAAATAAGGTTTGCGGTTCTTTTTCAATTATATACAAGGTGGGATTGTGAAATGGTGCAGCTCCTTTGGAAAGCAGTTTGGCAGTTCTTCAAAATGTTAAACATAGAGTTACTATGTGATCCAGAAATTCTACTCCTAGGTATAAGCCCAAGAAAATTTAAAAAAAAAGAATTCCATACGAAATATCCTCCTGAATGATAGTGCAAAAGTAGAAACAACTTCCAGTATACAACAACTGATAAATGAAGACACAAAATGTGGATCCATAAAACAGATTATTTGACCATTGAGAAGAAAGTACTGATCGATGTTAGTATATGGATGAAAGACGAAAACTAAACTTAGTGAAAGAAACTTGTTGCAAAAGGCCATGTATCACGTGATTTGACTTTATGAAGTGTCAGAAGTAAGCAAACACAAAGGGTAAAAGATTAAGTGTTTCCAGGGGGTGGAGGGAACCAGACAGTCGAGGGATTGTGCCTGGAATTCTTTCATTCTTTTTTAAACAATGACATAAAATTATATTGGTAGTCTTTGCACAACTCTATAAAAACATTAAAAGTCACTTAACTGTGCATGTGAAAAGAGCTTTTAAAAAGTGTGTGTGTGTGCGCTCATGCGCGCGCGCGCATGTGTGTGTGTGTGTGTGTGTGTGTGTGTGTGTAGTAGGGACATTGTATCTCAACACTCCTACAAAAAATAAAAACAATGATTGATCTTCATTTTTAAGAATAAATGCTATTCATTTTATTCCTTTATTCATCCCCACATAATTGCCACCTGCACACCCAACTGAAACCCAATTCTTTCTGTGAATTTACCTTCTTCCTTTATCGTATCTATAAAATTATCGCAGTATTTAAGTGAAAACGAATGGGGAGAATGTGAGGAGAGTAACCTGAGCTAAGGGATGGCCGTGGAAAGGCTGGAAGGAGGAGGAACTCACTGCAGTTGCAGAGAAGACCCCAGAGGGGGTTGAAGGGATGCTCCCGAGTACCACCAGCAGGACGTTAGAGCTGCCAATGGGAAGAGCAAGGAGGGAGTTTGAAATACTGCTTGGTTAATGACTTAGATCCCACTTGACATTATTTAAGAGACACAAGTAACAACTAGAGCACCCTCTAATACATCTTGAGCTTTTTGTTTTTCTGGTTATTACTTAATAGTTCCCATTTTCACTTTTTAGTTAAAATAACTAATACACAGAGAAAAGGAGAGGTGTAGATATGGTAGCTGTGTGGATAATTAGATACAGGGTTTAGGTTGGACTCTGCATTTCTAAATTCAAGGCTTTGGGACTTTTCCACTAAGAGCACAAGCTCTGGAGTCCAATGGCTTGTATTTGAATCATGGCTTTTGAATCGCAGATTTGCGTCACTAACAGTGCCTCAGTGTCCTGCAGTAACACTCATTTCAACAAATGTTTGCAAGGCTGAAATAGATTAATATATGAGAAAATTTTATAATAGTCATAGTATTCAAAAAATGTTAGGTAGCTGCTGTAGCAACAGCAGTAGCAGTAACAGTAACAACACAATAAGACAGTAATAGCAATAGAAATTATGGTAGTAGCATTTTAGGTAGAAACCATTTTTCCACTGGTCTTGTATTTTGTTCAAAAAACTTTACAAGCGTGACTCTGGCTCCTCATACAGGAGAACAGTAAATCCTACTTATGATTACTAGAGATACATTATACTTTTGAATAGTACAGTTTCCTGAGCTGAGAGTTTGAACTAGGGCTGGACCTCCACAAAAGTCCAAGGAATCATCATCTCCTAAGCCAGTGGAGATATCCGTATGTGCTGGTCTTGCTGTTACCTTTGGTTAAATCAAAAGTTCACTCCAAACTTCAGGTCTAAAACATTTCTCAAGGACCAGCAACATTTTCCTGCTCCCAATCTATTCTCTTACAAGCTATTTGATTCACTAATTTGAGTTTTACACCCTGCTCACCCTCCCATCTGGGTAGCATATGTTCGTTCAGTTACTGAACATTTATTGAACAGTATCATGTGAAAACACCCTTGCTAGGTATCGATAGTATAGAGAAAAAGGCAGATAAAGCAAGGTCTCTGACTGAAAGGCGTTTACAATCTGGTAAGAAAGGAAAGACGAACAGAAATGATTGCGGCTAAAACCACAAAGTGCTGAGTACCTAAGGAACATGATAAACAAATATAACAGCATATAAACAATGCTCTTTCTGGAAAGAATGCTTCTCTAACATTTTAAGGCTCAGATTCAGGGACATCACAGATCTAGTCAAAAGCAAGTCAATAAAAAGTCAATTAAAAAATCTGCAATTATGCAAAAAAAAGGTTAGAACAGGCACAGAAAATCTACCAAATGTGTGCAAGGCACATTACTATAGGAGCCGAAATCTTTTCAGAGATGGAGCTTTTACAAGGGGAAAGACAAAAAGAAAACAAACACACATGAAAAAAAGAGCTTGGTATTGATCCAGCAACACGGCCATCCAGGAACAGCAGGTCATTTTGTTCTGAAAATCTATAATGCAATCAATTCCTGATTAAGAATTTTTTATTATTCTTTATAGAGATAATTTAGCATTTCTACAGCATACTAACCAACTCATTTCTACTTACTCAGTTTTTCAAAGCGATGTCATCTATAGATGCCTAAAGAACAAAGAGGACACAGAGAAAGCCGAGGTGGCTACTGAGTGTGGCGTTGTGCTCTTTTGTTGTGAAAGCACTTCGCTCCCAGGGACTAAATCCATTTTTCTGTTTTTTAACCCACCACACTTGACAAAAGTCTACAGAAATGTAGATCTACTTCCGTGACCAAGTTTCCTTTCGTTTTGTTTTGTTTTATTTCTGTTTTTGTCTTTTTGTTAAAGGCCAATTAGGGGAAACTGATGAAGGACATTAGATACAGTGATGTATGTGTAATCACTGATTTATGGATCTCCCTTTTTACCTGCTAATTCAGTCCTGCTGATAGTCAGGGTTCTGTAGGTCTTAACTTTTTTTCAGATCCCAATTACTCAATGTAAACAAATGAAGAGGAAGTATGGGTATTCAATGTGATTCATCTGAACAGAAGGTAGGAAACATTAGCATCGATGTATTCCAGGACTTGCAAGCAAAGCACAACTAAATTTAGCAGCCAGTGTTATTGATTTGATTAAAAATGGTTTAAGACTTGTAAATGTCACTGGAACTTAGCAAAATGAATATTATTAAATCCTTCTGGTGATGGGGAAAACTAACAAAGGGATTTGCAGTGGTTTCTGTAATTAATTGCTCTGTCATGATTTATATTAACTTACAGTACAACTCCATTAGCTCAGACCTGTCATCTCTGCTCAAGGAACCACCAAGTAATCACTAGCACATTAAAGAATAAATTAGTTTTTGGCTTGGAGCCTAGTTGTAGAATGTTTCATTTGTGTCTGCTGTAGACATATGTACCTAATAAAGTTGGGACGAATGAGTTAAAGTACTTATTTATCAATGTCAGCGGGTTGTATTTTAGAGACAATACGCTCAGCGTTGTTCATTAGGTCTAATGAATCATGGTATTTCAGCTGCATCACTTTGTGTTTAGCAAATGCCTTCAGGTAAGCTGAGATGGGAAAGATTCCTTGAACATAGGTAGGTCTCCAGAGAGTTTACCCTCTTAGCAGTCTGTGGCCTGTGGTTGTCATAATAGCTTCATGTGGTTTTTGTTAACACTTCATTACCCTAAAGTTGGATAAATTATCCTCTTGCTTCTGCCCTACGCACAAACACAGAGCCAAAGCCTTAGCTACTACTACTTACCATAGATTATAGGGATTTGTAAGTTTCTATCAAATCATCTTTGACTTTGATAGTTGGATGAAGCCCTAAGCAGGGCTTGATAGAGGACTGTTTTACATTTCAAAGAAAGCTCCAATTGCCTCGAGGGTTTGTAAGCTAAAACTTGAACCACTTCCTTTTCATTTCGGGCCAAGGAAAGCTAAATTGGCACTCCGCTGGCCAGGATGATAACTGACACAAGAGCAGAACCTGTGGGGCAATGTCCTGTGGAGGCTGCGTACGGGAAAGCTTGTGGCCCCAAGAAGTTCACCAAATCTGCAAGGCTCCAAGGGCAAAGTCATTTCAGCTCACATCTCTGGGCACTACCCAGACGTTCATAATTTGTCCTGGATCATTTCTGCAATTTGAATCATCAGATGTCAGCGACTCCTCCACAGATGCTCTGCCTGCAGTGCAAGGAGCCTGCTACACAGGGGCTTCTCCTGCCTGGCTGAATAGAATGACAAATGTCCAAATTGCAGAAAGATTGCAGCCTTAGCCAGCTGGAAAATGCATACATTATTGAGGATAAAATATGAAGAGCGTGAGTCAATTTATGAATTATGGGGAAGCTTATTTTTGCTCTTCTAATATGCTAAGCGATTAGATTTTATATTCACAATGATTGGTGCTGATGGCATGGAGGAAAATCCAGAAATACCCCCAAAAGTATATTCAATTTGTGTCCTGCATCTTATTCTACACCTCTGACTTCATTTTAAATAACTAACAAGTGAAAAGAAATATTTTCTCCCGAACTAAAACAATTTTTTAAAACAGTAATGCCAGGAAAATAAAGAAAAACAAGATGTTAGCAACCAGGAGGATAGCACCTGGAAAGATGGTAACACATGAAAGATGGTTCAAGGAGAATATGGATTTTTTTTTTGTAGCACAGAAATTATTTCTAAATATTGATCTTAACCAATCAACAGATAAAAAAGGTATGCTGATTAAGTTAGGCTTTCTGTAAAGTTTTCTGTTTATTTATGGGATTTCTTTACTAAAATCATCCAAAGTATGAAAACAAAATTTAATCCAATGTCTGTGAAATAATTTCTCAACTAAGTGGTAGCCTCATATTTATTTTTATGCTTTGCACGTATTACGCTTAACCTTTGTTATGTTTTATATTTGATGCCAGCATACCTGTAACTAGAGGCGAGAAGTCCCAAACTAGATTGTAATATAATAATAGCTAGCATTTAACATTTATTCAGTACTGAGTGAAACACTTCATCAAAATAAGAATAAAACAGAAAAAGAGAAAGCAAAAAAGGGGGAAATCAGTCAATTATTCAGCCCAAATTATTAGTTTGGCTGATTACTTTTTATGAAATTGCTCCCTGATTTTTTGTCTCTCTTTATTTCCAGTTAATCTTGGAACAAAACCGCTGAACTTAGAAATAGGAGACTCGTGGCTAGAGAGAATTAAGAGGCACTGAGCAGAACACAAAGAGAATCTTTTCCTTAGGCAGTGCTTTGTGATTCCTACCCTTTGTTTATGTTTTTCCCAAAGGGTTTGGAAATATCAAATATAGATTCTAAATCTATTGCAACAGCAGATTCCCTTTGGACAAAAAAAGAAGCACATGTAGATTAAACATCTAGATTTTATAATCCTTCCTAGACGAGAAAGATAGAAGCAACTAGACTATTCAAACAGTTAGAGAAACCTGGCTGATTCAGGAGGTCCTGACAATGTCCTGTTTTATAATCTTTTGTTTGAGTCAACTAATAATCTAGAAGGAGAAATTAAAATATCATTTTTCTTGTTTCTTTTCTCTGTTGGTCAGTGTGTGTGCGTGCGTGTGAGCGTGTGTATATACTTGATAACTTCAAACAAATTACATAGCTTTCTCCCTTTTTTCCCCTACACTTTGAGGTCTGGCGGAAGTTTCTCATGCAGGGTTGAGCCCCAAGTCCTTCAGTAAAGCAAATGTTTCATTTTCAGCAGAGCCCACATATTCCATTCAGACTCGTTTCTTTCACTTCTAGATGTAAAGAGCAGCTGTGTCTCCCTAGTTGCTAAAGAAGATCCTATGTACAAAGTTAACAAAACACAGCTCGGACAATGGATTTGATCTCTACAGCAGGGAAGCTGTACTTTTCAAATTCATCTCTTTCTGGCTCCAACAAATTACAGGTCCCTGAAAAGATCTGGTGACCCTTTTTAAGTGTGCTTGCTGAACAGGCCCAGAGGTGACTATATGATTTAGTGTAGCACATAACATTTTGCCAAGCACTGTGGTCACCATAGGCCATCTATGGAGTACAGGCTCCCTCAGTTGGCAGCATCTAGGGGACCCAGAAACTATTTATTCAACCGTTTACCTCTCTCCAGATAGGGCTTGATGCTGATACGTGGGTACATTTGCCAACCCAAGATACTCTTTCATCTCCACAAAAGGTGTTCTTTAAATATTTGAATTCCATTTATTTGATAGGCCTTGGGGAAATATGCTGTTATTAGTAAACTTAAATAATTCTATATTTACACACTTGGGAGACACATTCAAGGATTTTAAATATAAATAAGAAATAGTGTATTCCTCTGGAAAAACATTAGCATCTATTAAACCTATTTCAGACTTCCCACTGAATTCAGATGATGGGAAGCTTGTGGTTTCAGAGTTAGGTGGGGGAGATCTGCACACCCTGGGCACATAGCTCACCAAAGATATTCAACAATGAAGTCGGTCAAGGGTAGAGAAAGGTGCCATGTGGGTATGCAGCAAAAATCAACACCAATTCACATTTTTTTCTTATAAAAGAACGCGTGAGGAAACACAAGTAAAAGGATGCTTTGTGTCTGATTGAGGGCAATGATTTTTTAACTGTCTCTTAGCTGGCAGAAGCTCCGGTGGATAACCCAGTCCTCAACCCAGCTCTGCTTCGGTCTTCAAACTCAATAGATGTTGCTCATCCTCCCTTGTGCTGGACCTCACTAGATTAACAGAAAAAGCACATTCCTCTCTCTTGAAGGAATAACTCCTACTGCATATTTATTTTTTTGTCTTACC
Source organism: Cavia porcellus (assembly GCF_034190915.1). Classification (NCBI taxonomy): domain Eukaryota; kingdom Metazoa; phylum Chordata; class Mammalia; order Rodentia; family Caviidae; genus Cavia; species Cavia porcellus. Next base: position 47,589,152 of record NW_026947510.1, on the reverse strand, counting down.
ATTAGTAGATATGTTTTAAACTCCTTTTGTGAACTCACAAAACAGACTTGATTGTGATATTTCTATTCTCTCTCTATACCCAGCACACATTCCGGATCTTTATATAAGAAGCCTCTGTGCATGAAATAAAGATTAATTAGAATGTTAATTTAAGGAAGACTAAATTTGAATATTGCGACAAGCAAATGTCTCACCTGTACTCTCAACATCTCGGTCTATGCTCATATTCCATGTGTTCTATGAGCTCATATTTGCTTGTATGATAATTATATGCTAATAAGATAATTGTCCTAAAAAAGACACCCAATTGGCATCAAGCATGACTCAGGTGGTATTATGCCAGAAAAAGTGTTTAATGTCTTTTGGAGTTAAAAAAAAATCTGTTCACGAAGCTTATTTATGTTCAGCACAATAGAAAATTAGTGTACTTTGTCCAGAGTTAATAATGATTTGGTGGCATGATTCAGAAAATGTCAAACCATACAGGAGCTATTTCAAAAATACTGATTCATGAGGGAGGGTAATAAACTTATTTATATAATGACAGAATAAAATTCCAAAAAGGCTCTAAAATGTCTATCTTTAACTAATTAATCCTACAGAGAGCTTGACATGAATCAAAAAGAAAAAGTGAACGGGTGGGGTGTTTTTATTTAATAAGCACATGAGAACATGCACTCCTTTGCCTCTGCTCTGTAAAGAACCTATATTGAGTAAATATAAAAGACTCATTGTTTGTGTTCATTTAGACAAGGTGTCTAAAAAATATTCATGAGCTTAAAATGTATGCAGGTCAATCTTTAGAGTCACCAGGCCCAATGGACAGAAATGTGAACCATAGTTGGTCAGTCAACTATGTGCATAGAAAAATACTAGTGAATCTGCACAATGTTTATGCCTTCATTTTACCTTGAATACATTAATTCTTTTTTATGAGCTCATGACTAGAAGGAGAAAAACACCTTAAAGCCCATACATTCTAATGAGGATAAGCCTATGTTAAATACAAAGGTGACCAACATAAACAGGGCTGTGTTCTATCCAACTTGGCAGGAATACCAGAGTCCAGCAGCATGACTAGGTCAGTTACAATCTCCCAGAGTTGTCAAAGAGTACCTTGCCTCGCAATGTTGTTTTGAGAAGCTTTGAACAAGTATAGTCATAAATTTAAATTATCATTAATTTTTAAAAATAACATTATAAGTACTCTCAGTACAAATGTCTAGCTTCCTTATTTTTCATGTAAGTAGGTAGCTCTCTACATAAATAGACGCCAAGCTGGTTCTTGCCTACCGTCTATTTTGTACGTTAGTGTTTGGGAGAGTGATTTTTGTCAGGCACAATTTCAAGGATTTAAGACATTTATTCCAGGATATCACAGCAGGTACACACCTGTCTGCTAATGACTCATGTTTTTCATTTGCTGCTTAAGATAACTGACTACTCCAGGCCACTTTTGGAACCTTAAATCAAAAAACTGTTTCTCCCAATTTTCGGGAGGTGGTGGTAGTTTGACACAGAGTCTCGCTATCATAGCTCAGGCTGGCCTTGAGCTCACTATGTAGACTAGGCTGGCCCAAACTTGTGGTGATCCTCTGGCCTCAGCCTCCCAAGTGCTGGGATTATGGGCATAACTGTATTCCCCAAAATTTTGTTAGAGTAATTAAGCTTTCGGAATCAAAACCATTCATTTATGCAACAAAAGTTTTCTTAAGCAGCTAAGTTGTTCTGAGGACTAGAAGTTCAATAATAAGTGAAAATCGTGTTTTCAAGGATTGTTCAGTCTAACAAGGAAAACAGACATAGAAATCTCAGTGTGTTCTGTAAGGTAGGATGGACATGGCTTATGACAGAAGAATACATGAAATGCTATGAGTCAAAGGTGGTAAAAATGAATTACAAAAGCAAGTTCTCGATAGGTTCCATAAAAAAGGAAAAAGGAGGGCTGGCCTTCAGTAATGAGCCGAACTTTAGAAGGCAGAGCAAGGAGCTTCTACAAAGAACAAAGACCTGAAACATCAGTAACTGCAAATCTCTTGGCATGATGAGAACATAATTGAATGGTTAGATGCCAGGGTCGGTGGACTGCTCATTAGGGTATAGAGAGCAGGGGCTGGGTCTCAGGCTAAGAAATTAGAAATTGTCTAAGGAGTAGAGATAATGAAAGGTTGCGGGTGCAGAGAAGTCACAGAAACAAATCTGTGTGTTCAAGAAAATTAGTTTAGCTTTGAATTGGATTGGAGACACAACAGCTAAGAAGAATAAAGAATATTAGGACTAAATCACTAGGAAAGGAACCTAGCCAGTGAAGCTAGGAAACAGGATACACATTGATCAAATGAAGAAATCTTCGCACTTGGTGATGAGGAGCAGGAGAAGTTCAGAGCTAGAATGAGGCCTCCAGCCTAGCTGTGGGCATCGCCCAGGAAAGCTGAAAAGTAAAGAAAACACTGGCAATTGGTTTTGGAATCTCATGAAGAAAAAAGGAAAAAAATTAAACAGAACAGAGCAAAAAATAAAAGAGAGAAGAAAAATTACAAGAAAAGGAGGAAGACTAATTTTTCTAAAATAGTTTGAGGCTAAGTAGTAGTTTTGAAATATATAATCCTTTAATGTCATGTAGAAAAGTAGTTGACTTTTTGTTCATTGTGTCATGATTTCTTATTATATTTATTGCAATCTTATCCATTATTAAGCTACCCAAATTTCAGATTAGTCATTCAAACCCACAGTGAAAATGGAATTATCCATTTGAAAGAGTTCCACAAGCATTTATTAAGTACCACCTGTGTGTCCAGCACTGTCACAAGTGTCAGGCATACAATGGTAAATAAACAAAAACCTCTGTCCTTGCTGATTCTATCAAATGAGGTTCTGAGTCCTTTAAAAGACATACTGGAGTTGTCAAATTAAGGCTTTATTTCTCATTTTCACATGAAAGGAAATTAGACACCCTCATTAATATTCACACTGTAAATTCAGGACATGAGTGCGATGTTACGGCTGCAGGAACCTTCGATCCTTTGAAAGAGTGTTGTCTCTTGTCAGTCCTGGCCCTGTGCCTTGCCTCCATGATCTCCGTACTCATCCATGAAAATGAGATAGTTTAGATTAAAGCCAATGATTTGAAACTGGTTGCTCATTAGGATCAACTGTGGGGGAATTTAAAACCCAAACAATCACTGGTCCCACCCTATGCCAATTAAAGCAAAATTTTAGGAGTGAGGTTTCAGTTTTAAAACTTCCCCAGGTGATGCTAATTGACATGTCCAGTGTCAAGAACCATTGATCGTTTTTATCAATTTTTAGCTTCACAGAGAAGAAAACAGAAACTACTGCCACCTGCCACATTGTACTGTTTAACCCTGCATTTTGCCACGGCTAGCTTTCCGGCTGTTAGGTCTGGATATACTCTTTTCTTTGAAGATATGCTTCATTTTACATTAATGAACTGCTCATCTCCAGAAAGCAAACTGTTCAGACTGAAGTGGAGAGCTAGCTCCTCTTCAGGAATTTGCAATAATTGTACACACAATCTGAATATTAGAAAAAAAATGTACATCACACATCTACCAACAATATTTTCCTTTGCTAACCCCTTACAAAGTAGAAAAGAGATTTTTTTTCAGTAAAACATTTGAATAGATGATTTACATAAATATTTGTTCAATAAAGAATATTCTTGAAGAAATATTTTGGTGATTTAGTACTTCTACATTTTTTAACTGTCTATATATGTAGTAGAATCCTGCATTTCCTTAATAATTTTGTTTCAGGAGTTAATGTTGAACGGAACTTTCCAGAAAGAACCGTCCTTTTTAGGAATGGGATAGATATGTAAGACCATATTACTTTACCCTTTAAGAACTATTTTAACAATAGCTCCTTAAAGGAAGGTCTAATAAACAGCATGATTGTGGCCTTTAAAAATGTGGAATTCTGCAGATCCAAAGTAAAACTAAGTTTTCTTGCTCATAACTTCAAGTTGGTATGGTACTTTGCAATTCATCTTAAAGCGTCTTCTTTTTTTCTTTCAAATTGCCCTTACCATCATAGGGCCCTAAGAACTCAGGGCGTCAAATGGTTTGATTAAAATTGGTTGTTAAAAGTTGAGATCAGAGATTCCTCTTGACGAATTCACTCCCTGCTTCGATGGCTTCTTGGCTTTACAGGAGGCTCATTAATAGACCAGCTTGCCCAGTTTGTCATCTGTTTCATTATGCAAAATATATACTTTTCAATTACTTTTTCTGTGTGAAAATCTCTTAACTCTAACCAGATATAATGATTTCTTTGGGCTTCTTCTCAACCTCTGAATGGCACAGCTTTCCTAAAATCTCAACTGGGGGTAGAATACTTGGAAACCCTGATGGGAATTAATTCTAATGTAATGATCTTTATGTGCCCATTAAAATAGGAGTGAAATAGCTTACAAAGCTGACCACTGGGCAAACCTAGTATTGACCTCAAAGGAAGAAAAAAACTGTTCAAAGCTTTCTGATCATTTTGTTTAATCTATTTCACATGGAATATAAAGAAGCTATCCCTAAAATAAAGCTTTGGTTTGCAACACTAATTTATTTCAGTTCTGTGAATAGAGTGAAAAAACTTAGAATAGGGATCTTCTTATCTTTTGATGGTCTTATCTAAAGTTAAAAGTCTTTTATAACAGTAGAAATTAGAGGAACATACACACACACACACACACACACACACACACACATACCGAGCCATAATACTTACTAGGATAACAAGTATTTGGTGATGAACTTTTCTCTTACATTCAAAACATACTTTTTCATTTACCTTCATACCCCTATCCTGGATATGGCCTCATGATACAAACAAGAGACACACAAAGGCAGGGGGTGTATGTCAGTGCCTAGCATGCACAGCTTCCTGACTTTGATCCCCAGAACTGAGAGAGAGAGAGAGAGAGAGAGAGAGAGAGAGAGAGAGAGAGAGAAGCAGACCAAGAGACGCAGAGAGAGATCACGTCCAGAGACTGATTTATCCAGTGGAAGCAAATGTATGGCCCTCATGCTGCAGCAGGCTATTTGCTATTGTTAAAAGCTCAAAAAGGTTGGTCATCACTGCTTCTATACCATCTAGATTTGCTTGAGTAAATGCTATAAGATTGATAAAACAAAACCACGTAGCTATGTATTTCTCAAAACCCATTACTGTTGTTAAGTGATGACCGTCTCTCTGTCTTCAGGAAGAAATATTACTTTTAAGTTCCTTGATTTGGTAATAAAGGCAAAAACAGACATTTAAAGTTGTTCCTTTCAAGCCAAGAGTAACTCAAAAAAAAGTCCCAGAATAATACCTCACATTATCTAAACTAAAACTTGGTGGAGAGAAGAACTGATCCAAAAAATAAAGAAAAGAAAAGCTTGAAAGGCAGGAATTGGATTCATAGGGGAAGGAGGTGAGGCTTGGAAGGCTCCTGTGGTAAGCACCTGAGAAACTCAGAGGTGGCAGGTGTGCTGCAGGAGGTTGCTGTGGGAGGGTCCACAGCACAGACAGACCACAGGTGCTTAAACAGGTGCTGGAAGTGCTCTCTCTCAGACTCAGGGAATTGGGTTGATGGTAGAGTAGCACAAGGTAAAGAGCTTTGACACTATACACACATGGAATCCTCTAGCCTCCTCTTACTCACTGGGTGACTTAGATGGAATAACTTACCTTCTCTGACCCTAGCTTTCTTTAAGGAATAGGAATAAAAATAATATTTCAGGTATATTCAAACTAGGCAAGCAGCAACTTTTCTCTGCCTTTCTATTTTGCTATAATAATGAAATATAACAGGCAATTAAACAGAGCTAGTGTGTGTGTTTGTATATTTGCTGTCTATAATTAAGATACAAGGCAATATCATTTAAAATAAATGCTTTTCACTAAGCCCAATTCATAATTCATCATTCTGAAAAAATTCACTTGACATGAGCTCCTTTGAGCACACCGAATAGAGTATTTGATAAAACCTAAGTATATTTAAAATAGAAAAATTTTCCAGTCAGTTATTAATTATATTTAAAGTTGAATCATATCCATTTAGTGCTTGCCTGTCACAGCAGACCAGTGTACACTGACAAATTTACTGACACAAAGTCACTGTGATCTTACATAAAGAAACAAGGATGTCAAAAATATCCTACAATTGCAAATGATAAAATAGGTAATGTCTGGAAATGAGAACGCTATTACCAAAAGCATCTCATTAGTTACCAGAGGAGGCTGGCAATGTGCAGGATGCGAGGATCTCATGGTGATTGACTATGACACACAGATGCTGCCAGAACCAGCACCCACCCAAGGATTAACGCTTCATTTTCCCCAGCAGAGTACTAATGGCATGGCTGGCTAGAAGGAAAGTTTGCCTTGCCTCAATTTGGGTAGAGACTCTAGAAGATCACAACCAGGATAAATCTGGAGGAAGATGGGGAAGAACATGTCTCAGCAAAACTACGCTATATTTTGTTCTGGGTAGTTGACAGAGAGTGATTGTAATCCAGTTTTCCAGATCTATCTGAAATCAGCAAAATTTGTTCAAGTGGGACAGATAATTTAATATTCTGAGCTAAATTAACAATTCCTAAATGTACAGATGTACAAAAGATATAGAGAAATAATTAAGCAATAAATAATAATAATAACTCTAGTACATTACAGGCATTTTGTTAAGATTTGTTTGAGCTTAAAGAAACATATTCAGTGCTTAGCCTTTAAGCACATAAGTGCTTTTTTTTTTTTTTTTTAAACTGGGGATCAAACTCACAACCTTGCTCTTGCCAGGCAGCGCTTATGCTGCTGAGCTAGCCCCAGACATCTAAGTTTTATAGAGGACAAACTAATCCTTAGTTTGTACTCAAGGAAAGATAACCATCAGTCAGCTCAGGCTTACCTATGCTGCCTGCACTCTTCAGTGCACATTCAGTTTAAATGCTTTTCTGACCAATAAGACAAAAAGTAGAATATATCCATTAGTTGTTACAGTATAACACCAAGTCTCAGTAGCTTCAAACAACTTACTCATTTTTTTCCATAAATTTATGAGTTGGATTATCTTTTCTGGGTTTTCCTATGGATCAGAGTTGATAGATATATCAGTCACTTTCCAGAAACTTCACTAGGGAGAAATTCTCAGCACCTGGATAGGTTTACTTTGGCTCATGGTTTTAGGGCTTTCAGTCCATGGCTGGCTGGTTTCGACACAGAAACAGGAGGGTAGAAGGGTATGGAGAGTAAAGCTGCTCAACCTATTGCACTCAGGAAACCCAGAAAGAAAAGGACCAGTGAACAAGAGTATATCCTTTCAGGTCAAGACCCAGTGACCCTTCTCTTCTGACCAAATCCCACCTCTTAACAACACATTCAGCCATGAACTCTCTAATGGATGAGCCCCTTAATGAGTATAGTGCCTACTTCTGAACTCATGAGATGTTTGGGGGGCATTTTAAGTCTAAACCACCATCATGGGTCAGTTAAGGGCCAAATAGTCCAGGCCAACTCTGTTAACCAGGATAGCTCCATTCTATCTCGTGTGTTCTATCATTATGTGGGAGATCATCCCACATTTGTCTCTGTGGATAATCAGCACCCAATAGAAGGAGGATGTGTGCAAGGTCCTTGAAATTTATGTTTGGTGCTGGCATAGAGACATAGTCACTGCATTCCTTTGCCAAAGTAAGACATAAACCAAGGAGAGCTAGGGATTTAGCTCAGTAGCACAGTGCCATCCTGGCAAGGTGTAAGGTCCTACGTTCAATTGCCAGTACGAAAAACAAACAAACAAATAAATAAAACAAAAGGTGGGGAAAGAGGCTCTACCTCTTGCTGAAAAGACCTGAAAAGCCACATGGACAAGTGGGTGGGAACAAAGAAGGGTACGAATCAGAGCCATTTTCACAATTACAGTCTCCTCCCCTGTCACAAGTCTTCATATTCTTCTAGTAGGTTAAATATATTCTCTCCCTCATACCAATGAAACACCTGCTCACTGAATTGTCCATTAACTTACACTAAGATCACTTTTTAAGTTTACCTTTCAAGAAGCATACTAACATCTGGTACAAGTAATAAGGTGGTTTAGGAAGAACCCCCATGCATGTGAAGCTGACCACAGAGGTTGAGCAATCAGTAAATAAGAATTGCCAGATAAAACATACAGAAAAATCAGCACAAACCATGGTAGATGGAGTCATAATCCTCTTCCTAAAAATGAAACTTTTGTAAGATGACAGAAAATGTATTTATGTATAAATTTTCAGTCTGCCTGGACCATGTTAAAATCATCAGGCTTTAGGGTGATCTGCAGGACTAAGGAAGGACACCACAAGCAGTCGCTGCAGATCTGTCCTTCCATGTCACTTAAGCACTTGGAAAATAAGAGAATTATTTTATAATAGTATCTGAGCACAAACGAAAAGACCGGGTTTCTATCTGAGATGTGTAACTGTGTCTAGATTAAGCAAGCTTAATTTTCTGCCCAAGCATTTGGCCACTCAGGGCAATGTAATGAAAAGTAATTGAACTTCTTTCTGTAGGACTGTTTACCCCCTTCAGCGGTTGGGTTTGTGGACCCATTGTTTCACAGCTCCCCTTTGGATTTCAACTCATACTTGACTGGTTGCTAAGCAAAACCATAAACAATGCCAAAAATGTAGTAGGTATTTGGACAGATTAGGTGATAAAGTACCATAATTATGCAATCAACAATTAAAAGGCCAAATTAAAATTTTAAAAGGCTGAGAAGCCCAAAATCTGTTTGTGGTTGACATCCAAGGAGATTCTTAGGGGAAAAAAAAATGTGCACCAACTAGTGTGGCAGTGTGAGCAGATAATTAAAACCTTCAGTGTCACTATGGTATTTCTATAGTCTAGAATGTGCTATAATGTAGTGAACCCAATTTAATCACATATATACACATAGAAGACAGCTGCTGCTTATTTCAGATTCACATGCAAATTTATGGCTGGTAAAATTGAAGTTTCAGAAGTACAAGTAGGAACACAGTTTGAAGGGGCTTCTATGTAATGAACAATTCGTTGGACTAGATTTTTAACTATTATTAATTCCAAGTCATAGCAAATCTCTGACAGGAAATAGAAGCAACACAACTGTTACTACCCAAGATTGCAGCTGTGAGAGACTGGAATAGCTGGGGCCCTAATGAATCATACCCCTCTTATGGACATTCTTGGGTCATCCTTTCTTACACTGATTCTGAGCGCAGAATGGGACTTGCTTTGGTCAAAGGGCCATCAGACAAATAATTATAACCAAAGACTTAAAAAGTACTTGTGTACTAAAGCTTGTTCTCTTGAAATACAGGCACCATGTGCAAAAGCCTCAATTAGCCTGCTAAAGACACATGACATGGATTAGAGGCAACAACAACCTCTAGGCGTGGAGTGAAGCCACTTAGACCTTCCAGCCCACTGAGCTGCCAGATGACCATAGACACATGAGTGAGCCAAAAAGAGCTACAAAAGTACTGTCCAGATGAACTCAGCCAAAGTTATTGATCCATAGGATAATTAGCACATACAATGGCTGTTGTTTAAGATGATACATTTTGATGTGGCTGTTAACATAGGAATGCAAAACTAATATAGCAGCAAAGTATTTCCTTCTCCCTTTCTGCTCTACTAGATTGACCATGCTTTGCTCATATCCTGCCAGTTTTGTTAGCTTCCCAGGCTGGTTTTTGCACAGTCTACTGTGTCTGTCTGTAGCCTCTGACATGCAACCAATTCAACACATTGAACACTAATTCATATTGAACATTGTATCTTTAGTCAGTCTTCTATTAAGTTGCAAATGATTTTATCAGCTACGCATTTACTAAAGGGACTCCTGGGCTAAACTCTTGTGTGAATATATGTTTGACAAAATGTGGGTTGCACAGTTAGATTATATTGAAAAACTAGTTGACTGTTAAGAGGAATTCATAGCCTGTGAAGGGAGTTCAATGTGGAAATGAGTGCTGGAAAATAGGAAGCATGGCAAGTCATGAATGCATACCTACGGCTGGTGGGACCCAAGGAAGGATGGATGGAAGGGATATAAAGAATTTGCAAAACAGTCCTTGAAACAGGTATCAACATATTTCATGTACATACTTTATATTTCCAGGCATCTTTCTTCCTGATTTTTTTTACATACTTTCTGCTTCCTCTTCTAAATCTATTCTAAATATTATCCCATTTTAATATAGAAAGGAAATTTGGTAAAAAAAAATACATTGATATTTATTGAAATCTTCACGGAGAAAAGCACATTAGTCCATTGGCATCTTCTCCACCATAATGTTTATATCATTAGCCACAAAATCTGGTTGAGAGTGCAACAAAAATAAAGTGGTGGGTGAGGATGAGCCACATGGCTGGACAAGCTTTCAATAGCAGACATCTGGCCAGCCATGTCAACAAATGTGGTCCACATGGCACAGAGCTGAGGAGCAGAAACGGGCCATGCAGTGTGGAAAGGGGAAGGAGCCAGCCCTCTTCTGATGGAGAAACTGCCCCAAAACACATGCCACTGTGTTTGGTTTGCTCTACCGCAGTACACCCATCCTAAGCAAACTCAGCTCAGCTGGAATTGTGCAGGATGCCAGCTCCATTCTGCCTCAGGAATGGAAATATAAACTTTTTTCTTATAGTTTGTGTCCACCCCTCTGCTTAACTGGCTATGCCCATCTCATAACCATGGAAACATATTATTTCTAGGTAGACCCAAACCTACAATGGATCATGGACCACAATCTAATAAACTTAGAGTGAAGTTTTATAGATGGACAACTGAATAATTTTATACTGCCAAATTGTATTGGACTTTTATAGGTCCAAGCAAAGATGACCACAATAGTCAAAGAAGGATAAAAAGGTGTGGTTAGATTGTCTCATCACATCAAATGAGGGACATGTAGCTTAGAAATCCTCAAGTGAGACAAAAAAGTTCTGATTGAAGAAGATTCAACATCTCAGTAATTACAGCTCTACTTATCATGCTAATCATGTATTTTCATACCTTTTTCTTTTGTAGAAAAGTATGGAAATATTCCCAGATAACTTTTTATGCAAGAAAAAACAGGTTATTTTATTTTAAAAAAATTTATGTCAAGCTGTAAATCCAAATACATAATGAAATAGAGTATTAAGACATTTTTAAAACAATATTTTCCTAATAATTTTTGAACTATTTTTTTTACAGTTCTCCAGACAACTACTAAAGCATGTCTCACTCAGTATTTGCAGACCTGATGTTAAAGCATCTTCAAAGGAGAAAATTTAAGTGTGGTCCATTTCAGTGATTTGGCCACGTCCAAAGGAGGAAGTGATAGGCATGGAGTGGCCTGGCCAGTCTCGGTCCCTGCTCTTTCTTGTGCTCTGAGCTTCTGACTGCTATCCGCAGATTTCTACCATTATGATGGTAGGACCATCCTCTCTAACAGCTCTGAGCAATGGGCACCTGCCGGGATTTTCTGTAAGGCTCTATACTCAGGTTCTCCTTTGGTTTGTTCTAGTCTTCTCTTTCTTTTTTCTTCTTTTTATACTGTCAGCGTATATTTACTACAGCTTTATTTCTCCAACCTTTTATAAATAAATTATATTTGGAATGCTCAGGTATGGAAAACTTCATAAGAAAAAGATATTTGTAGTAAAGCAAATTTAAAATGTAAAACCACGTGAAATATAAAGCTGTAAAGATTACGTCTTTTTATTTTAGCACTTTATATATTTTTTCTGGAATCTGAATAGGCCAGCTATTTCAATGACTAAAAGAAATAAGTGAAAAAAATGGATTTTTTTAAATTGTTATTGCTATACAAAAACATTCCCAGAGTGGCAACTTGAAAAATATCTATAAACATAGTGTGAGATTACATACTTTAATTTCTTTTGGAAAAAAAGTATTCTGCTTCTAATATTAATATGTAAAAAATAAAAAGTCTTAAAAAGTTCTCTTTAATTCCATAAATATTAGTCTTTCTATAAAACCAACAGTTTTTATACATCATTCTAAAAACTGGCAATTGTAAAAATCTAAATAAATCATCAAAAATTAGATTAAAATCTTGAGAAAAGCTTTCTATATTAAAAGACTTTAAAAAGTCTTTTTAAAGAATATTTTTACCTATTTTTAACATGAAATTAAAGTTTGCATTTCTTATTTAATATACTATTGGATAGTTGAGTTATTAAATGTGTTGACCTAACTTACACACCTTTAGTCATTTTATATTTTAGGAATATTTGAAATCATAGTATTATATAGTTGGAGTTATTAAATGTTAGACCTAACATACATACCTTTTTTTTTTATCTTTTAGAGATACTTGAAATCCACAGTAACATTTACATCATAAAAATTAAGCTAAACATCTTATGGTTTGCTTGTCAATTTTTTTCATAAATAAACTATTTAAAACCTACATGCTTTTCAAGATTCTAAATGACCTAGTTAACAAATAATAGTATGTCACATTTATGTCATGTTTGATCACTTACAAAATACCAACATAAAAAGAAGTTTGTTTTTCTTTAATTTAAAATGAATGAATATCTAACCCTCAATTTTTTTTTTTATTCCTTTCTGACTGAAAACAACCAGAAATATTTGCTACGACTGCAGCATAGGTGGCAGCCAAAGAGAAGCAGTCAGGAAAAAAGAAATGGAAACAGAAACAGGTCATAAAAGAAAGCAAGAAAAAGCACCCTTTAAAGACAGAGACATAAGCAAAGAGCTTAATGTAAATGTAATACAGTCAGGATGATTTAACTAATACATAAGTACAGAGGGCCAAAAAAAATGGCCACATAAACATGCTAGGTAAACTTTAAAGGTACAGAAAGGAGCCATTTATTGCTGTGGTACTTCAGAGGCAAGCTAAAATTATTTCTTAAATAACAGATTTCTACTCTTCCTGAATTATTGTGGAACCAAGGGCCAATAATTCCTGCCTAATCTCTCCCTTGACTATCTGTAAAATTAGAAGCATGAACCAGACCGGGGTAACCTAAGGCTCCATTTTCAGAGAGGAACCCAGGAAACCTTTCTGTAGAAAATTGAGCCATTGAACAGTTCATATTCGGGTCAATTACCTCAGTGGTTAAAAATCTATTGAATTGGAGAAAATTTTTAAAAAATTTTATAGCACACATGTTCTTTTGCTTGTTAGGCCCTAACGTCATACAGAGTAAATCAAATTTGACCAGATATTTGTCAGAACTTCTACTGCAAGAAAAGTTTGATTTAGATGTCATATAACATTTCCTTGCATGAAATACTGAGATTTCTAAGTAAAACTTAAATCTCCCAGAAATATCATTAAGTCAACTTTAAAATGTGTTTCTTTCAGTAATTTAAACAATGAGCAGAAATGATAAATTTATATTAATTTTCATAGCACACATTCATATATCTATTTAATAATATTTCATCTGATTTAGATATGGAAGTTTGATCAATGGAGCTATTTTTTATTTTAATACTTACTCAATTTTACATTCAATGCAATATATCACTATGGCTTTACTGGTTGGTGGTAATTTTCTCAGGCATTATAATTCTTAGGTGAAAATTCTTATGAAATAAACTATGTAGATACAGACTTAGGTAAATGTAGATATATTCTTAATTTATGATACATAGGGTTGAAAATTTTAATCTATATATTTTCCCTTGACAAGAATTTCAACTCATTTTATAGATCCATATTTATACATTGCACTTTTAAACTAATACTTCTGAAAGCTGGATAAAGTCTAGGGGAAAAATGACATCATATATTCTGTCAATAAAATGTTTTTTTAAAAAGAATTAGAGTTTTCAACTTTGGGGAAAATGTCTACTTTAGTAACTAAGTACTGATCCATCCTTTTAAAAGTGGATAAATGTTAAAACCTTAAATTCCTAAGTCTGATGGTAGTTTGAGTAGGGAAATTGGACATACTATGTGGTCAGTGATACTCTCTCAGAAATCATGGTAACAGAATGTAGAAATTTTAAAGGAATGAAATGATAGACGAAAATCACGGCCAATAATTTACCGTCTTTAGAGTGGTAGAGAGGTGGATGCAGTCCTGCCCATTATAAGACCAGACAGACTGTAGATTCACAATTGAAAAGTGCTATGAAGCAAAGGAGACTTAAACACTTAAGTGTTGGTCTCTTCCAACATCAAGCAGCACGTAATTAACTCTAAGAAAGAAAAAAGAAAGAAAGAAAGATGAGAGGAAAGAGCAAGGAGGGAGAGAGGGAGGGAAAAAAGAGAAAAAGAAGAAGAAAAAATAAAGTGGACATTGCAAGTCTGGAAATGATGGCAGAAGACATTGGCAGAAAGGTAAGCCAGGACTCTAGTGCCCAGAGGACTTGTCCTGCTGGACTTCGGAGAACCCGTTGTCTGCCCGGAGGCTTTTTGTCCGCAGTCTAAAGTGATGCCATCTAAGGACACATCTCACCTCCATTCTACCCCACTTCACACATTACTGCCAGTTATAGGAGAGACCTGAAGGCAAAAGAGTTTAACATATAAAACAGTGGAAGACACCCACACTATTCTATATACTGTCTTTCTTTTTAAAATAGAAGCTCTCAAAACAAGACCTCGGAGGACAATCAGTAAGATAGAAAAGAAAGATTCAGATGAACATACATCTCCATGAGATTATTCAGGTAATAGAAGAAAACCTTTAAAATCTTATAAATATTAAAGGATCTTGAACACTATGTCATAGTCATAAAACAAGAGTTGTTTGTAAGGAAAAAGGCTCAGTCACAGAACAAATCAGAGCTATTAAAAAGGAAAACTAATTTAAAATATTTTAAATTCTAAAAATCAGGAAAATATTACAAAATATAAAACAGAAACAGAGGAAAAAAATTTTTATATACCATGTACTTTATACTATATTTTCTTAGAAAGAATAGAAAAAGTAAAGGGAACAATTATCAAAAATACTAATAATTTTCCCAGACTATGCAAATTGAGTTTGTTTACTAACTGTCCGGCACATTGGATGATGAACACTCTATAGCTAAATACACTTTTGAGAAATTTGAACACCAAATGAAGAAAGGCAAAATCTTTAAAGATTTCAGAAACAATAGTAAGTGTCTACAAAGGAAGAAAAATCACATGAATATCAAACGGGCCATCAGTGACATTGGAGGCTAGAAGATGAAAGGGGAATTCCTAAGAATTCCAAAATAAAATTATTTCTTGCCTAGAATTCTGTATGTAGCTGAACTATCAATCAACTATGAAGGAACTAAAACAGAAATATTACATATATCAGAGGCTCAGAAGATGTAAACCCTATCATCTTTCTTAGAAAGTTAGTTGAAGATATATTCCAATAAATTAAGGAAACAAATCACAGATTCATCCCAGAAGAGTAGACAAGTTCTGAGCAAAGGCAGAACCTAGAGAGAAACCAGGCCAGACCAAAACCCACATTCTTAAAATGTAAAGAATAGTTCCAGGACAAAAGTAATGAAGTGCCAACATTCTAAAATTTGACCATTAGTGGAATATAAAAAGAGAAAATTGACTTGATCTTGATTCTCACAACATTGTTGTTCTACAGATTTGAGGCATCAGACCTGAAGAGATATCAGTGCAACCTCAAGAAACTCATTCAAGAGGGAACAATATTTTCCTTGTCACAATAATATATATAATTATTCTGCACACACACACACACACACACACACACACACACATTTTCTCTCTCTCTAAAAATGTAAGCCAATGCAGAAGGTCCTAGAATTTCTGATGCTATTACAGAATAAAATATAAACGTTACCAGCCCCATGAATGTAAAAATAAAGCCAGCAAAATGAGGAATACAGCAAATAAGGACAACATGACTTTCATCTTTCAGTTTGGGAGTGAGGAAATATTGTCAAAAGTTTATAAACCAAGAAACAGATTCATAGGTGTATATTTAAATTATAAATGTTAACAATGAAAAATATACTATATAATAAAACAGAATATAGCAAAAATATGATTCAAAATGTTAGGAATAAAGGAAGTCAAAAGCAATAAGCTAAATATGCTGCTTGACCGATGTTCAATTGGATATATCATAATGTAAATGAGAACGGCTGGTCTTTTCCCTATTCCTCAAGTCTGGGGATGGCTTTGATTGTTCCTTCAAGATATATAACCTCCACCAAATACAGGCATTATTTAACAAATGTGTATATGTTACTTTGATAACTCTCCAATCTATATCTGATAACACTCTTCCAACAACTAAATAATTTAAAATCATTAAGATATTGTTTAGAGACTTTAACCCCCTATGAAAACAATACAATTCTAGTATGGTTCATTTATGGAAGACAATGATCATAGACACTATTTTTTGAGCACCTACTGTGTGTGATGCCACATAGCAAATACTTTTGTGCTCATTTTGTGAAAATCACAAGAAGGTAGAAATGGCAATGCTCATTTCATGGGCAGGGAAAATGAGTTTCAAGGCATTTAAGTAGCTGGTACAAGATAATAAAGTGCTTGAATGGCAGAAGAAAAGCTACTCTGAAGCCTAAAAAACATTTTAAAATCAAAAGAGAGAGGTTGTATTAAATGGTCCCTCGAGGTCTATTTCAAATCTGAAGCTTTCCAAATCCACCAGCAGCATAAGAATAAAGCCTACTTAATTTTCAGTGTCAATCTAAAAACCAGACACCAAAGTACATCAGTAACTACACAGAGTTTTATTTACAGAGACTGAGGGATAAGGACCAACAGATTCGCTCTCTAGCATGGATTAGGGAGTCATTCCTCGCAGGTCCTTCATATGTCTGGCGCATCTGTGTCATTTTTATAGGGACTTTATTCCATTAATGTTGTCTTGGGCCTACAATATTTCTGTATGCAAAAATACCACACTGTTATAGGATAACAGTGACTCAAACAAACAAACAAAAAAGGTCTTTTTATCAAAGCTTAGTTTATGTTTATTTTAAGACTGTTCAAAAATTCACTCCATGCGGTTAGGTTTTACAGCTCATGAAAACAACCTCCAAATTTACAGATATTTCATAACATTCCTATCAGCATATAAGAGCTTCTTTCACAGCTGGTACAGAGTGTCCTTTCTTCTGTCTCTTCTAAATTGGTGGGGAGCTCCTTAGATCTCCTTTTGCGAACATTTTTTCTCCTGGCAGTGGGGAATCACGAAGGGAGAGCTATTGATCTGGCGCAGAAGTGAAAATTTCCACACAACGAGCTAGCATAAGTACACGTTCAGGCAGGAAACCGAAGATTTTATTAATTATTGCTGGTCTTATCATTATTTAAGAAATACTCAGGCTGATAGGAAAAATCTGAAATATATGAGAGAGAGATAGAGAGAGAGAGAGAGAGAGAGAGAGAGAGAGAGAGAGAGAGAGAGAGAGAGAGAAACAGGGACAAGAGATGCGAATGCATGGCATTCTGTGGACACCCCACCAGCACTCACCAGAGAAAATCAAGTTGCCGCCAGTTTGGCTGGGGTTCAGCACCATCTGCATAGTATTTAAAAGTGAGAGCCAAACTCTGAGCTATTTTATTGGAGTTAGTAAGGAAGCTCTCCAATCTATATCTGAAACTCAACTGTTCCAGCTTCTGAGCATCACTAAAAAGAGCTTATGGAGGTCAAGGAACTTAAAAACAGTACGAGGAGCCTCTTCACAGTCCGTATGAAACTGGGAATCAGTATCCCATGCATTTGGGTCTCTAAAGGACGGTGGGAAAATCTTCCAGTAGTTCTTGGGGAGAAAGATGTAGATAAAGGTTAATAAGGGTACTAATACAATATATAGAGTACTTGCTGTTTCAAGGTTTTTACATTCCTTAATTCATTCAATCGTCACCTTAAACTTGTGCACTAATACTACCCACATTCCCCAGATGAAGAATCTGTCAGGATGAATCCCTGGATTAGGAATTTTTGCCTTAATATGATTTCTAATTTTTATTTCCTCAGAATTCAGGACTTGTTTTTGTTCCTGAGTGACTGGGACATATGCAAATGTGATTCTTAGTTTCTTTCAATATCCATGAAACATTGAAGAAAAGTAAGTTTGAACTGGCTAAAAAAAAAATCCAGAAATATAGTTAATAACAATAATAGCTAGCATTTATTGAATCCTTTTCACGTAATAAATTAGGCAAATTCCCATAACAAAACTGGAAAGGAAGTGTTATGATAATCACTGATAAATGGGGAAACTAAATCACATAGTATCAGGTGACCTGTTGGGTGGCCATCACAGAGCTAGCGAGAGGCTGAGGCAGGATTTAACTCCAGCCCACAGGCTTTTGTTCAGGGATCTCTTGCTATCTCCAAAACTCAGTAAGTAAAGCTAACAAATTATCACTTTTCTCAGCTCTATAAGGTAACAAAGCTCAGTGAGTGATCTCACGGAGGGACTCTATAGTAGTTACAATGATTGGAAGTGAGCTGGAGGCAAATTAAGAAGTCTAGGCTCATATCTAAAATAGTTTCTCACTCAAATTGGGCAATTTGTCAAAGATGGCTGGAGTCTGGCTGTCCTGCCCCTCTCTATTGCTGCTTATCTGTCCACAGTCCTATTCATCTCTCCATACAGCTTGTCATTCCATGCAGTATCATGATCTGAATGTAGCAGGCTTCCTATGTAGCACCTGGCTTCTCCCTTTGTGAGCATCCAAGAGACCCAAGAAAAAGGTTCAAAGTTTCTATTTACCTAGCTTAGGAGGTCCTACGGCATTTCCAGCACTGAACTATTATTGGTCAAAAGCAAGTCACAGAGCCAGTGCAGATTCAAGAGTGTAAACCCTGAGACACCTGCTCCACTGAGGGCCCATCGCTGGAGATGAGCAGCATGGCTTTTAGCTCCATTTATTTGATGATTATCCTATTAACTGCAGAACTGAAGTTTTAAATCCAGTTTAACCAGCCAGGCATGGTGGCTCACACCTGTAATCCCAGCACTCAGGAGGCTGAGGTAGGAGGATCGTTGGGATTTTGAGACCAGCCTGGGATACAAAGAGCTCAGAACCAGCCTGAACTGGTGGTTTGAGACCCTGTCTCAAAAAAGAAAAAAAAAAAAAAGTCCTGCTTAATCAAGGCAAAACAATGCTCCTGAAAATAGGTACATAGAAAATCCTTTCCAAAATAATGATCTTTTTCTACTAGAGAAATCTGCGTAGGTGTCTCTGATTCTGACCCAGGATGGTGGCATCAGTAACAGGAATTCCAAAAATATCTGGAAAGATTCCAAGGCTCATTAGACAAGGTAGAAATTAACATTTTTCTTATTCCTACACTCTTTGGCACAAACTTTAATGCATTTGAATGTGGACATTTTCCTGATTGAGTTCTTGTCTCGGATCTGATGCTAATTAGCCTTGACCAACTCAATTTCTCAGCAACAGTTTCCCCTTTCTTTAAAAGACAATTATAGGTTTCCTCCATCATGGGATTGACGGGAGGATCAAATGAGATTATACCCATGAAGATGTTTTGAAAACTAAAAATCAAACACTTCCCACTGTCAGATTTTGCTATTGATGGATTATTAATTCAATAGATTGCCTCTTCCTAGGCTGTAAGTTCCAAGATGTCAAGGATTCTCATGTACTCATCTGCAGGATTCTCATTGCCTAGAACAGGGTTTAACCCATGGTTAAGGAGATCGTGTGCTTTGTCAGCAAAGCAAGAACACTTTTAAGTGTAAAGAGGGACATCCATAATGATTATACTGTAGAACAAAAGATCCACAGCAGGTGCATGGAATCTTATTTTATTTGACACTCAATAAACATTTGTGAAATATATATATATATTATTTATTGTTTACTTTGCCCCTTTCTTGTGAATTTCTTGTCCTTTTTCTCTCATCCTTCTCTCATTCAATTTTATCTTTATCTCCAAATCCAAAATTAAAATTCCATTCTTCATCTAAAAATTAGCCGACCCTTTCATTAATAGATTTCCACTATTCTTCAACTGCACAGGAACTAGAATGAAATTGCATTAATTCCATGTGTTATTCCTTAGTGACTACAACACAGCAGGCTCTGTCTTAGCTGGGGAGGCAGCAACAACGAAGACAAGCAAAATCTGCTCCTTCAGAAAACTTACATTCCTGTGAAGAAAGACAGACAACACACATGCAAACGCAGCAGCCTCAGATCGTGGTAAGTGTTTGAAGCATGAAAATTCAGTAGGCAGTAATGAAGGTTTCAGAAAAAGGAAGTCTAAAGAAAGGAGGCATTTAATCTGGGATCTGAATGTATGCAAGATCCAGGCTTAGGAAAGGATAAACACAGTGTTCAAAACAGAAAGAGCAGGAAGGACAAAGGGCTGAGGACAGAGGGCTTGGCGGTGCAAAGAGAGAGAGAGAGATCACATGGGCAGAGCCCAGGGAACAGAGGAGAAAGGTATAATTATGCTTCGAGGGTGCTGGTCTCAGAGTCACTCCAGCCTATGTTAGGACGATGACACTCCTTATGCCAGTCTGAGCTGATTTTTCATGATTGATGCGAGCACTAAACAAGATAAATGTTTTTGAAGGTCCTACTCATAGTGGTAAAATTACCTGGAGGGTCTCAAATCAATTCTTTTATTAATTCAGAAAGAGCTGTGTCTATAACCTAATAGCCCAAGAATTAGACACAAATTATTAAAATTAATGTCAACTATAATGATCTTTGTTTAGCTTTGTTTTACATTTCCCTTGATGGTCATTGGAAATTCACAGATGTGGTCAATCTGAATACAGATTTGCAGGATATAGGTTGGCATAAGCCCATTATCATTTCGGGAAATTCCTTTAGCACCCCAGGCTTGGTGCCCTTTCCTGTGCCCTCATGTGCTGGACTCAGAGTTACTTATATATCACTACTAATTCTTCATGAAATTTAACCAGTACCCAGGCACCAGGCTCCTCATCTTCTTTTCAAGGCTCACCATGTCCAACTTTGCCTCTTTCACAGAATGAAATGCTGTTATTTCTAAAGAAAGCTCAACCTCACCCATGCCTGCTGAAAGGGACTGAGCTTTCTAGTTAGACCTCGGCCTTTTTGTACTTGTCCTGAGCTGCACCTGTTGTGAGGTACCATTCCAGCAACTCTCCACTGAAATGGATGCTGGATAAAGTCCTTTGTGCAACTCTGCAGGTGCATTAATTATAGACTACCTGGATGCATCTAGAACACTTGGCAGTAGCAAGACTGTAGTTAATGTTCTGTTAAACAATGTCCCCAATGGTGTGTATTGTGAGAAATATAACAGACATTCCAATAATGGCTGACTATAATGCAGGAGTTATTTGATCACCTTGGTTGCATTCTGGCCTCAATTTTGTAACAAAATAAATCTTTTTAAAATAATAATCCCTCCAAATTGACAATAGGTATCAGCCTTGGACTAAGGTAAAAGAGAATTATATTGACTGCCATGAAATGAATTTCTAGCCAAGGAAATTCATTAACATTACAGAAATGTTGACTCTTGTGTGAATGCAACCTCCTTCTCTCAGAAGCTGGGAATCCCAAAGGCATTTCCTTACTTTGATTTCGAATGTGGAAAAAGTCAGTTCTGCCAAAGATTGCATTTTTTAAAAAGGTGAATCTGATTGAGTTTTTTTTTCACCAAATGCATAAGAAATCAAAGAAATTTGAGTGACCTGTGATGAAAATTAAAAAGCGCTCATGTAGGAGCATCAGCATGTGGATCTCTCATTTGAAAAATGATAAAGGTAATTAAATCATCCTTTTTTACTTAGTCCAAGGAAAACCCATTAAGATAAAACCAGTTTGCCAGCTCATTAGGTAAAGTACATAAAGACAGTGAGAATTATTTTAGTTCCCTTGAAGCTTGGAGAACTTCAGGATATAGATCAACCAATAGTGAAAGATTATCTAGGTACATGTCCCCTTCCTAGGGAGAATGCCATCTGAACCAGAGGGATAGCCCATGCCTGTAGTGTTACTTTTGTTTAAGAAAATGCTTTTGAAGACAGTTCTTCAACTCATAGAGGAAGATGTGAGTGATGACAGGAGCTGGAAAGCTTCTTGGTAGAAGAAAAGACTTCAGGAATTACCTGTTGGAACTGATCAACACAGGAGAAATCAAGTTTTAAGTTACTCCATTCCATTCATCTTGCCATAAAAATCAAATCTTCTTCAAAAGAAGATGCTTGAGAATTTAGCTCTGCATCATAAGTGCCTGCATGGTAAGCGTAAGGTTGTGAATTCGATCCTCAGTACTTAAAAAACAGAAACTAGATATCCTCAAAAGAAAACTATACTGGAAAAGTTATGTAGGGCTACCTTTTGGCAGCTTCTTTAGTTCCCTCAGTGGGCCATTAGTGACTAATGAGAGCTGCCATGTGGAGCATTGAAAAGGATAAAGCAGAGAAAATAGGAAAAGAATTCTTTGCAAAACAGCCAGACATGGGCCAATACTGAAATTTAATACAGTGAATCGGGGCCTCTGCTTGTGCAGACCCCTTCTTCATGAATAAATCAATCCCATTCACATCAATAAATATGTACTGAACCCTACTAAGTGCACGAGATGGAGAGCTACATAAAAGAACAATCCCACCTTCCAGAGACTCAGTGTGTGGTGTGAAAGAAAGACACATAAGCAAGTGACTACAACCCAAGTTGGACTAAGCCCAGCCTGAGCGTAGACACGCAGAGTGAGATGACTGAGGAGCAGAGTTTCAACAGGCAGAATGTGAGGGAAAGCTTTTGAAGCAACTGTGACAACGCGTGCACAGGCAGAGCGGGAGAGACTGGCTGAGTGTATTTCAGGAGGCAACGCGGCCTCTTCCTGGTGTGCAGAGTGGAATCTGATAGACCTGTGGCTGGAAAACTGACTTCCGCCCTCTGCCCATCACAACCCCTGAAGCGCTTCATTTCTATTACAACCTTTAAATAGATTTGTTCTTATTCATGTTCCTAGGAGAAGGCTCTTCATCAGAGCACCCCTTCGGGTTTGATCTGCCTAATTCAACTATAAATTCTAAAGGAAAGAAACCATGGTGTCTGGCCTTTTTGTGTACTCCAAACAAAAGCTAGTATTATACACAAAAAACAGCCTGTACTTTTCGGTGATTCTTTGTTGTGCTGGGCATACCCCTCCAGAGTCACTGTTTTAAGGCAATTTTCTTCGCAAAATAAGATTCAAATAGAGAAGACAAGCACCTTTGGAAAGTATCACTAGTTAACCAAGATGGAGCTGGAGAGGAGAAACTCAATTTTTGCTAAATAGAAGGAAAACTCAGAAGCTCATAATATTTATGATTCTTGAATTATTAGACAAGAGGGGAAATCATAAAAAATGCTATGAAACTTGTATTGCCTGTTCTAACAACCATCACAAGTTAGAAACAATACATTATGAAAGTCCAATTTCAAGATTTACTAAAATCGTCAGCCTGAGATATCTTGTTCTTTTTTTATCTCCTATAACAATATTTCACAGTTCAAGTTTTGTCATCACTTGTCCTTTTTGCAATCTTTTCCACAATTTTAAAGACTGTAACATGCATTCTGTGGAAGAAGAAAAAGACAGGATAGCACCAGATTTACTCTGACCTTTTTAAGGTTCCAAATTTAGTTAGTTAGCCATTTCTATCCTCCTAGCTTTGCAGAAGCTTATGTGTCAGAACTAAAAATGGGAAACCTCTCCAAATTACCAGCATTTAAAAGGTTAAACAGTTTATTTTTATTCCACTCGCAGAGAATTAAAGCTCCAATGTGTTCAGGCTCACTGTGACAAAGATCACAGTGAGAACCTAGAAATGATCTGTTCTTAATCCTTCCCATTTACAATACTCAGATCTCACTCTGGGGCTTTTCCTCCCAAATTTTGCAAGCTGCTAGACAGACTCAGTCAGCTGAAGTTGTGTGGCACCAGGCTACTTTCTCCCTCAGAGCTGAACATCTTGGTCCCTAGGAGCACAGAGTGAAGAATTCCAAATCCTCTAAGAATGGAACTCTTCCTGGCAACAGACTGTACCCTCTTGGCTCCTTTCCGGAACATCTGATTTTTCTATGTAGAAAAATAGTTCTCTGTCAAATGCACATTTTAATTCAGGTTGATAGACTGCTTCTCTGTGGCCAGAAAGAACTACTTCCAATCAGTAAAGGAAGAAGTAGACTCACATACCTTCACGTAAAGAGGCATAATGGTATAAAAAAGACAGTCAGAAACTTTATAAATACCATTTGCATTTCTATGTTTTCCTCTCCTCTCCTCTCCTCTCCTCTCTTCTCCTCTCCTCTCCTCTCCTCTCCCCTCCCCTCCTCTCCTCCCCTTTCCTCTCCTCTCCTCTCTTCTCCTCCCCTCCCCTCCCCTTTCCTCTCCTTCCCTCCTTCCCTCCTTTCCTCCCCTGAAGAGTAATTGTAACAAAAGGTTTTCTAAATCCCCCATTATTTGGGGGCATACACCCAAAAAGTGAGAATCCCAACTGTAGATGGCAGAAGTTCTGTCTTAACACTCATGAATTAAGCCTTTAAACATCCCATTAAAGAGAAGTGGGATTACCAAGAGGTAAGACTCTGCAAAGGACTGGAAACGTCCAAATGCTTAGCCACCTTGTTCTTTATTTCCCTCCACCAGAGTACTTTCCATTTCCTGCCAAAATGGCCATGGCTTGTCTTTTCTTACCCATTTCAAAACCTGCTTTGAGAGCACATAAATGTCTGGCATCATTTCCAAGCACGAGAAAAGTGAACTACCCACTTTCACAAAACAAAGCAAGCCTGCCGGGCTATTAAGAAATGAAAGAAGTAAAAACACAGATTTTTGTAGTTGTTGTTTCTGATAGGAGAAAGTTTGGTTTGGCCTTTGGAGGCCTGGCTTAGGTTTTTGTGACCTACACTCTGAGAGGCAACCTCAGAGTTAAAATACAAGTATTAGATAAAGAAATTTATTACTTCTGCAAAACTGATTCTCTCTGGAGTCTTAAAACTATACCTGTATTCCCAGAAAATCAAAATGTAAGTGATAACAGTGTGTTACATTCTTTGTATGTATCAGCTATTCAAAACCACTGCTAGCTTAGGTTTTTTAAAGATGTATTTACTCCCCTCAAGGAATTTTTTTTTTTTTGCATACTATAAAAGTTCTCCTTTTTGTCACCTTTAGAGCACAGGATGATGAGAACACAGGGGAGTAAAATCTTATGAGGAGTTAAATTCTAAACCCACACATAAGATGAAAATTACACAGTCGAAATTACCTTTGAAAATCTATCAAATTATCCATAGAACACACATATTTTTGTATATACAACATTATAGAGCAATTTTTATGCTAAATTGTGGGAACTTCAACTCTGGATTAATGGAAAGAATAAAAGGAAAATCTATACAGCTCTCTAGGCATTCAAAATATTCCATAGGAAAAGACAGAATTGTAAATCTTTCTTTTGCTTGCTTGGTATGCCCTAGACCCTACTAATATTTAACCTCTACAACTCTAATACATGTTAGTACATTTTGTGTATTTTTGTGAACATTAAACCAAGTTAGTCAAGTCAAATCATACCGTAAACATGTGTATGCAAGTTTGATATTACTCTCCTGTGATCAGTTATGATTTCCAAATCCTAATTATTTTACAAAATGTATTCAACTCCCTTATATTATCTGAAAAACTATTAGGATGCAAGGACAGGGGTGAGCATTCAAAAATGCAGACAAAGAGAAGACAACCTGGAGCTTAAATTGCTGGTTCAAAGTCACTCTGCTCATTAGGGACAGAAATGGGAATTTAAACAGATGATCTTGTTCCCAAGTTTAGTACCTCTTTCCAAGGATCCCACTATTCAGAAAAAAGCAACTGACACAGAAACTCCATGTGTCTTTATTTGGATTATGGTAGGATGTAACAAAACAAAACCAAAAAAAGCAGAAAGAGAAAAGGAGGGAAGTCAGCGTGGTGGTGCAACCCTGTAATCCCAGAACTCCAAGGCAAAAGGATCACAAATTAGAGCCCAGCCGAGGCAATTTAGCAGCTTAGCAAGAATTTAGCAATAAGCGCTACTGCATGTAGTTTCAGTTCAAGGTCCTGAGTTCAATCTCCAGTACAGAGAGAGATAGAGAGAGAGAGAGACAGCCAGAGAGAGAGAGAGAGAGAGAGAGAAAGGGACACAGACAGACAGACAGACAGACAGACGGACCAGACCGAAAAAGGGAGGGGAGGGGAGGGGAGGGGAGGGGAGGGGAGGGGGAGGGGAGGGAGGGAGGGAGGGAGGGAGAGAAAGTGTGTGTGTGTGAAAGTAAAGTCTGTGTGTTCATCCACTTTAAGCATCTTGGAAAAGCAGATTTGTAAACAAACAAGAAAGACATGGTTTTTAAAAATACATGTGATTTCTGAGGATTCAAGGAGAGAAAACACAATCCTTGGAATCTGCTGACATTAGGAACTTTAGTTATCTAGAAAGACGCTCCCTGACATTAATCATCACTGAAATACTTTTTGTACTCACCCTTAAAAACTTTGCAAAATCTATCAAGGAAAAGAGAAGGGAAGGAGAATGAAGAGGAAGAACAGAAGAAAAACAAAGGGACACATTCTGGGGAGTCATTTCCAGAGATTGTAATCCACTTAGAGCCCAATCACTGCTCTTAACCACTTCCTATCCCAACAGCTATCCACAAGCACACAATAGTCCTCCACATCTATGTTTAAGAAAGTGTGGAGAAAAGGGAAATCTATGTTTGGATCACTAAATAATAAAACTGACACTATCACCTAAAGCCCAAGAATGCTGTGTCCCATGGATGGGTCTGTTTGAAAGCTTACAGTTTAACCATGGAATTCTCTAATGTTCAGGTTAAGGTGTTATGTACACTGCTTCTGTGCTTTAAGGCTCTGTACCTTTCCTATCTCAATGTGTGGGCATACATGTGC
This sequence comes from Cavia porcellus, assembly GCF_034190915.1. NCBI lineage: Eukaryota > Metazoa > Chordata > Mammalia > Rodentia > Caviidae > Cavia > Cavia porcellus. Next base: position 47,562,227 of record NW_026947510.1, on the reverse strand, counting down.
ACATGTGTGTGCATGTGTGTGTGTGCACATGTGTGCATGAGTGTGTGCATGTGTGTACATGTGTATGTTGTGTTACACGAAAGTTGAAATCCATTGTTTCTATAAATGTTGTATATGGAAGACATTTTCACTGGAATCATTTTTGTTTTCCAAGAGTAAGATAAAGAAAGAAAAAACTCAGAGACCCAAATCGGCACTCATTTTTTCATTTAGTTGGGAACATCCACTATATCCCTTTTGTGTTCTAGGCAAGCAGAGTAGAGGAGTGGACAAAATTATTGCCAAGTAATACTAAGATAAAGAAAATACGGTGAAATAAACTAGATTGAAAAATGACACCTTACACACCATGGAACAATATTTCCAGTGACTTCTCATCTGAAAAAAGAAAATTTTGAAAGGAATGGAATGACATTTCTAAATTGCTAAAAGAAAGCAATTGTCATGTCAGGATACATATCATAAAATTATCCTCCAAAAAATTAGGGAATAACAGAAACTGTTCAGATAAAAGAAAGGTAAAAGAATTTACTGCCAGGAGACTGAACTAAAGGACATTTTTTGCAACCAAGACAAAAAGCACCATTTATAAAGTCAAATCCATAGAAAAAAATAAAAAGCACCAAAAATGGGAAGTATGTAAATTAAAGTCCTTTTGTATTTATTTTCTTCCTGAAATTGTCTTAAAGAACAATTGAATTTTTAAGCAAAACTATGGAAATAAAATGGTTGAAAAACAGTGGGATCTTAAGGTTAAAAATAATGATATAGATGTTCTATATTTTGTGGTAGGTAAGATTACGAAGAATACATGTAAGTTAAAATTCAGAAAATTTACCAGTTATACTTCATTTAGCACTTTAACAAAGTGTCACGATAATAAAAAAAAAACATAAGAATATGGAAAGGTTTAACCAAGGGTCAAAAAAGATACAGCAGAAATATGCTAATTAGAAAAAGGAGGCAGATGCATTAATATTAGTCTAAATAATCTTTAAAGAAAAATTATTTTAGCTAAGAAGCTATTATACAATAATAAAATGTTTAACATGCTGAGATTTTAAAATGAAGCCATGAAACGTAAAGTAAAGATTGATGAAACTACAAGAAAAAATAGAAAAATCTATCTTCATATTAAGTTGCTTCCACAGATCTTCCTCAGGAATTAATAGATCAAATAGAAAAAAATCAGTGTAGTTATATAACATAACCAGTGAAATTAATAATTTTAAATGGATTTTAAAAGCACTTCAAAACTACTCTCAGTGCAAAGAAGGAGTAATAAAGGAAGCACGAGAATCAGAAGTGAGAGCTTTGCTAGCAATTAAAGGAATATGAAGTTGTTGAAAAAGAATGTGGAATTCATGGAGACTTTTGCTTATATTTTAAGATGGGGCACATGACACTGCTTCCCTAATAATGGGCAAGGTCCTTGGGATGCAGGGAAAATGTTGGTCCTGGTAGAGGTAAAGCAGGTATTTGGTGAGGCAGAGTCCTTGTGAAAGTGAGACGGGTTAGAATCTACTATGCAAGCGACTGTCCATCCCCTTAATCAGGAAAGAAACCAGGGGGTGCAGAAACGCATGGGGGTAGAAGAGAAAATATGATGGTGAAGAAGTTAGAAGTTATCCTCCGGCTGCTTACATTTTCTCAGGAAAATATGCAGCAAGGCAAGCAGATTACAGTAAAGATTGGTGGGTGGATACTGGAGATTTGGGGAGAAAAGCCAACATGTGTGATCTTTGTCTTGGAGAAAAGCATAATAACTTGATCAGAGAAATACAGCAAGACAGTTACCAGGCAATTTTCGATTCATAAATATAAAGGGAGTTCAGCTGTCCAGTTAGTCTTTTGCTTCCTCTAGCCATCCAAAATCATTCTGTTACACTGCTAAGGGTGCAGCAACCTGGGTAATTACCTGAGGAGTGGGATTTATCAAAAGAAGAAGGAGGAATAAGACAGAGGACAGAAGGGATCTCAAGGATAGAAAAAAAAGTATAAACAGTCCAGGAGAAATGTAAGACACATGGGAAAGAGATCCACTGTGCAAAGGTGATTGTGTCAAATATGAAAATACAATAAACCCACCACCCCATTTCCTAAGTCTAGGTGAGATGTGTTTAGTGTCCCAAGGTCATGACACTATGGGTTCTAGTTTGTTTTTGCTGTATCTCCAGAAGCAAGAGTGTCTCAACCAACCTGTAAAAACAAAAGTTTTAAGATACATTGTATAGTTTACTTAATTTGATTGTCATGACAACCGAGACACGTTCGACTTTAAATCCATGGGGACAACAACCATGGTTTCTCTTGATCATTGCTATATTCTTGGCTCTTTGCAAAATGACTGGCAAAGTACGTGCTTAATAATCACGTTCCTTAAATCAGGCCTGGTGACACATGCCTGCAAGCCCAGCTCTCCGGGAAGCTGAGGGAGGAGGATCACAAGTTTGAAGCTAGCCTGGGTGACTCAGAGAGCACTTGTTTCAAAATAACAGAAATTTTAAAAGGCTCACTGTTTAAGGCTCTTGGTTCAACCTCCAATATAGTGCCAAAAATAAATTTTCTAAATGTTTGATATATTACTTATTCCTCAGTTTATATAATAAAAAATGAAAATCAGAATGGTTATAATTTTTTTTAAGCTTCGGGAGGCAAAAATAAGTAAAACCAATCTAGGACTCCTTGAACAATTCCCTTTCCTCTGTCCCCAGCTACTCTAAGTGAAAGAAGACTGCACTATCCCAAAGAACCCAGATTATCCTGCTTTGCTATCCCTTTGAGATGAATTAAAGCAAAGTGTGAGCCATGTGAAAGCCTGGGATAGACTAGGAAGAGAATACACAGCAGATAATCCAGTGCAGTGACTTTTTAAGAAATTATGATCCACCGATGAGATTCATTACATATAACATGTAAGATGATGCAATTATTATCATTTCTAAGACACAGCCCTTTGAAATGTGTGTGTGTGTATAATCATAGCCCACCATAGATATTTATATACATATATATACACATACACACACTAAAAAAAATGTTTCATGAAGCGATAGTTACCCTACTTTTTGCTACATCTATTTATGTCTGAGATAAACTCTGATATTTTCTATTTTATTCAGTATTTCTATTTGATTCTATTTTGCTTCTTTTAAGAACAGCAGCTAACTAGTACGATTCATCACAAGCAATGATACATCTGAAATACATTACGCAGTGACTTAAGTAATGGTTTCTTCTCCTTTCTTACTTTCAGAGTTGAAGGAGTGGCCTCAACCATCTCTTGCAGCCTATGAGAAAGCTCACAACCATCACCTTAATGAGGCAGTCATTTTGCATCTATCAATGTTTGAAGTCTTCCAAATTCTCAATCCTAGATTTTTTTCCGTATACAACAGCTCTAGTCCTATAATGTAGGTACAAACATATTATATACATTGTGTAGATTATAAAGTTAAGGTTCAAAGACATAAAATAACTTGACTAAACTCACCAGTCAACTAGCAGCAGCCAGTAGCTGGTAACTGGTTGTTTGGCCTCTCAACACTCTTTAAATATGTCTCCATTACCAAAAACCAAATTGTATGATTAAAGATCCTTAAATTTATTATTGTTCTGGGAGGTCCTGGATAAAGTGAAAATGTGGGCTAGCAAAGAAAAACAGGATCCTGGTTAGCAGTCAAAGGAATGGGGAAAAGTATCTAAGAAGAAAAGTTAAGGCTAGTTGGCTAGGGGCAAAAGGAGATTATTAATACACAGTGCAAAGTACAACAACTTATTACAAAGGACATTTAAATAGTGTTTATCCTTACCTATTGCCTTATTTATGGAGGACTAACATTCAGGTTTAAAACTGATCTCTTCATACTAACTGTCAAGTTAATAAAGGTTTTCAACAATAAAATATGAAAAAGAAAGACTATTCAAAAAATATTAACAATTTTTAAAAAGGAAAAAAATGCCTTCATCTTCCTTGGCATCCAGAGAAATATTTCCTCAATAAATTAAAAATCATCCACTATCGTATAGCTATCTTACAACCATGTACAATAACAGAAGCTTTGAAAATTAGGAGATAAAGTCTTCACTGTTTTTAGCGACAAATTTATTACCTGTAAGAACATAGAATACCTTCAGTATTCATGCACACCTTTCAGATCCTAGGTAAAACAGGTGATGATAACAAAATAAGACTCCATTTAGATAGAATAATAGTAGAGAAGCAAACAGCCACTGGTTCCAGATAAAGAACAAAGAGAAGTGTTATATTTTTCTTACACTACTTTTTAATGTTGCTGGAAAACTCACGATAACAGTGATACATCCTAGGAGCTTTCTGCACTGCCAAACTTGGCAAGGCAGCTTCTCTTTAAGTACAACATAAAGTTGGACCACTTCTATAAGGGATAAACAACTGTGGAAACACAGTAATACTGATCAAAAACTTGTTTCAAGGCAAGTTTAAAAAATGCTCACTGGAAGCCAGTAGATGGGTCAGCACTGGGGAACAGCATTCAAAGAATCTTGAATTAACAACTGTAGGAAACCCTTGCAAAGTGATTTAAGGACAACCCTTTGGAACTGATTTTCCACAATGAAAAACGAGTTTTGTGTCTCCATATGGATAACTGAAGATTTAATTGGAAAAGCACTTAACATTGTCTGCTACATTATGGGTGTTCTTTTGTTGCACAGTGTTGTTATTATTTTTAACTACTCTCTTTGTATAATCGTGCCCTGTGTTTACCCTACAATTCCCTTTTGTTTCCTTGTCAACACACTGACTACAGACAAAAAGATTCTATTATTTTAGCTTCTTCAGAGGCTCTTAGATTGTTCATTAAGAAGATCACATCCCATCTCAACACAGATGTTGGCATCATGTCATGCCTGAAATAAACAAACAGATTTCATCTCTTAACTATAGAGTTCAGTTAATTTATTTTACCAGTAAACACAAACATCCTTTCTAAAAAAAAATATGAAAGTTTTAAAATGCAAGATAAATGAATGTGCCCGTTTTAATGTCTTTTCTAAAAATTAAGAAAGCCCTTTTTTGTAAGATTTAGGAAAGGGACAAGAATATCCACATTAATATATATAAGCCAGATTTTTGAAATTTCATTTCCTAAGTGCATTTCACTTCCTAAATTCCCCCCACCTAAACTGCCATTCCAAATGCAAATATTGAAGCTCTTTATTTCTTACCCATGTGCTTTAATTCTGCCACCATCTCTTGTTTGAAGAGTGTGGTTCCCTCCCTGTTTGATTCAAAGCCAGGATTTGGTTCAGCAATGCCAATCTGAGATATTATTTCTTCCAATAATTTTTGTAGGATGGTCAGGAAAAGAGGATTCCTTAGTTCCTCTGAAATAGAAGATACTAAAGACCAGTACTCTAGAGGTGACAAGTTCCATCTTTACCAATGCTTGCAGAGAACCCTGGAAAAGGAAGAAGAAAGAAAGGAAAGAAAGGGAAGGGAAAGAAGAAGGAAGGAATTGACCTGGAAGAAAGCAAAGCCACAGTTGACAATGCAGTGTCCAAATCCAGCCTCTGGCCACGCAGGTCCAGCTATGCCGGAACCTAGGTATGGACTCAGAATTCCTCTTTTGTAGACTCTGATTCTTGACATTTGTAAACAAAATGGTCCTGGTAAATATCTACAACAGCAAAGAGAGACTAAGTACTGCTTTTTATTCTATGCCACTTTCATAGAAATTGACTGAAACTAATAACAGGAAGTTGGTCTTCCTGCCCCCACTTCCCCATGGAGCCTCTTGTTCCCTAATCCCAGTCAGCCTCCTCGGTCTCATACCAACTGCCCTTCTGGAGCTCCCTGTGCTCCACTCCCCTGTCCCCTAGCCCTAGTCTACAGCCAAGTCCAGTTTTGGTAGATTCCATTATATCTTAGTGTTCAACTCTCTCAGGTGGATCTGCATGTTCAATGTTAGCATTCATCTCCATCTGAAAACAGAGCTCACAGTAGAGATGTGCACCTTAACCTGTCTCCTTCCTGCACACAACTACCCCATGTCTAGGGCTGCAAATCTCATTATATTTTATTCCATTATCTTCATCGTCTTCAGCCAATTTATTATAAAGCTGTAATTTTGACAACAATGTCTGCTTACCGCTATCAACCTTCCGTGTCAAGAGTATCATCTTTTCAGTTCTATAGGTCTCAAAACTAAGATGAAGGATTCAATCTTCTTTCTTCCTTCTTTGTATTAATCTAGACATCCAGGCCAGGGATATAGCTCAGCAGCACAGTGCCTACCTGGCAAGCACATTTGAGTTTGATTCCTGGTACTGAAAAAAAAAATCTAGGCATTAAGTAATCTTTCTCCATAATGACATCTCTTAAATATCCTCATTGGGGCTTAAAACATAAAAAGATAGTTTAAAATGTAAATGTCAATGCTCCTTAGCCATATGAAGTCATATGCAGACTAATTAACCATAAAATTATACCTCTTAGGGCTGGGGATTTAGCTCAGCGACATAAGTGCCTGCCTTGCAAGCAGGCAGTCGTGAGTTCGATCCCCAGTACTGATAAAAAATATACCTCTTAAGATTTGTTAGAATGATGAAAGAAAGAAAGAAAGAAGAAAAGAAAGAAAAGAAAGAATAACCAGCACCGGCAAAGATATGGAGAAACTAGAACTTGCATACATTCCTAGTAAAAGTGCAAAATAGTGGAGTTGGCCATTTCACAAAAAAAGTATGGAATTACCATATGACCTGGAAATTTTACTTCTTTTTAGCTATATTGTATATCCCTCAAAATTGAAAGTGAGTACACAAATATTTAATGCCAAAGTTTACTGCTCCATTAGTCACAATAGTGAAGAAATGCAAGAACTCACATGGTCATCCACAGATAAGTAAATACACAAAATTTGAGGGGGTTGTGTGTATGTGTGTGTGTAGTTTCTGTGGGAAACATTTTGGTATATGTGTGTGTATGTATATGTATGTATATATGTACATATGTATGTATATATATACATGTATATATATGTATATATATAGAATGTGTATACATATATGTATATATATATATATATATAGAGAGAGAGAGAGAGATTGAAACATACAGTGATTGTTTAAATTTTAAAAACATTTAGGACATATTGACCTTAGCCTCCCTCACAATACTCTCCTTCACTTTGAATTTCCTGACCCTATCATCCATCCCACTTTCAGAATCACCTCTTTCAAGTCGTTAGTTGCTCTGTTGTGATTGCCTGGCTGTCCTGAATTGGTTCAAAATATTTACCTTTCATGGTTATTTTGACTTTAGGGAAGAGGCACAGTGCCAGATCCGGTGAGTACATAGATAAGCACATACTGTAATACTTTCACAAACCTGCCTTTCCATCGGATGGCCCTCAGCAGAAGCATTCAGTGTATTTTTTATCACACCTCATGAAGACACTCCCGAAGGGGTACTACAGGAACTGCTTCAGAAGTTGGGCAAGAATGAGGGGCGAGTATGTTTAAAGAAAGTTGAGTATTCTGGGTGGGATGAATGGCAGTGTGTATCTTACTGAATTAATGTTTTAAAATTTAAGCATTCATCATGTGTTCTGATCATGATTTACAACATTTTATATATAGAATAAGATGGTATTCAACCATAAACATAGTAAAGGCCTGATACATCCTACAGTATAGATTAACCTTGAACGTAGTATATTAAGTGAAGTCACAAAAGGACAGATGTTGCCTGATTCCATTTATATCAAATATCTGGAGTGGGCAAGCTCATAGAAACAAGTGGAATAGGAGCCAGATGTATAATTTCAGGGCTCTGCAAGACTGAGGCAGGAGGATCACAAATTCAAGCCTAGTTTTGGGTAATTTAGTGACTTGGCGTGGTCCCATCTCAAAATAAAAAATAGAAAGCTGTAGTTCAGTAAGGAGGGCCTAAATTCCATCCTCAGTACTAAAAACCAAAGTGGAATGGAGATCATCAGGTATGGGGGAAACAGGACTGATAAGTTACTAGACTGATAAGTTATTGCTTAATGATTACAAAGCTTCTGTTTGCATTGGGGTGAGAGATTTGGAAACTGATCCTGAAAATTGTTACCTGACACCGTAACTGTAACTGATGCCTCGAATATGTACATTTTTCAATGGCATGTTTTATGTCACATAAAGTAATAATTTATAACTAAAATGTGATACTTCTCTCCTATTAGATTTGCAAACATGAGACAGCTGGACCATATTTCTGTTGTTGAGGCAACATAGAAATTTAGAGTTTTCACAGTGCTTGTGGGAATGTAAAAATGCTACAACGCTTCTAGAGGAGAATGTGAGAAAATCCAGCAAAATTACAAAGTGTTTTGTCCCCAGAATGTTTATGTCCATTGTCATTTATAAGAGTAAAAGACTAGAAACAAGCTGAATGCCCTCTAATTGGGGATGTAGTTGACACGCACTTTTGTAGCATCCTTAATGAAGTCAGTAATTTTTCTTTTCAATGGCATCCCAAACAAAATTCTTAAAAGTTCTGATTATTAAGTAGTTAGATGGAAATAGCTTAATGAATATTTATATTCTGAGATCTTAGTGACTTTCTGAAAAACAACACACATAAATTGAAATAAAATGTAACGTTTCTATTTAAATAATCACAATTATTCAACAAATGAATGTGTGCACCTACTGGCCACTGCATAATCCCTCAAACCTTGAAATTAGGCTGAACCCCATCTGATTTTTATTTCACATTGATCTTCACAACAAATACTAGAAACCCAGCTTTTCAAATATTTGACCTCCTTAAAAGAAATGTAACTAATGGTTCTGATAAGCATATCATTTTACTGTCTTTTTTCTAAAGAGTTTTCAGTACTCTATGGTGTTTCCTGACAGTGTGTTAGGATCCCTGTTATAGATTTAAAACTGCTGGTCAGCAGAATTAAATCACCACGGTGCTGGGCATGGATGTTCCACCTGAGGAAAGTTGCCAGCATAAATAGAGACACGGAGAAGGGAAAAGAGAAGCATTGAGGCATTGTGGGTTCTCCCACTTGTTGCTGTTTGAGCCATGTGCCTGTTGGTCTCCAGGATGAACTCCTCACGCTAGCTTCCTGGAATGTACTTGACTGTACTTATCATCAGAGGAGCTCAGGGCCTCTGTGTCACTGAGGATGGCTGTGGTACTTCTCAGGACAGCCCTGGTCTTTGTTGTGAGTTGACTTCTCAGCTCCAGTGTAGAACCCTCAACCTACTAGCACAGCTCCTTCACCCTGCTGGCATAGACTCTCTGGCTTCCACCACTGACCTTTGGGCCTTCCCAGCATGGATCCATAAAAGAGACTGGCGTGAGTCCTTCTTGTGGGCTCTGGACCTCCAGTTGGACTCGTGAGAGGCATTGTCATGGGCTCTGGGTCTTCATCTGGACTCATGTGGGACATTGCTGTAGGATTCAGGCCCTTGGCTAAATATTCTATTTCTTTAGTGTAATGGATAGATTTCCTGCATTTTCTTGTGTTAATTCTGGGTGACCATCATAAAATAATATTATAAATTCCATGTTCTGATTTTAGTAGTTCTCCTCACCACCCCTGACTACAACAGTCCCCAGGGGATTGATAAGCCATATATCCATCCAAAGAAGTCATCTACAACTTCAAACAAGTACGTGTCATATTTCTATGCCTTCCCAGGATATAATCTTCAGTATGTGTTTTTAAGGTGAGCTCTCTAATTTTATATACTAAATTCATTTCAGTATATGCTTCTATTAGCCTTTTAATCTCTTGTTTAATTCTCAGTCAAGATAGCTCCAGCATCTCAGTCTCACTTATTTTGAGTTGTTTTTATTCCACAAACTTCAAGGACCCATCCCACCAGTGCAGCAGGTTTGATTCCAGGTGTATTAGTCAGAACTGTAAGTACCTAATAATGGGAAGGTACCCTCACACCTTGACACTCTGCCTCACCCAGCTATATAATTGGTTCCTCTGCTTTCACACTTTGAAGTCCACTCCAAGGCATATTATCTGGATATCTGCCAACACACATTATCAAGGCCCTGTACATTTTTGAGCAATTAAACTTCTTCCATCCACAAAAGGACAATAATTTCTAACTGGACCTTAGTTACTGGCTTCATACAATATGGGAATATAAGGGAAACTCCAGACTGGGCAAGTGTCATCTCATAAGTCTATAGCATCAAGAAAGGACTTTATATGACCTCCAGGAGCATAGAATTATTGATCTTCTAGCAACAGGAAGGGGCTGAATAGGTCAGTTCTGCTGGTCCAAAGGACAGAAGTATGTATTCAAGTATATTCACTAAAGTACCCTCAATTACTTCCTAGGGTCTCACCCCTTCCCTAAGGATCCGGATTTCATTACAGTAAACTCTGTCAGGATTGTCAATACAGCTTTCTTTTAAACTCCGTTAACTTCAACACTAGGAAGTAGGCTTGATCTTCAGCACTGTTTACCTTTTTTTCCCTAGAATGTGAGGCTGTCTTGAATACACTCTCAAGAGGTCTTCTAGCTCTCACACTGTGCCTTATGTAGCTAGGTACCTGATCTGAATGAGTCATTTGTTTTCTTTTTAGTACTTTGGTTATACTTCACAACAATAATACAAACTCATAATTTTTATATGTATTATTGTCCTCCTATATTTTTCCAACTAGAAATGTTATAGAAACAATGTGTTTCTTTCCATTTATTCCAAGACAACCACAGCTAATCATGCTGCTGCAGTGTAGCAAGCACTGTCACTGCCTGACTTCCACCAGAGGTATGAGCTATTGTCAGTGGTCACCACTTATGACTTCCGGAGCCTCACCCTTACTATCAATTGTCTTGGTCAGTGTGTTGCCCCAAAAGGAAACTTTAAAATATAATTTTATTTAACAAGTAATTATCAAATTATTCTATTTAGTCATTCATTCATTCAGCAAATGTTTAAAGTCTCAAAACAGCTGGGCCTAATACTTAGAATATATCCAAGAGCCACCCTCCTTCATAGCACCAAACTCCACTTTTTCTTATTTACTACAGTAAGTCCCAAGTTTTTCCACCATCTATGATGTATGTTACTTCTTCTGCTTTACACTCTTCCCTTACTTCATTTTCTCCTATAAAAATCATTGATGATAATATATTGCATATATGCTACATGCCAGATTGTATTGCTTGTTTCAACTCATTCGGCCTCTGCAACAACCCAGCAAGGAATGAATTATTAATTCTAGTTTACAAATTTAATGACAGAGGTTCCTGGAAGTAAGTAATTTGCACAAAGGTACCGAGAAAGCAAATGTAGAATGATGCGGACAGCCTGGATTCAAAGTATAATTTTATGTTTCCTATGTGATTGTTACTCTTAAGATTCCTAAAATGTCTCCTCTAAAAAAAGGCACCCTCATGCATTCTAATAATAACAGCTGGAGTGCCCTTCTGTCTCCATCCATCTAAATGCTTGGGTTATGTAATTGCTATAAATTGTATCCTTCTCCAAGTGTGTGTTTTTCTATTGAGAGCATATCAAACTTTGCTTTTCCTGCTCTGTACTATAGATAAATTCTTACCAATAGTGAATTAATATATTAAGAAATTCTTCTTCATCATTATTTTTTGATGTTCTTAGGCCTACACAAAACATTTAAATTTCTCTTTGAAAAATAGAAAAACTTAACAGCAGACACACAAAGAGTAACCCCATTTTTCTTTCTCTTCAGATAAATTTGGTTTAATTATTTTACTTTTTTGTTAGTTGTAAGTATAGACCTTAGAGTAGAATTATACTATTAGAGAAATAAAAGTTGTGTCTTCAGAAAATAATTGTTTTGACTGAAATGTAAAATAATGGATAATGCGATAATCAAAAAATGAAACAAAAACTAAGAGTAACACTGAAGTTATTTTATTTAAAAACTTAAAATATATAACTTAGCAAAAGTGGCTAATGATTTAAAGCCCTTTTTTTCTAAAATTATTTGTGATATTAAATAATTTTAAGTTCTAAATGTTGTCACTGATGTCACCGTTAAGTCACATAGGTACTGAAACTGTGTTTTGGGTATTCCCTTTTGATACTTAATAGAAGAATTGGCTGGACTTATGATTTTGAACCACAGCTCATAATGTCAGATTGTACATCATTCAATCTTCAAAAAAAAATGGTGGGAGGACAGTGGATATCTCAGCAAGCAGGCGATCATCACCAGTTCCAGAGGCCCTGTGGCCTGCGGTAAGGGCTCAGTGCACTCTGCCCCAAACCCATGCTGTTCAGAACCCTCCAGGCTTCCGGGTGCAGGGAAGTGCATAAGTGGGTTTGAGGCATCTACATCCGCCTCCCCATTCTAACTGCGCTTGGAGAACTGTGGAGCTTCCAGCAAGCAGGTGGGCGCACAGTGTCCCTGGAGCCCAGCTTATCTGAAACTATGGAATTCTAAACAGGCAGAAGAGGCCCATTGGTTCTACAGGCCCAGTGGCTTGGGGGAACTGGGTGCCAGAGTCCCAGGAGCTGCGAACATAGAGGTGAATTTCCAACAGAACGTGAGGAAGCTTTCAAATAACACTTGAAACACAGAAATATAGGAAAATGACAAAACGAAAGACCAAATTACAACCTCAAACCTCCAGCACATCTCAAGAAACCCTAGGAGTGATGTATATAGAAGAAAATATATGCCATTCACCTCAAATATCGGACATAATAGCTACTGAAATTAACAAGCAACTCCAGAGAGCTTTAAATGAATTCAAACTTGAAATAATCTCCCAAGTAAAAGAAGAAATGATAAAAGAAATGAAAGAGATTCTGAATATATCTAAAGAAAACACAGTTAAAAAATTGGAGGAAATAAACAAAAAGATAGAATCCTTAGATGAGCAATATAAGAAACAAACAGAATACATAGTGTAGATGCACAGAGATATACAGGAAATAAAAAAACTCCACTGAAAGTTGTAAAAACTGCCTCAATGAAAGTGAAGATAGAATTTCAGACCTCGAAGACAGGATTGCAGCTAGTGAACAGGAAAGGAAAGATCTTTTTAAAATAACAAGGAATCAGGAAATAACAATTCAACAACTGCAAGATGATGCAAAGAAAAAGAACATAACATTGATAGGGATTAATGAAAAAGAAGGGGACAACATAAAGGATGTCAAGAGGATATTTAGAGAAGTAACAGCTGAAAATTTCCCAAGCATGAGATCAGAAACCGACATCAGGATCAGTGAAGCATACAGAAATCCAAATAGTCATAACCAAAATAAAACTACACCCAGAAATGTAATAATCACCATCCCAGAAATCCAACACAAGAATAGATTATTAAAAGCTGTCAGAGAGAAAAGAAAGATCACTTATAAAGGAAATCCTATCAGAATCACTGCAGACTTCTCAGCACAAACAATAAAGTCAAGAAGAACATGGAGTGAAGTATTCCAGATCCTAAAGCAAAATGATTTCCAACCTAGACTGATGTACCCTGAAAAACTATCATTCAAAATTGATGGTGAAATACGATACTTCCCTGACAAAGAAGAGCTGAAGAACTTCATGAACACCAAGAACTTCATGAAGCCAACCCTGCACAAAATATTGAAAGACAAGTTTAGATACGCAAGGAAAAAAACACTAAGCAAAACAGATAATTAAGCAGAACAGAAAGATAAAGATGCAACAGCAGAGAGATAACATGTCAACAATAAACAAGCATTAACAGTTATAACCATTAATGTAAATGGTCTCAATGCACCAATCAAAAGAAACAGACTAGTAGAATGGATCAAGAAACAAAATCCAACCATATGCTGTTTACAGGAAACTAATCTAACCCAGAAGGATACTCACAGACTGAAAGTCAAAGGATGGAAAACAATACTTCATGCAGCAGGAATCAAAAAAAGGAGTAGCCATTCTATTTGCAGATAATGTGAACTTTAAACCAACAACCATAAAGGACAAAGAAGGTCACTACATACTCATTAGGGGAAAACTCCAAGAGGAAGAGATAACTATTTTAAATATATATGCACCAAACTCCAGAGCACACAGTTATATAAAACAACTATTAACAGAAATGAAAACTCAAATTATCAGTAATACAATTGTAACAGGAGACCTTAAAACACCATTGACACCAAGGGACACATTAACCAAACAGAAAATGAGCAAAGAAATAACAGAACTGAATCACACCTGTGAACAAATGGATTTGATAGACATATACAGAATGTTCCACCCAACAACATCAGAATACGCATTCTTCTCAGCAGTACATGGATCATTCTCTAAAATAGACCATATATTAGCTCACAGAACATATTTAAACAAATGCAAAAGAGTTGAAATCATCCCTTGCATGTTATCAGATCTTAGCACTCTGAAACTAGGAATTAATGATAAAAGAAACTGCAAAAATCCCACAAACACATGGAAACTGAATAACACACTCTTGAGTAATCAGTGGATCACAGAAAAAAATAAAGAAGAAATTAAACAATACCTACAAGAAAATGAAAATGCAGATACAACTTACCAGAATCTGTGGGATGCAATGAAAGCTGTCCTCAGAGGAAAATTTATTGCACTGAGTTCCCACATTAGGAAAACAGAACGAATAAAAAAAATAACCTGATGCTACACCTCACACAGCTAGAAAAAGAAGAGCAAGTCAAGCCCAAAGCCAAAAGAAGAGAGGAAATTATAAAAATCAGAGCAGAAATCAATGCAATAGAGACTAAGAAAACAATCCAAAGAATCAATGAATCAAAGAGTTGGTTCTTTGAAAGAATAAATAAAATTGATAAGCCCCTAGCCAACCTTATTTTAAAAAAGGGAAGAAAAAGCTCAAATCCATGCAATAAGAAATGAAAAAGGTGAAATCACTACAGACCCAAAAGAAATACAAAAGATCATCAACACCTATTTTGAAAACCTCTACTCTCAAAGGTTTGATAACACAGAAGAAATAGACAGATTCCTAGAAACATATGAAGTACCAAAGCTAGATCAAGAGGATGTAAAACTGTTGAATAACCCAATCTCTGTTAATGAAATTGAAAATGTAATTAAGTCCTTACCTATAAAGAAGAGCCCAGACCCAGATGGATTCACTGCAGAATTCTACAAGAAATACAAAGAAGACCTAATGTCGACACTCCTCAAACTCTTCAATGAAATTGAAAGGAAAGCAATCCTTGCTAAGTCATTCCTGGAAGCAAATATTACTCTAGTACCAAAACCTGAGAAAGACCCAACTAAAAAAGAGAACTATAGACCGATCTCCCTAATGAACACAGATGCAAAAATCCTCAATAAAATATTGGCAAATAGGATGCAGCAAATCATCAAGAAGATTATACACCACGACCAAGTGGGATTCATCCCAGGAATGCAAGGATGGTTCAACATGCGTAAATCAATAAATGTTATCTGCCATGTCAAAAAAGCTAAAAGTAAGAATCACATGATCATTTTTATAGATGCAGAAAAAGCCTTTGATAAGGTCCAACATTCATTCATGATAAGAACTTTACAGAAAATTGGAATAGATGGTCTTTAACTCAAAATAATACAGGCCATTTATGACAAACCAACAGCCAGCATCATACTAAATGGCCAAAAATTGAAAGCCTTTACTTTAAAATCAGGCACAAGACAAAGATGTCCTTTATCACCACTCCTATTTAATATAGTACTGAAAGTACTATATATAGTACTGCCAGAGCAATTAGGTAAGAGAGAGAAATAAAAGGGGTAAAGATAGGAAAAGAAGAAGTTAAATTATCATTGTTTGCAGATGACATAATACTCTACATAGAAGACCCCCTAAATGCCATTGAAAGACTCTTAGATACAATAAATAAATTCAGTAATGTAGCTGGATACAAAATCAATACTCAGAAATCAATAGCATCCCTATAAACTAACAACAAAATCACAGAGAGGGAAATAAGAGAAACCACACTCTTCACACTAGCAAGCAAAAAAATGAGATATTTAGGAATTACTCTTATGAAAGAAGTGAAAGACCTATACAGGGAAAATTATAATACACTGAAAAAAGAAATTGAAGATGATCTCAGAAAATGGAAAGACATCCCTTGCTCATGGACAGGAAGAACAAACATTGTGAAAATGACCATTCTCCCAAAACTGTTATACAGCTTCAATGAAATTCCAATAAAAATACTATCAACATACCTTACAAATCTAGAGAAATCACTCCTAAAATTCATCTGGAACCAAAAGAGACCTAGAATAGCAAAGGCAATCTAAGCAGCAAAGGCAAGGCAGGAGGCATCACAATCCCTGACTTGAAGTCATACTACAAACCAACAGTAGTAAAATCAACATGGTACTGGAATCAAAACAGAGACGAAGATTAATGGAATAGATTAGAAGATACAACCACAACTACAAACACACTCAACCACCTTATCTTTGATAAAGAAGCCAAGCAGGTTCACTGGAACAATGACAGTCTCTTTAATAAATGGCGCTGGAAAAACTGGCTCTCCATTTGCCGAAAACTAAAGCTAGACCCATGCCTATCACCATGTACTAAATTAAAATCTAAATGGGTCAAAGATCTGAATATTAAAACAGAAACACTAAATCTATTGGAAGACAAATTGGGTAGACCTTGAAGACATAGGTGTAGGTAGAGAATTCATGAACAGGACTCAAACCGCACGGGAAATACTTCCCAGAATCAATAACTGGACCACTTCTTATTAAAAAGTTTCTGCATGTCAAAAGAAATCTCCAGCATAGTGAAAAGAAAACCCACAAACTGGGAAAAAAATCTTAGTGAACTGCCTCTCAGACAAAGGACTTCTGTCTAAAACATATAAAGAATTTTAAAAAACCTCAGACCCCCAAAATTCAAAGATCCAATCCAAAAATGGGCATCTGAGATAAATACGCACTTCTCAGATGAAGAAATACAAATGGCAAATAAATACATGAAAAAATGTTCATCATCATTGGTCATTAGAGAAATACAAATTAAAACCACACTGAGATTCCATCTCACTCCTGAAAGAATGGCCAGGATCAAGAAAACCAACAACAACAAATGCTGGAGAGGCTGTGGGGAAAAAGGAACTCTCCTACACAGTTCGTGGGAGTGTAGACTGGTGCAGCCTTTCTGGAGGTCAGTCTGGAGATTTCTCAAAAAGCTGGGATTGGAAGTCCCATTTGTTCCAGCTATTCCATGTCTAGGCATATTCCCAGAAGAACTGAAAGCATCATACCACAGTGATATATGTGCACCTATGTTTATAGCAGTACAATTTGTAATCGCCAGATCTTGGAAACAACCCAGGTGTCCAATCAACTGAGGAATGGATAAAAAAGTTGTGGTATTTCTATACAATGGAGTATTACTCAGCTATAAAGAAGGATCACATTGAGATATTTGTCAATAAATGTGCGCAGCTTGAGACCATACTCATAAGTGAAATAAATCAATCTCGCATGTGTGAATACCGAATAGTTTCCCTAATGTAAGTAATGATTCAAATATATAAAAGTATGTGGTAATCATAATTCCCCATTATGTGGCCTTGAAGCCTTATAAAGTTTTCACATATTAATTGGAATGGCTTTATTCTGGGCTTCTTGATATGGAAATATTTGAAGTTATAGTATATGAAGTTATATTCAAATATTTCAAGGAAAAAGACAGACACTATGGTAACTACTATTAAGCTGGGTTATTTGGTGGTGAAGCACTAGATTGCTGAAACGATTATGCTTTGACCTGTATTGTTATGTTGTTATGTCCTCTTTTATCTCAATCTCTCCCTTATTCATTAAAAAATTATTTAGTTATTTTTTATGGTTTTTTTTAATTAAGGGGAAAAATTTTAAAAAATTAGCAGGATATATTATAGTAACTTTTTTTGATTTCCTATTAACTTGAAGTCCTGTAATACTCTCACTATCTTGTTTTGACTGATTAGACTCTGTTCCATTCTGTATAATAGTACCAAGTTTGCAGGTATAGGCAACTACTTTGAAGGCAATAAGATTCACTAAGATGCCCATTCTGGTTTGACTATTATCTCCTTTGGAAGTCCTGTAATGTTTACAATGTTTAAGTTTTATTGGTCTTGTTATCTACTGTTTTGTTCAACTTTATAATACCTAATGAGATAGTCAATTCTTTTTAAGGAAGCAAGAGGCATTATGGTAACCATTTTTGATAACCTTGTACTCTGTTTTTACATCATGTACTATGTCTATCCTTGGTTTTGACTGACAGCTTTGTTTTGCCATGTTTGACTTTATTCTCTTCCAAAAAAAGTAATAAGAACTAAGGAGTAATAAAACCCAAAATGTGTGAATTTTGTTGTAAAAAAGAGAGGGAAAAAAGTGCTCTAAAGGATACAACTGCAAGTGTGTTTAGGTGTGTTAAATAGCTGACCATATTGTTTTTGGTTGGATCATTGAACACAACTGTTTGCAGTCTCTCTGTTTTAATGTCCACTTTGTATGCTTTGATACTGTGTCTTGAGCAACTATCTCTGTGATGATAATGTGTAATCTATTACCTGGTGATTTCTTACTGTTTTTGTTGTTGTTGTTGTTGTTGTTGTTTTTGTAGTTCTGTATTACTTGTACCCTTACACCGCTTTGTTTTGTTTTATTTCTTTTCTTTTTCCTTTTAAATAAAGTTTCAAAAATGGTAACAATGAATTCATATTGAATGAGAAACATCCAGGAGAACAAATACGTTGCTGTTGGTTGGGTGCCTTTAAAACATGGTACAAAACTTTCTCCTAAGTCAGAACTGAGAGATACAGCACATGACATCTGCAAACACACATACACTTTCTCAGCATGAAAAAGGAAAAGAAGGGAGGAACGGAGGAATGGTGCATGAAGGAAAGAAGGAAGGAAGGAAGGAAGGAAGGAAGGAAGGAAGGAAGGAAAGAAAAAGAGAAGAGAAACAGTGCTTTATAAACTGCCCAAGAGGAAATTATCCAGATGTTTCATTCATCATCACCATATAATTCATTTCTTCCTCTTGAGCCTCTGTGTACTATCATAAGTACTACTGCAATCTTCAATATATCAAGTTGGAAATGTGAAGTGATGCAAAGATATAACAATGTGACTTGGAAAGGGTTCTCACAAATCAGTCCATGAGTTAATGTATGGCCTTAAAAGAAAGACAGTCAGTAGCATTGTCTACATTTTCTGAGGATAAACCTTTCTAGTGAGATAATACTGGAATCTGAAAGTTCTTTTATCTACAATGAAGTGCACTTGAAGCTGGCTTTAAAGATTCACTTGTAACCTGAAGATCTACCTTTAAGAAAAGTGGGACTGGCAGGTAATTTGCATGGAAATAAAAAAAAGGAGAAATACATATCTACTCTTCCCATAGGAATTCCTGGTCTGACAAGTAATGTAAAAAGACAGTTTGCTTTGCTTTGCTTCATAAAATCACCATAAAGTGGTAATGAGCTCAGAAGTTTGTGTGTGGCCTTTTTGATGTGGTTTGGGCCTAAGGAAAAGCCAAGGGCTAAATGTATTTTTAGTGGGCTAAAACCAATATAAACACATCCCTGAGGTCATTATTTCCATTAGTTGACCATGTGTATACAATATTAAAAGCACTGTAACAACAATATACAGGTTTTCAATGTTTTCCTTTCTGAACATCATTTGTCCACACCCAGTTTTGAACACTGACCCAGGCTAATTTTTATTTCATAGGAGAAGCAATGTTTAAACAAATAGGCAAACAAACACATCAAAAAGAAATGTCTTGCAGAATAAAATAACTGTAGTCTACTAAATGCCTTAAATGAGCAAAGGAGACTATTTACAATGCATGTTACATGCCTCAAACATTCACAGAAATTTTTTTTTAATTTTTTATCAGGTTGTTTAGTTATTGGTCTTTATTAAGATATATCCTACCTATTTTTAAAATAGAATTGAGGAAGCAAACTAATGCTAAAAATGAAAAGAATCTCAGCTGCTAACTTTCTATTTTACCCATCTCTCAAATTAGTTTGGGTCAAATAGAATGTTATATTATGATTTTAATGTGGTCTTTAAAAATCAACACATATTGACATATTGGTCAGTTGTGTGTAAATATAATTGTGCAAGCTGATTCTGCAAGTTTAAAATCCCATTATAGACAGAAGACTTACTTGATACTTCTAAATCAACAATGAAAATAAAGGTCAAATATAACTACTTATCCCTTTGTGTGGATTTTCTGTGTCAGGGAGTATCTTTTCATATATCTCTAAATCTCTATGCTTCACGTTCATATAAAAGTTTAAATGATTCATAAAATATAATATTTCAATCTCTTTTTTTCTCTTTGAACAACTATAAATCTGTTTAAGCTTGTCTTTTAGGTATTTCCTGTGTATTTTCTTACAAATTTAAGAGGAGTATATTGATTTAATGCTATTTGTTTTATTTCTAACACACTTATGCTAATCTACTTGTGAACAAGCATGTCATTTTGCTGAAGGTAAGGGGTAACTTTCTGTTAAAGTGCTTATGTGTACATCAGCATGGCTAAAGTGATAAAGATTGAAACACCAAATATTGGAGAGGATGAATAACAGTTGATATTTCTATACACTGCTAATGGGAGTAAAATGGTACCACTATTAGGCAAAACTACTTGGCAGTTTTTACTAAAGATAAGCCTACAATGCAATCCATTAATTCTACTCTTAGATTTATTCCTAGAGGAAATTAGTGCATAATTCCACCCAAACAAAAATAAAAAATAAAAAACCACAAAAGTTTATAGCAGCACTCCACTTAATAAGTTAAAAGTTGAAAACACCCAAATCCCACAAACAGGAAGGATGTACACAGGTCTCTGTAACAGGCCCATTGACTTAAGTCCCACCTCTAGACTCTGAATTATCCCCCTCAGAGTTGGTTCCAGCCCTGTTTCATCTCAATCTAAAAGCAGTCCTAATTGGCCAGGAAGCTGATAAGATTCCACCGATGGACTCTGTGGAAGCCACACAAGTAACAGACCCACTATATGCAGACTTCACTACAGATCTATAGACTTCTTCATAGCTCCATAACTTCAGGCTTGCTCAACTGTGGTTCCAGGGTCAGAGCCATTCACTTGAGAATTTGGGAGGATATGTGCTCAGCCATAACTAGAAGGCCTTCCAACCACATGCCAAATAATGGATCTAGCTGCAGCCACACGACCTAGCACCACCCCCACCTAACTGTGTTCCAGAGATAGTACTGTCAATTCAGGGACCTGACAAGTGAAGGGCTCTAGCTGCCAAAACCAGTCTTAAAGTCTGGAAGAGAAGTTGCTACCTTAAAATGCATACACTCCAACACAAAACCAAACACATGATGAAGAAACAGGCAAATGTGACATTGCTAAAGAAAACTAATAAAGGTCTGGTAATTTACACTAAAGGAAGAGACTTCTTGACAATGTTCATGAACTGTTGGTAAAGAATTCAAAATAATCACTTTAAAGCAGCTCAATGAGCTTCAATAAAACATTGACAAGTAAAAGAATCTGGGAAACAATACAAGAACAAAATAGGAAGTTTGGAAAGTAAGTAGAAACCAAAACAAAAATCTTAGCCAAACAAAAATCTTAGAGTTGAAGAATGCAGTGACTGAAGTAAAAAATTTAATAGAGTTTCAAGAACAGATTTGATTATGAAACAGAAAGATTTACCAAACTCAAAGAAAGTCACTTGAAATTATCCTGAAAAATAAAAAGGAAAACGATTGGAAGCACAAACTTATAACACATGAGCAAGCAAACCAATATGTATGCCATGGAGTTTCACAGAAAAGAGAGAGCAAAGCAAACATATTTTAAAAACTAATGACCAAAAATTTCCAAATCTATTGAGAAAAATAAACATCTTAATTCAGGAAACCTAAAAGTGCTTGAATATATTAAATTCAAAGAAGTCTACAGGAGACATATTAAAAATTGTGAAAAATCAAACAGAATATTTGAAAGCCACACAACAAAAGGAAGCCTTTTCATATACAAGGAAACTTCATAAGACGATCAGTAGATTTCTCTGCAGAAACTTTACTAAGAGACAAAAAAATTTTGAAGTACTAAAAGAAAAAAGCAGCCAACCAAAAATAATTTACTTGGTAAAATCAACCTTTAATAATGAAGAAAGCATAAGACTTTTTCAGACAAACAAATACTAAGGGAAATTGCCATCTCTAAAACTGTGCTACAAGTACCAAAAGCAGTTAAGTAGAAACAGAAGAAAATTTTGTAACTTTGTCCTGGAAAATGATATTTCTTAGCAGAGCCCCCAAATCAGTGGAAGCACAAGCAAAAATAGGCCATTAGGAGCTATCAAACTAAAAAAAAAGAAATAGTATAGTGAGAAAGCAGCCTTCATAAAAGAAAATACTTTCAACCCACATCTGTGGTGGACTAACTAATGGTCAACTTGTAACACTCAACTGAACTGAATCAGCATGGTGCTGACTGTGGAGGGCCCACCTGAGGATTGTCGCCAATAGCATAAAAAGAACTGTGGTGAAGATATTATGCTACTGAGTCTCCTGGAGAAGCTTGTCATGCTAGTTTTCCTGGTATCAATTTAGGAGTTCTCATCATCAGAGGAGCTTGGGTACTCACTCCCTGAGAATGGCTGTGACTCTAATCAGGAGAGCCCTGGTCCGTACCTTGAGTGTTGCTTGTTGGCTCCAGTGCCAATCCTCAGCCTGCTGGCACAGATCTTTCTAGCTTCCACCACTGACCGTTGGGCCTTCCCAGTGTAAATCCTTGATACCGACTTACATGAGACATTGTCATGGGCTGTAGGCCTCCAGTTAGACTTGTGGAGGACATTGCCATGAGCTCTAGGTCTTCAACTGGACTTGTGTGGGACAGTGCTGTGGCACCCAAGCCCTTAGATGGATTCTCTGGGTCTCTAACGTGTGAACATATCTCTTGCATTTGACTCTTTGGGTGAATATTATAAAATAATCCTATAAATTGTGCCCTATATTAAATACATGTCTTTGTAACCCCCACTACAACATCTGACAAGTAATAAATATCCAAAATATATAAGGAACTCAGCAAATAGAAAAAAATCAATAAAAGTGACAATACAAAGCCTAATTTTAAAATGGGCTGAGAATCTGAATAAATGTTTCTCAAAAGATGACATACAAATGGCCAACAGCTATATGAAAAGGTGCTAATATGTTTATCATTCAGGAATGCAAACATCTGCTAGAATGGCTATTATATAGAAGATGCAGACAGCAAGTACCGGTGAGAATGTAGATAAAAGGTAACTCTTGCCCAGTATTAATGGTAATGTCAATTAGTACAGCCATAATAACAAACAGTATTGAGAATCTTCAAAAATTAAAAATAGAACTATCATTATGATCAGGTCATTCTGTTAGACTGATATATATCTTGCTACTGGAGAGATAGAGATATAGATATAGATAGATATAGATATGGATATAGATATAGATATTTGTGTGTATAGGTATTTGTATATATATTAATTTTTTCTTTGTATCATACATCTCCAAAGGAAATTTAATCAATATCTGGAAGAGGTACTCATGTTTCCATGTTTAGGTGTTGCATTATTCACAGAAGGAAATAACAAAAATGTCCAATACGTAATAAAGAAAATATTAGATGTATGTATGTTATGAGATGTATAGTATTTTTTAGATAAAAATACATAAACAAGAACATCATTCAACCTTTTTAAAAGTAAACCCTGCTATTTGACTGCAATGATAAACATAAAAGACATTACACTAAGAGAAATAGACTATGCCAGAGAAATAAATATTACATAATAGTCTTATTTGGGGAATCCAAAGTAGTTGAACTCCTAGAAGAGTAGGATGATAGAGAAAATGAAACAAAATGATTATAAAACTTAACCTTGCATAGTGATGTGTACCTGTAATCCCAGTCCGTTGAGAGCCTGAGGCAGGAAGATTGCAAATTTGAACCCAACCTGGACATGTTAGTGACTCAGCATATATATCTCAAAGATTAAAAAATTTAAAAAGGGCTGGGATTATAGCTCAGTGTGAGGCCCCTAAACACTTGGAAAAGATATAAAGTTCTGAAAGATTAATAAATTCTAGAGAGTTAATGTATATTACAGTGATTATAATACTGTATAATATATTTGAAATTTTCAGAAAGGGTAGATTTTAAAAGTTCTCACTACCAAAACATTTTTAGTAACTAAATTGAATATGTTAACTAGTTGGACTGTGGCAAAGACATTATATACAAATGTAAAAACATTAAAGTATAAAGTGTTTTTACATATATATGTAAAATTTCTGTTTGTAATTATGCCCAAGAAAGCTTAAAATTAAGTGCTCAGTTTTTCAAAACAGAGTAATAAAATGTGTAAGTTATAATATATCAATCTAATGCCTAGTCTATAATTAACAATGAATGAATCTCAGAGACATATTTTATAAAAGACTCTAGACATAAAAGAACTTAGTGTGTGATTTTATTTATATAAATGCCAATATATTATGACTGAATTATATAAATTCTAAAACAAACAAAACTAATCAGTAATGATGGATGTTGTAATAATCAACACAGCCCATGTTGGACAGAGAGGCAATATCATGTATTGGTTGCAATTTTTATGTTGTTTTTTTGTTTTTGTTTTTGTTTTGTACAGGGAATTGAACTCACAACCTCACACTTACCAGGCAGGCAATTGAGCTGCTAAAATAAACCCATGGCTGTATCTTCGTGTTTTTTTTTTTTTTTTTTTTTTTTTTTGTCTTTTTCATTTTTATCGGTACCGGGGATCGAACTCACGACCGCCTGCTTGCAAGGCAGGTGCTTATGCCGCTGAGCTAAACCCCCAGCCCCTGTATCTTTGTTTTTAATAGTAGTTATACAGGTACATACAAAAGCAAAAACAAAAACAAATCACTGAACTTCCATAATCTTCTATTCTTGTATACATGTTTCATTTTAATTTAAAGATTATGACAAAGTATACTTACTTAGTAAACTTCTTTATGATGTCAGTGAAGAAGGCTGTGCATACACAGGCACTAGTTGTGCCATCACTAAATCAAATTCTATCTAGCCATTAACGTATAGAAGAAATGAGGATGTCAGAAAATAGTGCTAGTGATTAATAATATTCTCAGGAGCTGTGGGAATATAATGGGGAACCTGAACACTTTGGCCATCAGGAGTCTGCAGGGTGCTACCTTGGGATGTGAGCTTACATTAACAAGGACTCCTGCTGTTGGGGTCTCATCAGAGAATGCTTGAAAAGTGCTTCTCTGCAAACTACCAAGGAAGGAGCTGGAAGCCTTTGGAAAGATAAGAACATGACTTCTCAGGAGAGGAAAACAGAACTGGGTATAACTAGAATAAAATTCCAGAACTAAAAAAAGAGCAAAACCCAGAAAACTAAAAAAGATTGTTTAGTTTTCCCTACAATTTTAGAGTAGTTAAAAAAAAAAAATCATTGACACTAATACTGACATGCATAAGAAGGATAACTGCCTAAATTTCTATTTAACTGACATGGTCTTTCTCATGGTTCCCAATTTGATGAGAAGAAAAAACAACATACTTCTAACACTGGTTATTTTGAAATTTATTCTGAAATAATTTAAGTCATTCTTTTATATACAAATATATATTTCTACTTAAGTAAAAGACTTACTATTTTGTAATAATTGTGTGATTTCCTACTTTTCATTTTTAACTCTCTTGTATAGCATACAACGATAAGTGGATGTACAGGGGAAGAGTTCATATGACCTCCTGACAGCTAAATGAGGTTCTTAGAACTTGGAAATATCTTTCAGCAACCTTCTTGGTCCCACTTTTAGTGTTTAGCATAACCCAGAGATTGGCTTCTATTGACCAATTCCCATTGATGGCGGTTCTGAGCACAGCTGTAACCAATGAATTCTCACGCACACTAATGGCTTCATCAGTTCTGAGTGGCTCCTCTTCAGCTCGTGTTGGCTGCTTAACCTGCTGAGTCTGCCAATCCTCCAGTCCAGTTCCTTATTCAATTCCCAGCCCCATGGCAGGCTCTCTGGACCTTCAACAATGACCATGTTACTGGAAAACCAAAAGAAGCTCCATTGTGAGAACAGACCTTACCAGTTCATCATGGGGCTCTACCATCTTACCTGTGTGTCCACCCAATGTTGTACGGTGATCCCTGCAACAGTCTCATACTGGAAAGGAATAAGACCTCACGTTCATCTAATATAGCTCTCTGTCTCTGACATGCACACGCACACACAGTCTAGGAGGAGATACTGGAATTGTAGGTTTCATCCTGTTCCCTTCTCTTAAACCAAAAGCAACTGCCTTTTATTTATTTATTATATATTTATTTATTACTTATTGTCACTCTACTTCTTTTCAAATAACCACATTCTATGTCTTTGGCACTGAAAGTGAGCAAATATCTTTCCTCCACTAGGGTAAAAATGGTAAGATTTGGCCCATTTGAAATGGATTTTGTCTTTTTGATCATGCTCAAAGGAAATTCTTTTTATATATATTTTTCCATGACCATATGCTCTGAGTCTATTACCTTGGTACCAAGTCCTGTTTTGATGTCAAAAGACAGGATTTTAAATTTTCTTTATTTATGCCTACAGCTTACTCCCTGACTCTCCTCTCGCCGTTAGCTACCCTATATCCACTTCTTGCCCAGGTAGACAAAGAGCTGATTAGAATAAAAGTCTTACATGTACAACATTCACATTTGTAAATAAGATATTAACCCTATTACATATAAAACTTTTTTTGGACAGGCTATCCACCAATGTGGTTAAGAATATGGGTTTTGACAGTCCCCGTTTCAGATTCCATTCTGTAATTTATTGACTCTTTTCACTTCTAAGAACACAAGCTTTAAAAGTAGATGGTCTTGGGTTTAAAACTTTATTTTGTAACTTTTAGAGCCTTTTTAGACTTTGTAAGTGATTTACGGGCCAAGGATTTAGCTCAGTTGCCTAAGCATCTGCCTGACAAGCTCGAGGTCCTGAGTTCGATCCCTGGTACCACAAAAAAACAAAAAACAAACAAAAAAATAAATAAATGATTTACTTCTGCTGAACAAAAGAAGATCAAAAAAAAAAAAAGCTGCAAAGAAAGTTCTACAACTGAATTCCTACATGTTAGCTGCTTATAATGGAAAAAAATGCAGCTTCCAGGCCAAATTCATCCAGCCTGGAATTAGCAGAACAAAAATTTTAACCCAAGGCCATCTGACATTAGAATCTATGTTTTAGTCAATGCCCATTTCACAGATGTGAAAATAGAAGCTTCAAGTAACTCGTATAGGGCAACACTATCAGTGAACCCAGAGTCAGCGTTTGGCCTTGAGCACTGTGGAACACACACACCACATACATTCCTTCCTACGCTGCCTCTCAACTCAAGGTATTCTGAACACAGGAGAGCATCACAGAGCGTTCGAGTTGGCAGGAAATTGCAAAAGTGAGAAGAAACCTCTCGGTTTGCACATCTGAATACAAAGCAAAAACACTGCACAGAAGAGCCAGCCCAAAAGTCTGTTTCTCCTGATTGCACAGTGTACATTCTTTCCCTTTCCTTCTTACACTCAATAGTTTGTTTATTTTGTCCCATTCCAGAGCCAAAGAGAAGAGAAACATGAGAGGAAGAACAGGTGGTGGCAGTCAGAGGGAGTGGGTGGGCCAGTCCCCGTGACTTCTGAGAGAGAAGAAAGGAGCACTGGCCCAGGCCCAGGAAGTGTCCCTGGGGGCTTGTGTCGGCAGGAATCCCCGCATCTCCACATGCACAGCCCAGGGAAGTGCCTGGCAGATTCAATCATACAGTGACTCAAATGTCACAGCATGACTATAGAGAAAGAATAATAGTGAAAACATCCCAGCCAATTTTCAACAGAAGGGCTCAGGATAAGGAAGCGTAAGGAAATTGCTGAAAAGAATGATAATGACAATAATAAAAACAAATAGCTACCATTTATTGAGCACTTAGGGGTCTGGCACTGTGCTGCACACTTTACATATCAACCTGATGGAGTACAATTATTATCCCCATTTTATGAGGAGGAGACTGAGGCGTGGCAGGGCTGAGGAAGTGGCCCGAGGACACGTAGGCTGTGAGGTTAAGTATATGTACCTACCGTGTCCCCAAACACCCCATGCTGCAGGAAGTGCCTGGGGTGTATTATCTCCTTTCCATCCCACAAAAGCCATGCCAAGTTCAGATCAGTCCCTTCACTTTACAGCCGAGGTGAAAAGCTCATAGTAAATAATTGTTCAAGGTCTCATGGTGAGTTAGTGACAGGGACAAGATTCTAATTCCAGTTGGTTTTATTCTGACGTCAATCGTGAGCAGAGGAAAAAAAGAAAACACCAGAATCAACACGCCCAGTTTCTGGAGTAACATTTTCCTGGACTATTTGGTATATTAATCATAATTAATTCTTAGTGACTCTGATTAGCTGTCTGCCTGAAATCCAGGCCCAAAGGCACCAAAAGGAGGACAATGTGAGTTTTATTTAGCTATTTTCCCTGTGAATGTCAAGCCACCTTTCTCTATAACCCTTGCCATCCTAGGTTCAGCAGACACTGTGTGGTCATCAGCGTGCTTGGAATGCAGGCATTCATCCCTGCAGACTCTTGATCCAGCTCAATATTCTTTCAATAAGAAAAAAAATGATACAGTAAACTATAGAAGATACACATGACAAGAACCTAGGAAACATTTCTCTCTGAAAAATCGTAGAAATTATCTCAATAAGGATCCAGACCAATGATTCCTCAAAAACCAGCTGCTCGACTAGTATTTATGCCTTTGATGGATGAAGGATTCAATAAAAAGGAAATAAACACAGCTCTGCAATAGCTAAAGAATGTTCCTCCTTGTGCATAAAAAAAGAAAAAGTCAAATGAAAAGCACACTACAAGATCAATTTTAAGCAGAATATTGGCAAACTTGACAGAGGTGAGAATGCCTCCCATGCACTGAATACACATTTGTAAGAACAGTCTTGTAACATCTGTCAAATTTATAATTCCCTTGCCATTGGATGCACTAATCTGCTCCTAAGAGTTTATCCTATAGATTTACTTGCATAATATAAAATGATGTATTTATAAAGTTATTTATTGCAGCACCATATTGTTTTTCATGTCTAAAGATGTGAATCAATACAAGTGTCCATCACCGGCCACACATAATCCAATGGTTCACATGCATTGGAATGTCACACACCACAGAAAATGAGAAATTGTCCAGTACATGCCCAGATTCTGACATGGTAGTCACATGGTTCAGATTCTGAGATCTGTTATTAAATGAAATATACTGGGTCCAAGATCCTAATTGCTGGATACTACCATGGGAATAAAAGGCTAGGGAGAGAATTGAAACAGTACACATATATGAATAGAATATATTCAAAAAGGTATGTAAAAGCTACAGGCATTCATTGGTTTTGGGAAGGAAAAGTGAACAGCTATGAGAAAGGAGATTCATCTACCTCCTTGTATCTTTTGAGTTTTCCTCCAGCTTTATCAAGGTATATCTGACATATTAAAAATGTATATTTAAGACATACAAATTAAGATTAAGATAAATTTTCTTTCATATTGCTTAAAATAATTTTGGCTATTAAAAGAAAACATGGACTACTGTGCTATTAAATGTCAAAAAATATAAACAGTTGGTTGACTCCATGGATATGGAACCTGCAAATGCAGAGGGCTGATTCATGTACAGCCCCTTATTAGCTGCACCATGCAGTCCTGGGCAGTTCTTAGGTAATTTTACACACAGAATTGAAACTTCCTCACCAAATCTTCATTTCCTGTAAGAAACCTACTCCTCTCCTACAGTGTCCTATACTAGAGTGCTTCGCATATGGTATCTCTTTTAATCCTGAAAAATCACCATAAAACCTACCTAAACTATCTTCATTTTAGTAAAAGAAAGTGAAGTTCCAAAAGACAAGGTAAATTGACTTGCACTCTAGAGTAATTAAGAAGTACAGCCAAGATGTTGAACTAGATCTTCCTTTAGAAGCAACTAAACAGAGAAATGACACAACTAATCAGTGGTAAAAATGGAAAAATGCCAGCAACCCAGCAAAAGGTCTCCATCTCCCTCTCCAATAACCACTACCTAACCCTAAGGTAAATAACTATATAGAATGGCTAAGCAAAATATTGTTCATTTTGAAATGACAAATATATGCATAACTTTATACACAAAAAATAATACACATTCTTTTAAAAGATGCATGAATATTTTAAAAATTACCTTTACATTAGATCACAAAAGAAGTCTTGATAAATCCCACAGAGTCAGCATCATGGGGTGTGCTCTATAATTCATGATGTAATAAAATTTAAAATCAACCTCAAATAGCAGATATTTAAATCTCATATTAAAATATGAAATAGCATTCCACTGAAAATCAACTCTAAGAGGAAATTATAAGGAAAATTATAAAATACTTTAAACTAAATATCAATAAAGCATCAAAATTTTGGTTTAAAAATACTTGAAATTTACATTTATCAGAAGTCAGGAAAACATGAACAAATAAGCAAAAGGTTCAATCCAAAATAAAATCAGAAGAAGATAAACACAGTTATTTAGAAAAGAAATAATAAAGACAAAAATCAATAAAATGGATACTTTTTAAAACAAAATAAAATTTAATAAAGTCAAACTCTGTTAATCCTTTGATAGCAATAACAAGATAAACTTCTGATTTAATTTTAAAAAAGAAAAGAAGCAAAATACAGAATGAGAGAAATAATGCAGACATAATACTTTCAAAAATACAATCACATTTATAATAACATGATAATGAGTTGAATCAAACTTAGACAAAAAACCAATCTGGGAAGCTATAATGTGTCAAAAATGGCATAGAAACACAGAAAATTTGAATTTAAATCCGGAAGAGAATACTTTGGACAAAGCTTTTAAAAGGTAATAAATTAAGGAAAGAATAGAAGATACTTGAAATGTCAAAATTAGTAAAAAAAAAAATGCTATTCAGTCACACAAAGAACTACAGCAGATCAACAAGAAAAAGACAATAAGCCCAATTTTAAAAACAAGCCAAGTATATTAACTGTTGGTAATTCACAAGAAAAAAAAATTACTTAACAAGGGCCCTACTAGGAATACAAAAAGCACAAATTAAAAAAATGTTTTATTGTTATATATTTTACATTCTTCAAATTGTTAAAAAGTCAGAAATAATCAAATGGCAGAAAACTGGTATAGAAAAGGGAAACCTCATACTTTGCTGCTGGCTGTGTAGATTGATAAAATTATTCCAGCAGGGAATGGGCAATATTTTCTGAAATCCAGTACATATACACTAAGATCCAGAAATCTTATTGCTAAAAATGGTCGCGCCCAAACACACCTCGGCATATTTCCATGCAGCAGCTTGGCCAAATTTTCCACACACCCTCTGTGTGAAAGTGGGTGAAAGTGTTCATTTCAGTACTATGAACAAGTAACCTACCGGATGCATTACAAAAGTTATCTCATGGAGCAGTTGTGTAGGACTGAGGGATCCGACACCAACTTCCAGTAGATTGTTTCAGAATAGAACTGAGTTGTTTGTCCCTTAGTCTGCATAAATGGTGTCAAAAGAATCTGGCTAGATCAATGATTGTAGAGAGTGAAGGATTTACCATCTTCCTATAATACTTATAGCAGACTCAATATTACTTTATCTTAAATGAACTAATAAAATGCTGGCCTTTGAAGAGATGATACATGAGGAAGGTGTCCATTATGGTTTAAATCTAAAATGTTCCCTCAAATTCTCATGTGTTTGGAAGTTGTGAACAAAGACTTCAAGATCAGCTTCTCCTGAAGATTACATGATCTCAACATGCTTTTAGTCACATGACAAATTTTGCAGTTTAGAAACCAATTTGCCATTCATACCCGAGTCCTAATTTCCTCATCTTTTATCTTTGTGAACTTGGATCCAGTGCTGGAACCAGGATCCTTCATGTTTCTGCCCCACTGATAAGAAACCAGAAGCTTCCATATAAGTCATCTCCAGAGTTTGGAAAGCAGATGGTCTCTTGATCGTTACTGTCTATTAAGTGCTTATGGAAGCATGGTGCTGTTTTAGGCAAGGAATATCATGAGTTATCAATAAAGACGTGGAAACAGTGTTGTGGAACACAGGTTCTCAGAGGGAAGCTTGTTTCTATTCTCCTGAATGTTCATTACTCCCTCCTGGCCTTTTCTCTGGATCAACGTCTCCCTTCAAACAGATTCTTCCTTATTCTTATTTTATCAGGGAAATTTTGGTCCATTAAAGACAAAGCAAAAAGGTTTTTTCTTAATTTCTTGTCAGCACGGTGGAGGAGACCAACAGCATTGGGCATAGATAAAGCATTGATCAGAAGCATCTTGAAGAAGAGCAGGCTTCCTTGACGTTCCAGCAAAAGTCATCTTCGTAGGATCATGGGGACAAAGCGAAGAGCATTGATGGGAGACAGTGAGTAGAAAGAGGCATGCAGTGTCCTAAAGATAGGAGGCCTGGGGACTAGGGTCCTGTGAAGGGGACAAGTCCCTAGATTAGACGATGTCACAGTCAGCAGCACTGAGACCCTGGACTCCAGCAAAATGATTCTGTGCTTTCCAGAGCATCACAAAAGTGGCAGTGAGTACAGTGGATCCAGAACCAGGTGGATCAGAGCAATGATTCCTTAGCACTGACACACACGGGCTGCCCATACAGTGTATTCCCATCAGGCCAATAGGACCACAAAGTCTCAGAGACGGCACGGAGAGCCAAACAACATCAAGAATCTTACACTCCCTTCTCCATGCCTAACACGCATATCCAATCTGCAAAATTTCAACACAGCCCCAAGCTGACATTGAAGAATTGCAATCCCAAATGAGAAATTAAATTATTATGGAATAATAAAGAAAACCACATTCTGCACACCTGTGTTTGTGGCCTGCATTCCATATCTTGCATAAAACATTTA
The DNA here is from genome assembly GCF_034190915.1 of Cavia porcellus. NCBI lineage: Eukaryota > Metazoa > Chordata > Mammalia > Rodentia > Caviidae > Cavia > Cavia porcellus. The sequence continues at coordinate 47,529,171 of NW_026947510.1, read as the reverse complement.
TTTTCTTTTCCTCATGACTGAATTCCTATGGAGTTACAAGAGGACATAACTTGTGGGTGGATAAAGACTCTTTATAGGTACAACGGCAGCTCACAAAATGTTTATTGCTTGAGAAGCAGGCTTCAGCCCACCTGATCATTAAGTAAATGCTACAAATCTTGGCCTACAGTAGGTTTCCACACAGAGACATGGAGAGGCCATTCCGTTATTATAAAAACAGCTTGATTAAAAAAGAAAATACTCTATCAGCTTTAGCCCTGGTAACATTTGCTAAGTCTATATTCAGTGGAAAAGTATGCAGTTAAAGTAGTATGTTGGTGAGCTTTATGGATGGAACATTTTCCTGTCCAATAGCATACAAACTGGTTTGGAGAGGAGATTTTAATAAGTAATTCACTTAGTCATTGCTGTCACATAGAGAAGGAATTAGAAATTTAAGTTTATCCCACAATAGGAGTGTGATATGTGAATGATACAAATTTGAGTCCTATTAAAGGATGTCTTAGTCACTTTCTTGTCATTGGGACCAAATACCCAACACCCAAAACATAAAGGGGGAGAGGTTTATTTTGGTTTAAGGTTTCAGTCCACGGTTGTGTGGCTTCAAAACAGAAACAGGATGATGGCAGCAAGGTGCGGTGGAGGAAAAAGTGTTCAACCCAGCAGCCAGGAAGCAGAGAGGAAAGGAAGGACTGAGAACAGGAATATATCTTTCTAGTTCACACCTCCAGTGACCAGCCTCTGTCTAGCCCCCAGCTTAACACCAAGTCAGCTACTGAACTAATGGATGGATGAATCCACTGAGACATAAAGCATCCCTGTCTCAGCCTCATCCTCCAAATGACTATGTTCATTTGTCCTCTGCTAGGGTGTGAATGTCTTGCCAAACCCACATGTTCAAACTTACTCACCAGCATGGCAGAATTAGGATGTGAAGCTTGCAGAAGATGATTAAATTGCAAGATTCAGCCATTATGGGCAGGATCAGTGCTTTATAAAACTTGATGGGATCCATCTGTGTCTTCTGCCTCTTCTATTCTGTGAGGACAAAATAGCTGTTCCCTCTGAAAGACACAGCCACACTCTGCTATCCTGCAGCCGAGAGAAGCCTTCGCCAGACATTGCCTTTACCAGTGCCCAAACTGGGATTTGATGTCTACAATGTCATCAGTGCTCACTGAACATTGATGTCCAATGTTCCTCTGAGAGAAATAAATTGTAGTTCTTTATAAATGATCAAGTCTTGGGTATTTTCTCCAAACAACACAAAAGAACTAATAATCTTTCAAGTGCTAGACACTGTTTTATGTTCTGGAGATACAGAAGTGAAGCAGTGAGATAAAGTAGCATCACCCCTGCATGTAGGAGCAACACACAATATGCACAGAGAACACAGATACAAAGTAAGGTGCAGTGTGATGAGCATTCTAAAAGTGAAGCAGGGAAAAACATAGCAAAAGAATAGTAGTTCAGGCAAGACCTCAAGAAGATCTCCCCAAGAACCATTCCATGGGAGCCCAAATTAAAATGAGAGAGTCAGGTAGGATATGACAGATGTTCCTCAGTTCCAATAGGAGTTTTACCCCAATAAACGTATTTTAAGATAAAAATACTATAAGTTAAAGATGCATTTAGCGGCTGAGGATTTAACTCAATGGCATAAACACCTGCCTTGCAAGCAGGCTGTCGTGAGTTCGATCCCCGGTACCGATTTGAAAAGAAAAAAAAAACGCATTTAGCATACCTGACCTAATGAACATCATGGCTTAGGGAGACAGCACACTATGGACTGAAGATGAGTTATTATCTGTTGCAGTGAGGCATTGTGAGAACAACTTCAATCAGTACACAGAATTTATAATATTGTTTTATGATGGTCACCCAGAGTGAAACGCAGGAAATCTGTCCACAACACTAAACACCCAGAATATTCAGCCAATGGCCTGAATCCCACAGCAACGTCCCGCATGAGTCCTGCTGAACACCTAGAGCTCATGACATTGCCTCCTATGGGTCCAACAAGAGGTCTCGAGCCCACAAGCAGGACTCACATGAGTCTGTTTTAAAAATCTCTGCTGGGAAGGCCCAAAGGTCAGCGGTGGAAGCCAGGAAGTCTATGACAGCAGGATAAGAAGCTGTACCAGTATTTTGAGGGTTCTACACTGAGGCCAAGAAGTCATGCTCAAAATGAGAATCAGGGCTTCCCTGGAAAGTATTGCAGTCGTCGTCAGCAACAAGGAGGTCCTGAGCTCCTCCGATGATGAGGACTGGCAAGTACATGCCACGAAGCCAGCATGACAAGCTTCTCCTGGGGAATAAACAGTATACATCTTCCCCTCCAGAGCCAGGAAGTGATGCTCAGTGTAAGGAGCAGGCTCCCCCAAAGTGAACCACAGACACTCTCAGCAACAAGGTCCCCAGATCCTCTGATAATGACCAAACTTATATTGGGGAAGCCAGCACGACAAGCTCCTCCAGGAAAACCAATGGCTTGAAACAGCAACACTTAGGAGAACCCACAACACCTAGATCTTCTTCACCATGTCTCTATTTATACTGACAATTTTCCTCAGGTGGAACATTTACACTCAGCACTGTGCTGATTTAATTTAGCTGGTGTTAAATTGACCACCAGTTTTTAGTCCATAATAATCCACCCCTGGTCAACTTAATAACCACACACATTTCCTTACACTATAGTTTTTAGTGGCAGATTTGTGAAAGTTATCATATCTTGGTCTACTCAGATTTACATTAATACAACAATTATATATATGCAATTCTTTTTACACTTGTTCTTGCAATAAAAAAAATATTCACAGGATAACCAAGATTCAACATTAAAACATTATACTTTGATTAATTAACCTGGTTGTAAATATACAAAAACAACATTAAAATCAAACTAAAAGATCACAATTACAATCACAGTCTTTTCTTCCCATTAACTTTCAACATGGCAAGACTAACATATAAGGATCTCCTATGATTCAAATATACTCTTATCTTCAGGTGAAAGACTTCAGTCCATTTTTCCATTGTCCTGTTCTTCTAAACAACTATGTTCTCCCCCATTTCATCTTTGCAACCCACAGTTCCACCATAGCCTTCTTTCTGGCCAAATGTTTTCAGTTATCCTACTGACTCTTTGCTTTAAATTTCCAACATAGATCTGGTCAAAAGCTCTCTGAAGTAACCATGCTGCCATCCCAACACAAGACTTCACTGAAATTTTTCTGCCACCCAGGTAATATCTCTAAACAAAAGCAAAATGCAGAACAAGTTTCAGCCCAAGCACAATATACTACCTGCCCTCCAGCAGCCATTGCAGTCCTTCTCAACAGAAGCCTCCCAAGCTTCAGCTTAACTGGCAGCATTTCCAACAATACTCTGATTTTCCAGGCTCCAGCCAGAGTCTCCATATAGACTGCATCACACAGGGGCTGTCTTTTTGGCCAGTCTCTCAAAAACTTTCCAGATTAATTTCCAAGGCTCTTAAGCCACATGGGCAGGCAACATAATGGCAATGACCCCACTCTCCCGGTACCAGCTTCTGTTGTAGTCAGGGGTTGTGAGGAGAACAATTGCAATCAGCACACAGAATTTATAATATTGTTTTATGATGGTCACCCAGGTGAAACACAAGTAAGTGCAGGAGATCTGTCCACAACACTAAAGACTCAGAATATTCGGTGAAGGGCCTAATTCCCACAGTAATGTCATCATGAGTCCAGATGAAGCCCTAGAGTCCATGACAGTGCCTCCCATGAGTCCAACTGGAGGTCTGGAGCCCATAAGAAGGACTCACACCAGTCTGTTTTATGGATCTGCGCTGGGAAGGCCCAAAGATCAGCGGTGGTAGCCACAAAGTCTATGCCAGGGGGACAAGAAGCTGTACCAGTAGGTGGAGGAGCCAAGAAATCATGCTCAAAATAAGGACCGGGGCTTCCCTGAAAAGTATTGCAGCCATCATCAGCAACAAGGAGATCCCAAGCTTCTCCAATGATGAGAACAGTAGAGTACATGCCAGAAGCCAGCATGACAAGCTTCTTCTGGAGATTAAATGGCACACATCTTCCCCTCCAGAGCCAGGAAGTGATGCTCAGTGTAAGGAGCAGAGCTCCCCCAAAGTCACCCACAGGCACTCTCAGCAACAAGGTCCCCAGATCCTCTGATGATAATGGCCAAACCCATATTGGAGAAGCCAGCATGACAAGCTCCTCCAGGAGAACCAATGGCTTGAAACAGCAACACTTAGGAGAACCCACAACACCTAGATCTTCGTCTCACATCTCTATTTATCCTGGCAACTTTCCTCAAGTGGAACATCTACACTCAGCACTATACTGATTTAATTTAGCTGGTGTTAAGTTGACTACCAGTTTTTAATCTGTAATATTATCCCTTGTGACTATGGCTGACTGGAAATCATAGCTGCTGCTACCACCCAGACTTTCAAGAGCATATTCCTACTGCATATCATTAGCCTGGGGCAGGAATCAGAATTCAGAATTCAAAGTTTAGTTTCTATCGAATGCATGTCACTTTTTCGTTATCAGAAAGTTCAAAATTCATAAGTCAAAACATCATAAGCCGGGGACCATCTATACTTCTAGGAAAAGAGCTCGCAGCAACAGAAACATCACCTGCCAGGACTATAGGAGTCTGTGTGACATGCTGGAGTTGTAGCGAGAGGGTCTCGTGTAATTGGAGTCCTCTGTGCAAAAGATAGGTCACTGTGAGATAAGGAAAGAGATGAAGCCCAGGCCTGACAGCAGGGAAGTGGTAGAGGATGGTACAGATGTGGAATGTTAGTATAAGGGTGTCAGGAAGCCACTGGAGGATTTGAGCTCTGGAGTGCCTGACTTACATTTTTAAAGAACCACTACCCTATGTGAAGAACAGGCAGGAATATAAGGAGCAGGTGTGGTGTATTACATATTGTTCCCCCAAAAAGATATGTCCAAGTTCTAAACTCTGGACTTGTGACTTTATTTGGGGAAAGAAAGGGAGGTCTTTACAGGTGTAATTATATTAGGAACTGCAAAGCAAGTTCATACCGGATTTAGCAGGGGTCTTAAATCCAATGAAAATCTTTCTTGTAAAAGAAAGGCAAAGGAGATTTGAAACCCAGAGACAAAGAGAAAAAGTTGGTGTGAATCTGGGAGCAGAGTTCAAAGCTATGCTGCCACTAGCTAAGAAGTGTCTGCTCTTTCTCAAGTTTCTAGAGAATGTATAGCCCTGCAGACACTCTGATTTATATTTCTGGCCTGAAAAACAATGAGAGAATAAATTTCTGTTGCTTTTAAGATACCAGGTTCATTGTGATTTGTCGCAGCAGCTCTGAATAGTTAGCACAGGCACTATCACAGTATCCAGACAAGAGAGGCCAGGAAGTTAATGGTGCGGGTAGTAAGACACTGAAGTGAACCCTCTAGCTTCACTTGCATCTAGATACTTGCCTTTAGTTGGCTTGAGAAATCACTAACATTAGAGGTCATGAAGCTGAGCGATGTATCAGTCATCTCCTTCCAGCTTCACTGTAGAGAGCATCACTAGCATAAGGATGGCTGCCTAGGTTATTTTCAAGGGACTTGAATGCTGCTTTTGTCAAAAGCACTGACTTCACTTGGGCCTCTGTAGGTAGCCGGTGGGTGACTAAAGCAGGGTGAAAAATGCTTTGCATCTCTGCCTTCCTGATGCATCTGGCTCCTTAGCTACCCTCATCTTTGACTGAGGCTTCTTCTACTCAACTCTGCACATAGAGGTATAGTCATTGAAGTAATGTATGTGTACAACTAACAGGACAAGATTCATTTGCTCAAAATATCTATATCACTCTCTTCTACAGGCTGATCCTGCCAGGATAAGAATAAGATCTTTTCAAGATTTACTGCAGCTTCATGACCTTGTAATATCTACATACCAATCACCAGGTTGGTCCCATTTCAATCCATGTAACGAGCACTTAGAAGTCTCCAGTCTTGAATCCTTCCAAGGCCAACCCTCTCCTCTACCACCCATCACTTCTCCCTTGCATAAAGATAAAAAGAGCTTAAAAGTTTTACTGTGGGCTAAGAGATTTGGTGACAATAAACCCTCATCTTCTCAGTTTTGCTGGCTTATTAAATAAATCATTTCTCTTGCCCCAACAACTTATCCTTCACTCTCATTGGGCCTTTTCTGAGTGGTGAGTAAACGGATTTGGGTGCACTAATAGAATTAAAGGGGTTTATTACTCTATTGTCATGTAGAAGTGGAAAAGTCTCTTCCCACAATCATTAAGTCATCTGCTACATTTTTTTCTGCACTTGGGCTTGAACCCAGGGCCTCATACATGCTAGGCAAGTGCTCAATTGCTGAGCAAAGTCCTCAGTATTATTATTTTATTTTATTTCATTTCATTTCATTTTAAGACAAGATTTTGATAAGCCACCCAGGCTGGCCTCAAACTTTCAATCCTCCTTACTCAAGTAAAATCCCAAGTAGTAGGATTTTAGGTATGCATCACTATACCCAGCCATCAGCTCCTCATAAAGGCAATCCACAATCCATAAGGAAAACTGATGCCCTCACCAGTCCTGACGTGCAACCAAGGTTGGAGTGCTAAGCCACCCACTTCCTCAGCCTTCATGGTGGCCAAATGGACTCAGTTCAGTTTCAGACCTCAAGATCAATCATAAGCCCCAGGCTTTCCACTCTTGTCATAGGGTGCCTTCAAATTTTCTCATTTTAAACATGTGATTTGTTATGAAAAAGAGAATGGGATTGCTGATGATCATGCACTCTACCAATAATTGGCTTAAGAGCCTGAACCCAAGCCAGTGAGCTCAGAGCCTTCCTTTGGTGACTGTCTTTGGCTTATGATGTGCTTGTCTTGAAGAGTAAGAACTTACATCATGGCTACAGACAGCTAACACTCCAGGGCCATTATGCATCTTCAGTAGGTGGGGAGAGATTTATCCTTACTGCCAGAGCTCCTCCCACATTTCATCAATGTTGCTACTCTCATAGTTATCTTTAATCCCTGAACCTAGATGAATTGAACCATTCCACAGAGAAGATTCTTAAGTACTATACCAATAGTAGTAGTCCAATAGATTGGTCTATTGATCTTCTGTGAGGATCAGCATTAGATTGAAGCTGCCCCCAAAATGATGAGGGGAAATCCATCCCTGCCTCACTGGGAAGCATGTGCCTAATCTTAGTGGTCCTGACAAAAGCCTAGTACTAAGAGTACTCAGTATAGATGCTGAATTAGAAATTAACATTCTTGATAAGAGAAAGCAGAGAATGAATCCAAAAGGAATAAAGTATGTCCTTCCAATTTTCCATGCCATTTTTCCTTCCCTGAAAAATAGAACTCATCTCTATAAGAGGACCAATCTTAAAGCAGTAAGTTTAGTTTGCACCCTTTTCTATGGTCCATGCTTCACATGTACTCTCTATTTGGTTTTGACACAAAACCTCACAAACAATGTCAAGCAGTTGTCATTACCACTTCTAAAATTAGAACTCTGAAATAGCATGGTTAATGTCCCATATCATAGCCAGAAAGGCACTATTAGAATCCTATTCTATCGCTCTTTCCCCTGAATCATGCCAGGTTTACTTATGCTGGCCCCTTCCTTAAACAGTACTCCCATTGTTGTTTATACTAGTGACATTAAAGGATAAAAAACATAATCTTTTGGAACAGAGTGATGAAATTTTGCCTTCTTTCTGAAATGATCCTTGATCCCTGTTGTGGTTTATTTCTTGATGTTCCCCCAAAGTTCCATGTGTTCATTAAGCAGGGCTTTTGGAAAGTTATTGAATCATGAGGTTTTGTGGTCATCATCAGAGCATTAACCTACTGATGAGTTTATAGCTGAGTTGCTATTAGGTGGCATCTCGTCTAAAGAGGTGGGTCCCTGAGGGTGTGGCTTGGAAGGTCTCTCTATCTCTCTCTGTGTCTGTCTCTTTCTCTTTTTCTCTCACTCTCTCCTCCATGAAACCCTATCATGAGCTGCTCCTCTTCTATCTTGCCCTCTGCCATGATTCCTTGCCTTGGAGCCATTTGACTATGGACTGAAACATCTACAAACCGTGAGCCAAGATAAACCTTTCTTCCCAAAAGTTGTGAATATGAGATAGTATCTCAATGATTAGAAATTAAGATAATCTTGATTCGATAATAAATCACTGAAGTCAATAGACATGCCATCCTTAGTATATAAAAAATACCCCTAAAACACTTTATGGGGCTAGATTTAAGTTACATTTGTATTCATGATGGCAAATTTGCCTTAGTGTAGTCATTCTATTAATCATTTTAAGAATCACTGTCATGACATTGTTTAAGGTGCAAACCAAAAATACTAGATCCTTTCATATAACAGTGAAAGAGACTGAATTGAACACTCACTTATGTAGCCTTGAGCAAATTTCTGAGCAAAGATGAGTTAAGATAAGGAAAAAAATTAATAATACTGACTCAGGTCTAGGGCATGAAAGCAAATGGGAAAAGCTACTCATGCCAAAATTTGCTGAGAACTTTAATGCAATTATTACCTGATCACTAGAAGAATGTCTGTGTGGACCACAGAAAGAAGAAAGACCACTGACAGAGGCCTGAATCGAGGTCTTAGATTTCCATTATGTCTCAGTAACACTGTCATTTTCCACGGAGTGAAGGGCATTCGCTAGAAATGACTCCTAAGTTAAAGATTAATTCTAATTCAAAAATTTTCCACAAAATTAACAAACGATCCAATTTTAGCTATGATTTCTAAGACAGTTTCCTTCTGTGACACCACATTCAAAGATCCATAAAGCAGCCTTTTTTGGATTTATTTCACATTCCCTTAGCAGATCCCACAGTGTTCAAAGGAGCGACAGCCAGAATTGGCACAGTGGTTTCCGGTATTTTTCCTTGTATCTGAGGAGAAGCAGGTTGTGAAGGACTAATCAAATGCTGTCCTTGCAAGAGCAGGGGACAGAGATGCGGGGAAGGAAGGCACTTCCTACCAATCTTCACTCCCCCTCCACTGGCCCTCGTCTACCTACAGTGACCCCCAAACCCCAGAGACTAGAATCAGCATGGAGAGAATCCAATTAATATTTGTGGGTAGATGAAGTTGCATCTTCATAAAATACAGCTGCAACCTGGATTCATGCTTTTTAGTGGGGAAAAAATCATTAGGATAATTGACTGATATATGACAAGCTGCAGCTGCTTTGCCTCCTGCTGGATCCTGGGTTTGCCTCGTGCAGAGAAAACCCCAAGAACTCGTTCAAATATGTCACTCATCCCTCTTGTGACAGCTTTCACTAAATAGTTGGGGTAGAGAGACTCTGAATAGTGCTTTTATATTTTTTTTCCTTCGAGTTTTTCTGTATTTGCAAAATCGAGTTATTCAAATGAGTGGATTTTAACTTTTTATTAAAAGTCAACCAGGACTACAACCCGGAAGAAAGGCAACTTCCCTGCAATTAGTCTGGCAACCAAGGGGTGCAATTCGGTCTGCTTCACAGCTGTGTAGACACGCCATGACCCCTTGAGGGTGGAAAGCTGGGTGGACAGCTCAGGGTGTCCCCCGTAAACATGAATGAAAACCAACAAGAGGTAGAGGCTTAATGAAGAACATAAGACTATTACAGTTTTGAAAGGCATAGGATTGACCACATGCCTTGAGAGGAAGAAGAAAAGAATAACATTGGGGAATTGGGACTCTATGTGAATGACTTGAGCTGAAATACTGAAGATTGTCCATGCTTCATTGAGGCATAAAATGTAGAAACTTAATGCATTTATGGGGAAAGACTGAAAGTTTTCCATTGTGTCTGACCAGAAGTGTAGGGCTGAAGAGTGGAGCATGAACCCAGAGGGATTCAATGTGGTGTGATTTCACAAGTCACAATGGAAAGGCTGAGCTAGGAGTCTTATGGTGATGAAAACTCTTTAATTTTTCCCTATCCATCACAGACTAATATTTGTGTAAAATAAATTAAAAATGAATTACTGTAGTAACTCCATACTGATCACATCTCAGCCCTATTCAAAGCCAGACTGGTCTGCGGACCACATTGTGATTAGCTAAGCCTTCTGCTGTTAAGATTCAGACCACACGGGATTACCCGCTCAATACATCCTTCAACTCAGCAGATGTGAGCTTCCACAGGATGACTCAATGGGGGCAGAAATTCTGGGCCTTAATTCCCTACCCCCCCCCCACCCACACACATATCAAAAAAAAAGGTCTGAGCACTGATAGATCTTTAAATTTGGGGGTGAGCAGTGGTGCAGAAAATAAAACAAGTTAGAATTTATTAAAGCAAAAAAGAATACCATGAAAAGTAGTCAAATGACCTAGAGATGCCTAGAAAGGTGCTAGAGAGAACAAGAAGAAAGAATGACTCAGGAAGAAATAAAAAGAACAGTACCTACAAAAGCAAGACAAGGAAGCAAAGATGACATCTGAAATTCCCTCTGTGGTGCCTTAGCCCGACCTGCCCAATGCTTCTTATCAAGGCTCTACAGAGCCTTCAAACCTTGGAGGCTGAAAAAAAAAAAGGCTTTGTTCATCACATCTACCCCAGAAGCTGCCTATCATTGCTTTGTGTCTATTTATCTGATGTCTTGAGTCACATGTTGTCTCTTAATTTTACTTATGTGTTTTGGAAGCTTCACAGCTTCTCCGTTTATTAAATCTTCTTTCTGCTTCTTCCCAGAAGCTCCTCTTTAAAAACACATAAACAGTTCAATGTGAAAATTAGCTGTGGTTGATTTATAATTCATTCTGGAAGAGCAGCTTTTAAAAAGACAGAGAGAATTAAGCTGAGTTAGGCTTGAGATGTCCGTGCCTCCCTCCGCTTTGAATTAGATGTACTTAATGGGAACATGGCCACTAGGGCTGTAAGGAGTGGAAAAATCTATTGGCCCTGCTGATACGAAACATTCCTGCTGTGAATGGGATTCATTTTGGAATACATAAAGTGAATGAGCCTGGACAGGCTTTGAAGCGCTGTTAAAAAGACCTGGCCCCTTCCTACCTTCATAAATCCACCCGGTAGTACTTCTATTGAAACTCTGCTCTTTCTCAAAGAGAAGCTCAAACCCTAAAGCCATTCATTCACTGTGGCCATTGGTGGAAAGTAATTTTGAAATTTTCATCATGGTCCCTATTGAGGACCAGTACTCTTTCCATACATTGATGGTTGGGGTTTGTCACCAGCTTGGCAAATGATGCTCCTGCATCCCCTGCTGAGAAACCATTAGCCCCGTGTGTGGAGCAAATAGTCCTGCATTAAGACCCCCAGAATTCAAAGACATGGGGTTGGGGAGAACCTAGCCAGTTCCTCATCTGCATTATTTGTATTGATATTAATGGAACTATCAAAGCAAATCAAAACATAGGTGTCTTGGTTACTTTTTACTCATCATTGAGACAAAATACCTGGAGTTGGGGATTTAGCTCAGGGGCATAAGCGCCTTACTTGCAAGCAGGCAGTCATGAGTTTGATCCCAGTACCGATAAAAAGGAAAAAGACCAAAAAAAAAAAAAAAAAGAGAGAGAGACAAAATACCTGATGCCCAAGTTGGGAAAGGAAAGGTTTATTTCTTACAGTTTTTGGAGGTTTTAGTCCATACTCAGTTGGCTCCCAGGAAGGCAGGCATGGCTGGCCCGCCTTTTATGGTGGCTGCAAACACCAAACTGAAACCAGCAAAGAGCAAGACACACCTCCTTCCTGCCATTACATCACATCCTGGCTCCACCCCTATGTGGGTGGAGCACTGACACCATCAATTCAAGCACTGGACAATGAATCAATCACAAATACACAATGCAAATTCATGAGGCCTGCGGGACACAGACATAAACCAAGACAATAGGTTTTTTCAGAATTCTGTTAGGAAATGAAAATTGGGCTGCAGACAAGAAGGCAAAAGCAATGTCAAAAAGTATCTTTCGCTAGTCTCTTTTGGCAATTCACCTTTGGTGAAAGTAAAAACACTTCCAACCGCTATGTGTGTGGCATTCTCTGAAAATTTTATTTTATTTCAAATAGATTCAGTATGATTTTACAAGACAAAACTAGTATCTAGAAGAAAGAAAACATTTTCTGTAAGAAGGTCATGCTTCCACACATTCAGCTGAGAAGAAATACCCCAAAAGATGATACCCGTGTTCATGCCACCCCAGGATTCTGGACTTGCTAGTGATCACATGTCTGGAAGAGCTTAGATTTTCTATTTGTGGTCATACAATAGACTAGTCCTATCTTCTTTAAGGCATCTCAGTTATTAAGAAAAACATGGTTCATTGATGAACCATGGATAGTTCATTTATGTCACTGTTCATTATCATCCCTTGGTATTTTTTGAGGGGGAAGGAAGTAATGGGGAATTGAACCCAAGAACTCATGCCTGCCAGGCAGGTACTATGCCACTGAGCTAAATTCCCTGGGCTTCTTGATTTTTGTTGTTGTTGTTTGGTACCAGGGATCAAACTCACAATCTTGTGCTTGCCAAGCAGGTACTTTTGCTGCTGAGCTAAATCCCCAGAATATATTCATTGAAAAAGCAAGTTTCTGTCTAAGAGAGAGACAGAAGAGGGCCAAATGGGTTGCTAAACACTCTGTTTTTTCTAGGGATTTTTATAGAGCAAAACCACAAGGCGAAGTAGGTCCAAGATGGGAAAAAATGGGAACTCACAAGGTGGGCATGAGATAGACAAAACTATGGTCAACCAATAGGATTAGGAGTATAATTGCTCAGGGGTTGGATTAGTGGCTCCTTCTGGCTTCCTCAAGTGACCAAGGCATCAAGGTGATTCCCGTTTAGAATATCAATCCCCGAGGTTTATCCTTAGGTTGTGGGTGCATTTGTTTTATCTTTTGTTTTGAGATCTGGCTCATAGCTGGAGGTATCTGTCTCCTCCCTGTTTGCAAGTATCTGGTCTTCTGCACTGGCTCCTTGGAGGGTCCAGCTCTGTCTGCCTGCCTATATACACTTAAAAGATTAGTTTTTGTCCTTGGTAATAATTCTGGTCCTTATCTGTTTACTTTTTTTAATGTTTAGAGATTAATGAGCAAGTCAATTTTTCACCTCATATATCTCTTTCTGGAATCAATAGCTTTAAATCATATCTCCTTAAAACCTTCAACCTTATTGGGCGGGGCTATATATTTAATTTCTCTATACATGGCATCTGTCTTCTCATTTTAGTTGCCTTTCTGTGGAACTTTTCTAGTAATGTTACTCAGAAATTACATAATCCTTCTGTACCCTCAAGTTCCAGGATTTCCCCATGGAAATCAAAAGCTATGAATGTTCAAACCTCTTATAACAAATAGTACAGTATTTGCACATAATCTATGCATATTCTCTTGTAACTTTTAAATAACCTCTGGATTACTGATCTCAAACACAAGGCAAATTTTATGTGATAGCTTCATACTATATTGTTTAGGGAACAGTGACAAGGAAAATATCAGTCCATGCTTAGTATGAAGGCAATTTTTTTCCTAAATATTTTCAATCTACAGTTGGGTGACTCCATGGATATGGAACCTGCAAATGCAGAGGACTGATTCATGTACAGCCCCTTATTAGCTGCACCATGCAGTCTTGGGCAGTTCTTGGGTAATTTTACACACGGAATTGAAACTTCCTCACCAAATCTTCATTTCCTGTAAGAAACCTACTCCTCTCCTACAGTGTCCCGTACTAGAGTGCTTCGCATATGGTATCTCTTTTAATCCTGAAAACATCACCATAAAACCCACCTCAACTATCTTCATTTTAGTAAAAGAAACTGAAGTTCCAAAAGACAAGGTAAATTGACTTGCACTCTAGAGCGATTAGGAAGTACAGCCAAGATGTTGAACTAGATCTTCCTTTAGAAGTAACTATAGATGAACAGAGAAACGACACAACTAATCAGTGGTAAAAATGGAAAAATGTCAGCAACCTAGCAAAAGGTCTCCATCTTCCTCTCCAATAACCACTACCTTTGCAGCCAAGAAATAACCAAAATCTTGTGATTTATACAAATGTGTTTATAGTTTTACCAACTCTAAATACATTCATAACACAACAAAATTTTGTGCCTTTGAAATTTAAATGAATTGAATCTTGTAGTATGAATTAACTTCATGTCTTAATTTTCTTTCTAAAGTTTTATATATGCTGCTATTTATGGCTTTGGTTCATTCCTTTCTACTATTGTCTTATAGACCTTGTAGGACTGATCTTTAAGAACATGTCTGCCCACTGCAGCTATTATCAATGTCATCTTGGCTGGGCCAGCCTCTACTCTTATTTAGTAGCCAAAGGCATAGCTATTTAAGTAGCACTTTCATTGCATGTCTATATCACACCACATTTACTCCATTATCCCATTTTACCGTTGAGAGACATAGAGCCTCAATTTGATATGAACACTCATCCTGCCTCAGTGTCCTGAATCAATTCAAAATGTTTAGTTTTCATGGTCATTTTGACTTTGGGGAAGAGCCAGAAGTTGCTTACTGCCACATCTGGTGACTAAAGTGGATGAGGACGCACTATAATGATTTTATGAGCCTGCCCATCTCCTTGATAGAGCTCTGCAATAGCATTAGCTGTATTTTTAATCATTCCGCATAAAGACACTCAGGAAAGAGGACATCCAGAATTGCTCTGAAAATAGCAAGAATGATGGGATAAATGTGATTGAAGTTAAGGGGAGTATTTTGAGGGGATTAACAGCTATGTGTTTTTACTCTAATAGTCTCTTTAATTTAAATATTCACTGCATAGTTTGCTCGCATCCCATATAATCACATTTTTATCAGCCCCCCAAAAGAATCTCATACCATAAGCATTTACTACCTACTGTTGCTCTTGCAATGCAATTTATAACCAATAAATATATAAACTGTAATTTACTTGATGTCTCTATGAATTTGCCTACTTGGACATTTCATATAAATGAGAAAATATAATATGTGGATTTTTATTGGTTTCTTTTTATTAGTACCTTTTGATTGGCTTATTTTATTTAGCATATTTTCAATGTTCGTTCTTGTTGTAGCTATAAATCATGATTCATTCTTTTTTTCTCTTAACTAAATATTTCATTAAATAGAGACACCACATTTTAAGTATTTATAACTTGATAAACATTTAATAAACTGATAAACATTTATTTCTACTATTTAAGTTGTTTTACCTTTCGTGAATTCTTTTGGTTAAATTTGCTTGTAATTTTTTCTACTTCTTATACTTAACTGTCATTATCTTTCTACAGATTTGAGGATTCTCCAGACATTATTACCTCAAATATTCTGATTTTTTCTCTTTTCAAGAGCTCCCATTACGCATAGATTTAGTTCTTTTGATGATATCTCATAATTTCCATAGTTCTTCTTTATTTCTTTTCAGTCTTTTTTTCACTGTCTCCAGCTAAATAATTTCAAATATCTTATCTTCAAGTTGACTGTTTCTTCTACACAATCAAGTCTGCCATCGAAGATTTCTATTGAATATTTTAGCTCAGCTAATTGTACTCTTTATCCCTAAGATGTCTAAGGGCTTTTTATTGTTTCTATTTCTTTGTTAAGCTTTCCATTTTGCTCATGAGTTTCCCAACATATTTTCCTGTAATTCCTTGAACTTCTTAAAGAAGATTCTTCTCAATTTGTTTTCAGCCACCTCATTGATCGCCATTTCTTCAGGTTCCATTTTGAGAACTGTATTCTATTTTTGAATGAAGTAATATTTTGCTAATTTTCCACAATCTTCATGTCCTTGTGCATTTGAAGAGTGGCCAACTTCTGCTCTTTGCCAGTGTTTTTGATAGTGTCTGGCTTCCACTAGTCCAGTGCATTGGTGGTGACCCCAAACAGGTGGATCTTGCTGTCATATTTTTTAGTTATGCTGGGCTGTTAACTGAGATCAAGAAGAAATGCTGGCTATGCTCTGCAGTCCTGTGAGCCTGTTGGCTGGATGCTGCAAAGAAGGCAGCATTGCTGGATAAGCTCTGCAATTGCCTGTGTCCAAGCAGTGGTGTGTGTTGTCTTCCCTGCCTGGCCAGCACTGCAGATTAGGATCTTTATTTGGCAGGGCTCTGTGCTGTGCTCCAGGGCTTTGTGAACTCCCTGAGAGTACTACTCAACCTCTCGGGGTGAGCAGGACCACATGATATGTTTCATAGATCCGAGTGGACACAGGCTTGTCTCCTCTCCTAGAGTAGTGTTAATCAGGGTATCAAGACTTGCTGTTCTATCTGCTTGGCCACTGGCCCTGTGTGGGGCCATATGTTTCCTCTGCAGTTAATCTCTACCCTGCCCCTGATTTCTGGCCTATGAAAGGCTCAAGAACTATGCCAGCTCTTGGCTGGGTCAAAGCTCAGCATCTGGGACTAGGCTGAGCCAGATGCTTCCTTTGTGGATAATCAGCAACCTGCCTGTATTTTTCACCCTAGGAAGGTTTCAAGATCAGTGGAGCTGGGCAGGAGGTCTGACAGGGATTTAAGCCTGAGAGGTCTACCAGCCCCGCTTCAAGCACTGTGATGTCGTTGGGTAGCCTCTCTGGTTGTGTGGCTCTACTACCAGAATGCAGAGCAGCTACCAAGATCTCTGCGCCTGGTGCTCTGAGCCTCACTTCTGTTCTTTGTTTCTAACTGAGCCCCAGAGAGTGTAGCCACATCAATACCCTTTATGACTCCCGCAGGAAGAGGCGAGAGAGTACCCTGTGAAGGGTCCCAGAATGGTGGAGGAGCTAAATATTTACATCCAACTTGCCTTTCCCTCTGTAAAAGCCATTGGTTCTGGGGATTCAGATATTCTGGTTTGGAGAAGGGAATGATGTGATCAAAATAAAACTACTCTTCTTATCCTCTGTACACTCCTGTTCTCATTTCTATGCTCCAGTGAGGTATCTCAGTCTTACTCCTGAGATCTGCAATACACATGAGCGTATTCTTCTATACAGATAGTTGCTTCTTAGGTTTCTATACAGGGAAGAGGAGCTGGAGAATTCCTGTTCACCTATATTATTAATAGCACCCCATTTATTATTATCAAGTTATAAGAATTTTTTATATATGATGGACAAAAGTTCCTTACTAGATGATTTACAAATATTTCTTCTACTTTTTTTGAGGCAGGGTCTCACTATGTAGCTGAAGCTGGCCTCATACTTGCAATAATCCACTACTGCGGCTTCCTGAGTGTTGGGATACAGGTGTGAACCACCGTGCTCGGCTTCTTCCATTTTATAGAATTTTGTTTCATGTTTTTGAAGCTAGTCCTGGGAGAAAAAATGCTTTTAATTTTGATGAAGTCCGAGTTGTCAATCTTTTCTTTCATCTTGGGGTTTCTGTTTTGTGGTACTGAAATTTAATACAAGGTCTTCATACTGCGTCACATTGCCAGTTCTTTTTTATTTTTTATTTTGAAACAAGGTCTTGATAAGATTTGAAACTTGACCCTTAATTTGTGATCCTTCTTCCTCAGTCTCCGAGAGTCTTGGGATCATAGTCACATGCCACCAAACTTTGCCTCTTGTGCTTTTGACATTATGCCTAAGAAATCATTATCTAACCCAAATTTATGAACATTACTCCTGTGTTTTCATTTAGAATTTTTATCACTTTAGCACATTCATTTAAGTGTATCACCCACATTGAATTAACTTCTATGAAAGGTGTAAGGTAGAGACTCAAATTCACTATTTTGCATGCAGTATCCACTTGGTCATACCATTAGTTGAAAAGATTATCTTTGTGCCCATTGAGTCATATTGATCATTAGCATTTATACTTTGTGATGATAAAAGTTCATAAAATAGTGCTTATGAGTGTGATGAACTACTCAATGACAAACATACAGATTTATCTATATTATAATATATGTGCATATATAATGTTTCAAGAGACCAGATAGATAAATAGATGAAAGATGATAGATAGATAGACAGGAGGATGGATCATATGTAAATGGAGACGATGAATGAAGGAGAATGTTGGTTGGACATGTCATTTTCTATGATTGGAGTAGGTAGAAGAGATACTAAGAAACCATTTGAAAAACTAAAACAGAACTCTATCAAATAATAGGTTCATATTTCAGAGAAAATGTAAGATTTATAAATGGTAAAGAAAAATGACATTCCTATCTCTGATGAGACTCTAACAGTGAGAACTAATAGACTGAGTCCTTTTGCCAATGATTTAGAGTACACTCAACTGAGAGAACACCAATTTTTAAATAAACCACACAAATGCATGAGTTTCACTAAGTATGTTTCATTAGCACACCGTTAGCAGTCTCTTTATTCACTTCTGAACCCAGAAAAACTGTGCAAGTTTGCATGATTAACTATCAGAATTGACAGCCTTCAAGCCAAGAACCAGTTAAAATATGCATAAATTTTGTACAGCATTCTGGTTAATGTTTTGAACAAATAAGAATTGAAAGGCAGAATGAAGCAATCTCTTAAAGATTCCTTTTGTTTTTGTGCCTTAAGCAACCTTACCAATTTTCTCTGTACAACATTCTCTGTTAACAATGAAAAAAAAAATAAGAACTTTAAGGTTTTTTAAATCCAAATGCAAAATAATTTCTAAGAGTATTATCTCACCCTTCATTTCATTAAACCCATCTGCCACTTTTCAGTCCACTTCAACAGCCTTTCAAGATCTCTCTGTTCTCTATCTCCAAGTGATTAGCTCTTCTAGATTTTTAACTTGTGCAAACATAAAAACTTCATGACTTTAAGGTTCTATTAAAGCTTGTCATTAAACATGATATTTACCAATCATGAGAAAAACTGATTGGCACCTGGATTGGGGGCGCAGCGGGAGACTATATATAAAAGTATCTTTGCCCTTAGAACATATTCACTAAAGTCATCAAGAGCAAACTGTCACTAGCCTAGAACTTACTTTAAAATGATTTAGAAAAGATAGAGCTATAAAAAGTATAGCTGAATATCTTACTTGAAGTTGATATTGTTATAAACATTAAATGACTGAATATTAATAATGTTATAGGGTTTGACCTAGTGTTCAAAGAGGATTGGAGTGAATATAAAACAGAATTTGTCAACCTTGGGACTAATGGCATTGTTTTAATTCATCCTTGAGAGAGGCAGCTTTGTGAATTACAGGATGTTTTGCAGTATTCATGGTCTCTGCCACTGGATGCAAGAGGCACCCTCAATGCAATAACTAAACCATCTCCAGACATGACCAAATGTCCACGGGAACAAACCAAACCATCTCTAGTTGAAAACCACTGACTTAGAAAAACATATCCAAGTGTATATATGAAAGTATTTTAATATTTTATTTTAAAGAGAATAAAACAAAACAAAGCAAAGCAAGACAACAAAATAGAAACTTTTCTATAGATCTGAAATTTTTCTAAACAAAAAGAAATAATGCATATATAATGTGATTTATATATTAGTATTACAAGTGATATTAATGATTATAAAACTACTTCTGGCACCACATTTTGATTTTATGCTTTTATAAAGTAAAAGTGAAAGTAGTTAAACTATAGATTCTTCCAGTGGTTTCACTTAACTTCCTGCTTCAAGAAGACACCCTTCCCTATGTCTCTAAAACTGTGCTAGTGAGTACACAAGAAAGGAATAAATATTTACGGACTACTCATCACAGAAATGTGATTTTATCTTACTTATTAAAATTGCTAACGGATAGCCAGACATGGTGGCCCACACCTGTGATCCCAGCACTTGGGAGGCTGAGGCAGGAGGATCATTGCAAGTTTGAGACCATCTTGGGCTACAAAGTGAGTTCAAAGTGAACTGCATTATGAGACCCTGTCTCAAAAAAAGACAAAAAAAAAAAAAAAAAAAAAAAAAACTTGCTAAGGGATGTCATGACATATATACAGATATAAGGAAACAGGAAATGAGGAAACAAACTTGGGACATTTAGACAAACTGATTAAAGGACACAAACTTATAAGAAGTTGAGTAAGAACCGAAATATGAGACTGAACCTTAGGACATTTAAATAAAAAGCAAAACAATACAAAAGACAATGCTTTCCTGCACTGTTGATTTACTTTTTATCTAGAGTTCTTATCAATTGCCCACAGGAGCTTGTTTAAACATAAAGTAAAAACAAAACAAAGCAAAACAAAGATAACATGGTTCACATAATTCTAAAATTAAATTTTTAAATGTCGAGTTAGAGTATCTTTTGCTATTTGGTATGATAAATTTTCTATCCTGGCATGTCCTCTGGAAGTAGGTTTATCTTTTAAAATCTACTACCGGAAAATTAGACAAGAGTTTTAAAAATATCTTTGCTTTGAAGCTTAAGCCCATATTTTAGAAGTTGCCTTTTTCTCCTCCTCGCTATTTTTGAATCACTTGTATCACCCAACCTGCCCCTTCCACACACTATTTTACTTACATTTACTAAGACATTTAAAAAAAAAACTGTGTCAGTTTTAAAAGAAGGCAGCAAAATGAGAAACAGAACAGAAGCTGTTTCCTTACTTGCTTTGAACTTCAAGCAAAGCGAGAGCTCTCTGAAGAAGAGTGAAGCTCAGGAGGGAACTCTCCAGTGCTCTAACAGCCATGACAGGGGAAGCGGGAGTTCCTTCTCCGGGTGAGAAACATATTTAACCCCGAACATCAAGTTTCTTTTCCAGGCAGCCTCAAAATTGTGCAAAATCTTCTCATCATTAAATCTGGGTCTGACAAGGAAGGGGCAAAAAAGTGTTTGTTTCTAAGGACACGTACGAACAGACTAATGACCAGATCAAAAAAAAATTTAAAAAAAAGTGTTTTCAAGGAAAAACTGGGCAGGGGTGAGAAAAGAAAGAATATTCAAGAAAACTGAATGTGCATGAGAAACCAGAGGATGAAAAGGGGGAATCAGGGTGTATGTGCAGGGGTAAGAGTCCAAAAGTATGATAAAAATGCATCGCATGTCAATCTTTGTCTCTGTCAGCAGTGCTTCTTTAGATTTCTCCTGTGTGTAAAGCCCTGCCTTAAATAGATCTCAAAGAGACAAAAATATTTTTACTTCATGTTAGGACCTCACAATGCATTAGCGAGTATCAATTCCAGGTTCAAAGTATCTTCCTACACTTCGAGGAGTAAAAGCAATAACAAGCCTTGGTATTTCTGTCAAATGGGCAGATTGGAGGAGAGATGAAGTGGGGTCATGGAGATATCTTTGTTCCCTGGAAATCATTCAGAGTGGAAGGCACAGAGCAATGGCAGACCTGCCTTCCCCCATCTCTTCCATGTTCTCCCTGGGTGCTCCCAGAGAATTTTCTAAGCCTCAGCTCGCTTGGCTATCAAGAGGAAATAAGGAAAAGAAGATGCACACTAAGTGTCGTGGTGATGCATCGATACAAGTACACGCATACTTTGTGAGTTTTAAAATATTATCTGCAATAGGTTGTTACACATTATGCCTTAGCACGAACCATAATGCCCCATTTCTGCTCAGGAAGAATTCCTCTATGTCTTCATCTGAGTGAAATTTTCATACTTCATACTTTTTTTTTGAACATCACCTAGAAAGAAAAATGAAGAAGAGTAGGAATAAAAACATAGCTGAATGCCAAGAACATCCCCAAAGTAAACAGCAATTTTGTTTAAATGGGAAGAAAACAGCATTTTACTGCTCAAAGCTCTAGGTAGCTTCTGTCTTTAGGGAAAGATAAGCAAGCTGTAAAATATCTACCCTGGCAACAAATTCATGAATCACAACAATTACCTGTTTCTTTTGGATATTGGATGTGCTAATTATCCACCAAAGTTTAGATTGGACAGCTGCTACCTGACTTCGTTTAGTATCCAATATGGAATGCTTTTGGCAGGGAATTGGTTTCTCTTTCCCCACCAGGAAAATGGAAAATGAATTGGAAGACTTTACTAAGAATTAGTAAAACATTAAAAAAAAAACAACGCTGTAGCTCTAGGTGTGTGAATCTTGGATTAGCTATTGAAGGTTTAATCACGGGGTCACTAGAAAGTGTTGTGGTTAGTGGATGATTACTTGAAGGTGGATTAAAAACAGAAGAACTGATCAACAAAGATGAGACATGCTAGGAGCTAAGTATAGTTGTGTATTTTAACAAAAATCTGTATTTAATGTTGGCAGGTATATAAGGGGAGACATCTGGAATCTGGGTGTTGGTGTTAAAACGGCCAGTAGCATCTGTTCATTCTTCACTTTAACTCTTCAGTCAGAAGAAAAACGAAATCAAATTACAGGTGTCTGGGTTAAATAGGGGAGTAAAATATGACATGCTACCCTTAATATACAAGTTTAAAAGAGTGATACAAGAATTTTCTAATTTTGTTTCTTCTAGTTCTACCCACCAATCAACAGATGATTAATAAACGCCTTCAGGTGCTGTAGAACTTATTATTTGTGATTTATGAAACTCTCAAATACAAAAACTAAGCTTTCTGTTTGTCTTCTCACTCAAGTAATTAACTAGAAAAAGTTATGTAACTTGGAGATTAGAGTCAGCAAATGCCCAACAGGCTGTGGTAGAAATTAGCCTGCCTATTTTTTTAAAGCTTGAAAATACTTTAGCATAATTAAAGTAGACAAAATCACCTAAAGGGAAAGAGGGGGTTGGGGAGAGCTTACAAAACCATTGTGAGAGAATAATTGCTCCAGGGCATGTCCGTTATGAAATTTCACTTATCCTAAGTGGCAAATATCAACTTCCCTAACTCTTCGAAGAAGAGAGGAGCCTTGCCCACAGATGCCCGAGCAAGCAATTGATTTGTTTCCTTAAAGTGAATCCTTGCATGAAGAAGAACAGAATAGAGTAGAACAGAACAGAAGAAAAGAAGTGTGCCTTTTTTACAATAGCTCTGTTACATAAAGACTTCCTTCTTCCTGACCTATTTCTTTCCTGTCCTTAGCAACTTCTTTCCTCCTTTATCTATGTTTTGATACTATAAGAGTTACTTTTGTGGTTTTTTTCAATGTCAAGGAACAATTTCGCAGCAATGGTGGAATGTTGTGTTTTATTGATAAAATCATCCCTTCTCCCCATCTCATAACTGAAGAGACTGAGGCCTGGAGAGGTCTCACTCTGCTCGCTTGTTACAGAGTGAGTGCTAATGACTGATATTAGAATTATTACTGAGCTATTTTTCATTTTTAGATAAATTTATATACATATATTCATACATAAATAACTTTCAAACTTTCATTTGACATATTTAACCAAATTTACAATGTATTTTTGCTAGCAAGATCAACTCTCTGAGGCTGTTTAAAGAGTGCTTCTCTTTCTCCTCATCGTAGGCACTCGTGTTTCCAGTATTAACATACTAACATGGATTCCTTGGGTACCTGCTTCCTGTGTACAGATACCTAGCATAAATACACATGTATATTTGTTTATATTGTATCTATTTGCCCCACATTGCATCCTAATAGACACAGTTTGTGCTCTTGTCTCTGCTGTTTGTCTTTATCATTTCACAAGATATCACACCTATATGGACCCATACGCACACAAAAATACAGAAGCATGTATGTATGTATGTATGTATGTTGAATACCTATGCATATTAATAAACATACAATTTATATTAAGAGATAAAATCATTATTGCTAGGCAATTTCAAAGCAGAGTTTTCTTACTGTGCTTGCTTCTTTCCGTCTGTCTGTCTGTCTGTCTTTCTTCATATTGTTGTTGTTGGGCTCCCCCTGTTCTTTCCTTCTCCAATCAGAGGTGACATTAATAAATCTACACAAGCATGCACATCTGTTTTGTTAGTTCCTAAATATATTCATACACATAAAATGGTGTGCTCTATTATCAGTGCGGCAACACACACACACACACACACACACACACACACACACACACACACACATTTTTCAGAAAATCAGTGACCTTGATTCCCAATGGTTAAAACATAACTTTCAAAATTTTAAAAGCAGGGCTAACATATAAATTTAGAATAAGTACAAATTAAGGATAAATTTAAGTCATATATGAGGAAAGCAGCAAGATATTAATGCTACTTTAAAAACAGAATCAGGAAAGAAGGGTGTACACGGTCAGAAAAAGGATGCTAAAATGACTTTGCAAAGTGCAACAAAAGACCACTTAGTGTCTAGCCAGGCAATAACATCCTAACCTTCCATATCTCCTTAACCTGAAAGAAGTCATTTGCTTCTAGTGGACCAAAATTTCCAAGTTAACAAGTAACTTCATGGTGTCTCTGTCCTGATCAACAGTAAGTAGTGAGTGAAGCAAACATACCTCTTTGTTTGGTCCTATTATGCTATACTCCAGAGATGGTGGAAGGATATACAATCATCCTTTTGCCTCATTTCCTGGTTGTGAATAGTTTTTCTGAACAACAGGCTGATATTATTAGGCTATGGAGCTATGCTACGCCTGAGTCGCACCCTAAGAAAATTGAGAGATTCTTAGAATGACCACTTCATTTTGTTTTCCCTTCTGTTAGCTGTGATGACTCCCTCAGACCTGTCTTTTGAGTCAACTAATTATATATAAACTAAATCCTTGCTGGTTTTCTTTATGACCACTGTCTCTTCTGTCATGTTCAGTGGACATAAAAAGTAATTGCTCTAAATCCTTCCCAAAAATGGTTTTCATATAACTGATGAATTTATTATTATTGTAAATAAATTTAACAGTTGTACCGATCTTAAAACTTAGTGTTAATGAACACTTCTCACAGACCAACAAGAAACATTTTCTGGTATGAGGTTTATATTTCAAAGTTACATTAACCACTTCATTTCTGTAGCACAAAATGAATGTTATGATTATTTTAATATATAAATTTGATGGTTTTGCTTATCTCATTTCTTCATTGGACTAGAGCAAAATATTGAGTATTTCTTCACCCTTCCCTGCTAGTGAAGAAGAAAAAATTTTAGGTTGCTAAAGATTCGGGCTTTGTATTTAATGGACATTAGGACATTAATGATCTGGACACTTGAAAATCAGGATTGCTGACACCTTAGAGATAAAACAATCAGAAAAGAGAGAGCTCAGACTAGAAGGGAATGAAGAACAACAGTTCCCTTTGCCTTGTTCTGTGACTCCTCAGGGTGGAAGCATCCAGCCCCACAAGTGGATAACAGCATAGTTTGTCAGGAAAGGTGAAATCCATGCACTAAGCTTCCCAGCTTTGAGAGTTTCCCATGACTGCTAAGATACAGAAGCAGACAGCACCCAAACTCCAGGAGACCACTAATCATTTGGAGAAAAATATCTGTAGCTACTTTTATACTCCAGATATCAGAGACCCATCTGTTGGGTTCTAGGTACCACATGAGTCTTCTGAATTCTCACGAAACTTTAGGAAAAAGAGGGGAAAGGGTGGCAGGGGAGGGCAAGAGGAGAAGAAAAAAAGGTGAAAGATTGAAATGATGATAGCATGTCCTGTCAGAAGGGGTATCAAATTCATCAATTAGGTTACATTAAATTAAGAAAGTAATATATTTTGCATACCTGAGTTGACATATTGAGAATCAAATCCATCCTTTTTTATTTGAGTGAAGATACTGGATCCCAATATTAAACCCCCATAGTCATCTACAACCAATCAAAATCAGCCTCCGCGTTTACTTGTTTGGTCTCAAATGATACTTTCAAAAAGTCTTTCTGTACCAAGAGAAATAAATTAATTTAATTCCTCTAAGACTTATTAGGGGCTGGGAGTAGGAGCTGAAGCACCACCCTTTCATAATTTCCAAATATTATATGTTAGTTTTGTACTCTAAATACTATTAATAGTAGAAAAGGGTAATATTGTTTACATCCCTCAAAGCCTCTTTCTTCAAAACAGTAACGGGACTACAAATGCTAAAGAAAGTTTCTGACATCTAGAAGAGAAAAAGACAACAGAATAATGTACCTGAAGATAGCAACAAATATAATTTAAAAATATGAAGGATTCAATAAATATGAAGGATTCAATAAATGCCCCTGATGAGAGATTTTACACATTGTTTGATTTTTTTTAATATTTTATTTAAAAGGAAAAAGAGAAAAAAAAGCAGAACAGTGTAAGGGTACAAGTCAAACATATCAAGACTGTGTAACACCATTCAAGTGGATGAAACCATTGTAGAGTATTTAGAACCAGCTAACAGAAAAAATGATCAATGGTTTCTATATTATCTCTTTGCCTATAACAATTTTTGTTTATACTACCACATACGATAAAATCCAGCAAGCTACAACATGATAAAATCAATGGAGACAGAAGAGCCATAATTTGGTGCGGCTTTAAGACAAGATGGTATTAAATCAGCACTAGCTATTATTATGTCTTACTTTCTTCAAAGTAGCTGTTCATTGCATCACAGGCCATAATATCAAACAGCCCAGAATAAAGCCATTCCAATTAATAAGTGAAAATTTTATAAGGCTTCAAGGCCACATAATGGAGAATCATGGTTATCATGTACTTTTATATATATTTGAATCATTTCCTACACTAGGGAAACAATTTGGTGTTCACAGATGCGAGTTTGATTTAGTTCATTTATGAGTATGGTTTCAAGCTGCGCCCATTTATTGATAAACACCTCAATGTGATCCTTCTTTATAGCTGAGTAGTACTCCATTGTATAGAAATACCACAGCTTTTTTATCCATTCCTCAGGTGATGGACATTTGGGTTGTTTCCAAGATCTGGCAATTACAAATTGTGCTGCTATAAACATAGGTACGCATATATCACTGTGATATGATGCTTTCAGTTCTTCTGGGAAGATGCTAGAAGTGGAATAGCTGGAACAAATGGGACTTCCAATCCCAGCTTTTTGAGAAATCTCCAGACTGACCTCCACAAAGGTTGTACCAGTCTACACTCCCACCAACAGTGTAGGAGAGTTCCTACATTGTTTGATTTTTAAAGAAACTCTGTAAAGCATGTTCTTTTATCAGCCCTACTTTACAAAAGAGTAAATGAAGAGGCAAATTCTCATAGATGATATTTAGTTATTATTAGAGCCAGCCTCAAACAGTTTCTTTTAAAACCACAGTTTTTATAGCTTTCTGCTGAAGTACACAGCCCAATGGGGTATTATTGTCCTTAAAACAAAGAGAATGCTAAATGAGTCTGAAAACACAGAATAGCTCTGTCAATAGTTGGCAGAATAAATAACAAATGACAGGATAAACCCGTGAATATTTTTTATTTATACAACTCTTGCCTTTAAAGAAGATGAATCCTCAAAGCCTATTGTATGGAGTCATCTCCATGAATTTGGTTATTCCCAATACTGAAGGTAATAATCACTGATGACTATAACAAATTCATACTTGGAAAAGCTGAGGCAACAAAATTGCTCTGGCTAAGAAAAAAGGCATAATTTGTTTGAGTAGAGAGCCAGTCTTAGCTAATTTGATATGTATAATTGACTTTATTAGCCCAATATTTTTGCAGATGAAAATTTTTATGTGTTATAGGAAATAACTAAATTCTGCCTCAAAAAGAAAGGGAATAAGACCAAAGCTGTCTTTTACTACATTGGGATTAAAACACGGTAGCAAATGAATATAGGAGATCAAAGATATATTCACACACTTGAAGGCTGACAAAAAATATCAAAATATCAAATGTCAATGAAGTGCTATCAAAGTTCACGAATGATTTAAGTAAATGAAGAGATGACCCATGTTTATGAATAAAATGATTTGGCACACTAAACATTTGGATTCTTCTAAATAAACCTATCCAAAATTATCCATATGAGATGACTTTTAATAAAAATTTTAACTTTGGGGAGAAAATGGGAAAAAAAGAGAGGAACTAGGATATATCATATACAGATACAAATTCCCTATGATGAATGTGATCAATATGCATATCTAAATTATATCAATAAACTGAATTATACAAACATAAGTCAACGAATTCTGTATTTAACATATGAATTGAAATGTTAAGAATAGATGACTTGGCCCGGGAATTTAGCTTAGTGGTGTAAGAGCCTGTGTGCAAAGGATGTGGTTGTGAGTTCCATCTGAGTACCAAAAAGAAAACAGAAAAAAAAGAATAGCTGACTTACCCTTTTAAATGAAATGGTATGATAAGATTTGGAAATTTCCTGCAGTATATTGAAATAAGTATTTCTACAGTTACAAAACTCAAAGTGATCATTTACAGCAATAGACAAATACAACAATGAAAAAAGTATGGAACACACAACTAGCCAGAGAAGTATAGTACATAAGAATTTGAAAATGTTTAAGGTGGCAAAACCACCTTAAGCTAGGTCATTGATAATAATGATAAATACACTCATTATACAGAAAAATAGATAGATTACTTCTTTGAATCATATATAATGGCATGGCCAAATTAAAGATCTAAATGAACAGCTGAAAAAAGTTAAAAGAATAGTGACAGAAATGTTAGTTTTATCTGGCTGCTGTAATAAATTAAAACAAGCTCAGTGATTTATTCAATGCATTTTTAAAATTTTTCTATGCATCAGAAGAGAATCATGGGTCTTATCTAGCTAAGATCAGAGACTTGGAAGGGTTTCATGCTTTCTTTTTATTAGTATATATTTAGAGCATGTAATGATTACACTTATTGTAAGGAATTAGTACATGTACTTAACACATCCAAATTTCTTTTCATCCCCCAACCCTTCCAGCTTTCCTGGTTCCTTCCAATCCTTGATCTCCTTCCCATTTTCAAAAGCTCTATTTACATCATTTTCTTCAGGTTTTTGTTTTTGTTTTTGTTTTTGTTTTTGTTTGTTTGTTTGATGATTCCCTTCTGATGGTGCCATTCCCTTGTATTTTTTTGTATTTTCCAGCTTCTAAAGCCTATCTATTCCCATGACTTCTGACATCTTTCTTCCATTTTCAAAGCAAGCCATGTTGTACCTCTCTGATATTATTCTGTTTTTGCGAACCTTGTTATCTGACAAATAACAATAAGAAAAGTTCTCCTATATTACAAATTCACATGATTAGATTAAGCCCATCAGGGTAAATCATAATGTCGGCCATGTCAAGATTTAATCAAATCTACAAAGTCTCTTTTGTCCTACAAGGTAACATATTCATATTTTCCATGGATTAAAACATGGACATTTTTGAAAGACCATTATATGTTAACAGCTACAATGATCTATGAGAATATTTTTTATAATGTAGGCAAAACTAGAAAGTGAATAAAGTAGAAAAATCTTAGAGCATAAAAATTCATTGAAAATTCAATGGATTTAATACATCAAAATTAAATATTTCTTTTCAATAAAGCAGATCATAAAGTTACCAAACAAATGAATGGGAGTAGATATTTTCAAGGTCAAAACTTATCAAAAATTTAGTACATTGAAAAGATAAAGAGTTCTAACTTGTCAGTAGTTACTTTAAATTTAAGTGTAGTACATACATGAAGTCAGAATTTGGAAGAATGAATTTTAAATAATTCAACTGTATGCTGTTTACAAGAGACACACTTTAGGGGCTGGGAATTTAGCTCAGCGGCATAAGCACCTGCCTTGCAAGCAGGCGGCCATGAGTTCGATCCCTGTACCAATAAAAAGAAAAAAGAAAAAAAAGGGTAAAAAAAAAAAAAAAAAAAAGAGAGACACTTTAGATTCGAAGATATGGAGAATAGGAAAATAAAATGAAACTCAAAAATTATGCTGTAAGAATGGTATAAAAAAAAGACATGTGACTACTTTAAGATCATGAAAAATAGATTTTAAGGTAAAAATTGCTATTAGAGACAAAGAAAACTTATCCATCAGGAAGTTACAGCATTAATAAGCATACAGTTGTCTAACAAAAGGGCTTAAAATACATGAAGTAAATTTTCAGAATTAAAGAAATAGATGTTTTAACAATAACAATTGGAGAATTCAATATTCATTATTTCATACCCAATAGAGCAATGAGTATGAATATCAACATGGAAACATAGGATTTAAATCCACTATAGCCAGCTAGGCTTATTAAGATATTGATAGCAGATGCCATTAAGTGTAAGAAATAATCAGTGAGATTGAAAGCAAATTACTTAAAATATACTGCTCAGAGAATATCTCCTTGAAATAGGAAAGAATGGTGAAGGCTCACAACTGAAGGCTTATACCTTGATAGTTGGCATACTACCAAGATAATGCATATAAGCATTATGTTGGTATAAGATAAACAGAGAAAAAGAAAGGGTAAAAGCTTATCTAAAGAAATACTGACATCCATATCCATGGATCCAAAAGCACCCCTATTAGTTTAAATACAAAGAGATCTGCACCAAAAGAAACTTTGATCCATCTTCCAGTCCAATATAACAGAGGAATTTTGAAAGTAACAAGAAAAAAGAAACCTGTTTCATATGAGGGAATTTCCATAAAACTTGTTTCAAGGAAAGTCCACCTCATTATCAGTAGATTTCTCAGTGAAAATTTTCCAAGTTAAGAGCAAGTTGGATACCACATTCATAGTGCTGAAAGAAAAAACTGCCAACAAGAACACTATAACCAATAGGACTATCATTCCTAAATGAAGAAAAATACTTTTACAGGCCAAAGCTATGGAACTTCATCACACTAGAACTGTCATACAAGGTGTAATAAAAGGAGTTCTTCAAGTTGAAATGAATGTTATTAGCAATATGAAAATATGCAAAGTATAAATTTGTAAGCATATAGTCAAATTTAGAGTACTCATACTGTGATTGCAGCAATATAAACCAACTTTAACTCTGATGTAAAAGTCAAATGAGAAAAGTATTTAAAATAATGATGAATAAAATAATTTGTTAATGGATGCTTTATATATAAAAGTTGTAAATTTTGACACCAATAATACAAAATGTAGAATGAGAAGTCATGGTGTTTGAGTCAAAGTTAAGTTGTTATTAAGGCATGGAAAATAATTGTCTATGCAAGGGGAATTTGAAATAAAGTAGGTTCAGCTAACCTATACTCAGACAAAGTGGACTTCAGGCCAAAACTGATCAAAATAGACAAAGAAAGTCACTGTCTAAAATAGTCCATAGTTCATAGAATAGTTCATAAATCATAGAATAGTCCAACTGGGCAATATAACAATTATCAATGTATATGTACCAAGCAACAGTGCACCCAACTTCATAAAACAAACACTACTGGACATAAAAGACCAAATAAATATAAGTACAGTTACAGGGGGCAACCTCAATAAACTATCAAAAATATATGAACTAAAAAATCTCAACAAAGAAATATCTCCAGGAAGGCAAGATCATCAGAGAGCAGATCCTAGCTTAAGCACATACCAGGTAGGCAAGGACCAGCAGCATGAAAACATCTGAAGCAGAAGTAAGAATATGAGCAAGGATTGGTAACTTAGGTGCACTGGCATTGTGTTCCAGCACACAGACACAAAGAACAGAAGCAGGTGGGTGGGGCTGCCGATATATATCAAAGGGTTAGGAGAAATCTCGAGCAAGATTAATCCCTGTACCCACTTCTAAAGGCCAAAAATCAGACTTACACTGGCCACAAATCCTGCTGCAAACTTGGCCAAAGTACACAGCAATTTCTGGGATCTGACTTGGATACTATCACAGAACTATGGATACCAGAGGAATTTTACTGCTTTTCCTTCTTCTTTTTTTTTTTTTTTTTTTTTTTTTTCTGGTTGTTGTTGCTTGTTTGGTTGGTTGATTGGTTTTGTTTGATTGGTCTTCCTTTATCTGTCTGGTTGAGGTTTTTTTTTTCAGTCTTTCTTTTTCACTATTTGGGCTTCTTAGAATTCTTTTTGTTTTCTTTCTCTCATCTTATTTCTCTCTATCCTCAGTATCTCTCTTCATTTTATGGTATTTTCTTATGAGCAAATATTCTTTTGTCTCTTTCTGGTACACTTCATTAATAGTCTGCTTTTGCTTTCATTTTTTTCACTCCTGTGTTTTCTAGTTTTTCAAAACTTGGGTGATAGTGTTTTGCTATCCAGCCTTGCTTCTACTATGTTTGACCTCATTCATCTTTCACTTGTCCTTATCCCTCTTAAATCACTCCCCATTGTGACAAACTAAAATCACTCTGCTAAGGGAAAAATCATTGCATACAACTTCAAGGAAAATGTTGCATTTTATTATGTAACTGCAGAATCCGCTTCTATGGTTGAAGGTATCAGGTTACCGCAGCTCGTCAATAGCTAAGCTGCGCTTGATGATATTTTTATTGATAACTTCAGCCAGGGTATCATACCTGTTATAATTAGTTTCTCTCTCTTGTATGACAAAACTATGATTATCTGGGGTCATAACCTTTGCTGTAGTCCAGTACCAAAGGATTAGATGCTGAGCCAAATAGATAACAACTTCTCACCTTTAATAAATTGGGAAGGTAGGTTCTTGGGATACACACAAAGACCAAGAACCACCTACATCTCAAACACATACCTAAGGAACAGGCATTTCCAAAGGAAGCCTTGATACTTGTGATAAAACTATTTACCATAATAAATCTACAAGAATCAACATAGACAAAAAAAATAAAAAGTGGAAAATATCTAATTACAAGATCTAGATGCAAAAGGAAACTCCAGCCCACCCAGGACAAGTCCAGAACACAATAAGATAGAGAAAACTGGAAATCACCCACTAGAACTTTCTAAAATGATAGCAGCACAAGTGAAAAAACAAATAGAAGAAGCTAGGGGAAAGTAATCTCACAGGTAAAAAATGAAATGATGATACCATGAAAGACATTAGAGCAGACAGTGATCAAAAGACAGAGGAGCCTAGAAAAAGATAGACACCATGTACGCCCAAAATAGAAAATGAAACCCATAAAACAGATTCAAACAGAAATCCAGGAGATTAAAAATTCCACCAAAAGTATATGCATCAGATTGAATGAAAGCAAGAATACAATATCAGATCTAAAAGATAGGATTGCAATTAATGACCATGCAAAGAAAGATTTCTTAAAAATAGCAAGAGAATATAAAAAATCAATGCAATAGTTGCAAGACAAAGCAAAGAATAACAACACAAGATTGACTGGAGTCAATGAGAAAGCTAGAGATATCACAAATACCATTAAAAAATTCTTCAGAGAAGTAATGGCAGAAAATTTTGCTAATGTAGGTAAAGAATTTGACGTACAAGTAAGCAAAACATGTAGAACTCCAAATAATCATGACCAAAATAAATTTACCCCAAGGCATATAGTAATCAACTTTCTAGAAATTTGGCACAAGAACAGAATATAAAAAGCAGTTAGAGAAAAGAAATAACCTATAAAGTAAAGCCCATCAGAATCACAGCAAACCTCTCTAACACATACCCTAAAATCAAGAAGACCTTGAAGTGAGATATTTCAAGTCCTAAAAGAAGATAACCACTAACACAGATTGATGTAGCCCACAAAACTATCTTTCAAAATCAATGGAGAAATAAGATACTTTTGTGACAAAGAAAATTGAAGAAATTCATGACAACCAAATCAGCTCTCCAAAATGTCCTGAAGGACATACTAGAAAGACAAAATGAAGACTTCAAGCACAAAGTCACCAAGAGAAAAAAACCATCAGGCAGAACATACAATTAAACAGAGGAAAAAGACAGTTAACAAACAACAGAAAAACAATATGAAAAAGACAAGCCAATACATATCAGTTATTACCATTGATGTAAATGGTCTCAATTTACCAAACAAGAGAAAAAGACTTGCAGAATGAATCCAGAAGCAAGATCCAACAATATGCTGCTTACAAGAAACACATTTCACTTGAAAAGAAATTCATAGATTGAAAGGCAAAGGCTATAAAACAATAGTCCATGACACAGGAATCCAGAAAAAACCAGGGGTAGCTATTCTAGTTGAAGAAAATGTGAATTTAAAGCCAAGACTGATCAAAAGAGACAGAGAAGGTCACTACATATTTGTTAAAGGAAAACTCCAAGAAGAAGAGATAACAATCATAATTCATCAAATATCAATGCATTCAACTGTATAAAACAAATGTTAATGGACATGAAAAATCAAATAAGTACTAACAGGATGGTAATGGGAATATACTACTGTCACAATTAAATAGATGAACCAGACAAAAATTAACAAAGCATTATCAGAACTAAACCAATCCTGTGAACCACCAATGTTAGTAGATGTCTACAGATGTTCCACTGAGCAACATCAGAATACACATTCTCACTTGCACATGGGACATACTGCAAAATATACCACATACTAGCCTATAGAACATGCTTAAGTAAATTCAGAGGAATTGAAATTATCACATGTATATTATTTGACCATAGTGCAATGAAAATGAAAATCAACAGCAAAACAAATCACAACAAAAACTATATAAACACTTGGAAATTAAACAACATCCTCCTGAACAACCAATAGTTACACAGGAAATTAAAGAAGATATTAAACAGTATCTACTATTAAATGTTAATGCTAATACAACATACCAAAACCTATCAGATTCAATGAGAACTGTCCTATGAGGCAAATTTATAATACTGAATTCTCATATGAGGAAAATGGAACAAGCACAAATAAACAGTTTAATGTTGAACCTCAAACTTCTATAGTAAAATGAAAAACATATCAAACTTAAACCTCATATGAGACAGGAAATTATAAAGATAAGAGCAGAAACACAGTTGAGACTAAGGAAAAATGTGCAAAGAATCAATGAAAAGTTGGCTCTTTGAAAGATTAAATAAAATTGATAAACTCTTAGCCAACCTTTCAAATAAAAGATAGACAAGACTCAAATTCATGCAATTAGGAACAAAAAGAGTGAAACCACAACAAATCTTTGTAAATCCAGAAGATCATTAACACCTACTTCAAAAACCTGTATTCTAATAAGATGGAAAACAAAGAAGTGAACAGATTCCTAGACCCATACGAATTGCAAAACCTGATTAAGAAGATACAAAAATTTTAAATAACCCAAAATCAGTAAATGAAATTAAAATGTAATTATAAATTTATCAATAAAGAAAATACCAAGTCCTGAAGGATTCACTGTTGAACTACTCAGAAATTTAGAGATCTAATGTCACTAAAGCTGAAAATCCTTAATGAAATTGAAAGGTAAGCAATATTTCCAAAATCATTCCTGGAGGTAACTTTTACCATGATATCAAAACCAAAGAAAGACCTAATTAAAAAAGAATACTACAGGTCAATCTTGTTAATGAACACAAATGCAAAAATCCTCAACAAGATATTGACAAAAAGAATACAGCAGATTATCAAGAAAATTACTCATCATGAATAAGTAGGATTCACACCAGGGATGCAGGAATGGTACAACATACACAAATCAATAAATCTAATAGATCATATCAACAGACCCAAGGACAAAAATTACACAATCATTTCAATAGATACAGAAAAGACATTTGACAGAATCCAGCAAAGATTCATGAGAAACTCCTACATAAAACTGGAAGTGACAGTCTTTATCTTAATCTGATAAAAGCCATTTATGACCTACCAACAGCCAACATTATACTAAATGAACAAAAACTGAAAGCTTTCACTCTAAAATCAGAAACAAAATGAGTATGCCCACTATCACCAGAACCATTCAATATAGTTCTGGAAATATTAGCCAGAGCAATTAGACAAGAGAAAGAAACAAAGGAATAAGGATATAAAGGGAAGAAGTTAAATTAGTATTTACAGATGGCTTGATACAGTACACATAAACCCAAATACTCTCCCAAAATACTTGCAGATATAATAACCACATTCATCAGTGTAGCTGGATACAAAATAAGCACTCAAAAATCAATAGCATTCCTGTACATAAACAATAAATTCACTGAGAGAAAAATTAGGGAAATGATATCTTTTGCAATAGCACCCAAAAAATATAATACTTAGGCATCAGTCTAACAAAGGAAACTAAAGATATACACATTGAAATTACAGTAATATGAAAAAATGAGAGTGAAGAGAATATCAGAAAATGGAAAGATATCCCTTAATCATAGATAGGAAGAATCAATATAGTGAAAACGGCTATAGTCCCAAAATTGTGATACAGATTTAATGCAATCCCAATAAAAATATCATTAGCTCACACAACTAGAGACAGTATTCCTAAAATTTATTAGGATAAAAAGATACCTAGAATAGCAAAAGCAATTTTGGGCAACAAAGGCAAGGCAGGGGTACTACAATTCCTGACTTAAAATTATACTACAAAGCTACTGTGACTTAAAAAAAAAACAGCATGGTACAGGCAAAATAACAAACCTAAAGATGAATGTAACATATTAGAAGGTATATAAACAACTCAAAACACACTCAGCCACCATATCTCTGATAAAGAAGCCAAATACATTCAATGGAAGAAAGACAGCCTCTTTGATAAATGAAGTTGGAAAACTGGATTTTCCAGTGCCAAAGATTAAAACTAGACTTATGTCTACCACCATACACTAAACTAGACTTATGTCTACCACCATGCACAAAATGGATCCAAGATATAAATATTAAAACAGAAACACTAAATTTTTCTGGAAGAAAAAAGGTGGAACTCTTGCAGGCATGGGTTTAGGTAAGGATTTCATGAAGAAAACTCCAATAGCATGGGAAATAATTCAAAGAATTAACACTGGGATCTCATTCAGTTAAAAACCTTCTCCACAGAAAAATAAATCACCCACAGAATGAAAGTACAACACATACAGTTAGAAAGAATTTTAGTCAGTTGTTCCTCAGATAAAGGACTTATTTCTGGAACACATAAAAAAATTGGAAAAAACCCAAACTTCCCAAATTTAAAGACCCAATCCAAAAATAGGCATGGGAGGGGTGGAGCAAAGATGGTGGATAGATAACAGCTGGCTACAGAGGCTCCCTGAGATAGTCAACTTAGGATTCAACATAATGCAGCATGGGGAGCCCCAAACAGAGGGAGATGAATTCTCTCACCCCAAGAAGAAGTTAGGGTGAGAAGAACCAATCAAACATACAGTCCCAGTGCTATTATTGGAACAGCTAAAGGTTCATTGCTCCTGCCCCAACAGGCCAAGCCATATGAGGTCCCACTGCTTTGACTCACTGAAGGCGCAGTTACACTGAGACTGGGGGTCTGTGAGCTGAACGGAAAGCTGAGTAGGTGGGGTGCCTGCATCGACCTGTGGTGAGTGACAGGAGTGGAGCCATTCCACAGAAAAGGAGGCTCCAGTGGACGACATTCTGGGACCAGGCAGGACTAGCAAGTACAAGGGGCAGCAGTGATTTCAGTCAGTTGTTCCCTTCAACAGGATTGGTAGACGGAGCTAGGCCTGGATCACATGACCTGGCTGAGAACCAATAGGTTATCCAAATTCAAGTCCCACCACAGTGGCACACACTAACCCAGTGAAGCCTCAGAAGTTTGACTGACCCAGAGGGGAGGTGGCACAAAGTAATACAGTGAAGGCCACAGCAGCTAGACTGATCTGGAGGGGAGTGGCCAGCATTTACTGTCCCTGTCTGGAACTCACTAACACATGGCAGTCATCTAGTCAGTGTGCTTCAGAAGAATTGTAACCAACAAAGAAAGAAACTGGGGCCTCCTGGAAGAAGCAAAAAAGATGGGAAGAGGAAGCAACAACAAAAAGTCCCCAGGTCCCAACCCTGAGAACATTGACCTAGGATAGGCAAATACAAAGCAGAATGAGAATAGCAAACATGCAATATCAAACATGGCATCAGTGGACATAAAGAGATATTTTGGGGACCTCATAGATGAGTTCAAAAGTGAAATTTTTAGCCAAGTAAAGCAAGATATAAGCAGATTAATAAAAGAGATACTAAGCACCTCTCAAGCAGATACAGATGGAAGAAGGGAGGAATTCAAACAAAGGAGAGAACCACTTGATGAAGAATATAAAAAAATATAGAATACATGAAGCAGATTCAAAGAGATCACCAGGATATTAAAAACTCTATGGAAAGATGGCAAATCACCTTGAAAGAAACTCAGATTATCCAAACTGGAGACAGTTTTGCAATGTGGGAGTATGAAAAGGAAAACTTTTAAAAAATAACAAGGAAACAAGCAGTAACAATACAAAGGCTAGAAGATGACAAGAGGATCTATAATTTGAGAATAAAGAATGTGAATGAAGAAGCAGGGGTGCACACAAAAGAACTACAAAGCCTATTCACAGAAATAATTAAGGAAAACTTCCCAAACATAGGAAAAGGAAATGATATTCTGATATATGAGGCATACAGAACTCCGGCCACCTAAAACCAAAACAGAGCTACACCCAGGGATATAATAATCAAGATCCCAGAAATTCAATATAAAAACAGAATATTAAAAGTTGTTAGAGACAAGAAATAGATAACTTTTAAAGGAAGGCCCACCAGAATAATGGCAGATTTCTCAACAGAAATCATCAAGTCAAGAAGAGCCTGGACCAAAATATTCCAAGCCCCGAAAGAAAATAACCTCCATCCCAGATTGATATACCCTGCTAAACTGTCTCTAGAAATTAATGGAGAAACAAGATGCTTCGAAGACAAAGAGGAACTTGGAAAATTTGCAACCACCAATCAAAGTCTACAGAGAATACTGCAGGGCATTCTAGAGAGAGAGAAAAGTACTAGGATTCCAGGAACAGTGGCAGAGAGGCCTCAGTGAATGGAGCAGAAAACAGAATGAAGAAGATAAGCAGACAACTGATGGAAAAAAAAGAGCATAACAGAAATGAGGCAGAGAAGATTTTATTCAAAACTGGTATGATTGATAGTAGCAAGTCTGAAAGTTTAGGCAGCTATGTTGTAGCTGACAAGACTCTACGATACATATTCTGATTTGATAACTGCCTGTTTTTGAAGTTCTATACTATATACGAAGTTGAGTTTTTATTAATACTGTTATGTACTGATGTATTCAATTATACTATGCCTGATGATATAGCCAATTCTATTGGAGATAACAAGAGACAACACAGGAACCATAGTAGACATCTTTGTACAATGGTCTTATAGGTTTTTTCATTTCATGTGTTTATAGGAATATGCTTTGTTTTGTTTCTCCCTCTAATATAGAAAGGATGGAAATACATGTTAAAACTCATGCATGTGTAGAATCTATAAGCAGTTTATGAGAACTGATCTTATGACATATGACGAAATGAACAGATACTTTAAAGAAAAAGAGACACTCCAGTGCTGATCCTGGAATGTCATAATGTGAAACCCAGCAATAGTATTATTCTTTGTTCAGAGTGATATTAGCCTGCTTGGGTTTGTTCAGTCTCAACATAATTGAAGATATGGGTAACTGCATGTATGTTTAAGTATATAGGATTGATAACCATATCTCTAAGTTTTTGTTGGACAGTTGAACAGAACTGGTTGCAATTTCACTGTTTGAATTCCCACTTTATATGCTCCACTTTAGTATCTTGAATAACTATTTGTAAGAAGACAGTCTGTAATCACCAACAAATGATTTCTTATTGTTTATTTTTTCTTGGAAAGTATGTATTATTTCTACCCATTTTTTGTTTTGTTTAGTCTTTCTTATATTAAATTTTTAAAAAAACACACTACAGTACCCAGTGCGGATCCCGAGTGTCATGGTGTGAAATCCAGTAATGCTATTATTTTTTGTTCAGAATGATTATAACCTGCTTTACTTTGTTTAATCTAAACATAAATGAAGATATGGATAATGGTATGTATGTTTAAGTGTATAGGGTTGACAACCATGTTACTAAGATTTGTTGGACAGTTGAACAGAACTGTATGTAATCTCACTGTTTGAATTTCCACTTTATATGTTCCACTTTTATATCTTGAACAACTCTTTGTAAAACAATAATATGTAAACATCAACTAGTGATTTCTTACTGTTTATTTTTTCTCTGAATGTATGTATTATTTCTACCTATTTTATGTTTTGTTTAGTCTTTCTTTAAATAAAATTTAAGAAAACAAATATGGGCAACTGAGATGAATATACACTTCTCAGATGAAGAAATTCAAGCAGCAAAGACATGCATAAAATAAAAATGCTCAACATCACTGGTTATTTCAGAGATGCAATCTAACACTGAGATTCCATATAGAATGGTTACCATCAAGAAATCAATCAATAACAAGTGCTAAATAGGCTGTAGGGAAGGAACACTTCCCCACTATTGGTGGGAGTGTAGACTGGTGCAACCACTGTGGAAATCAGTGTAAAGATTCTTCAAAATCTAGGATTAGAGGTGCCATTTGACCCAGCTATCCACCTTCTGCATATCTGCCCAGAATTAAAAGCATCATAACACAGAAATATATGCATACCCATGTTTATAGCATCAGAGTTTATAATATCTAAATCTTTAAAACAACCCAAATGTCCATCAAGCAAGCAATGGATAAAGAAGGTGTGTTTCTTTATATATACAACAAAGAATTTCTCAGCCATAAAGAAGGAAAAACTTGAGCTATTACTGGGTAAATAATGGAGGCAATTTGAGATCATTCTTTTAAGTGAAATAAATTGGACACATATTTGTAAGTATCGCATTGTTTCCTTGGTGTGAGAAACCGATAGAGTAAATAAGGGCCAAAATGTACACTAGATATCATAAAATGGGAAGAAATTGTTCAAAAGGAAAGAAGAACTAGGGAAGGTGAAGGAAGGTAATAGGAAGAGAATGATTTTTAAAAAGGATAAAATGAAAACAAAGTTTTGTTGATAGGGAGGAGAATAGGGGTTGAAGCAGGGAGGGGGAATTGGGGAAATAATGAACCAAAATATATAATGTCCAGGTACAAACTCCCTAAATTGAATATGATTACATCTACATCTATCTATGTATCTATAGTACCAACAAACTTAATTTAAAAAAAAAAATCACAGTTGAACCAAACCTTTAAACAAATGACCTTAACAGATATCTATGGAGTTTTCCTTCAACATCAGACTATACATTCTTCTGAGCAGCACACAGAACTTTCTCCAAATAAACCACTTACTAGCCAGTAAAGAAAGCTTAAGTAAATGTAAAAGAATTGAAATTATGTCAAGCATATTAGCATCATAGTGCAGTGAAACTAAAAATCAATTATTAAACAGAAATTACAACTGCACGAAAACTAAACAATATACCCTGAAATGAACAATAGGTTACAGAGGAAAACAAGGAAGAAATAAAACAATTTCAAAAACTAAATGATAATGCCAGTATAACACACCAGAGTTTATTGGAACATACCAGAACATATGTGAAAACAGTCTTAAGAGGGAAGTTTATTATAGCTGTAATTATGCATACACAATGATGTCTCAGTTCACAAACTTAATTTATTCTATGATTTTGAAAAATACGGTCATGTTTGTGTGTGTAGAGGAAAGATGTCCATGGACATGTTTGTCACCTGATGTAGACTGTGCAAACAAGAAAAAATTTTGTCAAGTGTTTTTGTTTGCAAACTAAATTATACACAAACAGAAGCATTCATTAATCAAGGTACCAATGTATAAAAACAAAACAGACCTAGCAAAACAAGAACAATCAAACACAAAGCTAGTATAGGAAAGGCAATTATAAAAATCAGGGCAGAAATCAATGAAATTGAGACCAAAAGAATCAATACAAAAATCAATGAATTGAAAAGCTGGCTTTTCAGAAGAATAAACCAAATAGACAAACCCTTATCCAATTTGACCAAAAAAGGACAGAAAATACCCAAAGCAATACAATTAGAAATGCAACAAGTAAAATCATGATGGACACTGCCAAAATCAACAGAATACTAACAACTACTTCACAAAAATGTGCATCAATAATTGGAGAATTCAGAAGAAATGGATAGATTCCTAAGTATATATAAAGTACCAAAAAAATCTTCATAATCAAATAACAGGAAATGAAATTGAAGTTTTAAAAATCTATGAACTAAGAAAACTCCAGGTCCAGGTGGACTGTAGGGGAAGAGAACAAGAAGCCACCAAGAAGCAAGCCCTTCCTGTGAATCAGCACCATGCACAAGCCACTGGAGGGAGTGCCAGATGCCAGCCCCTCTCCAGCACACAGGCTGGAAAACAAAAGAGCCAACCCCCACTCCCCTGTAAGTGTCCAGCTGATCTGGAGAAACACAGGCTGCAATGAAAGCTTCTGAGGTAAAATGCAATTTAATGATTGTAGTGCTTAGTATTTCATTGATTTTGCAGACCTAAAGCCACTAGTCTGATCATCTATTCAGAGGATAACACTACACAAAGTAGCATCTATGGGGGAATCTCCTTCTGAAGGTGGTAGCCATTGTTAATTCTCTATCTTGTTTTGAAATGCTATATCATTTTCACTGTTTTGTTGGGTTGAGTTTTATTCTGTTTTGTTTTGTTCATTGTATTACATCTGATGGCATAGGCTATTTCAAAGATAAGATATGTTATGGTAGCCATTTTAGACTTACTATTATCTTGTTTTGAAGTCTTTCATTACATTCATTGTTTTGTTTTTATTGTTTCTATTCTATTCAGTTCTGTATGATTTTTTACTATATCCGAAGTTATCTGCAGTTATTTTGAAGACAACAAAAGGCATTACGGTAACATTATTGATTTTGTATTGTTTTGAAATCTTGTATCACTTACACTGGTTTGTTTTTATTGACTTTATTCTATTTTATTTTGTTTGGTTTTATTCTCTTTAAATTAAAAAAAAAAAAATTCGAGGTCCAGATGGGCTTACTGCTGAATTTTATAAGAACTTTAGGGAAGGTATAACACCAATATTGTTTAAGATTTCTAATAAAATTGAAAGGGAAGGAGCATGCCCAAAGTCATTCTGAAAAATACCGTTATCCTGATTCCAAAATAGCCAAGGTTCCGTGAAAAAGGAAGCTACCATGTTTCCCTGAAAATAAGACCTAATAGAAAATAAACCCTAACTGGTCATTACCATGGTGGTGGCCAGTGTCCTGCAGAAGATCATATCTCACTATTCTCTTGCTCAGTGGCTACTCTGTAAGGCAGGTAAGACAAGGCTAGGATGACTGGGGCTAGCATTTTTGATCTCTAGTTTTCAAGGCTGTTAGAAATCCTTAGTTTAATAACTTAGATGAACACAGAAGACACTATGTTAAATGAAATAAACCAGGCACAGAGACGTGAACACTACAGACTTCAGTCATAGGTAGTATCTTTTAAAATGTTGAACTCAAAGAAACAAAGCAGAATGGTGATTTCTAGAGACTGGGTTATGAGAAGAAGGAACAGGGTTAGGCGATTAAACAGGTACAAAGATTCAATTACATTGGATGAATAAGTTCAGAAAATCTATTCTAAAGTATCATGACTAGAGTTAATATTAATGTATTCTATATTTGCTAAGCTATCAGGTCATAAGTGTTCTTACCACACACTAAGAAAAAATGCAAGGTGTTGGTTAAAATATTAGCTTGACTGTGGTAATTACTTCATATATGTAAAAGAATTGTGTTCTGTAAAATATGTTTAGTAGTCAGTTATACATAAATAAAGATAAAAATTAATTTTTAAAAGTTAGAAAGATGAAACATTTTTTCATCCAAAATATCAAAAGAAAGTAAAAAATGCATGCATGAAATGTTTTGAAATCATATTTCTGTAGCAGGACTCATATGCACAATATATAAAGGATTCTAAAACTGAATAATAAAAAACAAATCAATTTTAAAACGCACACACTAAAAGGTCAAAATCCTTCTTTCAAGAAGATATAAAAGTGACCAATAAACACATGAAAATATGCCCAATTTTATTATTCATTAAAGAATCAAAATCAGAGTGAGACAGCACTTCACACCCACTAGGATAACTAAAATAAGACAGCGCGGACAAATAGGTGGGGAAATTGGAGCCTTAATACATTGCTGGTGGGAATGTAAAGTGGGGCAGCTGGCTTGGAATACAGTTGGGAAATTGCTCCAAGAGTTAAACCTAGAGATTTTATTTCATAACCTAGTAATTTC
This sequence comes from Cavia porcellus, assembly GCF_034190915.1. Classification (NCBI taxonomy): domain Eukaryota; kingdom Metazoa; phylum Chordata; class Mammalia; order Rodentia; family Caviidae; genus Cavia; species Cavia porcellus. The sequence goes on along the minus strand of NW_026947510.1, from coordinate 47,485,231 downwards.
ATTCAAGTTTATATGCAAAAGAATTGAAAATATAGGTCCATGCAAAAATTCAAATATGATCCCTGTTTGTTGTTCCTCATATAAGAAATTAAGTATTTGCCACTCTATCCTAAAAATAAATAAAAAGCTGAAAAATCAACAACTCTTCTCAGTCTTTAAGATAAGTAAGCACACAAAGCTAAGTGTAGCCCCTACTATTAAAGAACCAGGTAGACAAATATATAGCAAAGACTTATAAATGGAAACTACTTCAGGAGCCAGTGTCTAGATAGGAAAGTCTTAATTGTAATTAGCAAATTACTGCAGGGTCAGCACAGACAAACTGAGAGAGTAAAAAAATCCAAATAGACCCACTTGTAGCACTTTTCCTATTCCTTATAAATTTTCTTTATCAAAAGGAGCTTGACCAAGTCCTCACAGTAAGTATCAGAGGAAATTCTCCTATACTTCCAGTAAGGAGAAGGTAAAAACAATTATTTTGAAATACACCAGAGCACTCTATTCTTAATAAGGGCTGCATTCAGCAGAAATAGTTAAACAGAACCTAAATTGCCTAGGTAGTACCAGAGCCGAATTAATGTGAAGGAACAGAGATGCCCAATTCCAGTAAGCTCTAGCTGACTATACCCAACTGTAGCCCACTCAAGTCTTCCATATAGGAGAAAGAGTACTCAGATCCAGCACTCTCTAGATTTCCATGTGGAAGAAGGGACTTACCCAACTTGGTTCTGCTTCAGTCATCTTCTCACACATAAGAAGGAAAGAAAACCTGAGAAACTCTTGTGAAGTTCAGTCAAGATCCAATTATAGTACTACAGAATAACTCCCACTCCCCCTGTTTGCAAACATTACTACAGGCCTATTCACAGCAGTGTTGCCAATCAGCCTAGGATTCTTTAGATCAATTCAGATTAAAATCATGAGGCAAAATGCAGCTTTCTACCAGTACTGTTGTCATTGGATGATGTGGGAGACAACTCCAGTGTCTCCCTTTGAATCCAAACCAATTACTGTGACTTTGATTATTTGGAGACTCATTTCCTTATATTGATATGTAAAAAGCTGGCTAGGGTATTTCCTTTCTCTCTTCAATTGGCTCTAAGCATTGCAAATAAGGTTAGCCAAGGTGCTAATATGTAATCTCTAGCCAATAGATATGTACAGGATATGAGCACCCAAGATGTTAGAGAGCAAATAGCTCTGGGAATGTCAACTGGAGAGCTTCAAGATAAAGGCTATGACTCGCCAGGGCACAAGAGTTTGCATATCAGAAACTGAAGCAATCCCCTCCCCAAAACAATTCCACTGCTACCCTAGTTGGATTATGTAAATTGGTCCTTCTGCATATTTTTATCTTTGTAATTTGTAGTGATGCCAATCTTGCACCTGGCTGGCCAGCTCAAATTACTCACATAATTCCTGCCCTCCTCACTGTCACTCATCCCTGAGCCACCTCTCTTCTTCACAAGATAATAAATTCTGCGAGAGACCTAGGCTCAGGGCTTTGTCTGCACATCCTCACAAGGACTGGGCTTAGGACCCCTTGGCTGCCTTTAACTTAGAATATGTCTTGGTGTTTTTACTCTTGCTGTGGGTTGCGTTGGTAATGGCAGATTGGAAGTGACTTGCTGAGATTCCAATAACGTCTCAATAGGATTACAAATATAAACTTTTGGATTGTGAGGAAAACTAGAAAGAGGACTAGAGTACTTGGATATCTGAACTCATTATTTGGGTTTACAATAGGTAATGTTAGCAGGTAATGCTGGATGCCAACAGTTGACACAGCCAGCTGCTGGTCACTGCTCCTTCCAGCCATCATCATCTGATGCCAGCTTATGATAGACATCAAATGTTGACTACTGGGTGCTGGTCTATACTGTAGCTGGTCTTTGTTTGCTGCTGGTCTCAGAAGCTTTCTGGTGTTAACAGATCTAAGTATTTTTTGTTTTTTTTTTTTGTTTGTTTGTTTGTTTGCTTTTTGTCTTTCTTTGGAAATAACTACTTTGTCCATACTACTCAAGGTAAAAATATCAAATAGATTTACAGGACTTTTGGAGCTCATACTACCTAAGAAATGAATCACAAGCTGGTTGACATGAACACCAAAGTGAGTCTTTATTTTCACAGGGCTTGTACTGAAGTATAGGAAGATTAGTACATGGTAGGGGGCTGTCCTAGACAAATAACTGAGGAGTGGCTGGGCACTGCTGCTTCTATTACAGCTACAGCTTTTGTTGGTGAGGAGGAGGGTTAAAACTAGGGAATCTCCAGGAAGGCTTGCTATGAATGTTGGGTATACAATAAGTGATCCAAAATACCTCCCTTGCAAGCCACTCCATGGTATCCACTTTATTTTTCAAAAATACAACTGTGCTGCTTAAAGAGATGGAAATGGAAGGGGGATATAATGATGTCTGTCTGGCTGTAATAATGTCATGAAAAATGTTGGTTTAATAGTCATGGAGGACACTGCTAGATGATTAGGAAGGACACTAAAGCAAATGGTCCCAGTGTATTGGGTGCAACAAGGATCGAAAAGAAGCAAGGGTGAGAGTTGTGTTGGCTGCAGGTCAAGCCACATCCCTCCTCCATCCAGCAGGGGAAAAATGACAGTCAGTTGCTTCTTGTCTGCCTCAGTAGTTTCAGTTACTTAGTACATTCTATTTGGCTATTTAAAAAAATTACAAGGCACACTAAAAGGCAAGATACATACGCACGCACACGCACACACACATATATACACACACACAATTTGAAGAGACAGATCAAGTATCAGAACCAGGCATGGCATAAATGTTGGAATTATTAGAACAAAAATTTTAAATAACTATAATTAAAATCATAAAGCATCTTTCCCCTACCCAGGTTCTTCCACCATAGTGTTTCCGTGTTTGAGGCTGCCAAACATGGGCTGAAACTGCAAGCCAAAATGAATCACTTCCTCTTAAAATCATGGGTGTCAGGTATTGTGACTCAGCATTTAGAAAGTGATTATAACACTAACTGATACTGAAAATTAGTTGGTACCAGAGAAGTGGAGTTCTTCCTACGTGATCATGGTTCAGTAACCTTTGAAACTCTTTCATAGGAGGAATTTAGAAAGCTTCAGAGAGGTGAGCTAGAGAAGCCTGAGATGTTGTAAATAGCATTTAATAAGCAATTTTGGTGGGAGCTCAGAAAACCAGAATGCATAAAAGAATGAAGATAGTAAAGACTGTGCTCTTGAGGGCCCACAGGGTAAGAATTATATTAGAATCCATGTACATTACATTCTGGCAAAGAACTTGTCTATATTTCACCCATACCCTAAAACTTTGAGGATGAATTTACAGGTGGTAGACTAACTGATTACAGGTGGTAGATTAACTGATCAGAGAAATTTCAAAGCAGCCCAAAGGTTAGGCTGTGGCATGGATACTATGTTTACAAAGTGTACGGTAAGAATTAAAAGCAAAAAGTGGAGCGGAAATATTTGAAAAACTTAAAGTTTGGCTAGAGAAGGAGTACATTTAAAGTTGGTGCCAAAGGTATGTGTGCTAAAAAGACTGGTATTACTTAAAAGAAGCTAAGTACTGTACTTTCTACCAGGACAATAGACAATTGGTTCAATGATAGCTTAGAAATTAGCAACACCTTACCCATCAAAAGCTCAAGGGCTGAAAAGTGTAAAGTCCTTTCAAACACTGCTTTGGAAAGGGAGCCACAGGATGCTCTGCTCACTCAGTGGCACCTAAGGAAGTATTTACCTGTGCTCAACCATCTAGGGACACAGAGTATTGCAGTTATGGCCAAAGAAACACCCAACTACTTTTCACACTGAAGACAGGCACTGGCATCATCCACATAATACTGCTCTTGCAAGTATGCAAAATTCAAGAGTTAAGGGTCATAGAAGCTTTCACCTAGATTTCAAAGGAAGTCTTGAGAAACCAGGAAATATGTGACAGTATCAGGATCCCTGCCAGGAATCCCTGAGAAGGCAATACATTAAACTACAAGAATAAGACTGAAGCTGCGAAGTGGGAGATGCCAGGAACATGGAATTATTTACAGGTGGAAAGCCACAGTCAGTAAGTGGAACCAGGCTTAGAAGAGGCCATGTGGGCTACAACTGGCAAGGACACTGGGGAGGAGCTGCCCAGGGCATTAAAGCTTCACACCATGCCACCATTGCCCCAGATGCTGGATACAGAGCTGCAGGACTTAATGTTTGCCCTGCTGGGTTTGCTCTTGCTTTGGTCTGATTTTCTTCAATCCCTAAATTCCTCCTTTTGAGAATGAGAATCTTTTCCCTATGTTATTATGTTTTGGGAGCATGTAACTTGCTTTTATAATTTTATAGAGGTTCACCATTTAGAGTTTGCCTTGCATCTCAGAGATTTTGAACTTGACCTTTGAGTAATGCTGAGACTGCTGAGGTTTTGGGGAAGGAATTAATATATGTTAGTTTGTATACCTAATAGATTTATCAGGTTAGGCAGAAGTATTAACTTGTTATTGTCTTTATTTGGAGATTAAATATGGTTTGAGGTGTTTGAGTGTCAAGCTGACAAAGGGTGGACGGTGATGATCAAGTCTGATTGCCTGCTTGGTCAGTTAAGAGATCCCTAGGAGACTAGCAAAGCACACTTCTGGTTTGATCTGGGTGAGTCATTGAATGTGATCATGAAACTGTGAGCTAAAATAACTTTCTCTCCTTTAAATTGTGTGTTAGACCATTCGTTACAGCAATGAAAAGTTGACCCATACAAATCCAAATGTAGAAATGTAGATTATAATGGGTTAATGTAGGTTCATCAATTGTATCAAATACATCAAATAGATACAGTGGTACCTTGGTTCATGAATGCTTCTGTTTCTTAAACAATTAAGCTTGTAAAGAGAAACATTTGGCAAATTTTTGCTTCCAGTCACCAACTCAGCATCCTGATAAACATGACCATGGCCATCTTCTCCAGAATTGTGGAAAGAATTAAATTTGTGAGCTTTGGTACCACTGTGTAACATGCATGTAGCAGGAGAAAGTGATTAAAAAAGGGAGGCTATGTACATGTACAATCATAGGCTACACCGGGATATCTCCACACCCTCCTCTCAATACTGTGAGCCTAAAACTCCCTTAAAAATCACAGTTAAGAGAGCAAGAGTATGGCTCAGAGGTAGAGAGCATGTGGAACATGTATGAGACCCTGGGTTAAAGCCACACAACACAATCACTCAATCAGCCAACATGTAAAGTAATTAATTATAAAACTAAATGTTTATAAGAGTCAGTTTTTGAAACAACATAATTATCTATCAATTGATGAATGGATAAATAAAAAATACTATATCCACTCAGTGGAATATTATTTAACAATAAAAACAAATTGTTGATCATGCTACAACATGAATGAACCTCAGAAACACTATTATAAGTAACAGTAGTAAGAATCATAGGTCATAAATTTTGATTCTATTTATAGATCCAGAATAGATAAGTAGAGGAATAAATTAGCCCATTCTAGGATCTGGAAGGATGGAAGAATGGAAAGCTACTCTTCAGGTAGTGTGAAACTTCTTTTCAGAGTGACAAAAATGTTCTGAAAACTGGCACTGTTACTATTCACATATATTTCAATATATTGAAAATCGTTAAATTTTAAACTTTAAAATTCCAGTTTATGGTATGTAAATTATACTTTCATAAAGTTCCTTTAGTCTAAAATCAGTAGACTAAGATTTAGGGAACTTGGATTCTAGTATAGGTGCCGTCATACTTTTGTTTAACTTCAGACTAGTGTTTAATCTGCCTGGTTTTGGTCTCTGTATCTGCAGAATGAAACTTTGCTACTATAAGTATTATTAGAGATGTATGAGCACTAATAGAAGTGACTTGATGACTTTACACCCCATCATTTTCTTTATGAAACTGTTTTTTGTCCTACTACATAAATGCGACATCTTCCTTTTGGACTAATACTATCACCCACTGTCATGATTTGTGTTGGTGGCCTCACGCATTTGCATTATGCATTTGTGATTGGTTTGTTGTTTAGTGCTTGGATTGATGGTGTCAGTGCTACATTGACGTAGGAGTGGAGCCAGGGTGTGACGTAATGGCAGAAAGAAGGTGTGTCTCGCTCTTGTGCCAGTTTTCTGCCTGCTGTTTGCAGCTGCCATGAATAGCCCCTGCCTTGCCAGCCTGCCTGGGAGCCAACTGAGTGTGGACTGAAACCTCCAAAAACTGTAAGAAATAAACCTTTCCTTTCCCAACTTTGGGCTTCAGGTATTTTGTCTCAGCAACAAGTAGAAAAGTAACTGAGACACCCACTATATGTGGTAACTATTTGTGCTTTGACTTAGCTAGTAGAAAAGTAACCTATGAGAGAGAAAACCCAAGACTGTCTTGTATATGACCTTCAATAAGTTTTTATGTGTCTGCACATATGAGATACTTCACATTAGGAAAGCATTGTATGAAATAAAACTATTAGACAAAAACATTAGTAACTCTTTCTACTTTAATGTTACCAAATAAAGGATTCATAATATTCACTACATTTGATGAAAGCTTGATGCTAATTTTGTCATAATAAATTACGTACTTCATGGGGAGTTTGATAACCAAATCAAATCTTTTTATCACATACACATGAGTTTTAACCTATTTTGCAATGGATTTCCCAGTACACTATGGCAGCTCCACTGTTGAGAGTTCACATGATGAAAATAAACCAAAATGAAAAGAACTCAGATGTTGGAACTACTGTTATTTAATTGTAATTAATCAAGTCTTTATTATTTCAGTAGGTGTCCTGAATGGCATTGTTTTCAAGCTATGAAATCTTTCAATAAGAGACCTCAGTAGAGTATACTATTATTTAATCTGTACTGAGAGGTTAGATCACTGTTTCTCTGCAATTATATTGAGTTGGCAAATTTTTTAAAAAATAGAAAATTATACAGGCCTTGTTATTGTACATAACTTGCCGTAGTGTGTGTTTGACATGCTGGGATTTTTGGACAAAGCGAGTTGAGTAAAAACATAATCAAATGTTTTTCACTTCTTTCTTCCTATAATTATTAAAGATAATTGTTTGAAAACTAATCTTTAGTTTTGAGTTCTTTCCTCCATTGATGAACTACGTAATTTAACTCAAAAAGCATTCCTCATTAATAAAAATACAAAAGGAAAAATTAGCCCTAGCCTATTAATATTTAACTGTGACCTCATAATCCTACCACATTCCCTTTTTATTATGCATAATTACCAGTTCAGAATATACCTAAATTCACTCTTAAATGTAGAATTTAGCAAAATTATTTGTAATTGATAACAAATTGGAGCAGTATCAGCCATTTTAGGTCTATGCAGATTTAACTTTGATAATTAAAACTATGTGATAATACCCAGAACAACTTTTATTATATACTTCATTTCATAAAAGATATACCTGACAAATTTATATTAAGGTATCTTCAATTAAGTATCTATGTGTCTTGAATGGATTCAGTTAAAGTTTTTATATACAATTATTCTTCATCTTGGATATGATTTTTCTATCTTACGCTATCATTGTAAATTTGTGGTTAATAAATATTCATTGTGTACTAACTATTATGCCGGTGCAGATAATAGTATTTAGCTGGGTTACTGAGTGCTTTCTATAGTGCTAAGCACTGTACTAAATTTTTGTAATCTATCTCATTCAGCCATAAGAGCAGTTCTATGAAGTGCTAGTTTATTCTTTCTATTAACATTTTATAATTAAAAAGTTAAGATTTAATGACATGCAGTAATTTACCAAAGTCACATAACTAACAAGTGGTTCCATTGTGTGATAGATACATTGGGGTGGATAACACATGCAGGCATTATCAGAGAACTCCCAGTCCAGCATGGTTGCCAAAGAAAGGACCAAAAAACATATGTGAACTATCTTATAAGTGATGATTCACAGTTAATACAGAACCAATGAATTTAAAGGTTATAATTTAAAACATTGGTGTTGTGGTATTGAGTTTGCACTAGATTTTTTTCCAGTGAAATAGAACCAATAAAGTATGTATAAAGAAATGTCTTTTTATATAAAGATATAAATGTATCTACATAGATATAACCACATAAGAAGAAGGCAGGAGGAGGAGATGCTCACATAAACACAGCATTAGCTCTTCCCAGGGAGGAGCCGATGTTGCAATTGAAATTCAACTCTGGAGCCCTTCTGCAGGAAGAATTTGTTTCTGCACAGGGGAGGTAAGTGTAATTCTAGTAGGGCTTTTAACTGATTGGATTAGAGCTACCATGTTATAACAAACAATCAGCTCTCCTCAAAGTTTCCTGATTTAAATATTAATCTTACCCAAAAACACTCTCACAGAAGCATACAGAATAATGTCCAATCAAATAGCTAAGCACTATGGGCCAGACAAGTTTGCACATAAAATTAGCCATTACAGGGCACTTTTGAATATGTATAAAAACTCATACTCTAAACATCATGCTCTGGGGTAGAGAGTTGTACAGATTTATCTTTCCTAACAGAGTTAACCTCCTTAAATTGTGGGTTATATTTACCCTTCTATTTTGAGGATCTATCACAATGCAAGGGCACATATTACATTTTCAGGAACTCTTGTTAAATTGAATTAAGTAGGTTTTGCTTAAATTGAATTGAATTAAAATCTGTTTCTAGCCTTTTAAAACCTCTTAAAAAAAAAAGTATGTCCAGAATAAATTAGTGCCATAGATAAGTCCAGAGTTTGAGGAACTCATAACCCTGTCAGTTTCATTGGTTGCTCAATGTATGGCAGAAATTATATATTAGCTATATATTGCTATGTAATGAATTATTACAAACATAGCAGTTTAAGCCAGCACACATTTGTTATCTCAGTTTTTCCAAGTTAGAAATAAAAGTCATAGCCTAGCTGAGTGTTCTGCTCCAGGGGTTCACAGAAGGCTTCAGTGAGAGATCAGTCAGGGCTGGGATCTGATCTCAGATTCAGCTGAACTCCTTCTAAACTCATGTGATGGTTGCTAGGATTTATTGCGGTTAGACTGCTGGCCTCAGCTCCTTGCTATTGGCTAGAGGCCGCCCTCAGCTCCTTATCATGGAGGCTTCTTTACACAATGACTTCTTCCTTCAAAGCCAGGATGGGAGAGGGGCAGAGTTGAAAGTCATAGCAATACAGATGTTACAATTTCATATAATCATGGAAATGGCATCCCTCACTTTTGCTAACATCTATTGGTTAATAACAACTCACAGATTCTGCTCACACACATAAAATAGCATGAGTATGAGGAAGTAAGGGAAATTGGGGGCTTGTTCATTACACATTGATTCTCACGATGAGACCCTGGGTTGGATTTTCAGAAAGCTCAACACTGCAGCTACAGATTCATAAAAGTTTCAGAACTTTCAGGGACACCTGGCTCACATATCTGGGGGCATCATTCTGGAGATGAGACCAGAGGAGCCACCCTGCCTCAAAGAAAACATCTCACAAGCTGGCCACATCTTTCATATCATCAGAAGACTTCTGAACCTTCCTCTACACCCAGACACTATCTTAAAAGACAGATGAGCCTCAAAAGAATAGAGGATATTTGCTTTTCTAAAGAGCCAATTAAACAAATATTTAAATTAGACAAAAATGATTTGTTCGTAAGCTAAAGATTTGCTCAATTGGAACATGTGTGTGTACATGTGTGTGTGCATGAGCAAGTGTGTGCACACACACATGTGTTGTTAGTCACTTGCCAGTTGCTCAGACACAACACCTGACACACACTATATAAGCAGGTAAGCTGTTCTGGCTCGTAGTTACAGTCCATGGCTGCTGGCCTCCAGGGCAGAGAGAGCATGGCAGTGGGGCCCAGCAGAGGAAAGCTGTGCATGTCATGGTGGCCAGGAAGTAGAGAAAGAAGAGAGGATTCAGGAAGTTGCTGCACCCTTCTGGATCATACTCCTAGCAACTTTTCTTTCTGGACAGAGCCCACCTCTAACAGCGAGTCAGTGATAACACTTTCATGGTTCAGTCTCCTTCCAAAAGCCGTGCCTATGAGGGCTTCGGGGAAGATTCCCAACATAAAACATAAAAACACACGTGTGTGTGTGTGTGTGTGTGTGTGTGTGTGTGTGTGTATGTGTGTGTGTGTGTGTGTGTTTTGCATACTACTCTGTTTTTCTTTGTATGCTGGACAGTGCAGTATTCAGGAAAGAGATTTGCTTAGCAATAGAAAATGAATATACAATGCAGTGTAAGTGCACTTCCAACTCTGTAAAATTAGAACTGCCTGTACCTATAATTAACCAAGTGATCATTTATATACCCCATATGGGTTTCCAATCAGTAGACAAACTCCTAATCATTTTTCACAAGTACAGGTAAAGAAGATTCTCTTAAAGACCAGACCCAAATGTTTGAATTGCCTAGGAGTAACTGTGAAGCTATTTCCTTCAGGCATCAAGGGCAAGATTTAAAAAATAAATCGCCAACAGGTATTGATCACTTATGACCAGGATAAGGTTTTCTGTTTTTCCTAACTTTTATTATAAAAATGTTCCAGCCTATGTTGCAGTGAAAAAAATAGTACAATGAACTTACCTACAGTGCTGACATTGATTCACCAGTTATTAACATCACACTATATTTGTTTTTATCTCTTGCTTTCTCTCTCTCTGTCTCTCTCTCTCTCTCTCTATATATATATATATATATGCACAAATATATATGCACACATGCAGTATATGTGCAAATATATCTCTATATGTGTATATGTATACACAAATATGCAAATATACATGTATATACACAGATGTATACATATATAAACAGATACATCTGCACATATATATGTATAGACATATGCATACAGATATGTCTACACACATGTATTTTAAAGTACATGTATGTATACACACAATAGCATGGAATTCTGACAACCTAACTTGGAGCCTATGGTCTTAATAACTAACTGTGTCACTCTGATTCCATGAGGGAAAGGTGAGAGCAGTATAGTGATGGTGGGATGCACAGTGTCCCTGCCCACCATTGTCAGGATGAAAGCACCAGGAGAGAGCAGATGGCTTGGAGTAGGAAGAGTACAGAGGAATTAAAGATCTTCCAAATGAGCAGTGAAAGAGAAGAATATTTTATGAGGACTTGACTATGGAATGAATAGAACTACTAAGGCAGAATCATTCACATTTTTTTTCCTCTTCCTAAGGATTAAAAATGTGTATTTTAGACTTGATATCTCAAAACATAAGCCCCAGTAGGGCAGAGAGTACATTCTGCTTCCTTTGATATGAATCTAAAACTACATTGCATGCAGTCAGGTATTTAAATGCTTAGTCATTGCTTCTGATATTAATAGACACAGATTTCTGAATCAGTGGGTCATCCATTCATTAGAATTATTTTTAACATTATAGGAACAATATGCCAATCTTCATAAAGGCTTTTAAAATTTATCTTTTTAAACTGTCATGAATATAGCCCTTGGGATCTGTAATGCAGGAACAATTAAAGAGGATCCATTTCACAACATGAATATGTATTAACCCTTGTTCATCATGGCAAAAAAAAGGAGGCCTAATGAGTTATTTTAAAAATCTTAAAACTCCCTAAAGATTATGTATACAAAAGTATGTCCAAAGGTTATTCATGATGTTTAAGATTAAGAAATTAATGCTGTCGCTGTAATCAACACTAGCTATACAGTTGTATCTCTGTATAACACAATTGCTGAACTCAAACTACACTTGAGAAATCTTTAATAGTTGAGAGTGAAACAAAGTAATCTTCCGAGCTTGTCTAATAAGTAATAAATTAGAAATAAATCTTGCTTCTATCCATAGCTCCTCTTCTCAAAGCTGCCCACTGTTTTCATTCAGTTCCCTTTAAAAGTAAATTCCATTTCTCTCATTAGTCCAGGCAGTGGCTTACAAACTTTTCTCATGGAATTTTATCACAAGAAATACATTTCATATACACATGAATATATATTTATAGAAACACTTATTTCAATGCATTTGCATTTGTGTATATAATTTAGAAAGCTCTTTCTGTCCCCTCTCCATTATTACGGTATTTTTCAATCTGATTAGCAGCCTTTTAGAGGGCCACAGAATCAATTTAGTGAGTTTAATCAACATTAGAAAACAAAAAAAAATTAAATAAAATGTTCAGAGTTCATTGCAGGGAATAGAAGTTAATAATTGTTTCATGAAACTTTTGTGTTGATTTTGCATGTATTTAGGAATATGTATTCTGGACATGAAATAAGATGTATGGATCTGTGGATCTTATTTCCAAAATATTTGAAATTACTATTTTGTAGCAATTGCAGATTTAGAAATATTGCAGTACAAAGCACCACAAAAAGTTGCCTTTACCCTCAAAAATGCTTTATTGTGGTATTCATAATATTGTGGGTTTTCATTATGTCACATCTTAAATTCTCGCTCTATGGCCCAGAGAAAGTGAATTTGAAAAACGTGACTCATTTTGAAATATGGAAAAAATAAATATCAAATTGTGGCTATCTGTGCAATAACCCTGTGGGCATCATGGCAATTTTTTGGAAAGGTACATTATGGGAGGTGTATAATGCCCATCTTTTTCTTAAGAAATATTTCCACTGGAGCTGGGGATTTGGTTCAGTGGCCTAAGTGCCTGCCTGGCAAGCGTACAAGGTCATGAGTTCAACCCCCGGTACCAAATAAATAAATAAATAAATATTTCCATTAGTGAATTATTAATTTTAAATTAATGAGTTTTATTATATTAAACATGAGTACTTAATAGAAAAATGAAATTTCCATAAAATAAAACATTAAATTTTTAATATGTAATGAGTGTTTGAAATAAACACTCATTTTCAACATTAACTGTTTACCTGCTCACTAGATCTAAAAATAACAGCAGAAATAATATCCTATGTGACCTACAATGAAAATACAATCAAAACTCTATCATAGAAATAATCTTCAATTATGACACCGAAGGCAGTGATCACACATGAGAATGGCATATTCCATACACAGGTATCACCTACAGTGATAGCACACGTGTTTTGCTTTCCTGTCTTCTCTGGTAGGACATACTTGACATCTTCCTGGTGTTAGGAGTCTCATGTGATGTCTCACCTGTCTGCTCACTGGTCAGCTCCAGATTCTTTTGCAGAGTTCTTTGGGCAGATACATACTGATCTTACTCTATTGTAGTAATTGCTCATTTATCAGTTTCAGTCCCAATTCTCTAAGAAAATTTCTCTGTGATATTTTGTCCCGGTTATTTTCTTTGTAAACTATGAAACTATGCTTGACGTGTTCAGGGTCAAGCAAAACACTACCATTGGCCAGTACTTTCTGCTTGGAGTGACACCGTAGCTTGCATTACAACTACTATATCACCATTCACAACATCCGTCTTTCATTGTGTTATAAAATGTGAACATGTCTGATTTGATTTGTGCTGAGGATTCACTATCAACTTGTTTATTTGGAGACAGTATCTCCCTACATAGTCCAGGCTTGCCTTGATTTCACTGTGTAGCACAGGCTGACCTTGAATTTACAGGATCCTCCTGCCTCAGCCTTTCAAGTGCTAGGATTACAGGTCTGCACCACCATACCTGTTTCATTATCAATCTTATCATCATGGGCTAATGCTGACAGTCTCAACACTACTTTGTTTTCTTCACCATTCTGGTCAACTGGTGTGCTTTTAGCAATGTAACATCAATGGGTAACCGGAGAACCAATTGTAGAATGTGACATTTGGATTACTTTTTGAAATAGGTGCGACAAATCTGTCCACAGCATCGTATTACAGCATGAATGAATATTTTTTTTTCTTTCTCGGCAGGTCTTACTGTTATCAAAACATAGACAATTTTGAAGGAAACAAAATCTCTTGTTTGTCATTAATGTTTTAAAAATCTCAATGCCACATCTGTCATTTCTCCATAATCCTTTAGACTCTGTTAAAGTCTGTGTGAAGGCTTTTAGTTCAGGTAGTGGGATGTCATGATAAATACGTTTCAGTATTACTATTGATGCATATGGAATGTTTTACTTGCTATTTCATTATTTGTGTATTTCCAAACATCTTGTTGTAACATTTAATCCATCAGGAAAACTTTCCAACATTGAATGGCAGTGGTGGCATTCAACCCAAAAGGCTTCCCCCGTGACAAGAACCAAATACCGTTTTTTGACCCAGTTCTAATGATGGATCATTCCAGCATACATGACCATTTTACAGCATTTTGACTAAATATTTAATTACATTATCATTTTCTTCCTCATCTGAATCAAGATTTTCATTCTCTATCTGTCCTGTCTTGCTGACTTTGACTTACATGAGCCAAGTCATCATCAGTAACCAAGGCACCTAATGATTTCCTTTCAGCCTCCTCCCAAAGTTATAAAAGTGGATTTTCATGTGACATTTTACTTAATTGGGCTACTTCTACAAGAAAAAAATCAAAGGGAAACATTTGATAAAAATATTGTGAACACACAAAAATTTAACATGGCTCATCATGTGGGTAAATCTCCCCATTGACACTTTGACACACGTGTATACACTTTTCCATTCATCATACCAAGTGGGAAACCACAAAGATTGCTTCTTTTATTCCCCCATCATAGCTACCAAGTCACACAGCTGGTTACCATTATGGCTAAGTACATACTTTAATGGGAAAACATCAGTATTTGTGTCTGTGATCCCAAGTGAGGAACTGATTCATTAAACTATGGTTCAAAAGAACTCTAGAAAATATCAAAAAAGCAACAAACTTTCTAACCACTACCAAGAAACTACAGTATACTCATAGTAACTAAAATTGGTGTCTTAATAAGGAAATTATAGCTATTTCTATATCTGAGTGAAATTTCATGATTAGACACCATGGATTCTCTCAAATTTACTATCAGAAATGTATAGTTCTTTTAACAGGAAAAGCATTTCCTCTATAATTACAAATTTGGCATATGCCTACCAGTACGATGTTTCCATGATGATAACCACTTAGTTAAGTAGAAAGGAAGACCTACAAATATATGTGGGTTAAGAATGAGGTCCAAGACAGGATACAGTGACAATTGAAAAAACTTAACAGAAGATGAATAAAACACTTTAATCTTAATACAAAAGCTATTTTTATATGCCCGCTCCCTGAACAGGTCATGGCCCTGAGACAGACGTTTATAATAGAGGGATGAAATACTGAATGAAAAAAAAATTAGAATGACTCCTAAAGATTGGTGTTTATTTTTTAATACTACAAATTATTATGGTAAGAAAAATTTTCTTAAAAAATAAATAAATACCAGCAATTCAGATTGAAATCATTCACAGCAGCCAAACTAAGAGATAAACTAAGAAGTGGACTGAACCAAGGAGTTGGATTAGCTTACATAATAACTTTGTTCCTTTTCTCCTGTTAAGGATTTTAAAATAATCCTTGATAATTGACATAATACTTCAGTCAGCTGTTGTCAATAAATAAAGCACGCATGAAAGAAGTCCCTGGCTTTTGTTTTGAAAGCTACAGATTAATTCTGGCATTGACTGTAAACCTGCCTCCGGGTTTTTTCACTAGCCAGATCTTAGGATGGAATATGCATAATCTCTTGAAAGACATTCTCATTAGTATTCCTACAAAAACTCACCTAACTTTGGGCTATCGCTCTACAGGAGAAGGGGGTAGACAAGGAAGAAAAAGGAGAAAAGAGAAAGCAAGAATTTCAAAGAACTAGTCAGTGCCCTGGGACATAAATTTCTTTGTACATGGTAAAGTAAGAGACTAAACTCCACTGCTGTGCTGTTGAGAGAGTATCATAAGGAAATCTATCACCTAAAATATTATTGCCAATTTTTGCTTTCTGTTTTTAAATATAACTACAGGACAAGATATTGAGTTGCCAGGATTTATCCCTTGGTATTCATATTAAGAAATAATGAAAAAGAAAAGGAATTCTAAAATCTGTGCTTCCCATGATGAAAACATACTCTATGCCATAGTTCCCAAAATTCCACCTCTTATGAAGTGTGGTAGTCAAGAAGATTCTCTTAGACTCTTCTACATATTCTTCAATCCACATTTTCGCTATAAATATTTTTAAATGGTTTAGTATTTAAAGATGATGCGTTGTACATTAACTAATGAGACTGAAAGTATAGCAATGCTATG
This sequence comes from Cavia porcellus, assembly GCF_034190915.1. Lineage (NCBI taxonomy): Eukaryota > Metazoa > Chordata > Mammalia > Rodentia > Caviidae > Cavia > Cavia porcellus. The sequence continues at coordinate 47,469,030 of NW_026947510.1, read as the reverse complement.
AGAATTTCTCTAAATCTGAAGGGAGGGGAAAGGAGGACAGTTATGACCAGCCATTATCCCCCAAATGCTTTGTGCCTTGCAAACAGTACAAGAGAAGAGGTACAGACACTTATACTGAAGTTGTTTGCTCTAGATGTAAATATCATATTACTTTCCTGATTAGAATTTAATTGATTAGGCGTGAAGATATCAGCAACTAACTTCCACTTTAATTAGGTAAGTACTAAGCAGTTTAATAATTTTTATAGTGACAAGCTGTTGTCTTCACTCATCCATGAACAAAAATCGTATTACAGTGGTTAACCTACTTCAGTGGGAGGGGTGAGGATCATTTAAATATTCTACATGGAGGGAAAAAAATAGCTAAGTATAGAACAATAATCTGCTAATGGGCCACGTTTAAATTGTAAAATAAAAACTGTAAATAAACATTGACTGTACGCTTATTATCTGCTAGACAATGGGGATTTAAATATAGAGAAAAGCCACTAGCCTCGTATTTCATTGTGACGGCCAGGGCCATTTGAACATATAATATCAATGAAGTGAGGAAAATATTAATGTAAACATATACAAAGCACCATGATAACCCAGACAAACCATTTACTGGAACATTCTCTGATTTGTTTGCTTTAAAAGATGGGAATTTCCCTGACAATTTTTCCTGGGGAAACAGTATTTCTAACACTGGCAAATTACATACCAAAAAAATCCCAAAATAGTATAATATGCTGATACAATAGCAAGTTGAAAGACATCATCTATAACAAATTTGAGCAAATTTATTGAACCCAGAATACCCCAGAGTAAGCATTCTGGTCACTGGCTTTAGGAATTCTTTACATATGTTTCCTCTTTCCTAATTATGTCCAAATTCCTTGGGTGATACTAGCTCTTTCACATTGTATGGCATGTGGGTACCATGTTTTTGTTTTTGTTTTGTTGTCTTTTTCCTTTTTTTTTTTATCGGTACCAGGGATCGAACTCACGACTGCCTACTTGCAAGGTAGGCGCTTATGCCGCTGAGCTAAATCCCCAGCCCCTTGGGTGCAACGTTAACTTAGGGTTCTCATTCCTCGCTAAGAACAGGCAAATTCTCCATGTCACTGAAACAGAAGATGAGGCACACATTACTTCTGATTGCCTAACCGGACTGCCTTTCTGAGATGCTGACACTTGATAGAGAACAACAGAAAAAAGATGTTGAAGGTTAATTTATCTCAAAAAAAATCAAGACTAGTATATTCCTGAGACTTCTATGTCCCAGTACCCTTCCAGAGTTTGTCACCATGTAGGGCGTCAGGTGACCAAGAAACTATAGCCATTTACTAAAGTAGAGCAAATAAAACTCTCTCTGAGAGAAATAATACACCTTCCCTGCCACCAAAAGAGTCTACTCCACTCGCCAATATAGGCATCTGGAAAGCACAGAAAAAGAAACACCTCCATGGAAAATGCTCAGCAATGAAGGACGGGAGCCCAAGTCTCCTTTCCTGCAGTGGGATAGTTAAGGATTCACTCTGTTTCCTATTCTGAAGTCTTAGCAGAAAGAAGCCACAAATGCTTACATCAACAGCCACATTAAAACAGCCTCCTACTTCTTATTCTTCCTCTTCTGGTTCACTCCAAACATTACCTCACTCTTGTTTTTGGGGAGCACCTCCCAAACAAATGACCCTACCACCGACTCTGCTGTGCAGGAAGCCTACACAAGACACAATTATGGTCTATTGACAACACCACCATCAGCAGTGGGTGTTAACATTCCCCAGTGAACAGGCTAATGGAGGGAAGTTAATTTGTCCATCCACTTAGTGGAATAGTTGAGGACTGAACTCCTAAATTTCTCATTCTAAAATCCAATTATGATGTTAAACCACCCCAAACTATCAGATAGATGGCAATAAAAGATTAACTAGGAGGGGAGGAGCAAAATGGCAGATAGATAACAATTGGCTACAGAGGCTCCCTGAGATAGTGAACTTAGAATTGAACATAATACAGAGTGGGGAGCCCCAAACAGAGGGAGATGAATTCTCTTATCCAAGAAGAAATTAAGCAGATTTGCCAACCATCCGAGGTCCTACCGCTGTACCACTGTGGTTTGCCGAGGTCCCACCGTGACTTGCCGAGCTGTCTGATGTCCTACTGCTTCTCGACATTGAATTCAGGGGCTGGCAAGCCAAAGGGAGAGCTGAGTTGGCAGGGTGCCTACATCGACCTGTGGTGAGTGACAGGAGTGGAGCCATTCCATAAATAGGGGGGCTCCAGCTGAGATATTCTGGGACTGGGCAGGACTGGCAAGTACAAGGGGCAGCAGTGACTTCAGTCAGTTGCTCCCTTCCCAAACAGGATTGGTGGAGTGAGCTAGGCCTGGGTCACATGACCTGGCTGAGACCCAGTAGGTTATCTGAAATCAAGTCCCTAAGAGTGGTGACGCACACTAACCACAATAACACAGTGAAACCTCAGAAGCTGACTGACAGTGCAGGTCACAGCAGCTTTACCGATTCCCGTGCCTCCGCACTCCAGCAGCCGCCTGCAGCACCTCTGGGCCACCATCGAGACCTGTCGCCAAGGGCCTGGGAGTGACTGGGCACCCACCAGCTGCTCCCACCACAGCTGCTGACCCAGAAGGGAGTCCACTGCCGGCTGCTGCCACCGCAACTACCACGGCTGCCACACTCCAGCTGCTGCCACTCAGAGGGGAGGTGACTCAAAGTAATACAGTGCAGGCCACAGCAGCTTGACTGATCTGGAGGGGAGGGGCCAGCATACACTGTCCCTGTCTGCAACTCACTAGCACACTGCAGTGGGAAGGGTCATCTGGCCAGCATGCTTCAGAAGAATTGTAACCAACAAAGAAAGAAACTGGGGCCTCCTGGAAGAAGCAAAAAAGATGGGAAGAGGAAGCAACAACAAAAAGTACCCAGGTCCCAACCCTGAGAATACTAACCCAGGACAGGTAAATATAAAGGAGAATGAGAACAGCAAACATGCAGTATCAGATATAGTGCCAGTGGACATAAAGAGATATATTTGGGACCTCATAGACAAGTTCAAAAGTAAAATATTTAGCCAATTAAAGCAAAAGATAAGAAAATTAATTAAAGAGATACTAAGCACCCCTAAGCAGACACAGATGGAAGAAGGGAGGAACTCAAACAAAAGAGAGAACCATTTGATGAAGAATATAAAAAAATATATATATAGAATCCATGAAGCAGATTCAAAGAGATTACCAAGAAATTAAAAACTCTATGGAAAGATGGCAGTTCAGCTTGAAAGAAGCTAAGGATAGATTATCCAAACTGGAGGACAATTTTGCGGTGTGGGAGTATGAAAGGGAAAACTTTTAAAAAATAACAAGGAAACAAGCAATAACAATTCAAAGGCTAAGAAGATGACAAAAGGATCTATAACTTGAGAATCAAGAATGTGAATGAAGAAGCTGGGGTACAAACAAAGGAACTACAAAGTTTATTCACAGAAATAACTAAGGAAAACTTCCCAAACACAGAAAAAGGAAATGATATTCCGATATATGAGTCATACGAAACTCCAGCCACCTACAACCAAAACAGAGCTACATCCAGGCATATAAAAATCAAGATCCCAGAAATTCAATATAAAAACAGAATCTTGAAAGCTGTTATAGACAAGAGACAGACAACCTACAGAGAAAGGCCCATCAGAATAATGGCAGACTTCTCAACACAAACCAACAAGTCAAGAAGAGCCTGGAGTGAAATATTCCAAGCTCTGAAAGAAAATAACTTCCAGCCCAGATTGATATACCCTGCTAAACTGTCTCTAGAAATTAATGGAGAAACAAGATGCTTCCAAGACAAAGAGGAACTTGGGAAATTTGCAACCACTAATCCAAGTCTACAGAGAATACTGCAGGGCATTCTAGAGAGAGAGAAAAGTACTAGGATTCCAGGAACAGTGGCAGAGAGGCCTCAGTGGAGCAGAAAACAGAATGAAGAAGATAAGCAGACAACTGATGGCAAACAAGAGCATAACAGAAATGAGGCAGAGAAGATTTTATTCAAAACTTATATGATTGATAGCATCAAGTCTGAGAGTATAGGCAAATATACTGAAGATGACAAGGCTCTGTGATACACATTCTGATTTGATTTGATAACTGCCTGTTTTTGAAGTTCTATACTACATACAAAGTTGTGTTTTATTAATACTGTTATGTACTGATAAAATCAATTATACTATGATGATATAACCAATTCTATTGGAGATAACAAGAGACAACACAGGAACCATGGTAGAACTCTTTGTACAACAGTCTTATATGTTTATTTCATTTCATGTGCTTATAGGAATATGTTTTGTTTTGCCATGCTTTGTTTTGTTTCTCCCTGTAATATAGAAAGGATAGAAATACATGTTAAGAGTCATGCATTTGTAGAATCTGTAAACAGTTTATGAGAACAGATCTTATGACACATGATGAAATGAACAGATACTTTGAAGAAAAAGACACTAAAATACCCAGTGCTGATCCTGGAGTGTCATAATGTGAAACCCAGCAATAGTATTATTCTTTGTTCAGAGTGATATTAGCCTGCTTGGGTTTATTCAATATCAACGTAATTGAAGATATAGATAACTGCATGTATGTTTAAGTGTATAGGATTGATAACCATATTTCTAAGTTTTTGTTGGATGGTTGAACAGAACTGGTTGCAATCTCACTGTTTGAATTTCCACTTTATATGCTCCACTTTAGTATCTTGAATAACTATTTATAAGAAGACAATCTGTAATCATCAACTAGTGATTTCTTACTGTTTATTTTTTCTTTGAAATTATGTATTATTTCTACATGTTTTCTGTTTTGTTTAGTCTTTTTTTAAATTAAATTTTAAAAAAAGACACTACAGTACCTAGTGCTGATTACAGTGTCATGATGTGAAATCCAGCAATGCTATTATTCTTTGTTCAGAATGTTTTTAACCTGCTTTAGTTTGTTTAATCTAAACATAAATGAAGATATGGATAACTGTATGTATGTTTAAGTGTATAGGATTGACAACCATGTTACTAAGTTTTTGCTGGACAGTTGAACAGAACTGTTTGCAGTCTCGCTGTTTGAATTCCCACTTTACATATTTCACTCTTGTACCTTGAACAACTATTTGTAAAACAACAATAAGTAAACATCAACTTGTGATTTCTTACTGTTTATTTTTTTCTCTGAATGTATGTATTATTTCTACCTATTTTCTGTTTTGCTTAGTCTTTCTTTAAATAACATTTTTTTAAAAAGATTAACTAATACATTAGTGTAAGTAATTGTAAAGTACACAAATTATGTTTTGCTTATTACTCATATATGTCTCTTTTGGTGATGCTACAGGAAAAAAACTATGTTCATTAGATGAGATGAGAGGACAAAAGCCATGATTACACAAAATTAAGAAGGTAGTTTATTCAGATGCTCAGTCTTTTTTCTCTTCCAATTAAAATATGCTTTCAAATTTGCTAAGGAAGACATCCTTGTACTGCAAACTAAATCTTTTCTGTATTGCATATTACAGTAGACAGTTGTTTTTGTCTTTTGATGTTCCATCTTGTTTTAGTAATGCACACAAATTCTCCTTGCAAAGCCCTTTCTTATTTCCCACCCATGTGATTTAAGTGGATTTGTCTCTACTATGAGATCCAGCAGTGGGCATAGGTTCCAAGCCTGGCCAGGGGAAAACCGAGACTGATTTCAATGTGTTAGTTTCCTTTTTGGTTTTGTTTTCTTTTAGAAATATCAGTAAAAACTGAAACATCCTCCATGCCCGGCCACCATGAGGGGCAAGTCTAACTGCAAAAATAGTCAAACACGAAGAAAAAGAGAATGAAGATGGTGGTAAATTTTCTGAATTCTGGAATAAAATAAACATCCTCATACTTTTTTCCTTGATGTCAGTTTAATTGGATTTGTGGGTTTATATCGCTTATTACTATTATTTTATTCTCTGTAACTTTTTATACAAAATCTCAGACCGGTAAGTGATTTTAAAGATGCCATGTAAGCAAAAAGTAAGAGACTTACCTCCAGTAATGAGAAGCTTAAAATCTCCAAAAACAAAATATCTTTAAGATACTTAAGATTTTAAAAAATTCTTAGTGAAATCTATATTCCAACCAAGAAATGGCAAATAATAAGTAATATAAATAATAAACCAGTTAATTATAGAGTATGTTAAATATTAAGTTCTTTGGAAATAAGGAGATGCTAGTCCAAATAAGAAGGGCTTAGAGAGAATCACACAAGTTAACTTATTATCACACTGACAAAAGTCAGCAGTCTCATCACTGAGGCACAACACCCAACACAGACAAATTAAAGGAGCAGAGATTTAATTTGCTTACCATTTCGGAATTTTGTAGTTCCTGATCGGCTGGTTCCAACATCATGCAGGAAGAACATAGTGCAGCAAATATGCTTACCATAATTAATGGTGGCCAAGAGGAAAAGAGAACCAGAGAGGAAGGGGATAGGGCTACAAACCCCCAAGGCCATGCCTCTGGGCCCATCCGTACACACCCAAGAAGTATGCTCCACCAATCCCGCAACTGGATCCCAGTTTCAATCAAAGAAAAATGTTGTCCTAACCAATGAAGTCTGTGTGATTTAAAGACAGACTCAAAAGAGGATAAATAACTAGCCAAGAAGACATCTGGGAATTGAGTATTTCAGGCAGAAGGAATATCTAGAGCAAAGGACTAACTTGAGTGTACACTTAGCAGTTCTAGGAATTGGCAAAGGACTCTAGTGGCTGAAGGTGACTGAATCAAAGAGTGTAGTAGATGAGGTCTGAGAGCCTAAGTATATGTTATATATAAACTAAGTTACATATTTGTTATACTGCTGTGTAACACATTATCTCACACTTCGCAGCTTTAAATAATAGTAAACAGTTATTATTGCACAAATTTCAGAATTTGATAGTGACCTAGTGATGGATCTGACTCTGGGTCTCCCAGGAAGTTGCAGCTACAATGCTGGGTGGGAGTGTAAACATCTGAAAGACTGGCGGGGCGGAACAATTGTTTATTCTCAGTGCTCCTGGCCCAGGGCCTCAGTTCCTAGCCATATGGACATCTCATTGGGTTGCTTGAGTGTCCTCAGGGAATGCACCTGCTTTGCTACAAACCATTGCTCCATGAGAAAGAGGCCAAAGCTATAATACAGTCCATAATCTAGCCTCTGAAGGTACCCAGCATCAGTTCAGCAAAATTCTATTATTTACACAGGCCAGGGATTTTCACATGAGAGGGAATTACATCAAATTCCAGAAGATTCAGATTATTTAAGGCTATATTAGAGACTGGCTACCACAAGCTATGATTAGTAATCTGGGTTTTAAGAAAATCAAGATTCATTACAAAATTTTAAATAGCACAGTATGCCAGGCACAATGGCATATGCCTATAATCCTACCACTCAAGAGACTGAGGCAGGAGGATCACCATAAATCCAACTCCAGCCTGGGTTACACAGTGTGTTCAAGACCAGCCTGCACTACACAGCAAGATGTTAACTCAAAGAAAAAAAAAAAAAAAAAAAATATATATATATATATATATATATATATATATAGTGATATAATCAATGATACAGTCGTGTGTGCAGATTTTTTATTTTACAAGTATTTCCCTAAGTGCTGGGTTTTTTTGTTTGCTGTTTTAGTTTTGATTTTGGTTTGGTGTATGTGTGTGTTATTTTGTTTTGTTTTATTTGTTTTGTTCGGCTAAGTAATTTTAATTTATTTTTTAACCATTTAAATTAAGCTTCTATTGAAGGAACCAATGGTACATGGGTTACAAAGTCCTTGACTAGGAAAGCATTGAGTTGATTTCATCATTATTCCCACACAGGCAAGGAAGATCAGCAAAAAGAAGAAGAAGAGGAAAAGAAACAGAAAAAGGAAAAGAACTAAAAGGAAACTGGAAAAAAGCTCTCAGTAAAGTAGGAGGAAAGTGTAGTAACTGTTTTGGAAATGAATAAAATATATCAAGGAAGGCTGGTGATTCGATAGGCTAAGATTGAAGTAGCAATTTGATCATGAAATAAGGAAATCTGAGTGAACTTCAGGGAAGTAGGTTCCATGGCCAGTGATGGCAAAAGCCTGATAGAAGTGGGTTAAGGGGGCTGGGTATTTAGCTCAGTGGCATAAGCACTTGTCTTGCAAGCAGGTGGTCATGAGTTCGATCCCTGGTACCAAAAAAAAAAAATTTCAAATATAAAAGGGACAATTAGAAGTGGGTTAAAAAGAGAATGAGAAGAGGTCAGATATGGAGATACAGCTATCTAAGATGTTTCAAGCAATTATGTTACAAATAGGAACAAGGAAAGAGAAGCAAGCTGTGGAAGCAAACTAGATCAGGAGAAAGTTTTCAGTTTGGGAGGAGTAACATCGTTTTTTGTGATAGTATAATAGGAGAGATGGGTGCGGTAATACAGAGAAGGGAATTCCTCCAGCAGTACAGTGAGAGAAGACAGGTTCCAGGCCACTGCAGAAGGCTGATCAGAATTAGTGGTCTATCTGTTGCCAGGACCTGCCACCTGGCAGGTGCAGAGGTGGCAGATGAGTTGAAGTGATGGTAATCACTTATGTATGATCCATCATGAATGTCCCAAGTTTCTTTATTGGGGTTTGAAAAGTGTGTTAGTCAGTTTACCATCACTATAACAAACATATGAGATCATTAATTTATAAGGAGGAAAATGTGTACTTCTGGCTCACAGTTTTCAAGGTTGCAGTCCACAGTTTTTGGTCCTGTGACTTTTGGGTCTGTTGTTTGACAGCATATCAGAGTGGCAATGTGTGTAAGCAAAACCGTTCACCTGGTGACAGGAAAATAAAAGAAAGAGAAAGGAAGAGATTGGAGTCCCACTATCCCCTCTGATAGTCCCACTATCATCAGTGGGGCTATTTGAAGACTCTTCCCTAGAAGCCACATCTTAGAGACTCCATCAATCTCCAGAAGCACTATGACCTTTAACACGTGTCCCTCTGGGTGACAATCAAGATCCAAACTACAGCAGAAAGAGACAAAAGTATCTTAAATCCTTATTCAGAAATGAGAGGATGGTTTTTTTAAGCATCTGATAGAATTTCCTTGAAGGATTAAGGCCCCTTTCTCATTTAAGGTCAGTGCAGCTGTATGCTTTTCTTTAGACTATTCAGCCTCAGAGTTGCAGAAAAAGTGGACCAAGATTTAACCAGGGTTGTAGATTTATTCAGCAAATAAGACAAAGAGAGATAAGGGCATGGAGGGTGTTTGCAAGGGGTGATTACAATTATTAAGCATAAAATTGAAATCAGAAGGACAGGATGTCAATGTAAAGAAGATAGAATCAAACTATCAAAGATCTGTTTGTGCTCAAAGAATTGTTGGAGCCCTAAAACTAAAGAGAATGGTGTAGGAACATACACATGAAAGTCAGAAAAGGGAATGTCTGAAATCTAGATGATAAAGAAATCTGGGGTATGAGTATAGCTAAACAAGGTAGAGAACAGGAAGAGAGGTAGTTAAAGAACTGATGGGCTGAGATTCCAGGAATCATCTATGCATCTGTTGTAAACCACCATAATAAAGACAGGGATGTTACTGCAGAGAGAGAAGAGCTACATTCCAAGGAATCAATGGAAATGATCTACAAACCCATAAATGACATCAACAATGAAGGACAGAGTTCACATGGCCTGGTGTACTAGGATTCATGGTTGGTTGTTTTTGGACAGAAGAATAAAATCTTAAGGTAGTGATGAGGACACAGTATCTGTCCCACCTCCAGATCAATGATTCAAGAGTTGGGGAAGAAAGCAGCTACCATCACAGAGGCTGCCGGGGGAAATGTATCCTTAGGGAAGAGTCAAGTTGGCCTTAGAGCAAGAAGGTGATTGAAAATGAGGGCATTAGGGAATATGTCACCAGCAGATTCTGATTTCAGAAAACACAACAGACCAATTTCAGGACTTGGGGAAGAGTGAGAGGGATAAGGCTGTAGGTTTATCCAGGAGTCACATGCACAGTCACTTGAGAACTTCCTGGAAATTCAAGTTGTCAGGCCTGACTCCAGTGCTTACCGAATGAGAAAGGAATTCAAGCCTGTGTTCTGGGTTCTAGCAAAGCCTTCAGGTGCAATTAGTAGAGGAAAGGCAATTTCTCTTTGGGTTTAAAGCTTCTGCAATGGCTGAAAAAACCATGGAACAAGGACATCTGAAGCCTGGCGCAGTGGCAGCCGCCTGTAATCTCAGCACTCTGTGAGGCCGTCGCAGGAGGATGGCAAGATCAAGCTTAGCCTGGGCAACTCAGTGACTTAGCAAGAGGCTGCCTCAAAACTAAAGAGGGGAAAAAAGCTGGGAATATAGGTAAGTGTGGATGCCCTGGTTTCAATCCCCAGCACCACAAAAAGAAGAATTTAAAAAGGACATATGATATTATCCTTGGACTCAAGGGAAATAGTTGGGGCAAGTCCCTAAGTATTGGTTTGTGGAAGGAGGAGAGAAGGACTCGGAGTATGTTTCTGGGACCGTCTTCATCCGTAAAGGCCTGAGCAGCGGAGTGCCCAAACTGCAACCCAAGATTCACTTATTTATCTCAAAGCAGTTAAACCTTAACACTGAGGTTTTACTTTAGAAACAATTGTTAACCAATGCTGGGCTGCTGGGACCATTCGGCGTGCTACCGACAGGGGGCGCTCTGTGCTGCGGGCAGTGCATCAGGTTGGCCACCTGTGGTCTAGAGAGTCATAGGTGCAGAATATCCTAACCTTCTTTGCTTAAAGGGTTACTACGGGTGAATAGTATCACTGTTCTTGCACTCGCACTCACCAGTATGTTTCTTTCAGTCTCTCCATTTTGTTTTTGTCTTGATCAAGGTGTTTTGTTGTTGGCGATGATGGTAGTGTTGTCACAGGGGTTATTGTGGGGTTTTTTTTGTTTTTTGTGGGGTTTTTTTTTTTTTTTTTTTTTTTGGTAACAGAAAACGAGTGTAAAAAATGTAAATGAATAAAATGGAAATTATTTTAAGGATATAAATACCCAAAAGTAGAAAGCCTAGAGCTCAATAACAACTAGGAAGAAGCTGCATGCCCTTTAAACCCAAAGAGAGAGAGAGAGAGAGAGAGAGAGATGCAGAGAGGGGGAGGGGAGGAAAGGAGGAAAAGCAAGAGAAAAGCAGAGGAAGGAAAGAAGGAAGGGAAGAAAGAGGGAAAAGGAGAGAAGGATGGGGAGGAAGGGACCACAAACCCCGTGTTCCGGGCCATCTGACTGAGCAGAGTTAGGAAGGAGTCGTTTCTCACAGGAGCACCCTGTGCTGGGATGGGCCTCAAAAGCACCTGCTACTGACATATTGTTCCATTAAAGACTTACTATGATTTTTGTGGATTAATATCTGAGAGCTTTGCTTCAAATCATAAAAGAGCACCCCGGATTAGTTTCTTTTCTAATGGTTTCAAACACAGATTTTAAAAGTTGAAAAAAATTCTCCTTTGTCTAAGCAAAATCGTATCATTAGCTGAAATTGTAACAGTATCCTGCTGCAGGATTCAGTAGATTAAGATACACCTTCCCATTGGCTTAAATAAGAATGACCAGCCATTGGGTTACTTATTAGACTGGATGCTGCACATGGGTGTGAGTACATTTTTGTCTTGTACGTGTGTTCTTTACCAACATTATCTGCATTGCAAGTGACTTGTTTTTCACACTACCCTCCTACTATGCTTGTGACTTTCCTGAGTAAACCCTTCCAAAATGGATTTTAATTGAGTAAAGCATTCTACATCTCAGGCTCCCAAAATATTTAATGGAATCAAATTGTTTCAGCTTTACTAAGACTTTCCGTAATTGGACTGAGTTATCTCTACATGTCCTTTGTAAATATTCTTGCACAAATATTTTAAAGCAAAATGCAGAAACAAGGTATTTATATAACTGAAAATCAAATAATGCAGACCCAAAACACGGTATGAACACTAAGCTTAGCTGGGAATGTCTCTGAGATCAACTACCTACCCTTCTGGTTAAAATCCTTTGCCTTCCTGCTGCCTCTCTGTTCTCGCTTGGCCTGTCCAAATGCCATGTTCACATTTTTTTCCTCCCTTATTCCCTTTCATTACTTGTAATGATATTTTCTCTTTTATGTCTCTGGAAAATATTTGAACAGCATTTGTAATGTGAGGCATGCTCATGTTTTTCTGAAACAACTATCCAATATGTTTATGCAGAATAGATGTTGAATATTCCACAGATTTTAGAAAATACAAGTATACAGCTCTAGTTTTTATCACAATTATCCTTCTCATAAGATAAAGAAAATTTTAAAACAGGAATAAAATCTTCACAATACCCATCCATCATGGGATTTACTTTATTTACTTTTTTAATTTTTATGCATTTTTTACACAAACTGATCATGTGTCATTGCCTCCATGATGCTAGACAGAATGGACAGTGTAGGTGTCTCTGACATTTTGATTATGTTCTAAATTTAGATAATTTTTCAGCCTATTTTATTGGAAAAATCATTTGGCCTTGTGCTATCCAAATTATTTTTGTAACAGTGTTACCAGGTGAGGAGGGAATGCCATAGGGAAGTTCTTAATTCTTATTCATTTTAATTTTCAGTACATTTCCATTTTATTTACCATTTTCTTGTAGAAGGGTAGGAAGGTACAGCATGACTGATTCTGATTTGGGAAGAACTGAATTTTTCTAACATTTCTGCAAAATGAGGGGTTGGTTTGACAATAAGTACCTCAGATCAATTACTTTCTACAAACTTTCAGAATTTTAATGCTTAAGACAAATGCTTCCTGTTTAAGTTAAAGTGAGTGTATTTCTCTTCATACAAATACACACAAACTAACATAATAACTTTTCCTTCAAAAACCTGACTTTAGGGCCAGGGATTTAGCTCAGCGCCTTAAGTGCCTGCCTGACAAGCACGAGGCTGTGAGTTCGATCCCCAGTACCAAAAAAAAAAAGAGCACAAAAAGCTGACTTCATTGCAAATCATCACTGGGATAGTCTCTCCATTCTGTACACACGGATCTGATGCCATGTGAGGTCAAACATCAATGAAGACTGTTGTACTGTCACTTGACTTTTTCTTTCTGCAAGATTTGCTTAAAACCATAATGCCAGAAATAAATATTGAATTAAATGTGTATTTCTATACAGCCACACTATTTGCTACCAACACAAATTCTTCATGCAGAAAGAATTTACAAGAGCTGAGTCTCCCATACATTAAAGCGTATTTAAATTCAGAGGAACAAATTTAGAAACAAAGGAGTAGAGGGAGAATCAAAACATGAGAAAGAGCAAACACAAGACAGAGAAGGAAAAGTAGCACTTCTTGGTATCAAGAAGTGGCAACATGCGCTTTAAATAGGAAAAAGAGATCATCAGTCCAGGGGTGAAGGAGGAGTAGAGGGAGAAGAATCTCAAAATTAAGATGTAAAGAAGAGGAACCAAAGAAATTATTGAGAAAACAAGATGACCCTCCCCTCGCCCACCACATCCATACCAAATTCCACCACGCCCTGGAGCAATGCTCTCCATGACTGTCGGAGTCACACTGCCAACTCTCCCTGTAACGGGGCGGCATCACCACCAGCTCATCTCCTCTGCCCTGGTCACTGCAGTCACCTCCCAGTCAGGCTCTCAGCCTGAGTCTGGCCCTCTGCCTGATTTGTTCTTCTCCTAGGAGCAATGGTGATTGTCCAAAGCCCATCACCTAGTCTGGTCACCTCTGTGTATTGCCTACAAGATAAAATTCACAGATTTAAAAATCACATTCCTCATCCTACCTTGTAAAACTCTTTTTTTTTCTCTCCCTACCTCTCCAGCCTCATTGCTGGGGTTGGGGTAGGAGGAATCAGGAAATACTGTCTTTGTCAGTCGTTCTGATACTGTTACATAATGTGTCCCTCACTTTGCTCCTCCTCTCCACTCCCCTCTCCTATGGGGGGAATAACCTCCCCGCTTACCCTCTGTGCCCACCTACACCCATCGCATGGTTCTATGGCTTCTTTAAGCATCTTTTCCGATATGCACTTCAACATGTATGGGGAGCTGAGGCTCCACTGAAGAATTTCTTAGGCACAGACAAAAAGCAGACCTGTGCTGAAGCCCACCAACTATGGAGGCATTTTCCTTGGCTGGCTTACTATTTTCCTTCTTTGCAGCCATTCCATGTTCATCAGAAGAAAACTGATTAGAACCCACCCCATGAGACGCACATGTGGATGCCAGGCACATCTGGTTGGCATCTCTGCCCTAGGCACCACTAGAGCTCAGCGCATCGCTCAGGGTTTGCTCGGTGTCCCCCACCCACGAGCTGGGGCAGTTTACCTCTCAGAGCCTCTCAGGGGATCGAGTGCACAGACCTCCACCCTTAGCCTGACAACTTGTCTCGGTGTTGAAAAACAGTTCAAGGTAGCACTTGAGACCAAACATGTCATTTTCCTTGTCAAAATGAAAGCTGTAAATTTTAAACCTAATGTTTAATGTATCCAGATATTGAACACGGGGACTTTTATCCTCGGCTTAATGGTCTGTCTAAAAACATCAAAAAAGATTACTTAAAAACTCTAGGCCCCAGAGGTCCTATAAAATTACATGAAGCACTCCCTCCCCATCACCTCTTCCAAGTTTTAAAAAATTTATTGGAAAACACTTATGCAATGCGTAAACTCTGTTTTTCTTAGCCTTAGCTAGTAAGACTATGTGCTTGATTGCTGGGGTGGGGGGTTAAGAAAAGCTATAGGATGAGATGAAATTTTATTAGATTACAATCTAAAATTTTAATAGCATTTCTGCTTCTGGGAATGGATGGGAAGCCTTATTCAGCATCTTCTGGAACAGGAAAAATATAAAAGCATGGCTTTCTCCTTTAATACAATATGACAATAAAGGGTGGCAGTACTTTCTAAATATTTTTAATTCAGGTATTGGTAGAAAAGTGATTAAAACAGAAATAGAAAATACACAAAAGCAGTTAAAATATAATTATTTTCCCCAATTACAGGAGATTCAGGATAAAGGATAATTGCTAAGATTTTAGAGATGGAGAGGTTATATAACTCGGGACCTTTGTCTTGTCAAAAACTCAACCACAAATTTCATGTCAGGCCTGAAAAACCCACCCCACAGCCAGAGCATCTGTGATCAGTGAGAAGACAAAGTTCATATTAAGTTGTCAGTGACATATCCCTAAAAATTCTTTGTTGATATAAGCAGAAATTTCACGGTTTGTAGGCTCTAAAGAAATTGGTTTGTTTGTTGTTTAATCATTGTGCTGTTTTTACATAAAATCATTATCTCACCCCCCGGAGAAAATTGGTAAACATTTAGTGGGATCGAGACTGCTTTCGACTGTTGCATTAAACCTAAGACTTGGTACTGTACACGACTGCCTATTCCAGGGAACCAAGTTGCTAATTATGGGGACAGTGTTTAGAAAAAATGGCCAGCTTCCAAGTGCTTCCTGAATTCAAAATTTCCAATATTTTTAAAGCACGATCTTGCTTCATCTACCTTAAGAGTACTCTCTTGTTTCTTAAATTTAAAAAAAAAAAAAAAAAAAAAAAAAAAAAAACAGCTCCATTATAACCCCTCATCTGAGGGTCTTGATTTAACTCTCTGGCAATTTGAAGCATGTCCGACTTACCTCTGATACAGCGGCCTTGTTAAGATTTACTCTTTGACTAAAGCAGCATCCAATGGGTTAATGAGGCTGGACAGCCTCAGCCTGTTAGCAGCTGCTGAAGCAGCTGGCTGGGGAAAGCTCTGCTGATTTTCATTCTTCACTTCTGAGTGATGAAGAGCAACCTATATGCTAGGAATCTAGGCAGGCCACATCCTGTACTGTCAGACAAAAATGTAACTCAGTCTCTGGCGTGGTATCTTGTATAAGGATTAATTCAGAAGTTGGGGCATTAGCCATAATTTTGATTAGCCTCCATTCTGGAAAATTAAAACTATATAGGGGCCAATCTAGAATCCAAATAGTTCGTTGATCAGTGAGTATATACATCCTAATCCATGCTATTCAGGCTTACACCAGTGATATTTCTTTATTTCCATTTTGGATCTCTGAACTCATTTTGGGCTATAAATCCCCAGCCCTTGCTATTAAACACAGTACATTACTTTCTAACAACAACAAAAATACTATATTTTCAAAGATGAAATTACTTGAGGGCCAGGGATAGAATATGAAAGATGAGTACTCCAAACAATGTGTGTTCATTTAATGTGTCCAGGACACTCCCCGGCCCTGATTTGACATCTAACTTGACATGCACTAAAGCTTCTCGCCTCTTCCTTCTTCCCAAGGTATTTTTTTGGGTTAAAGAATCACTTGGAGAGCTTGCTGGACTTGGCATTCCTAAGGCCCACCTGCAGATTTCATTGAGTATGCTGAATGGGCCACGAGAATCTTGATTTCCAAAATACTCCCAACCAGGCTCAGTCAAAGCAACTGAGCACTTCTAGAAGAGCACTTTCTTAAGAGGAACCAACCTTTGCTTGATTTTCCTCTTCTCCATGACATTAAACTTGACGCACCCTAAGACTTCGTGCCATTTCTTTCCCTTCCAAGGTGTCTCATTCAGATCCAGCCTCTCCAAGCTGAAGAAACTAGTTTTGTCCCTCAATCCATGATTGTGTGTCTATTTACCACACATTTCCTGATTCTCTTTTCAGTGCTAAAACTTGATTCTCTACATTGTTCTCTAACCCAATAAACAACATCAAACTTATAAAGTTAAATTTTTAATCACCCTTAAATCTCCCTTTCTTAAATCCCATCCCAACCCATTAGCAAATATTATTTGCTCTTCTTTCAAGATACACCCAATCCCTCTTTGGCCAGGGCATTAGTATCTCTTTCCTAGTGTCAGAGTTTTCCACCTGATTACTTTTATTATCTCCTGGTCTCCTACTCCAATATCTTATAGAACAAAGAGATGTCAGAAATTTAACATGCAAGTTGGTTCTCTTTGCTTTCCTGCTATGAACCCTTTCCTTGTAACTCAGAATAAAAGTCTAGGAGTGGGACACAGTGGCATACTCCAGCAATTCTGGCACTCTGGGAGTCAGAGGCAGGAGGATCACAAGTTAAAGCACAGCCTGGACAACTTATCAATTTTTCAAGACCTTGACTC
Organism: Cavia porcellus; assembly: GCF_034190915.1. Lineage (NCBI taxonomy): Eukaryota > Metazoa > Chordata > Mammalia > Rodentia > Caviidae > Cavia > Cavia porcellus. The sequence continues at coordinate 47,451,827 of NW_026947510.1, read as the reverse complement.
AAAATTAAAGAAAAGACTGGGAATGTAACTCAGTGCAGATGCTCAGATTTCAATCCCCAGTGCTACAAAAAAAAAAAAAAAAGCAAACAAAATCTGAAGCACTTACACTCTCCTGTTGTGTTCTACATGACACAACCATATTCTCTATTTCTCCTTCCTCACAGGCAGAAATTTCCCCCTTGCATACTTTTGCCACACTGGACCGCACCTGCCTTCCTAACCAGGCATGTTCCCGGCTGCAGGCCTTTCCCTGCGTTGCCGCCTCTGCCCAGCATCCTCTTCCCCTATGTATCCACAGAGTGCTCTCACCCTCACTCTGCTCAGGTCTCTCCTTAGATGTCTCACAAAGAGCCATCTCTCTAAAATAGCTCACAACCCTGACCTGCATCATTCTCTAACCCCCTTCACCTGTCTTGTCTTTTCTGCCTTGACATCTCTCACCCCCGATAACTTATTTTAGATAGATATAAAATCTGTTCCCCTGCCCTAGAATGTAAGTTCCTTGCTCTGTCCACTGCTATATTCTCAGTGCCAGAAATAGTCCCAGGCCTATTGTAGGAGCTTCAGTGACCATGTGAAATAAAAGTGAACAGTTTAGTTTGTCCAGAAATGGTCTATTTTTTCCTCTCTAGAGCTGATCAGTTATTTTTCTTAGCATTAGTTCACTATTAGATGCAACTTTATTTTTTTTGCAATATTTAAGGAAAGTATGTGCACAATTTAAGTAAAAATTATCCAAAAAAATTAGCTATATGGATTTTCAGTAAAATTCTGCAAAACTTTCATACCATTCCATCCTATTTCCCTTATACTCATTTTTCCTTGAGCCCCTGGTCCCCCAAAAACATTAGCCTGAGACCCAAAGCACAGAAAGAGCTGCTGGGTGTATATATCAAACTGATTAGTCACAGGTAGTCACAATGTTGGACAAAGAATGTAAATTTTTAAACACTGGTCACTGCATAGGGTAGTTCTGCCTGTTTGAAATGCTACCACAGTTAATGCAGCTCACGGCTTCTCACAGTTGATAAATACAATAGATGGCAAAAGTCTAAGCTTTAGGTAAAGGAACCAGTATTAAAATAGCTTTGAAAAAATATAGTGCAATACACAGCCACCATTCATTCCTTATGCTGAAAATTGTATCAGTCCTTAAAATGATGCTTCTCACTGACTTTCCACTCAACTCAGTTTAATTTAGCTCGAGTAAGGTTTAAATACTTACATGCTGAACTCTACTGTCTTCGAGCTTTCTAAAGAGTAATGACACTGATAGTTGAACCTATGGACCACGTTGCCTGTTTTCTAATGTTATTTGTTGGACTGAAGCTTGCAATGAAACACTACTATTAAAAAAATAAGTGTGTGGAGATTAGAGTCCACATTTTGAAATGTGAGTAAATATAGTATTTATATGACAGATCGTAATGACTTGTAAAAGGCAGCCATATGTGTATCAAGCTCTTAGTCTTCCTAATGTTTTTTCTTTAAAAAAAAAAAAACTTTCATTTGTAACTCTGAAGAAATCAGCACTAGATGAGAACTATCCTTCAAATATGTTTTGAGGAATTCAGAGTCAAATCAGATGTCCTCAGCCTGTGGATTTCTCTCTCTTTGAAAGAGAGAGAGCACAGGGGCATTTCTAGCTTGTGTATTACAGTCACATCACAGCATTTAGGGCAATAGAGAGATTTGAGAAAAAAGAAATCAAGGCTAGAACATTAGAGTCAGTTTTCCAGTCTTTAATGTACTGTTTCACTACTTAACAGTGCCCGAAGGTAGTTTGCTGGTGTACTCTTACAAATAGCACCATTAACAGATTTTTACATGCCTAGGTCACCCTCCTTTGATCCCAAAGAAGTCTTAAAACACTGTACAAACAACAGACTTGAGGCAACATCCCTGAAAGACAGCCACTTCTGGAGAGTAGAGGTGGTCCTTGACTTAGCAACAGAACGTGCAGGACAGTTTCACTCAAAGAACAAAGGCAAAGGATGGTCCTTCAGAAACCAAGGATGCTAAAGGCTTTCCAAGAGAGAAATTAAACACAGCCCAGCAAGACCCATGGAGAATTTTCCTGGGAGATAAAACCTCTGCTCAAAAAGTGATTACTCAATGATCATCTCAGACCTCCAAATTTTGTGCTCTCCTAGACATAAACTGCATCTCCAAACACACTGAAATTTTATCTCTGCCATACGCTTTCTTTTGTTCTGATGCCAGTTTGTAAAAGATCTTTACATGAACAAAAGCTTCTGTCTTTACAATAACCATCTTTCTTCAGAAAAGGCACACGATATACTTTTGGGATGCCAAAGCACACAATAGAGAAAACCAAATAATTCCCTGCGAGGTTTGATGAGCCTTCAGCAAACCCTACAACAATTCTAGTCACCTGTCAATCAGGAAGTATCGCATAAAGAATTGTGTGGCATTGCTACTGTGTATTACCTGCGACATTCCTTCTGGTTCACTTGAGATTTTAAAAAAATATATAATGGGTGCATTCGATAATTGTTTGAATTGCTGCTGTGCATTCTGTCATAAATGGTTTATGGATAACCATCAATTGGCTCCGCTCATCAGTCGAACAAGTTCAATGTACTACTCAGAGCAAAGGATGACTATTTATTTAACAGCTCTTGGCAGGAAAATTTGTTGCATGCCACAACTTTACAAAGAACATTAAAATCAATGACAATTTATAAACCAAAGGCTGGGAATTATGCTTTGGATTCCCATAATTCATCAGAATAAAGCTGTCAGATACCTTTTATTATAAATTAATAGCATGTTGTCTAAGCGCCACGGTGCAGATGTTTGCTAGTTCAGTACTGACATCTAGTGGATAATCCGAAGTATTTTCCCATTTTTTTTCCCCCAAGTCTAGGATTTTCCATTTCCCCAAATGTTTGTGGCTGCTACATTAGGCAGATTTTTGTCACGCAACAAACTATATCTGACTTTAAGTTTCGTGTCTTTGAAGCTAGCTAACAAATTTGTCATGAGTTTGAATTTTAGCATAAACACTGGCAATCTGTACTTAACATAATTTAAAACCTACTTAGCTAACCACACCTTCTTCTTTCTCTTAAAAAAAAAAAAACTTTTAAAACTTTTTAGTGCATGCCATACTTGGGGACTCAGTTCCCTCTAGTTATTTACTATTGAATTAATTGTCCTATATTAAAGCATCAAAGTTCAAACCAGCGTTCTCATAAAGAAATGGAAATAATGTTCAAATAAGCATTTACTTAGCCTGCATTTGATTAAAATTTAGGATACAAATTACTTATTGTCACCTTCTGTTTTGTTTAATGTGATTTATGAGTGGTCCATATATTGGGGAGGGCAAGAATACTTAAATGCATTGTTTGTGGGTTTTGTTGCCCTAAACATTATTTTTCAGACTGATCTACACAATAATCCATGTAATTAATTCATGACCATTAACATTGAAACTAAAAAAAAAATCCTAATGTGGACTGGTAACCTCTTGAGCACACAGCCTTGGCAAGTGGCCCAACCTAGAAGATGCTAGGATTTTTTTTTTTAAGGAAAAAACTGGGCCTTTCCAAATATTTCCGGACACCTGATCTGGGCCCACGCTGGATGCAATTTTTCCAGTAGGTCAAGGCGATGAAGAAGTGCATTTTCTTCAGAGCCTTTCGGAATTTAAAGCATCTGAAAGGAAAGGAAACAAATGAAGCTAGTATTTACTGTGTACCTGCTTTTGCGTCTGGCACTGTGATAAGCACTTTTTGTAACAAGTAGAATAGGGGTCAAGAATGCAAATTATTGCTCCAGTATTATATGGCTTCAAGGGGACAGTAAGACACACTCTGGGACGGGCACCAAGCCGCAGTTTCGAGGACAGAAGGAAAAAATATCTCTTTCTAACTTGACTCTTATTGGCAGATGATTTGTGGAATTCCACCAAAATCATACTCTCTCTCTCTCTCTCTCTCTCTCTCTCTCTCTCTCTCTCTCTCTCTCTCATTTACAGAACTATAAAATGGTGAAAATAATATGGGAATCCACCTTACAAATTTTGTGAAGTTTTTAAAGTCTGTTTTACGTTACTTTGGAGACAGTATATTACAATCATTTCAGAAGTTACTATGAAGGTAAATAAAAATAAACATAGGATTTTCCCGTAATAAAGGGATATCAATAGGGGAGTTCTTTCTCTGAAAGCAAGAGGTAAACCCCCTTAAAAAGTATAAAACCACAACTTTTAATAAAATAATATATTAGGAACTATTTCAGAATTTTCCTGGTTTTCTTACTTAAGGAATTCTGTAGTCCCAGTCCCAGACTCCAAATCATTTGAACATCTTTCTAGTTTTATGTAGGTCACTAAGATAAAGACAATGCATGAATGAAAACAAACAAATAGCATTTCTTGACTGACATGCCTTGTCTGTGTTTTTTAAAATATTACTAAAAGACTAAACTATGTACTGCTGTCATAAGTAACTTCAGTTCTTTCAATAGGAGAACTGTTATCACACTCATTAGCCTTGAATATTCCTTCATTTTTTAAACATTTGAAATGCTGCAGTCCAAATCCTATGGTCTCACCTCAGCTACTGCTCTATGCAATCTGCCTTCAGAGGAATATTTTAAGAGCCCCAAGGATGGAGAAATCTTATAGGCTGAGGTGCACCTGCACCAGTCAGTCCGAGAAGCAGTAAAAATAGTGGGCCATGGAAGCAAAGCCTTAGGTCCAGACAGGACATTCCAGCACTTGGTGGGTGTCAAGTTCAGGCCTGAAAGTTTACAGTGGGTGTTTAAAGTTAAGAAAGAAATAATTAAAATTGAATCTTAGAAAGGAAGAAGAAGATGAAGGAAGGAAGGAAGGAAGGAAGGAAAGAAGGAAGGAAGGAAGGAAGGAAGGAAGGAAAGTAGTTCCTGTGAATATGCAAAAGACAAGCAAACGAGCCCAAATGTCTCAAAGGAAACTTTCACGAGCACTAGCTCAAAACTGAACTCTAATGCTAGAACACATCACTGTCCCTCCATACACGCCCTGCAGTGCTCAGAAGACAGCTTCCTCCTGATTACCTCAACCCATTCTTGTGCTTGCACCAACTTTGATTTAGGCTGTGATTGAAGTAAACAAAACCATGACACACCATATGTTAAAGACATCCTAATGCCTAATCTAACTCTTTAGTCATTGGCAAGAAAAGAAGACCCAGAGAGCTTGCGTCACTGGAGACAGGTGACACTGCTGAGTCGTGGTGCGGGGGATAGGAGGTCATCAGGGCTGAGCCTGCAGGAAAACATCATCCCAGGATAGATTTAGAGCCAGAAGATAAGATAAGGAATATCTTATCAAAGGAAGCCTGTCCTGGGAATGGTTGATGGAACACAGTTGAAATTTCCCAACAGGAGGAGCTACCAGGAGCAAGAGCACATCCAGGGTCAAAGACTAGAATCAAGTTTTGTATCAGAATCCAAGTAGACATGTGAGAAACTGAAGCAAGCAGAAAAAAGAAGAGCAGGGCAAAGCAGATGAATGAGAGCCCAGAGATCCACAAAGAAAAATGGACAATCAAGCTCTCTTCCAACTCCGCGTCTGCTATCTGCAAAGACTTCAGAATCTAGGTTCAGTCTGCCCTGACTTAGAGGGTTTATATGGTTTTGTGCGATGTACATCAATCCAGGCCCTGCTAAATTAACAGGCGTTGAGTGGTCATAGGATCCCCTGGGGAAAGTGATGAGTATATGGGCAGTAGGAACCAGGATTTCAAGAGGGGAGATCCTAGCGGAGCCTAGGCTAATAGCGTGCACACAGTGCATGGCTAATATTTAAGTATTTTTTAAATTATGGTAAAAGAAATATTGCCACTAATCCTCCTCAGAGTACTCCCTCTCATTTCAACCCAATTATCCCTAATTCTAAAACAGTTTAAAAGCCCTAATTGTATACTGTAGCATCAAACGTATCAAGACAATGTAAAACCATTCAAGAGAATGACAGTATTACAGGGTGTATAGAACCAACTAACAGAAAAGTTTTATGCTACAGTAAGAGAAGTTATGCTCCAATATTTCAAGGAAAGAGACACTATGGTAACTACTTTTATGTCGGGATATCTTGTGGTGAAACACTATGTTGCTTAAATTGTTATGTTCTGACCTGTGCTGTTTGTTGTTATGTCCTCTTTTATCTCAATCTCCTTTTTTATTATTTATTACTTATTTTTATCTTTTTAACTAAGGGAAAAAATAAATGAAAATAGCATATATTATAGTAACCCACTTTGATTTCCTATTTACTTGATTTGAAGCCCTGTATTGCTCTCACCATCTTGCTTTGACTGATTTTACTCTATTCTGTTTTGCTTGATAGCACCAACTTTGAGAGTATAGGCAACAACTTTGAAGACAATAAGATTCACTATGATGCCCATTCTGATTTGACTATTATCTTCTTTTGAAGTCCTACAATGTCTCCAATGTTTTGGTTTTGTTCTTTACTGTTTTATTCAATTTTATTATAACTGATGATATAGGCATTTTTTTAAGATAGCAAGAGGCATTATGGTAACCATTGTTGATCACCTTGTATTCTGTTTTTACATTATGTACTAGGTCCATCCTTATTATTTGACTGACTCTGTTTTGTTATGTCACATTTGGTTTTATTCTCTTCAAAAAAAAAAGTAATAAGAACTGTGGGAGTAATAAAACCCAAAGTAGTAAAAAAGAGAGGAAAAGAAAGTGCTCTAAAGGATATAACTGCATGTATATTTGCGCGTATATAATGGATAACCATATTGTTAAGTTTTTGTTGGATCATTGAACAGAACTGTTTGCAGTCTCACTGTTCGAATGTCCACTTTATATGGTTTAATTTTGTAACTTGAACAACTATTTCTAAGATGACAGAATATAATCTATTAACTAGTGATTTCCTACTGTTTTTTTTTTCTTTTTCTCCTTAAATAAAAAAAAAGCCCTAATTGTGCTGTTGAGGCTGCCTTCATGTCCTGGTCCTGTTGACTTTGGTGAAGAGTCAAAATTTGCACCATGCCAGATCCAGTAAATAAGGTGGCACGAGAACATAACATAATGCTTTATGACCCCGCCGTTCTGTGGGGTAGCATTTACATGCCTGGAGCTCATCCAGACACTCTCCAAGGACTTTCAGAACTGCTTCAGACAGTAGCAAGAGCAATGCGACGTGTCTGAAGTAGAGAAGGGTGTGAGGGATCAACAGTATTATGTCTCTCACTGCAATGCATTTTTTAAAATTGGAAACATTCATCATGTATCTTCACCATGCTTCATATCATAAACACCTGAAGCTTCAAATTAACAAAGTACAATTCACATGCATACACAAGATTCCCTTTTCGCACAGAAACCGTTCTATGTTCATCTCTTCCCCCTTCCTCTCCCTTCAAGTATGAGTCATTTCAATGTTTGCTGACAATCTTTCCACCTTTGACCTACAACGCAATTTAAAGTTAGTTCTTCGGGTAAACTCACATCTATTTGGTTTTCAACTTTGTTTATAAACATCTGATTTCCTAAATAGGCAGGGTGTATATCTTACTTAACAAAAGTTTATGCCTCTTTCAAATCTGCCTTAGTGCTCTGTGTCCAACCAAGGGCCAAAGAAGAAGACATGCAGTGAATTCAGATCATCTGTATTCCAGCTGACAATTCTGAATCAAACAATTTGGACTTCTACCAGATCACATCAAATCTCATCTCTTAATTGTGTACTAAGACATGAAAGTGGACACGGTGGCAGATAACTGTAATTCTGCCTCGTCAGGAGGCTAAGGCAACAGGGTTACAACTCTCCGGCCAGGCTGGGCAACTTAGTGAGAAATTAAAACTAAAAAGGATTGAGGATGTAGCTTGTTGCCTAGCATTTGTGAGTCTCTGTGCCCTATTTCCAGTGCCACACACATCCACTCACACATGCACGCACAACTATATGCACATACACCAGTGTAAAATTCTAGCTACGTGAGTTTAAATGATGTAAGATAAAAGTTTACCTGTAGGAATTCTCGGCCAAATAATTTGATATTAATCTATGATTAGCAGCAAAAAAGGAAGCCAGGTAGTTTATAAATTAATATCATTAATCAATGATTTATAGTTAATTTACTTAAGTCTTCCTTCACTGAGACTTTTATCTTCGAATTTCAGAATAAAAATGTCAAAGTATTATTTGGAGAAATAGATGGAGGTAGGGAGCCAGTTGAAAACTCCAAAAGATTTCTGTGTATTTCTTTTGATATTTTATCAGTAAGGTTTTAATAGTTACAAAAGAACCACATGTTGATCTTTTGTGATAGTCCCAAGCAGAGATATCAATGACTGTAACTGATGAAATAACCAAATATCAACAGAGAAAGGACCTCCAAGCTGGTAAAAAAGAACATCACAGAAGAGGGAAAATGAGTTGCTGGCCAACATGTAAACAAGAATTTGACTCTGTTTATTTCTGCCTTCCTTCAGATATAGTGGAGAATTGCTTTGTGCTTTGTACCTTTCATGGTCCAATTTAATATCTTCCTGTTTTTCAGAAGGCAATTTATGCAATTCATTGGAATCTTTCCAGGAGAAAAATGAGAAGGGGATGGAAAGGAAAGAAGAGAGAGAGAGAGAGAGAGAGAGAGAGAGAGAGAGAGAGATACAAACTTCACAAAAGAATCTGAGGTTCAGTACATAATAATGCTCTTGGAAAATGCTTTGCATGGTTGCCTTCTCCTGTCTTAAATACTATTATTTTATGATAAATGTTGTTAAAGTAGTGATCTTTGAGAAAGATCTCTATTTTGCCCCAAGATTAGTGTATTACAGAAAAAGGAGTACTAATTTCCCTGAAGCCCCATGTCTATTTTCTGTACAGATCTGATGTGCTCCAGAAACTACACAGCCCATCAAAGGCACTGCCTAGGAGCCACAAAAAGAAACCCATCATGCTAGCAACGGCTGAGGCCTCCCCCCTGGCACAGCGGTGGTGCTGCCCAGGTGTGTTTTCGGGAATTAAGATGAAATAAAGGAGGATGACCAGGAACATAAGGGTTTGAGGCACATGTCTGGTCATCATGTGTTGCATAAAGCCCAAGAATTGGCCAAGAACAACTCTGTGTCAGGGGCAGAGACAGCCTCCTGTGTCAGCCTGTCCTCAGAGCCAATGACAGACCCAGACAAGCAGCAGCTATGTGTAAACAACCATCGCCTTCCCGCCCTCCTCAGGCTACTTAGGAGAGTGCAAAGCTCCTCTTTTTATGAAACCCAAAGTGGAAATCCCCAAACCACTAGGCTTCCCACCTGAACTGTGTTTCTTCCCGTGCAGTGTTTTTGGTCATGGTTGCTTTATATGCACAAGTGAATTCATGTGATTTACTGTGACCATACCTGGACATATCTGTCTACTGCAACTTCCTTGAGAGCAGGAACTAGGTGTTTATTTAGCTATATCTTGCTTTTAAAATTCTAATGCATAAAAATGACAACATAGATAAATACGAGGAAAAGTACTCAGAAATCATTTTGTGTTGAGTCCTCCACTTTACAGATTCATTTATTCTTTCATCTAACATTATTTTTAAACCCAGAATCATCAAAGACTTCCAATGATTATTTTTCAGAGAAATTAAATGTGTTGTTCTGTGTGGCCCAAAAGGCTCAAGGGTGAAATTTTCTTAAATTAATCACCTCGTTATTTCGATCCAATGTTTGCAAGTGGCTATTGGTATTTCCAGGTCAATCAGGATGAATACCAGACATTTATTTTCACTCTTTATTATGTGGAATATAAAAAGGATAACCTCAAATTAAAAGAGAGACAATTACTAGACAAGAGGAAGGAAGTAAAGTGAAGGAGATGAAAGAGAGGATATAGGGAAATGAATATAATCAAATTATATTGTATGCATTGAAAGTCAATATTTTATAAAATTAATAGGTACTGATAATACAAGATGGAAAGTATTCACCTTTAGTTCTCCAATATCACTCATTAAAGAGCCACTGCATATACTTTCTCCTCTTCTAAACTCAGCATATTTGCTATTCCCATTATCTTTTTCTTTCTCAATAGCAAGAAAAGTAACCATAAAGACCTTTAACGGAAAACTGTTTCTATAAACAGCCAGATATTTTAGTATTGCATACCACCCAATCTGCTGGTCAACTATATAACTGTACTGTTATAACTCAAAAGCAGTGATAAACAAATATAAATTAATAGGTATGTTTGTATTCCAGTAAAACTTTACCAAAACAGATTGAAGGCCAGATTTGGCTAGTGGGCTACAGTTTTTGAGAGCTTGTCTGAATTTCTTTTCTGATTACTGAGATGAAATATCCAACACCAAAATTAAAGAAAGATTCTTTAGTTCACAGTTTGTGGAGGTTTCAATCCAAAACTGACTGACTCCAAGGCAGGGCAGCAAAGCCACAAAGCAGCAAGTGGCAAGTGATACCCTCCTCTGTCCCTTATCTCTTATGTTCCCAAAGGCGGGGATGCTCACCCTCGGAGTGAGGCAGCCTTAGTGTAGCATTGCACCAGGAATCGGTAACAGCATTTCATCCTTGATCCCAGAAGCAGGCACCCTAGATGCAGCCACTTCTGAAAACCTCCACCCTGAGCTTGGTAGAGGGAGCCATCTGAATACAAACCATAGCACTTCTGTTTCCCGGGAGCAAGTACCAGCTAGATTACCGTATTTCCCCGAAGACAAACTCCCTTATCCCCAACTATAAGTCTCCCTAGTTTGAGGAGCTGAAAGAATAAATAAGATCCAAAATGTACAATAGGTATTGTGAAATGATAAGATACTGTTCGAAAGAAAAGAGAAACTGGGATAAGGAAAGGAGAGAAGGAAGGAAGGAACAGGCAAAAAATTTATATATATATATATATATATATATATATATATATACATATATATATATATGTGTGTGTGTGTGTGTGTGTGTGTAAGTATTATATATACACATACATATACACACATATATGTATATATGTGTGTGTGATATAAGTATCATATATATACATGTACATATACAAGACAGTTAAGATAGAGAAATACTACTAATTTCTCTTATTTCATTGAAAAGAAAGTTTGTGCTAATACGGTTGGAAGAATTAAATGTCTATATCACACACTCTGAGTAACTAGTTTAAAGATAATATGTAGTGTACAAAGTAACAATATCCATTGTTACTCTATTCTCTTGTTTTAGAATTTTGTGGGCTTTTTTCTTCTTTAAAATAAAATTTTAAAAAATAAATCAATAAATGTACATTTACAACTGCTGAACCACAAACAAACAAACAACAACAAAAATATTATCACCCCAGCCATGTGAAGCTATTGGACACTTAAAATATAGCCAGTATACTTGAGGAACTGATTTGTAAATTTTACTTAATTTTTGTCAGTGCAAACGTAAGCATCACACGTGGCTAGTGACTGTTATGCTCACAAATGTAGCATCAAGGAGAAATACTCTCAGTAACCACTTAGAACCAAAGTACTGAGGATTCTTTTTTTTTTTTTTTTTTTTTTTTTTTTTTTTTTTTGCTTTTTTAAACTGGGGATCAAACTCATGACCTTGCACTTGCCAGGCAGACACTTAAGCCACTGAGCTAAATTCCCAGCCCCAGTACTAGGGATTCTATAGCCTTCTCAAATCACAGTGTGTAAATGTCTATTTGTACCAATATTGTATGACTAGATCTATTTCAAAAGCATTCTTCTTCTAAATGAATGCTTTGAAATGAATTTCTTGATGTAAAAAAGTGTAATTTAATTTATAAATGCTGTACTTTATAACTTTTCGGCAGCCAGCAACTAGATGAAATGTGTGAAGCTTCTACCTCTCTTTATGCAACACTGTATTAAACGTGAGATAATAAACACACTGTAGCAACAATTGTTAGATGGATGGTTACCTTCCACGTTCTCTCCACAAGTCTAAAAGTATAGAAATGAATTAGTATCATGCAATGTCATAGTTCCCTGTTAAATGTATATTTTTCACTAATAGAAACACAGAACACCTAAATCTCCTGGTAATGGATGCGTAAGAGAAGACTTAAAAGAATGAAACATTGAATTGGGCATTGACTAGAAATAGGGAGACTGCAGGTGGGTAATAAATTCTAGTTTGAGGGAACTCACCAGTAATCTGATTACAGCATAAAGATGGAGGGCAGAAATGTCTACAGATAAATTAAGAAAGGTAGGCTACAACCAACTTGAAAACACCATTGCATGTCTGGAAAATCTCTGTCAAGCATTATGGGAGTCATCAGATCTTATAAAGGCAAAGAAAGGTGACATAGGTAAGATCTTTGCCCTGATTCTGGCAACTGTTTGGAAGCACTGGAGGCAAGGACAATGTATCAACAAAATCTTTGTATTCGTGTTTAAGGTTGAAGGTCAAGACTGAGTCCTTTCAACCCTGGATTAATAATCACTAATGTTACCCCGACCTTTGTGAAACGTTATCAGAGGTCACAATCTATTTGTCATCAGACCAAATTTAACCTACAGATGTGTTTTGTCTGAGAATTTCCCTTTGTTTTTCTTATTTGGCTTCAATGTTTATGTCTTAGGGGATTTTACATGAAAATCCAGTTTCGCTTTAGAATGTGTATTTCAAAAGTGTTAACCATTGTAAAACTGACGACACTGAACCTGAATTCCATCCTGGCAGGACCCCCCCAGTTTCAGGGAGCCTGTGGCTTCCTATGCTTTCCACTCTTTCCTGATACTTGAGTCCCAGTCAGCTGTACTCATCTATAACTGCCTGGCCTCAAGAGCACCTGGGCTCCTCTTCCAGGAACTTAACACTGCTGATTTCACGGAAAGTTTACAATTTTATTTGGTTTCAGAAACTTCTTCTATGAATATTATCTTCAACAATACTCACCATCCTTTTATTCTATCCATGTAACTTAAAAAGGTCACTTCCTAATATTCAGCATTCTCAAACCTTTTCATTGACTTCAGCATATCTCCCCTTCTTGGATAGCTTCCTCTCAGAAATTTAGAAGAAACAATAAAAGAATGAGCAAACAGATATTGGACCTTTGCCTTAACTAGTTACATGGCTTCTGCTGAACATTGTATTGTATTGTTCTGTACTATACTGTACTGCATTGTATTGCATTGTATGGTACCATATTGTTGGCGAGTCTTAGGCACCACTGGCTTTCTCAAGGTGACTTGTAGCCACCTATCCATCTATGCCATCTTCCCTGTGACCTTTTGTACTTCTTAGCAAGTACAAAAAGGCAGTAGTCATGAGTTGGCCAACTCTCAAGCTTAATATTGGTGCACCTAGAAAAGTCCCTGTTGTCTTAAACAGCTGATAAACATGCATTCTGAGATACTGCTTCCATTTGCAGGTTATAGGTTTTTAATCTGTTTATTATCAGCTAAGATATAAATAATTAGCTTTATTATTAGAGGTCATATGTGAATTAATTTTAGCCCCAGGAAGTTGTGTCAAGGAATAGCTTTATGTCCACACCAGATGACTAATGAATGAATGTACACATTTATATGTTCAACATTAAACTAAAATGTTTAAAATACACACATTATCTCTTTTATGACCTTAGCTTTTACTATTACTCCCAATTTATGAACAACTATAAGTCTCAGCTACATCAGATAAGAGTATTTCTAATGTTTTATATTCATAATTTTACTTTAAATAAAAGTTTTTATACCTGTGTTAACTGTTCAGGTGCTATCAATCCCCTTCCTCACAATCATCCTTATGAAAGAATTTCTGTTATATTAAATATAATATGAATAACACCAGGAGTGCTAAAAAGGGTTGCACACTTCAAAGTGACTTTCTTGTGTAGTTAGGACCTGCAACGTTACATTACAGCTCAAATACTGTGTCTTCAACATACTGAACTTTCAAAGGTTAATCTCAAAATTTAACATATAGACCACTCAAGACACAAGCGAACACCTAACAGTGGCAGAGAGTTGACTTACCAGGACGGTTGGCTCCTCCAGAAAATTTCTTCATCCCAAACAGAAAGTGTCTACACACTGCCATAACTGCTCTTTCTTCCAACCCAAGCCAGCCCCGGTTCCACCACTCCACTGTTTGAATGGGTTTGCCTACAGACCCCACCGTCTAGAGATTGTCTAGAGATTGTCTAGATATCCCATATAAGAGGGATCAAGTAACGCTTGGTCTTTTGTGTCTGTCTTAATTCACTTTAACGTAATGTTGTTAAGATTCATCTACATCAGAATATTGTTCCAATATACAGCTGAAAATCACTCCTTTTTATGTATGTTCTCATTCTATTTATCCATTCATATACTGACACCTGAGTTTTTATTACTTTTTAAGAGTTGAAAACATTGTAGTTTATTTTGTTTTGCTGTCTTTTTAGGTGAAGTCAAGCTTACATTAAAATGTACACACACACACACACACACACACACACACACACACACACACACACACGCACACACACGCCTCTGTAAGAGTGGATAGGCCAAAACAGCCACAGTGATATACAATGTATTATGGGCTACACTGATTCTCCTTACATTTTTACCTTGAGGTCCTAACCCCCAGGATCTCAAAATGTAGCTATATTTGAAAATAGTGTATTCATAGGCATAAGTAAATTAAAATGAATTCATTTAGCCCCATGTGTCTTCATAGGAAGAGATTATGAAACAGATATGTACACCTGAAAGAAAATGAGAAGACAGAGATAAAGCAAGGAAAGAAGCCTCACCTCTGAAGAAATCCCACTACCCTGCCTGGTCTTGGACTTTAACCTGCCAGAATTATGAGAAAATGAATTTCTGTTGTTTAAGATGCTCAGCCAATTTGTTACAGCAACTTTAGCAAAGTCATACAACATACGGCCTAAACTGGACAAGTGTGATTTGTACCATCGCGACCTTGATGGTTACCAGGAGTGAAATTCTTTCTGCAGCACGAAGCCTTCCCAGATTCCCTCTCTCAGGCAGATTCTCTCTTATTCATTCATTTTGCAGTGACAGATAGTGCCATTAGAACTTGGGGTAAAGAGTAAGAGCAAATACATTTACATAGTCTCGTCAGGGCTAACATCCACCAGTTAAAAACAGACAGAAACCATAAACATAATGACCAAGCAAACTGAATTCATGGAAAGTGTCATGGAAAAATTAGAAGACTATAAAGAACATTGCTGGGGGAAGGCAGAACAATTATAATTTTAGGAATGGAAGTCAGGATAGGTTTCCTTTAGCAAATGACACTGAAGCAAACATCAAGGAGATCAAAAAGTAGGCAGTGAAGACAGCAGGAGGAAAAGAAGCATAGGCAGAAAGAATAGACAGGAAAGGCTCTAAGGCCAATCGTGCCTGGAATACTCAGCGGAAAAGACAGAAGGCTCAAGCCGCGGAGCCACTGGGAAGGAAGGGAATAAGATCAGAGAGGGAAGGGGAGACGCAGGTCTCTTAAAGTCTTAGGTTTTTATTCTGAGTAAAGAAGAGTTATTGCAAGGTTTTGAGCAGAAGAGCAACTTGACTTTATGTATAGATTTACGTATAGTGAGTAAGCAAGAGAATCAATGGGAAGCCAAGTGTGAGGGCTCTGTCTGGCTCCCTCGCCAAACCCTCAGGCACTCACAGGAGGGTTTTGCAGAGACGCTTGCTCTGGACCAAGTGACGGTGTATTAAGGGTACAGGGTGTGAATATGGATTAAGGGTATGATCATTGAATTAGTGCACTGATGGGTGTGGCACAGATCTCGGTGTGGGTATGGGGGACCCACTCTGGGTGTGGACTGCCTCAACCAATAGGCTTTTATTTTGTGGGGAATACAAAAGGAAAGACAGAAGGCAGATTCACTGCTTCCTGCCTACTGCCTGCTCTGCCATAAACTGTTTGTCCCCTGCCCTCTGTCCTGCCACCCTGCAGCAGACTGCAGATTGAAACCTCTACAAAATGTGAGCTAAAATACAGCTTTCCTGATTTAACTTGTGCATGTCAGGCATTGTGTCTCACCAACGGGAAAATAGCTAAGACAGCTAGGCAGGAGGCTATTGCAATAATTCAGGCAGGAGATGATGGTATGGGGGTGCTTTGGGCAAGCAGTGGTTTAAGGGGAGTCCAATTTTTGAAGAGAAACCTAATGAAATTTAGTGATTAGTGTAGAATGCAGAAAAATAAAAGTAGCCAAGAATGACTCCAAATTTTGGGGGCTGAAACACTGAAGGGTGTGCTGAGTGTGGGTGGGTGCACTTGAGAAAGTACTGGACTTGTTGAAATCCATGTTCCTGTAGCATTTTAG
The DNA here is from genome assembly GCF_034190915.1 of Cavia porcellus. Taxonomy (NCBI): domain Eukaryota; kingdom Metazoa; phylum Chordata; class Mammalia; order Rodentia; family Caviidae; genus Cavia; species Cavia porcellus. Next base: position 47,435,506 of record NW_026947510.1, on the reverse strand, counting down.
TAGAATGGTTAATACTAAGACCTACAGGTAGATCACCTTGGATTGAAATCCTGATCCTGGCACCTAACTAAAACCAGAGACAATCTGCTTATTAGCTCTGGAACTCACTAGTGTGCACTATAGAACAGGAATTATAATCTCTACTTTGTAGGATCCTCTTGAAAACTGAGAGAACAGACATATAAGAACAAGCAGACAGCAAACACTCGTAAGTGAGACCTCTCAGGATGAGTGAACAAGAGGCTTTATCGGTGCCCACAAAACAAACAACAGTAGTAGATAAGTATATACCTCTGAAGCATTCCCTCTAAGTATGTACATACACAAGAATGCTATTGTTTATTAAACATGGACTCATATAAAGCATATTTTGTAATGTGTTCTTCTTTAAAACATGCCACTAACATCTTCCACTACTTTTATATAGTATTATATCAAATCATTTTAATGGCTGCATAGTGTTCCATCAAAGATGTATTCTTTATCCACTTTCCAAGTTTGGGGTATTTTGACAGTTTAGTTTTTCACTTCTAAAACAAGGCTGTTCTCATCATCCCTGTAGCTGAACTTTAGAAAGTTCTTGATTATGGGGCTGGAGATTTAGCTCAGTGGCATAAGCGCCTGCCTTGCAAGCAGGTAGTGGTGAGTTCGATCCCTGGTACCAATAAAAAGGAAAAAGACAAAAAAAAAAAAAAAAAAAAAAGAAAGTTCTTGATTATTTCTCTTACATTTACACAAGTATAGTTGTAGAGTCAAAGAAGGATGTGCAAAAAATAAAAATATTAAATTTCTGGCAACTGCTGCCAAACTGCACCAGAAAAGTGATAAATACATTCTCAGCAATGATTTTGTAACTTCTGACACCTTCTTTGTTTTTATCTTTGCAATTTATATAGGCAATGATGTGGTTTTTTAAAAATGCTTTATTTGTTGGGTAATTGGCAAATGATACATTTTTCATGGTTAGGACTCACTTGCCTTTTGTTTTTCAAATTATCTGTTCTTTTCCTTTGCAACTGGGATAAATGTCTTAGTCTCAGTGACTTTCTGGATTTGAGGGCCCATCAGAGAGAACTCATAAGCCACAACGAGTGATGCACCAAATCCTCCCACTGTAACCTGAAATCTCTCCAATTCCTGGTCTTCTCCTTCATTCTCACCACCACTATGCTAGCACAATTACTTACCAAGTGTTTTCGACATTACCAAGAGCTTCCTGACTGGCCTTTCAGCTGCCTGCCGCTTCCTCCTTTAGTTTCTCCTCCTCCCTAGCATCAGAGTAATTTTTCCAAAACAAATCAGATCCTGCCACTTTGTCTAATGATTCTCAACTGTTTATATAGTTGATTGCACACACCTATTAGTTGAGTGTGGATTCCTGATAACATTTACAAATTGCATCAACGTATCTCAAGTGATAGCCAACATGTCATTAAACAATATCCACTTAGAGAAAGAATTGATTGTTAATGATAGTGGATATAAATTAATAGTGCTAACATAGTTTCAAAATTATAGCTTGACTTTTGACAAATTTGATTACAACATTATGTTTTTAACTTCTCCACATCTAAAGAACTTACACTAGCAGTGAAATGTAGGCTCTAGTGTTTTCTATTTGCTCATTTTTGCTTGTATTATTTATACCATCTTTAATTCATGATTTCTTTGTAAGAATCTTTTCAAAGCACTTGGCTATTTTGTGAGAATTCATCAGTATAACCGGGCACATGCTAGAGATATCCAGAGCTTGCTTACAGAAAATAAACAAGAAAAATCCTACCAATCAACATTTTAGGTTGTGATTATTTCCTCCCTTGCTTCACGTTTCATGTGGCCATCTGACATGCTGTCCAGGTCAGGACATCACTGTCCATCACCTATCATATTCGCCCATATTAATCAACCTACTCAATGGTGGACAGAATATCTGTCACCTAGAACTTAAAGGAAGAGAGGTTTAATTCACTCATGGTTTCAGTCAATGGTCAGCTCCAAGGCAAAGATAGCATGACAAACAGGTGTGGCTGTGGCGTAGCAAAGCTCCTTAGTTCAGGATAGCCCAGAAGTAGTGCAGGGGAGAATGCTGGGGCAGAAGGTGAGGAATTAGACATAGACCCTAAGGCTGTGCCTCCACCATCCACAGCTGGAAATATACTCTACCAATCCCCAGGACACATTATCAAGTCTGTCACATTGAAACACCATCCTGATCACCACATCACCTAATCTAACGAGGTCTATATTAACAATAGATATATGTGTGTGTGTGTGTGTGTGTGTGTGTGTGTGTGTGTAAGAAGTACACAATGCTTGCCAATTCAACTATAGAACAATAGGGCTCTTAATACATAGAATTTCTTTTTAGGATGACCTATTACAAGAACACTTACACACTGATAACAATAAACGTATAAAGTAAAGAGGTTAAGATCTAAAAACATTCAGAACCTGATCCTTAGCATGATATGTAGACCTACAGTCATCAGCATCTCAGTATTTTCTAGCCAGGACTTATTCTGTCCCATTCCACCGTGAGTATTGGTGGTACAGTGCATTATAAAATACTTCTGGACATTTTTCCATGATCCTGCCATCATTCTGTAAGTTTCTGTTGACACAAGCCAACTATGTCAGAAAGGCTACCTGGCCAACAGTAATTCCAAACATAGACAAATGATGGAGATTTTAGATACTGAGGGTTAGGATTCAACATATGAACGGGAGCTGGGGGACAGAGGGGACACAAACATTTAGAATGCAGCAATATTAATGTGTATACTTATAAATATCCAACTCTAATCACCTCATAGTTTGTGTCACTCATAGTCCAAATACCCACCACCAATTCTCAGTCCAGAGATTTTAATCTTGCAACTTCCCTTGTCTGGAATAATCATTACCCAGATTTTCACAGATCTGATTCCCTCACTTTATGCAAAAATAGTGTCCTTCATCACTCAGCATCTCTATCATGCTTTATTTTACCTTCATAACTCTTATAGTTACCAGCCATCAATTGGATACTGATTCGGTTGTTGTTTTTATTGACTATCTCACCAAATAGTATATAAACTCAGCAAGGACAAGTTTTGTTTTGCTTGCTGCCATATTCCCAGCAGCTGAAATGGTAGATACTCAACAAACAAACAAACATGTGTGCCTGCTTAACACTAAACAGAACAGTGATTTCAAGCCAGTAACTTATGAACAAGGCTTTTCAGAAGGACTTATAGGAAACACCCACTGACTGGGTGAGTTTACTATATTCACGGTGAACATAACACAACTCTGACACTAACTTCCAGTAGTGCAATATCCATTAAATACCAAGAAGCCCAAAGATTAATAAGGCAGAAGGATTTTAGTGAACCAACATTTGCTATGCAGGTATTTAATTTGTTTCCAGAAGGTGATTACCTAACTGTTCTGTGTATCAGTGCCTATTGGGAGAACAGATATGGGTATTTACTTTAATCTATCCATTTTAAGCAATTTCATAGTCTTTTAAGTTTGTAAGTAATTTTAAATTTGATTAATTAAACACTATATCTATTTTAGTGAGTTTTTCAAAAAATATTGCCCCCCACAAAATGACTTATTTGACATGTCTACCTTGATTCTCAGGATGAAATCATTTCTCTAATGTCACCAGACACAGACACAAGAAATGAATTTCGAATCAAAATAACTTGTCCCTGCCCTTTGTTCCTGACATAATAGTTCAATCTTGGACAAGTCACTCAGTCTGAGTTTCTTAGTTGTTTGGACCATGGGTGTGAATTGTAACAGATACTATCAAGTCATTGTAGAAATTAAATGAAAATATGCTTCAAAAAAAAAGACACTATTTGAAATCCACAGAATGTTAACAAATGTCAGAATGATATCAGCATGGTAATAATAATACAAATAGTTATAGTAATAATAATGGTTTTTCTCTCATTTATTGACTGAGAATCCAAATCATATTGGCTTGTACTCTGGCGTGGAAGAACATGCTTTAATTTAAAGAAGAAAAATTTCAAAGTATATTCTCAGAATGGATTGAATAAATAGCACATAAAAATAACCAGAAAAATCTCCTGTGATATCTAGAAATGACTTTCAAAAGCAGCTTCTAATTTGCCACCAGACTAGTGAAATGATTAATGCAGATTAAAATATTGATTTAAAACAAAGAAATATTCATCCTTGAAATTGCCCCACTTTGTCAGAATGAGAAAAACTGTACAAGTATAATAGAAAACTGTGTGTTATTTAAAGACGGCTTCTTATCCTAACACCATCTAAACTTTGATACCTAGGTAACTCTAGTCCCTCAAGCAAAGCATCAGTCCCTACTTTATCTTTTATCTCAGAATTATCCAAGGCAAGAGAATGAAAGAAAATATCACTAAAAGCAACACATTTACATCCATCGCAAAATGATCCTGTCACTTCTCCAGAGTGCATCTAATGTAACCGAAGAGTGAGGAAAAAATGGTTTTCTCTTGTGTATTAAAAGGAAGAAGGCTTTTTTTTTCCTTTCAAAAACATAACAGAGTGAGTCTTTCACTTCCAAGATGAATGAACGAGAACCAGTTTTACCGTCCTGCTAGCAACGACTAAATTACAACATTGGATTACAAAAATGAGGTGAATTGTATAGTTGTGTCAGTGTACTTCCTTAAGAAAGTTTCTTGGGCATATCATGACATGCACACACACACACACACACACACACACACACACACACACACACATGCAAACAAGTGTGTGCCACAAAAAAGGGAAGACAAAGAAAGCTTAGTAATTTTCAGTAGCTGACAAGATCTCTTTGCACGTCAGAAGAGACCAAGATAACCAGAGTTCCCAGAACAGAGTACTGAAGATGAGAGCTGTGCACAAAAAACACCTAAAAGTCTGCACAGAATCCTTCTCAGAGGACCCTAGAAGTCAGCAAAGTACTGTTGGGAACATGTGTAAGTAGGCAACCAGCCCCAGGAAAGAAACCTAAAAGCATTAAGGGAGCGATCCTAGGAGCCAACCCTGAGAACAGCAGGCAGGCAGAGGCACCCAGTAGAGTCCTCAGGAAGATTTGCTTTATTATTGAGATCGAGTTGGTCTCCACTGTATGCTGAATATTTGTTCCCACCTAAAAGAGCTTAAAAGTAAGACCAAGGAGGATCAAAATATTTCCACGCAACTTAACTCCATCCCAGAACAAAGCAGGCAAATGCAAGTGTTACAGTCATGTAAAATTTATAGTGAACTTTAAATTCTCAGTGTCTCACATTCAAATAAAAACTACTGAACATGTAAAGAAATATGACCCATGGTAAGGATAAAAAAATCCATGAATTGAAACCAATTCAGAAATGATACAAATGATAGAATTGGTTTAAAAATTAAATTAGCTTTAACTGCACTTTCACATGTCTAAGAAAAATAGAAGAATAAATTTAAAACATATATATAGAGAGAGAGCGAGATCCTTTGCATACATTTATACACAAAAAATCAAACTTTCAAAATGACAAAGAATGAGATAAAAATTACACTGGTTGGGATAAACTTATGTTAAAGCATTCAGAAAAAAAAAAAAAAGACAGTGGATGTGAAGTATATAAACCACCTAAAATGAAGTTCAAAGACAGATACAGTATTTTTAACAAATAGATAGATCAAAAAATTGTGGGGAAACACAAGCAGCCTCATATGTATGAAACTAGGGAAGAAAATAATAAAAGAGAAAATGTGACAAAATATTTTTCAAACTCAATAAAACTTTAAACCACAGGTCCAAGATACTCAGTCAACTTAAAGCACAAGAAACACGGAGGAGAACGCACTGACAGTACAGTAAAATGCTCATAACTGAGATTAAAAAATAAACAGAAAAAGGGGCCAATGAAAATGACACACATACAGAAAAAAACAAGTGAAATGGGCTGACAGCAGATAATTTGTTGAAAACAATTCAGCAAAAAGACAGATGAATGACAGCGTTAAATGCAAAAACTCGAGACACCTCCATAAATCCTTATAATCCCTCAGAAATGGCTCCCAAATTATTTATGAGATCAGCCTTAATTATATGAGTTGCACCTACTAACTTTGGAAGCATTCTCAAAGGTTGGAGATAATGCCATTTTTTTCAGTCCTTAGTCCTGTCCAACTTGGAAGAGTTCATTGGGTAGCTAATCTCACCCAAAGCAATATCAGCATTAGAGATCAGTTCCTGAAGGGAATTTTCCTTACTGAATTAGGAGGTATTGATAATGAGAGATGTGAGCTGGGAAAACCCTGCCTAGAAGGCAAAAGTCTACACCTCCTCCTCTCCAGGATGCATTTCTTCGGGAAAACAGAGGAAAAGGACAAGTACCATTATATATAGTATACAAGCATTATACGTTATATGTTTTATATCTATATTAAGTATCTTGAAGTATCTGCATCATACCCCTAGAAATTCCCAGAAGTTTTAGATCATTCAATAAACAAAACAAAACTATGAAGTGTTTTCTTTGTGAAAAACTGCCATTTTCACTGAAGTCTAGAAATACTTTGTGCATAGAGAAATAGGAAGTAAATTTTCCACCTAGATTTTTCTATCATATGATGATACTGTTTTCAAAATGACAACAGTTACACGGGCTATGAAGGGGGATCTAATTTATACATTTGTAGAGAAGGTAACATCTATGGAAGAATCAGGTAATTAAAAACATGTAAAAGGTTATTGTTCAAAAACTTTATAGAAATGTAAACACTTGTGTTCCTTGAGGACAAAATAGATCCCTAAATTTTCTACAGCAATAATTAAATATAGAAAAAAATAAATGGAAATTATGTTATCTTTGGCTTCTATAGCTATCCAGCAATTAAAGCTATTGCTTAATTTATACACTTTATAGAAAAAAAATGATCATTAACTTACAAACACACAGCTGGCAGCATGGACATTCAGTCTTTATTGTGTGGCTTTAGCATCATTATTTTATTTCTGAATAAATACTATTACTTTGATCCATCCTTTTAAAGCAAGCAGAAATGTTTTTCTTTGAAGAAAGGTGGTCTTGATTTACAAGTATGAAAATAACAGTCAAACCTGAAATAATGCTACTCTATCTAAACCAAATTTATATTCAACTACGTTCTACTTTAATGAGAATCAGACCAGTAATGCAAATGTCCAATAAGGGATCCACTGAGACTACCAACGAGCCAGGTCCTGTAATAAGTGAATTTTATCCATTAAATCATCTAATGTTTCAATGCTACCATGATTTGGGTGCTGAGCAGCACTCTATTTTATAGTTTAGAAAACCAAGACTTCAATGGGTTGCCCACGACACTTTTCTTAACGATCTATGATTCAAATAGAGCGTTAAATATGCCTCACATAGAAGAGGCACCACATAATTGTGAATGGTATCTCGGTACTATGACACCCGAAATCATTTCTTCCATAATGTTCTCACATTCATATTCTTTTGGTAAAGCTCTCCAATCTGCTCAGTATTGAAGAAAGTGTTTTACTTCATTGAAATCTACATAGGTAATTTTATCATACATAATCTATTTCATTGTGTTAGAGAATAGAAACATTTGTGTAATATATGTCATAAAACAATGTTCACCTAATTTTACACCTTTAAGTAGGAATTACTTGACACATCTTTATATAATATTTTAATGTTAAATTTAACACTTTTAGTCTCAATATCTGCAATAAGGCATCTTTTGCAATGAATATTAATATACTTGCTTCATGTAAATGTAATTTCACATATATCCCTGCTTCTTTAGAATGAAAAAAAGCAGTCTCAAGAATCCCAAGACATATGTCTTAAATGAAAATCAGGCTAGTTTCTCAGGATTTTATTTTAACATGCTCCCTAAACCTTCCCTACCACGACCATCACCTAATCAGAAAGTCTCCATTTTTAGTGTCCTCCCATGTTACCCCACTTCCTGACAGTTTGCCAGATTCTCACAGACTTCCAGAATTGACAAAACACACTGTGAAAAAATGTCTTAACAATGTGCAAAGTTTTTCATGTATTTTATTGAAATATGTGCATATTACTTACAATACTGCTTAATAAGACATAAAACTGGAAAGTGTTCAAAAGTTAAAGCCCAGGCTGCTGTCATCATCCTCAGTCTTGTGAACTTAAATTACTTTTGTTGCAAGGAAAAGAAAAAGAGAAGTAAATTTACGGTTCACAAAATATCCTTCCCAGACACTTAGAAAAAGTGAGACAGACTTCAAAGTTAACCCAGACTGCAGATTTCAACATCCGGCAGTGACACACCAGTCTAGACTCCCACACCCTCCTCTGTGGCACCTCGGCCCCTCCCTGGAATAAAAGTAGGGCCTTCACCCCAGAGAGTAAACACACAAGCCAGCTAATTCTGTGCAAAGGATTAGAATGAATTTTGGGGAGCATGGCATCCACCTACCCCTTTTTCTATGTAAACCAAGGTAAGAAAATCAAGACAGTCAGATTCCAGGGTAAACCAGTGGACCAGACAAAGGAGGTCAGGTGTTCGGAGCTCGCCAGTGACTTTCTTTTATGATGCGCGACCTTATTTAAATGTGTGAAGTTCCAGGAATAGGCCCTGGGTTTCATTTTCGCTAAATTATCCATACTATCCCATTCCACTAAACTAATAAATTGCTTAAGCTAAGCGAGTTATTTACAAGTCTCATCATAAATTAAAAATAAGATACTTCTTAGCATCTTTCAGTTTTAAAAGTAATTCAACCCGTACCTTTCCCTGGCACTATAAAGAATTTCAGATAATTAATTTTGTAAATGCATACTATAAAATAAAACATAAATAAAAATATGATGCTAACAAAAAATGTAATAGGAAGTTAAGCTTTATCACCCTGGCATGGGTCGAGTAGGGCTAAAGAGCCAATATGGAGCTCTATGGAGTCCCTATAATGAACTGATGCCATGTAATGGAGGCTGAAATCTATCTCTGAGCTTTGCAATGGTCACAATAAAAAGGAAATATAATTCTATGATCTACATGATCCTTTAGGAGGGTAAGCCTTTTTTTAAAACTTGACTAAAAATTAATATGCTAGAGCAGAGGACATATCTTCAAGAGTAGAGGGTATACTTAGAATACATGAGGGTCTGGGTTTAATCTCCAGCACCAAAAAGAAAAAAAAATAACTATCTTGATCTGAAGATTTGACTAGTAGAGAGAGAGAGAGAGAGAGAGAAAGAGAAAGAGAGAGAGAGAGTGAGGAGACTGCTTATCAAGTGGACTAAAGATCATTTGCAAGGAAATTTTATTGTAACAAGTTAAAGGGCTGTGATAAAATGAACCTCTTTGCTAAATATCATGGGGAAAATGATTTATGTCCCCTTTCCATTTTTCTATTCTGTTTTAAAAATGACAAAATTCCTTTTTTTAACTCTCTTAGAGAATACATGCACTTTTATTTTCAAAACCCCACTGAGAGTTCATTATATATGGCATTTATACATATATATATATATATATATCTCAGAATCATATATATATATGAGATATATAATATATGAGATATATATATGTATAAGAAACATAAACTATAGGTTGACTTGAATTGCTTATATGTGGAACACAAATGAATCCAATTCCTTTTGTCAGTATGAAAATCCATACCCAAAGATACAATATTTTATCCATTGTGTCAAAGTTCCTTAGCTTGCAACCATCTATAAAATGTCTTTTCTCTGTGTCATCAACTTTGGAAACTCAGGCTCACACACTATGACTATCAGTATTTTACAGTTGTTCAAACTATAATCATATACTAGCTGTACAGTTACCCGGAATGCCGCCAAAGATTTAGTTCAAGACTTTTATCTACTTTTGAAGACCTACAATGTCTCCAATGTTTTGGTTTTGTTGGTTTTATTCTTTACTGTTTTGTTCAATTGTATTATAACTAACGATATAGGCAATTCTATTAGAGATAGCGGGAGGCATTATGGTAACCATTGTTGATCACCTTGTATTATGTTTTTACATTATCTATTATGTCCACCCTTTTGACTTGACCGATTCTGTTCTGTTATGTCACATTTGGTTTTACTCTCTTCCAAAAAAGTAATAAGAACCGTGGGAGCAATGAAACCCAAAATGTGTAATAGTCATGGTACAAAAGAGAGGAAAAGAAAGTGCTCCAAACTATATAACTGCGTGTATATTTAAGTGTATAAGATAGAAAATGATATCACAGAGTTTTATTGGATCAATGAACAGAACTGTTTGCAGTATCATTGATGGAATGTCCACTTTACAAGCTTTAATTTTGTGACTTGAACAATTATTTCTAAGATGACAATATGTAATCCATTAACTAGTGATTTCCTACTGTTCATTTTTTTTCTGTAAATCTGTATAACTTGTACCCTTTCCCTGCTTTTTTTTTTCTTTTCTCCTTAAATAAAATTAAAAAAAAAAAAAAAAAAAGGTGTGCTTTCACGATACTATTGATGTACTTGTTTTTCCTGAGGGAATAAATAACAAATTATGCTTTGAGCAATATCTAAGGAGCCTGAGTTAATGATCAATCTTACCTACCTTTTTGTAACAACCATCAAAGAGTTACTTTTTTAAATGAAAAGGTGATCAGTTGTGGTACTATATCCTTACCGTATTACCATATCACCACACTCAGCACTAAATTCTTATGTTAACAAAGGGTCCCAGTTAAAGGTCTCAGTCACAAATACTCTGTTCATGAGGATTTATGGAAAAGATCTTGAGCTGCTTACAAAATCGCCATGAATGTGCCATTGTGGAAAATGAAAAGAAACTGAAAGTTTCCAAAAATCTAACAAAGTGACATCACAAAACCATTTCGGTGAAGACACAGATACTCATTGCAATGATTCTGCATACAGCTGGTACCTGACACTGACATTGCTGCCCTGTCAGCACTGGCCCTGGACTGGGTCGTTACTGCTTCTCCTGCTGCCCAGCACCAGAATGAGTCCTTTAAGTAGAAGAGGGACTATCAGGGGAGAAGCATGATATAAGGAAACACAGATGTGATCAAAGTATACAATATGGGCATAGATGGAAATATGACAGCGTGACCCATTCATTTGGATAAATAATATGTGTTAATAATTATCATTTGTTCCATTTTTCCATGTGTGATGGTTAATCTTGACTATGACTTTGATTGGCGTGAGAGATGCCTCGGAATTTAGTAAAGCACACTTCTGGGAGTGCCTGAGCAGGTCGTGTACGTACTGCAGCTGGTCCTCAACTCCTCCCTCTCTAGTTTGTCCCCCGCTTTCTGTCTCCTGGATACCATGAGGTAAGCAGGTTTCTTCTACTATGCTCTTCTGTTCTGATACTTCTGCCTTGAAGGCAGCTGACCATGGACTGGACCCTCTAAAACCACAAACCAAAATAAATCTCAGGAAAGACTAACAACACAAGTAGGTGACAACTGTTAACTTCTTAATATGAAACAGGATAGTGTCTACCAAGATTCATAAAATGGGAATGCACAACACGCTAAATAAATAATTCAAATGCATGTGACTTGTGGTTCCCATAATCAAATATTTTTATTCAGTGTTATAATAATAGTAGCATTGTTAACAGCATTGACAATAATATTATGTAGTAGTGATCAGTCACGAAAAAAGAGCTAGTAGATAAGTCACTTTGTAAGTCATTTTTAACATGAAAATAAATGATAAGTTCATTTATTTTCTCCAGATCTTGTCTCCGCTATGACACCAACTTTTTCCGTGAAAAAAAAATTTACAATTCCAAATCTAAAGTTTCTGATTGGTATCTTCTTGTTGCTAAATTATGATATTTAGAATTATGGTAAAGGAGATTTCAAAGTTTTTCTCATTTTAATATAATGTTGTCCTAAAAGATGAAATTCAAATAATTATCGAACTCTGTTTTTTACTGAACACACTGAGGAATATTTTTCACTGTGGGACAATATTCTCTTTGAGCAATATAGTGGCTTCAGATAGATTAAAGGTCAAAGTTTGGAAGGGGCTATCCTGGCCACAGGTTTGCCTATTTAATCAAGACAGAGTTTGCTGAAAACCAGAAATCTCCTTGAAACTTTTGTCTAACAGGTATTTACAATGTTTAAGGTTTAATTCAAAGAACACCTTCCCCACAATGCCTATATAAAACAGATAGGAGAATCTGAAATGCCAATCAAAATTTGGTAATAATGCAGATTGCAAACTTTGCTAGCAATTACCATGACATAATTTGATTGTGCTTTCTTGAGTAATTTTCAAAAAGGATTCTTAAAGATTTTCTCATGTGACAAATATCATTTCTCATTTCTTGAAAGTGCCCAAGTAAAGAGAGGGCCAAGTAACTTAATCTCTGTGATTAAGTTTACTTAAAAAATTTACTGGAATGAAGAACAGAGCCAAGTAATGTTTGAGAGGTATGATTTAATTTGCAAACTTCAGCACTACATTTTGACAAGTTGGTATTTTTTAATAAATGTAGTTGACCTTTTAAGGCATTTCTATGATGGCAAATCTTATGACTGGGATTGTTGAGGAAGTGTGTTTCAATTTGGAAATACAAAACTATAAAAGAATTTAAATATCTTAAAAATGCTATTGGGCATTTATTTAGACGTCTTGTCCAAGTTATATAAAAAGGAAAGGGCCTTGATCAGAGTCAGAGACGGCAAATATTTATTATGTTAATCTCGACTTCACTTTCGGCTTTGTGTGTTTGTGTGCCTAATTTATTTAATTCATTGGTGATTTTATAACATCCTGTGAGATCACCAAATTTCTGAGTCACTAAAGATAAGGTATCAGAGAAATTTTACTGGAGGAATAACTATAAAGTGTTTTGAGAGCTTTCATTTAAATGCTAAATTTTATTAGAGCCTTTATTTATTCATTTAGATTTTTTCAATTGAGTAAACCCTTAAACATACTTACTTAGAAAAATGTACAACTCTAAGGCCTTTTGAGTTAACTGAAAGCAATTTTTTCCAATAATATTTAATAGTCTTCATTTCTTTCTGAGGAATTATGCTGCCATGAGCATTTTTGTGATGTTTCATCCACTAAAGTAAAAACTTATGGCAGTTTAATTCCCCCAAATAAAAAGGGGCTGCTGTAAACATAACTGAGCTACCAGGAAGCAGATGGTTTTAATTATCTACATAAAAAGCTATTTATACTGGGAATTTAAAAAAACAATCTAGAAACAATACTCATTGTAGAAACATATATTTTAATTAATTCGGGCTTTAAAAAAGAATAATGAGTGATTATTAAGTGTTACCTAAAATCAAACTGACAGGAAAAGCTAGATATAGAACCCTTGTGTGCCTCAGAGGCAAGCCTTAAAGAATTGTAGTTGCATATATAATTGTATATTTGCTCTTTTACAAATAGATTGAGGGAAAGAGGATTATTTGAAATCAGTACAAATTCCCTTGCATGATAATACACAATGGTAGCCTGTGTTTGAGCCAAGAAGTAAAAAGTACATGCTACATACTACATAAACCAATCCACATTTTGAGTCCAAGACCATTCCGTGGGACTTTAGAACCAAGGGCAAATTTTGTGCCTTCCCTAAAGATATCGTTTTTAAATTAGGAGATAGTAAAGTATAGTGGTTAAAGAAAAAATAATCTATGGATATGGGATTGCCAGACAACGGTAAAGTTATAGAACACTCTCATACTTTGAAATTATTTATCTGCAATTTAGATTTAATAGTGTCTGTATTTAATCTGGAATCTAAGTAGCTGCCGATTCTATCTCTTAATTGCCAGTTGTTTGAATTAGGCCAGGTTATTTAAGGCCTCTGTGACTCAGTGTCCTCGTCAGTACAATGGGAATAATAACTGTACTTAACTTGCGTGTTGGTAGTGATTTAAAAGTTAATGCTTACAAAATGCTTAGAAGTGTACTCTATATGCTACATACTCTCAAAAAATAACCTTTTTTCTTCCTGGAAAGAAAAATTAAGTTTAAAAGGGACAGTCTTAGAGCCGAGGTGGAAAGTCTCTTGCCTTAGCATTTGTGCAAATATCCAAACATTACAAGCACACATGCCTTTCTTTTATTCTTCTACCAACTCCCACCATACCGCAAGTCCTCACGTGTCCTGCCAGTCACTGCTCCCCTCTCCAGGCCAGCTGTTGGTGCACTGTCTCCAGGGGAAGTCACCCCCAAGCCCCTAGAGATTACACAGCCCTAGACATGTCTAGCAAATTCCCTTTGCACAACATCTACTTTTATTCTGAATTGGACAAATGCAAGAACATGTAAAACTCAAAAAGCAACAGAAAAAACAGTCTAAGGGTGAGATCCTCAGATGCATCAGTCAACGTGCACATAAGGTGACTTCAACATGAAGCGGCTTTAACCCGATAAGGAAGGTAAGGGGCTGTGGATGTAGCTCAGTGGTATGGCACTGGCCCTGCATCTGCAAGATCCTGGGTTTGATCCCGAGCACCAACAAAACAAGAAGACACAGCATTATAAGGGAGAATTCTCCAGGAATCTGTATTTCTCTCCTCCTAATGGTGCTTGTCTATTCTCATTCTGCAAACAAAAAGCTATCATTCTCCCTTTCAAAAAAGAATGAAAGCCAGCACATGCCTGGGATCCCAGCTCTCTGGGAGGCAGAGGCCAAAGGATCACAAATTTGAGCTCAGCCTGGACAACTCTAGGAAGGTCCTGCCTCCTATTTTCAGACAAAGTTGAGTTCAAGCCAAAACTGATCAGAGAAGGCAAAGACACTACATATTAGGCAATACATAGTAGTTAAGGGAACAATTCAACAGGAATAAATAACAATTATTAGCAACGGTGTGCCCATCTTCACAAAACAAATATTACTGGACATAAACACAATCATAGGGGGACCTTAATATCTCACTGTCACAAATATTCAGATCAACCAGACAAAAAAATAAAGCACGGGAATATCAGAGTTGCACAAAACCTTTGAACAAATGCTTAGTAGATATCTGCAGATATCTACCTCTCCAAAAAACAAGAATACACATTCTCTCTGACACATGGAACCTTTTTCAGAAACTTAAGTAAATACAAAAAGATTTGAAATTATACCATGTGTATTAATTGATCATAGCACAAGGAAACTAGAAATCAATGGTAAAACACAGAAATATGCAAATTCGTGGAAATTAGGCAATATACTTCAGTAATCAATGTGTTTTGTTTGTTTTTTTTTAATTTTATTTAAGAGGAAAAAGAGAAAAACACAAAACAAAACAAACCGGTGTAAGGTTACACATAATACAGAACTACAAAAAAAAAACATAACAGTAAGAAATCACCTGTTAATAGATTACATATTATCATCTTGGAAATAGTTGCTCAAATCACAGTATCAAAGAATACAAAGTGGACATTCAAACAGAGAGACTGCAAACAGCTGTGTTCAATGATCCAAAAACATTAATATAGTCAGCTATTTAACACCCCTACACACACTTGCTGTTATATCAGTTAGAGCTCTTTTTTTTTTTCCTCCCTCTCTTTTTTACAACAAAATTTACACATTTTGGATTGTATTACTCCTTAGTTCTTATTACTTTTTTGGGGGGGGGAGAGAATAAAGTCAAATATGGCAAAACAAAGCTGTCAGTCAAAACCAAGGATAGACATAGCACATGATGTAGAACAGAGTACAAGGTTATCAACAATGGTTATCAACGATGTCTCTTTTCCTTAAAAAGAATTGTCTATCTCATTAGATATTATAAAGTTGGACAAAACAGTAGAGAACAAGACCAATAAAACTGAGGCATTGTAAACAAGTAATCAATGTGTTACAGAAGAACTCAAGAGAAAAATAAGACAGCTCCTGGAACTAAACAATAATGCCAGTACAACATAACAGAATGAACGGTCATAACGAGGGAAATTTACAGCCATGAATGCCCACGTCACAAAAACAGAGTAAACCCAAATACATAACTTAATGATGAACTTCAACAACCTAGAAAAATGCTCCAATTCAAACAATTCAAACTCAGAACTACCAGTTAGCCACATGCAAAAGATTGAATCTAACCCAACTCTCTCATCATGTACTAAAACTAAAATCAAAATGGATCAAATATCTTAGTGCTAAAATAAACAATATGCTGGAAATTATAGGTAAAACTGTTGAAGTTACAGGCAGAGGCAAAGACTTTCTGAACAAAACCCAATTTGCACTCCCAGGAAATAGTATCAAGAATCAACAGATAAGATTACATCATATTAAAATGCTTCCACACAGCAAAAAAAAAAAAAAAAAAAAACCAATGGAGTGAAGAGACAAACTGCAGAATGGGAAAATTTTTTTCCAGCTGTTCCTGAGACAAAGAATTAATATCTAGAACATTCTATGCACTCAAAAAAATTACCCCCGCACAAAAGCCCCAATAAAAAATGGGCAACTGAAATGAATAGACACTTCTCACAAGATGAGTTACAAATGGTCAATAAGCACATGAAGAAATGCTCAACATCATGACCATTAGCTAAATGCAAATTAAAACAACATAGATTCCATCTTACTCCAGAAAGAACGACCATCACCAACTAATCATCAAGCAATCAAATACTAACAAATGATGGTGAGGTTCCGGGGGGGGAAAAAAATCTTTCTACATTGTTGACGGGAATGTAAATTAGTAAAGCCGCTATGGAAATCAGTATGGAGGTTCCTCAGAAAACTAAAAATAGAAATTCCATTCAATCTAGCTAACTGTTCCCCCAAAGAGTTAAAGATATCATATTATATTAATACATGCATACTCATGCTTATGGAGGCACAATTCATTATAGCTAAATCTTGAAAGCTGACTATATGTCCATCAGCAGATGAATGGATAAAGAAAACATGGAAACTCTCTCCAGTTATGAGGATTTAGTTTTCATCTGCTAATCCCACTGTCCAGCTTTTTTATCATTGCAACTTGTAGCCTGGTGCTAGCTACTTCGAGTGCTTTGTATAAATGAGTGATAATGTGAGCACAGAACGAAGCATTCTACAACAAAAGGCTCAATTCCGTTTACTATGTGGTGCTAAGGAATTAGCTGTGAACTTCTGGCAGAAGTCTGGGAAGGTCAATTAGATAGAAAGATGAAATTTTCACAGTAAATACCTACAGTCTGGTCAGACAACCTTCAAGGGCTAAAATTTCTGACTCAGAAAAGTATCTTTTCCTAAAATTGCAAAGGAAGTCACAAGACGACAGCTGTGTTGATTTTGTTTAAGCAGCAAGGCCATGCTCTTTCGAATACCATTTAAAACTAGACCATATGAAACTCGGTATTTATACATTGCAATGCAGATTTTGCAGTTATTAAAAAGTACCATGATTCTTTGAATTTAACAACTTAATCTCCACCTATCCATTAAAATAATGTTTTTAACAAACCCTTGATAATTCAAACATGGTTCAACCCATTTGCCTAGATCTTTTACTTCTCTTTCTCTTTGTAGTCATAACAACTTTAGACTTCCTAATAAAGTATAGGTACAGATCTGGGGAATTAAAATAAACTTCAAATCAAATAACTTGGATGCTTATTAGCTGTTCCTAAGAAAAGTTTGGGAAAGAAAACAACCACCACGACTACATAATAAAACATTGATCAATTGTTTTGTGTTGTGTTGTGTTGTTCTGGATGGGGTTGTAATTCTCAAATGTGCTATATCTGTGACTTGTCTCTGTTCCCTAGTACTCTACCATATCACAGACTACAAGAGCATTTCATTTTTGCTCTTATTAACCAGATCAAACAGTAATATTAGGGACCTCCATTGTTATACACTTCTCATATTTTTGAAACTGTAGTAAAATCTGAAGATTATGTTCTGTCTTGTTATAACTCCAAAACTTACAGTCACAACGTAGCAAAATTATTCTACCAAAGAACTGCTAGGAGTTTGGCTTCCTGTAACCTTCCATGAACCCAATCAGATATATTTCTAAAGCAGGGATTACTAGAATTGGAAATACTTTGTGCAGATTTTTATTGCACTTATTTTGATGCATTTATAGGGGTGTTTGCAGGGAATTTAAAACAATAGCCACAAGCACCAAGTACTTGGAAGCACAGCTCAAGGATATTGATCTTGAAGACTAGGGGGAGAGACAGAAGTGGAGGCGGAGCTAGAATAATAAAGAAGGAAAGGGGAGGAGTCTTTGGCTACTGACTGACAGCTGTGGCCTGAGAAAGGAGACAGCAAGAACTACCCACGTGGCTATGCAAATCTGTTCTTTGATCCTCTTAAGACACTAATTCATAGGTCCTTGATAAGTTGCAATCATTTGTGTCTAGTAGAGAGAGATGCAAATGATTTCTGCCTTATAGAAAAAAATAAATAAATAACCCAAAGGATACTATTTCATTGCTAACTGTAGAACATTAGTCAGATTTGTATCTAAGTTTACTGCCTTATTTCAGCTTCTGGCTTTCGCCAACCGCAGTCTATTTGCCCACTTCAATCTCTCTTGTCTTCACGGGCCCACCCACCATTCTCATCACTGATTTTTGAATAACATAAATCTTTGGCATGTGCTCACTGTATATATTGTGTGAGAATTATGCTTTTAAATTTTCGAAAATTATACGTTGACAGGTATAGAAAAGCAAAATAGAAATCTGAAGAATTCTTTTACAATAAGAAACCAGCTTTCTTCTTGGAAGAAATTAGATAAGCGTGCTCCTTTCCTAGGGTCAAGGGAACATGTTTTGTTAGAATCTTGTAGCATTTTGTTTTGTCTTGGGGTGGTGCTGGGGACTGAACCCACCACGAAGCAACACCTCCAACTCTTTTAGTATTTTCTGATGTGTGCCTCCTAACAGTGTGGTGGGAAGTGTGGGCTGATGGTTGACTCATTCCTGTACGTTGGCTTGCTGTCTCTTAAAGAGGGTATGCAGTACTAGGGGGGCTCTACACTTTCAAGCTGGTCCGAGCAAGGAATGCTGGAGTATCTCCACCCTCCCGGGTGTAGGGTGTTCAAGACCTCGAGGCCAAAGTTGTCTAGTGTCTGCTGAAGAACATGCTCTGCAGGGCAGAGCTACCACATATCTAGGGGCTAAGAAAGCAGTTAGGAGGAATCCACCAGCCAAGCCCTTTATGGGGAAGGAAGTGCTCCCTAAAAAACCTCACAGAAAGCACCCTATGAGAAAGAAGCCCAGAGTGTGAACACCATTTAGCAGTGTTGTCGGTCAAGTAAAACCTTTTTGTCCCTCTGCCTAGTCATCTTGCTGCAACTCGGAGTGTCCAAACACCCACCTGGTGCCTAGGGAGGAAGGGGAGGGCAGGGAAGGAAAAAATCTGTAGGAAAAAACAAAAAAGGAGCTGTGCATCTTTTCCAGCTCTGAGACAGCAATGGCAGTAGAGTGGGAAATCTCAGTGAAGCTGCACCTTGGATTAATATGCTGAACCAATCATATTAACACTACCCTGAGAATACAATGACCTGAGCAACTCTTATCACCAGGAATGACCGAAAGAGACAGCCTTGGAGAGCAGACCAGGAAAGGAACAGGGAGGGGTTACTATGGCACCCCACTCTCACTGTAGTGCCATCACTATAAAGCAGCCTAAGAGGGTGACACGTGAAGGTGAAAACTGGTTTCTCCATCAAAAAAGTAAGGACCCAAGACTTTCTCCTTTGCAAAGCACTGTGCTTGTTTAGAAATCAAGAAGAGAGAAATGAGCAGGAAAAGGGAACAAATGGAAAACAAAATAGGTTTTGATCGATGCACTTAGTGTTAAAGATTCTAATTTTCTTCTTTGCTAAATTCATTTTTTGCAGTCATACTTTATCTGTTTTGCCTTTCACATAGTTCTTACAAATGAATTATGAACACAAGTATTTTGATTTTCTATAAAGTAAGTACATATTCCGAGAGTCCTTCTGGTAACTTTCTGATTTCCTCTGTGTTCTAGTAACTGAAAAATATAGACCAATGATCTTCAACCAGTGAGATTTTACCACTTGGGGAACATTTGACAATATCTGTAGCTATTATTGCCTATCACAACTGGGGTGAGAGTTGGAAAATAGTGGATGAAGGCCAGGGATGTTTATAAATACCCTGAAAGAGACAGGTCATCCTTCCATGACAAAGCTTCGTCTGGCACTAACTGTCAGTAGTGTCAGAGCTGAGAAATCTAGACATAAGCTGATCTTTGTAAGGAGACTGTGTTTCGTTGCTCTGAAGCATACAAACAAAATACAGCCATAACCTCCTGTTAGCTGAGGATTATGATACAAGCTAAAGCAAATTTGGAGATCTTTAATTTTTAAAGTATCATTTCAGGCTAGGTTTCATTTAAGGTATACACTTATATTCCTTGTCTTTTGTTAAATAAATATATTGCAAATGTCCTATTGTTTATCTGGATCTAATCTTTAGTTTTCTTTATCTGCCTCATTTTTATCCCCTACTGTTCTGAAAATGTACACGCTGCCAACTGCATAAATGCTTCTCACATGTTCATCACATGCTTATTTTTCAAGCAACTTCGCAGAGAAGATGTTCCCGTACAGATACTCTCCTTTCCACTGTTTACTGCTTTTCTACATAAATAACAGATTGCAATAGTGATATCACTGGATCTGCGAGAGGGGGAAAAAAACACCAATAATAATGTTTTTCTTCTCAATCTATTAACAGTATATGCGCCTTTCCCATGAGCCATTTTTGCTACCCATTATCAGAGCTACTAATGATTGAAATCATCTTTGCTTTTAAAAATAACCCTGAATTTCACTTCAAGTTCTGGCTGTCATTTAGAAGGCTGGAAGACTGATTTCTGGTGTTCATATATGAATTTAGGTTTTTTTTGCCTTCCAGTTTATGGTAAAAGTAAAAACTTGTTCTGGGCTCTGGGATAATATATTTTTCAGTTTTCATCGAATTGAGAATGAACAATGCTAGATAATACAGAGACAGATACCGATACAGATACAGATATAGACATGGAGCTCAGACAATCTTACACGTTTTATTTCCAGAATTTCAAATCCCTTTTATTTTAAAAACTAAATGTATATAGGAGAATACATAATTCTTTTTATTTCTGCCTTAATTCAAGGCATAAAATCATGGATAGCCAAGAAGACTCTGGAGCCTGTTTTTATAAACCTATATTTATTTCTTGGAACTTAAATGTCATAGCGCTGAGTGGGCCTCTTATTTGAAAAGATTCAAGTTTCCTTCTAGAAAGAGGGCCATATGGTCCAATTCTGCTGAGCAGCATAAGTAATTACCTCAAACACTAGGCTTTAAGGTCAACTAGACAGTGTCTAGAGTTAACGTCCTCTGTCTCGAGGCTGGCCACTAGCATCCGTGAAAACCTTTTTTCTTCCTGCACGTGTGATGACTAATCTGCTTCTTTTGTCCCTCCCACCTTCCCTCTGGTCCCTCCAACATGTCTTGTCATTACTGATGGAAATCACTGTAACTCCTGATCACATTTATTCAGTATTAATTCCCATTGAGTTTGTGTTCTTGTATAATTACTTTTACCCCAAATTCTAAGTGCACAGCCTGCTATTGTTCATGAGGGACAGGGTCCAGGGACTAAGAGACTCTGTCTGGGTCCTCTAGTAACAGTCGTAACGCTGAGAAGGAGAGCAAGAAGCAGACAGAGATCACGAAACACCCCACTCACCCAGGACTCATCAACTGCTTCTATTTCTGATGCTGGCATATGCCTTGCTACTCATCCGCTATAGATTGCAAAGCAAGACGTTGCATTTCTATACTCCAGTTTTCCTTAACATTTAGAGATTTTGAGTCTTGTGTAGAATGAATACAGTTTAATTAAATCATTTGTATCTACTCTCATATGTTGTATGTGAAATCTCTCTCACCCTTCCAACTCCTATTTTCTGTTCGGAGTTACTTATGATTGATTAGTGCTCACTTGCCTTTTTTATTTATAGGCATTGGCTTTCCATTTAATATTTCTTAGTGCACTTATTTTTTTTAACTGCTGCTGCTCTGATTTTTTGGCATACACACTAGTGCCTTCTGGACTGTGCTAAGCTTTGACAAGACAGAAGAGGAGGCCCGACTGAATTTGTCTAGTACAGCTAGCACTCCACTCAAAATAACTTTTCCTTTAAAAAATCTATTTTTACTGGTTCAAGCCTCATCTAATCTTTCAATCATAAGGTTGAGCCTTGCATTTTATTTTAAAGCACTAGGGGTAACGTTAAGACATTAATGAACAGGAAAAACATTATTTTTTTTTAATTCTGTACATTTAACGTGGGTTAATTTCATAAAATTAAATCTGTTGTTTGATTCTAGTGAGCTAATCAGCTTTGGAGGCCAAAAATATCAAACACTTGGTCTTTTCCAGTAAAATATCGCGTAGTAAAATCTTTTTTCCCCTCTGCCAATTCTTGAACTTCGTACATGACACGGAGCACTATTTCCAATCGTAAATGAATAATCATGAAAGGAGTGATCTAGCTTGTGATAGATGTTTTATCCTAGAAGTTATTCGAACACAACTGTCCATCCGGTGGGCCTTATTTATAACGGATGCTAAATTAGCACCCTCCGAGCTATTTGCATTTTAGGGAAATAAGATTAACAAAGGAAATTGAAATTATTAAGGGATCAGGAGCAAAATGTTTTAATTGGCTCATTTGCCTGTGGCTGACCAGGCCACTTCACCATCTCCTGATGGGCTCTGGACTCATTATGTTCCTTGAGGCTTTGTGGAAAATTAATAATAACATAAAATGGGAAGCAGTAAGACTAAATTATTTCAAGAAAAATAACTCATTGTGTGTAGCTTCCCGTGATTGTAAAAGATTGTAACTATTGATTTAAGAGACAAATAAATTTCATTTTTTGAGCAGGTAAAAAAAAAAATGTTGCTACTTTTTTCTGTATGATGTTTGGTCCACCTGTATGTCAAGTAGACTTTCTAGTGGGGTAGAGGTGTTTGTGTGTGGTCTAAAAGGCCATGCTACTGAACGGCTAGCTTTCCTGTCTAGTCTGTCTTTCTCTGACAATTTTTTTCTTTTTTTAAGTAAACTGTTTCGAGTCTTAACTGTTGCATTATTCCAATGATGTCAACAGTTTATTTTTATTAATGTTATTTTTTAAACAAAATTTCACAGTTCCATTTGTAGGCATTTTTTTCATATATAAATATAACGTAGGGTTACATTTAAAATGACAACAAATACTTTCCACCTGTCTGCGACTGGTTCTGATTAATAATCTCCTCTTTTGTCCATTCCCAGGCAATTTAAATTGGCCAAGGTAGTGGGTTTTTTCAGAGACTCAAAAGGTTTAGGTTGTTATTAACTTGCACTAGGAATCTGAGAAGTTTTATTTACATTTTAGTATGAGCTAGAAAGTCACCTTGTAAAAAATTTTTTTAATTTTCAAAATCTATATTAAATGTGACTTTTATGACCTGTACTTACCTTTGTGTTTGATTACCTTTTTTATATTGAAAACATTAAAATAAAAATTATGTTCATATCAGCTTAGAGCTTGATCTTTAAATGCCAAAAATGTACTTAAATAAATTATGTAGAATGTTATGAAATTGCAATTTCATTTATGTATGTAGTCGTGTTTGTGTGTATTTAGATACCTATACTGCTTTTTGAATGAATTTTACTCAAAAAAGTTGCTGATTATAAATTAGAATAATACTTACAATACAATAGAATATAAATTAGAACAATACTTAAAATAATCCAGTGAAAGGCCCCCCTCCCAATTCTACATCTATTACTGTTTGCCACCTGTCAATCTTGAAGGCAACCAATTTCATTAGTTTCTGGTTTGTCTGTTCAAAGTCTCACTATACAATTATAATCCAATGTGAGTTTTTAGTTGTGTTCTTTTCACTGTCATACACAACATTCAGATTAAATATACTTCCAGGTCTTTTTGTTTTCACTGATCCCTGTTATTGGAAGAAATTTCCTTTTAATTTCTTTTTCCTTGATCAGAGCCACATTCTATTATTTTGTAGGTAATGAACCTTTTTTTTTCTCCAAGTCCCCTACTGACCTAACCTATTACCAATGTATACTTAGGTTATTTCTAACCTTTCTTGGTTGCTTTTCTCCTGTTGCTGGGACAAAATATCCAACACCCAAAATTAAGGAAGGAAAGATTTATTTAGCTTACAGTTTTTGGAGGTTTCAGTCCATAATCAGCTGGCTCCAGGTAGGTTGGCATGGCACGGGGGCAACACTTCAAGGCAGCAGCCAGAGCAAAAAGTGGACGGAACAAGCCTCTTTTTCTCCCTTATGTAGTATACAGGCCACCCCTACACCCTAGGGTAAGTATAGCACTCACAAAATCTCAGTGCCCTCCTCTTGCCCAGGATGAGGATATTTACAAAGTAAGAACCCTGGCTCCCTGCTGAGTCTCTTGGTTAAAACTTCTAAACTTCTCAAATTGACACAATGTATCAACCATAACATAACCTAACCTAAGTCTATTAGCAATCTTGTGTTACACACAAGGTTACACCAAATAAGCTTATATGCGACTCATTTCCTATCTGTTCCTTTTTATCTATAAAGATAAACTCCCAGAAATGTAATTTCTGGGTGCATTTCTGGGTGTAAGAAAAAATGCACTTGTAATTTTGATAGATAATGCCACATTGCTCTTTACAGGTATTGTATCATTCCAAACTGATAGATTAAAGACTGCTTTTTGGCATAGATTTAATTAGCAGTTTTTATCTTGCTTTGAGTGACTTTGAACATTTTTAAAGGCTTACTTGTATTTCCTTCCCTGGGAAATATCTATTTATATTATTTGCCTACTTTAAAAAGCATGCAGTCTTTTTCTTACCAAACTCTAGGGACCCTATATATTGAGATGAATCTTTTATTCATTATTAGTTGCAGATCATTTTTTCCAAAGTGTCCTTCGTCTTTTGATTTTAAATGCAAAATAATTTATTGTTAAAATCAGAAACTGTTCTTCATGGAATAAGTTATTTTTTTATTTTAAAACGAAGAAAGAATAAAAATGATGATACCGAATTTCAAAGCAAAATAATAAGAGATTAACAATGGTTAATATATTGTGTACTGTTTATTGTTATCTTCAAAGTAGATGTGCTTGATGCTTCTGTGGTGTATATACATCTAGTTCTAATGTGACCAAATTGCCAGCTTCTTCTTTTATGATTTCTGGACTCCTAAACATAGTTAGATTCTTTCTCTATTATTAAGCTCAAAATGCAATTCACTTAATTTTTTCTATTACTTTTATGACTTCATATTTTACATTTCAGTTTTTAATACAATTCAAACTTACTATAATATATAGGATGAGCTACGAAAGGATTCTTTTCCCCCCCAATACAAATGATTGGCGTCCCAGTATCAAGATATTTAATGAAATATATCCCATCTTCATCCTACTAGTTACAGACGTCTCATAGATTTTTAAAGAAACAAAAAATTTATTTTTAAAATTTAGTCAATGTAACTGATAATGTGTAGCTTATTAAATCTAACTATATTACCATACATCATGCTTTCAAGTCTCTCTTTCTTAAAAGAGCTCAACTTTTAAAAAGATTGAGCTTAATTTATAGTAGATAAAGGAAACTGCCCAATTCATAGGAATACAACTTTAATATTTCTCAGAAATATCTTTATGCAGGTGATTCTAAAAGAATTGTATTCATAGATGACAATTAAAAATATGCAACAATAGTAGGCAATATCCTTAAGTACCAACTAACAATAAGATAATTGGTTAGATAATGTTGGATTTTTGTATTACTTTTATTTCTCCAAATAACTGTACAAAGAATTTATCTCCATTGCATAATTTAAAAACAGCCAAGATTCAGTTAGTATGTAGTGAAACTAAAATAAATTTAAGTTTTCTTTTCTCTCAAAGCCACATTCAATAATATATTTCCTCTTTCTCCTTTTCCTTTTCTTTTATATATATTTATACTTCTTATATACACACATAATATATTCACCCTTCTTATATACACACTATATATTTATATTTATTATAATATATAAATATATTTTACACTCATATATATGGCAGAGGCAAACTATAATAAAAATATGAAATATTTATTGAATGCCTCTATGTATGCTAAGTATTGTGTTAAATATTTTTCATACTTATATCAATTGTTTCACATTTTTAAAAAGTTTCCTATCAACTCCATTTTACATATGAGTAAACTGAGGATAAGATGTTAATTTGCCCAACCACTACACAAGTACTGAGAGATAAAACTGGAATTTGAACCCAGCTAACATGGTTTAATATCCTTGTTTTTACTCTACTTTACTATCTCATTATACACGTTTAGCAATAAATATCACTAATGGGTTGCCTTCATTACTTTTTTCTTGTTATTAAGACAAAATATCTGACAACAAAAATTAGGGAAGGATAGGTTTATTTAGCTTACAGTTTTGGGAAGTTTCAGTCTATACTCAGCTGACTCTAAGGCAGAGTAGTATGGCTTAGGGGCAGTCATTTACGGTGGCTGCAAGTAACAAGAGAGAAAGGGTAAAAAGGGGAAAGCACGCCTTGCTTCCCTCCCTTACACTGTATGCCAGCTCCCCACTCCTGGGTGGATACAGCACTCACACCACCAATCCCAGCTCTAGACAACAAACCAATCACAAACACTAGATGCAGCTACCTCCACGACTGCATGAGGCTTTGGGGGGACATTTAAACAAACTGCACCATTCCACCCCTAGACCCCCAAAGACTCATGTACATCCTTTATGCCAAAGACACTCAGTCCATCTCCAAGTGTTGCTAAAGTCCTAACAGTTTCAACATTGCTGAAAATTCAAATCTCAAGTTTCCACTGAGATCTATGGCAAACTCCTTTCATTTATATAGCTGCAAGCCCCTATACAAAGGAAAACAAAGCTTAACATTTCCAACATTCAGTGGCACAAGATAAACATTACCATTCTAAAGGGTACAAACAAAGGGATACAAAGAAATGGGACCAAAGGAAGTGCAAAATCCAGCAGGGCAAACATTAAGTCCTGCAGTTCCATAATCAGCATCTGAAGCAATTTGGTTATAAGCTCCAAAGGGCTTGAGTAACTCCACTCCCATGGTACTTCTGGGAGATTTAGCTCCCAGGGCTTCTCTCCTAGGCCTACTCTGCTCAGTCTTTGCAGCTTTCCTTAAATGATCCATGCTTTTTCCAATCTTCTGCATTCTTCACTGTATCTTTGGCTTCACACTTACAGCTTCACACACTGCCCTCTCAGGGGCACACTGCCTGGCCTCCCACCAGAGTGGGAGCCTTTTTAACCTCAGAACTTGTGCATTTTCTATGTACCACATGGATGCTGCTGAGGTCAGCTGCCAGCTGAAGCAATAACCAGGCTGTCCTTTTCCTTAGCTGTAGGGATCGAGTGCCTGGACTTCTGGGCACTCTGAACCTGATTGTGAGGAACAGATTCTCTATGCTGCTGCCATTCTGGAACCTGGTGCAGCTACCACCATTTTTGAACCTTGTGTGGCTACCACTTCCATTCTGGAGCATAGCACTCTGAAGCTTTCTCCTCCAAGCAAAGTCTTTCACTTTTGAAGTTTTGGGGCTGCAAAGCATGGGGACTCACCTCTTCCTGTGATTCCCCCAAGCCATCTTGTTTTATTTCTCTTTTCCTCCTCAGCAATCAGAGTCTTAGCTCTATCTTTACAGTTCACAGCTTTCTGGCCAAACTCACATTTTAAATCATCCTGCTGGGCTCTTTGCTCTTCATGCACAACATTAATCTGGCTAAAAGCCCTCAACAGTAGCCATGCCACTGCCTCAGTGTTTGACTTATTTGAAATTTCTTCTACCAGATTAATCAGTCCACTGCCCTAAATCTCAGTCTTAGGCAAAGACTCTGGACATGAGCAAAATGCAGACAAACTCTGCCGAGCCCACAACATACACTGTCTGGAGTTCAGCACCCAATGTAGTCTTTCTTCCCTGCAGAAACCTGCAGAGCCTGGTCCTTACTGGCAGGCTTTCTGTAAGCCTTCTGATCTTCTGAGCTCTGACCAGAATCTCTCATGCAGAACAGCCTAAGGCATTCCAGTGCTACTTTCTCATCTCCAAACCTTTCCAAATTCTTCCCACAAGCCGTTCCCAAGGCTCTTGAACCACATGGCCAGGTATAGTCACAGCAACAACCCCACTCCTCTGGTACCAATTCTGTCTTGGTTACTTTTCTCTCATTGCTGGAACAAAATATCCAACATCCAAAATTAAGAAAGGAAAGGGATATTTAGCATATATTTTTTTGGTGGTTTCAGTCCATACTTAGCTAGCTCCAAGGCAGGGTGGCATGGCTAAGGGGCAACCATTCATGGCAGCCACAAGCTACGAGAGCAAAAGAGCAAAATACACCTCCTCCGCTCCTCTATATTGTATGCTGGTTACCTATTCCCTGGGCGGATGCAGCACTCACACCAGCAATCCCAGCACTAGACAATGAACCAATCACAAATGCTAGATTCAGCCACCACCATGACTGCATGAGCCTTGGAGGGGGCTCCAAACACAAACCATAACATAAATTAAAATTGATTCTAAATAAATAGAACTTCAATTAACCAGATTGCTCAGAGACTGGGGCCAATTTTCCATTCTTCCTACATGCTTTTTTTTTTTTTTTTTTTTAGCATTTTCCCTCTAGTAAAAGCAATTTTTGATCATTCTTAATAATTAAATATCCTACAGGAAAATCCAGGCATCCTTAAGGTTATAATAAAGCTAAGTATTCATTTGTGTCCTCCCTAGGACTTCTCTCCCCCCCCCCCGTGTGTGT
The DNA here is from genome assembly GCF_034190915.1 of Cavia porcellus. Classification (NCBI taxonomy): domain Eukaryota; kingdom Metazoa; phylum Chordata; class Mammalia; order Rodentia; family Caviidae; genus Cavia; species Cavia porcellus. The sequence goes on along the minus strand of NW_026947510.1, from coordinate 47,406,648 downwards.
GTGGGGGGGTCTATCTGTCTGTCTCTCTGTCTCTCTGTCTCTCTCTCTCTCTGCCATTTTCTCAGCAGCTGCCTGCACCAGGCTGCAGCCTGGCTCTTAACTCACCTTAGTGACAGCTCGGCAGTTGATGGTAATCCCTTCTTTCCTGCTGATCTCCCTGCTTCTCCTTGACACCATTTCCCATCTCCACACACACTCTGTTTATGTATACTTATTTCTAAATGTAAAGCTAGCAAACAAGAAGTATTCATATGTGTTCACTTTATTAAATGACACCTTCAATGACCTCCCACTTTCCTGTCTATGCTGTACCCTATTTCCTGGAATGAGTCCCTTTCTCTTCCTCCTTCCTACTCACACTGAGCCCCACCCTTTGCCCTGTGCCCTCACTTTGCCCAGCACTAAGTCCTTGGCTAAGATTTGTCACATGATGAGATGAGATTATCTCATGCCTAGAATTATCCTTCCCTCGCTTAATAAGATCCTAGGCTCCTTAGTGTTCTGATTTCAGCCAAAAGGCCCTGAGAAAAAGTAAATCAACTGAAACTGTTAGAGAATGCTAAATAGCTAGTGTTGGCACTCCAATGAAATGTAATGTTAAAGGAGGCACAGCTAAGCCAAAGAAATAAATTGCTAATGAATCTTGGTAGGCACTTAGTTAGAGGAGGGAATCGCCTTCCTGAGAGGTCTTACATATCACCTACACAGCCACCTACTCTTTATACCCTTACTACACACTACGTATTATAAGAAATGTAATAAAAGAAAGATGAACTCCAGACCACATATTATAGATTTTAGCTTTAATTGTTTTACTCCATTTTCCTATTATCTCCTTCTATTGTGCACAAGTCTTTTAAGTTAACCGAGGGGTCACATTACAATCAGATTTGGAGTTTAATAAATATATCATCCAACCTTACCACCTTTTTTAGTTTGTGAAATCCCACTAAGACTTTTACAACTTTAAATAGGCTGAGCTGTGGCTAATTAAGTTTTTTGCTTCATTAATATCACAGGAAAAGCTGAACAATATAATTAATCCCTTCATCTAATACTTTTAGAGACACATTAAATTACTGTTGCAATCCAATTGATTCACCCTATTAACAAACTAAAAAATGGAAACAAGCGCTGAGGATATAGCTCAGTGGTAGAGCACTTGCCTAGCGATGCATATGGCGCTAGGTTTGATACCCAGCATCAAAAATTAAAATCAGATCACCTCAGTATCTTCAAAAAAACCACTAACAAGTCCTACATATATGCTTGATTTTAAAACTCCTAGCAAGCTAGGAATATAATGGAATCTTCTAAGCCTGATGATAGGCTTTTATAAAAACCCTTGAGCTAACATCATACGTAAAGGTTGAATTAACATCATATTTAATTGTTGCATTCATGTGCTGATTGCCATAACAAAATACCATAGATTGGAGAAAGTAGCTTTCTCATAATTCTGGAGTGTACAAATAGCATAGATAAAAGGGTTGATCAAGCTGGTTTCATACTGAGACTATTCTTAACTTGTACCTGAGTTTGTTTTCACATGGTCTTTCTTCTGTACTCACCTGTATCTGGGACGTAATCTCTTCTTGTAAGAACCTGTCATATAGATTGCAGGCCACCTATATGACCAGTTTTACCTGAGATGCCTCATTAAAGTTCTGTCTCCAAATAATTGCATATTGAAGTACTAAGAGTTCATTTAAACAATGAATTTGCGAACACAATTCATTACACAAAGGTAAAAGACAATTGATATTTAAGATCAGGACAAGACAAAATATTCACTTTTATTACTTATTCAACATCATATTCAAGGTCTATCTGAGAAATGCAACAAATATAAGTAAAAGATGCCCAAATAGAAAAGAAAGAAATAAAAAAATCTCTATTCACACAGTCTGCTACTTAGAAAACCCAGTGAAATCCATAAAGTGGATGTTATAATTGGTAAATTACTTGGAAAGTTAAAAAGACAAAGACAAATCTCAATTGATTTTCTACACAATACCAACAAATAGCAAAAGTGAAATTTTTTAAAATAATACTTACAATATCATCAAAAATCATGAAATACTTAACAAAAATTCATCAGTATGTTTAAGATCCATATAACAAAAACAGGAAAATTCTGCTGAGAAGACACAAAGAAGAACTGAATAAACTTTATCAGAAACTCAATTTTTTTAGGATATCAACTCCCCACAAATTGATGTACATATTCAACTTGATCCCAATTAAAATCTCAGCAAGCTACTCTAAGACACTGACAAACTGATTCTGAAAAAATGTGACATGATTAAAAGAACCAAAATAACCCCAAAATGAAGAATGGAGTTGATAAACTGTATTTGATTTTCTTTGGAAAACTGCAGAAATATCTTTGTTGGCCACAGATACCCAAGTAGATCAATGAATCAGAAGATACTAGGATTACTTCTACCCACAAATGAACAGCTAGGTTTCTTTGAATGGTGCAAAGACAAATTGACTGGGAAAGGACAGCCTTTCCAAATGGTATCATTTTGAATATAGAGACCATTACCAATGATTAACTTCAGCCTATGTCTCATACTATACACAAAACTAAATTCAGGATGAATTATAGACATATTTAAAATCAAAATTTTAAAGTTTCTTTTAAAAATAAAAATATTTATGGTCTTGAATTAGGGAAAGATTTCTTAGATACAAAGAAATTACATGATCATGACTATCCTTAAAAAGAAAAGGTAATACACTGAAATTTATCAAAAAATATCTGCTCAATAGACACTGTCAAAAGAACGGAAAAAAAACCACCACAGACCTAAAGAAGACACTTGTAAATCAACTAGTCAATAAGACTTGTATCCAAAAAGTCTCAAAACTCAATCAAAAGAAAATAACTCAATATAAAAATTGGTAAACCAAGCACAGTGATGCATACCAGTTACTTGGGTAGCTGAGGCAAGACAATCACTCAAGCCAAAGAGTTTAAGTCTAGCCTGACAACTTACAAAGATCTCATCTCCAAAAATAAGAAAAAAGCCAGTAATTAGTGCATGTGAATATGGTCACTCACTCTTCCACAGGGTGCCAAGAATATACAGTGTATCAACAAGGACAGTGTATCAAGGACAGTGTATCAACAAATGCAATTAGGAATCCTGGCAGCCCACAGGAAAAAAAATAAATAAATTCAGACCCTTAGCTTCTTACACTACACATAAAAATCAACTCTGGCTTGATTGACATGTTAATTGTAATACCTAAAACTATAAAACTCTAAAAAGAAGATAGAGGAATACACCGGGACATGAAAAGAACAGGCAATAAAAACAAAAATAAGTAGGACTGCATAATCATATTTAAAAAGCTTCTACACAGCAAAGCAAACAAAATACAAAAAGGCAACATACAAAGTGAGAAAAATATTTGCGCGTCCTATAGCTGATGAGGGATTAATATCCAGAATATAACAACCAGAACTCCTACAACTCAATAGTAAAACATCTGATCATTCCATTTTTAAAGTGAATTAAAGACTTGCATAGGCATTTCTCCAAAGAATACACACAAATGGCCAACAGGTGTATGAAAAATAAATGTTCAATGTCACGAGTCATCACAGATGCAAATCAAAATCAAAATCACAATAAGGTGCAGCCTCATACCTGTTGGAATGGCTATTATCAAAACAAAAGGGAACAACATTGGCACATGTGAAGAAATTGGAATCCTTGCATAATGAGGTTATAAGGTAATACCAAGCTGCCTCTGTTAAAAACAGTATAGAGGTTCCTCAAAAACTAACCACAAGAACTACTGTACCATCTTCGATCCTACTTACATATATTTTTCTAAAAGAACAGACATCAGAATCTTGATGAAACATTAGAACCTCAATGTTCACTGCAGTATTACTCACAATAGCCAACATGTGGAAACAATCTAAAAGACAAACAGATAATAAAAATATGGTATAGATATATAATGGAACACTATTCAGAGTTTTTTAAAAAGTAAATTCTGCAATGTGCAACAGTATGCATGAACTTTGAAGCCACTACTCTAATTTAACAGTTAAGCAAGATAGAGTATCTGTTAAGCAAGATAAACTCTAGAGAGCCACTGTATAAATTTGTACCTGTGGTTGAAAATAACATCTTGTACACTCAAAATTTTAAGGAAGTTGGTCTCTTAATTATGTATTCATACCACAGTAATTTTTTTTTTTTTTATCGGTACTGGGGATCGAACTCATAACTGCCTGCTTGCAAGGCAGGTGCTTATGCCGCTGAACTAAATCCCCAGCCCCCACAGTAATTTTTAAATGGACAAAAATTTAAACTGACATATTACCAAAGACCATAAGTGGATACCAAAGAATTACATTGAAAAGTATTAAATGATTTTCATTAACTTTCTAGAGAAATTCAAATTAAAACCCAATTAAATATCACCACATATCTATTACAATTGCTAAAATTTAAAATCCTAACCTTACTAAGTGTTGGCAAAGATGTGGAAGAATGGAAATCCTTCATCATTGTTAGTGTTACTTTGTAAAAATTCACTTTGGAAAAACAGTTTGATCATTGATTTAAAAATTAAGCATACAACTCAACCATTCCAATCCTGGGTATTTACCAAAGAGGAATAGTAGTATATCTCCATAGGAAGACTTTTTCATGATTATAATAACCATAAATTGGAAACAACCTGAATTTTCACAAATAAGCAATGAAATGAACAAATTGTGGTATAGCTACACAGTGGCATACTAGTTAGCAATATAAAGAATTGAACTACTGATGGAGATAACATAAATGAATCTGAAAATACTTACAACTAGGTAAAAGAAGCCATAGCCAAAACCAAAAAGCAAACTGTACATACATTTATATATAGCTTTAGACAATGAAAGTTAATCGACAGTGACAGCAGACCCACGATTTCTAAAAAGATCAGAGAGGGATACCCAAGATATACAGGGAAACTTCTAAAGATACTCATATTCAGGGGCTTGATGGTGCTAATGATTTCACAGGTGTATCCATACAGCTTATCAGGTGACATATTCTAAATTTGTGTATTTTATCACAGGTTGATAATGTCTCAGTAAGGCAACTGATAAAAATTCCTGGGGAACAATTCACTCTCCAAATACTTCCCAGGTTCTACTTTTCACCACAATTTATTTTGCCTCTGCTTTCCTGTTCTCTCATTAAAAAGCTATCTCTTTTCTCTTGTGATCCCCATCATCCTCTGTCTATTAAAAGCCTTCCTGCTCATCAAAGTCTGATTCCAGTTCAAGCAAAATGTCATCTCCAGAAAACTACTCCACATTAACATGGTTACTTCTGGGTGCACAATCTTATCAGTGTATTTATTTTGTTTTAATAATCTAGGTAACTTTTATGTACTTGTTGGCCCCAATGCACTGGTATTCCCTTGAGAGAGAGGCTATTAATTACCTTGTCTGATTTCATGGCCTAAGAGTTTTGATTATTAAGTACTTTGCCGCTGCTCCGAGGGTGGGTGGGCTCTACAGAACGAAGGAGCAGAAGGTAACTTACTCCCTTCCTCTTAGCTTGAGTTCGCCTCTGCAAGGCAACTTCGATTCTAATAATCTGGTCAGTGCAGATGAATTAATTGGCACTTGTATTTTGCACCCCAGGAGCTCATTTTAACCAAGTCTCCCTGGAGATAACCTCTTAACCCAAAGGAAAAATTCTTGCGGTAGACACTTCGGAAATTCCGGAAGACTGATGGGAAAATAACTTTAAGAAAAATACAACTTCCAGTGTCTTCCATGATCCTGAGCTGGCAGTTACTCTTCAAACAGTGGAGACACGAAGAGTCTCTCGCCAGCTTTTCTCAAGACTCCTCAACCAGCTCTAAGAAGGAGCTAGGAGTCTGGAAGAATCTGACTTGATGCCTCCCACTTTGACTGAATATAAAGGATGCCACTACACGATTTTCTTTACAGATAAGGAAACTGAAGGACAAAGGGTCCCGAGATACACAATTGTTTACAAGCAAAAAAGTTCCGTAAAAATTCTAACTCTCCGAGCCCAAAATCCTTGACATAGAGCCTTTTAAGGTCATGTTACTTTTAGATGCCATTAAACACTGGGAAAATGTTTGACATCCTACAAAAATTGTTCTGCATTAGAACACACGACTTCAGCAACGCTAACAGCGATGCTAATGATTTGTTGATACAGCTGATTTATTTGAATAGAAGGGAGAGTCTAATAATATTTTCATTAGTGTGTTAGTTTAAAAGCTATTTCTTTTTTTACAGGCTAATATATGCTATTTCAAAAGCAATGCAGTGTGTGTTCAATGTAGCAGCAACTAAACAGGCTTCACAATAAGGGAAATATCTTTGACATTGAAGTTGAAAATATTAACTACTTGGCCACTCCTAAACTCTGGGAATAAAATACATCATACACTTTTGGTGTTAATCTGAACATAAAAACTGCCTTGTATCCTGGTATATCTCCATTCATTCATTGCATTCATCAACATATGGAAATACATATATTTATCCATATACATATTTATTAATATATGGAAGACTATAATTTTTTCATTAACAATTTTTAATAATTGAACATATTTATGGGGTACAGTGTAATATTTCAATATATGTACAAAATGCTAACTTAGGGCCGTTATTATTTCCATTTTCCATCTCATTATTTCTTTGTTTTTGGAGCTTTTGAGCTCCTGTCTTTAAAAATCACATAACCTAGATGTGTCATAAAACACACAACAGGTTATTGTAATTAAAGTCCCCCTATTGTTCGATAGAACATGATAGTTATTCCTCTGTCTAATTGTATTTTGCTACCTGTTACCCAATCTCTGCCCAACCACCCTTGTGCCTACATTTCTCTACCTCTCCTAATCGCTGCTCTTTCCTCTACATTTAAGCTTCCACCTGATAAAGAACACGTGCCATTTGTCTGTGTCTAGTTTATTTCACTTACAGTATTCCTCAGGTCCCCCATGTTACTACTAACAATAGAATTTCCTTTTTCTACAGCTGAATAACATTCCACTATATATATGTCAGATTTCCTTTATCCATTCATCCATCAAAGGACACCTCAATTGATTCCATTTCTTGGCTATCAAAAATAGTCTCATTGGGAACATGATGAAAACCTAAGTTGCATCTCTCACTGAGCTTACATCCTGAGACAGCAACCCATTCATGAACAATCCACATAGAAAAGAGTGATACATGTTATTCAGAGAATTAAAATAGACCAATATAATTGAGAGTTACCATGCTACCACAAGATCGGGTAGTCAGGAGAGGTTTCTCTCAAGAGACAACACCTAAGCTGAGAGCTGAAAGACAAGAAGAAACCAAGCACACCGTGAGCCAAGACAGCACCTTAAACAGCTTGCTACAACCCAAAGAGGCTGTCCTCTTCCAGGAAAATAAATATAGTGTAGCTGGAATCCGGACCTGAAACAGAAGAAAGGTGACAGGGGGTGAGGAAGGGGAAACAGACAGGAAAATGCCAAGAGAGCTTTATAAGAAAGAACAAAAAGCTCAGATGTTATTCTAACTGGAAGTGGAATGGAAGGCAAGATTAGAAGGCAGACCAGTTGGGAAAAGATGCATTAGTCCAGGAAACAATGACTGGTGACTCAGACCAGGGCAACAGGAGCAGCAAAAGAAATGGACAAAACTCAGCATACAGTGTGCAAGGTAGATTCAGCTGGTTCGATGCCAAGTCAGAGATGGTATTTGTGGGAAAGGATTTAAGGACAATGCCTGGATTTTTATTCGAACTAATTTGTTACTGTGACCTAAAGGAGGGGAAAAAGGTTTCCTAATTAAATGCTATTTAACATTAATACACCAACAGAAAATACCATAAAAACCTACACCTGAAACTTTAGACACTCTATCATCCAATATTTTATCATTGATAAAACCAAATCCACACCAAGTGATTAAGAGAATTCTTACCAACAGAAACCACTATAAAAACATACACCTGAAACTTTAGACACTCTATCATCCAATATTTTATCAATAATAAAACCAAATCCACAACAAGTGGTAAAGAGAATTCTCAGACTTAGTGACAGAGTTAGCACTAGAACATGGATTTCTTTGACTTTCAATCCACTGCTTTTTTAGTAACACCATGCTGAGTTCAACAAAGCCACTGAGGTTATTATTCCCACGACCTAATGGTGATAGGATAACATAGAATCAGCAATCCTGTATAAATAGTCTCTTTCCCCAATTTTACAGGGAGAACCAGTCATGTGAGAAATGATAATACCTCCTCCATCAGATAAAATCAATTACCGACATTTGTGCTTTTTGCTTCTTCTTTTTTTCTTTTTTTTTATCGGTACCAGGGATCGAACTCACGACCGTCTGCTTGCAAGGCAGGTGTTTATGCCACTGAGCTAAATCCCCAGCTCCCACTTTTTGCTTCTTTACTTTCTCCCAAAACTTTAATCCAAACTCCCAGTTGTATCCTTGCTTCTTAATAGATTACATATAGACGAATTTTTTATAGTAAGCTTTTTTCATAAGTATGTGTTCCTGTACCCTATAACCCAGCTATACCACTCCTTGGTATATACTTGAAGGAATTTAAATCAGTATATTATAGTCAATTATAGGAGACCTGTGTACCATTTTATTATAGCACAATTCACAATGGCCAAGATATACAACTAGATGAGACACTCATCAAGATAAATGGATAAAGACACTGTGGGATGTGTACTCAGTGGAATATTATTCAGCCATCAGAAAGAACAAAATTATGTCATTTACAGGAAAATGAGCAGGAGCTGGAGAATATCAGGTGAAGAGAAATAAGCCAGACTTGGGAAGACAAATATTGCATGTTTCCCTTAATCTACATAAACTGAAAAAAGCTGAAATTAGAAGGGAGATAATTATTAGACAAGAAACAGGAAATAAGTGGGAGGTAAGAAGGGATATAAGAAAACCTTTGGGGGAATACAAAGTATTAATTATACCTTAAGAGATCATGATGTTGACACAAATTTATCGAGGCGAAAAATTTATTGAGGTACTCCATTAAGCAAAACAGCATGTCATAAAATAGTATAATATACTGGCAATTTTTTTATTTTCAAAAATGTTTTATGGTACATGTTTAAATGTTTCAGTGTGGCCAGGTGTGGTGGTGCATGCCTGTAATCCCAAAACTCAGGAGGCAGAGGCAAGAGGATCACTGTGAGTTCAAGGCCAGCCTGGGCTACCAAACAAGTTCAAGGCCAGCCTGAACTGCATAGTGAAAGCCTGTCTCAAGAAAGACAAAACGAAATGCTTTAATGTGCAAAAATAGCAATAAATCTCGTGGAAGGGTTGTTCGCTTAACTATTCTAATCTGTCTCGGGAAGTGAGACACCAAGCACATTTTTCTTTTAGATGATGAGTATTTTTTGACTTATGCTATTATAAAATATCTCTAAGTGGAGGAATTTAAGAATTGCTATAAGCATGGGAAGTGATGAATATGTTAATTACTTTGCTTGTAGTAATCACTATGTATGTGTACATATGTAACACGATGTTGTACACCTTTAATGCATATGATTTTATTTGTCAATTTTACAAAATTTAAAAAGAATTCATGTAACCCCTTCCTTGGGCTTCTCCCTTGGCCCAATTCACTCCCCTTTGACTGAGCTTAATTAATGCCCCTTCCCCTTCCGAAGCAGTGCTCACACTATTTTCCTGAGGAAGCAACACTTTGTTACCACTGCCCTCCAACTAAGTGAAATATTTCTGATATGTCATTTAGAGATCACTTTTAACTCTCCGTAGAACTTCCTGTTTCAATAATGAATTGTGCAATTGGTGTTTAACACCCATCTTCCATGGTAGTCAAGTGTCTGTCACTCCTGCTGGGATTTAAAATTAATGACAATTGAGACCTTGTCAATCTTGTTTACTTTCCCATGTGCAACTTCTATAAAGTGTCTGGCACGACACAGGTAACTGATAAACACAAAATAATTAAATAAATTAATGTATATGTTCCTTTTAGCCATAGACAAGAGATGTCTTATGCATATTTTATTAGTGAAGAGCTTTAAAAGTGCAGATTTCATATGGACTGTAATTTGACAGGAAATGAAATTATTGAAAGATAATAAGGATATTGAGCATACACAGAACAAAACATGACTAGGAACAAGAACAGCTTGTGTTAGCTCAAATTTATTCAATGTTCCTGAACATTTACGTAAGTATTTACTTTTATATACATTACCTTACTGTGTGGCCTTCTAACATAAATTATCTCACCCTAATATCCCATCACCCAACCAGCCACGGCAACCAATCTATCCAATTAACTTGCCTGAATTTTTTCTTCACAGTATTTAATTTCAACTCATTACTATATCATCTACCTTCTCATTTGACTGCCTTTTCCTCTTTAGTATAGACCCCGCGAGACAGGGACTTCATTGTGTATAATACTAAACCCCACTACCACCTATCATATGGTAGGGCCACTGTGAACATTTGTCAAATGAGTCAATGACACCACTGAGTTATTACAGCAACCAGGCAAACTAGAAATCATTTCCATTCTGTATATGATAAAATTAATTGCCTAAGAGCGCAAATGACTACTTTCTCAAAATTGTGCAACTTTACCATTGACAAAGACCTGATTCAAACTCAGGATGTGTTGTCTGTAATGCTTAATCATGATTATGTCAACTTGATTGGCTTTGAGGTCCTCCCAGGAGATTGGTGGACCACACTTCTGGGAGTGTCTGAGTGGGTCGTGAAGACGTGGTCTTGGGATTGATGTCTGGTCCTATGTTCCTTCCTCTCTGGCATTTTCTCCTGCTCAGCTTCCCTGCTGCCATGACCTACCCCGCTGTACCCTTCCAGCATGGTATTTTTTGCCTTGGAGTCAACTGACCAGGATAAATCCCCTAAAATGGGAAAGCTGGATAATACACTGACTTCCATGCAGACCTCTTCCTATAGAATAGAACCCACACTTCCTCAAAAGGCCTGAAGCAAGAGAAGAGCTTATTCATTCAGAATGAGATTCTAGAATCATGTTGTTGCCAAAATGTGGGTGAGACCAGTGAGCAAAGTTTTGCCCCTGCCTAAGAGGCAGAGCTTGGGCATCTGACTTGCACAGCTTAGGTTCTTCTGTAAACAGATCTGATGGTAGCACAGGGGAATCCATTGGGAACTTGAGGTAAAGATGCTAGAACCAGGTAGTTTGGGGGAAATTGGAAGTAGTTAAGGAAAAGGCTCCCAATAAATAAAGTGCCTAATGAATATCCCAGAAGTCCCTGACCAATGTCCTGGGGCATCGTCTCCCCTGGGGAATATCCCAGAGAGTAGACCCAAAATCATCTGCATCAGTAATGGAAGTGATGAATCACAAACTCTGGGGTGAAACCTATAAATATTCCTTGTTAATAAGCACCCTAGCTGCTTTTTATGCATATGTAACTTTGATCACCACTGACTTAAAAATTGGGATAATTACCATGTCAACAGGATACCTAGACACATTAAAAAGCATAAAAGATAGGACTGGTGTAAACACTCCCAGCCCAGAGCCAATGTGGTTAAGAAAACAAAATTAATGAACAGGCATATCTAGTTATGATTTTGTTTCTGCACAGCTGAACACAATCAAGGTAATATTCCCTGAAATGTTTTCTTTGATTTTTTTCCTCTTCAGGCATCATGAAATTTCCCATGAAAATGTTCCATAGGAATAAATCCTCAAATATCTGTGAGCTGATTATCTACTGTTAATGGTAACAAATAAACCTATTTGTTTATTAATTAGTAAGTAATTGGAAGCAAATTTTATTTTTAATTTTTATGACTTCTTTGGGTATTTTAAAGTTGATTTAATAGTATTCTATTACTGAGGACATTGGGTAACAGATTCCTGGGCAGAGTCTTCTCACTAAAGATACAGAATTATAAGTGAAAATAACTGCACTTTCCTCATGGAGTTATTATGAGAACTAAATCCATTAGCATAGAAAAAATACCTAGCACAGTACCACTGCCCACCATACCAACTCGACAAATAAGAACTGTCATTACTATGCTTATTTCAATTCCTAAAAGACATATCTATGTCCAGATATGAAGACAGGATGCAAAGCTCTGAGATTTCCACTGTTTCGCTTCTTATAAATGTATCCTGAACTAGGTATATTCTATTCTATTGGGACCAAATATAATTCAGAATATTCTTATAGTCTATGCTAGTCTACATTATTTGTTTATCACTCCATTCTTCACTTTATTATTACACAAACAATTAAGAGATGAACACCATCTCTAATTAAGACAGCCATAGAACCTGCTGTCTTAACAATTTACCCCTAGGCAAATAAAGCTGTGTTTGACTCCAGGTTCTCTCTTGCTTGACTTCTTCTTCCTGAGATGGTGTGGTCATGTCTTCAAGCAACTTACTTGGCCAAGGTCTTATCTTTCTTTACCCTAGTGTCAAACCTGCTACCTTCTAGCTATTCATTGGTCATCAGAAGAGAGCATTAGATTCCTAAATGTATTCCAGAAAATTAACTTCAAACTCTTTATCACAATGTAATTTTCAATTGTATTATAGGAAGGTTACCTAAAGGACAAGTTGCCTGACTTCTCAAAACTCTAGATTTTCATCCTTACATTAAGCCAGGTACTGTACTCAAAGCCCACCCAACTGGATATTTCAATGCCTTCTGAAAATGGTTTTGGACCATGTCTCGCCAGGGTCATGCTAGAGAGTAAGGCACAGCACCCTGAGGTGTATGTGCACCCTCCGAGTATAATTGTACCCACCAAATTCTAGAGTGTTGCTTATAGTAGGACTCATAAAAGATAATTTTCTTTCAGGCCCTCAGCTACTGGGTAACTCAAGAAATTTCATTCTTAAAACCCTTCTAAGAATGAAATTTCCAACATGAATGCTTAGTTGCCTGGATAAAACTCCTTTCCACTGACACTCTAGAGAAAAAGTTGAAAAAGAAAAACCTATTCGATTGTGCAGTTGATCATTCCAGTTCTTGTTTTATCCATATCATATGTAACAAGTGGGGTTTTGTCAATATTATGATACAAATAGAAATATTTGCCTTTTGCAAAGATCACTGTGATCTACGAGTGGAAGTTTACCAGTAACTATTGTCTTACTTAAGTTAGAAAGACACATTTTCTGAAAGTTATGCAGTAAAATCTAATACATGAGTTCTAATAATCATTCCAAGAAAATTCATTTAAAAAAGTAATCATATAAGTCAGACCTTTTGCCTTAAACTCACAATCCTCCAGTCTTAGTCTTCTGCATGCCAAGACTACAGGTTCAGCACACCAAGCTGGTCAAACCACTTATTTGCAAAGTACAAAGAAACCAAGGCTAAGTAGAAAGTAAAAAGATAATTATTTTAAATGGTTATTTTAGAGGATACTGAGCTTTCACAGCTAAGGAAACTGGAGAATCAAACCCAAAAGCTGTCAGTCAGAAACTGATCCCAAATCATGAAATCCTTGTGTACAACCCCATGCTGCCATCTCAACTGATGGCTGAGTCAGCCTTATATCCACACCTGTGGGGCCCAGGCTACTGTCCATCTGATTCTCACTCACCTTCAGTGTCACCCTGCCATTATTTTCCTCAAGAGTTGCATCTAGAGCGCCTTCACCAGCTTCCCACACCAATCTGGAGAGAAGTATGCATTCCTTTTAAACTTTTTATCGGTACCAGGGATCAAACTCACGACCGCCTGCTTGCAAGGTGGGTGCTTATGCCACTGAGCTAAATCCCCAGCCGAGAAGTATAATTTTGTGGAACTTTTAGGTCATAGGCTTATACCTTACTTGCAAAACGTACTGCAAGCATCATTGTCTGAATGCCCAGACTTACAGTAGGAAGACAGATCTGCTTCACAAAGTGAGAAAATTCCCAGAGGATGAAAAGAATTAAAGATGATAAAGAGCCAAAAGGCATAAACAAGTGTTTACTACAAAGATTGAGCTCTTTAGAAACTGAAATTTGAAATGTCATTGAATATGGGATATCAGAGTGGACATTTGAAGTCTTTTTGAATCAAAGCCCTCCAAGAGGAGCGATTTCTTTAATCTGCCTGCTATGGCCCTAGTTGGCCTATAACCACCAAGATGAAGACAACACATTGTTTATGATTTTTCACAAAAGAAAGGCCCAGCTCTGTGCATCTCCTGACTTAACTCATAACTCTTCTCTGACTGTTCCTCTATTATGCATCCAGCGATGCTGCTCCAGAGAATGTGGCAAATGACTGCATTCTAGAGAGATTCTAGACTGTATCCTGAACATACCACAGCTAAAGAAACCTGGAGAGGCTATGTTAGTACGGTGAAAGAATAAATCTGAAACCTTACACCACCATTTTGTATTACTTATGTATTGTCTATTACAGATCAAAGATTATGTCAATACTCTATGACAGCCTACCAGGTTTCTAAACATAAATCTTAGATTGTAACTGTTTCAGCTAACAGATTCTCCTACTGAGAATAGCCCTATGTCTGCACATTTTCCTTTGTCTTCCTTGCCAGCATCTATTCTGCATTACATGGGTAATGAATATACTTTGTTGGTCAGATACCAAATGATTTCACTTTATTTTCCAGATGCTATGAACAGTCATTTCATGGAAATATACCTGTTTTGCCTTTATGAGTATTTGCCCAACTTTTAAAACAAATTTACCATTTATGCCACATTTGCTTAACAAATAATCTATTGAATATTTGTGATTTACTCATAAACTAATTTCTATCTGAAATTAGAGAACTGTGTGCTAAGAAATTGTACTAATACCATGTCTGAAGTAGTTTTAAAGCAAAATAAAACCACAAGTTCATTTGTAGTCAACAGAAACACAAATACAGAAAATAAATGTGTTGCATTCTGAATGTTGCTGTTACCTCCTCCTCATCACAGGTGATGCGGGGTCCTTTGAGGCCCAGGAGACAGCTGAGGGAGGGAGACAGGAAGAAGCTAGACTCCCAGAGTTAACCAGGAGGAACAGACAGGAGATGCAAGGAGTCAGGTGGTCAGACTGAAACAGATCGGTAGGTCTCCTATGTAAAAAGACCCTGCACCAGGAGACAGAGACAAAAGCATGCAGAAACAGAGTATGTTCAAACACCAAACATACAGAAAGAGGAAGAGAATCCCACTCCTGGACTAGATATTGAGATCACCTGAAGACTTAATAAGGGCCATAGAGGCTGTCCTGGAGGAAGAAGACATGGGCTTTTTCATGTTTTCCAAGATCCCCTAATGATTCTGATAGCAATCAAGGTTTGGAAATCACTAGCCTGGGTGAGGAAAGGGAACTCCGAAATATTTTCATGGTGTGTGCAAGTGAGGAATTATATTCTTCTAAATTTATCAGTGTTACACGTCTGACTTGCAAAAATGCATGTTAGGATAAACAGTCATCTCCTGTGGCAAGGTCTTGAGGTATGAAAGGCAGAAACACCTGCCCCTAAAATGAAGATGGAAATAAATTAAATATTGTATAAGGTACCTTCACTAGACGGTCATCAGCATCATAACAGACTTCATCCTACCTCTCCTAGCACCATAAAAGCACCATAGCAGGTCCTCTGCACCACGACACTGCTGTGTGTGCCAGCCTATGTGCAGGACAGCTGCTACCTCTGGCAGATCTCAGTGCCATACTGTTTGAGAACTAGGCTTGTGCACGTAGGCAGTTCTCAAGTGTATTTTTCAAGCATGGGCCACACCGTCCCATCACCTGCACCTCTAGACCATGCCTTTACCTGATGCTAGCATTGCTTAAGTGCTGACTGTGTTAATTAGCTTAATTAATTAACTTGAAAATAAAAACCAAGGGTGGGGAATATAGCTCAGTGGCACAATGCCTACATGGCAGGCGCGAGGTCTTGAGTTCGATCTCCAGTACCCCCAAAAAAATCTAAAAACTAAAAATCAAATAAAACAAAGCATTAGAAAAATGTATCTCAAATTCATGA
This sequence comes from Cavia porcellus, assembly GCF_034190915.1. Classification (NCBI taxonomy): domain Eukaryota; kingdom Metazoa; phylum Chordata; class Mammalia; order Rodentia; family Caviidae; genus Cavia; species Cavia porcellus. Next base: position 47,390,588 of record NW_026947510.1, on the reverse strand, counting down.
CATGTTAAAGAAATGTACATTATTCTGTGTACGTGATTTTGGCTGACACATGGCCAGGAGTTCTTCCTTAGGGTTTTAAGCCCTTTTGCTGAGTAATATAGCTTTGTAGAGGAAAAGGAACCCTCTGACTTATGACATTTTAACAGCAATTGGACTGTTACTGTATAAACAGAGAGGTCAATATGATATGCCATCAGGATGGTTATAGTCAAAGAACTGGGTAAGTGTTATACCTAGAAATTATAAATCCTGAATCTGACATCTATGTCACTCTAGATAAATGGGGGGTCTTGCCCATAATTGATATGGTTATTGCCTCTAACAGCCAAAACCTGTTTCATTCCATGCATAGTGAAATCTTACTACTTTATACTCCTTTATTCCTTTTTACAGCTGATCTTTGAACTGGGTACCTCCAAAGCATCTATTAAATGCTTGATTCATTCATTCAAACCTATTTGAATATCTGTGCCAAGCTCTCAGTATCTAAAGATGAGAAAGTCATGTCTTTACCATCTAAAAGACCACTATATAGAAGAGAAGTAGATTTGATTGAAAAATATATAACCCTACCTCTTCCGTTGCAGGAATTCCTTGATATTGTGGTGCTCTTTGGGGTGTCTCCTTTTTCAAGGCTATTTCACTACTTGCTTCCCTTTTCAATTTCCAAAGGTCATTCCTTTGCAGTTCCATTCTAAAGTGTACTCAAAAGTATTTTATTTATATGATCGAAATCCATAAAAGCAATGGTGCTTTTCTTAAACTGCTAGATAGATCTAATTCCAGGCCCTTGAAAACCTGAAGACCTTGACATCATCCCCGGGGATTTAAAGTGATCTATTGAACACCTATGTCTAACCACAAGCCTTTTAATAACCAGAGCTTTGCAGCTATCTGTGGTAAAGAAAGACAGAACATTGAGGCAAAGAAAAGATGGACTCTAAAGCAAACAAAATTGAGGTTGGATTCAAGTTCTAAACTTCCTGACTATATGACATTAGGCAATTGCAGAGGCTTCTGAAACTTAGTTTTTGCATTTTTAAAGTATACAGGGGATCTCCAGCAGCATTAGTGCTTGCCCAGCAAATGTGAGGTTGTGAGTTTGATCCCTGGTACCAAAAATAAATAAATAAATAGTATACATAAAACCTGCCTTATACTGTGCCTATAAAAATGAGAAAATGCTCATAGTGGGTACTTTATAAATAATAACTATTATTTCAATATTACTAGCTCAATTATTTCTAGAAATTAAGTGATGTTACAACTTGGATAATTGCAAACCAATAAAATTAATGCTTTAAAACTCTGGTTAAATAATGAAAGCCTTGGGAAAATAAATTTATTTTTTTCAGGTAAATATGCTTTACTGCCCTGTATATATAAAAAATACACAATTGTTGACCTCACTTGACTCCCACTGGAAGACTCCTGGTCACATTGAACCTTTTCTAAGACAGAGATAAGTACCTCTAGCCTCTCACTGCTTACTCTGTCTTTACTGAGCCCTCTCTTTCTTTTCCCTTTCTCTTTTTAAACTCACATGTTATGTACATTTCTTCTTTCATTCTTCTACTGTGGAGACAGCTTGTGAAAACCATACCGAAAGAAATATTAGTCAATGTGTTAGCCAGTGTTCGGCCACTACAACAAATACTTCGGATAATCAACTTATATAGAGAAAAGGTTTACTTTGGCTCACAGATTTAGAGATTTGAGTCCATGGTCTGTCGGTCTTATTGCTTATAGACCTGTAGTGAGACAGCACATCGTGGCAGGTGTGTGTGCGGTAAAGCAAAACTGTTTCCATAATGGCCAAAAGTGAGAGCAAGAAAGAGACTTGGGTCCCAACTCCTTTCAAGGTGAAAACCACCAATGACCTAAATGCCTCCCTGTAGGACCCACTTGTTAATGTTTCTACCACGTGTCAAAAGCACCAAGATAAGGACCAAGCTTCCAAAACACGAGCCTTCTGGGGACATTCAAGATACAAACTATAGTAATCCCAAGGCCTTAAGAGGTGGGAGAAACTATTTGCAGAATGAAGCTTCCTTCGCTATTTTCATTTTTATAAATTTCCTTTACATTTTCATGTGTTAACTAAAACAGTTTTTTTTTAAAAAATCATGGAATTATGGACATACTCTGAATTGTGATGAGAATCAGAGTACCCAAGGCAAATATACTCTTTGCAGTTGAGGGTCTTGAAAGTCTATGAACTAGATTAATAATTCATAAATTTAAATAGCTCCATGATTAATGGACTCATGGTAAAGCTGAAAGGCTAAATAAAACATCAAATTTAATTGTTTCTGGTGAGAACTATATCAACTGAGTGAGTCATTATTAATTATCTCATGCTGGTCAGAAGTTTTGAAAATATGTGTGTATCCATATATATATATATATATATATACACATATATACATATATATTATTAAAAATAATGAGAAATGACCATTTTAACAACAACACTGTCAAAGTCAATATTTCAAAATAAGACATAACACAGAGAAAATAAAGTCTATTATTCTGGTTATAAAGTTTTGGGAGCTATTAGTCTGTTTATCTGGGAATGAGAACTTTATTAAACAATTAACACTTTCTCAGCAGTCCCCCAAGTGCTAACATCACACATCTTGAGAGGGATCATCCTGTGTCCAGCTATTCCTTGGTTAAACCCTTTTACCTGTTCTTGGGAGCATCAGATAACTACTGTGTTCCTTGTTAGCTAAATCTTCAACCACCATTGTTCAATGGATGATCAATAAGAAGAACTAAAAAAATTAATGCATCTTGCAAATTAAAATGCATTTTTGTGTTTCCCAGAACTCCATAATTTATAACAAAAAATCAATTAGTCAAACTCATTCCTTGTAATGTTTACTGAATACCTCAACAGCTATAGTAGAAATAAAGGCTATTGCCCTAAAGCATTTTAAGGCTTGTTTTAACATCCAAATACTCTATTGTAAACCAAGCTAATTATCACAACAAACCTTTTTAATTAATTTTATTTATTTATGTGCCTCTTTTAATTGCATTTCCTTCACAGTATTCATTCCTTTCTAGCACTGAATGGTAAGATAAAAAATAGGTCTGTCTGCCAAAAACAAATTCTTACTGAACAACTGGTGAAGAATTTAACAAACATACCAAAGAAGTCATTTTTTCTGTAAGATTGATTCTTGACTTACACAGTCAATCATTCCCTCTCTCTGAAGGAAGAAGTGACAAGGGAGACAGCGAAACACTGAATCAAATGGTTTTATAAGAAGAAAAACTGGATAGAGAATGGAGGGCCTTGAGAAGAATCAGTTATTTCATCCAGGATGTGTTAGGGTCAATGGCGGGAAGACCAGAGATGTAAGAAAAGAGACTTTAGAAAGATTGGTTGAGTAGGATTCCTCAGACAGAAGCTCTGAGAAGGGAGATAGCTCACTAGGAAAGGAAGGTCCCAGGCATGGGATTCTGACTACACCATGTCAGATACCCCAGAAAGGAAGGAAGGAAGGAGACATGGGGATCGTATCGACTGTTAGTGAGCCACAAACAAGTGTCAGGGAACTGAATGAGCAATGTCAGACAGATTAAAAGCCAAAAATGAGAACATGCTTTCAAAAATGCCAACAATCATAACACCAGAAAAGAGCTTTTTTCTTCCTGTTTGAAGCAGATGAAGAAGATGAAAAGAATCGATGCATGGCTTTGGGCCACTGACAGTGAAGAAATGACAGAAATCCAGAATATCAGTTCTGGGTTTTGTTTATCTTCCATCAAAGGAAATGCTGGTAAGAATAGACCTCAAAGTTAGAGGTAAAAGCTTGAATGAGACAGAATCATGCTGGGAAAATGGCAGCCAGCTTTATGAAAGAAGCACAGTGCTCCTGACCACCTGAATCCATTTCAGGCTTCTGAAAGAAATCCAAAATGAAGTGCCTGAGCCTCGTTAGAATTTGCAGCAGGAAAACTTACAGAAAAAGGGGAGACATTAGAAGAAGGAGATGAGCTAATATTTACTTAATATACTTAGAAGATGAGCAGTAGGACAGGGTTAGTTTCATTAATCAAGCTTTTCAGTTCTGTGTTGACTCTAGGCAAGGCAGGAATTGAGAAAATCAAACTGCATCAGTTTGGAGCCAGAATGGATTTGTGACGAACAATTCAAGCCAGACCTAACTCATTTTCTTTTTTTGATAAAATTACTAGAGCGGGAGACAAGAAAAATGCTGGGGACATATGTGCCTGAATTTCAGCTAGGCATTTGACAGGCTCTCTCATTTTACCCTTGCGGAGAGTACAGTATTTCCCAAATTGGTATCTGTAAAGAACAGACTTCCATAGGATATTCATAGGTATGCAGGGGATATATACAAATACATTTGGGAACTATGAGTTAAACAGAATATAAGTTTTTTTCAGGATTTTGAAGAGTAATCTATATGATAACACCCAGTGCAGCTCTCCAAGAAGATAATGTAGTGTGTAGCATCTCACAAACTTTTTTAAACATAGCACTTCTTTTACTTAGGCACATGTATTAATATCTTATTGAAACAAAATCTGTGAAATGTTTTATTTAGTACAAGAAGTACGTACTAAATAAAACCCACAATAGACTGTGTCCTGCTTGTTGTGTTGCCGGAACCCACAAACAGAGAGTGCCAATCTGAGGAAAGACTTCCGGTTGGACAGTGTAAGTTTGTCTTCAATGCTTCCCTTGACATCATCATCACTGACTTACCTGAAGCAATTACAGCCTCTTTTTCTATATAGATATTGCAGAAGGGGAAAATGGTAACCACGTATCACTGTGTGGAATCAAAAATCCAAAATGACTCAAATCAGATGCAACCATGAGTTGATTCTAACAAGATATAGTTGAATAATAAGCATAAAGTACTGTGTGGGATGGGGGATGTACAAATACAAAATGAGGGGACACTGAGGGTGGAGAAAAGTTTAAAACACTGTTATATGAAAAAAAAAACTTACGATTTTAGCAAAAAGATCATTGTAAATCAACAGCACAATGTAGCCACAAACAAAACAACCTGAATATACATCTATGGAATTACAGAATCCAATATAACAGAAGTAAGTTCTCTGCTTCAGTAATTGTGTTTTGCATTAGGGGTTATGTTTTAAAGACACATTACCAAGATAAATAAGAAAGTCACCTTAGGGTCCAAAGCACAGTATTGTCATAAACATTTCAAAACGAGGCAGCAGTGAAGGTTGCTTAGTCAACAGAAGGACTAAGGTGACATAATAGTGGTTTGCAAATATATAGAGAAAGGTCCTGTGGTGAAGAAATGAGCTTGTGAAGGCCAGAGCTGGGCTGAATGAAGGCTTCAAAAAGTATGAATGTGCCCGAACCTATTCTCATGATGAGAGCTCTCAGGAGATGGACCAATGTTTGAGAGTGCACTGCTGGCACTGTGTTCCATCAGATGCCTAACAAATGCTCAATGGAAATGTGATAGAGGAGACTTTTGCAGGTGAGGGAAGAGTGGGACTACATAGATGGTTTGCAGGATTTTGTTTTTCAGTCTTGAAATGTATAGCTAGAGCTACTGGCATGGGCACTATGGTCCTCACTTGATGACCCAAAGTCATAGAAGAGAAGCAAAAGTCAGAACCAAGATCAGGACTGGTCCACTAGGACAAAACTTAAGGGCAGAATAGAATCTGAGATCCTTCCTTCTTGGTCTTAATCATTGAGGACAGGCAGCCCACTCTAAAAAGAAAAACAGGCTTAACCCTTAGCAGGGTATGAATTTGAGGTTGTCGATCCACGCTGATGTCTCCGTCACCAACACCAGAAGTAGCACAGGACTGAACCAAAACTGGATCTCTGGTGCTGAATAGTTTGGGGAGCTACCAGGATCATCCCAGCTGTGGAAAGGGAGGACAACAGATCCTCAAAGTAAGCTCCTCACTTCAGGCTAAAACTTAGAACTTTTATTAGAAATATTATCTCCAGTGTTACATTTCCAGATTAAACAGCAAGAGACTTTTTATTTCAACTTTAGACTTGAGGTAGAAAATATGCCTCTCTATTTGGATACAAAAATTAATTTGCATGTAAATTTATTTTTAAATTCACAGAACAGCTAACTATAAAAGAGAATAAATAGACTGAAATGATGAGAGCACTCTACCATGGAATTAAAATTGAAAATAACCATAAAAATTGTGAATTCCCTGACACATAAAAATAATAGCAAAGTAACAATAATAGCAATAATGATAGTAAATATTACATGTTAGACACTTTTTTATGCAGTATTCTATATAAAATTTTTCTTCCCACAACAACATCGATGTAGACAGTACTAATAATGTTCTCATTTTTTCCAGAGAAAAACCTGAGCCATGGGAAGGAAAACTAGTCAAGAAAACTACAACAGAAGGTTAATATTACCTGAGCAGAAAACACAAAAGATACAAATTCAAGATGGAGAACTTATAAAAAAGAATGCTACAAACTTGTAGTGCTTGGGATATAGGAGAGCAGACTTCTCATATGCTGATTGTGGGAGTATAAACTGATATAACATTTCTGGACAGGAATCTGGCAATAAGAAATCTTAAAAATATCCATTCTCTTCAATCCAGTAATTCCACTTCTGAAACGTTTCCTAAAGAAAAACAGAAAGTATGTGAACAAAAATTTCTCCACAAAATTATGCATCATGCCATTGCTTGTAATGAGAAACAAATTGTTTCAGTACATTATAACTAAAAATACTAAAATGCAATGCAATCTCTAAAAAGTGATGTAGTAAATATATCTACACATATGTAAAGATGCTCCCAATATTTCCTGAGTGAAACATAAAGCAAATTTGTTCTGACAAAATCATCTAGAAGAGAATGCATCAAACTATAAATTAGAGTTTATCTGAAGAGTAGGATTATTAATTACTATTATTTTCTACCTTTGGAATTTTCTGCAGACTGATTTAACCCTGTGGTTGAGTGGACTCTGGAATAGACACACCATGATTCAAATCCAGGCTCCACTGTTAAGAGTAAAAGTAACTCAGTTTCCTCATTGTTCACTTGAAGCAAAAATGATATCACCTCATAAGACTGAATTAAAAATTATGCAAATTAATACATGTAAAGTGTTTAAACTAATATCTGGTCCTTGACAAATGTCAGAAAGAATTAGTGGCTACTGTTATTGCTTATAATATTAAATCCACAACAACAAAAGTAAATTGTCATCAAACTTTTTCCAAATGGAACATCCTTAACTTTTATCCTATACAATTATGAATGTTCCCAGTTGAGAACCAAATAATCTCTTACTTCAGAAAGAAGGAAACACACGAATATGTATGATTTTATCTTTTATGCATCATTCGAAATACATTTACCTTAAATTTTTAAGAATAAATAAAATTTTAAAGAGGAAAAACTACAATCCACTTACCAAGAAATGTGGTGGGCAGTCACACACACTTAGTTTCCCAGAGCACCTGCCTGTTGTGTCTGTGTCTGGTTTTGAGGTATTTTATAGTGAAACAGCTATTATTAGCCCATCATTTCCAGTCCAGTCCAGAAGGAATAAGTTTAAATTACAGTAATAATAACTATAGTTATAATGAAAGCAAGGAAGAACAAAAGAATTTAAACAGAAATTAGTGGAAAATGATGAAATGTCAGATAGAAGAGTGAGATGAATCATTGGACAATAAGGAAAACTCTTTCAGCAAAAGAACAAGTCATTTGATGTTTGAAAAATGCCTGGTCTATTGGATCTACAGTAATTAACAGCTGATGAGAAGAAGTTTGAATAAGGACAAAGGACACACGGCCCCTCGATGTGTGTCAAAGCTGGACCTCTAGCAACCTACTGGAATTTACTGAGACTGGTTACTTATTCAAGAATTTAAATGTTAAGTGTGGTAAATGTGCTGCAGATGAAATCTTTGTTATAATCCATGAATGAGTCTGTCAGTCAAGGCCTTGTTTAAAACCGCCCGGTTCCCTATGAAGTGGAGAGGTGGTCAGAATTTCAGCAGAGGCACTAAGACATTCCACATGCATCCTCTAAAGGATTCAGGGAGGCAGCTGTCAATGGTCTCCAAAGATTTGCAATGAGACAAAACCAGTTGATTTGGGGTGGGGGAAGGATGTCATGGGCTGCATATTAGTAGGTAGAAAAACATGCTTTGTTTCAAACCTTCAAACATATTTTGTGGGAAGGAAAAATGCAAGATTAAACCCTTTTTTAAGAATGTTGTTATAGTTTTGCAGTTAGTTTCAAAACTAATTCTAAAGCCTATGTAGTGCCTTTTACATTTAAGAATGGTATTGTGTAATTCTTAATTATGTATAAAAGAACATAGGAAAAAAATTTTTTTAAAGTAGAGAGACTTCCTTACTTAGCTTCAATGAGTTGCCCAAAAAATGTGGAAAAAAAATCAATCAATGACCTCATCATACATAGATATACAAAGTCGCTTGAAGGAGGAGAATGGTCCCCAGAACAGTAAGATTCAACTGTGTATATATCAAAATAATGAACAAAGTGGGGAAAAATGAAAAGTCTACAACTATGCATTACCAAATCCACCCCAGCACTGTGCAGAAAAAAAAAAAAAGAAATAAGTTTCACAGATTATGAGGTTTTTAGGCTTGTATTAGTTCATTAACTTTGCAACTTATATCATTTTCTCTTTCTGTTTCCAGCCTCAGCTTATCAGCTGGATTTCTATGTCAATATCCCTCAAAAAATGATACATTGATGAAGTCCATAGTAAACATTCTGGTCCTAACTGACATAGTGACACACATCTGTAATCCCAACTACTCAACAAGTTGGAAGATCACAAGTTTGACACCAGCCTGGGCAACTTAGCAAGACTGTCTCCAAATTTAAAGCAAATGTTAAAGACTGAAGCTCAGTGGTACCGCATTTGCCTAACATACATGAAGCCCTGAGTTCAATCCACTGTATCACAGTAAAAGAACAAAACAAAAATATTCTGGTCCTTGTGAACATCATTTCACATTGTATATAATTAAACTGGCTGACTACTATTCAGCTGTCTGGTTTGAAACAGACAAAATCTATATTGATCGTATGTTCTTATATAGGAAGCCATTTTGCATGAAATATTGAAAATTGATGTTTTTACTTCATCCATAATTTTCCTAAACTTGGTTATTGTGATGATTCTTGCTGTCGTTGTTTGCTTGCTTTTTAAAGCAGACAATGCAAGCCTGACTAGATGATGGAGGGCCTAGGGACACTCTGCACAATCTCTGCTGACCCACGGTCCTAGTCACCTCCCTGGCTGCTGGGATAAAATGACCAACACCCACCATTTAAAGAAAAAGAGGTTTACTTCGGCTCATGATTGGAGTTGATGGTGGGATAAGTCCAAGGCAGAAACAGTGTGATAGAGAAGCATACAAGAAGGGAATTGCATAGGTCTTCATGGCCAGGAAGCAGACAGAAGAGACAGAGGAGCCCTGGAGGGAGAGAGCATCCTTTCAGGCCTGTCACCTGCCTCTTTTGCCTCTTCCATCCAGGTCCACCTGAGAACAGCACATCAGCCTCAGATTCATTAGTGGATTGATCCATGGAGCATCCAGCACTGCCACGATCCAGTTATCTTCCAAAATCCAACCTCTGAACACAAGAGGCTTTGCGGGGAGAAGGGGGGACATTCTAGTTCTAAACCCTAGCACTTACCCTGACAAGTAAGCATTCTACATTTCTCCAAGCAACAGTTCTCTCTGTACTCAGTGGTATTTTATTTGGGATTCACCGAAAGATGTGGACATTATCTTCTGGAGAACCAGAAGAAACAACAAATATGATGTTCTGATTAACAAAGGGCTTTACTCCTAGAAAGTACAATACAAGGCTGAGAGGAACAGGTAGGCAGTGGTCAGAACCATATGACTGTAGAAAAAAGTAACCCTGGACACAGCTGAGTAAAAGCAAGATTTGAATTATGACCTCTTTGCAAATATGGTATGCACTTCAACACTGGTCTAGAAACATGGTGGATCTTAATTTATTAAGACTCTCTTCCTAAAATATGGCACATGGCTTGTTGTCTGTGATTGTTATTGCATAGAAGTCCCTGTGTCCAGTGACACGATGATACCAGTCATGGTGAATTCAGTCCTGAAATTTTGTAAGGCTCTGTCCCACAGAATTCGAAAGACTTAATTTACACATGGAGGTCTTTCATCCTGTCCTCTGATTCCTTTTGACACCATTTCTGATATGTTCACTAACAAGAACTGACCCTCTCATTAAGTCAAGATTTTGTTCACCGCAAGAATGCAAGAACCAACAAAAGCTCAAGAGGCCCGCAGAAAGGAAGCAGTTAAATGATAAAAATGTGAAATGTTATGCAGCAAGCTGTGTACAATTAACTAGAATTCAAATATACACCTTGTTCCAATCCAAGCCATTTATCAGATAAAAATAGTCTGCTACAAGAATGTCATGATTAATGAGGTGAGACTCCAGCTAATTACTGTTTCCTCCAGAAGTAATTAGGTTGGCATTGCTAATCAAGATGAATGAACACTCTGACCCGCTTTTTTAAATGTAAAACTATGAGCCGCTACTGCAATAACATCATTTAGTTCAGGCAATGTAGTCTTTATTAGGCTTGTAGTTTGATTAAATTCTTTTGTTACACAAGGCTTTCCACACATGAACAGATGAATGCTGTGATGTTCAAAGAGTTTTTCACCCTTAATTAAAGACTGAAAAGGCTTGTTCAATTCACAGGGCAATACACAGGACAGCTCTAAATTGATAGCTTTTAAGTAGAGAATAAGGGAAGGAGTCTTAGGGCTCGCCCAGCTGTGAGAAGTCTCCTCCTCCTACCATAATTCCACTTATTACAACGGAGAAATGAATGTAAAATACTTTTATTATATTTTATTAAACAGCTTTTCCATTTCATCACAGCCTGTTTGGGGGAACACAATGCATCTGTCTGTACTTACTTATTTTTTAATGCAATTAATATAAGGGAGGGAGGAATTAGAGTAGACTCAATACCATTAAGAGAACAAACAGCAGTGCGGAACACAGGTTTCTGCAAAAGCTGAATCCGTACTGCTGATTTCTGCTGCTGACATTAGAGTGTCTAACATTTTGTACTAATGATTATGGTGAAGAAAAAAAATTTTTTTCAAGATGTCATTATGTTTTATTTTCTGCTCAGCAAAGGGGCCAACTCAATCAGCAGCTAAATTTAGGCAGAAAATCTCTGAAGATCATCATTCCTATCTTTTACAAAAAATATCAGTATTTTTGCCCTCAATTTTTTTAGCGAGAGGCTAAAATCAGAGCTTAGCAAATTCATTACTTCTGCACACTTTATAGGTTTTCTTCATTTGCCCTCCCCTCTTTTACTCCTGTATCAATTTCCACTTTTTTTTTTTTGTTTCCTTATGTTTTTCTATAGTTATTCCAAAAGAGTAGGATTAACTTTTCCGCCCTTCCTCCGCCAGTTGGTTTATATTTCCACTTGCCAGGTTGGGAAATCCTATTTTTGTATCTTCTACTTAATTATATTCCCAGTCTAGAATGTGCTGTCTCTTCTTTGATTGATATGCTTGGACCTCCTGCTGCTTTGTATTTCTCTGCGACTTTGTATACAGGAAGATAAAATCATCTTAAATTTTGACACCTCCTGTAGGTCTAGGAGTCAGTTTCTTTTTTGGGATTTTTTTTTTCCTGGTGTAGGATTTCATAAATGGTTTTTAGTGTTAGCAATTTCCATTTTTAAAAATACCTTGTCTTCATTTAGAAAGATAGGAATATTCCTGACCTGCAGGTCTTACACTGCATGTTCCCCCTCGGCTCCTTTCAACCAGCCGCAGAAGCAGTTCCCAGCCCCACGCCTGCCAGAGCCAGAGATGGAAAATGGGCCACAAAGCATCATTGTTCAAACAGAAAGCCCAGACACCCAAGCCTGCAGCACCAGGATAGGTAAATGTGTCAGGACATGCCCTGCTGCTCGAGGGTAATTGTCAGGGTGTCATTATACACGACACTTCATTCTCTCTCCTAATTTTCCAGTTGGGTTTTGAATTTGTCATAGTTCCGTGTCATTTACTTTATTCCATCATTATTCTGCACCAGGCTGCCTTCCTGAAATGTGGCTCCCCTCGCGTCGCCCGGGTAGCGTTAGATTTGTCCTAGGATGTTGTATTAAATAGCTCCCAAGCTTTTTTAGACTTGTCTCTCGGGTTCTCTCTTTTCCTTGGTGCCTGTCTGTTTAGCACAAGGATAGCTCCCGCTCTGCCTGATAAACCCAAGCTGGTATCTTGTGCTCGCTGCCATGTGTTATTTAATTAAAACATGTAGTTCTTTCTTGGTCTTCTAAATACTTCTGGCACCATAATAGTTGCTGAGACTCGGCAGCAATAGGACTTCTTTTAGGGTTTTTGACCTTAATGTTGCCTTTTACAAACTTATGCAATTTTTCTTGTTGTTTATTATGTAAACTCGACCTCCTGGTAAGAACTAAGGGTAAACTTGTTGAGTTCAGATACATGGACCTCTAATACATAATGCTATGGCTACTTTTTTGGAGTGAATTTTACTTCCTTAAAAAAGAAAAAAAAATCGTAAGGGAAATTTTCTATGACAAACCATAAAGGAAAAGAAATGTCTTTAAGCTGGACTCCCATCACTGACCTAATGGTTGAGTTGTTACAGAAAAATGAAATTACAATTAAACATTTAACAAAATATGTATACATATATAAATAAAACAATTTACAACATTACCCCCTCTTCTTGTATTCTTTTCCAGTAAAAATATATTTATCAGTTATTCTGGCTCTTTTTCCTAATTGTACAGTTCACCTGGGTTTTTTTTAGATATATTGCATGAAAATAAAAGTTAACCTAATCCAAAAAATAAAGTGAACAAAATCCTCCCAACCCCCTTCTCAGACTCTCTGTTCATTTATTTTTCCAGATTAGAATCCATGTGTTTCTAACTCTAGAATATATCTTTGTGATTCAACTTTCTACTTATAAAGCAGGATTTTTTTAAAAATTTTTTTTCTTTTACTGAATTCATCAGAATTACATGAATAATAGTAGAAACTAATAGTAGCTGAGTCTGTGTGAACTTAAAGAGTGAACGGTAAAGAAAATTATAATAAAGTAGGAGCAATAAACTTAGTAAGTCTGACTCTTTTTAAGGATGAACTATCGATGGACAAACATTTTGAATATAACAGCGAGGAAGCCAGGACACTGTACAGCTCCAGCCTACCAGGGCCAAGACATGAACACAGCCAGCAGCAGGGGTCCAACAGTCAAGCAGGGCAAATGTCCAAAAAGAGGCTAATTCTGTCTTGATTTAGGTAACTGTCAGAACTAGGGCTACAACAGATGGCAGCAAGGTCCCAGCCCAGTGACATGGAATCCAGGGGATCATTGATATTTGGAAGTTTCAAGAATAATTGTTCCTAATCTAAGGCCATCTTTGCATTTAAAGTGGCAGCCACTGGGAAGAAGAAAAGAAGTCAATGAGCTGCCGAAACAGTAAGGGCCTATTTGCCTTGATGAGGTTTAAGAGTAAGGCCCAGAGCCTCAGAAAGAGTCTGTAAGTCAAGAAACCAAAGTATCAGCCCAGTCCTGGGCAATGGAGCAAATAGGACGTGGAAAGCTATGATCTGAAAATCAGCCCAGGGCCAACTGGCCAAAGAAGTATAATCATTCACTTAACAACCATTTAATAAACACCCCCGGTGAGTACTGCAAGAATGAACCATCATGGAGTATATGGATTGTCATGGTTTATGTCTGTGGCCCCCAGGCCTCGTGAGTTCGCATTGTGCATTTGTGATTGGTTCATTGTCTAGTGCTTGGATTGATGGTGTCAGTGCTCCACCCACATAGGGGTGGGGCCAGGACGTGATGTAATGGCAGGAAGAAGATGTGTCTTGCTCTTTGCTGGTTCCGGCTTGCTGTTTGCAGCCGCCATGAAAGGTGGCCGAGCCATGCCCGCCTGCCTTGGAGCCAACTGAGTGTGGACTGAAACCTCCAAAAACTGTAAGAAATAAACCTTTCCTTTCCCAACTTTGGGCTTCAGGTATTTTGTCTCAGCAATGAGTAAAAAGTAACTAAGACATAGATGAATAGAAAAATCAAGAAATATCGTTTGCTATAATAAATTATGAAAGCACAGAAATCTCTAGGGTAGTCTGAGCTGAGAAATCAAATGTATCAAGAAAGACCTCCTGAAAGGTACTAATATTTAAACCTATAACAGATTGATGGTCTTATCTGTTGTAAAGGAGAACCTGGTAGCAATCCAGGAAACCCATGCTCAAACCTGAAACTTTCAGAACCACTTCTTCTAGATCCATGAAAGACTACAAAGTCAGGAAAATATGTTACTTATCAGTAACTATGGGTTTGGTTCTAAATTGTGTGGATACCTTCATGCTGGTAAACTTATCTGAGCATGGAGAAATACTTTTTTCTTGGATAATAAGCAATCTAACGAATATGGGATGCAGTAAAGTTTGTTTTATGTATCACTAATCTCATACAATAATTCATGTCAAAAGGATTTATTGGTCAAGTACCTTTGGAAAAACTGGAATACTATTACCATCTCTTTAAGAAACATCAACCACTTATTCAAATGCACTATATTCAAGTTATTAAGAATTATTTATGCCTATATATTTATATGGAATACTTACAATTATTCACTTAAGCATATAAAGATATAAATATTTAGTTTTAAAGCACTACACATTTAGAGTTAAGAAATGTGTTTGAATTTTATGGCATTCCCCAAATTTATTTAACTATAGAACTCATTTTTATGTAATAACTTTTCATTAGTCACTTTCCAGTCAGTGGGACCAAATATCTCCTTTTTTTTTTTTTTGAAGCAAATATCTGACACAAACAGCTTAAAGGAAAGGGTTACCTGCTTGTGGTTGCAGCAGGCTCACTGCATGGTTGCTGGTTCCAGGGCAGAAAGGTCACATTCTCAGTAACCAGCCTCCAGCCAGGGCCACGTGCCTACAGCACAGTCAACAATGAAGTCGTGAATAGATTAATCCATTGATGAGTGTAGTTCCTCCTTCATTCTATTAAGCCCCATCTCTGAACACATGAGACTTTTGGGGGACACTTTAGATCTGAACTATAACAAACAGTATTTCTTTAAAATTATTGTCTTATGCATCGTATTTCTAGAGTAGGCATCAACAGGTTTTTTTTTTTTTTCTCTATAAAGATCCTATCAAGCAAATGGGCCCAGTATGGGAGCCAGCACCATGTGTGGGCCAATGGCAGACTAGGAACAGACAGGCTCCAGTCTCTGCCCATGAGTCAGCACCATTGTTGGACTGAGAGTAGAGAGAACAAGGCCACACTGGCAAACAAGCCCAGACTGGGAACCAGCACAATGCATGGGCTGCCACCAGACTGGGAACAGACAGATCCCAGCGCCTGCTGGTGTACAAGCTGGCAAACAAGAAGCATCATTCCCCGCCCCCATCCCATAAACAACTGGCTTAACTGGAGAAACGCAGGCTGTGATGATAGCTATGGAGGTGAAATGCAACTGGATGCCTTTGGAGCTTTGGTGTTTCACTAACATTGCAGGTCTAGGGCCAGTGGACTGATCATAGGTTCAGAGGATAGCGGTTCACAGGGGGATCTCCTTCTGAGGGTTGCAGCCATTGTTGACTCCTTTTGGTCTTGTTTTGAAGTCCTATATCATTTCCATTGTTTTATTGGCTTGGGCTTTATTCTCTTTTGTTTTATTTGATTATGTTAAATCCGATGGCAGGAGCAGCTATTTCAAAGATAGCAAGATATATTATGGCAGCAATTTTTGATTTACCATTGGCTTGTTTTGAAATCCTTTATTGGATTCATTGTTTTGTTTTTATTGTTTCTATTATATTCTGTTCTGTTTAATTTTTACTATGTCTGAAGTTATCTGCATCTATTTTGAAGACCTCAAAAGGCATTATGGTAACTATTGTTGATTTTATAATGCTTTGAAGTCCTGTATCTCTTACACTTTGTTTGTTTTGATTGGTTTTATTCTGCCTTATCCTCTTTAAAATAAAATGAAAATGAAAATAAATTTTTAAAACAGGTCCTGTCAATCTGTTTGGTTAGGAACAAAAAAACAAACTGGGTGGTTTATAAACAATACACATTTGTAACTCAAAGTTCTGGAGGCTAGCAAGACCAAAATCAAGTACTAGCAACTTCAGAGTCTGTTGAAGTTTTGGATCCCCATAAACAGCAATTCTTTCCTCCTTTTCAAGTATCTCTTGGGCCTATTTCCTAAGGGCACTAATCCCATTCCCAAGGGCTCAGCTCACATGACCTAGTCACCTCCCCCAAAGGCTCAACCTCCTTATACTAATGCTTTGGAGGTTAAAAGTCAAAGTATGAATTATGGAGAGACACAAATATTTATATTGTTTCAGGGCAATACAGTAAATATTTTTTAAGTTTTGTGGTTTCCATAGTCACTGTCACAACTAATCGACTCTATTATTATAGCACAAAATCAATCACAATCTGTTGGTTGTTTTCTAATAAAATTTTAAATACAATCGCAGGTTTAGGCCAGACTTGGTTCATGGGCCACAATTCGCTGACCCCTGGTCTAGACAGTGACTTGGTGCCACAGACCACACACCAGAGCTTAATTTGGCCGTCTAGTGTCCGGTGTGCTGAGAGTAGAGCGGTAGCCAATCTCAGTAGAGTTTATTTGAGGTCTACATTCACCAGAAAGGAGAATCTGAAAAGAAAAGCTCCACAGAGGGAGAAAGGAGAAAGCCCAAGAGATGCACCAAAAAACAAAGATTTTCATAAACATGAAAAATACAGGCAGCTCCATCCCTTTACATCATGTCCTTGGCCCTGCCGTTACGGCCACTTCCCTGGGTAGAATGAATAGGCAGTTTCTGAGGCTCCCAGGAAGCACCACGAATAAATACTTGAAGAAAACAAAGACTGGGGGTAAGAGCAGAAGCTAACGATTATCACAGATGCGTTTCTTCACTCTTCCAGTTCCGTATCTTCAAGTAGCTGATCACGCCTAAATGTAAATGATGTCAACTTCTTCCTTTTGAAAATTTCTCCGAAGCTCTCCCACTGTCTGAACATAAATGAGCAACATAGTAGAAAGACTGAAACCAAAGAGATCCAGGGTAAATGAAGCAAGCACTCCCCTGTGAGTTGATTGGAAGGAAAAAAAAATCAGGCTATGAGCAAGATGATTTAGGGTCTTGTTGGGATGAGATTCAAATCGAACAGATTTCCAAGTGGTAAAGCACAAAGATGACTGGCTATGAGCTTCAGTAGAACTGTGTTTGCCTCATTATCACTTTCATGCCCTCTCTGTCTTCCACGTATCAACACTTCCTTTTCTTCTTCAGTGGTTAATATAGTTTTGGAGGTAGGCACTTCCTATACACATTGACTTGCAGGTGTTAAGTAGGGCACAACATGGAGGAATAGGAGCCATTTGGGGAAGGAATCATATATTATTCAGCGCTTGCAAGAGCTTGTGGGGGTGAGGCGAGGCTCCCAAAAGACTGCACATGCTCTGAATCAGATTTAATGAAGGACACAAAGACTTACAGGATTGATCTACACTGGCCACCCACAGAGTCGCATGCAGAAGAGTGCAAAGGATCTGTCTATGCTCTAGTGATCCCAAGGATACAATAGAAGGGCTGCAGCCCACGGCGATGTCCCGTAGGAGTCCACATCAAAGGGCAGAAGAATCTGCAACAAAAGACCTAGGAGTCTGTGCCAGGAGGTCTAAGGGACAGTGCTGGAAGCTAAAGAGTCTGCAGCAGCAGGCCAAATGCTTGGTGCTGGAAGTCTGACAGATGCACACTAAAAGCCTGAGGATGATACTCAAGGCAAAGAGGAAGACCAGAGGTTCTCCTGTTCTTCTTTTATACCATTCTGACAACAGCCCACCTTAAAATGAGTCTTCCACGCAATGGTGGGTTAACTAATGGGCAATTTGGAACACCCAGCTGAACTGAATCAGCATGGCGCTGGGTATGGAGAGCCCACCTGAAGACTGTTGCCAACAGCATGAAGAGACTTGAAGGAGAAGATGGTGCGCTGTTGATTTTCCTGGAGAAGTTTAATATGCTGGTTCTCCTGATATGAACTCAGCTGTTCTCATCATCGGAGCTCAGGATGAAAACTGTTGCTGAGGAGACTGCAGTTCTTTTGGAGGGAGCCCTCATCCTTACACTGAGCATCACTTCCTGGCTCCAGTGCAGATCCCTCTGCCTGCTAGTACAGATCCTTCATCCCGCTGGTGCAGACTTTCTAGCTTCCACCACTGACCTTTGGGCCTTCCCAGTGCAGATTCTTCATACAGAATTGTGTAGGCATGATGGTGGGCTCTAGGTCCCCACTTAGACTTATGGGGGACATTGCCATGGGCTCTAGGTCTTCAGCTGGACAAGTGCAGGACATTGCCATGGGACCAAGCTCCTCAGTTGGATTCTTTGGGTCTCTAGTATGTGGCCAGACCTCCCACAATTCTTTTGCATTTGATTCTTCAGGTGAATACTATAAAATAATCCTATAAATTATATGTCCTGTATTAAATCTTTCTCTATAAACCCTGACTATAACGCACACCCAGAACCATGCTGACTCTGTTCAGCTGAGCATTCTCCACTTAACCTGACAATTACTCAATTAACCACTATGGCTGGGTAAAGAGAAAGACTTGGTGAAGAGAGCCTTTATACAAAGCTAAGAGGATAAATAACCTTGCTTTCTATAACACTGATGGGTTGAGCTCTATATTGCCATTTTGTCAGTGAAGAGACTTTCCATTGCTTACATATTGGTGTGGAAATATGGGAAACTCCTCTCCAGCTGAATTCTCATAGTCAAAAGAAAAGCACAGGGGTAATCTTTTTTTATTTTAATTTTTATTTTATTAGTACATGTTTGCAGTACATGAAGTTTACATTCATTTTAGGGAGCAGATGCATGTTTAAAGCACAGCTTGTTTCTTTTTTTAATTCTCTTCGCCTGAAGAAAGTGGTTAATGGCTTTAAGGAATCCAGGAAAAACACAGGAATGGATGGTGGGGTAGTCAGATGGGTACGTCCATGGCCGCTCAAGGGAAATAACCAGAATGCAACTGCAGTTAAGCAAATGTTTATTAAACATTGAACAAGATGAACACACTCCGTGGAGAAGTGTGGGCATCTCAGGGAGAGGTGCAGAGTGGGTGCTAGAACAGGGACCAGTCTGAGATGTGGGAGGTAAGAGTCAAGGAAGTGGGGTTGGCCCTGGACCAGGTACGCTTAAAACAGATAATTCTAGAAATCTTCATAATTCTACCATAGGTGAAAAGAACAGAATGAGTCTAAAGTTATATTGGTAAAAAAAAAAAAAGTAGAAATCTCTCATATTAGCCAGAATAAAACATGTTTAGTCGTTTCTCTGGTTTGGACAATGCTTATGATTCTGACTATGTTAGTACTAAACTATGAATTGGTCTTGTTTGGGGTTTGATCCATCATGGTGCCAGATAGCACTGTCTTATCACTATGGTTTTACTCTAGATGTACCCTACAGCCTCATGAGATTAGAGGTAAGAATTTTGGATTATGGTGATTGGACTACGGGAGTATTACAGCTGACTTGCTGTTGGGACATGGAAGAGGCAGGTCATTGTGGGCATGATCCAAAAGGTTGTATCGCCCTCTGGGCTCCTGCCTCAACCTCTGCTTCTTGGGTGCTATAAGGTAAGCTACTTTTCTTTGTCCAGGCTTCCCATCATGCCTCTGCCTTGGAGCCAAGTTTCAGTGGACTGATGCCTGTCCAAACTGTGAGCCAAAATAAACCTCTCCTCCTTTAAATTGCGGGTGTCCGGTATTGTCCAGTATTGTGTCCCAGCAACAAGAAAGTGACTAAAGCACTGATGTTACGGCTCTGTAAAAACGTGTATGTCCAAGAGAACATCATGACCTAGCTGTGCGTGTCACACCAATTCCCAGCACCCAGCAGCCTACCTGAATGTGCCAGTCAGTAGAGTTCCTTTTCCCTTTCAGGAGAAAAATAGATTTGATAAATATCAGAAGATAAATCTGATTTTAAACAGCCAGAAGGACCAAAAGGAAAACTAGTTGAAAGAAATGAAAAGTTCCAAAACACGAAAGTGAGGCAACGCAATGTCAAGTAATTCCCAACAAGGAAGAAAGAGAGAATCTTCAAAAAATTCAAAGTAGCATAAAGAGCACTAACTGCTCCAAGTTTTTAAGGGCTTATACAAAAGAAAAGAGAAACACAAAAATAGCGTTGGCAGGGAAAAGACAGCATGAACCAATGAGAAGAAACAGAATAGGCTGACACCCAACATAGTGACCTCCTCTTACAGCACAGGCTCTGCATTTGGAGGAACACTGGGCTAAAGAACTTCTATATCAGTCAGAGTCCCAGCAGGGAACAGATGGTATGCTTAAGTGGGTAAATGAGAAGAGATTAATAAAGAAAGTCTTACAATCATTTAGGGAGGGATCAGGAATGGCGGAGGCCCCCAAAGTTAGTAACAGCAACAAGCTGTTATTGTCCCCCGGTCTGAAAAAGCCAAGGGAAGGGAGCAAACACCGGGAAGGAGATGGCCTGGAGAAGCCTGCACGGAGGGTACATGGCCTTTGCAACAAGATGAACACTCACAGCAGCCCAGCGCCTCCCATCATCTCCTGTTCATCTCTCCCACTGTTCAGATCCAACTAGAACCCGGACAGCAAGGAAACCTGTGGATGCCACCCCGAGGGTCAGCCTCCTGGGGCAGGGAAGGGTGGCAGGTAAATATGCAGCGGGGGAGATAGAAGATAAGTACTCTTCCCCTCAAAAATTTCACTGCTGCATGGCATTGTATCACCTATTCCAAGCCTGGCAAAATATGCTTCTAACCAATCCATTTAAAGGCCTGATAATTGTTTTCTCTATTTTATCCTTAATTTCTATGCCCCATTCACTTTATCTTCCCCCAAATGGGAGAGACTTATGTTTTGTTTTGTTTTGGAGACAGGGTCTTGCTATGTAGTTCAGGCTCCTCTTGCCCTGGAACTCACTACATAATTCAGGCTGCCCTCAAATGCACAGCGATCCTCCTGCCTCAGCCACCCACGTACTGGGATTATAGGCGTGTGCTGCCGTGACTGGATGAAAAATCTTAGTAGACATTTTTATTAAACTTTTCATCTAACAAAATTTAGATGCCTGTGAAGCTGTAAGGATGACTACAGAGAGATCCTTTTACCCATCTGCCCCGGTAGTAGCATTGTGGTACCCTTGCCAAGATTCAGTATCACAATCAGGATATGGACAGTGACACAGTCATGAAATCACATGTTCCTGTCACCACAAGGCTCCCTCTTGTTGCTTATTTATAATCCCACTCACGCCTCTGCTGCTCACACCTCCTCCGTAAGCCCTCCCAGCGACTAACCTCTTTATTTCAATAATTTTTTCATTGGAATATGTAATGTAAGTGGAATCATACAGAACATATATTTGAGGACCCGCTCTTTTTACTCATAAATCTCTAGACATGTATCCTGGTTGTTGCATGCTTCAGCAATTTGTTCTTGTCATTGCTGAATAACATCTTCTGGTATAAATGTACTACGATTTGTTTAACCATTCATCTGGCAGGGGATATTTTGGTTATTTCAGAATGCTACCTATAAACTTGCTAGGGGCACATAGAGGGGTTTTTAATATGAACGTGTCACATGGTCTAACTCTAAGCCATGTGAGATGCATGTCCCTGTCTAGCTCAAGCCATGGCGAAGAGGTGGCTGTGGTATGTCACACAGAAGAATTTGGCTGGGGACCTGTCACTCAGTCTACCTTGGATGGATTACTGCAACCTTTGGCTGCTTTCTTATAAATCTTCAGAGAATTCCTCAGGGCTACACCCCCAAGAGTAGGATACTGAGTCATAAATATGTTCATGCTTCACCAAACACTGCTGGGTTTCTGTCCATAATTTCTGTGCCCATTATCCTCTCATTTGCACTAAGAGAAAGTGCCTGTCTCCTCACACTTTTGCCAATACTTGATATTTATCCAACTTTTTAACTCTTTTCTGATAAATGTAATGTTTCATCATTGGTTTATGGTGGTGGCAGTGGTGGTGGTCATGGTAGTTGCTGGGGATTGAACCCAGAGATTTCACACTGAGCTATCTTCCTATTTTTTTATTTTGGGATAGAGTCTCACTAAATTATGAAATTGCCCAGGATGGGCTTGAACTTGCAACATTCCTGCCTCAGCTTCACGGTGTTGTGATGAATTGCATGCACTACCGTGCACAGTTTTATTGTTGTTTTAATGAGGAGATCTTAAATTATAGACAAGTTTACAAACCTGCCACCCATTTTAGACCACATAGTCTATCAGATGCCTTTTCGTGTAACTTGTTTATTTTTCTTCCATTTATTTAATTTTTATTTTCAGGAGTTCCCTCTATATTTGTGTATTAAACTTTTGTCAGTTTAAAATGGAACATGTTTTCCATTCTGTCATCTGTTGTCCGTACCAGTGTTTACTGAACAGAAATCCATAACTGTAATATAGCGAATCTGTTAACTTTCTGCTACTGTAACAAAATATCCAAAGTAGTCAATTTAAAAAGATCAAAGTGAGCAGGGCACAGTGGCATGTGTCTGTAGTCCCAGCTCCTATGGAGGTTAAGGTGGTAGGGCCCCCTGAGCTTACCAGTTTAAGGCTAGCATGGATGACATATTAAGATTTCATTTTTAAAAAAAAAGGAAGGATTACTTTTTGGTTCATGGTTTCAGAAGTTTCTGCCCATGATGGTCTGACTGTTGCTTTTGGTCTATAGACGGTGTATTATGGCAGATGTGCAGGACAAAACCACTCACTTCTTCATTAGGATGCAAAGAGCAAAGAACTGAATTCCCACCATCCTCTTCAAGGACACACCCTCAGTGACCAAAGACATCATACTAGTCCCTGCTTCTTAAAGGTTCCATCACCTCCAAATAATGCCATAGTTGGGGGCTGAACCTTTAACACATGTGCCTTTGGGGAACATTTTATCCAAACTATAGAGTCAATTCCACTATATGGTTTGTACTTTTAAGTCTTCTCCACAATATCTTCTCCATACCTACATCACAGAGGTAAAAAAAAAAAAAGCCATTAAGCTTTATTCCACTATCCTTTATAATATGATCATCAAATTTCTGTCTTAGACTCATCTAGATTCCATTTGAATGTTGGTTTGTTTTCCATGCTGAGACTGAAACCTGGGACTTGTACATGTTAGGAGCAGTCAAAATCTACTTTTACATATAATTAAGATAAGGATCTAGAAACATTTTCCTAGTTATAATGAGCTTCTTAATAGCACTTTTGTACCAAAAAGTTCATATTTTCCCCCATTTGTGATGCTGCATATATCGTTTCCTGCTTAAATAAATCCCTTTTTGAGCTTTTTATACTCCATTGATCCATTCACTTATTTTGAGCCAAATCAAACTTTTATTTTCTACAGGTACATAAAATCATTTTATATCTTATAGATTAAGAATCCTTACTTAGTACTTTTTCAATTTGGATGTAACCTCTGTTGTTATCATATAGTTTAGAATAATTTGCAAGTTCCTCAGAAATTCAGCTGGAATCTACTATTAAATCTATAAATTGGAGAAAATTTGACAGCTTCACTTTGATACATCCTCAGTAAATATCAATTATGTCTTGTGTCTAGGATGTCTCTGCAAAGCCTTAAGTGATCATAGGTGGGACTTTCCAGAGCTGGCTGGATCTAGAGTGTGTCATGCTGGGATTAAGTGTATGATGATGGTCTTAAGGGTTTGACATTATTAAATGAGTCCACTGATTGGGCTGGCATAGTTCTAAGTGTGGATAATGGAGAGGCCACCCTGGGTATGAGTGCTCCCTGCTGTGAAGATGTGTAGCCTCACTAAAATAGAAGGGGCAGAAAGAGCACTACAGCTGCCACCTGCTTTTTTCTGCTCTTCCTGCCTCTGCCTGCCAACTGTTTCTCTTCTGTGAGGCCCTCTGTCATATCATCCGCCCTTGGGGCCTGCTGATTACAGACTGAAAGTTCTGCAAACCGTGACCCAAAGCAAACTTCAACTTTGTGTATTTTATCTCAGCAATGAGAAACTTAACCACAATATCCATCCATTGATGACAAATATTTCATGTGTTACAATATTATATACACTAAGTCCTTTTGCATTCTTTCATAGTTTAGTTTCTAGGTATAGCACATTTTTGTTATAATATAAATGTTCCCTTATATTCTATAAAATTTTAGTTGGGAAGAAGGAATCTATTGGCAGTTGCACTAGAGGAATGTGTTTCACAATCTGGCAGAAAATGTGTATATTTTTTGCCCATGTCCCCAAGACTACAGGAAATTCACATTAAGGTCAGTTGACTAATTTTTAGTGAATAAAATTTCAAGGCAGCCCAACATCCAGGTGTTAGGTATTTCTGCTTGCTTTCAGGCAGATGTATATTGAGAACCAGGAGCAAAATGTAAGGCCAAACCACATGAAACTTGCCTGAAGCACCTGAGAAGTTGGTGCAAATGAATGTGATTGCTGAAAGGACTTGAATTAAAAAGAAGCCAAATATTTTGCATCAGGACTATAGGAAACATGAAGATCTCTCAATTTATACACCCTACACTTCACAGGTTCAAAGATGCAGAAATATAAAGTTTTTACTTGAAACAAAGAACCCATGGATTCCCTGCTCAGGAGAGGCCATCTAAGGAATTGATTACATCAGATTCTTTCCAGTGTGCTTTCTATTCCAGCACTCAGAGGCTGCTGCAACCATGATCCAAGGAGGCCCCACTTCTGCTCAAACTGGCGGCAGATCTTGGCAATGGTTTTTCAGGCATGCAGAATGCAAAAACTGTAAAGTCACTGAGACTGCCAGCCAGATTTCAAAATAAGGCCCAGAAAGACAAGTAACGTGGCCATGAAACAGCCATGTGTAAAGCTATGAGAGTAGAGCTGAAAGCATAACAGGGATTTGAAGCTCCCAGAAACATGGAATGTCAGTTGAGTAAATCCACGGGCAGCCAGCAGAGCCAGCCCATGAGAGAGGCATTATGAGCTGCAACCAGCACGGCCATGGGACAGAACTGTGGCTCACATCTTGCCACAACTTTGCCTAGGGTGCTCAGCTTGGAGCCACAAGATTTAATGTGGGTTTCTATCTCACTTCTCCCTGGTTTCTTTCTATTTCACTACTTTTCCTCTTGGATTAGCAATGTTTATCCTGTGTCACTATATGTTGGAGGTATTTAACATACGTTTCAAAGTTTTACAGGGACTCACATCTCAGAGGTTGCCTTCAGTCACAGAGGAGACTTTGGGTGTGCCCTTTTCAGTCATAGTGGAACTGTTAAGACTTTGGCAACTTTTAGAGACTGACTACATGCATTTTACATTATAACTTGAATGTAAAATGGGGTGCCGGGACTACAATACCTCCCGAAATTCTCACTTTCTGGGATGGAGTCTGATCCAAAGGTCACTGGGGGTGTGACTAGGAAGGGTGCCTTCTCATCTCTGACTCCTCCCTCCTCTGTTCCTGGTGCCAGGTGTCGAGCAGCTTTCCTCTGTCATTCCAGTCTAGCAGGTCATTTCTGTCACCTGTGGGCTGACTCCACTGAAACTGTGAGCCAAAATAAATCTTGAAGTTGTGGGTGTCAGATATTTTGTCCCAGTGATGAGAAATTAACTAATACGTTAGCATTATTTCTTAAAGCTCTTTTTTGATCCTGTTGGATTGCTGTGAAGATCATGATATCTTTTGCAAACAACTCCCTTCCAACCTTGTATCTCTTCTTTTGTCTTACAGCTCTGGGCATCACTTTCTGAAGCATGTTACACGTGTTTAGTGATAGAGAAATCTCTGTCTTGGTCTTAACCATAATGGCCATGTAGCTGAATCTCTCTAGTACTCACATTTTCTAAAGGTTTTCAGGATATCATTTGTCAAACTGTAGAAACTCCCGTGCTTAGTTTTACATAAGTTTTAAATTATATATTTATATTGAACTCCTTCTGCATTCACTGAGATAATGCTATGCTTCTCTGTCCCGTTTATGTGATAAATTACACATCGCTTGTTTTTCTGATATTAAATCATTCTATGTTTCCCAGAATAAAGTATTAGGGACAGAGTCAAGGCATTATAGAGCTCAACAAGCTAGTGCATTACTTAGAATTTTTACATCTATGTTCATACCATAAGTGGAGCGTGACTGTGTCTATATAAATAGATTTACCTCGTCATGAAAAGTGTTTTTTCTTATTTTTGTCATTTTAGTTTATTAGTTCTTGAGTACAGTACACGATGTTTACATTCTCCATGGGGACTTTCATCTCTGTTGCTTCCTTCCTCCCCCCCCCTCCACCCACCCCCTGGTCCCTTCTGTTTTTTTGTGTATGTTTGCTGTACACAAAGTTCACATCCCTGTGTGGAGCTTGTGTACACAAGACCTCCCAACCCTTTTCTCATTCTTTATCCCCTCCCTCCCTCTCTCTTCCTCCATTTCTTGTTCCCCTTCCACTTTGATAATCGTCTGTCTCCCTACTTCCTATCTTTTAATTTGTACTTTATTTTTACTCTGGGTTTCACATATAAGAGAAACAATGTATCTCATTTAACATTATGGTCCATTAAACAGTTCAAAATTACATTTATTCTAATTGTGTAAAACAAGTTAAGTAGTTCTAAATTGTTTTCTTTTTTTGTTTTTTGTTTTTTGTTGTTGTTGATTTGGTGCTGGGGACGGAACTCATGCCCTTGTGTGCTTGCCAGGCAGGCACTTACGCCACTGAGCTAAATCCCCAGCCCTTCTAAATTGTTTTCTACAATGGATCAATAAGATAAAAGTTTATCAGAACTTTAAACTTTTAGTGAAACTTACCCATAAAATTGTCTGTGCCAGAATATTTTCAGAGAGAAGATACAGGATTTCTGTTTCCATTTTCCATAGTTATTGTTTTCTCTATTTCTGTTCAATTCTGGCATTTCACATTTTTTTCAAAAATGTTTCTATATCACATTATCAAATTTCCTTGCACATAGCTTTTCATATTTTTAAAATTCTATATTTAACTGTAAGGCTTCATTTTTATTAGTCTATTTGCAACTTAACTTTTACCTTCTTGATGAGTCATGCCAAAGACCTATGGCTCCTATTAATCTTTTCATAGATAAAATATTTGGTTTTATTAATCTCTGCTTTCGTCACCTATTTCACTGATTTCTGCCCTATACATTTTATCTGTTTCCCTATTAGCTCTCTATCTAACTCTACTAGTATTTTTCAAACTTCTTCGACTGAGTGTATCACTCATTTGTTTTTGATAAAACCTTTTTAAAAACAGTTTTTCAAGTGTGTAATACACATTTGTTAGGCAAAGTTTCATGATTTTTTAATTCTGGTTAACTTTTCAATTTTTTAACTATTATATATTCACTCCAAGAGTTTTCACAGTAATATCAATTTTCAACTATTTGGAAATTTTAAAAATGTCCTTTTACTATAGATTTGTAGACTGAGGGTATGGTCAACATGAACTTGATTTTTTTGAATTTATTAAAATGTTCTTTATGAGTTGCAGTTTTGGGAATGCTCTTTGCATTTTTAAAAAGGATGTATTTTTTTGCTTATTGAAGAATTCTTTGTGACATATAGAATTACAGTATTAATACAAATGATATATAAAACATTCATTTGCAAGTTTGTTTCAATATTCAAATTTTATACAGATATGTACATATTTTGAATACAGATATATATGTACAAAGTTACATATTTAAATTTCCACACTTAAATTTTTATCTCCTCTTCAATTAATTAGTTCCTGAGAAAAGTAAACTAGAATCTCCAAATTATGATTTTTTTAGTCACTTGTCTGTAAATCTGTCAATTGATGCTCTGCATACTTTGAATCAATATTGTTAAATATGTATGAAGTTTATCCTATCTTATCAATTTGCATTTTTATCACTTTGAATTTCAGTTCTGTTTGTCTAATATTACAATTGTTTCTAGTTCATATTTTCCTAGCAAATATTTTCATTTCTTTGCTTTGAAACTTCTATTTTATAGGAAGATCATTGCATTTTTAGTACAATCTGAGATATTTCTTTCATTATTTCATAGTTTCTATTATTTTACACTTTCCTCCTACCTTTCCATCTTCTGTTTAGCAAATCAAAGTTTCTTCTGCTGAAGAAAATTTTACACACTTTATTTGTGCTATCTAATAGATACTTCTGTCTTATTAAAGTTCATACGCTAATTTATCTCTTATCTTACTAAACTTCTAATACTGAAGAATATTTTTCCATAAAAGGAAAAAGTATTTTATCACACTCCCTGTCGCAGTCTGACTGAGCAGCTATAATGAAGTACCACAGGCTGTACAGCTTATAAGCAACACAAAGTTGCTAGGCTGGGCTCAAACTTGTGATCCTCCAGCCGCACCCTCTCAGACTACACCACCACACCCGGCAACAGCGTAGCATACACCAAATGAAGAAATATTAAATAACTTTCCTAGATTCATTAGGATTTCAAGGAAAGCAATATGCTAGGATACGATGTAGCAAGTGAAGGTTATTGAAGAACTTCTCTAAACCTTGTGCTACTGAGAAATGCCAGCAAATGTTCTAAGAACTAAAAGATGTGAGAACTGTCCAGAAAAAAATCAAATACTTGAAAATAAGGTAAAAGGGTGGCCGAATTGCTTTTTCAAAATTAGTTCATAGAGAATAATGGGTTTCTTTTTGGCATACTCAGACATGCATGTAACATACCTGGATAATTTCTACCACCTCGTTAGCCCTCTTTGACCTGCTCCTACCAGAACTGCTTTTCCATGTATACAGGGCCTCTCACAGTTCTCTCTGAGGTTTATTTAATTTTCTAAAGAATTACACCTTTGACATTATTTACTACTCTACAGCCCTAGACTTTACGAAAGTACAAATATTTTTGTTGCTCTTTTTCTTAAGAGATGATTTCTCTCTAATGGAAAAGGCAATCTCATAATTTTCCTGTTCTTTGAGATTTAACTTGTTTTTTTCCACCGTGTAGTGAGATTATTTCATAACACCTTTTATGACCGACTACACAAATCTTTGTTCCTCTAATTCTTCAAATTGGTTTTATCTTCTACTTGGGGCTCTCATTAAATCTTATTTAAGTATTTCTATGTATCTGAATGACAGTCATATTTTTAACTTTTTAAAAAATATGCTTTAATATTTTGTAAGGTTTCACCCTGAGATTAAACTCATGCTCCGGAGTTTACTGCATTGTCTGGGTACGCTTGATGAGCTGTTTTCTCGTCAGAATAGCTCTCCCTGCCTCATCCCTTCTTGCCCTGGAGTCAATCCTAAGGCAAATAAAATTTTTCCTTCACCACATGTTCATTTTTCATTCTTCTAAGTTTTTATTTTTGCTTCTGATTATGAGACAAGTTTGTTTTGCTGTCTGTATTTTTCCTAACTCCTGGTTTACGCTACAACTTCTCCTGCCAGTAAACAATGACCTTTAAGGTAGGGCAGTGCTCACCTTGCATATGCACAAAGCTAGTGTTTGCACCTTGTGATGAATGATTCCCCACTAGCAATGAGTAGAAAATCAGTTTTAGGAAATAACCTTTGGGGAGCCCTGTCTACATGATGAAGACCTATTCTTTGTTAGGCCAGAGATGACAGATAATCTAGATAGTTTGACTTTTTGGTTGGTTGTTGTTGTTTTTAAATTTGTGAAGTCATCCATTTAGGAAAATCTCTGTGCTCTCTGGAAAGAAGAAAATCATTTGAGATCCGGACTGATGGGCTTCTGCAAATCTGTTTACTTTAGTTCTGTGTCTGTAAGTATGGAATGGAAGCTACAAGCTTTCTGAATTTCTCTGTGTTAGTAATTGAAAAGTCCATTTCCTTTCACTGGATGAAGTAGTTTTTCTGCCACTGGAGGATATTAATATATTAAGCTATAAAATCTCTTAAACAGGCTTTGTTTATGGAGACCTAGAAGACCTTGCATAAATTTAATATTTTCAGAGTTCTTAGAAAATAAATTGAACTTGTAATGGTCTGAGTATGCTAGAGCTTTAAAGAAAAAAGCAAACCCTTTCACAAAAACTGCTAACTCAGATGCATTTTTATATAGGGATCCAAATTTAAGTGGCAAATGAGAACCAAGAGATGGGGAAAGCAGGGACAGTGAGGAGGGGAGTGGGTGTAAACAGAACCAAGATGCATGACATGCGTGCACCAGCGCCCCAAGATGCACTGAGTCACTGTGTCCTGCAAATGTATGCTGACAAAAACAGAAATGTCTACAAAGTCAGTGTCGTTAGACCAATCAGAATGGATTTTATAATTTCCCTCCAAAGGTCCTGTACATCTTATTCTTAATTTCCTCACTTTGGTGTACTCTAGAAGCTGTATTTGCTTCGCCCTAATAAACTAAGAATCTGATGTCCCCAGAACCTTTGTACAGGTTTATAAGTTTAGATAAGTTACTATTACTTCAAATTTTAAATTGGGAAAAATATAAAATCGTATGTTCAACTAAATAGAATTATAATTTTCATACATATTTTTGTCAATAGGAATTATATATGGTATCTCATATATTAATATATTAATATGTTAATATATTAATATAAATATAATATTATATAATATTACTATATTAGTATAAATAATATATTAATATTATGCTGTATCATATATTAGGTAAAACTTGCTTTCTAATATCTTTAACTTTATAATATTATAAATTATATCATATTATAATATTATAAATACTATTATAATATTATAATATATAATTATAATATATTATAATATTATAATTATATAATATTATAATATATAATTATAATATATTATAATATTATAATTATATAATATTATAAATTATATTATATTATATTATATTAATATATTAATATTATGCTATATCATATATTAGGTAAAACTTGTTTTCTAATGTCTTTTTTGACTTTTAGCACAAAGCTAATATTAAACTGAGTTATTCAGTGAGTAATTCTTGGACACCTACCTACTTCTTAAGTAAGCATAATTTCAATGTATGTTTTTTTTCCATATGGGGGCTTGGCATGCTGCCCAGGCTGGTCTCCAACTCAGACTCAACAGACACTCTACCCTCAGGCTCTTAGGTAGCTAGAACTGTAGGCAGGTGTGACTGCCTTGGCTGTGTGCTTTTGTTTCTTGCTTTTGTACAGCATGGAGAGGCCATGGCCCTGAACTGTGTTAAATGTATTCATGGTTGTGCTGCTTTAGGAGAATATAGGGGAAGAGAGTACAGGAAAAGGCATTGAAAATGATCAAAATATGATATAAATGCACCAATTCCCCAAAATGCATGTAAACATTATGTATTGCAAACATACATGGATACAAACAAATCTAAATTTTAAAAAAGAGAATATAGAAGGGCATTTGTGGCTGTAACAGTTGAATGAGCTTCATAATCTATAAATACTTGCAGATGACATGAAGTTCACAATCACCAATTGTCACCTTTCTGTTGCTGTGACCAAATACCCAAGAAAATCAGCTGAAAGAAAGGCAAATGTGGGCTCACGCTTTTGGGAGTTTAGTCCATGGTCAGCTGGCTTCGTTGTTTTTCCACCTGGAGTCAGGAAGCAGCATCCTGACAGCAGGATGAGATAGAGGAAAACTGCTTATCTCATGGCTGGAGAGGGAAGCTGTTCACCTCAGGAGGCAGGAAGCAGAGATGGGCAGCGGCAGGGATGGGCACGACGTGCACCCTTCCAGATGGTGTTCCTAAGATCCCATTCCTCCCACTAGGCCCCAGTTCCTGGGGTGTCTACCGCCTCCCAACAGCACGATCAGCTGGGATCAAGCAGTCAATGCATGAGCTTATGGGGGACATTTCAGATAAAACTGTCCCCTCTGGCTCCAGATTTTCTCTAATTAATAGAAGGTAGTTTCTGGTCAAATGCAGAGTTGTCAAAGCTGTACTAGAACAATAGGACAGAGAAATGCAGATGTATGTGCAAGAAAATGGAATATATGTGGGGGTTTTCCCCAAAGGAAAAGAGTCACTTCGTTTTAAAATAAAATGTCTTATTTCAAAATTTGAAAGGGGGCCAGTGATTTAGCTCAGCGGCATCAGCACCTGCCTGGCAAGTGCTAAGTCATGAGTTTGATCCCCAGCGCCCCCCCCCCCAAAAAAAAACCAAAAAAAAATTTTGAAAGGAATATTGAAAGACCAAATTTAAATGGATATAGAATGTCATAGAAGGCTATAGAAAGTAAACAGTATTAGCTTTGGTCTTCAATATTTGGTCTTATATATGCAAATAATCCAACAGAGAGGAACAAATAAGACTTTTAAAAAAGAAAATCATGCTTAGTTTAAATCTCTTTAAAAATATGATAAAAATATATAGTACTTTAGTAAAAAGTTAAGAATTAGGTTTCTTTCTGTTAAAATTAAAAATTGTTTTTAGAGTACTTAATCTACTCTTACTAAGAAATACTAAAAAGATATTATTTATATTTTCTGTTATCTTCCTGCATACCAGAAATACCATTTCTCACTAGAGTAAATTTCACTGCTTTTCTCTGCATTTTTGTGTGTATATATTTTGTAAAGCAAAAAGAAATGGCAAATTTCAGTATGGACTATAGAAATTCCCAATCAAAAGAAGAAAGAATACAAGTTTGGAGGAAAAGTAAAGAAGCCTCAGAAATTTGTAGAATAATATTTCAAGTATCAAAATATGTGTAATTGAAAACCCAGAGGATGACCAGATTGAAATTAATTCTCTGGCGCAACACCACTTGACTCTATATATGTTAACTATATGCCAAAGATTCCTATTTATAAAAAATATCATACATCACTGAATCAATGTAAAGTTAAAAAAACACAATTTGCTAACCTTTTTTATGTGAGGTTTTGATACATGTATACATTGGGTAGTGAGAAATTCAAAGTAATAGGTAAATCTATTATTTTAAAATTTTATTATTTCATTATAATAAATACAAATTCCTCTTTTTTTAAAAGTTTGAGATATATATTGCATTCTTATTAATTATATTTACTGTGCCTTGTCTTAGAACTCCAGAATTTATTCTTCCTGTGTGTTTAGTGATCAAGAATAATCTTTGGCAATTACTTATAATTAGGGAGAGGAGGAGATGGTAAAGAAAAATTATACAAAACTTGAAAGTATAGCAAACCGGAAACAGCTTGACTATTCAGTGTTGTACTGTAACATTCTTTAATAGGTCTGCCCAAAATCTATTTAATTCTCTGAAAGAATGTGTTTTTGTTTGACTTGTCAACCACTAATTATAACCCAGACTCTGGAGCTACATCATAACTCGTAGAGCTGTATCTCATCAGAGATACAAATTTCTTTGATATACTTTCATTTTTTATACATACAACTCATATTTTTAATTTTTGAAATAATTTTTGACAAGATGAAATCAAAGAAATTCAACATTTTAAAAGTTAAATGAGGGGCTGGAGGTTTAGCTCAGTGGCATAAGCACCTGCCTTCAAGCAGGCAGTCGTGAGTTTGATCCCGGTACCGATAAAAAGGAAAAAGACAAAAAAAAAAAAAAAAGTTAAATGACCACACAGGACGTTTTGACTATAAGCAGAAATGAACGAAGAATCTTCTCCAGTTATTTTGTATGTGTGTGTTTTGAGGATGACCAGTATAGCCTTAGACAGTGTCTCATGGTAACTGCTTTCAGAAGGCAAATCCTAGATGGATAGGATTAAATGCTACTTTATAAATCATTAAAAGCATGCTAAAATCAATTCAAAAATTGACCAGAAGCCACTATACTTTGCTCCAAAAAGAAATAACATGCTGAGTAAGCAATGTAAATGCTGCTCTCTCTTCTCCAAACTGAAGAAGCCCGCTGGGTCGTCACGGAACAGCTAAACCTCTAGCAGACGCAGGCAGTACCAGTCAAAAACAGCAAAGCATCCTAACAGAGGCACTGCGTTGAAATTCCATTTACACTGTTGTTAGTAATCGCATGATTTTACAATTCTGAGAAAAGCATAATATCACATAATGTAGTATGTGATATTATGCAAAAAAATTTTTTAAATCTCTGTTGAAGTATGTATTAGAACCCTATCTTAAAGCAAAGAGAAATAACAAGAGATTCTCACAAAATAAAAAAATCAGGTCTTTCATATCAGATATTGACCAAGAGACTCAACTAAAATCAACTAGAGATTTTGAGCTCCAAGGGTAGCAGAATTACAACAGAAAAGCTTCTACTGTTTTTCCATGGAGGTCTTGATCCCGTTGTGTTCCTCTCTCCAAGACTGTTCTGGAGGTCCCCACCATCAGCACCTAGCTCACAGAAGCACACTAAGATGCTGCAGTAATACTATCCATGGGGCCCCCATCGTGTGATATTATTGTGGATTCTGTATTCAAAGGTACCTTGTTGGTTT
Source organism: Cavia porcellus (assembly GCF_034190915.1). Lineage (NCBI taxonomy): Eukaryota > Metazoa > Chordata > Mammalia > Rodentia > Caviidae > Cavia > Cavia porcellus. The sequence goes on along the minus strand of NW_026947510.1, from coordinate 47,355,987 downwards.
CTGCAAAAATTAAACAGCCTTGACTGAGTTTAATAAACATCTTCAATGATTACACGTCCCTCTTCCTTTCTCCAAAATATAAAAATAAGCCAAAATTGAAACAAGGAAAATTCCAGGATATGTCCTGTAATAATGGAAAAAACAACTGATATTGGAAGATGAGATGTAACCATTGAAAATAACTAAAGAAAACCCCAGTTACTCTTCTGAAGTCTGGCTTTGAAAAAAAAAAAAAAAAAAAAGTATTTGCCTATTTGTCTTTCCATTTGGTCTGAAACCACCACTCCCAGAAGCTCATGCCTGCGATGCTGAACAGCTGTGACATGGAAAAGACGTGGAAAACCGGTAACATTTCAAGTTTGATATTTTATTTCCTCACAAACTGTATGGATTTTAAGAGAAAAGTGAGAGATGTGAACACAAAAATATAGAATTAATTAGAGGGCTTAGCCTGGGACAAGCTTGAAATAAAATCATTCACTTTTATTTTGATGTTTTTCTCGTGTGTGTGTGTGTGTGTGTGTGTGTGTGTGTGTGTGTGTGTGTATGTTTCTGTAAGCCTGCTAAGCTGTAGTTCTGTGATTTCTCTGATACTGGGACTACTCTTGTATAATCAACTCCCAGATTGTACAATATCTAGAATGTAGTAACTCAATAAATATTTGTTGAAGACATGATAAATTAACTAATGAGCTATTTAAAAGTATTGCAAAGTTTACTACTATTTCTCCACCAGATTTCAGTTATATTAGAGATGAAGACATGCTCCTGGTCAGAGATTCTCAAATCTTACTGTCCACACAAATCACAAACCATCTGGATAGCTTGTGAAGGTGATTTCAACTCAGTATTCAGTGGGGGGGGGGGGGGTAGACAAGTTGCTGGGTGGTGTTAATTCTGCTATTGCATGGAACACATTTTTGAGAACCAAGATTCTCCAGGGAGATAGAGCAAGTCCCAAGTGGGGAGTCTGTGAGAAGTGTTGGGCTGGTTGAGTAGTGAGAAAAGTCAATGCTCAGGATGCCCCTACCCCAAGTGACCAGCTCATCCAGAGACACTTAGGCTGATAGCTGTTGAAGAAAGCACAACTTAATGCTTATAGTGGTTAGTGTTTCATTGACTTTGCAGGCCTAAAGCAGGCAGTCTGACCATCTATTCAGAGGATAATAGTACACAATACAGCATCTATGGGGGATCTCCTTCTGAAGGTGGTAGCTATTGTTAATTACCTGTTATCTCTTTTTAAAGTCCTGTGTTGGGGGGGTCCTGTTTTGTATTGTTTGGTTTTATTATATCTGATGGCTTGGGAAGCTATTTCAAAGATAACAAGATATATTATGGTAGCCATTTTGGATTTACTATTATCTTGTTCTGAAGTCCTTTATTGCATTCATTGGTTTTTTATTGGTTCTATTCTGTTCTGTTTTGTTTGATTTTTACTATGTCTGAGGGTATGGGCAGCTATTTTGAAGACAACAAGAGGCATTGTGGTAGCCATGGCTGATTATCTTGTTTTGAAATCCTGTGTCACTTACACTGTTTTGTTTTGATTGGCTTTATTCTGTTTTATTTTGCTTGGTTTTATTCTCTGTAAAATAAAAAATTATTTTTTTTAAAAAAAAAAAGCTTGTAGTGTCAGGCCTGGCAGTGAGGACAGACATCTGTTCAAGGAGTACGACCACTCTCACATTTCCTCCTTGCTCTGTGAAATGAAAGCCTTTGCCTTTGATTTAAAAAAAAAAAAAAAAAAAAAAAAAAAAAAAAAAAAAACAGTTCTATGCTGGGTGGCAAGACCTGGGAGAGACCAGGGTCTCTCACTTCCAAAACCTTCTCCTGAGCATCTCAGAATGCTCATTTCCCGGAGGACAGATCATGCCCACAACCACAAGAGGCTTGTTTTCCCAAGGTGTTTGGGAAAACTACTGATTTTCAGCTCAGTTTTATCTAGAATGTTTCTCTTTAAACTACATGGAGGCAGTCATGGTGGTACCCATCTACAACCTCTGTACTCTGGGAAGCTGAAGCAAGAGGATCACAAGTTTGAGCCCAGCCTGGGCAACTCAATGACTTAGCAAGACCCTGTCTCAAAATTATGAAAGCGGGGAGGGGTTTGGGAATGTAGTTTGGTGCAAAGGACCTGTGTTCAGTTCACATTACCAAGAAACAAAACTGTACAGATGTATGTACAATCCTCAAAGTGGTTCAAATGTACATATGGCTCAGAAAAACTTCTGTGCTTTTAACTTCTAGGAACTAATGAAGTAATCTCTCTGGCTTTGTAAAAAGTAATCCAAAATTATTGTCCTCCATATAAACTACCAATGTGTCATGCTTTGTAATAACAACTGCATAATATTAAATGAATCAGTATGCCATGTTGGGAGTTTTATCTTACTGCAACAGTAACCCACAGAATTTTCACTTAGCATGTCACTGGGAGACAGGCTAACAACTCCAACACCTTGGTATGTAAGCAACCTACATCCAAGGTAAGAAGTGAAGCACAATTTAAAGTTAAGCAACTAAAACTGATAACTAAAAGGGACTTTCTGCTTTAAATGATAAATACATGTTCTTTGCATTGGCTGAGTTTCCTTTTTTGGAATAGGTATTTGTGTGATTCATGAATTGCTGAATCCTTGGATAATATCAATAAAATGTTCATGTGCCTAAATGTACTTTTCAACTCCCTGTATTTAACAAGTCTAGAGGAAAAAAATTATTATCAAGAAGAAATACATGACAAAGTGAATGAACCATGTATATCATAATTATCCAGGATAAAAACTGCTACATGAGTAATTGAGTGTTGGAAAAAACAAAAGACCTGCATAATCTTTCAAACATAAGCCATATTAAATGCACACACAGTGCCATTGTGCTTAATTTCATTTAACCTTCACACAAATATAAAAATGGTAAATATATTTTCTGTTTCTCCTTAAGTAAGATATAAAGGTGCTAAGTAACTTGCCACGGACATATAATTTAGAATGGCAGAATCTGAATGCAAGTCCAAATAGGCTGCACAGCCCAATTTCTTTTCACTAAGATACTGAGAACCTCTGGTTCCAGCAGTCAACATGTGTCTCTCTGAGTGCTTTACTTACGTTATCTAAAATATTCACATAAACCCATGGTCATATTCAGTTGCACTACAGCCAGTCTGAAAAAAAAAGACATCCGGAAGCCTGGAAAATGTGAGTTCAGAGAGGAAAACCTTCTTATGGTATATAATACACACCAGGAAAGTCAGCAGTCTGGCCAAGTAGTATAGAAAATTCAGATTATTTGATGTTAGATAAGCATGCTTCAGGTCAAAGCCAGCCAAATAACCTCTGTTGGTCTTACAATAATTACCAGATCTCCACTTGATAATTTCATTGCTTATGTTTTCTTTTACTCTACCCACCTACAAGGATAAAATTAAGAAAACCATTCCCTTTCTCAGAATAAATTAATTATTTCACATCATTTACACAATGTGTTATATGAGTTGGGATAAATCAAGTCTGTCCATATGACTAAACTGTCAAAGCTGAGCTGCATGATCAAAAAACGTTGCGGTCATTCCAAAGCTCTTTCATTCTGAGATTCTGTGGGCGAGCTGGCTGACCTCAGCTTTCGAGGTGTCCTGTCTATCTTGTGCCTCACTAAATACATACATGGTCATTTTTTGCACATTGAATCGTCTAGCCTTCAAAATGTTTAAACTAGGGGAAATACAACTCAACTAAGGGATATTGCTATTAATCCTAAAATGCATAATACAACAAAAAGATGATTGCAAAGTGGAAGAGACAGAAACAATGAGAATGCTGTTCCGGGCAAATGATTTTTGTACTCAAATTATTCATATTCATGATACAAGAAGTTGAAGAGGAATATAAATCAAAGCCACACAAAATCAAGATGAAATAAAAGTCTTAGAGAAACCCAGAGTTCTGTGGTCTCTTTCTAATTTCCAGAAAACACTTTTACAAATGGTCAGGCAACTGAGCATCTGAGATCTAATTGTGTCATGTCTAACAAACTAGTTTGATGTTCCCCTTTTAGAAGAGCAGATGGAGAGTCTAAAGACTATGAGAAGCCCCGTAAGAGTAATGTGACAGTCTGAGGGACAGACAATGTTTTTTTACAAAATAAAAAATAAATTCTTTGATAAATTAGCAGGGATTTTTTTTCACCCACATCTAAATGAGATTTTCGTCATTTCTTAAACAATGCCAAAGTAATTTTCTGGTTTTTCAAGAAGAAAAACAGGACAAGAATTTAAAAACTAAATGAAAGTATATTGACAGGAAAGAGTTCAGCAGGAATACAGTTTCAGGGAAAGTAGTTTAAGTCATTTTCCTTTGAAAATTTCTTAAAAATGCAGGAAGTCCAGAGAACAATATTTTTAAACGTATCTGTAGCTACTATACAGTTTTAATAAATGCTAATATTTTGCCATACTTTTCTGAGAAAAATACATTACATAGATAAGTAATGTTACCTCTAGGGTCCTCCCTGATCTAAATCTCCATTTCTCCTCAAAGCGAGCACTCATGATGAGTTTGATGTGTGTTTCTACATCTATCAGTGAGTTTTTAAGTTTAAAAAACTATTAGAATAAAAGACACATTGCCATTAATCCTCCTCCCCCTCACTTCAAATAGACTTCTCATCCATCTTGCACTTTTTCAAGTGGCTCTGGAAGTCCTCTTTCATGAGTGTCTTGAGTTGCGCTGTCACGGCTGCCTACTTATCCTGAATTGATGCAAAGCATTTACCTTTCCCAGTCATTTGGACTTTAGGGAAGAGTCAGAACTTGCATAATGCCAGATCTGGAGAATAAGAAGGATGTGGACCCTGCAGTGATTTTAAGAGCCTTCCTTTCTGTTGGACCAGCATTTATCATATTTTTTTAACCACATCTCAAAAAGACACTCACCTAAGAGGACTTCCAGATCTGCTTTAGAAGGTAGCAAGACCTGTCTCTGGCCATACTAGCCTGAACATGTCCGATCGTGTCAGAAAGTGGCAAGACCAGCGGTACAGGCACTTTTACTAAGTGTTAAAAGCAAAGGGGAGATTAAGGGCAATGTATCTTATATTGTAATTTTTCTTCATTTAAACATTCACTGGATATTTTGATCACTCCATGTACAAAGATACATCTATGTGTAATACAACATATAAAGTATTATATATACATAATATAGATCTATATTATGTATATTATATATACATAATATATATCTATCTATTCCTATATATATATATATATATATATAGGAAGTATATATTACTAACATATGGATTGAAAATATGCCAAAACATATATTTCAGGTATTCATGCATCTCACATACCATTTCAAATATATTCTTAAAATCGTGCCTAGGGCCAGGGATAGAGCTCAGCAGTGCTGCACCTGCCTGGCAAGTGTGAGCTCCTGAGTTTGATTCTTGGTACAAAAAAAAAAAATTGTTTCCTTAAAATCACACCTATCAAGAGGAATTTCTTAGAAATTTCAAATATAGTAAATGATTACCAAAAACCAGTAGCCTTTTCTTCTTAGAAAATAACTAGGACACACACACAAAAAAATTAGAACAAGGTCTTTTTATAGTGAATTCTGAAGACTATATTACAAATTCTGAGACTGAAAGAATTTCTAAGGTGGCAGTGTGGTTTAAAACATTACCAGGAAGCTCACAGGTTATAAGTTTAAAATTAGAGATGAAACAGGTCCAAAATAGAATTCAAAGGTGAGTTGGATACTGCACAAGATTATAATGGGTTCATTGAATTCCTCTGTGCATACTAAGCTACTCTCTGGGAGTAACTTACCCAGCTTCAGAAATTACATTAACTCTTCAAACCCCAAAGGTGAAGTTTAGTAAGTTATTACTTGGTACACTAAATTTTCCTTGCACAAAAAATTATTTTCACACCTTAGGTATTCCCTGGGCTTCAGTTATGGCCTCTGTAAACCAAATAGTTTTCTGATCACTTAAGCATTTATATGACTCCCGAAAGAGCTCCATTTATTCATAAAGGAAATTTAGGCTCCCTGCAAAGTCCAAGTAACAACTGAAATTCACTTTGACATCATTGTGTCCACGCACTTGAAGACAAGAGCATGGAAAAGGTCAATCTGATATACTCAGACCTATCACCGAGTCTATTGACTGTTTGGTCAGTCTAAATGGCCATTATGATTGGCAAGCAAAGCCAATTAAGGAGAGAATGGTTCATATATTGGTTTTATGCAGTCAGAATTTTACTAAGTAATAAATGTTCCATAAGTCTGCCTCCTGGTCAGACTTCCCAAGATCATTAAAAGACTGTTGGTTATTTTATCAAAAAGAGAGGTATCGATTCTGATATTCCAGCCAAATTCTACTTTACAGAATTAGTCTACCCTTTCCAAATTTCCTCAGATTAAGAGGCACGATCCAGAGGACAAGCAGCAGTCTCTCTTGGGAGGCCAAAAATAAACTATCTGACCCAACTCACTATGAAGATGTCTTAAAGGGCTTACATAAGCATCTTTTAATCAGAAGATATAGCATTGGTCATACCATTGGCAGAATCAGCTGACTAGGACATTGACGGATGCTTACTTACAGCTTTCTAATTGCTCTACAAAGCATTCCAAGAATGATGGGGAGAAGGTGAACTATGAGGAGCCGAATTACAAGTTTCAATTCCTGCTAGAAGATGAGAACCTGAAGAATTGCCTTTTAGTGTTCCTCCAACAAACAAGAACCCCTGCTGGATCCAAAAGCACTGAACAATTCCATTCTTTAAGCCAATCCAAAAACACGATCATTGTTTGTCCTCTAAGAGGAAATATTTTTTCCAGGGTTAGAAAGTGATGGGGAGTCAAGTGGGGAGTCAAGGGCAGTGGCTTCCCAGCCTGCAGGACAGTTGGGAATGAGAAGCCATGCACTAGACGACTTTTCAAGTCATCCTCAGGCTTAGGTTATTAGGAAATTATTAGAAATTATTAGAAAATTAATTATTAATTAACTGAGGAGTATTTTATTGATTTCACTTTGAAAATTCAGTGTATTTTGTGAGAGAAGGGTGAACTGAGGCCATGGTTTGACTTTTCAACAGGCATCATGTAGGCATTAACAAGTTGACAGTTCTGGTTTTTCTTATCCTTTTTTTAGTAACATGAATGCATATTTCAAAAGACTTACGAAGTGTAAGGAGAAATTTCTTTGGTAACAAGGTTAGAGAAATTCTTATTGTGGAAAATAATAAAAATGACCAGAGCTCAGAAAGCATTATTGTCTTTTCTCTACATTTAAACTACAGTGATGTCGGCTGTGAAAAACAAATACATTTATTTAGCACATACGCGCATATTGAGGTCTAAAAAATCATCTTTACTCTTTTTAAGCAGTACTGACACTCATTAGCACCTTTGAATATAATTTCATGCAATTTAATTTTTTTATTTATAAAACTGTTTCCAGGTGTGATTATTATTCATCCATCATATGATATATCTTTAAAAATAAAAAAAATGACAACATTCATCTCCAAAATTTATATGTGCTGCTAAAGTACTCTAATTATACAACAAAGTAATTTTTTAATGTAACCTTTACGTACTAGGTTACATTCTCTAAAGATGTTTTTAAAGTAAAATTGCATATTTCAAGTATTTTTCCATCAGCATTATACACTATTTCCTTGCAGATTATAACTAAGTAATCTAGGGTGACGTTTGACAATTCTTAGTCAAATTCTTTTTCTTAATCTACATAATCAGAAACTCCATAGACAGCGGAAATACCACCTTGTGGGGCTTATGATTACCAGAACACAGTATGAAAAAAATGGGCTCCTAAATTTGGAAAATTAAAGACAGATTTCATCTATTTAGGGATCCTGATAACGAAAGTACAATCAAGTATCTTGATACAAACAAAAAAAAAAACTCAGGTATTTCACTTTAGGTAGAACTGCAGCTGTAATCTTTCATGTATTAAATATTTTCGAGCACCAACTAGATGACAGATAACATAGTCCGTGAGAGGATCCAGGAATGAAATGGAGGGGTCTTTTGTCAGCCTGGCAGAGCAGAGGTAGACCCCTGGAGGGATTTGCCTGTGGTGGTTAAGACTGAGTGTGGAAGAGGAGCTTCCAGGAGTGATGTTACTAGGGAAAAACATCAGTCAGGCCTGCGCTGTTCAATGGTCATGTTAAAGAATGAGAAAGAGAAAAAGGGGGCTGGCCAGTAGCAGCCTGACTGAGCATTAGATTCTGCCCACAGACCCTGTGGTTTCTAGCATAACACCCACTTCCCGCCTTGCATATGCATCCCTGCAGACAGTGAGGTCTGTCAGATACTCCCTGCTATGGGGCTTGATGGGACTTCCTGCCTACTGCATTGTTGATTTTTCCTTTCTTATAATTAAACCTTTTTCTAATCCTATAAGGTAGTAATATTTGCAAATGGGGAACACCTGGCTATCCAACATGATGAATTTTCCAGGCTTCCGGGGAAAGAGTTATTCAAGCCAAAAGAAATCTAACACACTCCCAGAAGTAACCGAAGCCCTTCACAACCTGAATACATGGGCGCAGAGGTTAAATGTATATTCAACAGAAAAACCAGAAATATTTTGTTCCTCTGTGTGTGTGCGTGCATGTACGTGTAATCATAGAATTCTAAGCTTGTGGGGTGTGCTTTATATCTATATCATATGTTATCCAGATACCAGTTGTATATTATAAGCTGCATATGCAATACCATATGGACACTATAAAATATCACATGTGCTGTCAGGATAATTTTACATTTAGTGCATGATTTAAATGTCCTATATTATACACCTATCTTCTCTGTGTGTGCGTGTATTTGTCTAACAAATTGCCTTATTATCAAGTTCACATGTACATCAAAGTTAATGTCTCTTTACTTAAATTTAATAAAAAGCAATATGGAAACGTGAATACAGTTTGTTTTTTCTTCACTAGATTTTTCTGCCGTGCAGCATTTAACACTGGTGCAGCTGTCAATACCCATTCATCTGCTATCGGGCAGCTTTTCCTTTCACGCACTGTGACATTTTTAAAGTGGCAAAAAAAAAAAAAAAAAGAAGCTTAAAACAGCATATTTGTCACTTTTTTCTTTCTGGTGACCTTTTAAGCACTAGAGAAAATTACTCTTACGTACTAAAACCTTTAATCATTGTACATATATTGTACAATAGTGCTTTCTATAGGGGTATCATTTAATTAAATTTAAGAAATTTACATTATAAGTGCTGCTGTTCGTTCAATTATTTAAAAATTTAAACATAAGAAAACCTCTTAGCTCCTAGCTAGGGCAACCATGTAATGCACTGTGATTTATATTTTTAAAAATCATTTTTACTAGTGGGATTTCAGAAATAACTTGTACACGCCCTCAGCTTCCAGCTTTTAAATGCTGATAAATTGCTACGTAAATGAAACACATTCCACCAATAAATAAAGAAGATATGTTGATGGTGAGGCATGACAGGGATTGAGGAAAAAAGATGTAAAACTGAGTTTAAACTCATTTTGGATCAACTGTGTGACCTTGGGAGATTCCTTGGGGATTGGTGATCTATACCAAGTATCTCGTCATATGAAAAATTACTCCACTATGATGGTATGATTGTGAGGAACTAATTAGCAAGTATTAGTGCATGAGATCTGAAATCCATGGCAGAGTAAAGAGTAGTAAGTCTTTTAGCGCAAAACCAAGTCCCTTGTTTTCTAGAAATGGTAGAGAAGTTTCAAATTCTTATAACACATCAGAAAGAAATCAAATGTTTTAAACAACCTGAAACATGATCATTAGCAACATATTAAGATTAATATCTTTTTGAAGAACAGAAACAGAAAAGTTTCTAAAATCAAAAAGACTAATAATTCTGAATTGCCCATTTAGGCTCATTTTTATTCTTATCACTTTCCAAAAAATTGAAATATTTTTTTAAATGACCAGGATTTTTTCCTTCTCCCTTTTCTATGCCTTGGGCTGGCATAGTAGAGCGATGGGTTTCAATTCAGAAACCCTAGATCAGAACATGTACTTCGACATTTATGAGTTGGTCACCTAAAGTAACTTGGCTTCATAAAGAATCACCTTTCTCGTCTTTACAAACAAGAACATAAAATTGACAACACGGTTTTCTTTTATGGGTCATAAATGCTGTGTATTCAGTAACTGATATGTAATAAGCTCTTGGTAAGTGGTGTGTATTAACATATTTCTGGCAAGAAATCTCTCACCACTCTGTCATAATAGCAGCTCGGTGATCTTGAAGAGTCTACATTTCAGCAAGAATCCGGTTTGGAAGCAAGATTCAAGGTCCTCAACTTTCAAGCAGTCCTCCTGGAGCCTCCTCATCTGGCTTTGACAGCCTAGTCAATCAGAGTCTGGGAACAGTGTCCAACCCCTTGGGACCAAGAATCACAGTATCTTTCTTTCATCTCCATCAGCTTTCTTGCATCTATGGGATAGTAGGGAAATGGTCCTGGAGGTGTCAATGGTATAGGACTGTTTTAACAGAGTACGCTAAACATCAAAATAAAGATGGGTACCAGAATCACTTGAAACCATTCACATCAGGGAAGTCTGGAATAGGAATGAGGGTGTGTTATATAGATGAATAAAATCCTCTCGGCCAGAAGGAGTGAGGAGAAAGAATCCCTTACAAAGTCAACAGCTTGTTCAAACTTCAGAGAAATAAGATGGTAAGGACATCCTGGTCACTGTCACTGAGGTTCGGTTCGAGGGCAGATGGAGGTAGGCAGTGATTGCTTGATGTCACTGCTCCAAGTCTAGGCTTTCTCCTTTATTTCAGTTAGAACTCAGTGAAGCTTCAGCTGTGTTTATTAGCAGGATCACTTCAGTATTTATATGGTGAATGGATTGAAGGGAGTTAAGGATTGCACATGGCAGACTTATTGGTAAGCTTTGGGAAAGTCTGGGCAAGAGAAGGTATGAGCCTTCACTAAGGGATTGCCGTGAAAGCAGAAAGGGTTAGGAGGTAAAACCAATAGATATTAACAAATAATTGTGAAGCATCAAGAAGAAGGAGGATTATTGCTAAATTTTGACTAGCTTGCCTGGATGGAGAGCAAATAGATTAAACATAATAAAATGCTACATATTTCAATAGGAAAATACATATAATACAGAAAATATAATGGTCACATTATATTTCACACTTACGTATAATAAATTTTATATTTAAGTATACCTTTTGCTTATTTTTCACATCTAGAAATAAAGGGTAAGTATATTCTTGCATATAAAATCACCTTGAATACTTAACAGCTACCTTTTTCTTGCCATCAATTGGCAACAATATTCATTTCCAAAGTGGAGTATATTTCTTAGTAATCTTATAGCATGTTTGATAATGTCTTCAATAAACTACATCATTTCTCCTTAATTTACCTGCTAGCTACGTTTTAGAAAATTCTATGTATCTTTAAATGATAGAAATTCACCTTCCATCCCTAGGTGACATGGTTATACCGTGGGCTCAGAAATTTTTAGGTGACTTGTTTTTACCTACATACATGGCTGGTGGGAACATCTCAAGTGATACAAAATGTAGGAAAATTCTTTCTGTGAGGCTGTTGTGTACAACACATTGTGTTTACTAGGGTTCTCTACAGGAGCAGAATCAATATAAAATATAAGCGTAATTATACAAAGGGATTTATTAGGTAGGCTTTCAGGATGAGAGGTGGAAGCCTCTAAGCATGGCCATCTGTGTACTGGAAAACCAAAGGATCCAAGCCAGGAGTGGGAGTGCACACCTGTAACCCCAGCACTCGAGAGGCTGAGGCAGGAGGATTGTTGTGAGTTTGAGACCAGCCTGGGCTACAAAGTGAGCTCAAGGCCAGTGTGAATTGCATAGCAAAACCTTGTCTCTAAAACAAAACAACAACAAAAAAATCCACCTAACAGTTGAGAGTTGAAGCCCAGAAGCTTGCTATAGTGTGAGTCTTCATTTAAAAAGCTGAAAAATATATAAACCCATGAATACCAAGATTTAAAGGGAATGCAACAACTGGAGTTCTTTCAAAAGAGGAGGCGAGGAAATACTCCTCCTGTTCTGTCTGAACTATATGAGGATTGGTGCCACTCACATCTGCGATGGGTCTTCCCCTTGGTTTGCTGGCCTACATGTCAATCACTCACAGACACACCTAGAACTTTCCCACTCTGCTGGGTGGGCCTTATGCAAATTTTCCTGCACAATTAGCGATCACATGCATGATGTTTAGCATCCTTGTGTGTGTGCCACTCAAATTCCTAAGTCAATGTGACACTTAAATCATTGAGATGACTAAAACTCTTTCCCTTCAGATTCCAAAACATTCCCAGGAGATGGTGTCATTGACAACTAGTGTGTATCTCAAGACTGTTCCAGAGAAAATCTCACAATTTTCTCTTCTTAACAGTACTTTGCTCCTGCTAACTGAAAAATCTTCTTTGGTGTTACACTGATAGCCAATCAAAAAGGATGAAAGGGGTAAATCTATTCTTTTCCTTTTACAAACGTCTCATCTCTGTTTCTGAATGCTCTTATGACCTTCAGCAATTCATGAGCTGTAATCAGCATTTATTTCTTCATATCCTCCCAGTCTAGGGCTGAGTTGGGGCAAGACATGGAGAATGGCTGTATCCCTACTTCACAGGTGAGCCTCACCCACTGTCTTGTTGGACCCAGAGTTTTGCTGAAGCTGGCTCACATTAGCTTTTGAGAGCCAATATAAATTTTCAGGAATTACGTGAGCCAATTGACAATATGTTGGAAGCTTGAATTTGGCTATGGTGATAATATTTAAACCATAGAAATTGGCAAACACTAAAAATCAACTCTCTCCCCTATTCCTTGGAGCCAGTTACTCAACATTTACCAGGACACCACTAGCTGAAGCTCTCCTCCATCCTGCAGCAAACAGAGAAGCTTTCACTAGCAAGGCGTTTAACAAATACCCATCATCCTGTGCATCCCCTCCCACCTCATGGACTATTCACGATAACCTTAGTGCTTGATGGTAATCTGAACATCATTTCGGAATTGTCTATGCCATTGTCTCTTAAGTTGGCAGCCTTGATGCTGGTCATTGATACAGACAGCTACACTGGCTCACCTTAAACAGGCAGTCCAAGGACATTCCAGCACCTCTATGTGTCAAAGATTGCATTTCAATCCTTCCCTAACCTTACCATCATAAATAACTCTCTCAAACTTTCAGCTTGGACATAAACATGGATTTACTCATTCTTCAGTTAACCTGTCCCTCTGCAAGACCAAGCTTGCAGAAAAGCCACCATAGTTTCAAAGGCAACGTGAAACTGACAAATCCCTGTGCTGCACTCTCTGGCAAAAAAGAATTAAGAGTTTGTCAGAATCCAGTCACTAGAGGATTAGAAGTCAGTCAAATCTGCCGACTCAACACGTTTTGCTTTAAATCGGGAAAACGCCATCCAAGCTGAGTGGTAAGAAATTTTCAGGGAGCAGTTAAACTAAGAAGGAGGCAGGAGAAGAGAATATACGTTAAGAGCAATCAATTCTATCTCAAACGATCTGACAGCACTTTTACCACATAGTCTGTCTTCTTTCTCCATCTCATCCTCTAAGTTAAGTACTATTTTAGTCACATAGCAAAATCAGAATGATGAGGTAAATCATCCAGTTTCAGGACATTTGGGGAAACCAGAACTATAATTTCAGACTTTTGATATCGTTTTTCTAATCATTTTCATTGTAGGTACATGTTTCTCTTTTGGTAACATGAACATAACATAATTAAAGCTTTCCCTTAAACCACCGTATACTCATACTTTACACACATTAACTAGTTTTGTAAGTTGAAAGCAGTCAAATACCCATTTAGTTCAATTAACTCCTAGCATTAAAAAAAACAAATTATCTACAATAACTCCACATGCTATTTATTTCTTACATGACTTTTTCTTTTATTGTACCCTTCATAAGGCGTACACAAAACACAGCAAGTGTACAACATGACTAGTTTAGATATACCATGAATATATATAAATCCATGAAATCATTGTCAAGGTAATGAACATATTGATTATCCTCAAAATTTCCTCATGCCTTTTGCAATGCTTCTTTGCTCCCCCTTTTCATGCACCCAACTACCAGTCAATAGCTGATCTGCTTTCTGTCAGTATAAGTAAGTCATCCTTTTCACATACTCCTATAATACGTGGCCGCATAACTTCCTCTTCTCAGAATAATAATGTTGAGATATATCCATATTACTGCATCTAACAATAGGTCCTTCTATATCATTGCTTAATTGTAATATATACATATGCCAGTTTGTTATTTATTCATCTATTGATGGGCATTAGATTGTTTTCCAGCTGGGTGTATTACAAATAAAGCTCCTATGAGCACTCATATAAAGGTCTTCATTTGGACATATGATTTCTTTCCTCTTTGGTTAATACCTCACTGCATAACGACAAGATCACATGACAACTTTTGAAGAAATTGACAAACTTTTGGAAATAGCTGAATCATTTTACAACGTTGTATCTGACTTCTGGTTCTTTCACATCCTGTCAACATTGACTGCATCAGTCCTCTTGATTTTATCCATTCCATAGAAACACAGTAGTATGTCATTAGAATTTAAATTTGCATTTCGCTACTAACTAATGACATTTCATTTTTAACTGATACATAAAAACTCTTTATTATGGGGTATCACGTGATGTTGTCACACATTATACATTGTATAATGTTAAATTTATCATTTTTATGGTGAAATGTTCAAAATCCTTTCTTCCAACTCTTTAAAAAAAATTCTTTTTTTTTGGTATTGGGGACCGAACTACTCATGACCTCATGCTTGCCAGGCAGGCACTTGTGCTGCTGAGCTAAATCCCTGGCCCATGTCTTTGGAAATTTGCAGTACATTGTTGTTATTATCTGTGTTAACCCTACTGTAGAGATGAACACCAGAACTCCTTGGTCCTAACTGTAATATAATACCCAGTGGTCAGCCTCTCTTCATTTCCTCCTCTTCCAAGTCTCTAACCAACCTCTACTTTCAACTTCTTTGAGGTTGACATTTTTAGATCCCATATATGAGTGAGATCAGATGGTACCTATCTCTCTGTGCTGGGCTTATTTCACTTACCCTAATGAAATCTAGTTCTAGTCATCTTTACGGCAAATAATAGGATTTTGTCCTTTTCATAGGTGAATAATACTCATATATATATATATATATACCAGATTTTCTTTATCTGTCAATCGCTTATTGGGCGGTTAGGTCATTTCCATTTTGGCTGTGAATAGTGCTACAACAAAAATGAGATTGTAAGTGCCTCCGCAACACACTAAGTTCATTGCCTTTGGATATGTAACCAGTAGTAGGACCTCTAGATCTCAGAGCTGTTTTTTTTATATTTTGAATAAACTCCATACTATTTTCAGTAAGCTATACTAATTCACAGCATAGTGACGATGTGTAGGTGATCCTGCTCTCCACATCCCTGCCAGCATTTGTTATCTTTTATCTTTTAGATCATCATCATTGTAGCCTCTCACTGTAATTTTAATTTGCATTTCTCTGATGATTAGTAATGTGAAATATTTTTTATGTACTTGAACATTTTGTTCATCTTCTCTTTAAAAAAGGTCTGTTTAGTCCTAGGGCCTATTTTTAAGTTTTGCTTTGGAATTTTTTTTTTAGTTTTTCAGTTTTATGTTGTTTTGGTGGAGGGTTGTTTGTTGTTTTTGTCATTGTTTACTATCCAATTGTTTGGGTTCCTTGCATGTTCTGGATTTCAGCATCAGAGTAATGATATTAAACATCTGTTCATGTTCTTATTTGTCAGCTGTACACTCTCTCCAATGAAGTCTTTTTAATCTGCTATCCAGTTTTTCTTGCATCCTTTTCATGTTATTGAGTTTTGAAAATTCTTTTTACATTACAAATAAATGTTCTTTAGCAGATACATGTTTACATATGTTTTCTCCTAGTCTGGCTTGTCTTTCATTCTCTTAAGTGTTGTTCAGAGAGAACAACTTTTTAACTTTGAAGAAATCTCATTTATTGGTATTTTAATACATAGATCATGCTTTTGGTGTGATAGTTAAGAAATATTTCCCTAATCAAAGTCACAAAGACTTTTACTTATTTTCTTCTAGAAGTTTTATATTTTTAAGTTTTATACTTAGGTTTAATGATTCAAACTGGGTGAATTTTAATTAATTTTTATGCATGGTCTAAGGTTTCAGCTGATTTATTTTGTTTCGCCTTATGTGAAGATACCCAAATTGTTCTAGGACAATTGATGAAAAAACTATCCTTTCTCCACTGAGTTTTCTCTGTACCTTTATCAAGAATCAGTTGTCTATCTAAATGGGTCCATTTCTGGACTACATTCTGTTTCACTGATCTGTTTGCTTCTAGACTTCACTATCACTGTTAGCTTCAACTGCTGCACCAAAATACAGTTTGGGTTGTTTTCTCACTGTTCGGAACACTGCAAGTCCAAAGTCAGGTGGTCAGCGCGTTCAGTTTCCAGTGAGAGTTCTTCTCCTCACTTGCAGACAGCTCCTTTCTCGTGGTATCCTTGCACAGCAGAGAAGAGAGATGACCAGCTCTCTGGTGTCCCTTTCCCCAGAGGCACTAATCTCATCCTAAGTTCTCCTTCTTTATGACTTCATTTAACCCTGGTTATCTCCAAATATCATCCTAATGGGAGTTTGGCCTCGTAATATGATTGTAACGGGAAACATAGACATAGTCCTTAGCCACCATCATATTTGTAACCATAGCTTTATAATTAGACTTGAAATCAGGTCATGTTAACCGTTCAATTTTTTCTTCATTTTTAGTCTTTCTGACTGATCTAGGTCCTTTTCAATTCCATATGACTGTGTAAATCAGTTTGTTAATTTCTATCAAAACTAAAAAGAAAAAGGAGCCTGTTAGGTTACCTAGGTTTATGTTGGATTTGTATTAAGTCTATAGAATAATTTAGGGAGAATTTCCATTAAATTGTATTTGTATTTATGTGCAAATATACAAAAATTTAAAATAGCACCACATATATTAACATAAAAAATACAAAATACTTAAAAACATATCTGATTTTATAAAATGAATTTTGTACACCAGTTGTGGCAAACCTATGGCATGCATGTTGCTTTCCTTAGACAAAAGGTGTTATTGTATGAGTTGTTTTTTCTAAACTAAAAATTCAGTTTTCAGGTTTAATGGCAGGGCTGGCACTTGGCGATAAGTCTGGGGGTCTAGGATGCAGTTTGGATGCTCGTCTCTGAAAGACTGCTCTGTACACTGAAAACTACAAAACATCACTGCCTCACAAAAGTCCTAAGTAGGTAGAAAGGCATCCCTTGTTTGCGGATCAGCAAACTCTATCTTAAAGTGATTTCTCTACAAGCCACTGCATTTTCACTTTTCACACAAAGAAGTGAGGCTGTTTGACTCTGCTCTGCCTAAAAGAATTTCATGAAAAAGAAACGTGCGTATCTGGGTGGGTTAGAAGGGAACAGCTTGTATAGTGGAGCGCCTTTAAGTTAGTCCCTAACCAGCAAGCAGCAGGAACATCACCCAGGAACTTGCTAGAAATGCAAATTTTGGGGTCTCTGCCCTGTTAAACCAGCAACTCCAGAACTGGGACCCAGAGTTGCATGCTTTGAAAGCCTTTCAGGTGATCATAACGGATGTGAATGTTTGAAAATAATGGTCTTCAGTACCGCAAAGCATCAGGTAGACTCTAGGTACTGAAAACGGTCCAGGAACGGTTTCCCTCTCTCCCGGGACTCTCCGCCTGCCTCTTGCTCTGCTGTGATAGATAAATACACTTTCCTTGCTTGAAACTTTGAAATTTTTGTCCTTTTGCTACATCAGCTGAACCTATGTATAGCTATAGCTTCCGTGTGACTGGTAAACTGACTTCACGTCAAAGATTTTCTTGCAGGATATACTGTCTTCTTAAGGATAATATCAAGATCATTGCTTTACGTCAAACGTTGTAGCTCTTTACTTTGAAGATATAATAGGTGATATTTTCTGTATATATTTTGATAATTTGGAGAAATGATAAAGTTACATAATATGCTATATCCAAATACACTAGTGTGTATAGATAGATAGATAGATAGATAGATAGATAGATAGATAGATAGATATACTCTTTTTTTGGTACTGGGGATCGAACTCATGACTTCGCACTGCTAGGCAGGTGCTTATGCTGCTGAGCTAAATCCCGAGCCCTATATATTCTTAGATATTATAGAATTTACACTTTTCTGCCATTTCCTTTTGTGAATAATTTCTTTTTAATTTCTCTAACTTTGAAGAGAAAATATGAGACTTTTTCCCTTTCAAACTATTCATTTTTTGCCGTTCATTCATCATGTTGGTAATTCAGTTGTCAATTGCTATAAGAATTACTCTGAAGACTTGTTCCAATGCATTGAAAAAGGTATGAGCAGCCTTAGTTGCTTAAAGTAAGAGAAACAAGCCTTAAAACATGGTCACAGTTGATATTCTTCATGAAGGAATAAAGAGAAAAAATTATGACTAGGAAGTTTTTTCTTATTATGGTCTGAAATATAGAGGGAAAGATTGATCTATTTATCAACCTATGCACATAGCCCCAAATATATATATTTGTGTGTGTGTTTATGTATTGTATATATACGTATATGGCTAAAGATACACATGAGTTATAATCTAACAACTCACGGTGGAATTTTTAAGTGGTCTCTCATTCTTGCAATGTTTGAACGAGCCTGTCAAGCCTGACTTGAATACTTTCTGGGTGATAGGAAGATTCACATGTTCACCGCCCATTCAACATTCCGCTGATCTTTTTGGCACCTGCTCTGTATCAGACAGCCTGCTCAACTTTTGAGCAACAATGACAGTTGGAAAGTTCTAACTTCTATTATACTGAAAAAGCATCATCCCAGGAACACGGTGTTCTGGTAGCCGGGAATATAAACATGACTTCCCCTGAGGCATTCACAGGATCCACAAGGGAAAGGACATGAGTCTGACACCAGAATTAGTAAGTGTCAGCGTGCAGATGTACACAGTGCTTTGAGAAACCAGACGAGGAAGCCTCTAGCCAACTCCACTAAGAAAGTGGCCTGAGAGGACTTCAGAGAGAACATCAGAGAATCCTAAAAGATGACCAGAAACAAAAAGACAAAGAACATTATTGGTACCAGCAAGTGTATGTGTATAATCATGAAAGCACCAAAAAGCATGACGTACTTAGCGTACTCAGAGAAGCTCGGTATGTCCCAAATGAAAAGCTATGGGGTAGAAAAAGCCAAGTGTTTCAGCCAGTTTTTCATTGAAATAAGGAAAGGCTAATTTTGAGTCATGGTTCAAGGGCTTTCTGTCCATCTTCGGCTGCTTCCAAGGCAGAAATATTATGGCAGAAATGGCATGGTGAAGCAACCTCACTCATTTAATGTGAGCTAGGAATCAGAGAGAGCAAGACAGAGCCAGAGAAAAAGAGAGAGGGGAGGGGACCATGACAACAACCTACCCTTCTGTGTCACACCACAGTGACCTACTTCCTCCAGCCAATTCCACCTCCTGACACATTCAGATATGAGCTCATCAGTAAGTTAGTCTGCTGATGACATTAGCCTCCCCGTGATCTTATCACCTTCCCAAACCTCTGGGTTCCACCTCTGAACCCATGAACCTTTGAGGGACATTTTTGATCCAATCTATAGTAATAAAACTGGCAAATCTCTGGAAGGAGCAGATCAGGATGCGCCTGAGGATGAGGGGCTCAGACTTTCTAATGAGGCAGTGGAGAAGCAGTAAAGAATGTCATATGGCAGAGCACTGTGACACTTTCCTGATAGAAAAGATTTCTCCAAGTGAAGTACAGACAGCCTCTAACTTAAAACAGTTCAACCTAATTACGATGTCTTGACTTCATGACTGTGCAAAATCAATATGCATTCAGAGGAAAGCTTCAGACTTTGAATTTTGGTCTCTTCCCATGCGGGCAATATGCAACGTGATGCTGTCTCATGGTGCTGGGCAGTGGCAATGGACCAATAATGCAAGTGTACACTGTTGCTGAATGATTATGGTTGGTTGACCTACAAGTATTACGAGCATACTTCAACTTATAATATTTCTAACTTGCAATGGTTTTAATAGGAAGGACCCCATCACGGGTCAAGGAGCATCTGAATGGATCCATGAAAAAAGAAAACATAAGAGAACCCAGGTAAGCATCTCTGTTTCTTACCCTTATCCTACCTTCTCTCTAGTCCTTTCTCCTGCAATAGAAGATGTGACGGCACACATCTGAAATTCAAGCACTTGGGAGGCAGAAGCAGAAGGATTTCTACAAGTACAGGACTAACCTGGCTACACAGTGAATTCAAGGACAGACTAGCCTGCATGGTGAGGCCTTCACTTAGAAAACCAATGAGACCAAGAAAAAGGAAAATGCTTCTAAACGAATGCAGTGAAGTGAGGATCCAGATAAACCAATAGACTCAAGGAGTAAAGCCTATAATTTTCATCTATCTTAGTGACCAATTTGATTTTGGGAATGGAAGAAAGAGCTCTAGTTCTGCAGGGGAACATCACAAATTCTTCTCTATGACAACCCTTCAGTCATTTGAGAATAATTATCACATTCTTTCCCTTACCACTCAGACAGACCAGCTCTCTCTTTCTTCAGTCTAAGCACAATAAAATGTCATTCCTCACTCCTCCTCTTTTCCAGTCTTTAATTAGGGATATAGAGTGCATGATCCAAAATTTCTCAAGTTATCAGTTTCCCCAAAACTCAGTAAATAGATAAATGCATCTACTTCGGCCTTTTAGATGTTTATACCAGCTGAAAGATCTCCCTCACTGCTCAGTTGTCAAGAAAATACATTAATGCTTCTAAATCAAGAACAAAAATGAAATCACTCAGAAATAAAGCTTAACATTTCATATTTCTGGCTCTTAAAATATTCCTGTATTTGTACTATCCTAACTTGAGCATATGACTTGCAAAGTGAAGTAGCCATAAATCAGGCTACTATAACACCCTCCTCACAGACATTTGTCAAGAAAAATAATTAGTATACTGGCTAAAAGAACACTAATAGAACAGTGCATTTCATTTGGTACTTATTCAAAAACTGCAAAGAGTTCCAAAGAAATAGACAAAGAAAATTAGAATTATCATTCTCCTACACCCAGCCCTCATGATGAAGCACATGTCCTGATGCTGGCAAAACTCTTGGACCTAATTCTTATTTTTTAACCTATTAATCCTATTCCATCAGTGACAGACTTGTTCTGCTACAAGGGATAGGTTTCCAAATTGGCCTGAGGGAGGCATGTGGGTTAGAAACAATATTGTCATTGGCCTAGTTTTGGCAGGGTTGGTGGAAAGTCAGACAACTGTTATGTTTTGGAGTTGCAGGCTAATACTGCCCTCTGTTTTCCATTTTTGTTCCCATCAACAGAATTACAGATGGCCAAAAAGCCACTAGAACAGAAGTAAAGTTCCAATACAGTGGAAAAAGACCAATTCAGTAAACACTCTAACATCTATTTTGTGACTTAAAATAGCAATCTACATGCTCTAACGATGGAAGGAGGAAAAAAAGAAAGAAAGTAAAGCAAAAACTCTTTAAGCCTCACTTTTTTCACCCAAATGCCTGGTCTTTTTAGAGTAATTAATTTACCACAGGTTCCAGCAACTTCAAAATATTCCACCTCGCCTCCCAAATGTTAAACTTTACAGCCCAGTGGAGCACAATAGCCTGGAAGATGACAGGATTCTTTGCAAGCTCCCCAGTTTCTCAGTCAGTGGGTCCAGGGTGGAGCACAGACATCTATAATTTTTTAAAATCTTTCCAGATGATTTGGATGATCACAAAGAAGTTTGAGGTCTATCTGTGGGAGAAATTTCCAAATGACATGCTGGACATGGAAACTAATCAGTGGAAAGCTCTTTAATTTACATATGTAAATTGATTCCATTCTCGAGTTTCTTCTGGACCTCCTAGTTGACAGAAGAAATATTACTGCTAGTGCTTGGAGGTGGTTGGTTCTCCAGAGACTGCTAGAACTTTGGATCCCAATGTAGTGGTGTTGAGGCAGGTGAATTTCTAAAAGGTGGGGCCCGGTGCAAGATAAATGGGTCATAGGAGCTCTACCCTCATGCATAGATTAACACTTGACCCAGTGTGGCTTGTGTCTCATGAAAATGGATTAGTTCTTTTAAGAGTGAGTTGCACAAAGTGAAGCCACTCTAGGTACACTTCAGGTGGTTAGTTCCCTTTTGACTTCTTTGCCATATTGTGACACAACCAGGGAAGCCCTCTCCAGGATGCCAGTTCCATATTGTTTGGAGTTTCTGGCCACCAGAATCATGAGCTCTTTTCTTTATAAAGTACTGTATCCAGTCTCAGGTGTTTTGTTATAGCAACACAACCAACAGTAGAACATGCATGGAGGATTAGTATGAGTCCCAAATGAGAATCAGTGTTCTTTGAAACACAGTCTGGAAATTGTCTAAGCAAGGAAAAAAGAACTCTCCAACTCTGATAGTGTAGTCATGCACGAGTATAAAACAAGTCATCTTCACCATCCACCTTAAACCTATTTCATTCTATGCTACAAGTTCTTTCTCTGTTTCTGTAATAAATTCTGGGAAAGTAAAATTTCCTTTTCTAGGAATTCTCTCATTTCATCTGAGAACCTTTTTTGGTATAATTAAAAGTCAAGATAAACTGCAGAATTTAAAGTCAAAATTTCACCCTATTGGAGATCTGTTCCTCTATTTTGTGCTTGTACATTAGACCTCTTTTCCATTTCCTCTCTTAATTCTCCCTCTCCCTTATCCCAGTCAGCTTTATCTCTCCAATACAAGATTTAAGATGGCGCTGGAGGCCAAGGTAGGCAAGGAGAAGTAATGGTATAAAGAGAAAGGCCTTACCTGACCAACGCTGATGCAGTCTGACACGGATTCCCTCCAAATGGTCGATGCTCCAGAGGGGCATCAACGGTTTCTTGGAGAGCACCTGCCTGCACTCTGGCAGATCCAGGTGGATTCATTTACTCTCGCTGTGGGCTTACAACGACTCCCCACCATACAACTGCGGGCCTTTCTGGTAAGGTCTCCTTGCCTTTCCTATCATATGGACTTGAGAAGGGCCCAAGGCAATCCAGGGCAGCTGTCTCTCTCACATGCTGCCCACATTGGGTCATAGAAAAGATTCTAGATCATTCCCTCTCCCCCCACCACACACACACAATACAGAAGCTCTAGCCGCTGACTTTGTTTTTAAATGTTTCAACTATGTGTCAAATACCTGTCCTCTGTGTTCCCAAATAGCAGGAAAGCAAATTAGAAAATTTTTATTCCCATGAAGTTCATTTTGCTTGAGGTGAGGAGGAAGTCCCTCCCCACTCACCTTCATAGGGGAAACGTATGAGCAGGATATTAAAAACTCTTTAAAATATCCTCTTTTTAATCTCCAGCAACATCTCTTGATCCATCCAACCTCTTTCACAGATCAGAACTAGATGGCCAGCAAAAGCAGTTTATCACTCATCTTCTCAAAATGGTATGTGGTACCTCTATCGTCTTGAAGTCATAGAAGAAACAAGGATTTGAAGAGCCTCATTTCACAGTTTGGTGAGTACGATTCTAAGTCTTGTGGACTGCAACACTGAGGCCAATGGATTCCCATTACAGGATCTGCACATGCCCGCATTTAGTTGGCTCTTTGACATTCGAAAGTCTGGGCAGGCTGGCAAGCCCCATTTGCCAAGGAGCAATTACTTCTGTAGTAATTAGGTCTGAAATCATGTTGCCTGCTTGAATCAAAAGCAGTTATCTGCACAAAATAGCACTCAACCACTGCAGAAACAGAAAGTAAATAAACAACTCATGTTCCTTCAACCAGGCACAGCACTGAATTTCACAGTAGATGAAGATTCTAAGAGCATTGAAGATTACAAGACTCTAATGAAAAGAATACTGAAGAGATTTGGTTATGACAGCCAACATTTGGAAACAAAATGAAGTTATTTATATTATCATAAAAAGAGAACAGAGGGATTAAAAGGGGGAAGGAGAGAAATAATTGTAAACTGGAAAATTTAGGGATAGCATAGATTCTAAACAATCGACTGCTTTAATGTCATTTTAAATAAAATAATAATCAACTAAATTGAGCAGTTACTGTGTGGTAAGCTCTTCATACTTAATCACATATGAATGCAGTACATTAAATTGCTCTTGTTGGGTCTTTACCCACTATCTTTGCTTATGTAACCTACCATGCACAGAACTGGGAGAATAAAGTTCTTCATCCTGTTGGTGTCAGGATTGACCATGTGACTTGGTTGACCAATCTGATGTTAACACACGTAACACTGACAGAGGCACAAAGACTGTTCTGTAATTTTGATTTGGGGACTTTCTTTTTTGCGCATTGGTTTGTTTTATAATTTGTAAATTGTATCATTGGACTCATCCCCTTGCATTCTTGCAATTGGTGCTGGCCCAGAGTAGGAAGAAAACTTTAGGAGCAAGCCCAAACTCAACTTGATGTTCAGAGCCAGGTTAACCAACCAATGATATCCTGAAGCAGATAAGTCACGACCAGTGTCCCAGCCCAACAGGACAAATTCATACTTGTGGTAAGTCACTGAGTTCTGGACAGTTTGGTATATAGCATTATTTTTGCAACAGATAATTAATACAGAGACCAAGACAAAAAGAATTTCTGCTCATCAATGAAACTTAAAGTATTCCTAGTTTCCCCCATACTACCTACATGGCCCAACTTAGATACCTTGATTCCAACCTGTTCTCACCATTAGCAGTTAAGATTTTTACATTGAAAGGAGTCTTATAAGGAACTCACAAATTCTGAATTACTAAGAGATTTGAAAGTATACACTGCTTCCCTGTTTTTGGTGTTTGCTTACTCTGAGTTATAAAAACAACCAAATGGACCTCTATCACTTGACTCAAACAATGTATCAGCGTTAGAGTGAACAAGGTTAAGCAGATTGTCAAGAGCTTTTCATGGAGAATGGACCACCAATTCCCAGGACTAGAAGCACATGAAAAGCCAGGCTTTATCAACAGGTGTTCATTGAATGTTTATGCAATATTAATGACAAAGTTAGCAGTTAGATAGCAATTAGAAGTTGGGGAATAGCTAACAACAAAAGTACTAGAGAATTGCCCTCTGAGAAGTATTGTGGCCATTCTAAAAGAAACTCTCATAGATTCTAGAAACAGCATAAAAATGCCTAAGATCACGACTTATGTTGATGTACAGGATATTCAAGTCAGTAAAATACGAAGGGAAAAGTTATCAGCATAAAGATTGTGAAAATAAAGTAATTATTGCTGTTCAAATAATATATGAGTGTATATGTTAAACACTCAAAGAGTGATATAAAGTATTAGAATCATGAAAATAGTTTTAACAAGGTAGTTGGATATAAAATAGTTAATATTGGGCTGGGGGTGTAGCTCAGTGGTAAAGTCTGTCTGTGGAACACAAAAGGCCTTATTCACCACTAAAACACACACACACACACATATTATTAGTGTTAAACTAAATAGAAAAGTCAACTTCAATTTTATTCACCAGGAACTTTTCATCACTTCTCAGCCTTTTGCCTAAGATCAATCTAACTTTTTTAAAGCTATCACTTTAAAAATCAACAATACAGACGTGTAATAATTTTAAAGCTTTTCAAAATCGTTATGAAGAAAAATATAATACTTTAGTGGAAGACACAGAAGATGACTCAAGTAATGAGAGACATGTCATTTCATGGATTATGCAAGCATGTGTCTATCCCAATAATGACATTATCCCCCATTCAACTTCAGTCACAGTCCAATGTGGCTTTTACATGACATTGAAAACTAATTTTAAAAAAAAAATCATCAGTAGGGCTGGAGATGTAGCTCAATGGTACAGCACTTGTCTCCTATCCATGAGGCCCGAGGTTTCACCTCAGCACCAAAAAAGAGAAAGAGAGAGAGAGAGAGAGAGAGAGAACACAAGCAATTTAATGGACAGATAGCTATAGATGGGTAACTATATGATAGAGCAACATAATGAAATACTAGTTACAGAATCTTAGTGTTGGGTTAATGGTATTTTTCACTCTAGATTTCACTTTGTTTTTGAACTATTCATAATAAAACATTGACAGCAAATCCTATTGAAAGATCAAGGGCTACCAGTAGCTCAAAGAGTTCTAAAACAAAAGAGTAAACTAGTTTACCACATGAAAAAGCTCTGACTAAAGGTTACAATGGCTAACAGCTCGCCTCCCTGGTAAGCAGCTGTGGCTCGGGCAAGCTGCGGCCACCCCAGGGAAAGAACCACCCAGCGTCTCCTGAGATCCACGCCATGTTGGAACTTAAGGCACTGGGAAACCAAGCAACCAGCTCACCTCCCTGGTAAGCAGCTGTGAGCCTATCAGCATGTGGGCTGAGAATCAAACATCCTATCCGATGCCCCCAAGTTAGCAGATGGGAGCCAGAGGTCAGAGCATCTCTTGGGAGGTTGACCACATTCAGTGTAGCAAATAAAGGGGATTTCCTTCTACCATCTCTTTGAAGGCAAACATTGTTATCATTGTTTTGCTTTGTTCTGATTAACTGTATTGCTATATTCAATATTCTGTTTTTATTAGTCCTGTAATGTTCTGTATTTCATTTGATTGTGCTATACCTCATTGAAAGAACAACTATTGTGAAGATAACTAGATACACTGTGGTACCTATTACTGTTATCCCAGTAACCTGCTGTGAAGTTCTGTACCAATTTCACTCCACTGTCTAAATTGGCTTTGTTCCGTCTTATTCTGTTGTATTTTACTACCTTCAAAATAATTTAAAAATAAATAAAATTTACAATGGTTAAGATCATGAGGTAGTTGTATAAGAACCAACAAATGAATCATTGAAATCTAACAGTAGTCATTTATGAAAACTTGATTTATGTCCTATCTGACATTACAGATCACTAGAGAAAGCAAAGAGAATTCAATACATTCTGTGAGAACTGGTTATCCATATGAAAAGGTATTAAAATGTTAAATGTAAGACTTTAAAAACTTTTAGAAACTATAACCTTCAAACATCTTTATGAAATGTGAAGTTTTTTAAATGTGACAAAATAGCATAACTTATAAAATAAAAAGCTAACAAATATTATTAGATTAAATTAAAAACTGTTATTCAACACAAAGTAGCAGAAAGAGAGTAAAAGATTTCCCCACAATCCAGAAGGAGTTATTTTCAACTCAAATAACTGAAGAAAGATTAACATCCACTTTTATAAACTACTCATATAAATCCTTAAAGACAATCTTATAGAAAAAAACATGGTCAAGGTTACAAACATCTCACAGAAGATGAAACACAAACACAGCCTATACACAAAACACGTTCAGTTCATTCATTATGGGTAAAATGTGAAATAAAATCACAAGATTCCATTTGATACAGATCAGATAGGAAAACACTGACATTTCTGACAGCATCACATACTGCTGAGAATGAGGAGGATACAACATACTCTCACAGTGGTAACTAGAAGTATAAGCTGGCATAATTATTTTGGAAAGCAATATGGTATCACCTAATAAAATTAATCATTCATATGACTGTGACCCAGCAAACTCTTTCCCAAGCATACATGACAGAAAAACTCTGATTCATAACATATGCACAGGAGTTTTATAGCAGCGCCGTTTAAAATATTAAAAACTTTAAAATAACTCCGAAGTCAAGATAAATCCAATGTCTATTACAGTAGAATAGATAAAACAGAGATTACATACAGTGACGCATCACTGAACAAGAGAGATGTGCTCTGAGAACTGTGCTTTTAGGCAATTTTGTTATTGTGCAAAGATCACAGACTGCATTTACTCAAGCCTAGATGGGATAGCCCACAATATACCCAGGCATATAAAAAAAAAATCACCATTCCACAGAGTTAGGATCAAAATAATGTGAGATTAGATCAAGAGAAGACGCAATCAAGAGACACTATAAACATGACCTATTGGTCAGTTTTCTGGTTGCTATGACAAAATCCCTGACACCTGTAAATTAAGGGAGAGATTTATTTTGGTTTCAGTTCACAGTTGCCTGGTTCTAGAACAGGAACATCATGGGGAGAGGGTGTGGCAGAGCAAAACTGTTTAGTTCACAGCAGTGGGGAAGTAGAGAAGGTGAACAGCTCCCAGGAGGAAGGGACCAGGGACCAGTTATAATAAGGACACACCTCCATGATCCCACACACACCCAGGGTATGCTTTACTAATTTGAGAGGCAGCTCTTATGTCAATCAATTTGACAGTCCAGCCAAGATGTATGAGTCTACTGCGGACCTAACATGACATACTATTTCTAAATTCTTTTCATAAATAAAGTGCAATGCAAAATAATCTTTTTGTGGGTACTGGGAATCGAACTCAGGACCTCATGCTTGCCAGGCAGGCCCTACACCACTGATTTATATTCCCAGCCCCCAATTTTCTTATTATAGCATAGAAAATATGCAAATCAGCAACATGGTCTTTTACTATCATTATCAAGTGACACGTACTATACAGTATTATACTGCATGCTTTTCTATGATCGACAGTATCATAGATTTGTCCACACAAGTATCACCACAAGCAGGTAATGGATTGTGTTATGACAGTAAGATGGCTATAAGATGGTGACAGGAGTCCTTCAGCTCTGTTATAATCCTACAAAGCCATTGTCGATATGCAGGCTATCATTAATTGAAATACTATACTATGCACAGTTGTAATTAAGTACTACGTAACTATGAGAATACATGAACCATGACCTCACGTATCTCAAGAAATGCACAGTACACCAACAATAAATTAAGGCACAGAAAAGTACATCATAAAACTGCTGCAAAAATATTCTCAACAAATAAGATTAAGCAATACATTACTCAGGGATATAAAAAGATAAAAACCATTATATGTTTAATCAACATTAAACCCTCAACCCCACAGATATCAGGCAAGTACAATAAACTATAAACGTACATAAACCATTACAATCTTCACTTTAACCTCTTAACAATATGCCTATTCATTACCAAAATCCCATGACTCTACCTGGTATAACACACTCATGCCATCGTTAGACATGCCCCATTAGATCAAATAAAACCTCGTCAATATGACTGTCCCTCTCCCATGATCAACCTCCTACTCTACCATCCTCTGTGAAACCAGCAACCCGCTAGACAGGGATCCCTCGGCTTGTGCCAGGCCCTTAACATGTGGGGTTTCTAATAACGATCTTTAAGAGACATCTGGTTCTTACTTCAGGGCCATAACACTAAGATTGCCCTCTCGTTCCCCTTCAATAAGACATCTCAGTGGACCAATGTCTGCTCAGCCATGATCAACATAACTGTGGTTTCAGGCATTTGGCATCTTTATTTTCGGGGAGGCTGTGACTCACCATCACCATCAGGGCATGTTCTCAGTCAATTCAGTTGTAGCTGGACTTAGGAAGAAGTATCCTTACTCCATGCAAAGATAGATCAGCAGGAATTCTTCTAATGCTTAGAGGACATAACCTTAGGTACACGTGTGTACACATGCCTACACATGCATACACATGATTTTCAGCAACAAATATCTATTAACAAAACTCCTTTACCCCCTGTTAAAGTACCATAGGCCTAAACACCTATACAATGTACACTCCATCTTTGCCAAACCCCCAAAATAACAATTACGTCTGCACTCAAAATAGCATACCAATGCCCAACTTGTCACATCAATATAATGCAAAACTTATGGCAGCCATAGCGTATACAACAACTCACCCCCCCGTTCATCGATACCCCATAACCTCCGCCAACTCTATGAATTTTCTAATGCACATGCATATAAAGTTAATGTAGCTTGTAAATAGAGCAAAGCATTGAAAATGCCTAGATGAGTTTTATAACTCCATAAACAAGAGGCTTGGTCCTGGCTTTTTAT
Organism: Cavia porcellus; assembly: GCF_034190915.1. Taxonomy (NCBI): domain Eukaryota; kingdom Metazoa; phylum Chordata; class Mammalia; order Rodentia; family Caviidae; genus Cavia; species Cavia porcellus. Next base: position 47,325,899 of record NW_026947510.1, on the reverse strand, counting down.
TAGTTGTTAGCAGAATTATACACGCAAGAGTCACCACACCGGTGAGAATACCCTCTAAACCAAAAGGTCAAAAGGAACAGCATCCAGCACACTACAAAGTAGTTTGTTCCTAACACTTTGCTTTGCCACACCCCCATAGGAGATTGCAGTATTAAAAAATTAGGCAATAAACCAAAGTTTGACTAAGTCGTGCAACTAACAAGGATTATTTAATTTTGTGCCAGCCACTGCGGTCATATGATTAACCCAAATTAATAAATTTCTGGCATAAAAATTGTTTTAGAAAATAAGATTAAATTTTATCTAAGTCGTAAAAAACTCCAGATAAAACATGAATCAAAAACGAAAATAATCTTAATGTATCTGAATACACAAAAGCCAAAACCCAAACTAGGATTAACTATCCCACTATGCTTAGCCATAAACATAAAAAAATTCACACAAGAATTTTTGCCCAAGAACCTCTAGCAACAGGTTAAAACTCAAAGGATTTGGTGGTGCTTTATACCTACCCAGAGGAGCCTGTTCTATAATCGATAAACCCCGATCCACAATTTATATACCGCCATCTTCAACAAAGCCAATAATGGAAACAAAAGTGCATGAGTAGGTTACATAAAAACGTTAGGTCAAGGTGTAGCCAATGAAGTGGGTAGAAATGGACTACATTTTCTTATTAAAAGAACAATCAAGGCAAATCTATGAAAACTAGAGATCTAAGGAAGATTTAGTAGTAAATTAAGAATAGAGAGCTTAACTGAACCAAGCCATGAAGCATCACCCTCCTCAAATATTGAAAATTTCACAACCCACAAATTACCACAATATGAGAGGAGACAAGTCCTAACAAGGTAAGCATACTGGAAAGTATGCTTGGAAACAAAGTGTAGACCAAGGTAAAGCATGCAGCCTATACCCAGAAGATTTCAATCATCAGTGACTACTTTGAGCCTACTGTAGCCCCAAAATCACCAAACATAATCACTCTAAAACCATAAAATAAAACATCCATCTATGAGGGTATCAGAGATAGATATTTGGGGATCCAGGAATGAGGATGCAATTTGTAATGAACATATTGGGAGCCACAAGACTAGTAGATAATAATCTATTTTTAATTGAGTGATTTGCATGTAAAAGTTCATTTTATTAGCATCTTTAAAACTGGAAACATATACATTATTGGGTTCATAGCATATAGTTTACAAATTAAAATTTTTAAGCCAAGTGCAAAAGGATGCTCAAAAGCCTAATAAAAAAGTAAAAATATTAAAATATATATCAAGGAAGAAAGAAATAAACTCTTTTAGACACCCTAACAATTTTAGTGCCTCTCAACTTATGTTAAAAAATAAACAAAAGGTGATACTGGCTTATGTTGTACAGTGGTAAATTTTCAAAACCTTCCATAAGACCTAATGTAGAGTTAAAACCACAAAAGACTTCATGAAGGCATACTTACTCTTTCAAAAATGCATAAATTGTGGCAAGTAGACCATTCTCTCCTAGAGAACAGAACAAGGGAATACAAAGTATGATCCAGTAGACTTCCTTTATTCTCTGCCTTTTACCTTCTGCCTCTTCTTTCCTCCATTTCTTTTCTGTCTTCCTTCTCTTTCTCCTTCCTTCCATCCTTTCTCTCCTTTTGTATTAGTTTCCTATTACTGTACAATAAATTAGCAATTTATTACTGTACAAAAACTTAGCAATTTAAAACAAAAAGTTTATTTTTTCCCCAATTTGCATGGGTCAGGAGTCCAGGAACAGGCTCGCCAGGCTCTCTGCTCAGGGTAAATGCACTGTTTGGATCAGTGCTCTGATTTCCGTGTGCCTGTGTTTTGTTTTTGCTGTTCTTCACAAAATCCAGCTCCTGTAAGACTGAACTCCCAGAGCTTTATTTTTGTCCTTGTTTGTGATCCTGGGGAGTCAACCCAAGTCTCCAGCTATCTGGATATCGCTTATTTGTTTATTTTTTTTTTCTTCTTTGATTTTTTTTGAAATAGAATCTTCACAAGTTGCTAAGTTATCCAGACTGGGCTCAAGTTGGGATCCTCCTGTCTCAGCCTCCGCAAGTCCTAGGTTTATAGACATCTACCATTCTGCCTTGCTCTGTTCTTCCTGGATGTCGTTGAAGGATTGTCCTCAGCTCTTAGAAGTTCCCCTACTTACACAGCCTTCCTACAACGTCCAGCCTCCAAAGCTGGCAAGGAGACTCTCTTTCATGCTTCAAATCTCTTTTGCTTTAAGACCTTCAATTAATCCAGACCCTTCTTGAATAATTTTCCTTTTGATTAACACAAAGTCAACTGACTAGGGACCTTAATTACAGCCAGAAACCACAGATTATTTAAAATGCCTGAGGCACATAGCAACAGGTGGCATTGAATGGGAGAAAGCTAGAGAAATTAAGGCCACCACATAAGACTCAATGGGCCATATATGGAATATGACCTTTATCCCAGTAACAGAATCTACTTATGGGTTAAGGAGTTTTAAGAACAAAACTGTTAGACTCAAATGCCTGGATTTGCAGGTTCATAAGATGACTATAGGAGCAATAAGAAAGGGAGAGGGGAGCATGTGATTCACTCTAACTTCTATTTGTGGGTTGAAAGAAAAGCACGTGATAAAATAATCGAACGATGGGTACCGTGGTGCATGCCTGCAATCCGGGCTACTTGAAAATCTGGGCCAGAAAGGGCACAAGGGCAGCCTGGGCAACTTACTGAGACTCTGCCTCAAATTTTTTTAAAATTTGGGGCAGGGGAGTTGGGATGTAGCTCAGTGGTGGGCACTTGTGTGAAGCCCTAAATTTGATCCCAAGGACTGCAAAAAATAAAAAAGAACAAAACTCCACAAGTTACACACAAAATACTACCACCTGCTTTCAGACTTTCTTAGATTTGAAAAACTATTATTGAGCACCTTTTTATGCCTAGAAACAAAGCTTATAATCAGAAAACAAGTGAGCCTTTCCTCATCCTGGGGTCTGCCATGTGTACACAGCTATGATTTCTGATAAAATATTTAAGACAGAGCAAAAACCAAAATGCAAAGAGAATAAAATTTAGGAAAGAAGGTTAGCACAGCAAAATCCATACCACATCTTCATCCATTGTTTTCAGTTAAGTAGAACGTTGTTCTTAAATTTCCTTGCAATAGAAGGGATGCAGGAAACATGGTCAGATATAATGTTATTATGCCCACAGGATAAACTGCCCAGAAGAACAAACATTCCTGACAGTGAGACTGAGCAAAACGTTTCCCATGGATCCTCTGTGTTATTATAAGCAATACGGTATAAGTTAAAAATAGTCCAAATTAAAGAGTGATCAGAGCACATTTGGATTTGCAAAAAAAAAAAAAGGATCTCTTGATGAAGGGAAACCAGATCACCCTGCAGAGAATTGGGGCAAACTTTAGAAATAAGTGTATCTCTATGTATGGTGTTTGATTACTGTTCACTCAATTTCTCAAGGGCTTAGGGGTTATGCTGTGATTAGAGTATTCCACATGGATAATAAATTACCAAGTTCGTCCCTTGACTGACTTGCAAATGTTGTACCTTTTCAGGGATTCACGATTTGCTAAATTCATTTATCAAAATTAAAACTAGGTTTTCAGAACAGTGCCCTACAAATCCCAAGAAACCACGAAAGATTAACTTTTCACAGATCATTCCAGACTGAACACCAGTGGGTGACATCAACGCAAGTGATTAATTGTGGGTATCTAAGGTCTGGGGGAGATGCTGACAGATATTTCCCACATACAATGGCATAAGTCAGCTACTCATCAACCTAAGGAAACACACACATTGATCCTCTCCATACTAATGAAATATGTCCAATTTAATGTTTAGAACATCTACAAGAATTCTCTTTTGTGTTAGTACTAGAAGTTTTTACAAGCATATCAGATGTCCTAAGTATTTTTTTAAAAATTTCACTATCTCAGATTTTTTAATCATTCAGGGAGCAACAGCAGCAGCCACAGAACAAAAATTGAAATCCAGAGTAAATCCATAGCTCCTTTGTGATGCAGTTGTGAGGAACAAAAAAAATTTAGCTAACATTTTTATCTCAGGGACCCCTGTGCTGTTTGAGCTATCCACGGTGCAGACGCTTATCGTACAGGAGCAAACTGAGCTTCTGTTTCTTTCTCCCTTGTCTATTTACAGCCTGTGGTGCTATCTTGGGGCCTTAGAGGCATTTCATCAAATATCCACGTTCACACAAAATGTTCCAGCACCTCCCTAGGAACAATCCCTGACATTTTCTCTTCCCTCCCTGAGAGACACACGCTGTGAACCTGTTCCTTCTTGATTCTGAAATGGCAGCTGGGCTACTTAATGGTCCCTTCAGATCCTCTACCCCCAGTATTGCTCCAAACAAACTCAACCTCAGTTCATAACAAGTCTGATAGTGCCCTAAATAAAGTACCACTGAGATCTTTCTTCCCACTAAAGGGTACAGGTTAGACCCAGATGGAGGCATAAAACAGCATGTGCCCTAGCAAAATATTCCCAGAGTCCCTTAATTAGACTTTATGCAATTGTTCCCTTCAAAGTCTCCAAACCAGTGGTGATCAAGGTTTTCCCCCCTTGGGGGCATTAGCTTACAGTATAACCACTTAACTGATGATCGTAAGAATGTGGGTCATACTAATCCCGTTGCTTTTGTCAGCATCTGGTTAAGCTAGCATTACTGAGCATTTATGGTTACTACACTCTGTGTGAGGCAATCTATATGCATTGCTACCACCAATTTTTACAAGTTCGCAAGGTATGTACAACTTCCAAATAGTCACTTAAACCTAACGAGGCCAAGGCTCTAGGAACGTAACTGGCCCAAAGCTAATGAATAACAAACCAGAAATCAAGACTCTGATCTGTCTGGTGCCCAGAACCTGGGTTGCACTTGCTAATCTCTGTCTTCTTTACCATCATGGTAAACACATTAGAGCAGTGAGTAGGAAACTAAATGCCAGGTGTTGAAATTTACAGAAGAGATGAGAAGGGGGCTAGCACCAGCTGATTGCCCACTTTGCACTAATTAGAGAAAATCACCCCTTCTTGGTGGGGGTACCAGGAAAGACTGCCAGAGAGAGAGCCCCGTGCTGGCACTAGGATCTCTGCACAGGGGTTGACCTGCCCCACATCCTGTGGTAGCCCTCACTAGGAAGTAGCCAAAGAATGATTTGGAATAGAGAGACCAAAATGCACAGCAGTAAAGAAGCCAACTGAGGCTGAAGCAGAGGAAATAGTACATGAGATACTGCGCAGGAGACAGGAAAATACCTTCGAGATCAATAAGGAGCACGGAAAATGAAACAAGGGGGAAATAAAACTTACTGAAAACAGAAAAAAAGAGGCAGAGGATATAGTGCTTGAGTGCTTGGTGGTAGAGTGCTTGGTTGGCATGCACAGGCCTGGTTTTGATCTCCAAGACTAAGAAGGAAGAGGAGGAAAAAAAAGAGTGAGAGAAGAGGAGAAGGAGGGAGAGAAGGGAGGAGAAGAAGCCAGAGGAGGAAAAGGGAGGCGAGGATCTGATCCCTCCTGATCAGCTGAGATCAGATACTGGTGCTACAAATTGTACGGGGACGTAACATCTTTCTCTTGCAATATTTAGAAGCCCAGCAACAAGAAAAAAGAAAGCAAGTGATTAGCTTCATCTTAATTTTTCAGGAAATTGAAAAATGCTTCACCACCATTTTAAGGGTTGTCAATCAAATATATATATATACATTTATAGGCTGTTGGAAATTATAGAAAAATAACTTAGTTTCCTCAAAAATAAATTGCAGGTTGACATGAAAGAAAAAAGGAGAAAGTAGTAAATTGTAGAATGAAAAAAATTAAAAGAAAGATCAACCAACTACAATTCATGAACTTTACTTGGAATCACAAGTTTTGGTTAAGGACCAGGGATTTAGCTCAGTGGCATAGTGCCTGCCAGGCAAGCACAAGGTCATGAGTTCGTTCCCTGGTTCCAAGCAAACAAAAAAAGAGAGAAATAAATGATAATTCTTGGATAATACACGGACTCCAAAGAGTAAATTACTTTTTTAATTTTTAATTGGCATTAAATGGCCACCAGAAATTTAAATGGTAACTGAATTTTGTCATAGTAAGGATTATTAATGTTTTCAGGAGTAATATCAGCATTGTGGTTATGTTTAAGAGTCCTCATAAATGAGAGATATATGCAGACATTTTTACAGATGAACTTGTTACAGAATTGGAATTTGCTTTCAAATAATACGGGAAGGAGGGGAGGAGGTGGAACAGAGGTGAAACTGACGGTCGTGAACTGATAACTTGCAAGCTGAACGAGAGGTACTGAGATATTAAGTGATGTATACTGAGCATTTTTATATAAATTTTCATTTTTCCCTAATAAATCTTGTTTGATTTAGTGAAAAAGACGAAATTCTACTCTGTGACTAATGGGAAAGGTTCCATCCTCTCTAGTAGGCAATTAAGGAGATAAGCTAAGAAACAAAGAAATGGGAAACATTCTGAAAAGAGGATACATAAATCAGAAAAAGTCAGAAACATTAAAAGGACTAAAACTACAGAGACAGAAAGGCATAAATACAAACAGAAAAAGGCTCAAGCAACCAGAGTGAAAGCGGCAGACTCACAGATTTGTGAAATTACATTGCCACCTTGTGGTCTTTTAGGGTATTGCCCCTCCATACTCAAACCATGGTGGTTTTTCACACCTGCGGGCATTTGTAGGGCTGTGAGGCCTGCACACGCCCCAGTGGTAAATGATTTAAAGCCTATACCTGACTTCAGTCAGGTTGCTTGTTTGTGACATAAATCACCTAGACTTTTCCAAATATTTTCAGACTCTGTCTCCACACACTGTCACAGATCTCCATATTCACTAACTTTATGGCCCCAATTTGCCTGCTTTCTATACTCAGGGCTAGCTGCTAATTTGGTAGTTTAGATTTTGATGAACAAGCCCTTGTCACATTATATAAACCTTTAATGACTTCTTTTTGTCTTATTAGAATGTTCATGGTACATACTAATCACATTCACCTGGGGGAACTGATAACTATGCATAAAGCATCTTAATTTTTGTACTTCTCCTCCTGTCTCCCCCCTGGGACCCCTAGACCCTCTTCTTTGACTTTATCACATCTTCTTTCACCACTTTATTTCAACCATGACTAATCTTAATTTTTAACTTCTGTTCTTTACTTTTCTGTTACTTTCAATGCCACAGGTTATTTTTTGTTGGAGTACCAGACAAGGCAGTGTGATGGATTCGTACAGCACAGTGCCACATGGCAGGAAAGGACTGTGGAGTGTGGGGCTCATAGGTAAAATGCTCACTATCCAGCCGGATGAGCCAACTCAGAATATTCTGCATACTGTAGTCCAAATTGCTATGACTGTTACCACATGCACACATACACACACACACACACACACACACACACACACGCACGCACGCACGCATACTACCTTTTAAGTTTTCCCGTGTCCATGTGCACCAAGTTCTTGCTGTTCTGGTCCCTGGTGGGAGCTGAGGCACTGGGCTCCTAGCCTCTCTCCCTGCTTCCGGTCAGTAACCCTCCAACTGACCCTCTACATGGCATGCAGTTAGGTCCCTAAAATGCACATTGGATCATGTGACTCCTCTCAATAAATACTTCCTGGCATATCTCAACCAACATCCCCAAGAAAAGAATCTGAACTGCTGACAGCCAACCTCTCATAACACAGTGTTCACAGCTCCTCACTGTCATTTGTTGCTTTGTACTCCCCGCTCCAGGCTTACCAAATCCTGGCTGTTCCCAACAAGGCCACTGTGTGCTCCAGCCTCCTTCTCGCAGTGCAGGTTGACAGCTCTGTCTGAAAACCACTTTTATACCAGCGAAGTCCTAATCTTAGTTTGTCTTGCTTGGGACTTAATGCTTGTGGCTAACTTCACGTTTCCTGTGAGTGTTTCTCTAGCACTTGCACACTACCGCACTCCACCTCCTGTATTGTGATGATGTATTTGCCTTCTGTCTTCAGTGTCCTGTCTCCAGCCTCTTAAACATCAGATGGCCTGGAACTGTGAGATGTGATCTGCCTTCTACTCTACCACTGTGTGTGGCAACAGATAGAGTGGGGGTCAGAGTCTTAATGAAGAAAAGGAAACACCATTTGGGACAAGCATTTTTAATAATACTTAACCAACATTAGCAAGAATTCTCTCTTCACATAACACTAAAAAATTATTTGAACTTTCTTGGAATATATAGAAACACACAAAAATCATGCATTCCAGTAGAACCAGAATTTTAAAGGGATTAAAATTGACTTGGAGGGAGAAGAAGGCGCAAGCATTTCTGTATAAAAAGTTTGTCAGATGCAGACAGCTGCCTGCATTCAGCTCATGCACAAGGTGATTTACAGCAGACAGGGAAGGCTTGGAAAATGGTTCCGAGCCAGTAAGACCCTGCCCAGCCTCCCAAATCACCAGAGGCCACACCAGAGGTCCCTGCAGGCCTATCTGGGCCATGTCCAGTGACCCCCAGATGGAAGACAGCTGGCTGCATCCTGCCTCACGAGCTGAAAGTGAATGAGGTGATTTTCAGTGCACGGCGAAGCCTTGGAACATTGCTCAGAGGGTGGAAGAATAGGAAAATGACAAAGTAAAGGAGCAAAATGCAATCTCAAACATCCAGCCCAACCCAAGCAAGCCTAGGAGTCATGGACATAGAAGAAAATGTAAGCCATGTACCCAAAAAAAAAGATCTGAAATGATAGCAACTGAAGTAAAGAAACAACTCCAGAAGCTAGAAAAGAATTCAGATCAGAAATATGCTCCCAGGTAAAAGAAAAAATGATAAATGCAATGAAAGAAATGCTGAACACATCTAAAGAAGACATAGTTTAAAAAGTTAGAGGAACAATGCAAAAAGATGGGAACCTTGAGTGAACAATACAAGAAACAAACAATGCATGAAGCAGATTCAAAGAGATATACAGGAAATCAAAAATTCCATCAAAAGTTGGCAAACCACCTCAATGAAAGTGAAGATAGGCTTTCAGACCTTGAAGACAAGATGGCAGCTAGTGAACAGGAGAGGAAAGATCTTTTAAAAATAACAAGGAATCAGAAAATAACAATTCAACAGCTGCAAGACAATGCAAAGAAAAATAACGTAAGAGTGATAGGTATAAACAAACAAAAAAAAAAAAAAAAAGAAGGGAACAACACAAATGATATCAAGAGGCGATTTACAGAAGTAACACCTGAAAATTTCCCCAATATGAGAATGGAAACCGACATACAGATCAGTGAAGCATACAGAACTCCAAACAGCCAGAACCAAAATAAAACACCCAGACATATAATAATCAATAGCTTAGAAATCCAACATAAAAACAGACTATTAAAAGCTGTTAGAAGAGGCAGATCACCGATAAAGGAAAACCTATCAGATTCACAGCAGACTTCTCACCACAAACAATGAAGTCAACAAGAGCAGGGAGTGAAGTATTTCAGATCCTAAAGGAAAATGATTTCCAACCTAGACTGATGTAGCCTGAAAAACTGTCCTTCAAAATGGATGGAGAAATGAGATACTTCCTTGACAAAGAACAGCTGGAGAACTTGATGACCATCAAACCAACCCTGCAAAGAAAACTGAAACACATTTTAGATAGAGATAGGAAAAACCACTAAGAAAGGCAGATAATTAAACAGAGTAGAAAGGTAAAGCATCAATAGCAGAAAGATAACATGTCAAAAAATACACACACACACACACACACACACACACATATGTGTGTGTCAGTTATAACCATTAATGTAAATGGCCTCAATTCACCAAAAGAAACAGACTGGCAGAATGGATCAAGAAACAACATCCAACCATATGCTGTCTACGAGAAACCCATCTAACCCAAAAGGATACTCACAGACTGAAAGTCAAAGGATGGAAAACAATACATCATGCAACAGGAACCCAAAAAAATCAGGGGTAGGCATTCTGTTTGCAGACAATGTAACCTTCAAACCAAGAATGATCAAAAGAGATAAAGAGGGTCGCTACCTACTAATTGGGGGAAACTCCAAGAGGAAGAGGTAATAATCTTAAATATCTATACACCAAACTTGAGAGCACCCAGCTATACAAAACAAATATTAACAAAAGTTAAAAATCAATTAAGCAATACCACAATTATAACATAAGACCTAAACACACCATTGACACAAAGGGACAGATCACCTAGACAGAAAATCAGCAAATAAATAACAGAACTGAATCACACTTGTGAACCAACGGACTGGACGTATGTATACAGAGTGTTCCACTCAACAACATCAGAATATACATTCTTCTCAGCAGCACATGGGACATTCTCTAAAATAGGCCATATTGTAACCCACAGAACATGCTTAAGTAAATGCAAAAGAATTAGAATTATCCCACGCATGTTATCAGATCATAGTGCCATGAAACCAGAAATTAATGACAAAAGAAACTGCAAAAACCCTATAAATACATGAAAAGTGAATAATACACTCCTGATCAATCAATGGGTCACAAAGGAAATTAAAGAAGAAATTAAACAATATCTACAAGCAAATGAAAATACAAATAACATCTTATCAGAACCTATGGGATGTAATGAAAGTAGTCCTCGGAGGAAAATCTATTGCGGCAAATTCCCACATCAGGAAAACAGAATAAACACAAATAAACAACCTGATGCTACACCTCAAACATCTAGAAAAAGAACAAGTCAAGCCCAAAGCCAAAAGAAGGGAGGAAATTAGAAAGATCAGAGCAGAAATCAATGCATTAGAAACTAAGAAAATAATACAAATAATCAATGAATCAAAGAGTTGGTTCTTTGAAAGAATAAATAAATTGATAAGCCCTTAGCCAACCTTATTTTAAAAAGGAAAGAAAAAGCTCAAATTCATGCAATAAGGAATGAAAAGGGTGAGATCATTACAGACTCTGTGGAAATACTGGAAAAGAAGAAGCTAAATTACTATTATTTGCAGATAACATGATACTCTACATAAAAGATTCCCAAAACTCCACTAAAAGACTTCTAGGTATAATGACTAAATTCAGTAAGGTAGCTGGATACAAAGTCAATACTCAAAAATTAATAGCATTTCTACACACAAACAACAAAAATCACTGAGAGAGAAATAAGAGAAGCCACACCCTTCACAACAGCATCCAAAAAAATAAAATACTTAGGAATTAATCTAACAAAAGAAGTAAAAAATCTATTTGGGGAAAATTATAATACCCTGAAAAAGGAAATTGAAGAGGACCCCAGAAAATGGAAAGACATCCCATCCCTTCCCATGGATAGGAAGAATAAACATTGTGAAAATGGCCATTCTCCAAAAATTGTTATACAGATTTAATGGAATTCCAGTCAAAATATGACTACTATACCTCACAGATCTAGAGAAATCATTCCTAAAATTCATATGGAAGCAGAAGAGACCTAGAAAGTCAAAGGCAATTCAGGGCAACAAAGGCAAGGCAGGAGACATCACAATCCCTAACTTGAAATTACACTACAAAGCTACTGTAATAAAACCAGCGTGGTGCTGGAATAAAAACAGACCTGAAGATCAATAGTATAGATTAGAAGATACAACTACAAATACAAACACACTCAGCCACCTTATCTTTGATAAAGGGGCCAAACACATCCACTGAAAAGAACACAGTGTCTTTAATAAATGGTGCTGGAAAAATTGGCTCTGTATATGCTGAAAACTGAAACTAGACCCATGCCTATCACCATGTACTAAACTAAAATCTAAATGGATCAAAGTTTTAAATATTAAAACAGAAACACTAAATCTGTTGGAAGTCAAAGTAGGTAAAAATCTTCAAGACACAGGGGTAGGTAGAGAATTCATAAGCAAAAATCAAACTGTGTGGCAAATACTTCCCAGAATCCATAACTAGGATCACATCTTATTAAAGAAAAAAAAAAAAGAAAACTCACAAATTGAAAAAAAATCTTAGTCAGCTGTCCTTCAGACAAAGGACTTCTGTCTAGAACATATAAAGAATTTTTTTAAAAATCAAACCCCCAAAATTCAAAGACCCAATCCAAAAATAGGCATCTGAGATGAATACACAGTTCTCAGATGAAGAAATTCAAAAAGCAAATAAATACATGAAAAAGTGTTTAGCATCATTGGTCATTAGAGAAATGCAAATTAAAACCATACTGAGTTTTCATCTCACTCCTGAAAGAATGGCCAGGATCAAGAAAACCATCAACAACAAATGCTGGAGAGGCTGTGGGGAAAAAGGAACTCTCCTGCATTGTTGGTGGGAGTGTAGACTGGTACAACTTTTGTGGAGGTCAGTCTGGAGATTCCTCAAAAAGCTGAGATTGGAAGTCCCATTTGTTCCAGCTATTCCACTTCTGGGCATATTCTCAGAGGAACTGAAAACATCGTATCACAGTGATACATGTGCACTCATGTTAATAACAGTACAATTTGTAATTGCCAGATCTTGGAAACCAACTGAATGCCTAAAAATCAATGGATTTTTAAAATGTGGTATTTTTACACAATGGAGTACTCAGCTATAAAGAATGACCACATTGAGATATTTATAAATAGTCACAACTTAAGACCATACACAAAAAAATTTAAAAACTTAAATTTTTTTTTAAAAAAAGACCATACACAAAAGTGAATAAATCAAACTCACATGTGTAAATACCATATTGTCTTCCTAATGTAAGAAATGGTAAGAGTATATAAGATATAAAGTCCTCAATAAATACAGTGAAAGAATAAGTCCTGCTCAAAAGGGAAAAAATAATATCTCAGGGAAAAGGAGGAAAAAGAAAAAGGAAAAGAAAAAATATCTAAAATTATATAAACACACTAAGGATACCTAAGATGATTGTGCTACAAAGTCTATAAGTTCTTGGAACAGAACAGCTAATATTCATAGAATAGAAACAATTTTGCCTGTTAGTGCCTAGTGACCTGAGAAACTCTTGAAGATCATTATGTAAAATGACAACCTAGTTATGCTCCTGCCACCTTGTTTTGAAGGACTATATCGTCATTGTTTTGGGCTCTTTGCTATTGCTACTTATTTGTCTTTTTGGTTTGTGCTTTTCTAGTAATTTGTTTTGTTTTAATTTGTTTTTCCCTCTAATACAGAAAGGATAGATATACACGTAGAAGCTTATACATGCCTAGAGCTTCTCCTAAACAGTTTATGAGAACTGATTATGTAATGCATGATGAAATGAACAGCTACTTTGAAGAAAAAGAGACATCATATCCATTGACGTATCGTCATGCTGTGAAATCCAGTAATGCTATTATTCTTCGTTCAGAGTGATTTTATCCTGTTTTGTATTGTTTAATTTCAACATACATGAAGGTATGGACAGCTAATTGGAACAAGAACAAGAGACATTATGGCAGCCATTGTTGATTTTCCTATTGTGTGGTTTTGAAGTCCTATAATGCCTTCATCACTCTGTTCTGATCAGTTTAATACTATCTTGTTTTGTGTGAATTCATTGTGTGTGAAGAAATGGAAAACTATTTGGAAGAATACAAAAGACATTATCATAGTCATGGTAGGTATCTTGTTATCTTGTTTTGAAATCTGTGTCACTTACATTGTTTTTTTTTCTGATTTACTTCGTTCTGTTTTGTTTAGTTTTACCCTCTTTAAAATAAAAGAAAGTTTGTCACACAGTGTTATGGTTTTAAAAAAACTAGGAACCTAAAATGTCCAGATTAGAAGCTCCAAAATGAACATTAGTATAATCTATAATGAAATTCTAAGCAGTCATTAGAAGTGAAATTCAAACTTACTCTTCTCAAAAGCAAAAAAAAAAATCTGATATAAATCAACTGTGGTCAGCTTTATAGTGTGTATGCATTGTATGTTTGTTTCTGTCTTCTAATGCAACAGACTTATGTATATACATGCTGTAATAAACATGGATGTCATGCATCATGAAAGGTTTAAATATATATAATATATATGCTTATACATAATATATAGATTTGTACATCTATATATAGATATACATATCTATGAATATCTATATGCACAATATCTATATATAGATGTACATATCTATATAGTATGTATACCAGTGGAAGGAATGAATATATAGATATGTATATCTACATATAAATATAATATATATAGATATTATATGCAGATTATATAGATATATATTAATATGTAACATCTATATATAGATGTGTACATCTATTATATAGATGTACATATCTATATTATGTATATGGATATATATCTATATATCAATATATATTGATATATATATGTTATATATTGATATATAGCAAAGTTAAAATAGCTCTATAATGTAATTTTTGGCTTCTCTTTTCTATAGGTCCTCATTTCCCTCTAGTGGGCAGGTATTGCCTTCATAATAATGAGAAGGGAAATTAAGGTTATAATTTTTTAAGAGAAGAAGGAAGGAAAGAAAGCTGACTCTCTAAAGCCATGAAGAAAGAAGAATGTAGAAAGTTGGTCTGAATTTAAAAGTACCAGAATCTTAATAACAGCCAGACCTGTGGAATTTTACTGAAGGTTAAGCCAGGTGGTCATATGTGCCTCAGTGTCAGGTACTGCAATCAATACGTACTTGAGGTCAGTGTCAGTGAACAAAGATTATTTGGAGCAGAGCGAGGTGGGGTGAAGGTGGGATCTGTCAATAGCATGGGTCAGGCTGTTCACACAACCTTTCTTTCCCTGGCTGCCCCACCCGACCTCCACACCTTATGGCAGGGACTTGGGAGAATTCTTTAAAATAATCAAAATTGTAAAAAGTTTTCCCCTGGTTTATAGAGAACAGAAAAAGTACCAGTGGAAGGAAAGAAAAATATCTATGCCATATACCCACCCATTTCTACCCGTGTTTACATTACTAGATGACAGCTTTCCTCTTCCAAACAGAACACACTGTTTCTGAGTGCTTGGAAAGTTATTTAAGATTACTTTGCCTCAAAATTTTTCTGTTGACTTATTGACAAAGAAAATTCTCAGTAAAAATAATTTCTAAAGTCTCTTCCCGTGAGTCAACACCATTCGTGGACTGGGGGGAGAGAGAACAAGGCCACACCAGCAAAGCCCAGTCTGGGAACCAGTGCTTGCCTGAGCTGCTGCCAGATTGGGAAAAGCCAGACCCCAGGCCCTTCCAGCAGGGGGCCAGCAAACAAGAAGTACCAACCCCATAAGCAACTGGCTCATCCAGAGCAACGCAGGCTGTGGCAGCTTTGGAGGTGAAGCACAATTGACACCTGTGGTGCTTTGGTGTTTCACTAACATTGCAGGTCTAGGCCAATGGTCTGATCATAGGTTCAGAGGATAGCGGTATGCAATGTGGCATCTAGGCGATCTCCTTCTGAGGGTTGCAGCCATTGTTGACTCCTTTTGTTCTTGTTTTGAAGTCCTATATTGTTTCCATTGTTTTGTTGGGTTGGATTTTATTCCCTTTTGCTTTCTTTATGTTAAATCCGATGGCAGGAGAGGCTATTTCAAAGATAGCAAGATATATTATGGTAGCAATTTTGGATCTACTATTGGCTTGTTTGAAATCCTTTATTGCATTCAGTGTTTTGTTTTTATTGTTTCTATTCTATTCTGTTCTGTTTCATTTTTACTATGGCCAAGGTTGTCCGCAGCTATTTTGAAGACTTCAAAAGGCATTATGGTAACTATTGTTTTGAAGTTCTGTATCTCTTACACTGGTTTGGCTGATTAGTTTTATCTTCTTTAAAATAAAAATTTTTTCTGGTATTTTTGGAATGGATATAAAATGTTTAAAAATATTTTTTTGTTCAGAGAGGAAAAACACATTGAAGCAAAATAAATGAAAGAGGAAGTTGAAGATGAACAAATGGGAATAACAAGAATATACTAATCAGGGCTGGGGATTTAGCTGAGTGGCATAAGCGCCTGCCTGGCAAACGCGAAGTCATGAGTTCGATCCCTGGTACCGCAAAAAAAAAAAAGAATATACTAATCTTTCAAGAATTCAAGAACTCCAGCTTTCCGTAGGGCTGGGAGTGGGGTGTGGCTTTAGGGTAGAGCACTTGCCTGTCATATACAAAGCCCTAGATTCAATCCTTAGCATCCAAGATGGCGACTGGGGAGATTTTGCTATGAGAGTCAAAAAGAGGATGCCGGGAAAGAGAAATATTTACTTATTGTTATTTTTGTTCCTTTGTGTTAAGGTGAAAAGACATTTTAGAATCCTCATATTGTACGAGGAAAGCTATGACAAAGGAAATAATGCCCAAGCGACAACACAGAGACAGACACTGGCAATAAATAAGATAAAGAGCATCTTTACTTCTGAAGGTGCTTAAGAGTAGATGGAGGTGAGAGGACACAGAGTGTTTGTAGTTTGATATGAAATGTGCTGGGATCTTTTTATGGCTGATTATTAAGGGAAAGATCAGCTACTAAAGAGGGAGGTATGGGAGTGACAGAATAGTTTCAGGGGTGTCAGATATTTTGGGGATGGCCGTAGTGTCTTCTTGGGAAAGGTATATTGTCACAGGCAGGGTTCTCAGAGAAGCAGACAGTGAGACAGAGTTGAGAACACAAAGGTTCATCATGGAGTCACACTCACACGCAAGGAACTGTCTCAGGAGGGGCCCAGTGCTATTTCTTGTCACTGACTTGTCAGGCATTTGGAGGCAGCAGATCCAACGTAGCAAGGAGGATTCTATGGTACTGAGCCCATCCATAGCCTCTGTCACTACTGAAGTGGCCACTTTATTCATATGTCTGTCAGTCCAGATCCAGGGCAGCAAGACGCACAGAGGCTCCCTGACATCAAATGGCTAAGTCGTTTTGCCTCCTTAGTTTAGTGCCTCTTCTATGAAAGATTCTCTCTGGGGCATGTGAACACGTGATAGAGAGACCTTGAAACTTTAAGCTCCCTCTTCTATATCCAACTACATGCTTCTATCCCAGGTCTTATCACTGACCTTCAAAACCTTTTTCTTTTCATCTCTACCAACTCATCACAGCCCATGATGAGGAGTGATGCATCCTTCCACACGAGGTGGATAGACTATTCCACCCCAAACCTCCACTGGTAATGCTTACCTTCACTATTGTCTTTCAAAACCACTCTGAGTGGAGAAGTGATTCAGTTTCCATTCATAGCCAGTTGATAGCTATATTCAAAGGCAAGTTATTTATAAACCAAGAACTATGGGGTTTACCAAACCACATAAACCAAGCAATATGACCACTTGTACCACTGGGTCAAATCATTATAGAAGACTAACCCATGCCAAGCCCCACTCAAGGCTGTTGGTCTCCTGTGCCCTCCACTCTATGGTCTGGGGCAATATTCTTAGATGTGGAATGCTTTGCTTCTGGAACTCTGACATCCACTGAGGACTATGGTTCATTCTTAGTCAAAGATGCACAATGAGATATTCTGTATTTACCTGGAAAATGTCCCAACACATTTCTATTTCTTTCTTCAATATTTTAGTGATAGGTCACTGATTCCTTTTTAATTTTTTCTTTTATTTTATGGATTAATGCATATGTTTTTTCTAAGTCCTCTAGCTTATTTCAGATACCATTTTCTCGTCCTGCCTGATTAGCAGGATATATTCATATACTGAATCCATGTGAAGTTTGGTAGGATGTCTATTTGGACTGTATTATGGCAGAGCATGAGAAACTTACAAAGCCTTTGAATAAAGTTACAAATAATCTGTTGTCCCTTCCACATGAAAGAATACAGTTTCTGATTGTCTTTTAATGACTGGTTAAGAAAGAATGCATTTGTCAAGCCAGTGGTTACCTACCACCACATCCGAGGCTATATTAATCTTCTCCAATAAGAATACTGTACTGGGGCTGGGGATTTAGCTCAGTGGCATAAAGCGCCTGCCTTGCAAGCAGGCAGTCATGAGTTCAATCCCCGGTGCCGATAAAAAGGAAAAAGACAAAAAAAAAAAAAAAAAAAAGAATACTATACTGTACAACAGCTAGTATCAAGACTACTACTTAAGAAAACTTGTGGTAGTCAATATTCTGTATCCTTTAGATCTTTAAGAGTGGAATAAGCCAGCCACAGTGGCATGCACTGTAGTCCCAACTACTCAAGAGGCTTAAGTAGACCGTTCCATCAGCCATGTCACCCAAGGTGCAATTCTTGGTTGTATATGACTCAGAGCATTTATATGTATGTGGATCCCTGTCATTGGAGTCAAGAAGTTCAAAGCCACCCTAAATAGTGCAGTAGATCTTGTCTCTTTTAAAAAAAGTGAAATTAATCTCCAGCATTCTCCTCAGGACGCAATTTTTTTCTTTTTGGCTTGGGAAAGGGTAGTTAAAGATGTTGCCCTGTGGCCTTAGCCCTTTGGCCCCAAACCAATATTGAAATTACCACAACTTCCAAATACATCAATTCCAATTATTAATTTGTGGGCTGGGAAAATGACCTTCAGAAAGATTTGCGGATCCAAATACACTCAGTATAGCTACATGTGTGCAGAACTTCACCTAAAGCCAGTTCCCTGAACATCTCAATCATACAGGGGAGCCCTGGTGATGTTTATGTCTACAGTTATAAATGCTAACTTGAACCCTTTGTCTAATACACCCCAAAGTTTCCACATACTCCCCTTACCTGACTGCATAGTCTCAGTGGCTATGGGTCACTTTGGAAATGCATGGGGGTATTGGCCAGAGGTATGTGTGAGATAGGTGGCAGAGATAGAGGATCTTTTGAGTCACAGTGCAGATCTCATAGAATGGATATTAAAGACTATAAGAAAGTCTACAGGACAAGAATCCAAGTGGGGTCAAAACATAGTGTCTTAAGGAATGGTATGCTCTGGCCCTTGTCCTGCCTGTACTCAGATTACATAGACTTGCCCTGAGGTCAGTCGTGTCAACAGACCACCCTGCCTTTCCCTATTCCTTTCCTCTTCCCTGCATGAATTCCTGCACAGATTTTCTTCTTTTGTCCTTTATCCTTGCTTCTTGGTTCTATCAATAAAAAGTCATAGAAGTTTCACTTCAGGGCTATCTGTATGAGACTCTCATGTTAAGGGATCTTGGTTAAAGCAGCCTCTCTAGACCCTCTTGGAATGCAAACTGAACATTGACTCCGAGTAATCTCTTATCCTTTGTACCACCAGAATCATGAACTCTGCCAGAAATCGACTGAAGAATCATGAAATTTTACTTGCTTTGGGATGACAATAACATTCCTCACAGAGGACCTGGCCAATTCCTTTACAAATGGAGTGCAAGCTTGAAATTTGATTCATTTCTAAAACTTTGGCTACAGATCACAGCATTTTTTGTAAGACTTCCTTCAGCCTTTACTTTTAAAATATAGAGTAACGTGTCTTCTAAATATGTCTTTCTCTTGAACTCTCTAGGCCATATTCACTGCATTCTTGGATGTTAGCTCTGCACTGCCACCTTCTAAACACTTCCATAAGCAAGGACAACAGTGAAGGCCCCGTAGGTGGAGGTGCCCACACGTGAAGTAAAAAGAATGGTCTTATTTGCAGACTGAATGTCTGTCTTCATTAAGCATTAAGCATTTATCATGTGTGACTCCCTGTCAATCAGAGGCAGGAAAAGAAATCAGTCCTGTGTTTTGGCATCACAGAACAATAGTCTTGAAAGCCCTCACAGGAGATAAGTGCAGTCACTCTTATAGAATTGCCTAAGCCTAAGGAGACAGTGTCCGGCCCGAATGCCAGCAGCAGGCAGGGGACACAGAGGTACAAAGGATTTCTGAAGCCGAGCATGGTAACACACACCTTTACCCCAGATCTCTGGAAGGCTGAAGCAGGAGAATCACAACTTCAAGCCCAGCCGGAGCAACTTAGTGACTTAGCAAGAATTTGTCTCAAAATTAAAAATTTAAAAAGTGGTGGTTTTATAGCTCAATGCCAAGGCCCCATGTTCAATCTACAGTACCACCAAAAAAAAAAAAAAAAAAAAAAAAAAAAAAAAAAAAAAAACAAGAAATAAAGATGCCTGAGCCCATGCCATGGCCCCTGCTGCTGTTCAAGAAGATAGTACCATAACCAAAACAGATACAGAAGAAAAACAATGCATAGTCTTATAAATGGTTCAATGCCAAGGTCAGTAGATCACTGTATCTCTAACTTACTGTGTCAAACATGAGTAAGAGTCATTCCGAAACCAGCATGCAGAGATATTCAGCCAGTCCGGTCTGTGTAATCTATTGATTTACCCTAGCTGAGGACCACCTCATGAAAACCAGTGTTAGCATCTATCCCTTGCTCTGCACAAAGGCATCACATGTGTTGTTTGAAACTGGCCAACAAAAAATTGTATTTACACTGTGGGAATTGGCAAATGCTATACGGATCTCTTAGGAGAGCTGGTTGATAAACATCTATCAGTCCACCACTTGCAAGAGCCAATGAAATAAAAACTCTGCTAATCAAAGGTGGGCCACTTGCCTGGTTGGTCTCCTGTATTGGACTCTGGCCAAAGGGCTGCAGATAGGACCACCCCAAAAGCATAAGCCTTCATGTATAAGGAGTATGGTTGATTCAATATGCAGGGTAGTGGGTCAAACATTCTTGTAAGGGGTGAGATGATAGCTGAAGCCCACCACAGTCCTGGCCTCATAGTCGTGGGGCATTGATCTGTAGAACAGTTGTCGCTCCAGCTGGTCTCAAAACAAAAAAGACATTTGAACTCCAAAGCATGGAGACCATGGCAAGAGCTCTGCTTGTTCACATCCAATGGTACTAATGAGCTCCATAATTTTCAACTGATCAGGCCCTCTAGGCTGTCACCCTGTTTACTGGTCATTTTGATAGCCATGACCCCCTGGTCCCTGGCAGTCAATACCACCATCTGGCCTCTAAACTGCACAGCACTATCAAGCCCATTGCTATCAATGAGGTTATTTCTGTAATAGCCTCTCCTACCATCTCCATGGCTTACCCAGGACAGGCATCACTGACCTTCTTAGCTGAAGGCCTTCTTAGCAGTTCATTCCCATCTCCACTGTCAAAGATGTGTCCTCAAGGCCTCCTTGAGAAGCCTGATTTTGCGATAAGTCTTCTGGCTTCACATATCCAATCCTAGCATCTCCACTTTTTGGGCACTTTGAGACTTTCTTTTTCTTTATGTCTACCACGGCAATGCAGGCATTTCAACCCAAGCGAGAAGGTATCATTTTTTGGCAGCTATTAGGAACCCCATTTACAATAGCACTGGTTTGCATCATCTCCTGAAATCCTTACAAAGATGTTAAAACTCTGTACCCCAGGAGAATATCCGCACACCAATAAACTCACTGTATGTTACCAAATAGGTTAGCTCTATCACTGAGTTTTCAATTGTTTGTTAAGTGATCTCAGTTTATCATTATCTGTCTTTAGGTTATCGATGTGAATCAGTAACGAAAATCCAATTATCTTTATATTTATCATTGTTTCTGTTCATTTCAAAGTCCTGAACTTTTGGGCCAACTGTATTCTACCAGGGCATCCTCCACTGTGCCATCAGTCAAAGTACAGCTGGTGGTTATTTAGATTTATATTTTCAATATATGATTATTTAGACTGCCCCCTAGTCCCGTGGTCGATCTGTGCATCACTAACCGGCATGGTAAGGAAAGTGGTAGCTCCAAAATTCCTATTTTAGCTGCATGCTTTCTTAAACCACTTCTGTGGTTTAAACCAACCGCAACAGATTAGGTTTCTGGGAAACTAATGCCAAGAGTGTGGAATGTAAAAAAGCTGTTAAGAAAAAGGACCCGTGAAGAAAAGAAGAGGCAGCAGCATTGCTTAAAAGGAAATTTTAGACTACGAAGATGATCTTACACAGTCTCTGCCAGACCAATGGGAGCTCCATAGCTAAGACGGTCAATTAGAGTAGACCCACATTAGGTAGAAATAGCTAGTTCATTGTGCCATTGTCTAGAGGCTGCCCAGAAAAGTGTGTGCTCTCAACATGAGTAAAACAGAGCCTAAAAGAGCTAACAGCTGGAGCCTGTCAACCAAGCACAGCTCCACACAGCGTGAGCTCTCCACTGCAAGGGGATCTGAGTAACACACTTCCATAGCCTAGGTATGGACAGATATATGAAAATTAAGAAATGTAAATGTTAATAAATGTAATAACCTTGTCAGAGTAACCATAAGTATGGTTTATAAATTTAATGACCTTGTTAGAGTAAATGTGAATATGGCAACCAACACAAAAAAATTCAATGAATGAATTTTAACTCAGGCATAGGAAATTCTATGTACTAGTAACAAGAAACAGAGTACAATAAATACAATAAAATATTGATACAGAGATAAATTTTAATATAATAATTCAATGAAAGTAAATGTTTTAATTACCGATGAAAAGTTAGAGATTCCAATTGAAGTTTAAAAAAAAAGTACATGCAAAAGTACCATCCACTTAAGAGCAAAAAAATCCAGAAAGGTTAAAGGTAGGCAATAGGACAAACAATGTATCAGGCAAATATGAGCCAAAATACAGTTAGGAAATCTGCAGTAGCAGCTTCAATACCCTTAAGAAAGGATGTTGATGAATTTTGCACTGATAAAAGGAGTACTAGAGCCCAAAGATCAATACTTTGTGAAATTAATCAAAACATAAAATAAATGTCCATGAAACTCGATATATATTGCAAAAGTGCATTCAAGTAAATACCATAAAACAGATTTTTATGAGTAGATGAATAAAATGAAAAATATGGATTAAAAGGGAGTAACTTAATGAACAAAGAAACTAGAAGTATGTCACAAGGGTCATGATAATAACATGGCTTTCACACAGGAGAATGATTAACTTAGCCCTCTTCCCTAAGTTAATCATGCTCATCTTCTACTTTAGAGAATTTGGAGTTATAGGAGCACAAATTAGTAAAACTCTGCCCCTGAATAGGGCCAGCAGCAGGGCAGGAAACGATGAGGCACTAGGCGGAAATAGCTAACACTAAGAACTTGCTGGATTCAGTGATCATTATTACAAATGCTGACAAGAAGGGCCGGAGATGACTCGCCAGAGTCTGAGCTATGTGACAACACAGAGCTACAAGAGGAATACTTGAAAAGGAAGAGGTCCAAGGTTTGGAGGTATTGATGGATGAAGAAAACAGCAAGAGACAAGAAAGGGAGCAAAGAAAAAAAGAAATAACAGCTGGGTGAGAAAAAATAAGTGTAGCCCAATGAAAACCATGCTTAGTGACTCTAGAGCAGACACAAATTTTTAAAAAACAAGAGAGGAGCTTAAGAAAATTATGGAAGTAATGAGTGCTCAGCATAGGAAAGAAGGGAACCCATAAGGCAGATTCAAGCAGATACTCAGGAGAATAAAAATGCCATTGAAAGTATCTGCAGCAGGATCTCAGACAGCTCTGTGGTTAGTGATCAGGAAAAGAAAGATTTTTTTAAAATAGCAAGGGACCATGAGACATCAATCTACCAGCTTCTAGAGGAGGCAAAGAAGAATAATTTAAGATTTACTGGAGGCAATAAAAAGCAGGAGATAACACAAATGATATTTTAAAAACCTGCTCAGAGAAAGTTTCCCTGGCAGAGAAAAAGACACACAGATAAATGAGGCACACAGAACTCCAAATAGCCATGATTCAAAAAAAACAAAAACAAGAAACCCTACAACCTAGTATATCATTATCAAGATTTCAGAAATTCAACACAAGAATAGAATCTTACAAGCTGTTAGGGAAAGAAACGAATCACCTAAAAAGAAAAGCCCATGAGAAGCACACTGACTTCTCAGCATACATCCTCAAGTCAAGGGGAGCTTGGAGTGAAGTATTTTAAGTACTAAATGAAAACAAATTTCAACCCTGATTGGATGTACCCTGCAAAACTATCTTTCAAAGCTCATGGAGAAATAAGACACTGCCATGACAAAGAACACGTGTGGACATTTATGACCACCAAACCAGCACTCCAAAATATTTTGAAGGACATTCTAGAAAGAGATAACAAGAACTACAACTCCAAGAAACACAACAGATGGAATCTACAAGGCAAGGCAAACAATTAAACAGAGGGAAGGTGAAAAGAAGGGGAACCAACAACAGGAAAATAACATGACAAAGACAAGGCAATACATATCAGTTATGACTATCAGTGTTAATGGTCTCAATTCACCAATCAAAAGATAAAGACTGGCAGAATGGATCAGAAGCATGATCCAACAATATGCTGTATGCAACATACACATTGAACACAAAAAGAAATTCATAGACGGAAAGTCAAAGGATGGAAAACAATACTCCATGCAACAGGAATCCAGAAAGCATGAGGGGTGGCTATTCTATATGCAGACAAAGTCAACTTCAAGCCAAGACTGAGTAAGACATATAAAGCAAGTCACTATATCCTTGTAAAGGGAACAATACAAGAGGAAGTGGTTCCAATCATAAATATATATGCAACAAACACCTGTGTGCTCAACTATGTTGAACAAATATTAATGGACATTGAAAAAATCACATAAGCACTAATACAATTGCATTGGGGGATTTCAATACAATAAGTCACAATAAGACAGATCAACTAGACAAAAAATCAAAATTAATACTCCCTAAGGAGTATTAATGTGAAGAAATACAAGCAGCAAATAAATATACGAAAAACTGTTTGTATTACTGGTCATTCAGAGATGCAAATCAAAACACCCCTGAGATTCCATCTCACCCCAGGCTGTCATCAAACATCAAGCAATGATGCTGGACGTGCTGTGCGGAAAAGGAACCCTTCTCCACTGTTAGTGGGAGTGTAGACTGGTGCACTGTGAAATAATTGTGGAGATTTTTCAGAAAACTAGGATTGGAGCTTTCATTTGACCCAGCTATTCCTTGTCTTGGTATCTTCCCAGAAGAATTAAAAACATCAGACCAAAGTGATACATGTGTATCCATATATAAAGCAACACAATTTGTAACAGGTAAATCTTGGAAACAACCCAAATGCCTATCAATCAAGGAATGGATTTTAAAAAAAAAGAAATAGTGTTTTATACAGTGAAGTACTACTCAGCCATAAAGCATAAACAGGAGACTTTTATAGGTAAATGGATGCAACTCAAGACCATACTCCTAAGTGAAATAAACCAGATTCACATGTATAAACATCGTATTATCTGACTAGTGTGAGAAGCTGAAAGAGTAAATAAGATCCAAAATGTACATTAGATATTGTAAAATGGGAAGACACTATTCAAAAGGAAAGAGAAACTGGAATGGAGGAAAGGAGAAAAGAAGGGAAAAGCAAAAAAATTATACATACAAATATATATATATATATATATATATATATATATATATATATATAATTTCTCTTAGTCCCTTGAAAAGAAATGTTTGTGCTAACATTGCTTTGACAATTAAATGCCTATATCTTGTATTCTAACTGATTTAAAGATAGCAATACACAATGTATTAACCAGTTACTGTACTATCTTTTGAAATTTTATTTTTTTCTTCAAAATAAAATTTTAATTCCCCTTGTATCTTCCCAAAAGAATTAAAAACATCATACAACCACAATATATGTGCACCCATGTTTATAGCAGTACAATTTGTAAGAGCTAGATCTTAGAAACAACCTAACTGCCAAGCAACTGAGGAATGAAAAAAGATGTAGTATTTTTATGCAATGGAGTATTACTCGGCCATAAAGAAGGATAAACTGGAGACTTTTATGGGTAAATAGTTGCAACTTGAAATCATACTCATAAATGAAATAAATCAGACACAGTTTAAACATTGTATTGTCTCTCTAGTGTAAGAAGCTATAAAAAACATGTATATATATGTATATGTATGTATATAAAAACAGTTAAGATAGTAATTAAAAATAAAAAACCAAGTATAGAGAAAAGTTAGAGTGAGAAGCTTTTTACACTTCAAAGGTACAGGTTCAGCTGAGTGAGGCAAACTCTGGTCAGGCAGATGGGACGCTGATATGAAAATGACAAGAAATAGCACTAAAATTGAACAGATGAAGGGATTAGAGCTTGAGTCGCTGGAGGGGAAGTTCTTCAGGACAGAGAAACTGTGGTGAGCTGGCTGTCAAGGTCAAGGGGACGCAGTGGGACCTGAGACTTGGGAACTGAACCCCTCCATGAGTCAGCACAGTGTGAAATGCGAGGGACAGACAGGGGGCGCCACACTGAGCTATGACTGCACAAGGCAGAGAGAAATAGCAGCGGAGGGGAAGAAAATACCCACTGATCTCTGAGCCCGGAAAATGAAAATAAGAGGACTTTGCTGGGGAGACTTGAGTGGCACTCTTAGGAGATCACTGTTCTCAGGAAAACCAACAAAGATGGGAGATGCCTTGACACATTTCTATTCCCTCCTCGCATCCCTTCAACTCCACCCTCAACACACACACATTCACTCACATACTGACAATAAAGACATAAAACTGCCTAAATTCCTAATATCTGTATTAGTCTGTAGAGTCTGCCACAAACTGGGGGTGGGGGTGTGTTAAGTAGTAGAAATATATGTTCTCAATTTTGGTGGCTAGAAATCCATGGATAAGGCGTGAGCTGATTGGGTTATTGATGACAGAGGATTCTCTTCTTGGCTGAATTTCTGGCTGAGTTTCCTCAGTCCTGCCCAGCAGGAGAGGAGAGGAGAGCATTGGGGAGAAGCTTTCTGCCTACAAAAATACTAATCTGACTGGGGATCCTGTAATCCCAGCACTCAGGATTCTGAGGCAGATGGATTACTACAAACTCAAGGCCAGTGAGTTTCAGACCTGCCTGAGCTACATAGCAAGAGCCTGTCTTATACAACAAACAAAAGTGCTAAGAGTTGGGGATTTAGCTCAGCAGCACAGTGCCTGCCCGACAAGTGCAAGGTCCTGAGTTCGATTTCCAGTACCCAAAAAAAAAAAAAAAAAAAAAAAACACTAAGCCTGATCTCATTTACTCTTAATACCTCCTTAGAGGTCCGGTCTCCAAATACAGCCACGTGGTTGGAGGAATGGGGAGGTTAGGACTTCAGCATAAGGATTTTGAAGGGCACCAACATTCAGTCTGCAGCATCCGAAAGCTAGGTGAAAATGGCCTCTCAGTAAAAGCCTAGATAACACGAAAGTCAAATTAAAATCAAGACCTCCAAAGGTATCTCCACGTAGATCCACCACACTCAGAGGACCCAAGGGGACAGTGCACTCATCTATGTTCTAAACAGGTCAGAAATGGTAAGTAGGGGCACCACCAAGGGAAAGAAGCGATACACAAAATGATAGCCACGTGTCTCAAGGTCTCTTTTTATACTAAATCATACTAGAAGTATTTTGGTTACTGTATCGCAGCGTTTTAGAACTAGAAGACCCTCCAGATGTTCTCTGATTTAATTTGAATTTTTAGACGAGACTGGGCACATTCAGGGGAGCATGGCCATAGACTAATTTGATTTTTCACAAGATAATAAGGCCCAAAAACCCATGGTAAGTTTCGAGAGCCTTACCCTCAAACAAGACCTGTCCTTCATTCAGCAACTTATCTCTGATTTGGTGGGTTGATCTCTGGGTTGAGGAGGAACAGGAGAGCAGGAAAGCCACTCCATCCAGCCTTTATAAAGAACGGCAAAAGGAGCGGTTCCCTAGGCCCACTTTTCATTTTGATTGTGGAAGGGAAACCAGCTCCTCCTGTTCGCACTGCATCCAGTAACACAAGACAAAGGAAAATAATTCTGCTCCTCTAGGCAATAAAGGAAATTCACTGCAAATATGGTTCATTCCTTTTCTTTTTAATTGTATTTTTGTTACAGTATTTCACAGCTGAAACTCAATAATACTTTTTGGCAGGATTAAAATGGCAACTCTGTATCAACTAGTTACTAACTATATTTTTATAAAAGGGCCTAAATAATTTTTCAACAATTAAGACTCACAGTGTAAACAGGTATAAAAAGCAAATAGAAAAATTTGAGTAGAAGCTAGGATGGATGATTCATGATCTTTTGTTGAATGAAAATGATACAGAAAAAATATCTGATATATCAAAGAAGTTTTAGACTTATTCTCCTTTTATAAAGTTCTGGTTGAATGAAGGAAATAATCCTGTGCAACTGCCAATTCTTCAGGAAAAGGAAGATTCTTGCCTGCCTAGCAACTTATTATAGGCAGCCACTTAGAAAAAAATAAAGTCAATAATGATTGACTTGGGCTGTATTGATTTTCATGTGGTACTATGGGAAAAACAATTACAGGTTTTGGCTACAATTCATCTAGAGTGGGAAAAAATCAGTTACTGCTTATTTCAGTGTTATGCATGAGAATCACAAGTTAAAGGCCAGTCTGGGCTACTTAGCAACTTTGCAAGACCCTGTCTCAAGACAAAAAATAAAAATGACCTAGAGATGTAGCTCCGAGTGAATGCTCTGGATTCAACCCACCACGCGCGCGCGTGCACACACACACACACACAAACACACACACACACACATACAATATAATAAATTTATTTTAAAATGCATAGTGGAGATTCAAAATATTGTTAGGATACTAGACTTATGGTCGCCACTGAGAAATCAATGGCAGTTAAAAATAAGTTTACACTACTTTAATTGGGGTTCAACTAAATAAATTAAAACCAAATCATGCACCCAAAAAATCTAATCAAAGAGTAAAATGGGTTTCTAACTTCAAAGTCATGAATACAGTTTCTCCAATGAAGTGGTTTTTTAAGTAGCAACTCAAATTGGGAATTCTAAGCAAGCAGGCGAGCACCACTGGTTCCAGAGGCCCAGCGGCCTGGGGTAAGTGCCCCGCGCACTGTCCACATAGTCCAGTTTGTTTGGGACCCTCGCAGCCTCCAGGTGCACTGGTACAGCTCGGCAGGTCTGGGGCACCTGCATCCTCCCTCTCCCCGCGTTTCCAGCTGTGCTTGGAGGACTGTAGAGTTCTAAGCAAGCAGGCGGGTGCCACCAGTTTCAGAGGCCCAGTGGCCTGGTGGAACTGGGTGCCAGAGTCCCAGAAGCTGAGGACATAGAAGAGGATTTCCAACAGACCCTGGGGAAGCTTTAGAATAACACTCGAAACACTTGAAACACAGAAATATAGGAAAAGGACAAAACAGAAAACCAAATTACAATCTCAAACATCCAGCCCATCCAAAGAAACCTTAGGAACAATGTATATAGAAGAAAATATAAGCCATATACCTCAAATATTGGACATAATAGCAACTAAAATAAACAAGCAACTCTGTGACGCTTTAAAGGAATTCAAACTAGAAATAATCTCCAGGGTAAAAGAAGAAATGAAAAAGAAATGAAAGAGATGCTGAATATATCTAAAGAAAACACAGTTTAAAAATTGGAGGAACTAAACAAAAAGAATCCCTAGATGAGCAATACAAGGAACAAACAGAATACATAAAGCAGATGCACAGAGATATACAGGAAATCAAAAATTCCACTGAAAGCTGTAAAAACTGCCTCAATGAAAGTGAAGATAGAATTTCAGACCTTGAAGACAAGATTGCAGTTAGTGAACAGGAAAGGAAAGATCTTTTAAAAATAACAAAGAACCAGGAAATAACAATTCAACAACTACAAGACGATGCAAAAAAAAAACCAACATAAGATTGATAGGGATTAATGACAAAGAAGGGGATGACATAAAGGACATCAAGAGGATATTTAGAGAAGTAATCACTGAAAAGTTCCCCAACATGAGATCAGAAACTGACATCAGGATCAGTGAAGCATGTAGAACTCCAAATAGTCATAACCAAAATAAAACTACACCCAGACATATAATAATCACCATCCCAGAAATCCAGCATAAGAATAGATTATTAAAAGCTATCAGAGAGAAAAGACAGATCACTTATAAAGAAAAATCTATCAGAATCACTGCAGACTCCTCAGCACAAACAATAGTCAAAAAGACCATGGAGTAAAGTATTCCAGATCCTAAAGGAAAACGATTTCCAACCTAGACTGATGTACCCTGAAAAACTATCACTCAAAATTGATGGAGAAATAAGATACTTCCATGACAAAGAACAGCTGAAGAACTTCATGAACACCAAGCCAACCCTGCAAAAAATATTGAGAGACAGTTTAGATACACTTAGGAAAAAAACACTAAGGAAAGCAGATAATTAAACAAAACAGAAAGATAAAGATGCAACAGCAGAAAGATAACATGTCAGCAATATACCAACATACAACAGTTATAACCATTAATGTAAATGGTCTCAATGTACCAATTAAAAAAAAACAGACTAGTAGAATGGATCAAGAAACAAAATCCAACCATATGCTGTTTACAGGAAACGCATCTAACCCAGAAGGATACTCACAGACTGAAAGTCAAAGGATGGAAAACAATACTTCATGCAACAGAAACCCAAAAAGAAGCTGGAGTAGCCATTCTGCTTGCAGGCAATGTGAACTTTAAACCAATAATGATCAGACGAGATAAAGAAGGTTACTACATACTTGTTAGGGGAAAACTCCAAGAGGAAGAGATAACTAAAATATATATGCAGCAAATTCCAGAGCACCCAGTTATATAAAACAAGTATTAACAGAAACGAAAAATCAAATTATCAGTAACACAATTGTAACAGGAGATCTTAACACACCATTGACACCAAGGGACAGATCAACCAGACAGAAAATCAGCAAAGAAATAACAGAACTGAATCACAACTGTGAACAAAAGAACTTGGTAGACATATACAGAGTATTCCACCCAACAACATCAGAATACACATTCTTCACAGCAGTACATGGGTCATTTTCTAAAATAGGCCATATATTAGCTCACAGAACATATTTAAATAAATGCAAAAGAGTTGAAATTATCCCTTGCATGTTATCAGATCATAGCGCTTTGAAATTAGAAATTAATGATAAAAGATACTGCAAAAATCCCACAAACACATGGAAACTGAATAACACACACTTGTATAATTAGAGGGTCACAGGGGAAATTAAAGAAGAAATTAATACCTACAAGCAAATGAAAATACAAACACGACTTACAGGAATCTGTGGGATGCAATGAAAGCCGTCCTCAGAGGCAAATTTATTGCACTGAGTTCCCACATCAGGAAAACAGAACGATTACAAATAAATAACCTGATATTACACCTCAAACATCTAGAAAAAGAAGAGCAAGTCAAGCCCAAAGCCAAAAGAAGGGAGGACATTATAAAAATCAAGAGCAGAAATCAATGCAATAGACTAAGAAAACAATCCAAAGAATCAATGAATCAAGGAGTTGGTTCTTTGAAAGAATAAATAAAATTGATAAGCCCCTAGCCAATCTTATTTAAAAAGGAAAGAAAAAGCTCAAATTCATGCAATAAGAAATGAAAAAGGTGAAATCACTACAGACTCTGTAGAAATACAGAAGATCATCAACATCTATTTCGAAAACCTCTACTTTCAAAGGTTTGATAACTCAGAAGAAATAGACAGATTCTTAGAAACATATGAAGTACCAAAGTTAGGTCAAGAGGATGTAAACTGCTGAATAACCCAATCTCTGTTAATGAAATTGAAAATGTAACAGGAGATCTTACCGACAAAGAAGAGCCCAGGCCCAGACAGTTTCACTGCAGAATTCTACAAGAAATACAAAAAGACCTAATGCTGACACTCCTCAAACTCTTCAATGAAACTGAAAGGGAAGCAATCCTTCCTAAGTCATTCCTGAAAGCAAATATTACTCTAGTATCAAAACCTGAGAAAGACCCAACTAAAAAAGAGAACTATAGACCAATCTCCATAATGAACACAGATGCAAAAACCCTCAATAAAATATTGGCAAATAGGATGCAGCAAATCATCAAGATTATACAACATGACCAAGTGGGATTCATCCCAGGCATGCAGGGATGGTTCAACATACATAAATCAATAAATGTAATCCACCATATCAATAAAGCCAAAAGTAAGAATCACATGATCATTTCTATAGATGCAGAAAAAGCTTTCAATAAGGTCCAACATTCATTCATGATAAGAACTTTACAGAAAATTGGAATAGATGGTCTTTACCTCAATATAATAAAGGTCATCTATGACAAACCAACAGCTAGTATCATATTAAATGGCCAAAAATTGAAGGCCTTTACTTTAAAATTAGGCACAAGACAAGGATGTCCTTTATCCCATTCCTATTTAATATAGTACTGGAAGTACTAGCCAGAGCAATTAGACAAGAGAGAGAAATAAAAGGGGTAAAGATAGGAAAAGAAGAAGTTAAATTATCATTTTTGCAGATGACATGATACTCTACATAGAAGATCCCCTAAACTCCATTGAAAGACTCTTAGATATAATAAATTCAGTAATGTAGCTGGATACAAAATCAATATTTAAAAATCAATAGTATTCCTATACACTAACAACAAAATCATAGAGAAATGAGAAGCCACACCCTTCACACTAGCAAGCAAAAAAATGAAATATTTAGGGATTACTCTTATGAAAGAAGTGAAAGACCTATACAGGGAAAATTATAATACACTGAAAAAAGAAATCGAAGATAATCTCAGAAAATGGAAAGACATCCCTTGCTCATGGATAGGAAGAATAAATATTGTGAAAATGCACATTCTTCCAAAACTTTTATACAGATTCAATGCAATCTCAATGAAAATACCATCAACATACCTCATAGATCTAGAGAAATCACTCCTAAAAGTCATGTGGAGCGAAACAAGACCTAAAATAGCAAAGACAGGTCTAAGCAACAAAGGCAAGGCAGGAGGCATCACAACCCCTGACTTGAAGTTATACTACAAAGCAACCATAAAAAAATCAATATGGTACTGGAATCAAAACAGAGCCGAAGATCAATGGAATAGATTAGAAGATACAACCACAACTACAAACACACTCAACCTTATTTTGATAAAGGGGCCAAAAAGATTCACTGGAAGAATGACAGTCTCTTTAATAAACAGTGTAGGAAAAACTGGCTCTCCGTATGCCAAAAACTAAAACTAGACCCATGCCTATCACCATGTATTAAATTAAAATCTAAATGGATCAAAGATCTGAATGTTAAAACTGAAACACTAAATCTATTGGAAGACAAATTGGGTAGAAACCTTAAAGACATAGGAGTAGGTAGAGAATTCATGAACAGGACTCAAACCGCACGGGAAATACTTCTTAGAATCAATTACTGGGACCACCTCTTATTAAAAAGTTTCTGCATGTCAAAAGAAATCTCCAGCATAGTGAAAAGAAAACCCACAAACTGGGAAAAAATCTTAGTGAACTCTACCTCAGACAAAGGATTTCTGTCTAAAACATATAAAGAATTTTAAAAAATCAGACCCCCAAAATTCAAAGATCCAATCCAAAAATGGGCATCTGAGATAAATACACACTTCTCAAATTAAGAAATACAAATGGCAAATAAATACATGAAAAAATGTTCATCATCATTACTCATTATGGAAA
Source organism: Cavia porcellus (assembly GCF_034190915.1). NCBI lineage: Eukaryota > Metazoa > Chordata > Mammalia > Rodentia > Caviidae > Cavia > Cavia porcellus. The sequence continues at coordinate 47,292,391 of NW_026947510.1, read as the reverse complement.
TGCAAATTAAAACCACACAGATTCCATCTCACCCCTGAAAGAATGGCCAGGATCAAGAAAACCAACAACAACAAATGCTGGAGAGGCTGTGGGAAAAAAGGAACTCTCCTGCACTGTTGGTGGGAGTGCAGACTGGTGCAACCATTGTGGAGGTCAGTCTGGAGATTTCTCAAAAAACTGGGATTGGAAGTCCCATTTGTTCCAGCTATCCCACTTCTAGGCATATTCCCAGAAGAACTGAAAGCATCATACCACAGTGATATATGTGCACCCATGTTTATAGCAGCACAATTGGTTTTTGTTTTGTTTTGGTTTGGTTTGGTTTGGTTTTTTTGGTCTTTTTCCTTTTTATCGGTACCAGGGATTAAACTCACGACTGACTGCCTGCTTGCAAGGCAGGCGCCTATGCCCCTGAGCTAAATCCCAGCCCCTAGCAGCACAATTTGTAATTGCCAGATCTTGGAAACAACCTAAGTGTCCATCAACTGAGGAATGGATATAAAAGTTGTGGTATTTTTATACAATGGAGTGCTACTCAACTATAAAAAGTGATCACATTGAAATATTTATAAATTAAAGGATGCAGCTTGAGACCATACTCATAAGTGAAATAAATCAAACTCACATGTATGAATACTGAATAGTTTCCCTATTGTAAGAAATGATTCAACTATATAAAAGTATGTGGTAATCATGATCCCCCATTATGTGGCTTTCAAGCCTTATAAAGTTTTCACTCATGAATTGGAATGACTTTATTCTGGCCTGTTTGATATTATTGCCTGTGATGATATGAACAGCTATTTTGAAGAAAACGAGACATCATAATAGCTAGTGCTGATTTAATATCATCTTGTTTTGAAGTCCCACCAAACTGTTGTTCTTCTGTCTCCATTGGTTTTATCATGTTGTATCTTACTGGATTTTATTATATGTGATAGTATAAACAAAAATTTTTATAGACAAAGAGATAATATAGAAACCATTGTTCGTTTTCCGTTAGCTGGTTCTAAATACCCTATAATACCTTCAACCTCTTGAATGGTTTCACACTGCCTTGATATGTTTGAAGCCATAGTATACGAAGTTATATTCAAATATTTCAAGAAAAGAGACACGATAGCAACTACTATTAAGTCGGGTTATCTTGTGGTGAAGCACTAGGTTGCTGAAATTGTTATGCTTTGACCTGTATTGTTATGTTGTTATGTCCTCTTTTATCGCAATCTCCCCATTTTAAAAAAATTTTTTTAAAATTTTTTTTAATTAAGGGAAAAAAATTAGCAGGATATATTATAGTAACTTTTTTGGTTTCCTATTAACTTGATTTGAAGCCCTGTATTGCTCCCACCATCTTGTTTTGATTGATTTTACTCTGTTCTGTTCTGTTTGATAGTATCAAGTTTGAGGGTATAGGCAGCTACTTTGAAGGCAATAAGATTCACTATGACACCCATTCTGGTTTGACTATTATCTTCTTTTGAAGCCCTGTAATGTTTCCAATGTTTAGGTTTTATTGGTCTTGTTATGTACTGTTTTGTTCAATTTTATTATACCTAATGATATAGGCAATTCTATTTAATTCTTTTTACAGTAGCAAGAGGCATTATGGTAACCATTGCTGATTACCTTTTATTCTGTTTTTACATCATGTGCTATGTCTATCCTTTGTTTTGACTGACTGCTTTGTTTTGTCATATTTGGTTTTATTCTCTTCCAAAAAAAAGTAATAAGAACTATGGGAGTAATAAAACCCAAAATGTGTAATTGTTGTTGTAAAAAAGAGAGGAAAAAAAGTGCTCTAAAGGATACAACTGCAAGTGTGTTTAGGTATGTTTAGATGACTATATTACTAAGTTGAACACAACTGTTTGCAGTCTTACTGTTTGAATGCCAATTTGTATCTTTAATCCTAAGATGACAATATGTAATCTATTAACTAGTGCTTTGGTTTTTTTGTTTGTTTGTTTGTTTGTTTTGTTTTTGGTTGTTTTTTTTTTAATTCTGTATTACTTGTACCCTTACACTGTTTTGGTTTTTTTTTCCTTTAAATAAAAAAAAAAGTTATTCTGGACAACAATTTCCTAAATGTTTGTCTCTCTACAAGATCAAACCTTGTTTTGTTCTGTTATTTTGATTTGGCTTGGTTTGGTTTGGTTTCTTCTGTTGACAGGAAATATTTCTCAACTACACAATTTTTTTCACCAGGAAACCTATGGAAGTCCATTGTGCACCTGCCACTATTTTAGGCTCTGAGGCTACAAAAACACATAAAGTTCACATAATCAAGGAGAATGAAGTCTACGCAAGGAGACACAATCATCACTAGCAACCGTCATGTGATGATGCTTCCTTAGGGCACTATAGTGAGCTAGAGAAAGGGGGCAGAGGGGACAACTGACCAAGAAGAAAGACGGCCTCCTAAGAAATCAGTGAAACAATATCTCTTATAATAGCATCCAAGAAAATAAAATACCTAGGCATCAATCTAACGAAGGATGTAAAAGACCTCTACATTGAAAGCTACAGAGGATATTAGAAAATGGAGAGATATCCCATGCTCTTGGACAGGAAGAACCAATATAGTGAAAATGGCCATACTTCCAAAATTGTTATACTGGTTCAATGCAATCCCAATCAAAATTCCAATAACATATCTCACAGAATTAGAGGAAAGAATTTTAAAATTCATCTGGAACCAGAAGAGATCTGGAATAGCAAAGGTAAACCTGCAACAAATACAAGACAGGGGATATCACAATCCCTGACTTGAAATTATTATGCTATAAAGCTACTGTGATAAAAACAGTACAGTACTGGCAAAAAAAAATCAATGGAATATATGAGAAGATGCAGAAACAACTGCAGACTCACTAAACCACATTATCTTTAACAAAGGTACCAAACACATTCACTGGAAGACAGACAGCCTCCTTAATAAATGATGCTGGAAAAACTGGCTCTCCACATGCCAAAGATTAAAACTGGAACCATATGTTTCACCATGTACTAAGCTAAAATCAGAATGGATCAAAGATATTAATATTAAATCTGCTGGAAGATAGAATAGGTAAAACTCTTGAAGACATTGGTGTAGGCAAAGACTTTATGAACAAAATCCAGATTGCACAGGACACCGCAAAGAATCAACAAATGTATCTCACTCTACTGAAAAGCTTTTGCACAGCAAGAGAAATCAGCAACAGAGCAAAGAGACAACCCACAACTTGGGACCAGCTGTTCCTGAGACAACGGACTACTATCAAGAACATATAAAGTCAAAAAATAAGTCTTCCAGATTTAAAGATCCAGCCCAAACATGTATATCTGAGATGAATATACACTTCTCTGACGAAGAAATACAAATGACAAATAAATGCATAAAAATAATGTTCAACATAACTGGTCATATGAGAGATGCAAACTAAAACAACACTGAGATTCCACCTCACCCCAGAAAGAATGGCAATCATCAAGAAATCAACCAATAATAATAAATAAATAAATAAATAAATAACCAATAGAAAGGCTGTGGGGAAAAAGGAACCCTTCTCCATTGTTGGTTTGATTGCAGACTGCTGCAACCACTATGGAAATCAGTGTGAAGATTCCTCAAAAACTAGCATGGGAGATCCCATTAAATTCAGTTATTCTCCTTCTGGATATCTTCCCAAAAGAATTAAAAACATCATGCCACAGTGATATAAGTGCACCCATGTTTATGGCAACAGTTTATCATAACCAGATCTTGGAAACAACCTAAATGCCCGTTGATTAAAGCATGGATAAAAAGATGTGGTATATTTTTTATCAGTACTGAGGTTCAAACTCATGACCACACACTTGCAAGGCAGGTGCTTATGCCACTGAGCTAAATCCCCAGCCAGATGAGGTATTTTTATACAATGGAGTACTAGTCAGCCATAAAGAATGATAAACTGGACACTTTTATAGGTGAATCAATGCAACTTGAGAACATACTCATTAGTGAAGTAAATAAGACACACATGTGTAAACATTGTATTTTGTTAGTGTGACAAGCTGAAAGAAATACATGTATATGTGTATATGTATGCATATAAAAATAATAGTTAAGACAGTTATATTACTGATTTCTCTGAGTTCACTGCAAAGAAAGATTTGTGCTGCTATTTTTCAGACATTTGAAGGCAGATGTCTTATGCTCTGGGTGAATGATTTGGGGATGACAATGTGCAATGTATGTACCATCATTACCCCCGACATACTTTTAAAATTTTGTTGTAGTTTTTCTTCTTCTTTCTTCTTCTTCCTCCTTTTTATCGATAAATAAAATGGATTTGGAAAAAAAAATATCTCTACTCCTGGGACCAGTTGGAAAAAAAAAAGATGGCCTTCCAGAATCAATACATCTAAAGTAGTTTTGCTAGGCAGGTGCTTGTGCTGTTGAGCTATATCCATGGCCCTCAAAAAGCTTTTTAAAGTTTTAACAGAGGAAGAATTAATTTGTCAAGAAAAGCATGAACAAAAATAGACTGGTAAGTGCCAGAACCATTAACAAATAAGCAAGGGATTCGGAAGGTTTAAAAGAAGAGAAAGGCTGACACCAAACAATAGAAACCGGTATTTTAAAAAATCTTGGTTCTATATGGCTGATAGTACGAAGGCTTTCAAGAGCTTTAAGTGGGGAAGGCTCTTTTTTTTCTTTCGTTTAGGCAGATTACTCTGGAGGCCTGGTAGAAGATCAATTTGAGGAGCCAAACTAATATCAAAAGAATAATTCAGAGACTATTGAAAGAAATCACACATATCTTGAAAGTTAACCAACAGTAACCAATGTTGAAATTATTTCGGTAAAATTATTACATCTGAAAGGACAAAGAAAAAATCATCAAGACCTACAGGCAAAAAATAAGCATCAAAATCAATATCCTTAAAATGGTAAGAAAATTAGGCCAACATTAGAAATTTTCAAATGCGAGCACCAAGTGACCTATTTTTAAGGAACTCAAGTTACTGCCAGTCAAGAATATCATATCCAGTCAAGTCTTAACTGTAAAGTTACAGAAAAAATCCAGATTGTGTAAGTATGCAACATAATAAACACAGTACATAAATGTGCTTCCTAAGGAATGTATTAGAGAGGAGTCCGTACAATTTCTGTAAAAGGCCAGATAGTAAATACTGTGTGCCCTGCAGGGGACATATGATCTCTGTTGCATATTCTTCTTTGATATCATTTAACAGCTATTTAAAACTGTAATGCTCATACTGCAATGATACCTCAAGGCCATAGTTTGCCAAAGCCTATGTTGTACTAACAGATAAACCTCATGCAACTGAGGAGGTAATGGAGAGCCTTTGGTTAAAGGTCCGATGCATTTCATATGTTTAATTGTGGACATAAAATTTAAAAAAGCTTCAGACACAGAAGGAAGAGTATGCTCTGAGACATGAAAAGAATATAACTACATGAAATGGAGAAAATAATGCAGCAGCATTGACTGCTCAACACGCTGTATTCAAAGGACACAGTTTAAAATTAATAACCCAGCAGGCTGTGGTGACACATGCTTACAATGCCATCACCCTAGGAGGCTGATGCAGGAGGATCACAAGTTTAAGTCTAGCCTGGGCAATTCAGCAATTAAGCAAGACCCTGTCTAAAAACAATTTTAAAAGAGGGGAAGACTAGCTCATTGTAAAGACGTTGTGTTCAATCTCTAATACCAAGAAAAAATAAACAACAGACAAAGCAGCCAGGCATGATGATGCGGCACCTGTAACCCTAGTAGTCTGGGAGGCTGAGGCAGGAGGATCAAGGTCAAGCTCATCTTAAGTAATTTAGTGACTTAATGAGACTGGCAAATAAATAAATAAATAATAAATAGATGGGGTTGACAGGCAGCCCGGGATATAGTTCAGTGTGAAGGCCCTGGGTTCAATCCCCAGTACTTCAAATACACATTAACAAGCAAGATAGGAAAAGCTCAAAGAAAGCCTCCTACAAAAGATACTCATGTAAGCAAAGCCACTCAGACAGTGACATGGTCCCTCTTAGACAGAAATGCATACACTGCCACCCCAAACCCTATTATCATACAGTGCCAGCATTGCAGTTAGACCTGAACTGAGGTTTAATTTAGAAAAAACAACTCATACATTAACATCTTCTGTCTTGAAAGAAAAACACACACGCCATAGGTTTGCTACCACTGGCCATAGGACATAAGTAAACCTTCTTGAGTGCAAAAAATAATAAATTAACAAAAACGCACTACAAGGGGGGAAAACACAGTCAACACAATACATGATAATTTTAACAGACACGGTCAAAGTTGAATCCAAATGTTTCAGTCACATAAAACATAGATTATTAAAATGAAAAAATTTTCAAATTTACTCATAGGGCAAAATCCCATCATACACATTACACATCTAAAACAGTGACTCAAAAAAGCTAAAAGGATGGAACAAAAATAAACTAGACATTCTCAAGCAATAAGCAAGGTTATGATCTGACATCAAAGCAGAATTCTTCAGACCAAAGAGTAGGAAATGGGACGAGGGGTAAAACTTCATAAGGGTAAAAGCCCTGACACACAATGAAGATAGAAAGTTATGCGCCAAATAATACAACGATCTAAATGAAACAGGAGCCACACGGGTAGAAGACAAATTGATAGAACTGCATGTAGTACTACTGCCACATAGATCGTGGGAACAAAAAATACAAAAGGAGAAGATCCAAAGAATTAAAAAGTCAGCCTGACTTTTCTCTTCTTCCTGGAAGCTGCACGCCTTGCACAGCTTACCAGAAAGGCTGGTGGTTGGCTTAGGAAGAAAAAAGGTCGGTGCCTCTGGAGAACTGGCCATGCTGAGACTGGGGGGATCCAACAAGCAGCCAGCCAGCTAGCTTCCATGAAGAGAAAAGTCAGCCCTTCCTGTGAGCCTACCTGTGCGCAGGCTGAGAATCAACCCCCGCCCCCATCCCAACCCCTGAAAGAAAACCGCTGGTTCTGAGGACGGGCGTAGATGATCGCAACTAAGGTACATGAAGCAACTAACTAAATGCGTGTATTGTCTGGTTGATTTTGCAGGCCTGGGCCAGAGAGCATCTCTTGGGAGGATGACAGTATGCAATAAGCAAATATGGGGGATTTCCTTTCATATTGTTTTTGAAATCCAATATTGTTCTGCTTTGCTTTGTTCTGATTGTTTTTGCTTATTCAATATTTTGATTTTGTTTTGTTTTTGATTTTGCTATATTTGATGCAATGGACCACCATTGTGAATGTATACTATGGTAGCTATTGTGGTTTTCCTAGTATCCTGCTTTGATGCTCTATATGTTTTGCTGCTTTGTTTTGATCGGCTTTGTTCTGTTTTGTTGGATTTTACTATCTTTAAAATTAAAAAAAAAAAGTTTAAATAAAAATTTAAAAACAGTCAGTCTGGGTGCAGGTGATAAACCAGAAGTTTGTAGGGGCAGCTAAAACTCAAGTTGCAGCCTTGCTTGAAGAACTAGAGGCTAGATATAGGGCAACCATAACACTGGAAAAATACATAAATTCCAAGAGAATGGCAGAGAACCTAATTTCTGACTGACTTCTTGAAATACGCCTGTAGGGGGTACATTCTAAGCAGCCCAGTGAAGGCTAAATTCCAGTTAGAAAGTTTAGCAGCCACCCACCAAAAAGGAGCCAGAATTGGGGGTTTTTAGAATGGTAAAGTTATATGCCTGCTAAAACAAAGAACAAATTAAATCAATAATAGAAACAAAAGTCTACCAAATATCAACTACAGGTCCAGGATGCAAATCAAAACTGCTAGATATGAGCTGGGTATGGCTGCACAAACCTGTCATCTCAGGACTTGGGGGACTGAGGTAGGAGGATTGTCATGAGTTTGAGGTCACCTTGGGCTACATGGCCACACTGAACTACATAGCGAGATCATGTCTTAAAAAAAAAAAAAAAAGCCTGTTCAGATTCATAAACAAGAAAAAGTGAACACATTCAAAAGAAATCAAATCATTAAGGGCTGGGGACTTAGTTTAATGGCTTCAATCAAAAAAAAAAAACGAAAAGAAAAAAGAAATCAAATCAATGGGCATGGCTCTTTGGATGACCCAGTTATTGAAATTAACAAAGCCATTGTAATTATGTTCAAGGGTGTAAAAAAAAAAAAAAACTATACTCATAGTGAATAAGAATCTCAAAATCAAAATAATAATGGAAATGCTGGACCAAAAATCATAGCAGATATGAAAAAACAGATCAACATTGACAGCAATTTTGAAATGATGGGGAATCTTTTATTTATACATTTGAGCTCAAAAGCCAAGCAGGACAATACACACAAATTACACTGAAGTACAGCACAATTGTATTTTGAAAGCAACCGAAGGAAAATAACATTCAGAATAACATTCATTTAAATGATCAACTGTACATCAGAGCAGTTTTCTTGTTTAGTTGTCGTTTTCCTTGTGCTACTTGGGACTGAATCCAAGACCTGAGCGTGCTAGACAAACGAACTACATTCCCAGCACTCTCCTCCCCAATTTTAAATTTTGAGACTGGGTCTTGCTAGGTTGCCCAACCCAGCCTAGATGGTTTGATTGTCCTGCCTTTGCCTCCAGAGTAGCTGCAATTATAGGTGTGTGGCATTGTGCCAGGTTCAAAATATTTTTCTTAGGAAAAGATTTGAGAGGTGAAAGAGATTTGTCATTTTTCTTCAAGTAACTGACAAGAAAATGATAAAGCAAAAGAAATGTATTTCATTGAACCATTCTTGCACTTTTCTGTATGTCTGAAATGACTTTGCATAAAGTTACACAAATGGATACAGATGCGTACCATTCATTCCAACTGACCACTGATGGAACCCAGTAACAGCCCAGAGCACACCTCACACGCAGATCTTGGTTTCTTAATACCATTCCCTAATTTAGGGGGTGGGGTGGCGAGTCAGTTCCTGGAAAAAAATAGTTGAATTGAGGGTTGAGGCAGACAAGGTAACGAGATGAGCCTGGAACACTGAATGTTGTCAGAAAAGGAAATGCTTAAAAGTGATGTGGGCATGATAAAAAAGACACAGAAGCCCACCTGAAGGAGCTCCCAACTGCCACTAGAACATCACTGACAAAACCACTGTCATGGAGTGTAGCCCATAGAATTGACTATGATGTATATTCTATTAAAGTAAATAAATGTAAGGAAGGCAAGCTCTTCCTTATAATAAAAGTATAATGTGTGAATGTAGAAGGAAAAAAGAAATCCTTAAGAAAATCAACATTAGCAAACACAGGAATTGCTATGGGCAAAACTCACCAATGGATGCTTAACTGAATGATGAAAGGCTTACACAGTTTCATAGTATCCTTCACTATATTTGCTAATGAAGAGATGGATAAACCTGAATTACTACTTTAAGTGATCAAGATCAAAAATCACTACAGGTTGAACATTCCTCATTCGAAAATCTAAGTCTGAAATCCCATGAAATCCAACACTTTTTAAGCACTGATAGGACACATTATTTCACACCATAAACTGTTTCGTGGACAAAGTTATTTTTTAAGAGTAGTGTATGGGACTGGGGATTTAGCTCAGTGGCATAAGCGCCTTCCTTGCAAGTGTGCGGTCATGAGTTCGATCCCTGGTACTGATAAAAAACGAAAAAGACAAAAAAAAAAAAAAGTAGTGTATGAAGCCAGACATGGTGGTACGTATCTGTAATCCCAGATACTGGGGATACCGAGGCAGGAGGGTCACAAGTTGGGGCCAGCCCTGTCTGGAAATATAATTCAGCATTTTCTGGGGTCAGTTTCCAGTGGGAGGTGGTGGTGAAATTATCTTCAAGTTATGTGTATAAATCACTTCATCTTTGGACTTAGCTCCATCTCTAAAATATCTCATTATGTATATGTAATATTTAAAAATCTGGTATCTGAAACAGTTCTGGCCCCAAGCAGATATACTTAAAGAATAACCCAACTATGGTAGTTTACATACTAACATATTACATCCTCATGATACTCCTGAAGCTATCAAGTCAACGAATGTATTCCTAACATATGCATACACTGCAAATCACGTATCATCATGGATAAAGGGAGAAACATGAAATGTGGTCAGAAACCTCTGTGGATGGACTAGATACTTGGAGGTATTCTTTCTAGACTTTTGGCTAATAACAAATCTAACTCAATAGATTACATTCCAATTGATAAAACCAAAATCTGAGTGTGTATCTGAAATACAGCTCACACAGATCTCAGAAAGATACGAGGACCAGTGCTTACAGTACAGTGCTAATATACATGTGCACAAGGTGAAACTAAAAAAATCACTTTGCAGCCATCAAAATAAATATCGGTGGTGGCAGGAATTTTCAAGTGCTGCCAAACTGGAGGATGGAAGTGGGATGTTGGACAAGCAGCAAAATATTTATATAATCACAGTAAAAAGAGATATACAATGAAGAGATAGGTCAACACCTTGGCCAAATAATCAAAATCAACTAGTTCATCTCAGGTATGAAACCCTCACCACACCATCACTTTTGACTGTGGTGTTTTGGTTGAGGATACACAACCTGCAGCTTCATTAGAGAACAGATACACTCAATTTGGGGAAATATTCTATAAAAACATCTACACAATTACTATCTTGTTACAAAGAACTGCTCTTCATGGTTTATACTGCCTAAAGGCTGTGCTCATTTTACGGATCTTTTCATATCCACCGCTCCAGTAACCACACATTTTAAGAACATAATGAATAGTGAAGACGCCAAGTACACAGGAGTGGTCAGAAGGATTTTTTTTTTTTTTTTTTTTTTGGAGACATTATCTATGTAACTCAAGCATTAATTCCCTGACCTCATAGCAACCTTCCTGCTGGATTACAGGCATGTACCATCATACCCAGCAGAAGCGTACAAAACTAATCAGAATGTGCTCACAAATTATGTAACACTCATTCTCAAATTATCAAAGTAAACTTTTTCAAAACTTAACAATGTAGTATGAAATCAGAAAATGATTTAATCACTTCAAACATATATGTCCTTTGTAGTATGTTTACAGCCCTGTGTGAGTTGATGCGCGTATCGTCATCCGGTCTCCATCCTCTTCCCCTCCCCTCCTTCCTGCCTCCATCTCCCTCTTATGAAAAAGCTCTATCTCCCTACTTCCTGTTATCTACATTTTATTTTGCTCTATGAATGAGAAACCATGTAATATTTAAGCTTGTGTGTCTGGTTTATTTTACTTTACATTATGGTCTTGAGGTTCATTCATTTTCCTACAAATCACTCGTTTATTTTTATGGCAGAGTAATACTCCACTGTTTGTAAATATCCTACTTTATTTATCTGTTGATAGACATATAGGCTACTTTCAATATTTAGCTATTCTGAATTTTGCTGTTATAAACCTTTTAAAAGTCTTGTATTTCTTTTACAAAATAAAGATATCAGTAAATTGACACCATAAAAAGATTATGGATACACTATAGTTAGAACCCACCTTTATTGTTACAACCAATTTTTATTTACAGAATATAAATCTCTTCAAAAAGATACATTCCTTCATTTAATCAATGGTAAAAAGCTTTATTAATCAGAAATAAAGCCTAAACATCACTTACGTTTAAACAGAAAAACAAATAGCTTCATTAAAAGTTCATGAACATATAACAAAAATGTATTTTTACTTAAGCAGTTACATGAATCAGGCTGTTTTTAAAATTTCTTCCCAGGCAATGCCTTTTTATCCACAGAACTAATTTTTCTTAAATTAACAGCTGTAAAAATGTAAAAATTAAACTTTAAACATGAAAATATGCAATGAGAAACAGGAAGTATCTCCATTAGCAAACAGATTAACAAATTCTCAGACACTCAGATACTTTCTGAGGGATATCAAACATCCACATCAAAGGTCGCATTCATTGGAGAGGTATCAATACATGTTCAGTGCTGAGACTATTTGTAGCACTTACAGTATATACAAAGCAGCATTGTACTACTACAGTTCACATTTGATGAACACAAATTTAAGCTTTATGCCACAATTTTCCAATTCAACACACAGCTTAGTGCGATGACGATTACTCTTCATTTTTTTCCCCTGCACATGGGCTAATATCATATCTTTTTCTTAGAGTGATAGTGTATCTTAAAATTCAAATACTTCATATCATGGAAACTTGACTTAGCTGTACAAAGGCTCCTAAATACAGTATAATCAGAAAGCTTCTTCTTTGCAGATTCCTTGCATTTATACTTTAGTAGATACATACAGAAAACTACCTCAGATTATTGAACAATAAAAATTTATGTATGTCACTACCTAAATTTAAGTAGCAACACACCACAACTAAAACTATGGCAAGCAAACATTCTCATCTCCTCCACTGCTTTTTCAGGGGTCTTTTCCAAGTCACAGGAACTAGTTTACATAGATACAATTGGGTTTCAATCTATTCTTAAAGTTCCTTATTAAAAGTTTGGAAATTTAACTAACAGCCTACCATTCCAATTAGCTAAATTATTTCTTAGTCTTCACTGACTAGCTGAAATATAATTATACAATGTTTTCACCTTTTATGAATCCTTACATTTTGTTAAAATGATTAATCCCAAACACCCTTATTGAGTAAAATGATAATAAAAAGATATGGGTAGAGAGCAATTTTTCATAATTAGAAAAGCTACAGGATTCATAGTGAATACAGATACAATGGCATAGTAACCCTGTTGTTTTATAACGTCAGTAGTATACTAAGTACATAAAGCACAAAAAAAAGACATAAAAGAAAATTTTAGGAGGAAAGAGGACTAAAATAGGTTTACACATTATCACTATTTTTACTCATGCAAATAATTCAGATTTTCTTTTCATAACACACTGTGATCCAGAAATGAAAATCCTCAGTGTAAAAAACTTTTAACTCATCAACTCATCAATTTAATTTTTGTAATATTAAAAGTAATACAAACCTCAAATATTTTCTTTTAGTACAATATTTACTGTCTGATTCCCAAAGATGGGGGATATTATTTAAATGATATTTTTCTGTTTAAAGACATCAAATCCAAGACTTAACACTATAATCACACAAGTTATATATGTAATAGGAAAAAAAGGTGGCTCAACAAATTTTTTTTTCTGAAGAACGAAAATAAGTGTCTTGTATGTAATTAAATTTCCCAGTAAAAGGACATTCTGAAATATAAATGAACTAAAGAAAATCAGATGTAATCAATTCTGAAATAAAGATAAAGCTACTTTAACCACACACTTGTAATTCTTTTTCCTTTGTGCACAGTAATTACTAGCATGACTTCTGTGTAAAGTTGTGCAAGATGCTGCCAATAACAAAACTCTCCTGTCACAAAGCATAGTTAACCCTATCATATGAATAATTAATATTAATATCTTAAGTCTGTATTATTTTTGAAAACAGTATAAATTGCTTTAAAGAAGCTTAAAGCAGAAAATCAAATGGATACTTTCATTGTATTATGAACAATGAACTCAAAAATTGTACAGAAGGCTTCTATGTAAAAAAGAAATACATGATTAATTTTAAAAGTGTCAGGTTAAGCTTTTCATTGACAGTGTTTGGGGGTGGAAGTCTGGAATAATATACATTAATGAAGTTAAAATATTTTTAGTAAAAAATAGAAATAGTTGTCATTAAAAAGATTACTTATGTCCTTTCTGCCTTTCACAATCATACAACAACTTTAGAGAAGTCATCTGAGATATGCTTATATTGAAGATCTATTGTCATATCTCTTATATGTATATGGGATTTAGCATCACACTGAACATCAAAGTTTTCTATAGAAAATGTTAATAACCCTAAAGTGAAAAAAGATAATACTTCAGTTTGCAATCATTAAATCGTATTTAGTTTCTCTTAGCTTGGAGCTGTGACTCATAGATGGACATGTATTAGTTAGTAACAGTACATAAACTCACTGCTTCCAGAAATCTGACCTCACAAAAATTAACAGCAACTAACAAATGGGGGAAATTGTATTAGGCACTGAGAGGCTAAATAAATAAGTACAGACACTGACCAAAGCTGATAAACCCTATTCCAGTTCCTGTTATCTCTCTGTGCAGCCAGAACTGTTGGCTACTTCCAGTCTAACACCAACAAGCTGGGTCATTTCCTGACAGGAAGGTTTCTACAAAAGGGAAGGGAATTCAAAACAACACTCAAATTTCATAAGCAAGATACAATTCACAGTAATTTACAATTTTTTATTTACACTGTTTTATATACATCCAGGCAGACTTAGTTGATGAGTTTTGTGCTCATATTGATCTCAGATGATCATGGGAACAGTATGATTTACTACCACGTCTCTCTGACTTCTATAAAATGGTGGTAGCATGGGGTTAGGAGAGAAAAAAATCAAATATTACTTATCAGACAAAATCATAAATGTATGTAGGGGAAAAGAGGAAGGGATGTGGGATTTTGCTTGTTAAAGCATCCAGGCCACTATGGTCTACTGACTAACATTGAACAAACATGAATGCCACATCTAACAACCATTTTCCTATTTACAAAATGAGCTTACTACCAGTTGAGTGATTAGGTAAGGCATTCAAGTTCCTCAGCTTTAATAAAAAGGCAACTGATATCTCAGCAAGCCACATGTCGAATTTCAGAAGGATGAATTCAGAGTGCTGTTGAGATTTACCCTCCTTTAGAAACCCTTAAACGGTCAATATAAAGGGAAGTAATTTTGAACCCTATTACCAGTCTGCACTATGATCCCATAAACCTGTATAGAAATAGGAGCATCAAAACACCCCAAATCCAGTAGAGAGAAGGTACTATTTTACATATCTTAGTATGTTCCCAAGATCCACTGCACACTTCAGGGCCAGCTAACCCGACAGCTTTCATTCCTGGTTACATTCACTTCTAAACGAATCTCTCTGAAACAGTTACAGCAATGGCACAGCTAGCAGCTACGCACAGTCTACCCCAACAGCTCAGTGAATCCCTAGTCAAACCAGGTTGGAAATAAGAATATTGAGTAAGGTAGAAAAATGATCTCTCCTCTCTCATAGTTCTACAAGATATATACTCTTGCATCTTAAAAGGCAGGAAGCCAAAACTCAAAAAACTATTACATATTCCTTATCATTCCACAATGTTCTAATCATAGATGAAAATTCCACCAAAAACAATTTCTGAAGTTCACTTTAACATTATAAAAAGCTATTAATTTTTATTTGATTGGTTCCACTCATTTAGTCAGCTAGGCAAAATTATATTAATTTTACAGTAATATGGTGTATAAAAACAGAATTGAACATTTATGACATTGGGGAGGTAGAAACCAAATCTTGGTCTAACACTGTTACAGATACAAACACAGTAAGATCCTACTTACGTAACTAGAATTTACCATTTAAAATGCCCTTTTAAGTGTTTTGACTTACTTTATTAGCTTTAAACAGCTTGAGATAATCCAAGAATTTTAATGCACTTGTCTGAGAATATAAGTCATTTGGAATAATACATCAGACTCCTCGGAAGATTTCTCAGAGGATAAATTTGTAGTTGCATACTTGAAATATGCAGATCCATTAAGCTAACTTTGTACATGAGCACTTAAGTGACCAAAGTGCAAAGCTTGTCAGACTAATTTTCTAAGTAAAGTTAACCATGACCGCACAACTTCACAAAGCAGTCTTTAAAACTTTAAGCCCTCTTAACTATTCCAAAGCACTAACTTCCTTCCACTCAATTGCTTCCCTCTTAGCCCTAAACCAAACAAAATATATAAACAAAAATACAATAAAGCAAAGCAACAGAAGCCCTCCTACCATGCATATCTCTGCTTAATTCACATTTTTTTTCAGGTTTGAAGTATACAAGATCACTATTCTAAATGTATCCTAAATTCTTATTTGATTCTTTTAACTGCCTCAACATATTACTCTGACATTACATGTACCAAGTCATCACTATCACACTAAACACACAATAAACTAAGACTTGAAACCAGGATATAAAAAATGAATCTGAATAATTTTTAAGACCTTAATCTAAATATTTTCTTGTTTTCAAGTATGATAAATTTTGTGTATTTGTTTGAAAAATTAGCAATACCAACTATTAATATAAAGAAAGCATCTCAAGTAAAATGAAATTTTTGGTTAGAAACAATTTGATAAGGTAAAACTTACACTAGTAACTTAAATGACTGCATTTAGCATTTGCACACATTTTTCAATACAAATTTTGGTAACAATCATTATACTTATTCCAAGATTATATAGTAAATATGTTTATACTGCTAGACTACATAGACAAGAATTTCATTCTAAATTGTATTTCCCCAAAAAAGAAATGCTTTCCAATATTCAATTTAACAAGATGTATCACCAACAAAGACAGTGAACACATTTCTCCCTTCCAAAAACATAGTTCCATACGACCATCCTAAATTATCTATACGGGTCAGTGACTGGCATTTCAAAAGTAAATGATACATTTCACTTACAGTGAAATCAGAATAAAAGGTTACACTGAACAATCAGAATGGTTTTCTAAAATCAATCTTCTTAACATAAAGCTTTAACAACATTTCTCTAGAGTGCTCTGACTGTATATACTTAACAGAGAAAACTAATGAAAGCAGTCACAGAACCATGTTACATTTATAATAAATAACCCACATGACATAAATTATGAAAGCAAGGCTCAAATTGACATCTTTTGCAGATCTAACAAATCTCTAATCCACCACATTCTGACAGCAATAGGTATAATTCCTGAAATCATTCCGTTTATTTTAAAAAATAAGATTGTTTTTTTCTTTTTAGAGGCATAATTTGTAAAGCAAAATAACCAAATTAAGTAACAGAATTTTAACAGATACTGGCTTTTTGGAATTGCTTAAGAAAAAAATTCACAACCATCGCTCAGCTACTTGAGAATGAATGAAATCTCTTCTTTACTCAGGCACTTTTAATGCAGTAACTTCAGGCTTCATTTTAAAGTACTGGTTAAAACGAACTATTGCATACCTAGTGAGGATACAGAATGATAAAAAAAATTAGTGAAAGCCAAAAACTTAAATTTTCTTTATTTTCACTCACTTTCTAAGCTTTCTAAATTTTCAAAGGACAGACTTTTAGTTTACTGCACCCCCTACTGGACAGTCTTCTAATAGTGACAGCACTGAACAAGGGTTAGTACAGCAGATTCTTTAGACAGATCAATTACCAAATCTATGAAGCCTTTAGAATACAATGCAATAATAAGAATGCTCCTTTTGAGTTTAAATGTTAATTCAAACAAAAGTAGAGGCAAAAGGAATGCATGTAAAAAACTGAACTTACCCAAGGAAATCGAACTCAATAGTGGAATATTTGGCTTGAATCAAAGCCCATAATCCCCAAAAGAAATGAGAAGCCTTTAAAGGAGGGAAGAAAAACAAAGACTTAGGATAATGTATTTCTTTATAAAACAAATTGTTAATTCTATTCATCAATTGTATACACAGTACTTTTCTTTTTCTCTTTCTTACTGGTTTTGGAAATTGAAAACAGTATCACTAAAACTATTAATTGTATTAAATTTCTATCCTGAAGCACATACTTCCCTCAATAGAAAAAAAGAGAAGTTGGCATTTCAATGAAAATAACTGATAGCATTTGTTCCAATGATCAAATCTAAGAAACTGGAATCTAACACTGGAATTCTAAGCATTGGAATCGGAGAAAAACTGTGTTGATTTTGCGAGTGTGACAGTGAGTGCACTGTAGTACTACCAACTTCTATACAGTGGTAGTGACACCAGAGACGTGAGGTTCTTACTATTACGTAACGTGTCAACACTTGGCAGACCTACAAAATTAAATCAATATTTTCCAACTAATTAATGTGAAAATTACAAAATCATGAACAAGTAAGAGCCTGCCCAAGTAAACCAATGAATTCTAAGGTAACAATAGTAAAAAAAGGCATTATGTTCATACCACATACTGCAACTAACCTTAAAAACCATGTCAAATTTTGCTGTAGTATCAAAAAATATGTAGCTATCTGAAAAAATAAAATACTCCTTCTTCCAAAAATGAAAGTATGTGAAGTTATTCTCTCCATATACTTTAGCCAAAACATTGTGCTACACTGAAACACAGGGCATAAACAGATCCGAGAATCTACCTTCAATTCAGGCAGACATTAAAGAAATTTGGTGAAATAATGCTCTTAATAAATTTTTATTCAGGGAAGTTTTTTTTTCATTTCTAAGAAGTGATATTTATCTTACATGTAATGAGTTTTGTATGGTAATACAAAATGATTCATGAAATCACCATTTGACCGTCTACTTATTTTCAACTTATAAAGTGGGAATCTATCATAAAATAAGAGAATCAATGCTTTACACTGTCAAATGGTATCTGTGGTCACATTAGGTACGTACTAGTACACTTACATTGAACCTATTTTAGAGCAACTATGTCATTATTGGTCACCCTTTCTTTCTACTACTGTTTTATATTAAAGCAAGATCGCAGAAGTGTTAACGCATGGGTGAAAGAGCACGAAGAAGAAAGACTAAGAGTTTGCTTTTATTTCATTCTACACTCTTGATAAAGTATTCCTTCAAACATCTGAGCTCTGACATAATCCTAATGATGCTCCCGGGGATGAAACTAATACATGGAAATAGGACAAATTTGCTGGTTAACAAGAAGCCACACCCCACTTTCTGGCATATCCTTTCTACCTGAAGATAACAAGGCCCTGATGCAAGAAAAGAGCAAAAAGCACTTAACAAAGCATCACAGAATTTTGATAAGAGGAATTAAAACAAAAACTATATGAACTAATGAAATGTTTTCAATGGTTTCTTAGTAAGAACTGTACGCTGATATCAGACTCTCACAGTATAT
The DNA here is from genome assembly GCF_034190915.1 of Cavia porcellus. Classification (NCBI taxonomy): domain Eukaryota; kingdom Metazoa; phylum Chordata; class Mammalia; order Rodentia; family Caviidae; genus Cavia; species Cavia porcellus. Next base: position 47,273,457 of record NW_026947510.1, on the reverse strand, counting down.
AATAAACTTACTATATCACGCATATTCAAAACTTGTAAATTTAGAGGGAATGCTATGAGCAACACTATTAAGAGTTTTGAAGTTTTATCTATCAACTGCCCTTTATCCCTTTCCTACCAGATCTTTTATCAAATATGACACATTTTACAACTCTATTTACCTTTTATAAGCTACTTTTTTTTTTGTTTGTATTTTTCATTTTTATCGGTACCAGGGATCGAACTCATGACTGCCTGCTTGCAAGGCAGGCGCTTATGCCGCTGAGCTAAATCCCCAGCCCCAAGCTACTTTTTTCTTAAATTAGGTAAAGGAGTTTTCTCCCAATTCCAATTTTAAACAGAAATGAGTGTTAAATATTACCTCTCCAAAAGTTATCTTGTATTTTATCTTGTATCTTATTTGCCCTCCTAAATTATAAGCATTTTTGAATATTTTGCATTACTTTTAATCTACCTAACCTAGAGCAGCAATGTGTACTTAGTAAGAACCTGGCGGTCAGATCAGAAGCAATTGTATTTTTAATACCATGTACAGATATGACCACAACATCCAAAAAAAGGTGCTAAATACAAATGTTTACAAGTAAATCCAACTTAGCTTTCTAAAAGCAAACAGTTGATTGCTGACTAAGAATTACTTATGTAGAAATAAAATCAAAACATGTTTGAAGATCAAATGGAAAATATTAAATGAGCAACACAGAATATAACAGCGATAACATTCCTCGTTAACTCAAATCATCTAAATAGGAGCACTGACTCTGAAGTTACTTAAATGACCTAGTAGAAAATAAAACCCTGCATTTTCGACTTTAAGTTCACACTTAAGTAGAATAAACAAAAACAGCAAGCACTGTAGGCCTGGCTAGAGAGTATGTCACGAGTTGAACCAACAGTTCTACTAAAAACAGGTATAAAAACAGCAGGTAAAGGCACAATATAGCACACACCCTCTTATTTGAGATGCATTCTAAGTGGCTTCAGGGCAAATGCTTGCTGCTGTTAAGATTAGGGACCACTACATTTGTGGGCCACCATAAGGGTCCATTTGTAAAAGACAAATATCCCTTATGTCAGCTGTACAAAACTGTATCAAAACTTATACAGAAAGAGTTAAAAAAAACTGCTTGGTATTCAATTTAACTGTGTAATACTCTGGTTGAAAGCTCATGTTCATGTATCACTTTATTTTCAGAAGGATTTAAATATGTTATTTAAAAAATAAAAGGATATGAGTCAAACATGATAGACACATGTCTGTAATGCCAACTACTCAGGAGGCTGAGGCAAAAGTGCTGCAAATTCTAGGTTAGCCCAGATCACTAAGCAAGACCTGTCTCAAAAAAAGACGTAGGGATGAAGTCAGTGGCAGAGCACCCAGTTTCAATCCTCAGTGTCACAATTAAAAATAATAGTTAATGCTGGGAAGGGTGGCGCACTCCCATAATCCTACGACTTGGAAGCTGAGGCAGGCAGACTGTTGCAAGTTCGAGACCAGCGTGGTCTACAAAGTGAGCCCAACACCAGCCTGAACTGCACAGCAAGACCCTGTCTCAAAAAGACTAATAATAATAATAGTATTAGTTAAATGAAACTTTATATTAAAAATATAATGAGAAGTAGGTTTGGAAAATAAGAAAGCATTAACATTACTAAAGGAAGAGGATTAGTTGTTTATTGAGAAAGGTCTTGAAAATGTAATTCTATTAGTTTTCCCAATCTGTATCTAGCATTGAGCTGTGATGATTAAATGCAGAGTGGAAAACCCATAAATCTTTTTTTTTTCTTTTTTTCTTTTTCCTTTTTATCGGTACCAGGGATCCAACTCACGAATGAATGCTTGCAAGGCAGGCGCTTATGCCGCTGAGCTAAATCCCCAGCCCCAAAACCCATAAATCTTCCTTTGATTACATGTATTTTTATAATGTAAAGAAACAGATATAAGAAACAGCTTTACATATTAATCCCAACCCCTAACTTTCATTCACGCATTAATAAATTATTACTGATCACCTACCTTATGGCCATCATTGATCTACAGGCTGTGGAGATAACATTGAATGAAACAAAAATTGTGTTCTCAACAGCAAAGGAATGGGATAAATTGTAAATAATCATGTTTTTTCATTATTTTGAACAAATCTTCATAAAGGGCCTGGGGGGTTAGTTCTGTGGCACAAGCACCTGCTTGACAAGCACAAGGCTCCAAGTTTGATCCCCAGTACAAAAATAAACACATAAAGTTCTATTAAGAACTGGTAATTGTTTACAATTAAACTTACCAATGCAAACTGATTGACTTGGATGAAGAGTATTTCTACCTCCCTTTCAGTAACTTTGGTCCTAAAACCCTTATACTCTTTGTAGGCTTCAAGGTAAGCACGCAGCCACTGGCTTTGCAGTTCTCTATCTGGGTAACGACTATAGTCCACATCACTCACACCTTTAGGGAAAAAATACATGGCAGTTTTAAAAACACAAACTCTTCTATACACCTTAACCATCATTACCACCACCATTTTTTCATAAAAACTAACAGAACCTTTCCATTTCAGATTCAGTAGTATATGTTAAACAGCATTTATTAATAAATCATTCTATATTATAGCTCAAACGCTAAGGCACAATGTTGTTCATTATCATAATCAGTTCTCACAGTACACAGCATGAACCACCTGCACCCAAAGCCCAAAATCTGCTATTTAGCAAGTACCCCGAGAGAGTTTTAGCACACTAAGAGCACAGTTTGGAGCATAACTGAGGCTCCAAAACTATTCTGAGGGTGAATCGGGGTAAGAAATGCATTATTTTACTGACACGTTATATACATATCTGTTATGTTTCACAAAAAAAAGTACTGTCTTCCAACTCTGATATTTCTATTCCTTTTTCCTATTTCTTAATTTTAAAACATCATTATCCCATAAATTCTACTTCATGATCTAGTTTTAAAAATACAAGTCTAGGAAATAGAGTTCTATGTTTTCTGGTACACGAGGTTCTTCTAAATTCATCTCTAGTCTTACAGCTTCTTTTTTCTTCTCCTTCAGCAACTGTACTATACTCAGAAAAAGAACTCATCTTAGACTTTCTTTCCTCTTCCCTGCAGTGTCCTTCTTTCTCTTATATTTGAACATTCAAGTTCTACCTAATTTTCTATTTTAGCACAAATTTTTTCTCTACAAAACTGCTCAAAGGCACTATGGTTAGCTCATTCATATCCACAACACTATGTTACTAATATGGTTATTATCGTATTATACGCACAGCTGATTTCCCCAACTAAAATGAAAGGAAAATATGTACAGCAGCCTGGCATGGTGCTGCAGGCCTGTAATTTACCCAGTGCTCTGGGAGGCTGAGGCAAGAGGATCTCAAGATCAAACCCAACTTGAACAATTTAGTAACTTCATAAGATTCTATCCCAAAAATATAAAATGGTAGGGAATGCAGCTTAGTGCAAAGGACCTAGGTTCAATTCCCAGTAATTATCACATTTAAAAAAAAAAAAAAAGACAGAAATAAAGCAAGCAAGCAACACATATGTGGAGTTATCAGCTGTATATAATAAGCTTCATGGAAGCAAATAAATAGCAATGTGTCAGTCAAAAATTTTAGCCAACTATTCCTCAGACAAAGAACTTCTATCTACAACACATGAAGAATTGAAAAAAATTAGGCCCCCCCAAATTCAAAGACCCAATCCAAAAATGGGCATCTGAGATGAATATGTACTTCTCAGATGAAGAAACACAAATGGCAAATAAATATTTAAAAAAATGTTCAGCATCACTGGTTATTTGAGAGATGCAAATTAAAACAACACTGAGATTACAGCTTACCCCAGAAAGAATGGCTGTCATCATGAAATCAACCAATAGCATATGCTGGCAGGGCTGTGGTGAACAAACCCTTCTCCAGTGTTGGTAGGAGTATAGACTCAGGTGTAACCATTGTAGAAATCAGTGTGGAGATTCCTCAAAAAACTAGGACTAGAGGCCCCATTTGATCCAGCTATTCCCCTTCTGGGTATCTTCCCAGAATTAAAAACATCACACCTCAAAAATATATGTACATGTTTATAGTAACACAATTTTGTAATAGGTAAATCTTGGAAACAACCCAAACGCCTATTAATCGAGGAATTGAAAAAAAAAAAAAAAAGATGTGATCTTTTTTTTACAATGGAGTACTACTCGGTCATAAAGAAGGATAAACTTGGGACTTTTACAGGTAAATGGATGCAACCCGAGACCATAAGCGAAATAAGCCAGACTCACATGTGTAAATATCTTATTATCTGCCTAGTGTGAGAAGCTGAAAGAATAAATAAGATCCAAAGTATACAACAGGTATTGTAAAATGGGAAGAAACTGTTCAAAAAGAAAAGAGAAACTGGGATAAGGAAAAGGAAAAAAGAAGGAAAGGAAAAGATATACACAAGATAGTTACACTATTAATCTCCTTTAGTTCATCAAAACGTATGGTTTGTACTTCCATTGTTTCATCATTTTTTCATGCCTACATCTTATAATGAGAGCCTACTATGAAGATAACAATATGTAATGTATTAACCACTATTAATCCCTTATTTTGTTTTAAAATTTTGTATCATTTTTCTCATTTAAAAGAAAAATTTTCCAACTTATTTTTGTTTGCAAACCTGAAATACATAAAAACACATGAATGCAAGAATGTGTACTAATACAAATTCAGCAATGAAATTTTTCTAGTACGTATAAACCATCCAAGAACTTTCTTAATCTTTAGTTATAAGACAGTTCATGCTTCTAAACACAGAGCATTAAAATGAGTTTTAAATGAATTCTGATATAAAAGCAGCTAAACTTTTGTACTTGATGATTATAGATTAATATTTAGGAGTAAAAATCACTAACATTTTACTTATCATAATCAAAATGTTTAAGCTTGACTTTAAAAACAAAAGACATTTCAAAAGTACAAATTTATAACAGAAACAGCTTGCTTTGTTTGTTTTCTGGTGCTGGGGATCGAATCCAGGGCCTCAAGATGCTAGGCAAATAATTTACTGCTGAATATCCTTCAGCCCCAAAGGGTTTTAAATGATAATAGGTTCAACTCTTAGCACCTTAAAAGTCTCGGCTGAAGCCACAATCACCATTTTTCTCCTAGCCATTATTTTCTGAAGGCAATTATGGGAGAAATTTTGAAGAAATCTTCTTTTGAGGAAGAAACCTTTTTCCTTCGGTAATAAAAACAAAGAAAAAGTTTCAGTAAAAGTACAAAAAGTTGCTCATGTTACCCCAGCTGATCTTTAAAAAAGAAAAAATAATTCTGAAAATACCATTTTGAAGTTAAGTTACTCTATTATTTAAGCCTTAGATTTTACCTGCAAATTCATTGAAATGATTTCCAATATCATATGCCAGGTAGTTGTATCCACAATATTCATAATCAATGAACTGTACATCACCTATGTGAGACACAAACACAAAGATATTAAAAGATCACATATAAGATCAGAAAATCCCTATGCTATTTGTAATTAAATAGCTTCCAATATGTTGTCTCAATGTATGTGCTTGATTACATGCACTTCTGAGACAATACAGGGTAAGGCTGTGAATTTTATGGCAATGAGCTTTACAAAATTCAAATTATGTCTCTTAATCAACAGCTTCTCATGAACACTAATGGCCACTGCATTAAGGGAAAACTAACAAATACTCTTTCAGATTCTACCAAAAGCAAAATATGTTTTTCACCACACGGGGGCATCAGTAACTTAAAACTTTCAGTTTAATTAGTAATAACTATTTTCTGGAAATTGTTATAATAACTATGCCATTTTAACAAACACTCAATCTATGATACCTACCAGTAAATTAATGAGCTTACTACATACAAAAATAAAATACAAATCGTGAAAGACTTTTATTCCGTAAATCTGACACATAATGCTTTAATACTTTCTGACAAAGAATTGAACAGTATCACCAATGTAAGAAGTTGGTTCTATTTACCTGGAAAGCTACATAACTAAGGTTTCCACATTTGAGCAGCATTAAGGTGGCAGTTTCATCTTTTAAAAAGAATGACAGTTTTGTCTCAATATTATAAATTTGAGAAATTTTTACATAAACTAATTCAAGATTCCTATTTTAAATTTTGCTACATAGGTGGGAATTTAGCTCAGTGGCATAAGCGCCTGCCTTGCAAGTGCGCTCTTGTGAGTTCGATTCCCAGTACAAAAAAAAAATTTTTTTTGCTACATATATACTATATGTATTTCATTATTATTCTCCAAAGATAATGTTATTCTCCCTGGAGAAGTGAAATAGTCCTATTTAGGGACTTTTAATTGTGAATAGGGCTTTACCTGACAAGATACAGCGTCTATATAGCCAAAAAAAAAAAGTAATCTCACCATCTACATTAGGGTCAGATCTTTTAAAAAATTAACCTGAGTCACTATATACACTATCACAGCTTACAGGGGTACAAGGTTAAAAATGGACAGAGATAACTTTAAGAGTAATTTTCAAGCTGTGTATATTGAGAAAATGGGTAAAGTTCTGTGGTTCTCCTACCTGTTAGGTAACAAAACAGACACACTAGCTATACACAGTGGCATTTCTTAAATAAAAGATTATAATGCTATACCTAAATCTATATCAAAGTATTTTAACTATAATGCTTTGATACAGATTTGTAAGTTTAGGTTAGGGAAGTACTATACACTGATTACATGCAAGCACAAAGAAAAAAATTATATGCCAAAAAAGTGATGAAAAACGTAGGGTTTTACATAAAAGCAACTCCTTTACTGTAACTATTTTATATAATTCTAGCAAAGAACGGATGATGTGCAGCTTGGTGACAGAGCACTTGCTAACACACACAAAGCTCTAGGTTCACACCCCAGCACTGGGAAAATTTTTAAAAAGTCATACCTAGAGTAAAAACACAAGGAAGACGAAGTATATTCCAGTTAGCAAAACTGAATGAATACTGTTACAAAAAAAGTTTTTTTTTAAATGTGAGAATAAATTATCACTGCAATTTAACTCCAACCATTACATTCTTCAATTCCCAGAACATTATTCTACATAAATTCTTACTGCTAACTAAATCACTTTATGGAATTGGAAATCGGAATGGAGTGTATTTTAAAACTTCTTTTCTAGAAGTTACCAGGTATGAAAGGGTGCCACACAAAAATTACTTGCAGCTATGAAAATCAAACAAACCAAAAACATCTCATTTGCAAAAAAAAAATTTAAGAAATTAAAACTGCCATAAGGATACTCAGTCAACAAAATATGATCCAAATTATTAAATATGCCTACAGAGAAAAAGAAACATACTACATGAGAAAAAAAGATGAATGAAAATAAAAACAAAATGTTTGATTTTATTACAAATGTTAGACAAATGACTCTTTAGTTTTCTATTTTTTTAAATTTTTTAGTCAATATTACTTTTTCAGAGGAAAATGCTATTTTAAAAAATGAGATGAATCCTCTATATGAATCTATTACTAAGCAAAAAACCAAACACAATGATTCAGAAATACCTATCCACAAGCCTTCAAACAATCAGGATACAAGATTTATCAAAGCATAACCTGAGCCTACTGAACAGTTTTAATACATAACTTATAAGATTGCAGCTGTTGATTGCTTTAGCTCTTTAAACACAAATTCTTGTAGAGCTCATATCAACTGTTACAAGCCAATAAAAATACACAGCCCAGTTTTGAAGCTTACTTTTGCCACATAAATAAAAGCTTCTATTTCAGTTTTAATTTTCAAATTATATTTAAAATTTGGCAAATATAGTTAAAATGGCAGGTTAAAAACATGCCTGCCTGTAAATAGTTTAATTAAAACACAGACCATTTTAACAAAATGTTTCAGCATGACAATTTTAGCAATGACTTTCTGTAGTAACATTAATTCATTAAATCTAGCCTTTATTTTTAAACGCTATGTTGAGTTTATAAATAATGAAATTTAAAAATAAGAAAATGAAGCTAACAAGATACAGATGAGGCTGTTACCAGGCTCCGTGCATGTGAACAAGTGATGCGATAAACCTCCAGTCTGTGCGTTTAAGAAGCACGGGGTGCGCCGCCACATGGCAGCAACAATGGCATACCTAATCTGTAGCAGATGAAGAAAATTTGGCAAACTCACATTTTACAAGACACAAAGCTTAAAAGGAAAGAAATTTTTTTAAAAAATCTGCATTAACTATTCTTTTTCAAATTATTACAAACAAAGTGGAACTCAACCTTAAATTTAATCTTCTGCAACAAAGTAAAATTAGGCTTACTGCCTTATGTAGGGTGCCAGAAAAATCAAATTACAGTATTGGAAAATGCTTTCCTATCAAAAGAAAATATTATTTCTTTTCTCCTATAAATGTAGTTTTTGATTCTAAAATTTTCCATGAACTGAGGTTTAAGGGTGGAGGGCAATGAGACTATTCCTTAAAATGTTATGTGTGTATTCTCAGGAGGCAAGCAGGGATTCTCAATTTGCAAGGTTCTCAAGGATCGTTGGCCTCTAAAACACCAACAATCCACTAGTTTAAAGCCTAGCACTGAATTTTACCTTTATATAATTAACACAATGACAAACACATAATGGGTAAAGGATATGATTAACAGATAAAATGGTAATCTGAATTTTCAAAGGTTACCTTCTGGAGTTTTAACTATTTCCTTTATATTTTCTAAAGTAATAAAAATTCACACAGTGATTATACTGTTCAAATCTCAGCATACTAAAAAGTCTTCCAATTTCAAAAATACTTTAAAACAAAAAACATAGTGAAATTTACAGTTATATAATTTTATCACATGACACATCCCTGGATTCTACTATGTTATTGCAAATGATAAAGAAATAAAAATGAAAAGTAAAATAGTCAAGTGTAAACCTAAAACTCGTTCCAACTCATTCATTCTGCTCTTAGGCAGGCAGAAAGATAATTTAAAAAGTAACAGTAGTTATAGTAATGTTACAAAAGCTTTCTCCCTTACACTGGAAACCACAGGGAGTACTGAATCTGGGAAACAAGTGCGCTGCGTTTGGTATATTCAACATTTAGAACTTTCTGTCATGTGACTGTTCTATAACACAGCTTCCTGGAGGGGCAGTAAGGTACCTTTCACTTTTCATCATATAAATCACAGCAATTAATTCCTAGCACATGAGAAGGACTCAAAAAACCAGTAGAGTAAATAAAGGATTGGCAAAGAAAGCTATGACATAATAAGAATGTATGTTTAAAGGAGAAGAGCACAAATATTCATAAAATACAGAAGAAAGAAGTGTGGTGTTTTCTGTCATTCTTATCCAAATATATGATTGAATATAGTGGACCCAAATGCATTTGTTTAAAAAAAAGCTAGTTATAATTTTAGATCACTCAGGAGTTTTTAAATTCATGTAGATTTCTTATTATCTGACTTAACAGGATATGATATTTTGCTAACCACTGGTACAGACTATGAATACAGGGTTAAGATTATCCTTCAGAAAAGTATGAGAAACTTTCTTGGGTGATGAAATGTTCTATACTTTTTGTAGGTGTTTGGGTTACAAGGATGTACACATTTGTCAAAATTCACTGAATTGTATGTTTATATTTTTTGTTTCATTGAAATGAGACTAAGTTACCTGGACTACCCTAACCTCCTGTGCCCAGCTTCCCAAGCACCTGGAACTACAGGCACACATCAGCCACTATGGCCACCTTGGTGTGCTTAAAGACTTGTATATAATGAAATTCTGAACTCAAAGTTACTCATATTGAAGTGCTGAGGCATGAAGGTCACTAATGTCTGCAACTGTGAAATACATAAAAATAATAATAAGATGAACTGATAAATGGATAGGTGAAATGATGTGATAAAGCACAAACTTGTCAACAATTCTAGAATCTGGAGGTCAGACACATAGGTGAGTACACTGTAATTCTTTTAAAATTTCATTTGAAAATTCCCATAATGCATGGGAAAAGAAAACTGGATTATCAGGTATGTATATTCATTGATTTAAAATATTTTCTTGGTTTTTGTACACATTTGTACCAAATACTGTGCATGTGACTTTTCTTCAGCTGAGTGTGGATGGGGAGGCACTCCAAGCAGGCAGAGACAGCTACATGTAAATATGAATCCATTTGTTTAGACACAAATATATTTATATGGTCATGCACATATTTTAGTTATTCCATCAGTAAGTATATTTGTTTATATAGGAAAACATTTCTCAAGGACAGTTCTTTAAAGGACTATACATGTCTCAGTCTAGCATGAATATTCTGAGACATTTGTAAATCTCTTAGTAAGACTGATCTTTAAATTTTAAAATAAAACAAATGAAAAGCATTCTGTATCAATATTGCCTGATATTAATTAATTACACAGTGGATAACAAAGCCAACCAAATGACTACAAATGACGATTTGTCTACTTCCTATTTATATTGGGTAAATCTCCAAAGAAAAACCTGGTTTATTGTATAAATCCAAGAAAATACTTTCCTTTTTCATGCATTTGTATTTCCTTAAAGAACTATAAATCAGCTTGTATTTTGCTAACAAAGAAAAATAGAGATCTCCATTGCTGAAGTTTGATTTTATATAGCACCTCTTTTTTATAGTATATCTGTTGTGCAGTGCTGAGAGTTGAACTCAGAGCCTCACACAAAAGAGACATGTATTCTACCAATGAACTACAGCCCCAGGACTTTTTTCCTTTTTGAGACAGGATCTTATTAATACATTGCACAGGCCGGTCTCAAGATTGTGGTTCTCCTGCCTCAGCCTCCCAAATGGCTCCAATTATGGATATGTGCCAGTGCACTCAGCCATTAGATTAGATCTTCATATGAGCTTTCATAAAGAAATGGGAAGGGGACAATCAAAAGTCATCAGAATTGGGGCTGGGGAATTAGCTTAGCGGCATAAGCGCCTGCCTTGCAAGCAGGTAGTCGTGAGTTCGATCCCTGGTACCAATAAAAACGAAAAAGACAAAAAAAAAAAATCATCAGAATAAACATTCTGACAAAAGCATTAAAATATGACAGCAATCTCAAAAGCTTTAGCAATTACTCCTGAGATGCCCATAAAAGATTAGCTAAAGTTAAAATATTAGATTTGAAGCCAGTCAATAAACAATACTAAAACTTGCTTCTTATAAGTTCTATTGAATTAGTAATTAATTAATTTTAAAGATGCATGTCAAATCTTAACAGTTCCGGAGCAAGAACTACTGTTTTTGGTTTCTTATTTGTTCCGAATTCTATCTCATCTCAGTAAGTCTTTTCCTACTTTTAGGGACATCTCACTGAAGAGAAGGAAAACCACTGCTTACCAACCACTGAATTTTGTGCACTAACTTTCATCTCTGAAAATTCTGACAACTATCATCAGCTCCAAACAGAAGCCCATTCATCCCCCAGTAGGCTGAGAACAAGCAAAGATGGTTTTCCTCCTGTGATCCCTGTAGTCCCTGGGAGGCGTGCATATGTAAACTGGCCACAAGTAACAAGGTGCTTATTCTCCGTCGGTGCAATGTGCAAGTATGTATATACATACACAAATATATTTTAAACTTTTAACTTAATTATTAAATTATAGCTGAGAAAACTAAAGTTGCTCCTAAAAACAAACCAAATCATCTCATACTTGTAAGTCTACCATTAGTTAATACTACTTACATCCAATTTTTAACCTTTTAATAATTTGATACATTCAATAAAATGCAAGCTATAAACATAATGCAGGAATTGGCAAACTATGTGTGCTTAGGCCAAATCCAGCTCACCTATTTTTGAAAGTAAAGTCTTCTCCGAACACAGACATATCATTCACTTATGTACTGTCCATGACTGTACTCATGCTGTAACACTGAGTTGAGTAGTTGCAACAAAAACTATGGTATGGCCCACAAAGTTTAAAAGATGCACCATTTCAGTTTCCTACCAAAAAAATCTGAGTCCCTATCTTAGAAAAACTGTAACTGACAGCTGCTAAGTACATGGACCAAGCTATATACTCTGTATGTATGATTTAAAATCCTATCAAAAATCATCTGAGATATTATCCTTTAAATTACAAATAAACCAAACTTAAGCTCAAAAATACATATTATATCTGCCTGGGAATTTGTTAAATATGCAGATTTCTCAGTCTATCAAGGGAAATTCTGATTTAGTTTGTCTCAGTTAGAAGACCTAGAAATCTGCATTTTTCCAAGAATAGTGATTCTCAAGCAAAAAGTTAAAACTCAAATATAAATACTTCTAAAGAAATACAATGATTGATTGATATAATAGCACTTATGTAAATGACTAAAATGTGCTTAAGTTCCAAAATCTGTATTTTGATTTATCTTGGTCATAACTATGTTTTAATACATCTGCTTTTTAAGAAATGCTTAGAAACTTTTAGTTCAAATATATAAAAGCTAAATTATTTTGGTTGGAAAATATATGCAGAGACTTCAAGATCACCCTGTATAAATTTATTTAGTTTGGCTAAAATTTACACTTTTGAGAAATTAAGAGTCTAAAATATACTACAGATGCTAAGCCCAGTACCTTGGCTTTCCTTGTTTGTGTCTCTTTGTATCTCAAAATGTGGAAGCCCTGAACTCCACTTGTATGAATTACTTAAAGAAAGACAACGAATGAACCATGTCTGTGAATATAATATGTAGTTTAATCAAATTAGTCTATGTGGAAATTATTTTTTAAAGAGACTCAATTTGGCTCTTATATGCTGTAAAAAAAGTAACCATCTAAGAAGAGAAATAAGTTGAAGTCTACATTTGAAGTTTTAAAGTCTTTTTGAGAGTACTGCCATATCCATGCAATGCTACAAGTGTCAAATAGGAAGCCTTTGTACATTAAACTTATATTTTGTATACTCTGTAGATTGTAAACTTTGTACATTAAACTAAATTTATAGACTTATGAGGGTTGTTATCTTCTACTCATAACCAACAACTCAGCTATATGATTCCATCATTCCCAAACCATCAGCTCCTAATTTGAAAATTGACACCAAAAAACTAGAATAAGCTTAACATACCTCCTTGAGTGTAAATACTTCCTGAACATTGTAACTATATTTTCTTAATGCTGATGTACCAACTATTCACATAGGAATGTGATTTTTTTTTTCAAAAGGATGCTACAGGTCCAAATTAGCCTTCCTACAAATATTATAAAAATACTGAAAAAAAAAGTGGGAGAAAACCCCCACAATCTTTCCATAATGAACAAACACAATCACAAACACAGGAAGAAACAAATGGTACAAAACAGACATCTACTGATAAAGGGCCAACTCTAAAAAATACATCAATATAGTTACATTTGTGGAGTTGACTGCATTCTCCTATGCAAGAAATAAAAATCAAGACAGGAAAGCATGCTTGTGGGTAACTTTTGAGTGTGTGTGGATGTGTGCCCACAGATATACACACGCATGTACACATGCACAACTTTGACTTGTTCAAGCCAAACTGAAGCATAAAGATACAGTTTGAAAATACAGAAACTTTTAATATAGATAGGCAACTATTTAAATGAAAAGTAAAATACCTAAAACAAAGTAATCTGATTTTTTTGGTCCCTTATTTTTAGTATTTAAAACAAGTTTGTTCTATGAAATGAATATGCAAAAGAAACATAAAAATAAAAATATGGAAAGTTAAATTATATTCCAAAAGAAATAACAGATTCTTTTTATTAGCTTGCAGTTAAAAATAAAGCTGAGTGTCCACTTCAAATGTAAGATGAAGTCCCTCACTTGAAAGTCCATCATATAAAATGTGTTATTAGGTCCTACACCGAACTTGACAGCTAATACATTGCTACACTGTGTAACTAACATTCTTGTCTACAAATGGCATTGAGATTTGGTTATTAGTATTCTGTACAGTGCGTTTATACTGTAAGTATGTATTATATAAATGGTCAATAATTAAAGGACACTGCCAAGTACTTAAGAGTTTACAGTGTACGTGAAATTTAAAATAAAAACTGACTCCATAGCTCAGTGTATTTAAAAATGTAAGTTTTAATCCACATTAAAATACCAAATATAAACAATACTCAACCCTTGACAGTGTTCCTTTGATTAGTTTTTAAGTTAAAATTGGCTATAAATACTAAGAAACTTTGTATCAGAATAGTCCCAATCACAATAATAAAGGTCAGAAGCAGTAACTTAGTATAATTATGACCATGTTAATGAGAATTCTTTGGCTTTAGTAACAGCATACTTCTGTTTCCGTGAAAAGAAACAGCTTCACAGTTAAAGCGTACTTTTTTCAATTAATACTAATCCTTTAACCAAAATTAAATCTTTAAATGTCAATTTAGCCTTTGAAGGGTATCTATCCTTTAGCAACCAAACCTCAAGCCACTTTACCCAATGATATAACACAACTGAATGTTTCTTAGATAAGAAAACAGAAAATTTGAATACAATATATGAACATTCACAAAAACCATTCCACCTAAAAATATCAACATCTACTCCAACAAAAATTGTAACTATTTAACAAAAGCTTCTTGATTATCACTTTAGTAGATGTAAATTTGAGCAACTACAGATATTTCCTCCATCTCTGGCTCTCTGCTTAGCATCAACACATATAACAAACCAGCACAATAAGCAGGTGATGAAAAACCTAGATACATTTGTTTCTTTTAGCTTTCCCAACACTGTCAGAAAAGTTCTATGAAAACAGAAATAAAGCAGTGCAATGTCAATTTGATTTTTCCATAACCCCCTTACAAGCAGGTGCACTTTCAAGTCATAATCAAATAGGTTTTAGAATTACATGTATAAACAAAATCATTTCATCATTTTATATATACTTAAATATCCAACAGAAGCCACAACTATTTCTAACAAACCAATTTCTAAAAACATATTTTATACAAATATATGGTATACTGTTAATTTATCAGTTATCATGACCTTATAACCTAAAAGAAAATACTTAAAGTTTTATGCATGTTTTTAAACCTTGCAATAGAATTGCATTTATTTTTTATTTATTTAAAAATCAAAAGACAATTAAGAAAATTTTAGAAATCAACTTTTTGTTACTGCTAAAGGTTAAATACCTACCTTGTTTCTCATTGTAGATTATATTCTTACACAATAGGTCATTATGGCAAAGCACAACAGGGGAGCCCAGGTTGGAAAGAATCTCCTTCATCCAAGTCATCTCTTCCTGAAGAATCTGAGAGCTTGGGATATCACTTAGGAACCTTTTAATTTCAAAAGAAGAGT
Source organism: Cavia porcellus (assembly GCF_034190915.1). Lineage (NCBI taxonomy): Eukaryota > Metazoa > Chordata > Mammalia > Rodentia > Caviidae > Cavia > Cavia porcellus. The sequence continues at coordinate 47,258,146 of NW_026947510.1, read as the reverse complement.
TATAGCTTATCTTAATGATATTTTTTCAAGTGTCTCTTACATTTATTTACATACATTACCGAATTAAAACAACCAACCAATGTATGAAGTTAAAAAAAGTTGAATTAAAGAAAAATTTTAGAATGCAACACGAATTTAAACTGAATAGTTAAAATGTAGAGCAGTAAAGTTTTTTTTAAAAAAAACCCTATCCTTACCAAATTGGAGGGTAAGTATACAACAGTATTAATTACTCTTGTAAAATATTTTATATTTATTTCCATTTAAAAACTACAAATACTTACTTTTGAGCTAGGAAGTGTAAATACAATATGAAGCATCTAAATTCTCAAAAGTCAATACATTCCTGTCTATAGATGATAAATCAGGATACAAAAGTATATTTATTAATTATGCTGCCAAAAAAACAAATAGAAATTGAAAGTATTTGAAGACTGGAAAGAGTGAGGGGTAACAACAGGAGAAACTACAGATAGTGGTTCAATATGCTGTATCTGTAACAATTTGATAAGCGTAAAATGGCACAAAAATGGACAACTCTCATCAACTGTTTCAGGACACCATAAAAACCACTATTCACTCTTTTTTCTCCTCTTAATATCTACCATGTCATTTTGACAGGTAATCCCTCAACATCTTATCCATCTTATAATATAGAATTTTTTTCTTTTTAACAGTACTATCCATATTTCCTACCTGTATTTTCTTCACTATCGTACTCTTCTCTACAACTTTCAAAAGTAATCCTTTTATCCTCTTTTCAAAATGATATGCCTACTGAATCTGTTTTTTTAAAAAGGTACAGTAGGGCTGGGGATTTAGCTCAGTGGCATAAGTGACTGCTTGCAAGCACAAAGTCATGAGTTTGATCCCCAGCATCAATAAACTAATCAATCAATCAATCAATCAATAAAAATGCACAGTATAGGAATCAAAGGATTATGAACATAATAATCACCTATAAACAAATGGGAATATAAGAAAATAGAAATATTTATTTTTCATATTTTCATTTTAGCTCTGTATTTTCTACTGGAGCGTGATCCTTTCTCCCTTTTATTTTCCATAGTGTTCCTCCAGTTTTCCCACAATCTCACTGATCTCATGGATGTAAAGTGGACCTTGATGGCACTGATGTGCAGAAAAAGGAACTCATCTACATTGCTGATGGGCATGTAAACTAGTACAATCACTATAGAAGTCAGCACGCAAGTCCTCAAAAGGCTACAAAGAGAAATTCCACTAGACCCAGCTCTCTCTCTTCTAGATTTCATCCCAAGAGTTGAAAGGAATACTTGCACACTCATGTTTACAGTAGCACAATTTATAACAGTTAAATGTTGGAAATAGTATATGTCCATCAACAGATAGGGAGTACTACTTTGCCATAAAGAAAGATAAACAAGGCATTTATATGCAAATGAATGCTGCTTGAGAACATAATGGTAAGTGAAAAGCCAGACACACAAGCTTAAATATAGCATGGTTTTTCTTATATGAGAAACTCAAAATATATATACATACACTCATACACAAAGTAAAATAAGCAATGGCTATTTAGGAAGTAGGAAGATGTTCAAATAATTCTGCAAATTACCTATTTCACTATTTCAAAAACATTTATATACACTAAGTTGTTCCATTTATACTACATACAGTACAGTATACAGTACTGTACTGTATCTTCATTACAAAGAAAATTTCATGCTATTATCTGTTGTTGCAAGTCTTTGTCTGTCTTACACTGTGAATAACTTAAAATTATAATACAGTATATTATCCATTTTGTTATAAATTTTCTTGTATCTTTTCATAAAACAGGTGGACTTTGAGAATCTAGGAAATGTACCACAAAACTTAAATAACCTTCTCTAAAGAATAACATTTACTTAGCACTTATGTGGCCAGGCAATTTTTAAAGCACTTTATATTAACTCAATCCTCATGAAAAACATACTTTAATAAGCTTTTGTTATTATTTCTATTTGATAGATGAATGGAGTTAGGAAACTTCTCCCAAGGTTTAATAGCACAAACTCTGACTTGTAGAATGATCTCAATCTGAACCCAGAGTGCTGTGCTCTTAAGATTTTGTCTCAATTCTACATTACCTTCAGTTAAAATTTTCCTTCATCATCTACCTCATTTTTTAATCATTTCACAAAGTCAATAAAGTAGCTATTTTAAGGGAAAAAAAAACTTTTTATACCATAGCTTTCTGAATATCCAGCACACTAGATATTACTTACAGAAAAGTCTGCCAATCCTAGCTTGGGAAGTATTCCTACCAAATTCAAAGTCTGATAAACCACATGCAAATATGAATACCTACAGCAGTCCTTCAGTGTCTGCATGGGACTCCTCTGGATACCAAAATCTATAACTGTTCCAAGACCCTTATGTGAAATGGCATAGTATTTATACACATTTTCCGCTATACTTTGAATCTGCTCTACATTATTCATGATCCCTAATACAACATAAATGCTATGTAGTTGTTATACCATACTGTTTAGAGAATAAAGACAAGAAAAATGTATGTGTTCAGTATAGGCATAATTTCTTTCAAATATTTTCCACCTGCAGTTGGCGGAATCTATGGATACAGAATGTCCATATAGGGCTAATTTTAAATAGGACACCAAATTAAACTTTCAAACAATCAAATTCAAGAGTTAGTTTTTCCTAATGAATTATAAAAAGTCAAAAGAAACAAAGGAGAAGAAAACATAGGACCTGCTTGCCTCTGTAATTCTTGAAACAGATTTCCTAAACACAACAACGCAGCCCTCATGAATTTTGGGTATAAAGGACAAAATAAAATTTCCAATTTGTATTAGTAACAACCATGCTATAAAAAACACTCACAGGATTTAAATGGGGGGGCTCATTTTGAGACAGTGTCTTGCTATGCAGTTCGGGCTCACTTTGTAGCCCCGACTGGTTTCAAGCTCACACTGAACCTCCTGCCTCAGCCTCCCCAGTGCTGAGATTACAGGGGTGAGCCACCAGGCCTGGATGGATTTAAGATTTTAAATACCAATCTGTAAGTTTTTTATATAGGAAATAATAAAACACCATAGTTTCTTTCAGCTGAGGGAATCCAGTTTCACAAAAACCTGATAAAAATCCAGTAAGTGAATGTTTAGCTTCATTATCTGGGACGTAAACAGGCACAGTAAACTACAGTGAGGCCCAGATTTTCCATATTACTACACCACCTCATTGAAGATCTCTAAGTTAGACCTTTTCAAGGAACTTGGAACAAAAACATTTTTTAAAAAAGATCTTTTATGGCCAACTCATGAAAAAAATATCTGCATTCATCACAACCTCTATAATTATTTTCAAAAAAATATCCTGTATTTGGATTCTGTCCCTCTACTTCCACCCCTTTTGCTGTCTTTGGGTTTATTTTGGAGGAGGGAAGCAGAATAGATAGCAGTGCCATCTGAAAATCACAGAATCAATCCTTTTTTCTTTTACACTAATTTAGAGACAAACAAACCAGACTTCATACATAAAAACCTTATAGCTATCTTTGAGTCCTAATAAAAAAAAAAACAATACCAAAGAAATTTCAAATGTAAAAAGCTTACCTTTTGTTAATAGCTTCATCTGCAAATCCTGTGGGAATGAGAGAGAAGTATTTTCCCATCTTTAGCCACAGATTAGATTTCGGGATCCAGCCATTGTGTGCATGGATAGCATGGATTTTAGCTAGGTGACGAGCTATTAGCCTGTTTAAAACAAAACAGCGTAAAAAAAAAGAAAAAATTACACATGAAAATTTGTCTATTGACATTAAACATTAACTCTCCTTAATCAAATTTTAGTCAGGCTTCTAAGTGTCTCTAGGCATTTCTATGCATTTGCTTATAAAAATCCCCATTTACCAAAAATGCTCTGCCTTCAATACCTAATCACTCTTGCTATTTGATGAGGGTTCTTATTCACCACCACCCCTAGATCAGGGACTGCAAACCTTTTAGAAATCAAAGACCAGAAGTAAGGAATTTTGCTCAGCAGTAAAAGCGCCTGCCTGACAAGCACAAGGTCGTGAGTTCAATCACTGGTACAAAAAAAAAATTCTAATCAGAGACAGAGTGGCTGAACTGCAACCCCAAACTCACTTACTTATCACAAAGTGCCAGCACCATAATTAAACCTGAATTCTGAGGTTTTAGCTTAGAAAAAAACTCACACATTGACAGCTTCTGTCTTCAAAGAAAAACACACGTCATAGGTTTGGTGCCACTGCCCTAGATTATCACCTGATCACCCTGGCCTGTCCTCAGCAAGAACAGTGTTTGCTTGGTTTGGTCAGAATCCCCCTCACTCCTGATGTTACCTCTCACTAACTTCTGATCCACTAACACCGGATCTTGTTCCTGGGCTTTATCTACCTACTAGCCCATCCTGTGTTTGGAGTTGAGCCTAATCTCTTTTCTCCAACTGCAAAATCTCACTGCTGTGGTTCCTGTAACTATCATGACAGTCTTAAATAAAGCCCGTCCTGCTATGCTTTATGATTTTTATCTATGCTTTATCAATGATTTTTAAAAAGTTATGAGGCCATGACTCAGAAAGAATCAGACTCATCACTGAACTTTTAGACTTGTGAGCTAGGACCCTCTATGAGTGCCTCTGAAATGCTTTTCTTCACTTTCTGCTGACTGAGGGGGAAAACCCACTGGTGAGTCAGGTCCCTAAGTCACTGCTCCAGAAAAACAACTACTGAAGCTCATAAGCGCTGACCTTGATTCTTAAGATTCTGGGCAGATTCTCTCAAATTAGGCTTCTTTTGGAAAGTGTCTCCTGAGTTCTGAATCTCTTCTTCCATCGCTTTCTTGACTGGGTATTTTTCCCAACTACCTAGGCTAGAAAGCCCTCTTGGTCCTGTTCTCTCTATGGATACTGCTTCTCCAATAAGAATTTCTCTTGAATCTGGTATTCTTCCTTTTGAATCCTTATCATCTGCCCAGCAACCCTGTCTATCTTCTTTTTATTGGCACGGTATTGCTGAGGAACTTTCAAAAATAATCACAGAAGCTCTTTTATGTCCCCAGAAATTCTTACTAAATTGGTCTCTGATATAGCCACATCAAGACACCTAGCAGCTTCTCATGTAACTTGTACAAGAACATTTCAGAATCATTTAACTAAGGCACACAGAGAACCTAGCAGTGTAGCAATGCTTCACCACCTGTGATTAAATAACATAAGTAATGAATATGCTTGTCTAATCAAGTTAGAGGTAAAAATTATCCTTTGGAAAAATACTGCCCCTGGTATATGAAGAGATGATCTCAATGCAAACTGTATATCTTCCCCACCACTAAAGTTAGGAGTAAATACATGGTCCACGAATTGCTCTAGTCATGGAACTTTCAGGTCACAGTGATCAGCTCAGAAATTACCTAAGATATACCAAAAAAAGACTTAATACTATGTTCTATAATGCTGTTAACTTTTGTTGACACTATTAAAAAAGACTTGCATAGGCCACTGCCAGAGTGGAGACAGACAGACAGACCCAAGCCTCTCTTGAGAGTCAGCAAGTTCACAAGGGGGAGAACCAGGCCACACCAGATGATCCCAGCCTGCAAAGCAGAGCCATGCATGGGCCGCTGCGGAGGTAGGAGCAGCCAGGCCCAAGGCTCTCCTGAGGGTGCTGTTCGCAGACTGGAGGGGGCTGGGGAGTGGGGTCACCAGGAGGGAGCCCTGCCTGGATACCGTATCATTTTCATTGTTTTGTTGGATTGGACTTTATTGTTTTGTTTTGTTTGATTATGTTAAATCTGATGGCAGGAGCAGCTATTTAAAAGACAGCAAGGCATATTATGGTAGCCATTTTAGATTTTCTATTGACTTCTTTTAAAGTCCTTTATTGCATTCACTGTCTTGTTTTTATTGTTTCTTTTCTATTCTGTTCTGTTTGATTTTTACTATGTCCAAAGGTATCTACAGCTATTTTGAAGACAACAAAAGGCATTATGGTAACTACTGTTGATTTCATACAGTTCTGAAGTCTTGTATCACTTATACCGGCTCACTTTGATTGGTTTCACTGTTTGATTTTCCTTGGTTTTATACTCTTTAAAATAAAAAAGGAAGAAAGAAATGTATTCTGGTATGGATTCTCAACTATTCTTGGAGTTGTGCTATGCTTAGCACTGTAGGTGATTACAGATAATAACAATATACTGTATATTCCAAAAAGTGAGAAGATGTTACAATAACTTGAGTGTTTTCACCATAAAGAATGGATATATGCTTAAGGAGACATTTAAACCTCTTTTAAATATTACATAATATATACATGTATCAAAACATCACGCATTGCATCATTAACATGTACAGTTTTCAGATGTCAGTTAAAGATTTTTAAAAATTTAAACAAGAGGATTTGACTACAGAACCTTTCTGGTCATTATTATGGTCATTTTTTTTTTTTTTTTTTTTTTTTTTTAGGAAAGTCTTTCAGAAAAATAAAAACTAATACAACTTAAATCAGAAGATAGTAGTATTCCTAATATTATTAGTGTGCCTGGATCCAGCCATGCTTGAACTCAGTATTCCTGGCTCATGCACTGGTAAATTTCTTCTCCTTTTAAGGCAATTTGAATTTTCTAATTAACGTCTTCAATCTCATCATAAAAATATTAAAAGCTGTTATCTTTTTATGTGTTTTAGTGATACCTCTCAAATAGGTATCTATCTTACATCCATAACTACTGACTGACCCTCTTGAAGACTATACTCTCATGTCTACAGAACAGAAAGATCTATTTTTGTGCCAGTCTCATATATGCTTAGAAAGGTGTGCACAATAAACTTAGAGTAGTTGAATACCAAGTAACCTAATGACAAAGCAAGGTGCTTAATAAAAATAAAAAGCAAAGCACAACTGCATACATGTACATACACATACACAAACATATATATCCATTTTAGGCTACTAAGAACTGATTTTAAAACATGTAGAAGGGGAAACAGGCAGCTTCAAGAAAGGTAAATCTATGTTACATAAACATTAAGAGTCAACCTCTGTCAGCAGAATATAATATCCCAGAAATGTTCACTTACCAAATAAGACAACTTGTTCTCTACTGTTTTGTTCAACTTTATAATATCTAATGAGATAGACAATTCTTTTTAAGGAAACAAGAGACATCGTTGATAACCATTGTATAGTCTTGTACTTCTGTTTTACATCATGTGCTATGTCTATCCTTGGTTTTGACTGACAGCTTTGTTTTGCCATATTTGACTTTATTCTCTCCCCCCCCAAAAAAGTAATAAGACCTAAGGAGTAATAAAATCCAAAATGTGTAAATTTTGTTGTAAAAAAGAGAGGGGAAAAAAAAAAGAGCTCTAACGGATATAACAGCAAGTGTGTTTAGGGGTGTTAAATAGCTGACTATATTAATGTTTTTGGATCATTGAACACAGCTGTTTGCAGTCTCACTGTTTGAATGTCCACTTTGTATTCTTTGAAACTGTGATTTGAGCAACTATTTCTAAGATGATAATATGTAATCTACTAACAGGTGATTTCTTACTGGTTTTTTTTTTTTTGTAGTTCTGTACTATGTGTACCCTTACACCGATTTGTTTTGTTTTGTGTTTTTCTCTTTATCCTTTTAAATAAAATTTTAAAAAAACAAAAAACAAATAAGACAAGTGATTCAGAAGACATGTCAATGATTAGAAAGGGCATTTAATTACAATAAATTGTATCTGGTGTGATTTTTAAAAACAAATGAGTGGCACTCATTTTTTATGATTTACTCACAGGGTATGCAGGAGACCCTGACTTGCAAGACATAATATACTATCTTAGAAGTAATTCACCTGAATCTAAGCACTTAGGAGGCTGAAGTAGGAGAACTGTTTGCAAGTTTGAGACCAGCCTGGGCTACAAAGTGAGCCGAAGGCCAGCCTGAACTGCATAGCGAGACCCTGTCTCAAAGACACACAAAAAAGTAGTAGTCCACCTAATAAACTAGAGTGACCAGAATGGTAAATACTTCGAAAACATTTCACTTAGAAATAGTATGGCCACAATTCCAAGGAGTACTTACTTACAGAATAATGAAATCAGTTTTAAAAGAGAAAAAAGTATCTACTTTTCAGACTTGACTTTTCTTACATGAAGATGTCCAACGGGAACTAAGCCAGAATTTGAATTGATAATATGATGAAAAAGCCAAACCCATCCCATTACAGAATCCCCACAAGACTGCATAAAGCTAATTAGAGCCTCATTTTTATTGTACCAGGTAATTTATTATCTCTGGTTCCCTGAATCCTTGTAAGAGATACAAAATAAGTCGTCTTTTACATAGTTCTGACTTTCTCCTTCAGATCTAATATATGTCCCTGAAAACCAAGGGAAAGAAAAAAAAGATCTACATAAAAATCTAATATAGCCAGGCATCATTTTGTACATTTGTAATCTCAGCTACTGTAAAGGCTAAGGAAGGAGGAGAATCACAAGTCTGAGGCCAGCCAGAGGACAACTCTCTATGACCCTGTTTCAAAATTAAAAACTGCAATGATACAACTCAGTACCAGAGAGCTTACCTAGCATGCTCAAGATCCTAGGTTCAATTCTCAGTGCTTAAAAGGTAATTGTTTACTGAATCTAGAACAGTGGCACACACCTGCAATCCAAGCTACTTAGGAAACAGAAGCAGGAGGATCACAAGTTTGAGGTAGGCTGGGCAACCTAGCAAGACTCTGATTCAAAATAATGAAAAGGGCTAGGGATATATAGCACAGTGCTCTATGATGTCAATTCACTGTGCAACAAATTTTTAATTGAAATTCTGAACTTAAAAATGACAACTTAAATTTGAGAGTCAGATGTCACAACTTACACAGCCAGCAGAATCGTGAGAGGGGGAGACACAAGATTAAGAAAAAATAGACAATACCACAGAAGCAGGGACTGAGTGGAATGTGACCTCTTTGATGGACAGTGACAACCCAGTATGATCTGCATCTTTATTTCTATACTGTAAAAAAGGTTGAACATGCAAGGTCCCAGTGTCTTCCTGAGAACACTGGAAGAAAACCATTTTTAGAGCTGTTTATGCTATAGTTAACAGGAATGGCTTTGCTCTGGTCCTGAGGAGTCTGAAGTTTGCCAACTTCCGGCGCAGCAGCAGGTCAGCTGCTCCCACATTCAGATTGATATACAAAGAACTTGTAGACTAACTTCTCAATTCACATCAATGTCCTGTGAGTTATAAAAAAAGACTACAAATCCATTATGGAATGAAAAGGCAAATTTTCTGCATGAGCAATTTTTATCAAAAATGTATCAACTACTCCTCCAAATAAAAAGTAACATTATAAACAGAATTTATAATTTATGGATGGGACTATAAAATCTACATAAAATCTTAAAAATATTTCTTCTATCTGCTGATATACTGTTACTCTAAATGGAAACAATCTAAAATATCTATTAATGATCGTCCTACTTTAGCATATTTGTAAAATTAAATACCAAAACAAGAGCTAATGTTCAGTAGCTTCAACAAGTAAATTATGATTTGCCCTATCAGTAGTGTACTGGTAAGATGAAATTAGATTATATAAAAGAGAAAGTAATATTAAATAGTATGTTTACATAATAGGTAATAACATTAATGATGTTATTGCAACTTTAGGTAACATTTTCCAACATAATTCAAAATAGAATAGTAGCAATAATAGTAGATAATACATTATTGATACAACCAATACTAAGTATTCCTTCAAGGGCCAAAAATCAACCATATTCTTCCATTCTAATGCTCACCATTTAAGACATACTTAAAACATATCTGATGAATTAGAATCACTTATCATGGCAACAGATTCGAGTGCACTGAGAAATCTGCTATACTACCAAAGAATTCTTCCACTACTAGATTTATTATCAGGTAAATTAAAATCTTTTTTGGATTTACTTGAGTATCATGTAATAAAAACTTTCTTACATTTGTATACAACAATTAGTGTTTTCTTATTTTAAAAAAACACAATGACCATCCATTTGAATACTGCCTAAGTTTACTTTCTACAACTTTTTTGTGTAAGAGCATACTGTTTATACTAATGGGTTTTACTTGGACAGATTCATAACATACTTTGATCACTTTTAGTCTCTCCTGAGCCTCATGCCCCCATCAATGTCACATGGTGGGGTTCAACGCATGTATTTTGACCATACTTACCCACCTTATTACTTAACCCTACAACAATAGCTACATCTTATCCAAGTCTCTTCTCAAAGTCTAAAATTCAAGCCAACCTTTAAAGGTCTCAGAACTACTGGCCTTTTCATAAGCAAAAAAATTGAGAAATGTGCCTCAATCATTTGGGGCTGCTTCAACAAAAAACATACACTGGGAAGCTTAAAAATAAATTAGAAATTTCTCATAGTTCTGAAGGTAAAGAAATCCAACAAGGCATGAGTAGATCTCATGCTGGTTTTAAGGACAGGCGTTCCCCACAGATGGCACTCTAATGTTGCATCTTTCCAAGGGCAAACAAGTACACACAGACCTCTTTCATGAGAACTTGAAGGACATTTACAAGGGCTTCTTCTCTGTCATGACCACCCTTCCACCACCACCACCAAAAGGCCCTGTCCTTCCAAACTATTATACTGGAAGTTAAGTTTCAGAAAAAGAATTTTAAGAGGGCCCATTCAGACCATGGCAAAAAGGAAGACAATGTATTTAAAATAAATCTCCTTATAAAAATAACAAATAGAGGGGCTCCGGATGTTACTTAGTAGCAGAGACCTAGTCTAGCATGCACAAGCCCTAAATTCAATCTCCAGCACTATACACACATACACACACACACACACACACACACTATTTCAATCAGTCCTACCATTCTCATGGTTAAAAACTAAAGTTTGCTAAAAAATCTAAAAAGTTACATCCTAACCTAAGTCCCATACTCATCTACAAATTCTCATAAACTGCACTAAAAGAAAACACGCAATTGAAAGTTAGGCATTTTGACACATGCCTTTAGTCCCAGCATTCATAGAGCCTGAGGTAGGAAGACTCTGAGATCAAGGTCAACCTGAACACACAGTGGGAAGGAAGGAAGCGCAAGGGGGGGGGATATTGCCTGCAAATAAATTCACCAAGTTACAGAATACCAAAACATGTGAAACCCTTTATACTAACAATGAACCACTGAAAAAAGGAAGTTCCATATAAAACAGTATCCAAAAGAATGAAGTACTCAGGAATGAACTGAATACATTATTTTAAAAACTAAAGCACATAAATAAATGGAAAGACATCCAACATTCACAGACTGCAAAACTCAGTATTGTTATTAAGATGTCAATACAATCCCAAATGATTTACAGACTCACAACCTCTACCAAAATCCCAAAGATGATCTTTGTAAAAACATAAATGTATCCTAAAATTCATACAAAATCTCAAAGGTTCCTACATAGTAAAAAACACCTTGAAAAAGAAAAGCAGAGCTTCAAGGTTTACAGTTGCTATTCTCAAAGGTATAGTAGGGGTGCCAATACCATTCAATGAGGAAAGGATAGCAAATGGTTCTGGGAAAACTCAGTAGGTGGCATATATGTGGGGGGGGGACCAAACCTTTTTCATATCACACTAAAAAGTTAGTCAAAATGGATCAAAGAGTTAAATGTAAGAGCTAAAAATATAAAAACTCTCAGAGAACATAGGAAGAAAGTTTCATGATTCTGGCCACTGGGCAATGTTGTGGATATAGCAACAAAGCACAAACAGAAGTAAAAGGAAAAGAACTACATACACTATTTCAAAATTTAAAACTATCTATCAAAAGACACACTCATCTTAGTAAGAAAGCAATGCACAGAATGAGAGAAAATATTTGCAAATCATATCAAGTCCATGCTTTCAGCAGCTCAACAATACAATTTTTTGTACTTTGTGATACTGTGAAAGTGATCCACATTCAGTACAAACCATAGTTTGTTTGTCTTTTCCCAGGACAGCAACATGCAGGATGATACTCTCAAATATGCTGGGCTATAATCACCTTCCCACTTGGCCACCCAATCATAAACAAAAACAACTATATTCTACAGTGTAGTTTTGCTGAACTATTATGTTCAGTGAGGCAAGTGAATAAAATGCATTTCCCACTAACAATATTTTAAGATTAATAGTGGGAACAAAATGCAAGTCCCTTAAAAAATTAAAAATAGTCAAGGATATAGCTCAATGGCACAATGCCTGCCTGGCAAGCATGAGGTCCTGAGTTTGACTGCCGGTACCAAAAAAAAAAAAAAAAAAAAAAAAAAAAAAAAAATTAAAAATAAAGCTACCATGGGACCCAGAAAAAAAAAAAAATTAATGGTGGGTTTATCAAAAAATAACAGCCTAGGAGCATCTATATGTGACAAGAGGTTAATATTCAGATTTAATAATGAAGTCCTACAACTTGATAAAGAGACAACCTAATTTGAACTGCATAAAATAGCCTTTTTTCCAAAGAAGATAAAATGTAAGGCCAATAAACATATAAATTTATGTTCAACATCACTAATCATTAAGGAAATGCAAATCCAAGACAATGTAATATCTCCTTCCATTAATTAGGGTGACTACTATACAATCTAAAAACAGAAAAAAATTAAAGACAGAAAACAATTCTTAGCAAGAATGTGAAGAAAATAAAACCCTTCTGCAACATTAGGAGACACATAAAACAGTATACCTATCACGAAAAACATCAAGGTAGTGCCTGTAAAACTTAAAAATCGAAGCAAGGTGTGATAGCACACTCCTGAAATCCCAGCACTGAGGAAGGAGGATTGTCGCAAGTTTGAGACCAGCCTGGGCTACAAAGTAAGCCCAAGGCCAGCCTGAACTGCACAGTGAGCCCCTACCTCAAAAAGACAAAATAAAAATACAAATAAAATTATCATTTTAATTCAAGATATTTACTTAAAAAGAATTAAAACAAGGCATCAAGGAGATATTTGCACACCCATATTCAAAGTCTTATTAAAAAGGAAGTAAATTCTGGGTTAGAAGTGTAGTTCAGTGATACAGTGAATCTTCTGCACGCACAAGGTCCTGGGTTTGAGCCTTAGCACCAAAAAAAAGATATTCTAACACATGTTACCACATGTATAAACCTTAAGGACATCATGCTAAGTGAAATAAGACAGTCACAAAATACAAATACTGTATAATTCCACTTACATGAGGTACCTACGTAGTAAAATTCATAGAGACAGAAATAGATGGCGGTTGTCAGGGTCTAGAGGAAAGGGGGAATAGGCAGTATTATTTAATGGATATAGAGTTTAAGTTTTGCTAGATGAAAAGATCCCTGGAAATCAGCTATGAAACAATGTGAATAGATGCTACTGAGCTGTAACTTTTAAAAATGGCTAAAATAGCAAATACTATGTCGTTCTTAAAACAATCTGATTATAGTACTTTATTTTCTATCAGGAAATCTTATAAACAGAAAAACTATAATTTTTGATTTCTTATTTAAGATTATTTTAAATTATTTTATTTACTAACACAAAGCATTAAGAAAAAAATCCAACAACGTATAAAAAACAATTATACACCATGACCAAGAAGAACTATCCCAGTTATGCAAGACTGGTTTAACATTTGAAATTCAATTATTGTAACAAAAAAAAAAAAAAATCACACGAGCTTATTAACAGGTACAGAAAAAGCCTTTAATAAAATCAAACAGCAATTAATCAAACAAATAAAAAGCTTCAATACTCTAGGAATGGAAGAGGAATTTCCTCACTTTGATCCACAACATCTACAAAAAAATCCTCCTTAGGGGCTGGGGATTTAGCTCAGTGGCCTAAGTACCTGCTTGGCAAGCACAAGGTTGTGAGTTCAATCCCTGGTACCCACCCCCCAAAAAAAATCCTTCTTAATGAGACAATGATTAAGAATATCTACCTCCTACTTAATGAAAAGAAACATGAGGCTTTCCTACTAAGATAATGAGTAACAGGTAAGGATAACTCCTCCTTCACAAATCTCTCTACAATGTACTAGAAGTCCTAGCTAATGCATTAAACAAAAAAGAAGAGGTATAAAAAATTCAAGAATACATGTGTAGCCAGGGATATAGCTCAGTGGCGCAGCACCTGCCCAGCAAGCACAAGGTCCTGAGTTCAATTCCCAGTACCAAAAAAACCAGTGTGTGTGTATGTTTCTCATATATATATATATATATATATATATATATATATATATATATATTTCACACACACACACATATATATAAGGCAGTTAAGACTACTAGATAAATATTAGCCTTAAGCAATTTTGTTCTTATATCTTTTGGACATTGCCTTTTTTCTACCCAGTATCTCCAGGCAAGATCATTATTATTAACAACATCAAAACCAAATGCAGCTTCACACACACCTAGAATCCCAAGTACTTAGAAGCTAAGGCAGGAAGATCACAAGTTCAAGGTTGTGAATGAATGAATGAATGAATGAATGAATGAATGAATACCACAAGTCAGATATAGTGGCACAACTCTCTATTTAGCCTTAGGGATATAGCTCAGTGGCAAAGTGCTTGCCTAGCATGCACAAAGACCCACATTCAATCTCCATCACCACCCTCCCCCCCAAAAAAGTAATGCATATAAAATTATCTTCTTATGTCTACAGAAAGTTTCTCATATTGGAAATAGCATAAGGCCTGCCAATTCCCAACATATTCTTTCACCCCTGGAGTGAGGGCACTTATTTCTTATGATAAAGCTCCCTTTTGAGAACATGTACAGAAGGACAGATGAAGAAATGCACGCAAGGAGGAGAGAGTAAGGCTGGACATCCTGCTCAGAAACAATGCCCAGGGATCCCTGTGCTAGAGGTGAGAACTTCAGAACTGACCTACTTGGCCTACCTTCAGTCATAACACTGATCGATGGGCAGCAGCATGGCAGCCTCCATGGCCCAAATCCTGTATTTTTTTTATGATGGCCTAGGACTGCTCACTTAGGGTCCACTGACAGGAGGAGTGACAGTACAGGACAGTACACGACAGTCACATAACTGTCTAAGCACTTCTGACCAGCTGGTGTCATTTTGCTTTATCACTCCGAATCTGTACACAGTATTGGCAGAGCTACTTCATGACGACATTGCTCAGGTGGAGTCCCCGACAAAACTTAGTCTTTTCTTGTGGCTGCTGAATCCTACTGCTGCTATGTGGATGCTGGCCCAGACTTTCTGTAACATACAGGTAACCTCACTGGGAGTCCCGGGAGCCTACTTGTGTGATAGTCAAAGAAGGACTAACATTATGTATGTCCTTACAAAAACTTCAGGGAAGACTCAACGTGCAGTACCACGGAAAACTGAAGTAATGTTCAATGGCCTTCCCTCATAGCTTTCGGCTTCACATCTAAGCCATGGCTGAACAATGTGCCTGTATCTTGCGTATACAAGAAGAAAGCACTAAAACCCAGTATCTTCAGATACTGCTGCCTTTGCTGCCATCACTGAGCATGAAAGTGCAAACGGGCACTGAAACTCCTGGGCCTGGGTACATTTTGCAGATCCTGAGCAAGTAGGTGTTTATTTTTCAGCGGAAGGACAGGTAATATTCTAAATATGTTTCTCTCTGCCTGTATTTGCAAGGAAATTCATGTGGCCCTTCTCTAGCAACCTTGAAAAGTATGTTATTTTTGTATCTGAATCTAACCCTTGCTTCTCCTATGATTCAATCTATGAAATCTTTTTTTTTTTTTTTTTTTTTTTGTCTTTTTCCTTTTTATCGGTACCGGGGATCGAACTCACGACTGCCTGCTTGCAAAGCAGGCACTTATGCCGCTGAGCTAAATCCCCCAATACATAAAGCCCCCAATCTTTTCATTCTTAATCCCAATACATAAATATTTCTCAACTACAGCAAAGACTAATGATGAATAAATGAATGAATGAATGAATACCACAAGTCAGATATAGTGGCACACATCTATGTAGTCTCAATTACTTAGGGCTGAGGCAGGAGGCTCTTGAGTTCACTGCCAGCCTGGGCAACACAGCAAGTAAACATAAATGTATTCATTGGGACCCTGCAATGCAACACATCTAACGTGTACACTCATGTAAAAGAAGATAATATATCTGATAACTCTTAAGAGTTTGATAAATCTCTATTCCAAAATGTATGAATATGTTCATGTTTACCAAGAAGCTATAATATTGGTCCATTTAATTTTTATCACTTTTAATTCACCAACTCTTAAATTACAATTCAGGGACCCCTAGACCCTTGAGGTTAAGGAAGTGTATAAGGTAAAACTGTTCTTTCATGAAACATTAGTCAACATTCTCTTATTCTCTCAAGGTGTACAGTGTAGTTCGAGGGGCTGCGTATTATGTGACATCATTGTACTGATGGTAACAGGATATCCACTTGATATTCTCATGTTCTCAACATTCTGTTTTAACTTCTGATATGGTAAATATTGACAGGCATAATACTAAATACTAAAACAAGCGTTCCTAGGCATTCAGGAACTCTTCAAAGCTACAAAGAGGCTTTGAAAACAAAATAAACAACAAACTTGCTATTTTCAAATCAAGTCCATTTTCTAGAGGTTTCAAAGCAGAAAGCAAATTTTAGAGGTTGATAATTTCAGAAGTATCATGAGGATATATGACATTATCATTTATAGAAAATATAGAAAACAGAATTCTAAAATGAAAAATATTTTGATAACAAAAATAGAATTGAGAATCTTATTGTAAGAACTCTGAAAATATGAGCAATTAAATAATAAGCAGTTGACCAAAAAAAGTATACCACTTTGATAAAACATTACTTTAAAACCTAACAGGAAGTCAGGCAGGGTGGCACATGCCTTTATCCCAGCCCCCTGAGAAGCCAAAGTAGGAAGGTTGTAAATTTAAATCCATTGTGGACAACTCAGTAACTCAGCGTAATCCCATCTCAGAACAAAAAATTAAAGAGGACAGGGCATGAAGTTCAGTGCAAAGAACCTGGGTTCCGTCCCCAATACCAACTCCTTTCCCTCACCCCAAAATTTATAGAAACCCTTGACCTTACATAGCAGTAAATTAGAATCTCTTGCAGCCTTTTCTTTTGCAAAGAGTCAACTATGAAAACAGTAGATTTTTGTTTTGTTTCTTTTTTTAGGAAACAAAAGCTCTAAATAAAGTTTCTAAGTGAACCAAATGGTTGCTGGGAAAAGAATAATTTTAAACAATGTTTCCTTCACGCACTTAATATAATTTTTCATAACAAAATATTCAAAAAGGGGAAAATACCTGAAAATAGCTGGGTTGCAGACATGCTGTGGATCCAGCGCTTCTCCCTGTATGAACTCATAGCACAGCCCATTATTGAAGGTACAGTAGAGTTGCGGTGCACAGCCATGAGCCTGCAGCACTCTAAAACTCTTCACTTCTTCATCTCGATCGATTAACAACTCAGTCTTATTGCCATAAATTCTCACCAGGACTACATCTTCCATGGTGTTACCCACATAACAGCCAATAAGTTTATTTGTGATGCCATCTGTGAAGAGCTGCCAGAAAAAGAAGAAAATGAGGGGAAAAAAGCAATTATATATTGTTAAAGAATGGAAAAAGAGATAACATGAAGATAATAAGCAAAATACTAACTCAAGGAAAACATCAGTGGTTCAGGGCGCAGCTTAGTAGGAAAACATATGCTTAGCATGTATTTAGACCCTGTGTTCAATTCCCAGAGCCCGGAGTGGGGTAATAAATGAACTTTTTAACACAAAAGAATCTTTGGAAGGCTGGAGATGCAGCTCAATAGCAGAATGCTGGTTTAGCATACACAAAATCCTGGGTTGAATTCTTAACACCAAAAAAGAACCTTTAAATATAATTTTGTCCAAAGTATCTATAATTTTCATTCTAGATGTAAGGAACACTATTTTTAATACACTGCCTTTCTTATAGTATTATGTCTTCCTTGACCCAGATGTATTACTTATTTTCTCTCTAATATTTTTATATCTGCTCTATCATCAGTCCACTTTGTAATGCAATCACTGTGTATGGGTGAACCCCCCCCCCCCACACACACACACAATCTCTCTTTTATCCAGTAGACTGAAAAGTCCTTGAGGACATGACAAAGTCATCTTTCTAGCATCACACATTTTATATATATATGTTTTAAATCATTATTCAAGATTTAAGTATATATTTACATTATGGTGCATTATGCAAAATCAACTCCCAAAAAAAAATCCCACTTGAGTAATTTTGAAAGATTAAAAATGCATTAAACATGCTTTCAGTACCACTGTGACAGTTTAAACTTAGAGAAAAGAAAAAACATTGAAGATATCTAGGGTATTTTCTAAGTGGAACTTTGGGAACTTTTCAAGAGCTTTAAACCAAAGACATTAATTTTTTTAAGCTTAGCACAAAAAAGTATATTTAAAAAGCAATCAGGTGATTAGCCAATACTAGTTCTCAAAATCTGCTCAAAAGTTACAGCTTTTACTTCCCTCTATACAAATTTGACAATTACCCAGTTATAATTCAGAGCTTCTGGAGGCCCTCAAATAAAATAAAGGGGAAAAAAAGGGAAAAAGTGAAAGCGACACAGACATTTTTTCCAACATAGGCAAGAATAAGAAAAACAGGTGTGGTACCACACATCTACAATCCCAGCACTTTGGGAGCTGAGCCAGGAAGAATTCAAGTTTAGGTCTTTCCTGGGCAACTTAGTAAAATCCTGCCTCAAAATTAAAACTTAAAAAAGGGACAGAGATGTAGCTCCATGCAAGGGCCCTAGGTTCAATCCCCAGTATCTCAAAAATAAGTATGCATACTTAACCCCTGAATAAATGGGTAAGCCTTTCTTTCCCAATTCGACTGCTGTGATACTAAATAATATTTTTTTGTCTTTTTCATTTTTTTATTGGTACCAGGGATCAAATTCACGACCACACACTTGCAAGGAAGGTGCACTTATGCCGCTGAGCTAAATCCCCAGCCCCTTTGTGTTTTTTTTTTGTCTTGATATATTTTTTTTTTTATGTTGTACATCTGTTAGGTGTCATTAAAGCTGGAAATTGAACACACGTGCAGGGCTGGAGAATGCCCAGTAAAAATCACATAAAGAAGCTGCTTCAGTCCGGAGAATAGCCCCAAGACAATTTGAACAGTGGGTTGCTAGGACCACAGTGTCATATGACATTAATTTGATAAAATGTATAAACATATGCCCTACAACAGAGGGGCAGTTTCTTTTTTTTTTTTTTTTTTTTTTTTTTTTTTCTTTTGGTGCCCGAGATCGAACGATGACCTCCAGGCAGGTGTTTAAGCCACTGAGCTAAATCCTCAACCCCAAGGGACAGCTTCTTTTCTCCTATTCCGAGGGTAAGGGCTGTACCTGACCCCAGCTTTCCCTCTTCTTTATTTTCTCATCCTTTTGCAGTCCACCACCCCAAGAACCTCAGGAGAGCCATGCAGGTCGTGGCATACATCTTCAAAGAAAGTTTTTTGGTTTTTTTTTCCAGTGCGGACAAGTGAAACCAGGACCTCATGGACACTATACAAATGCTCTGCAACTGAACTACATCTGAGTCCTTTTTGTTTTATTGTGAGACAACATCTCACTAATTTTCTCAGACTGGCCTCAAACTTGAGATGCTCCTACACTTTCCTGTATACCTCTACGGTGTGTACACCAGAGTGTACACCAGGCCTGATTCAGAAGAAGATTTTAAAAAGTATTTACTAAAATTAATAATAGTTAAAGTGCTTTTCATTATATATTGTACTTAGCTGTTATCCTTAATTCATCTAATGCAATAGAACTGCATGAACTAATATAAAGAAACTTACTGTGAATGTTTTTTATATATATGCAAACATACAAATTTTTTTTTCATCTAGATTCTCAAAAACAATGACCCTTCCAAGAAGTATGTTCAAAACAATGAGATCCTTCCACAAAAATAGGCAAGTCAGGGGCTGTGGCAGGCACCTGTAGGACAAACTAGTCAGGAGACTGTTGCTGGATTACTTGACCCCAAAAGTCCAAAGCAAGCATGGGAAACAGCAAGACTCAGTCCAGTCAATCACTAAATCTGTATTGAAAAGCATGTTTTTTTTTTTAAATTACAATGTCATATGGATTCATATGTGCTATTCTGTGATTTTTTGAGATATCATATATCAAATAGTTTAATTACTGTTTAAACACTGAGAACTAATTCAACATTCTGAAATGTATATTATGAATGAATATAGGATCCTAAAATTCCCGAAATCATCATTGATGCTTCCTGTATCTTCACAGCAAATAGTAGGAACTTCAACAGCAGAACCCAAAGTTATCAACATTAATGCTTTCATCTAATAAAATTTACATTCTCTAATTCTTGCCTATAGTAAGTTTTCCTTAAATGATTCGTAGGACTGACTGTATAACTTAGTAATAGAATGCCTGTCTACTTACTATGTACAAAGCCCTGAGAGTTCAGTACTCAGCATAAAACAAAGTTGAATATGATCATATCATATTGTACACTTATGTGTACATACAAAAACACACATTTAAAGAAATACAGTGCAAAATGATCTAGAGACAGCTAAGATGATTGACTACAGAATACTAAACATTTTATCAACATTTATAAAGATGACAGTTACACTCCACTAACACTAATTCTTTCCCATTCTGCATAAAAGCCACGTATCTTACAATGAAATGACAGTCAATCTTTAAGATTAAAAAAAGAACCATATGAAGAATGCAACTTCACATTTATTAAAAAAATTTAATAAAGCTAAAATATATCCTCAAAGGCATACAAAAATACTAAGCAGTTTAAATCTTTTTGTTTCTAAATAATTCCTTTTACTTTTGATTTATGTATTTCCTCACTTTTTTTGTGAAATGAACCTGGTTTATACTTAACAAAAAAATTATGAGAAAGAGAAACACCCCAAAAGTTAGGCATTGCCCTGGCAGTCCCAGCTAGGCTTTGAAGTCTGAATATAAACAACTTCACAGAGAACACTGTCAGATGAAGCCACTCTGTGACCATAAGGAATCAAGACAAAAACAGAACTACTCTTACAATAATGCATGAATATGGAAAAAATATAAATATATTGTCTCCTACCCAGACAATGTAAGTGACCATAACTTCTTTTCCAGTTTTAGCTTTGATCTTGCTTCATTCATTTGACCAGCCTTCTACGTAAGACTAAAATACAGACCATCCACACACCACAGACTTCTCCCACTTCCTTCTGGACAAAACCCAATTCACAGAAAATCCTCACTACTTTGAATCTTTGCTAAAGTAACAGACAAACCCAATTATTATATTAAGTGCTTCCTAGCACCCACCATTCTCCATGGTACAGTTCTCAGTGGCAACAGTAAATAATAAACCCAACAGAGCCAGCTACGTTTGTTTCTATTACTCTTAGCCTGAAAATAATGATTTTTAAAGACATACTGATATTTCTTGATCTTATACGGTTCCCACCTCATACATAAAACACAAGTAATTCAATGTGCTGAACCATCCAATATATACTTGCTTTGTTTTGTTTTTCTTTTGGTTTCTATTTTGCAGGGCTAGGGATAGAACCCAGGGCCTCACACATGCTAGGTAAGCGCTCGAGCACTAAACTATATTTCCATCACCCCCAAAATACACTATTAAAATGCATTAGACATACATACTATACTAAATCCATAGCAGAAATACAAATCTCATCTTACTGCAGTGGGGACAAAACTAATACAAATCTTACAGAGCTCCTTTTAACAATATTTTCCCAAAAGAAATGCAAACATCATGCCACAGCAATATATGGGCAGCATAATTTGTAATAGCTAAATCTTCAAAACACCCAAATACCCATGAACAAAGGATTAGATAAAAAAAAAAGATGTGGTATTTTTATACAATGGCATACTACTCAACAAGGAAGGAAAACAAATTCATGGCTTTTACAGTAAATGGATGCAACTTAAGGCCACACTCATAAGTGAAATAAATCAGACTTATTGGCGTAAATATCATATTGCCTCTTTAATATAAAAAACTGAAAGAGTAAATAAGACCCAAAATGTACAATAGATATTGTGAAAGTGAAAGGAGAGGAAACTGCTCACAAGGAAAGAGAAACTGGGATGGGGGAAAGGAGAAAAGAAAGAAGGGAAAAGATTATTTATCAATCATGTGTATAATATATACATACACACAAGATAATTATACTATTGTTAGTTCACCAAAAAGAACAGTCTGTCTACAGTACCCAGTGCTGATTCCGTAGCATGATATGAAATCCAGCCAATACTATTATTCTTTGTTCAGAGTGATTTTAGTCCATTTTGTTTTATTTAATTTCAACATACATGAAGATATGGACATCTATTTTGAAGAAAATGAGAGACACTATGCTAGCCATTGTTGACTTTCCTATTGTCTGATTTTGAAGACCTCAAATGCATTCCTCATCTTGTTTAGATCAGTTCTATACTGCTTTTCGTGTGAATTTTCTGTATGTGAAAATATGGACAACTATTTGGAAGAAAACAAGGGACAATATGATAGATAGTGAAGATCTCTGATTGTCTTGCTTTGAAATTTAAGTCTCTTACATTGCTTTCTTATGTTCTGTTTTATTGTTTAATTTTATCCTCTTTAAAATTAAAAAAAAGAACAGTTTGTACTTTCACTGTTTGATCATTTTTTGTATCTGTATCTTGTAATCTGAGCAACTACTTTGACGGTAACAATATTGTCATGGTTTATGTCAGCGCCCCCCCTCCCAAGCCTCATGCAATTAATGGACTAAAATCTAACATTTGTGATTGGTTCATTGCCTAGCACTCAGACTGGTGATGTGAGCGCCTTACCCACCCAGGGGTGGAGCCAGGATATGATACATCAGCAGAAAGAAGGTATATTTCTCTCTCTGGCTGGTTCATGCTTGCTTTGTGCAGCTAGCCATGAATGGTTGCCCAGCCATGCCATGCTGCCTTAGAGCCAACTGAGTATGGACTGAAACCTCCAAGAATTGTAAGAAATAAACCTTTCCTTCCCTAACTTTGGGTGTTAGGTATTTTGTCTCAGCAACAAGAAAACGTAACTAAGACAAATATGCAATATAGTAACCACTGTTAATCTCCTATTATGTTGATTTGAAAATCTGTACCACTGTTTTTTGCCTTTGTTTTAAAATTAAAAAAAGAAAATTGTATTGTTAACTTGAATATAACTAGAAAAGGATCAGTGTAACTGTCAAGAGCTTTTAGTAGAGAATTACATATAACATACAATTGGTATGTAAGAACCATTTGTTTGCAGATTCCAAAACAACAAAACATATAGATAGGTAAAAAGGAAGTAAAGCCAGGCACAGTGGCCCATGCCTATACTCCAGCTACTTGGCAGGCAGATACAGGAAGAGTCAAGTTCAAGGCCAGCTTGGGCAATTAAGTCAGTCCCTTTCTCAAAATGAAATTTAAAATAGGTGGAGGCCTGTAGCTCAGTGGTAGTTTGCCTAGCATCCCACTCACTCTTTTTTTTTTTTTTTTTTTTTTTTTTTGGTCTTTTTGAGACAGGGTCTCTCTGTGTAGTTCAGGCTGGCCTTGGGCTGACTTTGCAGCCCAGGTGATCTTGAACTTGCAATGATCCACCTGCCTCAGCCTCCTGAGTGCTGGGATTACAAGAGTGCGCCACCGCGCTCGGCTCCCACTCACTTTTATAAGCCAACCTCTCTCTCCTTCACTTTTTGGTCACATTTCGTGAAAGACAATTTTATATTCAATGTTTCTACTTCCAAACCCACCATGTGCTATTTTTCATTAAATAATACATATGGTACATGATTTAAAATTTAATACTAAAATTTTGACAACACTAGAAATACTTCAAATTCCCCTTAACTCATGTTCTTTAATCCTTATTTTTGTTTGTTTTGCTTTTGGGGACAGCATCTCACTGTTTAGTTTAGGGTAGCCTGAACTCAGGCTGCCTTAGTCTCCTCAGTGCTGAGATTACAGGTTTCTGCCACTACTTCTACCTTACCTAAGGCATTCTTACTAAATCTGATGTTTCTTACTGTAGGCAGCTAAATTAAAAATTAATACACAGTCAGAGAGGGACTGAGCTCTCAAGGAAGTTAATGGAAAAATAAAGACATCGAAACCGTGGCTAGAAGTACATCTCAAGAAGGCTAGGCCCACTGTCTTGGTGGCACACACTTGTAAACTTAAGTGTGGCTGAGGCAGAAGGATCACCATGAGTTCAAGACCAGCCTGTACTACTACCTAGAGTGAGACCCTGCCTCAAAAAAGGGCCAGGCCTAGATGCCTCCTTAAGGGATAAGCAATAACCATAACTTGAGATTAAATTGTAATAGCACCACCTGATCTAACAAACCCAGGTAAGAGGGTAATCAGAACATTTGGATCCATCTCTTCCCAAAAATGTCTTGTGTACCCCGCTACAAGACTCATTTCCCTACTAAATCAGCATTGCAATCCTATACATTGATGGCAGTTTGACCCACACTGTACTCACATCATGACTTTGCTATATAAACTACCCGACAAAGAACCTTATGGCAAACCACTTGTGCAACCCCTCCTGTCTCTCAGGAGCTATCTCTCAACAAAGCTTTCCTATTCTTAACCTCCACTGTCTCTTAAATTCATTTTCAAGTTCGGGGGACATGAACTCAGCAGGTTGGGAAATATATTTCTCCCTTATCAAAATCATACATACACTCCACCTCTGCTATTCTCACTTACTCAATGTAAGTATACATATTATATATTTCTTTACATTATCAATCTTCAATTATACTATTAGACATCTAACCCCAAACATGAACTGTAAATTTCCTTTCCTGGCTGGTTTGTTTCCTCTTTGCAGTTTCATTTTTTTATTTGCTATCTTTTTTATAACCCATTTGTACTCCCTGTTAGTAACTTACAAACTAGGCTGCAAAGCCCTGAAAGAACAGGAACAGAAATCCAAGCAGGCAAAGTTTGCTATCTCCCACAGCACACTCAAACGCAAGTGCACACATAACCTACCACCATTTCAGCTCTCATCTACTTTGCCTATTGGACATTGGTACATGAATTTATTAGATAAAGAAGAGGTTGAGGGCTGGAGCATTAGCTCAGTAGTAAGGACTCTGCCTAGCACATGCAAAGCCCTGGCTTTCATCCCCAACACAGGAAGAAAGAAATGAAGATAGCATCAATGAGCTGAGAGGCAACTTTAAAGCACATGTGTATGAATGTATGTGTCTCTTACATATATGCCCCCAAAAGGACAGAAAAATAAAATACAACAGCTAAACGTTTCCTACACATTAGATGAAAAACAATAACCTCGAAGGTCCAAGAATATAAATATAGGTTAAGCATCCTTGAGCCCAAGAAACATGAACACAAGTGAAGGCATACTGTAACAAAATCTCAAAAGACCAGAGAAAAATGATTAAGAACAACGCATTCATTCATTCACACTGACAAACAACTTTTGACATCCTCCTCTTCCCTCTTTATACTTGGAAGAGTTTATTTCCTAGGATACAAAGTCTCTCAGCTTTCTCCATCCACACTGCCATCACCATAATCCAGGATCTCCTTAATCTTCTCTTTGTAGTATTGTTACAGTCTCACTGCCAGTTTAACCACTTCTCTGCTAGGAGGCAAAAACTTTCACTCTCTGTGACCACCGGATATTCTATCTAAAATATAAATAGGAACTTGTGACTGAAAATCTTCAAATGAAAAAGGCGATCATTTAATTTGGCATCTTTTCTAAGACTTGATTTGCTGGGTATATCCAGTGTGTTTTGTCCCCTAGGAGGCTTGAGAAGGGCCCTGGGCCCTGGCCACTGCCCTGAAGTCAAACCTGCCCCTCCCCGGCACCTGCAGCCCAGGCCCATTGAAAGAGCACTTCCCTCCATAGTGCAATGGAGCCTCCGGCCTTCTATTCCCCAGAGCTGGGGCTGGGAGTCAGGGATTTCTCTGTGGGGTGGGAACAGTAAGGGAAAAAAAAAAAAAAAAAATCAAGCAATAAATAAAGACTTTGTGTTTTCATTTAGTAAAAATTAAAAAAGAAAAAAAATCTTCAAATGGCTACACACTGCTTAAAATGATAAAATCTAAACTCCTTAGGACATACAAATTCCTTGACACCTCACAACTATCTAGCAATCTAACTGATAAACTTTTCCTTCCTCCTCTTTACCTAAGTAACTTTTAACTTCCTTAAAAATTCTAGCACAGAAATTAACTTCTAGGAGGCAGTTCCCAAACTCATATAAGATATAAATACTTCTCAGTGCTTGCTAGTAACCTACACATAACATCTACTATAATGCACTGTAACAGTTGGGTGATATTTACCTTATACTGTGAGTTTCTCAGAAATTTAGAAAAATATCCACAGGAAAAATAATGAAGAAAAATAAAAACACAAAAACCAGTCAAGCAGAAAGAAAAACATAAGACAGATAAAAGAGAAAAAGCTAATTAGATTAAATCCAAAAACTCAGTAATTTAATTAAAATAGTAAGTTTAGAAAAACTAAAACATGCTGCTTTACAAAATAGGTAATAAGGGGGCTGGGGATTTAGCTCAATGGCATGAGTGCCTGCCTTGCAAGCAGGCAGTCGTGAGTTCAATCCCCAGTACCGATTAAAAAAAAAAAAAAAAAAGGTAATAAGGTGCCTGCCATGGTGGTGTGTGCCTATAATCCTAGCACTAGGGAGGCTGAGGCAGGAGGTTCATTGCAGATCAGCCTGGGCTACAAAGTGAGCTCAAGGCTAGTCTGAACTACATAGTGAGACCCTATCTCAAAAAGACAAAAAAAAAAAAAAAAAAAAGCAACAAGAAAGCTGATATATTATCCTCTATCAGGTAAAACAGAACTTAAGGAACTAACACTAGAGATAAAGTATTTTCTAATGCTATAGGAAATCATTTATGAAGATAGAACAACTCTAAATTTGTATATATCAACAGTCTCAAAATACATACATAGCAAAAATTCACTGAACTAAAGAAACTCCACAATAATTGTTGGGAACTTGAACATATCCCTAAGATCTGATTTTTTTTAAAGCAGGAAAAAAAAAATTACATATGTAAGAGAGATCTAAGCATAGTAAAAAAAATTCAACTTTGTTGTCATACACAGAAAACTGTCAACAACAGAATGTGTAGCCTTTTCAAGGCTGTCAATAAAGACCATTGGCTTGATTATAAAACAAGGCTCAAAATATCAAAAGATTAAAATCAAGAATATTTGTTCAAACTACTATGGATATGAACTAGAAAATACATGTGCATATACATATATCCCCAAAATAAAAATGGTTAAGATGATAAATTCTGATATTTTTATCACGATTTTTCTAAATTTTCAAATCACAAATTCACTGGAAATAAAAGTACATCTAAATAAAGAAAAATGTGAATGAGAAAACATTTTGACTTGAACGATAATAATAAACAATAAGTCAAGCAAGTGGCCTCTGCCTATTATTGAGGCAGTATACTGAATAGGTCAGTCCACTGTATCTTGGTATTGAAGTCACCAATGAAAATACAATGAACAATCAAACACTCCATGAAACAATGCATTACTGGGGCTGGAGGTTTAGCTCAGCGGCATAAACACCTGCCTTGCAAGCAGGTGGTCGTGAGTTCGATCCCTGGTACCGATAAAAATGAAAACGACGAAAAAAAAAAAATCTTTAAAAAAAGAAACAATGCATTACTCACAAAAGAGACAAAATAAAATGAGCTTCAGTAGAGGCCGTCAGCCCCCCTCAACCACTGGGTTGCTCCAAGGGCTGATACAAATAATTGGCCTGTACACATTTTCTTGAACTTCAGCAAAAGTAACTCACCAGGGACAAATTCAGTAGGAGGCGGCTGGCTAGGTGACAAGTGGCATACATGGTTAGGCAGAAAAAAGGAGTTCACAGAGTCTGAGACAGAGAGAGATCCTCACATGAAGTAACAAGTTCAGCACAGGCCGAGTTCTGGCTCTTGGCAAGAAAGCCCACAGATCAGTCTTCTGTGGTGAAAGTGAGTGAAAAGGCTGCACAAGAAAGAAACTGCCTTCCCTAAACACATCAAAACCTGTGGGGGAGGCTGGAGGTGCAGCTCAGGGCTAGAGTGCATACCTAGCACGGGTGTGGCTGAGCTCAAGCCCCAACATCATTAAAAAATATATAACAATATATAATAAAATATAAAAATATATAATAATAAAAGATAAAATTATTAACAAATCAGAAAAACTAATCAAAAACTATTCTTTTTTAAAAAGCAGTAAAATTGATAACTTCTGAATACAATTTATCAAGACAAAAAAATAGCAATAAAGCAGACCTCAATACAGATCCTACACATGTATTAAAAACTCTTAAAAATAGAAAAAATACCTCCCAACATGATATTAAAACTTGTCAAGGACATTACAAGAAGGAAAAATTATACACCAACCTCACTTATGAAAACAGGTATAAAAATCCTGATTAAAATCTTAGCAACTGATACAGTGATACATCAAAAGGAGACTGTATCATGAGCAAATGGATTTACTTCAGGAATCCAAAGGTTCATACATCAAGTTTTTAAATCAATGTAATTAACCTCAATAGAAAAATATGGAGGAAAAAAAAAATCAAGCAATCATAATTAGATGCAGAAAAAAACTGATAAAATTTACCATTCATTATGAAAATACTAGCCACATGAACAATAAAAAGAAACCTTGTTGACTTGATAAAGTATCCAAAGAAAACCCACAGCCAACACTATATCTAACAATCAATTATTGAATGTCATCCTTAGAGCTGGACAAGGCTGCCCACTATCACTTTCAATTTATCAGTGTGATAAAGGTTAGAGAGAGAGTAAAAGAATAGCTGTCCTTATTTGCAAAAAAAAAAAAAAAAAAAAAAAAAAAAAAAAAAATGCAGAAAATAGATAAAAACCACCAGGATAAGCGGACAGAAGTATAGCTGAGTGGTAGAGCACTTGCCTATCATGTAAAGGCTCTGCGTTCAATCCCCAGAACAAGAGTGGGGTTAGGGGTGACAGTATCCACAACACATTCCATTAGAATAAAGTGTGAAAACTTCAATATACAACAATGAACTGTGTGTTTCTGTATACCAACAAATAACTTTGTAAATGATATCCTTTCCAACAATATAAGAAATGGAATTGCCAAGGATAAATCAAACATCTAAGACCTCTACAATGAAAACTTCAGAAGTTTGAGCAAAATTAAAGTTCTAAGTGGGGATATAACACACATACAGATATTAAACAGTATTTCTTAAAAGTGGATTTTTCTTCAAATTTATTAATAGGAAAAAAATTCATTAATAGGTTTCACAAGGTATCAATCAAAATCACACCCAGTCAGTACACACCTATAATCTCAGAACTCTGGAGACTAAGGCAGGAGAATCACCATGAGTCCAAGGCCAGCCTAGGGCACATAAGCAAGTTCAAGGACAGCCTAACTACACAGCAAGACCTGTCTTATAAGCAAAAACCAATCACATCCAGTTTCTTTTGTGGAATCTAAAAAGCTGAGTCTGCAACTTATAAAGCAGTTCAAAAAGTCAAAAGCAGTGAGACCAATCTTCAGACTCACAAAGCCACGTGATTGATGAAATACTGATCCTGCAATGGGAAAAGATCTTTTCAATAATTGATACTGCATTTCAGTATTGCCTGGGGGGAAAAAAAGGATTATGATCCCTTCCATCTCACACCAAATATAATAATCCCAATTGTAGATCAAATGTAAAAACAAAGTTTCTAGAAATAAAAAACACAGAAATAACTTCGAAATTTTGTGGTGTAAGAAGAGATTTTTTTTTAAGCAAGGAAATGTACTATTCATGAACAAAACAAAATGAAATTGATCTTAACACTACTCACCAAGACACTAAGAAGAATAAAAACGAAGCCAGGAATAGTTAGCATCCATAATTCAAGGACTCTGGAGGATCACTGCAAGTTCAATCATGAAAATAAAGCTGGGCATAACAGTAAACACCTGTAATCTCAGCTTTCTGGGAGAATGAAGCTGGGAGACATAAGATGGAGCCTAGCTTATCAAGTTAGTGACTTAGCCAGACCCTGTTTCAAATAAAACATAAAAAAGGGCAGGGATATAGTTCAGTGCAAAGGCCCTGAGTTCAATCTCTCCAGCATACCCAAATGAGAAACAAAAGTGAAAATGCAAGCCACAAGGAAGAAAAGAGTTGCAGTCTGTATTATAAAA
The DNA here is from genome assembly GCF_034190915.1 of Cavia porcellus. NCBI lineage: Eukaryota > Metazoa > Chordata > Mammalia > Rodentia > Caviidae > Cavia > Cavia porcellus. Next base: position 47,227,780 of record NW_026947510.1, on the reverse strand, counting down.
GGACTCAAATCTATAATAAAGAAGATCTATAAATCATTAAAACTTAGGCAACTCAATTGAAAAAAAAAAGCAAAATACTTAAACAGGCACCTCAAAAGAAGGCATTCAAATAATCAACACACAAAAAACAAATATGCCAACTGCCAAAAGAATGTAACTTGAACCTTGACTAACAGACCCCTAATACCACCAGATAACAAAAAAGACAGGCAATATCAAATGGTAGTAAAGATACAGTACAACTAAAACTCTTATATATTGCCTTTATAAGCAAAAATTGGGGCTGGGGATATAGCTCAGCAACAAAGCACCTGCCTGCCACGTACAAGGTCATGAGTTCGATCACCAGTACCAAAAAATAAAAATAAAAAAGAAACCTACAGAAGCAAAAATTGAAATAACTCTGGAAAATGTAAATATCTAGTAAATCTGAAAATACATTTGTTAGATGACCCAAAGTCTACTTTTAGGTATTCACCTACTGGAAACATTTATGCTCACACACACACAAAAATTACAAGTATGTTTTTGGCAAATAATTTGTAATAGTCAGTGGCTATTATAGAAGATAAACAAAGGTACATTTTCACAATGGAACACTAGTCAGTCATGGCAAAGAACCACAATGATCACCAGATGAGATGGCACACATCTGTAATCCCAGCACTCTGGGAAGCCTGAGGTAAGAGAATCCTAAACTCAAGCCCAACGTGGGAAATTTACAAAGAGCCTGTGTCAAAAGAAACAAAAAACAAAAACAAAATGAGGGCTGAAGATGTACCTTAATGAGAAGGCCCTGACTCAATACCCAGTACTGCGGGCAGGGGAGGGAAGGAACTGTATGTTAATACACACAAATACAGCACTCAAAATTTCAGTAGTATGTTAAAATCAAACTGCATACTCCATGATTCAGTTAAAAAATTGAAAACAAGCAAAATAATTTTAAGAAATCAGAACAAAACTAACTTATGTTATGCAGAGAGATGAAAACTGCTCTAAGAGAGCACAAGCAGATTCTACAGTACTGCCTATGATACATTTCTCCATTTGCATACTTGGTAGGCATTGTCACTTTAGGAAATTTCATTAGGTTCTACATATATGATTCTAGAACTTTTTAATACACATCATGTAGCAACAAACTGGCTTTTTTTAAAGTCTCAAAGTAAATTCACATCATGAAGAATGAATATCTGCTTACATCTTACCATTACTTCCCAATCATAGTAACTGCTGTTACCTATAAGGGTCTTAAAATAGAAGATTTCTATCTTACATTTTAAAGACTAAAAAAAAAGTGTACACATATATAAACGCATACATATATATATTGAACATAAATAAAATGGAGCGAAATGTGCATGAAGAGTGTCAATATGTGTGTCAACTTTCTGTGTCTGTGAAGATCAAAAGTATCTGGGCGTAGGACTTGTAATCCTGGCATTCTGGGAGGTAGAGACAAAAGATTACAAGTTCAACCCCATCCTGAGTAACTTTGTAAGACTGTCTCAAAATTAAAAAAAAAAAAAAATTGGCTGAGGATATAGCTCATTGTGAAAGCTCTGCATTCAACCCAAGTTACCAAAAAAAGGGGGACAAGGAATCCATCTGCATGTGAACATGCACTGTCATTATTCTACACATAGGTCACTATAATGATTATTACTTCCACTGCATTAAGTATTACAAGTAATCTAAAAAGTATATAGGAAGATAAGTACAGGTTATATTCAAGCTGTGCAACATTTTCTGAGACTTGAGTATCTGAAGATTTAAATTATCTAGAACCAATCCTCCACATATATAAGACAACTGCATATATGCATGCACACACATATAATGAAATTAAAATACAAATAGAACTTCTTAGTCTATTACCTGCATTCTCAATAATATTTCTACCCAAAAAACAGTATTTTTTTTTTTTTTTTTGTACCAGGAATCAAATTCAGCCCTCATGCTTGCCAGGCAGGTGCTAATGCTGCTGAGCTATATCCCCCGCAATACTTTATTCTTGAGAGGGAAAAAAAAAAATGTAAAACTGCTTCTTCTTCCTAAAAATTGTAATTCTCAGAGTTGAACATTTCAGACCCACAAACACTGAAATGTGAAAGCTTTTTTTTAAATTAAATATTGGAAATTGAACCAAGGTCTTCTCACTGAGCTACATCCCCAGCCTTTCTTCCTTCTCCTGAAGGTTGTAACATTGTGATCTTTCTAATAGAACTTTTGTGTTCATATAGTTTCTTGTAAGAAGACTTTGGTGCATTTACTATATTGTTTTTCTTAAAGAACTTATATGAAAAAAAAAACACTAAGCCAAAAAGGTCTAGTCTTATTAATTGGGGTGGGGGGAGAGTAAACTGGGCACAGCGGTAAATGCTGATAATCCCAGCTAAAGTAGGCCAATCACATGTCTGGACCACACAGGGAAACCCAATCTTAAAAAAGGAAGGAAAGAGGAAGGGAGAGAGAAGGAAGAGGAAGGAAGGGAAAACACTGTTACAGTGGTTACCACTAGAGGGAGAGAGAGGTTAGGCCAGAGAGAGAACTGGAGATCCTCTGGGGGTTGCTGGAAACATTTCTTGCCCACGCTTAGGGTTACACAGGTGTAATTTATGTATCATAAATTCTTCTTTCTGTTGTATCTCACAATTTTTAAAAGAATGCTAAAATTTTATTTATAGCCAATCTGGTATATCAAAAAGTAAAATAATGCCATAAAAGGCAAAATCAAAAAGTCTTCTATTACTTCCTTTTGTCAATCACCAAAAATCTTTTTAATTCATATGCAACGAACAAGGCCTGTACATTTATTTTCTGAAATGTCAAAATGTGTCCCTCATTTCCACCTGCAAGGCCATTCCTCAAAACTAGGACCCAGCATCTCTTAGCTGTATTAACAGAAGACTCTTTCCTTACTTAAATCTTTCACAAACTTTTTCTTTCGAAAAGAATCTTGCTATGTGAGCTCAAGCAACTCTCCTGTCTCGGCCTCCTCACTCTTGCTATAGCATCTGACTAAATTGTGGGGGGGGGGGGGCAGGTTAGTGGGGACTAAGCTCAGGAATGCTCTACAACTAAACTACATCGCCAAACCTTTTAGTTCTGTAAGACTGACCTCAAAGTTGAGACCCTCCTGCCCCATCCTCCTGAGTAGCTGAGATTACAAGTGGACCCACCATAACACAAACAGCCCAGCAAAACTTTAATGCAAACCACAGAAATATATTTACTATCTGTTGTAATATACTGTATATACAGTACTTTTATATAAAACAATACATACTTGAACACTTGCAAGGCTTTCTGATATAGCCTATCACACTCTAACTTATCCTTTTAAACTACAGTGGTCTTGGTCCACTATACTGACTTACCATTCGGTAACCAAGAATTTCAAAACCCACGTCCTATATAATCCTTTACACAATTCAAAACACTTATCCTTAAACCCTGAGTAATCTTCCACAGCTCGCCAGTGGTATTTTTGCTTCCCATAGACCAGGTTTCAGCACAAGTGGGATGCACAGCACAGTTCATCCATAATCATAAGTGACAAAAAGAGTGACTCAAGCCCTAAAGACCAGAACTGCCACATACAGACTTTAGAGATCATACTGTCTACAACTTCAGAAACGGTACGGAAGCAGGCCGGGTGTGGTAGCGCACACCTGTAATCTCAGCACTTGGGAGGCTGAGGTAGGAGGACTGCTGTGAGTTTGAAGCCAGCCTGGGCTACATAGTGAGTTCAAGGCCAGCCTGAACTGCATAGTGAGACCCTGACTCAAAAACAACAAAATATGTATATATATATATATATATATATATATATATATATATGTGTATATGTATATATACACACATATAATATATATATAAATACATATATACATAATATGTATATATACATATATGCAAAGAAATGTATTTAAACATTTCAGTACAGCACAGGGAAACCCACCTCCAAAAACAGCATACCAGCCAGGCACACTGGTGCATGGGAAGCTGCAATAAGACACAAAGCTCAAGTTTTGCCTATGCAAGTCCCACCTCAAAATCAAAAGTAAAGGGCTGCTGACGTAGCTCCATGGTGGAACTGCCCTGGCTTCAATCCCTAGTACTACCAAAGAGGAAAGAAAGGAGGGAGGAGCAGAAGGAGGGGAAGGGAAAGGAGCTAGTTTTTTAAGAGTAAGAAGAAAATATAAACACAAAAACATTAAGCTGAATTTCTGCAGTGCTAGGAAGAGATTTTCTAGTCTTAGTGATAATTTTCTTTTCTGATTTTGCAATAATGGAGATGAACTTAGGGCCGCAGTCCCAGTTGATTTTTAACTTTTAAGCACTTTCGTTTTCCTTCCAGTCACTTCTCTTTAAAAACATAATTCACTAGCATAAAAACATTCAACAGCTTCACATGATGTCTCTAACAAAATATCAATTCCTTAAAGAGGAACTTAATCTCAGTATCTAACACCGTAACTGCTACTTCCAGAATCCATTCCTACTTCTTTTCCCACCTGAAACAACTCAGAGTCTAGCTTCGCTGCCTTTGTGAAAGTGTTCTTTGCTCGCAAATGACCTTTTCCAACTAACTGCATCATTCCTTCAATGCCTGGCTGAGGGGGGGAGCACAGCTCAGTGGTAGAGGGCGTCCTTCACATGCTCAGACCCCTGGGCTTCATCTCCAGCACACAGGATCACACTTACACACACACACACACACACACACACACACACACACAATCTCAGGTCAGATAATACCCACCTCACTGAAGCTTTTGCCCCAATTCTTCTATGCCTAGTTTGCTCTATAATTAGAGGTACAAAGAGGATTCCTGAAAATTACTACTATGTCTACTACAAAAAAAAAAAATGCGTCAGAATTATTGAATTGTAGAGGTTTATGATTCTTTCAGTTCAATTTTTCCATTTGTAAAAGAAGGGGATAGGAAATGGAGGAAGTAGTACCAAAACACACTGTGCATAATTTTAGGTGTTTTATTTCATTCTCATGACAGTTTTCAAATACAGATAGCAATCTTATCGAGATCTTAAAATCTGTCAAGGGTTACAAATGGCTGGAATCAAGGTTCAAAAATCATCTTCCCACCATATTATGCTACGGTCCTAAAGAGAAGAAGCAATTTGTTTGGTTCAAGTAAGACAGATGTTAATATCGGAAAATGAACTAGCACTTTAGGCTGATTCTATAGTCATATCTTAACAAAATACATGGGCAGTAAACAATTTAATGCACACAATCTATAAAATATTACCTACTTTTGACAGAAGCCTATTAAACAAACATTTCTCTTAGCCATGGTCAATACAGTCTTAAATCGTATCTCCCACCCTAAAACTTTATTATTTTAGTACAGCAAAAAAAAAAAAAAAAAAAAAAAAAAAAAAAAAAAGGGAATAAAAAGCTAGACACTTAAATATTGCTATTAGAAGTTATGCTGAATATAAACTGTGACTGTATTTTACATACACACACCCATGCACACAAATACATACATAGATAGTATTCAAGTCCTATAAATATATCTTTCTAGTAAATTTAATAGATTAATTTGCTTAATTTTTTAAAGCAATTTGTACTGTTCAAAGTAAGGCTTAAATTCATCCTTTTAAAAATAAAAATGAAAATTAATTATAAAATTAGAACACCAGGTTAAGGGTATATAGCACAGTAGTAGAACACTAGCATAGAATGCAGTAGCATTTTAGCCTAGCATCTAGCCTAGATGTTAGGCTAACACCCAGCCTAACATCTAGGTGTTAGATCTGTAGCACCACAAAAAAAAAAAAAAAAAAAAAAAAAAAAAAAGGTAAATGTGTAAGTTTACAACACTGAAGACACAACTCAACACAGCAACTGCAAATCAGTTTTTCTTTTCTTAAAAAAGAGAACAATATCAAAATTAAGTACCAATGTTAAATTAAGAGATTATGAATTTTTAACAGAATGTTTAGGTAACCAACTCTAAAATGTTAGAAAACAAGCAAGGATATATGAACAGTGATCTGTAGCTACATGCCAATACACCAGTTCCAAAACTAGTGTATGTGTGCTTAACAAATAAAATTTAAAAATTGCTCAGTGGTACAGCACCCGCCTAGCAGGCACAGGGCAAGTTCAAACCTAGTACAAAAAAAAAACTTTCTTAAAATGCAAAAGCTCATAGTACACCAGAAAGAACAATACACTCTTTAAACATTTTAACATAGCTTCTGCATGTGAAAAAAATCTATTCATCCCCAAGATACTGTAATTTATTTTCTTGTCTCCCCAAAAGACTCAGAATTTCAAAAAGCAGATGTCTGTTTTTCAATTCTGGCATCCAATGTTTAGGTGCTCAGCAACAATAATTGTTCACACAGTTTTTATTTCACCCTCACAACAACCCTTAGGTTCACTTTACAGTGAAGGGTACTAAGTGCTAAAAAGGCCGAGTAACTTAACCAAGAAAAAGAAGCCTGTAAAATAGTCTCAACTCAAAATGTGCACTGCTTAAATACCACATTCTTGACTACTATTAATATACTGCTCTTTAAGAAAAAAAAATGAATGGAAGCCTGACGAGGCACACACCTGTCAACCCAGAGGCTGATGCCGAAACCAGGCTAGACAACTTATGACTTGGTGAAATCCTGTCTCAAAAAGATTTAAAAAGAGCCACAGACATAGCTCAGAGGCATAAGCATCTGCCTGGCAAGTGCAAGGTCCTGAGTTCGCTCCCTGGTACCAAAAAAAAAAAGATTTAAAAAGAGCTTGGGATGTAGATCAATAGAAAAAAACAAAGGAAGGGGAGGGGAGGAGAGGGGAGAGGAGAGAGAACCAGACAAGAAATCTCACTGAGAGCCTAGGGAAAAAATAGACATGTTAATTTAATAATGTTACAGTGACTATGACCTCATGGTCTCTCTCAAGACTTTGTCATTATGGATTACACACAGGTCCCAAGTTGTGAAAAAAGTGTAAATAATGACAATTAAAAAAAAAAAAAGGTTCAACAATGCAGACCTTAAGACAACGTAACAGAATATACAAAACACTAATTCATTGGCATCTTTAGAAGAAAAACAATTTTAAGAATCTTTGGAGAATGATTCTATTGAGCCTCAGATCTGACTTTATTCTTCCTTTACACGATGACTAAAGAAATACAGATAAATCAAAAATTCAAATTCGGGCTGGGGATTTAGCTCAGCAGCATAAGTGCCTGCCTTGCAAGCAGGCAGTCGTGAGTTCGATCCCTGGTACGGATAAAAACAAAAAAGACAAAAAAAAAAGTATAAAAAAAAAAATTCAAATTCAAGTAAGTGACAGGGAGAGGGTGGTTATATAAAAAGTATCTTAAAAGAAAGCTGAAGGAATCCCTATTCTAAAATAGTGGCACATATGGAAAAAGGAATGAAATTTATGTTCAAGGGAACTTAAAACAAAATCTTTTTTAAGAGCCAACACTTTTTTTAATCGTATAAAGACATGGCTTCCCTGCATTCTTCATCATATATGAACACAACCTCTTCTTGGTCAACGAGCAGTAATTTACAAGATGGGTTCTCATCCTAGATCAGTCATTTACAAACCACAAGTTCAGTTTCATTAACTATAAAATACACATTTAACAGTACCTGCCTGCATCACAGGATAGCTGGGAGAATACAGATGAAAGTACTTTACGAACAGTAAAAATTGTATGAAATATAAAGCAATGGGGTTGGTACTATCGCACTGTGTTAGATCCACTCTGCCCTTCTCACTGTACTCCAAAAAACTTACAACCCCTTGTAATAGCAGAAAATGGGGTCCAATCTGCCGTATTATTCCATGTGCCCAGAAGTTTTGAGCAAAGATTAGGCCCTTTGTCACTTTTATTGCATTTGTATCTTCTCTGCACACTCTGAAATTTGACATTCTCCAGAAGTTCCAAATAAATATTACTACAGAAAACTAAAGTATACTGAAAGCGTATTCTCAACACCTAAAAATTAAAGAAAATTTTGGGAGAAAAAAAAAAAAAAGAGTAGGACAAGCATATAGCTCAGTGGTTCAGCACTTGCCTGTGCTCAAGGCCTTGAGTTCAGTTCCCAGCAAAATAGGGGGCAACACAGGCAGATGCGGTGGTGCAGGCCTGCAATCCCAGCACTCAGGAGGGCCAGGCAGAAGGAGAGCTATGGGTCTGAGTCCAGTCTGCGCTACACAGCGAATTCAAGGCCTGCCTGAGCTACATTATCCAGACCTATTCCAAGATAAACAAACTACATTATTGACACCCAATTTCCTAAAATTACATTCTAACTTGTTCACTATACAATTCATGCCTTCTCTTCTGAAATACAGAGGTGTAATTTTTATCTGTAGAGTTCCAAGATAAAAGCTCAAAACATTTTTACTAAGATTTACTAAGGAAATCCTGAGGCATCATTAGAGTTTATAATGACTTACCACTTCCCAGACCTCTGGCTAAGATCAAGTGTAGTTTGTAATGGACCAGAATGTGAGGACGTCAGATATATTGAGTTGTATGGTGAATCATCACCACTTCAGTTTATCCACGTCCTTAGCTTCTAGAACAAAAGCTTTGTACACACATGGGGGGAATACACTTCTAAATAATCACCTTCTGAAAAAATAAGTGATAGCATTTACCATCACAAACTAGCAGTTCAGTTTATGAGCCCAAAGGGGAAAGGCCAAACCTGCCACACAGCAATGAATAGCATCACAAATAGTTACTTTCTAACAATCAAAACCATTTAGATGTTAGTACCTTTTGTCCTTTTTGCCTGTATCTAGGCTTTCTTTCACTGAGTTTTACTCAAAAAAAGATACCACCTTTGTTTGGACAATTAAATTACAAAAAATTAGCACATAGGACCCCAACATAGCTATTATTACTATTCTATAGACAAAGAATTAAAGGAAATCCCAGCCTTCAAATCTTCAAACTTTAAAGTTACTGCTTAAAAACTACTATGATTTGTTAGTAATGCAGTTTACCAGGAAGTGGCACTGCCTTTAAGTAATAAAAAATATGTTTATGATGGACTGCCAGAAAATAAGTCACTTTAATAAATTTTAGAACCATGGAAAATAAAATGAAAATCAGTTAATAAATAACAAGAAAGCATAAAGACTAGGGATGAGGCTCACAGTGAAGCACTTGTTAGCACGTGCAAAGCCCAGGGTTCAATCCCCAGCACCACAATAAAGAACAGACAAATACAAGTTCCAGTTTGGAAGTTAGTTCCTTAAAGGAAATATACTTTTTAATTATAAAAATATTGAATTCATTACTGCATATATACAAGGTCAACAAATACTCCCTTAAAATTTTGAACATTTGTCTCACAATTTTCCCCGAAAACATATGGTTCCTTTTAATGTGCTCAAAATTCTTCTAGGCAATAAGAACTGAAACTAACACAAAAAAGCCCAAGTGTTAGGCCTGTTCTGGGTTTTATTCATCTTTGTATAGATGGATGGCTACTTTCGTAAAGATTTCAACAAGGAAGCAATCAATAAACACTGCTATATAAATTCAACAATTAATTGAAAGCATCAAAATGAGGCATATGATTTGACTAATTCAAATAATATTCTTACAACCCCTAAATATTCCAGTCTTTAAAATTATTGAGATTTTTTTGTTGTTTGCAAGGATATAAGAGCAAAGGAGGTTCATTTTTCCAAATAATTCCTAAACTACCACTAAACCTAAAAAAATTCAAAATTAGCATTATACAAGGCAATCATAAATTACTTGAAAATTTCTAGATTCTGAGGTTTTTATTTTTCTCCCCAGCTCTATAAAGAAAAGCAAATATTCCTATCTCCAAGAAAAGCAAATATTCCTCAGTCACTGCTCATTCTAGCATGAGTACTAATTTTATTACAATTTATACATTTAGAAATACCAATCTAAGCAAAAAAAAAAAAAAAAAACGTATGCAGTGCTACCTAAAAACTTAAATCTAGAATGCACGGCCAGGATCATTACTTTGGAATGGAACACTAGCCAATCCGAGGATTTGGAAAGATAAAATGCAGATCAAGGTGTCAAGAGGAGGAAATCGCCCGGTGAGGGAGGGAGAGGAAAAGATCGGGGAGGATTAATTAGTGCAATATTTATGGATGGAGGAAGTTACTGACTGAGGCGGCAGCAGAGGATCCCGTGCAAGGGGAGTGGAAAAGGTTCGTTTTACAGTTAGAACCGACTGAGGGGTGGGAGGAGGGGCAACTATCACCGGAATCTTCCCTCTTGGAGTAGAAAGGGTGCGTCGCCTACGTAGCGGCTTCTAGAAAGAGAAAATATGCCCCCAGGGCAATCTTAACAAGCAGCTGTGAAGAAGGGGGAGTGACCTTCCCAGGTGTGATGGGGGAACCACAGGGTCGTTTTTCGAAGGGCCGGGGATGGAGGACGCTCCAAAGGCCCTCGCGGCCCGTCGGAATCGAGGGGCTTGCGGTGAGGACCCCATGGCCGCCTGGGGACGTCAGGGGGTGAGGACTGAAGTGTGGGCGTTACCTGCAGGGTCACCTCCTGAGGGTCCCAGTGCGGCCGCAGGTGTCGCAGGAGGCTTAAGGCCCCCTCCCGGCAGCGCTGCTCCTCCTGATCCTGCACCGTGACGTTCAGCTTGGGCACCTCCGGCGAGCCGGACGGGACGTGGATGTAATTGGCCATGGCCCAGGCGACGGCGGAGACGACCACGACGACGACGGCGACGGCGACCACGAGAACGGCGGGCGCCGACAGGCTGGTGGTTCCTTCCGTCCCGGGGCGCCCTCGTGGGAGGGCTAGGGGCGCTCGGGTGGACGGACGAGCGGTAGGAAGACGGCTAGAGGCGGCACCGTGGCCGAGCGGGATCTGGACAGCAACGGAACTGCGCCGCGGCCGCTCACGGGCAAGACTTCTCTGTGCGCTCCGCCGCGGTCGGCCGCGGAGGATGCCGGGACTGGCCTGACGCTGGCGTCACGCCGGGGGCGGAGTCTCGGTACGTCATAAGCCAGCCGGGTATCCGGGCTCCTTGCACAAAGGGCCAGCTGCTCTGCATTGGGCTCCTACTCGTGCACCCTGCAGAGCCGCTGGTTAGAAAGACGTAGGACTCCTGCTCCGGGATGAGCCTAAACTCTGCAAAGCATAGAGCTCACCAAATCAAGATAGTCATGGGGCACAGGGCTTGAGTTAGGGTTTAGGAACTTTGCAGGGGAAGAGAGGGCGCAGCACAGGTCCTTGAATAACCCCAGTATCAACCACTGAATTTAGCATAAACTGGGAAAGCTGAGTGAACTTGGGCGTCGTGATCTTGGGGTTTCTGTGTACTAAGGACCAAGTATTATGGTAGCACCTAAATTCCCATTGACAAAATATCGATATCACAATACCTGAAACTAATTTAGTTATAATATTTGGTTAACACAAATATAACACTTCAGGAAGTATTTTTTAGGGTCAGATGATTGACCATACTGAGAATTATTCAAAGGTAGGAAGAACAAACCAGATGAGATGAGAACTTAAGGGAAGGAAAGAAAAATAAGTTTTTTGATATAGTGCTAGAGAAACTGGTTGAGCGTATCAGGATACCCATGAGTAGACCCTAAAAGTTCACAACTTCTACTCTTAAGTCCTTAGTATCAGTGTCTCGTAACAGCTGTGTCCAACACTTAAGGGAATGCTGGAAACTAGATAATCTCCTAGTAATTTGGGGGAAACTTCCTAATTTTTTCTTGTAGTTTTATTTACTGATGGAAAAAATGGAGTAGGATTTAACCTCAGAATCTGCCTTCTCTGCAGTGTTTAACACGATACATACATTTTTGTAGTAAATGAAATTAATATTCAAAATGTTTAATGTAACTGAATCACACAAACATATTCTGATTGTTCAAAAAGAGTGTACTAACTTCTATAAATTAAACAAATACATGGGTGGGAGGATTTAGCTTAGCCAGGTCGCAGATTCAATCCCCAGTACCAAATCAAAACAACAACAACAACAAAAAATACCCTTGAAGAACAATTCCTAAACTATAAAGTTCCCAATACAGCCAGAAAGCTGATTCAGCCTTGCCCCTGGTCCTTTTATTGCAATGCTGGGGATTAAACCCAAGATTTCAAACACTGTACTCACATGCTCTACCGCTGAGCTACCTTCTCAGCCCTTTTCTCGGTTACATTGAGACAGTACCTTACTAAGTTGTCCGTTCTGGCCTCAAGCTTGTTGATCATTGTGCCCCAGCTTCTCAAGTAGCTAGGATTACAGATGTGCACTGCCAGACCCAGGTAAGCTTGGGCATGTTTCTAAAATCGTGTACTACATGATGACACCTTGATTTCAGTACCCCGCACCAAAAAGAAAAAACGTACTATATAAAACACTAGATATGCATTCCTTCCAGTCTAGGATTAAATAATCAACATAGCCCAAAAGCTTATGAAGACGTGTCACGATAATTCATAATCAAGACACGGGAAACCAAGGAGAAACGCATTAAACTGGGGGCAAGTTAAACTGGGGTCACGTTAAACTGGAGCAGAGGGAGAGATTAATTCTAAATTTGCCAAGTGTTCACTTTTTTAATTTAAAAAAGTATTAGAAAGCCAGACATCATGGTGCATGCCTGCACTCCCAGCACTTGGGAGGTTGAGGCAAGAGGATCTTTGCAAGTCTGAGACCAGCCTGGGCTACAAAGTGAGCTCAAGTCCAGCTTGAACTGCATAGCGAGGCCCTGTCTCAAAAAGATCAAAAAATTTAAAAATTGAAAAAAAAAACTTTGGAAAAAAATTTTAACGTTAAATACAATTGATGCTAGAACTCCTTTAGCTCCTAGCAGTTTCAATATCAGGTATATTTTTTAAAATTTCATGCAAGTACACAACAAGTGTGTACAAAAATATTAACTGCAGAATTATTGATAAGAACTAAAACTTGGCAACAACATGGAAGTGATTAGCTAAATAGGCAGATCAATAAGTAGAATGCTTTGATTTGATAGATTCTGTAGCAAAATAAAAATGGCAGACGAAACACATACGTTCAGTTTTGCATACACTTAGTAGACAACAGGGGTTAGAGAATTCGTAGTTTTTAAGACAGCCTGTATTTCTTGTTAGTTTGCAAATGTCTCTGCTTGTTCCTTCCAGCGGTTCTTATTTCTATGCTGCTGGTATTCTAATGGTTTTTCTTGCTTCATGAATTCTGCGGACTGGTTTCCTTCTGTATGTCTTCTTATCACTCAGATTTTACTCAAAACTTGTCCCAAACAGACCTTCTCACTGTTTTTCTATCACAGTAATAATATAGACAAGAATTACGTAGATAGATAGACAGATCTATATATCTCAATTGCTTGTCACAGTGTAAGTTACCATGAGATTGGTGTGTTTACCTTTCTTAATGTCCATGTTTTGTACTAGAACAGTGGCCCTGGGAAAGCTAAGCTACAGTTTATCTTATCTATTGTCATATTTGTAATGCCTAGAAGAGTGCCTGGGACATAGAAGTACTCAAAAAAATAAACGCATAAGCCAACCTAGTTAGTTTCTGAAGCTCTACAGGTCTCCCATAAGAGCTCCCAGCCTGAGATTGTATCAGCTGATCACTAGAGTGCTCTATTGTGGACTCTCCTGGGGCCTGATCATATCTTTGGCCCAGCACTGGCCATCCCATTTGTTATCCTCAGGCTTATCTTAGCTATCGGATGTCAATAAAATCCCCCAGCACCTTGTAACTTATCTAGAAGATATAACATAGATAAGGGGCTGTAACATTATTATGAGGTATCTAACACATTTTAGTCCATTTCTGGTACTTAGCATAGCATTAGGATCCTCCAGTACCTAGAATGGCCTTGTTTCCTGTGTCTATGTCTTAAAATCCCTTTCATTCTTCAGTTTAACACTCAGCTATCTTAGAGCTTATCTAGATTTTCCTGGAGCAAATTCTCTTCTGTTTACTTATCTATCTATCTATCTATTTTGGAGTGCTAGGGATAGAACCGAAGGCCCACACATGCCAGGCCATCATTCTAACACTGTGCTACATCCCCACCCCGCTTCTCTTTTTTATGCATCTGTTAAAAATACCTGGGCAGGGGCTGGGGATTTAGCTCAGCGGCATAAGCACCTGCCTTGCAAGCAGGCAGTCATGAGCTCGATCCCCGGTACCGATAAAAAGAAAAAAAAAAAAAATACCTGGGCACTTCTGCTTGTGACCACCACATTGTGCATTTAAAACACATTAATTGTGTCATATATAAATGATCAACAAAGCCATTATAACTCGGTTCACAATAAATATTTTGTATAAGGTAATTAAAGGATCACTAAATACAAATCCTGGGGCTTTGGTCATAAATTTTTAAGTTATAAGGTAGTTAGATTTAGTTACCAGAATAACAAGATAAAGAATTGGCAGGAAAAAATATTCTATGCAATAAGATTAGTAGGCAAAGCCAGGCCTGATGGTGCATACATGTAATCCTCAGCATTTGGGAGGCTGAGGCAAGAGGATCTCTGCAAGTTTGAGGCGAGCCTGGGCTACAAAGTGAATTCAAGGCCAGTTTGAACTGCATAGTGAAATCCTGTCTCAAACAAACAAAAAAAGATTAAGTAGGCATGTGTAACAACTAGCTCATCCACCCAGCTGAAAACATGTTTGAAATGAAGTCACTCCTATATACCTAACAGAAAAACCAGAGTTAGTTAATTTCATTGCAAAGTGAGCTGAAACTTCAGGAATTCAAAATATCTGTAATTCCAGACCTTCAAGGTCTGGAATGCTCTGACCTTTACACACACACACACACACACACACACACACACAATACAAAATCAAAAGAAGAATCCCTATGTACTTAGATTTCAGAAGTGCTGTATCAAAATAAGGCGGCATCTGTTCCACACTTTACAACTTTAAGATAGCCTAGGGGAACCGGTAATAAATCTGCTGCAACAACCTCATTAAACACCTATGGCAGGCTCCACCACTTCCATGGGTGTGCTCAGTGTTAAGATCTAATAAATATTTAACTCTGTACAACATGTCTGTTGCTATGAGTTTTATCTTGCCTCTTTCTCATATTCAGATTATAAATGGTACTTTATACATTACTTACTTGCAAAGAGCAAGCACTGCCTTCACCCCACTCCTCCTGAGGATTGAACCCCACACTTCTGGCACTTTTCAGACGAAAGAGGGCAATACTGGAGTTGAACTCAGATCCTTCACACTGAGTTAGATTTTTATTTTGAGACAGATTACAATAAATTGCTAAATCGCCCAGGCTGGGCTCAAACTTGTAATCTTCCTGCCTCAGCCTCCCAGACTCCCAGCCTCCTCCTGGGACTACAGATCCTATCATTTTTTGTTTTGAGACTGGGTTCTCTCTAAATTGCCAAGGCCTGCCTTAGCCCCCCAAGTAGCTGTGACTACACGTGCGGGCCACTGTGCTTGGCTCTGAATGCAAGAATTCTATCCTTTTTCTCTTAATATCCTCCACAATCTTAGGTCAGTGTTTTGTATATTATGAATTATAATTATGGGTCTAACTGAGGAAAGGAACATAAACTGTCCCTAATTTTCTTCATCTAAAATGTGGTAGAGGATCGGAGGAGAGGTTAGGCCTGGTGACACATGCCTGTAATGCCTGCGCTCAGAAACTTGAGACTGGAGAACCACAAGCAGGAGGCTAGCAGGAGCAAGTTAACTAAGTCTTTCGCAAAGAAAATAAATGAATGCAGATAAAAAGTAAATAAAACATGCAAGACTAGAAACTTTTTTAAAGATCATTATATGAATAGTGAAAGGATATCTGCCTTACCAAAGGAACAGGATTAAACAGATCCACAGAAAAGAAAAATCCCAAAGAATGTGAAATATTTGCTATGTAATAAAAGTAATTTGTGTGTGCGAGAGACAGGATTTCACTAAGATGCCTAGACTGGCCTTGAATTCTGGGGTTGAAGCGATCCTCCTGCCTTAAACTCTCAAGTAGCCATGGCTATAAGCTTATACCACTGTACCTGGCGCATTGAAGGTCATATTTAAGTTGGGAGTGAAAAGAAGTGGATTATTCAACAATAATGTTGAGATATTATTTTTCACATAATTGGATAAAGATGGTGCAGCAGTCATTATTATTAAAAAGTGGTAATGACAAAAACAGCGTAAGAAGTGCTGATCAATTTTCCATCACACTTCTGCATATTAGTGGCAAAAATATAATTTTAAAGGTGAAAAAATTCCAGAAATTTATCTTACTAAAATTCTGGGGATTTCAATCTGCTTTTCCCAAAGTTTAGCTAATGATTAGCATGTAGTAGGCATTATGATTTCTTGAAAGATCAAATAAATAACAGGATAAATATGTACTACATTGTAGTTTAAAATAATTTTCTAGACTCTGCAATATACCAAATTAATCAATCTTTATTATTTTATTACTATTCTAAGTTTTTTCCTGTCAATCATCTTAACACCAATTCCCAAGGTAAACTTTTACTATCTCCAATTTTATGTCTACTTGGTCTTTGTAATGAACATTTTAAGCAGTATCTTATATTTTGAAGAATTTCAGAGCAATCTCCTAATGCCTATTACTTCTATACCTATAACATATACAAAATACACAAGCGATGGCCGCTTTCACAGCTCCAGAATCTACATTCCTTATTCCAAAGGATACAGTACTGATTTTTTTAACAGTAGTGAGGTAATACCAGACTTGATGGTGCATTCCTGTAATCCCAGCAATCAGGAGGCTGAGGCAGGAGGATCGTTGCAAGTTAGAAACCAGCCTGGGCTATAAAGTGAGTTCAAGGCCAACGTGAAGTGCATAATGAGACCCTCTCTCAAAAAGACACACACACACACACACACACACACACACACACACACAAGAATAGTGAGGCAGAGCCCAAGAGTGTAGCTCAGTGGCAGAGCTTTTGCTAGCATCAGACATTGAATGAATGAGATCAACCCAGAACCCAAAGCAAAACCCTCATAAAGTAATGAAGAAGGTTAAAAGGATTTCAGTTTTGTACAGTCCTGCCATAAAATCTGAGCACTTTATAGATTCTATTTTTATCTGTTTCCCCATCTGCTGAATATAATTGATGCAGAGAACTAGGCAGGTAGTTTGGTGACAGTGTTTGCCTAGCAAATGCGAGGCCCTGAATTCAGTCCTCATTAGTACAAATTAAAAATGCAAATGCAAGGAATCTTGAATACACAAGAAAAAGCCCTGGGGATGTAGCTCGGTGGCACAGCATGTGTTTAGTATGTGTAAGACCTGGGTTCTCTCCCCAGTGACATATGCACACACAAACAGTACATGACTGATAAGCCTTAAGTGTAATTCTTGGCTCTAATAAGTAGTCCTTTAAATAGGTTTTGAACCCGTTTTATTAAATTTCTATCTGAATTATACAAAATGGTACATAATAATTAGCTATTATTAAGTCAAAGTAAAAAACACTGCTGCTTCAGGGGAATTAGTCCAGGAGTTGAACCTTACTCCAGGAAAGGTACTTCAGGATCCAGAACTGAGTTATAGACTCAGGTTCTGGCTAAATGCATGTCTGTCTGCTTTCCTTGGGATCAAAGCTTTTATCAGAGGCCAGAGGGTTATAGTCATGGAGAGGAGAAAAAAGAATATCAAGGACCTAGTTTCTCTGATCCTTTGTAAGCTGCTAAGTCTGCTCATGTTACTCTCCCTTTCTTCCCATTGTGTGTTTTAAAGCTATCAGTAACATGACCTGGAAAGTGCACACTAACACGGGATGAGGAGTGGTACGGGGCCTGGTAGCTCAGTGAGGTCAGCAAGGCGTTTAAAACCAATGTAGATGGAAGGAGAGTGACTGTTAAGATTTGAAGGATTTATGGATGTGAAAACCCTGAAGATTACTAACGAGTTAGAGGAAATCCCAGCTTTTTCATTGAGTTGGGTAGGATGTATCCCTATAAATTTTAGATCAATGAAATAAACCATAGCCTTGGGAAACTAATATGTAACAGATTGCATACAATCCAATAATATCCATTTAAAAGAACTCAAAGAAAAGGGGGCTGGGGATTTAGTTCAGCGGCATAAGCGCCTGCCTTGCAAGCAGGCAGTCATGAGTTCAATCCCTGGTACCAATAAAAAGGAAAAAGACAAAAAAAAAAAAAAAAAAAAAAAAAGAAAGAAAAGGAAATAGAAGGGGACCAACATCAGGAAAATAGCATGACAGAGATAAGCCACTACATGTCAGGTATAACCATCAATGTAAATGGCCTCAATTCACCAATCTAAAGACCGACTGGCAGAATGGATCAAGAAGCAAGATCCATTATTCTGTACAGAAGAAACACATTTAACTCAAAGGATTCATAGACTAAGAATCAAAGGATGGAAAGCACTACTCTATGCAACAGGAACCCAGGAAAAAGGAGGGGTAGCTATTCTATTTGTAGACAACGTGAACTTCAAACCAAGAATGATCAAAAGAGATAAAGAAGGTCCCTACATACCTGTTAGGGAAAAACTGTAAGAGCAGGGGATAAAATATGTGTGCATCAAATGCAGGAGCACCAAACTATGTAAGACAAATATTAACAGACAGAAAAAAATCAAATGAGCAATACACAATTTTAATTGGTGACCTTAATACCCCATTGTCACAAATAGAAGTTCAACCAGACAAAAAATCAGCAAACAAATACCAGAACTGAACCAAACCGCTGAACAAATGGACTTAGTAGATTTTTACAGTGTTCCACTCAACATTAGAATATACATTCTTCTCAGTTACACATGGGACATTCTCTAAAATTGGCCAGGTACTAGCCCACAAAACATGCCTAAGTAAATGCAAAAGAATTGAAATTGTCACAGTATGTTATCCGATTATAGTGCAATGAAATTGGAATTTAATAGCAAAAGAAAGCATGAAAACTTCATAAACACTTGAAAATTAAATAACATCCTCCTGAACAACCAGTGGGTCATGGATGAAATTAAAGAAGAAATTAAACAATATCTATCATTAAATGGAAATGTATATATAACATACTGGAACCTGTGAGCCACAATGAAAGCAGTCCTAAGAACATTTTTAGTGATGAATTCTCATATCAGGAAAACAGAAGGAGCACAAATAAACAACCTAATGCTGCACCTCAAGTTTCTATAAAAAGAAAAGGATGTCCAGTCCGAAGCCCATACAAGGCAGGAAATTATAAGGATTAGAGCAGAAATTAAAACAATTGAGACTAAGAGAAGAATAGAATCAGTGAATCAAAGGTTGATTCTTTGAGAAAATAAGTAAATAAACCCTTATCCAAACCAGTAAAAAAAAAAAGGAAAAAAATTCTCAAATTCATGCAATGAGGAATAAAGGCTGAAATACCTTCAGAGCCTGAGGAAATTCAGAAGATCATCAATACCTACTTTAAAAATCTTTACTCTTGGGGCTGGGGATTTAGCTCAGCGGCATAAGCACCTGCCTGTCAAATGCGATTCCCCGTACCAAAAAAAAAAAAAAAAAAAAAAGAAAAGAAAACTTCTTTACTCTTATAGGATGGACGGATTTCTAGATACATCTGAATTCAAAGCTATATCAAGAAGATACAAAAATGACTAACCTAGCATCAATCAATGAAATTGAAAATGTATTTAAAAATTACCAACAAAGAAAAGCTCAGTTCTTGTTTGAATCACTACTGAATTCTACAAAAAGCTTAGAGACGATTAAATATCAGTACTCCTCAAACTCTTTAATGAGATTGGAAAGGAAGCAACACTCCCTAATTCCTTCCTGTAGGCAAGTATTACTTGATATCAAAACTAGACAAAAGACCCAATCAAAAAAGAGAACTACAGGCCAATCTCCCTAATAAACATAAATGCAAAACTTCTCAATAAGATATTAACAAACAGAAGGCAGCAAATCATCTAGAAGATTATATAACATGACCAAGTGGGATTCATGCCAGAAATGCAGGGATGGTTCAAAATATGCGAATCAATACACGTAATGCACCATATCAAAAGAGCCAAAGACAAAAATCACATGATCGTCTCAACAGATACAGAAGAAGTTTTTGACACTCATACATGATAAAAAAGAACTCTACAGAAAATTGGAATAGATGGTCTTTATCTCAATCTGATAAAAGCCATCTGTGACAAACCCAAGAGCCAACATCATAACAAATGGACAAAAACTGAAAGCTTTCACTCTGAAATCAAGAAGAAGACAAAGATGTCCACTATCACCACTCCTACTCAATCTGGTTCTGGAAATATTAATCAGAGCAATTAGACAATAGAGAGAACTAAAGGAAACAAGGATAGGAAAGAAAGAAATTAAATTAT
This sequence comes from Cavia porcellus, assembly GCF_034190915.1. Taxonomy (NCBI): domain Eukaryota; kingdom Metazoa; phylum Chordata; class Mammalia; order Rodentia; family Caviidae; genus Cavia; species Cavia porcellus. The sequence goes on along the minus strand of NW_026947510.1, from coordinate 47,207,406 downwards.
CATTATTTACAGATGGCATGATACCCTACATAGAAGACCCCAAAACTCCACCAAAAGATTCTAGATTTAATTACCAAATTCAGCAGTGTACCAGAATATGAAGTCAGCACTTAAAAATCAATAGCACAAACTCACTGAGACAGAAATTAGAGAAATCATATCTATTATTAGCATCAAAAAAAAAGAAAAAATGAAGTACTTAGGAATCACTCTAACAAAGGAAGTAAAGGATCTATACATTGAAAATTAAAGTACTGGGGCTGGGGATTTAGCTCAGCGGCATAAGTGCCTGCCTTGCAAGCAGGCAGTCGTGAGTTCGATCCCCGGTACCGGTAAAAACGAAAAAGACAAAAAAAAAAAAAAAAAAAAAGGAAAATTAAAGTACTCTGAACAAGATCAAAGAGAATAACATAAAACGTAAAGATATTCCTGGTTCATAGATAGAACCAACGTAGTAAAAATGGCCATACTTCCAAAATAGTTACACAGATTTAATGCAAACTCAACTAAAATACCATTAGCATACCTCACAGAACTACAGAAAACCTTCCTAAAATTCATCTGGAAGCAGAAGAGACCTACAGCAGCAAAGGAAATCCTGGGCAATAAAGACAAGGAGGGAGGAATCACAATCCCTGATTTGAATTACACTACAAAGCTACTGCGATAAAATCAACATGGTACTGGCAAATAAATAAATAAAGTAAACCCAAACAAACCTGAGGACCAGTGGAAGAGATTAGAAGGTGATACAAAGACTTAACCTAAAACACATTCAAATACCTTATCTTTGCCAAAGGGGCCAAACACGTTCATTGAAAGAAACATAGCCTCTTTAATAAATGGTACTAGAAAAACTGGCTCTCTACATGCTGAAGACCAAACCTAGACCCATATCTATCACCATGCACCAAATGAAAGTCAAAATAGATCAGTGATCCAACTATTAAAACAGAAGCACTAAATCTACTGGAAGACAAGTAGTAGAAATTTTGACAACACAAGTGTAGGCAGAGAGTTCATGAACAAAACCCAAACTGCATGGTAAATACTTCAAAAATCAACAGCTGGGTTCTCATCTTACTAAAAAGCTTTTGCACAGCACAGGAAATCATGAACAAAGTGAAAAGACAACCCACAAAGAGGAGAAATGTTTTAGCCAATTTTCCCTGAGACAAAGGACTTCTATCTAGAACATATAAAGAATTGAAAAAAATCAGACCCACTCCCTAAATTCAAGCAGCCAATCCAAAAATAGGCATCTAGGATGAATACATATCTCAGATTAAGAAATAAAGATGGCAAATACAAATATGAAAAAATGTTCATCATCACTGGTCATTTGAGAGATGCAAATTAAAACAACACTGAGATTCCATCTCACCCCAGAAAGAATGGCTGTCATCAAGAAATCAACCAATAACAAGTGCTGGAGGGGCTGTGGGGGAAAAGGAACCCTTCTCCACTATTAGTGGGATTTTAGGATGATGTAACCCCTGTGGAAAGCGGTATGGAGATTCCTCAAAAAACTAAGATTTGGAGGTCCCATTCAACCCAGCTATTCTCCTTCTGGGTATCTTCCCAAAAGAATTAAAAACATCATACTACAGTGATATATTTGCACCTATGTTTATAGAAGCACAATTTATAATAGATAAATCTTGGAAACAACTCAAATGCCCATCAATCAAGGTGTGGATAAGGAAGAGTTGATACTTTTACACAGTGGAATACTACTCAGCCATAAAGAAGGATAAACTCAAGACTTTTATACGTAAATGGATGCGACTTAAGACCATACTGACAAGTGAAATAAATCAGACTCATGTGTAAATATGATATTATCTCCCTGTGTGAGAAATGGAAAAAGTAAGTTCTAAAATGTATAATAGATATTGTGAAATGGGAAGAAACAGTCCAAGAGGAAAAAAAGAACTAGGATATGTGAAAGGGGAAAGGACCAATGTGTGAACAGAAAAGGGAAAAATACTAGTCAATAATATTATTACTGTAACTTGTTGAAGAGCACTAAAGCTAGATACACGTGCAGGGCTGTGGCATGGCACAGGCATGACTGAACTGAGAATGATGAGACACCTCAGGGGGGCAAGATAGGCCACAGCTGAGGCCAGCTGGAGACCTTCTGGATAGTTTTCCTTAATTAGCATCATCTGTTGCTCTGGGGGTGGTCCTTGAACCCTCCCAAGATCCTGTTCAGGTTTCCTCCATTGTCCACTGCACTTCTGCTTTTCTGGTTAAATATGGGCTGCCTAGTATCAGTGGGCTGTGGGCCAGTACAGTTATGAGCTCTGCAGAGGATTTTGCTCCTCCTGCAGCCCTAAAGACCATACTGCTTGTCTTACTCCTTTGAGACTTCACTGTGTACCCATTTGGGGAGTTGGGGGCCTAGGCATAAACCCCAACAGTCTCTAGTTCATTAGAAAGGAAGATCTGTTCTAACATTGATTGGAATTTTTATGCCTATATCTTGTACCCTGAGCAACTATTTAAAATGAACAACATATAATTTGTTAACTATTGTTATTCTCCTATTGTTTTGTTATGAAATTTTGTTTTACCTTTTTACCATAACATTTTTTTAAAAAAGAGCTCAAAATACAATGAGGCAAAATCCAATGACTTTAAGAGAACAAAACCCACTGTACTAATTAATTAACTTTTTTATGGTGTTAGGTCATTAACTATAATGAGGAAACATTGGAATCAATTTCTTTGGATTCACAGAATTGTGATTCTTTCATCTTTTCAACATACTGAAATCAGATGGCCTTCAACCCAGTATTACTAATTAGAGAGCAGACTGGTTAACGTACACCTGCTGCTGAAATGTGCCAAATGGGGCTAAGAGTTGGTCCAAAGGATTTTTAATATACTTCTACATGAGTCATTTTACAAAAAACCTATATGATCTCCCCTCCCCAGCACCTCTGAGTCAGTACTCTGAAAATGTAGTTGCCAAGCTAAAGCTTGCCTTCTGGACCCAAAACCTTATGCCTGAAACGAATATTTAAGAGGTGATCAATACATAGATACTCAGGAGGAAAACTTAAAAATAAGGTAGAAAAGGGGAAGAGGCAGAGTGGTAAAGATAATAATAATAATAAATTCAAATAATATAAGTGTCCTGTAACTATAAAACAAACCATAAAAGGAATAAGAATGTATGCTTCTGAGAGACACAACTTGATCTTTAAATGTTACGTGTATTTTCAGTTGGTCACAAAACAATAAATGTTAAAAGCAGGACATATGATGAGTTAATTGTTTAAAACCAAAATTATTAACCTAGGATTGAAAAGCAAGGCTCAATATTAAGAAGTAAATGGAGACTATTTTCAATAAAAACTGAGCCCAAGCACACACCAGGCCCTGAATTCAATTCCTGGGCCCACCAAAAAGCAAAACAAAGCCCTGAGTTCAAAATGATGTTTAAAATACATTGGCAATACTTTGGAAATAACTGGTGTGAAAATTATATACTCAAAATGGGCTACCGTGCCAGGCATGGTGGCTCATGCCTGTAATCCCAGCACTTGGAAGGCTGAGGCAGGAGGATCGTTGCAAGTTCGAGTCCAGCCTGGACTACAAAGTGAGCTCAAGGCCAGCCTGAACTGCAGAGCAAGAACCACTCTCAAAAACAAACAACAACAAAGTGATGGGTGACTGCTAAATTGAATCTTACACTTGTAGGTAAATAGGCAGTTTATCCCCAAAATAGGAAAAGGGAGCATAAGAACTCTTGTGATAATTTTAAAAATACCCCAGAGAGGAGCAGTGGGAAGAGCAAAAGACCCATACAATAGTCTTCTTTTAGCTCAACCAAGACTATTTTAGCTATAATATGCAAATGTGATTGGGTTTTTCCTGTACTACAAGTAATTACTCTAGTTTGAGAGAAAATATGTTGTATAAATGGTTAGATTGGTACTGGGAATGTAGCACAGTGGTAGAGCAATTGCCTAGCATGCTTTAGGTCCTGGCTGAGCGTGCCAGTGTGTGTGTGTGTGTGTGTGTGTGTGTGTGTGTGTGTAAAAGAGGGGGAGAATCCGTGATATTTAGGAATAAAGAGAAGCATGGTAAAAACTGTATTTTTTCAACTAGCAATTTAGAAATGTCATAATCTAGTTAGAAATAATTTTTTTTTGGTCATTTTTATCGGTACCAGGGATCTAACTCACAACTGCCTGCTTGCAAGGCAGGCACTTATGCCACTGAGCTAAATCCCCAGCCCCTAAGAAATAATTTTATGAATGTGATGATTCAGCTGGGACCCAGGGAAGAGTCCTGATGGTTTGTGTTCAGAGTATGATGAGAGAGATAAAAAACAGAGACAAGCTTAGTAACGCATGAATGCCAGGGAAGTTGGTATCTCCAATAGGTGCTCCTGCCCTCCTAAACAGCCACTGTTTATTGAGTGTATACAGTGATAGGTGGGGCCAGCAAAAGATTCCAATTCAGAGGTTTATGCCTCTAGAGGCAGGGATAATCCTGGGATGACTCAAGAGGGAACAGATGATTTTATGCTAAGAAGAGCCAATGGGAAATCTCAAACAGTTGGTACCTATAATCCCAAACCTCCATTTTATCGTTTAAGGAAGTATGCAAAATTAGCCATTGTGAATTAGTGGTCCCCAACAATGATTAGTCAAAATGACAAAAAGGTCAAAGCATATTCCCACTAGATCATTTTAACACAAAGTGCTCTACTTAACACTTTTGCAAGCAGGACATTGTGGCAGGCACCTTTAATCCCTGCACATTGGAGAATCATCATGAGTTTGAGGCCAGTCTGGGCTACACAGTAAGTTCAAGGCAGGCCTGAAGTGTATCGTAGACCCTGTCTCAAAAAGAAAAAAAAATTGTTTTTCAATATTTATTATCTTTGTCTGTTTTCAGAATTTTTTCAGATTTTTTTCTGTAGTATTTTCAGCTGATTCTACTGCTCTCAACTATTTAAAATAGTGAAATTTGAAAGTTAGTTAAATATTCAAGGAAAAACATAAGAAGCATGTGATCTTAATATAAGGTGAAGTATAACTCCCAACCTGCTAGATCTCAGATGTGCAGAGTTTGTGTGTCCCCCCAAATCAAAGAGTGAATTCCAAGGGACAGTGTGGTTAAGAGTAGAAAAAGTTTGTTGAGAGACAGCTTCTGAGAGACAGAGGGGTTTGCACAATGGTTTTCTATGAGGTCTTTTGTCAGGTAATTTATGTTGCAAAGTCACGATGGTAAGTATAATACGAGGCAAACTCTCGTCGACCTATAAGTATGGCTGCTTCCTAACATTAATCCATTAGGGAAATGAGTCATGTAGCAAGGGCACAAGAAAAGAACAAAGGCGTTATGGGGAAGAGATGGACCCAGATGTTGTGATCACCCACTCACCCGGGTGATTGATGCCTAGCTGGGCTTACTGCATCAGGTTCTAATTAAATACAATCTCAAGTTATTGTTTATCCCTTAGGAAGGCTTCTAGACCTCACCATTGCATCTGTATCTTGGGCCTGGTCTTCTTGAGATGCATCTGCAGCCACATTTCTGGTATCTTTCTTTTTTCCTAACTTCTTCCTTTGTTTCCAGATTTCATTCCTCAATGTCATGGGACCATGAACTCAGCACCTTTGACATCTAATGGGCTGGGAATTTTATTTCTCCTAGCTCACTAACACTTGTTACCACCTGTTGACTTTTAGCAAATAGCTCTGTAGATGGTCTCTTTATTATGCAATTGCTTCCTTTGTTAGGCTGTAAAATGTTAATGTAACTTAATTCTATTTCATTATTATTGCTGTCATTGCCTGCAGAGCTTTTAGGGTCAAATCCAAAAAGTCATTCTCCAGACCAGTGTTGTACAGGTTTCCTCCAGTGTTTCTCCTAGTAGTCTTACAGTTCTAAGTCTTATTTAATCCTTTATTCTACATTCATTTTGTTTTTGTACATGCTGTGAGATGAGTTCATTTCATTCTCTTGTATGTGGCTCTCCAATTTTCCCAATGCTTTTCTTTTCAGAAACTATCATTTTACCATTCTCCGTTCTTGGCAACTTCATAACAAATTCAATTATCTGGGTGTGGTGGTGCATGCCTGTAATCTTAGCACTTGGGAGACTGAGGCAGGAGGATTGTTGCAAGTTTGAGGCCAGCCTGAGCTACAAAGTGAATTCAAGGCTAGCCTGCACTGCATAGTGAGACCCTTTCTCAAAAAACCAAAATAATAATAATAATAAACAAACCCAGGCTGGGGAGTGGCAGTGCCTTACAAAACTCAATTGCCAGTACCCAAAAAAGAAAAAAATTCAATCAACCATAAATGCGTAGTTTCATTTATGAGTTCTGTACTTTATATGCCAATGCCATATTGTTTTAATTATGATCATTTTGTGGTATAGTATGATGCCTCCAACTTTTTTCTTTTTGTTCAAGATTGCCTTATGTGTTTACTTGTGGTTCCATGTGACTACTAGGATTTTTTTCTATGCCTGTGAAAAATGACATAGAAATTTTGATACAGATTGCACTGAATCTGCTGATTACTTTGGAAAGTATGGCCAGAAATAATGCTAATGCTTCCAACCCATGAAATAAGAAGCATTTGCATTTTCAATTTCTTTCTTCAATATTTTATGACTTTCAGATATAGAACTTTCACCTTCTTAGTTAAATTTATTCCAAAAATTTTGTTTTACTTTTTGTCAGTGGGATCATTTTCTTGATTTCTCAGGTAGTTTATTAACGTGTAGGTATGTCATTGATTTTTATGTGAATTTTGTATCTTGCAAATTTACAATATTTATTTACTGTAAGTTATTTGATAGAATTTTTGGAGTTTTCTCATTATCTCATTAGCAAATAGTGACAGCTCCATTCCTTACTTTCCTATTTGTATGTTTTTAAATTTCTTTTCTCTTGCCTAATTGCTATGTTTAAGACATTCAGTACTGTGTGAAAGAGAAGTAGTAAAAATAGAATTCTTTGTCTTCCTCTAGAAAGGAAAACTCATCACTTTTTTTTTAAAGAATTAGATTTTATTGGTGCATTTTAGATATACATAATGATCACATCAATCATGGAAAATTTGTACTTGTACATGACATAACTGAAAGAGTTTTGGCCCCCAGACAGGACACTGTAGCTGGTGAAGCCTTAGAGGCAGAACCAAGGAGCTCCTATCTCCCCCACCCCTAGGAATTTACCTGTGACTCCATCTTCCCCGCCCCTAGGAATTTACCTATGGCGCCAAACAAAGACCAATGGGCTACCCATGCATCCCTGATGCCCCCTTAGGTTCCACCCCAAACGGAGGCTACTTACATACCCCCCATGCCACGTGTTCCCCAGAGAGAGAAGCCGGATTCCAGTGGTTGGGGGTGCTGGTTCTCTCTCTCTGGGTTCTCAGAATAAAGGCCTCTTTTGTTTTATACTTCTCATCTTTTGGATATAATCTTATCAATAACTTGTGTCCCCCCCCACCATTCTCCTACCCTCCTTTCTCTCCTCCTCATTTACAAAGCTTTGTTTCCATGTTTTCCTTTTTTTTTTTTTTTCATTTTTGTTTTTTTACAGGAAAAGGCTTTAGTTAGAAAGTTAGAGAAAAAATAGTAAGATATTTTAACTGGAGAGGTTGACAGAGCAGGCCAGGCCTGCACAAAAGACACTGAGAAAAAATAGGAAGGAACTGCAGATTCTGGGGCTGGATAGGGCACATGCTGATGTAGGGAATCACACTGGTCCCAAAACTTTCAAATGTTCACTACTGAGTATAACATTAGTCAGGGCTGGGTACATATGGCTTTATTGGGTTGAGGTACATTTCATTTGTTGAGACTTTTTATCAGAAAAGAAATGTGGAATTTTCTTAAATGCCTTTTTTCATGTAATGATATAATCATGTTTTTTGTCTTTCATGCTGTTAAGGTGGGGTATCACATTTATTGATTCATGTATTACATCTTGTCCTTATATCACGCTTGATCTTAATGAATGATCCTTTTAATGTGAAGTTGAATTGGTTTGTTAGGATTTCAATGAGGATTTTTGTGTTTATGTTACCAGAGAGATTGACCTGTAATTTTCTTTTCTTGTAGTGTCCTTGTCTGGTTTTGGTAGTGGGGAGATTCTGGCTTTGTAAAATACATGAGTTTTAGGTGTTTCTTCTTTGTTTTCAGGAAGTTTGAGGGTTGGTGACTAGTTCTTTATATTTAGAAGAAATCATTTGTAAAGCCATCAGTTCCTGGTCCTTTCTTTGATAGGAGACAAATTACTGATCTGTTTAGATTTTCCATTTCTTTAAGATTCAGTCATGGGGCATTACATATATCTAGGAATGTATGCTTTTCTTCTGGGTTCTCCAGTATGCTGGTAGAATTCAGTGCTCCAATATTCAGTCATTACCCTTCTCATTTAGTATCAAGTATAATGTCTCCTGTTTTATTTCTGATTATTTATTTGAGCCTTTTTTTTTTTTTTTTTTTAGTCTAGCGAAGGATTTGTCAACTTTATCTTTTCAAAGAACCAGATCTGTCTTCTGTTGAGCTTCTGTACTTTTTTATTCCCTTTCATTCATTTCCACTCTCTGATCTTTGGTATTTCCTTCCTTTTGTTCATTTAGAGCTGATCATGATTTCCTTCCTTTTGTTTATTTTGAGCTGATCGTTGTTATTTCCTCCCTTTTGTTTGTTCCGAACTCAGTTCTTTTTCTAGTTCCTGTAGGTAGAAAATTAGGCTATTTATTTGAGATCTGTTATTTGATGTAGACATGTATTGCCATAGATTTACCCTTCAGAACTCCTTTACTGCATTCCATAAGATTTGGTTTGGTTTGGTTTGGTTTTGCAGTATTGAGTGTTGAACCCAGAGTCTTTGCACTGAGTCCCTGGTCTTTTTAAATTGTTTGTTTTTGAGATAGGGTCTCATTAAACTGCTAAATTGCCCTCACTGGGCTCAAACATGCTATCTTCCTGCCTCAGCCCCTCAGAATGCTTGGATTCAGGCTTGTATCACCATGCTCAGCTTCCATAAATGTTAGCATGCTGTTTCCATTTTCATTTCCCTTTTGATTTCTTTTACCCATTAGTTGTTCAGGACCATGTTACTTAATTTCCACATTTTTTTTCTAGATTCATACCATTGTGATCAGAGAAGTTACCTAAGCTGATTTCAATTATCTTAAATTGGTTGTCTTTTTTTTTTAACAACGTATCCTGGAGAAGAAAGTGATTCTGTTGTTGTTGGATTATATATATACACATACTAGTTTCTTTTGGCCTGAAGTGTCAATTAAGTCCTTATTTTCTTATTAATTTTCTCTATGGGATAATTGTTCTATTGTTGTAATTGGGGTATTGCCTGCTGCCACTATTACTAGCTGGCAATCCATCTCTCTCTTTGATATTTTAATACTTGATTTATATACTCAGTTGCTCTAATGTTAGCTGCATATAAATTTATAATTCTATATTCTTTTTTTTTTTTATCGGTACCGGGGATCGAACTCACGACTGCCTGCTTGCAAGGCAGGTGCTTATGCCGCTGAGCTAAACCTCCAGCCCCCAATTCTATATTCTTTCAATGAATTAATCAATTTATCACTATGTATTGATATAGTGACTATCTATTTACAGTTTTAGACTTTACTTTTTTTTTTTTTTTTTTTTTTTTGTCTTTTTCCTTTTTATCGGTACCAGGGATTGAACTCACGACTGCCTGCTTACAAGGCCGGCGCTTATGCCGCTGAGTAAATCCCCAGCCCCAGTTTTAGACTTTAAATCTGACATAAAATATACCTCCCCCCGTTCTGCTTTGGCTTTCATTTGCGTGACATATCTTTTTCCACGCATTCACTGTCAGCAGTATGTGTCTAGAAAAAGCAAAGTGAATCTCTTCTGGGTTGCATATAATAGAGTCTTTTCATTTTATTTTGTGTTTTGTTTTCCCACTTAGCCTTTCTGTATTTAAAGCATTTAATTCAGTACATTAGCCTTAGTCTGCTTTATGATTTTACAGTAAAATATAGGTAATATATAATAAATAGAAAAGTTGTAATTTATGGTTCCAGAGCTTTGGAAGTCCACCATCAAGCCTCACCATCTAGTAAGGGATTTCTTGCTACCTCTTGGTGAGAGGCAACCCATGGGTGAAAGAGAGAAAGCAAAAGAATATCAAACTCATCCTTTTACGAGGACCCCACTACAATCTAGGCGCTTACTATTAGCTTCCCCCTCAACACTGAGGCAATGGGAGCTAAATTTCTAATAGCAATTTTTGAGGAAACCTTTAAATCACAGCAAAAAGATTATTAATAGATAAGGGCTTGCTATTGCCATTTTCTCATTTGTTTTCTGGTTATTTGGTTGACATTTTGTTTGTTTTTATCTTGCTCTCTTGCTATCTTCCTTTGTGGTTTGTGGCTTTCTATGATGGTATACTTTGAATCATTTCTATGTATGTTTTGTGTATCTATCACAGATTTTTGCTCTGTGGTTACCAGCAAACTTACGTAAAATGACTTCGTTATAAGTTATTTTAAGCTGATAGTAACATAACTTTGACTTTCATATAACAACCCAAAGATGAACTTGTACTATTTCATCTCAGTAGGGAGCCTCAGAGGGCCAGTTCATCACAGCCTAGAGCTCCATACTTGAAAGAAGTGACTGGGCTCAGTTGGTTGGTGACACCCCGGTGCTGCCATTTCCTTTAATCCAGAGAGGTCCCTAGCTAAGTGGTACCATTATCTGAGTTCTCCAGGTGGGCAGAGCTGCAGACTGAGCTCCAAGATTAGTCAGGATGGATGAAGCCAGAGGCTGCCCTCTATGGAACTGCATAGTTCCAGCTTGCCTCTGCTTAGTGCTTTGGAGTAGGCTCTTGAGCCAAGCAGAGTTGCTGAATGGTTAGGGACTCAAGCTAGAGGAAACTTCCCCCTGTGCTGCTGACAGGGCCCCTAAGCTTTATGATATGCTGTGCTGTTGGCTGGTCGATCTGATCAGACACCTCTACTGCAGACAGGTACCTGGAGTTACCACCCAGACACGCATGCTGGGTACCGGGAGCTCTGCCTTCTGTCCTTACCTCTCTACCTGATCCCAGACATTCTAGACCTACCTGGACACCACTGATCTCCACAATGCAAGATGGAGTGGGTTTCCCGCAATGCTAGCAAAGCTATTTGCATAATTGCTGTCATTTCCCAAGATAGATCTGTGGATCCAAAGGGAATCTTCCCTCTGTGGCATTGTTCTGATTCAGCAAGGGAAAGAGTCAGTGTGCTTGGTCAAAGCAAGCCTGTTTGCTTCATCTTACTATGATGTTTAACTGGTTCTGCGGTCTTTGCTGGCATCTCAGTCTTATCCTTAAATTTTAGAGTTTTCACAAGGTTCTTGTCCGTGGAAGCGCTAATTTGTTTTGACATAGAGGACCACAGCCTGAAACTTTCTTTTACCTGTCCCCCCCACCATTATTCAGTAATTAGAATAGGAAATTAAAAAAGAAAACAATGCAGTAAAAGATAATAAAAGGTTTGTTATGACTGATACATTGTGTCAACTTGAAGTGTTGTCCCAGTGCCATGTGTATGGACTTAGAGCCAGCTGTGTATGGACTGAAATTTTCACAAACTGTAAGAAATAAACCTTTCCTTCCCTAACTTTGGGCATCAGGTATTTTGGCTCAACAAGAGAGAAAAGTAACGAAAACAAGGTAAAAATAAAATATCCTTAGATTTAAGAGAAATTAAGTTTTATTTTCAGTTTCTGTTCTTTTACTTTCTAATTTAGCTATTGAAGCTTTTCTTCTACAGTAATTTAGTGGGTTTTTTTTTCTCTTTCTTTTTCTCTTTGTCTTGCTTTTCCTCCAGCTGATCAAAAGCAAATGATTCTAATCAACAGTTCACACTGTTATCTTTTTCAAGACCACAACATAAATCTAGCACCATAGCCTAAAATGTATTTAGATATATGCATGTAGATACAAAGAGACAAGGGAGAAAAACTGAAAATGTCTGACAATCAATATGTAAAAGCTAATGGCTGGAAATATTAATCTACACAAGTCCTATATTTTAAAAAATTAATCTACCAGATATAACACAAAGCCATAAAATATATCTGTGTGTATGTACATATACATACAATTATATAGCTATATCTTACATAGGTCATCTCACATTGTATTTTTGATTTATATAAACAATTTTAAGTATGTTATATGCATTTCTTCATGTCATTAAAATTCATGTTAAACATAATTTTGATGATTGCATACAACAGTGCGTTTTTCTTCCTTCCATTGTGATAAAAAAGAAAAACATGAAATTTACCATCTTAACCAATTTTTAAGTGTGCAGCAGATAAAATTTCGAACTGTTTAAAGATTGAAAGGCCCTAGGGCTGGGGATTTAGCTCAGCGGCATAAGCACCTGCCTTGCAAGCAGGCAGTTGTGAGTTCGATCCCTGGTACCGATAAAAAAGAAAAAGACAAAAAAAAAAAAAAAAAGATTGAAAGGCCCTTAAAACAAAGGAAGAATTAGTGGTACTTATGATATAGGATATTACGTATATGTGCTGCCAAAGCAACCTCAGAAATAGTTAAGAATAAAATACTTTACAGTGTACATATGACTCACCTGGTATTAGCATTAGAACAGAATACAAATGTACCAAACGTGTAAATGTATAACTTTCTTACTGAATGGTATCGTGCTGGAAATACTACTTATGAATTGTGCTTAGCAGTTTATAATAAAGACCATAGAATGCCTGCAGTTTGCTCCCTGACAGAATCTCCTGCTTACATTTCAAAACTAGTACCTTTTTCTTAGTACCTAGGAAAATTAGGACTATTTGTGATATAGCTCTAGATCCCAGCTACTTCACAACTGTATTGTGGATTTTTTCTCTCTAACTAGATATGCAGTTTTTATTTGGTGCTTTATGTTTTTTTACCTTGATGTAAAACAGACCCAGGGCCTTGTGCATGCTGGGCAAGTGTTCTACCACTGAGCTAAATCTCCAGGCCCTAGATATATTTCTAAGAATAAGAACTACTTCTTGTTTTTCTTTCTTTCTTTTTTTTGTACCGGGGGTTGAACTCACGACCTTGCGCTTGCCAGGCAGGCACTTGTGCTGCTGAGCTAAACCCCCAACTACTTGTTTTTGTGTTTCCTATATAGCACAATGCCCGATACAGAGTGAACACTTAAAAGATGACTGGTTTAATAAAATAAATAAATCATTGGTATTCCTCATCATTGAAAAGTCGGAATTAAACTTCATGCAACTAGCACGTTTTGACAAAGTTGTTGACGTTCTTGACCATGAAATAAGTGTTAGGTTACTAAGACCTTTTTCTGTGAGGTTGCAGACTTGCTAAACAGAGCTGATAATTGACTTCTTTGCTCACCGCATTGCTGACACAAATGCAGGTTATTATAAATTATGAAAAGCATCTTAATTGTGTTGACTTTTTAAAGTTCACTCTGTTTATTTTGGGCCGTGGCGGATTTATTACTGTGAAGTCAATGAACAGTTCGAAGATCTTAACTTCCCAGTAACCTGAGAGTGAGCTGGAAAGTGGAATATGACCTACGGCTTGCAATTCTACACGGGTGTTTAACTTTTGCAAGTAATTCATTAACTATTTGTATTGCTAATGTAAAGTGCATGGTGACTCAGAAATGCATTCATAGACTAATAAATGCCTTTTGGAAAGGGAAATCTTTCATGCTTCTACGTTTTGAGATGCTGTACTGTTATTGGGTTGTCCTATATTCACTGAGCAATTATTTCTTCAGTTTTTTTCTTGGTGTGTTACTTTTCAACTTCAAATGGGGTGCAGATGGTTGTAGAGACCTTTTAACTTTGTTTTTTGATCCACTTCTCAGAACAATGGAATTTGGAACTTCGCACATGCTGAAATATGTGCATAGAAACATTCTTCAAAGAAGTAAAAACGGCGCAGTGCTGAATTTTAAAAATGTTCTATTGAAACAGTAAATTTAATATTGCTTTGTTTATATTCTTATATGTGACGGTGGGCCATTTAGGTTCTAACCTACAGAAACATTTTGGTATTAATGTCGTTATTATCTCTGTTTTATAAGCCTGGCCACTGGCATTTTTTTGCATCTGCTGACAGGCATCTAATATAAAGATGAATTTTTTTCAAATAAAGATGAAATATTTTCATAAGTACTGCTTAGTGAAAACTCAATTTGGTAGCAATCTAGACATCTGTCTGTCTTTTTAATCTTTTGTTTCTCAGCACCTAAATGAATCTGGCAAAAAAAAGAACCTGGACTAATTATCTTCCAATGTAAGAATTTTTACGTATATATTTTTTGTTTGCTTGTTTGTTTTGAGACAGGGTTCTGTTACGTAGTTCAGGCTGATCTTCAACTCACTTTGTAGTCCAGACTGACCTGGAACTCACAACAATCCTCCTGCCTCAGCCTCTTGAGTGCTGGGGTTACAGGCATGAGCCACCACACCCTGCTGTCCAATGTAAGAATTCTTCCTTTTTTTTTTTTTGTCTTTTTCATTTTTATTGGTATCGGGGATCGAACTCACGACTGCCTGCTTGCAAGGCAGGTGCTTATGCCGCTGAGCTAAATCCCCAGCCCCCAAAGTAAGAATTCTTAAAGTGAACTTCAATGAAAGGATTTTCTTTCCTTTTGACACTTAAGTATGTTTTCCACAAGTAGACCATAGATAAGAACAAAGGGGAGTGTTAATCCTTTTAATTTTTGTTAATAATTATAGTTTAAAACAAATTCTGTCTTGTGTTATATTTTTAAAAAACTTGATTAAAAAATAGTTCTATTAATCTCAGCTCAAATTAAACCCTTCTAGTATTGCTATTAATTTATAATATCATTAAAATAAATTTTAAAAAATAAGACTCTCTTAATGAGGTCGTACATAAACATAACCAGAAAATCTACACGGATTGTATCTGTACTTCCTGGAAGCTAAAGTAGTATCACTCATTAGTACTAGTAACATTTACTTAAAATCACTCCAAAACAGCCAGTGTTTTTTGCCTTTTATGAATATCATTCATTTTCACAGCTACTCTGAAAGAAAAGCATGATGCAGCACATTATTTTCTTTAAGAAACATTCCTTTATTAAATCTGAGCAATACAGTATTAGGCAATTTGTGCGCCAATACATTCTTAGAGAAAATTTCCAATACAATGGACAATTATTTTCATTTGTAGTTGCACAGATAATGTATAAAGTTACACCTAGACTACTGCTATTTCTGAGTGATCAGAAGTGAAACAGTAAAAAAGAATGTGGTAAGAATAGGTGAGTGAAATATTCCAAAAGGACGATGCTTGAGGAAAAGTTGAAGTCACTGTGACTCTTATGTAGAAAAAAAAGAGACTATTTCAACAGCTATCTTCACATGGTGAAAGGGCATTTTGCACAGAAGATCTATTTTTTGCACAACTGGGAGACATGAATAAAATATATAAAGTGGGTCAGGGAGAATTTGTGAGTCAGTGAGTTCATTTTGCATTGCTAAAAGTGCCCCATCATCATTCCCAGGGAGGATTTGTTTTTGCTCTCTTTCATTATATTCCAAAATAAGTATGAAATAGCTTTACCAAAAACTGAGGGAAGAAACCATGCAGGCAGATAGGAAGAAAAGAAAGGTTGAGAAAACATAATGGATAATCTATTAAAATTTTATTTAAGGGGTAAATGCAATGTAATTTCAGATGATAGTGTCTTATGAGAATAGCAAAATTTATCCAAGTATTATCTGCCAATCATATTAAAGATTATTTACAAAAGAATTGTATTATAAAATTCCTAAGAAGTACCCAAAGTAGATAGAGGTGTATATGATGGGTATTCTCATTGGATTCTAGTGGAGGAATGTATACTTTGATACATTTAAACAAAAAATGGACAATATAAAACATTTATAATGTGATGTATAATGTTAGCACTATAGTCCTGTCTATCCACCCTAGCGAAAAAACCTTGAGCCATGACCACAAATATATACATCACAGTGGTTTTTAAATATGAGATTAGAAATAATAGAAATTCAATTATAGAAAAATGATACATTAAGTACAGTATGTTCATCGGATAGAATTTAAGTTGTCAAAAAGATGTTTTCAAGAATGGGTACCATCATCAAAAAATGTTTGTGAATAAATTGAAACATTTTCAAAAAAGTACAGAACAAATAGTGAAAACATTTTTACAAGAATTCTAATAATTATTCTAAAAGTGCTAATAAATTCCCATTCATCTCAGTAACTTTTCCCACATCTTCAATTTTCTGTAAACTCATTATTTTGGAGTTTCTTCCTACAAATGACACACCAACATTCTTCCCTGTTTTTCCAACTGCTTTCTCTTTTACTCTACCCTCCCTCTACCAGATTGGTTTTTTTGTTTGTTTGCTTGGTTGGTTAGTTTGGGTTTTATTGTGGTATGCTGGGGATCCATCCCTGGGCCACCTCCATGCATGTTAAGCAGCCACCAATTATTGATTAAAGTTTCCCAGATCATTTTAGCTTTTGTGTTTTCCCTGCTTCTTCTCAATCTTAAATTCTGCATCTCAAAAGTTTATCACTAGTCTGACAAAAATGATGCTCCTTTGAGGAGAAAAAAGGAGGAGAAAGCAGAATGGAATAAAGTCAGCGTTCTCTCTAGTGGTGGAAGGAAAACCAACTCTAAATTGATCAATTTTGATCTTGTTTACTGTAGCTACGAACAGGCAAACAGAACTTAAACTATCAAATATTGAAGCTGGCTATCAAATTCTAAATGTTGAAACGATATCAAATTTCAAATATTGAAACTTGGTATTCAAGCCATACTGTCAAACTGGCTTTTGTTTAAAAGTGTCAAGCTATATCTACTCCCAGGAGAAATATTTGCCTTCATCAGTGTTGGGTATTTTATTTCTTAGACTTACTTTTCATCTGAAACTAAAACAACTCGCCTTCCCCTCCTCCTCTATTTTTTAAGGGACAAAGTCTGGCTGTGTTGGCAGGAGGTACAGCAGCTGTTCTTAGACATGACTACACTGCTCATCAGGGTGTACACCACTGTGACCTCCCACTCCGAAGGGTCACTGTGTGGATGCTGAGCTTGGTGTGGACCCTTGCCCAGCATTACACACTGCAGCCTCCGAATCCTGAGCCCAAGTGATCTTCGTGCCTCTGTTTCCCAAACAGCTGGGATTACAGACTCTACCACCTTGCCTGACTAGTAATTCATTTAAATGATGGAATACCCACAGCTACAGTGATGCTAACATAAGAGGTTGCACTAACATGCACAGGGCTACAGGGGTCTGCCAGACAGAAGGGCCAAGACTTTGCTATAAAGATGCAAATGTCTTCTGGCTCCCAGAACCCTGCAAACGCCTTACTGAGCTAACACTGTGATCACACATATCCCGGTTACTGTGAAGGGAGACTGCTGGGAAGCAGCCAGTTGTTAATGGGAAATCTGTCAAGGAGAAGGAAAACACAAGTTATGGCTTTAAAGATACTTAAAATTGCTTCCTTGGTTTTTGGTTTTTGAAAATTTCCAATTCTAAACATAATTGGTATTACTGGAGTCCTGCTGTTCTAAATGAGAAAGAATTAATTGCTGCATTTTGCACCTTACTAGGTACTTCCTGAGACATCCTGTTGTCTATTAACTAGAAATTTGATAATTCAATTAAAAATCCAAATTATACATGTCTGGGATGAAGTCTCAAGAGGTCTGGGATTTGCTTTAAAATACTTCAGCAGCAAAAAGGAAGACATAAAATACTTTGCCAACAAAAAGTAAGATAAAGCCAGAATGTCAAAATAGGGATAGTTTTTTATTTTTATTTTTGGTAACCAGGGATAGAACTCATGACCTTGCGCTTACTAGGCAGGCACTTACACCACTAAGCTAAATCCCTGACCCAAGGGATAATTTTTTAATCTGAGTGATGCACATATCAGAGTTCGTTAGACTGCGCTCCCAGCCAGGAACAGTGATGCATGCCTGCAACCCCAGCACTCTGGCAGGCTGAGGCAGGAGGAACTCAAGTTTGAGCCCAGCCTGGACAACTTAGCAACGTAGTGTGATCCTGTCTCAAAATGAAAAATAAAAAAGGTCTAGGGATGGAGCTCAGTGAGAAAACCTTGTATTCAATTCCTCATACCCACCCTGGACTCACACACTTACATGTCTTTTTATTTTTGTGAATGTTTGAAATTTTTCACAAGATTAAAATCAGAAGGTACCTTGAAGCCAATTTCAAGCCCTTAATTTTTTTTTTTTTTTGTCTTTTTCCTTTTTATCGGTACCGGAGATCGAACTCACGACTGCCTGTTTGCAAGGCAGGTGCTTATGCGGCTGAACTAAATCCCCAGCCCAAGCCCTTAATTTTTAAGAATAAAGTTTCATATTTTATTGATATTCTATGCTATATATTGACTTATCCGGAACAAATATAAGTAGAAAAGTATCAGTGAGTTCCTGATAGCTGAACATTTTTAACTATCCGAGGATGGGAGGGGGGAGCATATAGGTATTACAAGGCTTTGACATCAGCCCACTTAAAATGTAACACAAATTTACCATCCCTGTCAATAGTGAAGAATCCAATTGATCTCTCTCTCTCCTCCCCTCCCTCTCCTGCCCTCCCTCTCTCTGTCTGTCTGTCTCTTTTTCTTTCTCTTTTGCCATGCTAGGGATCACCTTCCTCCCTCCCCTCCCCCTCCCCCTCCTCCCTCCCCTCCCCCTCCCCCTCCCCCTTCCCCTCCTCCCTCCCCTCCCTCTTCCCCTTCCCCTTCCCCTCCTCCTTCCCCTCTTCCCTCCCCTTCCTCCTCCTCCCTCCCCTCCCCCTGCTCCCTCCCCTCCCCCTGCTCCCTCCCCTCCCCCTGCCACCCCTTTGTCTCTCTTCTTTGCCATGCTAGGGTTCACACCCAGGGCCTTGTGTGTACTGCTAAGGAAGTGACTACCAGATATCTATCTTCTAGTCCACCTCATGTCCTTCTAAATTCTATTTTCAAGCTTTTCCCTCACTCTTTCCCACCTCCTGCCATGCCGCCGCCATTCCTGCTCTTGTGCCTCAGTCTTGGGTTTAGTCTTACGAACCCTTTTGCTTCACTTTATCACTCTTACATTAATTCACTAAAATGGAAAGCAGCCTATGTAGAATCCCAGAGGAAAAAGACCCTTAGAGTAAAAAACTAAACCAAACCAAAAAAACCTTCGAGGCACTAGGACAAACACCGAGTATGCTTGTAACTAAACAGCAAAGAGAATGGAACTAACAGGTTTCAAGCCTGTGCCAAAGCAGTATTGTGGGTATTTACACGGGTTGGTAAGACATTTTTAAGTATTGTTTGCACCATATGCTTACTTCTTAAAGAGTCACTAGAGTGGCTCTATTCTTTATATTATTGTAAGGCAGAGGAAAGTCTTTGTTCAGAAGGAAGACAGCAATTATCTCTCCTGAGTCCATTTAATCTGTCACTCACTGATTCTGGGAAATGGAAAACTGGTTTCTGGGGCTAAGATTGATCAATTTGCATAAAGAGCCCAGGGCTTTCTGAGAGAGAGAGAGAAAGAGAGAAGAAGAAAAAAAAAAAAAGCCTCCTACAGAGCCTCTCTAAATTCTGCTCCTTCTCTAAGACATGAAATTAGAGAAAATGCTCCTAGGATGCTGTAGGCTTCATCCACCAAGGTCTGGTGGTACAGATGGCAACGTGTCTCCCAAGATTAATATAGAAAAAGAGTTCACCTGGACTGGTAACTCTATCTCAGCATGTCCAAATGATACAAATAAGTAGAGTCAGAAATATATTGATGCTGTTTTTCTTTCTTTTTTTTTTTTTTTAGCAAAACAGTAATAAAAATACTTGCCTTCAAAGAAATGGTAGAAGGAAGTCCCCCTTATTTGCTATGGCCAACCTCCCACGAGATGCTCAGATTTCTGGTTCCCACTTGCTAATGGGTGGGGAGGAGGAAGAGAAGGAGGATAGGGGAAGTGGGATGTTTGACTCTAGGCCATGTAGCAGTAGGTTCACTATTGCTTAGCAGGGAGGCAGAATGGTCATTTGTTTTCACAGCATCATCAGTTCCAATATGGCGTGGATTTCAGGAGACACTGCTAGTTCTCCCCCTGGAAGGGCTGCAGTGGGCCACACTACCACTGCTTACCAGGGCAGGGAGGTGTTGGCTTGGCTTCATGATGCTGTTTTTCAATATAAAGAATAAATTGTCTCTTGTGTGTCCTTCTCCAGAACAAGGCAATATTTTTCCCTCATGTTGGATTTTCCTCCTTTTTACCTTTCATGTCGATATTTTAGTTCTAAATAATTTTTTTTCTTTTATTTTTGTCTTTTTGAGATAGGGTCTCACTATGTAGTTCAGGCTGGTCTTAAGCTCACTTTATAGCCCAAACTGATTTTGAATTTGCAGCAATCCTCCTGCCTCAGCCTCCTGAGTACTGGGATTACAGACATGTGCCACTATGCCTGGCTCCTAAGTAATCTTTTACTATTATGCCCCTGTTTCTCAGGAAAATGACTTCTGCAAAAAAAAAAAAAGTGCTGCCTGCATTTTAAAATGAAGGGAAAACAGGGTTGGAGAAGTTGAGCTCAGTAGTTGATTGCACGCTTAGCATACACAAGGCTCTGAATTCAATCCTCAATGCAGTGCACAGGAGGAAAACTCCACAAAATTAAAACATAACAATTTGGAATTAGTTGAAGTGGACAAAGAGGTATTCCCACCCCATACAATCTGCTCCATGGCCCCAGATGCCTCCATCCGTAATCCTGACTGGTTTCCCGTTTACCTGCCTACATGAAACCAAAGACCGCTAATTTCCCACCTGACTCACATTTTCCTCTAAAATCTCTTCAAGCATCTCGCACCATGGAGATGTTTTCTGCCTCTATATTCCTTTCTATTTTCCTACTCTTCTCCAATGTTGTTTGTTAAGTATGTAATCAAAAATAGATCTTATTTGAAAACTGACTGCATTCTAACTCACTCTGGACCCTTCAAACGTGAGGTTGTTATTGGTGTTGCTAGCAATAGTAGAGGTTGAACCCAACATCCCCAGACCTTTTTTATTTTGCTTTGAGACGGGGTCTCCCTAAATTGCTAATTTGCCAAGGCCCAGCTTGAACTCATGATCCTCCTGTCTCAAGCTCCCAAAGTATTAAAATTACAGGCACATGCCACCATGCCCAGTTTCATGTGGTATTTTAAATGTAGACTAAACATTAGACTGAAATGTTAATTTGATCACAATACATGAGTCCTTGCTGTACCTACCTTTCTTTGGCTTTTTGGGCTTAGTAACAGTCATGGACAACTGACCGTGAATCTTAGAACTCTTATCGTTCTGCCTAGCAACCAGGTCCATACAAACCGAAGTCACACCCTTCTGATTTGATAAACAATGCGCTTTCTTATACACGGAAATCGTGTCAACATTAGTGTGTGACTGTGGCTTTGTGAGCTCAGAAGGAGCAATCCTCCTCTCTGTGATTACACGGTTTGCATTAGTTACAGGAAGCAATCAACCAACTTTTTAAAAGTGAAGTCATTAGGACACATAGATGGCAAGGCTGACATACCAGCCACATACAAAAAATCCAGATTTAACAAATATTAGCATTCTGTTACTTCCCACATCATTTTCCTTCTTTTGCCAGAAGAATCACTATGCTAAAATGACATATGTGCATACTCTTTCCATGAGTGTTTTTATGTTTCTACTATATATTTCAAGTGAGTTTCTCATCATCCATTTACACTAGATAGTATCAGAGTGAACTTTTACAAAGATTACACAAAATGCAGGTTATGCACCATATTCTGCAAACTAATTTTTCATTGCAAATTAAAACTTTATTAAAAACTTAGTGAACTTCTCAATTGTTTGTTTGTTTGTTTCTTTTTGGCTCCTCCATTATTTCTTACTCAATGTTATGTCTTTTAATTTTCTTTGACTTTGTTGTTCCTTTTGTAAATATTCATGTGTGCTTGAAAAAAGTATATATATCTTCTAATTATGCTGTACAGGTATGAAGAAAACACAGATCAAGCGTATTAAATTGTCTTACCCAAATGTTATCCAAATGTTTTGAATTATTAATCTGACCCACCAGATTCTAATAGTCATTGGTAATTTGACAATTTTCTTTGCATTCTTGAAACTTTGTTGCTATGAAACTATATAACAAATTCACCCTTTATTATATAGGTTGACTTTTTTATTGGATTTGTCTTGTCTCATTATGCAGTAGTCTTTTTTGTTTGTGTGTTTTGTTTTGTTTTGGGGACAGTATCTTACCATGTAGTTCAGGCTAGATTTTTTTTTTTTGTCTTTTTCATTTTTATTGGTACCTGGGATCAAACTCACGACTGCCTGCTTGCAAGGCAGGTGCTTATGCCGCTGAGCTAAATCCCCAGCCTCTTTCAGGCTAGATTTAAACTCACTATGTATTCCAGGCCAGTCTGGAACTTGTGGTTATCTTCCTGTCTCAGCCTCCTGAGTGCTAGAAATACAGGTGTGCACTATTTTTTTTTTTTAAATTTTTTTTTTTTTGTCTTTTTCCTTTCTATCGGTACCAGAGATTGAACTCACGACTACCTGCTTACAAGGCAGGCTCTTATGCCGCTGAGCTAAACCCCCAGCCCCAGGTGTGCACTATTGACACCTGGCTCACAATAGTTACTTTTAACTTCATTAATCTTTTTCCTTAAAATTTTTATCTGCTATTAAATTTATGTTTTTGTTTTCCTTTGGTTGTTGTTTGGGGTTTTTTTGGTGATGACACTAGGAATCAAACCCAGGGTCTCACACATGTTAGGTAAGTGCTTCCTCACTGAGCAATAGCCCCATTCCTTTTAAAACATTTTTATTTTGATCTGAGTACAGTGGCATATGCCTATAATCCCAGTAGTTGGGAGGCTAAGGCAAGAGAATTCCCACAAATTCAAGGCCAGCCTGGACACAGTGAGTTCAGCGCCAGTCTGAATTACATAGCAAAACCCTGTCTCAAGAGAACCAAAAATAAAGAAATTATTTTGGCACAAGTTGTCAAGTTGTCCAGGCTGCTCTCAAATTTGTAGTCCTCGTGCCTCAGCCTCCCTGGCCAAAGCTAAGGCATACTTTTCTTTTAGTTATTATGCCACTTTATTCTTTTTTTAATTCTTTAGTCTTGGAAATGTTCTAGTCTGTCTTTATATTTTCGGATACTGACACTTTTGAATACCACTGTTCAGCAATTTTATAGAATGATCTCTGCTTGAGTTCGTTGGACCTTTGCTCCTGACAACATTCAGGTAGTGTGTTTCTGACAAGAGTATGACCTGAGGGTTGTTTGAGCTTCCTGCCTCACAATGACCTGTAACTGGTGACATTAATAAATATCCTACAAAGAGACACTATGAAAAGCCCAGCTTCCCAGCACACATTTGCAACTATTCTTAATGTTCACTGACCTATTCGTCTGAAACAATTCCTGTGACGCTGCTTGTCATGTGATTATTTTCTGTTTGTTTGCATCATACCTTCCACATTTATCTAATATATTAACTTCTCTTCTCTGCTATGGTAGAAAGTATCTAGTCTTTTTCTCTAGCTCTGGCCACACAGCTCCCACAGCCCTCAGAATTTCCTGAGTGACAAGCGTGATGGGAGTGTCTTGTTCTAATGAGGCGACTCTTAGCAGGTCTTCCCCTGCCAGACAGTGTCACGCAGGGCTGACTGCCAGCAAGGCCAAACGCTGATTAGAAGTTTGAAACTTTCATTGCCATCTTCGACCCTGTGGAAGGGAGCAGGGCTGGAGGTGGAGCTGATCACCAACCGCCACGGATGTGCCTTGGTAATGAAGCTTCTATAAATATCCTAAAAGACAGGGCTCAGGGAGCATCCAAGCGGCAACACCCCCATTCACCAAGAACACAGCACACCCTGACTCTATAGAAGAGGCACTTACACGTGGGTCCCCCTCAGGGCGTGCCCGGTGCATCTCTTCATCTGGCTGTTGACTCGTCACCTTCATAATAAGAAAAAGGGGAAGCGATGCTTCATTGGGAACTAGTATTTGAAGCTATAATAGAGTATTCCAGAATTAGAGTCATACCTTGAAGATCATGGTGTATGGCAAAATCCAAAAATAATCTGTACCTACACTCAACATGGTAAATGAAAAATAGATTATCATAAAAATAAAAGGAAGGCAATGCAGCTAAAAGTCTCTCGGTACATATTTGTATAGAATAATTTCCAGCATAATCTTTTTTGTGTGAAACTCCCATATCTGTCTATTTCTTGTGCTGTTTAACCATCTAGTTATCAAAAGTACAAGTGTATCATTTTAGATGTAGCAGTAAAACCTGTGCCCTATTTCTTAAGGTAAGTTATTACAGAAAAGATGAAATGTAGTAAGAATTCAGTGTTTTCATATGTAACACTCCTGCGTCAGACCATGTTATCTGCCTGATTCTGTTCACACAGCCATTAAATGGCCCTGAACCTCCCACCCTGTGTCTTCAGGATTGCCGAGGGCAAGAATTCACCATGTTTGTGCCACAGACTTCTTTGGTGCTTTATGCAAGCATGTAGACTCTCCAAATAACAATGCATAAAGGGAATACATGGATCTGAAAGGAAACCAATTAACTGGACCATGGTTATCAAAACAGTTTTCTGAAGTGTGATAACAATAATTAATGTACTTCATGTAAGCACGGTGGCCCAGGCTGGTAATCACAGCACTCTGGAAGGCTAAGGCAGGAGGACTGCAAGTTCAAGGCCAGCTTGGGCAATTGAGCAATTTACTGAGACCTTGTCTCAAAACGAAAGTTAAAAAAAGATTGGGGATAGATATAATACAGCTCAGTGTGAAAGCCCTGAGTTCAACCCCCGTACTGCAGATGTACAAACAAATTTCTTTTTGCTCGTTTGTTTGTTTTTTTGTAGTGAGGATTGAACTCACAACCTCACACTCACCAGGCAGGCATTTAGGCCACTGAGCTAAATTCCCAGCGACAAACTTCTTAATTCATTAAATAATACCATCTATCAATGGATCTAACAATTGCCATAATTCTGAAGAAGGACCAAGTATAAATCATGTCTTAAGAAAAGATGCCATACACATTGGCACACATCTGTAATCCCACCATTCTCAGAGACTGAGCAGC